>NC_064618.1:582379100-587179100 GCF_023898315.1 Schistocerca nitens
AGCAGCAGAACTAACATCAGCAGAACCTTCCCCACCACCACTAACAATAAGAACAGGAGACACAGCAACAGTGGGACAGACAACAGCAAAGCCAACAACAGCAGTAGCACCAGAAACGACAGTACCAATGGAGAAGCCACCAGCTAAACCACACCCCATCAGAAGGAGCCAGAGGACAAGAAATTACATCACTCCAAAGCAGGATTTTTTATGGTTCAGCACCAAGAGGAGAAAAAAAACTGGGACAAACTGGCGCAAAGCAACAGTCACTGTCAACAAAATGCAAACAAAAGATACAGGCAAGGTAAGCTGTGCTCGTTTCTCAGTCTTTCATCAAAATATACAATCTATCAGAAACAAAGTGCAACAATTAGAAGTGGAACTACAAACTTTGAACAGTTCAGTCACTTGCATTACTGAACATTGGTGTAGAGGAACTGAAATAACATTAATAAATTTAAACTCATATATACTAGCATGTCACTATAGTAGAACCACCATTAGAGGTGGTGGATCATGTATATATGTTAAGCAAGGAATTGCCTATAAAATCAGAAATGATATTAATTCTGTAAGTGAGGAAAAACACATAGAAATATCAGCCATAGAGATAAGCAAGACAGATGAGGCACAAAGGTTAACTATAATATGTATTTACCGTTCACCCAGTGGTGATATAGATACTTTCACTGCAAAACTAATCCAGATTCTAGACATGGCTTCGAATCCTAAAGGGAACGTTCTCATTTGTGGAGACTTAAATATAAACACACAAAACCCAGATAGATTCTGTAACTCATTCTTGAATATATTGCGCTGTTATAAGTTATCACCATTAGTTAACAGAGCCACGAGGATAACCAAAAACTCATCATCAACAATTGATCACATCATCACAGACATAGATAAAGAAAGTTGTGAAGTTATTGTAGATAACCTTGGCCTTTCTGATCACTCCTGTCAAATCCTAAAATTAAACATAAATATAGACAATACAACTAAAACATACACATACAGAAGGGTTTTCTCCAAACCAAACAGATCAGAATTTGCCAAGCAAATAAACAGTATAACTTGGGAAGAAGTGTATGCTGAAACTAGTGTAAATAATAAATTTTCTAAATTCATGTCACTATTTAAACTTAGATTTGATGAAGCATTCCCAAAGATGCAAACTGCAGTACACTCACACAAAAGAAATACCTGGGTGACCAAAGGAATAAGGAAATCCTCTGCAACACTCAAACAACTGAACAGGTTAAAAAACTACCGTAGTGATCCTGGTTTCCTAAACTACTACCACAAATACAAAAGAATATACAGAAGAGTATTACGAGATGCAAAAAAAGCCCACAATGACAGTATTATAGAAAAGGCAGAAAATAAAATTAAAGCAGCCTGGACTGTTACCAAACAGGAAACAAACAGTAATAAATTAAAAACAGTAAACATTCAAATTAAACATAATGGTGCTATTATACATAACCCAAATACACTAGTAAATACTGTAAATGGGTACTTCAGCAGTGTTGCTACCAAGCTACAGCAAAAGTTTGGCAAAAAACAGCCTGAACAAAAATTGAACTATATGGATAACTCAATGTTACTGTTACCGACTTCTACAGAAGAAGTAAGGATGGTTGTGAAGAATCTAAAGAATAAAACATCAGCAGGTTTAGATGAAGTGCCAGTGTGCTTACTGAAGGACTGCATTGACAGCATACAACATCCTTTGGCACACATCATAAATGAATCTTTCACTGCAGGCTGCTTCCCAGAATACTTAAAATGTGCAAAAGTCCTGCCTCTATTTAAGAAAGGCGATCCAGAAAATATAGAAAACTATAGGCCCATCTCATTACTCTCATCCTTTTCCAAGGTAATAGAAAATATAATGAAAAAGAGACTAATGGATTTCCTAAACAAGTACAACCTACTGTGTAAAGAACAGTTTGGTTTCAGGCCAGGAAGAAGCACAGGTTCAGCAGTAGCTCACTTCACAAATTTTGTCTTAGAAGCACTTGACGAAGGTGAACATGTAACAGGCATATTCCTTGACCTTAGCAAAGCATTTGACACGGTAGACCACAAAATACTACTAAACAAAATGGAGGCACTAGGAATAAGGGGAACAGTAAATAATTGGTTTCAATCGTACTTGGAAAATAGGGTACAGTGTGTAGAGATCTCACAAACGAAGTTCAGCAGATTGACAAAACACATTTCCAAACCAGAACATATTAACATAGGAGTCCCTCAGGGGAGTGTGTTAGGGCCAATACTCTTCCTAATATATATCAATGATTTTCCCCAGAGTGTCAAATACGGGGAAGCAATACTATTTGCAGATGATAGCAGCATTCTTATCAGTGACGAGTCACCAGACAAATTGAGAGACAAAGCTGAAGAAACTCTCGATCATGTATGCAAGTGGGTAGTAAGCAACAAATTAACCCTCAATATTAAAAAAACAAACAGTATTAATTTCCACATAAATGAAAAACATAATAGCATAGGCCTAAAAGTTAAAGATGAACTTATAGATTGTGTCACAAACACAAAATTCCTAGGAATGCATGCTGACTCACAGCTTAACTGGACTGACCATATTGCAGCACTAGAAAAGAAAATTGCTACTGCTTGCTATGCACTCAGGATAATTATGTCAGTATGTAATAGTTCATGTGCTAAGACGACATACTTTGCATATGTACTTTCAATAATTAGTTATGGCATAACCTTCTGGGGTACAAATGTGCAGAACATACAAGCAATTTTCAAGCTGCAAAAGAGGGCAGTACGAATAATAACAAAAAGCAGCAAGAGAGCTCACTGTACTGATTTATTCAAAACCATGGGAATCTTGACAGTACCATGTGAATACATCTTTCAGACTGTGATATATATAAAGAAACACATTGACCAGTACACACAAAACAGATCTATACACCAACACTGGACTAGATCCTGCCACCATTTGCATCTCATACGAAAAAACAAAACAAAAACCCAAAATAGTTTATTATTTAATGGATTAAAAATGTATAATAGACTTCCAGAGGAGATCAAAGCTGAAACTGGAATACATGCCTTTAGGAAAGCTGCAAAAAATTATTTAGCAGATAAATGTTACTATACTGTCAAAGAATACTGTAAATGACATGTGTTCACCTCAATTCATGCAAGAGTACCTTTGTAAATTTATATTTATCTTTAATTAAGACTAGTATGTATTTTTTTTGTGTAATCCATGCAAGAATACATTTGTAAATTTATATTTATTTGTAACTAAGATTGGTCTGTATTTGTTTTGTGTACAAACGATTAAGTTTCACCATAGAAATATGTACTACCAGAAGTACTATTATGTATATACTCATACCATGTATACAGTTGACGACATCCATACAACACAAGTTGTCTACGGATGAATAAATAAATAAATAAATAAATAAAATAAATACCCTCTCCCTTAAAACCCACATCCTTTCGTCTTTCCCTCTCCTTCCCTCTTTACTGTTGAGGCAACAGTTTGTTGCGAAAGCTTGAATTTTGTGTGTATGTTTGTGTTTGTTTGTGTGTCTATCGACCTGCCAGCACTTTCATTTGGTAAGTCACATCATCTATGTTTTTAGATATATTTTTCCTGCGTGGAATGTTTCCCTTTATATATATATATATATATATATATATATATATATATATATATATATATATATATATATATATATATATATATATAGGGGAAACATTCCACGTAGGAAAAATATATCTAAAAACAAAGATGTTGTGACTTACCAAATTAAAGTGCTGGCAGGTCGACAGACACACAAACGAACACAAACATACACACAAAATTCAAGCTTTCGCAACAAACTGTTGCCTCATCAGGAATGAGGGAAGGAGAGGGAAAGACGAAAGGATGTGGGTTTTAAGGGAGAAGGTAAGGAGTCATTCCAATCCCGGGAGCGGAAAGACTTACCTTAGGGGGAAAAAAGGACGCGTATACACTCGCACACACACACATATCCATCCACACATATACAGACACAAGCAGACATCTCACAAGCAGACATATTTAAAGACATATTTAAAGACATTTAAATATGTCTGCTTGTGAGATGTCTGCTTGTGTCTGTATATGTGTGGATGGATATGTGTGTGTGTGCGAGTGTATACCTGTCCTTTTTTCCCCCCTAAGGTAAGTCTTTCCGCTCCCGGGATTGGAATGACTCCTTACCTTCTCCCTTAAAACTCACATCCTTTCGTCTTTCCCTCTCCTTCCCTCTTTCCTGATGAGGCAACAGTTTGTTGCGAAAGCTTGAATTTTGTGTGTATGTTTGTGTGTCTGTCGATCTGCCAGCACTTTAATTTGGTAAGTTACATCATCTTTATATATATATATATATATATATATATATATATATATATATATATATATATATATATATATATATATATCATCTCCACATAAATGTGGTTTACCGGCCAATGATCTTCTTCATTTCTTCATTGCGGATGGACTCACATTGCTCAAACTCTTAACTCATACAGGAATCAGTAGACTGACTGCTGCAAGTAATGAGCATAGCTGGCAGGGGCACTACAAATGTAGTGTGTGGACAGTAAGTTGGAAATGTGTATCTCATGGGTAGCATGCCAGAGATAAGTCCCTGCAGTCACTCTCCCCTCTGTGTACTCGATGGGTCAGTCTGATAAAGCATCTGCCATGTAAGCAGAAGATCCTGGGATCATGTCCCAATTATGATTTCATTGTAATTTCACTCTTTAAGAGCTGCAAGATCACCAATGATATCTGTTCTTTTGGTAACATCCAAAAGAACAGATGCCATCTTCATGTATCTTTGTAATGTTGTGAATACTGCAGAATGTTAGGAGTAGTGGGCATGCCTCTGATGGAAGAGAGGTTTTTCTAAGTTTGTCTACAACAATGTAATTATTAGTTTTCTTTAATGTGGAAAACGTAAAGATAATGTGATATTGAAAATGTGACAAAGAATAAAATTCAAGACATATACAGATAGATCTTCATCAGTTATTGAGTCATCAGGAACCCACAACATTAAATCAAAATTTCAGCCACAAGAATTGTATAGGTACATAAGTAAAAGCACCAACAAGCTACAACAAAAGTTGGAAACCAATGATAATAATCATCAGCATGGCCACTGTAAGTGCCAATAAAGATATATTTTGCTACGCCGGAAGGCGGATAACAAACGATAAAAAATTCCATTCAAATATTTTTTTTTTTTTTAAAAAGAGAGAGGCTGCATCTTTAGGTCTCGAGTGGAGAAGATGTATCTTTGTAAGATGTGTGTGGTTGCCATTTGTGTTGTTTGAATAATAATTATTGTTTGTGCTAAACCATGAAAGTTTTCTTTTCTTCCACATATCATCTCAATGTCAGGTCCACAAGCGGCCTGCATTCAGAAGAAGAAGCCCGATCAAGAACTGTTTTAAGCATGGTCACCAGATAAATATTTATGATGAAAGAAGGTAATCAACCAAGGACATCAGAATCAAGTTCTCATTAAATGAACTCAAAGGAAAGAAACTATTAAAATTCAAAATTTGGATATTAATTGAAAATAATTGATTTCTATTGATCTCTTTATTTACATACCCTTCATTGTTATTACTATATTCATATGTATATGTTTGTAAATTTGCACAGAATGTACCCCTAGACATAAAAAGTGGAGCCAATAACAAGAAGAGAAAATGAAGGTAAGTAAAAAGTTTTTCTTTTGTATATCTTACACCTCTTGAAGTTTTTGAAAATAATGAAGACACTAAGAGAAGGTTAATGGTGATGTGTGGGGAGATAATATTACAAGCTGCGGTTCCCAGATATGTGAGTGGCTCGAAGACTTCTAAGTAATGATGTCCTTGATGATGAGTGTTCAACAGAGACTAGGGTATCATGAGTGCCTCAGGGAAGTGTGATTAGAATACTTTTACTCTCTATACACACAAATGAGCTGTCAGAGTGAGCAGCAACTTATGCCTGTTCACTGATGATGCTTTGGTGTACAGGAAAGTGTCATTGTTGAGTGACTGTAAGAATATATAAGATGACTTAGACAAAATTTGTAGTTGGTGTGATGAATGGCAGCTTATTATAAATGTAGAACAATGTAAATTAACCCAGAAGTGTAGGAAAAACAGTCATGTAATGTTTGATAAAGCATTAGTATGGTGTAGCTTCACATAGTCACTTTAATTAAATGTCTAGGTGTAACGTTGCAAAGCAATATGAAATGGAAGGAACATGTCAGGTTTCTAGTGGGATGGTGAATGCTCAATTTGATTTTATTGAGAGGGTTTTTTGGAAAGTGTAACTCATCCGTAAAGACAGTGGCGTATAAAATGCTAGTGAGACCCATTCTTGAGTACCGTTTGTGAGTTTGGGATGCCCATCAGGTCAAATTAAAGAAAGATAGCAAAGCCATTCAGAGGTGTGCAGCTAGATTTATTTACAGTAGGTTCATTCAGTGAGCAAGCATTATGAGGATGCTTCATGAACTCAAATGGGAATCCCTGGAAGGAACAGGATGTGCTTTCCGCAAGGCACTATTGCACAGATTTAGAAAACTCTTATTAGAGGCTGACTGCAGAATGCTTCTACTGTTGCCAACATACATCCTGCATAAGCCATGAAGATAAGACACAAGAAATTAGTGCTCATACAGAGGTTTTAGACACTCAATTTCTCATCACTTTATTCATGAGTGAATCAGGAGAGAAAATGACTAGTAGTGGTATGAGGCACCCTTTGCCGTAGACTGCCTGGTGGTTTGTAGAGTACATATATAGGTATAGACATAGAAGTAACTGCGCAAGACTAGGTATGCATTTTTTTCTGATAGAAGGCTAGTTGTGCTTGTCTTTCTTGATAGATGGCCACACAGAATGATCAATTCAATTATCTGTTTCACTAAGTTGTTGGTTTTGGGATGTATAAGACTGTGGGTGCTGCCAAAAACTGCCTGTTGAAACTTAGGTATGATATAAAGCCTTGGTCTGTTTGTAGATAATTAACAACATATTTTTGCCATGCCATCTGATGAATCCAACAATTAAAGGTGTTGGCTGGTGGAGGAGTGATTCAATAACACTTGAAGGTGTTGATTAGAAAACTGGGCACTAGTGTGGTCATTGTAGTCCAAAACCAGAATTAAGCTGCTGATGTGGGAAAAATAATCAGCTATGATGGTGTTGGTACCATGAATGTGGCAAACATTTGTTGTAAATTGAGGGACCTATTCGATGTTCCTGAACTGGCATGGGGAGCACTTGTCGCTGATGTTTTGGAATGCTGACATGATGGGTTTGTGGTCAGCATAAATGGTGATAGGTCAGGCTTCAGCAAGGTGGCAGGAGTGTCAGATACTCTTGTAGATTGCTAAAAACTCCCTGCCATTAGTGCTCCAATGTATTTGTCTGGGTTGCAGTTTTTGAAGAAAAAACTCAGAGATTGTCAATGATCATTTAATTTTTGGTGTAATCCTGTGTTGATAGTGGTTTGACTGGCATCAAAACTAAAGCTAAAGGTGCCCATGACCAGGCTGTGCAAGCACCATCACTTTGGAAAGATTGTGATACAGATATTGGAAAGCAGTTTCAGTTTCCGGTGCCGACAAGATGGGGCACTTGCCTATTCTGTTATGGCCTCCCAATGTGTTTGTGAGAGGTGTTTTTTTGTGTTGTGGCAGTGCCTGGGATGTGGCAGGCATAAGAAATTAATCACTCCTTGAAACTTGCTAAGTTCTTGATAGTTCTGCGACCGTAGAATATCATGTTAGGTATCCAGCATACCAGGTAATGGTGCAAAGCTGTGTACTGAAACAACATAGCTGAGGAAGGTTATCACAGGTTAATTTAGGATGCATTTGTTGTCACTGAGCATTAATTCCATAGTCTGTTAATCTCTGTCATACTGCCTGTAAGTGCTGTTCATGTAACTAGGCATTTTCAGGAAATTCTAGTATGTTTTCAAGGTTAGGGAAGTAAAACTCCACCCAGTAAACATTGTTGTAACTGGGCCATGTTTTTAATTTCTTATAGGCATAACCAAAATTTCAAACAGTACAAATGGTGTTGCCACTGCAGTTTTAGGTATGTCCTTCTTTGCCATTCAGATTTAATTGTAAGTGTTTCTGCACTCTAACACAGTGAAAATTTTTGTGCCAGCTAATGAACTCATGAAATCCTGAATGTTTGGTACTGGGTGTCTAGGCAAGACAGTTCAGTGTTTGATAATCATCACAACAATGCTATTAGCCATGTACCAGGTGGTGTGGTGAGGGTCATGAACTGTCTGAAAGGCAAGTGGCACCATCTTGAAGCATCTCTTAAAAAATGCCTTTGGTTTCATGTAGTCACTCCAATGTGATTCGACAGACACATGACAAGACCAGCGGGCTGGGGGTCATATGAATGTGATGCACTGCCATGTGTGCAGCCACACCCCATGGCTTCACGGATTGGTGTTCTTCTGAGGACACTGCTGCATGAGGAACACAATTGCAATGTGGAGGTGTCTTAAACTTCTCTGGTGGTTTGTAGGACACTTGCAGTTTGTCTTCTGTTGTCATTACAGTATCTTTGAACACAATATTCTCACCAGGTAACTTGGTTGTTTTAAGCATGACTAATTCATAATCCTCTTCTGTGGTGTGGAGATTGTATACTAAGTTGTGACACTCAGACTCCCACTAACACCAACCATCTTTTGAGCCAGAAGTATTTAAGTTGTCCACCCTGTGAGTGGTTGTCATTGAACAACCCTTTATATGACACTTTACACTTTTACAGCAGGAACAGTGTGACCGTCAATGGAATGTGTCAGGAGGTCATTTTGTAAATCCTCCATCAAACCAGTCATTGAGGAAATCAATACCCAAAATAGTTTGCAGAATGTCAGTCAACATGAAAGTCCACTTGCAGCTATTGGCAGGACTGATATCAAACACCAACCCTTAACTGCCATTAAGGGGGGCATACTGGTTTATTTGGCACCTGGGCAGTACTTGGCCAGTAGCATACTGATGCTCTATCCCATGTGGACTAAAAACATGAAGCATGAAGCATTGTGATGCTGTGGAGTATAGTCATGTTGGAGGTGTGCCCCAGTAGGTAGTATAATGAGCCATCCTACGGGACCTGTGTAATGTAGGACAACGATGGGTCTTCTGCAATAGATACTGCACCTAAACCAGGTGGTGTCTGATATTTGGTTCTGAATGTGACTTCTTGCACTTCATAGCCTGATGACCAAAACGTCTGTGGAAACAGCAAATACCTGCCTGAAGAGGCTAATAGCTATGAGGCTGAGGTGGAGGGGTGTACTGTGTGTGCATGCCCTTTCCACCATAGTCTGTACATGCAACACTTATAATTGCTTAACCAGCTTCTCGATGGTGGTGCAGAGAGTGTGTAGGTTGTAAGAGATGCTCAGTAGTAGTTGGCTGGAAACAGCATCACAGCATAGCAAAGATGCATCAGACTGGTCTGGAATAATTTGGACATCTTCTTGAATGAGAGAAGTCGTTGCGGTGCCCACCTCAGCATGTGAGTGGAGCAAGGTGTGTCCTCTATTGGCAGCTTAGAGCAGCTTGTATAATGGCTGTCCTTTATGAGGAGTTAAGGTTAAATGAACTTGAGGCAGCAATTGTTGTTGCCAAATGTGTAGCAGCAATGTGTTTGAAATGATACTGGCTTCAATCATTCTGTCGAAATGTCTCCAGAGTTCAGATAGTGTCTTGTCGCTATGACTCTTGTGGTACAGGATGTGTTTTTGATCCATTGGTTTTGTGTAGCATGAGATCAATACCTTCTTGACAGTGTTGTAGGTGTGCTGGAGAGGGAGGTGAAATAATATCCAACACCAAAGAAGTAACTTATTGCTCATGGCAAACTGTTCAAAATCATCAAAGATATGCTTTTGGATGAAAGTTGCATTATTGCAAATCACGTTTCTGGTTGATCAGGCGCAAGTGACTGGCCCCTTATTTGCAAAAATGGTGCAGAAGGACTGCAAGGGCTGATGTGTGGAAAGTTTGTTGCTCCCAGAAGTGGTACTAGTGTAGATGAAGGATCCCAGAACAAGTTCACATTGGGATTAATGTCACTTATCACTGCTGTATGTCTGTGTGAAGTATTGTTCCGTGGTTGCATCACTGTATCCTATAGCACAACTGTCATGGCTGTTACAATGATGTTCTTAATTGGATTGGTGTGTGGCATAGAATCCAGTGGATTAAGTACAGGAGATGGGCACTGTAGCACCTAAATCTCATTTTGTATGTCCTGGATGGTTCCGTCGATGCCTTGCTGCGTGTTATGTATGGTAGTTATGATTGCACATATCTGTGCAAATCACTGCAAGTAACCTACCCACAACAACACAATTTCTTCTGTGGTGTTTCAAATTATGTAGGGAGACAATCATTTATGTATAAAATGCTTACATGGACTATATGTATGATAATTTCCATTTTATTATACACAGCCAAAAAATAAATGGGTGAGAACATTAAAAAACAAAACATAACTGGAAATAATAAAGGCACTGAGAAATCAAGGGCGTACTGCACTTGTCACATATCAATTAGGGAATTTGGCGCTGCCACAAAACTACAATATATCCAGCATAGGCTGAAGCAAAACTATAGTATATACAGTGCAGACTAAAACATCTTAGATTGGGTAGAGGGACCCTGTATCTGTAGCAATTTGCCCTTGTAATTCATTTCGTTAAAGGAAAAGATAGAATTATAGTTGATGTTTCCAGGCTGCCAGTGGGAAGAATAAATGATAACAATAATGAGTGTAATGAGAGTCATATTATATTATTTTATTTACAAGGCATGAAAGATGAAAAATTAATTAGGAAAATTTGCAAACAAATAAGGAGGGAACAAACTGATGATCCAAGTCTGAGGTTGGTGAAACAGTTTTACAGTTCAGATGGTGAACAAAATGTAAAACAGTACTGCAGCCCACCTGGCTAGCCACGCAGTCTTGAGCGCTGCTTCCTGAGGAGGAAGGCGAGCCGGTCACCGGCACAAATCAGTCCAGCATATTAGTGTCAATTCCCAGTGTGCCGGCCAGCCTGTGGATGGTTTTTAAGGTGGTTTTCCATCTGCCTCAGCAAATTCAGGCTGGTTCCCCTTATTCCACCTCAGTTACACTATGTCGGCAATTGCTGCGCAAACACTGTCTCACTGTCTTCATGTACGGGTACACCATACTTATTCTACCACGCAAAGATTTGGGGTTCCACTCATCTAGTATGAGACATTCTTGAGGAGTGGGGGGGATCCACTGGGGGCCAAACTGCACAATAACCCTGGGTTTGGTGTGAGCGGTGGTGGGATGGGTGGATTGCTGTGGCCTGTTGTGGAATTGTGAACCACTGAGGGCTACAGCAGGATGAAACTTCTCCATCATTTCTAGGTCCCCAGTTGAATACACAATACACAATATGATACACAAAACAGTACTACACAATGCATCCCTCTCTTTATCTCTCTTTCTCCATCCAAACAGGCCTCAAAAGGACCACTGTAGCAACTGATGACTGTGTCATCGTCTGCCAAAGGTGTGACTGGATGTGGTTACGGAGGGGCATGTGATCAGCACACCACTCTCCCAGTTGTTGTCAGCTTTCACGAGTGATGCTGCTACTTTTCAATCAAGTAGCTCCTCAATTGGCCTCACAAGCGCAGAGTGCACCCTACTTTCCAACAGAGTTAGCTTGACAGACCTGAACAGTCACCAGTCCCAACACTAGCCTAGCCCAACAGTGCTTACCTTTGGTGATCCGATGGGAACCAGTGTTACCACTGTGACAAGGGCATCAGCTACCCAATACATCAGGGGTTATTATTCCAGAAAAAAACTTTAGGCAAACAGGTGCAGAACAGGTCCAGAACAATATGTTGATAAGTTAATTTACTGCCATCATGAAACTTATAGCCACTTTGGTATTAGGGAAATTATAGCCAAAATTCAGGAAATGATAACTGTACTGTCACTCTTCAGTTTTAGTTAAATGAATAAGAGGTGGTAAGAAAGCTGATGTGAAGTATTGCAGCAGCAGCCAAGGGCTGGTAGCTGCAATGTCGTGAGATGTGGGCCAGAACAAAATGTATGTAGAAGGATTGCAAGATGGGTTAGTTGTACTCAGAAGAAAACTGATCGAGCAGTGGTAATGGCTGCAGCAGGTGGACCGATGTCACCAAACCAGAGCAAGACTCTTGTTGTGGGCTACATGACTAGGTGCCATGTTTTGGTGCAATAGGTTTGAATTTTAAGGCAGAGATACTTCTTCAGAGTACAACAGCACCACCACGATACCAGAATCATGCTGGATGATGAGATGACTGGGCATCACTGGTAACAGGAATGGTTTTGAGTCTGGGTTGGGTCAATTGCCACCATCACTGAGTTTCTTGCGGGACTTGATGCCATATCACCTGTGACCTGCTATCTGCATCAGTTGCTCCCAGCACTGAATTCATTGTGAGACTTGGTGCCTCAGTGCCAGCTGCTGTCCAGTTCCTGCTGGAGGGCAGTGGGTCCCATCCCAGGTACAGCATTACCACACACCACTACAGTGAACACATGTGGGACCACAGTGAACACATGTGGGGCTGAAGTAGGGGTCATTGCCTGGTGGAATGCCTTTGCAGCATAATGCACAGTGCCACTGACTCCATGTCTGTCACCTGCAGAGGCTTCCAGCCATCCTTCTGCCTCTCGTCAGCACTGCAGGCTGCTGTCTACTTGAGTATCTCCTCACCGGGTGGAAGCAACCAGCCACAAGCCAGCACCAGTCAGAGTCAACAGAGTGAGGCAAGTATGTAGTTGAAGTTGGTTAAACACCTTCCCTTTGGTCAGCAGTGTTTCCACTGGTCCTTCCAGCCCATTGTTGCCATTGCACATTCTACCAAGTGCAACTGCACCCAACAAATGGTGTCAGGAGAGCTGCAGTTTTTTGTTTTACATGTAATCATTTTGGCCACATGGTATGGTAGTGTAGAGTGTCCAGGTTGCTCATGATTAGACAGAAGTAGTGAATGTGGTATTATGAGCAGCTATGGTGTGTTTTATCCATGTTAGTATTGAATCATTAATACTAGGTTTGTAAAATCAATAAGGGTGGTGCAATGGCAAAGTATCGGACACAAGATGTCACTGTTGAGCAAGCTATGCTGTCATTGGTTTACGAGTTAGCTCAGGTGACAGCAGAGAATACCTTTGTAAATAATGATGAGATAGAATTATTGAAATCACAGAATATAGAAGTGGATCCAGTGGTTATGAAATGGGTTTCTCTTTTTTTTCTGATGGATCATCTGAGGAAGTGGTGGCATTTGTAAAGGATCTCTTGTCATTGGCTAACATAGAGGACTGGTCAGATAAATAGTTGTTTCATCTGTCAGGAGAGGCAAAATCGTTTCTATACCCCACAAAGGCATTGCACAAGGTGTAGACTTTTGGACAACTCAGGGAACGATTAGAATAGAGACATGGACAGCAGAGCAGTGAGTATCTTTTCTGTGAACAGTTGAGCATAGTTTCAAAAGAATATAATGAAGTGGCAGAGGAGTTTTCAGATAGGATTAGCAAATTTAATTGCATACATATGAGTTAACACATAATGAGGAGGTGAATAAGGTGTTCATCAGTAACCCCAGCAATAGGTGCTTGATGCTTTTCTGAATGGCTTAGCACTGGAGATGTCTATCAGCTGCACACTGGTGTGCCTAAGGATCCCCTTGGAGATATTAAGTTGGCATTGGAGTATGTGGAAAGTTATGTTTTGTCAGGGGTAAGGGTTCAGAGAAATGTGTTTGCATCAAGTGTAAGATGTTTTAATTGTGGGTTTACGGAGAATGTGCAGAGGCAATGTTGCTAACCATGGAGTTACACCAATGGTATTAACTACCAGTTGTTTAATCAGAATAGTAATAGAGGTAGTATGGATCAGCAACAGGGTTATAAGAGTAATGTTACTTGTGTCTGAGTGGTAGTAAGCACCCATAAAACTCAAGAATGAGCTCCAGACTTTGCCAAAATGCATTTGCATAAAAGTAAATGCAGTGAAAATGAATGCAGATGTGTAATGAGCTGTAGTGGATGTAATAGTTGGTAGAGGGTGTAAGTTTCTGTTGAAAATGGGGGTTCATGTATCAGTAGCCTTAAGAAATTTAGTGAGTGAGATGAGATGGAACCCACTACATTATAATTTGTATGGGGTGGCTGATATTGATATATGAGCACTGGGGTTGATAAGAATGAGATGTTGTTCATCCAACCAAGTCCAAGCAGTGTCTCAAATTAGTGTTTCATGAAAGCAAGGGCTACAGCATGATCCTAGGGTTAAATTTTCTGCATCAGCACCATGTATGACCTTAGATGATATATAGTGGAGCTTAGTACGAAGAAATTCTGGCTAAGGAAAGCTGTTGTCAATGTTCATCCACTGTGAGAAGCATCTGTTGTGCAGGGCAATCTAGTTACATTGTGAACAATGATGTCAAGGCTTAATTCACATGGTTATGTGTCTAGTGGGGCCGGGGCCAGGAAGTTGCTATGTGTGATCATGGAGCCTGGCTTACTGATTGGAATGTTAAGTGTTGTGGAACCACTGACAGATAATGAGGTATTAGATTCAGCAAGTTGTTTAGTGAGACAGAGTATCATATGCATACAAGGAAGGGATAGAGGCAAGCTGATAACAGTCAGCGTGCAAAATTTGGTGCTGGGAGGTTAAGTTGTAAGGAAACATTAATGGCAAGGTTGGAAATTACAGATGAGGAAAATTCCCATGTAAGGTGTGAGCTGAAAGATGACCCAGTATGCTGCTAGGTCTGCACTTCATGAGAACTGAAGCATTTGAAGTGTCCCATGAGGCTCCAGATAGAGAGACTGTTGTCAGAATTTCAAGAACTGTTCTTTCAATGACAAAAGCTGTTACATTCAATGCCCATGATACAACAAAGGATTCTGATGGGGAACAAATCACTGGTACAGAATACCATGGTCTCTATGACCGATTCTGGAAGAGTTCATCAATCAGAAATTGGCTGATAGTGTAGTAGAAGAGATATGTACCCATGGGGAGGGGGGGGGGGGGGGTAGGATTGGTGTACTGCAATTCTGTTGCAACTACAACCATTTAAATAGTGGGACTACAACAGATCCTACCATATTCTGAACATTGCAAAAACTGATTATTTTGGGCAGTGCCGGTACTTCTCAACAATGGGTTTGAAAAGCAGGTACCATCGGTTGCAAGTGGCTCGAGAACGTAGAGTGAAGACTGCATTTTTTACACCTTGGGGGCATTATAGACAGTATAGAAGGATGCCATTCGGTTTGAAAATTGCACTGGCAACATCCCAGCATTTACTGAACAGAGTGCTGAAACTTCATCAGTGCCTGATATATCTGGATGACATAATAGTGGTTTAGATAGATATACAGGAGCATAGGCAATGACTAAGGAAAGTACTGAAGAGATTATGTGGAGCTCATTTAGCACTAAGTATGTTGAAGTGTCACTTTGCTCTAGAAAAAGTTCATGAAAGGATTTCTGGATATGGCATGGCCACTCACTGAGATGTTCAAGAACAGTATCACCTTTGTGTGGTCTGAAAATTGTCAAAGAGTGTTTGTCAGATTAAAATAGGTTTGAATGTCAAGTCCAGTGTTGGTGTTTCCAGACTTTTGGAAGCAATTTGTATTTTCATATGTTGAACCATGCTCTTGTGTGTGTTTTAAGCCTGGAGGTCAATGGGCTATTGCTCTTGCGTAAAGACAGCTGAATTGAGCAGAGAAATATTATTCAACAACTAAAAGAGAGATACTTATCCTGAGAGTACAGTATGACATAATTTCACTGGTACCTGTATGGAGGAAAGTTTGACGTGGTGACAGACCATGTTAGTTTGAAATGGTTACTAGGTTTGAAGGACCTCTGTAGTAGATTCACAAGGTGGGCATTAAAACTCAGTGAATTTGAATAGGAAGTAATCCATGAACCAGGGAGGAAGCATGGAAATGCAGCAGGAAAACATCAGTGATACAAGCACTGAGCCAAGACCTAGTTGAGTGGCAAACTATACGAAGCACTGACAAGGAGTGTATTCAGTAAAACAAGCAACAGAAATTTAGCATGTATGACATATTATTGTGTAGGGAGATGAATTGAGGACCATGAGTGGTTGTGCCAGCGAAACTCAGGGAAGAAGTGCAGAGGGAAATTGCATAATGAGCTCTTTTAGGGCAATGGGGAGTGCAGGGTGACAAACTGGAGGACGGCTGAGAAGTACTGATGAAGAGGACAGATAAATGGGATTGATCATTGTCAGGAATAATGTGCAATGTAACAGCATGTGGGTTTGAGTCAGTAATAAGTTTTATTGCAGAGATTTGTGGTGGAAACAACAGAACTTTTTAGTTTTATTGGAGTGAGTGTGTCAGGACCATTGAACCAAATGCCAGCAGAAAATCGTTTTGTGTTGACCATCATAGATCATTTTTCTTGTTACACTGGGATGGTGTTGATGGCACAGCAGCAAGCAATCACAGTCACACAAGCATTGGTGAACAGAAGGGTATTAAGTTTTGAGTACCAGAAATTAATAACTAATCATGGGACAAAATTCATGTCAGGCCTGATGAAGGAATTATGTTAATTGTTGAAGATAAAGAAGTTAAGAACTAGTACACTTCATCCTCAAGCAAAAGGAAGGGTAGAATATCTTCAGCAGAGGGTTGGGAAGATGCTTAGTTATTACATAAATACCCACCCCTCACATTGCAATATGTATTTATTTTTTGTGTTGAGCATTTATAATTCAAAAATACACAGTAGGAAAGGGTTGCCACCATTCAAAGTTGTGAATGGTAAGAAGAAACTGCCACTGTTGAACACTATTAGGCAGAAAGGATGCAGGAGTAGAGAGTCAGTATTAGAATTTACGAAAACACTGAGAGAGACTTGGAGGCATTAGAAAAGTAAGACAAAGCAGTGAAGCATGTGGGAGCATTACCTCAATACAAAATGGGCCCATGAGTGATGTTGTCAAGTCCATATATCCCCAAAAGAAGAGATGAAAAAGCTTGTGACACAGCATGAGGGCCCGCACCAAGTAATTGAAACCACATCTCCTGTGAATGTGAATCTACATTTGCCAATTAGGTCAACGATGGTTACTTTCTTTTGTGTGTTGTATAAGTTTTTGACATAATTTTTAATATGTATGAAGAAAACAGGGTTCTGGGCAGAGAGGAGGTGATAATGGTCTCCATCCCTGCTTGCTGTAAGGAGAAGGTGAGAAAAGAAGAATATAAGTTTTGGCAGTACTATACCTCTTGACATGGGGTGGAGTGCAGGTGCTGCAAGATCATCACCTGGATGGAGGAGTCTCATTTTCCATGCAGCAGGATGTGTTATTATCTAGCCACAGATGGCCATTAAGGTTATCACTCAATTTATGCGAGCTGTGGAATGAGATAAGGACATTGGGGGAGATTTTTATGTGTTTTCAGTAGTTAGCAAATAGTAATAGGATGCTTAGGGATGTATCAAAAGAATACAGGACATTGCTTGAGCATATGCACAACTGAAGGAGCTGATGCAGAAAATGATAACAGTAGTGTTGCATGAGTCATGAAGGCTAAAAATGGAATGGACAGATGCTTGAGGTAGAATATGTAAGACTTTTTTTGTTACAGCAGATGTGAGCAAAGTAAATGAGCTAAACAAGGAAACTAGCAGAAGGGAACAGGACAACTATGGAGTGGCATTCCACACAGATTGTGAGTTCAAAGAGTGGCATGTTGAACAACACATGCGTGCTTTGACAGCTTACTAAGAGTGGACAGATTTTGCCAGAGCATCAGCTAGCACTCTAAACCAGGATTTAGAGGTGGTTCAGACCAAGTGCAAGCATTGGATGCTAGGATAATACTGGCAAGACCGTTGCAGCCACTAGGGTATGGATCTGAGATGCAAAAGTGGAGTTGACGAATGTGCAGGAAGCTATTTATCAAGCAACTAAGACACTTAAGTCCAGTCATTTTGTCACTTTAGGAATACATCAGAGGTTTGAGAAAGGCGTGTGTACAATTACAACCAGAACTCTAGTTAGTGGCAGAGTTGAGCATCTAGAACTTGTCTTTCTAAAACCCTGGAGCAACTGTGAAATGACAACAGGTAGTGCAGGGTGTTACATTTCAGTGAAGAAACCAGTGACAGACAAGCACATTAATGGGGGGGGAAACAGAAAGCAATAAAGACATTGAGAAATCAAAGATGCACTCTACTTGTCACATATCAGTCTGTCAATTATATCACTCCCACAAAACTATAGTATACACAGACCATAAAGCTCTGAGTTTTATACACCAGTGTAGGTGAAACTCCTTAGGCTGACTAGTTGGGCCTTGTATCTCCAGCAGTTTGACCTTGAAATTCAAGGAAAAGAAAATATTATAGCTGACATTTATTCCAGGATATTGATGGGAAGAAGGAATTATAACAGTAATGGGGATAATGAGAGCCATATTAGATTATTTTATTTACAAGGTATACAAGACAAAAAATTAATCAGGACAATTTGCCAATAAATAAGGAGGGAAGAAAATGAAGATCCAGCTTTGAGGTTGGTGAAACAATATTAAAATTCAGATGGTGAACCATAAGTAAACAATACTACACAATATATTAGGTATTATTATTCAGAAGAAAAACTTTAGATAAACAGTAGTGGAAGTTATACTTTCCAAAACAAGATGCTGCCAAGTTAGTTTATTACCTTCTTGAAACTTAAGGCCACTATGATACTAGGAAAATTGTAGTAAAAATTCAGGAAACAGTAACATTTAACAGATTGTGGTAAAAAGTTAAAATCTGATTGGCAATGTGATAAATGTGAAGTAGTAGAAATTGCTGGTGCAGAATGTAAAGGTCTAATGCATTCACTTCTTCCTAATGAGCCAAGGGAATTAATTCCTATGGGTTTATTTGAATCTTCTTCAATCATCTAGCAGAGGTTGTAAACTATTTTTGACACATTTTCCAAATATGTCAAAATCTATCTTAATCAGAAAGCCAACACAATAATCATAGGCAAATAACTGGAAACTGATTATTTTTGCAATGTGGGTGTAGCAAAATCACTTATGTCAGATAATGGGTCACAGGAAAGATTTATGCAATGTATGAGGATGCAGTATCATATTTATAAATGACACCACAACTCTATTAAAAGGAGAAAGTAAGAATAATTATAGCACTTGGTCAACACCGTCACAAAATAGCTTAACAGCTGGGTACAGAATAATCAGTATGTAATAAATAATAAAATACCACAATGCTCCAGACAATAATATGTACAACCTATTTTGCTCTACCAATGATGAACCACTTGATAACAATACAGAAAACAAATTCTTAGGACTACAGCTGTAAAGCATTGGAAATGGAATATACATATTGAACACCTTAGTATGATGAAAATGGAATTTTCCACTCACTATATAGTGGAGATGCTGAGTTGCAGATAGGCACAACAAAAAGACTGTCACAAAGCCAACACTGCTGCAGCTCACAGTGTGGCGTCAGCTGCCAGAGACTGCAGTCTTGTGTGTGTGAGCTGTGTTTGTGTGAGTCTGTAGTCTATATTTGACAAAGGCCTTGTTGGCTGAAAGCTTATTTGTGACAACATTTTTGTTGTGCCTATTTGCGATTCAGCATCTCTGCTATATGGTGAGTAGCAACTTTATTTTTCATAATATTGTGCATTCCATCCTGGATTTTCCTTTGTTTGAATACCTTAATTCAAGACTAAGCAAGGCATGTTACTTTCTATTCTCACTCAAATCCTGGTGAAGTGAGAAAATGGTAATGAATGTGTAGAGCATCACATCATGATGACAAGCACAGTGATAGTGTGCATAAGTATTTTGTGACACGTCCAATTCTATTTATTGTGTTATTCTTTGATTTTCGACTTAGTTTAATATTCCATGCCTTATGTATTAGGGAATCTGACGTATCTGTACAAGCAACTATTAATTTTGTGTGATATGTGAAAATAAATCATGAATTCTCAGAAGTCCGCAGCTCGTGGTCGTGCGGTAGCGTTCTCGCTTCCCACACCCGGGTTTCCGGGTTCGATTCCCGGCGGGGTCAGGGATTTTCTCAGACTCGTGATGACTGAGTGTTGTGTGCTGTCCTTAGGTTAGTTAGGTTTAAGTAGTTCTAAGTTCTGGGGGACTGATGACCATAGATGTTAAGTCCCATACTGCTCAGAGCCATTTGAACCAATTCTCAGAAGTAAACCAGCTATTTTGGTGACCTCAATGTGATATTATGTCAGTACAATCACACCGGCTCCAACGTGTCATATCACATTGCTGGACACAGGGTCGTTTCTTCCACCCCAGCTGTGTCATGTTTATTTTCATTCATGAAATGACAGACTTAATAATAAATGTAGAACCAGCAGTAGGGAGCAGGATTAGTAGAGTTGCAATCAAACCCCCACTGTTCTGGCAACATAACCCTGTATTATGGTCTGTACAATTGGGAAGCCAGTTTGTGTTAGCACAGATGTTGTCAGATGACACCAAATATAGCTATGTTGTTGCAGCACTAAATGAAGATGTAGCTGCAGAAGTGCAAGACATCCTCACTGCAGATCTGAACACTGGATAATATTCATCTATCAAAAAAGCTTTAGTGACATGTCTATCCCAGTCAGATCTCTGTGATGACACCCCATCATAGCTTCTTTGTCATCTAAGGATGCTGGTGAGTAATACCTACAGTGAAGATGTACCATGAAGCATCTGGTTGTCATGCCTACCTTCCAATACACAGGAAATTTTAACAGTTTGCGCTGTTGTTTTGAATGCATTAGCACAGACAGCAGACTGGTTAGTGGAAACATATTTGTCTGCGAGTGTGTCAGCATTAGTTTCACAACAAGATAACATGCCTGCACTGGCTCTTCCATCTCTGCAGCCACAGTTAGCTGAAATGACTACATAATTCTCTGCACTGCAAATGATGTACAGCTCGTTGCCGGCTACGCAGTCAATTGTCGTGAAGCTGCAATTGATCACCTGCCATGCTGGTACCATAAAAGGTTCAGCAGAAATGCCTGGAAACGTAAGCTACCATGCAAATGGAAACATGATACAGACTGCATATATGCAGCACCTACTCCTGGCAATAGCAGACGTCACCTTTTCATAATGGACAGTGCCACTAAAATACATTATTCGGTAAATACAGGGATGGAAGCGTTAGTTTACCTGACAACCCAACTTCCATGTTGCAACTGTGATGATTACTGACTATTCTCCATCAATGACTCACATACACTATGTGCAAGGAAAGTCAAATGTGCTAGCAGAAACTCTCTCACATATTGAAGTTATAACACTGCAATTGATTACAAGGTTGTAGCTCAATCCCAGTGGAATGATGATGAGCTACACACATTATTTAATAACCCAGGGGATTAAAGTTACAATGCCTGATTGTACCAGAAACAAATATTGTGTTATGCTGTGACCCGTCTGGTATGAAAGTACAACCATTCACACCCACCAATTTCAGTCACAAGCACTTGCATCAGTGCACAACCTGGTTTATCCTAGGGTCCAGAGCACAGCAAAATTAGTCAGAGTTTTGTATGGCCACAAATGGATGCAGACTGTAATACATTTGTTAGAAACTGCATGGTGTGCCAGAAAAATAAGATCACTTGATATGTCAAGGCATCATTAGGCACATTTCTGCTGCCAAGTCCACACTTTGAACCTGTTCATACAGAGATTTTGGGGCCCCTTCCAGTATCAGAAAGCTACAGCTACTGCCTCAAAGATATGGATTGATTTTTGAGATGATATGAAGCTTTCCCTATGAAAGACATTACAGATGAGATGGTAGCACAAACTTTTTTCTGTGGTTGGATCGCCTACTTTGATGCATCACAACACATTACAACAGACAAAGGATGCCAATTTGAGGCTTACCTATACAAAGCACTGGCCAGTTTGTTGGGCACTAAGCGCATCAATGCTACAGATTATCATCTGGCAAAAATGTAATAGTAGAATGCCTATATTACTAACTCAAGTCAGCCATTTGGTGTCATGTTACACAAAATTGTATGGGTGCTTCTTGGTCTCCATAAATAATTTAAGAGCAACTTGAAAGCTACAACAGCTGAATTAGTGTATAGACAAACACTGTGCCTACTGGGATGGTTCATGCACAATATGATGCATGATGCAGTTCATGCATCAGAGTTTGTCATCAAATTATGATAGCACATCTGACAACTCTAGTCAGTGACACCAAGAGAGCTAATTGGATGGCACCTGTTCATATTCAAAGATCTCTGCAGCTGCAACCATGTATTCTCATGGAATGACACACTGCACAAGCCACTGCACCCATCATATGGGAGACCTTGTAAAGCACTTGGCAGAGGCAACAACACTTTTAAGATAGACATCAGACAAGTGCCTACCACTGTATCCACTGAAAGAGTCAAACCTGCCTTCTACAATGCACAATATACAATGAAGACAGCCAGCCCTGTGACTGCCAAAGACAAAGAGGCGGTTCCTGAAATTACGCATGTCCAACAGGATGCTGACAAGATACAACAAATAACAGGTACGGTAATGAAGAAAGTGATGCCAGGTGCAGTTCCCCCCAAAAAGCTGGTACCACCAAATTTAATAATAAAATATCTGGTTTCCAAGAAAAAGTAACAACATGTGCTGGATGTCATGTCCAGTTCAACCTCAAATACTGTCAACAGAGGCGGAGATGAAAAGCACAGTGGTAGAGCACATAAATATACTGTGACATGTACAATTCTATTGGCTGTGTTATTCTTTGATTTTCAACTTAATTTAGTATTCCATGCTTCATTTATTAGGGAATCTGATATATATGTAATGTAACATGTGGAAATAAATCATGAACTTTCAGAAGTCAACCAAACATGCATATCATACTTACTTTTATTCTCACCTTAAATATAGAGTCACTTTCTGGGTAAAACCCTAAAGCAGCTATCAGAACTTTCAAACTGCAAGACAGGGCCATTAGAATCATGTTCAGATGTAAATCTAAAGACTCACATAAACTTCTGTCTGAGATTTCTGGCATTCCTACTTTAACACATATCTACATTATGGAAACTCTTGTATTCTTCAAAATAAATGTAAGAGGTAAGGACAGCAGATTTTTTTTTTTAAAAAAAAGGAAAGAAAGAAAAAAATAAATAAAAAAAGAGAAAACTGTGACCAATGGTACATTCAAATTGGGAGTTAAACTTTATAAAAACTTCCTGAAAACATATTAGTAGTTACTGAGGTCAGAATAGTTGGAAAATCTTTGAAGTCATGCTATTTTGTCTAAAACTGACATTGTGAGACCGTGGTTGTGTACAATTAATGTAGGTTAATTCTTACAAAGAAGACAGCAACCAGCCACTATTAATACTGTTT
The DNA here is from genome assembly GCF_023898315.1 of Schistocerca nitens. Lineage (NCBI taxonomy): Eukaryota > Metazoa > Arthropoda > Insecta > Orthoptera > Acrididae > Schistocerca > Schistocerca nitens. The sequence goes on from NC_064618.1 coordinate 582,402,684, forward strand.
TTTATTTAGGTAAATAGCACCGTTACCAGTTACGAACTGGCTAGTTCATCATCAGAGGGCTGTTCACATGATTTTCAAGATACACTTTACATTATTGTCTGTTTTCAATTTTTATTCTTCCAGCGTGGAAAAGTATTTTTGTGTGTTGCTGCCATCGAAAATTCTGCGCAATTTTGTTGCAAAGTTGCAGGATTGTATTTTTCGAATATTCCAAAATTTATCCAGCACTTATGTAATTTGTACATCACCATATTGTGGAAACCACCACACACGCACACACACACACACACACACACACACACACACACCAAAAAGAATTTGCCACATGTGAAGTTATCACAAAGATTGCAGATTTACAAACATTTACATGTAAAGAGTATCTTGAAAATCATGTGAACAGCTGACTGATGAAGAACGAGCCAATTCAAAACCGGTAATGACACTATTTACCTAAATAAATAGCAGTATTAATAGTGGCTGGTTGCTTTCTTCTTCTTTGTAAGAATCAACCTACATTAATCTTTGAAGTCATATTTGCATAATAACTGCTTTTACTCCATTGAAGAATATTTAAATTAGAAGGTTTCAGATTGATTATCTAATCGTAATACAGAGATTTAGGAACCAGGTTTTGAATTGTAAGATATCTCCAGGGTTACATGTGGACTCTGACCACAATTTATGGGTTATGAACTGAATATTAAAACTGAAGAAAATTCAAAAAGATAGGAATTTAAGGTGATGGGACCTGGATAAACTGAAAGAACCAGAGTCTGCAGAGAATTTCATAGGGAGTGTTAGGACTGATTGACAACAACAGAAGAAAGGAATATGGTAGGAGAAGAACAGTTAGCTCAGGGAGATGAAATAATGAAGGCAGCAGAGGATCAAGTAGGTAAAAAGAGGAAGGCAATTAGAAATCATTTGGTAATGCAAGAGATACTGAAATTAATTGATGAAAGGGGAAAATATAAAAATCCAGTAAATGAAGCAGGTGAAAAGGAATACAAATGTTTCAAAAATGAGATCAACAGGAAGTGCAAAATGGCTAAGCAGGAATGGCTAGATGATGATGTTTGGTTTGTGAGGCACTCAACTGCGTGGTCATTAGCACCCGTACAAAGGCCCAATGTTAACACAGTCAAGTCTAACCACTGTCATGAATGATGACAATGGTGATGAAATGATGAGGACAACACAAACACCCAGTCCCCAGGCAGAGAAAACCTCAACCCAGCGAGGAATCGAATCCAGGACCCTGTGATCCAGAGGCGGAAATGCTAGCCACTAGACCATGAGCTGCGGACTCGAATGGCTAGAAGACAAATGTAAGGACGTAGAAGCATACATCACAAGGGGTAAGATAGATGCTGCCTACAGGCAAATTAGAGAGACCTTTGCAGAAAAGAGAACCACCAGCATGATATCAAGAGCTCAGAGGGAAAAACAATCATAAACAAAGAAAAGAAAACAGAAAGCTGGAAGGAATATATAGAGAATCTATCATGGGCAATGTACTTGAGTGCAATGTTATGGAAATGGAAGAAGGCACAGATGAAGATGAGATGGGAGATATGATACTGAGTGAAGAATTTGACAGAGCAGTGAAATACTCAAGTTAAAACAAGCTCTCAGGACTAGAAAACATTCCATTAGAATTACTGATAGACTTGGAAAGCCAGCCATGACTAAACTCTTATATCTGTTGAGCAAGATGTATGAAACAGGCGAAATTACCTCAGACTTCAAGAAGAACATAATAATTCCAATTCCAAGCAGATGCTAACAGGTGTGAGAACTGCTGAACTATCAGTTTAATAAGTCATGATTGCAAAATACTAACACAAATTCCGTACAAACGAATGGGAAAACGGGTAGAAGCTGACCTCAGGGAAGATCAGTTTGGATTCCATAGATATGTAGGAACACGTGAGTCAATGCTGACTCACGTGACTTATCCTAGAACAGAGGTTAGAGAAAGGTAAACCTACATTTATAGCATTTGTAGACTTAGAGAAAGCTTTTGACGATGTTGACTGGAATACTCTCTTTCAAACTGGTGTTTATTTGCGTATTTATTACCAAATAAATGCCAGTTTAAATCACAGTTGCAGTTCAGCAGCCACAATGGATAAACCGAAAAAAACTGTCTTTCAAATTCTGAAGGCAGCAGGGGTAAAATACAGGGAGCAAAAAGCTATTTATAATTTGTACAGAAACCAGATGGCACTTATAAGAGTAAAAGGGCACAAAAGGGAAACAATGGTTGGGGAGGGAGTAAGACAGGGCTGCAGCCTGTCCCTAATGTTAATCAGTTGGATATTGGGCAAATAGTAAAGGAAATAAAAGAAAAATTTTGAGTAGGAATTAAAATCCAGGGAGAAAAAATTAAAACCTTGAGGTTTGCCAATAACACTGTAATTCTGTCAGAGACAGTAGAGGACTTGAACAGAATGGACAGTGTCTTGAAAGGAGAATATAAGATGAACATCAAAAGAAGCAAAACAAGGATAATGGAATGTAGTCAAATTAAATCAGGCAATGCTGAGGCAATTAGATTAAGAAAGGAGACACTTAAAGTACTAGATGAGTTTTGCTATTTGAGCAGCAAAACAACTGATGATGGTTGAAGTAGAGGGGATATAAAACGTAGCCAATGGTGATGGCAGGAAAACCTTTTCTGAAGAAGAGAAATTTGTTAACTTCTAGTCTAGATCTAATCGTCAGGGAACCTTTCCTGAAAGTATTTGTGTGGAGTGCAGCCATATATGGAAGTGAAACATGTGGAGCATGGACAATAAACAGTTTAGACAAAAAGAGAATAGAAACTTTTGAAATGTGGTGCTACAGAAGAACTCTGAAGATTAGGTGGATGGATCACATAACTAATATGAGAAGGTGAATTTGTGGCACAACTTGACTAGAAGAAGAGTTCAATTGATAGGACACATTCTGAGGCATCAAGGTATCAGCAATTTGGTATTGGAGAGAAGTGTGGAGGGCACAATTGTAGAGGGAGACCAAGAGATGAATACACTAAACAGATTCAGAAGGATAAAAGTTGCAGTTGTTACTCAGGGATAAAGAGGCTTGCACAGGATAGAGAAGCATGGAAAGCTGCATGAAACCAGTCTGTAGAAGCCAGACCACAACAACAACACAAATAAGTAGTATAGAAATCACTTTCACCTAAATACTTATACATTGACTTGTCTGATATTTAATGCACTTGCTGCTTTGTAGACAATAGGAGCAACAAAATACAAACTGCAGTTTCAGATAATTTCACTAGTTGTATTAATATGACATTTTTTGTCCTCAATCTAATACACAGTCTACTTTCCTGAGATTAGTGTTGTTTAATGATATAAAAATGATATAAAAAAATAGGCCACAAATTAGTATATACTGGTACAAAAAAACTAGTTTGTGCATGTCATTACAAAAGGAGGATATAAATTAAAGGGGTCATCTGCACACTGCTTCTACTAATCACATTGTCATATGTTTATTGAAATCTGATCCCCATTCCATCCTTTAAATATGATTACTTTGTTCACACAACTAAGACATTCACGAATACTTATTTGTGCTCATCATATACATTTTTCTGTTAGAGAGTTTAAGACAAAAGGTCTTAGTTTTAATGTGTGGTAATTAGAATATACAGTAACATTTACTCAGAGATTTTCTATGTTTCAAATGGGACTTTCCTCCTTTAATGTTTTGCAATAAACTAGCAATGTGGAATGCAATAGAATGTGGTCTGATAACACATCATTACATGTATTTCCTGTTCTGGCCACAGAAAGGATGTGGTATCTCTATATCCTTCCTTTCTTGACAGATCCTGGTTCAAGTGGGAGATGTTATTATAAGTGTTAAAAATCCATTACCAGTCAAAAAACCACTGAAATGGTGCAGCGAAAGTTTTGTATCTTAACAACTAACTTTTTTATAAGTGTCATGTCTGTTCTCAGCTTGCATATTGATACAAAACATTCCATTGTATATGAGGATGTTATGTCTAATCAATCAAGAGCAACATACTTTGGATACAGTGTTGTTATACACACAGGAAAAGAGCAGTGGTAAGTACAGCATTTTGTTAGTTTGTTTTGTTTTCGTTTTGTTTTGTTTATTACTGAAATCATAAGTTATTTTAGGAGCAACATAACACATCAGATAAAGATGTAACAGGTAAGACTTCCTTTCTTGTTTCAAAAATTTTAACCTATTCAGATTTTATTACTTTAATAACAAGCTACACATTGTTTTCAACATTTTTGCTGATGGAGTATTGTTGTGTCGACAGCAACAATTCCAAAAATTTCATTTCTTATTATGTCACAGTATAAAATTAATTATAAAAGATTCTAACAACAGATATTCTCATGATTCTGTAATAAGACATACCTAAACTAGACAAATTCATTGAGAGTTCCTAATAACCAGTGTTCTGTCATTTTACAGAATTTGCTACAAAAAATACATCATAATCATTAAATTATTTTATATTTTTCTCAAAGCTTTATGAATATTATTTTAAAGTTCTTAATATGAACATTGAATATCCAAAGTTACATCAGTATTTCACTTTCCCCACACTAAACCCCGCTTTTCTTTTTTTTAGCTAAAACCATTTATACTGTCTATATTCTAAAAATAAACAAAATAAAATATAAATATGTAAATGCTGACAAAATTATACTACTACTATAATTGTATGATGTAATGTGTAAACACAAACAACCATATTGCATTTATAAAGATGCACAGTTTATACATTATAATAGAAACAGATGTTTGACAGACTCCCAGAAATCATGTTAACTGAATAATGATAGTTAATGAATTTTTAACTGCACTAAATTGACTACATACAGTTGCATATGTCCTGCCAAAGTCGTATTCAAAAATAAAATCATAGTTATCCAGTCAGAATATTCTTCTTGTAACCAGGAAGTCTTACTCACTCATTCTTACATTTTGCTTTATACATCCTGTCATTAATAAAACCCTTGAGGAATGTGAAATATTAACTAGAAGAAGCTGTCAATGAAGGGTTTTTCTTTAGGCAATATTAACTTCCAGTTACATTATTACTATGTATATTGTCAGAATTGTAGCCCCTTTGAAAAAATAGCAGTTCGTTACCATACACTTCCCCAATGTTGTTTCAATCCAACATGTCTTTGCAAGTGTTCATATTACTTTACACACAACACTATCAGCTATCTATATACTTGTAAAGCTAAGGCCTTAATCTAGTCTTAACCTTACCAGTATATAGGAAATTAGTGTTAAGCAGAATTTACAGCCTTTGAAAAAGTTGATATTGGTAAGTAGTTAAGTAGTTAAAATCATTTGGTTAGTTCAGCTGCTTAATGCTTTGAAAAAGAGTATGCTTTGCTTCTCATGTATGTCAGATTGTTATTGTGACATTTTTGCATTACTCAGTGAAAATATATTCAACTTTAATTATGCTAAATGCTGATAAAAACGTTTGCAACAGACTTAGGCCATTATTTTCTGTTATTCAAGAGAAGTATTAAGTAGTCCAGCAACATTAAATCAGAAATACTGATGATTTGTGAGCCATCCAGTATAAGTACCTTAATTTTTTGTGTATGAAGTATTATTTTTCTTAGTTCTTAGAAACTTTCCTGATGGGAGCACTCCAGTAATGAAGCCTCAGCACATTTATATTTCACATCTCAGTGAGGAATGTGTGTGTGTGTGCGTGTGTGTGTGTGTGTGTGTGTGTGTGTGTGTGTGTGTGTGTGTGTGTGTGTGTGTGTGTGTGTGTATGTAAGCAGCAATTAAAAAGCTTCCATTTGAGAGCATTGCTGCAGTGTATAGGCAACATAGTGCAACTCCAATGTGGGTATATAAGTGCCAACATGAAGGCAAGGAATTAGAATGGCATTTGTATCTTTCCAAAATGTGTTCAGTAAGTGTGGAGACATGAACTGTAGCAACTAACTGCATCCAAACAGGACCAACATGCTGTTATTGTTTTCTTGGCTGCCAAAGGACAAACACAAGTAGGCACCCATCAGAGAATGAAGATTGTGTATGGGACAGCATACTGTTGGAAACCACCATTGTGGAATGGTGCAACAAAGGGTGCTGCTGCTTCATAATAATGCTTGTCCCCATTTCACAAAACTTGTAACACAAAAGTTACACCAATTCAAATGGAGACACAAGCACCCATCCAAAAGTCATGATCTCTCCCCATGCAATTAACATGCCTTCAGTACTTTAAAGAAGCCCTTGGTGGTTGATGATCCCTGTGAGACAAGGATGTGCAGGAGGCAGTTATGGACTTCTTCATGTATCATGTCACTATGTTTTGCCAAACAGCTTCAACCTGGTGTATAGGTGGGATGATTGTCTCAATGCTCACAGCTCACATGCATCCACAAACAAATTAACTTCACAAATAATTTGCACTTATCTTTCTTTTTGACGTCCCTGGTTGTATTCATAAAGTCCTCTTCACTTTCAATCATTCTGGTCTGTCATTATTGGTAGTATATTGTCACTGTTGGTTTGATTTCCTTTGTAAGGCAGCCCTTGGTGTTTTGCTCCATATGATCGAAAATTTATAAAAGTACATAAATTTTAAAAAATAACAAAATAAAGCACTCTTTGCAATGGACAAAACTTCATTATTAGTCAATTATTCACAGATGATACCCACACTTGTAATCTACCCCTCCTTTCTAGTTGCAGCTATTGTCCATAATGAGTAAAGTCTTTTCTGAAGATTCGAGAGGAGTAAGATGACAAAGCTTTTTAGTTTATTTTTCTTTTCTTGTGGAGCTTGCTCCAGTTCTTCTTGTCTAAGGGTCTGATTCTTGAACCTGAAATTTTAGGTCCTCATGGTTGAATTGATCTAAATAATTATGAAGCTTGTCATTGCAGAATTTTTGTTTTTATGTTAATTTATTCTGTCAGATTTTAGTACATCACATAGTCTTGTCATGCATTTTAAGTGTTATTGTGGATGTATTTTCCAATTGCTTGCCATGTAAGGTATGAATATGTGGTAAGATTACTGTTTCACTGGATGACAGCTACTGCACTTGTACTCTTTGTTTCTGATTGACCACAATACACTTGCAGTCACAGTGAAATTATTGTTCTAACTGAAATACAGTCTCCAAAACCTATTCCAGATTTCTTTAATTTTTTTTTTGAGAGTCTGCCCTTGCAGAAAATCTGCTAGGTTCTTTCCTAATGGTGTGCACTTGAACCTTCACACTGCAGCCTGCCCGTCCTTGAGGCCAGAGTGACAATTGTTATTCTCCCAGTGGACAGGATGCCTCTTCTGCTGTCCTCAGGTCTGTGGTCCAGATGCTTCAACTATGTGGTACTTCACACTTGTGATGTGGCTCACCCAGTCCTGGATGCTGTCTTGTTATTCAAATATAGCACAATGGCCACTTTCCTATGCTGAACACACATTTTCACAGTTTCCTTTCAAAGGCTTCTCTTTTTGGGAGATGTAACCAAATTGGAATGTGTTAGCTTGTTTGGAGATCAGTAAAAAATTCATACAGGCAGTGTCTCCAAGTCTGGTGAACAAGTGGAAATGAATCTGTTGCTGAACTGAAGGGCATTGTTTGGCCTTTCTTCAGAATGCTTTATGCCCTCTGACTAAACAAGATTTTCAAGTTCTTGGCACCTGAGGCAGGTGTTTGTGAATCCCCAGAGAGTATGGCAGTCTTTAAAAATGGGAGGAGTAATGAGACAGGGAATTTATACATTCTGCTGCAGAGTGTACAGTGTTTTGCTGTGAGTGTTGAGATTCTGGGTCAAGCTTAAACTCCATCCCAGCCCAGCACACAGTTTTAATCTGCCAGAAAGCTTTGAAACCACACACACTCTGCTTCAAAGTGATAGATTCATTCCAGAATCAGTCCTCAATACTTTGGCTAAATCTTTTCTCTGCAATAACCTTTTTTCCCAGGAACAATAGCCCAGCAAGTGAAGTTTGTTGGAAAGTAGAAGAGCAGCCCTGGTGAAAGTACAACTGTAAATGTAGATTGTGAGTCATACAAGGGTAGTTTAGTCAGTAAGAATATTGTCCATCAAAGGCAAGGTTCTAGGTTCAGATCCTGGACAAGTACACAGTTTTTATCTTCCAGAAAGGTTCAAATGAGAAAGATCCTTAATCGGCTCTTGGAGATTCACTCTCTCAGTTGGGCCATATAGCAGTAGATATACAAAGCAAATGATGATTTTATGTGACACATAAATAACCACAGAATTTGAATTTGCTTTTAAAAGGATGATGAGGGATAGAGTGGTATGTCCTACTGACTAACATGGCCACACCCCTTTTGGTGTCTCATTAGCAATATCATCCTTCTTGCAGAGTGTGTAAACTTAGCACAGACGCAGAAGAATCTTTTAAATTAAATTCTTGTCAGCATCTGTCTGGTGGCCATCCCTGTCCTTGGACTCTTAGAACCTCTACTTTAGTTCTGAATTCCACTCAAGGACGTAAGACATTTACTGGTGAGCATTTCCTTTCTACTATTCTTTTCACCTGGTTGAACTGCACTGGTTTTTAGAGGAAATGGCACAGGAGCAATTTGATTGATTCATATGTATATCAGTATCTGTTGAGTTGTTTTCACTGTTTGCAAGTGAAAACACTAGCTTTCAGAAGGTTGTCTTTATTTTTCTCTTCACATTTCTTGTTGCTTTCTCTCTACTTCTGTAGAGTGTTTATGGACTACAAGTGGATGTTGTGGTATGGGGCCCTGTGATGCTAAGTGATGCCTCATAGACTTTTGGCCACACTAACTTGTAACACTTGAGAGTAGACGTGGGTGGTGTAATACTTTTCCCTTTCATGTAAGCACAGTGGAAAAAAGTAGTCAGTTCTAGAAGATATCATGCCAATACTATGTGACACTACTTTTTGCTGTGATAATGGTCTCTGTTTGGTGAGGAAGTGTGCACCCAAGTTGCTTCAGGTATACAATGTCCAGCTGATGCCACTCATTGATGATTAGATCTCACAGAGCTACCAAATGGCAAGGTGAAATGCAGCAGTCAGCATGCTTGTTGATTGCTACACTTCACTTGCAGTGAAGTGACTGACCATAGCCAAAAGTGCATTCAGTTCTTTGGGAACTGCAGCCAGCTCCTCCTGCATCTGTCCACAGTATGCACATATACTAACCATCCTAGCAAGACTAACTGAAGAAGTAAACTGCAAAAGCAGACAAAACCCTAGATATGCAACTTGCTACTCTTCTGATGTGTCAAAATGGATGTTGATGCATTGATGAGCTGTGTAGCTTGTTCTTCAGTGAGCAGCTACTGTGCTGCAGACTGAATGAAATTACGCTTGCGAAAATGCAATGTTAAACCTCTTAAACAGAAGAAACATGCACAAAATTTAATAATTGCACTATGAGGAGAACCCAGAAATGAAAACACTTAACTTACCGCTCTGCAGTTGTATATCAGTTGAGAGCTGGAGCCTGATTGGCCATGCATTTAGCCATTCACAGCCAATCCACTGATGTGGAATGTGATTATTGAGGAAACCTCAAACTTTCATGAGGAAATGAGGTGGTGCACCATCTTTCTGATAGTAAACCATTCCATCTCAGTTGTCTTCATTGATCTGTGGAATTAAAAAGTTTTCAGGCATATCCAGATACGCAATACCAGTGTGAGTTTTCTCCATACAGAAGAAAGAATCACACACTTTCAATTTGCTAAGGGCACTAAACACATTAACTATGGGGCTGTCACAAACATATTCCACAGTTACATGTGGATAATCATTGTCCATTATTCAAATACTAACAAAGAGATAGAGGGGCTCACCAGTACTTACCTCAGCTCAGTACAGCTGATAGATACACAAAACAGAACAGAAAATTTACATTCCTAGTTCTGTTAAATTTTCTGTTCTGTTTTGTGTATCTGTCTGCTGTACTGAGCTGAGGTAAGTACTGGCCAGCCCCTCTATCTCATTGTTAGTATTTGTTTCACATCTTTATATGAGATTTTCCATTAATCATTGTCCATTATTCTGCAGTTGTGATTGTTCACAATGACACTGATACAAAATGTTGTATCATCACTGAAGATAATTATGCTCATGAATGTCTCATTGTACTCTATCTGATGCAACATTCCGTCATCGAATTCCCCAATAGCAACTATATCTACACCACTAACATGCTGTGCTATTGTGAATCTGTAGGATTTCATGTGTAAAAATCTATGCAATACACACCAAACAGTTTTTTTGTTCAATGCAAGTCTCACAAGATGTGCATTGTGTCAATATTTGTGGACTGTGGACAACACTTTCCCTAAGCTGTTGGACATAATCATCAGCATGAGGGTAACCTGGTGATTTATCATGTTGCAGTGAACATCTCAGCAAAGTTCTTGTGACAAGAGTAAATTGTAGTCATGTTCGGAAGTTCTTTAGCATATTCAGTGCAAAATTTATGCTGAACAGTTGTTGCAGAGTTCATTTCATGAAACCATAACACATAATGAGCATGCTCCACACCACTGAAAACAGCCATTTTAACTGTACCCTCCTAGTGATGCAACATGTGAAGCAGACTTGAGGTTGTTTGCCACAGAGTGACACATCTACCAGTTATGTAATTTATTGCAGTAAAGTTCTATATCATTCCAAAGTTGTGAAGTCCTTTCCGACTGACCTTGTATTTTGCAGGAAGAATCTGTTGATACTTTTATATGTAGATTACCACCCTAGACACTGAGACTTTCCCAAATGATCTCACATGCAGCTTCAGTTTCTACTTTATTGGAATAGACATTCTTGTTTGCTGTAACAAATACAATAACCTCCACTTTCCATTAGCCTAACATTTTGACATAGCTTTAGATTTACTCTTAAAACCTCACTCCTGTCAATTTTGAGTTTTAGCCAGCTTCAATAACTATCAATTTTTTGCAAATCTTTAAGCCCTTGTTCACAAGGATTTTGACAGTCTCACTATGACTGTGATAGTCTCACCTTATTTGGATTCTGTACCACAATTAGTAAAAATATAGCTCTTATAGGAACACTTTGTTGTCCATCTGTCTATCTGTTAAAAGCTCTTTTTCTCAGAAATGGCTAGAGGTCTCATGTTGAAATTTATGTCTCATACTGAGGTCTATCATCTGTTGGTGGTGTAAAAACTTCAAACTTCTGCGTCAATGCTACCAAAAGACTTGGACATTTATGTCACAAATTTTAGTACTCACAGAATCACTCATTAAAACATATAGGGTGCTTCCTGTTAACCTAAAATCATGCATTTGGTAAAAAGCAATGTTTCACAGTAAAAGTAAAGGAAAAAATCAAAAAACTGTTAATTTGTTAAGAAATCACTTAAGCAAATTTTTTTTGTGCTATTTGCTGTCCATCTGTCTGTTTGTCCCTCTTTTAAGATCCCTTTTTCTCAGGCATTGGAAGAGGTTCCAAATAGAAATTTTTGTCAAATACTTAGATCGATGGTCTCTTGGCAATGTCAAAAATTTAAGCTTCTACGTCAGTGTCATCAAAAGCTACAGCTGTTTGTTAAGACCTGTTTTTCTTAAGAATGGGTAGCTGTATCAAGTTGAAATTTATGTGAAATACTTAGGTGTATGTTCTGTTGCTGGTGTAAAAACATAAGTTTCAGAGTCAACATAATCATAAGATGCAGCCATTTATCCCATATTTTGATACAAACTCACTCATCAAAAGCTTCTGACTAACTATGTGTATACATGTTAGGCCTGGTGGTCTTGTGGTAAAACTTGTTCATGGAAACTGCATCATCATAGGATCAAATCTCACCCTGACAAGGGGGTTTTCAGTCTTTGCTTTAACCTAGCCTTTACCTCTTATGTGAGGAATCATCATAAATGACACATGGTTCAGATTAAAACTTAAACTGCAGGTGCCCCTTACCTGGTTGGATAACTGAGGTAGGTTAGGGACACAAAGTTTGCCAAAGTGTTGCCCAGTTAAAAGACATGTTATTATTATTATTATTATTAGTATTATTATTACATTTGTACAGATCCATCAGAGTTTGAGTCCTACATTCATTTGTTCCCCCATACACTTTTTCGGAGGAACTGGGGGGGTGTTGTTTTCTAGTACTCTGAGGTCTCTTGGACTGGATAGAGAGTCATCTAATCTAATAAACCCTTGTGTGCACCCCACAAATATTAAGTTACCTGGTTAGCAATCAGACCGATAGGTAATGTCATGCCTGAGACATTCAGGGGATAGTACAGTTCTCAACCCCATGACATATGTCTAGGAACTAACATCCTAGCTTGTTGAAGACCTCTGTCTTGTCTCTGCATCATGCCCTCTACTATTTGACTTGGGACCATTACATCAATTGTTTGATAATGCTGTAGATCTTCAGATTAGTTAAAATTCTGTGAGAAAGGCTGGCATTCTCAATGTTTTCCTGAAATTATCCAGGTATTACCTGTAAGCCCAGATGAGAGACATGATTGGTGTGCCACAGTCCACAAATCATCATCATCCAGTGTTTTCTCAGTGATTGCCAAGAAGAGCTTCGCCAACATGTTCATTGGGGACCAGAGATGTACACACTGAGGGAGCAAGACCATTTCTACCCATTACTGCTTTTTCCAAACAGGAATGCTTTTATGCTTTACATACAAATTGCTAAAAATTAACAATATCTTATTCATTTGCATTTGCTTTCTCCTGACACCAAACACAGCACTCTTTCTAAAAGTGAGGGGTCTTGGAATGCTAGAGATTCCTATTGGTCAATTCCAGAAATATTTCTAATGTCATTTATTTGTCATATAAGACCATTTTTGTGCTTGTTGAATCACCCCCTAACAGAAGAAGACATGACAGGCATGACTTAGTGGTGTATTACTCAAATTGTTTCTGATGTGATGTAATGAACAAATTGAATATGAGAGTATTGTGCATTACTTTCAGTGAGCGACACAGTAGAGACTGATCAATAAGGAAACCAAATAGTTTTGAGTGGTTAACTCTTTGTGTTTGGTAATACATAAATAAAATATAATGTTTTTTGTTTTTATTTTTATTTCTCTCTAGAATATTTACCACAAAAGGCATTACATGTGGCCATTACTCATGCAGAGTAGCATCTTCCACCACTGAAATGTAATACAGGTTCACAATGCCAAATTAAGGGCAAATATAAAGCGTCCATGAACAGAGACATATGGCAAAGTTTAAGTAATTGGTGGGTAACCATACTTTTGATTGTTTAGTTAGTTCATTGGCTAGTTAGTTATGCACTCCATGGATTGTTTTGCATGATAGAGCATAATGATGAGGAATGAGTCTGCTTTTACACATTATAGTAATAGAAATTCTTCTACAGAATAGACAGACCTGTCAAGGAGAAACTTTCTCAGTCAGTTTTCAAATTTTACTTAGCATTCTGTCATGTTGTTGTTGTGGTATTCCGTCCTGAGACTGGTTTGATGCAGCTCTCCATGCTACTCTATCCTGCAGAAGCTTCTTCATCTCCCAGTACTTCCTTCAACCTACATTCTTCTGAATCTGCTTAGTGTATTCATCTCTTGGTCTCCCTCTATGATTTTTACCCTTGATGCTGCCCTCCAGTGCTAAATTTGTAATCCATTGATACCTCAGAACATGTCCTACCAACTGGTCCTGTCTTCTTCTCAAATTGCGCCACAAACTGCTCTTCTACCCAATTCTATTCAATACTTCCTCATTATTTATGTGATGTACCCATCTAATCTTCAGCATTCTTCTGTAGCACCACATTTCGAAAGTTTCTATTCTCTTCTTGTCCAAACTTCCTGACACCTAAATCTATACTTGATGTTAATAAATTTCTCTTCTTCAGAAATTCTTTCCTTGCCATTGTCAGTCTACATATTATATTCTCTCTACTTCAACCATCATCAGTTATTTTGCTACCCAAATAGCAAAACTCCTTTACTACTTTAAGTGTCTCATTTCCTAATCTAATTCCCTCAGCATCACCTGCCTTAATTCGATTACATTCCTTTATCCTCGTTTTGCTTTTGTTGATGTTCATCTTATATCCTCCTTTCAAGACACTGTCCATTCCGTTCAACTGCTCTTCCAAGTCCATTGCTTTCTCTGACAGAATTACAATGTCATCGGTGAACCTTAAAGTTTTTATTTCTTCTTCATGGATTTTAATACCTACTCCAAATTTTTCTTTTGTTTCCTTTATTGCTTGCTCAATATACAGATTGAATAACACTGGGGAGAGGCTACAAGCCTGTCTCACTCCCTTTCCAACAACTGCTTCCCTTTCCTGCCCCTGGACTCTTATAACTGCCATTTCTGTACAAATTGTAAACAGCCTTTTGCTACCTGTATTTTATCCTTGCCACCTTTAGAATTTGAAAGAGAGTATTCTAGTCAACATTGTCAAAAGCTTTCTCTATGTCTATAAATGCTATAAACGTAGGTTTGCCTTTCCTTAATCTTTCTTCTAAGATAAGTCGTAAGGTCAGTATTGCCTCACATGTTCCAATATTTCTACAGAATCCAAACTGATCTTCCCTGAGGTCGGCTTCTACCAGTTTTTTCTTTCATCTGTAAAGAATTCGCGTTAGTATTTTGCATCTGTGACTTATTAAACTGATGGTTCACTAATTTTCACATCTGTCAACACCTGCTTTCTTTGGGAGTGGAGTTATTATATTCTTCTTGAAGTCTGAGGGTATTTTGCCTGTCTCATACATCTTGCTCACCAGATGGTAGAGTTTTGTCAGGACTGGCTCTCCCAAGGCCATCAGTTTTTCTAGTGGAATGTCGTCTACTCCTGGGGTCTTGTGTTGACTCAGGTCTTTCAGTGCTCTGTCAAACTGTTCACACAGTTTTGTATCTCCCATTTCATCTTCATCTACATTCTCTTCCATTTCCATAATATTGTCCTCAAGTACATTGCCCGTGATTAGACCTGCAATATACTGCTTCCACCTTTCTGTTTTCTGTTCTTTGCTTAGAACTGGGTTTCCATCTGAGCACTTGATATTCATACAAGTGGTTCTCTTTTCTCCAAAGGCACCTTTAATTTTCCTGTAGGCAGTATCTATCTTACCCCTAGTGATACAAGCTTCTACATCCGTACATTTGTCCTCTAGCCATCCCTGCTTAGCCATTTTGCACTTCCTGTTAATCTCATTTTTTAGACGTTTGTATTCCTTTTTGCCTGCTTTATTTACTGCATTTTTATATTTTCTTCTTTCATCAATTCTGTCATAAGTGATTCTGTCTTAAGTGATCTAAAATTGTTGTTGCTCAACTGTGTACCCCTTTTTTGTGACAAAGACAACGTTAACATGGAGTAATGAGTATCATTTTCCCCTTCTGGTATTGTAATTATGTATATCATTATTCCTTTTGAACTGTGGTGGATTATTTACAAAAAATGTCATGAGGAAATAAATATGCTATGAACCAGGATTCAGAATGCCCAGTTCCTTGAACAGATGCATGCAAGATGATCATGGATGAGCATCACACATTATTCTAACAGCTTGTTTCTGCACAAAGATGAGTTACCCCAGAAAATTATTTTGTATGACTTTATTGAATGAAAAAATGCAAACTGTTTCAACACATTGATTTGTTGAACATGGAATGAGCTGGTTGATATTCATAAGCAGCTGGAATTCACACTGACTACTGTCATATGATCAGCAGTTGCTGCAAATCAATATGTTAAAAGAGTTCCATTGAATACAGGATGAGTCGGTTGAAATTCATAAGCAGATGGAAATTGCCCTGGTGCTGTCAAATGATTGGCAGATGCTGTGAACTGATGTACTGGAAGAGCTTTCAAGAGTCATGTACTGCTGGTACCTGTACAAAAGGTACCTCAAGCACTGCCCTCTACTGGTGAATTCAGTCTCCTCTACAGAAAGTACAGGAATTAAATTAGACCCAATTTTCTTTCCATAGCCCCAAGAAATGAGATGATTCTCATTGGTGTGGAACATTTCAGAAAGTATAACATAAAAAAGATAAAACATTTGAATATAATACCTACTACCCTGATCATTTCTCAGGAGATTGTCAAATTATGTGAGTACAATACAGTAAACTGAAATAGCTAATATTTACAGAATTGATACTCTGTCAGAATGAAACATTACTACGCACTATTAATAAATTTATCATGCACAGAATAACTGATCTTGATAGCTGTGACCAAGAGCTGTCATAACTGAAATCTAACAGACATTTTTGCTTAAGCTGGCCTAATAGCCTCTGTTAAGACACTCATGTAGAGAGCAGAAGGTGTTGCGTGTCAAAAGGTCTTTCAAAATCTGTTTAAATTGTGCTGTATCTGAAACCAAGTTTTTAATGGTGGCTGGCAATTTATTAAAAATGTGTGTTCCTGAAAATTGGACTACTTTTTGGACCAAGGTAAGTGATTTTAGGTTTTTATGTAGATTGATCTTATTCCTAGTATTGATACTATGTATTGAGCTATTGGTTGGAAACAGAGATATATTACTTGCAACAAATTTCACTAAGGAATAAATATACTGAGAAGCAGTGGTTTGAATACAAAGTTTCTAGTTTCTACATGATGTTCTTGAATTTACACCATAAATGATTCTTATTACACTCTTTTGCATGTTAAAAACTTCTGTTCAGTTTGATGAGTTACCCCAAAATATGATTCCTTATCACATAATAGAATGAAATTAAGTGAAGTATGCAGGTCTTTTTTACAGTTATATCTTCTACAGCTGACATCATTCTCACTGCAAATACAGACTTGTTCAGGCACTTAAGCAACTCTGTGGTATGGCCTTCCCAACTGAATTTATTATAGAGTTGTAATCGTAGAAATTTAACACTATCAACCTCTTCGATCTGCACGTCTTCATATGTTATATATATGCTGGAAGCAAACCTCTTACAGGTTCTGAACTGCATATAGTGCGTCTTTTCAAAGTTTACTGACAGTGAATTAGCTTTAAACCATTTTTAATGTCAGTGAAAATTTGATTAGCAGCTACTTCTAAATCTGTACTTGACTTGCTACTTAGTCCAATGTTTGTATCATCTGCAAATGAAAGAAACTTAGCATGGCAATGTAACAGACGAGACGTCATTAATGCTCACAAAAGCAATGGATCCAAGATGGAACTTTGAGGAACACCATATGTAATTAATTCCCAATCAGATGAAGACTGACTGATTACTGCACAGATATTTCACGACACCCATTGTTTCACTTTAGTTACATAAGACACAAATCATTTCGCACCATTGCCGATGAAAATAATATTCTAATTTACTTAAGAGACTGCTGTGGTGCACACAGTCAAAGACTTTTGACAAGTCACAATAAATGTCAGTAGCCTCTAATTTATTAATGAATGAATTAAGTACATTCTCACTGTAAGTGTAAATAGCTATCTCTGTATCAGAACCCTTAAGAAGTCCAAAAGGGAACTTAGTCAATATATTATTTGCAATCAGATGCTTAAGGACATGCTTGTACACAACCTTTGCAGATGTTTTTGAGAAAGCCGTGAAACTGGTTGATTGTTTGAAGGTATCTCTTTACCTCTCTTCTTGTAAAGAGGCTTAACTTCAGCATATTTTAGACAGGTTCTGTCATTACTTGTGCCCTCGACTGTGAATGGCATTTCAATGGTAGATCCAGGTGTCCTGTGCAGTATTGAAGGGAATGAGGGAGGACTAAGGTTGATATACCAATCCCCTTAACCAACAAGTTAGAAGTGCTGCCTTTCATTGAACTTGAAACTGAGCCAGTATAACTCACTTCAGCTGTTTTGTCCAGTGACAAGAGGAATCAAATGCAAAAGGGTAGGGGTCTACTACTCATCACCAGTTTAAACATATGGCAGATAATGACACCCCTTATGGAAGTGGCAGCAAGGAACAGGAAAGGATACGAGGTAGCCTCAATGTGTATGCATAGGAATTTCATTGAACATTTTGAAGAAGCTATTCCAGCAGCCATTGAGGTAACAGTGTGCAAGCAACTGCAGACTGTGGCACATGCTGGAACAAATTATGCCTGTTGTCTGGACTTTGAGGTCAAACTCGGGTCATTTCAGCAACTGCCAGAGGTGGCTGAGGAGATCAGCCTTGGACAAGAAGCCCATGAATTACAGCATTATCCACAGAACTGATCATGGCCTCTTGGTTCTGAGTTGAATGGAATGACTGAACCAGAGACTTCAAAAGTTCTGTGACAATTCAGGATGTGACTTCCTGGACTTATGCAATAGGGATGAGAACTGTAGGGTGACCCTAAATGGGTCGGAGGTGCACTACATACCAGAGGATACTACCCAGGTAGCTGACAGTATATGGCATGCACACAAGGGTTTTTTAAATGAGGCAAATCTCAATCCAGTCCAAATAATGATACCTTTATAAAACTAGAAGTATAAGTATAATACAAAAAGTAAGGCCTTCAATTGGTGAGAGTATTAAAATCATAGTGGTTAACTGTCAAAGCATTCACAACAAAGTGCCAGAATCTGACGTGCTCTTGAAAAGCAGTGAAGCTCACACAGCACTTGGTACAGAAAGCTGATTGAGACCCCAAATTGATAGCAGTGAGATTTTTGGGGAAATTTTCAGTGTACATGGAAAGGATAGCCAAATGGGAATTGGAGGAGGTGAATTTGTCACAGGAGACAAGAAACTCAAATTCACTGAGATAGAAATTGAAGCTCCATGTGAGATTGTTTAGGCAAGACTCAATATCAGGGGTAGGCATAAAATGATAATTGTATCCTTCTATCACCCACCAGACCCATATCCTACTGTAAGCGAACACTGTATTGAAAATCTCAGGTCACTAGTACAAAAGTTCCCACTCATACTGTAGTCACTGGTGGAGATTTCAATCATCCAACAGTCATTTGGAAAAAATTAATTTTGTTAGTGGTGAGCATGATAAGATACCCTGTGAAACATTAGTAAATGCCTTCTATTAAAACTACCTAGAACAGTTAGCATGAAAATCCACTCATGATGGATATACAGAGTGGTCCTTTGATAGTCATCAGGCCAAATATCTCACAAAATGATACCACGTACTTATACGTTTGTTACTATTACAGTGCCATCTATCACAAAGCAAAAAGGTGGTCCAACTAAAACATTCATATTTCTTTACGTACTACATGAATATGCAATAAAAAATCGGGATTCATATTTAAAAAAAACACAGTTTATATCCGTTTGACCTATGGCAGTGCAATCTAGCGGGCCAACCATAGTGCCATCTAGTTCCCCCTTCAAGCTAGACGAGTTTTGTTCTTTGTAGTTTTTTTGTCTGTTGCTTATTTCGTGAGATATTTGGCCCAGTCACAATCAATGGACCACCCTGTATATGGACACTAATAGTGACAAATAGACCTGACCTCTTTGAGGATGCTTACATCAAAACTGGTATCAGTGATCATGGTGCAGTTGTGGAAACAGGGATTATTGAAGTATAAAGGGCAACTAAAAGAAGCAGAAAGTTACATATGTACAGAAACTAGATACAAACTCAGTAGGATCATATCTGAATAAGGAACTTGAAACTTTCATCACAGGGCAGGAGCATGTAGAAGAGCTATGACTCAAGTTTAAAAGAATAGTTCTCCCTGCACTGGATAGATATGTACTCAGTAGAACAGTTCATAATGGGAGGGACCTTCCATGGTGTACAGTGACTATACAGTAATTTCTAAAAAAGATACTACTGGATAATAGGTATAAAATGAAGTATAGGACTATAGATAGAGATATGCTGAATGAAACACATTTGGCTGTCAAGAGGGCAATGCATGAAGCCTTCAGTGACTACCACAGCAGGAGATTGCAAATGGTCTTTCACAAAAATCAAAGAAATTCTAGTTGTATGTAAAGACAGTTAATGGCAGCAAAGTTAGTGCTTGGTCCCTAGCAAATAATACAAGAAGTGAAATTGAGTTTAGCGAAGCAAAAGGTGAAATGCTTAACTCTGTTTTCAGATTTCTCGTACAAATCAAAACACAAAAGAATTGCCCCAATTTTATTCTCATTCCACTGAAAGGACGAGTGAAATCAATATTAGTGTCAGAGTTGTTGTGAAACAACCGAAATGGTTAAAACAGAATAAAGCTCCAGGACCCAAATGGAATCACTATCAGCTTCCTTACTGAACTTTCAGCTAAGTTAGCCTCTTTACTATCTATAATCCATTATAGAATCCTCAAGCAGGAAACCATGCCCAACAGTTGGATGAAAGCACAGCTAACATCCCCCTACAAGCAGGGTAGAGAAGTGATCCACAAAACTACTGCCCAATATCTTTCGTAATAATCTGCGGCAGAATCGTAGAACATCTTCTGAGCTCGAACATAATGAGGTATCTTGAACAGAATGATCTCTCCCATACCTAACAGCATTGATTCCATAAACATCAATTATGTGAAACCATATTCCACTATCCTCACATAATATACTGAAATCCTTGAATCAAGGCAGTCAGTTAGACAGAGTATTTTGTGATTACCAAAAAGCATTTTATTCAATACCACATATATGCTTATTGTCAAAAATACAATGATATTGGGAATCAAGTAAAATTTGTGACTGGACTGAGGACTTTTTTGTAGGGAAGACACAGCATGTTATATTATGTAGAGTCATCATCAGATGTTGAAGCAACTTCTGGTGTGCCCCTGGGAAGTGTGTTGGGACCCTTGCTGTTCATATTGCAAATTAATGACCTTGCCAACAATAGTAACCTCTGACTTTCTGCAGATGATGCAATTATCTATAATGCTACTGTCTTAAAGAAGCAGCATAAATATTCAGTTAGACCTAAATAAGATTTCGAAATGGTGCAAAGACTGGCAACCTGGCCCCTTGCTTTAAATGTTCAGAAATGTAAAACTATGCTCTCAGCAAAATTAAAAAAAGTAGTATTCTATGACTATAATATCAATGAGTCACAGCTGCAATTAGTCAACTCATACAAATACCTGGGTGTAACATTTTCCAGGGAGTTGAACTGGAATGATCACTTAGGCTCAGTTGTAGAAAAATCAGGTGGTAAACTTTAGTTTTTTGGTAGAGTACTGCGGGTGTGCAATCAGTCTACAAAGAAGAATGATTACAAATCAGTTGTGTGATCCATTCTAGAGTGTTCTAGTGATGCTGAAGAAACTGAACTGGCAGACTCTTCAAGATAGACGTAAACAATCCTGAGAAAGTCTAGTTAACAAAGTTTCAAGAACTGGCACTGAGTGATGACTCTAGGACATGAGGGCAAGACTAAAATAATTACAGCACACACACAGAGGCATTCGAAGAAACATTTTCCCTGGAAACTGTATGTGAATGAAATGGGAAGAAACCCTAATAACTGTTACAATAGGACATACCGTCTGCATGTGCTTCACAATGGTTGCCAGTGTATAGATATAAATGTAAATGTAGATTTTTCTCCAGTCAAAATCTGCAATGATTGTAGGCATGAATGTGGCTGAACTACATTGTTTTAGGATTTAAATTCTCATCGATACGGATACTTAAGAATTTTGAAATTTCCACATGCATTATACTTACCATTGATGTAGTACCCCTGGATGTGCGGAACTGAATATGTTGTTGTTGTTGTGGTCTTCAGTCCTGAGACTGGTTTGATGCAGCTCTCCATGCTACTCTATCCTGTGCAAGCTTCTTCATCTCCCAGTACCTACTGCAACCTACATCCTTCTGAATCTGCTTAGTGTATTGATCTCTTGGTCTCCCTCTACGATTTTTACCCTCCACGCTGCCCTCCAATGCTAAATTTGTGATCCCTTGATGCCTCAAAACATGTCCTACCAACCGATCCCTTCTTCTGGTCAAGTTGTGCCACAAACTCCTCTTCTCCCCAATCCTATTCAGTACCTCCTCATTAGTTATGTGATCTACCCATCTAATCTTCAGCATTCTTCTGTAGCACCACATTTCGAAAGCTTCTATTCTCTTCTTGTCCAAACTAGTTATCGTCCATGTTTCACTTCCATACATGGCTACACTCCATACAAATACTTTCAGAAACTACTTCCTGACACTTACATCTGTACTTGATGTTAATAAATTTCTCTTCTTCAGAAACGCTTTCCTTGCCATTGCCAGTCTACACTTTATATCCTCTCTACTTTGACCATCATCAGTTTTTTGCTCCCCAAATAGCAAAACTCCTTTACTACTTTAAGCATCTCATTTCCTAATCTAATTCCCTCAGCATCACTCGACTTAAATTGACTACATGCCATTAACTTCATTTAGCTTTTGTTGATGTTCATCTTACATCCTCCCTTCAAGACACTGTCCATTCCGTTTAACTGCTCTTCCAAGTCCTTTGCTGTCTCTGACAGTATTATAATGCCATCGGCGAACCTCAAACTATTTATTTTTTCTCCATGGATTTTAATACCTATTCTGAATTTTTCTTTTGTTTCCTTTATTGCTTGCTCAATATACAGAATGAATAACATTGGGGATAGGCTACAACCCTGTCTCACTCCCTTCCCAACCACTGCTTCCCCTTCATGTCCCTTGACTCTTATAACTGCCATCTGGTTTCTGTACAAATTGTAAATAGCCTTTCGCTCCCTGTATTTTACCCCTACCACCTTCAGAATTTGAAAGAGAGTGTTCCAGTCAACATTGTCAAAAGCTTTCTCTAAGTCTACAAATGTTACAAATGTAGGTTTGCCTTTCCTTAATCTATCCTCTAAAATAAATCGTAGGGTCAGTATTGCCTCACATGTTCCATTATTTCTACGGAATCCAAACTGATCTTCTTTGATGTTGACTTTTACTAGTTTTTCCATTTGCCTGTAAAGAATTCGCGTTATTATTTTGCAGCTGTGTCATATTATACTGATAGTTTGGTAATTTTCACATCTGTCAACACCTGCTTTCCTTGGGATTGGAATTATTATATTCTTCTTGAAGTCTGAGGGTATTTCACCTGTCTCATACATCTTGCTCACCAGATGATAGAGTTTTGTTAGGACTGGCTCTCCCTTCCACCTTTCTGCTTTCCCTTCTTACCTTAGAACTGGTTTTCCACCTCAGCTCTTGATATTCATGCAAGTGGTTCTCTTTTCTCCAAAGTTCTCTTTAATTTTCCTGCAGGCGGTATCTATCTTCTCCCTAGTGATATAAGCCTACACATCCTTACATTTGTCCTCTAGCAATCCCTGCTTAGCCATTTTACACTTCCTGTTGATCTCATTTTTGAGATGTTTGTATTCCTTTTTGCCTGCTTCATTTACTGCATTTTTATACTTTCTCCTTTCATCAATTAAATTCAATATTTCTTCTGTTACCCAAGGATTTCTACTAGCCCTCGTCTTTTTACCTACTTGATCCTCTGCTGCCTTGACTACTTCATCCCTCAAAGCTACCCATTCTTCTTCTGCTGTATTTCTTTCCCCCATTCCTGTCAATTGTTTCCTTATGCTCTCCCTGTAAACCTGTACAACCTCTGGTTCAGTCAGTTTATCAAGGTCCCAACTCCTTAAATTCCCACCTTTTTGCAGTTTCTTCAGTTTTAATCTACAGTTCATAACCAATAGATTGTGGTCAGAGTCCACATCTGCCCCTGGAATTGTTTTACAATTTAAAATCTGGTTCCTAAATCTCTGTCTTACCATTAAATAATGTGTCTGATACCTTCTAGTATCTCCAGGCTTCTTCAATGTATATAACCTTCTTTCATGATTCTTGAACCAAGTGTTAGCTCTGATTAAGTTGTGCTCTGTGCAAAATTCTACCAGGCAGCTTCCTCTTTCATTTCTTACGCCCAATCCATATTCACCTACTACATTTCCTTTTC
Source organism: Schistocerca nitens (assembly GCF_023898315.1). NCBI lineage: Eukaryota > Metazoa > Arthropoda > Insecta > Orthoptera > Acrididae > Schistocerca > Schistocerca nitens. Next base: position 582,426,587 of record NC_064618.1, read on the forward strand.
TTCCTTTTCCTACTACCAAATTCCAGTCACCCATGACTATTAAATTTTCATCTCCCTTCACTATCTGAATAATTTCTTTTATCTCATCATACATTTCATCAATGTCTTCGTCATCTGCAGAGCTAGTTGGCATATAAACTTGTACTACTGTGGTAGGTGTGGGCTTTGTGTCTATCTTGAATATGTTATGTCTTTCTAAAATTGGAGGTGAGACCATCCCCAGAAAACTAATCAGTGGGATCTCGTAAGAACTTTGTTTGGCATCTGTTCTGTTTCTGTATGTATGCTTGAACTGATTACAGTACTAGTGTCATCTGCAGAAAGAACTAATTCAACTTGTATATTCAATGGAAGATTGTTTACATATATGAAGAACAATAGTGGACGTAATATTGAGCTGTGGGGAACCCCATATGTGATTTCTCCCCATACAGAACTGTCTTCAGGTTATAATAGTTGAATTACCAATTACAGCTTCCTGTATTATTTTGGTAATGCATTCTAGTTATATCCTCAACACAAAATGAAAAGTTAAAGTGTGGAATATATAATTTCTAGAGTCTGTGGCAAATATGATGTCCTTTTTAAAAAAAGTCGTGTCCTATGGGAAAGATTGATATGACTTTTGAAGAAAATGGAGGCAACTATATGAATATCATGAGCTTAGATGGCAAACTAGTACTAAGTAAAGAAGGGAAATCCGTAATGCAGAAGGAATACATAGAGGGGCTACTCTATGGAAATTAAATTGATGTAAATGTTATAGAAAGGAAAGAGGAAGTAAATGAATATACAGTGGGAGATGCAATACTTCAAGAAGAATTTGACAGAGCACTGAAAGATGTAGGTAAAAAAAAGGCTCTCCTTAGGAGAGCCAGCCATGAAAAAACTATTCCACCTGGCACGCAAGAAATTTGAGACGGATGAAATACCCTCAGATTTCAACAGGAATGTAACAATTCCCATTCCGAAGAAGGCAAGTGCTGTTAGGTGTGAATAATCTCAAAGCATCAAACAATGAAAAATCCAGGATGAAATGTAAGAAAATTATGAAAAGGATAGTTGCTACTTATAACATAGCAGTGATGCCGAATCGCAGATAGGCACAGCAATAAAAAGTCTGTCAGAAAGGAAGCTTTCGGCCAACAAGATCTTTGTCAAAAACAGACAATACACACGCACACACACACACGTGATAATGCAACTCCTTCACATGTCCAGCTGGAGCCAGACCACTACTACAGTAGTCTGGCATCAGTCACTGGAGACTATGGTCATGTGTGTGTGAGTGGCATTTGTGTGTGTGTGTGTGTGTGTGTGTGTGTGTGTGTGTGTGTGTGTGTGTGCATTATCTATTTTTGACAAAGGCCAGGCTATTGTAGCAGTGGCTGCCAGAGACAGTGGTCATGTGTGTGTGTGAGTTGTGTTAGTATGAGTGTGTGTGTGTGTGTGTGCGCACACACATATGTGGCACATGCATGCATGCATGTGGGTGTGTGTTGTCTATTTTTGACAAAGGCCTTGTTGGCCAAAAGCTTGCTTTCTGAAAGTCCTCTTTTTTTGTTGTGCCTATCTGTGACTCAGCACTCAGTATCTCTGCTGTATGGTGAGTAGCAACTATCCTTTTCATAATATTGTCGAACTATTAGTTACAAAAGTGATGGCTGCAATGTTCTGACAAGAGTTATTTACAGACGAATGGAAAAACTGATAGAAACTGCTCTTGGGACAGATCAATATGTAGTAACACTCAAGCCAATACTGATCTTATGATGTATGTTTGAAGAAAAGAAAGGCAAACCTACATTTATAGGATTTGTAAACTTTGAGAAAGCTATTGACAAAATTTATTGGAGTACATTCTTTGAAATTATGAAGGTGGCAGGGATAAAATATAGAGACTGGAAGGTCACAGCTTATCCAGAAACCAGAGAGCAGTTACATCAGTTGAAGGACATAAAAAGGAAGTACTAACCATGAAGAAAATGAGACAATCTTTCAGCGTATCCTAAATGTTACTTAATCTGCACACTTAGCAAGCAATAAAGGTAACATAAAAAACTGAGAAGGAATTAAATTTCAGTGAGAAGAAATAAAAACATTGAGGTTTGCCAATGGCAATGAAACTCTCTAAGAGAAAAGGACTTGAAACAGTAGTTGAATGGAATTGATAGAGCCTTAAAAAGAGGTTATAAAATGAGCATCAACAAAAATTAAATCAAAGGTAATGGAATGTAGGTGAATTAAACCAGATTCTTCTGAGGGAATTAGATTAGAGAATGAGGCACTAAAATGAGTAGGTGAGTTTTACTATTTGAAAAGCAAAATAAGCTATGATGACCAAAGTACCTTCATATAAATTGCAGACTTGCCTATAGCATGGAATACACCTCTGAAAAATAGGAATTTGTTAGCATCCAATATAAATTTAAGTACTAGGAAGCCTTCTGTAAAGATATTTGTGTGGAGTGTAGCCTTGTGTGAAGTTGAAATATTGATTATGAGCAATTCACCTAAGAAGTGAATTAAAGATTTTGAAATGTGGTGCTACAGAAGTATGCTGAAGATTAGACATGCTGGCTGAGTAAGGAATCAAATTGGAGAAAAAGGAAATTTATGGCATAAATTGACTAAAAAGTTGACTAAAAGAAGGGATCAGGTGACAGGACACATCCTGATGTCCTGAGGCATCAATAGTCAGTTTGATAATGGAGGGAAGTTTTTTGTGTTGGCATGGGGTGGCAGGGGGGGGGGGGGGAGGGGGGGTGTAAGAATTCTAGAGGCAGACCAAGGGATGAATACAGTAAGCACATTCATGTAGATGTAGGTTGCAGTAGTTATTCAGAGATAAAGAGGTTTGCAAAGGATAAAGTATTATGGAGAACTGCATCAAGTCAGTCTTCTAACTGAAGACCACAGCAGCAACAACACAAAGAATTTCTTCTGCTCTGATGATGGCATGGTTAGCTTTGAAGCCACACTGTGTGACCGTTAGTATATAATTATATTCTAAATACTGATTTAAGTGATGGCATACACAGTACTCAGACATTTTGCACATTATTAGTACAGATGATATGGGACAGTAATAATTAGGTGATACAATTCCTTCCCCTTTGCATTTATTACTAAGCTGAAGAGGCCCTGATAATCCTTGTATTTAGGCTATTGATTCATGGGCTAGTTTGTAACGAACAGGTAAATCTAACTGCTGTACAGGGACTTTAATAGAAAAATAACGTATGATACATGACATATGTTATTTTTCTATGAAAGTCCCTATGCTTTAGGTAAATCAGCAATCCATATAATAATTATGGCATGTTTAGGATCCAGATTGGAGCTCCTAGAGGAAATTCTTCACATGACAGAAGTGTGAGGGAACCTGGCATTGTTTACCAGTGTCAAGTTGGAGAAACATGTGGTGAAGTTAATCTCAGCGGCACAGGTAAAAGTCCTTAATGGAACTGTAATATTAAATTATCATGTTGAAATAAGCACTTGCAGTGAATTTTTATTTTAGTATTAAATATATTTTTGGACAGTACATTCAGGCATTCAGTAAAAATTATGTTTTAAAATAACAAGCAGCAAGGGATCTGTCTATTACTAAATCTCCTGCCAGTGATGACTTCATTAACTAATCATCTGTTAATTCAGTAGCTTCACATGTGACGTTGGGGGTGTATACCACAAATCAAAATGTGAAATAAAATCAGTGCTGTTCACTATATGTCAGACAAAAAAGCGTATTTACTCTTTAAGTAGTAACAATGTAATGCATATATCATGGCTGATATACAAAGAGAAGGACAAACAAAAATACAGTAATTATAAAACAATTAAAAGTTACTCCAAACTTTGAATCAGCAGAAAGAGTAGTGAACATTTGTTTGTTTTTTAAAGATAAGTTTCATTTTGATTCAGTCTCATGTTATTATCATGAAAGATTTTAGCTTATCTCTACTTTTAATTGTAAATTTTCATATTCATCAAAATACCTTCTTAAAATAATTGTTAAAGGAGTCGCAGTAAAACTATACTTACCCTCACTGTACTGTAACGACAAAGTTTTATTGCTAAACGGAATCAAAATGTGTCATGTGATGCACACAGTCAAATACATATTACAAGAAGAAAGACAGTCTTTAATCAGTAATTTCACTATGTAGGTCCCAGATAACAGCATAGTAAATGCGGGAGTATGAATATGGGAGAAACAAACAAAATAGAACATTTTAATTGATTATTACAACAGTCCCACTTCAATTAATAAATATGTAACACTTTCACTGTCTTTTGTTTCAAAAGTCCTTGGCATCAAGAACAGAAATCAGCTACATTAATTTATTGACATAGTTTTTACTAAGGGGCTTAGTGGGAAAATCAGATTCTTGATATGCAGAGCTGACAAATTCCAGATTGAATTTTTTCATACAAAGTGATACTTCGCATTTATGTGTGTTTTTTCACTTATAGTAGTCAGCAGTCTTGAACAACTGGATGGTACTTTGATGATCTATATGCAAAGTACTTGTTATTTTTCTTAGTTTGATGATGTTTTTCAAAATAACTGGATCAATATAATTTCTTTTATTGTTTAACAGGAAGCTAGATATTCTGCTTATGTTGTTGACAATGTTACCATTTTCTTCTTCTGAGAGATCCAAACTATGGTGGGTTCACCAAGTTTGACAATAAAACCTGTGGTTGATTTTTGAACAAGCACATCTCCTGCATAATATGACCCACTAAAAACAAATGAATAAACTCCTTGGAGAATATAAGCCACAAGAGACTATTCTCATTATTCTCATCAGGTATTTTAAGATCCTCTTCACTGCACTCCAATGTGTCTTTTATGGTTTTTAGTGTGCTGATCAGCAATGTGTGCACCAAGCATGATATCAAATCTAGTTAACACTGAAAGATGGAACAAGCTTCCAACAACTTGACTGTATGATACATTGTTAATTTTTGAACTGAGTCCCAGCTCAGAGTACATTTGACAATCATGAGCAGGTATTGCTTTAACACTGCAATTCCCCATGTGGTACTCTTCCATCATAGCTGTTGCATATGCGTCTTGGTTTATGAAGATAGAGACGCCTTGAAAGTGCTCTATTTGCAAACCTAGATAATAACTAACACTGCTCCTAGGTACATCAACTTCCTCCAACTCATTCAGCAACATAGTGATGAATTCTCTAGACTCTGATACAACCAGACCATTATCAATGTGAATAGCTAGAATGTTCTAGAGTTCACCCTCATCACTTACAAAAACATAGGAATATGCATCTGTGCTATCAGGTCAATTTTATTTAGCACATAGGTAAATTGTTGATTACATACTTGTTTGAGTCCATAGATATTTTTCTTCAGTTAGCATACTCTTTTAGTACCAGCCTCAAAGCCCTCTGGTTGTTACATATATACTGCAGTATCAGTTTCACTGTATAGAAATGCAATTTTAACATCAAACAGCCTCATCTTAAAGGTTTTGGATTCTGTGACAGATAAGATTATTCTAATGGAGTCAAACCTTACCCCTGGACTGAAAATTGTAGGTTTCAGTGCAGTCAATGTTGTGCCTCTGTTGAAATATTCTAGTAAAAAGTTGTGCTTTAAGTCTATCCACAGTTGCATCTGTTTTCTTTGTTTTCTGGGGGTTCAGTCATAAGACTGAGCAATGGAAATTCCAGGATGGAATAATGAAAATGTATGAAAATGATAGTTTGCTGCTCACCTTACAAAGGAGATGTGGAGCTGCAAACAAGCATAGCAAAAAGACTGCTATACATTTCAATCAGTTTGGCATCAGTGGCGAGAAACAGTGGTAATGTGTGTGTGTGTGTGTGTGTGTGTGTGTGTGTGTGTGTGTGTGTATGTGTGTGTGTGTGTGTGGGCCACTTTAGAAAAATGTTTTTTGACTGAAAGCTTCACTGTATAGCAGCCTTTTTGTTGTGCCTGCATGCAGTGCAAAAATCCTTTATTTTGAGTATTTCATTAAGATTAAGCACATGCATTAGCTTCTTCCAGTTTTTTGAGTTATCACAATCCATTGCAACTTGATAAGAGACAGGCTCATAACACTGTCTCACACATGCAGAGATTATATTAAGGATGGCATTTTTAATAGGGTTTTTTTCATTTTTGCCTTGTTTAATAAGTTTCTTCCTATTTGATACACAGATTTTATGCTATCTTCATTGACTTACTGTTTAGTACAATAAATTTTGGAATTTAGATTATCTCCAAGTGATTTAGTTTCCTCGTCTTCTGCCTGATTCAGGCTCTACTCTTGAGTAGGTTGTATGTCCTGAGTGGTCTAGGATATTAGGAATAGTTGATTATCTTGCTTGACAATTTTCCCAGGTTTACAATCCTTGTATAATTTGCCTATGAAAACAGTGTCATGATCTTTCTGAAGAAGTAAGTGCAATATCCTTTCAGCTTTGTATCACATCCAACCAGCAAACCTTTTTCAGCTTTGGAATCTTATCTGTTCTTTGGATTGTTTATATAAACCATCAGTCTGAATATCCTGAGTTCAGAAACATCACATTCCAACCCTGTCTAAAATTTGTGAGGTGTTTTTCCATCAACACTACTTGTATGTGTTCCATTCAGTATATAAATTGACATATCTATGGTTTCAGCCCATAATCATATTTGCAGCCAGTTAGCTTGAAATGTTGTCCATGAAATCTCCAATAAAGTTGAGCTCTCGTGATCAGTTGCACAGTTCTGTTGGGGGCTGTAGGCTACTGGTTTCTTTATGCATTATCCAATGCATTATTTTATGCACTTCTTCATTAATAAATTCTAGTCCCGTATCAGTTGTGATAAATTTAATTCCATGCTCAGCTCACTTATCAATCGTTTTTATGAAATATTTCAGGTGTCTGCCCACTTCAGAGTTAAGTTTTAAGAAATATACGGTTTAAAAATGAAAATAGTCATCTTTTAACAAAATAAAGTATCACAAACCATCAACCAAATTAACGTGTATAGGACTGCAAAAATTACTGTTAATCAACTCAACTGTCTTTTCTGGCTCTGAGTTACTTTTTTGGAAAAATAACTTATGAATTTTTCCCATAATGCAATCCTAATCTTCTTCCTCAAATTGAATTTGTATGTGCTTCAAAAACTTTTTTACATGGGAAAAATGTTGGTGTGTAAGTATTTTGTGCCATATTTTAAAATCTATCTTAGTGGCCATATTTGCCTGGATAATGTAGCTTTTAACCCAATGGAATCTTAAACTTTATGTGTATTGCCTCATCTGATTTAAATGTTATTCCCAAGTCAAAAGCTACTCCAAGTGAGAATAAATTTAACTGAGTCCGTGGCATGTATAAAGCATTCGCCAGATGTTTCTCATTCCATCATTATCCATCAAAGGCTAAAATTTTTATGTCACCCTTTCCTTTTGATGGATTAAAGCTACCATTGCCATCAGAGATTGGGACTTCACCCTCATTTGGATTGTAGCTTGTAAACCGTTCAGTTTGATTACACATGTTATCTGTAGGTGAAGAATTTAGAACCATCCATTTTTATCCACTTTTTTGTCTGCCGCTGATGAGAGAATTTTGCTTAACAGTACATCCCTTCTCAATTTACACTCCTGGAAATGGAAAAAAGAACACATTGACACCGGTGTGTCAGACCCACCATACTTGCTCCGGACACTGCGAGAGGGCTGTACAAGCAATGATCACACGCACGGCACAGCGGACACACCAGGAACCGCGGTGTTGGCCGTCGAATGGCGCTAGCTGCACAGCATTTGTGCACCGCCGCCGTCAGTGTCAGCCAGTTTGCCGTGGCATACGGAGCTCCATTGCAGTCTTTAACACTGGTAGCATGCCGCGACAGCGTGGACGTGAACCGTATGTGCAGTTGACGGACTTTGAGCGAGGGCGTATAGTGGGCATGCGGGAGGCCGGGTGGACGTACCGCCGAATTACTCAACACGTGGGGCATGAGGTCTCCACAGTACATCGATGTTGTCGCCAGTGGTCGGTGGAAGGTGCACGTGCCTGTCGACCTGGGACCGGACCGCAGCGACGCACGGATGCATGCCAAGACCGTAGGATCCTACGTAGTGCCGTAGGGGACCGCACCACCACTTCCCAGCAAATTAGGGACACTGTTGCTCCTGGGGTATCGGCGAGGACCATTCGCAAGCGTCTGCATGGAGCTGGGCTACGGTCCCGCACACCGTTAGGCCGTCTTCCGCTCACGCCCCAACATTGTGCAGCCCGCCTCCAGTGGTGTCGCAACAGGCATGAATGGAGGGACGAATGGAGACGTGTCGTCTTCAGCGATGAGAGTCGCTTCTGCCTTGGTGCCAATGATGGTCATATGCGTGTTTGGCGCCATGCAGGTGAGCGCCACAATCAGGACTGCATACGACCGAGGCACACAGGGCCAACACCCGGCATCATGGTGTGGGGAGCGATCTCCTACACTGGCCGTACACCACTGGTGATCGTCGAGGGGACACTGAATAGTGCACGGTACATCCAAACCGTCATCGAACCCATCGTTCTACCATTCCTAGACCGGCAAGGGAACTTGCTGTTCCAACAGGACAATGCACGTCCGCATGTATCCCGTGCCACCCAACGTGCTCTAGAAGGTGTAAGTCAACTACCCTGGCCAGCAAGATCTCCGGATCTGTCCCCCATTGAGCATGTTTGGGACTGGATGAAGCGTCGTCTCACGCGGTCTGCACGTCCAGCACGAACGCTGGTCCAACTGAGGCGCCAGGTGGAAATGGCATGGCAAGCCGTTCCACAGGACTACATCCAGCATCTCTACGATCGTCTCCATGGGAGAATAGCAGCCTGCATTGCTGCGAAAGGTGGATATACACTGTACTAGTGCCGACATTGTGCATGCTCTGTTGCCTGTGTCTATGTGCCTGTGGTTCTGTCAGTGTGATCATGTGATGTATCTGACCCCAGGAATGTGTCAATAAAGTTTCCCCTTCCTGGGACAATGAATTCACGGTGTTCTTATTTCAATTTCCAGGAGTGTACATTGCCTCTGACCTTGATTTTTTCACATAGTATTTTTGCAATATTTTTGCATAATGACCAAGTTTATTCTACTTGAAGCAAAAACTTCTACAGCCTTTTGCCCAATGGACAGGTTTATTACATGGGAAATATATACGTGTTTATATTCAAGGTGAGGGTTATTCTTAATGTTATTGTATCTCTGTTGTTTACCTGCCAGATGCATCTCCCCCTTTGTATCTTACTGGAGATTTAGAGTTTTTCTCACATCAACAAACTTGAGATCAAATTCTCTAGTGTTTGTTGACTGGCATGTGTCTTCCCACACACTCATTGGTAACATCATTAACAACCTTGTTATCACCATAGAGGTTGAAATATTTTCACCTTGATTCCTCAAACAATGTGTCAGGTCTCATAATTGTGAAATGTAGGTAAGCATGGCACTTGAAATATTCATTTTTAAGCTGTGTAATTGATTCTGGAGTAAATGTATGGTTCCATTTGTAATCTTACGCTCCCACACATTACCATTAAATTTATCAGTCTGTGAAAAAGTTTTTAAAGCTTCAAGATGCATAAGATACACAACAGTAAAACTTTTAACTACTTTCATTTCCGTTTTTAATGTTGGCTGCAGTTCTCACATCTAGGTGTACATTCTTGAGGGTGAAATTTTGATTTTGTGGGTTCAAGTTGATCAGAATAATTGCTATGACTTTTTTAGTTTTATCTCATTCTTCTACATCACACTGACTTCACAATCTCCATTTCCATAAAACCAACAATTATAATGTTATTGACAGAATTAAAAATATGTCCATTTCCATCAGTGGCATGCCCACTACTCCTAACATTCTGCGGTACTCACAATATTCCAAAGAGTTTACAAAGCAAAGAGTCTATAAACTTTCTTAACAAAAGAAGAATCTTCACCAAGTTATATCATAATCTTGTAAATGAATCCAGAAAGAAATTTAATAATTAGCATTAGATTGCGCAATTAATAATACGAATTTTAAGTATGACAGATATCTCGTAATTTCATATATTTCTAGAAGAAGAAGAGTTTTAGCCATATTGATTGAAACAAATTGATTTCTTTTTATACATGTTAGCCTGAAATATAACACATGTTATACAAAATCATATGAAATTCTTTTAGTGAAACAGCTGTGATAATTTTAACCTATACAAGATACAAAATACTTTTTGGTATCGGCTATTTCTATAAGGGAAGGTAATGTCAGAGGAGCATGTCCTATTACAATATCCCATAAAAAAATTGGGAAAAAGTATGTTTATAATATTTTGTGAGAAACTATAGGGTTTGCCATGCAGTGTACAAAATGATACCAAAAGATAGAAAATACATTTGTAGAAGTATGATACATAACATATTACAGTAAACATAAGAAAAATATCTACTATACACGTCATAATCAGGATGTGGCATTCAGATTGTCAGATTGTCAGATATGTGGTACATGCTGTCACAAGACAAATAATACAAGGTTAAAACTCCACCATTGCAACACTAAACTATAGAAATAAATACAGAGGCAAGGTAAATTCTAGAATTACACATTGTAAATTAGCATCCATACATTCAAACCTTCAAAATCCACAAAACAGAAGAGAAAAATTTCAGAACCTAAGTATACGACAGGTGAGCTGACTCGAAAAACTCACAATGCTGGGTACAGACCAAAAGAATATACTCAGTCATGAGTAGGAATATAGTACAAAAGCAATCAGCCATGTAAACCAGAGTATTTAAGGATATGTTGATTCAAGAAGGAACAAAATAGTGGAAAAACGTTAGGGCCTAAGTTTACAATGTGGGGATTGACCCATGAGTCCAAACCACACCAGCTGCAAGCCAGCAAAAAATGTTTTGACACAACAAAAGGAATAAAGCTCATAATTATATCAATAATTTCAATTATATGCAAAAAAATAAGTGTAAGATGCATCTAGCATCAATCAAGTGTTGTATGCTCTGCTTGAGTACACACACACACACACACACACACACACACACACACACACACACAGTCGCGATGACCAAGGTACCCAAAACAGAGCTAAGCATGAGTCTGTGCACAACTCAAGTCCCAATCAGATACATTATTGCAATACTCAGCATAAATACAGGTAGACATAGCCATAATTAGCTTTCAATGATGAGACAATCCAGTAGCTTGAGGATGAACGCAGTCATTTATACATCTTGTTTTATTGTCTATCCTAGAAGATGTCTTCCACACTATTTGCTAACTGTCCATAAGAACTAACCTACATACACAAAGACCTAGAAAATTCATTTACAATTGACAGAGAAAGAAAACAGTAAATAAATAAGTAATTAAAGTTACATAGTGCATTGGAAAATCAATCCCCCGACTTGAAAAAACATGCATTTGTGCTGAATAACACTATTTTCAGTAGTCTTGGCTAACAATTCACAAATTTTAGTCACAACACAGATGTAATTGACAGATACTCGAGTACATTACCCAGCACCTAAGATTTCTTGTAAGTCGATTGGTCCAGCAGGGTACAGCCACACAGCAATGTGGGAAATGGATATGCCCACATCTTTCATTTTCCTCCCTAGAGTTCTCATCACACACTCCAAAGGGTACATAACTTCCTGTCTAGCATTCACATCAAATCCTGGAACATTGTTTTGTGTACTAAATATGTTACTCAATAGCTTCTTCACATCACACAAGATATGTTCTCCCTATCCATTTTTCAAAATCAGCTATCTGGGATTTATGTCAGGTGCGATTAAAAAGTGGTCACATATGAAACCCTTAATAATCAGAGCTAAATGCAAAAAAAGGACCTAACAAGGTGATATGCCACACAGTTATACTAAGATACTAGCACAAATTATGAATATTGTCCTATTTCAAAATTGTAAAAGGATCTACTCATTTAGTCACATGGCATATATGTATCAAATTCTGAAGCACCAATTTATTAGCAAAACATAATTATATAGTGTATCATAGATTTTAACTCAGTCAATAGTTAAGACAGAACTTTAAAAATCACATCATGTTACATACTAAATTGATAACAAACAAAACACAGTTACATAGTTTTATGAATCTACAGATAGATTTCAACTCAGTCAATGGATAAGACAGAAGTCTAGCAATAACATCATCTTACACCCTAAATTTGTGACAGACAAAACACAATTATATAGTCTTATGAATCTACAGATAGATTTAAACTCTATCAATGGATAAGATAGAACTCTAGAAGTTCCATGATCTTACATACTACATTCCAGACAAACAAAACACAACTATATAGTCTTATAAATCTACAGACATAGGGTATATTTTCTTGTAGACTAGGTATATTTAAGAATCCATGTTCATAGGTTTTGTCTTTATACTAAGTGTTAAAAGTACCTGAGATTTTACATACTTGCTTTGCTTACCAGTAGCTCCTCTTATCTTTACATGTGCAATAGACATTTCTACAAAGTTCCTGCTATACTTGATCTTGTCTCTAAATGTTTCAGATATACCACAGATTGGGCAACTTGTATCAATCAAACAGTTCCCTACCCACTGATCTATCTTAATCTTAATGTAAGGGCATCCAAAATCTGAATCATCATCTCTGTTATTATATGCTTCATTTAAAAGATCACTTTCAATTTCATCAAATGCTACATCCACACTATTTTTACAGGACTTTATCAACTTTATTGGTATCACAGCATTATCTTAGTCACTCGTGTTGTCAGGTAAAGATTGAACACACTGAATGTGTTTCATAGCACAACTAACATCACTTATTACAGAAGGAACACAAAATATAGTACTGTCATAATTACACTTCCTACTTAGATCTTCTTTCATTCCATTCCACCGATTTCGGTACAAATTTTGACAAACCACACCTAACGTATTTCAGAATGCACACTTATTAATGTTATCATCAGTTTGGTCCCAAATAAATTTCAAAAAGGTTTCACCTTTATTCCCTAGGTTCACTACCAACTCACCTTTACTATTTGAATCATTACTCTGCATTACATTAATGAAAAACTGCTTTGACTGAACTGGTATTCCATGACTCTCACTTACATCATCACAAACATCACTTACTTTATCTGTACATGTAAATAACTCTGAAACTTCATTATTCTTAAACTCCACAAATACCTAATACTCATCATCATCATCATTATTATCATCATCATATTCTCCCAAAATTACTTCATCAGTAACATCATTAACAACACACGTCTCATCACCATCAAAGTCACACACCTCACCTACCTTCATTTGTAATAAGCTACCAGTCTCAGAATCACCAACCTCAGTCATTTCTCGGTTCTCATTCACACCTAAATCAAAAATACCATCTAATTCACATCCAATACAGTAATCACCTGTTTTACATAGATCAATAACACTGTTTTCTCACCAAGAGAAGAAATTGTTGATACACACTGTGTCAAAATTCTCATTTCTCTCACATTCTGGTTAGTGATTAGCACCTATCTCACTATAATTAAACATAGTATCCCAAAACATTTGATCAAAACATAAATGAGAAATCTGATGTTCCTTCTGTTCAACTTCAGGTAACTGTGCCACATTATTAATACTGTTATTATTGTCTAATTGTAAGTGTAAATATGGGTTCTTGTACTTGTGATTCCTCACCCTAAAACTGTGCACCTCCATTGAGGCAGACAGTCATGTCCCGAATATTTATCTCTATGATTATTTCTTCTTTTAAATTGACCATGGTTATCCCCATTATTCCTATGCTGCTGATGTTCAAGATTTCTGTTTGTATTAATATTTTGACCCTGATAGAAGTTACCACTATTTCTGTTTCTGTAGTTATTACCATTTCAATTATTATGGTACATGCTTCTTTCTACTGCCCTATCCTGCCTGACAAATTATCATAAAAAAATTTCAAGGTAATTGTCAGGTCTGTGTAATAAATCCCACTGCAACCTCTCTGGTAATTTCCTTTTTAATGCAACAATCAATGTCATTTCATCAAATGGTTTGTCAAGATGTGTTAGTTTCTTAAGTTGATTCTTACAAAATTCTTTCAGGGTTCCATTCCTGTTCCTATAATTTGGACCATTCAGAAATTCACTTATAATTCTCCCTTGTACAGCTTCCAACCAAGATTTATTTAAAAACTTTTTTTGAAACTTTGATATGTCTCCTAATGACTTAAATTTAGATTTACACAAGACAGAGCTTTGCCTTCAAGACATTTTTTAATGAATTTAACTTTTTGATTGTTACACATGCGTGACACAAAACTATCTCTACAGTGGTGCAGAAAATACACTGAGTGTAAATTGTCTGATGGAAAACTTTTGATTGGATGTTGGTCCACACAGTACCATTGATTGAATACAGACTTTTGTGAATACAGTTTTCCTGAACTGTTGAAATTTTTTGATCCAAAATATTTACATTACTAAGAATACTGGTTTCAACATTTAAAATTTATTGATCCATCAGATCTGTCACTGCTGACAGTATTTTGTGAATGTTGATACATAAAAGTTGGCTTCAAATGTTGATATGACTTTGTTGGGCAGTCCTTGCGTCTTCTTTCTTCATGTGATCAGGACTTTCATATCACCTGCAAATGACACAAATCACTATCTTTTTTTCTTCTGCAACAGGCAAAACTTCATTATCTGTCAACTGATCCTGGACAAGCAACCATTTGTAATCCTACCCTCTCAAACATCACCATTAAATTTCTCAGTCTCTGCAAAAGTTTTGAATGCTTTGACAGGTGTAAGGTACACAAAAGAAAAACTTTTAATTACTTTCATTTTATCTTGTTGTTGGCTACAGTTCTTTCTTCTCGAGGTACATTGTTGAGGGTGAAATTTTGATTTCGTGGGTTCCAGTTGATCCGAATAATTGTTAAAGTACTTTCTGTTGCTATGAGTTTTTTATTTTTTTTTTTTTACTTTATCCTATTCTTCTATATCACACTGACTTCACAATCTCCATTTCCATAAAACAAACAATTATATTGTTATTGGCAAAATTAAAAACACAACCATTTCCATCAGAGGCATGGCCACTACTCCTAACAGTCTGCAGAACCACACTATTACAAAGAGTTTACAAAGAAAAGAGTTTACAAACTTTCTTAACAAAAGAAGGATCTTCAACGAGTTATATCATTACTTTTTAAATGAATCCAGAAATAAGTTTAATAATTATCATTAGATTCTGCAACTAATAATAGGAATTTTAAGTATGCCAGATATTTCATAGTTTCAAATATTTTTAAAAGAAGAATAATTTTAGTTGTATTGATTGTAACAAATGAATTTCTTTTTATACATTTTAGCCTGAAATATAATACTGTGTATATAATACTACATAAAACAGCTGAGATAATTTTAATATATACAAGATTCAACAGCTAAAAGCAAGGGGAAACTACAGCCATAATTTTTACCGAGGGCATGAAGCTTTACTGTATGGTTAAATAATGATGGCATCCTCTTGGGTAAAATATTCTGGAGATAAAATAGTCCCCTATTTGGATCCCTGGGCAGGAACTACTCAGGAGGACGTCATTATCAGGAGAAAGAAAACTGGCATTCTACGGATCGGATCATTGAATGTCAGAGCTGTTAATTAGGCAGGTATGTTAGAAAATTTAAAAAGGGAAATGGATAGGTTACAGTTAGATATAGTGGGAATTAGTGAAGTTCAGTGTTAGGGGGAACAAAACTTCTGGTCAGGTGAAACAGAGTTATAAATACAAAATCAAATAGGGGTATGCAGGAGTAGGTTTAATAATGAATAAAAAAATAGGAACCCGGGTAAGATACTACAAACAGCATGGTGAATGCATTATTGTGGCCAAGATAGATATGATGCCCACACCTACCACATTTGTATAAGTTTATATACTAGCTTTTGCAGATGACGAAGAGATTGATGAAATGTATGATGAGATAAAATAAGTTATTCAGACCGTGAATGGAGATGAAAATTTAATAGTTGTGGGTGACTCGAATTTGACAGTAGGAAAAGGACGAGAAGGAAATGTAGTAGGTGAATATGGAATGGAGGAAAGGAATGAAAGAGGAAGCTGCCTAGTAGAATTTTACACAGAGCATAACCTAATCACAGCCAACAATTGGTTCAAAAATCATGAAAGAAGGTTGTATACATGGAAGAATCCTGGAGATACTGGAAGGTTTCAGATAGATTATATAACAGTAAGACAGAGATTTAGGAAACAGGTTTTAAACTGTAAGACTTTTCCAGGGGCGGAAGTGGTCTCTGACCACAATCTATCTGTTATGAACTGTAGATTAAAACTGAAGAAACTGCAAAAAGGTGGGAATTTAAGGAGATGGGACTTGGATAAACTGACAGATCCGGAGGTTGTAGAGAGTTTCATGGAGACCATTAGGGAACAATTGACAGGAATGGGGGAAAGAATTACAGTAGAAAAAGAATGGGTAGCTTTGAGAGATGAAATAGTGAAGGAAGCAGAGGATCAAGTAGGTAAAAAGATGAGGGCTAGTAGAAATCCTTGGGTAACAGAAGAAATATTGAATTTAATTGACGAATGGAGAAAATATAAAAATGCAGTAAATGAAGCAGGCAAAAAGGAAAACAAACATCTAAAAATGAGATAGACAGGAAGTGCAAAATGGCTAAGCAGGGATGGCTAGAGGACAAATGTAAGGATGTAGAAGCTTGTATCACTAGGGGTAAGATAGATACTGCCTACAGGAAAATTAAAGGGACCTATGGAGAAAAGAGAACCACTTGTATGAATATCAAGTGCTCAGATGGAAACTGTAGTGCTTAGCTCATATGAGTGCTTAGCTCTGCCTTTTGTCATTGCAGAGTTTTAAATTCCTTAAGTTGTGGTATTCTTTTTGAATCACCCTGTATAAAGGGTCTAATCAGGGGCGATGTACTTGAGGACAATATTATGGAAATGGAAGAGAATGTAGATGAAGATGAACTGGGAGATATGATACTGTGTGAAGAGTTTGACAGGGCACTGAAAAATCAAAGTCAAAACAAGGCCCTGGTAATACACAACATTCCATTAGAACTACTGACAGCCTTGGGAGAGCCAGCCTGACAAAACTCTAACATCTGGTGAGCAAGATACATAAGACAGGTGAAATACCCTCAAACTTCAAGAAGAATATAATAATTCCAATCCCAAAGAAAGCAGGTGTTGACAGATGTGAAAATTACCAAACTATGAGTTTAATAATTCACAGCTGCAAAATACTAACACAATTTCTTTACAGATGAATGGAAAAACTGGTAGAGGCTGACCTTGAGGAAGATCAGTTTGGATTCCGTTGAAATGTTGGAACACGTGAGGCAATACTGACCCTACAACTTATATTAGAAGATAGATTAAAGAAAGGCAAACCTACATTTGTGGCATTTGTAGACTTAGAGAAAGCTTTTGACAATGTTGACTGGAGTACTCTCTTTCAAATTCTGAAGGTGGTAGGTGTAAAACACAGGGAGCAAAAGGCTATTTACAATTTGCACAGAAATCAGATAGCAGTTATAAGAGTCAAGGGATATGAAAGGGAAGCAGTACTTAGGAAGGGAGTGAGACATGGTTGTAGTCTATCCCTGATGTTATTCAATCTGTTTAATGAGCAAGCAGCAAAGGAGAAAAAAAAATTCAGAGTAGGTATTAAAATCCATGGAGAAGAAATAAAAACTTTAAAGTTCACCAATGACATTGTAATTCTGTCAGAGACAGCAAAGGACCTGGAAGAGCAGTTGAACGGAATGGACAGTGTCTTAAAAGGAGGAAATAAGATGAACATCAATAATAGAAAAATGAGGATAATGGAATGTAGTCAAATTAAATCAGATGATGCTGAGGGAATTAGATTAGGAAATGTGGCACTGAAAGTGGTAAATGAGTTTTGTTATTTGGGGAGCAAAATAACTGATGATGGTCGAAATAGAGAGGATATAAAATGTAGACTGGCAATGGCAAGGAAAGCAATTCAGAAGAAGAGAAATTTGTTAACATTAAGTATAGATTTAAGTGTCAGGAAGTTATTTCTGAAAGTATTTGTATGGAGTGTAGCCATGTATGGAAGTGAAATGCAGATGATTAATAGTTTGGACAGAAGAGAATAGAAGCTTTCGAAATGTGGTACTACAGAAGAATGATGAAGATTAGATGGGTAGATCACATAACTAATGAGGAAGTATTGAATAGAATTGGGGAAAAGACACATTTATTGATTAATTTTGATCCATTTTCATCTACAGCTGCACAATGTGCAAGAGATATTTGGATTTTTGTTAATATTAACAGTTTTACATAAAATATACCTTTGTCATAATAACACACATTAATATATCAATTAATGATGAATACTTAAATAAATGTTGTTAAGCTATATACAGAGAGACAAAATACAAATGTTCTTCTCAATGAGGCTACATTGGGTAAACACAAAAAAATTTAGTTTTGCAGGTATTCATTTACTGTGTAACAGCAGTGATCAACCAAGTATGACTTCAGTTTAGATTTGAAGTGACCAATGTTTTGTATGTGTTTAGTGGTATCTCGTAATGCATTGTATAGTTTGATACTAGGATGGATAAGGCTGTTTTGAAATAACTTTGTGTTGGCACTGTGAACATGTACATCCAATTTTTGTCTTGCATCATAGCTGTGTATTGTGTGATTTTGAGTGATGAGTGGTCTTTTTGTATGTAAGTTTTGCTTTAAATACATTATATTTTAAGTATATATATGCAAGGAAGTGGCAGGATCATTTTTTTTAAACAACGGTCTACATGATTTACGATTATCTACCCCTTCCATTACTCTTATAATTTTTTTTCTTTTTTTGAATTTTGAATGTTTTGATGACATCACCAGAATTTCCCAAGAACATAATCCCATACCAGAGGTGAGAGAGTACAACTGCATAATATACACACTGAAGGGTGTTGTAGCTGGTACAATTTTTTAATGTACGCACCACAAAACAAGATGTACTTAATTTTTTGTTCATTTGCTCAATATGTGCTTTCCATTTCAAGTTGTCTTGTAGATGAAGTCCAAGAAATTTGGTACAGACTCTTTTGGCAATTGTCTGTCCGTATAGCTCTAGATTGGGTGATATCAGATTTTTTGTTTGTGCTGTGTGTATGTTCATAGCTACAGTTTTTTCAGTGTTTATTATTAATCATTGTCATCACAGTAACATGTTGGGCTGTCAGTGGCTTCTTTCATGTTTTTTACAAAAGTTTCTTCTGAGTTTCCTGTAATTAGAACACTCGTATCATCAGCAAATTGAAATATTTTACTGCTGTCATTGCTTATGTTTAGCTCATTTACATAGAGTAAGAACAGAACAGGACCCATTACTGATCCTTGTGGCACTCCATATTTAACAGTCAGTAGCTTGGAACTATATTTCCAAATGACATTGTCCCTTTCTTGATATATTTTCACATATTGTCCCCTGTTTTTAAGATAAGAGCTGAGCCAGTTGTTAGCTGTTCCCCTAATGCCAAGATTTTCTAGCTTGTATAGCAATTTGTCATGATTTATGGTGTCAAATGCCTTTGACAAATCTAAAAATATGCCCATGGTAAGTTTTTTGTTGTCTAATGCTATCAGTGCCTCTAATAGAAAGGAGTGAACTGCAGATTTGGTTGAGCGGTTTGCTCTAAATCCATGTTGAGATTCTGACAGAATGCCATTTACCTCTAAGAAGTCTCTTAGCCTCTTATTGAAAAGCCTTTCTAATATTTTTGAGAAAACAGACAGAAGTGTCAGTGGTCTGTAGTTGGAAAAATCATCTTTGTTTCCTTTTTTTGTATAATGGCTTTTCTTTTACTATTTTCAAACATGAAGAAAAAGTTCCTGTAGCAATGTGGCACAACTTGACTAGAAGGAGGGATCGGTTGGTAGGAGACATTCTGAGGCATCAAAGGATCACCATTTTAGTATTGGAGGGCAGCATGGAGAATAAAAATCGTAGAGGGAGATCAAGAGAGGAATACACTAAGCAGATTCAGAAGGATGTAGGTTGCAGTAGGTACTGGGAGATGAAGAAGCTTGTACAGGATAGAGTAGCATGGAGAGCTGCATCAGACCAGTCTCTGGACTGAAGAACACAACAACAACAACACGAGACTCAAAACACTTTTCGGTATTTGCTATTTCTATAAGGAAAGATAATGTCATAGGAGGGTGTCCCATTACACATTGTTTTCCTGTTTGTAAACTGAATATAGTTTGGTCCACACAGCAGGTGAAGATTCTCAATTTCTCCTCAAATGTTCCAATAATTTTCTGAGCTGCACTGTCCATTTTTTCCATGCTGTGAGATACTTTTAATACGCCCGTAGTGGATCATTCTTATGCATTGGTTTAGTTGTTTGGCCAATGACAATATCCCAAGTCCCCATGGCATTTATGGTTATACTAAAATTTTCAGGCCGATCAGTTCTCAATTCCTTGCAGGTCTGTAAGTTTTGTAATGTTGTTTTCCTTAATTTTAATGTTTAGTTTTCATTTGTGCATGTCAGAAATAACCTCAAAACGTCTCAAGAAAGTTTTTGATACTGTACACTGTACTCTGTTTTATTTATGTCACAAAAAACTTGTATCAGTCATTAATGGGCCCATAACCCATTAAAGGAGTCACAGTGCAGCAATAGTGGTTCTCACTGTATGGTAATGACAAAGATTTATTGCTAAACAGTTGCAATATGAGCGATGTGACACACACAGCCATGTACACATTACAAGAAGAACAGAAATTGTTTTTACCAGTAAGTTCACTACAGAAGTCCCAGGTGGCAGTATGGTATATGCAACTGGGAAGTGTGCCAAATACAAACATGAGAGCACAGCCCTGTTTACGAATATGGGAGAAACGAACAAAATTATGACTACAATATCAGTACTTCATAAATGGACTCAGTCAGCTCATGCAAATACGTGAGTGTAGCAGTTTGATGAAATCAAAAAGACAAATACAATATTTGTGGCAGTTTGTTGGGATATGAAATAGATGATCACATGGGCTCATTTCAAGGTAAAGCAGGTGGCAGACTCTGACTCATTGGTAGAATACTACGAAAAGGCAATCATTCTCAATCCATTCTGTACCACTGCCCATTTATGTGCGACCTGTACATCATAGGAGAAGAAGGGATAATGAATGTGTACAAATAAGAAGAGCAATACAAATGGTCACAGGTTTGTTTCAATGAGAAGAGATATTCATGGAATGAAGAAAAATTTGAACTGGCAGAGGTTTGAAGGTAGACATCAACTATCTTATTAAAGCCTACTTAAAAAGTTTCAAGAACAACTATTATGTGAGGAATTAATGAATATATGACAGATACCTATGTATCACTTCACAAAGACAAAATTAATCTTTTGGCTTTCTACCTAAAAGCTGAAATGTATAGCAGCCCTTTTGCTGTGTCTCTCTGCAACTCAGCATCTGCTTGCTATGGTGAGTAGCAGACTATCCTTTTCATAATATTTTTGTTCCACCCTGGATTTTCCATTGTTAAAAGAAAAAAATTAGGTGAATTGCTGCTCTCATGAAGCATTTAAGAAGTCATTCTTCTCACCCCCATATGCAAGTGCAACAGGAAGAAACCCTAATATGTGGTACAATGGGAAGCACACTACCGCCCTCTCCTTCCCCTCCCCTCCCCCCCTTCCTACACCACCACCGCCACCACCATTTATTTTACATGGTGTGCAACGTATAGCTGTAAATGTAAATATAGATATACAGTTGCATGAAAATCTCTGTTCTGACTATGGGATCATATCATGCATAGCCTTTCTGAACAAGACAAGGATCCTCTTGAGTTGTAGAGATATGGAAGAAAGTATATGTTACTGAAGTGCAAAAGCACTGATGAATTAATTACTGAATGGCCTCTTCAGTGAATATTAACTTTATTTTGTCATTCAGTTTGCCAGATTTTCTGGTACATGATACAGGTGGTTTCAAATTATAGCCCAAGGTTCATGACTTTATTTCAAACACTTGCAGTTCATCAACTGCCAAAAATGTAGCCATACTGTATTCATATGTAAAAGTCAAGCTGCTTGTCAGAAATTGTCAGGATAGCCCTTGAGTCATGAACGTAATGCACATTGCTGCACTAATTATTAACTATTCTAGCAAACACCCTATTTGACTTCATGGAGGAATCTTCTGACTATGCAGTTTCTTTTTTGCCAGATGCATTTCCCTCCTTTAATTTGTGAAGCACCTTCAGTGGCAGTTTCCAGTGTTATTAGTCCATATGTTTGGTCCTTTAGATGTGCTCCTATTTATTGAATCTTGCCCTTACTTTTCTCTGCCAGACCAATGAACAGTTGATGCCCATCATCCCAGAATACAAGCATTTTGATGCCTGCTGATTTTGACTTGAGCCAGTTTATTCTGGCCAAGCCTGCAGAGAACACCGCAAGTAATCAAGCATCAGTGTGTGAAACATAAGGGTAGCTATTCAAGTTAGTTCTGTGTGAAAATGAGAAACATATTATATTTTAAGACAATCCTACTGAATCTGAAAAGCAATGGCTAACTCAAGTGAATTTATAAACTATATGCCAGTGTATTGTGGATGAACTTTAGACATTGTAGGGACATTTTATATGAACCTAAAATACAGAGTCCACAAAAACAGCATGTGTAAAATCTTTGTCAGACTGCATTGGGATACAGATATTGCCAATGGGTTTAAATTATGAGCATGTTGTAGGACGGTCTTTTGTTCAACATATTTTGGTACTTTCATCATGATAGTGAGGAAAGAAAGGCTGAAACATACTTGATGTTCAAGCAGCAAAAATGCATTCTAAAATTGTTTATCAAAGTCAATAATGAAATTGAAGAACAGCATCACAGGAGGTAAGAATTTGAAACAAAACCCCAAACCTGCCTATACAATTAAACACACTGAAACTTCCTGGCCGATTAAAACTTTGTGTCCAATTGGGACTGAAACACAGAAGCTTTGCCTTTCATGGGAAAGTGCTCATTTAATCTGTGAGGAATTTCCATATCGACACACCCTCCAATGCAGAATGAAAATTCATCCTGAAAACAATTCCCCAGGCAGTGGCTGTGCCATTTCTCTGCAGTACCCTTTCTTCCAGCAATGCTAGTCCCCAAAGTTATATAGGGGATTTGGAAAGTGTGTAATGAGGTGTTGGTGGGATTTAACTCTGAGGATGGATCATCAGTCATGCTCAGATAGCTTAGTTGGTAGAGCACATTCCCATGAGAGGCAAAGGACCTAAATTTGGGGCCCAGTCTGGCAAACAGTTTTAATCTACCAGGAAGTTTCAAGTCAGTGCACACCCTGCTGCAGAGTGAAAGCTCAATTTGAAATTAAACACATTACTGTTAAGTTTGAAGTGCACAGAACAATTTGTGATATTCACAAAGGAACATCTGAAAGGTTGCATACCGCTACAAGTCCTGCTCCATCAGTTCTCATATTGGAAAAGTTTGTTACTTCTCCACAGATGTCTGCTATGCAGTGTTCATGTGAAAAGAGAAATTAACAGCGCAAGGGTACAACAAATTCCAAAAGCTGCTAAGAAGAAAGGCTGCATCAAATAATACTGCATATGATAAACAATGATGATCCTGACTGTCAAATACAATTTTGCGAATGGTACCAGTGAATGATAACTGGAGATGAACAGTTGTGACAAAGGTAGTGTGGACTGAAGAGGCCCAGTTTAAACAAAATGGTAGTGAATCAACATAACTGAGTCTACAGGGCAATAAAATATTCTCATGTTCATGTGGATAAGGCAGTCAATCTACCAGGGATTCATTTGTGGTGTGGACTGTCATCTAGGGTCTCAGTAGGACCCTTACTCTTTGATAGTACTGTTATGAAGTGCTCCTCAAAATGTTGTGTGAATTAATTCTGCTTGGTGTATGTTTGCTTTATGGAACTGACAATGAGGTCTTCTGTCAACAGGACAGGACACCACCGTATTACAACCTAGCAATATGAGATATCCTGGATGACAGTCTGCACTCTGCAGTGACATTGGATTGGATGAAGAGGGCCCATTTAGTTTCCCCCATGGTCCCCAGGTCTAACCTCTATGGACTTAACAGAGAACTGTGGTAGATCAAGTATATTGACATGACGTGTATGTTGGTGGACTTTGCCAGGAGAGTACAGTGGCATGTGAAGTGATATCCACTGGAACATTCATCTATGTAGCTGTGGTGACTGCTTGTCATTCTTCTATGTGTCCAGCTGCTAGCTGCCAACAGTGGACATTTTGAAGAGCTAACCTAACCATGTACTTAACTGAAGACCATACTACATATGTGATCTGTATTTAAATGTAAAACAAACACATAATACGTAGCTTTCATTCATTAAAGCGTGTTTGCATATTTATTGGCAGACTCTGTACGATACATTTAGTGTGCAATGCCAACAGTTTCCGAATTCATGAGACCTGCATCATCATTTTTGTGGCATTACTGAGCTGGTCATGTGGAGCATTGAGAGTAGGAGACTGTTAAGAACTGTGATAGTGTACCTTGTGATTAAAGCAATACTGATAAAAGAAAATTAAAGGAGCAGGATTCAAGAACCAAAATTTAATTCAGATACAGAGTGGAGGTCTTGCAGGTGCAAACATCATGAGCTTTATTTAGTATCTCCAAATGACCAAACACCAATTAAGAATAACAAAATAAATTTTAAAACCTAAATAGAACTGATTGAAGCTAATTTTCGTTCAGTCACTTAAGTTAATCATGAAGCAGAACCTAGCTAAAGATAATGTATATACACAGATGAAAGCATTAAATTCATCAAATTTTTGTCATTATATATGATATGCTGCTCAGTCAAGTTTATATACAGCATTCAGTTAACTGGCTATATAAGTTTTAGAGTTTAAACATACATCTGTTGCCATGGTTGTTAATGAACACCTGCACTGTGTCATTCAGCTTCGAGGTAGATGGTTCAAATCTTGCCAATGAAAAAAAATTGTCCTAACAGTTTTAGCCAGGAAGAGTATGAGAGATATTTGTCTTTTGTTCCTGATCATCAGACTTATCACCAATGTCCAGATTAAATACTAAACCTCTGTGCAGTATCTCATGGGGATGAGGACTTGTGACACTAGTAAAGATGATAAGTTAATCTATGAGAAGTTAAGGTTATTGTCCCCCTTGGTGCTATTTGAGAGTATATGCTGTTTGTCAACACTGGGCTTCACCACCACCTGTCTCTCATCATTATACGACACACATAACAGCACACTTTAGACATCTATTATAGTCACCTGCCCACAACATATACACTTACGACACAAAACACACACACACACACACACACATACCGTGTGGAAAGAGGCAATAGTGTTTGTAGGAAATAATTATTTTTCAGTTAGGTGGCTGATCTTACCACTAAGAGTCTTGCAAATGTTCTTAATAATATGATACCTACCTCCACAGAAACAAAGAATTTAATAAGAGTGATTAGTTAGCTCAGTTTATCACCTCCCCCTCCTTCTTCACAAAAGGAATATGCAAGGACAATTTGAGCAAATGTCTATAAAGTAGAGTGTAAAGTATCAGAGAGGAAAACTCCAATAATTCTGGCACCCCTGTACCCCATCTGCAATGGATTTAAAATTCTCACAGAACTGTAAAACAGGAAATAACAAGAAGCCAGTAAATAATGGACATGCTATAGTGTAACTAGAAAGATTAGATCTCACTTGGAGCAGCAGAAATTCATAGTACAGTCGAGAAATATATATAAATATCATGAAGAGACAAGTTTTAGCTCTTCTTGTGCCCATATGCAATGGAACTATCAGCTCTGCACAAAGGTTCATCCAAACGAAGGTGTGGGCATGCTTATCAGCCTTGTATTTCACATCTCACTTGTCACTCTAATCACCATGCTACAAGCAGTTACTGTTTCACTACCTGTGTCACTGTATGTAACATTGTGGTCAATCTACTTGCTGCCACATGACCAATTAACCAGTGGGGCTTTCATAAAGCTTCTCAACCATTTGTCTGTATTGTTTCTCCTTTAGCAGGATTTCAACTAACTTGATGCTCAGTGGGGTTGTAATTCAATTTGCCTTGCAGGCTGAGTTGTTAAGTATACTCTAAGGGTAGAGAATGTATGCTGCCCTGACACAGGAGAAACTGAACATTTCAGCACAGCAGTAGAGCAAGTGTCCACCCCAGGTCAAGCTGATTGCCCTAATGCCCTCACAGAATCTTTTAATTAGAAAAGACACTTTGCTCATTCTGTAGATCCATATTGAGGATCTACTGAAGAAGAGTGTCCATGTCAGAAATATAAACATACACTATGTGATCAAAAGTATCTGGACACCTGGCTGAAAATGACCTACAAGTATGTGGCACCCTCCGTCGGTAGTGCTGGAATTCAATATTGAGTTGGCCCACCCTTAGCCTTGATGTCAGCTTCCACTCTTGCAGGCATTTGTTCAATCAGGTGCTGGAAGGTTTCTTGGGGAATGACAGCCCATTCTTCAAGGAGTGCTGCACTGACGAGAGGTATCGATGTTGGTTGGTGAGGCCTGGCACAAAGTCGGCGTTCCAAAATACCCCAAATGTGTTCTATAGGATTGAGGTCAGGACTCTGTGTAGGCCAGTCCATTACAGGGTTGTTGTTGTCATGTAACCACTCTACCACAGGCAGTACATTATGAACAGGTGCTTGATGTATTGAAAGATGTAATTGCCATCCTCAAATTGCTCTTCAACAGTGGGAAGCAAGAAGGTGCTTAAAACATCCATGTAGGCCTGCACTGTGATAATACCATGCAAAACTACTAGGGGTGCAAGCCCTTACATGAAAAACATGAGCGCACCATAACACCAGCGCCTCCGAATTTTAGTTTTGGCACTACACGTACTGGCAGATGACATTCACTGGGCATTCACCATACCCACACCCTGCCATTGGATCGCCACATTGTGTATCATGAGTTGTCACTCCACAAAATGTTTTTCCACTGCTAAACTGTCCAATGTTTACACTCCTCACACCAAGCGAGGCATTGTTCGGCATTTACCGGCGTGATGTGTGGCTTATGAGCAGCCACTCTACCATGAAATCCAAATTTTCTCACCTCCCTGCCTAACTGTCATAGTATTTGCAGTGGATCCTGCAGTTTGGAATTCCTGTGTGATGGTCTGGATAGATCTCTGCCTATCACAAATTAAGACCCTCTTCAACTGTCAGTGGTCTCTGTCACTCAACAGACAAGGTTGGCCTGTACGTTTTTGTGCTGTACATGTCCCTTCATGTTTCCACTTCACTATCACATCAGAAACAGTGGGCCTAGTGATGTTTAGGATTGTGGAAATCTCGTGTAGGGTGTATGACACAAGTGACACCCAGTCACATGACCACGTTCGAAGTCCCTGAGTTCTGCAGAGTGCCCCATTCTAATCTAATGACTACTGAGGTCGCTGATATGGGGTACCTGGTAGTACACAGCAGCACAATGCACCTAATATCAAAAACGTATGTTTTTGGGGGTGTCCGGACACTTTTAATCAGATAGTGTACATAACACCTATTTACAAAATATCTCATGAACTAAAGTTCTCTTCATAGATCATATTGAAACCCTGCTTGACAGTGTGTGACACCAGTAAGATGAAAATTTTAAACATATTTTCATTTACTAATTCATTCCTGTGGAATTTGAAATAGTCATTCATGGTAAAAAATTTTCTTTTCTTTTGTAACTAGTTTTGACCCATATGATCATCTTCAGATATGTCGAGATAATTATTATGAAGCTTGAAACCAGTTGTAACACAAAAGAAGAAAAAATTGTGGACTTGAGACTGTTTTAAATTCTACAAGCTTTATACATTGGATTTCTATGCTCTTCACTATGATTATGTCACTTTTCATAAGGAAACAATGTTGTGGGAAGACTGGAACTTTCATGTGAACGTTTACAGTGGATGATTTTTCGTGAGCTTCATACAGGTATAAGCCAATAACAGTGCCTAGAATCACCATGGTCAACTCTAGGTAATCAATCATCTGCAGAAGAGTCTCTTTACAACTGATTTTCATAATTTTGTCATGATCATGCTTCTGTCACTGATGAACTGCTCAACAGTTGACCAAAATCTCTTTTTGTTCTAAGAATCATTTATGCTATATGAAATTCTGCAATTCCCAACTTCTCACACACTACTGCCTTAGCAGTCCCCCACCCCTCCCTTGTTGTAGATAGCTGCATCATCTGAGTTGTTTGAGGTTACTGTTAATATTGTCTGCAAGATCATGACAACATGAACAAGAAGGGTCCCAACACACTTCCCTGGAGCACATTTGTAGTTACTTCTACATCTATCAATGACTCTCCATCCTAGATAATATTCTTTATCCTCCCTACCAATAAAACCTCAATCTAGTCACAAATTTTGCTTTGTATCACACATGAACATACTTTTGATAATAAGTAAAAGTGTGGTACTTAGTCAGATGGTTTTTGGAAATCTAGAAATACTACATTGATTTATGGCTTGCAGAATGTCATATGAGAAAAGTGCAAGTAATGTTTCATGTGACTGATGCTCTTGGAATTAATGGTTGTCACAGAGGTGGTCATTCTGCTCAAGTTACTTCATTATGTTTGAGCTCAGAATATGTTCTAAGTTTGTGCAACAAATGGCTATCAAGGGTATCAGACAGTAGTTTTGTAAGTCATTTCTGCTATCTTTCTTGTAGATGATTGTGATGTTTACTTTCTTCCAACTACCATGCACAGTTTGTTGTTCAAGTGATCTATGATAGATTATAGTTAATATAGAAGCTTACTCAGCTGCAAATTAAGTACAGAATCTGATAGGAGTTCCGTCAGATCCTGGAGATTCATTAATTTTAAGTGATATCAGTGCTTTCTCAATACCACTGACACTAATATTTATATTGCTCATCTTTGCAGTGGTATAGGAATTAAATGTGGGCAGCTCCCTTGATTTTCCTTTGTTAACAAACATCTGAAAACAGAGTTAAGCATTTTTACTTGTGCTTTGTTACCCCATTTTTTGGTCCCTTTAGCATTTGGACACTAACTTTGATGACACTGAAAGCCTTTATGCATGACCAGATTTGTTTCTACTTTGTTAGAGAGCTTTCCATAATATTTCATAACGGTAGTCACTGAAGGTTTCATTTTTTGTCTTCTTGACAGCCAAATGCATTTCTTTCAACATCTCTGTATATATAACCCTATTCTTTGTTTCACAACTACTATACAGTGGTCTCAGTTTCTATAGAACTTTCTTGGTGACAATATATGTGGAGTGTTTCTACAATCCTGAACTGTTCTACTTGGTACATACTTATCAAGCACATGGTCAATTACTCTTTTAAACCTGACTCAAAGTTATTTTACACACTCCTGTCAAGAGATAAATATTTTTATTTCTTATTGAGAAATGACAGTATTGCCTCTTGATCTAGTTTGCTGAAAATATAAATCCTTCCACTTCTTTTAGTTGTGCTTGGCACTTTGGTAATCATTGTTGATACAACTGCTTCATGGTCACTGACACCAATTTCAGTGTGAACATCCTCAGAGAAGTCAGGTCTATTTGTTGCCAGTAGATTCAATATATTTCCATCATGAATGGGGTACGTATCCATCAGTTGCACAACACTAGCAGCAGGTGCTGGCCCATAAACTGAACTTATACTGTTATGGTCAACCGCCTGTGAAGAAGTCCTGGGGAATTCCCATGGTGCACTATTAGTGTTGATATGTCCTTGGCTATTATTCACAGTAGTCATAACAGGTGAAGAGGATGGCTGATTGAAACATGTTACATGTTGCGGTTATGGTGGCATTGCACATGGCTCAACAATAAGAGTTGCAGAAGCATGCTATGAATGAATGTTCAGCTGTGGAGGCAACCTAACCTGTGCATTCAGATTACAATTGCAGGAAATACTTTTCAGAATATTGTCTGAGTTGAAATGCACACGGTGACAAATAAAATCTGGTGATACAAATTCTGAGTCAATTGTTCTGGCCAGAGGTGCAGCAAACAGCCATTGTGACGAGACGAATATCCCATGTGACGTGGGTGTAGTTCATGGATTGTAGTTAGCAAGAGAAAATACAGTCATGCAAGATGTGGTGAATATGTCCAGAGAGTTGGTTTGAGCTTTCAAGTCCATGAGGAAAGTATTGTGTTGAGAAGTCAAGGTGGCAAATAGTCACTTGTAGCACAATGAACTGACCAGGAGGCATACAATGTACTCGAAATTCATAACGGGGTTATCAGTGTGGGAATGTGGTGTGTTACTATCCTGAAATCAAACACTTCTACTTTATATTTTGATACAGATGTATATTTAAGTACAAGTATCTATATGTGTGTGTATGACAAATCTCATAAACAGACTGAATCGTCTCAAACTTTCTGTCCAAAGAACTGGTGAGTGGAGAGAGAGTCCTCATTTGCGAGTCAATGTTTATATCAACACCACATACATAATATATACTTTTATTTATTTTCTATATTTTTCAAGACATTGCCATTGTTTACAATGTCTCAAATTAATTTAGAGCAAGTAGAGACAAACAATTTGATATAGGAGACTAGTAGTTTATCAGAGTGGGAAACTGTCTTGAATTGACCTACAAAAATATCTATGCTACAGCACATGCTGATTACATGAGATTTTCAATATTATCTCTCTCACTCTCTTCATACAAAACTATTAGTCCTACAAAAAAGCAAAAAGGACTTACTTTATAGGAAATTTAATGTATTTTTATTTCGTACTAATATGAGCGTCGGAACTTAAATAGTGGCAACTATTTATTCACAACTGATACAAAAGAGTTACATGTTTGCACCTGTTACTGTCCTTTAAAGTAGTCACCATAATTGTGTAGAACCAATTGCCAGCGATGTGGAAGGAATACTATACGATTAGCAGAGCCTGCTCTGTTGATGGTGCAAATGGAGTGGTCTAAAGTTATGGTGATTCTTGTGTATGACTGTGTTGGTGTTATCGTAACACATTACGTTCCTCCACGCTACACCGTCAATGCACAGTATTAATGTTCATTTTTGGAGCATCACCTGTGATCAGCTTTGCAAAAGAAATGGAAACACTTTCTGTGCAACCCACCAATTGTTTAGCACGACAATGTGTGGGCACATACAGTACAAGCTGTGGCTGCTCTTTTCGGTCGATGGGACTGGGAAGTACTGTACCATCTACCATACTCCCTGGACTTGAGGCTTTGTGACTTTGATTGGATTCCAAAGATGAAGGAACCAGTTCATGACATTCACTTCAGAACTGTTCCAGAGATTCAACAGGCAGTAGACCGTTCCAGTCGCACCATCAACAGAACAGGCTCTGCTAACGATATACTACACCTTCCACATCACTGGCAACAGGTTCTACACAATGCTTGTGACTACTTTGAAGGACAGTAACAGGTGCAAACATGTAACTCTTTTGTATTGGTTGTGAATAAATAGTTGCCACTATTTAAGTTCCAACTCTTGTATAATGGAGTATGAATATATATATGTGAGATGTATAGTATTATCATTATTCCAGTCAGGATTTTCCATTGTTTAATTTTGTACTGTTACATGTTTTTGCTAGAAGCTGTAGCTTCTGAATTATTCAAGAAAAATATACAAAAGTGAAATTAAATGTGTTCTGTCTTGGAAACCATTCAGATATGGTCATTTGTCCACATGGAGTTTTTTGCTTCAAGTGAGCTTCCCTGTAATATTCCTGAATAATAGCCATTCCTCCTGAGACACCCTGTAAAGAAATGTTTAATGAGTAGCAAAGCCACACTTTTTAAACTAGATATGATGGACATTAATCTGCTCACAATTGGTAGTGTTCAGGATAATTTTACACTTCTCAGAGCACAAAATAATTTCACTCAGTTCCTCCATATTCCATGGACTTAACAAGTTGCTGGAAGTTCCCTACTGAAATATTCAGCCATGCTGTTCTTATAGAGATCCATAATTGCAAAAGTGTTGCTGATGGAGAATTTTGTGAACAAACTGATCTCTCAATTATGTTCCATAAATGTTTGATGAGACTCATGTCAGATGATCTGGCCGAACAAATAATTTGCTTGAATTACCCAGAATATTCTTCACACTTCTCACTCTTCATTTGGACTACCACTATCCATCTCCTCTAGAGCAGCCTTCAAACCTCCCCCACACCTCCTCATAACTGACAAATCATGCATCACAACCTTAAATGCTCGCTCCCACTACTATACATAGTCTGAAACCTCAAAAGACCAAGAACACAGTCATCAACCTTCCTCAAAAAGCCTTAGTCCCACAGAAGTAGCAGTCCTATTCCATCCTTTCCAAAGGTCTTTGCTATTGCCTAATTTCCACATTCATTGATATGGGACATGTTAAAGACCATCTCTTCTTCTCCTGGTCCCTACAGCTGAAGTACCTTTTCACTACCAATTCAACCAATCAGACTCAACTTAAAATCAGTATTGAACACTGCCTGACTCTGTTCACTTCTTTATCCAACCATAATACAAGCCCACTGACCCCTAACCAGCTGTTGATAACGTTTCAGAATGTCTTAACCTCAAGCCTTGTCTTACCATTATTCTCAAAATCCCTCAAAATGGAAACCACCTTTACATCCAGAGAAAGAACAGCAAGCTACCACCTAAAAACTGATCCAACTTGCCAACAAAGGCTCCACCACTGTGGTTTTGAACAGCAGGGATTACCTGATTGGGTTTCTCGACCAGCTGTCATATTTGTCCACCTACAAACCTTACCATAGTGACTCTATTCCAGAAATCCAACAGGACATCCAGTTCCTCCTCAGATCCTTAGGCCTGTCCCAGGAACCTCTCCCCCTCCCCCCTCCCCTCCACCCTTCTCCCCCTAGTTTGTCTCTCTCCTCTTCTCATCCCTTCCACTCCCCACACTCGAACCTTCCACATGCTTCCTAAAGTCCACAAACCCATCCATTCAGGACGCCCATTGTGGCTAATTAGTGTTCCCCCACTGGAGAATTTCTGCTCTTGTGGACCAGTACCTTCAGCCTATTACCCATAACCTACTCTCCTATATAAAAGACACCTAGCACCTCCTCTACCAGATCTCAATAGTTCCTGCTCCTCCATCCTGCTTGTCACTGTTCATACCACCTCTCTCTACACTAACATGACCAATCCCCATTGCCATACTACCATTCCCAATGCCTGACTGGCTCCAAACCTACAATTTCCTTCCTGATCATCATGACCAACAATATCCTCACCCACAATTACTTCCCCTTTAAAGGCATCACCTACAAAAAATCCATGGTATAGCAATGGGCACCTGCATCACATCATCCTATGTTAACCTAGTCATGGACCATCTAGATGAATACTTTCTAAGCACCCAGAATCTAAAACTCTCAACTGGTGTAGGTTCATTGATGACCTCTTTTTGATCTGGACTGAGTGGGAAGACATTCTATACATATTCGTCCAGAACCTCAACACTTTCTCCCCTGTTCACTTCACCTTCCTTTATGTGTGCCTCCACTACAGGGATGGATGAATCAGCCATATTAAACCTGCAGCAATACCTCTACTTCAACAGCTGCCACGCATTACATACCAGGAAGACCCTCCCAAAGAGCCTAGCAGCCTATGGTCAGTACATCTACACAGATGAGCAGTCCCTCTTCAAATATACTGAGGGTCTCAGTGAGACTTTCAGAGACTAAAATTAGTCACCCATCCTTGTACAGACACACATCTCATGTGCATTGTCTCTCCAGTCACCTATCACCTCCTACATGACCACTATCTGGCTACAAAGGAGCACTCCCATTGTGACTGAGTACCACCCAGGACTGGAGCAACTGAATTACATTCTCAGACAGGGTTTCAACTACCTCTTGCCATGCCCTGAAATTATGAATATCCTACATAATTTTCGTCCCCCTCATCCCAATGTGGTTTTCCATCACCTACCAAACCTACACATATCCTTGTCCACTCCTACTCCACCCATACCCCAACTCCTTGCCTCATGGCTCATATTCTTATGATAGACCTAGATTAAGGACCTGTCCCATACATCCTCCTGCTACCACCTTCTCCAGAACAGGCACAAGTCTCACCTATTACATCAAAGCCAGGGCTACATCTACATCAACATCTACTTGGTTACTCAGCAATTCACACTGAAGTGCCTGGCAGAGAGTTCATTGAACCATTTTCATACTACTTCTTTACCATTCCACTCTCAAATGGTGTGTGGGAAAAAGGAACACCTAAATCTTTCAGTTCGAGCTCTGATTCCTCTTATTTTATTGTGATAATTATTTCTCCCTATGTACGTGGGTCCCAACAAAATATTTTTGCATTTGGAAGAGAAAGTTGGTGATTCAAATTTTGTAAATAGATCTCACCACAAAGAAAACTGCCTTTGTCTCAGTGACTGCCACCCCAATTTGCGTATCACATCAGTGACACTCTCACCCCTATAGAATGATAACTTGAAACAAGATGCCCTTCTTTGCACTTTTTCGATGTCCTCCGTCAATCCTACCTGATAAGAATCTCATACCGTGCAGCAATATTCCAGCAGAGGATGGACAAGTGTAATGTAGGCTGTCTCTTTAGTGGGTTTGTTGCATCTTCTAAGTGTTCTGCCAACAAAGCACACTTTTTGTTTCACCTTCCAAACAATAATATCTACATGGTCTTTCCAATTTAAGTTGCTCCTAATTGTAATTCCTGGGTATTTAGTCAAATTGACAGCCCTTAGATTTGCGCAATTTGTCATATACCCAAAACTTATTGGATTTATTTTAGTATCCATGTGGATGACCTTGCACATTTCTTTGTTTTGTGCCAATTGCCACTTTAAGCACTGCACAGAAGTTCTCTCTAGTTCATTTTGTAATTGAAATTGACCATCCTACAATTTTACAAGATGGTAAATTACAGCATCATCTGCAAACAATCCAAGGGGGCTGCTCAGATTATCACCTAGATCATTTATGTAAATCAGGAACAGCAGAGGGCCTATGACACTACCTTGCGGAATGTCAGATATCACATCTGTTCTACTCGATGATTTACTGTCTATCTCTACGAACTGTGACCTCTCTGAGAGGAAATCATGAATTCAGTCACACAACTGAGACAATACTCCATATGCATGTAATTTGATTAGTAGTTGCTTGTGAGGAACGGTATCAAATGCATTCTGGAAATCTAGGAATATGGAATCGATCTGAGATCATTTTTTCATGGGAATATAGAGCTAGCTGTGTAGCACAAAAATGATATTTTCTGAATCCGTGTTGGCTATGTATCAATAAGTCATTTTCTTCAAGGTGATTCATAATGTTTGAGTACAGTATATGCTCCAAAATCCTACTGAAAATTGAGGTCACTGATATGGGTCTGTAATTCAATGGGGTACTCATATTTTCTTTCTTGAATATTGGTATGACCTGTGCTACTTTCCAGTCTTTAGGAACAGACCTTTTGTCAAGCGAGCGGTTGTATGATTGCTAAGAAAGGTGCTATTGTGTCTGCATACGCTGAAAGGAACCTGATTGGTATACCATCTGGACTGGAAGACACCTAAGATACCTACTTTTATGTCACTTATACTAACAGCTGTTCTGGTTTTGAATTCTGGAATATTTACTTTGTCTTCTTTCATGAAAGAATTACAGAAAACTACTAAGTAACTCTGCTTTAGTGGCACCATCATCAGTAACATTTCTATTGCAATCATGCAGTGATGGTATTGACTGTTTTTTGACGGTGGTGTACTTTACATATGACCAGAATCTCTTTGGGTTTTCTACCATATTTTGAGACAATGTTTCATCATGGAAACTATTAAAAGCACCTTGCATTGATATCTACACTAAATTTCAAGCTTCTGTGAAACTTAGCCAATCTTGGGGACTTCGCGTTCTTCTGATTTTGGCATGCTTTTTTCATTGCTTCTGCAACAGAGTTCTGATGTGTTTTGTGTATCATGGTGGATCAGTCCCATCTCTTATTAACTTATGTGGTATGAATCTATCTATTGCTGTCAATACTGTATCTTTGAATTTGAGCCATATCTGGTCTACACTTACATAATTAGCTTGGAAGGAATGGAGACTCTCTATTAGAAAAGTGTCAAGCAAATTTTTATCTGCTGTTTTAAATAGATATATTTTGCATTTATTTTCAGTGGTTTTGGTTGATATGGTTTTTAGCCTTGCTACAATGACCTTGTGTTCACTAATCCCTGTATCTGTCATGATGCTCTCTATTAGATCAGGATTATTTGTGACTAAGAGATCAAGTGTGTTTTCACAACCATTTACAATTCGTGTGGGCTCATGAACAAATTGTTCAAAGTAATCCTCAGAGAAAACATTTAGTACAATTTTGGAAGACGTTTTCTGTCTTCCACTGACTTTGAACATCTATTGTCGGCAACAAATCGAGGGTAGATTGAAGTCTCCACCAATTATAAGTGTGAGAGGGGTACTTATTTGTAATGAG
This sequence comes from Schistocerca nitens, assembly GCF_023898315.1. Classification (NCBI taxonomy): domain Eukaryota; kingdom Metazoa; phylum Arthropoda; class Insecta; order Orthoptera; family Acrididae; genus Schistocerca; species Schistocerca nitens. The sequence goes on from NC_064618.1 coordinate 582,463,300, forward strand.
ATTCAAGTTTTCTTTCAACCATTCAGCTATTACGTCATATGAGTCAGAAGGTCGGTAGAAGGGGCCAATTATTATTTTGGTATGGCTGTTGAGTATAACCTCTACCCATAGTAATTCACAGGAACTATCTATTTCAGCCTCACTACAAAATAAACTACTACCAAGAGACACAAACACACCACCACCTACTTTATTTTATCTATCCTTTCTGAACACAGTTTGTGCCTCTGCAAAAATTTGGGCAGAATTTATCTCTGGCTTTAGCCAGCTTTCTGTTCCTGTAACGATTTCAGCTTCAACACTTGAAGCTCTGGTACCTGTGAAAGCAGTAATGTGAGCTACAAACTAAGCTACAACCATTGTGCTGCTTTCTATGTGGGCATGACAACTAACAAGCTGTCTGTCTGCATGAATGGACACTGATGAAATGTGGCCAAGAGACAGCTGGACCACCCAGTTGCTGAACATGAGGCCCAATAAAATGTGCTTCCCTTCAATGACAGCTTCACAGTCTGTGGCATCTGCATCCTCCCAAACAACAGCATCTATTCTGAAATGTGCAGGTGTGAACTCAGTCTGCAATTTATCCTACATTCCTGTAAACACCTGCCATCAACTTTTGCTAGTCCCTGTCCTCAAATTACCTCTACCCTTCTCTGATTCTATTCCAGCATTATACATCTTTTCACTAATGCACCATTAGTTCTTTTCCCCATCAATACTTCTCTCCTCTCCTTTTCCTATTCCCCCCAAACTTTCTGATTACATCTAACACCCATACCCCATCTCCATTACTTCCTTGCATGCTCCAATAGGCTGCATTACATGTTTTCCCACCCCACTCTGGTATTTCCTCCCAGGCCCCCAACCTATACTTCATTTCTTCCCCATGCCTCATCCTTAGTCCCACCACCAGAAAACTGCTCCCATCATACACAATTACAATTCAGACTGGCCGCAGAGGCTGGATAGTGGTCTTGGGTGTGTGATTTTTGCTTGTATCAATTTGGAGTGCAGCCACAGTGGACAATATATGTGTGTGTGTGTGTGTGTGTGTGTGTGTGTGTTTGTGTGTGTGTGGTCCATAGAACACAACAAAGCAAGACATCGTTATACAACGACATACAGAAGATCAAGGCTTACTGAAACCAGATACATTCATTTGAAGGCTGTCATTAAACTCAGCAGTTTTGTAAAATTTTCTAGTATTATTTTGGTGTAATTCTCTTGTATTTCTTTTTATTTTCCTGAGAGGTTTGAATGGTTTTAGGTGCTCTTCTTGTTTTGAGAAGTTTTTTTATATTGCTTCTTCGCACTCCTCATTCCACCATGTCTTCTTTTAATTCTTGATGAATTCTAATGTCCATGCCACTTTAATAACTTGTAGCTGGAATCATACCAATCACCTTTTTTAGTTGCCTGAAATTATTTTCTAAATTTGTCTGTAATTTCTGTTCTAATATTGGTTTTAATGAAGTCATATCTGATTGCTTTCTGGGTCCTCTGGGTTCTTCATTTTAGATGGGAGAAATCTTAATTTAACCTTAGTGAGAGAATGATCTTTATCAAATTATCCTTTTACAATCACTTAACATTCATAATTTTATCAATAGTTTTTTTGGATATGGCTGTATGACATAGTTTAACTTCCCCAAGATTTATTTTTGCATTTATTTACTTTCCATCTCAGAGTATTTGACGTTCTGTTGATGTCAGTAATTTGTACAAGTTATATAATACACTATGTTACCGTAAAGCGGAGTGACTTTGAATGGCGAGGTGACTTTGAACAGCAATTTAGCACCTTTTAAAAGTAAATGCTGCCCTCTAGTATGTAAATATGGGACTAAGGTCAGAGCCATTAAATATCGCCAATAATCAATACAATCAGATGATCTAACAGTCAATATGAAATAACGTTGTATATCAACACCAAAAAATAAAATAATTTTCTGAAAATATAAGTTCCTCCACAACCGCAAAAACATTTGCCTATTATTAGAAGCTTTTGACATATATGGCAACTCCTCCTCTCATCATATTATCTCTACTTACATGTGCAGCTAATTTGTACCCATTGATACTAACCTTTTGCATATCAGTGACAATGTGATGCTCAGACAGGCATAGTACATCTATTACATTCCCAGTTTCTATATCTTCTAAACAAAGCAGAAGCTCATCAGTTTTATTCTTCAATCCCCCAATATTTTGATGAAATATACTAACATTATTTTTCACTTTACTTTTGTGAGTATCTTGAACTTTTTTAACATCTTTACTACTTGCCTGGCTGAGTTTCCCACTGGACACTGATCTTACACTAAAAAGGAGTTTCCACTATGAGATGTAGTTCCTCCCCCCTTTAAATTTCCTGCTATCAGCCCAGCCAGTTTACCCTTCCCTTTCTTCTTGAGGTGTAGGCCATGTCCAGTATAGTCCCACCTACAGAGTGAATCAACAGGAACCACACCAATGTGTGACCCTGCACCAGATCCTAGTAGCCGTTCCAACTCCAAATTAACTCTCCTGACAGAAGAGCTGAAATGAGGTTGGTCATGGCGCTCCAGAACCGACACAAACCCAACACTGGTATGACTCGATGTTGGTGCAATCTTTGCCAGGTCACACTCTATGCTGTACCCCGTCTCTTTCATGACCAACTATTTCCTTTGAAGGACTTACCTACAAACAAATCCATGGTACAGCTATGAACAGCCACATGGCACCATACTATGCTAACCTATTTATGGCCAGCCATCCTGATTTAGGTTTTCTGTGATTTCCCTAAATCGCTCCAGGCAAATGCCGGGATGGTTCCTTTGAAAGGGCGCGACCGACTTCCTTCCCCATCCTTCCCTAATCCGATGAGACCGATGTACTCGCTGTTTGGTCTGTTCCCCCAAACAACCCAACTCAACCCTATTTATGGGCCATATAGAGGAACCTTCCTAAAAACCCAGAATCCTAAACCACTCACCTGGTTAAGATTCATTGATGACATCTTTGCTATCTGGATTGAAGGTGAGGACACCCTATTTACATTCCTCCACATCCTCAACAACTTCTCCCCCAATTGCTTCACTTGGTCCTACTCATCCCAACAAGCCACCTTCCTAGATGTTGACCTCCACCTTAGAGATGGCTACATCAGTACCTCTGTTCATATCAAACCTATTAACCACAAGCAATACCTCCACTTCGACAGCTGCCACCCATTCCATACCAAGAAGTCCCTTCCGTAGCCACCCATTTCCTTCACATTTACAGTTATGAGCAGTCCCTCTCAAAATATACCAAGCCACTGAAGCCTTCACTGACCTTAAATATCCTCCCATCCTTGTACAAAAGCAAATCTCCCGTGCCTTATCTTCCCAGTCTCCCACCACATCCCAAAGTCCCACAGTCCCTCCAAAAACTCAGTACCATCAGGGACTTGAGCAACTGAATTAATTTCTCCACCATGGTTTTGATTACCTTTTGTCATGCCCTGAAGTGAGATATGTCCTGCCCACTATCCTTCCCATCCCTCCTAAGATGGTTTTCTGCCATCCACCAAACCTACACAATATACTCATCCATACTTACACAACCCCAGCACCCAATCCTTTACCACATCTCTGCCCAAACTCTTTGCCTTTACATATGACTGCTTGTGTCTGTATATGTACGGATGGATATGTGTGTGTGTGCAAGTGTATACCTGTCCTTTTCTCCCCCTAAGGTAAGTCTTTCCACTCCCGGGAATGGAATGTCTCCTTACCCTCTCCCTTAAAACCCACATCCTTTCGTCTTTCCCTCTCCTTCCCTCTTTCCTGATGAAGCAATCTTAGGTTGCAAAAGCTCGAATTTTGTGTGTGTGTGTTTGTGTTTGTTTGTGTGTGTATCAACATACCAACACTTTCGTTTGGTAAGTTGCCTCATCTTTGTTTTTAGATCTATTGTTAAGTTGGGTAGAGAAAGTGTAAAAGTCATGTTTCCAAATTCGTGAGTCTGTTGTAGATTTGCATCAGTGTGTTTTCTACTTGTGTGAACTTGTCACCCATATGCATAACTGTAGTATTTAAATAAGGCAACTGTTGTAAAAGTAATTGCATTAACTTTTCCATGGTCATGTTGTTATCTATGTGGGCCATTGTATTATTTCCAAACTTAAACAAATTTATATCTATATCATATATTAAGGTTGCTATAGTGAACTATAAGATAAGATGTCTTAATCATGAAAGGGATGTGGGGATATACACTGTAATGGTCTGGTTTTGTATTTACTATATATAATAATATGGTACTCATAGCAGTAGAAAGTCTGAATGTGACAGTGACATGACTGTAAGCAGCTACATTCACAGTTGTTGCAACCAACCTATTGTACTAGTACTTTGCTTTAATCTTTTTATTCATGTGCTGACTCCACTGTGCTTTGAAAAGATGAAGAGAAAAGAAAAACAGAACCATCTGACTTATGGCATTTTGTGACATGTGGACAGCTGCAAAGATGACTGCTGTTTGGTGTCATCTGCTACTGTTGATATCAGCATGCTGTCTCATGGCAGTTTGTCAAACTGTGACCAGAGGGACAGCTGTTCTATGCTTTGAACCACATGTAGGGCCATTTGTTGTGGGTGCACTGGTTATCTGTATATTGGTAAATGTATTCTATGTAGTCATAATTCCATAGCTATTTATTTGCTTAACAGTTGAATTCAAGTGGTGGTGTTGTAAGTATATTCATTCATTGGCCAAAATTCCAAAATATGGAAAAATCAGTTCTGTTGTTCAAATTTGTCAAACTCCACTTTTTATGCTTTTGGCTGTAATGATCCTTGATGCTTCAGCACCATACAATTGTTTCTATTGGCTCTTGAATAGTATTTTTAGTATTGGTTAGTATATCTGTTACCAACACATATTACTTTGTTAAATTCATTACATCTGGAAAGAAGAATACAATTTGACTGCTTCCATACTGCTTGGTTAATAGTGGCTTCTTGTAGTAGCACTTCAACTTTTGTGCCCAGATCTTTCTTGTTGTCATAAAATCTTGCTACCCAAATTTTGGTTTGATATACCTATATTACTTAATCATCTTCCAGTTTGTTTCACACCAGGGTCATCACACGCAAACATTTGTTTATATTTTATGTTACCTCATTGTGATCTTCACCTCAGAGTAGTTAACAAATCCCTAACTTGTTAAACATCCTTCTTATCTGTAGAACAATTTAATTTTTATTAAAATTGCATATTTAGCAACTCTGATCTTTTAAGGCTTTTATAGCACATTTACATAAAACACATATTAGATAATAGGCGTATCATTACAGGAGACCTTCTGGGTAATTAATAACAAGCATTTTTTTTTTCCAGTACTTACATGTATACATTATGGATACAATACTTCTGGTTATTGGTATTTCTTGACAGAATGACTGGTGCATAAAATTCTTTGCCACATTTGATTACTTTGTCTGTCAAGACTCCAAGCATATCTTCAGCTCTCTTGGGATGGCATGGAGACCAATCAGAATACCTCATGCAAATGATAAAATACACAAAACGTAACTTGTCCCCTAATAAATCCTCTTACATAATAATTAAAACTTTATATTGTGAATAATTACTCTGAATAACAAAAAACTGCATATATTTCTATTAATAAAGTTTGTTCATTTATATTCGATATTAGTATGAGATTCCATTTCCACTCAATGAAATTATTTATTTCCAAACTTTGGCAACAAAACACCTGGAAAATCTCATATCCTCACAAGCTGCAAGAGAGGCAGTTCTCCAGCTAATGTAACCAAATCAACAAATACTCAGATGTAAGTTTAAATTATACATTCTTCACAATCATAAACAACATTTCACATGAACATATAACACCAGATTAATTCCATAGTTGCCAGAGAAGACAATGTTCTCTATGTGACAGGTCATCACCTAAAGTCCAAATCAAAAAAATTGATACCTCTGCACAGAGAAGTGGTGGTGCATTGTCATTTGTGGTGCTGTTCCATGGGCTGAACTCATCCCTGATACAGCCCCACCATGACTTTAGTGGTGATGTTTTAACACAAGTAACATTACCCAGACATATGGCTTCCATGGATTACTACATCTCTGCGCACAATTTTTCACATTTCTTGCACATGACCCATCTTTTTGCCTAAATTACACATTAAGATATCTTCCAAAACATATCATTAGCCAAGTTAAGCCTTGAGTGTAATATGCTATTTCCTACAAATTAGCATGTGACACTACACAACTGGCTGATAAGGTCCCTACTAAGGCTGGGTGCTTATTATGCAACTGAATACCAAGTACTTAAAAAATATGAAACACTGGCTATCTTCAAAACAAAACTAACATAATGCTTGAAAACACCACAACTGTACCATGCTTAAGGAATATTTTGAGACTTGATCAAAAGACCTAAAAGAAATTGTGGTACTAAGTAAGATCCTGAGAAATGAGCTACATATATTATATCAATGAAAATCATACGTGAAACTTTCTAGTTTCATCAACATTCTAGCACTGCATCAGAAAGTGAAATTGGGTGCCTATGCCTAGTAAAGTTTTTGTTTTCTCTATGTTTTCATTAATTAGAATACATATTTGTATAAGTAAGTCTACAGTAAAATAATATATGTGCTCAAATTGTAACTTTCCCTGTAAATGGAATTGTAAATCTATATTGATAACAAAATGTCTAACATTCTGCTGACTTAAAGTGTGAGTGTGCATCTGGGTTATATCAGCCTATTCCCCCAAACCCCCTACCACTTCTTTATGAGGTGATGTACTTGGAATTTGCAGCCACTCTTCTTTACTGAATAAGCGGCTGCAGGAAACCCTCTTGACTTCTTCTCCATGGAAGAAAGCTAGGTACAGGAATTTTTAGACTCTTCCTACTTATGAAATAAGTAGACATACAAACTTTACTTTTCGTCAAGTAACAATGTGTTTGACCTCCATACACAATAAAAATTGCACTTTCAACATGAATATGCACCTTCCTGCAAGTCTCTCATACAGTCAGACGTTAGAAACAAATTGAGTTACAGTTAAAACAAAGTTGGCTTGGATACCATGACCTTTCTTAAAATGAGTCCTGCCTCTAATGAGGGTGTGTCAAGAGTCTACTAGAGTACTTTTTTAACTGTTCTGTTTTAATAACAATAATCAATGACACAATAAGCACATAGCTGCATATAAACTCCACTAAAACATCTATGGATTACCCGACAGGTTCTTGTCGGTGCTGTCCAACTGCCACGTCTACTTTCTTCCCGCGACTAATTTTAAATGTGCACATACAAACATGTGACTCGCAGTAGGTAGCATTCCACTATCCCACACTCATATCCAGAATATCGCGTGTCTCAGATGATAGAAGACTGAGTGGTTCTAGAATTTACACAGAAATTGTCGAATCACTACATATCCTCCCCCCCCCCCCCCCCCCCCAACCCTTAGATTGAACGCATGATATTTTCTACATAATCATTATACAAATAGTATAACTCATAATAACATTTCATACCTGAACACCAGACATTTCTTACATATGTTTATATACATATCTTTCCTTTCCATAACAATTCCCTGTCATCTCTTGAGCAATCTTCTGCTTACTATTTCTCTACTCTTTTCTTATTTTACTTTGTTAAAATCTAAAGATAGGATTATTTGTACACAATGATGCTATCTTTCCTTTTATTATTTTAATACTGTAATTCCTTGAATGGGTACTACAAATGTGTCGTAAACTTTTAATCTTTAGATTTTTTACGTTATCCTTGATTGCCGATTTCTATAACCTCAAATAAATTACAACTTCTCTATGGATGAAGAACCAAGACATATCACTACTACAGCAACAGACGCTGTGGCCAGGGCAAAGATAACACCAATACGAACACACCAGCTGCTACCGTGATGACGGCATCCTTGCTACACAGACTAGAGGGCGCCTGATATATGCTTTATAATCCATGGCAATGGCATCCACACCACAAGGAATAGAGGTCATTGTACTCCTTCCATATTAGCCGGTTTAGTAAATTGACCCAATGTTTTCTACGTAAATTTACAAATAGATATATTATAATACAAGACAACACCAATTTTTGTGTGTCACAAAGTGTTTTACTTTATATTATGGCACATAATGTAATATACTGTTTCGAATTTTTTGAGTTGACTACAGAACATTTGTTATTACTTTATAATTAACACTATAATTGTAAGTCTTTTTAAATGGAATGGTTCCGTTTTCTGTTATTTACTGTCACTTAAATTTATGTTAAACCAAGGTGACTAGTAATTACATATAATAAACTGTATTAAATGCCGTTGATTGCCACTGGAGGTGTTGCCGTCTGTTCACGTGATCTCAGCATGCTATTTAAGCTCATATGAAGGGTTAGTCTTGCATAGTTTCCTGCTGTTATGTAGACAGGAGTGTTGCCACCAGCAGTCGACCAATGGGTAACATAGTTTAAATTTATGTAATTTTAGCTGTTGCATAATGGAATCTTTCTGACAGATATCTATAATTTCACAGAGTAAATGCCCAGAAGATGACCCCTACATCGAGTTGAAACCGGTTGGCAGTATAATAATAATAAATGAGATTAAGACTGTTTTCGAATAATTGATTAATCATAATAATCGCATCTTCATCTCCACAACCATGTTGTCCAAGATTCTTCTCTCATTTTTGACTTAAAATTCCTGCTTTCTCAGTCCTTTCACATAGGTTGCCATGTCCTAACATTCTACCGATTTAAAGTGTGAGTGTGGATCTGGATTATATTGGCTTATTCCCCCAAATCACCTTCCACTTCTTTACCAGATGACTTACTTCGAATTTGCAGCCACTCTTCTTTGCTGAATAGCTCACTCCTGGAAACCCTCTTGACTTCTTCCCCAGCAAATAATGCTAGGTACAGGAATTTTTATACTCTTTCTACTTATACATACAAACTTTACTTTTCGTCAGCTAACGATGTATTTGACCTCCATACACAATAAAAATCTCACTTTCCACATGAACATGAACCTTCCTGCAAGTCAGAAAGTAGAAAAAATTGAGTTACAGTTAAAAGAAAGTTGGCTTGGATACCATCATCCTTCTTAACATGAATCATAAAATGAGTCTTGCCTCTAACAAGGTTCTGTTAAGAGTCTACAAGAGTACTTTTTCAACTGTTCCTGTTTTAACAACAATAGTCAATGACACAATAATCACACAGCTGCATATAAACTCCATGATTCTCCCTTACACACTCACTAAAACATCTATGGATTACCTGACAGGTACTTCTAGGTGCCGTCCATGTGCCACGTCTGCCTTCTTCCCGTGACTGATTTTAAACCTGCACACACAAACATGTAACTTGCAGTAGGTAGGATTCTACCATCCCACACTCACATCCAGAGTATCATGTGTTCAAGGTGGTATCAGGCTGAGTGGTTCTAGTATTTACACAGAAATTCTCGAATCACTACAAATGATTGCCTTAATTTATAGCTCTCTTGGTTTCCTTTTATGTGGATTAAGTATCTAAGAGTAAATAATGATGGAATTATCATTGCTCACAGTTTCTTTAAAAGTGACCTACAGGATACAGTATGTTTTTTGAAACATGTACTGTACCTACTGCACATCGGATTGCCTTTTTCTGCCACACAAAAACTCATTTTACTCCAGAGAATCTGCTCCATAGCAGTATGAAGTATTTTATATGGCTGTAAACAAATGCATAAGCAATATTTTTTCTTTCAGGCATGCTTCAAGATTATGCAACAAGAAAATGGCTCATGATATTTTAATGCATATAGAGTCAGTGCAATTGTTTCAAGTTAATCTGGAAACCAAGCATACATCAATAAGTTTAACAGACATAGAGTCAGTGTTAATATTGCATAAATGAAAGATGACTTTTCAATTTTATACTGGTTTTCAGTTATTTGTCTTCAAACCAGATGCTGGAAATTCTGTGGTTGGCTTTGCTTTGTTCCTTTTAGATTAGGTACTCTACATGATTTACAGTGACAGAGGAAATGATATCCTCAGTATCAAGAACAGATTTACATGGAATGTTTTTAGTTAAGTCATTAACAATAATTACAACCAGTAACGGTCCCAGAGACACTCCTCACAAAATATTTAATGTAATTGGATAGGTAAACAAATTTACTCACCAAGTGGCAGCAGGAGAAAACAAGCTTTTGGAACCACTGGCTCCTTCTTTTGGCAGAAGGTTTGAAGGGGAAGGAAGAGGGGTGAAGGAAAAGGATTGGAGAGGTTAAGGAAAAGGGGTAGGGTTTGGAAAAGTCACCCAGATCAACCGGCCAGGGAAGACTTATTGGATGGGATGAGAAAGAAAGACTGATTGTTAGGGACTGCACCAGACAAGATTTGTAAACCTAACAGCTTAAAGGTAGAACTAGGAATAATATGCAAGACAACAGTTACCACTAAAATATTGTGCATTGTATGTAACAGTGGCTGGGGGGGGGGGTAATGAAAAGCAGACAGGTCAGAACTGAAATAGGGTTAAGAAAGGAATAGTTACTGTGAAGAATGTTGAGGCAGAAGAACTTAACACAAGTTAAGACGAGTTGAGTGGCAAGAACCAAGAACTGGTATGTCAGGGAAGACTCCAAATGGTGTGTGTGGTGAAACAGGTACTGTCGTGTTCTATAACAGGTTATTCTGTGTTGCTGGTATACACCCTCAGCCTATGCCCATTCATCCTAACTGATAAGTTGGTGGCAGTCACGACAAAGTAAAAGGCTGAGCAGCGGTTACATAACAGCTGGTATATGTTGTGTTGTTTCACAAGTGGCTTTCCGTTTGATAGTATATGTTTTGCTAGTTACAGGACTGGTGTAGATGGTGGTAGGAGGGTGGATAGGGCAAGTCTTGCAGCAGGGAAGTCATATGGTAGGGGGTGGGTGTAGAAGGAGCATGGGGTCTGATGAAGATATTGCAGAAATTCGGAGGGCAAAAAAAGGCTATTCTAGGTGTTTCCAGAATGAAATTTAGCTCTGCAGCAGAGTGTGTGCTGTTATGAAACTTCCTGGCAGATTAAAACTGTGTGCCAGCCTGAGACTCAAACTCAGGACCTTTCTCTTTTGCGGGCAAGTGCTATATCAACTGAGCTACCCAAGCACGACTCTGCTAGGTGTGGTGGGAAAAATGTCAGACAGAATGGATCTCATTTGAGGTCATGATTTTAGGAAGTCATGGTCTAGCTGATTAATACATTCAAGACCAGGATAATACTGAGTAACAAGTGGTGTACTCCAAAGTTGTTTTGGAACAATCAGCAGTACCAGGATTGGAGGTGGTGGCCCAGGAAATCTACCGTATTTACTCGAATCTAAGCTGCACTCGAATCTAAGCTGCACCTGAAAAACGAGTCTTGAAATCAAGGAAAAAAAAAAGAAAAAAAAAATTCCCGATTCTAAGCCGCACCTGAAATTTGAGACTTGAAATTCAAGGGGAGGTAAAAGTTTTAGGCCGCACCTCCAAATCGAAACAAAGTTGGTCCATTGTAATATGAGACACAATTTAGGTCGAATGAATGACGATACAGCTACAGTAGTTTGGTTCGAGTCGTAAGCTTGGCAGTTAAGCTTTACCAGGTAGCCATTGCTATGCGTCAGACTCTCAGTCCGTATTTATACGTACCCTTCCTTTTTCACGGGCTTTGTCTGGTTTGAATCGATTGCATATTTTTCTTTGATCTGGTAAGTGCCGTTCTCTTTCTTATAGGTGTTTACATCACTCTAAGCTGAAAATGCATTGTTGTACTGTGTCATGCAGTGTTTGTCGCATTCTGATAATGTGTGTTTACGACCTGTTGCTGCTCGCGGCATGGCTTGCTTTTGTGCACTCTAGCGCCGCTTGCAATAAAAAAAAAAAAAGAGAGAGAGGAATTGTCTCATTAGCAAAACAATGGCAAGAGAATGCTATTTGTTGTTACTTACACTGCTGCTTTCTTTGATGATGGTCAACAAGAACCAAATAATAGACTGCATATGATAGAAGATGTTCTGAATGAGAGTTTAGCTAAAATTTTTCTCCATTTGAAAATCTTTGCAGACGCCTCTTTTGTACATTACATTCTGCACAGAAATTAGAGTCATCTTAGATTTAAAAATCTAGTCAATTGCCGTGCTTCATTTCTGACTGTATCACTATTAGGCATAAGAATAATACGAATATAAACATGCCATTATATGTAGGCTATATTCTTCCGCGTTTGCTGTTGTCTCACACTAGTTTCGTAGTTTATTTGGCTGACAGGATTTAAATGAGATAGCAGCAAACACGAAAGGATACATGGCAAAATGTTTATATTCGTATTATTCTTATGGTGAAGAGAATACTGCATGTGATTCACAATTCATAAAAGTTCCTATTAGAAACCATCTCTTCTCACAGGTAGAAAAAATTCAGAACGTAGAGTTGGCCATATTGACAAACATCCCAAACAGTCTTGCCAGTCGGATTTTCTTAGTATATTGGAATGTTGCCACATTCGAAGACGAACAATATGGAATTTGTATTTACTTCGTTGGATAATGTACGAAAATGCAGTGGTCGAAACTCGGGGTGGAGAAAAAACCTCGTCTTCCACCTTTTTTTAAATTTATATACTGACGCAGAGGTTTAGGTGCCAGTTTTTATCTTTGTGCCTGCAAAGCATGCCTGTGTAGCGCTACATATATTCATCAGCTGAAGTTAGTTGTAGCGGCACCTGCCAACATTTTTCAGAATTTCCGCTTACTTTGCACTCGATTCTAAGCCGCAGGTGGATTTTTGGATTACAGAAACCGGAAAAAAAGTGCGGCTTAGATTCGAGTAAATATGGTACATTTGAGCTAGGCTGGTGGGGTAATTACATCCAGAGATGGCTGGGATGAGAATGGTGGTGTATTGCTGTAAAGGGTCTGCATCCAAAGAAATACACTTCCCTTGAATGACAATGCAGTGTAGGAGGGAACGTGCAATATGAAAAGGATAGCAACTATCAAAATATAAGTACTGTTGTTTGTTAGCAGGTTTAATGGAGACAGAAGTGTGTAGCTGGCCTTCAGTGAGGATGAGATCAACATCAAAGAAAACAGCATGGGATTCAGAATAGCACCATATGAATTATAATTGGGAGAATGTATTTAGAGATTCCAGGAATTCAACAGATCAGCCTCACCATGAATTCATATGTTAACACTTTGGGTCCTGAGCCATTGCGTGCAGGTGTCTGTCATAAAGACTGGCTGATTTTAATGTATTTTAAACTACTACAACTCATGAAAGATTTCAGTTATAGCAATAAAATTACTCTTATTGAAAAACATAGACTTCCTTGTTTAAAACCATATATAATACCTTTCTCTTGAATTAACACATACTTTGACAAACATTATTATTATAACATTGTTTTTGAAAAAAGGAAAAATTGGTCAAAGGTATGTTCACTGTATTTTCTAGAAGGAAATTTTTTTTTATTTCACGCAAAAATTATAATCATGATGGATACAGTATGTCTTATCTACAGTAACCTCCTGTAACTATTTTAGGATGCAATTTTGCTCTTTGTGTGGTAAATTTTGAAGCACGGCATTTGACACAATGCTACTTTACATTCACTACACTGGTAGCTTGTGTCTTTTCACCATACTTTTCCAGTCAGTTATTTGCCTCTCACCGAACACACTACACACTGTTTTTGTTTCTGTTTCTTACCTACTTCTCTCTCAATCTTTTCCAGGAAATGATTTCCAGTTGACAGTCTTGAGAGTCTAAATGCATCAGGTTGGGATTCAAGATCTTTGCTTTGTGCAAGATCTGCATAAATAACTGTCATGAAGTGAGACGTTGTAAGGCATTTTCCAGTAACCTTATTGTATAATGTGCAGGAATTTACAATCGCCATTAGTATAACATGGAATGCCAACTTTCTCCACCACTTCACAGTTCGATGTTCAAATGCGCCGTATGACAATCGCTGATCTGATAAGTCAACACCAAACTTGTTTTTATTGTAGTCCACTACACAGGCTGGCTTTGACTTCTCTCTTCCTCTCTGATCAGTGAAAGTGACCATCTCGGCAGTGTGCCTTGTACTTCTCATATGCACATTTCTTTTGTCCTTCCAACACAGTGCTAACATATTTCCTTTATGCCTGAAAATAAGTTCACCTCGCTGAGTGTTCAGATTTTTATAGCACGAAGCAATCCCTGCCGAGATTTTCTTGTTGTTCCCACAAAAGCAGTTTTTGCAGCTTCCAGTCCTGAAGCTAGTATTGGGCTTGTGTAGAATCTGCCTGTAAACAAAGTGTAGCCTTTTCCTGACAGATTTGTAAGCAATGTCTTTACCAGAGTCACTGTGTCAGACCTTTCCCCCACGTAAACAGAGAAATTCCAGATGTAACCTGTGTCAGATTTGGATAACATGTACAGCTTCATACTGTATTTATTTGTTTTTTTTTTGTGGAAAGTACTGTTTGAAACACAAATGACCTCAAAATTTACACATGCCTTCATCAATTGTAATTTTTTGAGATGGTGTGTGCGCACACTGGAAATTAGCACACACATTATCTAGGAGGTGTATCACCTTGGGCAGTGGGTCTTAGCCAGTTTCTCCTTTCCTCTTAGCTAAGGAATTATCACTAATGTGGAAGTTTCTCAAAATAGAAAGAAATCTGTCATGGCTCAAGATGTATGGACAGAAATTACACGACACAACAGGGTTCTTGGACCAGTGCGCTCGTATACGTGGCCTCACACTTACACACATATGGACTACAATTGCCAGAAACTTCCTTATTCCCATACGTGTAGCTCCTTTCCACTTTGATAATGAGCAGGTGGGTGAAAGGGAATTTGTGCTTCGTAATTTCCTGATGCATTGTTGAGCATACAGATTAGTTTGTTCCTTTATATGTTTCATCATTCTGTCTGTCAGGAAATATGAAAAAAATTCTAGAAGTGCACTGTTCTGGTCTAAACTCACAACATTGCATATTCTGCATTGTCCTGAGAGTAGATCGATATCTGGTGCATGGTCAGTAGTCGTCGAACCTTCCTCAGAATCGGTGCGGTGCCCAGGTCTCGGCTTCCCCCTCGCTGTCAGTCTCGCTCGTTCTTCAGGCGCAATATCGATGGCATTACTTGCAATTGAAGTGCTTGGACACCTGCTCTCCTCTTCTTAATCTATCAGAAGAGTAGTATTTGCAAATAAAATCATAATTATGTACTGAGAGTTTTTCAGTGAAAATCTGAACAAAAATTATACGTTTTGTTGTCAGAATTCTTTACCTGAACTGCCAGAAACTTCTTCTTGAACATAGTCCACACCATCATCAGAGTCATCTACAATATCTTCCTCTGACAAATCAACGTCACTTTCTTAAATCATGATATAACTCGTGAGCAAGTTTTTCATCTGTCAAACCACGCTTCGCCATGTCGACGCTACTGAGACTGTGTGGGAAAAAATCGCTGCTCACAAAACCCAACAAATAGATTGGGAAGCACACCCTTCCACAGTATGCCCGCACCATCTAGTGACCAATACTTGAACTACAGTCCATGCAGCGCTTCCCAGACAAGCAGGAGCCATAAGAACACACAAAGGAAGGAAGGGGAAGAATGAGAACACGCGCCCGTAAAATTACAGGCTCCGGACTTTCAGAAAGGCCGTGCACGCCCATATTTTTATGGGTGTTGGCACCTAAGTGTTAAGGATGTCATCAATGTACCTGAAGAAAACCAGGGGCTGAAAGCTTATGCATCCCAGGAAAGCCCCCTCCAATTGACCCATGAAAAGGTTGGCATAGGAAGGTGCCATCCTGGTTCCCATGTCCATACCCCTGATCTATTTGTATGTCTTCCCTCAAAGGTGAAGTAGTTGTTGGTAAGTATAAAGTTGATTAAAGTGAGCAAGAACAATGTCATAGGTTGGAATCAAGTGTGTACTGACTGAGTAAATGTTCAGCAGCAGACAGATCATGTATATGGGGGATGTTGATATAGAGACAGGTGGCAACAGTGGTGACAAGCAAGGTGGTTGGTGGGAGTGAGATGAGTGTGGAATTCAGACCATCTAGGAAATGGTTTGTGTCTTTAATATAGAAGGGAAGTCTTTGTAGTATGGGCTGCAGGTGTTGATCAACTGAGGCAGATTTATGTTCAGTGGGTGCTTTGAAGCCAGCAAATATAGGACAGCCATGATGCTTGGGTTTGTGGACCTTATGAAGAAGGTAAAAGGTGGGCATGTGCAGTTTATGTGGGGTAAGAGGTTCTATTCATTGAAGTGTTAGTCCTCATGAGGGTCTGAGACTTTAAGGAGGGACTGCAGGTCAGTGTGAATCACAGGGATGAGGTCCAGATGGCAGATGCTGTATGTAGAGGTGTCAGAGAGCTGGTGCAGACTTTTACTAACATAGTCCTGCTGGTAAAGTACCACAGTTGTAGAGCCTTTTTCTGATGGGAGGATAATGATGGAGTCATCAGCTTGTAGGGAATGCAGAGCCTGGAGTCCTGAAGAGGACAGGTTAGGGCCATGTTGTAGTGATCTGAGGAAAGTTAGTGAAGTAATGCTGGATGTGAGGAATTCTTGGAAGGCTTGTAAGGGAAGATGCTGAGGTAGTGATGGTGAATCAAGTTGCAATCACAGTCAGAAGTGTTCAAGGCAGAGTTCAATGTCAGATTTGTTGTTGAAAAGGTTTGGGGATACTTCCAGTTAACAGTACATGTGAGGGGAAAATATGACCTTCACCAAAACAGCATGATTAAATGTAGATTTACAGCTGAAAGTGAGACCCATGGATAATGCAGATAATTCAGTAGGGAAGAGTGCTTCATCTTTTAAAAGTTGATGTCTCACGGGTTTGAATGTCTTATTCAGACCAATCTGTGGGGCATTGACCGATGGGTTTTATTTGAAAGGCGCTAAGTATTGTCAAAACAACATTTTCCACAGCTTCATTGTTGATGAATTTCTGTTGGGAACCATACTGAGTGTTAGTCAGTGCTCCTTTACAGTGAAATGTTTCTAAATTTGTTGACACACACAAAAGTATTGACACAAGAGTAATTGGACAGTAGCTATCAACTCATGACTTGTGTCCTTTGTTTGCAGAGGAACATCTTCTGTTATTTTTAAGAAGCCACTAAAGAACAATTCATAAAAATCCAATTTATTGAAATACAAAGTTCTCGTAGTGCACTGAAGTGCCAAAAATCACAGGATACTAGCTAATATCAAGTTGGACCTCCTTTTGCCCAGCATAGTCCAGGAACTTTATGTGACATGGACTCAGCAAATTATTGGAACTCCCCTGCAACAATATTAAGCTATGCTGCCTCTGCAAGTGTCCATAATTATGAAAGTGTTGGCAGTGCAGATTTTTTTTCACTTACTGACCTCTTAATTATGTCTCATAAATGTCTGATGGGACTCATGTTGGGCAATCTGGTTGGTCAAATCATTTGCTCAAATTGTTCAGAATGTTCTTCAAACCAGCCACAAATAATTGTAGCAAAGTGCCATGGTGCACTATCATCCATAAAACTTCCATTATTGTTTGGGAACATGAAATCCATGAATGCTACAAATAGTCTCCAAGAAGCCATGTAAAACCATTTCCAATCAGTGATCAGATCTATTTCACAGCCCACACCATTATGGAACTGCCATTATCTTACACAGTGCCTTGTTGACAACTTAGATCCATGACTTTGTGGTGCCTGCACAACACTCAAACCTCACCATCAGCTCTTTTCAACTGAAACTGGGACTCATCTGACCAGGCCATGATTTCCCAGTTGTCTAGGGTCCAATCAATATTGTCACGAGCCCAGTAGAGGTGCTGCAGATGATGTGGTGCTGTTAGCAAAGGCACTTATGTCAGTCATCTGCTGCCACAGCCCATTAATGACGAACTTCACTGCATTGTGCTAATGGATACAATCGTCACATATCCCCCATTGATTTCTATGTTTATTTCACATTTTTGCTTTTCTGTCAGCAATGACAACCTTACACAAATGTTGCTGTTCTTGGTCGTGAAATGAGGGCTACCTGCAACTGCATTGTCTGTGGTGAGAGGTAATGCCTGAAATCTGGTATTCTTGGCATACTCTTGACACTGTGGATATAAGAATACTGAATTCTCTAACAATTTCTGAAATGGAATGTCCCATGCATCTAGCTCCAATTACAGTTCCATGTTCAAAGTCTATTAGTTCCTGTCATGTAGCCATAATCATATTTTAAATCTTTTAACATGACTCACTTGAGTACAAATATCAGTTCCACCAATGCACTGCCATTTTATACCTTGTGTACGTGATACTATCACAGTCTGTATATGTGCATGTCACTATCTCTGACTTTTGTCACCTCAGTGTATAATGCCCACTATCTTTTTGATGGCAAAATTTGACTTATGACAGACCATATAAGTCTTCTAGTTTTGAGTCACTTATTTTTGCTGCAGCTGCTGTGACAATGACAGTAGTTTTAGCCCACTTGAATGCAGATTTTTCAGGCTTGACATTGCAGCAATAATGGATCAGAGGGTATCATGAAATGTAACTGTATCACCCGAAAAGAGCACCTCCTAGAACATACCCAGAAATTTTAAGTTATCTGAGACCAGGAAAGCTCTACTTTTCTTCAGTTATTACCTACAAGCCATAACAACATGAATGAACACCCATTAGCCCAAATCAAACAGATTACCACTGATAAAATATTTTTGTGACATATTTCTGCCTAATAAAGAAATGGTGGGCAATACATAATGCACAAAATCCATTGGCAGATCACAATAATTTCAGTGAGATCAAAAGTGAAACAATAAAACATGCAGATCTAGGTAAACACTTACAGAGTATCTAAATAAAGAAACATTGACAATTAAAAGTAGATGAAAAAAAAGTTTAACTCTAATCCTGTTAGTATCATACGTAGTTTGAGTCATGACTAACTGTGGTCGAATTTAGGCTTGTTCTGTCCATCTACATCAGGCATTCTCCTAAAACCAATGAGCAAATAGTAGTATTCTCAGCGCTCTGTTGTGAATATCATTGCCAATGCAAGCATTAAACGTTGTTGTAGGGAGTTATTTAGTGAAATTTTCTTCCATTTGTTGCAATTTATCACAGGCACAGGCGATGATAAGCAACAAATTCTGCATAAGCAAGTGAAAGACATAATGTGCAACAAATAATTAAATGGAAGAAACCAAGTTTTAACTGCTGCTGTGCATTTTATTGGAAATAAAGCTGAATGATATTGTAATATAACAATTTACAACTGTATACAATGAATGACCAAATTATTGTTGTTGCTGTATAAAGAATTTTTACATTACTGATTAAAGTGCTCTAGTTTGTGGTCTCTCTTAGCTAATGTCCCTTCAAAACAGTTTCCACTCAGTTAATACTGCTGTCATCAACATCCTCATCATTAGTCCATGATCCTTGAGCAAGTAATCCAGTAATTGGTGTTGTCTAGCTTATCTCCTTGATTCGGAGCACTTCTTGCATATCTAACAGGAATGTTTGAAGTTTGCATAATTAATTCCAATCTGTATGCCTACAAGCAATGATGAGCATTAAACACACTTCTTTTCATTAACTTGTGATGTAACTTTTAGTGATAGTGTTCGCTACATATTTTAGTGAGAGTTTTCATATTTATACTTTATGATCATGTTGCCACACTTTTCACAGTACATTCATCTGCACTATGAAAACAAATAAAGTCAATTGTACTGTAAAAAAATGAAATGATCTTGAGGCATTGATGCCCAGGAGGCCCCATCTCAGAAGTTTAGGTGCCAAGTTGCAAGTTCTATTTCAGTCATCACAACATTCAGCGACCTGCATCCCATTGATGATGATGAAATGATGGTGAGGACAACACAACATCCAGTCCACAAATGGAAAAAATCTCCAAACTGACCAGGAATTGAACCCAGGCCTGCTGCATGTTAGGCAAACACACTAGCACTCAGTTATGCAGGTGGAAAATTCTACTGTAAATCATTAGTTCTCATGAACAATTGTCTATGTAATCACTTCAATCATGTGGTGATCAGCAGATTGTACATACACAGTTAAAGTTCTTTGTATCAATATATGACATGAAAATGTATACATATTTTCTGTTTCAATCCACAGTCTGTGGTTTGCATTAAACAGTTTGTGCTGTGTACAAATGAAAACAGCATTTTTATGGTGTGCACATTGCTTACCAGTCTGTTTATCAAAGTGTCATGTTTAATGAGCTGAACTCAGTTCCAGAAAATAAGCAATGCAACATTTAAAGTCATTGTTTCTTTTTTGTGGTACACAATGACATCATAAATGTACACTATCCAAACACCGATCTTTTTCACTGGCCATGGACATTACGTGTAGCAGCACATACATGGCATAACAATGACCTCCATCCTCTTCTTGCTCCTAACTCTTTGCTGATACCTTCTCTTTTGATCCATCAGTATGATTCACATTGCTGATACACCTCAGTTCATGTAACCCTTTTGAAGGTTCTGATTACATCGACTTATTGTTTTACATAAAATGAAAGTTTCATATCACACAGTCCACAGGAAATAAATTGAAATAAAACATTAACAGATAAGAAAGTATACAACATCATAATAACTGAAAATGGTAATCACATTCATAAAACTACATTATGTAAACAAAAACATAATTATATCAACAATTAAATTTACAAAACTTATTCTGAAATAACCTTTTCCATGAAAGATGAAAATAAAGCAGGAAAGAAGTAAAAGAAAAAATAGCAAAAAGTAAAAAGTATGTATTGGCTTGTAGTGTTGCCTTCACAATGTATGACACAAATGACTTAGTTTATCCAGGATGTTTATTAATGACTGATTTATAGTTACCATTTTGTTGTGCTGGGTGTCCTATACTACCAAAATTAATAAAAATGTGATTCATTCTGTCAGGTGCAATAATAATGGTAACAAAATTTGTTCTATTAATATTACTCAGTTCATACTATTTTTTGATTGCTGAGCAGATGAAGAGCTGGCAGTATCTATGCTACTGCTGCAATAGCTTCCAATTTTTTCAGAACAAGCAATCAACCCTTCTCCAGAGCACACAAGCTGGCCACCATAGAAGGTGCCTTTGAAAAGGCAGGGAGGGATTTGTTGTCATTGCTCTGTGGGGCTTTTGCCAGCAGTTTTAACCATTTCTCATTGTGATCTGATAGATATTTAGTATTACAAAGCCTTATTCCATAGATATTTCTTTCTGCATTTGTTGGTTCATTATTCAGACATCATAACTGTCTTGTTGGCTTGTTAAAATCAGACAATACAATATCTGGGATGGAATAATGACATTATTTTGTAATGAATGGATTGTTGTTCACCTTATAGAGGAGATGTTGAGTCACAGACAGGCACAACAAAATGACTGCTAAGCTTGTGAGCTTCCATTCAAAAGGCTTCCTTCTAAAGCCAACAACATTTACACACAAGGAGAGAAGTAAAAGACTGTAGGTGTATTGGTGGAACACAAGGCTCTGTGGGCTGGAGTGGCACAGGGAAGGGGGATACGCAGGTGAAGGATGGTGATGAACAATGTTTGAAGCCAAGTGGGTTATGGGAATGTAGGATAAATTGCAGGGAGAGTTCCCACCAGCACAGTTCAGAAAAGCTGATGTTGGTAGGAAGGATCATGATGATACAGGATGTGAAGCAGTCATTGAAATGAATGATGTTGCATTGGGGAGTGTGTTTAGCAGCTGGGTGGCCAAGCTGTTTGTTGCCCATGATATGTCAGTTGGCATTCATGCTGACAGATAGCTTGTTGACTGTCACACCCACATAGAATATAGCATAGTGTTTACAGCTTATACAGCTTAGCTTGTAGATCATGTGACTGGTCTCACAGGTAGCTCTGCCGTTGATGGGATAGGTGATGCTTGTGGCCAAATTGGAGTAGCTGGTGGTGAAAGGATGTACATAACAGATCTTGCACCTCGGTCTATTACAAGGATATGATCAATGAGGCAAGGGGAGGGGAACGGGGAGGGGGGGACAAGGATATTGCATAGATTCAATGGACAGTTGAATGCCACTTAGGGAGGGGTGGGAAGAATACTGGAAAGGACACTCCTCATTTCAGGGCACAATGAGATCGAATATTTTAGCATGTATTTCAATGTTAGTTACGTATTTTTATGCATTTTTATCATCCATCATGGATCCTTGCTCCTTCCATGTGTGCCAATATAGAAAAATGTCTTTATCTCTAGCCAGTATCCAGTCCCACATACTACTCCTACATTGTTACCTGGTTCATGAAATCTCCCAAATGACCTTACCATCAAATTACCCATCTCTGGCAGCAACCCCTCCTTCCACAAAGACCTCCATCTGTTCAGATTTTGCCAGTCCTTAAACCTCACCAACACAGTCCTTCAAATCCAAGTAAATCAGGCCCAAATGTCCCTGCAATACCTCCTTTCCACCCATAAAAGCCTCCTGCTGTAAAATTCCTAATTCCTGTATCCCATATTACACACTAAAATCCTTGCCCCATCCCCTCCCCACAATGAGAGCAACATGCACAATGCCACCTCAAAAAACTCTCCAACCTGTTCACCACCTACTCCTCACTTGGACTACCACTCTCCACCATCTCTACAACAACCTCTCAACATCCCCCACACATCAACTCATAGCTAACAAACCATGCCTTGTACATTTT
Organism: Schistocerca nitens; assembly: GCF_023898315.1. NCBI lineage: Eukaryota > Metazoa > Arthropoda > Insecta > Orthoptera > Acrididae > Schistocerca > Schistocerca nitens. The sequence goes on from NC_064618.1 coordinate 582,486,107, forward strand.
CTAGATTTATTCCACTCTCAGAAACTCCCTCCCACCATCTGGAGCCTAAACAGATACAACACACACTCATGAAACTTTCCTCCAAAAGCCTTAGTTCCACAGAAGTATCAGCACTCTCCAAACACCTTACCTTTGCCTCACTCCCAAATTCAGTCATGTTAAAGTCTTGTTAAAGACTTTCTATCCTCTCCTGGTCTCTACAGTGGAAACACTTTCTTGCCACCAATCCTACCCACCAGACTCAACTGATGACCAATGCTAAACCCTTCCAGACTCAGTTCACTACTCTATCCAACTGTGATCCATCCCTACTGTCCCCAAAACCCCCCTTGTAAACTTTCCAGAATTTCTTAACCTCAAACCTTGCCTCATCATCACTCATCAAATCCCATAACATGTAAGCTGACCTTACATCTGCAGAAAGAACTACAATCCATCACATAAAAACTAATCCCAACTTTGTTGTCCTGCCTGCTGACAAAGACTCCACCACTATGGTTCTGAACTGCACGGACTACCTGGTGGAAGTACTCTACCAGCTGCCAGAAACATCCACCTACAAACCCTGAGGCAATTAAACCATTCCAAAAATCCAGCAGTATCTCTATTCTCTCTTTAAATACCTAGACATACCCCAGAAACTCTCCCTAAAGTCTATCTCCTGGGGAGTGGTGGAGTGTGATGATCAATATAAAAAAGGTGCAGGTATTTAACAAAGTACTTATATGAACAGGGATAGATATTACATGTACAAAGAAGGCAAATCAAAAGAATGGAACTATATTATAGAAAAAAATAATAATTGCAAGCACTTCTTAACCGAAACACAACATACGCTGAATTTTTTCCTGTAAGGCGCCATTCTCTTCAGTCAACCAATAAAATATGCATTTTTACAATTCTTTTGGAAAAACTAATGAAGCAATCAACATAAATATAAATATTTTTCACATTATTTATTAATTCTTGGAGAATATAGGATTTTTTAAGGAAATCCTCAGTAGTCATTAAGCCCCCATCCAAGGAGTTAAAGTTGCTGTGTGCAAAATAAGATGTGCCCAAGATGGAAATCCTGCAGTCTGCAACTTCTATCTTGAAATTTAAAAAAGTTCTTAATCTATAGGGTACTACACACAGAGTAATAGCACAGTTTTTCTTTAATGCAAGGAAAATAATAAAGTTGCTGATGTTTGAAACAAAGATGTAGTTTTGTCAAACATTGGAAACTCCAGAATAGAATGTAACAATGTTAGGTGCTGAGTTACAGACATGCACAACAAAAAGATGGTCAGAAAATGAGCTTTCAACCAACAAGCTTTTATCAAAAGTAGGCAAGGAACACACACACTCTTATGCAACTGCAGCTCACACACACATGACCACAGTCTCTGGCAAGTGAAGCCAGACTGGCTTCAGTTGCCAGAGACTGTGGTCATGTGTGTGTGACCTCTCCAGTCCTTTTCCTTCACCCTCCTTCCTTTCCTGTCAAACCTTCTGCTTGAAGATGGAACCACTGGCTCCAAAAGCTTGCCAATTACAACAGTCTTTCATGTGTGTGTTTTGCTGCTGCTTGGTGAGTAGGTTTTTTATCTATCCAATTAAATAATTTTATCAATAATTGATCACTAGTTTACAGGTCCCATTAACCAATATACTTCAGACTGAAGATTAATTAGGAATGAAGGTATGCTAGAAATACTGCTTCAAATAAGCAACTTAAGAAGAAAGGAAAATGTTAATGCAATGCAGGTTTAGATTAGTGTGTTACAGAACATAATTACAATGATCCCAAATCCATAATCTTAACAGTTTACAGAAAACATAAGAAAAATATCTACTATACAAGTAATAATCTATACACATATTAAACATGGAATTCAAATTTTCAGATCTGTTGTACATTCTGTCCCAAGACAAATGATACAAAGTCAAAATACAACACTAAACTATAGAAACAAGTGCAGAGGCAATGTAAAGTACTAGAATTACAAACTGCACGTTTACATCTATAAAGTCGCACCTTCAAAATCATCAAAAGATAAGAAAAAATTCAGAGCCGAAATGTATGATGAGTGACCCGACTCGAAAAACTCACGAAGGGTACTGACCAGAAGAATATACACAATCACAGGTAGGAGAACAGCACAAAATCAATCAGCCACATAAACCAGAGTATGTAAGAATATGTTGACTCATGAAAAGAGAAAATAATGAAAAAATATTAGGGCCTATGCCTACGATGTGGGGACCGACCCATGAATCCTAACTATACTGGGTACAGCACCAGCTGAAATGAATCGACACAACAAAATGAATAAAGTTCATAATCATATATCAATAAATTCTATCATATGTACAGGATAATTTGAGGAAGCATCTAGCCTCAGTCAATAGTTGCACACTCTCCTTGAGTATACATACATAGTCATGATGACTAGGGGTAACCAATACAGAGTTAATCATGAGTTTTCACATAACTCAAATGTTAATGAGATGGGTAATGCAATACTTGGGATAATGTGTGTAATCATAGTCATTAATAGTTTGGAATAATGACACAATCGAGTAACAAGAGGACCTAAATCTGTGCGTGAAATCAGAAATGCATTAATCTTGTTAAACAGTCTGTACACAATTTATGATCACAAACGTAATAATAATAAGCGTATGGCATTGGTGGCCGGGAGACAGCTCGCGGGGCGGTTCAGCCGCCGCTCCACAAGTTCTTTAACGGCACTACGGCAACTTGAGAGTGAATTAGGATGAAATGATGATGAAAGACACACAACACCCAGTCATCTCGAGGCAGAAAAAATCCCTGACCCTGCTGGGTATCGAACCTGTGACCCCATGCACGGGATGCGAGAATGCTCCCGCAAGACTACAAGCCACAGACAGCACAGATGCAAATATCTACCACACTATTTGCTAATTGTTCGTACAAACTAACCTACATACATAAAAACCTATAAGATATATTTAAATTGGTTAAAAAAAATACTGAGTGTTGAGATAAGAAAATTCACTGACATGAATGACTACTAAACTAACAGTGCCTAATTGTATCAGACTCTGATAATTATTTACAACAGGGTACATAGAACATACTCCTGAACTTTTTAAGTTTTAAATTTTCTGTGCTGAACATAACAAATCATCAGTCATAGAACAATAACCTTCCACAGCATTGTACCCAATGTATTGTAATGGGAAGTTAACCCCCAACTTGAAAAGACATACATGTATGTAGAATAACACTGTCCATAGCAGTGACTTCTTTTCTAAACAAATAGTTCCTTGAAATTTATATAAATATTAATTTGCATATAGGATAATTTCTTGGATAACAATTTACAAATTTCATTCACAAGACTGACAGTTATTTATTTATTTATTCATCCATAAACAAGTTTCTTTGTATGGATGTTGTCATTATACATACATATGTACATTATTTTGTATCATAAGATAATGAAATACAAGCTATATATAATAAATTCATAATATATATTTGTATATTACACACACAATTTATCATTGAATTACATAATGCAGAAGAACCTGCTTCAATCAAAAGAAGTAGATCACAAGACTCCTCTAATGCTTATCAGATTCTTGAGAAAATTACCCAGCACTTACAATTTCTTGAAAGTCAACTGGACCAACCAGGGTGAGGCCATACAGGAGTGTGAGAGTGGATCCACCCACATCTTTCAGTTTCCTCCCGAGGTTTCTCATCACATGCTCCAATGGATAGGCAACTACCTATCTACTTTCACATTGAGTCCTGCAAATTGTTTTATGTACAAAGTATGCTGTTAAATATCTCCCTCACATCAACTGGGAACTGTTTTGCCAATCTATATTTAAAAAATAAGTATGGTAGGTTTATGTCAGGATGGATTAAAAAGAGATCACACATCTGGTACATTAATAAAAAGAACTAAATGCAATGGTAAAATGAACTAGTAAGGCAATATACTCATATATACTAAAGATATCTTAAAGTAACATTCACTTGACAATAATCAGATTAAAAGAAGTTATGTACACAAGCAGGACAAGTTGGACTGCACTGATGCAGCATCCGACAAATGACTAAAAAATGAGGTACAGACCATAGACTTCGTTGTACTGACATAAGAATTCTGTATTTAACATACAAATGCATTTGCTTTGCACATATGAAATTTCAGAATACTATACCTAATATTTACAGTACACATGAATAGACTTCACTCAGTTTACCACAACAGCCATGACTTTACCAAAAAGAGTTCCTCATAATTAAATTAAAACACTTTCTGCAGAGCACACAAGGATAATAATAATAATATTTAACACTAATAACATTGTAAAATCAGAAATCTATCACTAGATATTTAATGGCATTGTCACATTTCATAATAGTAAAAGGATCTACCCATTTAGTCACATAGCATGTATGTATCAAAATCTAAAGCACAAATCTATTACATAACTGAGTTATTTACTTGCATGAACCTGCAAATATAGTGTGGTATAGACTTAAACTCTGTCAACAGACAAGACAGAACTTTAGAAATCATGTCATCTTACATACAACATTACTAACAAAGGAGAAAGAAAAAAGAATTAGATACCTAAGGATGATGTCTATAAGATTTCAGTTCAATGATATTGCATAATCCAAACAAATTATTAGATTTAGAATGCACAAGTTTGTATGCATTAAGATGCAGATTTTCAAGAATTTCGAATTGTGCTATATAAATATCGAAGAATTTCTTTATCTCAGATGTCAGCACTTTAGTTTTCTCTTTGGCCTTCACCAACACAAGATCTCCTACCTAAAACTTAGAAAATTTGCCTTGATCATCATGTCTCTGCTTTCTCCTATCCCATTGCTTATTCAGCATCTCCCTGACACACTCTTCTCTCTCTTGTGGTGACAGAATTTTATATGGTGGAAACTCAACATTCTCAGAAATAAAGTTAGCTGGTCAGTGATTAAACATGATTTCAAATGGTGAAAAACCTGTTGAAGAATGTTGTAAACTGTTCATAACATCCTCAAAATCACTGACATAATCTATCCAACTGGCATTATTCTTATTACAATATGTTATAAACAGTCTTCCAATTTCTCTCATGTATCTTTCTGGAGGATTACTGAATGGATTGTATACAGAAGTTAAAATATGCCTCATTTTTGCATGATCAACAAAGTCTTTCCAAGCTTGTGATGTAAACTGAGAAACACTGTCAGATAAAATTGTTTTAGGAATACCCAGCTGATGAAAATATGTGTTTTTGAACTTAGAGATGATTTGTTTACTGGTAGTTTTCTTAAGACAAAACAGCTTTATGAACTCCAGAAATACTTCAACCCAAAAAAAAAAAAAAAAAAAAAAAAAAAAAATCCATTCTTAGACTTAGCAGACATCCATAGACATGAGGTCTACATTATTATTAGTATGTTTCATATATGACCTCTACTTGTATGGTTACTTACCTTCAATCTTTGACGTCTGTCACAGCTAGCATTCTTCTTCTTGACTCTCCTACCTAAGTTATAAAAATAGATGTTTTCATAAATCTTTTGTGTACATTTGTTTGATCCACAATGTTCAAAACTCTCATGTGTATAAGTAATTAAAGTATCAATATACTGTTCTGGCCACCATACCCTTGTGTACCTTACAGTATTGTTCAATCTATTCTCCTCCTTTCTTACCCACATGCTCTTAACCAATTTCCAATTTTGATCAAGATTTTGATACCTGCGGATGTCTTTGCAAATTTTAAAGATCTCTTTATTCTCTTTCACAACACTCAAGTACATAATTTTAAACTCTTTTTCCCCTGCCGGCCGGAGTGGTCGAGTGGTTCTAGGTGCTTCAGTCTGGAACCGCGCGACCGCTAAGGTCGCAGGTTCGAAACCTGCCTTGGGCATGGATGTGTGTGATGTCCTTAGGTTAGCTAGGTTTAAGTAGTTCTAAGTTCTAGGGGACTGATGACCTCAGATGTTACTCCCATAGTGCTCAGAGCCATTTGAACCTTTTTTTTCTCATCTTCTCCAAAGTCGTTAGATCAGATCAGTCACCCCCCAAGGGCAGCCTACACAAAGCATCAGCAACTACATTGTGTATGCCCTAAATGTATCTGATTGCATTATTGAACTGCTGTAAAAACAAGATCCAACAAGTAATTCTGTTATGGTATAGCTTTCACTCCTGGAGATAAGAATGGTTTGTGATTAGTACAGATGATGACTTTGTGAACTAGTAAATAATTTAAAACTTGTTGAACACCCAATGTACAGCCAAAAGTACTTTCTCAGTTACAGTATATGTCTTGTCATGCATATGCAATACTCTACAAGCAAATGCAAGTGATCTATGTTCAGTAACACATTCAACTTCAAGCTCCTGAAAAATGAGCACCGAAACCAACATCACTGCTGTCTGTCATAATACTAAAAGGAAGACACAAATCCAAACTTCCTGGCAGATCAAAACTGTGTGCCCCACCGAGACTCAAACTCGGGAACTCTGCCTTTCGTGGGCAAGTGCTCTACCATCTGAGCTACCGACGCACGACTCATGACCGGTCCTCACAGCTTTACTTCTGCCAGTATCTCGTCTCCTACCTTTCAACTTTACAGAAGCTGTCCTGCGAACCTTGCAGAACTAGCACTCCTGTAAGAAAGGATACTGCAGAGACATGGCTTCGCCACAGACTGGGGGATGTTTCCAGAATGAGATTTTCACTCTGCAGTGGAGTGTGTGCTGATATGAAACTTCCTGGTAGATTAAAACTGTGTGCCCGACCGATACTCGAACTCGGGACCTTTGCCTTTCATGGCCAAGTGCTCTACCATTTCAGCTACCGAAGCACGACTCACGACCGGTCTTCACAGCTTTGCTTCTGCCAGTATCTCGTCTCCTGTCACTTTAGAATCTACTAATCTTTCTAAATACTGATCTTCAGTCTTATCAAAATTTATATCATCATAAAAAATTTGGTACTCACCTTGGTTCACAATGTTTTGCAAATAGTTACAACTTTTCCCACAGCTTAAAATACAGAAATTAGTTTTCACACAAGTATTACTTTTAGGTTCCAGAATAAACCATTCTTTAGAACTCCGTCCAAAATCAGCCTCAACTTTCACTATCCAGTCCATATCAAGAATTATATTTTCTTCCAGACTAGGGATCACTAAGCATCAATGTTAAAATGTTTTGTCTTCTATACTAAAAGGTAGAACTACCTGAGATATTATCAATTTGCTTTGCTTATCTGTAGCTCCTCTCATCTTGCAACCTGTATCAATCAAACAGTTGCCTCCCCACTGAACAATCTTAATTTTAATGTAAGGACACCCAAAATATGAATCATCCTCCCTGTTGTCGGACACTTCATGCAAAAGATCACTTTCAATTTCATCAAATGCTCCATCCACATTGTCTTCACAAAGTTTTATCAACTTTACAGGTATCATATCATTACTTTGAATACTTATGTAGTCAGGTAAAGATTGAACACAATGAATAGATTCCATGGCACAACGAATATCACTTGTTACAGAAGGAACACAAAACACATTACTGTCAAAATTACACTTCCTGCTTGGATCCTCTTTCACTTCATTCCACCAATTGGGGTACAAATTCTGACTAAACACAGATAAATTATTTCAGAATGCACCTTTATCTAAGTTATCATCAATCTGGTCCGAAACAAACTTCAAAAAGTTTTCACCTTTATTCTCAAGGCTCACAGGTACATCACCTTCACTCTTTGAAACATTACTCTGTATGACATTACTGAGAAACTATTTTGATTGTATTGGTATTCCATGACCCTCACTTACAATCTTACATACCTCACTTACCTTACCTGTATTGTCAATGTCATGTAGGTCTACAAATAACTCTGAAACTTCATTATTCTTAAAGTCCACAGATACCTGATACTGACCATCATCATATTCCTCCAAAATTAATTCATCAACAACATCACTGACAATACAAGTCTCATCTCCATCAAAGTCACTTAGCTCACCTACATTCATTTGCAATAAGCCACCAGCCTCAGACTTACCAATCTCAGTTACTTCACAGCCCTCATTCACATCTACATCAAAAATACCACCTAGTTCAGATGTACTACAGTTATCACCTGATTTACACACATCAACAACACTGTTTTGTGCCTAAGAGAAGAAATCATTGGTACACACTACAGCAAAATTCTCATCACTCTCACATTCTGGTTTGTGATTAGCACCTACGTCACTATAATTAAACATAGTATCCCAAAACTTTTGATCAAAACATAAATGAGAAACCTGATGTTCCTTCTGTCCAATTTCAGATACATGTGCCATATCATTAACTCTGTTGTTACTCTCTACTTGTAAGTGTAACTTAGGGATCCTGTGCTTGTTATGTTTCCTCACCCCAAAACTGTGGTCTTTCATTTAGGTGAACTGCTGTTTCAGAGAAGTAAATTCTGCGATTGTTTCTTCTATTAAATTGACCATGATTATTCCCATTATTCCCGTCCTGCTACTGTTCAGAATTTCTCTCCCTATTGTCACTTTGATCCTGATGGAAGTTACCATTATCTCTGTTTCTTTTATTACTCCCATTGTGATTTCTATCATTATTATTATTATGGTGCATACTGCTTTCTACTGCCCTATCCAGCCTGTCAGCAGATTGTAAGAACTGTTCAGGATGCTTGTCAGGTGTGTGTTCCAAATTCTACTGCAATCTCTCTGATAACCTCCATTTACAGAAAATTAGGGTGGTGTTTAGTGTGTCTTTGTATTCATTTGGACAAATATCTATTTTGATTTACTACATGGAAACATGGAAATGTGTGTGACAAATTGTTTCTTATAATCATGTTTATATTTACAGCCAATGAAAAAAATCCTCAGAAAGAAAGCAGAGTTAATGCATGGATAGGAGCTTCAATGACTGCTATCAATGGAAAAAAAGATGAGAGTGTGGTGGTAAGTATTGTGTATATTTCTACAGCAGTAAACATGTATTTCATTTCAGAAGTCACATACACTTCATTTTAACTAACTAAAGCCTTAAAAAAAATATTTAATAAGTATTGCAATTACTAACAAATACTCAAATTATCCTTGGATGACCATAGATGCTTAATAGAAGTGAAGAGAAGGCTTGTGTTGGCAAAACAGGCATTTATAACTAAGGAAAATATTTTAATCAGTGAATAGAGACCTCATAAAGTCATTTGCAAAATCACTTGTATGGAGTACATTGCTCTATTGTGGTAAAAGTTGGTCTCTGGGTAAATAGGAAAAGGACTGACCTGAAATTATTGAAATGTGGATAAGGTGGAAAATGACAAGAATGAGCTGGATGGAAAAAAGAAACTAACTTCTAAATGTTGGTAACCTTTGTTGGATGCTGCTTCATCATGAGATTTGTCTGTAAAAAAAAGAGGAGATTAAGACAAATAAAACAAAACTAATTGTTATTACAGCAGTAGTATCTGTAACAACAATATTAACATTGAAAAATTGTAACAGATTGCAGCTTACCTGAGCATAAATTTTCTTCAGCCAGTGATGTATTTCTCCCTGACATCCAGAATCACTGAATTGTTCCTCTTCAGCTTTCAAAATTTCTTGACCACTCAACAAACATGACATACTTGTACCATAATTCCAGCACACCGTAAAATATAATGAGCATATGCATGAAACTCACAACAGGGGCACACATTGTCCCAATTGCTTGCAACAACAGCTTTCATGTTTTCTACTGTTCCTTTAAACATAATTCTATAAATTGACAACAGAAGGTATCACTTGTCAACAGAGAGGTAGTGAGACATTTTTATATTGCTTTCATATGAAGTGACACCAGTTTTCTAGCAAAGCATGGCTCATTTGTTAAGAAAATTGCAGCCTGAGTAATACTCGGGTGTGGTCTTTCGAACACAGCATCGGGGCTCAAGTTGGACTCAGGTTTCGGTGCCAAAGTGTTGAAGGAAGTGGAAATAGAACACTAAAATTTATTAGACATGTTATCAGACACAACACTTTAATCATAAACATTCTTGAAGGGAAAGTGTTGGGAAATAAAGGAAGAGGTGGCCTAGGGTGAAGTATTTGGAAAATATAGGGAAATGAGGATAGGATGTAACAACTACATGTAACTCAAACAAACAGCCAATGACTGAAGAGAATGGTTGCATTGAAAATGCATTAGCCTTTAGGATACATATATATGCATCAGATTTAAAAATCAAGTAACAGTCAACAGTGTACAGGCAAGTACAATGACATATGTGTGAATTTTTTAAATCAGTGAAGATATAAATTCTTTCTCCAGCAACTAAAAGAAGGAAGTGTAAAAGTTAATAACAGAAGTCATGCTATAGCTTCTACATTTTTCATACTGATGTTGACAGTATATACCTCATTACTGAGGTACTTCAACTACTGATTTTAAGAAATCAACTGGGCAGAAATCTGATTTGTTGAAGAACAACTTAAGTGAATTCCTTTTTTTAGCTAATCATTATGGTCATATATGTGTGACAGCTACTGCATAAATGGCAAACAAGGTTACAGTAGTGACTGCAGTCTTCACTCGTGCCTTCCTACTGGTCCTCTACCAGTACCTACAGAAAAACCACTGTATTTGAAAAAATTACAGTCAGAAGTTTGTTGCTGCACAATATCATTTTTCAATTATGTACATCAATAAATGGTGAAGGGTAAGGAACAATACAAAAAACTTCATATTTCAGTACTAATAACAAAGTGTCACCTGCTTGTTTTTCCTTGGTAAATATGAAGCTAATTCATTGTCCACATTCATGCAATAGGAGCAATATATCTTGGCTGACATGAGTCCTACACATAAGTGTAAATGAAGGGAAAACATCTTGCAAGTAACGAATATTAACATCTCATGGAAACTGTTTAAGATTTACATTAATACAACAATTAGATGTATCGCAATAGACACAAAATTTCTGAATACAACACATAAGGTAGCTGAAACCTGGAAGTCATAGAGAGACTGATTAAGAAAGGAAGTGTAAATGAAAACAATATCATCAAATTTATTAGCTGCATTGTTCAGAAAGTACTACAGTACCCAAAAATAATTTGTCATGAGAGATTCATCTAAAACAAAAATTCTGTGATGGAGGAATTCTGTTATCTGATTCTTGTAGAGGAACCTCATAAATATTTTTTAAATGTGATCCTGGAAAGGAAGTTTTTAAATTTGATATATAAAGTAAATTTTGTAATTAATAATAAATTTATAAAATAACACCTTATTATATTGCAATGTATATAACGAGTAACTGAAAACTAATTTAATATGTTACAGTAAGTCATTTATGAAAGCTTCCAGTAATAATTTTGGTTTACAGGTCTGTGGCCACCGACGGAGGGACATAAGTTATCCGAAAAGCAATATAATGACAGGTTCTTGCTATATTATCCCCATTGGCAATAGAGAGACACAGGAACAATGTAAACTTGTTCCATTAAATGGTGAGTGCAATGTCTTTTGATCTTAAAATTACTATAAGGGACAAACACATAAATAAATGTGTGTGATGTAATAATGAAATCGAGACTCCTATTTGGATAAGACCGATCAGTTGGTATTTTAGATGTAATGATTCAGTTTTTAAAGATTTCCATTAATCATTACATGCTGTCTCAGTTATGGTGTTATCAGAAAGCTTTCACTATTATCAGAATGGAACTTAAGTATCCAATGTATTGCCTTTAATAAGTGTATTTGCAAAGAACTCATAAAGCCGATTTTGAGGTGTCAAAGTGATACTATTGTTTAGTGATTTCTGCAAAGCACCATTGGAAACTGATGATATCTGGATTCAGACTGCATTTATAGATTTACTTCATCCATTCAAGAATGCTGTATGGAAAGCTAGATCTTATTTATGCTTCTTCATGGAACTTTAAACATTTCCACATGCTGTACTCTGGATGACTTCTAGTTCAGAACCTTGTATAGATATATAGCAAATGTTCAATGGCTGTTGAGGTACAGAAGTTACTATTTTATGTCTAAGGAAAGTCAAATAAAGGCATACAAGACTACATAAATGAACAATTCAAGCAATTATTTTACGTGAAACAGAGATTCCACACTGACTTCAATATGTTTTATGTCTCTTGCTACCATCACTTAATAGTATTTACACAGGCATCTTTTGATGTGAACTTTACAGCTGCTGCAAAAGAGTACAAGCAGAAAAGGGAGACATAAGCTAGAAATTGCTTTGGTTTCTGAGTACTCGGGAAACTGTGCCACATTCAAATGATGGTCACTGCAGAAACTAGACATAATTATAACATTACTTTTAACTTGTATGAATTGTTTCAAACTCTGCACAAAGACAGATAAATGGATATAATGAAAACAAAACTCCTTATCAAGTAGCCTGTATCTGTTGCTGAGGTATGATGGTTTAAATTGGAGCTAAATGTAGCACTTAAAATTTATTCTTACGTGACTTGTATGCATGGAAATGGTTTAAAGTGAATTTCATAAATGAAAAATGTATTCTTACAATAAAACTGAAAACTCACTTTGAAAAAATCTGGCTTCATTTGGATTTGCTTGCAAAAAACATGTTTCTGTGAGTTTTTTTAATTTAATCACCTTTGCGTTCCAGATTTGTGTGGATTGTTCAAAATCTACTAAGAATGTAGATAAATACATATAATTACTGGTCATCTCATTGTTTTGAAATGTTTATCTGTTGCCATGATATACGCAACATTATTTAAAAAGCAATAAGTAAACCTAAACCAGACTGTCATCACACGAGTCAACAAAAATTTACATTGGTTGCCAAATTATGGTAGACTAATGTGAAAATTATGGTAGAGTAAAAGTACCAGAATCAAAAATTCTTTGATCATAGTACAGAACTATTGAATACATCCTGGGCAGAGGTAGGGATGAAACAGAAGCAAATTAGATTTTTGGCTTATCTGGCAGCATCAAAGACATTAAAATCAAGACCTCTAGACGTTCATGACAACTTTGTGACCTTTGTTGACCTTCAAAGACCTTACTGTTACATCTGAGACTGCAGATGTGTGTGCAAGTTGCATTTGTGTTTGCATGTGTATAAGTGTGTGACATGAGCTTTCTTAGCTGCAAGGAGAGGGCACACCTGCTTCCTACAGTTTACACACTAAAGTTCTTGAATGTGTGTCCGAAACCCAGAAGATTCACCAGCCTTAGAAAAAATATTTGGTAGGAAGAGGTTCACAAATTGGGCAAATCAGTAATATGTTGGTCCACCATTGGCACTTATGCAAGCAGTTATCTGGCTTGGCATTGACTGGTGAAGTTGTTAGATGCCCTTCTGAGAGACATGGTGCCAAATTCTGTACAACTGGTGTGCTGGATTGTCAAAATCCTGAGATGGTTGGAGCCCCCTGCCATAATACTCCAGATATTCTCAGTTGTGGAGAGATCTGGTGAACTTGTTGTCCTAGGAAGGGTTTGGCAAGAATGAAGACAAGCAGTAGGAAATCTCACCATGTGCGGGCAGGCTTTATCTCACTGAAACGGAAGCCCAGTATGGCTTGCCACAAAGGCAACAAAATGGGATATAGAATATCATCAATGTACTGCTGTTCTGTAAGGGTGGTATGGATTGCAACCAAAGGGATCCTCCACCATGAAAAGCAATTCCATGCCAAACCATCACTCCTGGTTGTCAGGCCATATGGTGGTATCCCGGTATTGTCTAGGGTGTTTCCAGATGTACCTTTGCTAGTAATCAAAGCTCATTTCAAAACCTGACTCACCAATGAAGAAAATTCTGCTTCAATAATGAGATTCCACTTCAAAGACATGTCTGAAGATGCCCTGAACAGAGATGGGATACCAGTCTGACTATTGCCCCACCACACAGCCCAGCAACCAGCAGTGACAGCCTGGGGTGCCATTTCTTTTCATGGCAGGACCCCTTTGGTTGTCATCAGTGACACTCATACAGACTAGTGATACACTGATGATATTCTATCACCTGTTTTGGTGCCCTTCATAGCATTCCAGCCTGGGCTTACATTTCAGCAAAATACTGCATGCTAGCACACAGTGAGAGTTTCTGCTGCTTGTCTTCATGCTTACCAAACTCTACCTTGGGCAGCAAGGTCACTGAATATCTTGGGGATGTCTGAGCATTATTGGCACATCCCTCCAACCATCTCAGGGTTTTGATGATCTAACTCACCAGTTGCTCAGAATTTGACAAGATATCCCTCAGGAGGACATCCAACAACTCCTTGAATCAATGCCAAGCTGAACAACTGCTGGTGTAAGTGCCAGAGTTGGACCAGTGTATTATTGACTTATTTGATTTGTGAAGCTCTTTCTCTTGAAGAAATAATACAATTATTTTAAAATTGTAATCATTTGTTTGTGTATACCTGTAAATCATATTTAATGATTTCTATCTCATTTAGATAATTCTTTCATGAGTTTGGCTTTTTTTTTTGTCTTAGAATGTAGTATCACATGCCTGAAGAGTGTAAATATAATAGCTAAGAATATTTTTTTTTTTTTGGGGGGGGGGGTAAAATTCCTGTGATGGACCTGTTCCTGGGGGGGGGGGGGTGACACTAAACACTTTTTTGATTTTTGGTTGGGAGAAATGATTTTTTTTTCCCTGAGCGGGTCATTTCACCCCGCCCCTCCCCACCCCCAAACTCACTACCTGTTATATTTATGATTAAGGGTGTAAGAACAAACAGAAACAAGTCAATGTGCTTCTAGAGAGTGGGATGCATCTACTGTAGGAAGTATCTGAAAGTGGGGTGCAGCTATTATACAGGGTGAATCACTAACTATTGCCACCTAGAATAACTTCGAAAGTATGATAGGAGCTGTAAAGTTTGTGGGAGCAATGTTGCATTGGACAATGGGGGGCATAATATGACATTAGTTTTTTGTTGCTACGTGGGGTCACTTCAGATATATGTAATCTTCTTATCATGGACTGAGTGGTATTCCTCATCACTTTGGCACTTATTGAAGCACATGCTCTGACAATCCTCTGTTGTATATCATGGAAACAGTAAATATTTGCTGAATATGGTGTATCCATCTAACATGCTGTTGACATGTAAACACCATTCAACAGTTTCACAGTACAACACTAATAGGAATGGTGACACTAGTGTCGTCAAACCAAGAGATCGTGAATGATGTATTCCTTCGAAGAACAAGTTGATATGCTTCTCATTCACAGAGGATGCCAAAGAAATTCAGTGAGAACTAGAGACTTATATACTGAAAGATATCCTCAATGCACTTACCCTACACATCATACATTTAAATATGTGTATGATAAATTGAGAACAACTGGTTCTTTAACGCATCAGAAACATATTCGGCAAAGGAAAGTTACTAAAGAGGAAATGAAAATTGGTACTCTTGCCACTGTGATTCAAGATTCTTGTGTTACTTTGCCTCAAATCACAAGGGAAGCTGGCATGAGATAGAGCAGTGTTGTTCATGTACTGCATCGCCATAAATATCATCCTTACCATATCAGTCTCTACCAAGAATTAACTGGTACAGATTGTATGCATCCATTGAATTTTGCTGATGTGCTCAAGTTCAGATTCAGAGGGATGAAACATTTATTACTTTGATTTTATTTACTGATGAGGCTACATTCACAAGCCATGGTGATGTTAATTTGCATAACATGCATTATTCGGCAACTGAAAATCCATGTTGGCTGTGGCAAGTTGCACGCCAAAAACCATGGCCAGTGAATACAAGGTGTGGGATTCTGTAGGACAGAATTATAGGCCCCTACTTCACTGAAGGAAATATTAATGGTAGGAAGTACACCATATTCCTTCAAGAAACATTAGACCTGTTATTGGAAGAAATATCTTTAGGAACAAGGGACAGAATGTGGTATCAATATGATGGGTGCCCGGCACATTTTTCGCTTATGGCTAGAAATGAGTTGCAGAGACAATTCCAGAAACATTGGGTTGAACGCAGAGGATATGTGTCGTGACCAGCTTGTTTACCAGACTTGATGCCTCTGGATGTTTTCTTGTGGGGATTCGTAAAAGACATTATTTATAAAGACATTCCAACTACATCTGAAGATATGCGAGAGAAAATTGTCACTGCATGTGCTTCGATAAGTGCCAATGTGATAATGAATACTACTCAATCCATGATAAGAAGATTGCAGCATTGTATCGATACCAATGGTCGCCACTTCAAATGGACGTTCATGACAACTTTGTGACCTTTGTTGACCTTCAAAGACCTTACTGTTACATCTGAGACTGCAGATGTGTGTGCAAGTTGTATTTGTGTGTGCATGTGTATAAGAGTGTCTATTGCTGACAAAGGCCTTAATGGCTGAAAGCTATAATTGCGTGAATCTTTTTGTTCTACCTGTCGCAACTCAGCATCTCTGCTATATGGTGAGTAGCAACTTTCCTTCTTTAATATTGTTACATTCCATCCTGGATTTTCCATTGTTTGATTTTTACTGTTACACATCATGGGATTCACCTTGACAGCTGCTGTCAGAAAATAAGTACCAAACTATAGCATCCCATTAAAAAAAATAAAGTTGACTTTCATATCTCTGATGCAACCCCACCTAGCAACAAAAAATGAACGTCATATTATGGCCCTCCTTGTCCCATTCAACATTTGTTCCATAAACTTTTCAGCTCAAATCATACTTTTGGAATTATTCTAGGTGGCAATAGTTAGTGACTCACCCTGTAGAATACCATAGTGGGGATGCATTTAAACTAAACTCATGGGTAGGTGCAACCAAGTATAAAGTGTGCCAACCACAAATAACATTATCTTGTGCTGTTTTGTTGTTGTTTTACAATTGCGAGCCAATACCTATTCTCTCATTATTCCCTCAGCTAACACAGTTATAAATTGTGTTACATTTGGTAGGCAAACAATATTTCACACTCCTTGTGTAATACAGGGAAAGGTGATCATGACAGAATTATATAAGTAGGGAGTAAGTCATGGAACATATACTGTGTGCAATTGTTTGTTTTCGTGTGTGCAGACATTAAAAGAGATGTGTAGAATAGGAGAAAATGGCAAGCTGTGACAACAAGTAAATGACTTCACCTGCTGTGGGCAGGCTGTTTGGATTTTGGTGTCATGGCTTTATCACCAAGGAGCAACCACACTCTCCAAGAATGAAAACAGAAGAAAATATAGTTTTGTAACAAATAAAATATATTGTAATTTTGAATGTCATGTTGAGCTTCGAGGCACGTGTCATATGAAAAGTTGTGTTCTACTCTAATTCACAAATCATCTGTACACTTATTCAATTAAATATGTGTTTGGAAAATGAAAGTAGTGAAAGTGCTTTTTTTGGGATATAAGTAGAAGTTATCTTCTTTTACTCCAATAACAGCTGGTATTCAAGCCTTTCTTCAGTTACGCATGGGATTTCAGAGGCACTGATTAGCAGGACCTCCGCTTCAAGAAGATCAACTTTGGCTACAGGGGGGAAAAATGGGGGGGGGGGGATATATGAATATATCAGATATTACATTGGGTGACACTGGGTGACAGATCAACTACAAGGAGCAAGCCAAATTTTATATAAAACCCTAAACCAACAAGAACATTTGGCTCCCAGTGTGCAGGATGTGAAACATTGGAGCAAAAGAAAGAAAATAAGGAACTATAAATCGACAAAATCATAAAAGTCACAGAAAATAAATTACTGCACAGCTAAGAGCAACAAGGGTTAAACAAAAGAAGAAACTATAAGTGAACAGGTGTAAAAATATTGTCTAAACTGAGTAATGACTGTTAAGAAGAAAGCAAAAGGAAATATTGAAACAAGTCACAAAACCTGAAGACAAACCATATTTATACACCTATATACAAGTGTCATGGTAATTTCAATTAAATTTATCTGTCAAGTATCAATATCAACACCTGACTAAAAGAATGTTTTTACTATGATGGAGTAATTTCTTGGTAGATTTGAAGGAGAAGAATTTTTTGGTGGGTTCAGAGAGTCTCAGTCTGGCACACAGTTTTAATCTTCCAGGAAGTCTCATTTCAGTGCACACTCCTCAGCAGAGTGAAAATCTCATTCTGGAAATATCCCCCGGCTGTGGCTAAGCCATGTCTCCACAATATCCTTTCTTCCAGGAATGCTAGTTCTGCTGCTTTGCAGAAGAGCTTCTATGAAGTTTGGATGGTAGGAGATGAGCTACTGGCAGAATTGAAACTCTGAGGATGGGCCATGAGTCATGCTTGGGTAGCTCAGATGCCAGAGCACTTGCCCATGAAAGGCGAAGGTCCCGAGTTTGAATCTCGGTCCAGCACACAGTTTTAACCTACCAGGAAGTTTCAAGAACTAATGAGCCTCTGAGAGGCTATTGAGAGTACTAAACCCTAAATCCATAAGAAGGCAGGAGTGAATAACAATGGATTATCAAGTAATTTATTAGAGTAGTTATGACTGAAATGTAATATGAATTTATCAAAGCAGTTTCCACAGTTCAAAATCTGAGAATTCCACCCCACCTATTTTTGAGAGTATTTTCTAGATCTTTAGTACATGATTTTCATCATGGCTCAAATTTAAAGAAGGAAACAAGCAAATTTTTTCAACATTACAGTGGACCTTTCAGAATTCAGAATATTCTGCATCCAAAAGCAGTATATCTAATGGAGCATGATGCCGGGAATATAAACGATTATACCATATAGATATGATTAAAAGATTTAAGGTTCCATGAGAGTTCACACCCTTTGCGAATTTAGTGGATTGGCAACCACTGGCTGCCATATTGTCCAAAATTATTTATGACTAACTTTAATCTTGTTGCTATGTCTTTTCAGTTTGTAATACAAAAAATAATTTCATGTTCAAAGTCAACAGTCACAGCACAAAATTATAATAAAATAAGAAAAATCTGTATTTGTCTTTTCTTTCTATCATAGTGAAGTCCCAGTTCAGTCTGCAAGTAACACTTCGTTCCACTTAAATATTTTGCTATACCTTTTTTTGTGGTAAGCAATATGCAATTTTGTTTTCTAAAATATAGTCTTCCATCTTTAGGTCAGTGTTTGCTATAAATAAAATTTCCAAAATTTCACAACTGATTTGTTTGATATCTGAAACTTAAAGCAATTGAAAGAGTGCTTATTCTATGTTTCCAGCATACCTCTGCTCACCTCTACCACTACAACTGGTAGGGACAAATGGTATTAAAATGAAGATAGAAATTGTAGTGGAAAGTAATGTTGTTGTTGCTTAACTTCTGATTGTTGCACTCTCGATGATCTCTACACTGCTGTTTAAAGAAAGATTTGACTGGATTCGTTGTCTGCCTGCTTCACTGGGTGGTAATGCGCCTGCCTCCCATGTACTGGGGCAGGGTTTGATTCTCAGCTGGGTTAGAGATTTTCCACACTCAGGGACTTGGTGTTGTGTTGTCCTCATCATCATTTCACCCTCATCACCAGCCACAAGTCACCCAATGTGGCACCAACTGAAATAAGACTTGCACTTGGCGGCCGAACCAGAGTGGTTCATCCAGGATGAGAGTGCCATATGATCATTTCATATATTACTGGATTCATTGCATATAGGAACTCTTCCACACCCTCTTCTAAACAATAAATACCATTTTTCATTAGTAGTAAAATGATTATTATGCATCATTCCTTCATTGTGTACTGGATACATTGCTGTACAGAACTCAAAACTTGAACTTAATAAGCAGCAACACTGAAATAATATTTACACATTTGTAACAGTGAAGAATATTTCCCTACATTGGTTAATTTTACAGCTTACAGTAAAAAAAAAAAATTGTGTGAAATCTTATGGAACTTAACTGCTAAAGTCATCAGTCCCTAGGCTTACACACTACTTAACCTAAATTATCCTAAGGACAAACACACACACCCATGCCCGAGGGAGGACTCGAACCTCTGCTGGGATCAGAGCACAGTCCATGCCTGCTGCGCCTTAGACCGCTCGGCTAATCCAGCACGGCACTTGCAGCTAAAACTTATAAAACTTTAAGTACATTATTTTGTTTTGTGAATGTCTGAAAAATGTTTAACATAACCAAAATTTCAGAAAAAGCCAGCTATTTACACAAATTTTAATAAATACAGTTTCTCAAACAATGAATTCTAAACTATCTTAATTTGTGCACAAAATTGTAACAGCTTCATTTACACAATAACTTTATTATGAGTTACACATTTTAATTTGGATGGTTTCTTATTACACTGTGAAAGATATTTAATATAGGAACAATAATTTTATATGACATTACCTAGACATGGATAATCATATACTGACATTTTTGGTACGCATAAAACACGAACAGGAGGTGACATGGATGTAAATGATATTTGTAAAACATTACACTGCACATTACATGGAGCATAGCACTTCACTATTGGAGAATGTATTGAATGATAAACTAAAGAAATCTTTTTCTGGTAATTTACTGTTGTTAGTTTTAACAGATCCAAATGGACACTGAGGAACCTGCTTAGGGAATCATCATTGTTGTGAAGCCATCAAATCTCAGGGGTGTGTTGGCCAGAGTGCTGGGAACTCTGTGACAGGCACATGCTGTACAAACTTGCACCAACTGCTATATTATGTGGCTGCATTTCATTGCTTCAAAAAATCTGCAATACAGATTAACATAGGAAAATGTATCTAATATTTTTGCAACAGTTTGCATGAAATACAATTTTTATTTTATTTTCTGTTGCATACCTCATGCAATTATAGTCATCCTTTTTTTTTTATCAAGGTGACATGTGAATATTTGTGCAGTGATGCCACAAAAATGTAATAAAATACTTTTGTACTGTTACAAGATTTTGAGTTATTTCACATGGATCCATGACCTACCAACATGAACACCTACTTCTACCTGACTATTCTGAAATTCCATTTAAGTGCCGGCAGGGTCACCAAACCACTTTTACACTATTTTTCTGCTTTTCCACTCTTAAAGAGTGTGCAGAAAAAAAGAACACTTAAATCTCTCTGTGTGAGCCTTAATTTCTCTTATTGTACTACAATGATCACTTTTCCCTGTGTAGGTGGGGACCAACAAAACATTTTCACATTCAGAAGAGAAACTGGAGATTGAAATGTCATGAAAAGATCTTGCCACATGGTAAAACACTTAGGTTTTAATCATTGCTTCCCCAACTCTCATATCATGTATGTAACCCTCTCTGCCCTATTTCAATAAACTAAAAATTGAGCTGCTCTTCTTTGAAGTATTTTGATGTCCTCCATCAGTACTACCTGTTAAGCACTCCGTACCACATAGCAATAATTTAGGATAGGATGGACAAGCTACTGGGGGCAGTTTCTTTAGTGGAGATGTCGCACCTTCTGTGTCTTCTGTCAATAAAATGCAGTTTTGGTTCACTTTAACCATGTCTTCATCTATGCTCCAGTGGCAAAAAAACTGTACATGAAAAATATGTCTACGAATTAACAATCATGTCAAGAAAAGTAGAGGCTTAAACAGTCTTTGCAACATGGATACCACTCAGTCTTGTCTAGCTCCTTTTAATTAAAAGACTTGTATTGTCTACATTAAAAATAAATAACATGAACAGTCTAGTAAGTACAGCAGAAGCAGAGATTTCCATATTTCTCCAAAAAGCAGGTTTATGTTGCCTGCACATGACTGAATGAACCCAATAACTTATGTATTCTCTTCCTTGGGTGGTGACTACAAATATAAACACATTTTGCATTAAATCCAAATTATAATGTATATAATTTTTATGTAGAGTATGTTTTAGTGCTGCACAAAGTTTTTTTTTAATTTTTTAATTTTTTTTTATTTTTCATATCTAATATGTACAAATATATATAATCATTCAGTAAATCACTGTTCACCCCAACAATCAGATCTCTTTTTAATTATTTCAAAAATGTACTTCATAAATGATTCAAGCGTACTTTTATGAGTTAACTCCACATTGTAAATATGTAAAAAATTCTACTAACCTCATTTACTGATTAAATATACTGACCTCAATATCCTGATGCAGATACTCCTTTGCATTCTGTGTCACTGTAAATATTTTGGAATACGCCTCAAAATGTACTTTGGAACTTTTGCAATAACAGAAGTTTTGCCTATCATTTACAGCTCTTTTATTTTATTCATGCCTTCATCTATGATCTTATACTGTAGTTAAGTACTACAGTAAAATCCAGTGCTTTTTCAATCCACTGCATAGATGAGTGGTCAGCATGGCTGACTGCCATGTGGGGGACCTGGATTTGATTCCTATTACTGCCAGAAATTTTTCCTGGATGGGGAGACATGTACAGGGTGCATTCAGCTCTGTGAGTCCAACTGAGGAACTACTTGGCTGATTAGTGTCTCTTTAAAGGTCAAAAAATTTGGCAACTAGTGGGAGAGTGGTGTGCTGACAATATATTCCTACATATGGCATCCAACAATGTTACTGGCAGAGGATGAAATGGTGGTCAGTCAGACCCAATTGGCCCATCTAGGGCCAGAACACAGAACTTTATCTTTTTCAAGTATTAATCTGAGTCATGCTTCTTTTAACATAGTAAGTTTAACAAACGTCTATCGCCCCAAAATCCACTTCAACTACCTGGTCAATGCTATTTCTTTTATGTATCACAGTTCCCTTTGTTTGGCCATATATTTCATCCATATGAGTATTTACTTGTTGTAAACATCATCCCCTCCTTTATTTAAGATGTTTAAGACAGTAGCTACATCATGTGTAATTTTACTTAAGTCACTCCACATCTGAACAATCATCTCGTTCACTTTCCCTTGTTTTTGCATTATGAGGACTTGCAACGCACCATTAATCAACACCTTATTGCACACAAATAAAAAATGCTTGCAACATTCACTATAATGTTTTTTTAAACAAAACTTAATCTATTATTTTAATGTACTTAATAAATAAATGCAATAAATGAAGACTTAGGTGCATGTGCAACACAACTTATAGTTTTATTCTTTACCTTATTTGAGTTCTCTTCTTGGTAGTTGGAAGACCATATACTCTACAATTTTGGGTCATTGGGACTCACTTTCATATTCAGTGTTACTGATCAAAACCCCTAGATACGATCATAACACAATCTCAGAACTTGAAACTTTCAGTATAAGACAGAAGCTTCTAGATGAACTATGGCTGCAGTCAAAAGTAGTAGTTGACCATGCACTGGGTATAAATGTACCCAGCAGAAAACCAATGATGTAAGAAAAGACAGATTGCAACAAAGTATGAAAAGACAGTTTGCTAACTACTGTAAGAAAGAAACATCAAGTTGCAGAGACGCATAATTAAAAGACACTCACATAAAGCTTTTGGCCTCAGCCTTCATTAGTTAAAGAGACGCACACACACACACACACACACACACACACACATACACACACACACACACACACACACACACACACACACACACACACACACCATTCACATACACATAAGCAAGCACACTCATGAACACACAACCGTCAACTCCAGCATCTCAAGCCACGATCCAACATCATTTGGGATGCAAGCAACAATACGGAGTGGTCAGAGAAGCGGAAGGGATAGTAGTGTAAGGGTGGGGGAAAGATGAACAATGTCTGCTTGTGTGTGCAGGCACTAGACTGCCACAGGTGCAGCATCAGGAAGTTGTGGAGCAGGGAGATGAGGGAAAAAGGAGCAAAAATGGAGAGTAGTGGAGAAAGATGGATGGGTGCATTGGCAGAGGGGTGCAAATAAACAGGGTGGGAGATGAGATTGAAGAGGAGATGGCAGGATGAAGAGGATGGAAACTGTTGGGTGAAGGATGTGGTGACAGTATGTTACCAGTAACACAGGTTGAGGCCAGGATAATTACAGGAGCAGAGAATGTGTTGTAAGGATAACTCCCATCTGTGGTGTGCAGGAAAGCTGGTGGTGGAGGAAAGGATCCAGATGGTTCAGGTGTGTCACAAGATGGTCTACTTTACTCTTGGCCACAGTTTGGCAGTGGCCATTCATCTTGGTGGACAGCTGGTTTGTAGTGATGCTAATATAAAAAGCTGTGCAATGTGTGTGGCAGAGCTGGTAAATGACATGGCTTCTTTCTCAGGGTGCCTGGCCACTAATGGGGTAGGGTTGGGAGTGGTGTAGGGATGGACTAGGATGTTGAAGAGGTGGGGCGGAGGGGGCACTGAAACACCAGTTTAGGAGGGGTGGGAAGTATCTTAGATAGGATGTCCCTCATTTCAGGGCATGATGATAGGTAATCAAAGCCCTGGCAAAGGATGTGGCTCAGTTGTTCTAGTCAGGGCGGTACTGGGTGATGAAGGGAACACTCCTTTGTGGCTGGTTCTTGGAGGTGGTGGAAGGATTGTGGATATGAGGGAAAATGGCATCGAAGATCTGTTTGAGGTCTAGATCTGAGGGATAGCATCTCTCTGTGAAGTCCTTTGTGAGGTCCTCAGCATACTGAGCAAGGGAATATTTGTCACTGCAGATATGTCATCCCAGGCTATTTGGGAGGGATTTTTTGAAGTGAAAGGAATGACAGCTGGCAAATGCAGGTACTGTTGGTGGTAGGAAGTTTTAGTGTGGACAGAGGTGCAGATGAAGTCATCAGAGAGGAGGAGGTCAACAATCTATGAAGTTGTCACACTGGGTTGAGGTGGACAACATGAAGTAGATGGGACAGAAGGTGTTGAGGTTTTGTTGGAATGAAGATAGGGTGTCTTGGCCCTGAGTCCAGATCATGAAGATATCATCAATGAACCTGAACCATATTAGAGGTTTGATGTTTTGGGAGGCTAGGAAGGTCTCCTCTAGATGGCCCATCAAATAGTTGGCTAAGGAGAGGTGGAGAGGTTCATGCAGGTGCCCATGGCAGTTCAGCATGACTTGTTTCTATACCTTCCGTTAAAATGAGAAGTAGTTGTGGGTTAGGATAAAGTTATTAAGATGTATAAAGAATTAAATAGTGGATTTGGAATTTGAAGGACATTGGAAAAGGTAGTGTTCAATAGTGGTAAGACCATGGGCATGAGGGATGTTGGTGTATTGAGAGGTGGTGTCAACAGTGATGGGTAAGGATCCAGGAGGAAAAGGGGTGGACATGGTGGAGAGTCAGTGAAGGAAGTGGTTCATGTTATTGACGTGGTAGGCTAAATTATAGGTAGTTGGTTGGAGGTGTTGATCAACGAGGACCGAAATTCTCTCAGTGGGGGCACAATAACCAGCCACAATGGAGCATCCACAATGGTTGGGTTTGTGGATTTTGGGGAGAATGAGGAAGCTGGATGTGTGCATGTTGTAGGGGTGAGGAGGGAAATGGATTCAGTGGAGATGTTCTGAGAAAGGCCTAAGGCTTTAAGCAGGGATTGGAGATTGTGTTGGACTTCTGGAATGGGATCACTCTGCCAGAGATTAAAGGTGGAGGAATCAGATAATTGGTGGAGGCTTCTGATGGGTACTCAACACAATTTATAACAAGAGTGGTGGAACCTTCATCTGCAGGTAGGCTGATTAGGTCAGGATTTGTTTTGAGGTTGTGTATGGCTGAAGAAGTAGAAGAAAGAACAGCCAAACATAACAAACTTGATTTCAATGGCTACTTCACTGCCTGAGCCATCTGGATCCTTTCCTCCACCATTAGATTTTCTGAACTGCACATTTGATAGTTATCCTAACAACACATTCTCTGCTTCTATAAATATCCTGCCCTCAACCTATGGTGACATACTGTCACCACATCCTCCACCCAACAGTTTCTGCCTTCTTCATCCTATCATCTCCTCCCCAATCTCATCTCCCACCATGTTTATATGCAGCCTTCTGCCAATGCACCTATCCATCTTTCCCCACTCCTCTCCTTCCCCCCCCCCCCCCCCCCGCCCCACCCCCCCTTGAGATTGTTGCTTGCATCCCAAATGATGTTGCATTCTGGCTCAAGATGCTGGAGCTGGCAGTTGTGTGTGCATGATGTGTCCTTGCTTATGTGCACCTATGTTAATGGTGTGTGTGTGTGTGTCTCTCTTTTACTAATGAAGGCTGAGGCCAAAAGCTTTATGTGAGCGTCATTTAATTGTGCCTGTCTGCAACTTGATGTGCCTTTCTTACAGTAGTTAGTAATCTGTCTTTTCTTAGACTGTTGATTTTCTGCTGGGTACATTTATATCCAGTGCATGGCAAACTATTATTTTCAATCCAAGCCACAGTTCCTCTATACGCTTCTGTCTTGTACTGAAAGTTTAAAGTTCCTCACTGGGGTATGACACGACGGGTTTTTCATATAATTTAGTGAACATATGTATCTTTCTATTTGTTATTGACCTTTGTACTTTGGTTATCATTGTTGCCACAGCCATGTCATGATCACTGACACGTTTTGGTGTGGAAAACCTTGAAGAGGTCAGGTCTGTTTGTTGCTTTTAGATCTAATATATTTCCTTCTTGAGTGGGGTTCTGAACCATTTAGTAATGTTTTGCAGGATGTCTTGTGACCCTCATCACCATCAAAACAGTGATTTTCCCATCTGATTGTTGGCTGATTAAAGTCTCCACTGATGGTTACAGTATGATTGGGGAACTAACGTAGAACTGAACTGAGGTTTTCTCTGAAGATTTCAGTTACAATTTTATGCCCACACTTGATTATGCACCTTGTTGAAACAATTTTGCATGTAGCTTCAATTTTTATCTCGGTGGATTTCAGTTTTTTTCTACTGCAACAAATACAACATTGCCATTTCTCTCTCTTTTACTAATGAAGGCTGAGGCCAAAACCTTTATGTGAGTGTCTTTTAATCATGCCTGTCCACAACTTGATGTGCCTTTCTTACAGTAGCTGGTAATCTGATTTTTCTTAAACTGTTGATTTTCTGCTGGGTACATTTATATCCAGTGCATGGCAAATTATTATTTTCAATTTAATCCACAGTTCCCCTACATGCTTCTGTCTTGTACTGAAAGTTTCAAGTTCCTCATTGAGGTGTGACACTACAGGTTTTTTACCTAATTTAGTGAATATATGTATCTTCCTATTTTTTTATTGACCTTTGTACTTTGATTATCATTGTTGCCACAGCCATGTCATGATCACTGGCACGTTTTGGTGTGGAAAACCTAGAAGAGGTCAGGTCTGTTTGTTGTTTTTAGATCTGTGGGTGATGGAGAAAACAGTTCCTTTATTCCCACATATATTTAGCAATAACTTAACACTACACACATGAATTAACTGTGTAGACATGAACAGCACGGAATAACTAACAAAAGCTAAGTCAAAGAATAACTATATCACTGAACGTAAATCAACACTTCACGGAATGTTTATGAAGCACTGTACAGTTGTAGGGATCGATTGTCAGAAATAGGTCACTACATGACTCCCCCCTTTAATGCTAACGATACTGCAGGTTAAATTTCACATGCCGTCCAGCTCTTGTAACTACTTCTTTCTTGAAACCAGGCAGTACATCACGTGTGTCAGTGCTTGTGTCAGGGAGTGGTGTATTAGTCCTCGACGTCAGTCTTGGTGTTGCAGTGACTGGTGTTCGCTGAGTGTTGTGGTGTTCATGGGGTATAGGAATACATCTTGTAGCTTCTCCTGTCTTCTCTAGTTTGTGTTCAGTGGTAGCTGTGGTGTCTGTTGCGTCCAGAAATGCAGACTTGATACGGTCCACTGCAACTGTGGTGAGTGTACCATTAATCATTATGCAGAAAGTATTGGTATCCCTATTGACTACCAGGTATGGTCCGTCACATGGTGGCTGCCGTGGTTTACTCACAGTATCATTGCGTAAGAATACATGCATGCACTTGTCTAGCTCCGCAAAAACGAACAAGTGTCTTCCAAGCTGGTTTCTGGGCGTTGTTGGTCTCAATTGGCGTATATGCTCTCTTAATCTTGTGGCGAATTCTGAGGCTGTGATTGTATCATCTGCCATGCTGTGCAGAAATTCTCCAGGTAGGCGTAACGTTTGTCCATACACCAGTTCTGCTACTGTTGCTTTCAGATCACTTTTGAATGACGTTCGTAGACCCAAAAGTACGATAGGTAGTGTCTCTGTCCAATTCGGTGTTGCGTGATATCTCAGTGCTGCCTTTAACTGTCGATGAAGACGCTCAACCATTCCATTTGATGCAGGGTGGTATGCCATGGTGTGTATGCGTTTCGTACCTAATAACGTAGACAATTCTTTGAAAATGTAGGCTTCAAATTGTCGTCCTTGATCAGTTGTAATTCTCAGTGGAACTCCAAACCGGGCAATCCAACCACGAAAAAATGTTTGAGCTATAGTTTCTGCAGTGATGTCCTTCATTGGAAATGCCTCAGGCCACCTAGTAAATCTGTCAATCACCGTGAGGCAATAACTGTAGCCTTCCGATGTCGAGAGTGGGCCGATGATGTCAACACGCACAGGGTCAAAATGCTGATTTGGTGGAATAAATGTGCCTAATGATGCCCTGACATGCTGTGTGATTTTATTCCTCTGGCACACCAAGCATTGCTTCACAAATGTTTTACAGACTGTGTGCATACCTGGCCATAGAAATTTTTGTTTGACCAATCTGTGTGTGGCTCTTACTCCTGGGTGTGACAGATTGTGCATTGATGCAATTGCCTGTGTTCTGAGTTGCTGTGGCACAAACAGACGTATCTTTCCTCTTGCTACATCACAGTACAACTCAATGCTTGCTTCAGAAAATGTCACGAGCTGTAGCTTCAATCCTTTCTCTTGTTGCAACAGATCACGCAACTCACTATCACATTGTTGCGCATGCGCGAGGGCGTTGTAATGAATGGCCTTTGTCACTGCTTCCACCTGTGCAATGTCACCTGCTACTGTGGACACTGCTTCTATGCGAGAAAGTGCATCAGCTGGAACATTTAGCTTCCCTTCCACATACACAATGCTGGTCATGAACTGGCTGATATAATCTAAGTGTCGCAGCTGCCTGGGCGATGCTTTCTCTGGCTTTATCTTAAAGGCACAGGTAAGCGGTTTACGATCTGTGTAAATCATGAACTGTCGCCCTTCTAATGCGTGTCTGAATCTTTTTACTGCCGCACAAGCTGCGGACAGCTCATGGTCATATGTTGCCCAAAGTTGCTGAGATGGTGACAACTTATGACTATAAAATGCAATGGGCTGCCATAACTGATCAATTTGTTGCTGAAGTACGGCACCAATTGCAGTGGACAAAGAATCAACCATGAGAGCGAGTGGAGCATGCGCGATCGGGTGTGCTAATTGTGCATTCACCAAATATCCTAGAAAGTGGACCTCTTTCTCACCAAAAACACACTTGGCAGGATTAATTACTAGTCCATGTGTGCGTAGGCGGTCAAACACTTGTGCCAAATGCTGTAAGTGCTCCTCTTCCAATGCAGACATCACCAATAAATCATCTATATACACATAGCAAAAATCTAAATCTCTTGTAATTTCATCCCTAAAACTTTGGAAGGTCTGGGCGGCATTACATAGTCCAAATGGCATTCGGGTGAATTCAAATAGACCACGAATGGTGTTGTCACCGCTGTTTTAGGAATGTCTTCTGCAGGAATCTGATAGTAAGCTCGAACTAGATCAATGGTAGAAAATATAGTCTTACTGTGAACATTTGCAGAAAAGTCTTCTATATGTGGGACTGGGTACCGGTCTGGAATGGTCCTTGCATTGAGTTGTCGATAGTCACCGCAGGGGCGCCATCCATTCTTCTTTTTAGGCATGATGTGAATTGGGGATACCCAACCTCTACTAGAAACTCTGCAGATACCTTGTGACAGCATGCTGCGAAATTCCTGCTTTACCACTTTTAGATTTTTGGCCGTTAAACGTCTAGGCCGAGCGTGAGTTGGCGGCCCTGGCGTGGTCAAAATGTGGTGGACGGTTGTATGCTTGATAGGTGGGAGAGTAGGTGATTGCTGTGTGATCTCGGGGTATCCTTTCAGTAATCGTATATATGGTGTGTCGCCTGTGACTGTGCATACCTCTAGTGGTGTGATACAACGGACTTTTCCTGTTGTATGCAGACTAGTAGTCAAATCTATCAGTCGCTGGCATCACACATCTGCCAGTAAGTCATAGAAGGACAAAAAATCTGCTCCAATAATAGTCTGTGATATATCTGCCACTGTAAATTTCCATTCAAAGACACGGTGTAGCCCCAAATTAAGGAATAATGTTACTCAACCGTATGTTCTAAATTTGGAGTCATTGGCGGCGTATAGATAACAGTCATCGCAGCTCCAGCTTGATAGGTGGTTTGCTGGATATACGGACACTTCTGCACCTGTATCGACGACAAACTATAGTTTTGTTTCACGGTCTGTCACAAAAAGTCAGCGAGTGTTTGCACTGGAAGTTATCGCTGCTAAGGTGTCTGCCTCATGTTTCCACTTGCAAGGTGGTGTACACTTTTGTGCATCATTACCAAATGTCTTGTGGTACCAGCATAAGTTCTGCAGTGATGGTGATCGATTGCGACTTCGTGACCATCGGTGGCATGGCCGTTGGCGGTTGTGCATTGTTTGTAATGTAGCTACCTGTGTGGTCAACTCTGCCAGTTGTGATTGTAGGGAGACTAGCGTCACTGTGGGCGAATTTTCTTGTTGTGGCGTTAATGTTGAGACACTTGATGTGGGATACATTTCAGTTAACCTGTCGGCCGTTTGTGCCAGTGCGTTTAAATCGCCTGCACATACCATGAGCATTTTTTGAGTATCTGGCGGCAACCGAGACAACCATATATTTCGTAGCACATCATCAGTTACAGTGTTACTAGCCAGTGTGCGCAAACGTTGTAAGAGTTGTGATGGAGTGCGATCTCCAAGTTCTTCAGTGCGCAGTAGCTCCTCTAGCCGTTTTGCCTCTGATTGTGACAAACGTGTTATTAATGCGTTTTTAATGGATGCATAACGATCAGTATCCGGAGGTGCGGCTAGGATATCTTGTACTTGTCTGCTGCTAGATCTTCTGCAAGTGCTGCAACCACATAGCTGTACTTAGTTTCATCTGCCGATATTTGTGCAAGGACGAACTGGCTTTCTAACTGGGCAAACCACAACAGAGGATTATGTAACCAGAATGGCGGAGGTTTTATCATCACCTTGTTAATTGCACTGCTGGCTTCAGGTTGAATTGAGACTGGCAAATCGGTCATTATTGTGCTGAAATGAGCGCGACGCGGCTGGTGCGGAAGTTACAAACGTGAACGTCGCGGAACTTCGTTAAACGCTGAAGCCGACGCGGATATTATGTAGTTCATCGGGGTCACCAAATGTGGGTGTTGGAGAACACAATTCCCTTATTACCACATATATTTAGCAATAACTTAACACTACACACATGAATGAACTGTGTAGACATGAACAGCACGGAATAACTAACAAAAGCTAAGTCAAAGAATAACTATATCACTGCACGTAAATTAACACTTCATGGAATATTTATGAAGCACTGTACACTTGTAGGGATCAATTGTCAGAAATAGGTCACTACAGATCTAACATATTTCCTTCATGAGTGGGGTTCTGAACCATTTAGTAATGTTTCGCAGGATGTCTTGTGACCCTCATCACCATCAAAACAGTGATTTTCCCATCTGATTGTTGGCTGATTAAAGTCTCCACTGATGGTTACAGTATGATTGGGGAACTAACCTAGAATTGAAGTGAGGTTTTCGCTGAAGATTTCAGTTACAATTTTATGCCCACCCTTGATTCTGAAACTTGCTGAAACAATTTTGAATGTAGCTTTAATTTTTATCTCAGTGGATTTTAGCTTTTTGTCTACTGTGACAAACACAACATTCCCATTTCCTCTTTGCCTATTCATTGATAAACACTTAAGAAATTTCCAAAAAATATCACTGAGATCAATTTCTGGTGGCAACCAGCTTCTGTACCAAGCATTAGACGAGCTTCTCTGCTTTTCAGATTTGCTTCAAACCCTGGACTTTGTTGTGAATGCTTCAGTAATTAGCTGCTAGCATTTTAATACTCTTGTCTATATGGGGCATTCTTTTGGAACTGTTGTAATTCTGTCTACTTAATGTAGTGGCCATCATTTGGATGCAATACCATTTCCACTGTAGTTGGAAACTGACAGGATTTCTATCTTATGTTTCTCTTTATGAATGAATGTGTTCACCTGGAATACACTTATAAACAGTGATGATGTGTGTGTTATAATTTCAAACACCTATTCTCATCCACATCCCAATAACATCATGCACGTTAAAATTACAGAGGTGTATGAGTGTGTTTGAGTTCATCAAGAAAAATAATTAAGTGCAACAACTGATTAGGACAATGTATCTAGCTTTCTGCAATACCTGAAGATGAGGAAAGCAATTCAGAATTATTACAGCACCACCAGTGGAGACTGATCATCAAGTAGAGATGTCTATTTAGTGCACTGTGAACATTACAAAGTGATGCCACACAATGACAAAACACATCAACAATTAGAGAATGAAGCAACAGTATGTGGCAGAAATTTTATAGCACCAAAGACTTGTATACAAAGAAGATTAGCCCAAAATACATGGTGCTACTAAGTAAAAAGATAAATGTGAAGTGTATATGCAAGGGAAAAAAATACAGCCTATAAAGCCTAGAGAAATTACTTATTAAAATGTTATAGAACTGATTCACGGTGATTTATGTATATTAGACAAATCTTATTGAGTGGAGCACATTACTATGCTACTTACCTGGATGATAACTCAAGATATTCAGCACTGAAAGTGCCAAAGCAGAAGAGTGAGGTATTTGTCTTTGTCAAGTTTCGGGGACATGCAGAATGTGAGACATGGAAGAATTGCATATATTCCATTAGACAATGGTATTTACTACATCAAGAGAGAATTTTAAGAGTTTTTCAAGGCTGAGAGCATACTAGATCAGAAAACCACAATTTAAGTTCTTCCATCCAATGGGAAATGCTAGTGCCTGAGTCAAACACACATATCCATGGCAAGGTGCTACTATTCCATGGTGGTTTGCAAAACAACTTTTGTGGGATGCTCTGATGTTGGCCTTCTACATCCAGAATAGATGCTCAACAAGATCCTTCCATGGGAAAATCCCATATGAAATCTGGGAGTAGTAGGCATTGGTACAACTGAGAGTGAGTACAGTGAATTCATCTCAAATCACATTTTGGATCATAAATTGCAGCGAGAAACACAATTTATTTTTGACAATTTGGGCATATGGCTTCAAATGGATCTCTCAAAATTGGTTCCTGAATAACACATAGCATATGGCATAATTATCCCTGCAATTACATGCCAAAACAGTAGACTGTATTTCCTAGATGCGTCCAAAAACACAAGCAAAATTTTTATCATTTCATTTATTTTGGAAATCATGAAATCCTGAAAAAATATTGAAATCTGGTTTCACAGGACATAGTGAATCAGTTTGTGGAAAGGGGCCAAGATCAGTTACTGTTAGTTACACAAGAACACAGAACTTTATTCCTTGAAAACACAATGCACAGTTTTCTATTTAAAACAACAAGGATCAATTCACGACTGAGGGCTGAAGTAACTTCTCAATAATAAGGTTTGAATAATTCCTTTTAAAACACAAGGACTTAGAGAAATGACTGAAGGCCTTACTTAAGTAAAATTAAAATACCCTTAAGTTATTCCTTTTAAGGCACAAGAATTTACACTAACAGCTGAAGGCTTTACTTAAGTAAAATTAAAATGTCTTCTTGGCTAAAGGCCCAAATAATATTTCAGATCTACAAAGGAAATTCTTTAAAAGGCAAGCATTTACCAATTTTGGCTAAAAGCCATATTAAGGAAAATTTAAATTAATTCCTTGGCTGAAAGCCCAATAATATTTTAACATAGTAACAGGCAACCTTTAAAAACAAGCATTTACACAGTACAACAGAAATCCATCTTAAGAAAACTTGAAATATCTTAACAGCTGAAGGCCCAAACAATTATTAAAAATAATCAAAGACAAACCTTAAGATAAGCATTTAGACAGTATGGCTGAAGGCCATTTTAAGAATTCAAGATATTTAGAGAGAAACCTTACAGACAGGAATTTACAGATTATTGAAGAAAGCCACAAATTTTAAAACAAATCAGGCTGAAGGCCTAAATACAGAGCAAACAAGAATTTTAAATAAACATTGCTGAAGGCTTATCTTAAAATACTTCACATAAGGTTTGGCTGAAGGTCGTATACTGAACATAGAAAAGACAAAATTAATACATGGCTGAAGGCCTGGCACAGTACTTGCAACGAAAGAAAATCACAATCACAAACAACAGAACAGTGGTGCTCAGAAGTGTTCCAAGGGTGAGCCTGGGCAGGAAACTATAACAACAGTTTAGGTAAGGCAGGCACCCAAACGTAACACTAAATAATCAGGTGGCAGCATGACCTAGGGACAGCTGACGAACCAACCAACAACCTAATCAATTCTCTTCCTCCCAACCAATGACACGACAACCAAAAATATCAGCAAGGTCGAAGATTGCAGCAGCACTATGTCTAGATAATTGGCATCTAAACACAGTCAAGGCACCAAGCCACTCAAAAATATAAACTGACATCAAGGCTGTCAAACTACGCACCATGGAGGACAGCATCAACACGGCGAGGAAACACACACTCGTTGCTCTGTCCCAACTGACCGACTGCCTACTCCAGTACGCAGACAGAATTGATAACTGCTCAGCACAAATCACAGAAGCTACATACAGTTCCACATAAACACTTGCACCAAGAACTGTGAAAATACTGAAACCAATCACTGTGAAAGAACAAGAGAAACCTCAAGTTGACACACACAGAGTTTCCATAAGTGGTCGGCGACGAAATACATGTTATTTGATGAGACGACTGACCAAATGACCAACCAACGGTCATCCCTGCTCAAGTCCCCTTCTGTTGGACAGTGCATGTGTGTTGCCAGTAGTTGGGCCAGTACTAGCTGTGCAGACCTCATTAGAGCTCCCTCCCGACTGCCTTGATGTCCGTTCGCAACTCGAACACATGACGCCCGGAGACACTGTCTCTGACCCAACCATGCAGAGGGAACACTTGGCCATTGGCCACCCAACATCTCCGCACAAGCAAGGAATCAACCCACATCTCACAAGATGACCAACTGAAGGGGCCCAAAAATGGTCGGGCGAGTGCAGGCTCTCCAGACCTCACTGGTGCTCGATCCCCCATTGAACTCCCAACACATGATGAGCCAGAAATACTAGCAGTCACTTCAAAGATAATATGAGAGTGCTCTTATCAATAAGCGCTGCTGATGCCACTCACGGGCAGATAAGACAACAACTTAGCGACACCAGTAGATCAAATAAGAAAACAGGGCGGCAGTACAGTAAAGAGAAGATGAAATAAACAGCATGAACACGAGTCATGCATGGCTCAAGCTCCTCCCCTCAAACATCAACAAAAGAAAAGAAAAAAGAACTTAGTTAAGCAGAATTTAAATGCAAACACTTTCTTTCTGTGAGTCACTTAGCAATGCAAGCCAGATACACATTAGTTAGTAAATAATGAATATAACTTCATGATTTTCTATATATTAATATTATTTTGTTATTTTGAGAGTCACATTTCAAACATCAAACATAATTACACTTTTATCCTTAACATCATTCTCACACCCATTTCAGACAATGTAATGTGCTCACCAAGTGGAGGTAGGAGAATACACATACGAAAAAAGGTTTTATGAAAGCAAGCTTTCAGAGCCAGTAGTTCCTTCCTTCACTAGAAGGGCTGAATGGCAAGGAAAAGGACTGGAGAGATTTGGTAAAAGGATTGTTGTTGTTGTTGTTGTGTTCTTCAGTCCTGAGACTGGTTTGATGCAGCTCTCCATGCTACTCTATCCTGTGCAAGCTTCTTCATCTCCCAATACCTACTGCAACCTACATCCTTCTGAACCTGCTTAGTGTATTCATCTCTTGGTCTGCCTCTACAATGTTTACCCTCCACGCTGCCCTCCAATACTAAATTGGTTATCCCTTGATGCCTCAGAACATGTCCTACCAACCGGTCCCTTCTTCTAGTCAAGTTGTGCGACAAACTCCTCTTCTCCCCAATTCTAATCAATATCTCCTCATTAGTTATGTGATCTACCCATCTAATCTTCAGAATTTTTCTGTAGCACCACATTTCGAAAGCTTCTATTCTCTTCTTGTCCAAATGATCTATCATCCACGTTTCACTTCCATACATGGCTACACTCCATACAAATACTTTCAGAAATGACTTCCTGACACTTAAATCTATACACAATGTTAACAAATTTCTCTTCTTCAGAAATGCTTTCCTTGCCATTGTCAGTCTACATTTTATATCCTCTCTACCTTTATCATCATCAGTTATTTTGCTCCCCAAACAGCAAAACTCCTTTACTACTTTTAGTGCCTCATTTCCTAATCTAATTCCCTCAGCATCACCCGAATTAACTCGACTACATTCCATTATGCTCGTTTTGCTTTTGTTGATGTTCATCTTATATCCTCCTTTTGAAGACACTGTCCATTCCATTCAACTGCTCTTCCAAGTCCCTTGCTGTCTCTGACAGAATTACAACGCCATTGGCGAAGCTCAAAGTTTTTATTTCTTCTCCATGGATTTTAATATCTACTCCAAATTTTCCTTTGTTTCCTTTACTGCTTGCTCAATATACAGATTGAATAACACCAGGTAGAGGCTACAACCCTATCTCACTCCCTTCCAAACCACTGCTTCCCTTTCCTGCCCCTAGACTCTTATAACTGCCATTTCTGTACAAATTGTAAACTGCCTTTCGCTCCCTGTATTTTACCCTTGCCACCTTTAGAATTTGAAAGTGAGTATTCCAGTCAACATTGTCAAAAGCTTTCTCTAAGTCTACAAACGCTATAAACGTAGGGTTGCCTTTCCTTAATCTATTTTCTAAGATAAGTTGTAGGGTCAGTATTGCCTCACGTGTTCCAACATATCTACTGAATCCAAACTGATCTTCCCCGAGGTCAGCTTCTACCAGTTTTTCCATTCATCTGTAAAGCATTCACATTAGTATTTTGCAGCTGTGAATTATTAAACTGATAGTTTGGTAATTTTCACATCTGTCAACACCTGATTTCTTTGGGATTTGAATTATTATATTCTTCTTGAAGTCTGGGGGTATTTCGTCAGTCTCATACATCTTCCTCACCAGATGGTAGAGTTTTGTCAGAAGTGGCTCTCCCAGGGCTGTCAGTAGTTCTAATGGAATGTTGTCTACTCCTGGGGCCTTGTTTTGACTCAGGTCTTTCAGTGCTCAGTCAAACTCCTCATGCATTATCATATCTCCTGTTTGATCTGCATCTACATCCTCTTCCACTTCCATAATATTGTCCTCAAGTACATCGCCCTTGTATAGACCCTCTATATACTCCTACCATCCTTCTGCTTTCCCTTCTTTGCTTAGAACTGGTTTTCCATCTGAGCTCTTGATATTCATACAAGTGATTCTCTTTTCTCCAAAGGTCTCTTTCATTTTCTTGTAGGCAGTATCTATCTTATCCCTAGTGAGATAAGCCTCTACATCCTTACATTTGTCCTCTAGCCATCCCTGCTTAGCCATTTTGCACTTCCTGTCGATCTCATTTTTGAGATGTTTGTATTCCTTTTTGCCTGCTTCATTTACTGCATTTTTATATTTTCTCCTTTCATCAATTAAATTCTATATTTCTTCTGATACCCAAGGATTTCTACTAGCCCTAGTCTTTTTACGTACTTGATCCTCTGCTGCCTTCACTACTTCATCCCTCAAAGCTATACATTCTTCTTCTACTGTATTTCTTCCCCCATTCCAGTCAATTGTTCCCTTATGCTCTCCCTGAAACTCTGTACAACCTCTGGTTTAGTCAGTTTATCCAGGTCCCATCTCCTTAAATTCACACCTTTTTGCAGTTTCTTCAGATTTAATCTACAGTTCATAACCAATAGATTGTGGTCAGAGCCCACATCTGCCCCTGGAAATGTCTTACAATTTAAAACCTTGTTCCTAAATCTCTGTCTTACCATTATATAATCTGTCTGATACCTTTTAGTATCTCCAGGCTTCTTCTATGTATACAACTTTCTTTTATGATTCTTGAACCAAGTGTTAGCTATGATTAAGTTATGCTCTGTACAAAATTCTACCAGGCGGCTTCCTCTTTCATTTCTTACCCCCAATCCATATTCACCTACTATGTTTCCTTCTCTCCCTTTTCCTATTATCAGATTCCAGTCACCTATGACTATTAAATTTTAGTCTCTCTTCACTACCTGAATAATTTCTTTTATCTTATCATACATTTCATCAATTTCTTCATCATCTGCAGAGCTAGTTGGCATTTAAACTAGGTGTAGGCTTCGTGCCTATCTTGGCCACAATAATGCGTTCACTATGCTGTTTGTCGTAGATAACACACACTCCTTTTTTTTATTCATTATTAAACCTACTCCTGCATTACCCCTATTTGATTTTGTATTTATAACCCTGTATTCACCTGACCAAAAGTCCTGTTCCTCCTGCCATCGAACTTCACTAATTCGCACTTAATCTAACTTTAACGTATCCATTTCCCTTTTTAAATTTTCTAGCCTACCTGCCCGATTAAGGGATCTGACACTCCATGCTCCGATCCATTTAACTCCAGTTTTCTTTCTCCTGATAACAATGTCCTCCTGAGTAGTCCCCATCCGGAGATCCAAATGGGTGACTCTTTTACCTTTGGAATATTTTACCCAAGAGGGTGACATCATGTTTAACCATACAGTAAAGCTGTATGCCCTCGGGAAAAATTACGGCTGTAGTTTCCCCTTGCTTTCAGCCGTTTGCAGTAGCAGCACAGCAAGGCCGTTTTGGTTAGTGTTACAAGGCCACATCTGTCAATCATCCAGACTGTTGCCCCTGCAACTACTGAAAAGGCTGCTGCCCCTCTCCAGCAAGCACACATTTGTCTGGCCTCTCAACGGATACCCCTCTGTTGTGGCTGCACCTACAGTATTGCAAGCCTCCCACACCAACAGCAAGGTCCATGGTTCATGGGGGGGGGGGGGGGAGGGTAAAAGGATTAGTGTTCTGAAAAGTCATGCAGAACTGTGAGTCAGGGGAGACTTACTGGATGGGATGAGAAGGAAAGACTCCCCTTACATTGGGTTCTGGGTGACTTTCCAAAAACTTTCTGGAGAGATTTAGTAAAAGGCTTAGTGTTCTGAAAAGTCATGCCTAACCCTGGGTCAGAGGAGACTTACTGAATGGTTCAAATGGCTCTGAGCACTATGGGACTTAACATCTGAGTTCATCAGTCCCATAACCTTAGAACTACTTAAAACTAACTAACCTAAGGACATCATATACATCCACGCTCGAGGCAGGATCTGAACCTGTGACCATAACAGTCGAGTGGTTCCAGACTGAACCGCCTAGAACCACCGCCATGGCCGGCCTTACTGGATAGGATGAGAAGGAAAGACTCTCCTGACCTGGGGCTCTGGGTGACTTCTTCAAACACTAATCCTTTTACTAAACCTCTCCAATCGTTTTCTTCACCCTTTTTCCTTCCCCTTGACATCATCTGCTTTAAGAATCATGTAACGTAGATGTAGAAGTAGCGACTAGCTATGAAAGCTTGCATATATAAAATCTGCTTCTTTTATTTATTTATTTATTTTTTAATATCTGTGTTTTCCTGCAACCACATGGTGAGTAGATTTTTTATCTATCCAGTTACATTATATTGCAAAAAATTCTTACTTTCATTGCTCTATTAGCTCATATCCATTTCAGGAATTTAAGCACCTTATTAATTACTACATCAGCACTTTTGTAGTTACAAAATCATTGTCATAGCATTGGATTAATCAATTATAGAAATAGTAAATGTTGAAGACTGTAAGGAGCAGAAACAATGTGGAGAAAGGAGGAGTTTAAAATTACATGAAAAGTAATTATAAATTCAAAATTGGAGGCACAAGTCATTTTTAAACAAAACAACACACGGAATCATGCCTTCATTATTTCTCTGGTGACATAGGATTCTTCTAAAACAATTAATTAATATGTGGGGAAATTAAAATTTCTTTGGTGGGATGGGATTCATATACAGACATGATCCCTTGTGGGCAGCAGTTAACCAATTGTCTCATGAAATTGTGCCTCAAACACTGTCTCAAAACTTCCCTAAATACACTCCTGGAAATGGAAAAAAGAACACATTGACACCTGTGTGTCAGACCCACCATACTTGCTCCGGACACTGCGAGAGGGCTGTACAAGCAATGATCACACGCACGGCACAGCGGACACACCAGGAACCGCGGTGTTGGCCGTCGAATGGCGCTAGCTGCGCAGCATTTGTGCACCGCCGCCGTCAGTGTCAGCCAGTTTGCCATGGCATACGGAGCTCCATCGCAGTCTTTAACACTGGTAGCATGCCGCAACAGCATGGACGTGAACCGTATGTGCAGTTGACGGACATTGAGCGAGGGCGTATAGTGGGCATGCGGAAGGCCGGGTGGACATACCGCCGAATTGCTCAACATGTGGGGCGTGAGGTCTCCACAGTACATCGATGTTGTCGCCAGTGGTCGGCGGAAGGTGCACGTGCCCGTCGACCTGGGACCGGACCGCAGCGACGCACGGATGCACGCCAAGACCGTAGGATCCTACACAGTGCCATAGGGGACCGCACCGCCACTTCCCAGCAAATTAGGGACACTGTTGCTCCTGGGGTATCGGCGAGGACCATTCGCAACCGTCTCCATGAAGCTGGGCTACGGTCCCGCACACCGTTAGGCCATCTTCCGCTCACGCCCCAACATCGTGCAGCCCGCCTCCAGTGGTGTCGCGACAGGCGTGAATGGAGGGACGAATGGAGACGTGTCGTCTTCAGCAATGAGAGTCGCTTCTGCCTTGGTGCCAATGATGGTCGTATGCATGTTTGGCACCGTGCAGGTGAGCGCCACAATCAGGACTGCATACGACCGAGGCACACAGGGCCAACACCCGGCATCATGGTGTGGGGAGCCATCTCCTACACTGGCCGTACACCACTGGTGATCGTCGAGGGGACACTGAATAGTGCACGGTACATCCAAACCGTCATCGAACCCATCGTTCTACCATTCCTAGACCGGCAAGGGAACTTGCTGTTCCAACAGGACAATGCACGTCTGCATGTATCCCGTGCCGCCCAACGTGCTCTAGAAGGTGTAAGTCAACTACCCTGGCCAGCAAGATCTCCGGATCTGTCCCCCATTGAGCATGTTTGGGACTGGATGAAGCGTCGTCTGACGCAGTCTGCACATCCA
The DNA here is from genome assembly GCF_023898315.1 of Schistocerca nitens. NCBI lineage: Eukaryota > Metazoa > Arthropoda > Insecta > Orthoptera > Acrididae > Schistocerca > Schistocerca nitens. The sequence goes on from NC_064618.1 coordinate 582,527,540, forward strand.
GCACGAACGCTGGTCCAACTGAGGCGCCAGGTGGAAATGGCATGGCAAGCCGTTCCACAGGACTACATCCAGCATCTCTACGATCATCTCCATGGGAGAATAGCAGCCTGCATTGCTGCGAAAGGTGGATATACACTGTACTAGTGCCGACATTGTGCATGCTCTGTTGCCTGTGTCTATGTGCCTGTGGTTCTGTCAGTGTGATCATGTGATGTATCTGACCCCAGGAATGTGTCAATAAAGTTTCCCCTTCCTGGGACAATGAATTCACGGTGTTTTTATTTCAATTTCCAGGAGTGTACTTCCCGAATGCTGTCCATCTGTAAAGCCTATGCTGTCAAAGAGATATTAAACTTTAATCTTCCTTCTTTCCTTCAAAATGCTGAGAAAGCTTTCTGTCCATACTTTACAATCGCTGAGGGGCCTTTTCCATATTAGCATGAGGCTAGCTGTACTTAAGTGATAATAGGTTCAGAAGGAATTTGTTCAATGTATTAGGATTATTAAGGAGAAAAGATTATTTTTCTCTTTTGTGAATGTGTGATATATCGATAACAAGTGACAAAATTAATGAATGCTGGAATGGAACCTGAATGCATTCATGATATTCAAAGGCAGTATGCCACAATCTGCTTTTTCTGTGTGTGCTTGACAGAATGATTCAAAGCTTAGACTTGTCATGAGCTTCTGTGAGTTCTTTTCCCAACTACGTGCTCAGCTTACTAATAAGGACTGGGAATCATTCTCCAAAACATTGTCCTGTTATATAGATCTTACATGTCCATTAGCAGGTAGGAAGACAAAAGATAAATGCATTAAAAATTAGGTCAAAGCAGTTGTAAAAAGGAAGAGAAAAAACTAAGCATGAATAAACATGCAAACCGTGATGTCTATAGGGACAAGAAGAGATCATGATAAAGGAAACCAAAGACAATTACATAAACATAATTGCAGCAACTAATAGTATCACAAAGACAACACAGTCACACATAAAGAAAGGAGAGAATGTGTAGACATGAAAAAGAGTGAGAACATAACTATAAACAAGAATGGAAATCAGGGACCCTAAAAAGAAGTCAGCAACATTTTAAATCATCATTGTGTTGGGGTAATGGACAAATTAATAAAGCAAAACTCGCCTGAAACAAAATACATACAAAAAATTCCTCACAAGACAAAATGTTTGTTCCTTCTCGCAACAAATGAACTTGAATTAATAAAAATAATATACCGATTAAAAACAAAAATACTGAGGGACCAGCAGGTGTATCTACTAGCCTGATTAAATGCTGCCTGCAGTTAGTGGTAAAGCCTCTGACTTTTCTAATAAACTTAGCCATGGAAGAAGGAATATTTCTGACATGTTTAAAAAAGAGTAAAGTGATCCCTGTTTCCAAAGGATACAGCAAGGAAGATCCAAAAAAATCCAAACCAATTACTATTACACCTGTCTTATCAGTGGTAAAAGAATGTGTAATTAGGAGCAGAATAGTAAATTTTATAAAAATATCAATACTTTGAATGGTGCCCAGCTCGGGTTTAGGAAGGATAGATGCACCAACAAGTAATAATTGACATTATAGCTGGTGTAACTAAGGCAATTGTGATGAAGCAAGCTGGGATCTTTTTATTTCCTCTCTTGTTTTGCCATCTGCTCCTTAAATTCGTTTTTTTTTTCATTTTTAACTAATTACCATTAACATACGCGAGTATAATCTGCATTTTTATAGAAGAGAAAAGTTTGCCGTCAGGTTTAAAGAACATAACACCAGATCTATTTTTGTGCATAGTTTAATATGTGTAATTGATTTTCTAATTTATTTTGATTATTCCTAGTTAATATTTTTGTTATAGGGTGAAATCAGTAATTGTTTCGTAACTTACATTCTGTTGTTGACTTATAAACAAATATAAAACATGTAATAATGATAAACATTTGCAAAAAGAATCACTAGGTTTCTTAAAGTATTTATTTGACTCTATTCAAAAACATGTTGGCAAAGCCAGCTCGTAATTAATTCCCAAGTAATTACCATTTTTGTCACAAGTATTGTTTGTATAACTGTATCTGTTAATTTCATAATTTAAACAAATAATTTGGCTTAACCCTTTTCGTAGAAGAAACTGTTATAAAGAACCAATATTTTGATGTATTTAGTTAATCTAATGAGTTATATTTTAATTGTAATTTCTAAATTAAACATCAAACAATTGTCATTTCAGTACCAATTATTGTGATGATATACAAAGGCCCAATTTTTTGTCTCAAGACAGTCAGCACACATCCAATTTTCAGATAAGAAACCAGTGTTGGTTATATCAACAACAATGCATGAACTTAACTGTGAAATAAGTGTAACACAAATAGTCTGTCTGTTAAAACAATGACAGTGTCTGTTCAGTTTATCTGAAAGACTGTGAAATGTGCAGTTAGGTTTTTACTGCTCATAGATGCTCAACTGCAAACTATTGTAGCAGTATGCTGATGTATGCCTGCAAAGCATTAATGAGGCTTATCAACATTTATAAATAGTTAACTGGCCATATGACTGTGTGTTATTGGGGTGGGGTGGGGGGGTGGGGTGGGGGGTGGGGGGAGGGAGGTTGTGACCAGTGAAAGAGAACTATGAAACTTAACTGTGCAACTGTCAGCTATATCATTTATAGTAGTCAGTGTTGAACTTCCATCCCCCATTTTTCAGCCAGTATCACAATGCAGTACGATGACACTGAGGATCATCAACGAAGAAATAAAGCAGGCAAATATCACACACCCGACCAATGAAAGAGAGTTTGCAGTACATTTCCTGACCTTTCAAAAGCTTTTGATTTTGCATGCCACAATATATAACTAGAAAGGATTACATATTATGTTATAATGGGGAAAATAGCCAAACTGTAAAATCAAAAATGGGAAATCGAGAACAATTTTATTATAAATCTTTATTCAGATTTTTAATTTGTTAAATATGCAGTGCTTCAAGGGTCAGTTCCTTGTCCACTACTTTTTATTTTATAAGAAAAGGATATTCTCAAAATAGATGCTGTCATGTAAGCAGATGAAATTTCATTTCTTACAAGCAATGTTTCAACAGATGATTTACAAAAGCAACCTTCTGTAAATATGGAAAACGGAAACAATTACTTCAGAGGAAATTATCTTATTATAAATGTAAAGAAAACCATATATTATATGGAAACACATACAAACAAAACAAATAACTTGAACAATACTACTCTCAACTTGGAGACTTGTATTTAAAAGAGACAGAAGCTTCTAAATTTTTGTGCCTGAGAGTGGAGTGTTACTTGACACTGGAGATGCATATAAATAATATTTGTCAAACAGTGAGTTCAAGTATATTTCTAATTAAGAATGTCATGGACTTTAAACTTACAATCACTAATAAAAATGTACTATCGGCTAGTTCATTTATAAATTTCATAAGGTATCCTGATCTGCGTAAATTATGAAGATGTGCATATACAAAGAGCACTAAAGCTACAAAATAAGGCTATAAGATAGCTGCAAAAATATATTCATTGAACTAAATGTATTAACAGTAGGATCACTATACATATATGAAAAAATTATTTATGTAACAAGTATATATGCGGTTCCATTAAACAGAAAGTTCCATAACTATTGAAGAAAATTGACTCAGATTAACCAACAAAAAGCCTATTAAAGCAGAATGCCTTCTATACAACAGTCCAAACTGAAAGCATGTCGCTTTTGAAAAATAAACTAAAATTTCCCTTCATTGAAACTTGCCTATACAGTGTTAAAGAATATTTTGAAGCTAATAATGAATGTAGTATTTCATATGTAATTTTGCAAATATGTTTTTTTTTGTTCAGGTACTTGTATTTTACTGTACATTTTTAAGACATCAGTCATTTTGTTGACATATGCCTCTATTTGGATAATTTTGAGCCTTTTAATTATTCAGGTATCATGTAAACATGACATGTCCAATACTGCAGTACAGAATGGTCCACAGACATAAATAAATATTCAGAAACCAGTGCATGAACTGTGGCAATAATGAAGTTTGTTGATAACATTTCCTAAATGAGGACAATATTTTTTTCAGATACAAGATATTACACCAAGACAGTTAAGTTTGGAAGCAGGACAGTCCGTATTTCTAACACAGCTTTGGGTCAGGCAGGAATTTCAGCTCACTATCTAAAGGTAAGTCAAATATTGTACATAAAGTAACTTGGGCACTGAAACCATGCATAAGTTAATTAATTTTGAATATTCTTAATTAACAAGTATTTTATAAAAGTAATTATCATAAGTTTATCTTATAAGAGTAATTATCATAAATATATCACCTAAGAGAGGACTGTAGGATGTTTTGAATTTTCTTGACACATTAAAACTATATGCTGTACTAAGATTTGAAACCAGAACCTTGACTGTAATGGCTAATAATACTCTTAAAGACTGAGTTATTGAGGCACAGACAATGGCATACCCTGATTGCTTCAGTGTACAGGCTCCTCTGTCCTACTTTCCAATTTCACAAAAGCTCACCCGGTCAAACCACTATATGAAGACTCCATAAATAAAGGATACGGTGGGCAAACAGTTTAGCCACAATTTAGTGGTTGTATCTAGAATGAGTAAATCTAAATGTAAATATAAAATATGATTTATTAGTCTCATTAGGCCTACATACATTATACAGATAGTATGATCTGTTGTACAGGAGACACATCAAGTTTAACAAAAATATTATGTATAATGATTTACAGAAATTCTTTTTTCACTATTTTAAGAAGAATGCCAATAACTACAACACTACAATATTTACTACAAATTGACAGTTTGCCAATTTCCTTTGTTTTACACAGACAACACTACAATATTAGCTATAGATTTTTTTTGTTCAAAGTGTCAGTCTGTCTTCCATGAATTCTGGACGGTGTAGTAACATTTCTCTATTAAAATATTTTTGAGTAAACTTTTCAGTGAACCAAGGTCCATTGTTAATATGCTTTTTTCCTTTTAATTTGTTATATATTTTTAGCCCCATGTACAGTCATGTCAGAGCATAGAGCTTTAAGTGATACAAATGAAATTTGAAGTTTTCCTTGTGACGAGTATCATAGCTATGCTTAAAACAGAACTTTTCAAGCTTATGTTGATTATTACATATAAAAATCAAAATTTCAAAAATTTACAATGAAGTAATTGTTAGTTTTTATGATTTTTTTTAACAATGGGTGATATGACTCATTTTTGTGGGCAGTTCACATGTTTCTAAGATTTTCTTCAGAATTAGTAACCTTGTACTGCTTCTAGAGTTTCACCAGACAATTATCCCGTACCAAATATCAGATTCAAAATAACTGAGGTAGACTGTCTTTATTGTGTCCACATGAGTGGCACCAGATAAGATAAACATTGCAAAAGCTAGGGAATTTAATCTATTTGCCAGGAAGTCTATATGTGTCTTCTAGTTTAAACTTTTATCAAGGTTTATGCCCAAGAATTTCACATGGCTGACTTATGTCTTCTGTTGATTATTATATTGCTGACAATTTAGAAACAAATTGCATTTTCTGGGTCTTGGTGACAATGAGCTTTAGTCCATTTTTAAGGAACCAGGATTCCAGTTTCCCCAGAACATTTTCTATGCTATCTGGAATCTTTTCTATTGTATCATTTTCTATTAGGACTGAGGTGTCATCTCTGAACAAGACTGAATGAGCATCATATTTAATGGTAAATCATTTATATACAAGAAGAACAGGTAAGGACCCAGTATTGAACCCTTTGGAACTCCTTGGGAAACTGTTTCCATTCACAGTGGTAGTTAACTGAATATGATGTTAAAATAACCCTCTGTTTGCTTTCTGTGAGATGAGAGTTGAACCACTGTAATGCAGTATCTTTCATCCCATAGCTCTTCAGTCTGTGAAGTAATAATGAGTGGTTCACTGAGTTAATGGCTTTCGTTAGATCACAGAATATTCCTGAGACTTTTGTACCCTGGTCTAGTGATGTCCTTATTTTTTCTGTAAATTCTCTGATGGCATTTATGGTGCTTTTTCCTCTTTGAAAACCAAAGTGACTTTTACAAAGAATGTCATTTACTGTAAGGAAATTTTCTACTTGTTTCGCCACAAGTTTTACAAATATTTTAGAAAAAAACAGGAAGGAGAGCGATGGGCCAGTAGTTTCCCATATCTTCTGGTGATCCTGTTTTAAATACTGGCTTAATCTCTGCATATTTTAGGTCATCTGGGAAAGACTTATGTTCAAAGGACTGGTTTACAATAATAGTCAATGGGTATGAAATAATATGGCACACTGCATTGATTACCATGGAAGGTATTCCATCCCATCCAGCTGAAATTTTGTTTTTTAATGATAATATTATGTCTTCCACATCTTTCTGCGTTATTTTTCTGAATTTTTTAAAACAAATATTTTGGATGTCATCTCTATGCCTGAAAATCATATGGTCCCGATGGGCTGTAATATCTATGTCAGATTTTGCTACATTGACAAAGAAATCATTGAAGCAGTTTGACATTTGAACATGATTTACAATAAATCAACCTGAAACCTAGTTTGAGAAATTTCTTCACTTTTAACGTTCACTCTCAACTCTGATTTCACAACAGACCAGACTGCCTTTGTTTTCTTTCTTTGTTTGTTTATGAATATACTATTTGCCAGTATTTTTCCTGCCAGTGTCACTTTTTTGGATATAGTGTTATAGTGCTTAAAATAAGTTACAAAATTAAAGTTATTATTTACTTTGTGTGCATTGTGCATCTGTCTTTTTCTGGCACTTGAAATTTTTATGCCTGATGTAATCCAATTTAGTTTATTCCTGAGTCTTTTTTGATAAGATTTTGGGGGAAATGTTTCATTGAATACACACAAAAAACAATTTAGAAATGTATAAAAATTTTTGTTTCTTGAATCACAGTGGTCCAGAAAAAGGGATAGCTTATAACACTTAACTAATCACAAAAAAAATCTAAGGTTTCTTTGCTAAAATTCCTTCTGATATAAGATTCAGATTTTAGTGTCTCTGTTTTGTGGAGCTCTATAAACAAAGTTCAGTGATCAGATATCCCTAAATCTAGGCAAAACTTCTTTTATCATCAAACTGATCATTTGTAATAATATTATCTATGCAGGTTGCGAAGTGAAAGTTTTCTCTAGTGCCTGAACTAAAGTTTAGCTTGAAAGCAGATTTCTGGATGAAATCATGAAAGTTTTCAATGTTACTCCTTTCAATTAATGTACCCCTTTTGAAGTCTGCTGCAATCACAATCTTTTTCTTGCTTTCTTTTATAAGTTTATCTACGAGATATTGAAATGTTTCTAAGAACAATTTAGTAGCAGAACTCCCACGAATTTTGTAAATTGATATTATCACAATATTTAAATTACACAGCTCTACACAAGAGCTTTCAAAAATACATTCTTCATTTAGATACCTAAAATCTTCTTTCCCTTTAAAGTTTAAGGAGGCATGCAGTAAGGTACAGGAGCCCCCATGAGATTTGTTTTTTCTGCAAAAGCTGCTGGCAAGTTTGAAATTACCAATTTCGTTAAGAGCATCTATGCACTCTTTTGTGAGCCATTGCTTGTTTAAGCAGATCACCTTTATGTTTGCCAGCTCAGAAAGTATAACTTGCAGTTCATCAATTTTAGAGTAACCTATATTTGGACATTTTTCTGCTGAACCATTTATATTTAGATGCATCAAGACAGAATTTTTGAGTTTGTTTATACTTTGAAGAGCCTCACTTGTTCCATTAAATTTACAGTTTCCATTTTCAATCACAACTTTTCTTTTCTCACCCCTTTCAGAAGTTTTCAGTTTCCCTTGCTTTAATGATTCTGCAAATGTCTAAGATCATTTTGTTGAAAGTTATTGTATCTAACCTATTCAAATGTAGCCCATCCTTTCCCAGACGCTTACCACTTACAGATTTATTTGAGTCTACAAAAATTGCACCCAACTTGTCACACTACTCCCTGATTCCACTGTTTATCTTATTTATGTATGTATCACATACTGACCTGTGTAAAATTACGCTAACGACAGTTTTTGAATTTGCAAACACACTTTTTGCTGAACTGATCATGTTCTCTGTTACAATGATTATTTCTTCCTCACTTGTGTTCCTGATAGAATTTGTTCCGACATGAGTGAAAACACCTTCGTATTTGTCCTTTTTTTCATTTCCACTTTCTGTTTCACTTTCTTTCGAATTTAGAATATTTTGAAAGTGTCTGATGATTTGATGTGATCAGATACTGACACAGACATTGATTTCGCAGCCTGGAGGAGTAACAGTTTTCAGTATGCAGTTGCCTATGACAAGAAAGTCCCTTTTTTCAATTGGTTTTGCTGCAGCACTTCCACTTTCGTCCTTTTTGTAGGTCACTGTTTCCCATTTATATTTGTTTACAGATAGTCTGTTGAGTGGGTTTTTGATCACATTTCTCACACCATGTGTATTTTGAAGGTTTTGTTTCATACTTTGCTGGTGATTTTCAGAAACCCTGGATTCAGTTTCGCTTATTTCCGTCTGATGGATATCACACACACAGTAATGTTTTTTCTTGAGTTAATCTGTCATTTTATTTCTTTGTAGTCAGTAATTCAGTTTTCAATGCTTCAATGCCTTTGTGTAGCTGCTTTATAACTTAGTTTTTTATATCTTCTTTTATTTCTGTTTCACACACACAGGCTTGTTTTCCTGTATTAATCTATCTTTTTCTTTTTTTATAGTCACTACTTCAGTATTTAATGCTTCAATGTCCTTTTGCAGCAACTTTACAATTTCGTTTTTTGAGTCCACTGCACTTACAGGATTGGCTCTCTCAACTCATAAACAAATGTAGCATGTCCATGGTAAATCATGACTGATGAATTTTAGGTTCACTTTCGTGCACTTTTTGTGCAACCAGTTATTGCACTTGACACACAAAATACCCTTCATCACTCACTTCTCACATCCTCTACACAAAAAACGGTTTGTTTTTTGCTTTTTTTATGAGAGTGTGCCACACTGGGTGTCAAAAATGTAGCTTTGGCTTTCATGGCCAGTGGTCTCACTCACTGAGCTATCCAGGTGTGAATCACAATCCACAACCTCAACCACATGAATAGTTTATCCAAATGTCATAGAGGTCTATCTGACCACCAATTCTTGTTCCTCTCCACACTGTTATGTAACCATACAGTGTTGGTATATTCCAAATCCAAAGGATCGTTTTTGTATTTGGCATCATTTTCATATATAGGACCTACATAGCTTATGGTACTGGTTGTTACAACAAAAGAATTTATAAAATATACCTTTTTAAATGTTACATATATTTCACACAATGTCACATTTACGCATTAACAAATGATTTGATATTCAGTTACTGATATAGTATTAGTTTTGAAAGACACTCATTTATTTCTATTATAAATGTATTCTGGCTAAGATTATTCACGTAGAGTGGCTCTTTGTTTGTTCAATGGGAGCCAGCAGGAACTGCAGAAAAGGGGGGGGGGGCAGTGGGTGTGGGGTGTGACTACGTAGTGCACCATGTGCTGATGTACCTCCTGGCGGGCAGTGGAAGTGCAGCTGAGAAGAGGTAACAATGTGAGGAGCTCAGCAAAGGGGCTGGAATAGGATAGCTGCTTGACAGCTGGGTGGGATGGGTTTGGCATGGAATGTGACAGATGTGCCATTGACAATGATGCAATCGACTAGGTTGAGGAGTACGCCATACTGAGAAAGAAATTGGTGCCAAAGACAGAGTTCTTGACACTGGAAACAGTGCAAATCCACAAGAAATCTTGGCTGAGGCCTAGATCAATGGATCGGGTGTGGGCACAGTAGGTGATGATGACGGAAACAATAACTGCAATGAGCAGTAGGGGGGAAGGTGGACCATAGCCAGAAGAGGGTAATGATAGTGGTCAGTGAGAGGTCAAGTGTGTCAAAGAATCTGTCTACTAAAATGACAACCATATCAGATTCATGTGATCATTGTATCCAGGGCAGTGTAGATTATGATGGGCAGTTGAATGAGCCAGTTCAAGAATAATAGCTGTTCATGCATTATGTTCAGCTCAGCAAGGGCATGAAGGTGTTGGAGAAGCTGCAAGGGTTGCATGTCAGTGCATTCTTCAGACAGAAACAGTGTGTGTGTGTGCTGCATCTTGGATGACATTAATCACGATATCAAATGGTCTTATAGCATGCCAAAACTGTTGGATTGTGGCAGGTTTGATATGATGTCATGTGGCTCCACAGCATCTGCAGGCTCATGTTGTGAGACCATAACTGTGGATACTGTGAAGTCAATAGTAATTGAGGAATGGGCAAATACAGCACCAACAGAAGAAAACCAGAATCAGTTGTGGGCATTGAACAGCTGCAGCGGGGTGGAGGCCCAGACTGTCTGGAATATTAGAGGGCCAGTCCACACCTTTATGGCAGTGATCCCTACACTACTCGCTAGCACAGCTGTAATTATCTTATGATCAGATTGCTCAGGGTTTAGCATCTGCAAGGGAAGTGTAAAAGCAAGCTAAATGCTCTGACATGCAAGTGATATTTATTGAACAAGATATGTATCTACTGCTGCAGATAAATACTGAATTAATGTACAAGCATGCCACCCACACTGCCAAGCAGAGTTTGTACAAAATGTAAGGAAAAACATTTGTAAAATGGTCAAGCTACCATTTCCAGGCCCAGAGTAAAACAGAGTAATAGTTACAAATTCACTCTCACAGGGCATAGAACAAAACTAGTGCATTGCATGAGAACTTTCTCCATGACTTGCATCTACTCTCTGAAAACACTATAAACAATATGCCTACATGAATTTACACTACTGGCCTTTAAAATTGCTACACCATGAAGATGACATGCTACATATGCGAAATTTAACTGACAGGAAGAAGATGCTGTGATATGCAAATGATTAGCTTTTCAGAGCATTCACACAAGGTTGGCACCAGTGGCAACACTTACAATGTGCGGACATGAGGAAAGTTTCCAACCAATTTCTCATACACAAACAGCAGTTGACGAGTGTTGCCTGGTGAAATGTTGTTGTGATGCCTTGTGTAAGAAGGAGAAATGCATACAGCCACGTTTCCAACTTTGATCAAGGTCGGATTGTAGCCTATCGCAATTGCGGTTTATCGTATCGCGACATTGCTGCTCTTGTTGGTCGAGATACAATCAGTGTTAGCAGGATATGGAATCGGTGGGTTCAGGAGGGTAATATGGAATGCTGTGCTGGATTCCAATGGCCTCGTATCGCTAGCATTCGAGATGACAGGCATCTTATCCGCATGGCTGTAACAGCTCATGCAGCCATGTCTCGATCCCTGAGTCAATACATGGGGACGTTTGCAAGACGACAACCATCTGCATGAACAGTTCGATGACATTTGCAGCAGCATGGACTGTCACCTTGGAGACCATGGCTGTGGTTACCCTTGACGCTGCATCACAGACGGGAGCGCCTGCGATGGTGTACTCAACGACGAACCTGGGTGCACGAATGGCAAAACGTCATTTTCTCAGATGAATCCAGGTTCTGTTTACAGCATCATGATGGTCGCAACCATGTTTGGTGACATTATGGTGAATGCACATTGGAAGCGTGTATTCATCATCGCCATACTGGCGTATCACCATGCATGATGGTATGGGGTGCAATTGGTTACATGTCTCAGTCAGCTCTTGTTCGCATTGACAGCACATTGAACAGTGGACGCTACATTTCAGATGTGTTATGACATGTGGCTCTACCCTTCATTCAATCCCTCTGAAACCCTACATTTCAGGAAGATAATGCACAACCACATGTTGCAGGTCCTGTACGGGCCTTTCTGGATACAGAAAATGTTGAACTGCTGTCCTGGCCAGCACATTCTCCAGATCTCTCACCAACTGAAAATGTCTGGTCAATGGTGGCCAAGCAACTGGCTCATCACAATACACCAGTCACTACTCTTGATGAACTGTGGTATCGTGTTGAAGCTGCATGGGCAGCTGTACCTGTACATGCCATCCAAGCTCTGTTTGACTCAATGCCCAGGTGTATCAAGGCCATTATTACGGCCAGAGGTGGTTGTTCTGGGTACGGATTTCTCAGGATCTATGCACCCAAATTGGGTGAAAATGTAATCACATGTCAGTTCTAGTATAATATATTTGTCCAATGAATGCCTGTTTATCATCTGCATTTCTTCTTGGTGTAGCAATTTTAATGGCCAGTAGTGTATATTTAGATAAAGGAAAAAGGATACAATGTTCAACCATAACTACATTAGATAGTGAATAAATTTAACCATAAGTTCAGGTAAAAGAGTTAATACAATTATGTTATTGCACACACTCATAAGTCACATGCATGTGTGTAGGCGACTTGTCAAAAGTATGTGAGGGTTCATGAACACACTTGTGTGGGCACACAACCCGCATGGTTCATAGTGTCTCTGGTGAGTGCATGTATGGGGCCTGCAATGCTCATACTTCATAATTACACAGGGTCAACTTACCAATACATAGTCTTGTTGCTTCTCATACATGTGTCTTGTAGCATTATGAAGCAAACTGTTAAGTTGTATCTTGCGTGATTAAACATTACATATCACTCAGTGATGGTGTTGTAAGTCACTTGCTCTGAGTCCTTGAGGAGGGTGCCAGCCCAGGGGAGAAGCTTCCAACAACATTTTTCACATTGGAAAAACCAACCTGGGGAGAAAGGGGGGCCAGGAAGATAGTTTATGTCACCATGGTGCTCACTATGCAAATAATGCATTGCATGTGCCCATGCTTCTTCTACTGAAGCATTTGTGTCATCTACTAGAGAAAAGTAGTGGCAGGCATAGAGGTTGGAGAGCACGTCACTGCAAAGCAAAGAGCCACTCAGTATAATATTGAGGCACTGATTGCCACAGGTATGTTCTGTCCCTCCAAAAGATTGTGGGCCTCAACCTAGCACATGGTACCCAAAAAAGATGGAATTTGGCACCCTTGTGGCAACAATCAAGTGCTAAATACAAGGACAATCCCCAACTGTTGTCCCATGCCCCTCCTATGAAGCTACAGTGATGACCATCTTCAGCAAGACTGAAGGCCAGAAAACATTCATGCAAATTCTGGCCACCCCAGAAGATATTGACAAAACAGCAATTATCATGCCTTTTGGCCTCTTCAGGATCTTTTTTTAGCAATTTGGGCTCCTCAACACAACCCAAATGTAGCAGCCCTTTCTAGAAAATTTCTCTGAGATGCCCCCGGATGATTTGCATACCTGAAATATATCCTCATCTACCCATGCAACTTTACAGAGAACCACTAATACTTCCTAGAGCATTATAACTAACTTGGAGAAATGTATTTTTAGTGCTCCACAGACTGAATTTCTGGGACCAACTATATGTGCCACAGGCTCCCAACAACTTCCTGATATGGTCTGGGCAATGACCAATTTTCTGCACCCCATGACCTTTAAGGAATTTTACTGGGTCCTTGGCATGACAAGCACCACCTTAGAAATGCCACAATCATACAGGAAACCATTACAGCTGCACTCTAAGGTGACCACACAAAATGAAATCATTATATGCCCAGCAATATCCAAATGATGGACAATTTTGAGTACATGAGGCATGACTTAACTGACACCACCATTCTCGCCCACCCTCCACCTTACTGTCCTGCTCACAGTCGTCACTGATGCTAGCCAGTCTGCCTTAGGCATTAGCCTCCAGCAGTGCATTGTGGACACCTGACAGGTGCTGACCTTAGTTTAAAAACTTCTGTCTGAGCCACAGTGAAACTGAGCCACATATGACCATAAGCTCCTTGAACTTCATGAGGCAGTTAAATGTTTTCAACCCTCAGTTGAAGGATGCCGCTTCACTGTCTTCACTGACCACTGTGCCCCTACCATCACATTTTGTTGGAAGGAAAGTGCCCAGATATCTCACCCAGACAATCCTAACAGCAAGAGTATATGGCGTAGTTTATGAATCACATACTATCTGTCCTACAGGTTCAATTTAAGACTTCCCTCCATGATACAGGACACTGTAATGTTGTCCACATATTTTAGTTTGCTATACCATCTTTTATTTCTTGGTTCTTGCAAACAGATTTTTACTCAAAGTCATTCATGAAAATTTTTAGGAAACAACTTTATGTGGCTAGTCCTTGTATGTGTTTATGTATTTTGCAATTAAATTTAAAGGGATTATAACTTAGATCAGCAGGTTCCTCTTTGTGATCTCAAAGGTTTCATCTGTGGCCAAGTTAGTGTATAAATTGGGAGTAACAGGATTATACCTGGAAGTACTTTTTGTCACAAATGTAGGATGTTTGGCTAGCCTGCATTTCTGGTAATGATGGATATTAGCTTTTCATCTGTTATATGTGTAAGCAGAATTTGTGCAGTAATTTTAACAACCTTAGATCTTTGCCTTCTGTAGGTAATTTAAAATGAACTGTTTGAGATAAGAAATCAGGTGTTGAACAAATTTTTCTGTGAGAGTGGGACTGTGTACTACATTAGTGATAGACAGGTGATCCATTACTCATAACTTACCACCCCTCGTAACAAAGTCTAGTCGTTCTCTAGAGAGTGTTTAGTTTTTATGTATTGTAGTTGTCTTTAGTAATTTAGATTATTTATTTATTTATTTATTTGTCCATATAAATCTCTTTTTAAGTACATATATTGTACACAGGATATTGGACAGAAAACCTTTTTAGCTATTGGATTTTCAAATGTCAAACATAAATGTTATAAATTTTTATGACAAATTGGATCTATACAGTTAATAATTACAAATTTTTGAAATACTGTATATTTATAACTTATTTCTACAATTAAAGACACAAATTACATTTTTTCTTGCATAAGATACTGTGAGACTGAATAGTAGCAGTTTTTCAGAAGGTAGGATATCACAGACTTTTTAAAGCTTTGTAGTTCAGTAAGAGATTTTATATGTCTTGGTAATCTGTTGTAAAGTTTTGTTCCTGCATGATATACACCTTTTTGGCATAATGTGGTGTTACAATGATTGACATGTATGTCACTGTCTGACCTGGTACTGTAATCATGGACACTTTTGTTTTGAGGAAAAAGGTTTTATTTTCTCAGTGTGCTTTTTTTGACATGCGTGACTACTTCCAGTATATAAATGCAGGGAAGGGGTAGGATCTTCAGATCTTTAAAGAAAGGTTTGCATGATTTTATGCTGCTCACTTGTTTCATTATTCTTATAATTGCCTTTTCTTTCCTGAAAACTGTTAAGGCCTGATGTACATTTCCCCAGAAAATGATACCGGACTTCAGTATTGAATGTACACGAGCAAAGTATACAGCCCTAACTGTTTCTGCACTAGTATTGTTGCAGAGAATTCTTACCACATAGCTCATTTTTGCTAGTTTTGAATTTAGGGCTGTGATATGAGTGTTCCATTTAAGATTTTCCTGGATATGAATGACAAGAAATTTAGTTTCATTGACAGAACTAATGTTTTGGTTATCTATACATATTACAGGTTGTGCCGGATTTTTATTTTGATCAGTGTGGAAATTCATGAGTACCGTTTTTTGGGGATTAACTATTAGCCTGTTTCTGGTAAACCATTCAGACACTCCTTTTGTAATATCTTTTGCAGATGCAGTAAGATTTTCTTCATTATTCCCTTCAATCAATAGACTGGTGTCATCTGCAAACAGTACTGGTTCAGAATCCCTATCGTGTGATGGGAAATCATTAATGTAGACCAAAAAAAGAAAGGGACCTAAAATGGAGCCCTATGGAACACCATGAGTTAGTCCACATGGTTCTGAAACGTGTACCTGGAGTTCATTTCCTTCTGTGTACTTAATTTCAGTTACCTGAGATCGATATTCCACATATGATTTGATCCACTGATTTGGCACACCTCTTACACCATACCATTCGAGCTTCCTCAGGAGTATAGAATGATCAATCACATCAAAAGCTTTTGTTAGGTCCAAGAATAAACTTGAGATATTTCTGTGGTTGTCCACTGCATTTAAGACATGGTTTATCAGATTGAAAGTGGCAGTTTCAATTGATCTCTGTGGTCTGAAGCCATGTTGACATCCAGAAATAATATTATTCTTGTCGAAGAATGTAATTATTTTGAAAGGAACACTTTTTCAATAATTTTCGAAAACCCTGACAATAGAGACACAGGCCTATAGTTACCCATACATTGATGATCACCTTTTTTATATAGGGGTATTACTTTTGCCATTTTCAGTTGCTGAGGGAAGACACCACATGATAAGGATGAATTGCATATGTCGAATAAAGGTGAAAGTATTTGTCTTGCTGTTATTTTTATAATATAATCTGGAATATCATCAATACCAGTTGAATACTTACTCTTCAGTGACTTAATGGTATTTAGGAGCTCTGTTGGGCTTACTGGACTGAGGAACATGGATATATTATTTATTTCAATAGATGGAAGTTCTTTCCATGTTGTATTAGGTGGATTTCCAAATTTTTCCTTCACTAATTTCCCAGCAACAGTTGCATACTAAGAATTGAAACTATTTGCAACTTCTCTAGGGTCAGTGACATTCTTGCCATCATGTGATATTATAATATTTTTGTGAGTTGTCTTCTTCCCAGTAAGATCCTGCACAGCTTTCCACATGGACTCAGTTTTATTGGATGACTTCATAATATATTTGTCATTTTCCTTAATTTTTGCCTCCTTTATGATGCGTTTCAAAACTAGCTTGTATTTTTTGAAATAATTAATAAATTATGGACTGCTGTTAGTTTTTGACTGCAGAGAAAGTTCCCGCTTCCTTTTACAAGATACTCTGATGCCTGGTGTAATCCAGTTTCTGAACCTATCTGTGCTCTTGGAAATAACTTTCCTTTGTGGAAAAGCTATGTCAAAATTATGATTGAAAATGTTCAAAAAATGTTCCATCTTTTCGTTAGTATTAGAGGCATCATATACTTCTCTCCAAGATTGTTCACTGATTAGGTGCTGGAAGCATTCAATATTTTTCCCACTATAAATCCTTTTATGGATAACATTTTCTATACTGGCCGAAATGTGATTTACAGGTATGGTCAGTAATTGCGAAAGGTGGTCACTATAGTCGGTATCAGAGTTTTCTGATGTACACTTGTCCATGTTTACACATACCTGATCAAGGAGAGTGACACTAGTTTTAGTTACATGTGTTGGAGAGCTAACAGTAAGACAAAGATTGTAGGCTTTTATAATGTTTAAAAACGTTTCCCTGTGAGGGCTATGGCTCAGAAAGTCAATATTAAAATCACCACATAGTACCACTATTTTCCCAGTTGTCTTAAGTTTGCCTAAAGCAAGGTCCAATTTTTTGAAAAAAACACTTATGTTGCTAACAGGAGATCTATACACACATAAAATAGTAGTGTTTTCAGACATTAACTCTACAGCTGAGATTTCAAAGTCTCTTTCACAATCAAGTTTGCAAACAGATGTTATACTCTTATAATCTACATTTTCTTTTACATATATACAAGTTCCCCCATGTTTTGATTCCATTCTACAAAAGCAGTTTGCAAGATTAAAATGTAATATTTTTAAGTACTGAAAATACTCATTTTGTAACCAATGCTCACAAAAACATAACACTGAAACATCTTGCCATTCACTATTGAATGTATTTGAATTAAAATAGTTTCATGTTGACATATTTTAATGTTTCTTATTTAATGTTTCCAGAAGAATGGTAATCATGAACTTTTACTTGGTGCCCCTGGAATACTGAATTGGCAAGGTATGAGTACAAAGCTGAGAGACAGTTATTAAAATGTTGCTAGGTTATAGTCTTCTAATTTGAAATGATGAATGTTGTCTACTGTTTTTTGTGTTCTGTGACTATTACTAAATGTGGAGTTAGCTCTGTGATGAATGATTCAAATGCATCTATTTTGTTTCCTAAACCCTGCGGATTATTATGCAGAAATGGTAAATTATACTCGTTTGAACTGAGGTCTGCTTGAGGCATTTGTGGATCACATACACTGGCATCTGGTGTTGCCCTGGTGGAAAGTTTTATTGTCCTAAAAAAACATCACTTTTGTCCTGCTGGTGTATTGTATCACTGACCTGGTATCTCGTGGTTGATTCATCCATGAATTCGTGATTTTTGTCGTTGAGAGGGATAGCCACTGTAGCATAACACTCCGCATTCATTTTGCTGTTTGCTGTTTCTTCGATCCATGTTATAACCAAGTCCTTTCCTAGTTTGTTGAGGTGTAGACTATGGGTTGCGTGGAATCTTTTTCCTATGCTGGTTATCTCCACAAATGTTATGTTTTTGAATCTCGAGCATATATTTAGTATTTCCTTATTTCCTCGCCGCAGTTCTTTATTTACACATGACCAGTTTGGTAAGTTGTGTCGATGTGGAACTGAGAAGATGATAACATTTGAGTTTGTAAGTTCATGTAGCTTCCTTCTGAGTGAGATCATTAGGCTTTTCGTTTCATTTCTTGCTACATCGTTCGTTCCCACTAAGAACATGAAAAAGGCTTTGTTTGTTGATGCTGTTTTCTCAACATGAATTGTAGAAGTCACTGCTTGAAATGTTGCACCAGGTTTCACTGTACTAGTAATGCTGTGAATGCTTCTACACTGAAATTCAGCTGCTATGTTCCTTCCCTGACTGTCCACAAACAGGTTTATTTTCCCAGAATTTGTTGGATGGTGATTTGGCCTACCTGAACTTTTGTGTTGCATGTTGACACAGTTTGTTTCTTGTATTTTGTCCACAGTAGTCGATAATCCATCTTGAGGAGTTCTTGATTTTGAAACACTGTCAGTGACCACACTCACGGTTGAATTGAACTTTCCCTGGGGTTTAAAGCTTTTTTGTTGTGCTTTGTTTCCGTCATCTTTTTTCCCATGCAGCTCGACACATTTCGTTGTATTATCACTGCCTATAATTGAGAGCACTTCGAAAGCGTTTTCATGCACAATGCTTGCGTTGTCATTACATTTACTATTCACACGATTTTGCAGTTCTTGAGTGTTTTTCTTGTATGTGATTTTAGTCCACTTTTCACGGGCAGCAGCCATGTTTTTCGGGACTTTTAGAGAATTCGGCTCACTTTTTCCGAGCTGAAATTTCGAAATATCTTCTTTCATAGCACTGATTATAAATTGTAGGCTCTATACACGTTCCTTTAGGCCTAACATTGTTATTTCGTCCTTGCATTTTGTACACGCTTTCTTTTTACCGATAGAATTAGCTTTTTTCCGCGGAGAAACATGACGAACTTTCGAGTTGGCTGCCACCTTAAACTAATCCCCATGTGGAATGTTCTGATGGTTATAGGCAGTCAGAAGACACAGTCATAGGTAACAAAAAGAAAGCAGAAGGTTGTGCATACTACTTCAGCCAATGTAAGCAGAGGAGGTTCTTGTTACTGGAGAGAAATCACATATAGGGTTGCACAAGACTCAGCCGTACTCCTTTTATCTTTTTTTGAGCTGCAGTACAACAATATATAACCCCCTCCCTCCCTCCACACATACACACACATACACACACACACAGGTACGTTATGCTGGATAAATACACTTTGATCTTTAAGAGACAACACAGAAATAGTAATGCAACTTGATGACAATGCAAACACCACAGTCCTTCTGTCTGCAACACCTAATCAGTGCAGTGGATGGCATCTATTTCCCTCAGAATCAGCCAGTTTCCTGAACATAAGCAAAAATACTCTGGAGCAGCATGGTGCTGGTTCCATGGATATTTAATAAGCTACCAAAGATACATAGAAAAGGAGTTCTGATTCGTCCCTTCATGGGTAATATAGGAGTCTCAACATAATACTTACCAAAACACCAGGCATCTCTTTTGAGTCCCTTTGGTAGTGAAATATGAATACTATATTCACAATGATTTAATAAGGTACCGGTAGTTCAATAATTCATGCCTTGAGCCAAAAAATGTATTCATTAGTTTTGGTGGTCTTCTTGTTCACGTTAGTGAACAGTGCTGTGGATAGCTATGTACCTCCCATAGTAGCTAATCTTTTTATGGAAGATTCTGAGGACAAAGCATTTTAGTCAGCAGTTTTGAAATAAAAATATTTTTGAAGATATGTAGATGATACCATTTTGATACGACCATATTGGGTAACAATGGTTCTTCAGTTTTTATAACGTATCAACTTCCTGTACCCAAGTAATTGTTTCAACATATAAGTGGATGAAAATGGAGTGTGCTTTGTAAGCCAACATACATTGACCTGTATCTATGAGCTATGAACTACAATTTAGTACTGTCTTATATTTCTCCTCTATAATTCCTTTGGAGTCACAATGTATAATGAACACATGTGTAAATGTTACCCATCTGCTTATGTTACAATCATCATGTAACTTCTGTAGTATCCCAAAAATCTGGACCATACACTCTTCCAAATGGATAACCTTTTCATTATTTCCTTTCCTGGCATTCTAAAGACGCAAGTCTCCTGCAGCATTAGCTTCTCAGGCAGTTTACAGTGCCTTTGCAGTCTCCAACTCCCCAAGATGACCAAAGAAAGATAGCTACTGTAGATTATGGAAACAACCAATAATAATATGACTCTCCACATCAGGAGAGTAGCAGGTTACATAGTTACAATGTAATTGGATAGATGAAAAAATCTGCTTGCCAAGTAGCAGCAGGACGATACACAAACAAAAAAGGTTTGACTTATGCAAGCTTCCAGAGCCACTGGGTTCTTCTTCCAACAGAAGGGTTGAAGGGGAAGGAAGAGGGTTGAAGGGAAAGGAACTGGAGATGTTTAGGAAAAGAGGTGGAGTTTGGAAAAGTCGCCCAGAATCCTGAGTCAGGGGAGACTTACCAGATGGGATGAGAAGGAAAGACACCCCTCACCTGAGGTTCTGGCTGACTTTTCCAAACTTCACCCCTTTTCTCGCACCTGTCAGCTGCTTGGTGAGTAGATTTTTTTTATCTATATAATTATAATACACTCTCAAAAACTCATTATCTAGTTAGCTTTTAATATTTGGTTTTACAGTTCTTAAATACCTAATGTGTTGAATGTTTAAGAGGTGTAGTCTCAAGTTTTAGTTAATTGTTTGATGCAGATACATTCAGTCTGTAGTGTATTTGCCAGTTGTTTTGTACAACTAGCAACCATTAGAGAAAGTTCAGGCTGGCTCCTGATTCAACAGGAGAGGAGCAAGTTACGTATAAGGAACAGTCAAATGAAAATCGAGTGCCCACCACAATGGTATCATGGAATAGTATCATGCAAAAGAAACCAAGGCATGCATTAAAATCTTTATTCTCTAGGAGATGAGATGATCAATTTCCATTTCATAGAAGATGATTAGCTGCTGACAATTCCACAACCGCACCCACACTTGCACCTCCTCATCTGACTTAAACTGACATGCACATATGCTTTTCTTCAGGTTGGCAACGTTGTGAAAATCACACAGTGAAAGGTCTGGTTAGTATGGAGAATCTTGCAGTGTTTCCCAAAAATGATCACAGAAGTCTGGTTGACACTGAGCAGGTAGGCATTATAGATCAACAAGATGATTCTGTCCAACAACTTTCCTGATCATTTTGACTTTATGAGGCATCACAGATTCTGCAAAGTGTATTCCTATCACTGTGCATTGATTGTTTTTCCACACTTGAGGAACTCAACAAGCAGATGGCCTCTGGAGTCAAAGAAGAAGGTAATCATGACCTTACCTGAACTTGTATTATTCTCTTTCTTTGGCAGGGGATATGTCAAATGTTTCCACTGTTGGCTCTACTGTTTGCCCTCAGGCCATCAGAATGCTGTTGGACAGAATCATCCTGTTGCACTATAACATCTGCCCCCCCCCCCCCCCCCCCCCCACTGAATAGTGATTTGGTTGGGAAACACTGCAGATTCCTCTGTATGGCCTGGATCATTGGCAATCTGAAGAAAGACATGCATTAACATTAGTTTCAGCTGGGTGAGGAAGTACCAAGACTAAGTGTAGTTGTGGATCTATCAGTGGTCAGCTATGGTCCATGAAACTGGAATAGAGTATCTCATCTCCCAGTGTGATAAATGCATTAGCATTTGATGATTACTTTTGAATGGAACCATTGCATGATCCCATTGTGCCTGATGTTCAGTTTTCATTTGACTGGCCCCCATAGTTAGCTTTTCCTGTGTGCTCTTCATTCTTAGTAGTACTAGGGTGAATAATGTGTGTCTACAACAATATCTACAGCTATACTTTGCAAAGCACTGTGAAGTGCATGGCAGACCATACATCCCATTGTACCAATTATGAGGGTATTGGTTCCATTCATGTCTAGAATGCATGAAGAATGATAGTTTAAATGCCTTTGTGTGTGCTATATCTAATCTAATTTTGTCCTCATGATCCTTACAGGAGTGATACATATAGTATATTCTTAGAGTCATAATGTAAAGCTTTTCCTTGGATCATTGTTAGTAGACTTTTTTTAGGATAGTTTACATCTATCTTAAGGAGTCTGCCAGTTCAGTTTTTTTAGAATCTTTTTGATACTCTCTGATGGCTCAAACAAATTTGTGACATTTTATGCTGCCATTCTCTGTATACATTCAATATCCCATGTTAGTCCTATTTGGTAATGGGTACCACACACTTGAGCTATATTCTAGGATGTCTTGTACAATGATTTGTAAACAATCTCCTTTGCAGACTGATTGTGTTTCCCCAGTGTCCTACCAATAAACCAAAGTCTGCCACCTGCTTTACACGTGGTTTGTGTAGTAGCCACCAGAAAGATCACGGGAGGCGCACATTGGCACGGCGTGTCACGGGCGGTAGTTGCCGCAAGTAGAGTCCCGTCCACCAGAGGGCACGCGAGAATTCGGACGCGACCTCTGCTGGCGTAACAACAAGAACAACAACAACAACTCCAGCAGCACGGGCCGTGCTGAGTCAGGCAACATCGGGCATGCCTAGGACACAGTCCCGGTCTACGCTAAGTGAAGTGCGAGGTAAACGTGAACAGTGTTACTACACAATTGGCGACGAGTAGGGTCGTTCTTTCACGTGTTGCGTCGTTGTTCCGGTTTCGCAGTTTCTCCACGGCATGGAGGATTTGGTGCGAGTTTTGGTTGCGCAGCAGATGGAACTCATGGCCACCACGAAACAAGTGCTTCCGGCGTTGCTCTCCACGCCGTCTGCTCCGGCGCAGTTCTCTCCTCCCTTTCCCCCGTATGACGAGACGGCGGAGGATTGGGACGCATATGAACATCGCCTTCGGCAGCATTTCCAGGCGTTTCATGTCGCTGATGCGGAGGTATGTCGTGCTCTCTTCTTGTCTTGGATATCTCCCTCGCTGTATCAAGTTTTGCGGCAGCTAGCGCCGTTGCAGGAACCCTCGTCCTTGACTTTTGACGCATTGTGTTCGTTGCTGTCTTCATATTATCGCCGCCGCACGCATGTTGTGGCGGCTAGGGTCGAGTTCTATCAATGCAAGAAACAGCCCCATCAGTCTTACCAGGCGTGGGCCGCAACCCTGCACAGTCTTAGTCGCAAGTGTCATTTTGTCACGGAGCAGTCGCGAGAGTCGTATGCCCATGTTATGGTACGCGACGCCATTGTTCGTTCGGCCCCTGATAGGGAGGTCCGGCAATGGGCCCTGCAGTTAGAAGACCCTTCCCTTGAGGAAGTACTGTCCATTGCTCAATCGTACGAAGTCTCTCACGCAGCAGGTCAACAGCTGGAAGCGTGGTGCGACATCGCGGAGGTTCAGGGTGGCGCGGCCGCATCCACTTTGTCCGGGGTGGACGACGTGCGAGCGGTACAATCCGGCCGTTACGGCCGCTCCCGCACGGCGCGTAAACAGAATTCCGGCCGCCAGCCCCTGTTGCCGTCCTGTGCGTCGTGCTATATACATCACGATCGGTCAGAGTGCCCCCGGCGTTGGGCCGTTTGTCGCAAATGTACTAAAAAAGCTCACATTGCTAAAGTTTGCCGCTCAGCCTCCAAAGCATCGAAGGATGCAAGTACAGCGGACATGGACGTTGACATTCAGGAAGTTTCATCGGGCCAGGCTCCCGACGCATCGGCCCACAAACTCTTTATCGAGGTGTCGGTTCGGTCGCGCCGGTTACAACTGCAAGTAGATACGGGCGCGGCAGTTTCGTTGTTGAATGCACAAACGTATTCGGACCTTGGATCGCCCCCGTTGGCGCCAGTTTACCGGCGTCTACGTGGTTATGGTAAACAGTTCATTCCCCTACTGGGTCAATTCACTACCGACATGACTTACAAATCAGTCACTCGGCCTATTACTTTTATTGTTATCAGTGATGCGAGCTCCGCTAACCTTTTTGGCCTGGATGCCTTTCAGGCTTTCGGTTTTTCTATTGCTGACACCATACAGTTGGTCTCCGAAGATGTTCCCTATCACTCATTGGAATCTTTGATCTCAGACTTTCCAGATATTTTTGAGGAGGGCCTGGGGCGTGTTTCCGATTTTGAAGCTCACTTAACGTTGAAGGCGTCGGTTCGCCCGCGTTTTCTACGCGCGAGACAGATCCCCTTGGCTCTCCGCCCTCAGGTGAAGGAAGAGCTAGACCGGCTGACAGCCCTAGGGGTTGTTCTTCCCGTTTCTTCCAGTGAGTGGGCTTTGCCCCTCGTTATTGTCAAGAAGCCCTCGGGAAACTTACGTCTTTGTGGCGATTTTAAGGCCACCCTTAATTCCCAATTGGTGGTGGACACCTATCCTTTGCCTCGTGCTGATGAATTGTTCTCCGCCGTGGCAGGAGGCCAATATTTTTCGAAAATCGATCTGTCGGAGGCTTATCATCAGATACCACTTGATGAGGACTCCAAACGGCTGGCGGTCGTCAACACCCCGTTTGGCCTTTATCAATACCAGCGGTTGGCTTTTGGAATATCCAGTGCCCCGGTGATATTCCAGCGTTATCTTGAGCATGTCACGTCGACAATCCCTCATTGTATTAATTACCTGGATGACATAATTGTCACAGGCCGCAGCACGAAGGAACACTTGCAAAACCTTCGCACCCTCTTTCTCAAATTCAGGTCTGTGGGCTTGCGTTGCAACCTGCATAAATCAACCTTCTTCCAACCGTCCATTGAGTATGTGGGCTACACCATATCTCGGCATGGCATCCATCCACTAGGAAGTTTGGTCCAAGGTATCGTCAACCTTCCTCGGCCCACTTTGCTGAAAGAGTTACAAGCTTTTTTAGGCAAGATAGCCTATTACCACCGGTTCATTCCCAGGGCTTCCACTATAGCCCACCCCCTGTACTGCCTTCTGCACAAGGGTGTTCCTTTTGATTGGTCGCCTGCATGCGAGCGAGCGTTCACCACGTTGAAGGGCCTCCTCACTTCAGCCCCTTGTTTGGCTACTTTTGATCCCCGTAAGCAGTTGGTCCTGGCTACAGATGCTTCGCAGTATGGGGTGGGGGCGGTCCTGGCCCATCGCAACGCAGACGGTTCCAAGCAACCACTGGCGTTTGCGTCTAAAACTCTTAGTCCCGCGCAGGCCCATTACTCCCAGGTGGAAAAAGAGGCTTTGGCCATTGTCTACGCTGTTACCAAGTTTCACCCTTTCTTGTACGGCACGAAGTTTCAGTTAATCACTGACCATAAGCCGTTAATATCGTTATTTGGCCCCGCCTCTCAGATTCCGGATAGGGCGGCCCACAGACTACAGCACTGGGCCTTGTTCCTCTCTAAGTACCATTATAACATTCATTTTCGCCCTACAGGACAGCATGCCAACGCCGACGCTCTTTCCCGTCTTCCGGTGGGCCCGGATCCTACGTTCGATCGAGAGGAGATTATGTGTTTTCATTTGGATGTGGCATCCCGCCAAGCAGTTGATGGCTTTCCGATCACTAGTTCTCGAGTCGCCAGGGAAACGGCGGCTGACCCGGTTCTCCGGCAGGTAGTTCGCCTCATTCAGCAGGGGTGGTCCTCCCGCCCTCCGGGCCAGGCCTCGGACCCTCTTCGTAATTATTTTCTTCTACGAGACCGCCTCTCGGTCTTGGAGGGAGTTCTCCTTCTGGCTACCGATGATACAGCTCCTCACGTGGTTGTTCCTGCAGGTTTACGAAGTTACGAAGGGAGGTCCTCACGTTATTACATGCGGGGCACTGGGGTGTTTCCCGTACTAAAACCTTGGCTCGCAGACATGTGTACTGGCCCGGTATTGACAGAGAAATTGAGCACTTGGTGGCCGCCTGTTCCCAGTGTGCGAGCCAACAAGCATCTCCCAGGGCAGCGTTCTCTTCATGGCCGCCGGCAACCCAAGCATGGGAACGTGTTCACATCGATTTTGCGGGCCCGTTTCTCAATGGCTTTTGGCTCATTGTCATTGATGCTTATTCCTGATTCCCATATGTGGTTCGCTGCTCCTCAACCACTTCAGAAGTTGCAATCCAGGCACTAGCAAAAATCTTTTCTGTGGAAGGTCTGCCAATCACCCTGGTCTCAGACAATGGTCCGCAGTTTATTTCGCAGACCTTCCAGGATTTTTGTAGGCGCTTCGGTATTCGGCACGTTTGCTCTCCCCCCTTCCATCCACAATCGAATGGGGAAGCCGAGCACATGGTGCGCACATTTAAGACGCAGATGAAAAAGTATGTGCACGAATTTCCTGCAGAGGAAACCTTGACGTTTTTCTTGACGGCATACTGGACCACACCAATGGGCGACCGCAGCCCCACAGAGCTCCTCCATGGGCGTCAACCTAGGACTCTGCTGCATCTCCTCCGGCCTGGTCCTCGCCAGTCTTCACAAAACGAAGTACCTGGCTTTCCACTGGGTATGTCGGTCTGGGCCCGTGGGTTTGGTCGCAATCCACGTTGGATACCGGCAGTGGTCCTGCGCTGAAATGGCCGCCGGCTCTATACCTTGCAGGCGGGGGATCGGGTGGTACGTCGTCACCAAAATCAGTTACGTCCACGTTCGGGCACCCACCCTCCGACCTCTCAGACACCGGCTTCCCCATTGCCGGCACCTGTATTGGTTTCACAGGGGACGTTACCTCCTCTCCCCGCTGTGACTCTGCCGCACTGCGATGGTTCTCGGCCTTGGCAGCCTCCACTAGCTCCAGCACCGGCATCGCCATCATTCGAGATGCCCCAGCGAGAGCTGGCCCCCCTAGCAAGTTCGGTTTCTCAGAGGGCTAGTTCACCTGTGGTTGTCCCTTCCCCTTCGTCCCCACCACTGGGTCTCTCCCCTCCCGAGGTGGAACGGGATCCGGAGTTCGACAGCTTGTCACCCGTTCTGTCCCGAGCTCCGGTTGTGGGACGACGGGGGCCTCTTCGTGTGGGTCACTTCCAGCCGTATTCGAAGGTTCCAGCTCGAGGGTTGGCAGATCCCCTCGACTCCGACCATCCAATGGATGTGGAGGTCATCGCTCCTGCCCGACGCTCCACCGTCCGACGCAGTGGATCACAGTGGCTTCACCCCCCAAAGGAGGAGGAGTGTGGTAGCCACCAGAAAGATCGCGGGAGGCGCACATTGGCACGGCGCGTCACGGGCGGTAGTTGCCGCAAGTAGAGTCCCGTCCACCAGAGGGCACGCGAGAATTCGGACGCGACCTCTGCTGGCGTAACAACAAGAACAACAACAACAACTCCAGCAGCACGGGCCGTGCCGAGTCAGGCAACATCGAGCATGCCTAGGACACAGTCCCGGTCTACGCTAAGTGAAGTGCAACGTAAACGTGAACAGTGTTACTACAGTTTGCATCCTTGTAATCATTTCATTTCATATTCCTACAAAGTGATACACTCAGATATTTGTATGAGTTGCCTGATTCCAAATATGATTAATTGATGTTATAGTCAAAGGACAGTATGTTTTTCTTTTTCCTTTTTGTGAAATGTACAATTTTACATTTCTGAACCTTTAAAGGAAGTCACCAATCTTTGCATCTATTTGAAATCTTAGGATCTGCCTGAATATTTATAGAGCTTCCTTCAGACAGTACTTCACTACAGATAAGAGCATCATCTGAAAAATTATTAATATTGTCTGCATGGTCATTAATATACACCATGAACAGCAAGGCACCCACCATACTGTCCTAAGTTACACCCAAAGTTACTTCTTCATTTGTCAATGCCCCTCCATCCATGGTAATATACTGTGTTCCTCTCCACCAAAAAACCTCAATCCAGTCTCAAATTTCATTTGACATCCCTTAAGATTGTACTTTTGCTGATAAACATAGATGTAGTACTGATTCAAATGCCTTTCAGAAATTGAGAAACATTGCATCTACTTGATGGCCTTGTTCTAAGACCTGCAGTGTGTCATGTGAGGGAAGTGCAAACTGGTTTTCACATGATCAATGTTTTTGAAATCCATGTTGGTTGGCATGGAGGAGTTCATTCTGTTCAAGGTACCTCATTATGTCTAAGCTCAGAATATGTTCTAAGATTCTGCAACATATCATTGTCAAGGCTGTTAGGTAGTAGATTTATGGATCAGTTCTATTGCTCTTGTTGTAGATGGGTATGACCTGTGCTTTCTTCCAACAACTGGGCATTTATTTTTGTCTGAGGGATCTATAATAGATTATAGTTAAAACAGGGGCTAGCTCACCTGAAAATTAAATATACAATATGATAGTGATTTGATCAGGACCTGGAATACTGTTCAGTTTGTATGGTTTCAGCTGTTTCTGAACTTCACTGATATTAATACATATTTCACTAATGGGCACAGGTGATCCCCTTTTCAAGAAGGGACATTGAACAGATGTGCAGAACTATAGATCTATATCTCTAATGTCGATCAGTTGTAGAATTTTGGAACACGTCTTATGTTCGAGTATAATGGCTTTTCTGGAGACTAGAAATCTACTCAGTAGGAATTAGCATGGGTTTCGAAAAAGACGATCGTGTGAAACCCAGCTCGCACTATTCGTCCACGAGACTCAGAGGGCCATAGACACGGGTTCCCAGGTAGATGCCGTGTTTCTTGACTTCCGCAAGGCGTTCAGTATAGTTCCCCCACAGTAGTTTAATGAACAAAGTAAGAGCGTATGAACTATCAGACCAATTGTGTGATTGGATTGAAGAGTTCCTTGATAACAGAACGTAGCATGTCATTCTCAATGGAGAGAAGTCTTCTGAAGTAAGAGTGATTTCAGGTGTGCCACAGGGAGTGTCGTAGGACCATTGCTATTCACAGTATACATAAATGACCTTGTGGATAACATCGGAAGTTCACTGAGGCTTTTTGTGGATGATACTGTGTTATATCGAGAGGTTGTAACAATGGAAAATTGTACTGAAATGCAGGAGGATCTGCAGCGAATTGACGCATGCTGCAGGGAATGGCAATTCAATCTCAATGTAGACAAGTGTAATGTGCTGTGAATACATAGAAAGAAAGATCCCTTATCATTTAGCTACTATATAGCAGGTCAGCAACTGGAAGCAGTTAATTCCATAAATTATCTGGGAGTACGCATTAGGAGTGATTTAAAATGGAATGATCATATAAATTTGATCATCGGTAAAGCAGATGCCAGACTGAGATTCATTGGAAGAATCCTAAGGAAATGCAATCTGAAAACAAAGGAAGTAGGTTACAGTACACTTGTACACCCACTGCTTGAATACTACTCACCAGTGAGGGATCCGTACCAGATAGGGTTGATAGAAGAGATAGAGAAGATCCAACGTAGAGCAGCACGCTTCATTACAGGATCATTTAGTAATTGCAAAAGAATTACGGAGATGATAGATAAACTCCAGTGGAAGACTCTGCAGGAGAGTCACTCAGTAGCTGGTTACTGGCTTTTGTTGAAGTTTCGAGAACATACCTTCACCGAGGAGTCAAGCAGTATATTGCTCCCTCCAACGTATATCTCATGAAGAGACCATGAGGATAAAATCATAGAGATTAGAGTCCACACAGAGGCATACCGACAATTCCTTCTTTCCATGAACAATACGAGACTGGAATAGAAGGGAAAACCGATAGAGGTACTCATGGTACCCTCCGCCACACACCGTCAGGTGGCTTGCGGAATATGGATGTAGATGTAGATGTAGATGTAGATGAATGTTTGCAGTGGTTCAAGGATTAAATTGGGGTAATAACCCTTGGCCTTCCTTTAGAATAAACATTTGAAAATAGGGTTAAACTCTTGCTTTGCTGCTATCAGTTTCAGTTCCTGTGTCATTTGTGACTGACTGGGCACTAACTTGGTGCCACTAACAACCTTTACATATAACAAGAATTTCTTTGGCTTTTTTGAAAGATCATTTGACAATATTCTGCTATGGAGTCATTGAAGGCTTGCTGTTTTGACAACCAAATGTGGTCATTCATCCTTGCTCTATGTATAACCCATGCTTTGTTGACACCTGTTATGCAGCAGTACCTGTTTTTTTACAGTTACTGCATACCACGGAGGTTCCTTCTCTTACGAATTGTTCTGATGGATACATATTTCCCCACAACATTGTTAATTATTTTGTTGCACTTGAGCGATAATTCATCTACATTCTCCTGTTTTGCAATAAAATTTCTATTTTTTTCATTGAGATATTACATTATTGCTATTTTGTGTTGTTTACTGAACATATATATCTTTCTACTTCTTTTAGTTGGCCTTTTTACTTTTGTTATAATTGCTACCACAACTGCCTCATGATCATTGACACCAGTTTTGAATGGACATCCTCAAAGAGATCAAGTCTATTTGTTACCATTATATCTAATATATTTGTATAATGAGTGGGGTTCTAAACTCTCTGTTCTATCTAGTTTTCAGGGGAAGCAATTGGTAATATTTCACAGAATGTCTTGTCTTGTCCACCACTAACAAAACTGTGATTGTTGAATGATTGGAATATTCTCCAGTGATTACAGTGTTTAGGGGGAACTTATGCACTAGCAAATATACATTTTCTCTAAAGTTTTTGGTTACACCAGGAGGTGAGTCTGGTGGTGCATTCTGTGTGTGGATGCAGGAGTAGCTTGCATTGGTCCATGAAAAGCTGAAGACATTGTAGGCCATGATCAGCCTTTTTCAGGCTGCTGCCTGAGGATACAAAGAACATGACACATTGGACGGGACACCTCAGGTATCACTTGGTTTACCCTCGAGCTCTGGGCATGAAGGCACCTTCCAGCATATCCAGCACAAGAGATCTGCCCTCACTGTACGATGATTGGTGGGTTGGAAAGAGCTTCCATCTCTGACTGTGAAGGTTCAATGCAGGATCTGGCCATCTGGCCAAGCTCATTCATCCTGTGAGTGGACAGGTGGTCACTTCTTCAGCAGGGTCTGAGCAAGCACGTGGGGAGGGAGGGAAGTGTTACTAGATATAGGAAGTTCCAATGTAAGTGGGTTATAGACCCCTTTAGGAAAATAGTGTCCAAGGCAAGATGGAAATTGAATGTGTGGTAGTTATGCCTGCTGGGAAGCCTCATCAAAGATGTGAAAGATGCCCCTGCCAATGGCTATTGAGGTTGCAAGGTGCAGTCATCAGCGGGCTGGGGCTACTTTCAACATCAATAACACCTGTTGGTTGGGTTCTGAGGCCATCCTCAGTTTGTATGGGCAGCTGGCAGTAGTGGCAGGCACTTCTGGCCTCACTCACCAGGTGCAGGAAGAGCTCACCATCTGGAATATAATATACAAAATTGATTATGCTGCTTGGTTTAGAACCCAATGGAGGGTTGGTTGCAGGCAATGCTTTGTTGATTCTGTTATGGGCTTGACAGCAGATTTCTGGACCTGTATTATGGATTGGAGACTTGCAAGTTCCCTCTTGATTGGTCAGGTTGCACTTCATGCAACAATCAGTTACTTGGGTAAAGGAGTGCACATGGCTTTTTTAAAATTATTATTATTATTATTGTTTTAAGTCCAGGCAATAGTTTGAGACCTTCTTATGAATGCTTGGCAGTCAGTATGTAGATATTGAAACCAGATTACATACAAAGCAAAGGCACATTTTATGTTAAAATTTTAACAGTAAATTGCCAAAGAATTTTTCCAAGTTCCTGAATTTACTGCCCTCCAGGAAAGTTGTTGCACTCAGTTTATTCTTGGAACTGAGAGCTGTATACAACCTGAAGCAGAAAGTTCCAAAGTATCTAACAAGATATAGGACATACATCATAAAAACAGATTAGACACTATGGGACTGACAGTGTTCATTGCAGTTAATGAAAGTATTGTTACTTTTGAGATTGAAATCATGTCTGGTTGTGAAGTTATCTGGATATGAGTAATCGACCTCAGCAAATTCTTGTTAATATTCAAGTATTTTTACTAGCCACCCAATTCTGCCACAATAATTATAGAGTCATTCCAAGAAAGAGTATAGACAGTAGTGCAAAAATAACTCATTCATGTAATATTAGTTGGAGGTGACTTTAAACTACCAAGTATAGACTGGGACATCAATGATTCATTGCAATTGGTAATGGCAGACAGTATTGTCAAGTACCTCTGAACACGTTTTCCAAAACTATCTTGGACAGCTAGAGCAACAGCCCAAATGAAATGGAAATATTTTATATCTTTTAGCTACAAGCAGACTTGACCTAATTGTCAGTGCCACTACAGAGACAGGGATCATTGATCATGATGTCATCATAGTGACAATGGTTACCAAAGTTAATAATTCTGTCAAGGAGACTACGGAATTATTTATGCTGGAAAGATCAGATAAGCAGTTTTTAGCTTAATACTCAGACAGTGAACAGACATTGCTTAGCTCCAATATGTTGGACATGGAGTAGCTATGGGCAAAGTTTAAATTAACTTTAAAATATGCTCTGGAGAAGTATGTGTTGAGAAGGTGGATTAAGGATGGAAAAGATCCATTATGGTTTAACACCAAAATTCAAAAAGTGCTGAGGGAGCAGGATAGGTGTACCCTTGGGCCCAAAGAGCATGTGAAAATATTATCAGCCAAAAGTTAGCAGAAATTCATGGGTCTGCAGAAGGATCTATTATGGTTTAACTACAAAATTCAAAAATTGCTGAGGGAGCAGGATAGGTGTACCCTTGGGCCCAAAGAGCATGTGAAAATATTAACAGCCAAAAGTTAGCAGAAATTCATGGGTCTGCAGAAAGATCTATGCACATAGGGTACAACTTCATCATCATATCTTAGTGAAGGATCTTGCCAAGAATCTGAGAAAATTCTGGTCCTACATAAAATCACTAGGTGGGTCATTCATCAGCCAGTCTACTCTGACAATAGAAACCAACAAAACAAAAGGTGAAGTCTTAAATTTAAAATTTGTTAAACATTCACACAGGAGGTTCTTACAGATATACCATCATTTGGTGTTGTCACACATACAGCTCTATGGAGGACATATAAATAGACATCTCTGTTATTGAGATGCAGTATAAATATATAAATGTACACAACTGACAACATCCATACATTTTAAAATGTCCACAGATGGCTAAATAAATAAATAAATAAATAATAAAAGTTGGAAGTGTTGAAAACAAATAAGTTACCAGGTTAGTATGGAATACTGATTCTGTTTTACAGTGAGTACACTACTGCATTGGCCCTTTGCATAGCTTGCATACCCAGCTCAGAGTTCTAAGCAACTGGAAAAAAGAGTAGATTACTAGATAAGAATGAGAAAAGAAAAAACTAAAAAAATTACACACCCATATCCTTAACATTGGCATGCTGCATAATACTTGAACTTTGAGTATAATAAATTTCATTGAGCATGAAAACCTTCTGTCCTCAAATCAACATGCATTTAGAAAATATTGCTCATGTGAAACTCAGCTTTTCCTTTTCTTACATGATATCTTGTGAACCATGAATGAAGGCTAACAGGAAGAGTCCATATTTCTAGGGTTCCAGAAAGCATCTGACATAGTGTCCCATTGCAGACTGTTAACAAATTTCAGAGCTTACAGTTTAGATACCTGATTATGTGAATGGCTTGGAGACTTATTAAGTAAGAGAAACTAGAATGTGTCGATGATGGAGATTGTTCATTAGAGACATCTGGAGTGACCCACAAAAATGTGATAGGACTGCTCTTGTTCTCCATAGATATAAATGAAATGATAGATAGGATGACCAGCTGTTGTGTGTAGGAAAGTATTGCTTTTGTTGACTATGTCATGAAGGCAGCTTGCTCTAAATGTAGAAAAGTGTACATTATGCAGATGAGTAGAAAAACATTTTGGTAATGTTCATATAGAGAATTAATGGTGTGCAGCATTCTGCCATGGAGTAAAGACCCTTCCCTGCAAGTGATCTCAATGTAAAGTTTGCACAAGTATGTATCTAATTGGTCATTTGGTCATATCTACAGCTACATCTCCATGAGGCTTGTATTACTTTGGCAGAGATCAAATCCAGCCTTGGAGATTTTTTCTCACACATCTGTTGTGGTCCATAACTTGCTTTTCTAGCAAACTAGTGTATAAAGTGGTGAGCTACAACAGCTAGCTACAGTCTCCCCTGAAGATGATGAGCAGCAGCCTAATGGAAACACTATGTAGTTTAGATGAAACAATCAAACACTATGCCCAACACCTTTCAAGTTGTTTCAATTTTTTTTCTGAACAGTAACGTAATAATTTGAAATCAGACCCAATGTTCTTTTTTATGAGAGACTGTTACATTACAGGAATTGCAGGTATCATTTAATGACATAAGTTGCAATTTCCATGAATATGGTTTGTGTTATAATGTGACAGAAACCTGGCATGAAATTTCCTGACTCCCTGGAGGTAAATTTGCCTATGGAACTGTTGTTTTGTTATGTTCACTATCAGATCACATAACAGACTAAATAAAGTGGTAAGTTAAGACAAATGTAGACAATTTTCCACTGCTATTCAAGAAAGAAGTAAATGAAACATGATATGATAGTTATAATATACGCAAAACAAAATATTATGCAAAAACTGTCAACTTTATAAGAACTTTGATTTCAAATATTGACTTAGAACAAACAGGCCTGTGAGTAGAATAAAAAATTTATGTGCACTGTAGACCACAGTTTGAACAAGATAGAAGACAACAAAGACTGACAAGAGGGCACATAAGAAGGAATTATGACCGTATGGGCTAATATTTCAATTAAAGTAATCAATAATCGAAGATATAATGTAGTTAGATAGATAAAAAATCTACTCACAAAGTGGCAAAAGGATAACAAACACACAAAAGGTATTACAGTGTGCAAAATTTCACAGTCAGTGGCTTCTTCTTCTTTCAGAACTCTTGAAGGGGAAGGAAGTGTTGTGAAGGAAAAGGACTGGTGAGGTTTAGGAAAAGGTGTGCAGTTTGGATAAGTTACCCAGAACCCTGGGTCAGAGGAGACTTACCGGAAGGGATGAGAAGGAAGACTGATTGTTAGAGACTGAACAAGACAAGGTTTGTAAACCTGAGAGCTTAAAGGTGGAAGATAGGGTAATACACGAGACAGAGATTACTGCCAATACACCATGCATGAGTTAATAAGAGCAGAAAGCTATCACATAAAGTGCACTTAGCTTTCTGCTCTTATTAACTTGTGTGCAATGTTTTGGCAGTAACCTCTGTTTTGTGTATTACCTTATCTCCCATCTTTAAGCTCTCAGGTTTCCAAATCTCATTTGGTGCAGTCCCCAACAATCAGTCTGTCCTTCTCATCCCATCTGATATGTCTCCCTGAACCAGGGTTTTGAGCCACTTTTCTGAACTCTAACCCTTTTCTAAACCTCACCAGTCTTTTTCCTTCACCCCCTTTCCTATCCTTTCATTTCCTTTAAGGTGGAGCCACTGGCTTCAAAAGTTTGAAAACTGCAACACTTTTTAACTTTGTGTTTTCCTGTTGGGACTTCATGAGTAGATTTTTGATCTATCCAACTACATTATATTTTCCAATGTTAATTACTTTATTCTATATTGATATATTAGCCCATGTGCTCATCATTATGTCTTATGTAACCCTATTGTCAGTTTTTGTTGTCATCTATCTTGTTCAAATAGCCATCTGTTTCTGCCTTACGTGAACCAGTCTTTCCTTCTTATCCCATATGATCTGGGTATATGGGTGACTTTTCTGAAGTCACCCCTTTTCCTAAAACAGTAGTATTCTCATCCAGATAATTAGCTTTCCTTCACTGCAAAGTATATCTATTTGACAGAAGATAAGTGTTTGAAAATTTGTTGTGGACACAAATCTAGTCACCAAGTGGCAGCAGGAGAACACACTTACAAAAGGTATTACATTTTGCAAGCTTTTGGTACCAGTGGCTCTTCCTTATGGCAGAAGAAATAACTTCCATAATAAAATCTTTAAAATCAAAGCATTCTAGTGGTTACGATGAAATATCAACAAAATTAATTAAGGCATGTTCTTGTGAGTTTAGTACAATTCTAAGTTACTTGTGTAACCAGTCAATTATAACTGGGATATTTCCTGACTGACTGAAATATGCAGATGTTAAGCCTCTATTCAAGAAAGGGGATAAAGAGATGCCATCAAACTACAGAACAATTTCTCTTTTGCCAGCATTCTCAAAAATTTTAGAAAAAGTAATGTACAGGCAGCTTCTCAACCATCTGACCACAAATAACATATTATCAAGAACACAGTTTGGATTTCTGAAGGGTTCTGATATCGAAAATGCTATTTACACCTACAGTGAAAATGTACTTAATTCATTAAATAACAAGTTACAAGCAGCAGGTATTTTCTGTGATTTGTCAAAGGCATTTGATTGTGTAAACCACAACTTCCTTTTAAATAAATTAGAATTCTATGGTGTCATGGGCAGTGCTGCAAAATGGTTCAAGTCATACCTAGCTAACAGGAAACAAAGGGTGTCAGTGCAAGGGTCTAGTGAATTAAGTCATCTGTCATCATCAGAATGGGAAGAAATTACATGTGGTGTCCCACAAGGATCCATCTTAGAGCCATTGCTTTTTCTTGTGTACATTAATGATCTCTCATCAGTTACACTGCCAGAAGCAGAGTTCGTTTTGTTTGCAGATGACACAAGTATTGCAATAAATAGTATGTCGAGTGTAGTTCTAGAAAGATCTGCTAATGATATTTTCATGGATATTAATAAATGGTTTAAAGCCAACTCACTGACATTAAACTTCGAAAAGACTCACTATATGCAATTCAGAACCTGTAAGAGGTTTCCACCCAGCAGTCTTAAATTTCTGGGATTACAACTTGATAATAAATTCAGTTGGGGGGAGCACACCACAGAACTGCAGAAACGCCTTAACAAATCTGTATTTGCAGTTCGAGTGTTAGCAGACATAGGTGACATAAAAGCGAAAAAGCTTGCATACTTTGCCTAATTTCATTCCATAATGTCATATGGTATAATATTTTGGGGTAACTCTTCAAGTCAAACAAAAATTTTCAGAGTCCAAAAGCGTGAAATACGTATTATTTGTGGAGTAAACTCACAGTCGTCTTGTAGAAACCTCTTCAAAGAACTGAGTATACTAACTACTGCCTCTCAGTATATTTACTCCTTAATGAAATTTGTCCTAAA
The DNA here is from genome assembly GCF_023898315.1 of Schistocerca nitens. Lineage (NCBI taxonomy): Eukaryota > Metazoa > Arthropoda > Insecta > Orthoptera > Acrididae > Schistocerca > Schistocerca nitens. Next base: position 582,565,146 of record NC_064618.1, read on the forward strand.
TAATATATCTCTTTTTCCAACAAACAGCTCAGTTCATACATACAATACCAGGAACAAAAATGATCTGCACAAGGACTTAAAAGCACTTACATTAGTTCAAAAAGGGGTCCACTACTCAGGAACACTCACCTTCAATAATTTGCCAGTAAACATAAAAAATTTAGTTACAAATAAAGATGTTTAAAAGGAGCCTGAAAGACTTACTAGTGGCCAACTCCTTCTACTCCATTGACGAATTTTTTAATAGAAACAAATGATATATTGTATTTATTCATACTATTAGTATTGTTATTTCAGCTTTTTTAAAAAAAAAAGAAAAAAATATGTGACATGTTCAACATCCACGAGGATCTCCTCAACACGAATCTATGGAACGAAAAACTAATCTAATCTAATCTAAAGGGGAAGGAAGAGGGGCAAAGGAAAAAGACAGACACACTAAAAAGACATGCCCCATTAGAAGATACTTACACATAAGCTTCTGGCCACAGCCTTTGTCAGAAAAACATTGACACACACCATTCATTCACACAAGCTAGCACACATCAAGCACATGACTGACAATTGCAGCAGCTCAGGAAAGAGTGCTACAGGAAAGAAGAAAAAGAACAGCTACTGAGAAGAGTAATGCAATAGATAATAGTAACAAAGGAAAACATGACAGGGTTGTAGGATGGAAGAAAGGTTGTTCAGCAAAATCAAAAAAATGGAAACTCCAGGTAGGAATATCAACAAATTAGGAAAAGATCATTTGCTACTTACCATAAATATGACAGGCATAATTAAAATATGCTTCCACATAAGCTTTCAGGCATGACATTGGACTATGGCAGCTCAAGCCAGAGTTGGTGGTCATGTGTATGTGTGTCGTGTGCATGCTTATGTGAATGAATTGTGCATGTTTCTCTTTTCCCAGTGAAGGCCATGGTAGAAAGCTTATGTGTAAGCATATTTTAATTATGCCTGTCATATTTATGGTAAGTAGCAATTGATCATTTCCTAATTTGTTGATATTCCCATGTGGAGCTTCCATTGTTTGATTTTGCTGAACAGCCTTTCTTCCGTACATGATGTTTTCCTTTGTTACTATTGTCTGTTGCATTACTCTTCTCAGCATCTGTTCTTTTTCTTCTTTCCTGTAGCATTCTTGCCTGAGCTGCTGGAGTTGCCAGTCATGTGCTTGATGTGTGCTAGCTTGTCTGAATGAATGGTAAGTGTTTCTGTTTTTCTGACAAAGGCTGTGACCAGAAGCTTATGTGTAAGTATCTTCTAATCGGGACTGTCTGCAACTTAGCATATAAATTTCATGGTATGTAGCAATGTATCTGTTCCTACATTGTTGATATTCAGTCACTCAGCGTGTATTCTAGGGTTACTTCATGTGCACATTGTCACTTTACAGAAGAAGGGTTGCCAAATTGGTGAGCACCACAGTAACATCATTCTACCATTCAGCTGCCTTTGTGAGACACAAAATATTGAAGATATGCCTTATTGTGGTTGCCTCTGGCCTGTAAAACCATCTCATGAGCATTACCTACAAATTACAGCTCATAGGTAACCTGAGAAGGATGTAAAAGAACTGCAGGCTGCTGTTTTGGGTGTAGTTGGTGTGACTGTGTCAATGACAAAATGATACACCCAAACCTTCCGTCCTAAGATTAAGAAATAATTTTCCAATGTTACATCTTGTTAATCTGGACCCTGAATATGATGTTACTTTGTTTTTTGCCTAATCTGCAACACTTATGATCCACACTGTGTGATATATTCAACAGAATGTTTCATAATTTATTGGGGGAGTTGTTACTGCAGTGCAAAATGAGTCTATTAATCTGGAAACAGCTCTCGGTTGCCATGCATTTAAGTTTCCAATGAGGAGATCAGTGATTTCATAAGAGATGCATCATTATTTTCCTCATCTGATTTTAAGTTATGTAGAAGATAACTACTCATAAGTTACTTCATTTTTTTTAATTTTAGGGGCTACAATTTCTTATAATATATCACAAGAAAAGAGATGTGGGGCATACAGCAGCCACATAAGGGGACCAGACTTAAACACTGAACCAGTTTACTTTGGTAAGATACAGTAACATCAAATTGTAAATTCATTTGAACAATTATTTAATCTTTTAAAATTCTTTCTCTTCTACTTCTTCTGTATTATACTTCTATATTTGTACTATACATAATACTTTGTTTGAGTTTAAATACATGAGCACATAATTATAAATGCAGCTTTAAATGATTGGAAATACAATTTCTTAAAGCTTGTGTGAAATTTGAATTTCCTTCCCAAAGGTTATGCTGTTTCTGCTGGGAACTTATTTCCAGACAAAGACCTTGTTTATGCAGTAGGTGCACCACGGGCCTCTCAAGGAAGTGGAATGGTGAGTGTGGACAAAGTATTTTTCTTACACATTTAGTTTCCATTTTCAGCAGAGCACTTAATAATTAGAAAATGTATTGACACTAATCTGACACTTGCTGTTTTTATACAGACTCTTCAAATAAGAAATTTCATCAGCTGCACATATCTCTTCATCAGTAGGTTTAGAGAGTTTCAACATTTTTTCAGTGGTGACACTGATCATATGTCATGTCCATTTTATTGCTAAATACCATTACCACTTTTTGGGGGGAGAGAGAGGGGGTAGTGAAGAGGAGGGTAAGACTGATTTATAAATAAGATTTTTGTGTACAATTTATAAATATTTAATTCAAACTGGCTTAACTATGAAGAATTAATGCCCCCATCACTGAGAAAACGAAGCCAGTGATATCTAGTGGTGAATGGCAAAACTCCTTTGAATCATGTAAGGCAGTACTAGGCCAGTGAAAGCTACTGCTATTAGGAGGATGGCATGAGATACCACGAGTTCCTAAACAACCTGTGACACATGGTGTAACAGATATTAAGTTGATAAGAACAAGGTATTGTGGTGAAGAAGTAATGTTTAAGGTGTGTGAAGGGAAATGTGGAAAAAGAAACACAGAAATTGTAGATCATGCTCTATTGGTGCTGTAGGTTGGTAGTTGGCAAGTGATAATATGAAGAATCATATTATTTTTTCTTTCTTCATTCTTTTCTTTTTATACATGTATGCTATATATACACAAAGCTAAAGATAAAGTAACAAGTTGTTTTGTAGCAGAGATAATCTTTTGATACAAAAAAGAGAAGAGATACACTCTTCAATTGATTAATTTCTGTATCTTCACCTGTTTGGTTCTATAAGCGGTAGTGGGTGGACATATCGTGAGATTCATCACACCAGTAATTTTTACAAATGTGTATTTCAAGCGAACATTAAAAGGTGCTATAAAAAGTTATTGGGAAGGTAAAGTTAGTCATATATTCACACCAACCATACCTGTCTGTTCATCACTTCACCCATGCCAAAAGTCCTGCCTCAGAAGGTATGGAGCAGACAAGAGGAAACTGCACGAGCAGCGGAGGAGCAATCCTACATCACCTTTATTATACTCAGAAATATACCACCTTTGTATGTGGGGGCAGGAACTATGAATTTCAAGTATTATCATTTGGGCTGAATATGTCACTCCCTTCTTACAAGCTGTTAACAAGCTTCCCCATACATCCACTGGTTACACCAATGAGCTGATGTACAATTGCAAACAAGTAGATGAGTGGGAAAAATTTTGCCCAGTGTACCAATACTGGAATTATCACTGGATGATAAAATACGACAAGCAGCAATAACCTTGAAACCTTGGCTAAATATAGGCAAGTAATTTATGATAGAAAGTTGAAATGTATAACATAATTTTATATAGGACAAAAGGTGTTACTTAGAACACTTTCCAAATCCACAAAAATTGGAAAACTGAACCATAAGTGGCAATTACTATAACTGGATCATACATAATTACTAAAATCCCCTACCCAGTGGCATACAGATTGGCACACACGAACACGGGTAAAGACAAGGGCCTTTACCCACACAAAGACTTGAGAATATTTGTCTATTCAAGAAGGGCTGTATGCCCTCCAAGTTTTATATATGTATAATAATATTAGGTTTAGGATGCAGGAAAGTCACATTCCAGAATTTATGTTGTTAGTTGATAAGGAAATTTTTTTTTGTATTTTTTGTTATATGTCATATGTGTAAACGATAAGATGAGGGGTTGTAACAAGGAGGAATTTTATTTTTGTGTGTCTAGAGATGACAATATTCTAAATACAACATTTTGCCTTGTGTGTAGCCCAGGTGAAAACAAATAAACGAACTTGTAAGATGCATTGTAGTGCACAATGCAATACACAACTCGCCATGTCGTAAGTGGTATAAGAATGATGCAATGCATGCACACTGGGGAGCATCCTAGTCAACAATCCACAAGCATGTACACAAGACAGGCACATCTGGGTGTGTTGGATGGCCAAAAACAAACAAACCCAATGAGCTACAGCCTTCACTAGCATTTGTAAAGCCTGTTGCATTAACAGGGACATAGAAAATTAAGGGAGAGTCTATGTTACAACTATGACTATCTACACAATACACACATACAAAAATAAACTAAGGGATTATATACACAGTACAAGGACATTAAACTATGAGATATCTACTTAAGCTATGCTACTATATGCATTATATCTATATATGCACAATATTTACAAATTTAAGTATTGACAGTGCATGCAGTAATTATACTTGATGGACCAGGAAAGTTTTGCTACAGGTAAACAAGCAAGTATAGTATAAGTGGCAAACTGAATAAGAGGTTGCACCATGCCTTGAATATGCTTTGTCTTTCAGATTTATAGGGTAAGCAGGGATGCACATGACATTAAATAAGTTTTGTGAAAGCATGACTCCATGCTAAAGTGAATGAGTGCATGGTTGAATATATGAAAAAGGTATTAATAGCTATCAAGCCACTATATACTTATCTATGAAGATTTAGTTTTAAGTTAGTATTAAGTTTTTTTCTTCTAGAGAACAATGCATTGACACATCCTAAAGTAAAGAAAAATAAATGTTTGTAGAGCGTTAGGTACCAGATAAAAATAAGAAAGGACTGCACTGCATGTAAATATAGCTATAAATTTACGATACGTTTGAATGTGTAGAAGAAAACATTCGCAGTAGGTCACATATCACGATGTTGAACTAAGGTTGTGCACTACCAAATAATCAAGGGGTCAAAACCTAACTACTGTGAGCATTGACTACCCATGAAAGTGTCAAACATTTGGTTTACACTGAAATTTTTATGCATGTTTACTACTTATGTAAACACTGCTTTATGCTCATTGTACGTAACATGTCGTATTGGTGATACAACTCTGTATACCTCAGCATATGAAATTAAGGTTGTATACATGGAAGAAGCCTGGAGATACTGGAAGGTCTCAGATAGATTATATAATGGTAAGTCAGAGATTCGGGAACCAGGTTTTAAATTGTAAGACATTTCCAGGGGCAGATATGGACTCTGACCAAAATCTACTGGTTATGAACTGTAGAGTAAAACTGAAGAAACTGCAAAAAGGTGGGAATTTGAGGAGATGGGTCCTGGATAAACTGAAAGAACTAGAGGTTGTAGAGAGCTTCAGGTTGAACATTAGTAATTGACTGACAAGAATGGGGAAAGAAATACAGTAGAAGAAGAATGGGTAGCTTTGAGAGATGAAATAGTGAAGGTAGCAGAGGATCAAGCAGGTAAAAATACAAGGGCTAATAGAAATCCTTGGGTAACAGAAGAGATATTGAATTTAATTGATGAAAGGAGAAAATATAAAAATGCAGTAAATGAAGCAGGCAAAAAGGAATACAAACATCTCAAAAATGAGATCGACAGGAAGTGCAAAATGGCTAAGCAGGGATGGCTAAAGGACAAATGTAAGGATGTAGAGGTGCATATCACTAGGGGTAAGATGGATAGTGCCTACAGGAAAATTAAAGAGACCTTTGGAGAAAAGAGAATCACTTGCATGAATATCAAGAACTCAGATGGAAACCCAGTTCTAAGCAAAGAAGGGAAAGCAAAAAGGTGGAAGGAGTATACAGAGGGTCTATACAAGGGCGATGTTCTTGAGGACAATATTATAGAAAAGGAAGAGAATGTAGATGAAGATGAAATAGGAGATATGATACTGGGTGAAAAGTTTGACAGAGCACTGAAAGACCTAATTCAAAACAAGGCCCCGGGAGTAGACAACATTCCATTAGAACTACTGACAGCTTGGGAGAGCCAGTCCTGACAAATCTCTACCATCTAGTGATCAAGATGTATGAGACAGGTGAAATACCCTCAGACTTCAAGAAGAATATAATAATTCTAATCACAACAAAAGCAGGTGTTGACAGATGTGAAAATTACTGAACTATCAGTTTAATAAGCGATGGCTAACACAAATTCTATACAGACGAATGGAAAAACTGGTAGAAGCTGACCTCGGGAAGATCAGTTTGGATTCTGTAGAAATGTTGGAACACGTGAGGCAATACTGACCCTACAACTTGTCTTAGGAAATAGATTAAGGAAAGGCAACCCTATGTTTCTAGCATTTGTAGACTTAGAGAAAGCTTTTGACAATATTGACTGGAATACTCTCTTTCAAATTCTGAAGGTGGCAACGGGTAAAATACAGGGAGCGAAAGGCTATTTACAATTTGTACAGAAACCAGATAGCAGTTATAATAGTTGAGGGGCATGAAAGGGAAGCAGTGATTGGGAAGGGAGTGAGACAGGGTTGTAGCCTATCCCCAATGTTATTCAATCTGTATGTTGAGCAAGCAGTAAAGGAAACAAAAGAAAAATACGGAGTAGGAATTAAAATAGATGGAGAAGGAATAAAAACTTTGAGGTTCACTGATGACATTGTAATTCTGTCAGAGACAGCAAAGGATCTTGAAGAGCAGCTGAACAGAATGGACAGTGTCTTGAAAGGAGGATATAAGATGAACATCAACAAAAGCAAAATTAGGATAAGGGAATGTAGTCGAATTAAATCGGGTCATGCTGTGAGAATTAGGTTAGGAAATAAGATGCTTAAAGTAGTAAATGCGTTTTATTTTTTATTTAATCATGTCAGAAGCATCGTACATAAAATCAGAATGATTACCACATACATATCAAGTATATAACAAATACAAAAAGAGTTTAAAGGTATACAGATATATAAGCAGGGTCAAGTAGTTTTTTTTATTTTATGAAGTCTTGGACCAGAACCTGGCCATGTCCAGCACTTCCGGGGCGGCATTAATCAAATCCTTCATGGTGTAGGTGCTTGAGCACAGCACACACTGCATGAGGTGGATGGTGGTTTGAGTGTGTCCACAGTCACACAGCGCCGGTTCATTTGAGAGGCCCCATTTGCGCAAATTCTTTTTGGATCGTGTGACACCAGGGCGCAGCCTATTAAGAGATTTCCATATTGTCCATCCTTCCATATGGCCGGGAGGGAGTTCTTCGTTTGGGACTAACCATTCCCCAAGGTGCACGTTTTCTTCTCGCCACATTGCCAGCCTCACTTGCTGCAGTGTCCCGACGGTGTTTTCTGCTGTGTGCAGGAAGCTTTTTCTAGATTTTAGTCGACGGTGGCCTGGCTGGTGTTTGTACAGCAGGTGGGCAGGTGAGGTCAACACCTTTGTTTTTCCTTCCTTGCCACTACTTTCCTTCTAATATCTGGTGGGGCCACGCCTGTCAGGCAGTACAGTTTATCAGTTGAGGTTGGTCTCAGACAGCCTGTGATGATGTGGCAGGATTCATTAAGTGGTATGTCCACTTGCTTGGTGTGACTAGAATTGTACCACACTGGGCATGCATACTCTGCTGTGGAATAGCACAAAGCAAGAGCTGTGGTTCTCACTATTCCAGGCTGTGCCCCCCATGTAGTGCCTGTTGGTTTGCACACAATGTTGTTTCTCACAGCTACTTTGTGTTTAGTATTAATGCAGTGCTTTTTATAGGTGAGTGCTCTATCCAAGGTGACGCCTAAGTATTTTGGTGTTTCGCAATGTTCCAGGGGCACTCCTTCTCAGTTGAGTTGTAGTCTTCTTGCAGATTGTCTGTTCTTTAGGTGGAAGGCACAGGTTTGGGTTTTCCCTGGGTTGGGTTTGAGATGGTTCCCCTTATAGTAGGTGGCAAGCTGTTCGAGGGCTTCTGACAGATTCTGTTCAACAGTTTCAAAGCTGTCTGCTTGAGCGGTAATGGCGCAATCATCTGCATATATGAAGCTTTTGGTGCCTTGGGGGAGGGGCTGGTCATTAGTATATATATTAAAAAGTGTTGGGGCCAGTACGCTTCCTTGGGGGAGGCCATTTTTCTGTATCCTCCACTGGCTTCTCTGTCCCTGAAAATCCACAAAGAATCTTTGATTCTGGAGTAGGTTTCCAATCAGTAAGGTTAGTCTGTAGTCCCTACTCATTGTGTATATTTTTCCCAGGAGCAGGTCTAGGAAGACAGCCCCAGTGATCTTCCTGTTCTCGAACCCATCCTCTATGTGTTTTGTTAATTTTAGCGCCTGTGATGTGCAGCATTTGCCTTGTCTGAAGCCTGCTTGTTGTGGGATCAGGAGGGGCTCGATGGTGTCCGTGATTCTGTGGAGTATCATCCTTTCCAAAACCTTGTACATATGGCATAGCAGAGACATCGGCCTGTAGTTTTTGGGATTGTCACGTTCTTTGCCTGGTTTTAGGATGGCAATGACTCACGATTTTCTCCAGATTTTTGGAATTTTGCAAGATGACATGTAGTTGTTCATTATATCGACTAGCCACTTCCTTGTTACAGGTCCAAAATTCTTTATTTGCTCAACGCATATATCATCAAGGCCGGCTGCTCTCCACATTTTGCACTTACTGATTGCATTCTCCAGTTCTGCCAAGGTAAATGGCTTGGATAGTTATTCGGTCTCTTGATGGGGGTTTTGTTCTATGCCCCTCTTATTTGTCTTTAGGTTGTCGTATCTTGGTGGTTTCCCATTTGTGAGAAGCTGGTGTCCAGTTTGTTCTGCTATGATGTTCGCATGTAGATTTGGTTTGGTGGAGTCATTGGCTAGGCGTTTTATGAGTTTCCAGGCCTTTTGACTATCTCTGTCAAAATTAGTTTCCTCCATCAGTTTGGTCCATTGCTCCCTTCTCACTTCTGATATCCGGGAGGTAATAACTCTTCCTTTGGTGAGGGTTTCTTCACTGAAGGGGTTTCTTTCAAAGAGCATTTGATACTCTTCCAGTAGGTCTACTGTTTCCTTGGTGAGTCGTGGTGTGTAACTTGTTCTGCATCCCCTTGAAATAGACACTTGGGAGCAGGTTTTGACGGTGTCAATGAAGCTGTCATAGTTTTCTGGATCTGGGCTATATGTCTGGACTCTCTCTTCTTGTATTCTGGTGAATTTTGGCCAGTCTGCCTTCCTGAAATTATATCTCCTTCTGAACTTTACTCTTCATGCTATAACTATTGGCAACATTTGGCACATTATTGGGTGATTTTGTGTCTTTGGGATGGGGGCGCAGATGGACTTAAAGCCCTCTTGTGCTATTTCTTCACCGATGAATTGGAGATCCGGGTTGTATCCGCGGCGCCACCTGCCGCTGTTGAAAGATGTGTGAAGTTTGCTGTCGTGGATAAGTGCCAGGCCCATGCAAGAACGGCTTCACCGTTTTTGTCTTCTTCTGCATATCCCCATACGTGATTATGGCTGTTGAAATGACCGATGATGAAAGCCGCTTTCTGTTTACCGAATTTTACTGGTGGTTCAAAGTGGAAGTCTACATTTGGGGGCTTATACAGTGAGGTCACCGTGTATTCGCCAAATTCCACTGTGGTAATCTCAATATCTCTCTTCTCAGTGTGATCCGTCATCCTCACTTGGAGGTCTGGTTTGGTGAACACGGCACTCCTGTATTGCGCATTTTGCTATTTGGAGAGCAAAATAACTGATGATGGTCGAAGTAGAGAGGATATAAAATGCAGACTGGCAAAGGCAAGGAAAAAATTTCTGAAGAAGAGAAATTTGTTAACATCAAGTATAGATTTAAGGGTCAGGAATTTGTTTCTGAAAGTATTTGTATGGAGTGTAGCCATGTATGGAAGTGAATTGTGGATGATAAATAGTTAAGACAAGAAGAGAATAGAAGCTTCTGAAATGTGGTGCTACAGAAGAATTCTGAAGATTAGATGGGTAGATCACATAACTAATGAGGAGGTATTGAATACAATTGGAGACAAGAGAAATTTGTTTCACAACTTGATTAGAAGAAGGGATTGGTTAGTAGGACATATTCTGTAGCATCAAGGGATCACCAATTTACTATTGGAGGACAGCGTGGAGGGTAAAAATTGTAGAGGGAGCCCAAGAGATGAGTACACTAAACAGATTGAGAAATATGTAGGTTGCAGTAGGTACTGGGAGATGAAGAAGCTTGCACAGGATAGTGAACATGGAGAGCTGCATCAAACCATTCTCTGGACTGAAGACCACAACAATGATGAAGTGGTTATTCTTTACACAATTAACATAGCAAGTAAATACTGAGCTTCACTTTTAAACGCTAAATAAGTATTTGATACTATTGGTATCATCAGATTTAAGTTGTGTTAGTAAATAACAACCAATTTTACTCTTGGGATCACAGTTAACTCTATTAACAAAGCATAACTGAGCACATAAATGCCTTTACATGGAGTTTCCTCAACCTTGTAGTGTGTAGATCCTTCCTAGAGAATGCTATAGAGGCAAGGCCGTGCATAGTTATCAGAGTGGCGTGTAGTGTCTGTTGTATCGAGTATTGTTTACTTCTTTAATACTTTGGAGTTGATAGATATGCTCCGACAAGAAGTACTGTAAATTGAAATGAAAGGTATGTCAATTTATTCCATAAAGGAAAACAGAATTTATTATTGTATGAATGTTATATAAAGAATGTATAATGAAATGAGAGTAATATATGTACTTATATAATTGGATTAGAATAATATAACAAAATTGTAATTTAACAAAGCAATGAGCTATGAAAATATATATAAAAAAGGGAAGAGAATATATTACAGACTTTAATGTATATAATCGACAATAATGGCTTGTCAGCAAATGAATAGGATTAGTGTATTTTGTAATTGTATTTGTAATTTTTTTGTTATGTGTATAGTATGTGGAAAGGACACTACAGAAACTTTATGTAATGAAGCTGTATGAAAGACTCTAAAACACAAAGTGCAAAATCATACGAAACCTGGCTTTAAAGTGTTAAGTGCATGTGTGATATAGGTGGGTGTGCATGTGATAAACTAAAGATGGCAATACTTCGTGTAACATGAATTTTCTGTGCTCAACAATGTCGTAAGAGTGGCAAGAAATTTACCTTATTGACGGATGTCAGATGTACAGCTGGTGTCCCCGCTGAATAAGTAAGAGCAGTGAGGTAAAATAAATTTCTTGGGCCACTAATATGGAAACCATTTGTCACCGCATTGTAGATTTCACAAAGGATCACACCACTGAAGATGACCTTCATGAATTTGTGCAGTGAAAGCTACTGTAAATGCATGTCATGGACACTCTGACCTTGTGCTAAACATATGAGTGTGAGCTGGGAGGATAACTGACATTGTGCTGGATGCAAATGCTTCACAAGCTAAACACTGTGCAGATGATGACTGACAACAATAGGAGTATACGGTTATAGCAAGCACTTTGTTAGGAGAGAAATCTTATGTATTTATGTGTTAAAAGAAGCTGAAAAGCCCATATAAATTGATAACCATACAGGATAACTCCAATGGCCAAAAATAAAGGCTATGCCCATACCGGCCAGGGTTATCAACTCTCAAAAAATAATTTCTGTATCTTCACCTGTTTGGTTCTGTAAGTGGTAGTGGGCAGACAAATGGTGAGATCCGACACACCAGTATTGCTTAAAAACGTGTATTCCAAGTGTACCTTAAAAGAGGTTATAAAAAGTTATTGGGAAGGTAAAGTTTTATTCATATATTCACATCAACTGTACCTGTCTGTTCATCATTTCACCTGTGCCAAGAATCCTGCATCAGGAGGTTTGGAGCGTACAAGAGGAATTTGCGTGAGCAGCAGAGGGGCACTCCTGCATCGCCATTGTTATGATCTAGAGTACACACAGAGGAATTTATGTGAAGAAGTACATAATTTAAATGAATAATATTGGTCTTAAATGTATTGGCATTGAAGGTATGTTTTATTATTACTACCAGTTAAAGTTCACACAGGATATATGTACCTTACAATTTCCTTCAATTATTCTTTCCAATTAATTTTTTAATTATTCAAGCAGCAATTATTAATCAGTTTCCATTACTTATCTGCCTGCCCATATATGCCATTATTCACTAGAAATGGGAAAAGATCACACAGGAATTGTAGATCATGCTTAACTGGCACTGTAAGCTGGCAGCTGACAAGTGGCTAGAGACTGCATTTACCTGACACTGCATTTGAGTGGACAGGCAGTGTTAGCGTGCAGCTGCCATCACTGCCCAAAATTGTCACTCCAAACACCATCTAAATATGGAACAGATAGTGTTTGTGCCTCGTGAACCTTTTCTAGCATGCACTGCTTAAATCATAAAGCAATGATATTCAGTTACCTAACACTGTTCTCTTAATTTTAAGCATAACTCTACATCATGTCTGTAAATAAAATTACCACAGTGTCAGAGAAATTGTCTGCCCATAGATACTACTTGTACAAAGCTGGAGCTAGTCACCAGTTTTAAATAAAGTAGATTATTCTGCTTATAGTGGAATATATATGGTAGTGAGAAATGTCATGTATGGTTCACGGGCAGCAAAGTGACTTTATAAAGTTCTTCTGGTGTATTTACTGTGGGAATTGGATAGGACTGTAAGTTATCAACTGTTCCACACTAAACAGACCTGAAAAAAGGAAGTCTTGGATGCCTGGAGGGAATTATGTTTTGCCAACAACCACCTCAAACAGGAAAATAAATCTGTTTCCACCTACATGTATTAGTTTTGGCATACTGACACAGTTTATGAAAGCCTTACCAAAGAAGGAAAATTTTTCAAGTATATCTGAGAGAAGTTTCTCCATGTATTAGTAGCAAAATTTAAAACAGTGCCATTGCTGGACCTGACATTCCAAAAATAATATTCAGTTCCAAATTTTAGTTCAATAGAGCTGTGAGTAAGAAGGAAGTTTCACAATAATTCAAGCATTTTATTAAGCTCTCAAAAGGAAACAAGAAAATCCCATGATCAGGGCTTGAAGACCACACAATAGTCAACTGACCATTATGCCACCCTCAGCCATTCGTCATTGGATTTGGTATGAAGGGACATGGGCTCAGCTCACCAAACTCCCACTCCCAGCCATTGTCAAAGTTTAGACCTTGGAGCAGCTACCTCTCTATCAGGTGATTCCTCAATTGGCATCATGAGGCTTAGTGCACCACAGTCTAGTCCTCCCCACAAGAAAAAATCCCTGGCAGGTCCAGGAATTGAGCCTGAGTCCCCCATATCTGTCACATTGACCACTTGCTACAAAGATCGAGTATTAAGCTTTTAGGCATCAAAAGTGATCCACAATATATTTCTGTCATAGCCAACATGATAGAAATGTTCACAAAGTTAGGCTGCTTAATGAGTCTCAAGAGTCGCTGTTTGATAAGTCAGTTTGTTTCTCCTTCCTCGAAAATATGGATGAGTTTAGTCCGGAATGAGATGATTTCTTTTATCAAAACTTCAAACTGATGGAAAGATAGAGCAGTGCTGCTGGGATACCAATATGGTGGGGGATTACTATTGAACACTTCACCAAGACAAATAACAAACTGTACTAGATGTTTAAGGAGAAAAGATCAAGGAAATATAAGTCAGTAGACATACACCATAATTACAATGTGACATAGATGTATTTAATAAAGTCTTTGAGCATGTCAAAAAATGCAATTTGCTATTTTTCTAATATATAATGAAATGAATGACAAAACTAACTGAATGAAACTGAAATCAGATATAAATTCAGACCCCAAACAACAAAGAGTTTTGGCCAATCAGTTGTTATATCCCTAAACAAACCATGCATATTGACATTAAATATCTTTCTAATGCTTATGTGGGTTCTAAAGGAACTATCGTATTGTAACTGCAGTGACCTATGATGTGCATCATGGTGCACACAGATGTATATCCTTCATATCAAATCTTGAAAAATGAACAGGTGATAATCAAATTGTTTGCCTTGATCTGTTGTTATATGCAGTTGTAAATAAAACTGTGTGATCCATACCTGAATGGATGTTTGGACCATAACCTAAGCTGTGGTGTGTTCCATTGGGACAGATGACCATATGAAAATTTGTAAACTACTATCAAGAAGAACGCAGCTTTCTTATAATGGAACTGGTCTAAAAATGTCTATGTGGATGATTATGAATATCTGGTTTGGCAGAGCAAAATTTCTGAGTGGGAAAATAAAATTGTGCCTAATTTTATTCTGTTGCTATGTTTCATTTGCTGTATGTAGCTGTAAGTGTCCTTTTCTATTTTTAAACAGACTGTGGAGTTTTGAGATTGTCTGGTGTTGATTTATTAACAAATAGGAATGCATTTGGTGTTGAGACATTGCAGTACAGTGCTCCAGTTATGGTTTGTAGACTAATGTGATTACAAGACAGATATAGAAACAAGGAGATATTTCAATTAATTACCTCCTCATATGTGCTCATAGGAACATCAGAATCAGATTAGATGGTATGATTCAGAGGCTCAGTCAGTTCTGGGATTGTGTAGGTTGCAGATTTCTTGACTTGCATCATAGGGTGGTGATGTTTTGGAGTTTGGTTAATAGGTCAGGTGTGCACTACGTGCAGGTAGTGATGTGAATGTAACTATATGGGTGGCAAGGGCTGTGTGAAATGGACTGGATGGTCTTTTAGGTTAGAAATTTTCAGGAAGGTGCATAAAGGGTTTCAGATTTAAAAGGTGTAGGATAAACACAGGAAGTGGGTAGACATAGCAACAGTCAATGTTAACTGTTGTAGCTGTGATGGGAAAGAACCAGAGCTTCAAGCACTAATAGAAAGCTCTGAAGCTCAAATCCCTATAGGTACTAAAACCTGACTAAAGCTGAAGATAAGTTCAGCTGATATATTGCAGAAGACCTAAAAGTGTTTAGAAAGGGTACATTAAATACAGTTGCTGGCAGAATATTTCTAGCCATGAGAAGCAATTTATCTTGTACGAAAATTGAAGTAGATAGTTCCTGTGAGGTATAATGGGTAGAGGTTTTACTTGAAAAATTGGCATAAGTAAGTAAATGGTTCCTTTTCCTAACCCTCTGACTCAGATGATACGGTTGCCCAACAGTTAAAGAAAAGTGAGTTTTATCATAAGTAAGTATACCACTCATACAATTATAGTTGGTAGTTATTTCAATCAACCCTCAATTTATTGAAAAAAAATGTGTTTTTAAAGCCCATAGTAGAAATTGTACTAAATGCTTTCTCTGAAGATTATTTTGGGCCTTGATTTAGGAGCCCAGTCAAACTGTAAATTGTAGCAAAAACATACTTGACTTCTTATCAAAAAATATCCTGAATAAAAAAGGGAGCACCATGGGGACACAGGAGTGAGTGACCCCAAGACTGTTGTAGCATGACTAACCACTGCAACATCCAAATCCACCAAAAGTAAAACAAGAACATTTATTAAAAAATGAGTTGTGATTTAAATTCAAATAAATAGTACCTGAGTCAATTGAAAGATGTCTATACAAGGTTCTGATCACCCACATTATGCAAAACAAATCAGATGACTGTTGCAGAATCAACGAAAAAAGCATGCCGAATTGAAAAGAACACAAAATCTCCAAGAATGGCTCGAACTCCAAATTTACTGCAGATTTCAATGTGAGATGATCTTAACAGTTCCCACAATGAAACTGTGTCTCAAAATCTGACACAAAATCCAATGGCATTCTGGTCATATATAAAATACACCAGCAGCAGGATGCAATCAATACCTTCACTGCAGTGTACCAATGGTAAAACAACAGACGATAGTACCACTCAAGTGGAGTTATTAAAGACAGTTTTCCGAAATTCCTTCAGCAAACAAAATGAAGGAAACATTTCAGAATTTGAATTGAGAACAACTGGCACCATGAGTAATTCAGAAATAGATATCCTCATCATAGCAAATTAGCTTAAAGCACTTAATACAGATGATCCCTCCAGTCTGTATAGCACACAAGTAATATTCCTTTCAGAGTATACTGATATCGTAACTCCATAGTTAGCAATCATATACAACCACTCGCTCATTGAAAAATCTGTACCAAAAGAATGGAAAGGTGCACAAGTCATGTCAATACTCAAGAAAGGAAATAAGAATAATCCACTGAATTACAGACCTGTCTAGTAAAGTCATTAGAAGTTAAAAATGAATTGTAGAATGACTTAGATATGGTATATCAATGGCGCAAAAAGTGGCAGTTGCCCCTCAATAAGGAAAAGGGTGAGGTTGTCCATATGAGTACAAAAAGAAATCCATAAAACTTAATAACATGATAAATCACACAACTTTAAAGGCAGTCAATCTGACTAAATACCTGGGAATTGTAATTACAAACAACTGTAACTGGAACAATCACATAATGTCATGAAGAAGGGAAACCAAAGACTATGTATTATTAGCAGAATATTTAGAAGATGCAACAGGTTGTAATCTTACCCTCCCACACATCACTATTAAATTTCTCTTAGTCTCTTCATTATTTTCAAAAGCTTTGAGAGCCGTAACAAATACAAGAGAAAAACTTTTTACTTATCTTCATTTTATCTTGTTGTTGGCCCCAAGTCTTGGGTCTAGGGGTACATTCATGCAGTTGAAATTTTGATTTATAATGTTGTGGGCTATTGATGACTAAATAACTGATGAAGTACTATTTGTTGCTATGACTTTCTTTAATTTTATTCTATTCTTC
Organism: Schistocerca nitens; assembly: GCF_023898315.1. Taxonomy (NCBI): domain Eukaryota; kingdom Metazoa; phylum Arthropoda; class Insecta; order Orthoptera; family Acrididae; genus Schistocerca; species Schistocerca nitens. The sequence goes on from NC_064618.1 coordinate 582,582,107, forward strand.
TATGTCACACTGACTACACAATTTTCATTTTCATAAAACCATTAATTACATTGTTGATGACAAGATTAGCAAAACATGTGTGTTTCCATCAGAGGCATACACACTACTCCTTGCATTCTGTGGTACTCACAATATTCTGAAGAATTTACAAATCGAAAGAGTTTACATACTTTCTTGCCAAAAAAAGAACTGAAGAGCAGTGGGGGGGGGGGGGGGGGGAGGAGAGGGGGGGGGGTTAAAATGTAATATATATATATATTGGAAACTCATTAAAAATTGCTGCTTAAATAATTAAAAGGGAAATTTTGAAAGAATAATTGAAAGAAATTGGAAGGTACACAAATCCTGAGTAAACTTTAACTAATATCAACAGATCTTCAATATTCAATACATTTAAGATCAACATTCACCATTTAAATATAGTACTTCTCATTATCACCATTTGTATAAAGCTGATTATGACAATTGCCCCTCCTCTGCTCATGCAAATTCCTTTTGTTTGCTTTGATCCTCTTGATGCAGCATTCTCGGCGTGTTGTGGAATGATGCACAGATGGTTTTTTTATAAACATCATCTTCCAAATAACATTTATAACACTTGTTTAATGCCCAATTAGAATACACTTATTTGAACAATATTAATGCGGCAGATCTCTTCATATGTCTGCCCGCTACCACTTATAGAGATGAACAGATGAATCAAAAGAAATTAAAAAACTGAAGAAGATATCTGTACTTGTTTTGTTTCTATGCCAATGTTATCTATATTACATGTATAAAAAGAAAAAATGAGGGAAAAAAGAAAAGAATAATAATAATAATAATAATATGATACATTACAATTGCCCCACCGCCTTCCCACTGTGCATTGTCATACAGAGGTGCATGGTGTCTTAGCTTATTTCTCTTTTTATAGTTTGCTAACCCTGGGTGGTATGGGCGTAGCCTTTATTCTTTGGGCATTGGAGTTATCCTATATGGTTATCAATTTATATAGGCATGTCAGCTCGCTTACCACATACATACATAAGTTTTTCTTCATAACAAAGTGCTTGCTGTAAGTGCATAGTCCCATTATGGTCAGTCAGTATCTGCCCAACTTTTAGCACGAGAAGCACGTGCATGCACCTTGACATCTGATACCATCCCTGCTCACATTCATGTGTTTAATACAAAGTTAGAGTGCCAATGTTGTGCGTTCACATAGTCTTCACTGCACAAATTTGTGTAGCTTGTGTTCAGCGGCGTGATCCTTTGTGAAATTTTCAGTGTGGGGACAACTGGATTTCATATCAGCAGCCTGATGAATGTATTTCAACTGGTTGCTCGCACTTATTCAATGGAGACACCAGTCATACATCTGACATCTGCCAACAAGGTCAGTTTCTTGCTGCTTCTACGACGTTGTTGAGCACAGAAAATTCATGTTTTTACAACATTATTGAGCACAGAAAATTCATGTTACATGAAGTATTGTCATTTTTAGTTCATCACGTGCACACCCACATATCTCACGCAGACACACAACACTTTGCAGGCAGGTTTTGTATGTTTTTGCACTTTATTTTTGAGCTTCTTTTGTACCATTGCATTAAACAAAATTTCTGTAGTGTCCTTTCCACATACTATACAAACCACAAAAAATAAAAATACAACTACAAAAATAAACTTATCCTATTCATTTGCTGACATGTCTTTATCATTGGTTATATACGTCACAGTCTAACTGTCATTTTGTGTAGTACTTTTTGTTAAATTATAATTTCACTACATTGTTCAATTCCAATTATAAGAGTACACGTTTTTCTCTCTTTTGGTTTTACATTTTTTGCATAACATCCATACAATAATAGATTCATGTTTCCTTTATGGCATAAATTGGCATACATTTCATTCGAATACACAGTGACTCTTTGTCGGAGCATATTTATCAATTTCAAAGAATTAAAGAAGTAAACAATATTTGCTACAACAGATTCTATGCACTGCTTAAATAGCTACACATGGCCTTGCCTCTCTAGCACTCTCCAGGAAGGATCTTCACACTATAGAGTTGAGGAAATTTCACGGAAAGGCATTTACATGCTCAGTTACATCTCATTACTAGACTTATTGTGATCCCCAGAACTAAACAGTTTGTTGTTTATAAACATAAGACAAAGCTGATGATACCAATTGTATCGAATACTTATTCAGTGTTTAAAGTGCATTTCAATATTTACTTGTTATGTACGTTGTATAAAGGATAACCATTTCATATGCAGAGGTATACAGAGTTGTATCATCAATAATACATTGTTTGTTTCGCGTGCTCACACACTTTCAGCTGTTTCATGTACAATGAGTGTAAAATAGTGTACATATTAGTAACAAACATGCAAAAGACGTTTAATGTAAATCAGGTGTTTGACGCTTTCATGAGTAGTCAATGCTCACAGTAGTTAGGTTTCTAGCCATTGATTATTTGGTAGTGCTCCACCTTGTTCACCATCGTGATATGTGATGTACTGCAACTGTATTCTTCTACACATATTTTCACACTATCACATTCATACGTATCATAAACTTACAACTATATTTACTTGCGGTGTGGCCCTTTCTTATATTTATATGGTACCCAACGCTCAACAAGCATTTATCTTTCTTCACTTTAGGAAGTGTCAATGCAGTTTTCCGTGGATGAAAAAACTTAACACTAACAAAAAACTAAATCTTCATAGATAAGTGTACAGTGACTTGATGGTCACTAATACCTCTTTCCTATATTCAACCATGTATTCATTAAGTTAAGTGTGTGCAGTCATGCTATCACATCATTTAATGTCATGTTCATGTCTCTACTTACCTTATAAATCTGAAAAATAAAGTGTATTATAGGCATGGTGCAACCTCTTATTCATTTGGCCACTCATATTGTACTCACTTGTTTACCTGCAGCAAGAGTTTTCTGGTCCCTCAGTTATAACTAGTGTGTGTACTTTCACTATTTAAATTTGTAACTACGATCCTCAATCTAATATTATTATACATATGTACAACTTAGAGTTTATACCTACCTTGATCGTATCTGATAAAGCAATTGTTGAACAAGCTTGTGCCCCCACTCCCCTCCAAGGTCACAGAACAGGGGCCTAACAAGACCAGTTCAAGGTTTCTGGTGTCATAGTGGCATTAAACTCTGGGTTAGGCACAACTTCCACTATGTTCACCATTGGTGTTTAGTTCACCAATTAGTGTCCTGAGAGGCTCTTGACTGAAATTCTCTTTCCCTCTGTGTGTATTCAGTATATGTGTATCACTTTGCTGTCCAAATTCTGCTGTCTATGGGTTATTTCGTTGTCTGCTATTGTTTTGCATTTGTCAAGCAATTGGCTGGTTACTGCCAGTTGCTTGTGTCTGTACATATTGTACAGGCTGGCCATACGATACTCACCCATTGTAATTGTCTTTGCTACATTTTTGCCCAATTCTTTTATATCCACCTTTGTATTCATGGCTTTCTCCATTGCTGTTGTTATTACCATTATCATTACCATAGATCTAAGTGGGATGAGGTTGCAATCCTTGTTGTACTATGAATCCGTTGTTTACTTGTTGGTCTGTAAATCTCTGTGCTGCTATCCGTAGATTAACAGGCTTTGGTTGTATTGGTCTCTTCATATATTAAATCTATTGAGTCCAGCACAGATAGAAAGTATTTGGTGTCATGTTCTGGGATGGTAATGAGTTTTTCCGTAATGTGGGCAGGAAGATGGCTCTTTAAAATTTTCAGCACATCTACTTGAGATACCAGGTTCATCCAGTATCTGGTTTTATTCAAATATTTCTCAAAATAGCCCCTTAAGCTTCCATACTTGCTATTGAAAGGAGCTGGGTTGAGTACTTCACATCTGAGCCTCCCTTGTACAGCTTAAGACCAATATTTATCTAGAAATTCTCTCTCAAACTGCGCACAATAGTGGCAATGTTCTGCCATCTCCTTAGCCCATAGCAGAATGTCACCATTTGTGTATCCAACAGTAAATGTAATTTTCTGGGCTTCAGTCCAGGTATGAGGTAAAACATTTTGAAATGATCTGATTACAACCACAGAGTGTGTTCTTTTCCCTTCAGAAGTAAATATCAGAAATTGTCAATGCCTAAGTAATCCCTCACCTGCAAGTAATCTTTACAAACACACTGTGCTGTCAGTGACAGGTGTGTCTATGTTCACTTGTCGGGTAGCGCATGGCAACTGGGCTTGCTTGACAGGTGCAACTACCGGCAAGTGTTGCTGCATTGTGTAGCCTGTGCTATTTTCCTTCTATGGGCTAACCGCTTATTGAAGGTATCCAGTGAAGGTATCTAACTTCCCTAAAATCATACGTTTGTTTTCTGTCATATGTTGTTTTGGAATGTCAGTAGATTTGGTAACAGTGCCTCATAACCTTTCCTCCGTTTCCTTTAAACCCAAGTCTATTTTAGCTAAAAGCTGACTTTCTTTCTTTTTTAGAGCTTCTTCTACAGTATCTACATAAATTTTGCATTCTGACACTACCTTTTCAGCAAGGCTACTGCCCTTATCCAGCATTCTGGCTTCAGCCTTTTCAGTTATTTCCTATACATCTGCACATAACTTGAGGTAACATCTCCTGAATTTGAGAATATGCTTCACTAACATTTTGTAACTGACCTGCAAGTTGTTCCTGTTTATAACCTACTGGTGTTACTTTTTCTGTTAATGTATTTATATTGCAAGACATGTTGATAATAATTTCTTGTTTTAGTTTTTTCCCAAGCTCTGTGAACTTGCCGGATAATTCATCAGATAATTCTATGCACATAGTTTTGCTCACCTCACTGAAATGTTGACTAATACTATTCTTAAAATTGTTAAAGGCCTACTTTTGCTGTGCAAATTTTTGTCCTATATTTTCCTGAAATTCCTGTTGTTTTGCAACCTGACATGTTACTAGTTGCATGAGTTGTGTCAAATTGTGGGTGTCACTAATATTGACATTGCTTTTTCGTACCGTTTCCAGCTCTTGCATTCGCGACATAGTGAGCAAATAATCAAAGGAATTTTCGCTGTCATGCACTTCAGTTTCACTATATGGAAAAATGATTCCCAGCGAGAACTGTGAAATTAACTCATCGAGTGTCATAAAAGTGGCATCATGATTAGATATATTACCAGTGTCATCATTTTTTAATAGTGGGTCGCCATCCTGGTTGTTTTGGTAGCCATCAGTCAGTTCATAAGTTGGTGCATTAGTTTCAACTGTTCCCAAGCTCCAATTCCCGCTGTCTTGGCATATTGCATTTTGTAATGAAATTTCAACGATGGCCATTTCCTTTGACTCCATCGCGTACAATGTTTAACAAAATTATGAAAAGAAAAAAAAAATTTAAACATGAAATTTTGTTTGTATTAGTACTTTTCCATTAAAACAGATTTATTTGCATATTCATTAATGAACCTGATTATTCTGTGATACAGACTTACAGAATCTGAATGAACTATTGTGCACTTTGATGTTGACTTTACATAAATTATTGTCTTTCTTATAGAAATGCACTTTCCATAAAGGATATTAATTGGAAGTAAAAGAGATTATTTACTGCGAACGCAGCCATATAAGCATACAATGTAGCAGTTTCCTACCTTTACTGCTGAAATCCGCATTTCCAGCACATTTCGTTTGTAGGCAGAATTTAATTTTAATTTGATCCTTCAAGTTTTTATTAGTTCCAATCTCATGGACAAGTAACAAATGCAACAAAGACCTCATTAGACTCTTGTAAGGATAAAATGGATCATTTGTCTAAAAAAATTGAAAGATCTGTTCATATACAGCTCAGCGCCATCATGTCATGGTCCCATTGAATAGCGGTGCAGGGGGGGTAAAATGTAATATATATATTGGAAACTGATTAATAACTGCTGCTTAAATAATTAAAATGGAAATTTTGAAAGAATAAGTGAAAGAAATCAGAGATTAGATGATATTAGTTTTTCGTTCCATAGATCCGTGCTGAGGAGATCCTTGTGGATGTGGATCATGTCAATTTTTTTTTTAATATAGAAAGCTGAAATAACAATACTAATAGTATGAATATATATACAATACATCATTTGTTTCTATTAAAAAATGCGTCAATGGAGTAGAATAGTATGAATACATATACAATACATCATTTGTTTCTATTAAAAAATTCGTCAATGCGTAGAAGGAGTTGGCCACTAGTAAGTCTTTCAGGCTTCTTTTAAACTGATCTTTATTTGTAACTAAATTTTTTATGTTTGCTGGCAAATTATTGGTACACAGATCCTGAGTGAACTTTAACTGTCACTAATATCAACAGAGCTTCAATATTCATTACATTTAAGATCAACATTCACCATTTAAATTTAAACACTTCTCTTTATCACCATTGTGTGTAGAGTTGGTTATGATGATAGCCCCTCCTCTGCTCATGCAAATTCCTCTTGTTTGCTTCGATCCTGTTGATGCAGGGTTCTCAGTGTGTTATGGAATGATGAACAGATGGTTTTTTTAATAAACTTTGTTTCCAAAATAATGTTTATAACACACCTTTAATGTCTGATTAGAATACACATTTGTGAACAATTTTAATGTGGCAGAATTCTTCATATGTTCGCCCGCTACCACAGATAGAGACAAACAGATTTTTTTTTAACAATGTTAACATGGCAGAACTTGAAATATGTCTGCCCATTATCACTTATAGAGACAATCATATTTTTTAACAATATTAACTCAGCAGAGCTTGTAATATGTCCACCCACTATCACTTATTGATTGATTGATCCATTTTTAACTACAGCTGCACAATGTGCAAGAGATATTTGGATTTTTTTGTTAATATTAACAGTTTCACATATAATATACCTTTACTTTATGTTTAGTGAGGATCCGTCCTATTTTGGATGAAAGGCTTCTCACATAAACATAAAGTAAAAGTGATTTTTCATCCACCGGCGAAGACAGCTGCACTCCTGGGTTCCGTTAAAGATGACTTACTACTCCACAAGCCTGGAGTTTACAAGATACCATGTGAATGTGGCCTTTCATATATCGGACAAACGAATCGTACAGTCCAAGAGAGGTGTACGGAACATCGCAGGGACACTCGGCTCTTACAACCCAGTAAATCGGCTGTGGCAGAGCATTGTATTGATTCTGGTCACTCTATGGTATATGAAAATGTCGAAATTCTGACTTCTGTTTCATCTTTCTGGGACTCCGTAGTAAAAGAGGCCATTGAAATCCGCTTGACGAAGAATTTAATTAATAGAGACAGCGGTTTCACATTAGATAAATCATGGAATCCGGCACCTTCAATATTGAACTTACAAAGACGTCGCTACAGTTCAGCTCCCAGTAATACATCGACCTCCCAGCATGGATCGAATGCGCAGCCACAGACGTAACTCATACATATTGTATGTCTTTGCCGCCGATTAACATCACTGGCGTCTTGTTTATCTGTGGCCGCATGTGCAGTGGCGCGGTCCGCGAGTTTAAAAGGATGGAGCGAGCACTGGAGCGTCAGTCATACGGCTCTCTCTGAAGATGGCTGAAAGGTATACAGCCGAAATATTAGAAGAAGAAGCAGAATTTATGCGGCTGCATTCCCAAAACCTAATGGAGCAGTCTTTGCGCCGCGAAAACCTGAAGATTCAATGGTCTACAGGATTTGTGATTATCTACCCCCTCCATTATTCTTATAATTTTTTTTCTTAATTTTGAATGTTTTGATGGCATCTCCAGAATTTCCCCAAAACATACTCTTATACTGGAGGTGAGTGTGTACAACTGCATAATATACACACTGAAGGGTGTTGTAGCTGGTACAATTTTTTAATGTATGCAGCACAAAACAAGAAGTACTTAATTTTTGTTCATTTCCTCAATATGTGCTTTCCATTTCAAGTTGTCTTGTAGATGACGTCCAAGAAATTTGGTACAGGCTGTTTTGGCAATTGTCTGTCCATATAGCTCTAGATTGGGTGATATCAGATTTTTTGTTTGTGCTGTGTGTATATCCATAGCTACAGTTTTTTCAGTGTTTATTATTAAGTCATTGTCATCAAAGTAACATGTTAGCCTGTCAGTGGCTTCTTTTATGTTTTTTACAAGAGTTTCTTCTGGGTTTCCTGTAATTAGAACACTCGTATCATCAGCAAATTGAAATATTTTACTGCTGTCATTGCTTATGTTTAGGTCATTTACATAGAGTAAGAACATAACAGGACCCATTATAGAGACAAACAGATAATCCTAAGAAATTAAAAAATTGAAGAGCATATCTCTCCTTGTTTTGTTTCTGTGCCAATGTTATCTAAATATATATCTGGCACACTTAAAATTACTATTATTAATTGCACAATCTGATATAAATTATAAAATTTATTTCTGAACTCGTAATTTTGGCGAAGATACTGTAATGTAATGTATCATATTATTATTATTATTATTTCTCTTTTTTTGCTCCCTCATTCTTTACTTTTTATTTATATTGTCACGCAGAAGAAGGTGTAAGTAGATGAATGACGAACACTAACTTCACTTAACGAAGGTTTATTCAGCACCTTCACATACAAGAGTGTGGAGCAAACCGCCTCTGGCCAGAACACATACAGTTTATATATAGCCACATTACATTCCAGTACAATGATTCTTGACATTTGTCAATACTTCGAGAATGTTCTTGAACCGAATATAAAAGTTAAAAAAGGCTGAATGATGTCATTCTTCATCATTTTCTCTACCTCGTTGTGAATTTTTCAACATTCCATTGTTGACACATGGTATGCTCTCCGGCTTATTGGTTGATAGTCTGCAATGCTACTCCAGTACTTCACCATCAATTTGTCTAATTTGCTCTTCACCTGTGGATTGAAGCATTGAGGGAACTTTTGAGGAATGGCAAGTAGCTTCTTCTGTTGTTCCTTAGTGATATCTGGTGACAGTCAAGCTAGAAGATGTTGTCTTGTAGTGGTAGCACTAATTTCACCCACAGACTCGGCATGGGAGGTTTCTATGATGCTCAGCTGTTCGTCAATTAATGGCTCGGCGTTTGCTACGCACATGCATCTTGGAAGGATCTGTTGTTCTTGGTGACAGTTAACTATCCACAATTCACCAAATCCACTCGTAAACAAGATGACAGAGGCTGGGTGGTATGCTTCCTTTACATTCCACCACAATATCCATGGTTGATGTATGGTATGACACGTGACAGTTACCTTTCTCGCGCTGACTGCAGGAATGATCACATTTAGTCTTCACACACTCGGATGCACTTCTTCCTGTCCACAGGAACTCATCTCATCTAGTATAATCTTCGAGTGGCCACAATCTATAACTGCCTGAGAAGCTTTCAAAAAGTCCCATCCGAGAATGATGTCATTACTACACTCTTGTAAGACGATGAATTCTAAGGGCTGTGTATTTCCACTTATACCTACACATATGGTACATCTTCCTGTAGGTTTTACATATTTCCCATTAGCCACTTTCAGCAGAGATGTTTTGCTGTCAACGAATATGGTTTTCTGCAGCTGGTGATGGTACTTCTCTGAAATGACTGAATATGATGCTCCAGAGTCCACAAGAGCTTGGGCTGGTTGGCCATTCATGAGGATATTGACATACACTCCTGGAAATGGAAAAAAGAACACATTGACACCGGTGTGTCAGACCCACCATACTTGCTCCGGACACTGCGAGAGGGCTGTACAAGCAATGATCACACGCACGGCACAGCGGACACACCAGGAACCGCGGTGTTGGCCGTCGAATGGCGCTAGCTGCGCAGCATTTGTGCACCGCCGCCGTCAGTGTCAGCCAGTTTGCCGTGGCATACGGAGCTCCATCGCAGTCTTTAACACTGGTAGCATGCCGCGACAGCGTGGACGTGAACCGTATGTGCAGTTGACAGACTTTGAGCGAGGGCGTATAGTGGGCATGCGGGAGGCCGGGTGGACGTACCGCCGAATTGCTCAACACATGGGGCGTGAGGTCTCCACAGTACATCGATGTTGTCGCCAGTGGTCGGCGGAAGGTGCACGTGCCCGTCGACCTGGGACCGGACCGCAGCGACGCACGGATGCACGCCAAGACCGTAGGATCCTACGCAGTGCTGTAGGGGACCGCACCGCCACTTCCCAGCAAATTAGGGACACTGTTGCTCCTGGGGTATCGGCGAGGACCATTCGCAACCGTCTCCATGAAGCTGGGCTACGGTCCCGCACACCGTTAGGCCGTCTTCCGCTCACGCCCCAACATCGTGCAGCCCGCCTCCAGTAGTGTCGCGACAGGCGTGAATGGAGGGACGAATGGAGGCGTGTCGTCTTCAGCGATGAGAGTCGCTTCTGCCTTGGTGCCAATGATGGTCGTATGCGTGTTTGGCACCGTGCAGGTGAGCGCCACAATCAGGACTGCATACGACCGAGGCACACAGGGCCAACACCCGGCATCATGGTGTGGGGAGCGATCTCCTACACTGGCCGTACACCACTGGTGATCGTCGAGGGGACACTGAATAATGCACGGTACATCCAAACCGTCATCGAACCCATCGTTCTACCATTCCTAGACCGGCAAGGGAACTTGCTGTTCCAACAGGACAATGCACGTCCGCATGTATCACGTGCCACCCAACGTGCTCTAAAAGGTCTAAGTCAACTACCCTGGCCAGCAAGATCTCCGGATCTGTCCCCCATTGAGCATGTTTGGGACTGGATGAAGCGTCGTCTCACGCGGTCTGCACGTCCAGCACGAACGCTGGTCCAACTGAGGCGCCAGGTGGAAATGGCATGGCAAGCCGTTCCACAGGACTACATCCAGCATCTCTACGATCGTCTCCATGGGAGAATAGCAGCCTGCATTGCTGCGAAAGGTGGATATACACTGTACTAGTGCGGACATTGTGCATGCTCTGTTGCCTGTGTCTATGTGCCTGTGGTTCTGTCAGTATGATCATGTGATGTATCTGACCCCAGGAATGTGTCAATAAAGTTTCCCCTTCCTGGGACAATGAATTCACGGTGTTCTTATTTCAATTTCCAGGAGTGTAGTTTCCAATCATTTTTGTAGTGATCGACGGTGGAGGAATTTTTTCTTTGGTGGCCTTACCTCCAAAGAAGTTCGCACCCTTTAGTTTTCCAGATTGTGATTGGCTGGAGCTTCTAAATGGTGATGGCGACCTTGATCGGCATGTTGGGAGCGTCCTCTCCAGTGGCTAGCATGCAGCAATGGTGAACTACGTCATCCTGCACCCACATCTTCTTGTTCACCTTCATTGTCCCGGAGTTGGTGTCGGCTAAGATCAGTCTGCTGTCTTCTGGTGTGGGCATAATCAGGTATCCACTGTCATTCTTGACAATAGTGCACCACATGTCCCAGTCGTCCACAGTGGAAACATACTGTTTGGTTATCCTGGGTCCACTGGACATCAGTCTTCTTTGGTGCCCAAACAGGTTCCTCATGTGGCATTGTAGAAACCTAAAACCAACTGGGTCTCGACTTTATCACTGTTTTAAAGGGAAATGAAGGACGAGAGATTGGGTTCAATGTCTGTTCCACTTCCTCCCTTATGACCTCTTGAAGTGTCTCAGTTTTTTGCTCACTATGCAATCCAAGTGCCTTTTGAACTTCCTCTCTCACTATCTGATGAAGAAGACTTGTGAAATCAGTTGCTTCCTCCATCACAGACATCAATATGATGTTTGGAAGCCATTCAAACTTCTTGTGTGTAAATCTTTTTTGATGCATCATCTCGATATACTGGCACCATTTTATGAAGACCTTGAGGAGCAGGGCTTGATACATGTCCTCAGCAACGCCCTTCATGAGATGTAAAACCTCATCTTCCTCCTTCATTCTAGGATCCACTATTTTACACAATTCCAAGACATCTTGAATGTAGGATGCTGTAGTTTCTCCTGGACACTGTGCCCTGCAATTTTGTCATCGTGTGTTGCTGAAATACATGCACAGTTCCACCTGGAATACTTTCCAGCTTGTGAACTTGTCATTGTTGTTCTCATACCATTGCTTGGCAGTGCCCTTCAAGTAGAAAAATATTTTAGCCAAACACATGGCGTCATCCCATTTGTTTAATTTGGCTATACGCTCATATACCTTCAGCCACTTGTTTGGATCTTGGCCATTGGCAAGGAGGTAGGATGTCTCATGTGGTGGCACACAGTTGCTGTCATTGTCACGTCCTCTTCTTCTTCTGTCACCAATAGAGTGCAATCTGTTGAATGTGGCTCAAACTGTGGTTTCTCGCCACGTAAATTGCAGCTCTGTCATGGCCTGATGGGAGCCACTCTTTTGTTGATAATGGGTGCTATCACAGATCCAATACCTGGTGCCTCCATCAGAATAATGTCACATAGAAGAAGGTGTAAGTAGATGAATGACGAACACTAACTTCACTTAATGAAGGTTTATTCAGCACTTCCACATACAAGAGCGTGGAGCGAATTGCCTCCGGCCAGAACACATACAGTTTATATATAGCCACCTTACATTCCAGTAAAATGATTCTTGACATTTGTCAATACTTCTAGAATGTTCTTGAACCGAATATAGAAATTAAAATCTTACAGTCCAGGTGAGTTTTGAACTCATGTCCCTCCAAGCAACATCACAGTGCTACTCAGCTTCTTCTGTGACAATACACAGTGTGCGTCAAAAAAATGTATACACACTTTGAAACATCATAGAAAATTTATTTCCCGTACTACAATGTTAAATTTCTGGAAATGGAAAACTTAAAGTCCAATCGGAAAAATAAATGTACTTTGCAGATGTGATTGATGTTCAAACTGGTGGTCTTCAGCATCAATACATTTCTGAATACGAGTCACCACTGATTCCATACATCGCACAAAAGTGTCCAATGAGATTTCTGCGCACACCACCTAAATTTCATTCCAAAGTGTGTCCAGGTTACATGGTTTACGTTTGTACTCCTCATCTTTTACTGTGCCCCATAAGAAGAAATCCAGCAGCTTGAGGTCTGGAGAGTGTGCAGGAAACTCGATTGGTCCCCTGCATCCTATTCACTGGCCTGGCACATTGTGATCCAGGTGTGCTCATACATACGTATAATAGTGCGACGGGGTTCCATCTTGTTGGAAATAAAACTCATCATTACCGTATAATGCATGAATGGCAGAGAATATGGAGTCAGCAAGCATTGTTATGTACCTATCTCCAGTAACAGTACCTTCAAAGTGGAAAGGCCCAATGAGTCCCCTTGCAGACGAACCACACCACACATTTACACCAGGCAAATTCACACCCTTTTCAACAGTAATGTGAGGATTATCTTCAGCCCAGTACACACAGTTGTGCCTATTGACAATTCCATTGAGGTCGAATTGGGCTTCATCCGACCAAATTATGCTACCCATAAATCCTGGTTCACATCTCACCATCTCTTGAACCCATTCACAAAATTCTAACCTTCAATCTGGATCGTCATCACTTAGCTGTTGCACCAACCTTGGAATGTACACCTGAATCTTGCCTTTCTTCAGAATGCGTAGCACACTACTAGCACTTACATTACTCTCATGTGCCACTTGCATTGAAGATTTTTGAGGTGAACACTGAAACAGTTCCAAGACTGCAGTTGTGGAATCATCACTTGTAGCTGTACGAGGTCGCCCTGATCGACCTTTATGCACATCGCACACTGTTCCATGAATTTCGAATTTGTCTCGTAGACATGTAATTGTTAACCTTGAAGGTGGTTCTGTACCATACTCACTTCTCCACTGTCTTAGAACTGCAGCTACATTCTCAAACTTCCAGTACCACTTAATGATCTGCTTCTGCACTTCAATGCTCAAACGCACGTCTGCCATGTTGTAGTTACTTCCTTGCCACTGCTGCCACCTGTTGAAGAAACATAACATTACTTTCTCACAGATATTTAACCTTGTAGAACGGGAAATAAATTGTCTATGACAGTTCAAAGTGTGTATACATTTTTTTGACGCACCCTGTATATGAGTGAGCTGACAAAAAAGTCACAATGATGGGTTCAGACCAGAAGAATATACTCAGTTATGAGTAGCAATCATTCAGCCATGTAAACTAGAGTATTCACAGATATGTTGACTCATGAAAGAACAAAATATGAAAAAATATTAGGTCCTAAGTTTACAACAAGGGGATTGACCCAAGAATCCAGACCACACCTGGTACAAAGCAGCAAAAAAGTTTCTTCACAACAAAATGAATGAAGTTCATAATCATCACAATAAGTTCAATTACATGCAGTGAGTAAATGTAAGCTGCATGTAGGCTCAATCAATGGTTGTACAATCTCTTTGAGTACACACACACACACACACACACACACACACACACACACACACACACACACACACACACACACACACACCAGACACAGTTGCGATGACCAGGGGTACCCAAAACAGAGCTAAGCATGAGTCTGTCCAAAACTCAAGTTTCAATCAGATACAGTATTGCAATATTCAGGATACATATATGTAAAAATTCACGGTTAGCTTTGAATGAAGACACAATCCAGTAGAGGACCAGAGTCAGTATATGAAAGCAAACATGTATACATCTTCTTATATTATCTGTACTAGTAAATGTCTTCCACTGTCCATACAACCTAATCTACTTACAGAAAGACCTAGAAGATCAATTTACAATTGATAAAAAAAATACGTATTGATATAAAGTTACATAATGCACTGTACTTGAGAAAACATGCATTTATGCTGAATAGCACTGTCTTTAGCATCCTTGGCAAACAATTCACAAATATCAGTCGCAATACAGATCCAGCTTACAGATGCTCAAGTACATAACCCAGCACCCACGATCTCTTGCAAGTTGACTGGTCCAGCAGGGTACAGTGATACAGCAGTGTGGGGAGTGGATCTGCCTGCTTCTTTCAGCTTCCTCCCTAGAGTTTTCATCACATGCTCCAATTAATAGGTAACTTTCCATCTAGCATTCACATCAAATCTTAAAACACTGTTTTGTGTACTAAATAGGCTGTTCAATACCTCCTTCACATCACACGAGACATGTTCTCCTTAGTAACTGTTGTGACTCCCCGATCATTCAAAGTGCTGCCACGCAATTATGCGTGTCCTCTACATGCGGTGCTGTCTGCCAGCCGTGCAGCAGCCATGCCACCTAAGTGGCCAGCCAGCCAGGCACCGCTAGACTTGGACTCAGTGCTCATTCGAATGTTACCGTGTTCACATGTCTTGCTTTGTCAGCTTGCTCAGTGACTTATATGTGTTGTGTCATTTTGAAATATACATGTTCAACTTGACGTTATAACAATTGGCGATGAGGTAGTGGATTTTTCCTTTTCATCGTTGACCCACAGGTTTCCATGGCTACTGTCGAGCAACTATTGCAAGGTCTCATTGAACAGCAAACGCTTCTAACATCGGCGATTCACGATTTCGTTGCAGCATCAAAAGCAGGGCGTTTCTCATCGTTGTCTAACCTCTTTTTCCTCCTTACACCGAGACGGCGGAAGACTGGTCTGATTACGAAAAACGTCTTTGACAGCTCTTCTTGGCATTTCATGTCAAGAACAAACAAACTTGTAAGTCTCTGTTCCTTTCATGGGTTTCACCTCAAATGTATCGGTTGTTGTTGCAATTGGCTCCTTTGGACGATCCTGCGTCTTTGTCCTTTGCTGAAATGTGCTCACTTCTGTCTGTCTATTTTAAAAAGCAAATGCATGTGGTAGCCTCTCATGTTAATTTTATCATTGTCAAAAACAACCGCATCAATCCTATCGCGCTTGGGCTGCTGAACTTCACGGCCTCAGTTGAAAGTGTCAATTTGTTACTGACATTCACAAGGAATCCTATGCCGATTCCATGGTACGGGATGCTAATATCCTGTCGGCACCTAACAAAGAAGTGAGGCAACGTACCCTTCAGTTGGCAAATTTGACTCTAGATGAAGTCCTATCCATCGCACAGTCTTTTGAAATTTCTCGCGCTGCTGGGGTGCAAATAGAGGCGTGGGGTGACGTCGGGGAAATACAACCTCTGTGCGCTGTTGACGACGTGTGTGGTGCGTCCCCGCCAGCCGAGGTGGCCGCAGTGTTCTCCCACGTGCAGCCTTGGCCTAACCATAAAAAACCCTCTAAGAAACTGCAGCAAAATCCCTGGCAACTTCCTTCATGTCTGCGGTGTTTTACGAAACATTCATGCGAGGATTGTCCCAACATTGGGCTGTGTGTCACAATTGCAAAAAGAAGGGTCATGTGTCTTCCATTTGCAAATATGACCACATAAGTGATGTTCATGAACATGATGCTGATTCTGATTCTGTGTTGTCTGTCAATTGCACTTCTTCCCTTTCTGGGAAGTTATTCCTCACTGTCCAAATCCTTGATCGGGATGTTCGCATGCAGGTGGATACCGGTTCTGCTGCCACTATAATTAATTCTCAGACGTATCTTCAGTTGGGTTCTCCACTCCTATCACCTGTCACTCAGCAGTTACGGACATACAATAAACAGAATATTTCTGTCTTGGGACAATTTAATGCTGAGGTATCTTGCAAATCCGTCATTCGCACTGTTCCCATATTTGTGGTGGACCAGAGTAACGCAGAGAATCTTTTTGGTTTCGATGCCTTTTGTGTTTTTGGATTCTCCATAGATGACTCTGTCAATATCGTCTCTGATGCTATTCCTTATGCTCAACTGGATTGCTTGTCGATTACATTTTCGTCCCTTTTTTCTCCTGGGTTAGGCCGTGCAAATGACTTCGAAGCTCATATCATGCTCAAACCCATTGCTCGGCCTAAGTTTTTTTGGCCTTAGCCCATTCCTGTGGCCCTTCGTGATCGGGTAAAATGGGAGCTGGATCAACTCACTGCTTCAGGGGTCTTGCTTCCTGTCACTTCCAGTGAGTAGTCCTCTCCTGTCGTTTTCGTTGCTAAGCCCAATGGTGATATTCGTCTCTGTGGTGATTTTAAAGCCACTGTAAAAGCGCAATGCCTCATAAACATTTACCCTATGCCTCGACCTGAAAAATTGTTCACTAAACTTGCAGGAGGCCAGCATTTTTCTAAAATTGACCTGTCAGAAGCTTATCATCAACTTCCTCTCGACGCTGCTTCCCGGCAGTTTCTGGTCCTTAACATGCCTTTCGGCCTCTATCAATACCAAAGCTTGCCATTCAGGGTTGCCAGCACACCTGCTCTCTTTCAGCAATTCTTGGAACAATTATTGCTCCCTGTCCCTGGGTGTATAAATTACATGGATGACATTGTTGTCACTGGCTCCACCATTGAAGAACATGTTCAGAACCTCTGCACAGATTTTCATGTCTTACAGACTGCCGGTCTTAAGTGTAATCTTCAGAAATCACAATTTTTTCAGGCATCTATCACGTACTTGGGGTTTCAACTCTCTCGGGATGGTATTCGTCCACTTCAGCAAACTGTCGCTGCGATCGATGCCCTTCCTTGCCCTACATCTGTTAAGGAACTGCAGGCCTTCTTGGGGAAAATAGCATACTATCACAAGCTTTTACCATCTGCTGCTTCGGTGGCTCAGCCGTTGCATCGCCTGTTGCATAAAAATGTGCCCTTTCACTGGTCCGCATCATGCGACGCGGCTTTCCGGGAATTGAAGACGATGCTGAAACAGGCCCCATGCCTGGCTACTTATCAACCTGGCCAACATCTTGTTCTTGCCATGGACGCCTCTCAATACAGGGTCGGTGCAGTACTTGCGCACCGTTTTTCTGACGGCTCTGAACAACCCATTGCTTATGCCTGCAAAACACTCACAGATGCCCAACAAAGGTATTCTCAAATTGAAAAAGAAGCTTTGGCCATTATTTATGCTCTTCATAAGTTTGGTGTTTTTCTCTATGGATCCAAATTTCATCTTGTTACGGATCACAAACCACTTGTTTCCTTGTTTCATCCATCAACATCACTTTCCGACAAGGCTGCACACCGCCTCCAGCGATTGGCTCTTTACTTGTCTCGTTTCAATTATGAGATTCATTTCTGGCTGACGGCTCAACATGTGAATGCTGATGAAACCACTTGTTTTCTTGTTTCATCCATCAACATCACTTTCCGACAAGGCTGCACACCGCCTCCAGCGATTGGCTCTTTACTTGTCTTGTTTCAATTATGAGATTCATTTCTGGCTGACGGCTCAACATGTGAATGCTGATGCGCTGTCTCGCCTTCCCATGGGTCCTGATCTGGCATTCGATAGGGACGAACATTTGTGTTTCCACCTGGATGTTGCCGAGCAGCGGGTTGTGGACGGATTCCCCATCACCGGGGACCGGCTGGTGGCTGCTACAGTTTCTGATCCCACCCTCTCCCAGGTTTTACGCTGTATTCAGAAGGGTTGGCCAGATTGTCTGTCCGCTAAGAGTTCTTATCCATTGTGGAACTACTACGCTTTGCGGTACTGCCTCACTTCTAGGGATGGTGTTATCCTCCTTTCTACCGACAAAGCTTCGCCAGCGTCTTTGCGTGCTTTGGTCTTGCGCCTAGGGCACTGGGGTGTGTCTTCATGAAATCTCTGGCGCGCCGTCATGTGTACTGGCCTGGCATCACGTCTGAAATAGCGCACATGGTCGCTGCCTGTGGCCCTTGTGCATCACAGGCCACTGCCCTGAAGTCATCTTTGTCACCATGGCCTTCGCCTGAGACGCCCTGGGAGCGCATTCCTGCTGACTTCATGGGACCTTTTTTAGGTACTTATTTGCTCCTCGTAATTGATGCCTACCCTAACTTTCCTTTCATTGTCCGTTGCACGTCGCCTACCACCGTGGCAACCACAAGTGGTCTCGGCTGCATTTTTTCTTTGGAAGGCCTTCCCTCTACTCTTGTTACTGATAATGGTCCGCAATTTGCCTCTTCCAAAATTGCAGATTTTTGTGCTCTTCACGGTGTTACGCATGTCACGGCCCCTACGTTCCATCCACAATCAAACGGTGAGGCTGAATGAGTGGTCCGCACATTTAAGGCTCAGATGTGGAAACTCCTGACTTCTTCTGCTGCTGATGATGCGCATGTCCAGTTTCTGGTTTCTTACCGTTTCACCCCCATGGGCGACCACAGCCTGGCCGACAGCCCCGCACGCTACTTCATCTTCTGCGGCCTTCCACCTAATGTCCATGGATGCCTTCGCTTGGCCGGTTCAATGCCGACCACCTTGTCTGGGTACGGGGATATGGCAGGTGGCCAAAATGGAGTCCGGGCTGCATCTTATGACACCGTGGCAGATGCCTGTATGAAATCCAGATGGACATGGGTGTTGCAGTGCATCATTCAGACTACCTTCGGCCTCGTGTGCCGGCAACACCTGTTCCGAATGCCGCTACACCACCTTCCGCTCTACCTGACGCTCGGGATCTTGGCATCTCTCATTACTCACTATGTAGCCCTCTCACCATCAACTCAGTGCCAGTACAAGAATGGATGCCACCAGGAGACGTGCCCATGCAGGGACCAGATGACCAGCATCTGTCGGAGCCAATCTACTTGCCTCCTTCTCCTACGGACGCCGACACATCGCCCATGTCTCCTGTTATATCAACTGGACTTGCTGCAATGGGCAGATTGGTGCATGGGGCCCTAGCAGATTTGACCCCTACATCTGCTGTCATCTTGACCCATTATCATCGGGGACACTTCGGTCCGTACAGGAAGCCTCCTCCTCGAGACTTTACAGCCAGTCAAACAACGTCTATGGACGTTAGCAATCTACAGGTCACCTCCATCAAGACCAGTGAAAAACTTTCAAAGGGGGGAAAAGTGTTGTGATTCACTGATCATTCAAAGTGCCGCCACACAATTACACGCTTCCTCTACATGCAGCGCTGTCTGCCAGCCACGCAGTAGCCACGCCACCTAAGCAGCCAGCCAGCCAGCGGCCGCTAGACTTGGACTCAGTGCTCATTCAAATGTTACCGTGTCACATGTCTTGCTTTGTCAACTTGCTCAGTGACTTATATGTGTTGTGTCGTTTTGAAATATATGTGTTCAACTTGACATTATAACAGAAACATTTTCAGAAATAAAGTTAGCTGGTCTGTGATTAAACATGGTGCAGCTTAGCTACACCCAATAAACTCCGCACCATCAAGGGAGCACAAATGAGTGGAAGTCTTCTCTGTGGGCTTCTCGCAGGGGCTCTGTGGTCCTCTACCACTTCAGCCACACTTGGCTGACGCATGGCTATCTTCTCTGGCATGAGGCCCCATCATGTTGTCACTGTATCTCACGTTTAACAGTGGCCCACCTTTTGGTGGACTGTCCACATCTCGTCGCTCTAAGTTGGAATTTTAGTCTCCCTGACACCCTTCCTTCTATTTTAGGAGAAGATGCCTCCATGGCTAACTTGGTTTTACATTTTATACATGACATGACCTGTTGAAGAATGTTGTAAGCCTTTCATAATATCCTAAAAATCATTGACATAATCCATCCAACTGGTATGATTCTTACTACAATATGTTCTAAACAGTCTTCCAATCTCCCTCATATATCTTGGTGCAAGGTTACTGGAAGAATGGTACACCGAGGTTAGAACATGTCTTACTTTTGTGTGATCAACAATATCTTTTCAAGCTTGTGATGTAAACTGAGAACTATCATCAGAAAAAATTGTTTTAGGAATATCCACCTGATGACCTGATGAAAATATGTTTCCAAACTTAGTGATTATTTGCTTACTGGTAGCTTTCTTAAGAGGAAACAACTTTATGAACTTTGGAAATACATCAACAACCACAAAAACATAACAAAATCCATTCATAGACTTAGGTAAGGGTCCATAAACATCCATAGACATGAGATCAAGGTTACTATTAGGCAGTATGTTTTGTATTTCACCTCTAGTTGTTTGGTTATTTACCTTCACTCTTTGACATCCGTCACAGCTGGCAACCTTCTTCTTGACTCTCCTACCTATGTTATAAAAGCAGATGTTTTCCTGAATCTTTTGTGATCATTTGGTTGATCCACAATGACCAAAACTCTATGTGTATAATTAATTAAAGTATCAATACACCATTCTGGCCAACATAGTTTCCAATCATCTGAATCAGTCTTATGTCTCCTGAATAAAATACCCTTGTGTACCATATAATATTGATCAGTCATTTGTTCTCCTTTCATACCCAACATGCTCTTAATAGTTTCCAATTTTGATCACAATTTTGATACCAGCGGGTGTCTTTATAAATTTTTAAGATCTCTTTTTCCTCTTTCACACCTTTCAAGTATATAATTTTAAACTTTTGTCTCCATCCACAAAGCTGTTAGATGATTCACTTTCTAAAGGTAGCTTAGACAAAGCACCAGCAACTACTCTGTGTGCACCCTAAATGTACCTGATTTCATTATTGAATTGCTGTAAAAACAAGACCCAACAAGTAATTCTGTTATGGTATAGCTTACACTCCTGGAATAACATAATGCTTTGTGATCAGTATAGATAATGACTTTGTGACCTAGTAAATAATTTTTAAGTTTGTTGAATGCCCAATATACAGGTTGAAAGTTCTTTCTTGGTTACAGTGTATGTCTTTTCATGTTTTTGAAATACTCTACTAGCAAATGCAAGAGATCTGTGTTCAATAACACCATCAGCTTTAACCTCCTGAAATAAATTTGCACCCAATGAGCATCACTACTGTATGTCATAATACAAAAAGGAATAGACAAATCTGGTTCGAACACAACCTGACTTTCACACAACTGTCCTTTGATCTCATCAAAAGCATCCTGACACTCCTGATTCCAATCCCAAATGGTATTCTTTCTCAAAAATTCTCACAAGCATGGAACATTCAAAGCTTAGCTGCTACAAAATTTTCTGTAAAAATAAGTTAACCTAAAAAAATTATTTAAGCTGTTTTTTGTTGCGAGGAGTAGGAAAATTAGCAATATCTTCAAGTTTCTCTTTATCGGGTGCAGTACCTTTTGCAGATATAACATGTCATAAAAATTTAACTTCTTCCACACCAAATTTACACTTACCGATTTTCAAAAGCATGCCTCATGATTCTAATTCTGAGACCACATCTTTTATGATATATGCTTCTTTATACTGCCCTATCCAGCCTGTCAACATATTGTAAAAATTGTTCAAGGCAATTGTCAGGTCCAGGTCCACTGCAATCTTTCTGGTAATCTCGTTTTTAGTGCATCAATCAATGTCATTTCGTCAATTGGCCTGTCAAGGTGCGCTAATTTCTTAAGTTGATTCTTACAGAACTCTTTCACAGTTTCATCCCTATTCTTATAATTAGGACTATTCAGAAATTCACTTTTAATTCTTGTTCAGCTTCTGACCAAAATTTGTTTAAAAACCTTTTTGTGAAACTTTGATTTGTCTCCCACTGACTTAAAATTAGATTTACCCAAGACAGTGCTTCACCTTCAAGACATCTTTTAACAAACTTAATTTTTTGATTGTCACTCATACCTGACACAAACTGCCTCTACAGTGGTGCAGAAAATGCACTGGATGTAAATTGTCAGATGGAAAACTTTGACTGTATGAATACAGATTGTTGTGAATGCAATTTTCCTGAACTACTGAAATTTTATGATCAAAAACATTTACATTAGTTAGCATAGTGTTTTCAACATTAACTTTTTTTTTATCTAAACAACTAAAGTTCTGTTCCTTTTTTTTCCCCTACAACCTTTTTTTGAACTTTGATATCATTAACATTCTTCTCCTGTTGGAAGATTGTGCAACTAACTCATTTTCCAAAACAATAAATTTATTTTCTAAGACATCGATTTTTTCGTTCACACTTTTTTATCCATCTGACAATCCATTTTTTAGTTCCAAAACCTGATTACTAAGTTGGTCTATTTGGTACTGTACCCCGTCCATTTTATGATTGTTTTCAGTTTGTATTTCGGTTAACTGATCAGTAACTGCACTCAGTTTTGCCAAAATCAACTGCATAATACTTGGTTTCACTGTTTCTCTGCTGACTACACTTTCACTTTGTTCGAACATGTCTAGGCTATGTCCTACAGCTTTCATCACCACTACCCTTGTCTCTATCAATTATCCTAGCAATCACAAGACTCAACCAAAAATATTAATTTCAGAAATAGCCTGTATTTAATTTTTTTCTTATTGATGTCTCTCATCGTAGTTGTAAAGTACTGTTTTGATTGATCCAATCTGCCATTGTTGATATTATCTCATCATTTTTTATCCAACTTCATTGAGCAGCTCTCGGGTCTTCTTTTGTCAAGTGATTGGAGTTTCTATATGTACATAAAAACTGGAAATGATACTAAACACTGTACTTTCTTCTTCTGCAACAGACAAGACTTAATTATCAGTCAACAGATCATGGCTCATGCCCACACTTGTAATCTTACACTCCCACACATCACTATTAAATTTCTCTTAGTCTCTTCATTATTTTCAAAAGTTTTGAGAGGCATAAGATATACAAAAGCAAAACGTTCATTTTTTCTTGGTGTTGGCTCTAAGTCTTGTGTCTAGGGGTATATTCTTGTGGTTGAAATTTTGATTTGTAATGTTGTACGTTCCTGATGACTAAATAACTGATTAAGTACTATCTGTTGCTATGATTTTCTTTTATTTTATTCCATTCTTCTATGTCACACCAACTTCACAATTTCCATGTTCATAAAACCATTAATTACATGGTTGATGACAAAATTAGCAAAATACGTGCATTTCCATCAGAGGCATACCCACAACTCCCAACATTCGGTGGTACTCACAATATTCCAAAGAGTTTACAAGGTGAAAGTGTTTACATACTTTCTTGACAAAAGACGAATCTTTGTCAAAATACATCACTACTTTTTAAATGAGTCCAGAAATAAATTTTATAACTATTGTCAGATTGTGCAATTAATAAGAGGAATTTTAATTATAGTTTCAATCATTTCCAGAAGAAGAAGAATTTTAACCTTAAATACATATTGATTGTAACAAATTAATTTATTTTGGCAAATTTTAGCCTGAAGTTTAGTACAATGTATACAAAATTAAATGAAATTCTTTCAGTAAAACAGCCGAGAATGTTCATCTATAGAAGAATTGATAGTATAAATGGTATCGGTTGTTTCTATTAAAAAACGTAGTGTGTCCCACTACAAGGTGTACTAAAGAGGGTGCCTACACTGTGCTTGTTCATCCTCTGCTGGAATATTGCTGTGCAGTATGGGATCCTTAAATGATAGAACTGACAGAGGACATCAGAAATGTTCAAAGAAGGGTAACTCATTTTGTGTGATCATGAGAAAGTGAAGAGAGAGTGACAGATTTAGTAAGCCAGCTGGGATGGAAATTATTAATACAAAGACATTTTTCATTGTAACAAGGTCTTTTCACAAAACTTCAGTCACCATCTTTCTCCTCTGAAACTGAAAATTTTTTTATCATTACCAGCCTACATAGGGAGAAATGATCAACATAATAAAATAAGACGAATCAGAGCTGGTACAGCATCATTTAACTGTTCATTTTCCTCACATGCTGTTAGGGACTGGAATGGTAGCGAAATTGTTGGAAGGTTGTTCAAAGAAACCTCTGCCAGGCACTTAAGTGAGAGTTGTAGAGTAGTCATTTAGATGTAGATGTAATTATTTTTTGATTGTCTCATTGTAAGAAAGAACATTTGTTGGTTTACTCTGCTTTATTTTATCTTGCCTTACATTGGTTGTAAAGTGTACAATTTAGTCTAGGTGTGGCATCTAGCACAACAATGGTTTCCCTAGTTTTTGAAAGAAGTTAGTGATTTTTGTTACATGTGAAGTGTGAATTGCTCACCTTCAATCAAATGTTTTGTGTCAAATGCTGACCAAATGGTTTGCGAAGGTGATATTATGTGGCTAAAGTATCCAAATGGTTGCAGTTAACTGACACCACACAAATCAATAGCACTGTATTGCAGTTGCTGATGCATCTACTGTGAAGGCTACAGGTGTTTATAGTGACAGGTGAGGTAAGAGTGCTGCATCTATGATGGTTATCTTAATATCACAAACGTTAAAGGCTATGTCTGTTACTGTTGTTCATCTTGATGCATCTCAAGTAATTAGAGAATGTTTAAGGTACTGTTATACTGGGCCTCTGTCAGTGTATTTTTGTGGGCAAACCTTTAATAGAAGTTGAATAATTCCGGGAAGCACCTTAGCTTGTCGCATTATGAATTACTTTGAAATTGTGACAATATTGATTAAGCCTTGAGCACTGACTGAATATCCACTGCTTGATGGATGAAAGACCAGGTCTTGTTTAAAAAACCATGTAAAAATATACCATGAGTGGTTGATATGTTCTGCCTCTTCAGATTATGTGATGATGTTGTTGTCAGTGTATACATTGCGGACTAAATACACATGAGCGATTACAGTCATAAATAACTGAAAGGTTTCTGCTACACTATAGAGTCCGAAGTGTATTCAGCAAATTTAAATGGTGTACAAACCAGAGGCTTTGATATATTCTGCAGAACAGTTGGTACTCTCTGAACACTCAGTTGTCTGTAATCACTAAATGAGTGCCATTTCTTCTTCTACACAAGTATTATGAACAGTGCCAAAGAGCTAGTGCAATGTATGAGGTAGAAGACTTCCTGGGACAGCAGTTGGGAAAATTATTGTGTGGATGCTTTTTAGTTGTTTATCTATGTAGTGTTTTTTTACATGAATGTGAGGAGCAGTGGCAAGTGGTGTATGGCTGACTCTCAGACACCTACTTATGCAGATATTGGATGGGTAATGTATGGATATTGGTGTAATAATTCATTGGACGAAGTCTCACTGGCAATCAGTCAAATGCTTGCGTACATTGTTATTTATTTACACATCTAGTTGTATAGGACCAATTTGAGGAGAAAATCTCCAAGGTCATGGAATGTGTTAGTATGTGAAATTACAACATCAAAGTAACAACAGATAAAATGAAATGTATATGAAACAAAAAAAGTCAAGCCATAAGTTTAATTAAACACAATCAACAATATAACATTAGAATCAGCTTAATTTTTCAAGGAACTCATGAGCAGAATAGAAGGAATGACACATGAGAAAACACTTCAGTATCGATTTGAAAGTGCTTGGATTACTGCTAAGATTTTTGGTATCTTATCGAAAATGGTTGCAGCAATATACTCCACACATTTCAGCACAAGAGTTAAGGAAGTGCAATCAAAATGCAGACTGGATTTCTGCCAGGTACCAAACTAGTGAGCAGGGGTTGACAAGAGGTTCACAAACTTGCACTACTTATTGAATGAACTGCCCATTTCTGAGCCAAAAATATCCTGTTAGATTAGGAAAGGTTACCCCCAAGCACAATATCGTATGACAAAAGCGAATGAAAATAAGTGAAGTAGGCTAATTTTCACTTACTTCAGATACCACTTTAACAGTAAAAATGGCAGCATCTTTGAACAAGATTCTGAACATGGGCTTTCCACAACAGTTTACTATCTATCTGAACACCTAGAAATCTGAACCATTCAGTTTCACTAATCATATGCCCATTCAGTGAAATTAAAATTCTGGGTTTTGTTGAATTGTGTGTAGAAACTGTAAAAACTGAGCCTTATTGTGATTTAGCATTAGTTTTTCTACAAGCCATATATATATATATATATATATATATACACTCCTGGAAATGGAAAAAAGAACACATTGACACCGGTGTGTCAGACCCACCATACTTGCTCCGGACACTGCGAGAGGGCTGTACAAGCAATGATCACACGCACGGCACAGCGGACACACCAGGAACCGCGGTGTTGGCCGTCGAATGGCGCTAGCTGCGCAGCATTTGTGCACCGCCGCCGTCAGTGTCAGCCAGTTTGCCGTGGCATACGGAGCTCCATCGCAGTCTTTAACATTGGTAGCATGCCGCGACAGCGTGGACGTGATCCGTATGTGCAGTTGACGGACTTTGAGCGAGGGTGTATAGTGGGCATGCGGGAGGCCGGGTGGACGTACCGCCGAATTGCTCAACACGTGGGGCGTGAGGTCTCCACAGTACATCGATGTTGTCGCCAGTGGTCGGCGGAAGGTGCACGTGCCCGTCGACCTGGGACCGGACCGCAGCGACGCACGGATGCACGCCAAGACCGTAGGATCCTACGCAGTGCCGTAGGGGACTGCACCGCCACTTCCCAGCAAATTAGGGACACTGTTGCTCCTGGGGTATCGGCGAGGACCATTCGCAACCGTCTCCACGAAGCTGGGATACGGTCCCGCACACCGTTAGGCCGTCTTCCGCTCACGCCCCAACATCGTGCAGCCCGCCTCCAGTGGTGTCGCGACAGGAGTGAGTGGAGGGACGAATGGAGACGTGTCGTCTTCAGCGATGAGAGTCGCTTCTGCCTTGGTGCCAATGATGGTTGTATGCGTGTTTGGCACCGTGCAGGTGAGCGCCACAATCAGGACTGCATACGACCGAGGCACACAGGGCCAACACCCGGCATCATGGTGTGGGGAGCCATCTCCTACACTGGCCGTACACCACTGGTGATTGTCGAGGGGACACTGAATAGTGCACGGTACATCCAAACCGTCATCGAACCCATCATTCTACCATTCCTAGACCGGCAAGGGAACTTGCTGTTCCAACAGGACAATGCACGTCCGCGTGTATCCCGTGCCACCCAACGTGCTCTAGAAGGTGTAAGTCAACTACCCTGGCCAGCAAGATCTCCGGATCTGTCCCCCATTGAGCATGTTTGGGACTGGATGAATCGTCGTCTCACGCGGTCTGCACGTCCAGCACGAACGCTGGTCCAACTGAGGCGCCAGGTGGAAATGGCATGGCAAGCCGTTCCACAGGACTACATCCAGCATCTCTACGATCGTCTCCATGGGAGAATAGCAGCCTGCATTGCTGCGAAAGGTGGATATACACTGTACTAGTGCCGACATTGTGCATGCTCTGTTGCCTGTGTCTATGTGCCTGTGGTTCTGTCAGTGTGATCATGTGATGTATCTGACCCCAGGAATGTGTCAATAAAGTTTCCCCTTCCTGGGACAATGAATTCACGGTGTTCTTATTTCAATTTCCAGGAGTGTGTGTGTGTATATATATATATATATATATATATATATATATATATATATATATATATATAGAGGGAAACATTCCACATGGGAAAAATATATCTAAAAACAAAGATAATGTGACTTACCGAACGAAAGCGCTGGCAGGTCGATAGACACACAAACAAACACAAACACACACACAAAATTCAAGCTTTCGCAACAAACTGTTGCCTCATCAGGAAAGAGGGAAGGAGAGGGAAGACGAAAGGATGTGGGTTTTAAGGGAGAGTGTAAGGAGTCATTCCAATCCTGTGAGCGGAAAGACTTACCTTAGGGGGAAAAAAGGACGGAGTAGGACCAGGTGAATCTGATGGAACCAAAGGAGTTGAGATTGGAGAGGAAATTCTGGAGTTCTTCTTCACTGTGAGTCCAGATCATGAAGATGCCATCAATAAATCTGTACCAAAGTGGCATATATATATGTATATATATATATATATAAAAACAAAGATGATGTGACTTACCGAACGAAAGTGCTGGCAGGTCGACAGACACACAAACAAACACAAACATACACACGAAATTCAAGCTTTCGCAACAAACTGTTGCTTCATCGGGAAAGAGGAAAGGAGAGGGGAAGATGAAAGGATGTGGGTTTTAAGGGAGAGGGTAAGGAGTCATTCCAATCCCGGGAGCGGAAAGACTTACCTTGGGGGAAAAAAGGGCAGGTATACACTCGCACACATACACATATCCATCCGCACATACACAGACACAAGCAGAGATTTGTAAAGACAAAGAGTTTGGGCAGAGATGTCAGTCGAGGTGGAAGTAGAGGCAAAGATGTTGTTGAAAGACAGGTGAGGTATGAGCGGCGGCAAATTGAAATTAGCGGAGATTGAGGCCTGGCAGATAACGAGAAGAGAGAATATACTGAAGGGCAAGTTCCCATCTCCGGAGTTCTGACAGGTTGGTAGTAGTGGGAAGTATCCAGATAACCCGGACGGTGTAACACTGTGCCCAGATGTGCTGGCCGTGCACCAAGGCATGTTTAGCCACAGGGTGATCCTCATTACCAACAAACATTGTCTGCCTGTGTCCATTCATTTGAATGGACAGTTTGTTGCTGGTCATTCCCACATAGAAAGCTTCACAGTGCAGGCACGTCAGCTGGTAAATCACGTGGGTGCTTTCACACGTGGCTCTGCCTTTGATCGTGTACACCTTCCCGGTTACAGGACTGGAGTAGGTGGTGGTGGGAGGGTGCATGGGACAGGTTTTACACTGGGGGCAGTTACAAGCATAGGAGCCAGAGGGTAGGGAATGTGGTTTGGGGATTTCATAGGGATTAACTAAGAGGTTAGAAAGTTAGGTGGACGGCGGAAAGACACTCTTGGTGGAGTGGGGAGGATTTCATGAAGGATGGATCTCATTTCAGGGCAGGATTTGAGGAAGTCGTATCCCTGTTAGAGAGCCACATTCAGAGTCTGATCCAGTCCCGGAAAGTATCCTGTCACAAGTGGAGCACTTTTGGGGTTCTTCTGAGGGAGGTTCTGGGTTTGAGGAGATGAGGAAGTGGCTCTGGTTATTTCTTCTGTACCAGGTCGGGAGGGTAGTTGCGGGATGCGAAAGCTGTTTTCAGGTTGTTGGTATAATGGTTCAGGGATTCCGGACTGGAGCAGATTCGTTTGCCATGAAGACCTAGGCTGTAGGGAAGGGACCGTTTGATGTGGAATGGGTGGCAGCTGTCATAGTGGAGGTACTGTTGCTTGTTGGTGGGTTTGATGTGGACGGACGTGTGAAGCTGGCCATTGGACAGGTGGAGTCAACGTGAAGGAAAGTGGCATGGGATTTGGAGTAGGACCAGATGAATCTGATGGAACCAAAGGAGTTGAGGTTGGAGAGGAAATTCTGGAGTTCTTCTTCACTGTGAGTCCAGATCATGAAGATGTCATCAATAAATCTGAACCAAAGTTTGGGTTGGCAGGCCTCGGTAACCAAGAAGGCTTCCTCTAAGTGACCCACGAATAGGTTGGAGTACGAGGGGGCCATCCTGGTACCCATGGCTGTTCCCTTTAATTGTTGGTATGTCTGGCCTTCGAAAGTGAAGAAGTTGCGGGTCAGGATGAAGGTGGCTAAGGTAATGAGGAAAGAGGTTTTAGGTAGGGTGGCAGGTGATCGGCGTGAAAGGAAGTGCTCCATCGCAGCGAGGCCCTGGATGTGCAGAATATTTGTGTATAAGGAAGTGGCATCAATGGTTACAAGGATGGTTTCCGGGGGTAACAGACTGGGTGGGGATTCCAGGCATTTGAGAAAGTGGTTGGTGTATTTGATGAAGGATGGGAGACTGCATGTAATGGGTTGAAGGTGTTGATCTACGTAGGCAGAGATATGTTCTGTGGGGGCTTGGTAGCCAGCTACAATGGGACGGCCTGGATGATTGGGTTTGTGAATTTTAGGAAGAAGGTAGAAGGTAGGGGTGCGGAGTGTTGGTGGGGTCAGGAGGTTGATGGAGTCAGGTGAAAGGTTTTGAAGGGGGCCTAAGGTTCTGAGGATTCCTTGAAGCTCCGCCTGGACATCAGGAATGGGATTACCTTGGCAAACTTTGTATGTAGTGTTGTCTGAAAGCTGACGCAGTCCCTCAGCCACACACTCCCGACGATCAAGTAACACGGTCGTGGAACCCTTGTCCGCCGGAAGAATGATGATGGATCGGTCAGCCTTCAGATCACGGATAGCCTGGGCTTCAGCAGTGGTGATGTTGGGAGTAGGATTGAGGTTTTTTAAGAAGGATTGAGAGGCAAGACTGGAAGTCAGAAATTCCTGGAAGGTTTGGAGAGGGTGATTTTGAGGTGCCTTGGTGCATGGCCAGCACATCTTGGCACAGTGTTATACCATTCGGGTTATCTGGATACTTCCCACTAACACCAACCTGTCAGAACTCCGGAGATGGGAACTTGCCCTTCAGTATATCCTCGTTATCCACCAGGCCTCAATCTCTGCTAATTTCAATTTGCCGCCGCTCATACCTCACCTGTCTTTCAACAACATCTTTGCCTCTACTTCCACCTTGACTGACATCTCTGCTCAAACTCTTTGCCTTTACAAATGTCTGCTTGTGTCTGTGTATGTGCGGATGGATATGTGTGTGTGTGCGAGTGTATACCTGTCCATTTTTCCCCAAAGGTAAGTCTTTCCGCTCCCGGGATTGGAATGACTCCTTACCCTCTCCCTTAAAACCCACAACCTCTCATCTTTCCCTCTCCTTTCCTCTTTCCCGATGAAGCAACAGTTTGTTGCTAAAGCTTGAATTCTGTGTGTATGTTTGTGTTTGTGTGTCTATCGACGTGCCAGCGCTATAAATATATATATATATATATATATATAAAAACAAATATGATGTGACTTACCGAACGAAAGTGCTGGCAGGTCGATAGACACACAAACAAACACAAACACACACACAAAATTCAAGCTTTCGCAACAAACTGTTGCCTCATCAGGAAAGAGGGGATTTTTTGAGGGTAATGGATTGTTCAGTTTGGAACTGGTATAGGGACTGATGGAAAGAAGGGTTGCAGCCAGAGATGGGAACTTTAAGTGTGAGGCCTTTGGGGGTAAAGCCAAATATCAGACAAGCCTGAGAAAATAGAATATGGGAGCGTAATCTGGATAGGGCGAAGGCATGTTTCCAGAGGGAATGTAAATAAAACTTAATGGGGTCATTGTGGGGGTGTTGTGAGGGTGACATGGTATTAGAAGGTGGAAAGTGTAACATGAGGCTGAAATGAAAATTAAAATAAAAATATATGGGAAGAGATAAAGGTGGACTGGAAAGTAACTGGAGATCTGGTGTGAAAAAAGGTGAGAAGGTGTTGGTTACAGCTGGGCTATGTTGGACTTGGGTTGGTAGACAGCGATGTGCACAAAGGTTAGGTGGTTGTGTTGCCGCCAAAACACGTTAAAGGACGGAGAAATTCGGGAAAATTTCGAAAAAACTGCGTGTAATATATTAAAAGGAGTGGTTTTGTGGTGGCAGATTATGAAAATGAGGCTAACAATTGTCTGACGAGGAAACAATGACGTTAAAACCTGTGGGAAGCGGATAAAAATTATCAGTGATGTGGGAAAAACGGAAATGCAAATAAAGCGAAAGTTATTAGAATTAGCCGAAATGGTTGTTTAAAAGGTGAAAGGAACTGTTTGTGAATTAGAAATGGTGGATTTTATAGCGGCGGTAGTGTTGAAAGCGGTAAAAAAATTTTTTGGTTATGGTTTGGAAGTGGGTTACGTATTTTAAGTATATATAGGCGGGATAAAATTGTATAGCAGATTACGGTAAAAAGGAGAAGGTGAATACAAAGTGAAACTACTGGCAAAAACAGAAAGAGAAAATAAGACGACAGAAAAGATTTCGAAATGCAACAGTGACAATAACAAACGTAATTGTTGGGTTCAAATTACTGATATCAATATAATAGAGGGAAACATTCCATGTGGGAAAAATACACTCCTGGAAATTGAAATAAGAACACCGTGAATTCATTGTCCCAGGAAGGGGAAACTTTATTGACACATTCCTGGGGTCAGATACATCACATGATCACACTGACAGAACCACAGGCACATAGACACAGGCAACAGAGCATGCACAATGTCGGCACTAGTACAGTGTATATCCACCTTTCGCAGCAATGCAGGCTGCTATTCTCCCATGGAGACGATCGTAG
This sequence comes from Schistocerca nitens, assembly GCF_023898315.1. Lineage (NCBI taxonomy): Eukaryota > Metazoa > Arthropoda > Insecta > Orthoptera > Acrididae > Schistocerca > Schistocerca nitens. The sequence goes on from NC_064618.1 coordinate 582,614,934, forward strand.
AGATGCTGGATGTAGTCCTGTGGAACGGCTTGCCATGCCATTTCCACCTGGCGCCTCAGTTGGACCAGCGTTCGTGCTGGACGTGCAGACCGCGTGAGACGACGATTCATCCAGTCCCAAACATGCTCAATGGGGGACAGATCCGGAGATCTTGCTGGCCAGGGTAGTTGACTTACACCTTCTAGAGCACGTTGGGTGGCACGGGATACATGCGGACGTGCATTGTCCTGTTGGAACAGCAAGTTCCCTTGCCGGTCTAGGAATGGTAGAACGATGGGTTCGATGACGGTTTGGATGTACCGTGCACTATTCAGTGTCCCCTCGACAATCACCAGTGGTGTACGGCCAGTGTAGGAGATGGCTCCCCACACCATGATGCCGGGTGTTGGCCCTGTGTGCCTCGGTCGTATGCAGTCCTGATTGTGGCGCTCACCTGCACGGCGCCAAACACGCATACGACCATCATTGGCACCAAGGCAGAAGCGACTCTCATCGCTGAAGACGACACGTCTCCATTCGTCCCTCCATTCACGCCTGTCGCGACACCACTGGAGGCGGGCTGCACGATGTTGGGGCGTGAGCGGAAGACGGCCTAACGGTGTGCGGAACCATAGCCCTGCTTCATGGAGACGGTTGCGAATGGTCCTCGCCGATACCCCAGGAGCAACAGTGTCCCTAATTTGCTGGGAAGTGGCGGTGCGGTCCCCTACGGCACTGCGTAGGATCCTACGGTCTTGGCGTGCATCCGTGCGTCGCTGCGGTCCGGTCCCAGGTCGACGGGCACGTGCACCTTCCGCCGACCACTGGCGACAACATCGATGTACTGTGGAGACCTCACGCCCCACGTGTTGAGCAATTCGGCGGTACGTCCACCCGGCCTCCCGCATGCCCACTATACGCCATCGCTCAAAGTCCGTCAACTGCACATACGGTTCACGTCCACGCTGTCGCGGCATGCTACCAGTGTTGAAGACTGCGATGGAGCTCCGTATGCCACGGCAAACTGGCTGACACTGACGGCGGCGGTGCACAAATGCTGCGCAGCTAGCGCCATTCGACGGCCAACACCGCGGTTCCTGGTGTGTCCGCTGTGCCGTGCGTGTGATCATTGCTTGTACAGCCCTCTCGCAGTGTCCGGAGCCAGTATGGTGGGTCTGACACACCGGTGTCAATGTGTTCTTTTTTCCAGGAGTGTATATGTAAAAACAAAGATGATGTGACTTACCGAACGAAAGCGCTGGCAGGTCGATAGACACACAAACAAACACAAACACACACACAAAATTCAAGCTTTCACAACAAACTGTTGCCTCATCAGGAAAGAGGGGAATATATATATATATATATATATATATATATATATATATATATATATATATATATATATATATATATATATATATATATATATATATACATATATATGTCTGCTTGTGTCTGTATGTGTGGATGGATTTGTGTGTGTGTGCGAGTGTATACCTGTCCTTTTTTCCCCCTAAGGTAAGTCTTTCCGCTCCCGGGATTGGAATGACTCCTTACCCTCTCCCTTAAAACCCACATCCTTTCGTCTTTCCCTCTCCTTCCCTCTTTCCTGATGAGGCAACAGTTTGTTGCGAAAGCTTGAATTTTGTGTGTATATTTGTGTTTGTTTGTGTGTCTATCGACCTGCCAGCGCTTTTGTTTGGTAAGTCTCATCATCTTTCTTTTTATATATATATATATATATATATATATATATATATATATATATAGAGAGAGAGAGAGAGAGAGAGAGAGAGAGAGAGAGAGAGAGAGAGAGGGAAACATTCCACGTGGGAAAAATATATCTAAAAACAAAGATGATGTGACTTACCGAACGAAAGTGCTGGCAGATCAATAGACTCACAAACAAACACAAACATACACACAAAATTCAAGCTTTCGCAACAAACAGTTGCTTCATCAGGAAAGAGGGAAGGAGAGGGAAAGACGAAAGTATGTGGGTTTTAAGGGAGACATTTGTCTGCTTGTGTCAGTGTATGTGCGGATGGATGTGTGTGTGCGTGCGAGTGTACACCTGTCCTTTTTTCCCCCTAAGGTAAGTCTTTCCGTTCCCAGGATTGGAATGACTCCTTACCCTCTCCCTTAAAACCCACATCCTTTTGTCTTTCCCTCTCCTTCCCTCTTTGCTGATGAAGCAACCATTTCTTGCAAAAGCTTGAATTTTGTGTGTATGTTTGTGTTTTTGTGTGTCTATCGACCTACCAGCACTTTCGTTTGGTAAGTCACATCATCTTTGTTTTTAGATATATACATATATATATATGTCTGCTTGTGAGATGTCTGTTTGTGTCTGTATATGTGTGGATGGATATGTGTGTGTGTGCGAGTGTATGCCCGTCCTTTTTTCCCCCTAAGGTAAGTCTTTCCGCTCCCGGGATTGGAATGACTCCTTACCCTCTCCCCTAAAACCCATATCCTTTCGTCTTTCCCTCTCCTTCCCTCTTTCCTGATGAGGCAACAGTTTGTTGCGAAAGCTTGAATTTTGTGTGTGTGTTTGTGTTTGTTTGTGTGTCTATCGACCTGCCAGCGCTTTCGTTCGGTAAGTCACATCATCTTTGTTTTTAGATATATTTTTCCCATGTGGAATGTTTCCCTCTATTATAATGATATACATATATACATATATAAAGAACAGGAGTGGCCCCAACACAGATCCCTGGGGCACCCCCGCCTTTGACTGTACCCCACCTTACAGCCATTCTCAACACTGAATAATGTTCTTATGCTGTCTATAGCTAAAGAAAGAGCTGAACCAGTTGTGAGCTACTCCCTGTATTCAGTAATGGTCCAACTTCTGGAGCAATATTTTGTGATCACCACAATCAAACACCTTATTTAAATAAATAAAAAATATGCCTCACATTCAAAACCTTTTGTTTAATCCATCCAGCACCTCACAGAGAAAAGATAATATAGCATTTTCGGTTGTTAAATGGCTTCTAAAGCCGAACTGTACATTTGATAGCAAATTTTGTGACATAAAATGATCAATTATCCTTACAAGCCCAGCTTTTTCAATAACTTTAGCAAACACTGATGACTGCAGAGTGAAAATTTCATTCTGGAAACATCCTCTAAGCTGTGGCTAAGCCATGTCACTGCAATATCCTTTCTTCCAGGGGTGCAAGTTCTGCAAGGTATGCAGGAGAGCTTCTGCGAAGTCTGGAAGGTAGGAGACAAGGTACTGGCAGAATTAAAGCTGTGAGGATTGGGCACAAGTCATGCTTGGGTAGCTCAGTTGGTAGAGCACTTGCCCACAAAAGGCAAAGGTCCCGAGTTCGTGTCTCGGTCCGGCACACAGTTTTAATCTACCAGGAAGTTTCATATCAATGCACACTCCCCTGCAGACAAATGCACTTCAGAGATGATTGTCATCCCACGAGGGAGGATTACAAACAGAATAGCTATTCAGAGTCCCCAAAGACTATCACGATTACTTTACCAGCTGAGGGTGTGGCTTTGAACTTTTTTTTCAGAGGAGATCGGGTGTGGCACTACTCCAAGAATTACCATTTTGTTTCTGGTTCAAAGTGATGAACCTGTGACAATGTTTGAGAAATAATTGTCTCAATCAGCCTCTTAACTCACAAGCAATTCCAGATGGTCCTTTATTGTTCTTTATGGTCTTCAGTTAGGTGAAGAGCAACCCAGAAGACACACACCTCTGAATAGTACCCCAGATGGTGGATGAATGTGTCAGCACTAATGACAGAAACATCCATTTGTACAGTGAAGTGTTTGATTTCCATCAATTAACTACCTTGGATGAGAGTGTCTGCATGTTCCAACATTGCAGGAGTTATGACCCCCCCTTCTCTCTTTGCTCCATTTCTTTCACTGGTCTTTCCTCTATTTTCATCCTTCTTTATACTGCTGCTATATCTCAGGGTTTTCAATGCAGAAATGTAGTGAGTAGGGGGCACATGTGTGTGGTGGTTCATGATATTGTAGTGCTATGAGGGAGTGTCACTTGTGCCTCTGGTTTGAGAAGACTGATGACTGAAGTACAAACATTTCTCAAAAGAAAAACAGGTATGTGCTCTCTTTTCTTTTAAAACCATAAATAGTAGCGTAGCTAGTGCTATCTATCGTTCTACTAAACTGAATGAGCATGACACCATTGATGAAGTTTCAACCTCGAAAGAAATTTATTAATACCAATTAGCTGAAATAAAAGAAAAAGACTCATCCAATCCAGAAGTCACTCACAGTTAGAGTAATTAATTTTTGATGTGTGCATAGTGCTCACAGATACTTAAAAGATTATTTCAGTAATTCTATCACTGTCTGTTTATGAGTTGCTAAGCAACATATCAACAAGTTGACTATGCAATGATTATAAGTTTTCGTATCCCATCAGTAAATTGCTTCTCTCTTGCTTTAAGCATCAAGATGATTACTATGTCACTCATATAAGTCTTTGATAGTTATTATCAAGGTAATGTCCATAAATTGAGGTTAATGTTACTGAATCATGCACGTGACAATAGTGCCTGATATCCAGCTGCGTATCTTAAACTCCGTACCAATATTTGAGAATTTGCAAGCGATTTGTTTGCACCAAAGTTGGGCTATGGTTCTCTAGAATATTTTTTAAATCAACTGCAGTTTGTAAATAAAGAATTCTATGCCCATTCATGAAGGTTACAGCAGATCCGCACTTGATGACCACTTGATCGTGCTCTCGAGCAACATGGAAGTTTTTGTTCTTAGGAAGTGAAAACATATCATGCCTAATGCAGCACAGTGATTTGCTATGTTAAAGCATATTTATATCTATCTCATTAGAACTCATTACCTATTAAATGCTGTACATAATTAAATTCTTTACTCTGCAAATAACAATAAAATTTAGAAATGAATTACATGTATAAAAAAAATCTCAAGTTGATATGGCATCATGGGTCACTGCTTGTTTTGACTCCCCTACACTCACATGATGCAAATTAGATACAACTATATTGTACATACTCATGTAATGCTACAGTCACAGCTGTATGTTGCCAGCTGGCCAGCTGGCCAGCACATTAGACATTGGACAGGTTTGCATGACCTCATTGTGATGATGGCGGACATCTCACCCTGTGACTCACCACGATTTTGTTCACTACTAAGTCTCCATAGGCATTCTGCAAGTGCTTATGAATATCTGCAATTCTCTGGTTTTCCCCCAAAAGAAAATCAATGACAGCTCTCTTCTAGGAGTGAACGGACATTACAGAGACCATTTTTGAAGGCTACATATTGGATCACCATCTATTAAAACTTCGTGAAACTATAGGTGCTGAAGTAGGAATATTCCATGATGTCTCACAACAAATTCTACATTTTTCATCTGAAATTGGCCAAGGAAAAAATTGTGTTACATTACTTATTGAAACCCCTTGTAATATAATATACTGGCTTATGCTATATGAAATCACATTCTTCGTGCCAATGCACAGTGGTAAATGAAAAGCATTCAAGAAAGGCTACACAATCCATAAATAGCCCTTGTGGTGTGCAATGTATTCTTAATGAAAACCAATAAAAATGTAGTGTTTAACTGCCTTCTTACTGTTGTAGATGAAGTTGGTATGATTTCTTAACAAGCTCTAAACAAAATTCTTTTGTATAATATAAAACAGGGATGTATATGTAACTGGTGTAATTCATAATTTTTAGAAAGTACTGAATGTTTATGTTTTATTTCGTATAACATTAGCATCATTATTTCTGCTATGAGTATTTTCTCCACACATTTCATATTCAACTGTCAAAGTTCATTTTTATTTAATTTAAATCAATAAATACCACATTTTTAACATGACAATTTTTACAGGTGCTGCTTTATGACTTCAGTGCAAAATATCATATTGCACCCATCATTGAAATAACAGGGACACAGCTTGGAGAGTACTTTGGTGCCAGCATTGCAACTGCAGACATAAATAAAGATGGTTATGATGATATGATCATTGGTGCACCAAGGTATTCAACTACCTCCATCCCAGATCAAGGTCGCATATATATCTCTTTAGGAGGTGAAATAATTGTAAGTAAAGCTACTTATTTCCATAAATAAACTATGTCATTCTGATGTAATTAAAATTCTGATAAGCATAGAAATATCTGACCTCTGAGTTCCTACATTATGTATCCAGTGTTTCTGTGCACTTAGAGAAGTAGAAAATAAAGCAATCTAGTATCTTTGGACATAAGCTGTATCAAACAGTGAAATATGTCACTTTTAGTGTTATATACAGGTTTGAAATACATTTGCTTTTCTTTTATAGAACAAAGAAATGGAACACATTGATGGCGGAATAAGGAATGCACAGTTTGGGACAACAGTAGCAGCAGTTGGTGACATTAACAATGATGGATTTGAAGGTAAAGTGCTTCTGGATATGTAAGTCCATTACTAGTAAAACGCAGAAAATATGAAGCAACACAACTTGTCATTAGTATTGCCATGGTTTTGAGAGGCAGCTGATTTTGCTAAAAGAGAACAAGACCACAGGGCCTGATGTAAACCCTATCAGATTCTATACAGTTTTCTGTACAGTATCAGTGCTGAAGTAAACTCTTATTTAGTCATACTACAGACACCTCAAACAAAAACTGTGCCTAGAAGTTGGAAGAAGGCACAGGTTACATCAGTCTACTAAAAGGGCAGTTGAAGTGGTTGACAAAACAGACAGTCAATATAATCAGGTACCTTGAAAAAAATGACCTGATCCATGATTCCATAAACATCAGCCATGTGAAACCCAGCTAGTGCATCCCTAATATGGCATCCTGAAAGCCATGGCCAAGGAACTCAAGCAGATACAGTATTTCTTAAATGCAAAAAAGCATTTGACTCAATATCAAGTCAATATTTTTTAATCAAATTTAGGTCATACAGGATGTTAAACAACATATTCACTGGGTTAATGATAAAAGATGCAGCATGTTATTTTCAAAGGAGAGTCATTAACAGATGTAGAAGTAACCACAGACATACTGCACAGAAGTGTTTCGGGAACTATTATGGTCATGTTGTACGTCAATGAGCTGGCAGAAAATTTTAATTGTAACCTCAGACTTTTTACAGATAATGCCATTATCTATAATGAAGTATTATTTGGGAGGGGACAGGGGGAAGAGGGAAGGGGCAGGGAAGAAAAAATTTTTAAAACAGCTTAAAAAATGTTTAGCCAGATATTGATAAGATTTCAAAGCATTTAAGATATTGCCAATGTACTGTAATGGTTCATAAACATAAAACTGTGTACTTCACAAAATTGGAAACTATAGTATAGTATGACTACAGTACCAAAAAATCATGATTTGAATATTTTGGTTGGTTTTCATGAAGAAAACTTTGCACATCAGAGGGGGTATTTATGGATCATGGGACCTTTCTTGAATGAATGTCATTTACAACTCTCCATTCACACGAAGAATATGATTGAGAACTCAAGTAAATACTTCAGTGAAACAATATGTGAGGATACAAAACTGAATGACCCCATGGACTCAGTTATATATAAAGTAGGTGGTAGACTTTGATTCATTGATAGGATACTGTACAATTGTATGAAGTCTATGATGGAGATTGTGCAATCTGACATAGAATATTGCTTGAGTGTGTGGAACCCATACCAAATCTATTGACATATGTAAAGAATGGTAACATGAATAACAACAGGTGTATTTGATCCAGAGGAGAGTGCCACAGAAGGGCTGAAAATCCTGAGCTGGCAGACACTTCTAAAGAGATGCCACCTATCCTACAATAATTTAATTGTTAAGTTTTAAGAACCAATTGTAAGTCTGAATATGTGACACCCTCTTATGTATTGCTCCTGTAGGGACTGTGAAGACAAGACTTACAATATTAGACCAATTACCCAATGCCCAGAGGCATTTAAACAGTCATGGTCCCACACACATGCACTTCACATGGGTTTGCAGACTATGAATGTAGTTGTAAATGTAGAGGACCATCATAACTAAATGTGTCATTTGATTGCTCTGTGTTTTGTTTTCCTTTAGATAAATCACAATGAGTTATTCCCAAGTCTATATCAGAAACCAAATTTGTTTTCACATTTTGAGATTATTTTATTCTTATTTCCTTCCATGGATGCATATTAGATGTATCTCAGGAGCAAGTTGATGAAAGAAATGAAAATGTAGTCAGTGATTCACTACTTTCATAAATTAGTGAGGTGGGACTGAACCTCTTCACAAATCATTTATTCTAACTGGATACACGCAATCAGAATTTCTGTCACTTCTATCAGACAGTTGTTCAAGGATAACAGTCAGAGTCTCTAGCTGCTATAAGACTTAACTGACTTCCTCTTCATGACATGACACTTGCTGGAAAATCCCTTGCACTAGTTTAAATGCTCTTTATTTACCTCAAAAAGAACTTTGCAAATTTATGTGGATCTACTGTTACTGCATCAGTAACGCTAACTTCATTACTTTCAACACCAGTTATATGACTATCCAGCAGCTTTTCATCTCTGAATGGTCCTGTATTGCATCACCTGTATGCCCAGCCATCTCCTCCTTCCATGATACTACTGCTTCTAAATCTTCTTTCAGATCTTTCATTTCTCACATTAGATATATTGTTACATGCATAGTCTCTGTTATAAATGCATTTAACTTGGTGCTCTAATCACTGATTTTCATTTGAGTTTGCTACTTGCTATTTTTCCACATCACCAGGGCTTTCAGGCTGCAAGGAAGAATACAGATGTCACTCTCCATCCTTCACAGCACATCTCTCAATGTTTAGTGGGTTCCACAAATTCTATATGTAACTGTGTTTGTCATGCATTGATCCCTGAGGCTGTCTTTACATTGCACAGCCTGGGCAGTGGTGTGAGAGACTGTTCACCTGTACAGCTTTTGCATTCCATGCAGCCAACAGCTGTGGCTCACTGGCAGCCTGCTCAATTGTGCTACATAACATGCCTGTTTCTCCCTCTAGCCATTGGCTACTCACAAGTGCATTTCACTCTGCCATGAATAACATGACTTTGGGAATGTCGTCATTGAAAAGAAAAGTTACATATCCAATTATTTACTCTAATTGATTCTCCAGTCTGACTGGGGCTAATCAGAGGAATTCCAGAGATAGGATCTTGAATATGAGGGTCAGCATATAAAAGAGCTTCTGCTAGTGAGAAGTAGCATTATGGGATTTTAGTATACATTACATTCAGTGAGTTGTTGCTCAGTCAAAAGAAGATTCAACAAAAAAGGGTGAAGAAACTGCCTAAGATGACTGTAATTAATATATCTTATCATAAGTTGCCTAATAATATACTCTCTTTCACTATCAAGTTGATTTCAGTTTAGTGCCAGCTAATGAGGCATATTAATTTCCTGTGAATAAAAGAATGACAAGTAATTCATGTGCATATGTCTGAGGGATTTTCAAAGGTTGTACCAGATCAGAGAAGAAGTCTTATCATGAAACAAACTCATCAAACAATATGTAATATTAACACAAGACCCAACATAATTAAAGTTTCATTTTTCTTGTCAAGTGCTTTGTAAACTCTCATGTGGTTATGGGAATTCTATTCAGTTGTAGCCCAAGGAAAACACACTTAATACTGTAAGACTCGATATATTTCATTTTGGTAAGTACAAATGTCCACATTACAGCAAGTCATACAGAAAACTGAATAAACAATATGACATGGGCCATTAGGTTAACCATCTAGCAGGCGTGCCTGCGTATAAAGTGTGCCAACCGAAAATAGCATTGTCGTGCACAGTTCATGTTTTGTTTTACAATAGCAAGCCCCTACCTATTCCTGCATTATTGTTTCAGGTAGCACATTGAGAAGTTGTATTGTCGTAGGTTCATGTGAACTACAGTAATTTAAAATAAACTGCGAGTGTGTCATCTTAGTGTACAAAGTGTGTCATGCACATGTAAGTAATTCTTCTTCACTTTGATTTTGTTCCTTTTTAATCGAATCAAAAGATAATTTGTAACAAGTGAATGAACTACTGTCCAGGGTGAGATCAAAGCTGACACACAATGAGATTGAATGGTTACTCAATGAGGATCCAGATTTCAACTCTGTACCAGACAACGAAAACGATGATGACTCTGAAGAAGAAGAGGAATTTATCACACAAAGTGACCATTATTCAGATTCTGATCAAGTCCACGATTCAGATTATGACTGTGAAGAGTGACTCTACACTGATGGTCTTTTTATCGAGAGGGACAAAATGTATATATGGAATAAAATATGTCCTAATGTGAGTTCGAAAACAAACGAAAAATAGTAACATTGTGAAAATGATCCCTGAGCCTACACATGTTGCCAGAGGGGTCACAAGTGAAACAGAGGCTTTATGGACAATACTTAGTCCAGAAAAGACTGATGAAATTGTAAAATAAAAGAACATAATCATTCAATTTTTGTTTCAGCAGATGCTAAAACATTCTTGATTAGCAATATTGAAATATAAAGCAGAAAACAACCTAAAGGACCACACAATGTTTATAACTCTCCCTGTGACATTGTAGGAAGGCTAGTTACTTACACTGAAGGCTCAGGAAGAAACATTACACTGGATAATTGGTACACTAGTTATTCCTTAGCCAACTCCATTTTGAAAAAGCAACTAACAATAATCGGCACATTGAGAAAAAACAAACACTAAATCGAACAAGAATTTTTATCTGGGAAATGTAGGGCTATCCACTCCTCTTTATTTGGTTTTCAGAATGATTGACGCTAGTTTCATATGTGCCGAGACAAAACAAGGCAGTTATGTTACTTTAAACTGTGTACAATTTTGGAACCATTGATGAAGTTACAGGTAACCCAGAGATAGTTACGGATTACAATACAACAAAGGGAGAAGTCAACACAGCCAATCAACTGGGTAGTGCGTATTCTGTCACACAGGTGACAAGCAGATGGCCATTTGTTGTATTCTGTGCTCTAATGGATATAGCAGGAATCAATGCTCAAATAATTTTTCATACAAATGAGGCAAACCCAAAAAAGAAGAGAAGAATTATCTTGAAAGATTTAGCACTGTCTGTTATGAAGCCTCAGCTAGTGGAAAGAGCTAAAATCCCTCCACTACCTGCCAACATGGTGATATGAAAGTTTATTATTTGCTTAATCAAATAGTAAATTAGCAATTTAATATATGTTTCTTGTATTGTTGTTTAAATAAACTAAAATTAAACTGTGATTTAGCTCATACGTTTTTCCCTTGGAAGCGTACAAAGTGCGCTGCATGCCTGCTCATTTCATGAAAATAGGCGCGTCTGTTTGAGGGTTACATAGTCAAAGATCTTGCAATGGCTGAGATATACAGTTTGAACTTGTGGATGACACATGTTTATCTCATGGGGTCACATGATCTTTAAGCAAACATCAAATTAATTACACAAAGTACCTTACTTATGAATACAGATAACAAGAATAACTAATTTTTGAAATTCAGTCTATCATCTCCTAATTTAAACTCATCTAATTGGATTAACAGACATCCCAGCAGTGGCATCTCTCCCAATAAGGAATTGGGTAGAATAGAATAGAAAATTTCTTGTCACATAATGTGTCATATACAATCAGCTGGTTGGGACATAGGTGGCTCGTCAGTTTAAGGCTACTTTCTAATTGTAAGCATACAGAATAATTACCCGTACAGGTATTTTGTAATTTTAAGTACCACAAAATGATTTAAGATAATCATGTTGAAAATACAGTAAAATTAAGAATAGTTATTAACTTAGAGTACTTTTTTAGCATGACAGAATAAAACATAACATCAGGCACAGTTATTTGTGTCAGTCAGTCATTCATTCTTCTACACTGTAATAATATTTACTTGCTAGGTATTTTTTAAAATTATGTCCAAATTTTTCTGGTTTATAATTTTTAAATTTTTCACGGATTTTATTTCCCAGCCTCATACCCCTATAGTAAGGTGTCTTCTCCAGCAGTTTTAGCCTATGACTTGGTAACTTATACCGATATTTGTTTCTTGTTTCATGATCATGCTTAAACAGGATATCCTCAAAGAGTTGTGGGTTTTGTTTAGGAAACTGTATTTATTTATTTAGCACCTGTATTATCACATTCATGATATTAGAATTGTCAAAGTACAGAACAGTATAAAATATTACATATTTACATAATGTACAAAATATTATCATTGGTATCAACTTAATTGTCTCATAGATGTAGAGGCCAGGAACAGTCATAAGATCAAGGGCCTTGAACAGAGGTCTGCACAATTGTCTTTTTTCTGCACCTGCCATGGCTCTAATGGTAAGAAGGTTAGATGGGAAAAGGAAGGTATATGTGGGAGTTTGACTGTTTCAGAACAAAAATTACAATAGTGACTGCAAAGAACTGTGGATTATTATCATGCAGAGTACATTGATAGGAGGACTCACTACAAGGCAGTTAAAAGAGCAACATGGCCTCCCATCCACATTTTTACATAACTTTAGAGCAAATTCTTCACATAATTCTTGAATCATTTGAAAGCAAAACTATTATAATAAACAGAAATATTTATCAGTTCTTTCCACTATTACAAAGAGTCAGCCACTTGCCACATGGTCCCAAGATCTCACAAAAAGTAACAAGATTCTATCCCCAGAAAATTACTCACACAGAAATGTTCATTTTAGCACAAGCATTAAATTACAGGGTGGAAAATCAATAGAGATAAAACTGATAAATATAAGCTTGAAAAAATGTTACCTAGCATCAATACCAAATGGATCCACAGGTATGAAAACTGAATAATGGATGAATCACTAAAACAAAGTCAAAAGTGGCTCAAAGTGAATTTCACTTGCAATTCATAAGAAAATACACAAAGAATTTACTGGTGAACAAGAAAGTGCTGAAGCTTTCAAGTTTACTGATTACCTAACTCAAACACATCATGACTTAATCTAATTTTGTGTCCACTTGGAACATACATATTTATCAGAGAAGGGCTGGAACATGACTCTTCCACAAAGTTAACCACTGTCCCTCATTCAGTGTGGAGGCAGAATTTTTAGGAGAGGGAGTTGGTGCCCTCTCTACCAACCAATTTGGATGGGCAGAAAAGGTGCATAAGCTACCTACTGTTTCATCAGACAACCTGAATGAGGTGGGATGACCTGAGATGGGCTAAAGTTGGCTCAGGGAGACCTCTTTGCATCACCAAAAATATGTGAAAAGTGAGATTCTAAAGGTTGCTATTACAACTTGGGAGAATAAGTAAATGAACTTCTCTAGCCTCTACAAGACCACCCATACTTTCAAGCTGAATGGTCAAGGTTGGACAGGAAATCATTATGGCCACAGGAGAAAAAGTGTTGAATTTAAGGAAAAATGAAACAAAATACTTTGCTTCCATACTCCTCCACGTATCAATATGACTTTGATGTAGCAAATTAAGAGTAATAGTATCATTCTATCATGAGATTAAAAATGATATAAATTATGAAATGAGCATGAAACAAGCACACGTGTTTCAGTGTTTTGCTACTCTCCTGTATGTTGTTCGACAACTCCATGTCCTGACAGTACATGATCATGCACTTCTTTCAGAACTACTTCTTTTAGCTCATCTGGCAATACTAGCTGCAGTTCTAGCCATGTTGTCTTACACAACAAACCATTATGCACACTGAACTGTAGCTGTGACATGTGCAATTTACATTCCACTTCAGGATGCCACACTGCTTTCCTTTGTATGAATCTGTGACACAATGTCTGTATCACAGTTACCTTTCTGCTTAAACCATATGCATTTGTATGTTGCTTATTGGGCTTGTGTGTGACTTCATATCTGAACATGCTCAATCTTAATGTCTATCTGGTTAGTCAACTAGTACAGTATGTAAGATCCAACAACCACTTGAGAGATGCATCTAGGGGAAGTATATGATTCCTTATATTATGATAAGCATCTCTTTTTGTATGGTGGAGTAGTGTTTCTCCACTCTATTCAACACAGCCTGATTTTTTTTTTTTTTTTTAAAAAACTAATTCTCGTAGTCCATAAAAATTAGTTCTGAAGTTGATGTTAATGCTCTATGCTCTCTTTAATTCCTTGAACGTGTTTTGGTGTTCTTTTGCCTATTCCAAATTTATGGTTCTTTTTTTTCAACACATCTGCTTGTCCCATTTATTAATTTTCTATAATAATTTGTTAAATCCAAGGAAGTCTTTAACTCCTTAGTATTAGAAGGAACTGAAAACTCACATACTCCCAGTACCAACCACAGATCCATATTAATTCATTCACTGCTATTCATGTGGCCTACAGATGCTAGATCTTTTAAAGCAAAGTAAGATTTATCTGTGCTAAGTGTTAAATGTGCCACCTGTAACCTTCAAAAACCTCACATAAATGTTGCATATTTTCTGCTATATCCTCCACAAAATGATCGTATCTTCTATGAAAAGGATAGATTGCTACTTTCCACATAGGGGAGATGTTGAGTTGCAGATAGACACAACAAAAAGCCTGCTAAACAAGTAAGCTTTTGGTCAGTAGGCCTTCTTCTAATTTTCTGAATTAGACAAAACACACACACACACACACACACACACACACACGCACACACATGCACATGCACGCATTTACATAAACACAACTCATACACACATGAGAGGGAGTAATAATAGTGCAGAGGTTGGGTACAGTAAAGGGCTGCTTGTGAGAGCCTAAGAGGTTGACATGGGGAGAAGGTAAGGCAGCTAGTGCAGTCAGGTTATTAGAGGGATGGCAGAGAAGGAGGCAGAGGCGGCAGAAAAGAAAAGAAGTAAAATGACTGTGGGTGCATTGGTGGAATAGATGGCTGTGTAGTGTTGGAGTGAGAACAGGGAAAAGGATGGGTGAGTGAAGAACAGTGACTAATGAAGGCTGAGGCCAGAAGGGTAATGGGAATGTAGGATGTATTGCAGGGAGAGTTCCCACCCATGTATTTCAGAATAGCTGGTGTTGGTAGCAAGGATCCAGATGAGGCAGAGACAGTGAAACTGTCATTGAAATGAAAGATGTTGTGTTGCACATCAGGCTCAGCAACTGGATGGCCCATCTATTTCTTGGACACAGTTTTCCAGTGGCCATTCATGTAGACAAACAGCTTGTTGGTTGTCATTCCCACAGAGAATACAGCACAGTACTTATAGACCACATGACTGGTATTACAAGAAGCCCTACCTTTGATGGGATAAGTGATGCTTGTGACTAGACTGGAGAAGGTGGTGGTGGTGGGAGGATGTAGGGGATAGGTCTTGCATCTAGGTATATCATAAGAATATGAGCCATGAGGCAAGGGGTTGGGAGCAGGGATTGAGTAAGGATGGATGAGGACATTCTGTAGGTTTGGTGGGTGGGAAGGAAAGTGGGTAAAACATTCTGCATTTCAGGGCATGACGAGAAGTAGTTGAGGCCTTGACAGAGAATGTGATTCAGTTGCTCCAGTCCTGTGTGGTACTGTATCACAAGGGAAATGATCCTCTGTGACTTGACAGTGGGACTTTGGGAGGCAGTTGATGTCTGGTGAGATAAAGCATGGGAGATCTGGGCATGTTATTAAAGTCTGTGAATGCCTCAGTGAAACCATTGGTGTATTTTGAGAGGAACTGCTCATCACTACCGATGTGATGGCCATGAGTGACTAAGCTATATGGAAGGGACTTTTTGGTATGAAATGGGTGACTGCTTTCAAAGTGGAGGTATTGCTGGTGGTTGGTAGGTTATATATGGGTGGAGGTACTGTTCTAGCCATCTTTGAGGTGGAGGTTAATATTATGGAAGATGGCTTGTTGGGTTGAGGATGACCAGGTGAAGTGAATGAGGGAGAAGATGTTGTGTTGAGGTCCTGAAGGAATATGGATAGGGTGTCCTCAACCTCACCACCCTCAATCCAGATCACAAAAATGTCTTTAGTGAACCCGAACCAGGTGAGGGCTTTGTGACTATGGGTGGTTAGGAAGGAGTTCTCTAGATTGCCCATGAATAGGTTGGCACAGGATGGTGTCCTGCACGTGCCCATTGCTGTATCCCATATTTGTTTGTAAGTGATGAGTTCAAAGGAGAAGTAGTTGTGGGTAAGGATATAGTTGGTCATGGTGACCAGGAAGGAGCTTGTATGTCTGAAATCTGTCAGGCATTGTGAAAGGTAGTGTTCAATAGTGGCAAGTCCATTGACATTAGGGATGTTAGTGTAAAGGAAGTGGCATTAATATTGACAAGCAAGGCATAGTGTGTAGAGTAACAGGAACTGTGGAGAGTCAGCAGTGGAAATGTTTGGTATTTCTTATATATAAGGGTAGGTTAGGGATAATGGGCTGAAAGTGTTGGTCTAAGAGAGCAGAGATTCTCTCAGTGGATGCACAGCAACCAGCCACAATGAGGCATCCCACGTGGTTGGGTTTAAGGACCTTAGAAGGCATGTAGTAGGTAGAAGTGTGGGGAGTGATAGGGATGAGCAGAGGGATAGACTCCAAGGAGAGTTTCTGCACTGAGCCGAAGGATTTGAGGAGAGACTGGAGATCCTGCCGGATTTCAGGAATTGTGTCATTGTGGCAAGGTTGGTAGGTGGTTGAAACTGACAGCTGGTGGAGTCCCTCCACAGGTAATACTTGCACTTCAAAACAACAGTGGTGGAGCCTTTGTCAGCAGGCAGAATTATAGGGTCAGAATCAGCTTTTAGATGGTGCATTCCTTAGCCATAGGCAAAACCTAGTCCCATACATTGTTCCTGGGAAACCCAAAATGGCTCATAATCAAATTACCCACCTCCAGCTGCAACCCCTCCTTCCACGACAACTTCCATCTGTTCTGATTCCAACAGTTCTAAGCCCTTACCAACTGAGTCCTGAAAAATAATGGAAATTAGAATAAAATCTCCTTGCAATGCCTCATCTCCATCTGTAAAATTCTCCTGCTTTGTAATCTCAAAATTCCTGGATCCCAACTCACACATTGAAACACTTGGCCTCTAGGACTAGAGCAGTATGCACAACACCATCTCAAAAAGTTCTCCAACCTGTTCACCTCCTGGTCCTGCCTTGGACTACCACTATCCTTCCCTCTAAATAGCCTCCAAACCAACCCCACATCCTGACAAACTATGCCTTGCAGACCTACTACATTTCCTACACTCACAAGCATCCTTCCACCACCATTCAGAATGCAGAATTTAGGCAGACTCAAAACACTGTCATGAACCTTTCCACCAAATCCCTTTGTCAGTCAAAAGTATAAGTCCATTCCAAAGACTTCACCTTTTGCCCTCCACTGAGTGAAGTGGCACAGTGATTATCACACTGGACTCACATTCTGGAGGACAGTGGTTCAAACCTGCATGCAGTTATCCTTATGTAGGTTTTCTGTGATTTCCCTAAATTACTTCAAGCAAATGCAAGGATGGTTCTTTTGAAAGGGCATAGAAAATTTCCTTCTCCATCATTCCTTAAGCGAAGCTAACAACCTTGTTGTCAACAAAACATTAAAAACTAATCTCCTCCTCCTCCTTTTGTCCCACTCCAAAATTCAATCATACTGGACTTGTTAAAGACCTTCTCGCCTTCTTCTAGTACCTACAGTGGAAACACTTCTTTGGCATCAACCCTACTATTGAGATTCAGCAAAACTTCAATGTTGAACTCTGCCTGACTCAGTTCACTCCTCCAGCCAACCGTGATTCATCCCCACTGCCCCAACATCACCCCCTGTTAATTTTCCAGAATTTCTTGAACTTGAACCTTGCCTCACACTCATTCCCCAAATCCCTCAACATACAAGTTAACTTTAGATCTGGGTAAAAACAATTGAAATCCACCACCTAAAAGCTGACCCCACCTTTAAACAATCCTGTCTGCTGATAAAGGCTCTAGCATTGTTGTTTTGAAGTACAAGGGTTACCAGGTGGAAGGACTCTGCAAGCTCTCTGATTCATCCACTTACAAACCTTGTGACACCGACCCCATTTCAGAAATCCAGCAGGATCCCCTCCAATCCATAGGCTCATACCAGAACCTATTCGTGTAGTCTATCTCTCTCCTCACCCCTATTGCTACCTGTATTCCCACCTACTACATGCATTCTAAGGTCCATAAACCCAATCATCCAGGATGCCCCATTGTGGCCAGTTACTGTGCATCCACTGAGAGAACCTGTGCTCCCATAGACCACCTATTACCCATCACCTGCCTTCCTATATAGAAGATACCAACCCTTTCCTTCACTGACTCTCCACAGTTCCTGTTGCTTTACCTGCTCATCACTACTGATGCCACCTCCTTTATACTAACATTTCTAATGCCAATGGACATGACTGATTGAAGACTACGTTTCACGATGCCTGACAGGTTCGAAACCTACATGCTTCTTCCTGGTCACCATTACCAACTATATCCTCACCAACAATTACTTCTCCATTGAGGGCAACACATACAAACAAACATGGGGTACAGCAATGGGCATCTGCAGGACACCATCCTCTGCCATCTTATTCATGGGCCATATAGAGGAATTCTTCATAACCAGTCAGAATCCCAAAGCCCTCACCTGGTCTAGATTCACTGATGACATCTTCACCATCCTCTGCCATCTTATTCATGGGCCATATAGAGGAATCCTTCATAACCACTCAGAATC
Source organism: Schistocerca nitens (assembly GCF_023898315.1). Lineage (NCBI taxonomy): Eukaryota > Metazoa > Arthropoda > Insecta > Orthoptera > Acrididae > Schistocerca > Schistocerca nitens. Next base: position 582,633,630 of record NC_064618.1, read on the forward strand.
CCAAAGCCCTCACCTGGTCTAGATTCACTGATGACATCTTTATGATCTGGACTGAGGGTGAGGACACCCTGTCTGCAGTCATCCAGAACCTCAGCATCTTCTCCCCCATTTTCTCCAACTTGTCCTCCTCAATGCAACAAGCTACCTTCCTCAATGTTGACCAATGACTCAAAGAAGACTACATCAGTCCTCCATCCATATTGAACCTACCAACCACTAGCAATTCCTCCACTTCAAAAGCTGCCACTCATTCCACACCAAGAAGTCTCTGTCTACCAATAGCTGTCACATTTGCAACAATCCCTCTCAAAATACACTGAGGTCTCACCTTGGCCTTCACAGACTGCAATTACACTCCCAAAATTGAACAGAAAGAGATCTCCCATGCCTTATCCCACATTCATCAACTACCATCCAAAGCCCCACCATATGGCCACACAGGATCATTCCCTTTGTGACACAGTACCACACAGGACTGGAACAACTGAAACATGTTCTCTGCCAGGGTCTTGTCTACTTCTTCTCATGCCCTGAAATGATAAATGTTCTAATCACTTTCCATTCCATCCCTTCAACAGTGGTAGTCCCCAATCCACTGAATCTACAGAATATCCTCATCCATCCATATTCAGCCCCTGTTCCAAACCCTTGCCTCATTACTCACATAACTGTGATAGACCTAGATGCAAGACCTATACTATACATCCTCCCACCACCGCCACGTACTCCAGTCCAGTCACAAGCATCCCTATCCCATCAGAAAAGACAGAGATTATAATACTACCATGAATTAATGATTACCAAATTTGGTTTAATCCTATACAGTATAGTGTTACCCTCTGGAAGGATTTTTGAATTTGATGTGTGTTACCCAACAGTAAGAGGATATTGAACATGGAATTTGTAAGGGTAGCAGTTGGCAGACAACAGAAAGACTAAAATTTTGTAAGAAATATTAGTAACAAAGATCCAGTGAATGAAACAAAATACAGTCACCAGCCTAATTAGGCACAATAATGTGAAAACATTTGAAAAAAGGAATTTTCATAATTACTTTCTTTGTAAAGTGCTATGAACACCTATTACAATTAGATGAACTACACAGTGAGTAGTAGTAATTATTGACAGTACAGTTTAGTAATCACTGTAATGAAAAGATTTTTATCCCTGTTAACTACAATCATTACTTCAGCCTTTTATTAATTTATCACAGAGGATGTTCTCATAACAACATGAGACTAAATGAGACCTGACCAGAGTTAAAGTTAGGACAACACACCTTTACACAGTAGAAATGCAATAAACCAACACTATACACATCCCTTTCATATAGACCCTTTTATATAAATACTTCAGATTTCTGTAGCTAGAAAAAACTATCCAGTTTGACCTTTCTCAATAGGAAAGATTGAAAAGGGGGTGGGGGTTGGGGGGGGGGCACAAACTGTCCCTATGCGTACTTTTCAGAAACCATTCCACCTTTTCTTTGTGTGCCAAACCACTTCCGTAGTGGAGGGGAATCACTATGTCTTTTATATTATACAATACAAAATTCGTAAGTATGAATCAGTTTTTACATTGCAGTTTCTCATACATTGACAAACATATTTAATAAAATTCCATTATTTAAAGACACTATTACATTAAACAATGAACACATCATAAACTACCACCTCCCTCCAATGATACAAAGGATTTAACTAGTAACAAGTAAACACTTCTTAAATAAAGTTGCACTGTACCAATTGCTCACAATTGAATGTGGTGTTACAGGCTACTTGTCAAACCAGTCATATGATTCACAAGCTAAGCTGCAATCACTGTGCTGCATTCTAAATGGGCATGACAATCAACAAGCTGTCAATTTGCATGAATGGCCACTGACAAACTGTAGCCAAGACACAGCTGGACCACCAAGTTGCTGAGTATGTTGTGCAACACAACTTTTTTCATTTCATTGATTGCTTCAAAGTCTCTGCCATCTGGATCCTTACTATCAACACCAGCTTTTCTAAGCTACAAGGTGAGAACTTTCCATGGAGTACATCCTACATTCCCATAACCCTCCTGGCCATAATCTTCATTAGTCACTGTTCTTCATCGCACTTACCCCTTTCCCTGTTCACAGTCCAGCACTACACAGCCTTCTGTTCCACAAATGCACCAACAATCTTTTTGATTCTCTCCTTTTCTGCTGTCACCTCCTCCCACCCCACTTCTATCTTCCTGACTGTGCCTAGCTTACCTATCCTCTCCCCATCTAATCCCTGTATGCTCTCACAAGCAGCATTTTACTATTTCCCACTGCTACCCTGCTATCCCTCACACTCCCCAGCCCAGCCTCCTCCTCATCCCCAACACCCAGTTCAAGTGCTTCATCCCTCAGGACTGATGCACATTATGAAAGAACTTCACTAGCAGCAGCCTCACCTGGCTGGAATATTGTCCCTCTCTAAGTTCAACTACACACTGCCAAAGGCGAATTTTGCCAGGATGTATTGTCAGAAAGTCTAACCCTAAGATCATGCAGAAACCTTCACTATTTTGGGGCCTGTCTTCTATGCACTGCTAAAAACACCATGCCCCAGTCCAAGAATTTACTCTTGCAGAACCCAAATACTCCACATCACTACTTATAGTCCATGTAAATTACAACAAGCTGGCTTTGATCACCTCTATCCCACAAAGTGCATACTTGCTACCAATACATACACCCCAGTGTCCAACAAAAACTTATGTTTTCGGCCTTTCTGTCTGTAAACATGATGGAGACTTGCATGACACTCTTGTTGTGGATGGTTCTGGCAGACTGCATATAACTGTTCCAGAATCAAAGGGTATTTATAGTGATTAATGGCACATTTGTTGTGACAATATATTGCTTCTGTGCATGTACAGATCAACACATTCCTGGTCCATTGGTGTGGAAAGTTCCCTCAGGCCAGTTCATAGTTGCACTACTTTTCTGCAACATCACCAAGATTGCAGGGCTTGGCCTGCCTGTCTTATGGCAGGTAAACAGGCTCATTTATAAAACTAGTTGTCAGAACTTTGTAGAGGTTTGAGAATTTCAGGGTAAATTCTAGAAACACTTGGCTATCCACTGTCTCGAACAACCAATATTTTAATGATGAGTGTGAGAGAGCCTTTTATTGTGCCACACCTGTCTGTGTGTGCAGGAAGGACAGCTGTCACAAGGAGCCAGGAGCTGCTTCAGACAAGTGGCCCCAACAAGTGGTTACCAGCAGCACCTTGGAAGTTATATCAAAAAGTCTAAGAGTGTTTGGATAATGTTTCGTGGTTTGTGGTGTCATAAGGATTGTTACAGAGGCATATGAAGTGTGTATTATATTAAGACCTTTACTTTATGTCTTGGCTCTGCATGAGGCAGAACATGTGTGATTGTATGAGTGTGTGGTAGATTCTGACATTTATCTTGGAACCAGTTGGCTTCCTGGAGTTTGTGCAGAATAATTGAACTTTGGGACGAGAGTTGAAAATATATTGTTGTTGAACTGACAAGATCCTATGAGTACACAATTTATTTCAAGAATATAGAGTTGGTTAATAATATTCCCTTTAAGCTGATACAGTCTTTGGAGATAAATTAAATGGTGAGAGCAATGTTGTTGATAACCCAAAGAAGAGGATTGGCTGCACGCACAATGTATAAGTCAACTGGAAGAGACGTGTGAATCATGAAACCTAACACAGCACTGTCTCTTGTCATCCAAGAAACCACCAGAACATGGTGACCCAAGTGACAGGACCCAAAGAAAGCGGAAATTTTATGACAGAAATCGAGATAAGAAACTATTGAGTTGCCATAGCAACTGAGAGCAACAAGACGAAGAAACTGTTAGCCGGAATTGGATTCTACCTAAAATAAAAAAAGGGCGAAAAAGTTAATAAGCATTGAACAAAGGAAGACACAGAGAACAGTTTGACTAAGAAGATTTGGTGTGGGGAAGTAAGCAGTCCTCACACATTTGTCAACTCAGCTGATGCAGATGCAGTAACCAGCCAACGACGTCGATGCAGTAACCAGCCGATGCTGACACAGTAACCAGCCAACGCTGATGCAGTACGAGCCAACACAGATGCAGTAACCAGTCACTAGCTGCTGTTCACCATTGCTGATTTTGTGTCCGCTCACCGGCGCCGATGTCGTAACCAACGTTCTTTGCTGATGGCGCCTGTGCTATTCACTGGCGCCGATTCTACACTTGCTCACTGATGCAGCCTAAAACTTTATACCGGGTGAGCAAAAACCAATAATTTTTAGTGAAGTTGAGGGGACAATTGCATGATAAACTGTTGTATAGTTATTGTATTCAGTGGTGAATTATCTTTAGATGATCACTAGGTCCAAGATCCATAAAATTATGGATCAAGAACAGCAAAAAACGTCAGAGCCAGCCATGGGAATGCCGATAACAAAGAAAATGCCATACTGGACTGATATAGAAAAGTTAATTAAAGCAGTAAGCCTTAAATTAGATAACCAGCGACAAGAACAGAAGGCTGATACAGCTACTCTAAGTGAAAAGTTAGAAGCACAGGGTGAAGCCCTAAATTCTAAGTTTGATGTATTAAATGATAAAGTGGAAAATTTATGATTAGATTTAAAGAATAAATTAAGTAATAATTTAACTGTCCAAATGAATCAAATATTTATGGATTTTAGCCAAAAGCAGGATGTTCAATTTTAGAAGTTGACCCAGAAATTGTAATTTGATATTGAAGGCAAGTGTAACAGTATAGAGTCTGAATATAATGAAAAATTAGGGTCATTTCAGAGTCTGTGTAATGTTACATTCGATGCAGTGAAACTAAGACTACTTACCTTAAACAATAGCATAGAAACACAGAATAAGCTGATTCCTATTGTCCAATTGCAAATTGCAGGTGTCAACACTCGAGTTGATGACGTGGAGAGAAATTTTAAAGAAAAGTTAGCAACCTCAGACACCATAAATATAAGCAGTCAGGAGGAACAGGTAGAGGAATTAATTGACTGAAAAGCTGCTGAGAGGGTAAACCCAGACATTGTTACATCCTGTTTAGCTTCAAAACTTAATGATACTAAGAGAGGCATGGACGATTTGTGGAAAGAGTTTAAACTTATTCAGGATAAAGTAGAGAAAAGGGTGGCTTCACTGCATGTAGTGTTGACTAGCTAGGTGGTGACAGATTTACAATGGGGAGCAAATTCTGGAGTTTCCGGACAATTTCCCAAATTTAAACCAGATGGAGACATACACCCAACTCATTTCTTGAAACAATTTAATCAAGCCTTGCCAAATAATTGGGAAGAGGCAAAAAAGATAGAATTCGCTGTAGGTTACCTTCTAGAAGAGGCCTCTGAGTGGGGCACAGTGACTATAAAGAATTTCTCGTCTTCGGCAGACTTTCAGAAAAGGTTTAAGAAGAAGTATTGGTCAACAAGTGCCCAAGAAAAGTTAATATCTGATTTGTGGGACCAAAAGTATTATAACAGTACATGAGGTATGATGAGAAAATATTTTGACTGGCATTTAACAAGGGCAAAATATTTAGATAAACCCACGGAGGAAGAGGGATTGGTAAGAATTTTGATAAGGCAATTACCCACTTACACTAGGAAAGACATATTATATAGCAGGTGGAAAACGGTAGAAGAACTGTTATCCTTTGAAGACGCTCTTGATGGCATCAATAAGGACTGAAATGAGAATGTGCATCAAAATGAGAATCAGAACTACAAAAGGAATAATAATAATAAGGCCCAGGAAAATAATAGGCCTCCGGTATGTTCTGCCAGTCGTAAAAGGCGACGAAAAGAACAAACCACTAATACGGCTAACCCTCCTTTTAGTGTGATTAGTTGGTTCAGGACGGAACTAATGAAGCCTCGGACAAGCGCTGTCATGGTCGGGGACAACGCTTGAACCCTATGCCCATCCACAATGGTAATGACACTGCTAGCCACATGGAAAATGATTTTAATCCAAATAGAGGTGTTTTGCAGGATATGCTTCCTGCAACCACTCTAGAAGGAAAACAAAGACAGAGGATGAGATGGTCAGATGAAGTTAACCGACACCTCATGTTCTATTATTACCAAGCAACAAACTTAGGAACCAACACAGCTGGACACAGATCACAAGTATACACCACATTTATTACCAGATACCCAGAATTAAAACTTTTAACAGAAAAACGACTAGCTGATCAGATCCGTGTAACTATCAAAAATAACAGGATACTCCAGTCAGAATAAGAAAACATCAAACAACAAGTACAACAAATACTGGAACAAAATAATGTGCAATCTGAAGAAGAAGAAAATACAGTAATGGGCTCAAACATCCCAGAGCAAACAAACAAAGAACAACACGCATCAATTAAGCAATCAGAGGAAAACGAAATCTTAAGACAGCCACCACCACAAGCACAATAGAACACGAAGTGACACACATGTTAGATATAGAAGAAAAATTTCAGCTGACATGTATAGAATAGAAAGACACAAATACAGACATTAGACCATTCTTGCATAGACCCCCAAATAACCCACAAGTCAAAACAACAATAACAACTATCAATACAATCATACACAACAAAATAATGAAAATACAACTATGGAAGAGTTACAACTACTGGTTTATATAGGAGCACTCACTATACTAAATATACACACTAGGCAGAGCAGAACCATACACAGAAGAAACCCACAAAACCAGCATGGCAACACAGGCTACAGATCAGAATAGAAAAACTGAGAAAAGACATTGGACAGCTAACACAATTTATAAGAAATGAAATATCAGACAAAAAACGAAAAAGGTTAGGTAAAATCTCACAACAAGAAGTGGTAGAGCAATTAGATGAAAAGAAGCAGAAATTACAAGCATTGGCCAAATGACTTAGAAGATACAAAAAAAGTGAAAATAGAGGGAAACGGAACCAAATATTCAACACAAACCAAAAGAAATTTTACCAGACAATAGATAACACACACATTAAAATAGACAATCCACCAAGCATGACAGACGTGGAACACTTCTGGAGCAACATATGGTGAAACCTGGTACAGCATAACTGACATGCACAGTGGATACAAGCAGAAACAGACACATACAAGATGATACCACAAATGCCTGAAGTGATAATTTTGCAACATGAAGTCACCCGAGCAATTAATTCTATGCCCAATTGGAAAGCTCCTGGAAAAGATAAAACAGCAAATTTCTGGCTAAAGAAGTTCACTTCAACACATTCACATCTAACTAAATTATTGAACAGTTACATCGCAGATCCATACACAGTCCCTGATACACTTATACATGGAATAACTTATCTGAAACCTAAAGATCAAGCAGACACAGCAAACCCAGCAAAATATTGCCCCATAACTTGCCTGCCAACAATATACAAAATATTAACTTCAGTCATTACACAGAAATTAATGACACATACAACACGGAACAAAATTATAAATGAAGAACAAAAAGGCTGCTGCAAAGGAGCACGAGGATGTAAAGAGCAACTGATAATAGATGCAGAGGTGACATATCAAGCTAAAGCTAAACAAAGGTCGCTACACTACGCATACATTCATTACCAAAAAGTTTTTGACAGTGTACCCCACTCATGGTTACTACAGATATTGGAAATATACAAAGTAGATCCTAAATTGATACAGTTCCTAAACATAGTAATGAAATATTGGAAAACCACACTTAATATCCAAACAAATTCAAATAATATCACATCACAGTCAATACAGATTAAGTGTGGAATATGCCAAGGAGACTCAATAAGTCCTTTCTGGTTCTGCCTTGCTCTGAACCCACTATTCAACATGCTAAATAATACAAATTATGGATATAATATTACTTGAACATACTAACACAAAATCACACATTTGCTATACATGGATGATCTAAAACTACTGGCAGCAACAAATCAACAACTCAACCAATTACTAGAGGTAACAGAAGTATTCAGCTATGATATAAATATGGCTTTTGGAACAGACAAATGTAAGAAAAACAGCACAGTCAAGGGAAAACACACTAAACAAGAAGATTACTTATTGGATAACCACAGTGACCGCATAGAAGCGATGGAAGAAACGGATGCCTATAAATATCTAGGATACAGGCAAAAAATAGGAATAGATAATACAAATATTAAAGAAGAACTTAAAGAAAAATATAGACAAAGACTAACAAAAATACTGAAAACAGAATTGACAGCAAGAAACAAGACAAAAGCTATAAATACTTATGCTATACCAATATTTACCTATTCATTTGGAGTAGTGAAATGGAGTAACACAGAACTAGAAGCACTCAATAATACACTTACACGATCACAATGCCACAAATATAGAATACATCACATACATTCAGCAACAGAAAGATTCACATTAAGCAGAAAGGAAGGAGGAAGGGGATTTATCGACATAAAAAACCTACATTATGGACAGGTAGATAATTTAAGAAAATTCTTTATAGAACAGGCAGAAACTAGCAAAATACACAAAGCAATCACTCATATAAATACATTGGCTACACCATTGCAATTTCATAACCACTTCTACAACCCTTTAGATCACATAACATCAACAGATATGAAGAAAGTAAATTGGAAAAAGAAAGCACTACATGGCAAGCACCTGTATCATCTAATACAGCCACACATCGATCAAGACGCATCCAATACATGGCTAAGAAAAGGCAATATATACAGTAAGATGGAAGGATTCATGATTGCAATACAGGATCAAACAATAAACACCAGATATTACAGCAAGCATATTATTAAAGATCCCAGACTTTGCAAACAACAAATAGAAACAGTGGATCACATCGCAAGTGGATGTACAATACTAGCAAATACAGAATACACCAGAAGACATGACAATGTAGTAAAAATAATATATCAACAACTTGCCACACAACATAAACTAATAAAACAACTCGTTCCCACATACAAGTATGCACCACAAAATGTACTGGAGAATGATGAATACAAATTATACTGGAACAGAACCATTATAACAGATAAAACAACACCACATAACAACCCTGACATCATACTCACCAAGAAAAAGAAGAAATTAACACAACTAATCGAAATATCCATACCCAATACAACAAATATACAGAAGAAAACAGGAGAAAAAATTGAAAAATACACCCAACTGGCTGAGGAAGTCAAGGACATGTGGCATTAGGTTAAAGTTGAAATTATATCAATTATACTATCAACTACAGCAGTCATACCACACAATATCCACCAGTACATCAACAGAATAGAGATACATCCAAATGTATATATACAACTATAGAGATCTGTAATTATTGATACATGTTCAATTAACTGAAAGTTCCTAAATGCAATGTAACATATACCATACAGATAAAAGGAAGTCACACTTGATCAAGGTCCACATCACTTTCCATTTTTAACCAGACATAATGTCTGAGAAATGAAAGAAATACTAAAAATAGCAATAGTAATTTTAAAAGACCTGAAACTAATTGAGTACACCAGTGTAAACAGAATAGTGGAAATGAAAATTATCAAAAAGACATTCACCTTTGAATATAGGCCCATTAACTACACAGGAATTTGTACCTAGTAATAATAGAGCTCAAAATGGAAATGTAATACCTCAATTTGGTAACCAGCCAGTAATTACCAATAATGAGGAAAACATCGTGCGATCTTGATCCAGGGCTGGGGCCAAGGTCATGGAAATACATTAGAAGGCATACCTCATAATAAATATGCTTGCTTTGCACATAAAGTGCCAACAAAAGAATGGTTGCTACTATAGGAACCTGGCATACCTACAGTTAAACCCCAACCAATTATAGTTGGGAAGGTAGAAGATCTCGAAGTTGACATATTTATTGATTCTGGTTGTGAAGTGTCACTTATTTCTAGTGGATTCTTTAATATATTAAGAACTAAACATAATTTATCACTATTGCCAGTAACAGAAGTGTACATAATAGATATTACTGGAACAAAGAGCAAAGTTGTCAAACATGAGACTCAGGTAAACTGCAACATTGGGAATGTCCCATTTCATCAGTAACTTTTAGTAGTGGATAACATCAATAGAGAGGTGTTATTTGGCCTAGATTGGTGATCAGAATTTAGTGTCATATTGAATTTTGAAGAGAGTTGTCTTTATTTTGGACTAAGTGAGGATAAATACTGTGTTAAGTTTATAGCAGACAGTTATATTGATAAATAAACAACTGAAAACCAGCATATATGATTAACAGTGACAGCACAAATGACACGAGAGATGGAAAACATAAGTCATGCATCACATCAAGCTGACATACAAAATAAAGTAAATGATTCCCTAATATTAACCAATGGCCAAAACTCAGATGTAATCAAAATTCTATTAGGGTATGAAATGGTATTTTCTGAAAGTCCAGGTAGTATCAGTGACTAAGTATGTAAATTTAAGATCAAAGATGATACTCCAAATTTTTTGTAAACCTAACCTGATATCGGTAAGCTTAAAGGAAACAGTTAAGGAGGAGATAGATAAAATGATAGACAATAAAATAAAAGAATACAGAACGAGTGTTATAAATAATCCTTTTGTAGTAGTGAAAAAGGCTACAGAAGGTGTGCATCTAGGACTGGACATGTGCACCCCAAATAAACATATAGAAACTGAAAGAGATAGACCTATCAACATTGATGACTTTTTGTCATAATTTGAGAAAGCACAGTATTTTAGCTCGATGGACCTAACTGATGGGTATTGGCAAATCTGGTTACATCCTGATTCAAGGAAATATAAAGCATTTCTATTTGATGGGAAATCCTATCATTTTAATGTGTTACCATTTGGATTAAATCTCAGTGTCAGTACTTACACACGCACTATACGAAGCGATAGAGAGAGAGAGTTATTAAAGGAATTAATCATATATGTAGATGATATACTGATAATATCACCCACTTATGACCAGCATTACCTGACCTTGAGGAAAACCCTAAAAATATTTAAAGAAAAATGTATTACAATAAAATTGTCTAAATCACACTTTGCAAGACAAGAGCTAAAATTCTTGGGACATATTGCAGGCGTACAAGGAATTAAGCCCAATCCAGAATGTATAAAGGTCATTAAGGAGCGTCCACCACCTAGAAACATAAGACAATTGAAGGGATTTCTTGGAATGTCAGGGTAATACAGACGCTATATACAAAGTCAAGAGTTGAACAACCCTCGACTTTTGCATTAATTACAAAAAGGAATGCCATGGAGTTGGGACCCAGAGTTACATAATGCATTTGAAAGTGTAAAGTGGGCACTATCAGAATCACCGATATTGCACCATCTGGTGATGGGTGAACCACTTAAGATTTCAACTGATGCCTCTGATTATGGTATAGTCCCAGAACTTTTCCAATGCAAATGGGGTTTGGAAAGTGTAGACCGTAGGTCAATAGCATTTGCTAGCCACAGTCTCAACAAAGATAAATTGAATTATACAGCAACAGAAAAAGAATTATTAGTGATGGTATGGGGTATACAAAAATTCCAAACACTGATATGGGGGTCCGAAATATATGTTTATACAGATCATCAAGCTCTGTCATTTTTAATGAATAGTCAGTTACTAGATAGTAGATTGATGCAGCGGATGTTGTTTCTTCAGGAATATGACATTAAAATCCAGTATATGAAAGGTTTGGAGAATATTGTACCTGACGCTTTTGTCTCGGCTACCAGTAGGCATGAATGAACTAAAGTGTACAAAACGACCTGGTATACTTTTTGTGATTAATTTTTTAACACTAGAATACCCACATAACAAGGTACAAGAAATGGCTCAGAAAATAACAGATAACATCCAACATGATCCCTATTTTACAGATATATTTGCTATGTGTGTTAGGAAATTGTTACCACCTAATCAAGATGGAAGGTGTAAGATTATAGGACATAATTTTTTCTGAAGAGACAGCAACACAATGCAACATTGGCTTTTATGTATACCGAATTTAGTGGAAGACAAGTCAGTGTGGTACTTTCATAAGGGGTATGGGCATTTTGGTATAAATAAATGTATTGCACATACGAATAAGTTCTACTACTTTAAAAAGCTAGGACATAGAATAGCATCGGTCATTAAAACTTGTGAAATTTGTCAGAAGGTAAAAAAGGATAACACTCACATAAAATGTACCCAATTATTCCTAAAGCGTTCCACAATCTAACAGATGCAGATTTATTTGGACCAATTGCAAAAGGAAAGGGAGGAGTGGCTTACATTTTTGTCCTCATAGAATGTTTAGAATTATTTATTAATACCTTCAGCTGCTGACGCGTGGTGATATATATCAATGGGGAAAGGTGAAAATGCCTGCCCCAACTGGGACTCGAACCTGGGATCTCCTGCTTACATGGCAGACACTCTATCCATCTGAGCCACTGAGGGCACAGAGGGTAGTGCGAGTGCAGGGACTATTTCGCGCATGCCTCCCACAAGACCCACATTCGCACCTTATACATCCACATACTACATTTGTAGTGTCCCTACCCAACACACTCATTACTCGTGCAAGACATTCTTACCAAGTCCCGTATGAGTTCCAGTAATATGTGTACATCCGCACAGAAGAGGAAGGTCATGGCCGGTACTGCCAGAACTATATACTTATATGGATATGGTGTCTTTTCTTTCAGACATGTCTGAAAGAGCAGGTACCATTGATGACCTGCAGCCATCAGACATGTCCGAAAGAACAGACACCATATCTATATAAATATATAGTTCTGGCCTTGATCTTCCTCTTCTGTGCACATGTAACATATTACCTGAAGTCTTACAGAACTTGTTACGAATGTCTTTCATGAGTAATGAGTGTGTTGGGTAGGGTCACTATGAATGTAGTGTGTGTACATATAAGGTGAGAATGGGGGTCTCGCAGGAGGCATGCATGACATAGTCCCTGCAGCTGCACTTTCCTCCGTGCCCTTGGTGGCTCAGATGGATAGAGCATCTGGCATGTCAGCAGGAGATCCCAGGTTTGAGTCCCTGTCGGGGCACACATTTTCACCTGTCCCAGTTGATATATGTCATCGCCTGTCAGCAGCTGAAGGTATTAATACATAATTCTAATTTCATTCTAGATGGCTGCAGGTCATCAGTGGTGTCTGTTCTTTTGGACATGTCCAAAAGAACAGACACCATATCCATATAAGTATATCATAGAATGTTGGTTGAAGTATGTTAAGTTGTACCCCATTAAGAAAGCAAACACACTAAAGGTGATACATTGTCTGCAACAATACTTTCTCAAGATAGGAAAACTGAAGCAGTTCCTTTCTGACAATGGATCACAGTTCACTAGTAATGAGTTTAAAGAATTTCTAGCTTGGGAAAATATTCATCAAATATTAATCTCCAACTATAATCCATCTCGTAATCCATGTGAAAGGTTTATGAAAGAAATTGGGAAGTTATGCCGCTCATACTGCCACAAAGAACACATGTCATGGGAAACGAAATTTCGTTTATCAACTGGACTAACATCCTTGGAAGTAATAGGTAAACCCTTTGGAGGTGAACCTTTTATTATATGCTTTACTCGGCCAGAACAACCTACTACTGATTACCAACTGAATCAAATGATAGTTGCTAAGAACTTAGGTAAGAGGGCACAACAATGAGTAAGTAAACATAATGAGGAGGCTAGCAAACCTCAGTATAAGGTCGATGACCTAGTTCTAGTAAAACAGCATCTTCAGAGCTCTGCTCTGAAGAAAGCAACGCATAAATTTTTTCAAAAATATGTGGGGCTTTACTGAGTACAATAGGTAATCTGCCAAAAAACCTTATTTTTAGTGGATCCTGCAACAGGAGAAGAAGAAGGGAAATATAATGTTAAGGATATAAAGTGGTATATTCCCCAGGGACATTAACATTCAGTGTTAACAAGCAGAGTGACGACCATTGGATCCTAAGTTGTTTTCAGTGTTACTTCCCCATTAGTTTTCCTACACCGAATCCCCTTCAATTCTACATCTGTTCTATAATCTATTCTTGAATTCTTAAACTATCCTATAATTTAAGTAGTTAGAAAACCGGATATGACTACAAGATTGAGACCTATTTAAGAGAATCACAGATAAACAGTGTTCTCTAAACATGGAATGAAACTAATAGAAAATAGAACTAATATAAAGGTAATATCATGGTACTATTCAAACAAAGTAAGATCTAAATGTCATAAACTAAACACAGTACTTTATGTGTGTATGAAAAATAGTATAAACTGAATGACTAAGCCATTATGTTACCTTAGTGTATAATTTTCTATTTTTATGGGATAATTTTATACCTTTTTTGAGCGGTAAGTTAAAGGGGAGGGTTTTTATCAATTTTGGATAGGGTGTGTAGTGTAGATACAAAAATGACTAACACTACACACATGACCCTCACAGACAAGTGTAACTGATTCTTAACCATTTGGCATTCCATAGGAGTTGCTAAGATCTTTCTTTGGGGACTTCAAAAGGCGAAGGTGAGAATGTCCATTCTGCAAAGGATGTTTAACACCATACCGCCTCCAGCTTCTCACTCAAGTACCAGCGAAGTAGGGATTCTGGAAAGGGGGTTGGGAAGGGTTTCCTGTCTTTTGGGCTATCTTCTTTCACTTCTTCAATCTTAGCAACCATTTCCATTTTTTCCTTTCTTACTTCTCATCTGAGCACTGGTCTATCTTTCCATATGCATATACTTCTATTGATGAAGTCTTTCTCATTCTCCATGGTTTCCTATAACATTCAACTTATTTCAAATAAGTAGACCGAAGAATCAGGCTGCACAAACACACATCGACATACACACAAAATTACACTTAGACACAAACATGAAAATCACAGGTTAGAAAAATAAAACGATGTCAGAACCGCCAAGGGATGTAGGGGAACAATGACCTATGTACATCTGGGTAAATGCACGTATTGTATGGTTGATGTATGATGGTTCTGCATCACCCCCTTTTTTTTCTTCTGTCGCTTCCTATATATTTATACATAGGTATGAGAAATGAAGAACTAATGAGCATGAGCCAGAGAGGAACTAATTGTGATAATTAGTTAGGAATATCAGTTGAATACTTGTTCTGATGATTTGTAGGATAGTGGGACAAGTCTAGAATAAAGAAAGGTGCGATAGAGTGAATTATATATAAATATGAGGTCTACTGAAAGTGTAGAAGTTGAAAAGTAGTGGAGGACTCTAGGGGATCAAATAAGGTACCAAGAGGTAAGGGTGAAGTGTGAAGTAGAACTGAACTTTGCCAGGTAATATTTAGTGACAGTATACATAAAGATGTATACTAGTGCAATGAAGCATGAGGCCTACTTACAGAGGATAAGGGGGGTGCACCCAGCTCTTATTGACTGAAGGAAAGGGCAGATATGCAGACCAAAGAGAGGCTGACCTATATTGTGTGGGCAGGGGCACCAAGAAGGGGATTGACCTGTACCATAGAATATAGGAATAAGAAAGGGGCATATCTACCAAAACAGAAGGAGGTAGGGCATCCATAGGATAAACCCAGAGGTAAGGTTTAGGTACTGTGCCTAAAAGGAAAAGGGCAGTATCATAACAAAAGTCACACATTTTGTAGAGATTATTCTGGTAAGTTTGAATTCTCTATTCCACTAGTATTGTCCAGTTTTGTATTAATAAGTCTCAGAAAGAACCTTTTTCTTTGCCCAGACTTCCTCTAGACTACGGGAAATGGTAGTTAATGAAATTAACACGTACTAAGGAAAAAACAGTACAGAAGAGTAGAGTGAAGAATGACATAATCAAGTGTGTGTGTCACCTGGAGTCTGTGATTAGAGGTTAGAAATATTGTCTGCACAATTCATATATATGAAAGTCGTAACTTCAATATTAAGTGCAATGCTCAGACAATTATTACTGAAACAAAAAGAAAAAGAAGAGTTATCTATTAAGTACATGGCTGCTAGAAAAAAATGATGTATAAACTGATTGAAAAGTAAATTATTGTTGAGATAGATATTAATGTACATGATGCATATGTGTAAAATATCACATGTTCGAGCTAAGGGGAGGGATATGTAGTGCTTCGAGAATTTTGGGGTAAATTCTAGAAACACTTGGCTCTCCACCATCTCGAACACCCAATATTTTAATGATGAGGGTAAGAGAGCCTTTTCCTGCGCCACACATGTCTTTGTGTTCAGAAAGGACAGCTGTCACAAGGAGCCAGGAGCTGCTTCAGACAAGCGGCCCCAACAAGTGGTTACCAGCAGCGCCTTGGAAGTTATAGATACAAGTCAAAGAGTGTTTGGATAATGTTTCATGTGTTGTGGTGTCATGAGGATTGCTACAGAGACATATGAAGTGTGTATTATATAGAGACCCTTACTTTATGTCTTGGCTCTGCATGAGGCAGAACATATGTGACTGTATGAGTGTTTAGTAGATTCTGACATTTATCTTGGAACCAGTTGGCTTCCTGGAATTTGTACAGAATAATTGTTACTTTGGGATGAGAGTTGAAAATATATTGTTGTTGAACTGACAAGATCCTATGAGTACATAATTTATATCAAGAATATAGAGCTGGTTAACAATATTCCCTTTAAGCTGATAATGTCTTCAGAGATGACTTAAACAGTGAGAGCAATGTAGCTGATAACCCAAAGAAGAGGATCAGCGGCACACACAATGTGTAAGTCAACTGGAAGAGATGTGTGAGTCATGAAACCCAATACAGCACTGTCTCTTATCATCCAAGAAAGTGTTAGAACTTCTTTGACTGCCTGCGCACCTGACATACTGCAGCACTGGAGATGCTTTTCTCGCAGTAATACCCAACATTTGTGATGGCTGCTAACTGAATGTCACCTGCTGTACCACTTCAAGGCCATGCAGAAAATTGCTGGAAGGAGTTGTAATTGAATGGCAGTCAAGTTACAACCCAACATCAGAAAAACTATCCTGCTTTACATGCATGAGGACAAACAACTGGCACTATACTTATCTGGCTAGAGACTTCACTGGAATCTCTCAGTTTTTCACCTCTTGCTACATGGTGTCTCTTCAGATTTCTGTAGCCTTGTGGAACAATCAGATCAATTCCCCTAAAAAATGGCAGAAAATAGCTTAAAAATGTGTTTAATGGCAGCTGCCAGTTTAAATAGATAGAGGAGGCATGGGTACTGTAGCCTGGTGAAAAATTGTCACTGTCTTTTCATATGAAATGCCCCTAGGTCATGTTACAACACTGCCAATAGTTTGGCAAGTGTCCAACATTGTGGTGTCAGCTTTCTCACTTGTGTTAGAAGTATAGTATAATTATATGTTTTATAGAGTAAAGTGATGAAAATAGTCTGCTGTACCTGAGTGCACTCCACATAGTTGGAGATAATACAGAAATGGACAGTGTACAAAGATTATTTGCTTCTACAATGAATTTTATGATTGATGACAGGTGCAGGGTAGTTTTCTAAAATTGTATTTAATTGATGCTGCAGGAAAGAATGTGGATACAGGCTGTTGTAATAATTTATATAGCCTGATAATGGTTGTTTTGAATGAAGCTGGTAGCAAATGAAGAAATTATTTTATCAGCAGGACATGGTAGCACATAAATAAGAATTTCTTTACATATCCACTAGGGACTATTTCTGACTTCCTGGGTGTACTTGTCAGCAGTGGGAAGCACTCTGACAGGCCATGCCAGACAGTCTCACCATGAGTTCAGAGTTATTTTATGCATCTTTATTGATCTGTGAACACCCCTTATTGACTCTCTGTATGCAACGTGTTACATTCCTGGTCATAAATCTATTTGTAGTCAGCAATCACAGCGAAAAATTGGCTGCAAATGTGGATAGGTACAGCACTGCCTACTTCCAATAATGTGGTCAATGCAGACACACATACAGTTTCACAGGTTTTGCTTTTGCTTCCATAAATGACAGCCCCCCCCCCCCCCCCCCCCCCTTTAATGTATTAGTTGTGAGCCGTCTGTGTCTTAATTACATAGCTAAGTATCATTAACCATGTATGCACATACTGCACCTTCTAATTATATTATAATAGTCATTGTGCAGTATAACCCAACCAATCACCTAACAGTCTACTCAACTGAACAATACATGTGGGACTTTTATATCAAAGTTAATCAGCAATCATTGTTAATTGTACTTCTTCACTGTCCATCTTCTTATTCACAACAACACTTCATTGCACCATTACATTATTGCTGTTTTGACTGGCACAGGACCCACACTCAAATCTCGGAACAAATTGACATAAAATGTCTTCAGGCCCGCTGCTCATAAGGACTTGCAAAAATGGCTACTATAGTTTAAAATTCTCAGATACATAATTTCAATGATTTACAACTAGAATTTTACATCTCAAATTAAATGAATAGTGTAGAAAAATTGGTTGTGGTCTCAACTTTATGTTACAATAAGAGTTCTGACTGGAATACGCGTTCTTGATGAGAAAACAGCAAAAATAGCTAAAATAAATAATACCATAATAAAAGTGTTAGTTACACAGAAACTAATTAAGTGGCGAAATTCCTACCATGTTTTGGAAATTAGCTACATGAATACTGTAAGGATTTCTATGGGTTATGTTCCTACTTTTATTGGTAATATAGTAACGCATCAGTTTACATGTCAACAATGTGATTGGAATAGGAGATAATTGCTGTTAGTTAACTGAACTGAGCTTTGGCAAAACTAATTACTTGAAATGATTCAAAATAATTAGGAAATTATTCTGACTAATGTAATTTAGCAAAGTAGGACCTGGCCTTATATTTGGAATTATGGAATGACAGCTATATGTTATGGCACATCTCTCACTAACACTAATGATAAGAAGGAAAAAAATACATCTAAGGAGGCAAATAACAAAAGAAAATGAAATGGGAATGGGTCCCAGCTTGCTTTGCTTTCAAGTATAC
This sequence comes from Schistocerca nitens, assembly GCF_023898315.1. Taxonomy (NCBI): domain Eukaryota; kingdom Metazoa; phylum Arthropoda; class Insecta; order Orthoptera; family Acrididae; genus Schistocerca; species Schistocerca nitens. The sequence continues at coordinate 582,652,638 of NC_064618.1, forward strand.
CTTCCATATTGGTAATACTGTTTTATGCCACAATTTTGCCAGGGCATCATCATGTAGTGAAAATAATATCACTATACTTCATACTGTTTCATGGAGCAGAAAAGTCCTCTAACTTGCAGACAAGAGTGTAACACCAGTGGATAATTACTATAGAAAATGCAGTCTTTTACTGTATATATCACTACAGTAAATCAGGGCTTTAATTTTATAGTTCAATTATTAAGCTAGCAATGTTTAATACTGAACAAGTTTGCCCCTACTATAAGAAATTAATTTGACTAACTTAAAGAAAAACTATGATTGATGTGTGAGTGTATCATAATTTTAATACATCACTTACTATCATACATTGTTGTGGCTTTGCAACACAGTGTTTCAGGGATCTTATACAAAGAAATCCATAAATGTAACCTCATTTTTCAGATATAGCTGTGGGAGCTCCATACAGTAATGACTATAGAGGTACTGTGTACATCTATATTGGAGGAAAGAATGGCCTCTCACTAGCACAGGTCATAGATGCTGCTCAAATAAGTTCATCACTCAGAGGTTTTGGTATCAGTATTCATCACACAGTTGAGACATGTGAACGTGATAAAGCATGTAAGTGTTTATCAATATTTTGAAAAGTGTTTGATTGTCTGTAATTATTTTTTATTATTTTGTTCTTGCAGTCTACAGTCCTAGGACTGGTTTCATACAGCCCTCCACACTAGTCTGTCCTGTGCAATCATCTTCATCTCTAATTTACTACTGCAACAAACATCCATTTTAACTTGCTTACCATAGTCAAGTGTTGGTCTCTCTATAGATTTTTTGCCCTTCACAATTCCCTCAACTGTCAAATGGGTGAGTCCATGATACCTCAGGATGTGCCCATCAACTTACTCCCTCTTTTAGTCACATTGTACCATTAACTTCCTTTTTCCCCAGCTCAGTTACGTATCTCCTCATTAATTATTCAATCCAACCATCTAATCGATGGCATCCTTCTACAGTAGAGTTTTTCAGAAGCTTCAATGCTCTTCATATATGAGTTGTTTACTATTCAAGTATTACTGTCTTGCACACCTGAAGTCCAGACAAAAACTGACAGAAAAGTTTTCCCATCACTTAACTGTATATTCAGTGTTAACAAACTCCTCTCTTTCGGAATTGCTTTTATTGCTATTGGCAGTCTGTTACATTCTAATACCTTCTTTCCCAAAACAATATCCACTCTGTTCAACTGATGTTTCAAGTCTGTTGGCCTCACTGACAGAATGTCAGTGGCAAATCTGAAAAAAATAATAATAACTTCTTCATGAACTTTAATTCTCTTTCTAAATTTCTCCATGGTGTCTTGCTAAATGTACAGATTGAATAACATCTTGAATAGGTCACAACTCTTTCTCACTTCATTTGCAGCTATTTTCCCCTTCCATTGCTTTCAAATCTTGTGACTGCATTCTGGTTTTTCTAAAAGCTGTAGATAATTTTTTGCTTCCCATTTTTTTATCATTTTCTGCTACTTGCATAATTTCATAGAGTGTATTCCAGTCAACTTTGTGAAAACCTGCCTTAAAGCTAGTATTGATGCAAACATTTTCATTCTGCAGTGGAATGAGCACTGATGTGAAACCTGACAGATTAAAACTGTGTGCCAGACTGAGACTTTAACTCAGGACCTTTGCATTTTGCAGGCAGCTCCTTGTGGTAGAGCACTTGCCCACGAAAGTCAAAGATCCTAATGTCGGGCACACAGTTTTAATCTTCCAGGAAGTTTGATAGGTTTTCTTTATTCAATCTGTCTTCTAAGATAAAACATAAGGTCAGTATTGCCTCATGTGTTTCTATATTTCAAAATGACCTTCCACAAGGTCAGCTTATATCAGTTTTTCATTCTTCTATAAATAATCTGGGTGCATATACTGAACAGTGACTTATTAAATTAATTGTTCGTTAATATTCACATATATCATTGGCTCTGACCATCTTTGGAATTGGAATTACTGACTTCTTCTTGCAGTCTGAGAGTTTTTAGTACTCATACTGATTTTGGAAAAATCAACTACAACTATACACTTTAATAGTGGCAACTATTTATTTACAGTTCACACAAAATAGATACATGTTTCAAAGCATTACTCACCTTCAAAGTGGTCACCGGCATTGTGTATAACCCATCGCTAGCGGTGTAGAAGTGTAGGATACTCTTAGCAGTGCCAGTTGTATTGACAGTTTGAGCGGCACGGTCTGTTGCCTGACGAAATTATAGCAGTTCTGAAGTGAATGCCATGAAACATTCCCTTCAGTTTAGAAATCGAGTTGAACTTATGAGGGCTTAAGTCAGGGGAGTGCAGTAGGTGGTATAGCACTTAGCAGCCCCATAAGTCAGACAAATCAGTAACAGCTTGCACTGTATGTGCTTGAGCATTGTCCTGCAAAATGATGGTCAGATCCTGCAGAAAGTGTCATCACTTCTGTCTCTAAGCTACTCATTTTTGGAGCACAAACTATGACTAGCTTAGAGACAGAACTGATGACACTTTCAGCAGGATCTAACCATCATTTTGCAGGACAATGCTCAAGCACATACAGTGCAAGCTATTACTGATTTGTTTGACTTATGGGGCTGCTAAGTGCTATACCACCTACTGCACTCCCCTGACTTAAGCCCTCATAAGTTCAACTTGATTTCTAAACTGAAGGAAACACTTCACAGCATTCGCTTCAGAATTGCTACAAATTTGTCAGTGTATGGACACAACAGTAATGCATCATGTTCGCAACGTCAATAGTAGCAGCAGTATTTGATCTACAAAAGACATTGTTGTTGTGGTCTTCAGTCCAGAGACTGGTTTGATACAGCTCTCCATGCTACTCTATCCTGTGCAAGCTTCTTCATCTCCCAGTACCTACCGCAAGCTTCTTCTAGTCAAGTTGTGCCACAAATTTCTCTTCTTCCCAATTCCATTCAATACCTTCTCATTAGTTATGAGATCTACCCAATCTTCAGCATTCTTCTGTAGCACCACATTTCAAATGCTTCTATTCTCTTCTGGTCTAAACGATTTATCATCTATGTTTCATGTCCATACATGGCTACACTCCATACAAATACTTTCAGAAACAACTTTTTGACACTTAAGTCTATACTCAATGTTAACAAATTTCTCTTCTTCAGAAACGCTTTCCTTGCCATTGCCAGTCTACATTTTATACTCTCCCTACTTTGACCATCATCAGTTCTTTTGCTCCCCAAATAGCAAAACTCATTTACTACTTTAAGTGTCTCATTACCTAATCTAATTCCCTCAGAATCACCCAACTTAATTTGACTACTTTCCATAATCCTCATTTTGCTTTTCTTTATGTTCATCTTATATCCACCTTTCAAGACACTGTCCATTCCATTGAACTGCTCTTCCACGTCCTTTGCTGTCTGTGACAGAATTACAGTGTCATCAGAGAACCTCAAAGTTTTTATTTCTTCTCCATGGATTTTAATCCGTCCTCTGAATTTTTCATTTGTTTCCTTTACTACTTGCTCAGTGTACAGATTGAATAACATTGGGGATAGCCTACAAACCTGTCTCTCTCACTTCCCAACCACTGCTTCTTTTCATGCCTCTCGACTCTTATAACTGCTATCTGGTTTCTGTACAAATTGTAGATAGCCTTTTGCTCCCCTGCATTTTACCCCTGCCACCTTCAGAATTTGAAAGAGAGTACTCCAGTCAACATTGTAAAAAGCTTTCGCTAAGTCTACAAATGCTAGAAATGTAGGTTTGCCTTTCCTTAATCTATCTTCTAAGGTAAGTCGTAGGGTCAGTATTGCCTCATGTGCAAAAGTCATTAATTTACTTATTTTATTGTGTGCTTCTGAGTAGAAGTAAAAATTTTTTACCTTTGTTGTGTGAGAAGTAATGCTATCTTTTTATTTGATTAATGATTGATGCATTTACAAGTACTACACTTAAGTATATGTATTTTGTAATGTGGCTTTAGGTATCATTGTTGCCAGTTTGAATAAATCATCAACCTATGTCAAAAATACAAAAGCACCAGTTCATCTTCACCTGGAGATAAGTGTCTTATTCTGGTAGGACCGTGGATACTTGGAAATTTAGTGATTCCGATACCAGTTGTGTGAATGATATCATATGCCTTAAAATTGGCAGAAATATTTGACCATTGCTGATAAGGCTGCTGAAACATCATGAATTGATTCAACTATTGGGACTATCAGCGAAGTCTTTATATTATCAGGAGCTCCAATGTTATTTATTTGTTGAAGAGTGTCAAAAAAATAACGCTGCAGTTTCAATGTCTTTCATGGACAGTCAGCCATCAGATGTGGTAGTTGTACCATCAGCATGTACAGCATGAAATGAGTACAGCCAAGTGCACTGAGTGATTTATGTTAGCATCAAAGATGCCTGTTTCCTGAGGTCAGATGCCAGTCTTGGCTTCTTTTAGCAACTGACAGAAATGGTGGAGATTACTTCCCTTCACATTAGGTGAAATTCAGCCAACAATTTAAGGCATCATCCTCAGAACTGAATGCAGTCTTCTAGTTAAAAACTAGATGAAAAGTGTTAAGCAGAAGCTTTCTGGATTCTGTGAAAATATTTCAAGCAAATTTCTTACCCTGTCTTCTCAAGCTGAGAACTGTAGCCCCTGCCCCCATGAATAGATTAGGTGTATACTGCACTCAGTGAACAGCTTCAACAAGATACGTGCTGTGTGCACCTGAAGTTTTTTTTAGATAAGAGATAATCCTCAGAGGAGCCAATCATCAGAGTGAATAGTAGGTACAGTAACCTATTTTCACTATAAATGAGCATGAAGTTACATGCAGGACAGAAAAATAAATTATAAGCCTAATATTAGTCAATTACAGATGTACTTGGTTTTAAGTCCTAGAAATATCCTCACATAAAGATAATAATGTAAATGTAATACCTGGAACAGGAAACTGGCTGAAACCACTGAAAAATAGCTGTGAAAGCTTACATTCCAAATAGAATGCACATGTAAGAGGTCATTTGATGTATTTATAACCTTGTCAAACTTGGTAGTGTTTAATGAGTTGAACACTGAAAAAGAACATAAAATAGTGTGGATGAATATATACATAGAAGTTGGTTCAGTAATAGTAATTGGATGCTTATTTAGCCCACTGTCATAAAGTACCAAAGTGATAGAATACTTCAGAGAATGCTTTGAAAAATGTACGTACAATTTTCCTGACAATAGAATCATGTTAGAAGCAGATTTTTCCCTGTTTTCTGTAGATTGGGAGATGCTCATATTTACAACAGGAGGCAGGTATAGAGATTCTTGCAACAGTGTAATAAATGCATTTTCTGCAAATATAACACATGCAAGAAGGAAAAAAAAATCAACCCTGGGAAGTACTGGGACAATGACCCAATCAATCAAAGTTGACCACTTAGGTGTTCATTGATCATGATGGCACCGGAATGGAAAATCGTAAGGTAATGAAAGTATTATTAGATTCTTTCTTCTTAACCTTCACAGTTCAGTTTCTTTATTCAACTACCAGAGGGAGGCAGTTATAGAATTAAAGAACCATTGGACTGATAACACACAAGTTACATTCTGTGTGGAATATGCAGAACATTTGGCTCCTCTTTTACTAATCAAGAAAAAAAGTTCTTATAAATATATGTTTGGAAATACTTCATTTTTGAGTTACTAACCCTTGAGTGGGCACCCCTGTGTATAAATTTTCATGCACAGTTCCATTTTTTTACAGTAGCACGGGTCTACCTATTCCTGCATTATTGTTTCAGCTACCACAGCGAGAAGTCGTGTTGTTATAGGTTCATGTGAGCTACAGTAACTTAAATTAAACTGTGAGTGTGTTATCTTAGTGTACAAAGTACACCATGCCCCCAGTCATGTATGTAATTTTTCCTTCACTTTTATTTCATTTCCTTTTAATCAAATCAAAAGATAACACGTAACAAGTGAGTATATCATTGTGCAGGGTCAGATAAAAGCCAATGGACAATGAGCTTAATTGGTTACTCAATGAGGATCCAGAGATCAACTCTATACCAAACAATGAAAATGATGATGACTCTGAAAAAGAAGAGGAATTTATCACATGAAGTGACCACAATTCAGATTATGATCAAGTCCATGATTAAGATGACGACTGTGAGGAACCACTCTCCTATGGTGGTATTTTTCTTGGGAGGAACAAAATATGTAAACTGTATAAAATATGTTCTAGTGTGTCTCTGAAAACAAAAAGAAAAAATGTTGTGAAATATTCCCTGGGACTACACTTGTTGCCAGAGGGGTCACAAGTGAAACGGAGGCTTCATGGACAATACTTAGCTTAGAAATGATTGATGAAAGTGTAAAATACATATACATTCAATCTAAGAAAGAATGTGTACAATATTTCAGAGAAAAGATTTTAAGGAAACTACAAGGTGTGAAATAATGACATTGTTGGGATTGCTGTATCTCATTAGGACTAAGAAACATGCCATACAAATGTCACAGAATTGTGGACAGCAGATGGTATTGGTATGTGGATTACAAGAGCTGTGATGAGCTACAGAAGATTTATGTTCCTTTTATGGTACATCTATTTTGGCAACAAGAGTACAAGGCAAGAAAGAAGAGTAACTGATAAATTTGCAGCAATAAAGCAAATATTGCAGGCCTTTATGGTGAACTGCAAGAATGCTTATAGTGTAGGACAATTTGTGACAGTAGATGAAAAGTTGCAATTTTTCCAGGGTTGCTGTTCTTTTGTTCAGTATATCCTGAACAAACCAGCAAAGTACAGGATTAAGTTTTTTGTTTTAGCAGATGGCAAAATATTCTTCACTAGTAATATTGAAGTTTATTGTGAATATAAACCTGAAGAACCACACAGTGTTTCTAATTCTCCCTGTCATATTGTAGGATGGCTGGTTACTGACCCTGAAGGCTCAGGAAGAAATGTTACAATGGATAATTGGCACACTAGCTATTCCTTAGTGAACTCTCTTGTGAAAAGTGACTAACATACATTGACACATTGAGAAAAAAACAAACACAAGATTCTACAAGAATTTTTGTCTGATAAATGAACAGCTATCAACTCTTTATTTAATTTTCAGAATGATATGACACTAGTTTCGTATGTGCCAAAAAAAAACAAGGCAGTTGTGTTACTTTCAAATACGCATGATTTTGGGACCATTGACAAAGTTACAGACATACCAGAGATAGTTTTGGATTACAATATAACAAAGGGAGGAATCAACACAGTCAGTCAACTGTGTTCCGATAAATTGGCATGCCTGCTCATGGGTTAAAATAAAAAAAATGGCTTTCCTAGTACAACCTAGCATCTTCACCATCTATGCACTTGTTTGACTCATTGTATTCTAGATAGCATTGGGTTGCCAGGAGGACTTGTGTACAGTCATTATTCATCTGTCTTCATTGTGGCCATTGTGTCTATATACAATAGGTAATGTGTTAACTGAAAGTGCTTCATTCAAACATGGCAGAATATTCATTTCATGAGCTAGAAAACATGGATTTTATGTATGACTGCATGAACAGTAATTGACACAAGACTGCATGGCTGTATCAGACAGTGTTTACAGACCGCAGACAGCCAAGAAGTCCACCTTTGGTGTTGTGTGCCATCACACTGCTGAGACAGGATCCATAGCATCACAGACAATTGACTGAGGAAGACCACATGTTTCTTGCATGCCTGACAAGGAAGTGCATGTTCCATGAGCTGTCAAAAAAGAATCAGGTGTCAGCACAAGACAAGTGGGTCTGGCAAGTGGTACACTGGCAAGTTCAACATGGAGGATACTTAAGGAGCAACTCATGTGTCTACATCATCTTCAAAGAGTGCAGGGACTTATACCTACTGTGTACCCACCACAAGAAAACTTTTGCCGATAGTTTGTGCCACAAACTGCCAATCCATTGTTTGTGTGTGGAGTTTTGTTTACAGATGAGGCAACACTTGGAAGAGATGATATAACAAATTTTCACCACCTACATTTATGGGCTGAGCACAGTCCTTATGCTACAGTAAAAGTCATCAACATCAGTTTAAGATTAATGTGTGTACTGCAGTGGTAGGTAACAGTGTGGAAGCACCATACATTCTGCCAGTAAATCTTACAGGTGCTGTCTGCAGCAGCTTTGTTCAGAACAGCTTCCAAGACCTGCTGATGTGCCCCTGAAAAAAACAAAAACATGTGATTTATGCATGTTGGAGCTCCAGCACATTACAGTCTCAGCACCCATGATGCACTGGGTGGCATCTACTGTGAGACAGATTGATAGAGGAGAACCTGTTCAATGACCTGCACATTCCCCCTCACCTCAGTCCTTTGGATTATTATCTTGGGAGGGGGGGGGGGGGGCAGCTTAAGCAATTGGTCTATGCAGCACACCACCCAGATGCAGAAACTCTTCATCGCCATATCATGGAAGACTACAAAATTATTCAAAACCATCAGGGTGTATTTGAAATGGTGTGACAGTCCATGATGTGATGAGTGCACACATGTTTAGAAGTAAAAGAAGGACTTTTAGGATATTTTATGAATTTATATGTTGATGAGCACCAGCCACCTAAACTGTAAACATTCATTAGTAACTTAAAAATGAAGGATCTTCAGATATGTGTTTATATTTTTTTTTCTTCCCATCCCTAAAGCTTGTAAAAACATTTTTGAAACATCCTATGTGATGACATTTTTGGAGACTGTAAACTCCTTAGTAATATCAACATGAATTTTGTAAGAACTTATTTTGAGAATATTGGCTTGCTAGCAAATCTACAAAATTCAGAAAGCCATTGATAGCAGATCACAAGTAGATTCAATTTTTCTTGACTTCCAGGCTTTTTATTTAAAAGAACCCAGTAGGTCATTCTCAGTGAGGACATCAAATCAGAAGTAAAAGTAGCATCAATTGCTTCTGATAGAAGTGTGGGAGGACATACCATTCACTAGACATAAACCAACCACACAACTAAAGTTTGTAGCTCTGTGAGGATGTTTGCATGAGATACAACTGTACAACCTACGGTCATGTGATCAGAAAAGTGTTATGAACTAATAGAAGAGTTGCAGACAATCAATGCTTGTTGAATAAACTGGATGAAGCTCACTGACTTGTCTTATACACAAAAAAATTTTAAATACTTGGCAAAATATTTTGATCAGCTTCTTAATTGTCCATAACCAATTCATTACCTTGTATACTCGAACACCATTGAAAATCTATAAGATATACCCCAACTGTCAAAGGAATTGAAGAAGTTATCAAAACTTTATAAAGCCAGTGGAAAAGAATGTAACAGCAAAAATTTTTAAATGATCTCTACCAAAAATAAAATATGAGCTAAAATTAATCTTTGAGGAATCTTGGAAAGCAGGAAAACTCTCAGGAGAGTGGAAGGCAGCTTTCATATATCCACTACATAAGAATGGCAATAAGCAAGATGTTAACAACAACAGAGGAATTTCTTTGCAACCACTTACATATAACACATTTCCAAGATTGTACTAAACAGAGTAGAAACACACTGGAGAGTAATTTTGGTGAATATAAAGGTAGTTTCAGGTAGGGCACTTCATTTTTAATTTGAAATAAATCGTAGCGTAGTGGTAGAATTTTAGGTGAGGCACCACTTGTTTCATGGCTAAACTCTTCCACCTATTATTGCAACAACTGTTGGTGGTATAATTAATGCCATTAAATTTAGCTTCAGGTACTGTGTCTGAAAACTCATAAAGAATGCATGGTATAAATTATCATTGTGTTTTGTGACAGTCACATTTAGTTTTAGCAATATTGGTGTTTTGTTGAGTAATGAGACTTAGTGTTTTGTTAACTGCCTGTTGACAATGTTGTGTGTGTTCACTTTTCTCTGTTTTCAAAGTAACAATTTCAGTTTCAACATTTTCACATCATGAATGTAATCCAAGTTCCTGTTCATTATATATGAGTGTTACTAACTGAGTTGAGGGGTGTGACATATCTGTTATTTCTTTGCTGATCCTAGCTAGCATTCATTCCTTGAATACAACTTATCCAAACATATATCTTTTGAATAGAAGTCATCTTAGCATCCATCTCTTGAATATTAGAATTCATGTTCTACATTTATTGGACAAGCATTATCAATAATCCATACTGCAAATCATTCATTTCCAGTTTTTGAATATTCATTATCTGTATACTTTGTGTTGGTACATTCAAATGAAAGTCTATATCCCCATTTCTCTGAGTATCTTCAGTTTTATGAAATTCTCTCCTACCAAATCATTCAATAATACACCTTTGATAAGTTTTGCTTTATTAATAACACTAATTGTGCTAGCCATTTTTATAGTTTGAGTTATACCATTGCACCTTGTGCAACACAGACTTTTTGTGGTACTGTGAAACGTTTGCTTGGAGACTCTCTGTGATTTTTCTTTGGCTCAATCTTAAGATGGCACAGGGTTTGAAGCCCTGTGTCATGCATCCCATTGTAAGGCCCCTACCTCACTCTTCTCTTCTATCTTCATGGTCACAGAAGATAAACATGTTTAATAGTCATTACATTCCAGGTCAGAAAGGTTAGAGGATGGGTACCAATCAAAATCAGAAATGGTTTTCATTGATGGCAGTTAAAGATGTAGCACTTAACAAGACAAACTTTTAACATCCTAAGCTTTAATAAATACAATATTTGCATTATGGACTTTGCCATTCGATACAATTAAGGAGCATACATGTGCACATACATATTACATGAAAGCAAACTCACCTGCTGCCAACCCCCCCCCCCCCCCCCCCCCTACCTTCGGGTACGTAATCCATACTGCAGGGCGAGGCTATGTAGCGTCGATCAATGGATCGATAGGTCAGGACATCATATGTGTATTAAGTCTTCGAGTTGATCTTTGTTTTGTATACTTCCAGGAACTCAGTTCCCACCTAGTCTTCGGCCTGAACATTTGTCATGTAATAAAAAGTATTGATGATTAGAAGAGAGAACTGTGGTCATTACCTTACCACCTTGATATCTCCTTCAAACTTTTTGCTTACACAATTTCCTCAGTGGTGTTCTTTTCCCTAACCTCATCATTGGAAACTTCATCATCAAAACTTAAATTCATTGTGACATCTTCATTATCATCTGTAATAGCATCAATACCTAAATCAGGATTTTCAACACTCTTTCAGTTATCATTATTTATTAATGTGCCATTGTCCCTCACATGGTCCTAGAAATCTTTTGCCATAATTCAACCTATTTATCTGGGCTTCTGTCATGGTATTTTTTCATGGTACCTATGCTTGTAATTTCTTTTTGTATTTCAATAAAAATCAGTAGCCCTTTTGTTATTGATTTGTGCACTCTAAAACTGTGGACCCTCATAGGAGCAATATAGAGGTTCCCAGTTGGTTTCTCCTATTATCCTGTCTCCCAATAATTGACATTCTATTCCCCCAATCCCATCTTCTATTTCCATTATCCACACATCTTTCCCAATTTCTTTCCCTTCCATTTCTGTTACAATCTCTTCTTTCCCCATCATTTTGAACTCATTTTTATCATTTCCATACTCTCTTCTCCTTTAGTTTCCCCCATTAAAACTTGAATTCCAGCCTCATACTGACAATTTCTGTGACTGAAATTTTGCTTATTTTATCTTTCCAAAGCCCTGTCTTGCTTATAAACATACTTAAGAAACTGGTCCACTGAGTCATCTGGTCCATGAATTATATTCCGTTGGTGTCTTTCAGGTAGTCTCCTTATAAGTATGTCAATTTGCGTCACTTCAGCAATAGGTTTATCCATGTGTGCTAATTTTTTTTAGTTGGCTTTTACAAATTTTATTCATACCTCCATTCCTCTATAATTAAGTCCATTCAGAAATTCTCTCTTAATTCGACTGAGCTGAGTAGTATGATTTGGGAGGGAGGGCTGACACATGTTGAAGCACGCAGAGAAACACAGGCAAGTGTGTCATTGACTTTATTACATCAAAGATACAGAGCAGGCCTTCTGCTGAACTTGGTGATGGTGCTGCAGACTGTGCACATGTGGATCAGAGAAAATGCTACTGCCAGAATCTGAAGATTTGGTGCCCAGTCACCCAGCTTTGGGGATGTAGCACTCCTATTCATGCTGTGGCTATGCAACCACCGTATGTGTTGCTGTACTTGCTAGACCAGAACATGGATCTCTGCCCCCTCAAGCATGACTTGTGGACCTCATGTACAGTGGCAAAGGGAAACACACAACTATCATCATTGTAGTGAGCCTTAGCAGCTCTGACCAACCACCCAGGGCAGCTCAGTCATTGACCACAGACAGCTCTGGATCCAGGAGACTGCAAGTTTGCATCCCAGCTCCACCCCTGTGGATGTCAGCTTGCAATCCACCAGACAATGTCACCCAGAGATTGGAGGTCAGCAGACCTCTCACTCCTCATACTGCTGCAGCTCCAATGTGTGGCATGAGCTGCCACAACTATGATGCATCCATGCTGCGGGGGTTGGAGATAGTTTCAGTGGGCCTGTTGGCTGCAAATATCCAATACATCATCGTGATTGGCCTGCAACTTAAACAATCATTATTTAGATATACACATAATGGTGACACAACTGCCTCATTTGATCTTCTGGGCTTGCTTATTTATACATTCCTCTGATGTAGTTCCTCAGGGGGAGACAAGTGGAGTGCTCATTAATAATTACAACATCTGCTTTCCTCAGCCCACTTTGGCCCCTTAACACAGTAACTACACACTGTTGTAACTGCAACATATGGGTTTGTCACAGCATGACAGTGTTCTGTGCTGCCCTGATTACTTCACAATTGTACACAATGCCTGTTGGGCTGTCTTCTGACCTGTGAATGGTGTTTTAAACCTACCTTGCAGAATCATTTGCCAAAATATCAACATTGCTGGGTCTGCCATCTGATGTGCCAAATGGTCCCTTAATTACTACCTTCCACTGCACAAAATCTACAGGAATTCCTCACATCAATGCCTGTACTTATTTGTGGTACATCAAACCTCCTCCCCTCTGAGAAGATTTGTCCCAAGTCTGTAACATTGTGCTCCCACTCGTACCTTAACTGTAACAGCTTACATATTGTGGACGATGTTCTGAATTCACCACACAGGACGTATGTTCACACTGTACTACTACCATTTATCCCTTATCATACCATTATACTCTAATTAAGACTTTAAAACTAACTGCTTCCATGATCAATGTCAGTCAACCATTCTACTGGTAATTGGTGTGTTGGCATTCCCACATCCTGTGCCCTTTTGCATCTTACCCAGAAATACAGTACGCAAAAGCCTGCTAGAAATATGCCACAACTGATGGCCGATACACTCACCACTAATCTTTTGTGCTCCTGTTCTTTTTAGAAAAGGTGTATGTACTGCCACATTTGTCCCATTGACATTCCCCCTTGATGGGGCTTTATTAATCTGTACAAGGCCTGCAAAAGCTCTGTGTTGAGTGTGTCTTTTAAATAAGTTAAATTTTGTTTAGATAATACTGTCAGAGATCCTTCTGGCCAACACAACATATTCCAAGACAATGTCAAAACAGTTTAGCCTGTAAGCATAGCCAGAAGACAAAAATCCATCCTGACTGCCTCCCAAGTCACATCATTAATGATCACTCCACTTTTAATCCTACCAATCTGTCTCCTTCATACCAATTCAACCATACATTTTCTGGTGTGAATATGGAGTATACCCAATGTGTATCCACTCCCTGGAAGTATGTTCAGACTGGCGGAAGCTCCTGCCCACAACTTGTCCCATCTAATTCCCCCAGAAACAAACTAACTTCACATGTCTGCATATCAGTCCATACTTGGCCACTTTGACTGATCACAAATTACTCTGTTACCCTCTTTCTGAGAATGCAAAATCCTCAAAAAGATAATATCAGTAATAACAACATGAAAAACTAAAACTCCAAATAAAATGCAACAACAAATATTCATGTGGCAATAAAAATATGTACTCCCTGATATAACTAAACCAAAATTTAAAAAAAGCAAGGAATTACAGTCATACAACTTATTTATGCCCCCTTAACCTATACGTAACATCATGCATTTTATGTTGCTCATCAAATCCAGGTTCTTTGGATTTGTCCTTCATAACTTCCATCTCCTGGTTGGTTGCCAATAGCTGTGGTACCCCCTACACCATTCCTTTAAATGGTTTCACTTGACTGACATGTTTAACAGACACTTTTGTGGAGAACTGTATCTTCACATTGACTGGTGAAATTGTTTCCATGATCTGATATTGTCCCTGGTATTTGTTAAAAATTTGTTCATAATCCCCTTTGGTGGATAAGGACTACCTCATTCTGTATTTTGGCAATTTGCCCATGTGTTTGTTTGGTTGTTCTTGGCATTCTAGCACCTTTGTGTTTGCCTTTTGCACATTCCTCCGAAGTTCCCTAATTCTCCTCGAAAACCTCCTCACCGACTCACCATCCAGTCCTAATTTAGGAATCAAAACATTAAAGGGAGATGACATTTTCCTGTTGTACACCACTTTAAATGGTGACAATCCCATTGCAGTATGAACCTTCAAATTATAGGCACAATGTACATATGATAAATAGGTGTCCCAGTCACACTGCCTGTAACCTGTGTAATAGCTCAACATCTCTACAACTGTCTTGAACTTATGTTCTGTTCTCCCATTGGTCTGCAGATGAAACAGACTAGTCCACATGGCATGGTTGTCTCATTAAATCTAAGACAAATTTCATACCTTGGTTTTTAATTATGGTCTCAGGCACTCTGAACTGTAATATTCAGTTTTTTACTAATGCTTGTGCTAAAGTACTAGCCCATTGGTCCAGCATCAGTACCATTGCCAAAAATCAATAAAAATGATCAGTGATCATGAGAGTGTACCTATTTCCTGCAGGTGTTTTTATTTTTTTTAAATAACCCAAGGACATGTAACCCTGCCATAGAAAATGGATTGGACACCTCTAGTAACCTTTACAATAGCACTTTCTGATGTGTAAAGTTGGCCATCTGCATGCATGGCACACTGTCCTTAACATACTGCTCCATGTTTTGTTTCCTGTTCCTCCTCCCAAACTGTTGTGCTACATGTCTGTCCATTGCACATCACCCATCATGATCTGACAACTAAATGCAAAACTTCCTTCCAAAAACCTTCTGGAACTACCAAACATAGTCCACACCTCATCATTCTACACAACAAACCCTCCAGTATAACAAAATGTGGCTATGACTGAAATGCCTCACAGTCCTTATCCCTTGCCTGTGCCTGCTGCCACTCTTCAATACTCTTTGCCAACATACTTAATATCACTATCCCATGACTTAATGAATCTGCTTTTGGATGTGATCTCCCTGGCTTATAGATTACCTCACTGAGTTTATCTACTAGATGGCTCTTTCAAACAAAGCAACCATTTCAATGAGGCATGCTCTGTCATGACCTTAAACTTCCTATCATAAGGATAGCATCAAAAATATGTAGTACCATATATAACTACTAATATCTCTTTTCCCATTGTTGAGTAGATATGCTCCACTTTGTTTAACTGCCTTGAAGTGTAAGCTACCAGATGTTCTTGACCACCTACTGTCTTTCCCAAAACACAACTGACTGCTTCCTTTGAAACATCACATGAAAGGGTAATCTCTTTCTTGGAATCCAGAAAAACTAATATTGGATCTGAAACTAACATTTCTTTAAAATTTTCAAATGCCTCCTGAAATTCCTGTGACCAATGGAGTTTCATCTCCTTCATCAGTAGCTTGTTCACGAGTCCAGCTATTTTTGTAAAATCTTTCACTAATTGCCTAAAGTAATTACAGAGACCAGTGAATGACTGTAGTATTGGATAATTTTGAACTGCACCTCTAAGGTGAGGATCAGTGTGTACAACACATTCACTAATCATTTGCCCCATATACAGTAGTTTACCTGAAATTGTGCAAAATTGCACTTGTCCACACTTAGCATCACACATGCCTGTCATAGTCTACTAAATACATCCTCCAAACATTTGCAGTGGATTGTCATCACTGTTGTGGGCCAGCTGTGGTGATCCAATGGACGTCCAGCACATCTGAGTCTGCCAATTGGTCCGCACCGGTGGCCGGCCCAGTTACTGCTTTCACTGTAGTTGACACCTCACCCATGGTCAAGTGTAAGGTCAACTCAGGGCATGGCAGATGATGAAAGACTGCCCAGGGGCCACACATAAGGCCTCCCCATTTAGTATGACAAACAGGTGCCAGGTGCTGTCTGTGGCTGTCACTGTCCCTCAGCCAGATGCAGTCGCTTGTCCTGTTTTAGAGGAAACCTCTCAGCCTGTGAGATCTGGACAGTCACAAAGGGTGGGATTATTGGTAGTTGGGAACTCCAATGTTAGGCATGTTATAGGGCCCCTTAGGGACATGGCTGCCAGGGAAGGGAAGAAAGCCAATATGCACCCCCTGTGCATACCAGGTGGTGTCATTCCTGATGTGGAATAGATGCTTCCAGATGGCATGAAGAGCACAGGGTGTAGCCAACTGCAGGTGGTGGCTCATGTCAGTGCCAATGATGTGTGTTGCTTTGGATCAGAAGAGATTCTCTCTGGTTTTGAGTGGCTAACAAAAGTGATAAAGACTGGCAGTCTTGCTTGTGGGATGAAAGCAGAGCTCACAATTTGCAGCATAGTTGACAAGACTGATTGAAGACATCTGGTACAGCACCAAGTGGAGGGTCTGAATCAGGGACTCAGACAGTTCTGTGACTGTGGAGATTGCAGATTCCATGACTTGCAACCATAGGGTTGTTGAATTTCAGGTTCTGCTGAATAGGTCAGGAGGCCACTACACACAGGAGGCGGCTACATGGACAGCAAGGGCTATGTGGCACGGACTGGGCATTTTTTTTTTATGTTAGAGGGTCTCAGGGAAACACAACAAGGGCTTTGATCTCAAAAGGTACAGATCAAACATGGGATGAACGTAGATCCAGGAACCATCGGAATAACAGTTGTAAATTGTCATAGCTGTGTTGGGAAAGTACCAGAGCTCAAAGCTCTACTAGAAAACACCGATGCTCCAATAGTTACCAGCACTGAAAGTTGGCTAAAGCCAGAGGTAAGTTGAGCTCCAATTTTTGTGAAGAACCTAATGGTGTTCAGAAAGGGTAGGCTAAACATAATTGGAAGTGGCGTGTTTACTGCTGTTAGTAGTTTATCTTAAAACAAAATTGAAGTAGATAGTTCTTGTGAGTAGTAGGGGCAGAGGTCATTCTTGACAAGCTGAATAAAATATTAATTGGATCTTTTTACTGACTTCCAATTCAGATGATACAGTTGCTGAAAGGTTCAAAGAAATCTTTGTTTTAATTTCAAACACATACTTGACTCATACAAGTTACACTTACTTTAATTTACCCACAATATTTTGGTTAAAATACATGTTTAAATCTGGAGGTATGCATAAAACACCATGAAAAATTATGCTAAACACATTCTCTGAAAATTATTTCAAGCAGTTAGTTCATAAACCCATGAAAATAGTAAGCAGTTGTGAAAACACACTTGACCTCTTAGCAACCAATAGTTCTGAGCTGGTAAAGAGCATCAAACTGGGTACAATGATTAGTGAACACAGGGTTGTCGTGGCAAGAATGAAGCAGATAAAAATTCACTTTATGCCTTTATGAGAGACAATCTCCACTCCTTCCAAATTAACAATTTAAGTGTAGACCAGATGTGGCTTGACTTCAAAGTAACAATGTTGACAGATATTGAGAGATTTATACCAAATAAATTAGAAACAAAGGAGCTGATCCCCATCTGTACACAAAATGTGTCACAATACTGTTAAAGAAACTTTGTTTTGAAAGCTAGAAGGAAATACAAAGAGATTTCGGTTGTATGTAAAGTATGCTAGTGGAAAGAAACAATCAATGACTTCTCTGAGTGACAGCAATGAAAACACTGTCAACGACAATGTTGCCAATAAAAAGTTACTAAACACCGCCTTCCAAATTTCATTCACCAAAGAAGAAGAAGTAAATATTCCAGGATTTGAATTAAAAACAGCGCCAAAATGAGTATCTTATATGTAGATATCCTCCGAGTAGTGAGGCAACTTAAATCATTGAATATAGGCAAGTCTTCTGGTCCAGTCTGTATACCAATTAGGTTACTTTCAGAGAATGCTAATACAATAGCTGCATACTTTACAATCATATACAACTGCTCACCAATATGCAAAAATGATAGTAGGAGTGAACCACTAAATTGCAGGCCCATATCATTAAAATTGATACGCAGCAGGATTTTGGAATTATATATTATGTTCGGACATTATGAGTTACTTTGAAGAGAATGGTCTAGTGACACACAGTCAACATGAATTTAGAAAACATTGTTCTTTTGAAACACAACTAGCTCTTTACTCACACAAAGTGCCAAGTACTATTGACAAGGGATATCAAATTGATTCTGTATTTTGAGATTTCCAGAAGACTTATGACACTGTACCACACAAGCACATTGTAATGAAATTGTGTGATTATGGAATATCATCATAGTTATTTGACTGTATTTGTCATTTCCTGACAGAGAGGTCACAGTTTATAATAACTGATGGAAAGTCATCAAGTAAAGCATGCCCCAGGATAATGCAATAGGTGCTCTGCTGTCCTGTATTCATAAATGATTTAAGAGATGTCAGGAGCAGCCATCTTAGCTTTTTGCAGATGATACTGTCATTTATCATCCAGTAAAGTCAACAGAAGATCAAAACAAATTGAAAAATAATTTAGGAAAGATATCTATGTGGTGTGAAAATTGGAAGTTGATCGTAAATAATGAAAAGTGTGAGGTCGTCCACAGGGGTGCTAAAAGGAATCTATTAAACTTTGGTTACTTGAAAAATCAGACAGACCTAGAGGGGTTACTTCACAATACCTAGGAATTATAGTTATGAACAATTTAAATTGGAAAAACCACATAGAAAGTGTGGGGAAGGCAAACCAAAGACTGCATTTTATTGGCAGAACACTTAGAAAATGTAACAGATCTACTAAAGAGACTGCCTACACTATGCTTGTCCATTCTCTTTTCGAGTACTGCTGCACGGTCTGGGATGCTTATCAGACAGGCTTAACTGAGTACATCAAGAAAGTTCAAAGAAGAGCAGCACATTTTGTATTACCACAAAGTAGGGGAGAGAGTATCACTGATTTGATACAGGATTTGGGATGGACATAATTAAAACAGTGACATTTCTTGTAGCTGCAGTACCTTCTCATGAAATTTCAATCACCAACTTTCTCCACCAAATGTGAAAATATTTTGTTGATACTGACCTACACAGGGAGAAATGGTCATCATAATGAAATAAGGGAAATCAGAGCTCACATGGAAAGATATAGGTGTTCATTTTTTCTGTGCACTGTTTGGGATTGGACTGATAGAGAATTATTGTGAAGGTGGTTCAATGAACCCTCTGCCAGGCACTTAAAAGTGGTTTGCAGAGTATCCTTGTAGATGTAGATCTACATGTTTGATTTACGCAAAAAATTTATTCAAAAAAACTTTTCTCAAATTCATCAAATATTACCCACTGGTCAAAATTAAGTTTGACCATGTCAGTATTTAGTTTTTGTCTTTTTGACAAATTTATTTTTGAATTTTCTGTCATCCTAGACCCCAAGTTATCTTAAAGTGTTGCAAAAAACTGATAGGTTGTAAATTATCACAAGGAAAACTTTCCACTTGTAAGTTGGACCACTTAATACCCTTGTTTGCACATAATTTTTTAGACACAAAATTTTCTTAGATTTATTTATCTTTCAATGAAAACCATTTACATCATTAGTTACAGTCTTTTCTACTTAATTCTGTTTTAATTAAATTTAATAACTTTTCCCTCTGTATCAGTATTTAAATTAGTAAATTTTTCTCCTACATTTTATGTACAGTTCTCAGTTCTTCAAAAGTCATTTGCTGCTTACAACTTTCTTCACTAAATACATCTTCTAAAAGAATAACATATTCTCAGCTACATCCAATCTGAAATACATGCCATACAGGGGGTGAAATTCAGAATGGATGTTATTGAGATTACACTCCATATGATTTTTAATTCAGAAACTTTCCTCCAAAAGCCTTACCCCTACAGAAATATCAATCCTTTCCAAAGACCTCACCTTTTGCCTCACTCCCAAGTTCAATCATGCAGGACTTGTTAAAGAACATCTCTCCTTCTCCCACCCCTACAGTGGAAATATTTTTTTGCCACCAACTCTAACAATCAGACTCAACCAAAGACCAATGCTGAACCCCGCCTAGCTCAGTTCACTCTTCCATCAAACTGTGATCCACTGCCACTGTCCCCAAATCACCCCGTTTTAACTTTACAGAATTCCTTAACCTCAAACATTGCCTCACCATCATACCCCAAATCCCGCAACATGCAAACTTACATTACATCTGCAGAAAGAACCAAAGTCCATCATCTAAAAACTGATTCTGACCTTATAATCCTATCTGAGGATAAAGGCACCATCACTGTTGTTTTGAACCGTAAGGATTATCTGGCAGAAGGACTCCACCAACTGTCAGAAGCATCTATCCACTGACTAATCTTGCCACAGTGAGCTCATTGGAGAAATCCACCAGAATTTCAAGTCATTCCTCAAAATCCTTAGGCCCATCCCAGAACTTCATCCTGGAGTCCATCTCTCTGTGCAGTCACCCCTACCACTCCCCAGACTCCTAACTTCTACATGATTCCTGAAGTCCACAAACCCAACCACCTCATTGTGGCCAGTTACTGTGCCCCCACTGTGAGAACCTTAAACCTATTACTCGGAACCTACCCTCCTATATAAAAGATACCAACCATTTCCCCCACCGACTCTCCACAGTTCCTGTCCCTTTACGACATGGTGCCCTGATCATCACTATTGATGTCACCTAGCTGTACACTAACATTCCTAATGTGAATGGCCTTACCACTATTGAACACTACCTTTCCCAATGCCCAAAGGATTCCAAACCAACAATCCCCCCCCCCCCCCCCCCCCCCCCTAGTCGCCATGACCAACTATACCCTCACCCACAATTACTTCTCCTTTGAAGGGATTACCTACAAACAAACCCAGCACTATGGGACTTAGCATCTATGGTCAACAGTCCCCTAGAACTTAGAACTACATAAACCTAACTAACCTAAGGACATCACACACATCCATGCCTGTGACTGTAGTGGTCACGCGGTTCCAGACTGAAGTGCTTAGAACCGCACGGCCACACCAGCCAGCGCTGGGAAAGTCCCTGAGCTTCAAGCGCTAATAGAAAGCACAGAAGCTAAAATCGTTATAGGTACAGAAAGCTAGCTAAAGCCTGAAATAAGTTCTGCAGAAATTTTTACAAAGTCTCAGACAGTGTTCAGGAAAGATAGATCAGGTAGAATTGATGGTGGAGTGTTTGTGTCTGTCAGTAGTGGTTTATCTTGTAGTGAAGTCGAAGTAGATACTCCGTGCGAATTGGTACGGGTGGAGGTTATACTTAACAGCCAAACTAAGTTAATAATTGGCTCATTCAACCGACCCCCAGACTCCGATGATATAGTTGCTGAACAGTTCAGAGAAAATTTGAGTTTCGTAACAAATAAATACCCCACTCATACGGTTATAGTTGGTGGGGACTTCAACCTTCCCTCGATATGTTGGCAAAAATACACTCCTGGAAATTGAAATAAGAACACCGTGAATTCATTGTCCCAGGAAGGGGAAACTTTATTGACACATTCCTGGGGTCAGATACATCACATGATCACACTGACAGAACCACAGGCACATAGACACAGGCAACAGAGCATGCACAATGTCGGCACTAGTACAGTGTATATCCACCTTTCGCAGCAATGCAGGCTGCTATCCTCCCATGGAGACGATCGTAGAGATGCTGGATGTACTCCTGTGGAACGGCTTGCCATGCCATTTCCACCTGGCGCCTCAGTTGGACCAGCGTTCGTGCTGGACGTGCAGACCGCGTGAGACGACGCTTCATCCAGTCCCAAACATGCTCAATGGGGGACAGATCCGGAGATCTTGCTGGCCAGGGTAGTTGACTTACACCTTCTAGAGCACGTTGGGTGGCACGGGATACATGCGGACGTGCATTGTCCTGTTGGAACAGCAAGTTCCCTTGCCGGTCTAGGAATGGTAGAACGATGGGTTCGATGACGGTTTGGATGTACCGTGCACTATTCAGTGTCCCCTCGACGATCACCAGTGGTGTACGGCCAGTGTAGGAGATCGCTCCCCATACCATGATGCCGGGTGTTGGCCCTGTGTGCCTCGGTCGTATGCAGTCCTGATTGTGGCGCTCACCTGCACGGCGCCAAACACGCATACGACCATCATTGGCACCAAGGCAGAAGCGACTCTCATCGCTGAAGACGACACGTCTCCATTCGTCCCTCCATTCACGCCTGTCGCGACACCACTGGAGGCGGGCTGCACGATGTTGGGGCGTGAGCGGAAGACGGCCTAACGGTGTGCGGGACCGTAGCCCAGCTTCATGGAGACGGTTGCGAATGGTCCTCGCCGATACCCCAGGAGCAACAGTGTCCCTAATTTGCTGGGAAGTGGTGGTGCGGTCCCCTACGGCACTGCGTAGGATCCTACGGTCTTGGCGTGCATCCGTGCGTCGCTGCGGTCCGGTCCCAGGTCGACGGGCACGTGCACCTTCCGCCGACCACTGGCGACAACATCGATGTACTGTGGAGACCTCACGCCCCACGTGTTGAGCAATTCGGCGGTACGTCCACCCGGCCTCCCGCATGCCCACTATACGCCCTCACTCAAAGTCCGTCAACTGCACATACGGTTCACGTCCACGCTGTCACGGCATGCTACCAGTGTTAAAGACTGCGATGGAGCTCCGTATGCCACGGCAAACTGGCTGACACTGACGGCGGCGGTGCACAAATGCTGCGCATCTAGCGCCATTCGACGGCCAACACTGCGGTTCCTGGTGTGTCCGCTGTGCCGTGCGTGTGATCATTGCTTGTACAGCCCTCTCGCAGTGTCCGGAGCAAGTATGGTGGGTCTGACACACCGGTGTCAATGTGTTCTTTTTTCCATTTCCAGGAGTGTACTTGTTCAAAACCAGTGGTAGGCAGAAATCATCTTCCGAGATTGTTCTAAATGCTTTCTCCAAAAATTATTTCGAGCAGTTAGTCCACAAACTGATTGTAAATGGTTGCGAAAACACACTTGACCTCTTAGCCACAAACAGCCCAGAGCTAATAGAGAGCATCATGACTGATAATGGGATTATTGATCACAAGGTTGTTATAGCAAGGCCCAATACCGTTTCTTCCAAATCCACCAGAAACAAACGCAAAATAATTTTATTTAGAAAAGTGGATAAATGTCACTAGAAGTCTTCCTAAGAGACAATCTCCATTCCTTCTGAACTGACTAGCAAATGTAGACGAGATGTGGCTAAAATTCAAAGATATAGTAGCAACAGCAATTGAGAGATTCATACCTCATAAATGTGTAAGAGATGGAATTGATCCATAATGGTACATAAAACAGGTCCAAACGCTATTGCAGAGGCAACAGAAAAAGCATGCGAAGTTCAGAAGAATGCGAAATCCCTAAGATTGGCTAAAATTTACAGACGCGCGAAATTTAGCACGGACTTCATTGCGAGATGCCATTAATAGGTTCCACAACGAAACATTGTCTCAAAATTTAGTAGAAACTCCGAAGAAATTCTGGTCATATGTAAAGTACACAAGCGGCAAGACGCAGTCAATACCTTCGCTGCGCAGTGCCGATGGTACTGTTACCGACAACTGTGCCGCTAAAGCAGAGTTATTGAACGCAGTTTTCCAAAATTCCTTCACCAGGGAAGGTGAATGGAATATTCCAGAGTTTGTAACACGAACAGCTGCTAGCATGAGTTTCTTAGAAGTAGATACCTTAGGCGTTGCGAAGCAACTCAAATCGCTCGATACGGGCAAGTCTTCAGGTCCAGATTGTATACCGATTAGGTTCCTTTCAGATTACGCTGATACAATAGCTCCCTACTTAGCAATCATATACAACCACTCACTCACCAATAGATCTGTACCTGCAGATTGGAAAATTGCTCAGGTCGCACCAGTGTTTAAGAAGGGTAGTAGGAGTAATCCATCGAACTACAGACCTATATCATTGACGTCAGTTTGCAGTAGGGTTTTGGAGCATATACTGTATTCAAACATTATGAATCACCTCGAAGGGAATGATCTATTGATACATAATCAGCATGGTTTCAGAAAACATCGTTCTTGTGCAACGCATGAAGTAATGGCCGCTATCGACAGGGGATCCAAGTTGATTCCGTATTTCTAGATTTCCGGAAAGCTTTTGACACCATTCCTCACAAGTGACTTCTAATCAGGCTTGTCTCAGTTGTGTGACTGGATTCATGATTTCCTGTCAGGAAGGTCGCAGTTCGTAGTAATAGACTGCAAATCATTGAGTAAAACTGAAGTGATATCAGGTGTTCCCCATGGAATCTTCCTGGGACCTCTGCTGTTCCTGATCTATATAAATGACCTGGGTGACAATCTGGGCAGTTCTCTTAGGTTGTTCACAGATGATGCTGTAATTTACCGTCTAGTAACGTCATCCGAAGACCAGTATCAGTTGCAAAGCGATTTAGAAAAGATTGCTGTATGGTGTGGCAGGTGGTAGTTGATGCTAAATAACGAAAAGTGTGAGGTGATCCACATGAGTTCCAAAAGAATTCCGTTGGAATTCGATTACTCGATAAATAGTACAAATGTCAAGGCTGTCAATTCAACTAAGTACCTGGGTGTAAAAATTACGAACAACTTCAGTTGGAAAGACAACATTGATAATATTGTGGGGAAGGCGAGCCAAAGGTTACGTTTCATTGGCAGGACACTTATAAGATGCAATAAGTCCACTAAAGAGACAGCTTACACTACACTCGTTCGTCCTCTGTTAGAATATTGCTGCGCGGTGTGGGATCCTTACCAGGTGGGATTGATGGCGGACATCGAAAGGGTGCAAACAAGGGCAGCTTGTTTTGTATTATCACATAATAGGGGAGAGAGTGTGGCAGATATGATACGCGAGTTGGGATGGAAGTCATTAAAGCAAAGACGTTTTTCGTCGTGGCGAGATCTATTTACGAAATTTCAGTCACCAACTTTCTCTTCCGAATGCGAAAATATTTTGTTGAGCCCAATCTACATAGGTAGGAATGATCATCAAAATAAAATAATAGAAATCAGAGCTCGAACAGAAAGGTTTAGGTGTTCGTTTTTCCCACGCCCTGTATGGGAATGGAATGGTAGGGAGATAGTATGATTGTGGTTCGATCAACCCTCTGCCAAGCACTTAAATGTGAATTGCATAGTAATCATGTAGATGTAGATGTAGACACTCGGTTAGCTCTGGTACTATGCTACCTTTTGGTGGACGACCTCGAAACCATTATCAGCACATCTATTATGCCCAGGTGGCATATGCCATCATCACAGTTTGTCAATGGCCAATTATGAAGACAGAGAGCTTGTTGATTGTTATGCACATGTAGAAAGCAGCAGAGGGGTTGCAGCTTAGCTTGTAGATCATGTGACAGCTTTCATAGTACCCCTGTGCTTGATGGGTTAAATGATGCTCATGACTGGACTGGAGTAGGTAATGCTAGGAGGATGTATCAGATAGGTCTTGCAGTTAGGTCTATTAGAGGGATATGAGCCATGAGCCAAGGAGTTGGGAGCAGAGGTGGAATAGGGACAGAAAATGATACAGTGTAATTCTGGTGGGCAGGAGAATATCTCTGCAAGAGGTGTGAGGAACATAGTTGGTAGGATATTTCTCAGCATGACGAGAGGTTGTCAGAACCCTGGTGGAGAATGTGATTCAGTTGCTCTTTTCTTGGTGGTATTATGTAACTGAGAGGGGCATGCTCCTTTGTGGTTGCACATTGGGACTTTGTGTGGTAATGGGGGACATGAGAGATAAGGCACAGTAGATCTATTTCTGTACACAGTTGGGAGGGTAATAACAGTCTGTGAAGAACTCTCTGAGGCCCTTGGTGTATATGGAGAAGAAATGCTTGTCACTACAGATGTTATGGGTACTAGTGGCTGATCTGTATGGAAGGGACTGCTTGGCATGAAATATGTGGCAGCTGTTGAGGTGTAGGTTTTGCTCGTGGTTGGTGGGTTTGATATAGACGAAGGTACTTATGTAGCCATCTTTGAGGTGAATGTCAACATTGAGGAAGGTGGCTTGTTCTGTTGAGAAGGACCAGGTGAATGAATGTAGAAGGTGTTGGGATTCTGGAGGAATGTGGATAGGGTGTTCTCATCTACAGTCATCAGTGAATCTTGCCCAGGTGAGTGGTCTGGGATTCTGGGTGGCTATAAAGGTAGTTTGGCATAGGATGATGCCATGTGGGTATCCACTGCCGTTCCACAAATTGGTTTGCTGTTTATACCTTCAAAGGTGAAGTAATTGTGGGTGAGGATGTAGTTGGTCATGATAACAAGGAAGGAGGTTGTAGGTTTGTAATCCATTGGGCACTGGAAAAAGTACTGTTCAACAGCAGCAAGGCCTTGACCATTAGAGACATTGGTGTAAAAGGAAAGTGGCATCAATAGTGATGAGCAGGGTGCCATGTGGTAAATGAACAGGAACTATGGAGTCAGTGCAGGAAATAGGTGGTGTCTTTTATGTAGGAGGGTAGTTTGTGATCAATAGATTCAAGAAGTTGATCTACGAAAGCAGAGAGTCTCTCAGTTGGCCCACAGTAACTGGCCGCAATGGGGCACCATGGCTGGTTGGGTTTATGGATTATAGGGGGCATGTACATAATAGGAGTGCAGGGTCTGGTAGTGATGGGGAGAGAGGTGGGCTCATGGGAGGGGTTCTGTAATGGGCCTAAGGATATGAGGAGAGACTGGAGATCCTTTCAGATTTCTGGAATGAGGTAACTGTGGTAGGGTTTGTAGGTGGAAAAATCTGACAACTGTTCTGTCCTTGCACCAGGTAATCCCTGCAGTTCAAAACCACAGTCGTGGAACTCTTGTCAACAGGTAGGATCATAGAGACAGGATAGGTTTTTAGGTGGTGGATTGTGGTTCTTTCTGTGGCTGGAAGGTTGGTCTCCATCGTGAGGTATTTGGGGAATGGCAGTAATGGAAGGTCTGAGGTTAAGAAACTCTGGAAGTAGGGATGCATCATGGTTGATGGAGAGGTGAATTGAGTCAGGCAGGGCTCAACCTTGGTTTTGGGTTGAGCTTGATTGTTAGAGTTGGTGGTGAAAAAATGTTTCTACTGTAGGGACTGGGAGAAGGAAGATGGTCTTTAACAAGTCCGGCAGGATTGAATTTGGTAGTGAGACCAAAGGTAAGACATTTGGTAGAGACCAATAATTTGTGGGGCTAAGCCTTTTGGAGAAAAGGTTCATGACTGTGTTTCAGATATGTTTAGGTTTCTGGATTGTGTATGGTGGTGGGAGAGGCTTACTGAGGGTGTGGATAATGTAGTAGGTATGTGAGGCAGGGTTTGTCACCTATAAGGGGATGCGTGGGAGGTTTGGAGGCTGGTGTAAGAGTGGTTGATAGTGATAGTCCAGGGCAGGAGTAGGAGGTGAAGAAGTTGGAGGGTTTTTTGAGGTGGCATTGTGCATGCTGCTCTAGGTCCTGAAGGCCAAGAGTTTCAGTGTGAGAGAGTGACATAGGAATTTTGATTTGCAGGTCAGGAAAATTTTATGATTAGAGAGGAGGTATCACAAGGAGGTTTTGTCCTAATTTACATGGTTTTGAAGGACTTGGTTGGTAAGGGCATAGGACTTTTGGATTTAGAAGAGATGGAAGTCATTGTGGAAGGAGGGGTTGCAGCTAGAGATTGGTAATTTTATGGCAAGATCATTTGGAGTGTTCCATGGGCCATGCATCTACTTGAGAACAGTATGTCGGAATAATCATGACAGGGACAGAACAAGTGAAGTGTGAGGACACAAGGTGAAACCTGAGGGAGCAGGGCCAATAGTGAAAAGCAGAAACAAATTGATGTTGATATGAAAACACAATGAGATTAAAGACAAAAATTAAAAAAAAAAAAAAAATGTGGGAATCAGGTAGGTGGCCAGATATGTATGAAGAACAGGGGCAGCAGATGTGACTGGATTAGCTGAGGTTAGTGCTGGAATAAGGCAGGAGAATGTGTAGAGTGTAGGGAGGGTGTTGGTGGGATGAGGTGCAACAAATTTTTGTAGCACGGAAAGGTATGGAGAATAATATTTGAAAATATGCAAGAGTAGGGCACAAAGAGTGATCAGTCTGAAGGTCTAGGATTAATTATATCAGTGGGACCAATGTGCAACATAAGATACTGCACCAACAATCAACACATTCATGTAGCCATGTGTTGTGTGAAAATGAGATGATTGGTACAGTGTGGCTCATAAGACAGAGCATGTGGTGCAGCTAGAAAGGTGACATGTAAACCACAAGAAAAAGAGAAAAGAAAGCATGGACAATGAGTAAACTAACGCATTAGAAAAAAGTTACAAAGGAAAACAGCACTGAAGGAAAACATCACTGGGTTGTGTGATGGAACCAAGCCATTGGGCAAAATCAAATGATGGAAAATCCAGGATGTAATGATGACAATATTGTCCATCCACATCACACCTACCAACGACCAGGAACACCTTCACCTAGCTGATATCAAGAAGTTCCTTCCATACAGGATAGTCACTAATGACTGTCACATCTGTAGTGACAAGCATCTCTCTCCAAACATATTCTGTGAGGCCCTCACAGATGAAATTACCTTCCAAACCTTGTACAGGAAGAGGACTCTTTTGCCTTATCTCTCCAGTTACCCACCATCTCCCAAAGTCCCATGATCTGGTCACAAAGGAGCACTCCCCTTATTTATGACTCATTACCATCCTTGACTGGAGCAACTGAATCACATTCTCCATCAGAGTTTCGACTACCTCTTGTTTTGCCCAGAAATGAAAAGCATTCTACCTGCTATCCTCCACTGCCTACTGAACTCCTCATCCACCCCTACTCCATCCTTGCTCACAACCACTTGCCTCAGGACTCATGCCCTGTAATAAACCAAGATGCAAGACCATAATTTGTTTCTGTCCTTCTTCCATCCCTTTCCCTGCTCCCAGTCCAGCACTACACAGCCTCTACATCTTTCCTCCCCCCAGCACTTCACCAATGCTGTCTAACCTCCTGACTGCACCTAGCTGCCCTTCCCTATCCCCACCACATTCCTGTATGCAGTTTACCATACCCCACTCTTACATTGCTATCCCTTCCCCTACCCACCCCAGCCTCATCCTTATAACCCCCTCAAATTGGTTCTCCCATCACGTGCAACTGATAGCAGACCAGCCAAAGTATCCAGGAACTGTGTTCATATGTGTGTGTGACATGTGCTTGCATGAATCTGTGTGTGTTGTCTGCTTTAAGAGAAGGCTCTTTGGCTGAAAGCTAACATGTTTAGCAGTCTTTTTGCTGTTCCTGGCTCCAACTCAATATCTCAACTATATGGTGAATAGCACTCTATCCTTTTCATAATATTTTCTTCAAAGTAGTGAGATACACATTGAATGAATTAGAAATGTGTTGGTCACGGAAGTGACTGGCTCTTATGAAATAGAACTGTATATTACATAATCACTATTATTGTTAATGTTAGCCTGTTACCAAAATTTAGTGCAGTTGTTAATTGTATCAGTTCAGTTGAAATATTCCAGCTTGTGTATTTCGTGATTGTTTCATCACCCTAGCAACAGGTCTGTGCCATCTTACCCTGTTCTTAGTTTGAGCACCAAAGTATATGAGCCATGACATTGCATTTATCATGTGAGCATAAATATGTACTTCAGGGCCACTTACACTATTTTTCTGTGTGAAGTTATGGAAGCAATTCCTCATTACTATGTAATTATGGTTTTTCATTTGCAGATATGGCCATAGGTGCATACCTGTCAGGACATGTGGCTGTTCTGAGAAGTTACCCTGACATTAGCCTACATGTACAGCTGAATTCTTCAATAAAAACAATTGAAAAAAGTAATCACCAATTTTTACTCACAGTTTGTTCTTGGTATGATGCGGCATGTGGTCCTTCAGAAATAAGTAAGTGAGTAATAATTAGGTAGCTACAGTTTAGAGCAAATTATATTTTTGCTTTTAAACATTGAAGTACACAAAATTATTGTCTAAGAATTAAATTAAAATAATTGAATGAACTGCAAAATTGAAATGTGTCAGAATAGGTGATCATTACTTTCATTTTTAAGGAGTACATATAAAAGTGAAAAAAAGAAAAAAGAAAACCTTTAGCACCTTCTTCACAGAAGAAGGATGGATAAGTTGATGGAGATTAGACAGGAAGGCAGGTCACTCAGGACCAGGTTTAGAGGAACCCACATGTTGTGAGAGTAAAGAGAGACAAATGCAAAAATGAAGGCATCAGAGGTAGTACATTGGTAAGCACTGTGCCAATTTCACTCCAAAATTTTACTAGGGACAATAAAAATGAAAATGGTTCAAGAAGAAGAGAAGTGAAATGAATAGTGCAATTAAGAACTAGGAGGAAAATGGTAAAGGAAAAAGGGAAAGCATTGAAAGAGAGAGGGGAAAGGGGGAGAATGAGATATGAAGATGAAAAATAAAAAGTAATAGAGTGACTATACAAATAGTACCAAAGAATGGGGAGTGGTCTTGACAAAAGGTAAGTTCAGGAGTAGGATGAACAAGGTCTGTGGGAAGGTTGGAGGGAAGACAACCTGGGAGGAGTTGTTGGTATAAATGTTCAGAGAGTTGGCAGATGTGCAGTTACACTTTCAGTTGATGCCCTGCCCATGCAGAACAGAATATGGATGTAGAAGGAGTGGAAATTTTCAAAGTACAGTTGTTTGTTGCCTCTTGTTTGGTTTTATATAATAGTAACTTAACTGAGATATAGGTCAATGTCACTGAATTTGGCTTTGTGTTTTGAAAACGAATCAATGAATTTGGATTCGTAGAAGTAGCTAAGTTGTCACAGGAATTGGAAGAACTCTCTTTCCACTTGATACCAAGCCACAAAAATATAATCTATAAATGTGTGCTGATTTTGAGACCCAGCACCTGTGTGTTGAAAAATTCCTCTTGCTTACAGCAGATGAAAAGGTTGCCATTGGATAGGGGACCTGGTTTACCATAATAGTCCAGATGATTTGTTTATAGGTCAAGCTTGCAAATGTGAATAAGTTGTTAATCCTGAAATTTATGGGTAACAATAAATAAGTTTTTAGGGAGACTTTCAGGTGGATCTTCGGAGAGCTACAGTTGTAGGCGGGTGAGGCTATTTGTATGTGGGATTTTTGAGTAGAGTGCAGTCATACTGAAATAGCAAGGAGGATTCCAAGTGGGAAAAAGAGTGAATTGATTTGAAAATTTCCAGGAAGTGATTGGTGTCTTTTATATTGGTAGGGTACTTTTAGTGACAGAGACACTAGCCATGATGGTTACTTTTCTGTAACTTGGGACATAGGTAGAAGGCTAAGTATATGGATTAGGAGGTGTCAGTAATTACATGGAAGCAGCTTTGTATCCTTGTAATGCTAATAAACCTTGTTGTTGTTGTTGTTGTTGTGGTCTTCAGTCCTAAGACTGGTTTGATGCAGCTCTCCATGCTACTCTATCCTGTGCAAGCTTCTTCATCTCCCAGTACGTACCGCAGCCGACATCCTTCTGAATCTGCTTAGTGTATTCATCGCTTGGCCTCCTTCTATGATTTTTACCCTCCATGCTGCCCTCCAATGCTAAATTGGTGATCCCTTGATGCCTCAGAACGTGTCCTACCAACCGATCCCTTGTTCTAGTCAAGTTATGCCACAAACTCCTCTTTCCCCAATCCTATTCAGTACCTCCTCATTCATTATATGTTCTACCCATCTAATCTTCAGCATTCTTCTGTAGCACCACATTTCGAAAGCTTCTATTCTCTTCTTGTTCGAACTATTTACCGTCCATGTTTCACTTCCATACATGGCTACACTCCATACAAATACTTTCAGAAACGACTTCCTGACACTTAAACCTATACTCAATGTTAAAAAATTTCTCTTCTCCAGTAACGCTATCCTTACCATTGCCAGTCTACATTTTATATCCTCTCTACTTCGACCATCATCAGTTATTTTACTCCACAAATAGCAAAACTCCTTTACTACTTCAAGTGTCTCATTTCCTAATCTAATACCCTCAGCATCACCAGACTTAATTCGACAACATTCCATTATACTCGTTTTGCTTTTGTTGATGTTCATCTTATATTCTCCTTTCAAGACATTGTCCATTCCGTTCAACTGCTTTTCCAAGTCCTTTACTGTCTCTGATAGAATTACAATGTCATCGGCGAGCCTCAAAGTTTTTATTTCTTCTCCATGGATTTTAATACCTACCTCGAATTTTTCTTTTGTTTCCTTTACTGCTTGCTCAATATACAGATTGAATAACATCGGGGAGAGGCTACAACCCTGTCTCACTCTCTTCCCAACCACTGCTTCCCTTTCATGTCCCTTGACTCTTATAACTGTTATCTGGTTTCTGTACAAATTGTAAATAGCCTTTTGCTCCCTGTATTTTAGCCCTGCCACTACAGAATTTGAAAGAGAGTATTCCAGTCAACATTGCTAAAAGCTTTCTCTAAGTCGACAAATGCTAGAAATGTAGGTTTGCCTTTTCTTAATCTAGCTTTTAAAATAAGTTGTAGGGTCAGTATTGCCTCACGTGTTCCAACATTTCTACAGAATCCAAACTGATCTTCCCCGAGGTCGACTTCTACCAGTTTTTCCATTCGTCTGTAAAGAATTCTCATTAGTACTTTGCAGCCGTGACTTATTAAAATGATAGTTCAGTAATTTTCACATCTGTCAACACCTGCTTTCTTTGGGATTGGAATTATTATATTCTTCTTGCAGTCTGAGGGTACTTCGCCAGTCTCATACATTTTGCTCACCAGATGGTAGAGTTTTGTCAGGACTGGCTCTCCCAAGGCTGTCAGTAGTTCTAATGGAATGTTAACTACTCCCGGGGTCTTATTTCGACTTAGGTCTCTCATTGCTCTATCAAACTCTTCACGCAGTATCATATTTCCCATTTCTTCTTCATCTACATCCTCTCCCATTTCTATAACATTGCCCTCAAGTACATCGCACTTGTATAGACCCTCTATATACTCCTTCCACCTTTCTGCTTTCCCTTCTTTGCTTAGAACTGGGTTTCCATCTGAGCTCTTGATATTCATACAAGTGGTTCTCTTATCTCCAAAGGTCTCTTTAATTTTCCTGTAGGCAGTATCTATCTTACCCCTAGTGAGAGAAGCCTCTATATCCTTACATTTGTCCTCTAGCCATGCCTGCTTAGCCATTTTGCACTTCCTGTCAATCTCATTTTTGAGATATTTGTATTCCTTTTTGCCTGTTTCATTTACTGCATTTTTGTATCGTCTCCTTTCATCAATTAAATTCAATATTTCTTCTGTTATCCATGGATTTCTACTAACCCTCATCTTTTTGCCTACTTGATCCTCTGCTGCCTTCACTACTTCATCCCTCAAAGCTACCCATTCTTCTTCTACTGTATTTCTTTCCCCCATTCTTGTCAATTGTTCCCTTATGCTCTCCCTGAAACCTCTGTACAACCTCTGGTTTAGTCAGTTTATCCAGGTCCCATCTCCTTAAATTCCCACCTTTTTGCAGTTTCTTCAGTTTTAATCTGAAGCCTGTCAGTATCTGCAGGCTTCTTCCATATATACAACCTTCTTTTATGATTCTTGAACCGAGTGTTAGCTATGATTAAGTTGTGCTCTGTGCAAAATTCCACCCGGCGCTTCCTCTTTCATTTCTTACCGCAATCCATATTCCTTCTCTTCCTTTTCCTACAATCGAATTCCAGTCACCCATGACTATTAAATTTTCGTCTCCCTTCACTATCTGCATAATTTCTTTTATCTCATCATACATTTCTTCAATTTCTTTGTCATCTGCAGAGCTAGTTGGCATATAGACTTGTACTACTGTCGTAGGCATGGGCTTTGTTTCTATCTTGGCCACAACAATGTGTTTCCTGTGCTGTCTGTAGTAGCTTACCCGCATTCCTATTGTTTTATTCATTATTAAACCTACTCCTGCATTACTCCTATTTGATTTTGTATTTATAACCCTGTATTCACCTGACCAAAAGTCTTGTTCCTCCTGCCACTGAACTTCACTAATTCCCACTATATCCAACTTTAACCTATCCATTTCCCTTTTTAAATTTTCTAACCTACCTGCCTGATTAAGGGATCTGACATTCCACGCTCCGATCCGTAGAACGCCAGTTTTCTTTCTCCTGATAATGATGTCCTCTTGAGTAGTCCCCGCCCAGAGACCTGAATTGGGGACTATTTTACCTCTGGAATATTTTATCCAAGAGGATGCCATCATCATTTATCCATACAGTAAAGCTGCATGCCCTCGGGAAAAATTACAGCTGTAGTTTCCCCTTGCTGTCAGCCGTTCGCAGTACCAGTGCAGCAAGGCCTTTTTTTTTAGTGTTACAAGGCCAGATCAGTCAATCATCCAGACTGTTGCCTCTGCAACTACTGAAAAGGCTGCTGCCCCTCTAAGGAACCATACTTTTGTCTGGCCTCTCAACAGATACCCCTCCGTTGTGGTTGCACCTACGGTACGGCTATCTGTATCACTGAGGCACGCAAGCCTCCCCACCAACAGCAAGGTCTATGGTTCTTCAGGGGAGGTACTAAACCTTATGGAACTCAATTTGGATGAAGCAATGGGGTAATAAGATGAGTTT
Organism: Schistocerca nitens; assembly: GCF_023898315.1. Classification (NCBI taxonomy): domain Eukaryota; kingdom Metazoa; phylum Arthropoda; class Insecta; order Orthoptera; family Acrididae; genus Schistocerca; species Schistocerca nitens. The sequence continues at coordinate 582,687,607 of NC_064618.1, forward strand.
TGTGTGTTGAGGTGTCTGAGAACCAACAAAGCCCCTCTGATAGATATTCCCTTGGTCAAGTACCACAGTAGTGGAGCTTTTCTCAACAAGAATATGATGTTAGAGCAGACTGCCTTTGGTTACTGATGACTAAAGACTCAGTTTGACTAACTTCTGGGTTCCAATGGTGTTTTAAAGAAGTGACTGTAAGACAATGCTGAAAGGCTTTCTTTCCTATATGGACGTCATGAAGCAGCAGTACTCTTTTATATAGACAACGTATATGACACTTGGTGAAGGCACAATATTATATGATGGTCCTATAAATGTGGTTCCTTTGGTAATGTGTTCATGTAATTCTGTCATTTCTATCACAGTGCTGTTTTAGGCACTGAATTGTTGAAGTTGGTGGTGTTCTCATCACCAATGCCATCAGTAACACAAGATCCACAGTAAGGATTCTCATGCAGTGCTCCATGTTTTTGGATGATTTGATTATCTTTTCTTCAAACATGGCTAGAGGGTGAGTGTTCAATGTATGGACCATGAAATGTACATACTTAAAGATTGTTAGAGCTCTCCATCATGAGGGAATCAGGATGACCACAGTACCAGTGCAGTAACCAGCCTCTGTGTTGATGTTGAAAAGCCACCATATGCCTTCTAGAGGCAGCTCTTCATGATGCATTAGGCACACAAGTTCATCACTCCATAATTATCAGTGTACAAAACTGTTGCTTGCACTATCATGGTATAGACTTTCAAAAGTCATATGTGAGGACCTCATTTGTGATTTGTGAAAAGTATGAGTCAGTAGCACTTGATGTCTGATAAATACCTACCCTAACCATTAGTAAAAACTTTTTATTGTCTTGGCTTCTGAAATCAGACACAATAAACTTAGGCCTACTCTTCGAGATGTGTTTTTAGTTCATTGCAAAATTTTAAGTGAACCCTACAACAATACATAAGTATCCACAGACAAGATATCTAGACTGGTTTCCCATAATTACCAGGAATGCCTAGAAATTAAGAGTATTCAATTCTTTAAAAACGGAAAAGGCAATAAATTTATGAAAAATTTACAAATAATCAGAAGTACATTAAACATCATTTTTGATATACTTTCTTTCATTCTAACTGCATTTTGTGATCTGAGCAAAGAGCTATGTGATATTATCATCAATTAAGACTTCTGCTGCATTTGGCCCAGTGTCTGGTGGCACTCTGGGCCTCATCATCAGCAAAAAAACTTTTTGCACTTGGAAACGACTACACAAAGGTGAAAAGATTAAAACTTGTAGGTGCCAGATCAGGAAAGTGAGTGCAGGGGTTTGTCTCCACGAAGAATTAATCCAAAAATTACTTTGTGGCATTGGCTGTGTGGACATGTGTATTGTCATGCATCAAGCACACTCCCTTGAGAAACATTAGCCTTTTTTACTCTGTATTTCCCTCTGTAATTTTTTAGGTTTTCATGATACTGCACAGCATTAATTATTTTTCCTGGGTGCAAAAATTTCATTGAGGAATCACTTTATAGACCAGAAAGACAGCTGTCATGATTTATTGTATTGAAATGATGGTTTTGAGTTTCTTGCTTAGATTAGATAGATTAGATTAGATTAGTTTTTCATTCCATAGATCTGTGCGGAGGAGATCCTTGTTGATGTGTAACATGTCAAATAAGATGATGAAGAGAAGGGATGTTGCCACTGCATTGACTGTCTTTTATCTCAGGGGTACAGGGACCACCCTCATTTTGTCATCAGTCACAATAATCAAGGGATTGTTCCCCTTGTATTTCACAACTTTTGAGAAATTCCCATGAAGATGTGAGGGTTTTTTTTTTTTTTTTTTTTTTTTTTTTTTTTTTTTTTTTTTTTTCCCCCAACATATTTGATTTTGTTAAAACTTTGGTGTGGTGCACTTCCTATTGCAAGAGAAAACCATATTATAATCTTCACATTGCAACTGGCAGGATTGAGAACAGAGAAATTCATTTCAGAATGCTACAATGGCAATAGCTTTCAACTGAGTGAGACAAATCGCCATATGTTCTGCTGCAAGCACCTTGTCTTTGAACCAGAACTACCAGCCACATCAAAAATATCCTTTTGAGCATCATAAATTCAACCCTGTACTCTTACTTTCTGAAAATGGCTTATATGTCCTAAAAATTTATGAAGCTAACGAGTGTTATGTGTTTTAGATAAATTTCTCATTTGCTCTGAGTCCTTGAGTGCATTTTACCCAGTATAATGAATGCATCAGGCACATAAATAATTCAGAACTCACTTAACCATCTACATCTAAATCATACTCTGCAAGCCACCTAATGGTGTGTGGTGGAAAGTACTTTTGTTACCACTATCTGATACCTCCAACCCTATTCCACTCACTGTCAGTGCATGGGAAGAATGATTGTTGTTAAGCCTTCATATTGGCTCTAATTTTCTCCTCGTGGTCAATAAGTGAGATGTATGTTGGAGGAAGTAATATGTTTTCTGACACCACCTGAAAAGTGCTGTCCTAAAATTTCAATAGTAAATCTCTCCATGATGCACAATGCATCTCTTGTAACATCTGTCAGTGGAGTTTGTTTAGCATCTCCGTAATGCTCTCTCACCAGCTAAACAATTCTGTGATGAAACATGCCACTCTCCATTGGATCTTCTCTACCTCCTCTGTCAGTCCTACCTCATAGGGGTTCCAGATAGATAAACAATACTCAAGAATTGGGCAAACAAGCACCGTATAAACCACAAATTTCATGGATGAGTCCCATCTCCTTAAGAGTCTTCCAATGAATCTGAGTCTGAGGCCTGCTTTTCCCACTATCTGTTTTAAGTGGTCATTGCACTTAAGGTCACTCTGGATAGTTATACCTAGATATTGTACAGCAGAAACTGTCTCCAGGTGTTTGTCATCAATAGTGTAGCTGTACAGTAGTGAATGTCGTTTCCTATGTATGTGCACCTCTGTTTATGTTCAGGGTCAACTGCCAGAGCCTTCATCAATTCACTGCAGCTCATTCTGCAAATTTCTAGTATCTTCTGGCACTGCTACTTTGATGTAGACAACTGCATCTGTGAAGAGCCTTAAAGAGCGTATGACATTTTCTACCTACAAAGTCTTGGAAAGGAGATTTTATTTTCTTTGATACCAGTGGAAAAGGGAATTCAGAAATGAGTTAGCATGTATGGCAGACAGCCAATGACAAATTTACTAATCTTCTTGTGGTTCAATGTGGTGTTCCCCTACGTGGTCTTGTCCCTTTTTTGAAGTACAGAATCAAGAGTCAGTGGGAAGAAGAACAGCTGGGAATGATTGACATCTTGCTGTCATTGATAAAACCTATACTGGACCATTGTATTGTTCTGTCCACCAAATTTGATGGAATGAATTTCTTATTATTCACTAAGCATAGAACACAGTCTAAAAATGCTTTTCTCTCTGCTCAGAGGTATTGTTTCTGTTTTGTATCCAGACAAAAGATAGAACCTAGCTTATCACTTGATCTGCCTTCTTGTTGCAGAATGATTATTAATAATTTGTAGGAAATATATTGAGCTTTCTAAATTTTGGCAGTGCAGCTGAGATTAAAAATTATTCTTTTTACAGAAACCTGCAATAGGAATGTTGTGTAAAGGTGATAACCAAGCATCTTTCAGAATCCTCTTCAGGGAACTAGGTGTAATTCATTGTACATGCCAGTACATATACACCCTCATAGTATCTACGGTTAATAACAAAAGTAAGGTAAACAACCCTATCTAGGACTCAGAATGGAGTTTTGTTCTCTGGTTCAGAGTGTATAACACTTTACTAGCTTGTGTCAGGTAGGAAACTGAAAATCAAGGATGTTCAAAAAAAAGTCAAAGAAACCCTCTTTAGACATTCTTACAATTAATCAGGCTATTAGGTCTCAGTAATGTAAATTTCACAACTTCAAATGCTTATATTAACCAGGTCCCAACTTTCACATAAATTCTTTGTTATAAGTATTAGATAGAAGCAGCAGCTGAGTAGTAGATGAAGAGATGCACTGGATGTTTTCAATGTCACTGCTTTTCTCCTAATATTCATAAACATGTAGTACATAAAGTAATTTATAAGTAATTCCATAATTATCAGTACGACCAATTAGCAGTAGTCAGAATTTTTGTTAGTATACTTTATGAAAGTAATCTGCAGCAGCTGCTTCTGCCTGTTAATGTATAGCTTCACTCATTTCACATCACTGAAGGCTCTCCCTCATGAAGGATTTGCTGGATGTAAAGTGTAAATGAATGAATAAATTAGGTAGTAGCGTAGAACGTGGTGTCAGGATCATACAATAACTATGTCAGTAATCAGTCCTCCATACCTTCTGAGCACTCAGTTCATTCTTTGACACGATTTAGAATGTTTGTTTACATTTATAGTTACTGTGATATACTTAAATTGTGAGAAATAATGAACACCAAAATTTGAAAGTCACTGTGTGACTTTAACTGGACTCTGTTTTATACCTTCTTAAATTTGACATGTTGTGACCATATTTGTCTTGAATAATTTTAACTAAGGCATTGATAACCTAACAAACAAACAAACAGACACACACACACACACATACACCACAATTGTAGTTCCTGTATGTGAAAGTTTCATTGTTTACCTTTTTGCAGTTTCAATTATGGGTGTGTTTTGTTTAAACAAAAATTACAATTTATTTAAGACGTTATGAATTTTATACACATGCTGCACTTTCAAATAGAAATTTAATTACTTTTGCAAGGCGTGACAAGGAACATTTTCTTGGATACCGAGTATTATCGAATCCACATACAAGATGAAAATGGGAAAAAGAATTTACATGAAGAAGAGATAATACTCCAAAATGGTCAGAGATCTTGCAACACATTTGATGTCTTCATTCATGTAAGTCACTAATTTCAATCAACTTTATTGTTCCTCACATATTCTATTAACTATTTTTAATGATCCTATTATATGAAGGTAATTATTTTTTTCAAGGAAAATAGAATAATGTTTAACTATAAAGAATAAATTTAATCATTTGCCATGAGTAAAAATGGACATATGTGATTCTAAACATGAAACTCAAAGATTAAGATCATGGATATGAACAGCTAAAGAGGAGTGTTCATGTTCCAGTGGATGGAGCAAGAAACGTAAGAAGTTCTGTTGTACGAGTCCTTAGTTTCTCCCAACATATAAAATGTTCAAATAACTTATAGGGATGCAGCACATTGGGATCATCAACAAATGCCAATATTTGGAAGGGAGCACACCCTGACATTTTCTGTGCAAAACTGCACCAAGTCAAAATATCAGCAGTGGTCCATAACATCACCCACTGCATTCCTGTGAGTTATTTGAACTGTCCTGTAATATTCATCCTTATGTTAAATTTCAGTGAGAAAATAAATGTAAGAAAGCAAAGATGAAGTCACATAGCAAAGTCATCAGAGAAGAAGATTGCAGGCCTGATATAATTTCTTATGATTATTGTGGAGAGAGAATATATGTATTAAAAAAAAAAAAAAAAAGAAAAGAAAAGGTTGCAGGTCCATATTTATGAATGAGTATGAGAAGTGAATTCACATCAGATAAGAAAAACATGTGTAAAAATATTTACATAATTGAATTTAAATGTTACTGAAAACTTCAAAGGATTATGAGACCTGAAGTGATTGTTGAAAAGTTTTCAGTTTTAGTTTTTGCAAAAAATATTAGCACATTTCTGCAGTTATTAGTTTTATGTAATAACAATGTTCTCAAAACTGTATGTTTAATATTATCTAATTGACAAATTGCTAAATATTATATCTATTGGGTAGTGGCCGTGAACAGGAGGTCCATTCCTGTGACAGTAAACATTTTCATCTATCAAATAAGTTTCATTAATAAAACACATCAAGTAAAATGCTCTTAAAAATTTTGTGAAGGTGATCCTTTCTAGATAATTTTACTCTTTTACAAATAAAGTTATTTTTCATGAATAATTTTCATTTCGATAAATAAATAAATTTCATTATGTGAAACAGTGGAAAGGACAAAATAGCAACAATTTGAAAACAATAGATCGCTACTCACAAACTAGAGGTAGCATAGAGTCACAGATAGGCGCAATAAGAAGGACTACTAACATTTAACCCTTTGACTGCTGGAGGTGCACGATCCACCTGGCACGCTGAGGTGCTGCAGCCTGCACTGTCATCCATATACCTGCGCTAATGTGCCTGACCCTCGAGCTGCCACCTGGGGCGGAGCACCCCTCGCTGCCCCACCCACCCTGTGCTGAACATTTCTGCAGTGACTGCAACTCCATGCGAAATATTGTGTCCTCTCACGGCTGATACAGAATACTCATAAATGCTCTCACTACATAGTTCCCCTGCAGGTGAATTACTACAGAATCAAACTGTCTGGTAAAACTATTTTCCGTCACCAAGAATGATATCTTACTTGTAGTTTTCTTGCACTATTTTTGTAGATTATGCCAAAAGTGACGTGAGTTGTTAGCTTTACATCAATAGTTTATTGTTCTTCTTGGATACCCGTTTATAATGTCTGCATTCATCTATGCGCTCCTCACTGTACTAACTCAAGAATGAATAAAATAAGCCATAGATTATAGATTATTGTATGTTATTTTTGTTGTTCAGAACATCGTATTACGTCGTTTATAGGAGAAAGCGACATATAGATCATCTTTCATATCGCACTACATCATCAGAATTTACTGTGAACAATGATGAGAACAATTTTACTTCACATCATTAAATTCGTATTCTGGTGTGATAAGAAATTTCACATGGCCTACTGTTTGTATTGCTGACTTGCCCGAATATTTGTTGCGCTTTGTAATTACCCAATTATGCATAATTTTGTTTCTTTGATGAAATTTGTACAATACTTGTGATTGTTGCATGTAAGTATTCAACAGGTTTTCCAACATTTCAAAGCTGTGAAATCTCTGTCTTTTTGTTAGCACATTAAATTCACTTATAGAGAAAATTCAAAGTCATGAACTGTAAATTTAGGCATTACTTTTACACTTTGTAAATATGTTTCCCATCCTTCTTTTTGATCTGAGCCTTGAACCGGCACTGGCAAAGTTTAAAAAATTTTTATTTTGTTTTTCCCTTTTCATATATTTTTTGTTTTGTTTTTTGTTTTTGAAGTTTTTTTTCTAATAGCATTATTGTATTCATTCTATGCTGCAATTAGTAATTCTATTTTGTGTGGTACGACACACAATGGTACCTTGCAAGTTTTACACTCGTACCTGCTTTCTCGACGCACTTTTTGTTTCCAGCAAACAATGCATCAATGCGTTTGCGCACTTTTCTTGGATTGCTCACTTGCTACAATGTCTGGAGAATGCCTTCCAACAAATCTTAGAGGATTATCATCAGAACACCTTTCTCTGCCAGCTTTTCTGTACTCTAATGCATATGTTTATGTAAGTTCCCTTACCAGTGACAGATGAAACTCTGCTATCATCATTTTATGACCTGTTAATGATCTGTGTAGGAATGAGCATTTAAAACACACAGATCTAGAACGTGAAAAAAGAACTTTTTATACCACTTCATTGCTTTCCGTATACATCTGACAGAGCTAAGCAGCGTATCAGAATGGTCAACTGCTCCCATATTCAAGTTATAATGTACAACGCTTTGTGGTTTCTTAATTTTTTCTCCAGTATTACTGTCAATCTTTCCTGTGTCAACCATTTCTGTGGTGTTACATGTGATCAACATCCACACTTCCCTTTTGTCGCATCACTTTATTGCAAGCATTGTATCAGTACACATAAATTGAATATCTCCACGTTCCAGTTTCTTCTGAAGTTTCGGCATGTTGCGTCTGTTCTTACGGATAGTACCACATGCATTTGCCCCATGACTGTGAAGCCAGGCAAACAAGTCTGGGCTTGAGTACCAGTTATCGACATAGAGGGTATGTCCATGTCCTAAATAGGGCTTCATACGTGTAGCCACTATGTCACCACTTTTCCCCAAATTGTGGAACTCAGTTTCTGTTGATGCCCCTGTATAAACAATGAAATCCAAGATATAGTCAGTCTTACAATCACATAACACAAATGTTTTTATACCGAATCTAGTCCGTTTTGATGGAATGAATTGTCTGAAAGATAAGCGTCTTTTGAATAATAACAAACTTTCATCAATGCAGAGTTTCTGATGTGGATTAAATGCACAATGGAAAGCTGTACGAACTTTATTGACAATGTTCCTAATTTTGAATAATCTGTCTACTCCAGTATTGCCAGAGTTGTCACTGAAATGTAACATTCTCACAAGTAACAAAAAGCGGTCTCTTGACATGAGTTCACTAAAAATTGGCGTATTTAGAAGAACGTCACTGATCCAGTATTCGCTAATTTTCAGTTTTTTCACACGAGGCATCAGAAGAAAAACAGCTATGAAACAATACATTTCTTCATATCCAGTATCTTTCCACTTTGTGATTCGAGAATGCACTGATTCGGGAATATTCTCCTTGGTGAATAAATAAAACCGATTCATTTCGTCAGCTATATATTTCATCAGTTCTTGTGTAAAGAGTAACATGAAAACTGACAGAATACTTGACTCATTCCCTATTTGACACACATGTCCTGACAGTGTATCATCAAATGCATGATTAACTGGCTGAAAGTAATTTTCTTTCCAATCAAATATATTACTAAGACATGCTTTCTTCATAGGTGTTTCACTATCACTTTCTGATTCTTCAGATTCAGAACAAGTAACATCTCTTGTTGAAACATGAGACTGCTTTGACACGCCTGCTAATATGGATGGTTTATGTATAGAGCTTTCGGACTCTGTGGAAGAGCTATTACTTTTGTCAAAATCAAGTAGTTCACCATCATTGTCGCTCCCCATAAGACTCTCCAGGATTTCTTCCTCAGTGCAACCACGACGTCTTGCCATTTTCCTTGTAAAATACAGGACGTGAAGAACACTGATGTAAATTCCGATGAACTGTGAACTGTAGTGCGAAGCATAGGCTCACAACAGACAAGCTAGTTGCCAGAACTGCGAAAGGCTACTGAGACATGGGACGGGAAGTCCGCTGTCCGAGTTATCTCCTCATCAGCGGTCAGGTAGCGGCGTGCCTATACTAGTCATCAGTGCTCAGTGGCCGGCAAGCAGGTGTGACTTAACTCGTCAACAGCACTTAGGAGAAAACCGGCGGCCGTGACTATATCATCATTAGCACCCAGGGAGCGGCACGCAGCATGACAAGTAAACTCGTCAACAGCAATCGAAGGGTTAAGCTTTTGGACAAAAAAGTCCTTGATCTAGAACAGGAAACATGCACAAATTCACACAAGGACAACTCACTCATACACTGCCATTTTCTCCGGGTGCTGGCTGTTCAGCATCAGAGATTGGTGATGGGAGTCATGTGTGTTAGTTGTGCTTGTGTGAATGTGTGTATGTTTTCTGTTTCATTATGAAGTATTTAAGCTTAAAAGCTGTATATAAATGAAATACTGTAAAACAATCACACTAAATTATTCTCCTTTATAAACTATTTTATCAACAACTCATGTTTACAAATATCTTATAAGCTGTCTTTTTGAACAATGCTTTTAATTTAACTGTCAAAATGGACAATTATGAAAACTGCCACAGAATTGTCAGGAATGGCAAACAGTGAACTCTTTCTAAAAGACTTACTTTGACAATATATGCCCTGCATTTAATTACTGTGGCTGCTGATATGGATACTATCAAAGTTGCATATTGTGGCTGTTTCCACTCAGTCATATCATACGACATAATTTTCTGTGAGAATCAATATTTAGGTAAAAAAATCTTTATTGCTCAAAAGACAGCATCTAGAATTGTGAATGGCATCTTTCAAGATCTTTTTGCAGAAACTTATTCCATAAGTACCAAATATGAACCACTACATTTCAGTGCTTTTAGATTTAATAGTGCATACCACAATCATAGTGAAAGGTCTAAAAAGACTTACATAGAGGTCTAAAACCTCTAAGTCTTGTACAAGAAGGTGTTCATTATTCTGCCTCAAAAACATTTCTATCAGATATTAAAGTTCACATTAATGCCTTGCTTGCATTTAAATATAACTTAAGAAAATGCCTTTTATGAAAGTGTTTCTACTCTCTGAGATGAGTAGCTGCAGATGAATAAATGTTTATATAAATTTGCATTATTATTTGTATTCTAAATTTTGAGACACGTGTAAGCCAAAATCTGTCTCACTTGTTTGAGATAGATAATGTATGAATAATTTTTTCTCTTCTAAATTTTTGAGTAATTATCTTGTGTTAGTGGAATATATTTTATTAATTTTACTTCAATCATTAAGCTTGTACACCAATTTATGCTACTTTTTTTACTGTTTATTTGTTTATTACATTTATTGTTTTTGTGCACTTGTAAATCTGGCTCATCCCAAATCCTCGAGATTTATCACAATATGGATTCAAGAATTCATAATAAAAACAAAAATAAAAATTAATTATAAAAAAGAATAAATTACAAATAAAAAATAATGTCAGATTAGTTTTCATGTAGGACACTGTAATACAATATATTTGAAGTACCATGGTCACTTCTGGAGATACAGTGGCTATCACTGCCACTACACAATTCCAGTAATGGAAAAAGAGCAGCTTATCTTGAAACTTTGAACTGATTTGACAGTAGCACTTGAAAAATTAGCAGTCGGCAGCAATAACTTTAGGGCTAGATTGGAAGAGTGAATTACTGTCAAACCCTCCAAATTACTGAAACCACTGCTGAGATGCTGCATGCCTGTTAGTTTCAATCTAGCTATCTTCAACAGATTCAGTGCTGCAGAGGTTGTGCATAAAAGTATTCTGGCAACACAAGAAGTTCAAAAGTTGTCTGGGAGTATGGGACATAATGTCTAAGCTAAGTCTAGGACGCAAATTTGTAAGAAAACCAAGTCCTACTGCTAGGCAGTATTCATGAGAAGGGACTGTTAGAACTGATACAGAACTCTTTGGGAATTGATTACCAATGTTTTAAACCAAGTGCGGGACTCAACAATGTCATATGTGACTTAAACTCTGTTGAGGAGGATCTTGGAAACGAAGACCATGTAATAATAGTAGGGGCTTCAGACAACAGTTTGAACCACAACCTTAACTATACAGTTCAGGATAATAATAGGCAAATTACTGAGAATTCTCCTGATACTGTTCTGAAGCTTTTGAGCAGTGTGATAAACCCTGGATGGAGCAGTCAGTTTAACATCTTACAACAGACTTGGAATGAATTTCAAGGGAGGACACTGTCTCAGTCAGTTGCATCATATATGGGGTGATTTGTATCTAAATGCTTCCGCCAAGAGATTGCTTGTGCAGATAATTGCCAGAAGCATCCAGTCTGACCAAAGCAGTATCTGTCCTACCCAGCAGTTGCCCATGTGTTTTCTACACATTTTAGAGCAAATTTATATATTAGACAGAGCTGTAGAGTAAATATAGTTACAGCAGGTATAGTTAGAATGAAACACAGCAATGTAGACAAGTCCATGTACATTAAAGAAAGTGCATTTAGTGTGCCTATCAAATCATTAGAAGCCACATTAATGAAAAAGTTCTCATATCATACAGTAAATGAAGAGAGAGTTGGATTGGCAGCAGATTGGTTGTGCATTACAGAACATTACATAGAAATAATAGAAAGAGGTGGATTAATCTGAGTTTGTGCAAGCTAATTTATTACTACTATACCAAAAATAAGAAGTAAGGAGATGTGATTATACATGCAAATGATGGATTTAAATTCCAGGCCCTGCAGTTTATTGAATATATTAATGAATATCTCTTTGACAACTGTGCCACATTAATGGGAGAGGAAACACACAAACCTGAAAGTTTGGTCATCAGCTGGAAATATTTTAGCTTTGCAACGCAGAAAGATAGAGCTTTAATAAAGTCCTGCAGACTTAACTGGAGAATCAATGTTTTCTGGGAGTTTAATGATGATTCTCCATCAGATAGTACTGGCTGAGGGCACCTAGAAGTATTAATCTCCAACTTTGGCTTATTTGCCATGGTGAATTTCCCATTGAGGATTGAAGCCACTGAGTTAGACCCAACAACATTCAGTAGTTCAGATGTAAAATCAATAATGAATTGTTTCTCCAATAATATTGGTCAAATGTCAACAATAATATTTAGTTATCAGTAAGGTAGGATATAAAATGTAGACTGGCAATGGCAAGGAAAGCGTTTCTGAAGAAGAAAAATTTGTTAACATCGAGTATAGATTTAAATGTCAGGAAGTCGTTTCTGAAAGTATTTGTATGGAGTGTAGCCATGTATGGAAGTGAAACATGGATGATAAATAGTTTAGCCAAGAAGAGAATAGAATCTTTTGAAATGTGGTGCTACAGAAGAATGCTGAAGATTAGATGGGTAGATCACATAACTAATGAGGAGGTATTGAATAGAATTGGGGAGAAGAGGAGCTTGTGGCACAACTTGAATTTAAGAAGGGATCGGTTGGTAGGACATGTTCTAAGACATCGAGGGATCACCAATTTAGTATTGGAGGGCAGCGTGGAGGGTAAAAATCATAGAGGAAGACGAAGAGATGAATACACTAAGCAGATTCAGAAGGATGTAGGCTGCAGTAGGTACTGGGAGATGAAGACCACAACAACAACACATCAGTAAGGTACAGTTCATAGAAGAAAAGTACTGTTTCTGAGAATCATTAACAATGACTTGATCACTGTGTTTAGCTAGAAGGTATGTGAAGTTTGCTTGTGGGATGGGATATATGGAAAATGTAACTCTTTCCTTTCTATTTCTGCAGCAGTCTGATGCCTACTTTATTTTAAAATAAGAAAGGTTTAAATTGATCAAAGGTAGAAAGATTTATGTGCTCAGAAAACTAGACGAAGAAGCAGCAGTGTCATGTCTCAATGCAGAACTTGAAATGTAGAGGAACTATGGGTCAAGTTTAAAATAAAATTTATCCATGCACTGGATAAATGGGTACGCAATTCAACAGTTCATAAGGGGAGTGAAACTCTGTGGTATACAGTCACTGTAAAGGAACTGCTAATGAAACAGAGACTACTCCATAATAGGTGTGAAACAAAACATAGAGCTATACCTGGAGAGATGCTGAATGGAAATATGACCCAGTATCCATGATATCCATTTCCTCCATGCCAGCCAGCATGGATTCCAAAAACATCAATAATGTAAAACAGAGCTCCCACCTATTTCACAATGAATACTGAAAGCCACATATCAAACCAGTCAGGTAGATGCCATATTTCTCAGTTCCAAAAAGCATCTGACTCGGTACCACATTTACACTTATTACCAAAATTACAATCATATGGGTTATCAAGCAAAATTTGTGACTGGTTTGAGGATTTTTTTGCAGGAAGGACACAACAAGTTACCTGGGATTGAGAGTCTTCAACACACATAGAAATACCACCAAGTATACCCCAGGGAATTGTGTTGGGTCCCCTTGCTGTTCATGTTGTGTATTAATGACCTTGTGGAAAGTATTAATAGTAACTACAGACTTTTCACAGGTGGTGCAATTATCTATAATGAAGTACAATCTGAAAGAAGCTGCACAAATATTCAGTCTGAACTTGATAAAGTTTCAAAGTGTTACAAAAATTGGCAACTTGCTTCAAATGTTCAGAAATGTAAGATTTGCTTTTCACGACATGAAAAATGTAACATCCTATGACTATAATATCAATGAGTCACTAGTTGAATTGGTAAACTCATACAAACACCAGGCTACATCCCTTCATAGAGACATGAAATGGAAGAATCATATAGGCTCCATAGTGGGGTAATGCAGGTAGCACCCTTTAGTTCATTGGTAGAGTACTAGGGAAATGCAGTGACTCTACAAATCACTTATGTGATCCTTCCTAGAAAATTGTTCAAGTTTGTGGGATCCATACCAGACAGGGGACACTGAACATATACAGAGAAGGGCAGCACAAATGATCACAAGTTTATTTGAGCCATGGGAGAGTGTCTCAGATTTGTTGAAAGAACTGAACTGGAAGACTCTTGAAGACAGACTTAAACTACCCTGAGAAAGCCTAGTTACTCAGAAGAAGGCCAAAAATTTGGCTTCTTCAGTATGATTGTTCACATTGTGACATGGTGCCATACTCAGAAATTTTTTTGTCGACTGACTAACCACAGAAGCCTACACAATTATACATATTTATAAAGTTTCAAGAACTGGCTTTAAATGTTGTCTCTAGGAATATACAACTCCCTGGATATCATTCCCATTGGGATTGTGAGCACAATAGTAGCAATTAAGCGGCATCAAACAAAAAGTTTCAAGAACTGGCTTTAAATGATGTCTCTAGGAATATACTACAACTCTCTGCATATCATTCCCATTGGGATTATGAGCACAAGATTAGTTTAATAGTTGCACTTAAGAGTAATCAAACACTGATTCTTCCCAAGCTACATGTGTGAAAGGAATGGGAGAAAGCCCTTGTAACTGGTACAGGGAGACATAACCTCTGCAGTGCACTACAAAGTGTTTTGCAGAGTATGGATGTAGATTTAATTAAGTATAGTAGTAGTATGGTATTCTGACTTATGGCAGGTCTTGTCATTGGTTAAACCTCTTCCACTTTTGTCCTTCCATAGCCGGTCTTTTCATTTCTGAATATTTGTTTCGTTTTATATTTTCCAGCATTTGATATCTTCTTTTTCCCTTCACCATTCCTTCTATTCCTTCCTTCAATAAACATTCCCTCCTCAAACAATGTACAATCCAGTTCTGTTTTCTCTTTCTGATAACTTTCAGCATGTTTCTTTCTTCTCCAACACTTATATGTATAATGGATGTTTAATTCCTGGAATTAAAGTTACTTAAACAAAGAACAATAATCTCTCTCTAATTCAGGGGACAAGTTGCAGCAAACAGTTGAAATATTACACCAATATTGTAAAATCTGTCTATCAGTTATTAAAAAGCAAAACAAATACATTTTACTCAAGAAATAAAACACTCCCGGAACAAGGAAAAAATTTGGAACCTTACTAAATAAGCAACAAACAAAACTAGTGATTAAAGTGAAATTTAATGCTTATAACATAGCACTGGTGGTAACAGTGAAACATTAAAATCACTGGCAACCAAATTCAGTGACTACCTCCACATACTGAAAGCACATGTTTTAACCATTAGCAAACAAACAAATACAAATGCATTAGATTTAGTCACTACTGCATGCACAAATCAGTACATGTCAATTCAGAAATGAAGTCCCTAAAAAGATCACAAAATCCATCAGATCTCTAATAGACCATAATTATGCTATAGATGATGGTGTTTCTAGTAGCAGAATATTAAACTCTGGTGCAGATTTGATTTGATTATTCTTAATCTATCTTTGTAATCAATCAATTGTCCCAGTGACTATTTCCTGATAGATTTAAATATGCTACAGTAACACCCATCAACAGGATGTCCCAGGAGAAATGGTCAATAATCAGGGATATGACAGGAACAATCATTTGAAGCAAAAACATCATGTGGATCTATGTCCTATTCCAAACAGTTTCCAACAGACAATCCATTTAAGGTACATTGTTATTTATTCTCTGTATTATTCAATATATACTCACTGGGTGACTTTTCTAATCTATATTCCTTTCCCTAAACCTCTTCAGTCCTTGTCCTTCACCTCTCTTCCTTCTGCTTCAACTCTTACACCAGAAGAAGGAGCCACTTGCTTGTGAAAGTTCGATCCTTTTGTGCCAGTGTTCCCCTGCCACCATTTGGTGAGTAGATTTTTTTTATCTGTCATTTACATTATATCATTAATATACAGTCAGGTTTACACATGTAAATATGTGCAAGTGTTAGGAAATGTTGCAAGATGCTTTTTAGACAGCATGTAAACAAATACAGTTAAACGATGCTTCTCTGTAATACTGAAATTTTCCTACTTCTACTACTGTGTTGGTGGGTGTTGACAGCTAAAACAGATGTTTTGTTGATCTGTAGAATTTTTGTAGATTAATTCCTCAAAGTACTTGCAATATATTTCGCAGTTGCTACATTTCTTGTCCTGAAATGGTTCTGCTAATCAGTGCCCCTTTAGCTGTGGATCAGCCCTTTTCAATGGACTTCATCTCCTTTTGTGTTGAACAGGAGACTGTAAGTCTATTGAAGCCCTTCAAGACGAATAACAATTGGTACAAACATATTCTAACATCATTTGTTTTCTGACCAGTAGTTCTTTGCTGTCATGGAGATCACATTCTGTCCATACCCTTCACCCATGATACCACAGAGCATACAACTTCATCCAGCAGGTAGAGACACACATTCATGGCCAGCCTTGCTGGTAGCACAGTATAGTTACAACTCTGATCTGTGCAGACTGTACAGCACCTCCCAAAAGTGGCGTGCTTTCTACTTACTAACTAAGTTGCGAACATCTTTATCAACCAATGTAGAGTAGGGAAGCAGGATACCTCATTCAAAGAATGACATGTCACACTTCAATACACTCTCTATTCCTCACAATACTTCACTCACAACACACCATGGGCAACGGCGTGTTCAGTAGGCTAGTTTTATGGCAGAAAGACATCCCGAGCAAAGAGGTTGAAAGCAACAAGGCAGGTTGGGCTAGAATAAAATGTCAAAAAGTTTGGTTGGATAAAGCATATGTGTTCGTGCCACTGTCCAAAAAACAAATGCATATTAAATGTGTTCTATCTTAGAAACTGTTTGGTATATGTCATCTGTCCACATGAAGTTTCTTGCTTTAAATGATGCTTCCTGTTTTATCTCTGAATCTTGACCATTCATACAAAGACAGTTTGTATAAAATTGAAGATTAGCAAATAACCTCCAATGAAATTCATTTCTTCCATCTTTTCAAAAATGCTAGAATGGTCTATGATAGAACATTTACTCATTAACTGAGCAGAACTTCTTAAATCCCTCTCAATATAGTTTTCAGAGAGCCTTCTGCACAAAAAGCAGTACAGTACATCAAGAATGAAGTCCTGGTATGACTAAATGAGTAAAATTATCCTCTATCTATACGTTGTTGGTTTGCCTAAACCTATGTGTTACATAGCTCTGATAGGTAAACCAAAGTGTTATGGCATTAATGGAATCCTTCATGTTTGGATGGACTCAGTATTACAGTCTTTGTCCTATATTTACCAGGTTTACTTCTCATTTAAATCTTGAATGGACACTGACTCTGAATAGCTCATTGATAATACACAACTCTGAGGACATATAATTGGAGTTTCTTCCAAATGAATTGGAGCAACTGTTGTAACCTGCCTGGTTTTCCTGTCATCAAATCTTAGACATTTTCCTAAAGAAATTAAATCTATTCTCTCAGTATCTACAGCTTCCAAGGCTGGCAGACAAAAATTTGTCTACATTATTGTCAAAGTTTCTTTCTACTCCAGATAGAAACAGCAAATCAAGAAATGCCAGGTGATCACTTTTAAGTGCGTCATTATGGTAACTTTGTTTGGTTCCAGGTTCTCTAAGGACCCTAGCTATTTCTTTATTTGTTTTAGTAATTATTTCTGTAAAAACAATACGATCAATAAGTAGATCCTGAAGTGAAATCGGCTATTTAAATCTTTGGCCTGTCCCTTGGCAACTGGCAAATGTGTTATCAGGATCCTAGCTAACGACTGACCTCTGCTTTCATGTTCCTAAATGCTCCATACATCATTTCTCCCAATACAAACTATAGGTGTACTGAAGCATTTGTAAGTTCAGATTCTGTGGCATGAGAATATTGCACTGGTCCAGCAGAGGCCTGAATGGGTCCCAACTCTATATTACTGTCAGCTTCTTCATCAGACACTTCAAATTGTTTCACAATATAGTCTGGCTTTTCATCCACGTCATAACATCAGCCGCACGGGGTAGCCATGTAGTTTGAGGCGCCTCGCCACAATTCGCATGGCCCCCCATGTTGAAAGCTCAGGACCTTCCTCAGGCATGGGTGTGTGTGTGTGTGTGTGTTGTCATTAGTTTAAGTTAGATTAAGTAGTGTGTTAGCCTAGGGACTGATGACCTCAGCAGTTTGGCACCATAGGAACTTAGCACAAATTTCAATTTTTCATAACATCAGTGGCATTGTCTTCAAGAAGTTCAATAATGGAGCCATAATTTACTTCCACTCAAGTTTCAGTGTGGACAGTTTATTTCATGATAATTAAAATACAATACCATAATGGAAGAAAATCATAACCTACTGCATGCCATTGGTACCAAGATTCATGAAATTTGCCATAAGATCCACAATTTGGGGCTCTCTCTTCATGCAGTGCAAAACTATGGACTCAATGCAGTGTAAAGGACCAAACAGATATACAGTCCAAAAATCTTCATTTATTAAATAAACATTAGCAGCAGTGCATTGGATATTTCTGCTGCATCAGGAAATGAAGTTAAGCCATGTTTTTTTAAAAAAAGTAAGTACCATGGTGATTTTTACATCACTAGCTGAAGCAGTTCTTCTATGCCTTGTTTGCGATTACTTGCCCTGCCATTTAAGTCCAACAAACCACAAATTTGGCTTGTGATCATTGAAAATATTCCCATACTTTAGTACATCTCAGATGATCACAAATAATTTACATTACTGATCAGCAATTTGGAACAACAGGGAACTGCATTAGTGATGGATGTTATTACATATCCACCATGTTAGCAAGTTTATTTTGTCTTAAAATCTAAATTAATTACTCAGAGCACCAATTCACTAAACAAAATATTCAAACAAGTGCTTTATCAAGAAAAATGAGCTGACAAAAAGCCCTTAGAATTATGGCAGCATCTATTTTGGTAACAGCAACTACCATGACAAGTACAGATAGCTCTGATCATGCAAGCTGTTCAGACATTAAACAAATAGCTCAGAGTGGCTGGTAGAATGCATGTAGCATTGGAGTCACCGGCGATAGTGGCCATGGCATTCCCAACATTTGCTAGGCACTTCCAAAGAGCTCTGGAGTTTATGCACTGCAGCTGAAGTGCTGGCCAGACAGTTTTGGGTGCAGCAGCAATGGAGGCAGCTAATAAATATTCAGAACCCCAGCATGCCATGGTGTCTCATCCACAGATTACAAGCATTCTGGGGACAATTTAGTTAAAATTTGCCATTGTCATAGGCATTTTGGTTGACAAGTACTGAAATACCCAATACCATGTTCCTACCAAAATGGCAGTCACAAGTTCTCACAAAGCAGGTGGATTCTTCCCATTTTTTATCCTTTTATACTCCAAAAAATAACCAAATTCTTTGCTAAATTTTATCTCATTTTTGATGCATTTACCTAATGACATTTAGACTTACCTAAAAACCTGAAGTTATTTAGACTAGATTTCACTCGAATTTATTATTTAGATTATTGTTTCAAGTGTTCTGATCTCATTTACGGCATTAGTTTTCAATAGGGCATTTTTAATTAAAAGTTCCAGTTAATTGAAGTTAGCAATATAGTTAACTACATGCAAAAACCTATGTGCTGATACTCATATAAAATACATCTACACCATCTGAAACTTTCCTGTAAAGTATTTTTAACTACCAAAAACATTATTTTCTGCAACAATTAAACTTGAATTTATGAAACAGTCCCATTTTCCGTTTCAGATTTCATGAAAAGTACTGTAAGACTCTGAATTTTGACTACTTACTTTTGTTGTTACCTTAATTTTTCTGAAAAAAAGCATACAGCATATAGTTCACTCATTAATAAGTAATTTCAGGTAATTTACCTTGATTTGCATTATTGCACTCATACACGTATCTGATGGTGTTCACATACCAGAAGGAAAATATTGTCCATTCTTTTTTTATAAATTTGTAACCAGTAACATTTTCTGTAATCCAAAATTATATTGGTTCTTACAATTTACCAAAAATGGTAAAATACAACCTAGGCAAATTTCAAAGTATCACTTTACTGTCAAAATAACAGTTAGTTTCTATACCAGATTTAAAAGACCAACTCAGTCCTGAAGTAGTAAGTCTCCAGTTTGAACTTTAAAGAGTAACATCCATTTTGAGTGTGCCTCCACTGTTAGACTTATACCACAATCATGTATATTTTGTAAGTAAGAATACATGCAATAGAAATCACAAAGCTCATGAACTTCAATGCTTAATTACTTTTGAGTGAATTCTTTACATACAATTAGTGAGTATTCTGCTTGAACTGTGCTGTGATCATATTACTGTCATCTAAGTAAGTGATAGTTCGATATGGTGATATTAATTATAGACCAGCTTAAATGAACTGTCACAGTGTAATTATATTTGATGAATTACTAAAGGACTGTGCTAAAAGTGAACTACGTCATTTTTAGGTAAACTTTTCTTAGGGTAAAATTTGATAACTGTACTGAATAAGTGAACTTCTTCAGGGATAAAATGTGTTTATCACTTCGATCAAAAATATGGTCTTCTGTGCATCAATAAACAAACATTATCCGACAGTCAATTACATTTTCAGCTTTGAGGTGATTGAGATTGACGTTACTGAAGAGAGACTATGAAAAGCAGGTTAGTTTCATGAGAAAGTGGAACAAAAAGCTTTTCCAGCTGTGAAAGCAAGATAATCAACAGATGGAGTGTCATGACAAAGTGATAAACAAATTTCACAGTAAAAGCTGACACCTCCACAGCAGCAATATGACAATGGCCCAGATGTCAGCAAAGTCCCAGACATTTCATGACTGTAAGTGGTACACCCTTTGGTGGTTACCATCTATGGCCACAAGGTATTGACTATGAAAAAGGTTTTGCTGTACCCTTCATCTGGAAATTTATGGTTGCCAACATCAATGAATATATTTTAGGTGCTGGTTTCTTCACCCACTATGCAGTAACAATGGATTTAGGGAAAGCACAACTACTAACACACAGCTGATGTCATCTCAGTATCTGGTATACAGGGACCCTGAGCTCGTAACATGGTACTGAAGATAAATAATGCCTGTGCCTACAACAACCATCAGCAAACATCACTTGTTAGCAAGAACTTGGATAATGTTGCACTTCTTCCAAGATGAAATCTGAATATCTGGAATGTGATCAAGATAACTCTTCACATTTAAAGACTAATTGCTGTGATGTGAAATATAGAGCAAGCTATATGAAAAAGACACACACACACATCACATAAATAAAGCCAGTAGAAAATAATAGTGGATACAGTAACATCATCTGTATCCAGTGGGGTGTAAGAAACACAATAGGCAGGCCACACTAGATTGCACATTGAGCTACACACAGTAATACCATTCTGTATCTCCCATGTCCAGGCTTATTTTCACAAAACAAGTACATACATGTGTGAGCAATGTTCATTTTAGAGAAGATGTTCAAAGTGACCACATTGCATTTGCAAACCCTTTGCCACTCACTTGGTCATACTTTGCTGGACTCCTGTATCTACTATTGCCAAAGTTGTATGCAAGCAAACTACTAGGTTATGTACATCCATGTGTGAAATACTGCAAACATGGTCCCTTAAGTGTCCCCAAATAAAAATCTACAATTCTCTTCTGCCACTGGATAATGTAACCCTGTTCTGATGCATTTCCCAGCAAAAGTATTCCATACTTACTGTAGGTGCAAGTAGAAAAATGCCTAATAAGAGGACAGTAGCAGATTCTTAATGAAACATTGACCTAATGTAATAAAAAGTGTACTCTTTCTCGTTTGATGCTGAAGTATTTAATTTTTTCATACTATGAAAATCTTTTATCAACTGTTAATTCCAAGAAAATTCACATTCTTATTCTCAGACAAGTAAAGTTCTTCAGTTTTGGTGTTGTTAACAGCCAGATGGTGGTCCATACACTAATAATTAGGTCATTTCTGTTGTATTGTTGAGCACTTTGTAAATTTTCACCCACTGTTATTAGTATAATGTCATTGATGTAGGCTACATCCTTACACGATACATGAGTTGAGAAATGATTTATATGAAAAAGAAGAGATAGGGTCTAAAAACAGCCAACACCTGAAACCTTAATCATCAAAAGGCTAATGTTTTGCTATCCCAAAAAATAAAAATGACTCAGAGATAACAGTAGTAGAGATCAGTGAGAATACGCAGGATGAGGTTCCATATATCAAGTTTCTGGGTATCCAGATGGATAATAAACTGAGTTTGCACCAGTGTGTGCATAAGTTAACCAAAATGCTGTGTTCTATCTGCTTTGCACCCAGAAATCTCTCTGTTTTGATGGTTTATAGGAAGGTTACTGCTATGCTTTGCACACTTTCACTCAATTCTGTCCTATGGCATAATCTTCTTGGGCGGTATAGCTAAGGTGAAACAAAGTGTTTATTCTACAGAAGTATGCAGTAAGGACATTGTTTAAATTTGAAATTTAACATCTTGCAGAAACCTCTTGAAGGACATAGGGATTACCATACTTTCATGACAATACCCATATGCCCGATGTTATTTTTAGTTAATAACAACAGACAATTAAAGGTGAACTTAGCATTTCACAATCACAATACTAGAAGTACAAATAATTTCCATATGGACTATGCATCCCTCTACAGGGTTCATTATGGTGTTTTTACATTCTGACGCCAAATTCTATAACGGGTTACCAGTGGGCATGAAATAAGAAATTGAAAATTTCCCAGAATTTAAATACAAAGTAAAAGAATACTTCACTAGCCATTCTTTCTACAGTATATCTGAATACTTGGATCCATGAATGTAAGTCCTGCATATCTCTAATTCTGTATTAAATAGATACTGGTTTTGCCAGTATATTGCATCTAATGGCAGTGTGTGTAAAGTTAACAGGCTTTATTCAAAGTACTATGTAATAACAGCAGCTTAATGCTGAGGTAAGAACTGTGGTTTTTCTTAAGTAATTGTTTTCTCCCAGCAAACATGAAAAAAGTAATCTACAAGAAAATATCATAATCACCAGTCAGGAAAATTAGAACTAATCATAATTTATTGTTAGTATACTTTAGAGAATTAGCCACCAATGGTTGCTTCTATCTGTTAATGAGTAACATGGCTCACTCCACGTCTTGAAGGCTGTCGTTCTAGATGGAGTTGACACAACATGATGGCAGAATGGAAGAATGAATGAATACTTTAAAGAATTATTATTTAACACATTTGCATCATCTGGCTGCAGTTTGATAAGAACCAGTTATGGTATCACTTGTATAATCAGAAGCTAAAAATATAATGAAAACTTTTAACTTAATTTTGGTCATGCTTTTAGAGAAAGACATTTCAAAAAGGCATGTCAGTCTCATCAGCAAAGCAGTAGTAAATACTCTATCAACTGTTGATTCTAAGTATAGCTGTACCTCTTTTGTTAACAAATAGAAGAAATGTTGTTTTCAATGCTATAATGTATTGTATTTTAACACAACCTATAGCCTTCTGCAGCAACAAAGACTTGTTATTTGTTTACTGTGCTCAGAGGGTCTTATCTACATTTTGTACCTCAGCAGCACTTCCTTCTGTTGTGACATACGTCGTCATATATCAGTGGCAGCGGTCATGATGAAAAATTGGCTGTAAATTTTGGTGGGTACTGTACTATCTACATCCAATAAACTGGTCAACACACACACATTTGATTTCACAGGGTTTACTTCTACAAACATTAGAGCCTCCTCACTGTATTAGCTATAGCCAGTCCATGCCTTAATTATGTAATTTGATTTAACAGATATTCCCATACTGCATCCATAATTATTCAACAATAGTCACTGTGCAGTATAAACCAACCAACCAGCAACGCAGATGAACAATATGTGTGACACTTTCATATTAAAGTTAATCAGCAATCATTGTTAACTGTCCTATGTGACTGCCCATCTTCTTATTCACAACGACACATAATTGCACCATTACATTACAACTGTTGTGACTCACAAAGGTTGCATGCTTGAAAATTTGGAACTGACTGACTTCAAAATGGCTTCAGTCCCAATGCTTATATAGGGCTTTCCTAAAATAGCTATTAAAGTTTCACATTGTTAGATATGTAATTTTGATAATTCACGATATCATTTTTACATCTCAAATTAATAAAGTAGCGGTGAAAAATTGGATTTGGTCTGAACTTTATGTTACAATAAGAGTTTTGACTCAAATAAGCCTTCTTGATTATGAAAACTGCAAAAATAGCTACCATACATAGAAGTGTTTAATACCCAGGAAGTACTTAAGTGCTGGTGTTCCTAACATGTTTGGAAATTAGCTACATGAATACTTCAAGGGTTTCTGTGGGTTATTTTCCCAACCTCATCAGTAACATTGTAATTACATCTGTTTGCCTTTGTCAAACATTTTTTAACCTTCGTTAGTCATTGCTCTGACCCATCTAACCAGTTTCCTGTTGGCATTCCAGCACTACACACCCCTCTATTCCACTAGCGCACTCAGTCTTTTTACTTCCTCCCTTTCTGTTACCTTCCCCCTCCCCCCCTCTCTCTCCCCTCCACCCTCTGTCTAACGTCCTAGCTGCACTACCCTCTCTCCACCTCATCCCTGCACACTCCCCAGCAGCACTTTACCATCCCCCACCCCTACATGCTATGCCTCCCCCTCCCTGCCACAGCCCCCTCTCTACCACCACCCAGTTGCCTCTCCCATCATGCACTACTGTTGCTGCTCATAGTCTGGCTTCAGCTGCCAATGACTGTGTTCATGTGTGTGTGAGTTGAATTTGAGTGAGTGTGTGTGCCTTTTGCCTATTTTTGTACAAAGGGCTTGTTGGCCAAAAGCTTATTTTGTGACAGTCTTTTTGTTGTGCCTATCTGCAACTTAACATTTCCACTATATGGCGAGTAGCATCTATCCTTTTCATAATATTGATACATTCCATCCTTGAGTTTCCATTGTTCATTTGAGAATTAAAATATTTCATGCACAGCATGCGGAAAAGGTTTGTTTCCTTCAGTATGTTATGTCTTTTTTAGAGATTTCATTTTGCGTAAGTATTCAAATGTAACTGTGTCTTGTATAATCATCTCTGTGTATGCAGGCTTTAATACCCAAAACTGTCACATTTTCAAGTGACACTGTAATAATTGGAAATACTAACATATGCAGTGTGCTCGAAAATTCCTGTTACAAATTAACAGAACTTGCAGAGGGGACTGAATAGACAATATTTTGAATTGAAAATCCATGTCCAATTATGCACTGTTCCTTTGATTCAGCCCTTTGTAAGCATGTTTCCTAGATAGGTAAGCAACAGGGGTAGTCATGGTGTGGGTTGTTATGTCAGATTGTCTGATGTCATTTGACCTTGATCCCACATCTCTAGTCTGGTCTGAGCACCATTCATTTATATGTGAGTGTCAGAGCAACATATCTGAATATATGTTTGCAGAATACACCAACATGAACCTCCTGTATGGCAAAGCTGATTTACTGCTTGTCGCCATTATAAAGATTGTTACCAATATCATCCGACTCCATCGCACACCCTTTTCACCACAGTTATTCAATGGCTTCAAGAGAGGTGTGACTGTGGTACCCAAGGAGACACTGCACACCCAAGTGGAAGACGCCATACAATGTCATGTTGAAAAGAACAAATGATCACAAACAATTGCGCATGCAACAGATGATATTCACAGTACCATCTGGTATGCTCTACATGACTAACAACTACATACATACCACCTCCAAAGGATACAGTCACTAATGCTAGCCAGTTTTGCATCACACATTGAGATCGCTATGCAGTTCCTGTGCCACTACATCAATGAACCCCTAGTAGTTCCACAGCACATTCTCTTCACAGGTGAATGTAAATTTACTAGGGATTGTGTTCTAAATACTTGAAACAGCCAAGTATGGGAAAACAAAAACCCTCAGGCCACATATTCCCAGGGTTT
This sequence comes from Schistocerca nitens, assembly GCF_023898315.1. Classification (NCBI taxonomy): domain Eukaryota; kingdom Metazoa; phylum Arthropoda; class Insecta; order Orthoptera; family Acrididae; genus Schistocerca; species Schistocerca nitens. The sequence goes on from NC_064618.1 coordinate 582,713,563, forward strand.
ACAACACAGATTTGGTATCAATATGTAGGCAGGTACTCTGGATGATCATTTGACTGGGCTGTACACCCTTCCTCCCAAGCTCACAGTTACCATCTACTTGACCTTCCTACATCAATTATTGAGCATGTTGTTTGATGCTGTGCCACTGAATGTCCATCAACACATATGGCTTCAGCAAGATGGTGCATCCGCTCACTTTCCACACCATGTTCAGAAACATTGTAACCAACAATTCAGACTCAGATGGATAGGCCGCCATAATTACTGGATTTGGCTCCATCAGACATTTTCCTCTGGGGTTAAATTAAGAGTTTGGTTTATGAGGCTCCTATTGAGATAGACAAAGATCTGTGGCATGAGTTATGGTCACTGCAGGACAGACTGAAGAGACACTAGGTGTGATAGAGCATATACCACAAAATCCTTTGTAGGTACAATGTGTCCACTGGACTTGGTGGTCACCAAATTGAGCCCATAGAATCTTACTTGTAGTTGGTCGAAATGCTAACCCTCCTTTGAAAAGAACAAAAACAGTTTAATTTTAACAGTAAATGGTAGTATTATCAAAAATGATTAAATAAGTGATGTATTGTGTCATGCCTCATAAATTACTTGTAAAAGAGGTCACATTACCAACATGTTTTCAAATGGTCATAGCACAGAAATGGTAAATTTCCTCTCCGCAAGTTTTACAAGTTTGTAAGGAGAATTTTAGAGCATCTTGTATACCACACATAGTTTACAATTTGAACTGAAATTAGAAAAAACACTATGATACTATACAAAGAATATTCTTTGGTATGGGTTATTTTTGGCATCAGTTACATAACAGTTTTTTGAAGTTCACAGCTTCTGTGTCAAAGTGTCTTATTTGTCTTTAATAGCAATACAGTTCTCTTTAGTTACATTGCATACTTTTTGACTTATATTTTCTGTCACTTTATCCAGGCAACCACTTGAAATGACAAATCCAGATATTGTGGAATCTTGAAGCAATTCCAGCTCAGCAGGGCAGTGAATGTTTAATGTGGCTGTCAGGTGAAAGTAAAAATTTCATATTGTAAGTGACTGTGGCTCTTGTATGACCCTTGTTCCTGTTTTCTGCTTGTCTTTTCACAATCATTTTTGTTTCTCCTGTATTTTGATTCCTCATTTTTCAGTATTTCAGACCTGTTAATAGTGTAAACATTGAAAGAATAGGCTGTGGAATGATTAGGCTTACAAATTTTTTATCTTCCAATTGATTTCTCACACACTAATCCACTGTAAGGGAGTTTCATTCCTGTGACTTTTGGTCTGGATCTAAGTGCCTCAGTTTCATCACTAGGTATACTTAGCAATGTAACTCACAAGGACTGATACTGTACAGTTTGGAACAACTACAACTGACCTATTAACACCAGAAGTGGACATTCTACATCTACATCTACATTTATACTCCACAAGCCACCCAACAGTGCCACTGTCATTACCTCCCTTTTCTGTTCCAGTCGCGTATGGTTCGCGGGAAGAACGACTGTCGGAAAGCCTCCATGCGCACTCGAATCTCCCTAATTTTACATTCATGACCTCCTCGAGAGGTATAAGTAGAGGGAAGCAATCTATTCGACACCTCATCCAGAAACGCACCCTCTCAAAACCTGGCGAGCAAGCTACACCGCAATGCAGAGCGCCTCTCTTGCAGAGTCTGCCACTTGAGTTTGCTAAACATCTCCGTAACACTATCATGCTTACCAAATAACCCTGCGATGAAACATGCAGCTCTTCTTTGGATCTTCTCTATCTCCTCCGTCAACCCGACCTGGTACGGATCCCACACTGATGTGCAATAGTCAAGTATAGGTCGAACGAGTGTTTTGTAAGCCACCTCCTTTGTTGATGGACTACATTTTCTAAGGACTCTCCCAATGAATCTCAACCTGGTACCCGCCTTACCAACAATTAATTTTATATGATCATTCCACTTCAAATCATTCCGTACGCATACTCCCAGATATTTTACAGAAGTAACTGCTACCAGTGTTTGTTCCGCTATCATATAATCATACAATAAACATTCCTTCTTTCTATGTATTCGTAATACATTACACTTGTCTATGTTAAGGGTCAGTTGCCACTCCCTGCACCAAGTGCCTATCTGCTGCAGATCTTCCTGCATTTCGCTACAATTTTCTAATGCCGCAACTTCTCTGTATACTACAGCATCATCCTCGAAAAGCTGCATGGAACTTCCGACACTATCTACTAGGTCATTTATATATATTGTGAAAAGCAATGGTCCCATAACACTCCCCTGTGGCACACCAGACGTTACTTTAACGTCTGTAGATGTCTCTCCATTGATAACAACATGCTGTGTTCTGTTTGCTAAAAACTCTTCAATCCAGCCACACAGCTGGTCTGATATTCTGTAGACTCTTACTTTGTTTATCAGGCGACAGTGTGGAACTGTATCGAACACCTTCCGGAAGTCAAGGAAAATAGCATCTACAGGAAAATAGCATCTAACATTAATGTTAGTAAACTGAATTACAACTTCAGTATAAAATTCCTTTGGGTCTAACCTTAGCAAAAGATAAAACTGAGTCATCATACAGACAAATTAAACAAAAAACTCAGTTCAGTACGTAGCTACACATTTTGCAGAGTCCATTTCATATTGGGTCACCATGTTCTGAAATATTTTTTTCTTTTGCTAATATTTGACATGGTGAGGAGCAAAGGAAAATTCCTCTGTTGTGAGCCTGATTCTTGAGCTCTATTTCAAATGGTTGTTGCTTTCAGTGTGTCTTCATATTACATATTTTGAGCCACTGTAAGTAAGTATATCTCTCCATATTTTAGTGAAGTGGCCAAATGTGACATTCTACGTTATTCAGTATTTAATTGACATGATTAAGCAAGCTGTGAATTTCCACAGCTTCTTTAATAATGCCGTCCCAGTATTTTGAGGACATTGAGAAGAGAATTTTGGTTTTTTTGTATTCCACACTGTGTCCTTTACTGATAATTCTCAGCCACCACAGATTCTTTTGGCTGGTCCAGAAATGTGTGTGTTATCAATATTTGAGACAATGCTTACCCACCCCAGATTCCTCTGGCTGGTCTGGATGTGTGTTTCATCAATATTCAATGCATCTGTCCTCCACAGTGTGACAAGTTTGTACAATATGTGATGTCCCGCAGCTACAGTAAATCTTATAGACACCAGCCCTTCTTAAACCACATCATCTTCCACTGAGCTTAAGATAGCTCTGAGTTTTGTTGGTGGACAGAAGTTGCATTTAAATTTATATTTCTCGAACTAAATCCTTCTATTTTCCTATTTTTAAAGAAACACCGAGGATGTTTGGCAAAATGACCATTCCTCTTTGTTCCAGCTCTCACATTTTCTGACCCATGCCAACAATAAGGTACAGTGAATCTCCCATCAGAATATCACTTCTCTAAAAATATGGTACAGAGGTGGTGTAGCTCATCAGATAAGCTGTCTGAATCTAATATTGCTAGAGCTCTGTGTGCCAATGTCCTTAGCGTGTCACTATGTTGTGCAAGATGGTGACAGCTGATGGGCTAGAAGTATAAGTCAATATGTGTAAGTTTATGTTACACAATGTGACACAAGGTGCCATTCTCTTTTCTCCACACCAACATGTCCAGGAACTGTATTTTGCTACTCTCCTTGATCTTCACTGTTAACTTGACATTCAAATGAAGAAAATTTAGGTGTTGCAAAAATGAATCCAGTGATGCAGTGCCACTGGGCCAGGTGACAAAGATGTGATCCACATATCCCTAAAAGCATATAGATTTTAACTCCCTTGCCTGGAGTCTCTCTCTCCTCAAAATCTTGCGTAAAAAGATTGGCCAGAATGGGTGACAAGAGATTACCCATTGCAAAACTGTCAGTCTGTCCAAAATATTGGGCACTGAATAAAATGTAATTTGAGGGTAGCATATGTTAATGAAATCAACAAGTTCCCCTTCCAGCTTCTTGCCAGTGAGCAATAGGGATTCCTGCAGCAACCTGGAGTGCATTGCCATTGTCACATTAAATGAAAGCAGAAATCTTGAGTAGGGCAGAGAAAAGACAGGGATAGCAGGGTATAAGTGCGGGGGGAGAAGAGCACTGTTTGGAGGAGCATGCAGGGACTAGATGGAGGCATTATAGGACTGTCATGTGTAGTCCTGGGGCACTGTGAGGCAGGGAGGTGGAGGGGATTGGGAAAGGAGAGATACATGGAAGGGGAAAGACAGAAGGATCTGTTGGAGGAGAGTGGCTCACAATGAGAATGAGGTGACGTGAATAGGGAGGAGCTGATAGGACAGAAGGGCAGAAACTTTAGGGTGGAGGATGTGGGGACAAGAGGTTATTGTAGGTTGAGGCTGGGAATGTTTTTTTAAGAATAACTCCCACCTATGCAGTTCAGGAAAGCTGGTGGTGGAAAGGAGGATCCAGATGGTCAAGATTGTTCAAGTAAGTTATGTTTAGCTGCATATTGTGCCAGTAGCTGGTCTACCATGCTCTTGGCCACAGAGCCTGGTGATCAGCTGGTTGTTAGTCATACCACTATAAAAAGCTGTGCAATGATTGCAGTAGAGGAGATATATGACATGGCTGCTTTCAGAAGTGGCCAACCCCTGGAGGAATATGATAAGACTGTGTGAGGATTGGAATAGGAAATTCTGAGAGGGCAGTTCATTAACCTATGTCTTACATAGGGATATGTTCCCTTTGAAAAGGGGTGGGATTGAGAGTGACATAGGGATGGACTATGATGTTGTGAAGGTTAAGTGGGGGAATGACATACTGCTTTAGGAGTAATGGAAAGAGTCTTGGGTAATATTTTCCTCATTTCTGGACATGATAGGTAATCATACCCTGACAAAGGACGTGGTTCAATTGTTCCCATCTGGTGTGGTACTGGTTGCTGAAGGAAGCACTCCATGGGAAATGGGAGGATTGGGAGTGTGTGGGGAAATTGCACAGGAAATCTGTTTGTGGACTAGGTTTGGGGTAGTGCCTGTCTGTGAAGGCCTTGGAGAGACCAGCACACTGGCAGGGGAGTTCTTGTCACTGCAGATAAGCCATCCCCAGGTGGACAGGCTGTATGGGAGGGATTCTTTGGTGTGGATGGGTTGGTAACTGTTGAAATGTAGATACTTTTGGAGGTTGGTGGGTTTAATGCAGACGGAGGTGTGGATGGAGCTATCAGAGAGGAAGTAATCAACATGGAGGAAGGTAGCGCGCTGCGTTGAGAAATACCACATGAAGTCGATGGGAGAGAAGGTGTTGAGGTTGTGAAAGAATGAGGATAGGATGCCATGGCTCTAAGTCCGGACCATGAAGATATCATCAATGAATCTGAATCAGATCAGGAGTTCAGGATTTTTGGGGGCTACACAAGTTGCCTATAAACAAGTTGGCATAGGAGGGTCCTTGTGGGTGCCCAAGTATACATTGTGCAGTTGTTCATGTACATTACTTTCAAAGAAGAAGTAGTTGTGTTAGGATAAAATTAGTAAGATGTTTGAGGAATGGGGTAGTGGGTTTGTAGCCTAAAGAACATTGGGAGACGTAATGTTCAATAACAGCAAGACCATGGACACGAGGGGCATTTGTGTATAAGGATGTGGCATCAACAGTGATGAGTAGGAATCTAGGAAGTAAAGGGGTGGGTGGGGTTGGTGGAGACTTGTTGTAGGAAGTGACTGATATCTTTGATGTGGGAGGTCACCTTCAGGCAATTTGTTGCAGTTGTTGTTTAATGAGGGCTGAAATTCATTCAGTGGGACACAATAACCAGCTACAATGGGGCACCCACTGTTTTTGGGTTTGTGGATTTTGGGGAGCATGTAAAATTTGGGTGTGCAGGGTGTCACAGTGGTAAGGATGGAATGGATTTAGGGGAGAGGTTCTGGTAAAGGCTGAAGGCTCTATGCAGAAAATGGAAGTTACTTTGGACTTCTGGGATGGGATCACTCTGACAAAGTTTGTAGACAGAGGAGTGAGATAATTGGCAGAAGCCTCCTGCCAGGTAGTCACTGTGATTTGTACTGAATGTGGTGGAACCTTTGCCTGTAGGTAGGATGATAAGGTCAGGATTTGTTTTGATTCAGTCTATGGCTGTCCTTTCTCCTGTTGAGAAGTTGGTGTTTTAAGGAAGAGAGCTAAGGAAGGATGGTGAGGTCAAGTTGGAGGAAAGGAATTTCTGGAAGGTGAGGGAGGATCACATTTGGATGGTGATATGAAATGGGACAGGCAGAGTCCAATGTTGGGATAAGGTTGGCTTTTGTTGGAGGAAATGGTGACAGAGAAGTGTTTCCATTGTACAGATTGGGAGAAGGAGAGTATGTTTATGACAAGTCCAAAATGGTTAAATTTGGTGTAGGGCTAAAGATGAGGCCTTTGGATGAAACTGAAACTTCTGTGTGGCTGAGGATTTTGTTGGAAAGGTTAACAACAATGTTTCAGGAATGTTTCAACTCTGGGTTTAGTTGGTTGTTGGTAGGAACTTGTGGGGGATATGGCAAATTAAAAAGGTCAGGTAGGCAGAGATATAAGGGGTTGATGAGGAGGAACACTGTGAATACGATATGGGATGGACAGTGTAGCCCTCACATGGCCAGGTGGTGGTAGGATGTCAGAAAGTTGGATAACATGCAGATGGTGTCTGGAATGTTCATCCAGGTACTGGAGAGCAAGAGATTCATTTTAAGAGATTTTATGTAAGTAGTAAAGATAGCATAGTAGCAGCATCCAGCAGAAGGTGCAGAGGTGTACCTGGGATGCCTGTCCCATGGAGAGATGGCACAGCATGCAGCTGAACATGACATGCTCATTTTTAATGGCTGCTTCACAGCTCAGCCCACCTGGATTCTTCCCTCCAGCACCAACTTTTTAGAACTGAACAAATGGGAGTTATCCTTACACATTTTGAAATAGTAATGAAATTTATTGTCCTTTATTCTGGTGTAAGCTACACAAGAAACTTTTTTCCTTCAAGAAATTTGTATTTCATCTTATTAGCTTTTTGCAGTGCTGTGTAGATGTAAACCTGATAGGAAATGCTACATAACAATATTGAAGAGTACAAATTAAAAACAACTGTGAGGCAAAGAAACTGTACAACTGACAGTTTATATTCTACTCTAGGAATAAATATAAATCCATGTGGGGAGCTAAAAAAAAAAACTGTCAAAGTCACCACATAACAAAATGTTATGGTACCTTGTGCTGTGGAGTCTAGTTTTGAAATTGTAAAGACCTGTTCAGAACACTGCGGATTTTAACTGATGCATGTGAATACATTTACCAGTCAGTTGTACACATCAAAAATAACATTGGTAATTACTGCACATACAGCTCTGTCCATGACCATGCAACAAGAGATAGATTCAACTTACATTTACCAAGAAAAAATAAACAAAAAATTCCACCAAGGAATCAAACTGTACAGTAAATTACCAAAAGAGATTAAAGAAATTGCAAAAATACACTTATTTAAAAAGGTAGCTAAAAAGTACCTGTTATACAATACATTTTATACATTCAAGGATTACTTAGCTAAAACAGAGTAGGGGTTTGATAAAAAAATATTATACAAATAAATAATATTAATAATGATTATAAAATATCCAACATTCCACATAACACCTTCACTTTGTTTCTTCCTTCTTTTTTTTTCCTTTCTAGAAATACTTACCGCTAGCTATGCATAGCACAATACTAACAGCTCTTCCTCTTCCTGAGCTCAACATCTCATTCATTATGGAGGATGCTGACTCAGTTTTTCAGGATAGAAAATGGAAAGTTACGGTGCAGAAAATGGCCCCAAGATCACCAGTGTGTGTCTGTGTTTGTGTTTGTGTGTGTGTGTGTGTGTGTGTGTGTGTGTGTGTGTGTGTGTGTGTGTGTGTGTGTGTGGTGAGTGAACTAAACAATGTGTGTACAGTGTGTGTAGTGTCTGATAGTGAGATATGAGTGAACAATGTGGCATTACATTATTTAATAAGATATTTGTAAAAAAATTATTTGTCTCTAATTAGAAGTCTGTAAATTTATATGTATACGAATTAGTTTCTTTTAAATTGATCTAAATTTGTAAATACTTTGACATGTCCTATATCCTTGTAAAAAGAGATCTACAGATGAATAAAGCTACTACTAGTACTACTACTACTACTACTACTACTACCACCACCACCACTACTACTATTTCTTCTACAATGACCTTGAGGTATTCTTTGATTTTTCCAGTCAAAAGCCCATTGTATAGAAACAAAGCCAATAAGACCAGATCATTACTAACTTTCCCAACAAAAATACATTTATCTGTATTCCTTTGAAATGAAACATCTTGTAAGGGGTCCGCAGGCCCTTACTACTAAGTTTGCGCTCACACAGGTCGACAGGGCAACTATCGAGTAGTGTGTGTGCAGGTCGCGAGAGCTAGAGGGGATTCACCGGAGTGCCGAGTGTGGCTTGGGTAGATTCCCGCGAGGCGGGAAGAACTGGGCGGAGAGCAGTTAGAGTTGAGATGTGCCGAGTCAGGGTGTGGTAGGTTCCCGCGAGGCGGGCAGAGCTGTGCAGAAGTCAGCAGTTGAATTAATGCAAATTACCGGCAAAGGGAGTAGCCAGTGCCGTGGTTTAACCCCTTTGTGTTAGGATTATACGGGAAAGTGAGAAAGTTTAATTACAGAGTGATTTCAGTGATATTTAGTGCCGCTATTGAACTTCCGCGTCCACCGTGCCGGCATTACTTGGATTACAGTGATTGGATGTTGCGTGTGACGATTAAGAATAACTAAAGAAACCTGTGCTGAGATTAGCCGTCATTAACAGTGTATTGACGAAGGCAGTGGCTGTCTCCTTATTTTGTGCTTTTGCTAAAAATATAGATCTTGTTTGTGGAACTGTGTTGTGTCCTTCTTACCACCAAACAGTACGTATTACAGTATTTGCAAAGGACAATACGGAATGTAACATCCTCTGAGCAGTCCAATCCGATTGCCAGCCCATTAGGTACACGGTCACATTAATCAATTATCTAAATTTTGGGCTGCTATTCAGATCCCGAACGAGCGGGAACAATAATAATAAATAAAAAGGACATGTTACAATCTTCAAGAATTTACAAAATGTTTGATTCCAACAATGGGGCGCCTGCTTAAAACTGTACATTGATTTTTTGAGCTTGCATTAACATTTGTTCTAATCTAGCATTGTGCCTTGTGGGACTCACATATAAATTTTTCCATTTAATTTTCCATATAAAGACATGGTTTTTACATCAAATTGCAACATTTCAAATTCTTTTTTGGCTGAAATCATAAGCAAAGTGCATAGTGAACCATACCTAACTCCTGGCAAGAAAGTTTCATTGCAGCCTTGAATGACAAGTCGAGCTTTATATCAGGGGTCATATTCAATTTTTGATCCTGGGATTTTGAAAATCCAATTCGAATCTATTATCTATTTGGGTCTTTTTTCACACAGTAACACAAATCTCAATTGTTTGAAGTACCGTAAGGTCCTTTTCACTTGCTTATTTCCTCCCCCCCCCCCTCTCCCTCTCTCTCTCTCTCCCCCGCCCCCCCCCCCTCTCTCTCTCTCTCATTCTCTTTATACTGAAGTCAAAACTGCTTATTCAAAAGTGTTCCACAATGCATACCGATGGAAAGGTCATTATGGATATACAGGCTCTCAGAAAACGCTGGAAGTTATAATATGTCATCAAGTGTGCAATAGTGACATCATTGGCAGAAGAATGGGGTGTGACTTGAATTTGGGAAGACTGTGACTAAGGGCTTCCTAACTAACCATGTTGTGCAAAGCATGAATACTTCTTATAGGCATCAAAAACTATAATCAAAAATAAAATTGTATCTAGCATGAAGAGGATTTGGTGCCAGGACATGTACGTGTGAGTAATAGGACCTGCTACCACTGCCTAACAAAAGAAGAAAGTGTTACATATGTTTAAATGACATCAAGCATTCCACAGTATGTATGAGTTGTTCCACACATGCATGCATAAAGCACTGCAAGGTGATCTGCACATCCTGTAGCAGTAATAATAAATGAGCAGTTTACACCATGTAATGTGTAAGATGTTATGCCTCTATACTGAAAGATTAATGTTAAGTTCAAAAATCAATTATTTGGAAATAAAAGATGATTCAACTATCACTGAAATGATTAATATCCTTTTAAAAGGGAATAAAAATATATACTTCAAGTAGATGTCTCTCGCAGTTTAAATTGAGTGATAATGTACATAATAATACCAGAAGGAAAATAGTATTCATTTGTCATATTATGATTATCTTTAGCACAAAAATGGGCATACAATGCTGCAGCTAAAATTTTTGATTATTTACCCAAAAATGTTGTTTCTTGGCCACAGTTTATCAGAGGCCAAGAAATGACTGGACCACTCTGTTGCTGTACATGCCACCCAACACAATGTCCTTCATTTCAATGACTGCTTCACCACCTGTGCCATCTGGATCATTCCCAACAACACCAGCTTTTCTGAACTGCACAGGTGGGAACTCTTGCTGCAATATATCTTATGTTCCCATAACCCTCTTGCCTCAGCCTTCGTTAGGCATTGTCCTTACCCATCTACCCCTTCCCTGTTCCCATTCAAGTACTGCACAGCCCTCTATTTCACCAATGCATCCAGTCTCTTCAATGCACTCCTTTCCCCCTAACCCCCCTCTCTCTCCCGTCCTCCATCTAACCTCTTGACTGCACCTAGCTGCCCCACTCTCCATCTCATCCCTGCACACTTCCAGTAGCACTTAACCATTCCCCACCTCTATCCTGCTATCCATCCTCCTCCCCACCCCAGCCTCCTCCTTACCCCCATCCAGAGGCTCCCATAATGCCCTGCTGCTTCCAGTCTGGCTCCAAATGCCAGAGACTGTGGTCATCTGAGTGTGTGTGTGTGTGTGTGTGTGTGTGTGTGTGTGTGTGTGTGTGTGTGAGAGAGAGAGAGAGAGAGAGAGAGAGAGAGAGAGAGAGAGAGAGAGAGAAAGAGAGAAAGTTATGTTAGCATGAGTCTGTGCATGTGTGTTTTTGTCTATTTTTGACAAAGGTCTTGTTGGCTGAAAGCAAACTTTGTGACAGTCTTTTTGTTGTGCCTTTCTGCAACTCAGCATCTCCATTATATGGTGAGTAGCAACTGTCCTTCTCATTATATGATTACTTACCCAGTGGTAGAAAGTGTCTGGCAGACAATAAACTAAAATTTGAAAACCAACTGAAAAAGTTTTTCCTTGACAACTCTTTCTATTCCACAGAAGAATAACTATTATTGCAATGAGTAGAAGGCAGCAAGTAGGAATTACTAACTCACATCTGTATATTTAGTAGTTTCATGTCCAACACACCTGTCACATTGTTTGTGTATCATAATATCATGCAATTACATAAGGGTTAAGTACATTTGAATTCTTATTCACAACTCCCCACATAATTTCTCTTTTATGTTTTTTGTTACTGATGATAGGAGGCAGTATCATGAAAAACTGTGATGTGTGCCATCACAAAACAAGAGACAAATATAATTTTCATGTAGACTTTACCTCCTTGCTGACAACACAAAATTTTACAGCGTGAAGGTTTCAACAAGCTCCCATGCACTTAATATAAAAATAGAAGTTCAGAACCCCAAGTTCAAAAGGTAGTTAAATACATATTTCAATAGCCACTCTTTCTACAAATTATCTGAATATCTAATTGCAGCCATTGTATAGCTGTATTGGCTCCATAGGAATAGCAATTATCATTGTAAAGCTGTATGACAGGTAAACAGGACTGAGTATTAGCAGATGCAGCCAACTATTTTCTTTGAAAAATATCATTGTAATCAAGTAAGTGTTAAACTAGAAACTGGAGATAAACAGTAGCTATGCAGTATAACTGAGGAGGGAGCATACTTTTTCATAGCTGCTGCTTTCTTTCTATTGTACATGATTAAATATAGCTATCATAAGTGTCATAGTATAAAGCAGTATATTGATAGTTTATTGTTAATACAATACACAGGTTAATTTCAATGATTTAACATCTTTTGCTTAATGTATACTTTGACTTGATTCACATCCCTGATGAAGTCTACAGAACACAGTGAGTGAATGAGTGAATGATGATGAAAGAAGCTAGGACAGAAAAATGAATATAAAAATACACACATGCACACAGTTCACTCCAGAAAACTATAAAATTTTTAACAGAATTGCTGACTAGAACTTACCTACAGAAGAGTAAATATTACTACTGCCAATAAGTATACACAAACTATAGTGTCTTGTATTTTTTATCTGTCTATTAGCAGGTTTGATATTTCACCTTCTGAAGGTAGGTAATTTATACAAACACCACCAAAAAAACACTCTTTCAGAATGAGTGGTTCTTTCATCTTGCAACAAACACAAATGTGTTGGAATAATAAGAGATACAGTAAGAAGAAGATGATAAAAGATAAAATCAAAAAAGTTGCAGGTAAGAGACAAAAATTTCAATACTTAGAAGAAAAGGATATGTTAGTGAACAGGTCATCAACAAGGACAGAATAGAAAAACTAATAATGCAAAAATTGTAAACATAGATTAAGTAGAAATTTGCAGCAAAAGAGACAAATGAAAGATAATGCAAAATATGACAGAGAGGTTTGGTTACCATAAAGCAGCTACTGGTAATGAGGTGAGGGTCAGCTGGAATAAAATGTATGCAGAAGAACATACCAGCTCTGCAAAGTTCTGATGCACTGTTGCTGGTATAAAGAATCCAAGTTGCTCACATGGTGAAGCTTTACGTGTGCTCACTATTATGTTATAGAACCTTTTCTTCAGCAAAATACTGTATGTGCTCTCTGCCTCAGTGCATTCTCGCTGTACAGCTACAGTGTACCAGCTGTGTATTCATCTGGTAGAGTGAGCTAAACAGTGTGTGTGTGTGTGTGTGTGTGTGTGTTAGCTGAAAATGGGATTTGTCCAAAAGCTAGCAAAGTTTTCAGCCTTGCATATGTACCTCTTGATGACTCTGTGCCTCCTCTATTCTGTGAGATGTTACCATTACTACATTATTCACATTCTCCCAGAAGTTTCTGTTACCAAAAATAAGTAAATACCTCATCCAGTGTGTGTCCTTAATAAATTTCTTTCCATTATTTATCTAGAAAAACCCATGAAACTATTGTTTTCAATTTTCAGCTAAACCTGATTTATGAGAATTATTTTTGGTACAATTTAACTATCATGGTCTGAAATATTATTTATTGAGGTTCACATTTATTTCCAGAAAGACAGTTGGATTACTGAGCGAATAATTAATTGATCTCTTGTTGGGAACACTACTGTGGAAAACCAACCCATACTGGCTCTTAGTGACCCTAGTTGCATTCACTTGGTACTATCTGGGACACCAACTTCCTAATCATTTTTCCAAAAATGTGTTAGTAACCTTTGTAATTGACTAACAACATTTTGAAACATTTCCTGCAGGGGATCTGTACACTGTCAGAGTGACTTTTTTACAGGTATCCAAGTCTATTACTGAAGCACATCACTCAAAGTGCTGTTCAATGTTGTTCTCTCCTAAATATATAGCTTTGTTCATTATTACACTTTTTTTTCATATGGAGGCATTCTCCCTTTCACTATATTATGCCTTCAGTAATATGATAATCTCCATTGCTAACAAATGATGTTCTGTTAAGCACAACACATCCGTAAAAACAGTTTTTTAGTTTTGCTTTCCTTGAAGTGATGTGATAAGTCCAACATTCTATTATTTAACAAGTCTGTTATGATCTGCTGAAAAGGTCAAAATGTATTTTGATTTTCATCCTTTATGCAGTTGAAATGATTTTATTTGTTCCTCCACGAATTGTAGAAACGCTGTGTTTCAGAAATATTTACCCGTAAGAAGCACTAGTGCGAATGTTGGTAGTCTCAGGGATTTTGAGGATGATGCTTGGCTAAACAGTATGCTCCTGGAAATCAACTTAGCAATTGACCTCTTAATAGAAACTTTCAGATGCTCACCATGCCATGTGTTGCATGGCCACGTCAGAGGTGATGTATTAATCAACCCATTTACCACCACATTTCCTTGTGTAACAGCTAAAGATCTACATTTACATGTTTGACTGAACATTTCATTTAGGGCTGGGGAACACCATTCAAAATGAGATAAAATCTCCATGTTAGTGTGAGGAGCTTTCTCACACAAGCACCTGATTTCATCCTTAAACACGCAACTGAAGTTAAAACAATCCAAACAGTAAGGTATTCTTTATTAAGTCTCTCCCCAAAGAACTTTAATAACGTGTGACATTTCAGAGCATTGAATGTCAGCTACATAAAATCCTACTTACTTGTTATTCACTATCCAGGGAGTTCTGTACTAAACATTACATACAGTTTGATGACTACTCTCAAGATGACAAGCCTTCTTGGCCTTTTTAATGTTCTGACTGCTATTATACTTAAACTTGTACATTATTTTCTCTATCTTACAAATCTGTCGCTTAACACCCAATCTAATGGGGAGTGAATCTATTGGAGATATGCAGACTAAAAGTAGAATACTCTTAGCACTTCTAAAACATCCTTCCCACCTTCAAAACATTGACCACAGTCCAGTAATGTATCCTATTCATAATGTTACTGCTGCCATTTATAGCACTCAGCTATTCTAATGCTGCTTGCACTATGGAAAAATGAGCACAACTCTTGCACTCTACTGCCACTCTCTTTGATGAAGTAGATAGTCCCAATGCTGAGGATGGTATTTATAATACCTCATTTAGAGTGAGGGATTATTTCACTGAATGTCAAATAAATGAGATGACAAGATTTGCAGGCTGCACGATATTAATTTCAGATGTTGGGAAGACAACAATAAGCTACATCAGGGTTGTAAGAGAAAGAGGACAGGATAATTCAAGTTTTTATTGAAATAAATCGAAACCATGATCTCACTTTTGGATAGCAGGAAATATGAATCAATGTTATGTATAGCAATTATCTTAATTAATGAGCTGAGTGGTGCAAGACTTACTACAATTTGGTAATGAGGTGATGTAATTTTTATTGTACATGCCATGAATTGCATTGAACAAAATTGTCAGTGATCTATTAATGAGAAGTGAAAAGGATTTCTTTGTTGAATTAGAAGCTACATTTTTTAACTATAATCAGACAATTTTCTAGTGATTATTCATCAGTGTAAACTGCAGAAGTAATATCTAACAGCTACTGCACTTTGTGATATATAATTTTACATCTCTGGACATTCTGTTTCATAATGAAATTTGTGGAACATAATGAATGACTTTTGGCTAAACATGCAACTTAAGATGCATAGTTATAATTAACTCTAATCAATTATAAGACATTTGTGACATGTAGAAATGAAATGTGTATTGAATTTTCATGCTGTTTTAGGAAGACAAAGGGAACACCGAATATAGCATCGTAATTGAGGCATCACAGACCTTAAATAATTATGAACAAGCACAAACTACTCTTATAATAAAAACTAATGGGATGAAGACAGGTAAATACTTTCAGCTATGCTCTCCTGAAATATTATCGTCAGTGTAAACATATAAAATTGATGCCAATCTGAAATTCTGACAATGTGTTAAGTTTCTAGAAACAAATGAACATTCTATAGTCATAACTTTTTTATTGGAGATGTACAGAGAGGAGAGAATGTATGTGTAGTTTTCATTGTAAACTTTCCAAGTCACTGTCTGATTTCAGCTTCCTTAGAACCAGAATGTAACAGGTAAATTCAAGGTCAGTTGTTTTATATGTTTTAGCTATATATCAACCAATTAATTTCTCTCTCTTCCTGTTCTATTTATTTATTTATAGTCAATGTAGGAAAAGATAGATTGCTACTTACTATAAAATGAGACATTAAGTTACAGATGGGCACAATTAAAAGACACTTACACATAAGCTCTGTGCCACAGCCATTGGAAAAAGAAATAGAAACACACATAATTCATTCACACAACATGCACACCTCATGCACACATGCAACTTGGGTCAGAACTGCCAGTGCTGGTGGTCATGTGTGCATAGGGTGTGCTTGCTTGTGTGAGTGGATGGTGTGTATTTCTCCTTCTTTTTCTGGTGAAGGGTGTAGCCAAAAGCTTGTGCGTAAGGGTCTTTTAATGTTGCCTGACTGCAACTCACCTTGTCATTTCTATGGTAAGTAGCAATCTCTCCTTTCCTAAATTGGTGATCCTCCTATCGGGAATTTTCATTGTTTTATTTATTTATTGTTATAATTATGAACAAAAAGTTGCTATTTTTCTTGTTGAAATTTATAGATTAGTACTACACTGAAAGCTATAAATGGTCTTTCTAACAGAGAAAAGTAACAGTAAATACCAAAATTGTATTACAAATTGCCTGTTGGCATATGTTCGGGTTCTTCAGCTGATGTTTGATTCCATATTTCTGGATTTCTGGAAGTGGCTTGTAGTGAAATTATGTGCTCATGGAATATCATTTCAGTTACATGACTGGATTCGTGATTTCCTGTCAGAGAGGTCACAATTTGTAGTAATTGATGGAAAGTCGTCAAGTAAAACAGAAGTTATTTCCAGCATTTCCCAAGGTAGTGTTATAGGCCCTTTGCTGTTCCTCTTCTAGATAAATGATTTGGAAGACAATCTGAGCAGCCATCTTAGGTTGTTTGAGGATGACTCTGTTATTTATCGACTAGCAAAGTGTGAAAATTGGCAATTGACCCTAAATAATGAAAAGTGTGAGGTCATCCAAATGAGTGCTGAAAGGAATCTGTTGAACCTCAGTTACTTGATAAATCAGTCAAATCTAAAGGCCATAAATTCATCTAAATACCTAGGAATTACAATTATGAATAAATTAAATTAGAAGGATGCATGGAAAATATTGTGGGGAAGGCTAACCAAAGACTGCATTTTATTGGCAGGACACTTAGAAAATGTGACAGATCTCCTAAGGAGACTGCCTACACTATGCTTCTCTGTTCTCTTTTAGAATACTGCTGCGCTGTGCAGGATCCTTACCAGATATGATTGACAGAGTACATCAAAAAAGTTCAGAGAAGGGCAGTATGTTGTGTATTATTGTGAAATAGGGGAGAGAATGTTACTGAATTGATACAGGATTTGGGATGGACATCATTAAAACAAAAACGTTTTTCATTGTGGAGGAATCTTCTCACGAAATTCCAATCACCAAATTTCTCCTCCAAATGCAAAAATATTTTATTGATTCCATCTGCGATGGGGAGAAATGATCACCATGATAAAATAATGGAAATCAGAGCTCATACGGAAAGATATAGGTATTTGTTCTTTCTGCGCACTATACGAGATTGGAATAATAGAGTATTGTGAAGGTGGTTCGATGAACCTTGTGTGTGTGTGTGTGTGTGCTATCAGATGTAACAGCAATGTAGTTGTATGTTAATTTATATTTTTATGCACTGTGATTGTTTTGACCATGTGGTCACAATGGCTATTGGTATTTTAATAGTAAATTAATCATGTTTACCCTTGTCCCATATCAGGTGTACTACGAGATCATTCTTGGACTAAATAAATAAGTAGATCTGTGTACAGTCTTGCACTGGTGCGAAAATGAGTTGCACTCAAGGAATTGTGGGTTTCTCTTTGTGAAAATCTGTAATATAAAAGCTCAGCAGTCTAAGACCCCAAAAAATAATACTACACCTAATGACCGGTAGGAAAATATTGATGGATAAGCAGAATATGATTGTCTCAGACTGATATAGTTATCCAGTGAGCTCCTGCTTGTCATGTATGTGTGGAGTTTCAGTATGTGCTAGGACTGGAAGAAAGGGAATAATGGTTGGCCACAGTATTGCTGAGATCATCATTATAGCTTCATGGAACTGGATGCCAACCTTTTTTGCACTGAAGCTCCTGGCCCACGCTGGGGCACAGTACAAACCAACACTACATACAAGAGCCAGTGCTGAAGTGCGTAATGTCCCCATGGTTCAGTTTTATTCCCAGGTATTTAGTGGTTCTCTCATGTCTTGCGTGGCCCATTACATTTAGTGTTAGTTCTTTGTTTACTTCCCTATTTTCTATGTGCATCACTGTACTTACATTTGAGTTGATGATTAAATGCCACTCACTATAGTATTTTTCAAGGGTTTCCATACCAGTTTTAAATAATTCTTCTAATTTCTCAAAATACTTCACTTGTACTGCTATTGCAAGGTCATTGGCATTAGGAGACATATTTAATTTAAAACTGGGATATCAGATATGAGGGGATTGATGAGAACTGGTGCCAGTGCTGATCCTTGCATTGTTCCATTTTTCAAAACCTTGTGTTTGCTTACCCTCCCATTTAATTCTACTACAAATTTCTGTTTTCTTGGCATGTTTTTTAGGGGTTTCCCAGTTTTCTTGCATTTGAGAGACTTCATTAACTTGTAGATAAGACCTTGAATCCAGACTGTGTCACAGGCAGATGTGAGGTCAAACAGCACCACTCTAATCTACAAATTATTTTGAAAACCTCACTCTAGATTAGTTGTGATGGCTAGGACTTGGTCACAGTAGCTTCTATTCTTTCTGAACCCTCCCTGTATTATGGTAGTATCTAGTTGATAATTGGTCTGTTTTGCCCAGAGATCAGCAAGATGGCGCCGAATGAAAAGTCTAACGACACGTCTGTCTCTACCAAAAAGGAAAAAATCAGCGGTTCTACATGTAAGCAATACAGAAAACGTGTGATAAAAGGAATCTTATGCGTAAAGTGCAATTTTTGGCTTCATGAGAAGTGCGCAAAAGTGAACCTGAAATTCATTAGTGACGAAGTTCCGTGGACATGCACCGACTGTTTGCAGTGGGAAACATCAGAACTTGTAAATACCATAAAGTCAAAAGAAGAAATAATTAAAGTACTACAAAGTGATATCGGAACTCTCAAAAAAGAGATTCAGTCTCTGAAAGAAGAAAACGCAAAACTAAAAAGTGAATCGGCAAGCTGCGTATGTGGAAACCCATTACAGAACAAAACAAACAAATCTGAGGACTCTTTTGTGCAAACTCCGTTCGCGAGCAAAAAACAAAACCGTGAAAACTTACATGTGCATATTCCGGCAAAAACAGTGGCAGAAAGCGAAACATGTGGAATTTCAAGAAACTCCCGCGTGAAAACTCCGTTATTGGGAAGTAAACAAACTTATGTAAACTCGGATATGCAAATCCCAGTGAAAACAGTAGCGGAAAACGATTCGTGCGGTAAATCTGTAAGCAAATATAAGTGGAAAACTGTGATGTATAAGAAAAAAGACAAATGTGAAAGAAATCCAGCAAAACAGATCGACAAAAGTGATTTCTTTGTCATCGGCGATTCCATGTTAAAAAATGTAGTGGTTCCGAACTGTAAAGTCGAGGTTCGCCCTGGAATCCGACCACAGCTGATTGTGAAACATTTCAACAACATTAGGAACACGGAAAAATCCAACCAAAACAACAATGATTCCAACACAAATTTTAAAGGCGTGATAATTCACGTAGGGACAAACTCTATTAGAAGCAGCAGACAAGAAGAGGGTCAACAGAAACGTCCGATCTTACTCGTCGGCTTTGACCCGTGACGTAAGCGTGTTGTGGTGTGTGACGTCATTACGGCGCGGAGTTTGGTTTGCGATTGTGGCGTGTTTGTAGATGTCTTGTTTTTATTTGTGGTGCTCTAGGGTGGGCTGGGTAGGTGGGTGGGTGGTTTATTTTGTTGTATAGTGTTTGTGTGTTGTATTTTGGAGTTGTGGGGGAGGGGGTTGACGTTTGGGTGGGTTGGGTTTTTATTTTAGTTCAGTATTTTTTCGTTGGTGTGTGTGTGTGTGTTTTTGTATGTGTGTGTGTGTGTGTGTGTGTGTGTGTGTGTGTGTGTGTGCGTGTGTGCATTTGTGTGTGATTGTGGTGGCCAATCTAGTTTGTGGAGCTGGAACTTTTTTGAGGTAAGTTCCGTTTTTTTTTTTTTTTGGTTATTTATGTATGTTTTGTGTATTGGGTATAGGTTGGAAACATCCGATCTCACGCGTCGGCTTTGACCCGTGACGTAAGGGACCTACACATTGATCTGTAGCGTAGCCCTGAATACGAGGTTAGGTTGGGAGTTTTTTTTTGGAATGCGGCCGCGGCAGCGGCCGCCTATGATTCGAAAATATTGATTTGACACTAATGAACATGTATACGTAATATGAAGCAATTTGATGAACATATTGATCTGTAGCGTAGCCCACTTGAGGTTAGGTTGGGAGTTTTTTTTTTTTGGAATGCGGCCGCGGCAGCGGCCGCCTATGATTCGAAAATATTGATTTGACACTAATGAACATGTATACGTAATATGAAGCAATTTGATGAACATATTGATCTGTAGCGTAGCCCACTTGAGGTTAGGTTGGGAGTTTTTTTTTGGAATGCGGCCGCGGCAGCGGCCGCCTATGATTCGAAAATATTGATTTGACACTAATGAAGCCTGTGGGGGGATGGGGGGGCACTGCAGACTCCCCCCACCGCATAACGACACATGATGATCAAATTTTGAAAAAAAATGAAAAATTTTTTCCGTACCTGCTAAACTGCATAAGTGCCGATGTATGTAGGTGTAAGGGAAGCTTTCGTTTCTTAGTTTTCTATTGGGGGATGTGATCGGTAGGTTCTGTTGAGCTATATAGGTTAAGGGAAGTGTCCGATTATGGATAGGAATGTGTTTTTTGGTATTTGGTCAGTTTTGTGATGTTGATTTATTTCGTTGTTTTGCGTGGTTTTGAATGGCGGTCGGTGGCTACATTTCTGTATATTTAGTTTCTCCCCACCCAAAAACCCCTAATTTCCCACGCTTGTCCCGTTACAGTCATTAGGCTTTTTGTGAAACTTGTGTATTTCAGTGTTTACAATACGTATGCGATGTTTTTATATCCGCCATATTGGAATTGTTTATAGTCGTTTCCGCGGTATTTGTGACGTCATGGGTCAAAGCCGACGGGTAAGATCGGACGCTTCTGTATTTCCCTATCCAAGAATACCATATGCAAACAAAAAACGTGAGTGTAATCATAATAAGGAAGCAGTTGAACCAAAACAGAACGACATTAAAACGAAAAAAAGTGGGAATGCGAATAGTGCTGGAAAAAATTACTTAACAGTTGTTCACCAAAATATATGTTCCCTAGCAAATAAGACCCAACAGCTAGAAGTGGAGCTGGAGTCTACAGAGTGCTCAGTTGTTTGTCTCACTGAGCATTGGTGCAATGAGGCTGAAATTAATCAGTTAGTCTTGCAGTCTTATAATTTAGCGTGTGCATACTGTAGGACTTCTATGAAGTGTGGAGGGTGTTATATTTATGTAAAACAAAATTATTAGTATAAGACCAGAAGCGATTTATGTGTAATCAGTGAAGAGCAACATTTTGAACTGGCAGCAGTTGAAATCAGGGACCAATACAGGTGTAGGAATTTGATTATCTTATGTATATACAGATCTCCTAGTGGAGACTTCAGTATCTTTTTCTCCAAACTTAATCATGTTCTTAACAAGATATCCACTCCAAAGAACCACATTCTCATATGTGGAGACCTAAATGTTGATAAACTGAATCCTGATTCTACATGGGACTCATTACAAAGTCTTGCTCAAAGTTTCAATTTAGTTCCAATGGTTAACAGTGCAACCAGAATAACAAAATACTCAAAGACAGCTGTTGATCAGGTATTAACAGATTTAGGCAAAGATAACTGTGAGGTGGTGGTAGCAGAGCTAGGATTATCTGATCACTCAGCTCAAATCATTAATATAAAAGTGGCTCCAGAAGAAACAAAGAAAATGAATATTTACAGACGAATTTTTTCTAAAAAAAATAGACATGAGTTTGCCAAACAGATAGCAGGACAAACATGGGACTCAGTATACTCAGAAGTAGGTGCAAATGAAAAATTCAAAAATTTCATGACATTGTTTAAATTAAATTTTGAAGAAACATTTCCTAAAGTATTATGTCCATTATCAACAGCAGGAAAAAGCAAGTGGGTCACAAAAGGAATAAAAAAATCATCTGAAACACTAAAGTACCTGAGCTCCATTAAACACAACCAAACTAATCCTGCTTTCTCACTCTTTTATAGAAGATATAGGAAAACATATAGGAAAATATTGCTTGCAGCAAAGAGAGCTCATAACTCCAAAATAGTGCACTGTGCTGAAAACAAAAATAAGGCAGTATGGAATATTGTGAAGCAGGAAACTGGTACCAGGAAAATAAATCTGTCAAACTTGAAAATCAAAGAGGAAGGTACTCTAATAAAAGACCCAATATATTTGGCAAACTATATAAATGATTATTTTAGTAGCATAGGAATAAAATTACAGGAAAATTTTCTAACAGCCCCTCAGGTCAAAAAGCTAAATAATGGTGTATCACACTCAATGGTGTTATTCCCTACAACACAGGAAGAAGTCTATAAAGCAGTCAGCAAACTGAGAAACAAAAACTCAGCTGGTCTGGATGAAGTCCCCATTTTTATAATTAAGGACTGTGTCAAGAGCCTACTTCCACCTTTAGTTGATATTATAAATCAATCTTTCAAGCAGGGCTACTTTCCAGACTATTTAAAATATGCGAAATTACTACCTCTCTTCAAAAAAGGTGATGCAGGAATAATTGAAAATTATAGGCCAATTTCTCTGCTATCATGCTTTGCAAAAATATTAGAAACTATTATGAAAGATAGGCTAATGAGTTATTTAAATAAATACAACTTACTGTCTGTTGACCAGTTTGGATTTCGATCAGGGAAAAGCACAGAATCAGCAACAGCACACCTCACAAAACACATTCTAGAAGCATTAGATAAAGGGAACTACACAACAGGTATATTTCTTGACCTAACTAAAGCGTTTGATACAGTAGACCACAACATATTGTTAAATAAGTTAGATGAACTTGGAATAAGGGGACTTGTGAACAAATGGTTCCAGTCATATCTAAAAAATAGAAGACAGATAACTGAAATCTCACATATTTCAAGTTGCTCAAACTATATTGTAAAGTATACTTCAGTCCCAAATTATGTAAATATAGGTGTCCCACAGGGTAGTGTCCTTGGCCCAGTACTATTCCTCATTTACATAAACGACTTCCCACAGAGCATCAAGCATGGACAAACAATATTGTTTGCAGATGACTCAAATGTTCTAATCAGTGACAAATCACCAGACGCACTAAAAGAAAAAGCCAAACAAACACTAAACAGTGTACGTGAGTGGGCATCCAATAATAAACTAACATTAAATCTTAAAAAAACAAATGCTGTTAACTTCTATGTCTGCAAAAAAAACACACTATAACAACTTTAAGTTAAACAATGAAACTATAGAATGTGTAGACTACACAAAATTTCTTGGTATGCATGTTGACAGTCAGTTAAAGTGGGAAGAACATATTAAAATACTTAGTAACAGAATCGCTACAGCATGCTATGCTCTGAGAATTCTGACTGCAGTTTGTGATACTACATGTGTCAGATCTGTATATTTTTCTTATATCCACTCTGTTATCACCTATGGAATAATATTTTGGGGAGTCAACAGTAAAAATATTCAAATAGTTTTCAAATTACAGAAAAGAGCAATTCGTATAATAACCAAGAGTGGCAGTAGGGCTCACTGCCTTGAACATTTCCAAAAGCTGGAAATCCTAACTGTCCCCTGTGAATACATTTTTCAAAGTGTTATGTATGTAAAAAAAAATATTGACTGCTATATGAAAAATTCTTTAGTACACAGCTATGAAACTAGAAACCAATACAATCTGCATCTAGAGAGGAAAAATAAAGTTAAAACTCAGCAGAGCTTGTTGTACAATGCTGTTAAATTATATAATAAATTACCCCAAAAAATAAAAGATATTGACACAATCGGACAGTTCAAAACAAAACTAAAATGTTTTTTATTAAACAAAAGTTATTACGCAGTAATGGACTATCTGAATTAAAACATGTAGTGTAATTAAAGTAGCCTGCATTGTAATACATGAGGAAATCAAAAATTGTACAGTACTATAAGAAAATTACAAATTACACAAGGATATAAAACTAATTTAAGATACCTCAAAAACGTGTGTAAATACAAATTTTATGTGTATAATTGTAGGTATATTGTATTGTATATGATTTTGCTGACGAAATCCACACAATGTAAATTGTTACATGGATTAATAAAGAAATCAATCAATCAATCATTAGTACTCTCACAAATAGTTTGTAAGTAGTGCACAGCTGTGAAACTGAGCTGAAGGCTTTTGGGTGGTCTTCAGTTTTTCCAGGCCTATGGAGAGCAATAATTCTAGATTCTTTTAATAGTTTTGGAATCATACCCACATTTATGATCATTGCAAACAATTCTGCTAGCCACTTCACTGCATCCTCATGAATATTCTTCAAGAATTCAGGGAGTAGTTCTTCTATACCAGCTGCTTTTCCATTTTTGGTGTGTTTTAGTGAATTTTCGATTTCTCTATCTGTTATTTTACAAGCCAGCATAGTCTCATCCTCACAGTCACTCATTGCTTCTTTCATGTTCTCCTTCATTATTTTGTTTTTCTCTGTAGTCACAAGTATTTTTGAGGACTTAAGTATGCTAGAACTATCATGGTTTGGAGTTACTTTGCCCATTTACCTGGGTTGATGAGTGGTTTGTCTTATCTTCCTTAGGAGTCCCCAACTTCTGTGGCTTGAATATGTGAAATCAATATTTTCCATAGTCTCATGCCATCTTTTCTGTCATTCTTCATCGAGAAGATTGATTAATTTTTCCTTGCATTCATGGCTTTCAGTTCTATTACACTCTTTCAGAAGGGCTGTGCATTCTTTAATCCACCAAGGGGGTCACATTTGTTATAGCAATATTAAAGCATCAGTTTCATAAATTGTATGCAGTTGTTTGGTATCAGAACTATTCTTCTTACTGTCTTTCCAACATTCTATGAAAATAGGTGCCTCTGGGGTTTTCCTGAATTTCCAGTGCTTAAAAGCTTTTCTTCTTACAATGGTAATTAGAGCCATAGGCATGAGTTGATTACACAGTGTTGGCTCTTTGGGAATCGAGCTAAGACTATACTTTGTGTTGATTTTGTCACAAAGCACAGATCAGGTGATGTTGTTTAGCCCCTAGTCCTTGACTAGAAGGAGCCTTGATCTTTAGCATCGTATACTAAATGGCAGTTGGTCAAGTCTGCCCAGTCCCTTAGTTTCAGTCTGTCTTCATTGCAGATTGCATAGCCCTATCTATGATGGTACAATTTAAAGTCACATTTCCAGATGATTTGGTGCTGTGGGTTTGATAACACTAACTTTTCCAACTTTGTGATGAGGTTTATATATGTAGAAAGAAACACATATGTCTTCTTGTGTCTGTATAAGTGCAGATGGATATGTGTGTGTGTGCGAGTGTATACCTGTCCCTTTTTTCCCTTAAGGTAAGTCTTTCTGCTCCCAGGATTGGAATGACTCCTTACCCTCTCCCTTAAAACCCACATCCTTTCATCTTTCCCTCTCATTCCCTCTTTCCTGAGAAGCAACCATGGGTTGCAAAAGCTTGATATTTGTGTGTATGTTTGTGTATTTTTTATTGTGTCTATCTACCAGTGCTTTCCCGTTTGGTAAGTCCGTTCTTCCCAGTACTTCTTCATTTTCTTGCCAACTGCTCATCTCTGCTCATCTCTCCACACTCTCTTGGGTCGAGGTTTTGGCTCATCTTCTTCATAGTTTGCGTTTCGTATAAGAGGTTACGAAGGTTAGGTGGACGGTGGAAAGACACTCTTGGTTCATCCCTATGAAATCCCCAAACCACCTTCCCTACCCTCTGGCTCCTACCCTTGTAACCACCCCCAGTGTAAAACCTGTCCCATGCACCCTCCCACCACCACCTACTCCAGTCCTGTAACCCGGAAGGTGTACACGATCAAAGGCAGAGCCACGTGTGAAAGCACCCACGTGATCTACCAACTGACCTGCCTACACTGTGACGCATTCTATGTGGGAATGACCAGCAACAAACTGTCCATTCGCATGAATGGACACAGGCAGACAGTGTTTGTTGGTAATGAGGATCACCCTGTGGCTAAACATGCCTTGGTGCACGACCAGCACATCTTGGCACAGTGTTACACCATCCGGGTTATCTGGATACTTCCCACTAACACCAACCTATCCGAACTCCGGAGATGGGAACTTGCTCTTCAATATTTCCTCTCTTCCCATTATCCACCAGGCCTCAATCTCCGCTAATTTCAAGTTGCCGCCACTCATACCTCACCTGTCATTCAACTACATCTTTGCCTCTGCACTTCTGCCTCGACTGACATCTCTGCCCAAACTCTTTGTCTTTAAATATGTCTGCTTGTGTCTGTATATGTGTGGATGGATATGTGTGTGTGTGCGAGTGTATACCCGTCCTGTTATATACTAGACACTCTATTCACAGGGTGGACCAGGGGAAGGCTGTCATCATCCATCCAAATCTTCTACTTCCTGCAGAGGACATAATATCCAATCACGAGGATATTACTTGGGGTACATTTGGAATATCCAGTATACAAAGCACAGAATTTCATCCAGTGCATCTGTTTGAAGTAGATTCCACTAAATAGACAGCAGTCAGAGCAATTTCCAGCAGCTTTCAAATCATTCCATACTGTGAACAGAATTGACAGTGGGGTTCTATTGTGACTGTCTCAGTATTTATCTAAACATTAAATAATTAACTTTACATTAGCCTTGATGATATTGTTTTAATTTCAGTGTTTGTTGTGCTACAGACTACAAGTATCCTCTGAGATCTAAAGTTACAAATTTCAGCATAGTAGTTGTTGTGAGTAATTCCAGAATGACCAGGGATATAATTTACTAATTATCTGTAACTAATTTTGTGTCTCAAGAATTTGTCAAGGCTATACTCTGTAATAGACTAGTATAACAGTGTCTCAAACAGCGGTCATGGAGAAAAAAAAAAAAAAACACTACCATTGATACTAAATTCGATACAATCTGAAATTGAATACATGACGACAAAATCTATATCACAAATGTAAAATTTCAAACACTAATTTAGCAAAAAAAAAAAAACAGGTGAGAAAGCATGACTACTGCTGAAATATGGGGAAATGATTCACTGAAAGATATTGCTGCCTACATTTACAGGATATGTAGCTGTAGCTCACAATTCACTGTGAAAAGCACTGAAACACTGCACACAGGGTTCATAAGGCTGCAAAACTTCTCAAAAATATAACTTCTATACCTACATAATTAAATTACAGAATGAGTGTCTTTGAACAAGGATATGGTTGGCATACATTTTTGAGAAGTACACTTGACAACATAGTGTGGATTTCATGCAGTACTCACAGATGTTCAAAAATACACCTTATATATCACAGTACATAGGGCAGTAAAATATCTACATTAATAAAGGGCTAAAATGGTCACCCAACCCCAGATTCATGTTGTCTGTCTAGTGGTTCCCAATGCCAGGAAAAATTTAATTTTGTGCATTTCTTAGCATGCTGTCACAATCAACTTTTTAAGATGTATAATCTTAAAGAAATATTTAACAAAATAAGTGTATATTTCTACAGGCAACATAATTCATGGCATAGAAATTACCCAGACTATGCTTATAAAATGTTTGAGAACGAGAGCACTTAATGACTTTCAACATACTATACACACAATTTCATATATATATGAAATTTTTTCTCACTGACACCCTAGCAAAGTAATGAAAGGAAAAAACTTAATCACTTACTTCATTTCTGATGATCATGCATACATGACATTTTAATTTATTACTTCTGTACCACTAACTTTATTCAAAGCACATTCTTTTCTCAGTTTAAAACTTAAAATAAATAGTTTGACTCTGTACACTATTTGCCAAACATATCTTACTTGAACAACCTATAGCAGTTATAACATTTTTGCGTTATCAGTTTTGGTTTAGACTTTTCATTATTCTATGGGAAAATAATCAAAAACTTAACAAAAGCAGCATGATTAGGGTTCTACATCTTCAGTCATATTGGTTTTACATACTTACTGTCAAGTTAACACATTAACTCATTTGTAAAGTGGTTAGAAATTTGAAGCTGGGTCACAGGTTTTCCCTTATTGGGACCCAGTGTAGCATTTGAGAAACATTTGTCTGCTTGGTCTGCATTTTCTGTCGATATAGCAAATATTGTCCTTTTCAGATAGAAGTTTTCAATAAGCTTTCTTTCTTTGCTTGAATGGTTATCCTCTTACTTTTGCCAACAAAGAGGACTCTGTTCTTTTCCTGCAAATTCTATGAGTGCAAAATCATTCATTTGCATTCTTTAATCATCACCAATTTTTAAGACCTTATTTTCTTCAAACTCTGATGTTGTAGGTCTAGAAATCAGTATTTCACCTAAATCTTTACAGTCAGACCCAACTTGTAAAAACACTTTACCATTTTGCCATCTTCTGTGTCAAAATATATATAAAATGTAAGTTTTCTTGCATTTCTGCTTCTTTTCTCAGATTTAATTTCCTGTAAGATCACTTTTATCCTGTAACTGATTGCTTGTTACAGACACAGCTGTGATATAGTAAGACTGTTTTCAGGTGTTAGTGGATATCTTCAGATCCAGAAATATAAAACAGAAATGACAAAGTAAGCATCAATACATTCTTATATGAGGTCAGTACAAATAATTGCGAAACATTCATAATTTCATGCCAATGGTGTGTTGGAGCAAAATTCAGCTGGCATTCCTTCTCGTGCCTATGTTTAACATGTAACTGCCAGAAGTTTCATTGTTGTATGTCTGTTAGTTATTGTTCAGTGGTGTATTGAGCAGAATGTTGAATTGCACAGTTTGCAAATTTTGATACAGCAGAGAGAGAGCCACACCAAATGATGCAGGAAGCCTACAGTGATGAGTCCTTTTGTTGAAAATATGTAATCATTTAGTTCCAAGACACAGAGCAATTGTGGGCAAAGTTTAAACAATTGTAAATCATGCTGTGGACAAGTATGTGCCTAGTAAGCGGATTAAGGAGGAAAAGACCTGCCATGAATTAGTGATGAAATCTGGAAAATGCTGAGAAATTAAAGGCTGTCACACTCTCAGTACAAAAGAGGACACAAGTAGAGATTAGTAGATACTTCTGTATCTGTGAAAAGACATACACGCAAAGCATACAACAGCTACCACCATCATACCATAACTAAAGATCTGCCAGAAAACCCAGAAAAATCCTGGTCCTATGTAAAATCGCTTGAGACATCAGAGATCCATCCAACCACTTGTTGATCAGTCTGGTTTGGCAGTATAAGATAGCAAACGGAAGGCTGAAGTTTTAAATTCTACATTTCAGCTATTTTTCACACAGGACAATCATACAAATGTATAGTCATTCGACCATCACACAGAGTCCCCTGTGGATGACATAGTAATGAGCATTCCTGGCATAGAAAAACAGCTCAAAGAGTTGAAAATAAATAACTTGCAAGGTCTGTATGGAATTTCAGTTTGGTTTTACAAAGAGTGCTCTAGGTCATTGGCACCTTACTTAGTTTTAATTTATTGTGAATCCCTCCACCAGTACAGAGTGCTAAGTGACTGGAAAACAGTGCAGGTTACTCCCGTATATGAGTAGCATAACAGACTGACAATATTACAGATCAATATCCTTAACATTGATTTGCTGCAGAATTCTAGAGCAAATTCTTAGTTCGCATATAATTAATTTCCTAGAGACCAAAAAGCTCATGTCCATGAATGAGCATGACTTCAGAAAATATTGCTCATGCAAAACCCAGCTTGCTCTTTTCTCACATGATATGCTGCAAACTATGGATAAAGGGCAACAGGGAGACTCCATGATCTAGATTTCCGAAAATCATTCAATGTAGTAGCCCAATGCAGATTGTCAATGAAGATATGAGTATATGAAGTAGGTTCCCAGATATGTGAGTGAGTCAAAGGCTTCTTAAGTAATAGAACCAAGTATGTTGCCCTTGATGGCAAGTGTTCATCAGAGACATGAATAACATCAAGGTTGCCCCAGGGAAGTATGATAGGACCATTGCTGTTTTCTATATCTGTTAATGGTGAACAGGGTGGGCAGCAAACTGCAGTTGATTGCTGATGATGCTGTGGTATACAGGAATGTGTTGAAGATCAGTGAATGTAGCATGACACAAGATGACCTAGACACAATTTATAGCTGGCGTGATGAATGGCAGATGGCTCTAAATGTAGAAAAATGTAAGTTAATGCAGATGGTTTTATGATAGCAGAACAAACACTGGTATCAGTTACTTCTGTAAAATAAATTGTTGGTAAGGCAGGTGCCAGGTTGAGATTCATTGCAGGTTGGGTTGACAGAGGAGATAGAGAAGATCCAAAGAAGAGCGGCACATTTCATCACAGGGTTATTTGGTAAGCGTAATACGGAGATCAGAACATCCCCCAGACTGTGGCTAAGCCATGTCTCCATAGTATCCTTTCTTTCAGGAGTGCTAGTTCTGCAAGGTTCGCAGGAGAACTTCTGTAAAGTTTGGAAGGTAGGAGACGAGATACTGGCAGAAGTAAAGCTGTGAAGACCGGGCGTGAGTCGTGCTTCGGTAGCTCAGATGGTAGAGCACTTGCCCGTGAAAGGCAAAGGTCCCGAGTTTGAGTCTCGGTTGGGCACACAGTTTTAATGTGCCAGGAAGTTTCGTAATACAGAGATGTTTACCAAACTCAAGTGACAGACTCTGCAAGAGAGGTGCTCTACATTGCAGTGTAGCTTGCTGTCCAGGTTTCGAGACGGTGTGTTTCTGGATGAGGTATCGAATATATTGCTTCCCCCTACTTATACCTCCCGAGGAGATCATGAATGTAAAATTAGAGAGATTCAAGCTTGCACGGAGGCTTTCTGGTAGTTGTTCCTCCTGGGAACCATACGCAACTGTAACAGGAAAGAGAGGTAATGACAGTGGCACGGGCACGTAAAGTGCCCTCCGCCACACACTGTTGGGTGGATTGAGGAGTACAGATGTAAATGTAGATGTAGATGTAGATGTAGAAACAAACCCATAATGTTTGTATACAGCTTTATTAGGGCCCTGCTACACACAGTCACATCATTTAAATATCTGGGCATAACATTGTGAAGTGATATGAAATGGAACACACATGCAAGGATTGTGGTATGGAACGCAAATGTTCGACTTTGATTTGTTGGGAGAATCTTAGGAAAGTGTGATTCGTCTATAAAGGAGACCACATATAGGATGCTAGTGGATTCTCGATTACTGCTCAAGTGTGTGGGATCTCCACCAGGTCTGATCGAAAAAAGACATCGAAGTGATTCAGAGACGATTTGCTACATTTGTTACTGGTAGCTTTGATCAGCATGCAAATGTCACAGATATGACTCAAGAACTCAAGTGGGAATACCTGGAGGAAAGAAGACATTCATTTTAAACAACACTGTAGAGAAAGTTTGGAGAACTGGCATCTGAAGCTGACTGTCGAGTGATCCTATTGCCGCCAACATACATTTCATGTAGGAATCATGAAGATAGATACAGAAAAATTAGAGCTCATATGGAGGCATATTGACAGTCATTTTTCTCTCACACTGTCTACTAGAGGAACAGGAAAGGAAATGACTAGTAGTGGTACAGCTTTGCCATTCATAGTTTGGTGGCAGAGTATATATGTAGATGTAGATGGAGATGTTCACACTGTTTAAAAATGGCAGGATGGAAGTTAGAGATGACCCTCATTCAGAATGTCCTTTGATGCCTACTAGCAATGCTCATGTCAGGAACATCAGTGAAAATGTGATTGTCAATTGAAGACTGTCCTCGACAGGATGCTCTTTGATGGCTACCAACGCCACTCATGTCAGGAATGTAGATGAAATTTTACATGCCAATTGGAGACTGGCAGTCTGAGAGGTTGCTGAAGAATGTAACAATTCAGTTGGATCATGTCATGAAGTCCTGACACAAGGTCTTGGAATGAATCACGTTACTGCCAAGTAGGTCCTACAATTTGAGAGTCAAGGCCAGGAAGGCCTTTACCTCACAATATGTGAAGAGCTTTTGGATCGTGCAAATGAGAATGAGATGTTCCTTAAGAGAATCAGAACAAGTGATGAGATGTGGGTTAGTGGTTATGATGTTGAGACTACAATTCAAACTTCACAATGGAACATGAAAGGTTCTCCAAGACCAAAGGAAGCTCATCAGGTCAGATGAATTATCAAAGCCATGCTAATAGTTTTTTTTTTACTTTGGAGAATTAGTTCATCATGAATTCATGCCACAGGGACAAACTGTTAATTGATGTTACTATCAGGATGTTTTGTGATGCCTGCAAGAAAATGTGAGAAGGA
The DNA here is from genome assembly GCF_023898315.1 of Schistocerca nitens. NCBI lineage: Eukaryota > Metazoa > Arthropoda > Insecta > Orthoptera > Acrididae > Schistocerca > Schistocerca nitens. The sequence continues at coordinate 582,746,040 of NC_064618.1, forward strand.
AATGGCCTGCTATGTGGTGAGACAATTCGTGGCTCTTGAAGCATGATAATACATCTGCAAATTTGTCCATGTTGGTGTGTGACTCTGCACAAAACATGAAGTCACTCTACTGCTTCATCCTCCGTAACTCTCCAGGCCTGGCCACTGTGAACTTCCTTTTATTTCCAAAGTTGAAAACCCCATAGGTCAAAGATTTGCATTGATAGACAATTGCAATCCAGCAATAAGTGTACCAAGACTGCTTCCAGGAGTGGAAATGGCAGTGGGAGTGGTGGATCAATTATGGAGGGCAGTATTTTGAAGGAGACCATGCATGACAAGTAAAAGTTAAGCATAGAAGACTTTTGTGAACAAAGTTCTGGAATTTTTTGAATAGACTTCATACGTTATTAATAGGTGCCTAAATTATATGAGAATCTTCAAAATATTCATCTATAAAAATCTGATGAGAAAACAGCAAAATGCCAGCTGTTTAAAAAACTGTATAACATACTTAGATGAAATTGACACAATGTATGCTGTGTTAGTGAATGAAGTTACGAAAAATAATACTTCCTCCCTGGATTTGGTAGTAGTTATTTTAATCTGATTTTAAATGGTTTCAATATCCATACATCCAAGGTCTTTAGTCAGTCACTAAACTCAGCTAGTTACTATACTATTTTCTATAAAAATTGTGTAACATCAAAACTGCAATAACTTTTGTGGCTTGTAATCGGCAATAAGATTTTGTTTGCTTTCAACCACCTTGTGCACACTTTTATTTTTATTTTCTATAACTTCCAGAAATGAGCTGTTGGTAATCTGCCATGGAATATGACCCTAGGAAATACAAGTACCGGTGGGACAGAGGTGGGGAGATAGTGTGTTTTCTTTTACACTGACAGTCATACATACTGTTACTATTGTAGGATGTTCATGTCATACAATCCGATCAACATGATGCGCTCCAACTTGGTAACCACTTTTGTAGCTTATGAACCATTTTCACAGAGGTTGTATATTCAGTCTCCTATGAAATCATCATAGTGGGAAGCATCCTAGCATTTGCTTCAAATAATTTTGAGAAAACATGGAAAATCTAAATCAGGATGGCTGGATGAAGATTGGAGCATCCACCCTCCTGAACATAAGGTCACTCTGTTGAAAATAGTGCTACACCATTCAGTTTACCCCTAGTGTACAATATTGTTTTACAAATGAATTATTTAATAATGATAAAAGCTAATGCTACACTGATCATTAATTTCCCACTTTGTTACTGCACACACTATACACACCATACCCATATTGTTTCATAGCACAGCACATAATATTGCATGTGTCAGAACCATTTTGTTTACTGTAACTTTCCCCTTGGAAGCATAAAAAGCTGAGTCAGCATTTTTATTTATACTATTTTATTTTATTTATTTAGCACCCATGTCATTGTACAAATGACTGAACTTGTCATACATAGAAATGGACATGAATGGTGTGTAATAATTTGTTTCCTAGTAATAAGTACATTGAGAATAAATACTAATATAGATAGTAAATTAGTATAGAATAGACTGAAACAAACAAAGATAGAAATTTCTCACAGGATTTATCACACAACTGCATTACATATACTGCAGATTAATTTATAAAATCATTTTCTAAATTCTAGTTTAAAATTTACATCATCCTGTAAGTCCTTAATGTACTGAGACAATGCTGTGTAGAACTTACAAGCTTCTGAGTTAGTGCTTTTTTCAAGTGTTCTATATGGAGGTCATTCCTGTTCCTTGTATTATAGTTGTGGCAGTCAGCATTCATGTGGAGACTGCTTAGCTTTGCTTAGAATAAGATTAAACATTTAAGTATATAGAGTGATTGCAAAGTAGGTATTCCTAATTTCCTGAAAAGAGATCTACATTGAGCTTGTGTAGGACTATGGGTAATTATTTGAACAGCCCATTTTTGTAAGATCAGAATTTCTTTTAAATTAAAAATCCCTCTATAGTGAGTAAGACGTTGAACTCAGAAAGAAGATAAACTGTTAGTATTATACATTGCATTGCTTTGAGAGTAAAGGAAAAAAAGAAGGAAAAAATACAGTGCAAAATTGTTATGTGGAATGTTTTGTTATTGTTATTGTTATTTGTGTTATCTTTTTAACAAACCTCTACTCTGCGTTCTCTAAGTAATCCTCCAGTGTTTAGAATGTTTGGATTAACAGACACTTTTTAAATACATTTGTTTTAGTAATTTCTTTAATCACCTATTATTATTACTGTATAGTTGCACTCTTTGATAGAAAATGTTGTTTCAAGCACTGTGGTTTTCTTTCTTGGTAAATGTAAAATGAGTCTACATCTTATCCCATGATCATGTTATTTCTGATGTGTACAACAGCCTTGTGAATGGATTCATATGGTGCAGTTAAAAACCCAGTGTCTTGAACAGATCTTTGCAATGAGCATGAATACTGTCTATGGTTATTATTCTTATGGTCCTTTTCCGTGGTATGAAAATTGTGTTCATGTTTTGCACATTTGATCTCCAGAAAATAATGCCACAGCTAACATCTGAGTGTATACATAAATAGTATGTAACTAAAAGACACTGGCTTTCACATAAGGGTAGCAGGACTCCAATGCAACATTTGCTATATTGAAAGTTGTAACTCTGTAATCCAGCCTTTTGAGGTTTTTGTAATCCAAGGCATTGTTCACAACTCATGCAACCCTTGATCCAATCAGTTATAGGTATTTCATTTACATAACTCCTATTTGGTATAATTGGGACCATTTGTTTTGCATATTCATTTGAAGACAATTTCACTTGTTTATAATAAATTATGAGCTAGAACTTAACCTCAGAAGTAAAAAATTTGTAGCACTGTTGCCTGATATAAAAGTAATATACTTCCTAGATTTTGGAACTAACAGTTTCTCTTTGGGGTATGAGATAGGATTAGATTGGGGAAGATAAAAGAGGAAGAGTGGGTTACCCAGACCCTGGGATAAGAGAGATTCACCTTTACTGAGGATGAGGGTATCCAAAGATTATGCAGAATATGAATGTAAATTCAAAATAAAGTGTGAAATATGCCTTAATGAAGCACCTTATATCATTCTAAAAACACTGGAGAAGCAGATTGAGCAGAGATAACAGAAATACTAAATTCAAGTATTACTGAGATGCCACAAAGTGCCTGTAGGAAATCTGTGAAGTACATAAAACAGAAGGTCAAGTGTATGTAGTATTAGGAGTTCAAGTGCTTAACCAGGTAATAGAAGAGTTAAAAGACCAGAATTACCAATGAAAAAATTTTATGTACATTAAAGAATGCTAAATACACCAGTGGTCATGAATTTAATGAATGGATACTAACAAGTTCTGGTACATCCTGATTCAATGAAATGGACTGCCTTTATCCTTGAAGGAAAATCTTATCAACTTCTAGTACTCCCATTTGGCTTAATTGTATCAGTCTCTGTATTTATACAGGTTCTAGAGTTGGCTACTGGTAAAGAGCAGCACTGTGATTTAGTTTTTTATATCAATGACATTGTGGTAATTAATGAATTTGGGAAGAACACAAATGTTTATTACAAAGAGTCCCAGAAATGTTCCAGGATAATTACATAGCAGTGAAACTGCAGAAATTTCCATTTAGAAGAAAATAAATAACACTTCCAGGACATGTTATTGACAAATGATGCATATGATCTGATGCAAATAGAATTAGAAGTGAAGTTTCATATCAGCACACACTCCACTGTAGAGTGAAAATTTAATTCTATAAACATCCCCCAGGCTGAGGCTAAGCCATTTCTCTGCAATATCCTTTCTTCTAGGAGTGCTAGTTCTGCAAGGTTCGCAGGAGAGCTTCTGTGAAGTTTGGAAGGTAGGAGATGTGGTACCGGCAGAATTAAAGCTGCGAGGACAAGGCGTGAGTCGTGCTTGAGTAGCTCAGTTGGTAGAGCACTTGCTCGCAAAAGGCAGAGGTCCTGAGTTCGACTCTTGGCCTGTCACACAGTTTTACCGGTAATCTGCCAGGAAATTTCATATCAGCGCACATTCTGCTGTACAGTGAAAATTTCATTCTAGAATTGAAAGTGATCGCACAATGTCTATCACAACACCAAAAACAATTCAAATCATTCTTGGATATGGTCAGACTTTATATAACAAATTCCTACTGGGTGAAGGCTAACAAATAATCATTTACTAACCTCTTAATGAAAAATGTTAAATTTTACTGGGTTCGAGAGGAACAGGAGGCCTTTCGTAAGATCAAAGAGCACACAACACAGAAAGTACTACTTTCAAGGAAGTATTTATAATGATTACTGGTGCATAGGATTTCTGAATAGACTGTGAGATTTTTCAGGATTTGTTGAATAACAAAGACAAACATTACAGTTTCACAGTCACAGTCAGAGTTAATTTTAAGTTACATATTTTACAGTAACTGAGAAAGACACTTTCAGTGAGATATGAAGTTTCAAGCTCTTCTGGTACCTTTTAGCAGGACATCAGAAAAAACATATACACTAATCGTCAAGCATTGTCATTTATAATAAAGAGTAATTTACAGTATCAAAAATCAATGTGGCAGAATTTTTTCTACCTCTATGAAGATAATTAATAAATGTAAACATGGTCCATAATAGACTGTAATGTGATGTTTATTAAATTGTGTGATCAGCTAATTTTGACTAAGTGTCATTGTCAAGCACATTTTCAAATCACTTTTAATCACAAGTAAACAGTAGCCATGTTTCATCCTTTTATGAAAGGATCCACACTAGAGTGACACCTTTACATTTATTGAGCATCTGGAGGCTGTGGATTCCCACAAATATAAAATTCTGAGTAGATATTTAAAGTGAAGTGCATGGTAGAGGATACTCAGAATGGCACCATAGATCAGGGTTTTCTGCCATTCCAATTGTGTTTGGAGCACAGGAAGAATGCCTGCTTAATTACCTCTGAACTAGGTGCAATTAGTCCAGTCTTGTCTTCACAGTCCCTACAGGCTAAAGAATATCTTTAAATTCTTCACTTAAGACTGGATCTTATAATTTTGTAAACTGGTTCTTGTCAGAATATGTACCTATCTGCAATTATCTGCCAATTCAGTTTTTTAACATTTTCATGACTCTCTTCCATGAGGCAAACAAATCTGTGAACATTCATACTGTTCTTCCTTATATAAATTTACTATAGACTGTTAGTCATATCTGGTATTGAACCCACATGCTTGAGCAACATTCTAAGATGGAATACAAAGTAATATGTTAACGATCTCCTGTGCAGGTAGAACATTTTCCAAGTATCTTGCTAATGTACAGAAATATGTAGACTAAAAATTCTGGGTCAAGATCACAAAAACTTCCTTACAGTTAACTAGTTCAGCTCATTGATGAGCCATCTTAAGATCTAAAATATAGAAAATTCCATATAAGAGGTGAACAATAATAAGATAATTTAATACCTGAACTTCCATTATATGATAAAACCAATATAAACTTATTATTTTAATGAATGTGAACAGGCTACCAGCCATTCCACTTTGTCTTAATCTGTTGATCTGAATCACCCCTATTAAACTGAAGGATCACAGCTTTCATACTGGAAAATACTATATTAGATCATGTCAGAAATAAAGACATGCAAAAGTATATTTGGTAAGTAGTGCCAAACTATTATCTAACCTAAAGTAAAATTTTGTCATTTTTACAATATTGACCATTTACTACACTCCTGGAAATGGAAAAAAGAACACATTGACACCGGTGTGTCAGACCCACCATACTTGCTCCGGACACTGCGAGAGGGCTGTACAAGCAATGATCACACCCACGGCACAGCGGACACACCAGGAACCGTGGTGTTGGCCGTCGAATGGCGCTAGCTGCGCAGCATTTGTGCACCGCCGCCGTCAGTGTCAGCCAGTTTGCCGTGGCATACGGAGCTCCATCGCAGTCTTTAACACTGGTAGCATGCCGCGACAGTGTGGACGTGAACCGTATGTGCAGTTGACGGACTTTGAGCGAGGGCGTATAGTGGGCATGCGGGAGGCCGGGTGGACGTACCGCCGAATTGCTCAACACGTGGGGCGTGAGGTCTCCACAGTACATCGATGTTGTCGCCAGTGGTCGGCGGAAGGTGCACGTGCCCGTCGACCTGGGACCGGACCGCAGCGATGCACGGATGCACGCCAAGACTGTAGGATCCTTACGCAGTGCCGTAGGGGACCGCACCGCCACTTCCCAGCAAATTAGGGACACTGTTGCTCCTGGGGTATCGGCGAGGACCATTCGCAACCGTCTCCATGAAGCTGGGCTACGGTCCCGCACACCGTTAGGCCATCTTCCGCTCACACCCCAACATCGTGCAGCCCGCCTCCAGTGGTGTCGCGACAGGCGTGAATGGAGGGACGAATGGAGACGTGTCATCTTCAGTGATGAGAGTCGCTTCTGCATTGGTGCCAATGATGGTCGTATGCGTGTTTGGCGCCGTGCAGGTGAGCGCCACAATCAGGACTGCATACGACCGAGGCACACAGGGCCAACACCCGGCATCATGGTGTGGGGAGCGATCTCCTACACTGGCCGTACACCACTGGTGATCGTCGAGGGGACACTGAATAGTGCACGGTACATCCAAACCGTCATCGAACCCATCGTTCTACCATTCCTAGACCGGCAAGGGAACTTGCTGTTCCAACAGGACAATGCACGTCCGCATGTATCCCGTGCCAGCCAACGTGCTCTAGAAGGTGTAAGTCAACTACCCTGGCCAGCAAGATCTCCGGATCTGTCCTCCATTGAGCATGTTTGGGACTGGATGAAGCGTCGTCTCACGCGGTCTGCACGTCCAGCACGAACGCTGGTCCAACTGAGGCGCCAGGTGGAAATGGCATGGCAAGCCGTTCCACAGGAGTACATCCAGCATCTCTACGATCGTCTCCATGGGAGGATAGCAGCCTGCATTGCTGCGAAAGGTGGATATACACTGTACTAGTGCCGACATTGTGCATGCTCTGTTGCCTGTGTCTATGTGCCTGTGGTTCTGTCAGTGTGATCATGTGATGTATCTGACCCCAGGAATGTGTCAATAAAGTTTCCCCTTCCTGGGACAATGAATTCACGGTGTTCTTATTTCAATTTCCAGGAGTGTATATATAGATCTGGTGTTCATATTGTGCCACACTTGTGTGTTAATACAAAGTGACTGACAGGGATAACAGTTACATAATTATGAAATGCATTTGCTAATTGCACACATGAATATACAATAGCTATATGATTTATTGGTAAAGTAAGAAAATTTGTAGTCAATCAGGACTTGAACCAGGATTTCATGCTTTGTGCAAGTTCTCACCTTAAATGCAATGGCCATCCAGATACACCTCTGAGTCTGAACCAAACTTCCATATGTCATAGTGTCTATGTCTCGTTGTGCTCACACACAATTTGTGTGATTACTGCACAGGGAGAGACATTATTTTACCTGTCAGTAGGGCATTTTCTGTATTTTACAGTGTCTGTATATATTTATGCAATGTTTCTTTGGAAATTTGCATCAAACTATACAGACACTGTCAAATACAGGTACTGCCCTACTGAATTACATAATCAGTATGTGAATGTAAACAAAACATATCATTCACAATGCTAACTACAGGAACAAGGAAGTGCCTGTACTGTGGATGCAGAGAACTGGCTGATATGTAGCATTAACTGCCAGATGGTGCTACCACCCAACTAATTTTTTGACGTTATGACACTATAATAAGAGAAAGAATGACAATATAAGAAAAATTTATCTTTTATAAGGTGCAAGATACTATGTTTCATTTTACTAAATCTATAGTAAACATATACCGAGCATTGCATGTTCATTATGTAATAGAAAACTGTAAAATACTGAGTGAGAAGAAAAATAATACAAAGTCACAATTGTCCAGTATAAAATTTTGAATACAGAGAAATATGAACAGTGTCAATGATCAAAAACCAATATATCCATAATATTGAACATGTGGTCTAAGTGCAGAATACAACCATCATTATATGTGACTATAATTACAAACCAGTAAATAAAAGCATAAAACATAAAGTAAGAGCAACTGAGCCTCTACATCTAATGTAAATGCAGGTCACAAACATCAAAATAGTACGTTATGCCTAAGTATTTGCTATGGAATGTAGCACCAATTGATAACAACACATGTCAAAATACAAGTTGACTGTTGATCAATAAGCAATAATTTCTTTATTTTATAATACATGTTAGTGAAGTCAATCATATTTGAAGACCAAGACTGAGATGTAGAAATATATATGTAATAAAAATGTAGCTTTAGGTTTACATATTACATACATAATAATGTATTGATTAAGGTAACTAAAAGATTTTACGTATAATATAAGAAGTGAAGAGCTGTGATAGTTACATAATATATTCTACAGCAAATACTGTGGTATAAGGTACTAAGATTATATTGAAGAATTTAGACTTTTGTCATCTGATTTAATGTAACATCTAAACGCTCATTTGTAATACTTTGGATTTTATCCATTTCTTCACTCATTTGCAATTATAGCCACATATAATGTTGGTTCTATATGGTGCCTAGGTCTTGGGTTACACTACATACACTTTTTCTTGATCAGTGGTACTGTTTATGCTTTGCTGTATCCAAAAATATTGTACTGTTTCAATTGGCCTTTCTACCATTTTCCTACTCATTCAGTCCTACACATATGATTAGTTGGTATCTCATCGTGTATCAAATACAGAGCCATAAGGCTGCTTATGATTGTAATTAACATTCAATGATTTCAATTCTACATCTACATCTACATATATACTCCACTAGCCACCAAGCGGTGTGTGGCGGAAAGCACAATTCGCGCCAAAGTCATATTAATCCCCCCCCCCACCTTTCGCCACCTCTGTTCCACTCGCGGATTGCACAAGGGAAAAATGACTGTCTGAACGCCTCAGTATGAGCTCTTATTTCCCTTATCTTTGAATGATGATCATTACGTGATTTGAAAGTTGGTGGTAATAATATATGCTCTACATCTTTGGTGAAGATTGGATTTCAGAATTTAGTGAGGAGCCCCTTATGTTTAGCACATCGTCTATCTGCAAGTGTGTCCCACTTCATTTTTGTTAAATTGTCATTCTTTTTCTTATTATAGAGTCATCACTTCATAAAAGTAGGTGGTTGGTAGTGCCATCTGGAAATTAATGTTTTCATGTAACTACGATTCTACATATCAACCAGTTCTCTGACAGTCATAGTACAGGTACTTCCTTGTTTCTGTAACTAGTGCTACAAATGATTTGTATTGTTTACATCCACACATGGAGTACATAACTGCTACTGCTATCAACCACTTTGAATTAACACACCAGTGTGGAAATATGAACAATGGATATATATACAAAGATGCTGTAACTTACCAAACGAAAGCGTTGGTATGTTGATAGAGAATAACAATATGGGGAAAAGGGACAGGTATACACTTGCACACACACAAATATCCATCCGCACATATACAGACACCAGCAGACTTTGACATACGTCTGTTTGTGTCTGTATATGTGTGGTTGGATATGTGTGTGTGTGTGTGTGAGTGTGTGTGTGTGTGTGTGTGTGTGTGTGTGTGTGTGTGTGTGTGTATGTGTGTGTGTGTGTGCAAGTGTATACCTGTCCCTCCCGGGATTGGAATGACTCCTTACCCTCTTCCTTAAAACCCACATCCTTTCGTCTTTCCTTCTCCTTCCCTCTTTCCTGATGAAGCAACCATGGGTTGCAAAAAGCTTGAAATTTGTGTGTGTTGGTGTTTGTTATTGTCTCTATCAATGTACCAACACTTTCATTTTGTAAGTTACAGAATTTTTGTTTTTAGATATATTTTTCCCACGTGGAATGTTTCCCTCTAATATATATGGTAAATGGCCAACATTTTAAAAATGATAACCTTTGCTTTATTAAAATAATAGTCTGATACCACTTACCACACATACTTTTTTATGTCTTTATTTTTGTCATGATCTAATATATTTCCCAATATGCAGTTGTCCTATGATCCTTCAGTTTAATATGAGCAATTGAGCTCAACAGATTTAGACAATGTTCTAATGCTTGGTGGCTGATACACACTGAACAAAATAGTAATTTTATATATCTGTATCATGTAATGAAAGATCAGTTATTAAACATGCTTTCCTATTGTTCACGTCTTGTATGCAATTTTCTGTACGTAAGAGCTGAAGATGGCTCATCAATGAGCTGAAACTAGTTATCAATAAAACATTTATGTGATCTTGACATAGGATTTTAATCCATATGTTTTAATGTAACAGATGGCTTATCTCCCTATTTGACAATGCAGATGACAAAAAGTTACAGTGGTTAGCATACTTAACTTGCATTTGGGGGGATGATGCTTGAAACCCACATCCGGCCATCTTGATTTAGGTTTTCTATGATTCACTTCAGGCAAATGCTGGGATGGTTCCTTTGAATGGGCATGGCTGACTTCCTTCCCCAACCTTCCCTAACCTGATGGGACCGATGACCTCGTTGTCTGGCCCCTCCACCAAATTAACCAACAAAGTATTGTACAGAAGTTTGACACCCACCTTACAAATGACTAAGCCTATGTGATCATTCCATTTCATATCCCTAAACATTGTTACACTCAGGTATTTATATGTAAAATTTCCTGAAACTGTAACACCATGGAGCTTATCTCATCTTCAAAAAGTGCAGAATGAATTTCAAGGTGGGGGAAATGAAATTATATAGTTCTTCCACCCAAATGAAAAAGCCTTACAAAAAAATAAAGGCAGTGCACCATAAATAAGTAATGGTGCGAGATTTCATGACTGAAAAGTGGAAGGGTTGTATACTGTAGAATAGATCAAGATGTGCATTGGAGAAAAACAAACTGCATCAAGCGTTATGGTAATGCTGCCAACTGTAGAACATTAAGCTTTGTCCTATTTTTATATTGTGTTAAGCTCCATGCTTATTCTAGGTTTCAATAACAGGGAAGGTGCTTTTACATCTTTTGAAAGGCTTTTACTGACAGTAGCTTGATAAAGCTGAGTTGTTAGTTGTTGTGAGTTCTTGTGACACAAAAACTAGTGCATAACATGGAAATATAACTTTCTGCTTAGCCAAATAGATCATTATATGGCAATTCTTCCAGTATCTTTCCATTGTGACTAGAGTATAAAGAAAGTAACTCAGAAATGAAGGAAGTAGAACCTCATAGTAAAGTAAAGTGTCTGTAAGTAGCAACATTTTTCTGTTATTTTTTATTGGAATTCTGCATAGGGACAGTTTTGTTATGGGTTATAATACATTACCTGATTTGTTGAGTTGTAATATGTTAATTGATTTGTTTTTAATTAATATCCCTGATCTCTATTGTAATAAGATTTCCAGGTTGTTTCCAGTTTTAACAACCTTAGTACAATTTGTGTGTTTGACAAAGGCTGGTCTGTGAGGAGTACCATCTTGTTCAAATGAGACATACTAGAGTGGTCAAATACTTCAGAATTATGGGGGAACTGAGAATAAACACTATGGCCAGTAGAGAAGTTTTCCCCTTCACTCTTATAAACTCCCATGTATTACAATGATGTCAATGCCAGAATCAAGAACTGGATTAAGAAAATGATCTTGGATATTAAAATTAAAAGGAAGGTCAGCGTTGGCCATAATATTGATCTTTTATTGATAGCAGAATCGATTTTCGATCACATAGTGATCATCTTCAGTGCTGATATGTACAAATTAAACTCAGACACTGGTATCAAGTTATCAATAACCAAAACTGAGAACCGATCACAATAACTGATCTTGGGTATTACCTTTATTATCTGCTTAACATTACGCTATTCCCTGGAGGTAACACTCTCATACAGTAATTCTTCCATCAGAAAATATTTGCTGTTCCACACTCACTAATCCTATTAATTTGGGTCTTTATATTACATTCATTGGTATGTTTAATAGAACTTCTTCCGTGTACCCTGTTCATTTCCCATATTTTAAATACTGGCACTGCAATAGTATTATGGTTATTCCCCTCAAATTGGTGACCTTGCACACAATGATTCTTTTATTGTTGTTTCTTTCATTCCCATATCATAGCTATATTTGAATTTTCATTTGGCATCAGTTTCTTTTCACTAAATTTCCCATCCTTGTTAAGTCTCATCACTATCTAATGTTACAGTACTCACTTATCTTCCCTAGCTCCAGTTAAAGTATCCTGCTGTTTTAAGTAACTGGGAGTGAAAACCATTCATGGTTTATCATTTATTCCTTTACATGTATGGACGTAATACTAATCATTACACCTTCATTAAATGTCATTCACTAATTATTTATCAAAAAATTTCATACAACTTAGGTAGTACTGTGGATCTAACAACTCTAGGGACACTTTTGACTGACTGCCTTCTAACTGTTACTCTTCTTTACACTCTTTGCTAAATTCATCCCAATGTAATACATGCCACTGATATGATTCTACCTCTATGTGACCAATAAAATATATGACTTTCTTTTTACTTTCCAAAGGAAGGGTAATGCATTTTCAAATGTTCTCAAAAATATTATGAGGTCACCTACTGGCTTAAATTGAGGAATATCATTAGCTAAATGACTCCCACTTTCTATGCAAAATTCTTCCAACAATCTCTAGCATTAGAGGCAAGATTTCTCTCAGCCTTTAAGTGAAAGCACCTATATACTGACCCATTATCTCTTTCAATTATTGGTCTTTAATGACCTTGGGCTTTTTCTCCAATATTCCTTACAATTAGGATAATTTATCTTTTGTGACTGATCTTCCACATTTTCCATACATCCTGAAAATTCATTGTTCCTTGACATGCTTTCATATAGTGAGAAAAATATTTACTTTTTCTTTAAGTTCTCTTTTAGTGTTCTCATCAGCCATTTTTCTGTGCATTGTCTACCTTTTCTTATTTGATTTTCCAAGGCTGAGAAGCATTCATCCAGCTTCTAAACTCTTAGTTTACTTCATTTACATATTCTACAAACTGTTTCCTTGTGAAAACTCTTTTGTCATAAAGTTATTTTCTTACCTTGATCTTAAATCACCTTCTGCCTCTAATTGAGCCCCTAATTATACCTCAGGACGTTGGACTTCATCCAGGTAACTGGAACATTCTGGAATCTCATGCTGTTAAGAGAAGTTGGTTTCAAAGTTCATAAGGTGACTTATCAGCAGTGTTTGACACCATCACACATTGGCTACTGTTTTCTACACTCCTTAACCTGACTGTGGAATTCAACCTAACCAGTTCCTTTCCTTTACACTGCAGAATAAATGGTTGTGCATTGATTTTCACGGACATCTAACCTGAATGTGGACTTCAACCTAACCAGTTCCTTTCCTTTACACTGCATAATAAATGGTTGTGCATTGATTTTCAAGGACATCACAGCTGATGGAAGTTACAGAATAACAGTTGCCCTCAAGGATGTGTACTATCCTCAATCCTGTACTATATACACTCCCTCAAAGAAAAAACGTGAAGCTCCCAGAAGACATGACTGGATGACAACTTATCTTCAGACAAGTACACACTATCAGCATATAAGTAAATGATTAAAACTACAATTCTCTGTGACAGGTGGAATAGCCATCAGAATGTATTAGAGTTGTTCTTGTTCAGTTTTGTCACCTGGCCTGGTAGTGTATTTAACCATGTCTAACCACCACTTAAGGAAGGACCACCATATTGTGCCCCAACACATTATAACCCCTTCACATCTGCAGCTGCCCTCAAGGAAAAAGTAATGAAGTCTCTGCAACATTCTGTGCCATCCCACACTAATAACAGTGCCAATTTTCAAAAGGAAAACACTCATATAGATATAGCACATGTTTCTGTGAGCTGTCTGCACGATGTTGAGGTTATCAAACTGTCAGAAAGATCCCCAGATCTTTCCGCGATAGAACATGTGTCACAAGAACTCACTATCAGCTCAGACATAAACCCCATCCCAGTGCCAGTATCCAAGATAGCAAGCATCAGTTACAGCAGTTGTGGACCAGCTTGCCTCAGGAGAGAATACAAACTGAATCAGAGCATGCATCCAGACCAGAGGGGATGCAACATCAGACTGAAAAGATGCATCATATTACCAAGTTCTTCATAAATTTTACTCATCTTTGAAAATCCCCGAAAACAAAATTATATACTCTCTTCAACCCAAGAACTTTTATTTTGTTTTCTCCATCCTTCTGGGTGCTTAATTTTATTCTTTTATTTTTTTTTTGTTCCTTTCTCCTCTGTCCTCCCCTCCCCCCTCCAAACCCACCCACCCATCCACACCCACCCATCCACACCCCCCCCCCCCCACACACACACACAAACACACACACACGCACCAGCAGTGTATTCTGTACAAATGACCAATCTTTGGCTTCTAACACCAGGAGTTTCTTGTATTCTGATGATCTGCTTTTGCCCCACAGAGCACACACTTTCAATTAGTGGAAAACACCTCCACTAATGTTCTTGAGAAATTGTCAAGGTATTAGAGTGCTCACCAACTTAAACCAAATACATCTAAGACACAAGTATGTCCTTTCTGTTTGAGAAACCTCTGCAATGTAAGCTTATTATTGTTATTGTTCTCTCTGATCAATTATAATTATAAATATAATTTAATTTTTTCTTTCAGTCTTTCCTTAAAGTTCAGAGTTTTTTGTTTGTTGTTTAATTCAGGAAAAAGAATTTGGATTTATTTTTCTCAAAAACATTCATATCTATTTAGAAACAATTCCTTCTACTCAGCTATGTTGAAACATCAGCATCTGTAGTAGATTCAAATCAAATAGGGATTATAAAAAATTGATCTAATAATAGGTAATTATTTCATGGTAATAATGACAAATAATTGACTAATGATAAAGATAAATAACACATTTTTAGAGAAAGCAGTTTATTTATGTTCAATTCTTCCACAGGCATTGATACATTTTGCAGAAATTGTTCAATAGTGAACTGGAAAACATCAAAACTGTCTGATACTCTCAAACTGCCATTTTCTGACTGTGGAGATGATGAGATTTGTAATTCTGAGCTTCACTTACAGTGTAGTTTCCTTGATATGTGAGTACTAATCACTTACATTTAAGGTAGTTAACTCAAAATGTTTGTGCTAAGCATTGTCCAATAAATAACTCTTCAAATAATTGTGATGTGCAGCTAATCACATTCCATATATCTGTTTCATGGTTGATTAGAAGACCATCAACTATAATTATGTCTTATTAGTAGCAGAACTATAGAAATCTGCAGAGTTAAAATTTGAAGTAGTGTTTATTGAGATGAATTTGAAACTGAACTGAATGCTAACATCAGTCTTCATAATTATTTATTAAACTACTTCTATTTCTAAAAACTAATAGCAACAGAAAACAACTGACTGTTATACTATAATGAAAGCAACTTTCAAGCACTATAGTCATGACTTTTTCTAAAGCTGGAATAAGCAGTGATGTTATGGTGCCTTAATGATAAAAAATCATTTTTGTTTGTGGTTAGTTGTATTGTATTGTAGGAATTGTGGAGCAGGGAGGGATTTATGTGATAATTATGGTACAGTGTTCAGTCTAACACTTGTTATTATGATTACTCACATCTGCATTTATTGCACAAATCAGGTGTAAGCAGCTCTGCTGTCACTGGATGTTGCATTCAGCTTAATGCTGAATTCCACAATTCAAACAAATACAATGTCTAAATAAATGCAAATTAAATTCACTCACAGAAATTATGGTGCACACATTTCACACTCACCAAAAGACACTTTAAATAGTAGGCAGTGGCAGCGGCACCAAAATTATGAATGAAATAAATAAACGTATGACTGGAAACAACTACACTGAGGTCAACAATTTCTACATTAATAACAAAATATTGCTATCATGACATTTATTTTAAAGAAGAAGCAAATTAAAGATTAGTTTCTTTGAACAAGTTCCAAATAGAAAATTTACAATTTTAATATTTGTTTTAGTCTTTAGTGAGACCTAAAGCAGCAGTCCTTATCTGTTATGATGCAAGCAGAGAGGTGTAACGTTGTCAGCAGCTTATCATTGCAGATGTCGTGTTGGAATAAGTTCTGTCGAGTGTAGATGCTGCAAATGAATTATCTCATGTGGAATTTTACTTTCCATGTGGCAACAATTTCATCAGTGGCACATTTTAGGCCACTGTATAGTTGGACATTGTTACAGTTGTCACCAATATTCAGCTTTGCACGATAATTTATTATGTCTCCCATGCACAAGGCTGAAGTAACATAGTTCAGTAGAGGATTTTAAAGTTATTTTGATCACAGAATTACAGTCTGTTCACTTAACACTTGAGTAACATGACCACAACTGTCCACTGTTGGCAGTAACATGCACACTCTTAATAAGCAGTCTCTATATGCCTGTGGTACAATTAATGATTCATGCACATGGTAGTCAGTGACAGCCTGAATATGCAGTGAAGTTATAAAGTATTTAAAATACACACAGCACAGTCAGAGTGCACACAGTTCTTTCCAGAACTAACTGTCATAGTTAAATGACAAGTTCATTTGCAGTTTTACACAGTCCAACTTCTCTGTTTACTTTAAATGTTTTTACATTCCATTACAGGAAAAAGCAGAAATGTATCTCATCATTAATCAGTGTCATTCACACTGACTGTTTCATGATGCAACACAATCAGCACACTTTAACCTCCTTCCGCCTTCTCAGTATGAGCAAGAGTGCCACCCATTCTTCTCACACTGTTTGATTCTCACAACCAATATTCTGATTGCTCTCTCTCTCTCTGCATATACAATATCTGAGTACACATTTAAGTTCACTAAGTGATTCCAATCAAATTAATGCAATAAATGACAAATGAAGAATAAAAATATTTTACATATTCAATAGACAACTAAACTAAACTAAACACCATCCAAACATGTCTTGGAAGGCCCAACAGTACCAACTGGCTGCCATGTCATCCTCAGCCCACAGGCATTACTCAATGCAGATATGGAGGGGCATGTGGGCAGCATACTGCTCTCCTGGCTGTATGTCAGTTTACAAGACAGGAGTGCTACTTCTCATCAGGCAGCTCTTCAGTTTGCCTCACAAGGGCTGAGTGCACCCCATTTGCCAACAGTGCTCGGCAGACTGGATGGTCACCCACCCAAGCGCTAGCCCAACCCAACAGCGTTAACTTCAGTGATCTTCCAGCAACCAGTGTTATCACTGTGGCAAGGACATATTCAATAGACAAGAAAACCTAATTACTAATGTCCAAAAGGGAAATAATATCAGTTGCTTATTACTGTTTTTACAACAAAAAATTACCCATTACATTACACAGGGTGTTTATAAATTAATATCGGGCTTTTAACGCTTTATAATATTTATTATATGAAACTTACAGTTATAAATGACATGTCAAATGAAAGAGCAACTCAAACAATTTTACCAAGAACCTTATAAATGTTAAATAATAGCAAAGTACATGATTGGTTGAACTTCACTGTACCCAAGCGCTGGATAGACCACAAGAGGCCCAATGACTGGGCTTGCTTTGCATGGCCTCCACGTTCACCCGACCTAACGTCATGCAATTTTTTCCTTCATCAAGGATGGTGTGTATGTGCCTCCACTACCAGCAAACCTCCCTGATTTAAGAAACTGAATTGAAGCAACTGTTGCTACAATCACTGAAGACACACTTATCAATGTTTGGGAAGAACTTGCCTATAGACTTGATGTGTGGTGTGTGACAAATGGTGCTCACAATGAACATTTATAAGGTTCTTGGTAAAATTGTTTGAGTTGCTGTTTCATTTGATATATCATTTATAACTGTAAGTTTAATGTAAGAAATATTATAAAGCATTAAAACCCTGATATTCATTTATAAACACCCTGTGTAACAAAATAAACACAATGCAATATCACCAGAAATTCATGTATAACTACGATAAAAGCAAGAAAGAAAACAGAGAAAAAATTTCCTATATAGGTCACAAATAGCAACATCTTAACAAGTGCCATAATATTTTAGGCTAGCAAGCAGAATTCTGTGGTTATGGAATTCACCATTAGCATAATTTTTGCTATTTAGCTCCATGGGATGTCATTAGTGAGCTCACATTTGGTTATTCCTTTGGAGAATCCTGGATGAAAACTAAATAGAGAGGTAGCTGACATGTCCTACACACAAAACTGAATAAGTATTCCAACTACAACCTCAATAGCTTTTGAAAAGTCTGAAAATCGTAAAATGAATCTGTTCTTAGAGGTGGTCTTTAGCTGTAGATTTGTAGATGGGTCTTACTGCAGCATATATCAGTCTCTCAGGATGTGGGAAGTAAGTCACTGACTGGTTAGAAAGTTGAATAAGAGTAGATCTGTCAAGTCAGTACAAGATGTAATTATGCCCTAGAAATATCATGATAGTCAGGAGAATGACATAACAAATTTTGAAATCGCCATTGAGATCACATTTTCTAAACTAATTTCTGTTGGTGATGTATGCAGAGCTCGCCAAAGTAATACTTGGAGAGTTCATAACAATCACAGGCCTTGTCAAAAAATTTTATATTGCTTCCAAGGAATATCTAAACCATTATTATGTTATGGGCTTAATTTACCTTTCAGGCCAGCTACAAGAAACGGTTTATCAAACTACATTTCTCACTGATACAGGCTATTATTGTCAGAAAATTTAGCTGGAAATAAGAAGACATGTCACATAAAATATAACATTACTTGTTAGCTGATGTGCGTGGAGCACTTAATCTAGAGATACAACTATCAGTAAGCTCTACTGAGCATTCTGCTTGAAGTGTGTTTTTACATCTTAAAAGTTTTCCACATTTCTTAAGTGAACTTCTTTTTTCACACTTAATCTGGCTTATCACTACTGCTAATAGCAGTAATATTCTTCCCCAATGTGTCACAGGTAGAGAAGTATCACCCAAGAATATCCCAACAGAGTTCATAGGGCACATTAATATAATATTTGTCCATAAAATCTTTGTGTATTTTCTTCTGGTTGATACCTTTCAGATGGATTTTTATTTGTTGAAAAACTCTTGGTTTAAATAAGGATATGTGATATTCAACAAGGCCTATGAATGCCTGAGAAACTTCATGATGCCTGTTTTTTTGGTTTCTTCTCATATCCTGCGGAGAACTGTTGCTTGCATTGTTGATTTCGAGAGATTGCATGAAAAGTCAGAAATACCTTTTGCAGTTATAAATAAATTAGTCTCTAATGCCAAGGATGATTTTTAATTATTTAATTGTATACTAGTAATCAGTTCTAAGACTATCAGCACCATCTTCAGATGCTCTTCTTCCCTTAGCAAAATTTTCCAAAAAATATATTACAGCAGTGCATATATAACATAACAGCATTACTCACATAATATATGTCATAAATTGTCAATACTCTACTGCTCATAAGATCAGATTTAAGTGCTTCTTATTGAGTCATTACAATACTCAAAGCCATAGACCAAATATTAAGACATTAATATTTCCTATCTTACATGTGTTAAATGTCATCATATAATGTTGGCAATGAATTTTTATTTAAAACTAAGGACAATTTACTCCAGGGGTGTATATATCATTCTCTACAAGCACCAGTCTCTCTAGACACAGGTAGCTCTGTTGCTATAGCATCACCAATAACACAGACTTCATAATAAAAGTATGTCATGAGCAGAAGTAGTACCTAACAATGAACTTGCACCATCTTCACAACTTGCACCACCTCTAAGCACTATTTTCAACTGCCTTAATTGTTATACATAAACAGCTGTGATAAGGCTATGTCTTGAAATCTTCTGAATTCATGGTATAACACTAAAAAATTTTGTTCCCATTGTTGAGCAGTTGTTGGCTGAAAGCTTCACAATCCATTGCACATGCAATCAATGTGCAAATATCGCTTCACCTACATATTTTCCTGATAGAAAAATTTAGAGACAGGGAGAAGGAAAGAATGAAAACTGTTGTTTATAGCTGTCCTCTCCAAAGTGTTCCATGAGAACATTACTGCCAACATGGTTTACATGTTCCTCTTCCATTAGCTTCATATTTTTTATTACATTTTTCTTTCTTTCTTGACATTTTGGTTTTTTACACAACTGGACTCTATCTTCAGAATTATTTACAGAACCTCAGATACTGAACCACAACACATGCAAGGACTAGGCTAAAAGACCTCAAGAGTTACTAGAAAGTTGACAACAAACATTCAAGTCACAGTGTCCCCAATCTTCACAAATGAAAAGCTTTTGTCATTTGATAAAGGCTGTTTTTATCACAAACACTTTTGTCAAGGTTAGTTTCCATAGAACCATCTTTTCTTTGAGCTGCAGTAACTCAACTAAATTTGGTGAAGCAATTGGTGGGACTTGGGCATGGGTTCTAGATTACGCGGAAACTTGCGTATTTAAAAAAAATAGTGTGGGTGTTGTTTTTGTTATGAACTCTTAATCTGCTTCTGGGCTACCTCCAATGGAAATTCTTTGTTTGTAAGGTATCTAGAAAGATTATTATCTGATTTCACTAAACTCTTGTTCCCCTTATGGATGCTGTGTCTGTGAATGTTCTGACCATGCCCACCCTCTTAGTTCCCAAAGTTGGTTTATTAATGTTTGGAGTAACTTAGTAACTTGGGCAGCTGATCAGATTTTCAAAGCAGTTTTCACACTGAGATAGTAACACACTGCAGTGAGTAACAGGGACAGTTGAATTTAAATAACCAGTTATGTTAATAACAATTATAATCATCTTTTTGTTGCTCTTCTTTGTTATGTATTGATGGCTGATTGTGCATTTCCATTCTGAGATTTATCTTTCTGTAATCATCTAGAGGATGATCATGTTGATGTTTAAATAATAATATGAATTCTGGTGTACTTTCTGCAGAATTACACATATATTTTCAGTCATTTCACTTCACAGTACGAATCAATAAAACACACACAACTCGTTCTCCATCCTCATAGTTCAAACTTGTACATCCAACTGCAGAAAAGAACATGGACATTCAGTGCCCATACAGAATTTTCGGGAGGGAAAGGGAATTTTATAATGAATAAAATTATTAGTAAGGGGGCAAAGGAGGCTTCATTTGTACCATGAATGTAATCATACTGTACCATAAGTGTGCAAATGTGGGCCATAGTGTCAGTGTTTGGGTGCACAGCATATGACTGGTCAGACCCGCCACTACAGTGAGAAAAGTACAGCAGTGAATCCTGTTATGATGTTATGGAGCCTTCAGTGCCACATTTACAGACAGGCTAACTATTTTGATGGGTGTGTGTCCCATGAACCTACAAATAAGAAAAAAGGCTGTCATCTTCTGGAAATTCTTGGGGAATTGGTAACAAATCAGTTACTAACAAAGAATATAGCATCTGTGGAAAGGCAGCAGATATGGAATTCCTCAGATATAGGAAAGATTACGCTTTGATTTCCTCCTGATGTAAACGAAAAGCTTCAGATAAAACATTTTGAAGCAAGTAGGGGTACATTTCTGTATGTGGACTGTATCCTACATACGTTACTAGAATAGATAAGAGGGCAACGAGCAGTTGTGGCTGTAGCAAAATCAGAACACTAGATCATGTGAAAAGGGGTTGTACCATAGTTGAAGATGTAGCAAGGACTGCTTGGCACACTTTAAGAGGTATAATCATTTTTGGCATAATTAGAGTAAAAGACACCTTAAATATTGTAGCTGATGCTGTCTCAGAAAAAACAATGTGCAATATAGCCAACACATGCCACTCCAGAGATGAGGAAGAGCTGTATATAAGGGGGTTATAATTAAACTTTTTCTACTTGAGAAGCCCCAAGAAAATGGCTGATTGTAAGAGAATGAAACTTAAAGCAAGCAATTGTAAGGACATGCAGAAGAGAAATAATGAACAAAACATTGAAGGACATTTTTATTTCCCCATGAGAGGCTAACATTTATTAATTGTGTACCATCATTTCATTCCAGTTCACAAATGTTGCCCAGTTAACAATCATATCCATCCACAACAGCCTAGAACTGAGCAAGAGATACCATTTCACAATATTGTGTATTTAAAAAAAATAGTGTGGGTGTTGTTTTTGTTATGAACTCTTAATCTGCTTCTGGGCTACCTCCAATGGAAATTCTTTGTTTGTAAGGTATCTAGAAAGATTATTATCTGATTTCACTAAACCCTTGTTCCCCTTATGGATGCTGTGTCTGTGAATGTTCTGACCATGCCCACCCTCTTAGTTCCCAAAGTTGGTTTATTAATGTTTGGAGTAACTTAGTAACTTGGGCAGCTGATCAGATTTTCAAAGCAGTTTTCACACTGAGATAGTAACACACTGCAGTGAGTAACAGGGACAGTTGAATTTAAATAACCAGTTATGTTAATAACAATTATAATCATCTTTTTGTTGCTCTTCTTTGTTATGTATTGATGGCTGAATGTGCATTTCCATTCTGAGATTTATCTTTCTGTAATCATCTAGAGGATGATCACGTTGATGTTTAAATAATAATATGAATTCTGGTGTACTTTCTGCAGAATTACACATATATTTTCAGTCATTTCACTTCACAGTACAAATCAATAAAACACACACAACTCGTTCTCCATCCTCATAGTTCAAACTTGTACAACCAACTGCAGAAAAGAACATGGACATTCAGTGCCCATACAGAATTTTTGGGAGGGAAAGAGAATTTTATAATGAATAAAATTATTAGTAAGGGGGCAAAGGAGGCTTCATTTGTACCATGAATGTAATCATACTGTACCATAAGTGTGCAAATGTGGGCCATAGTGTCAGTGTTTGGGTGCACAGCATACGACTGGTCAGACCCGCCACTACAGTGAGAAAAGTATGGCAGTGAATCCTGTTATGATGTTATGGAGCCTTCAGTGCCACATTTACAGACAGGCTAACTATTTTGATGGGTGTGTGTCCCATGAACCTACAAATAAGAAAAAAGGCTGTCATCTTCTGGAAATTCTTGGGGAATTGGTAACAAATCAGTTACTAACAAAGAATATAGCATCTGTGGAAAGGCAGCAGAGATGGAATTCCTCAGATATAGGAAAGATTACGCTTTGATTTCCTCCTGATGTAAACGAAAAGCTTCAGATAAAACATTTTGAAGCAAGTAGGGGTACATTTCTGTATGTGGACTGTATCCTACATATGTTACTAGAATAGGTAAGAGGGCAACGAGCAGTTGTGGCTGTAGCAAAATCAGAACACTAGATCATGTGAAAAGGGGTTGTACCATAGCTGAAGATGTAGCAAGGACTGCTTGGCACACTTTAAGAGGTATAATCATTTTTGGCATAATTAGAGTAAAAGACACCTTAAATATTGCAGCTGATGCTGTCTCAGAAAAAACAATGTGCAATATAGCCAACACATGCCACTCCAGAGATGAGGAAGAGCTGTATATAAGGGGGTTATAATTAAACTTTTTCTACTTGAGAAGCCCCAAGAAAATGGCTGATTGTAAGAGAATGAAACTTAAAGCAAGCAATTGTAAGGACATGCAGAAGAGAAATAATGAACAAAACATTGAAGGACATTTTTATTTCCCCATGAGAGGCTAACATTTATTAATTGTGTACCATCATTTCATTCCAGTTCGCAAATGTTGCCCAGTTAACAATCATATCCATCCACAACAGCCTAGAACTGAGCAAGAGACACCATTTCACAATATTGTTCTTAGCTCTTTTCGAACAATGGGCCATGGTATGTTCAGGTGTCATTCCACAGCTTTTGCACTGCTTGAAGAGCATGCGTCCCATCTGGCACTCTCATCAATGGCAACAGTAACTTCTTCAACCATTTGTGGCACTATTGGCCATTGGCATCTCCAAGGAGCAATTCTCAAATTTCCAGTTAATTTAATGTTCAGAACCATGTTCTTCAAACATGGTGCAGAAAGACGACCTCTCTATGTTCCTTTAATGTGTTGATACTTGCAAAGAGCAGCAGAACTATTGCTATTGTTTTGTTAAAACAGCTATATGAGTAAAGCCCTGATAACCTTGTCCAGATGCATTTTGACTGTCTGCAGCTGCATGCGCAATGATGACTGTTTAAACACCATGTCACCATGCCATTACCATTGTGTAATTGCACTTCATGACACTAACTCTACTGACAACACAGATCCAGCAGTGCACAGTCTGAACATCACTCCTATAAATTGAGTACCCATACAGTAAACACACAGCTCAACAAAATTAAAGGATCACTTATTGGAAAACCAGTAATTATCACCCATTGTGAGTTATAAGTTTGAAATTTGACTCAAAGCTACCTGCAGCCTGTAGTGCCTCGAGAAGTTTGGTGTAAGTTCTAAAGACACTCGGCTTTCCACCATCTCGAACACCCAATATTTTAAGTGCAAGGATGAGTTTGCAACAATTATTTTCTAGGGAATCTTAACTGCTGGTGTGCATTAGAAGTAACAAGTAAACAGCATATGCTGCAAGTCCTAACAACTCCTGTTTTGTAATCTGTCTACCTCACCGCCGGTTTCTGTGTGTGCAAAATGGGCGTGTATTGGGAGAATACTGCAATAGTGACAGTCAATCAGCATGGACAAGTGTTTGCTGCTCACACCATAGAAGCTGTATGTCCAGTACAAGTAGCAAGCACACTTTATTCCTTGATGGTGTAATGACTGTATTTGTGGTGAACAAATGAATTATGTATTGAACTGAAGACACTTACATTTGATTTTCTGGTGTTGGAATTGCTCCACACAATACATAAGTCAACTGTGAGAAACATGTGAGTCTTGCACCCCAGTACCATGCTGTCTTGTATTGTCAGAAACAGTTAGAAGCCTTTCTCTGAAATGGGGAGCAAATGTGATGTCCTGTGTCATTACCGTCAGGCTTGGCAATGCTTCAAAAAGCAAGGCACCCACACATGCAATAAAAAGACCACACCTTGGGAGTTCTTGTTAGGTGTAAGATGCGTTTCTGACGGTGCGTTGGCACCAAGTTTCACCAAAATTCTGCCCAGTGCCATCATGAACATGTCACATGTTCAGTAGTTCATCACACCTACTCTCACCCACATTTCACCCCTCTTGTGATGTCTCTGCACTGGTGGTTGTAAGTGCAATGCCCAGTTTAGAAATCATGCAGTTTTCTTATGGGTGGTCAAGTGTAGCATTACACATATATAGGTGAGCTTATCAGCTGACCATTGTTGGTAAGAGATGAAATTGTTGTATGACTGAATGCTACTAGCCCAGGAGATCATGTCAGACCACAGCAGATGCTCCAGGCCAGCCAGGGGTGAAACAAGGAGCACATGGCTGGAAACCAGAAAATCCCAACAAGGGGAATTTGGATGAGGCCTTGATCACTTGAGAGAGCCAGCTGTGCTGCCAGAAATGGCAGACTTTGACACTAACAGAAAGATGGCTTCTTACAGCTCTCTGAGAGTCTATAATAACTTACATCCAAATGTTAATGCAAATCAGAATAAATCAGGAATTCCAGAAAAATGTGGCACATCCAATGACTCAACAACATTGTGATATGTTTAAAACCACAAAAGTTAATATTTCACAGTGAATAAACATTTACACAATGAACCTGCAAATTAACTTTTAAATGCTTCACAAATTTTCAACAAACATTATGTCATATGATAGCATTGCACCATAGCTGTCAACCCTGAAAGCTATGTATCTGTATCTATTTTAATTATTACTTTATGCCATCTTTTATATCTGTTCCATTATGCAAACATTTGTCATCTGCCACAATTACAAAGTAAATGAGCTCGCATGACTACCTCATATTTTGTCATACTTAACATTTTCATTTAATGGACACTTTACTACTTTCCCAGTAACTTTATTTAAATGTTGATTACAAGTGCTATTAAAAAATGTGTTAATTCAAAAGTGTTCAATCACATATGTTGGTAGACACCATAATCCAAAACAGAACCAAAAGATACTTCTATCAAGAAAGCATTAATAATTATTTAAATACTATTTGAGAAAAATTCTTTGTCATTTAACTTGAATGTAGTTGTGAAAGAGTACTGGCATATTTGCATATGTACAATTTTTTATTTATAATTATCGTAAATTATCTGAAAGTGATGTAATATTCCTAGCATTTCTTTATTTAAATATTGTTGTAATGTATTAGTTTAGTCTAGGAAGTGATCAAGAAGAGTCAGATCATGTCTGTAATGGGTGAATGTTTGATGGGATGGCCTTCAGCCAATGGAAAAGCAAATTGTATTGTAACATTGTGGGAGTCAAGTGGAGACTGGGACTTTCCAAGCGAAGAGCTCAAGGGAACAATTCTGGACACTGTGTCAAGTGCTGGAAGATTACAGATCTACCCATGGTAACAGGCATGATTCAGTAGTATAGTGATGCATTCCTGGCAATGAATGCCCACTACAATGCTCTGACGATTCTTAGTTTTGGATGTGTTGATCTGTGAAAAATCATGTTGAACTCTTAACTGTTGTGAACTGGTGAACATTTTGTGTATTGGAATTATGAAATTGACTTAGTTTTCATTTATCTTTCATGACTATTTAGTTTGAGGATTTTGCTACCATTCTCATAATGCTCTCAGTATAACTTCATTGCATTTGATAAGGTTTATTTCTGTCTGTATTTTAACTGAATATCATAGGTCCACTTCCCATTAATTTGAGATGTCATTTCTTGCATAAACACTGTTCAACATAGTTTTCTGTCATCTACATCGGTTATAGATGTTTTGCATTTTATTAACTCTCAAGAATAGCCATTGCATAGACTATTTGACTACAGGATTACAGCTACAGGTTATTATTCACAGTGAATTAGCTGCAGGCCATGAAAACAGACAAGCACGGCTCAAAGCTATGACAACATTGAGCTATTCTTTTTAAACAGAGCCTTGCATACCCCAAGTCCAGTACATAAGTTATCAGTAAGCACAGGTAAAAATGCAACTTGTTTTCTCATATGAGATACTGTTTTGAAGAGCAACTACTCAGCAGTAAGAGTTAGGTACAGTTGCAATTGGGGTTTTCTCGCCTGTGATATGAGTGTAATCACTTTAGAATTGTAATTCTAACACATTAAAACATTCTGTGATCCAGGTCCCGAATCTACTTCATGATTGGCACTTTGCATGGGGGCTCCAAGCACAAGATTTTGCAGCAGTTACATGGGTGAGAATTGGTAGCAAAAGATAGGCATGGAGAAATTAGGGACAGAACTTCAAGAGAGAAGAGGAAGGCTATGCAGAGGCATGCTGAGCTAGAGTCTGCAGAGACCAGCAGCAGCGGACACCATGACGGTAGCACAGCAGCAGTGGTGACCACAGAAACGTGGACTACATGCATTGACTTCAAGATCATCACCATCGGAATCATCTACACTTTTTTTGGCAACAGCATTACAGCAGAAAAAGCTAGGATGACAGACAAATTAAGTACGTGCACCAATAGTGTTAAAATACTTGACCCTGAAGCATCATCATCAACGATGGAGCTTCCAATGATTAAGCTGTCACCCAGCATGTGTGGTTGAGATAATGTTGGTGGGCCCCTTAGTCCAAACTCTGAAAATGGTGACTTTGATATGGATGATATTAGTGGGGCAGATCATCAGAAATCAGAGACAGGAAGTGTAATTATTAGTGATTCAGTGGCACTGTTAAGGGCAATTCTGACAAATTTGAATTCTGAGATGGGGTTACTGGGTACAGAGATAGGTTCAATAAAAACAGAAATAAGTTCAGTTGACAAATGTAGCAGAATGTGTAAAATCTGAGGTTAAGAAAATTAAATCTGATGTAGAAGGGAAGATGGATTCAAAATTAGAACCTATAAGGGCAGATGTAGGCAAAATTTCTGAAGAGATTGGCCCAGTTAACACTAGAGTCAACAGAGTGGCAAAAGATTTCCAGGACAAGCCATAAAAGATCTATTAAGAGCTGGGTAGTGATGTTAAGAATTGTGTGCTGAAGCAAAATGCACTTGAGGAAGTGACCAAATAGTCTATTAACAATTTGCCTGGTAGACTGTGAAAAAGAGATGGTGAAAAATAGACAACAATTGGAAGAAGAAATTAATAATAAAGTTTTGTCGCAGGAACCGCAGAGTAAAGACCTATGGACAGAAATAAATTCTTTAGCAGCGAATTAGGCTACTACTGTGATAGGTGTTCCTTGTGTTAATTGAAGAACAATAAAATGTTTTGCAAATGGTGGAAAATACCACCCAGTTGATTTTCTTGGTGTCAAAAGAGGCAAAAATTATATTTACTAGAAGACATATTGAGGGCAATGTACAGTCATTGGCAAATTTAATAAGTGCTTCATTCACCACCTATGAAGTGTCTGAGAGTTGTTTCCTGAAAAAATTCTGGAGTGGAGCAAAACAAACATGACTCCAGAGTGAGTTCATAAAAAAGGTCATATTTATAACACTGAAATGGGTTGATGCCAGATTTTTGTGTGTGTGAACTACCTATGCTGAAGCATATAAATCATATGCTGGCACCATTGACAGAGGTTACGACACTTGAGAGGCAACAACAGGAATTTTTACAATGAATTTTTGTCCACAGTCCAACAAATCCCATTGATGAGTTTTTAGATTTTATTCAGAAACTTAAAGAGGTGCTGATATTTTATTGCATTTGATGAGGGTAATTTCTGTCCATATTTTAACTGCATATCATAGGATAACTTCCCATTTATCCGAGATGTCATTTCTTGAATAAACTCTAGTCAATGTAATTCCCTGTTATCTATGTCAATTACAGATGTTAGAATAGAACCCTTGTTATTCAATTATAATACATTTAACATTTATTTTGTAATTCTGTGTATCTTAATAACTCGCAGTTTTAGTCAATGCATAAACTATTTGACAGCAGAATTACAGTTACTGGTTAATTTTTGTAGTGAGTTTGCTGTGGGGCATGTAAGCTGATATGCATGGCTTGACCCTATGACTACAGCAAGCTGTTCGTGTTAAACAGAGCTGTGTGCAGCTGAAGTACCTAAGGTGTGAACAATATCAGTAAAAGACACAACTGGTTGCTCGTATGAGATGCTGATTAGGAGAGCAACTGCTCAGCAGCAACAGTTTGGCACTGTTGCATGAGAAAAAAATTTCAGACACATTGCCACTCAGATATTACAGGAAAATCCATCATGAGGTGGTATACAAGGCATCAATAATATCACCCCTTTCCTTGGGTTATTGATTTCGCCACATTTTTTGGTCAAAAACAAAAGTTTGTAGTGCAATGATCAGTATGATGATATTCTTGACAACTGTCAACAGTGTTGACACCCAATGGATGATTCAACTTTATTCTAGGTCACCATGGTACTGCAACATCTCTGAATGTAATTTGACCCAATTTTAGTGTAGTACAACCACAATTTCTGCTCTGATATACTGGGTGGAATCATTAGGGACTGTTCAAAATCATGCAATGAAAACTGAATGTGACCTGACGCAGACTTGGGTGTTTATGCTTTTTCAGCCCTCTTGTTTCACGACCTCCTAAGGCATGACCATGGGATGCTGCAGCACTGACACACCCAGGAATAAAATGGCAAACACCTGCTCTAGTGTGGTAAAACCCTTGGTGCCACCTGTGTGCTATTATTCAGCCCCTTAAATACATACCTCGTCTCCCACTGGGATAAATGTCTTAATGTTTGTGGTGATTTCTTTGAATGTTGTGGCAGCTGTTCAGTTTTCATTTGACTGCCTCTTACTTAATCACCCTGCATTACTCTATGGAGTGGGAATGAAGCCCAACAGCACTTCATGTGCTTGGTCGAGTAATGGAATAATGAAGGGAGATGACCACTAGTGTACCTAGCAAGGCTGGGGGATTCAGAGAAATATGAATGATGCATGTGACACATTGACATGTTATCTGGAGGCAGCAGAATATTTCTGGGCCCAATGGAGCTCCAAACTGGCATGAATTGTAGAGAGAAACTAGATGCATTCTGTTAGTAGTATATTTTGTGTGTGTGTGTGTGTGTGTGTGTGTGTGTGTGTGTGTGTGTCCATCTCTGACTACAGTAAAGGGAAATAGAAAAGCTACACAAGGCACTATGCTATTTAACTGTTCTCCAGGAGCCAGTGACCCTAAGATTCTCCTATGTAACTGTATTTTAAGTGTTAGTATTAGTAACATAATTTTCAGTGGTTGCAGCCATATTACACTGAGATGACAAAAGTCATGGGATACCTCCTGATATTGTGTTGGACATGATTTTGCCTGCTGTGATGCAGTAACATGGCATGGGCTCAAAAGTTGTTGGAAGTCCCTCGCACAAATACTGAACCATGCTACCTCTATATCTGCCCATAATTGTGAAAGTGTTGTGGTGGAGAATGTTGTGCACAAACTGACCTCTCATTTATGTCCCATAGTTGTTTGATGAGATTCTATTTAGGTGATCTCGGTGGCCAAATATTTACTTGAACTGTCTAAAATGTTCTTCCAACCAACAGCAAACAATTGTGGCTCAGTGACATGATACATTGTCATCTATAAAAATTCTATCATTGTTTGTGTACACAAAACCCATGAATGGCTGCAAATCGTTTCCAAGTAGCTGAATGTAACTGTTTCCAGTTAATGATCAGTTCATTTGGACCAGAGGACCCTGTCCATTCCATGAAAACACAATCCTTACCGTTATGCACTCACCACTAGCTTGCACAGTGAATTATTGACAACATGGTCCATGGCTTCGTGGGATCTGTGGCACACCTCTATGATCAGCTCTTACCTACTGAAATTGAGACTCATCTGACAAGGGCATGATTTTCCAGTCATCTATGGTCCAACTTATGTGTTTGCAAGCCCAAGAGAGGCACTGCCCACTATCTCATACTGTTAGCGAAGACACTCACTCGGTCACCTGCTACCATAGCCCATGAATGCCAGATTCTGTCTCTCTGTCCCAATCGATATGTTAGCCATATATTCAGCATTCATTTCTGGGGTAATTTCCCACAGTGTTGCTTGTCTGGCATACAAATGATTTGGTCTTTCCATCAATACTTAAAAGACAAAGGTGCTTGCACAGCCAGCTCCTGGCTCTTCCCTTTCTGAATTCAGCATTTCCATTTCTGGATACACCCTTGGAACAAGTGGACCATTTCCTTTATCTAAGAAGAATACTGTCACCTAATTGCTCACCTGAAAAAGACTTGGAGAACAGAATAAGTGCTGCCCATGTAGCATTTTGTCGTCTCAGAAAACGAGTCTTCCTGAATAAAGACCTAACACTATACACCAAATTGACAGTGTATAAAGCTGTTGTCATCTCAATGCTGCTCTATGGTTGCAGAGCCTGGACATTATACTGCCATGATCTGAAGAAATTAGAACGCTTCAACGAACAGAAGCTAAGACACATCATGAACATGAAATGGGATGACTATATCGAATACCACTGTTCATGAGAAAGCAAAAATGAAATGTATAGAAGCTCTCATTATTGGGCACCACCTAAGATGGGTTGGGCATGTCCAGCAGATGAGAGAAGACAGATTTCCATGTCAAATCCTTGACATTGAAGTGAGCACAGGTAAACGGCTGTGAGGTGCCCTCTGAAACACCATAAGGATCAGTATAAAAAAAATCTAAAAACCTTGAACATTGATCCGAGTAACTGGTCCACCATGGCAGAAGACTGCAGTCACTGGCACTCAACTACCTCAAATGTTCTTCAGAACTTTGAGTGGGAATGTCAAAGACTGGAGAATGACAAACGCCAGAGATGCAAACTCCTCCAGGCCCAGCCTCGTTCCCCACCTTCCATCATTTTTAATTTTTATGGTCACATGTTCCATACTAGGATTTGACTACTAAGCCATCAAAGACATTTCCACACCTGAACCATGACAAAGGAAATCTCAGGAGAGAAATGAAAACTCTGATATGAGTATGAGCCAATGACGACGACGCTTGTTTGGTAGCACTGACAACTCTATTCAAATGCTGCTCCTCTCAGTCGTTAAGTTAGGTTATTGGCCACTGTGTTTCTCTTGGTGAGAGGTAAGGCCTGAAATTTGTTATTCTTGTCACACACTTGACACATTGGATCTTGGAATATTGAATTCCCTGATGGTTACTAAAATGAAATGTCTTATGCATCTAGGTGCAACTACCATTGCACTATCATAGTTTGTTAATTCTCATAATCATGTCGGAATCCTTTACTCATGAATCATCTGAATGCAAATGACAACTCTGCCAATGCACTGCCCTTTTATGTCTTGTGTACAACATACCACCTATATATGTCCTTATCACTATCCCATGAGTTTTGTCATCTCAGTGTGTATGCTGCAGAAAAATCAAGGTGGCACAATAGTAATAGGAGTTTTTTTATAATAGCAATACTTCTATTGTTTTTTATTGTAGTAGTAGTACATGCTGTTGTAGCAGTGCTAATAGTAACAGGTATCAAGATAACTATAAACTGTTATGATTTTAGGACTGATGTAGATGGCATATTGATAACGTTTTGAGTGGTCTGGTTACCATTATATGCATGGTTTGTATATTCTTAAACAGTTAAAAGTGTCCTTTGTAAGTTTTGTGGCTTTGTTCGAAACACGCAGCCCATGACACTCATCATGGCATATTCATAAAGTGTCTATTTCAAAAACTTTCATGAATCTGCAAAATTGTTTATGAATTCCAAATGGCATAAAGATGTAATTGAGAGTGTTATGACAGACAAAACTAAGAATGTAGAAGAACTCTTTAATCAGAATCTTGAGAAATTAGTACAAACTAATTATGATAATCTGAAATAGTTGTTTCTCAGTTATTTTTGGTGTTATATGACTTGCCTTTAAGAGGAAAAATAAACTAAAATAAATTTGTAGTTTTCACATAAAATGACTGGAAATTGATGTTGAACTTGTGGTAGTTGATCAAAAATGCAAAGTATGGGAAATGTTATTCATAAGGAATTTTAATGAGATGGAAATGATTAATTGAAAGAACAGAGTTTACAATGGAACCAACTGTAAATGACGTAAATGCCAGGGAAAAGTAAAATCGAGGATTGTGAAAATACGTTTTACTGTATATATATATATATATATATCTAAAAAGAAAGATGATGAGACTTACCAAACAAAAGCGCTGGCAGGTCGATAGACACACAAACAAACACAAATATACACACAAAATTCAAGCTTTCGCAACAAACTGTTGCCTCATCAGGAAAGAGGGAAGGAGAGGGAAAGACGAAAGGATGTGGGTTTTAAGGGAGAGGATAAGGAGTCATTCCAATCCCGGGAGCGGAAAGACTTACCTTAGGGGGAAAAAAGGACAGGTATACACTCGCACACACACACATATCCATCCACACATACAGACACAGACCTTCCCCTCTTTCCTGATGAGGCAACAGTTTGTTGCGAAAGCTTGAATTTTGTGTGTATATTTGTGTTTGTTTGTGTGTCTATCGACCTGCCAGCGCTTTTGTTTGGTAAGTCTCATCATCTTTCTTTTTAGATATATTTTTCCACGTGGAATGTTTCCCTCTGTTATATATATATATATATGGTTAGTGTGTTTATGGTATTGCTGGATACTAAAACTAATAGGAGAAAATAATGAGCAGTTAACAGTATTCACAAAATTCCTAAATCAATTTTACATGGAAAATGTTTTGCCCCTACTGAGATGTAGACCTGCGAGCACCCCTGTTCAAATCAAATGGCTCCAAGCACTATGGGACTTAGCATCTGGCTGTAGCATCACTGGTGCTTGCAGTACCACCGGATAAGGGCATATCTTGATTTGCTGTTTGATGTGCCTACATCAACTGCATGATTGCTGGGTTCCATGACAGGCAGCACTACAGGCCACCATCTCTATCTAGAGTGTTTTCGGTAATTTTTATTTCACTGGATTCTTTAATTACAAAGTTTTAGAAGCCATTAATGCAAGCCTTGTCATATGTTTCATCAAATATTATCCAGTGACCATTTTCTATAGCATGCTCAGCTAAAGCAGATTTCTTGTGTAGCATATGTGATAAAACATCTAATGTTCCTTCCTGCTTTGTTCTACAGTGTGCACTGTTTGTCAGATATAAGACTGGCAATAACAACAAGTTATTTAAGGGACATACCAGCAGCCCACTGGTAGTCATACCACTTGACATTGACCAAGGACTGCTTGGCCAATGTCTCATGTAATTTTAATCACTTAACACAGCTGAAAACATGGGGACTTTTAATTCAGTGGATGGAAGAAGGCTTCAGTGGGGGAACCTCACAAAAATTACAGGAAATGTAACACATAAATAATCCAGTGAATTTCAGACAGTCACTTAGAGTCAAGGAAACTGTACACAGTTTGAGGAATTCCTAACTTGAACTTTTGAGTGGAAAATTATGGTTAGTCAAATTCTATTACAAAAAGCTTTGTTGACAATGAGGTTTAATGCAAATGGTGATCTCTTGAAAATCATTTCTTGAACTCTGGTAAGTCAGTACATGACTTGATAGCTCATGGTGATAATACTGAAAAAATTGACATGTGTGCAGCTTATTAATAAGTATGCCTCCAGAATGTAAATTATTGTTACTGTTCTTGAAACTTTGTGAAGTGATAAAATTAAATGTTCTTTTGTGAAACATAGACTATTAGATGTACAAACAAAACATAATAATTTTAAAGGTAGCAGCCCATTTGCTGCCTTCATCTCCAGCATTTGTCTTGCACCAAGGCATCAAGTAACACCTATGTCTCAAGGTATGTGAGGTGCAAGATCCAAATATACTTGTTACAGATGTGAGAAACTGTGAAACATTAGTGCACACTAAAGATCAAATTTAAAAGTAACATGTCCATAAATGTCGTGACTATTTTATGAGAAGCAAAAGGAAATGAAGACAATTTTCATAAATCTAAATTAATCAGTTTTAAAGTAAAGAGTATGAGTTGAGATACTCTCCACCTAATGGATAAATTTACAGTGATAAACAGCAACCAAAGAAATTGAAAAAAATTATACAAATTATCAAATCACTACTTGCTTGTGGACTGTTGGTTCAATACCATCATCACACTCATAAACTGCAGTTAACTGTTTGATAATCTAGTGAACAGTACTTATATTCTATTTATGCTTCTGTCACTCTAATCTGGCAGGTTCTACATCAGTGAAAATCCATATATGCTCTTGTTAGAGTTCCATTCCATCATCATTTGTGAGATGGAAATTGACAAGGGACCTCTAGTAGAAAATTTTGGATTTTGAGGTTCAGTATTGAATTATGAACACTTAATAAATAAAAAATAAAAAGAATAAAATAAATTTACCTGAATGAACTATAAGAAGCTGAATATTAGTGATGGAAAATAGGTGTTTTGTGATAAAGAATTTTTAAATTTCATTTTATTGCTCTTGTTTAATTTTACTCATTTAAGAAACGAATTCTGCTTGTATATTACCCTTAAAGTGACCTTTGTCAAATGGTTCAGATTTTTTTAAAGTTAACATTACACAATAAAGTGATTAACCCATTCAGACTTACAGCACATTATATATTTTTTTTTAAGTTAACATTACACAATAAAGTGATTAACCCGTTCAGATTTACAGCACATTATAGTGAACAAATATTTAAAAACAAATAAACTTATCCCAAATTGAGAGACATTTGCATATCTGCACTTTTTTGGCAAATTATTGGTATTTTTACTTTGTGTTATGGCATCTCTTACCCCAAATTTTGATTTTGAATCTATTTATAACCCAAAACCATCTTAAATTGTGAATTCACAAAAGTTCTAAAAATATTTATTTCTCACATGCCATATTTTAAAGTGACCAAAGGATTTAATTTTCTACTTATAAAATACTTGTGTTGAAAGGGATTTTAGATTTTTCACAGAGTTTTGCTTCATCTTCTTTGGTTCTAGACTATCTGGCTAGCGAAGTTCTTCCTCAGGATTTTTACTGTCGCTGTCACTGCCACTGTCACTGTCACGTTCTGGTTCAGGTTCTCGTTCTGGATTTACTTCAGAATGTAGAATGTCTTTTTATTTCTTTGTGCAATAGATCCTACTGTTTTTAAAATGTAATATTTTGATTGCCTTGTCTTCCCTGCTAGAATTACTGCACTTGGAAATCAAACAGATCCAGTTTCTCCATGAAACACATGGCATGCAAATTCATTTCCATCAGTGTCTATTTGGTAATGTACACTAACTCTGTAGCTAACAATGAACTTAAAGTGGATGTAATTAGTTATGTGAGGTACCTTGTTAGCATTACTATTCATCTGGATATTTAGCCTATCATAAATATTCACCTTTGTCTTTTCTAGCAGTAACAGCAGAGTTAATATGTATTGTAGAGTGTAGGTTTTTGCTGTGACAATAATGTCAGCTGTCAGCTGCCAATTTAGGGCTGCCAACAGCAAATTGGTAATATCTGTAGGCATTTGTACCTGTTGTTGTTGTTGTGGTCTTCAGTCCTGAGACTGGTTTGATGCAGCTCTCCATGCTATTCTATCCTATGCAAGCTTCTTCATCTCCCAGTACCTACTGCAACCTACATCCTTCTGAATCTGCTTAGTGTATTCATCTCTTGGTCTCCCCCTACGATTTTTACCCTCCACGATGCCTTCCAATACTAAATTGGTGATCCCTTGATGCCTCAGAACATGTCCTACCAACCGATCCCTTCTTCTGGTCAAGTTGTGCCACAAACGTCTCTTCTCCCCAATCCTATTCAATACTTCCTCATTAGTTATGTGATCTACCCATCTAATCTTCAGCATTCTTCTGTAGCATCACATTTCGAAAGCTTCTATTCTCTTCTTGTCCAAACTATTTACCGTCCATGTTTCACTTCCATACATGGCTACACTCCATACAAATAGTTTCAGAAATGACTTCCTGACACTTAAATCTATACTCGATGTTAACAAATTTCTCTTCTTCAGAAACGCTTTCCTTGCCATTGCCAGTCTACATTTTATGTCCTCTCTACTTCGACCATCATCAGTTATTTTGCTCCCCAAATATCAAAACTCCTTTACTACTTTAAGTGTCTCATTTCCTAATCTAATACCCTCAACATCACCCGACTTAATTCGATTACATTCCGTTATCCTCGTTTTGCTTTTGATGATGCTCATCTTATATCCTCCCTTCAAGACACCATCCATTCCGTTCAACTGCTCTTCCAAGTCCTTTGCTGTCTCTGACAGAATTACAATGTCATCGGCGAACCTCAAAGTTTTTATTTCTTCTCCATGGATTTTAATACCTACTCCGAATTTTTCTTTTGTTTCCTTTACTGCTTGCTCAATATACAGATTGAATAACATCGGGAAGAGGCTACAACCCTGTCTTACTCCCTTCCCAACCGCTGCTTCCCTTTCATGTCCTTCGACTTTTATAACTGCCATCTGGTTTCTGTACAAATTGTAAATAGCCTTTCGCTCCCTGTATTTTACCCCTGCCACCTTTAGAATTTGAAAGAGAGTATTCCAGTCAACATTGTCAAAAGCTTTCTCTAAGTCTACAAATGCTAGAAACGTAGGTTTGCCTTTCCTTAATCTTTCTTCTAAGATAAGTTGTAAGGTCAGTATTGCCTCACGTGTTCCAGTATTTCTACGGAATCCAAACTGATCTTCCCCGAGGCCGGCTTCTACTAGTTTTTCCATTCGCCTGTAAAGAATTCGTGTTAGTATTTTGCAGCTGTGGCTTATTAAACTGATTGTCCGGTAATTTTCACATCTGTCAACACCTGCTTTCTTTGGGATTGGAATTATTATATTCTTCTTGAAGTCTGAGGGTATTTCACCTGTTTCATACATCTTGCTCACCAGATGGTAGAGTTTTGTCAGGACTGGCTCTCCCAAGGCCGTCAGTAGTTCCAATGGAATGTTGTCTACTCTGGGGGCCTTGTTTCGACTCAGGTCTTTCAGTGCTCTGTCAAACTCTTCACGCAGTATCGTATCTCCCATTTCATCTTCATCTACATCCTCTTCCATTTCCATAATATTGTCCTCAAGTACATCGCCCTTGTATAGACCCTCTATATACTCCTTCCACCTTTCTGCTTTCCCTTCTTTGCTTAGAACTGGGTTTCCATCTGAGCTCTTGATATTCATACAAGTGGTTCTCTTTTCTCCAAAGGTCCCTTTAATTTTCCTGTAGGCAGTATCTATCTTACCCCTCGTGAGATAATCCTCTACATCCTTACATTTGTCCTCTAGCCATCCCTGCTTAGCCATTTTGCACTTCCTGTCAATCTCATTTTTGAGACGTTTGTATTCCTTTTTGCCTGTTTCATTTACTGCATTTTTATATTTTCTCCTTTCAGCAATTAAATTCAATATTTCTTCTGTTACCCAAGGATTTCTACTAGCCCTCGTCTTTTTACCTTTGTGATCCTCTGCTGCCTTCACTACTTCATCCCTCAAAGCTACCCATTCTTCTTCTACTGTATTTCTTTCCCCCATTCCTGTCAATTGTTCCCTTATGCTCTCCCTGAAACTCTGTACAACCTCTGGTTTGGTCAGTTTATCCAGGTTCCATCTCCTTAAATTCCTACCTTTTTGCAGTTTCTTCAGTTTTAGTCTACAGTTCATAACCAATAGATTGTGGTCAGAGTCCACATCTGCCCCTGGAAATGTCTTACAATTTAAAACCTGGTTCCTAAATCTCTGTCTTACCATTATATAATCTATCTGATACCTTTTAGTATCTCCAGGGTTCTTCCATGTATACAACCTTCCATCATGATTCTTAAACCAAGTGTTAGCTATGATTAAGTTGTGCTCTGTGCAAAATTCTACCAGGCGGCTTCCTCTTTCATTTCTTAGCCCCAATCCATATTCACCTACTACGTTTCCTTCTCTCCCTTTTCCTACACTCGAATTCCAGTCACCCATGACTATTAAATTTTCGTCTCCCTTCACTATCTGAATAATTTCTTATATTTCATCATACATTTCTTCAATTTCTTCGTCATCTGCAGAGCTAGTTGGCATATAAACTTGTACTACTGTAGTAGGTGTGGGCTTCGTATCTATCTTGGCCACAATAATGCGTTCACTATGCTGTTTTGTAGTAGCTTACCCGCATTCCTATTTTCCTATTCATTATTAAACCTATTCCTACATTACCCCTATTTGACTTTGTGTTGATAACCCTGTAGTCACCTGACCAGAAGTCTTGTTCCTCCTGCCACCGAACTTCACTAATTCCCACTATATCTAACTTTAACCTATCCATTTCCCTTTTTAAATTTTCTAACCTACCTGCCCGATTAAGGGATCTGTCATTCCACGCTCC
The DNA here is from genome assembly GCF_023898315.1 of Schistocerca nitens. Lineage (NCBI taxonomy): Eukaryota > Metazoa > Arthropoda > Insecta > Orthoptera > Acrididae > Schistocerca > Schistocerca nitens. The sequence continues at coordinate 582,785,520 of NC_064618.1, forward strand.
GATCCGTAGAACACCAGTTTTCTTTCTCCTGATAACGACATCCCCTTGAGTAGTCCCCGCCCGGAGATCCGAATGGGGGACTGTTTTACCTCCGGAATATTTTACCCAAGAGGACGCCATCATCATTTAATCATACAGTAAAGCTGCATGCCCTCGGGAAAAATTACGGCCGTAGTTTCCCCTTGCTTTCAGCCGTTCGCAGTACCAGCACAGCAAGGCCGTTTTGATTATTGTTACAAGGCCAGATCAGTCAATCATCCAGACTGTTGCCCTTGCAACTACTGAAAAGGCTGCTGCCCCTCTTCAGGAACCACACGTTTGTCTGGCCTCTCAACAGATACCCCTCCATTGTGGTTGTACCTACGGTACGGCTATCTTTAACGCTGAGGCACGCAAGCCTCCCCACCAACGGCAAGGTCCATGGCTCGTACAGAAAGGGACCACTTCTCTAGTTTGGCATAAATGTATTCACAAGACTTTCTGTTTTATACAAAGCTGCTCTGAGCTCCCTAAAATGCCTATAAAATTAAGGAGATACAGTTTTGTGAAGCATTACATATGCATCTGTGAGATTTAAGAAAGGGGCCTCTTGTCATGCCATTGCTATTCCCCCATAATGACAAGTGATCATTTTTCAGCAGACTGACATCAATAGCTTTCAAAGATATCATTGACTCCTGCTGGATTCAAACAACTTTCAGATCAACATGGGCATGTCCAGAATGAAGTAAGTTCCTGCAATACACAAAAAATGAACCTTTTTTTGCTTGTATTGAAAATTTACCTCCCCACCAAAAGGTCCTTTTTTGCTTTCCATTTCACATTTACACAAACAGAAACAAGTTTTTGAAAATAAAATTATTATATGGTATTTGATTTAGGTTCAAAGATTTTAAAAATCCAGTGAAGCTTCTGCCACTTTGGTATTCTCAGGTATTCCTGTCACAGCAGTTACATGCTGATATTTATCTACTTTAACTGCATATAACATTTGTTGTCTTGTCTTAATAACTTAAATTGGTAGTATCTTGTCACTTCAGAATTATGAGGTCTGATGTGAAGCTCAACAACAAATGAGTAGCCAAGTGCCAGCAACTCTCTTTCTCACTCCCACAGAGACTAAAATTTTTTACGCAACTTGCGTTATTTGCTTACTGACTAAATAATAACTGTTGTATGATGTCTAATAACAAATTTTATAACAGATCATATCTAAAATACTTTTCTATTTTCTCTTATGTCACTTACACGAAATATTCAAACTTGGAAGAAATTATTAATGTGTTGGACAACGTTATAAAAGTTGAATTACTTGCAAACATTTTAAGGTATTGCTTCAGTGGAAACAGAGCAAATATGGGAGTAACTCTTGATGAAATTGCTGAAATACTTAAACCAACCTGTGTATGTATGGATTTGGAATAATTATTCTTCACCAATTGTTCACTGTTGGTACTCCACAGGCAGTGGATGTAGATGCATTGTGAACCCAGTGATTCGGAAACAAATTCTCGACAGGAATTTACACATTTTTCCTAGATTTTTGTCCAGAGAAAGTGTGAGAACTTTTGTATTTGTAATGCTGTTGGCTCTTGTGTAGTTTCATTGCACTGTCTTTCTTTGTCTTTAAGGCTGTTTGCAAAGCATGATTTCACTTGTAATTCTTATACATGGTAACAAGGAGCTTGGTGCAAAGTTCTGAAAGACAGGATATTAATGTGTCTCACACTGCACCACATCTACACTTATTATCAAAAGTACAACCATATCAGTTATCAGATGAAACATGTGACTGGACTGAGGATTTCTTGATAGGAGGATGCAGCATGTTATGTTTGATGGAGATTCATTGATACATGTAGAAATTACTTTATGTGTACCCGAGGGAAGTATGTTAAGTCCTTTGCTGCTCACATTGTATATCAATAATCTTATGGTCAGTATTAATGCAGTGGTCAAAATAAACACTGAATATTGTTTTATTGGCAATACTGGACATAGTAGAAATCAAAACTGAGTTTGTTCTGTCAGTGACAGTCATAAGAAAACAAAAATAAAGAAGATGAACAAATTTCCTCCTGATAAACACAAAAAAAGAACAAAGACACTGGTTAGACTAGGCTAACTCCTTACTAAATTAACCAGCAAAGCCTATGGGATATTGTCCATTCCCCTATAGTGGCCTCTATGATGTGCTGTAAGGTCACTAGTAGGGCAGGACAATTATAAACTACTCATTTTAGCTTGGTTGATGCATTCTCAATGCAACTGAGATCCACAGATTATTGAGGCCATTCCATCTGACTGATTCTATGCTCCACTGGGAGGGTGTTCACAAGATTGTGATGATGAGAAGAAGCATTGCCCTCCATCAGCATGAATCCTGCTTCAATATGTTCACCAAATGGGGCCACATTGCATGAAATGATATTGTTCCTATACTAAACACCAGTAAATTTCCCATGTACTGGCACATGGAGATTCTTTCGGCCACATGATTCCTCCCTAAAATATGACTGAACTATCTTGATAAGAGTGGTGGTCTATAATACATTTCAGGTGTACACCTTGTCATTGATGCCTCCAAATGTGCATATCGGTATTTTCTGGGTGGAGACTGATATGAATCTCATCAAATGTGAACACTATGTCCCAGTGTGCTTAGTCCACAAAGAGTGGTTTGGTACCCATGTGACACGAGCCCTGCTCTAAATCCAATTTAGAGGAGCTGCCGTGAGAAGTGTTTTTACACATAATACCTGCTTGTGGAGCATGTTTCATATTGTTTGTGTTGTCACCTGCACTCCTGCAGCTGTTTGAAGCTGCCACCATAGACATATAGCAATGTATTGGCAGTTTCTGTTTGCTGTTGTATGCAGATATTGGTCCTGCACAGCTGTTGATTTCTTCTTTGGCTAATTCTACAATGATCCTCAGCTGATCCTTTTGCTAGAAACTTGTTCCAGACTGCAGAGACATCACTTTTGACTCACAGTGATATTCCCTTCTACATCTGCTGGTCTCATTCCCTGCAGAATTAGTGTGACTATATGGAGCCTCACAAATCTCACAATGACACTCAGTATTGTTTACAGGTGACACGATTGCCATAGACTGTGCCTATTGCACCCTCATGGTAGAAAAACGGATTGTTCTCACTAGAATTACATTAAAAACTAACCAGTGAGTTGATATCATAATGAATTTTGCATTACAACATTCAGTATTAAAGTTTTGGCAAAATGCAAGATTTATTTTGACCACTTTAGTAGTGTCAGACTTTTTGCAGCTGATGCAGTTATGTACCGCCCAAGTGCATGGGACCTGTACCAAATAGGACTAGCAGGGATACTGTACATGTACAGAGAAGCACAGCATGAATGAAGCACAGCATGAACCCATAGGAGGGTGGCTCAGAGATGCTGAGAGAACTGAACTGGCTGACCCTTGACGACAGATGGAGCTTATCCTGAGAAAATCTACTGACAACGCTTCAAGAACCAGCTATAAATGATCACTCTTGAAATAAACTACAAACTTCTATATATCATTCCCACAGGGATCATGAGGATAAGACTAAATTAATTACAGCACACACACAGGCATTTGCATAATCATTTTCTTCCCATGCTCCATATGTGAATGGAATGGGAAAAAAACCTAATAATTGGTACAATGGGACACACCCACTGCCATGTACTTCACAGTGGTTCCCAGAGTATTCATGTAGATCTAGGTATAATGCTGCATACATTGTTAGATCCTTATTGTGAAGATATTTTTGGAATAATGTATCAGACTTGTTGCCAAAATGCCTATATTGTAACATTTTGAGATGATATTATGCAGAGTTACAGACACACTCACAAGATTAACTAATCTCAGCTGAGATTTTCAGATGAGATATTTCATCTTGATATTGCCATCAGGGATGGCATTTTATGTGCTACAGTGCTGTAGGCTGTAAAATAATTGAAATTCCTGGATGGACAAGTTTGCAGATTAAGGGAAAGGCAACTCCTTTTCTACAGAGGATCAGTGTGTGACACATACAAATGCATGATAAAAAACACTTAACACTAGTTTTCAAACACATTTACACACACAACCTCACAGACATGCAAACATACATGCTCAGACTAATAATTTTACTTCTACTCTTTTTCTAACTTCATGAAGTCACTGTACACAAATACACACAGTCCTGTGGGAGCAATAACACTGACTATGTATTAGCAGTTCAAGCAGATGATTTGGTAAAAATTAGAAGTTCAGGTAGAGAGGGAATGGGAAGGGAAACTGATAAACCTCAGTAAAATGAGGATTAATGATAGAAAAAATCAAATAACTTAATGAAGCAGGCTCAAAAAATTTGACTGAGGGGGAGTGAAGAAAAATGTGGAAAGAGGAGGGGGGTTGGGGGCAATGTAAGGTTATGAAACAGTTACGAAGGAAAATAATAAAGAGAAAATGATGAGGGGAAGAATTGGTGAGAGAAGAAAAGAATGGAAAGGATTTTGTTAAAAATGAGGACTAGCGGATATTTTAACATGGGTATTTTGGGGGAGGGACAGATTCCAAATAAGTAGTTCAGAGGAGTGTTGCTGGGAGGAGAGCCCAAATGATATGGCTACTGAAGCACTTTTAGAAGTTAGTGTTGTGATGGTGTCCCATTACCTAACCAGGCAACTGAGTTTGCTGTTAGACAAAGTTTACAGTGCTTATTTGTAAGCACAGACAACTTGTTAATGTGAGATAATGTAGATAAAATTTATTAATGCAATATAACAGCATAATTTAAATTAATGTTAAAGCACAATCTGTTTTTGTTTTTAATGTATTGACACTTTTAATTATTTTTAGTAATCTGAGTTTTCTTTTTAGTGTAAATGGAACTTTTGTGATTGGTTCAAGCAGTGAACTGAAACTACTGTTTGGTTTTACTAATAAAAAGGAACCAGCTTACCAGACTATTCTGCATGTGAAAATTCCAGAACCTGTAAAACGTCTTAGGCTCCACAAAGATTGTTATGAGACTATAAGTTTGATGGAGACAGTTCTGCATTGTAACCTAAAGTCTCCACTGGATTATAATGATGAGGTAAGGTGCATATCACTGTTTCATTATCAGTATCAATAAATTAGCATATAACATATCCAAAGTAGTACTCACTAAGGAGAGAAGATACACTGAGATGACAAAAGTCATGGGATACTTCCTAATATGATGTTGGACCTCCTTTTGTCTGGTGTAGTCAGCAACTCAATGAGGCGTGGACTCAACTAGTCATTGGAAGTCCCCTACAAAAATATTGAGTCATGCTGCCACTATAGCACTCCATAACTGCAGAAGTGTTGACAGTGTAGGATTTTGTGAATGAACTGATTTGTCAATTACTTCCCGTAAGTGTTCAATGGAATTCATGTCCTGCAGTCTGTGTGGCAAGATCATTCACTTGACTTGCCCAGAATGTTCTTCAAACCAATCATGAAGAACTGTGTTTAGGTGACATGCCACATAGTCATTGATAAACATCTCATTATTTTTTGGGAACATTAAGTCCACGAATAGTTGCAAATGGTCCCCAAGTAGCCAAACATAGTGATTTCCAGGCAATTGTTTGTTCAGTTGGTCCAGGGTATGCAGTCCATTTCATGTAAACACAGCTCACAGCTTCTGTCTCTCATATAGTTGATAATATTAATTATACACATATGGTGTCATCTACTCTTGTTTTCAATAAACTTAAAAACTCAGGCATTCATATTTATTCTAATAGCTAGGTCTTAACACAAGTGCATTATGTTGTGTGTTACATTCTGTTAACTATGCAGCTTCTCAAAAGTAATCAAATATGCAAATTAGTGATGGTCTTTCACCTGCTAAACAAACAAGTGAAAATATTTATAGACAGGTCTCACTGAGATCTATCTGTTGACACCTCACTGAGGGTTTATCAGTTTTATTAAAATAGAATGTTTCGCATCAACGCTTATTCCAATGCAGAGAAAAAATTCATTCTGGAAACAATAGCTCCACAATATCTTTTCTTCCAGGAGTGTTGGTCGTCCAAGGTATATTTGATAACTTACTTCTGTGAGGTTTGGAAGCTAGAAGATGAGGTACTGGCAGCACTGAAATTGGGAGGCCACCTCACAAGTTGTGCTTGGATAGCTCACTCAGTAGAGTACTTGCCCTCAAAAAGCATAGGTCCCATTTTCAAGTCTCAGTCTGTTGCAAAGTTTCAAACTGTCAGGACATTATGAAGCACGATACATTACATTTCAGAGTGTAAACGATCCTCCAGCTGTGGCTATGCAATGTCTCCTCAGTATCATTTCTCCCAGAAATGCTAGTCGACAGAGTATGCAGGGTAATTTCTGTCAAGTTTGGAAGGTAGAAGATGAGGTATTGCCAAAAGTGAAACAGTGAGGGTGGCTCGTAAGTCATGCTTGGATAGTTCAGTTGGTACAGCACTTGTCTGTGAGAGGAAACGGTCCCAGGTTCATGTACCAGTTTGACACACAATTTTAATCTGACAGGAAGTTTTTTATTAACATAGTTAATATTGGAATTTGGTAGTAAAATTGATCAGTTGCAGCTCTGGAAATTCTAATTGTATTACAGAACTTGATTGCCATAAATTACATCCCAACTTTGTCTTTAATTCACTGTTTCCACCTACTGAATGTCTCTATTCTTTTACTAAATATAATGACATGTGAAGAACACAAAATGCCGCTATAGGATTTTAACTTCTGCCTCTTTACTTGTAGACAGCCCACTTGCTTCACTATGGCAGGGTAGTTCCAACCCCCAGCCAATCACAGCCCATCCTCTCGGCTAAGACATGGCACCTGTTCTCAAGAATGTGTATATGTCACCAATTTGGTTGCTGTCTAGTGTGCATCTCTCATAAATAAGCAAGCTATCATGCAGTCATGCTTATTGAAATATCACCTGATGAAGATTTCATCTCATTACCTTAAATGTTGAGAACAGTTAAACTTGTTATCCAGTTGGACACCCAATGAATTTTGTGCAGAAAGTTTCACCAGATTGTTTCAGCTCTTATATCAATTGATAATGATAGCAAGTCATTTTTGCTTCTTTACAAACTTTATAGTACCTCAGTCATCCTTTAAACTAACTGGAAGATCATTTGTATAGGTTTGGTACAAGAGTGGGATTAATATTGATTGCCACATGTTACATTACCCCATTGTGAGATCAGTTTCATTCTTCTGATAAAATCTGTCTATATGACTCCCTATTTTCTACTTTGAAGAGAAGACGCCATCCATGCAAGAGGGATTGCATTAATGAGATAAAATTCTTGTTCAGTAGGTGGAAGTTTATAGTCCTCAACATCAGTGTCTATAACAGTATCACAGAACACACCAACAGGATAACTTTTGTGTTTCTGCCACCTTGAAGTATTCTTTTATCTTATACCAGAGAGAATCTCATTTCTTCCAGCTGTTCTTCCCATAATGTTACTTTTAATATGAAGAAGAACAGGCTATGTACTGGCCACAGCCTGGTTTATTGGTCAGACTACAACTCAAGCTCAACTTTCAACTCAGATTACAAATTAGTCATTTCACAAGAACATCTTGTCTGACAGATTTCTGTCATCAGATTCTTCTCTTTTCTCTATTCTACATTGTTAGATCGGTTTTTCTAAAAAACATGGACCTTTTCCATGGAGGAACTCCATGATGTGACTCTCAGTACTTCTGACCGTCACTACCTTCGTGTAGCCCTCATGTAGCGCAAAGTCGAGTTATGAATTTTGAAGCAAATTAATAATTTGGGTGGCTGGTCACTTTTTTACAGCACCTGGTATGGTGAGTTAGTGTGGAGGGAGAAGTAGCAATGATATAATTTGTATAAACAGTTTTCATAATACTCATCTATTATTCTTCTTCTTTGTTTTAAATTGCACACTCATAGTGAATTCTGAAATGCAACTTTTTACAATGATCTAGAGGATGCTCAGCTTCATTTTGTTAAATAGTAAGAACACTGGTGGACTTTCTGTTGTTGAATACATACATTAAGTGTTTATATAAGTTGACATTTACACATTGTCGTACAGCTGTATGGTAGTGGATTTCTGGGTTTTGAGTCTTCAACTTGGGAATCGGTCAGTTCATACGATCCGATATCAGTTACTACCTTTATCTAACCATATCTAGTTTTATTACAACTACCCTCCAAATATTTTGAAACCATAAAATGTGAAAAAAGTTTTGATTCAAAATAATAAACCTTGTTATGCCTAAAAGATTTGCGAGTATAACAAATCAATATTCCTAAGTTCTTCATTACCTGATATACAGCAGTTTTAACTACCTTAATATCATTACTTCATTCAAATGAGGGCAAGAGCAAAATTTTGCCTTACATAGTTCTCTTCTCACAAATTTTCAAAACAATTACAAAGTTTAACCTTTTACCTATTCTGTAGCTCTCAAATTGTTGCCAGATGTCATATAACATAAATGATATAAACAAAAGATGGTATACATAACAAAAATATCTACTTATATCTCTGTCCTTTGACTTAAAGCTGTGTTCATTGATTGTATCCTAGTGGCAAGATAGTAGAATCTGTATTTCATGAGAACGTCTAAGTATTTTAATATACCTAAAATTCTTGTGATCAACAAATGTCTATAATTAACAACTACACAAAACATTTCTTTATATGCCTTCATAAAACAACATTTATAAATCTCTCTTCAATTAATGAAATATTATTGACTGAAAGAACCCTACAACCAAAATAAAACAACTTTGTCCACATTGAGTTATTTGAAGTGCTTTAAAAAAAATGCAGCAAAATACACTGAAGTGGCAAAGAAACTGGTATAGGCATTCAAATGTAAAGAGGCAGAATACAGTGCTGTGCCTGGAAATGCCTATGTAAGACAAAAAGTGTCTGGCACAGTTGTTAGATTGGTTACTGCTGTTACAATATAAGGTTATCAAGATTTAAGTGAGTCTGAATGTGGTGCTGCAGTCAGCACATGAGCAATGGGATGCAACATCTCTGGGTTAGTGGTAAAGTGGGGACTTTCATTTCATGAGTGTACTGTGAATATCAGGGATCCAGCAAAACATGAAATCTCCAACATCACTGAGGCCACAAAAAGAGCTTGCAAGAACTGGACCAATGACAATTGAAGGGAATCGTTCAACATGACAGAAGTGCAACCCTTTCGCATATTGCTGCAGATTTCAATGCTGGGTCATCAACAAGGGTCAGCCTGCAAACCATTCAGCGAAACATCATCAGAGCTGAAGGCCCACTCGTGTACCCATGATGACTGCATGATACAAAACTTTATGCCCTGCCTGGGCTCGTCAAGACTGACATTGGACCATTGGTGACTAGAAACATGTGTCTGGTTGGATGAGTCTTGTTTCAAATTGTATAGACCAGATGGACGTGTATGGGTATGGAGACAACCTCATGAATCCATGGATCCTCCATGTCAGCAGGGGTCTGTTCAAGCTGGTGGAGGCTACGTAATGGTGTGAGGTGTGTGCAGTTGGAGTTATATGGGACTCCTGACACATGACTCCGACAGGTGACACGTACATAAGCATCCTGTCTGATCACATCCATTGTGCATTCCGAAGGACTTGGGAATTCCAACAGAACAATGCAACACCCCACAGGTCCAGAATTGCTGCAGAGTAGCTCCAGGAACACTCTTCTGAGTTTACACTAGCCACCAAACTCCCCTGACATGAACATTATTGAGCATATCTGGGATGCTTTGCAACATGATGTTCAGAAGAGATATCCACCCCCTCGTACTCCTACGGAGTTATGGAGAGCCCTGCAGGATAATGGCGTCAACTCCCTCCAGCACTCCTTCAGACATTAGTCAAATACATGCCACATCATGTTATGGCACTTCTGCATGCTCGCAGAGGCCCTGCACAATGTTAGGCAGGTGTAACAGTTTCTTTGGCTCTTTGTTGTACTTTAGATCACAGAACAAAATTAATGTACTTAGTTAGGAGCTTACTCCAATTGCTTAGAATACAAATCAGATGTTTTTCCAACAACATTTTACAATGACTTTTACATTCTTCAGTAATATCTTCATCTCCTTCATAATACACTACATCATCACACATCACTTTGGAAATTTATATTTGTTTCTTCTATCTAACTACCAGAATCCAATTCTCTTGCTATCTCACTTTCACATGGTTTAATAAAACAAATGTGCCTGCTCAACACTTACATTCATACCACATGAAACAGAACTTACATCATTAAACTACATTTCATTGCTTACAGCTTCAGCTGTCATAACAACATCAACACCTTTTTCTCTACTTAAACCTCTCTTATTTCTTTAAAGCAAGCATTCTTTCATGCATTACCATTTTGACCACAACATATGACACAGAAACCACTGTATCATTATTGTAAATGTTCACCTCTGTATTGGAGTAAACACTCCTTCTTGGTCATTACTATCTCTATAAACATCAGCAGCAAGCCTCCTTGCATATACTCAATAATCACTGACTTTCACTGAAGCAAACTCCACTTTATTTTCTTCAAAATTGTTACTGTTGCCCATCATTAACCTTCTATCTCATTCATTTTACCAACTCCACATTTTACCAAACTCACATATTACCAAACTCCGCAGTTGACTCTACTTTATCATCCCAAAGGGATACCAGAACCTTCTTACTTCCAAATTTAACTTTCATACAAAACATTGAACCCTCAGCATATAAAAATAAGCTACAACAAAAATTATTTCTTTCCCTACGTTACTAGAATCTTTTTCTGCACGAAATGGCAGATACTTTAAATGTAGAACTGTCCCCTAATCCACACGAGTTGTGGCAGCATCAACTAGAATAAACCCTGGATAGAAAAGAGTAAAACAAAAACTGAAGTGCACAGTGGGAGTGGAACCCTGATTGGAAAGACTTAGAATAAAGTGCACCAGAAAATAAGAATGGATACACCCAGCTAGTGTTCGTGAGTACCAAGCAGTGGTGGAAATCAGCAGACCCTCTACGTTAATTCAATGTGCAAGATCATTAATTTTATCACTCATTTTGTCCTTTAGTCTGTAAATACTACAAACATTTTGCATTCATTAGTTTTCATGTCACATAATGTATTATACACTAACATATGAAAAACTAGTTTTCAGGTCTTTTAAATTATATTACAGGATGAAATAGCTAGCTCATTCTTACATGTTTTTCTGAAAACTGAGCTATTTAGCTACTTATGTAGGAAAAAAATGACCATAAGTTGTGCCAAATATGTCAACAACACTGAATTTTTCTTTAAAATACTGTTCATTAATTATTTGTCACTGTCATATTTAATTTCTTCTTTCACATCTACATAAAGTACATTGATTCAGTGGGACAACATAAAAAATCTCTGTCATAGTAAACACAAGTAAATAATATACAGCACAAGAAATTGCAGTTATTATGTGAGAAATATTGTGGTGATTTCCACATACATTCCCAAAACTAGAACACAAGAAATAACAAAGTTTCATTTGATGACAAATAATTCTAGACAGTAATGCTATAACAGTTATTTTCAGATTCCAGAGTCCTTTTACACAAATATCGTGACTAAAAACAACATGGAAATGACACAAGCACTAATTCATTATATACAAAGGTGTTTAAATTATTAGACTAAAGACATTTTTTCCAAAACTTTCCATTTATTACACATTTACATCCACATACAGATTATATTTGTACATTGAATACTCTTTATGCATGCCTTTGTTCTTAATCAACATTTTTATCCTTTGTGGCACAGTTTTTATCAATGTTTGACATGGTGTTTTAATATCATTGTCATGGTACCAGATTTCCTCTAGTTTCTCCATGAGATCTTCTTTGGTTGTCACTGTAAATTTCCTTGTCCTCTGTTTCACAATAGCCCACAAATTTTCAATTGGGTTCATGTCAGGTCTATTCTCAGGCCAGGACAACACTTTCAGTTGCTTTTCTTCCACATACTTGGCTAAAATTTTGGCTTTGTGGCAAGGTGCCCCATCATGCATAAAAATGGCATCTTTATTAGGGAACCACTCATTTATTTGGGGGAAATGTTCCGTTTCAAGGATTTCTTTCGACTGTTCTTGCCTCATTGTCCCTTCAACAAGGTGTAATCTGTCAGGATCTTTCAAGGACATCATACTCCAGACAGTAACAGAATTTGGATGCTTCACACATTGCTGCACACACTCAGCTTTGAACTGTTCCCCATGTCTCCAACGATCATACTGGCTGCTTTCTTCCATCACAGTAAATACAGATTCCTCACTGAAGCATACCTGAAGCATGTGTACAGAATTGAAAGTTAGAAAAGTTGGGAATAATGGCATAGGAGACCTCAACAGTCTCAAAATTCAAATGTGCATGTCTTCAGTATCAATAAAACATCTTAATTTCAAGGCAAAACTCCTAACTTTAGACACCAGACTGACTTAATTTACCATATCATTGCACATACTTAGCACAGTCCTCAATTGTCCACTCCTGAAGTTGTTTAGCCCACTGCAATCCTTTGGTTTCCATGGCAGGTGTGATTTTCTGTTTTTTCCTTGGTCGGCATGCCTTTGAACCACTTTCAAACAGCCTCCTGCCGACTGTGATAGGTTAAACTTCAACACTCAAACCTTTCAGCTGATGCCTCATGTTTGTAGAAATAAGTTTATGGTTCATTGCTGCTGTGATTGCAGGTCTTCTCATTGTTCTAAGACTGATTTTTCTTTTACGTCCACATTTTCCTTTCCTGTCTGGCTTGTATTCACCAACTTTCTGCACTGAAAGTTTGATTCTGCTTATAGTTTTCTGCAATATTCTCATTCTGACAGCAATTTTCTGCTGTGTGTAATGATGTTCAGCAAGAAGTGCTACCACAGCCAAAACTTTCTGAGGTGAAACATCTTTTGTCTTCCCCATAACCTCACTTTCTTTGGATACTCCACAATGTATTTCTACAGCTAAAAACATGCAAGTTCACAAGCCATATAATGTCTTGTTAATGTAGCAAGAAGTTGACAGGATAAATAACAAGCTGAAGTACACCACAGAAACATTAAACATTACTGTAAACAAAGTTTCAGCACATGTACACAGACAACTAACGCCAACAAAATTTGGAGGGAAAAAGGCCAAATCTTACCAAATGTAAAAAATTCAGTGATCTATGAGTTGCTTGGAAGTGAAATTTCGTTGCATCGATCAAACCATTAAAACAAATCAATTATTACACTTTTCTCTCCTATTTTTACACCAGAAACTTAAGAGTATCAACAATAATCATTTAGTCTTATAATTTGAACACATCTGTACCACAAAGAAAGTTATATTAAAAATGGAAAAAATGGTCAGGAACTGACTGAGATTTGTACTTATGGCTTCAGTTTTTCAAGTGATTAGTTAGTTAAAACATTACTCCAAACATTGATAAATAACACTGTAAAAGAATCTTAGTACTTCTCATGAAAGAACACAATAAAATACAAATCATGACTTATTTACAACATGTAGAAAAGTATGACAGCATAAGCAAAAATAATAGGTGACCACAATTAAATTGTTTGCACACAAATTCATGAAAAACTGTGACTACATAGTTCTTCACATGGAATACGTACATGGTTTTTATAGTTGTTGCAACTATTACTATGTTACTTTCCAACATGAAAATTGTTACCATTTGTTGTTACCAATGATAACTGTTACCATTGTCGTTGCTATGTTTCCTCTTTACTGTGCCAATTTTGATTACTATCTCTTTCAAAATGCCCATTGTGGTTCTATTTCACTTTTTTCCAAAACCCTATTTAATTTACCTACATATTTCAAAAACTGGTGTATTGTATCATCTGTTCCATACACTGGGTCTCACTGTACCTTCTCCTTTTTAAGCTGTCAATCTGGCTGAACTAATTTTTTAACTTGATTTGTACAAAAATGTTTCACCCTAATACACCCTTCTGTGTAATTTGGTGCACTGAGAAATTCACTTTTTGTCTGACCAAAATCTATCTAAAAATCCTTTCTCGAAATCAGTTTTTCCTTCCGGTAAGTCTCCCCTGACTCAGGGTTCTGGCTGACTTTTCCAAACTTTACCCCTTTTCCAAAAGCTTGCATAGTTAAACCTTGTGTTGTATTCTCCTCCTGCCATATTTTTTTATCTGTCCAGTCATATTATACTGTCAAAAACTCATTATTTTCATTGTTATCATTCAAATACTTTGGAAAACTATAATTAGATACTAATTACATCTCTTCCACTTTGTGAATGGGTATGATTTTTTATGTTTGAAGCACTTCTGGAAAAATTCCTGTCTGGAGCATGCCATTACACATATGTATTAGAAGTTTACTCAGCTTTTGTAACAGTTATTTGTGTTCAGACTAGGTTTACCGTTAATGCCAGTTGAGTGCTTATTTAATAGTTCCTTGATAGCTTTTACTTCTTCTCTAGTTATGTTGGTAATAAACATTGAGTTTTTGTAACATCAGAGTTTTTTTCTCATTGGTTGCAAACTTCTAGCTAGAGTTTGTTTCTGGTTGGTTGCAAACTCCTAGCTTAATGGTTTTGTTTCAGATCTTCAGTTATTCTATAGTTGTTGAAGATGTTTAGCAACAATATGAAATAGGACAGATTGCTGTTAATCACATAGTTGTGTTGAACAGCAGATAGGCACACTGAAAGAAGACTGATAGATATTATAAGCTATGAGACAGACCTCAGACACACATGGCCACTGTCATCTCTGGATGCACAGTGGCCACGTGCATGTGAGTTGTGAGTGTGGGACAGGCAGGGGTGAAAGCCTCGCAGAACACTCGTCAGAATTCTGAGTCAGTGGAAAGATCATGTTCATGTGTGCGATTGGAGACATGAACTCCAGAAACAGTTGTCATTGGAGAGAGAAAAGATTCACTGTTTTGCAGAACATTGAGGTGACTAGGATATTCTTCTCAAATAGATATACTTGGTGTGAGCACTATTGAGTAGTCACAAGCCAGTGAACATCGTGCGTGAATGTGTCAGTGTGTAGGGCAAGGTTGTATGGTGCAAAGTTATTTGTTTTGACAGGCTGAAAGTAACTGTGCTGAGCTGCAGTGGAGGCGTACAGTGTATGATGCCAATGAAGTGGCTCTGCTCGGATATAGCAGTCGGCCATGTAGAGTGGTTGTGCACTGTGGTGACAATGTCTTGTGCAGGCAAGAATGCAGTGTACCCAGCAGCAGTCTACCCATGCCCAGGCACAGCAAGGATGGCGATTTCCTGTACAGGCACAGGAGCAGCAATCTTGGCAGAATCCTGCACAGGCCCAGGCATGGCACAGAAGGTGTATAGGTGCAGGGCAGGTCATGGAGAGACTGTGGTTTGTTGATCTGCAAAGGTTGTTGTTCCAGCCAAGCATGGTGATGTCAGAATTGGAAGCTATCAGGAGTAGTCAGTCAGCTTGGCTGCTATGTGCAAGGAAAGATGCAGAACCTGTTATTGCAGTGCATGATTGTCAACAATGTGAATGTGATGTTGGTGTTTCATGGAATAATGTTGATGTAAAAGTTCATTTATGATACCACTAGTTATAAATAAAGTGTCCACAATAGTAGGCCAGGTTTAAGGTTGGTCTGGGTGAACCTGGATATTTTCCATGGTTGTTTTCAAAAGCCACGCAACCAGCAGCAATAAGGGCAGATCGAATGAATTTGCATGTAGTGTGAAATATGCATTGTCCATGGTGAATGAACAAGAATCCATACAGCAGGAATGTTAACAGTCCAGTGCATAGGGTTTCTGCATGTAGTGTACAGTTATGAGGCACCACAGTGGATCGTCTGTTGCTTTCAGTGTCCAGGACTTGGGGTGTAGGTTGATCCACTGTATAAAATCACATCACTTGCACAAAAGTGCTTATATGCAGGTCTCACTGTCATAACTATATTGGCATGAATTTTACCTCATACACGATTGCCACAAGTTGTCAGGGTCACCAATGTGGGAACTCAGAATATGGACAGGTGTAGTATATCAGATACACAATCTGATATAAGTAGAGTAACACACTTTTTATTGAAGACAATATACATGGGACATCCACCCATCAACAGAGCAGTAGTGCTTACTAAACAGTCAGAGGGAGTCCACAAAGTCACTCTTGGTAGTCAGTGATGTTGTCATTTAGGTTGACAGCTGCTACAAATTTTCTAACCCTTATTTGTTACTACAATGTTTCCAATTCTTTTTATATGCTTCTTAGTTTCATTTGCTGCTAGCATCAAAAGTTGCATTTTTAAAAGTACAATTTCAAAACATAACGTCTGGCATAAAGAAATAATTTGGGAAATACTTTCTTAACCATTCCTCTTATGACCAGTAACACTATGTTGGGAGATTGAAGATCCACATTAGAAGCGAGACTGTAACAATGCTCTCTGTAAATAGGCCACTATTGTCATACCACATAGGTAGCTTATATCATTTGAAAGTTATCAGACAACATGTGTAAATTTAAAGCAATTGGTAATAAACAATGAGCTGCTCACTTAGTGTGAGTGTGAAAGCAGCAGTTTTTTCCAGTGCAGTTGTTGTTTATCTGGTAGTTTTCTGTTTATTTACACCCTTCGTAAACAAAAGTATGTTTCAGTAGATTAGTATCACTTTCTCGTTAAAGAAACTTTCTAATCTTTTTATATGTAATTTGATTTGTTACATGTTCCCAAACAGCCCCTTTCATATTGAGTTCTACTAAATATGCTTTATATAAGAATGTGTGAATAAAATCACTTCAAGTTTTCCAAATTCACTCTATGACCTTCTATGCTGTCTGATTAACTTGGCATTATATTTATAATCTTAGCATATAATTTTATTACTTCACATACTTATTTTTCAAGCTGTACTACTTCCTGCTATGTTTAAAGTTTTTATGAATAAGTTTTGTGAGATGGAACCCATTTAGGTCATAATTGCATCACATGTTAAGTAGAGCTGAATGCTAATGTTGCACATGACATATATTTTTCTTACTGTAATTGGAATAATGCTATCATCTGCAGGATGAACTTATTGTTGAGGTTGATATGTCTCATCTTGTTGAGAAGGATTTGCTATCTGTCACATTCAATGCATGGCTGACCACAGCAAGTTTGAACAATGGCTCATCTGACAGATGTTCACTTGATTTAAAACTGAAAGCTACAGCCGACATATATATAATTGGGTGAGTATTGACTTCAGTTATTCAAAATTATGTTTTTATACTAAAATTACACATGAAATTACTTATTCAATTTTGATTTCTTATGTTCTCTGATATAATTATATTACTTGCTTACAGAAAAACATTGATAATCAGAGTATGAAATATATGATTAGTTTTCAGGTTTATAGGCTGATTCACACATATACATATATACAAATAGTGAGATATAGATGGTCTGATACCAATATCATACACTAAGACTTTAAAATACAATAAAATTCCCATAGTATTATACATTCACAAAAATTCTCAAAAAGAGTAAAATGAAGTATACAAAATAGAAAGAAATATTAATTCTTTTTAAAAAGTAACCAATTCATCAGAAATGTATCTGACTTAAATAGGTAGTACATTGTGTAGCTTGTAGGTTGACTTCCACTTTCACCTATGTAGGTGCAGTATAAAGTGATAGAGCCTCTGGACAACTATTGATCCTACAAGATACATTGCTCATTTCTCATATCTCAAGAGTGACTGCACAAACTTACAAGAAATTTTTAAAATGAAAAGTAGTTATGACATGTGTAACACGTGTGGAATAGATATCAAAAGTTGATATGCAACAATAAACAGGCCCCTTGGGTTGTCAATACTCAATGGTGTATTCATTAATATTCAATTGAATTAGTATCTGGTATGCTGGCTTTACAAAGTTAGTCACAATCATCAGGTAGCACTGGATTGTATTTAAGCGAAGTCCATACATAACTATTATGCAACTACTGATTAAAGTCCTCTCATTGGTATGCTGAATCCAATATCACTCACTAGCACTTCCAAAACATATCACCAACCGTCTCTCAGCCGATAAATTGTGAAGTTCAATCAAGCTCTTTAGTTGTGGATGTGTTCCAGGTACAAGTAATTTTAGTAGAGTTATTTGATGACCACAGCATGCATCTAAACAGGTAAGGAAAAATCATTAGGTACTCCTCAGAATACAGCAATTATGGCAGACGTAGGTGAAATAATTGCACAGTCTGAAACTATATCTGCATTTATACTCTGCAAGCCACTGTATGGTGCATGGCAGAGATTATCTTCTACCACTATTGGTCATTTTCTTTCGCATTCCACTTGCAAACAGAGAAAGGGAAAATTGACCTATATATCTCTATGAGCCCTGATTTCTCTTATGTTTGTGGTCCTTAGGAAAAGTGTACATCAGTGGCAGTAGACTCATTCTGCAGTCAGCTTCAAATGCTGGTTCCTACATTTTCTCAATGATGTTTCATGAACAGAATGTTGTCTTCCCTCCAGGAATTCCAATTTGATTCACAAACCTATTTTTCTTAAATAGCTCCAGTAAGCAATCTTATCATGCTAATTTACAGGCTCAAAATATCCTAAGTGAAACAGCTATGTACCAGTGCATGAACTCAAACAAGGAAGAAGAAAGAAAGTCTAACACTACCAGTGATTGAAGGTTAAACTAAAGATATGTGATGCTGTAAATGTGACACAGGACAACCCATCCATTATTGAGAATTATATAAAAATTGTCACCATGATGTACAATCCCTGCATAATAATATTAAATTAATGTATTACTAATAGATGAGTTAAAGGATATCTCAATAATATGCTTTTCTGATCAATGGACTGATCCTGAATTAAATCAAAACACAGAAATAACTAAATTCATTCTGTCTTCTTACTAGAGTAGAATTTGTAGCAAGCAGAGTGAGGCAGTGAATTGCATAAAGAAAAAATGGTTTTCACTATCTTACCTAACTTAATTCAAAAAAATATTGAAAAGGACAATGAAATTGCCGCCATAAAATTTATTAAGTTCATCTTTATTATTGCTGCACTTTACCAATTTAAATAAATTGGAGTTATTGATAAACAAAGTAAATAAAATAGAATTTGATTTATAATTTGTGGACACTTCAACATTGATTTTCTTACAAAAAGTGGAAACTGAGAGACCCTTCTCAACCATACTACATCCTACAATTTAAAGACTGAAGCACATGCTTTTACCTGAGAAAACAGTGTCAGATCACTTTCTAGTCTAGAAGAGTTTACTGAAAACTTCTGTAAAAAGTTTCAATGCAGTCTCTAATAACCACCTCAAAGCTTGAAGAGTCACAACCACCTCAAATACTAAGCTTGAAGTAAAAGGGAGTACTGGAAATGGCATATCTTTAAATCTATATGTAGATGCTATAGTCAGGATAATATAAACTACTTCAAAAGCTTACTAAACAAAGAAGAATGGTCACAGGTTCATAATTTTAATGACCAAAAGGAAAAATATAACACCTTTATTGATGTATTAACCTATTATTTCCAAACTGTATTTTGGCAATACTAGAACAAAGCATGGGACCAAGGGTTTCATGCCAAGAGAAGAGACAAATACATAAAAGGTGTACCATGGTAAGTGTTCACCTAAATTACATGTATATCATTAAAAATATTCCAAAATATTAAGAAAAGTAAGAGCACCAAAAATAAAACATAATGATGAGTACATTTATAGTTCATCAAATGAAGCAAGTGACATGGGAAGTGTTTTAAGAAAAGAAAATTGTGAAGCATCAAATCATGTAAAAATATAACACTATCACAACAAGCTTAAAAAAGTAATTGCAAACCCCTTATAAGTGCCAACAAATTTAACAACTTCTCCACCTAACGGGGGTAGGACGTCAAATGGGCCAACTTGGAGCAGGAGAGGCACCACAGGATATTTTAATTTCTACTGTCTATACTTTTACAAATAAATTCATAAAACTTTGTCAGCATGACCAGAAAGGATTCAGAATTCACACCTATAGTAACAGAAATTCAAAAACATTACAAAATAAATTTTTTTACATGTGAAATTTCATCATTTTTCCACTTACTATTGGCTGCATTTGTGCTATAGGTACACTCTTCTTAATAAGTAAGAGAGATTCTTTGATGAATTCTGCACAGCACACAAACCATACAGCAGGTGTATGAAACTGTAGAATTTATTTAATTTATGAAAATATGAATGAGCTGTTACTTTTTAAACTTTATGTTTAGAAATTTTATAATTAATTATCTCAGTTATTACAGTTTTTAATAGGAGTAGAAAATTCTAGAGCTTCATACACCTGTAAGTATGGTTTGTATGCTATACAAAATTATTCAATGAATCTCTCTTACTTGTGAAGAAAAGTGTACCTATACCAACAAATGCAGCTAATAGTAAGTGAAAAAATGATGAAATTTCACATGTAAACAAATTTATTTGCTACGTTTTTGAACTTCCACTGCTATGAATGTTGGTTCTGAAACCTTCCTGGTCATGCTAACAAAGTTTTATGAGTTTATTTGTAAAAGTATAGACAGTGGAAATTAAAATGACCTGCAGTACCTCTCCTACTCCAAGTCCTACCCCCTTAATGTGATAAAATAATTAAAAATACTCAGTATATAAATATAAAATGAACACATGCAGTATGTCAGTGTACATCAGCACTGTCACACAAGATCAAGTTGCAAAATTAATGTAAAGACCAGAAAACAGCAACTCTGCAGGCACTGATGGTATCCCTCCAACAATCATAACACCGGTGGCCTGAACTTTGTTGAACGTTGAACTACTTCAAGTGGGCAGTTTCCCTAATGTACTGCAAACTTCTATGCTAGGGAATTACAATTATTAAGATAATTCCAATTTATAAAAAGGGTCGAAGAGATAATTTTAATAACCACAGGCCCAATACAATTTCCTTTCCCATTTCAAAAGTTTTGTAAAAGGTTATGTATGATAAACTTATGGAATCTGAAAATAAAAGCAACATACTATGTAATAAACAAAATGAGAAGCCATCATGGCAAAATAGAATAAAAAAACTGAACTATGCAAATTACATTACCAAAACTACATACAACAAAAAAAGCCTATCTATAGATGCAAAATTAAAACACTATAAAACAGTTACACAACCAGAAATAACGTATGCAGCTGAAACTATATTCAAAACAACTAATACAGCAGAAATTGACATAATACTAAAAATAGAAAGAAGAATAATTAGGACATGTATAAATAAACAGTATAAAATAAATGGACATTGGAGAATAGCATCAAATGAAACAGTATATAAGAAAATAGAACCAGTCATGAGCACAATCAGGAAGAAACGCATCTCATTCTTTGGACATCTGATGAGAACTCCAGAAAACAGAATTAGTAAAAAAATAATACAAAAATTGTGGAATAGCAAGAGCGACATTAAATGGATCACAGAAATTAAGGAAGATATAAAAGAACTTCAAATTACAGTAGATGACCTAAAAAACAAGACAGAGAAAACCAGAATACTGCAAGACCCACAAACCAGACTACAAATGAAAATCAATAAAAGGAGTACAGGAAGAGTTGTCTCAGATGAAGAAAGAAAGAAAATATCTGAAAGAATGAAGAAATATTGGGCAGACAGAAGAGCAAAACACCATTCATATAAGAATAGCCTCTAATAATTATATTACCTAAATATATTAAGTTATTGTCAAACCAAATTGTATCCATGTGTAACAACTTGTTTAGAACTTTGTATTTTTGACTACAGTGGTCCAATGAAGGCCATAAAATAAATAATAATAAAAATAAACAAAATAGATTCACAAATATGAAGTCAATAATAGCTGCCATTTATGAGTGCAGAAACTATACACTAAGCCTGACAGACAAGAAACAGGTATCACCAGATGTATTCATTGACCTATCCAAAGCTTTTAATGTGGTGTGTCATAAGATTCTGCTGTGAAAGCTTGAAAAGTATGGTGCTCCAGGTCTGTCCAAGAGTTGGATGAGTTGCCGCCTGAGCAAAGATAAGCAAGCAGAGAGAGTGAAACACATGAAAGTCAATCTTAAATCTATTTCTGAAGAGTTGTCAGGTTATAATCTAATTAAATATGGCATACCAATGAGATAGGGAAATATCAGACACAAGTGTAAATTTGAACAGGAACAGTATATTATTCTTAGTTAACATTATGCAAATACTTTATCATTGTACCAGAAGAGAAAACAGTGACAAGCATAATTTCCTTATAATCATTTAAATTTTGAAAATGAAACTAAATGTAGTTTTTCTACATATCTCACTTGCAATAATGTACCATACACTATTTACAGGTATGTACATACGTTGGGGAACTATCAGACAATGGTGCAGACTTATAAAATGAGGCTTAACGCTCCACGAAGGTGCAAACTGATTACCCTCAAAATCTTGAAAAAGTCATTACCACCACAAGTTCAGAAAAACTGTCATACAGAAAGACCTTTAGCAAATTTAACACACTAAGCTCAACATTAGAGAATAAAATTGATAATACAAATTGTGGATGATTGTAAGGCCTTCTGTCTTCAGCACCAGTGAATAAAACACACTGGTACATGGTTTTGAAGGGCTGTGAATTGGGGTTTTTCTTTTACCTCTGATGGTATATGGTGCATAGTGAAAGGATATCTTAATAAATGAGGACAAAGAGAAAATTATATTAATTATAATATATTAAGTTGTGTATAAGTTCTTAGCATTTTTGTTTTGCATGTTGGTATTCCAGTAGCCATGGATTAAGTTATCAGTTGTCATTTTTTATTTGTAGTTGATTGTTGCTATTCCAGTTTACATATTGCCATTTTGTCATTTGGAGGTAATGAGTGAAGCTGTGAACACTACAAAATGGAGTGCCAAGTGGAGTTATCAGACCATTTCTGACTTATTCTTCTGTTTGAGTTCAATAGAGGAGTGACAGCTGCAGAAGGAACCAGAAATATTTGTGTCATGAATAGGGATAATGCCACTGGACTGAGCATGGCAAGAAAATAGTTTTCTCATTTTAAAGAGGATCATTTTATAGTAGTGACTCTCCACATTCAGGAAGATCTCCAAGGTATGATGAAGATCATTTAAATACATTACTCCACAATGATCCACATCAATGTACTTGAGAGCTAGAAAATGTGATGAACTCTGAACATTTCACCCTCATATGACATCTGCATGTAATGGGGAAGGTTCAAAAATTGGGTGCATGGGTACCACACGCTTTAAACCAAAATCACAAAAATCAGTTGGTCGTCATATGTGTGTCTCTGCTTGCTCATCATCAGTTGGCTTGTGAACAATATACATTCCTATCATGTATTGTTACTGGAGATAATAAATTGTGCCCACATGCTAAACATAAAGAAAAGAAAGGACTGACTAGCCAAACCAAAGCAAGAACTCCCCATAAAAAGACCTGTGCCCATCCACAAAAGATAGTGTTATGCATCTGGTGGAACAGCAATGGTGTGGTGTACTACAAACTGCTTCCCCAAGATGTCACCATCACTGCTGAAAATTATTGTCAACAACTGAGACATCTTGCAGACAGAATCCAAAAACAATGACCAGGAGGACTGTGTGATGTGCTGGAACTCCGTGGTAACACCTGCTCACATCGTGGTAGACTGACAAAAAACACTATACATACATTGCAATGGGAACTCATTCCACACCCATCTTATTCACCTGACCTTGCGACCATGGATTTTTCACCTTTTTTGCACTCTATCAGACAACCTTCAAGTATCTTCCTTTCTGTATGAAAATGCATTCCGATCATGGATCAATGAGTTCTTTGCCTCAAAACCACATGACTTCTTTAGTCATTGAATTGAAAAGTTACCCCAGCATTGGCATACTGTTGTAAACAGTGAAGGAGAATATATATTTGGTGACTAAAGCCTCTGTTATAAGTGTCTGTTGTGTTTATTACACTAATGGAAAAACACTATGAATTTTCACATCAACCTGGTTATTATATTAAGCAACTGACTATCTGTGAACCTTAACTGCAGCTTGATGAAGAGAGTTATGAGACATTGAAATCATATTTCGAGAATGTCTAAACATGTGTGAAACATTTTCTGAACACACTTAAAATATTTTGTAACTATGTATACTATCTTTTCTAAAGATGTAAAAAAAATTTCTAAGCATGTGTATTTTTTAAAATGGTAGTTTGCGCCAGAAATTACCATTTCAGGTGGAAATATGGACCTCCACATGGAAATTCAATAAGCATCCAAAATTGCCTCATCGTATGGGTTAACATCACACAGTCTTATTTGTTAGGAAGTGGTTATTTAAATAATAATATTACGAAAAGAAAAGTTGTTACTCACCATATACCAGAGATGCTGAGTTGCAGATAGGCACAGCAAAAAGACTGTCACAAATAAAGCTTTCAGCCATTAAGGCCTTGTCAACAATAGATGACAGGCACACACACACACACACACACACACACACACACACACACACACACACACACACACACACACACACAACTGCCATCTCAGCTCAAGCAACTGAGACCACACTGCGAGCAGCAGCACCAGTGCATAATGGGAATGGCGACTTGGCGGGGATAAGGAGGAGGCTGGGGTGCGGAGGGGGAGGGATAGTATGGTGGACGTGGCAGACAGTGAAGTGTTGCAGGTTAGATTGAGGGCTATGGAGGGGCGGTGGAGGGGGTGAGAGGGGGGAAGTATCGGCAAAGGAGAGAGGTAAAAAGACTAGGTGAGATGGTGGTATGACAGCTGTATAGTGCTGGAATGGAAACAGGGAAGGGGCTGGATGGGTGAGGAGAGTAACTAACAGATGTTGAGGCCAGGAGAGTTATGGGAATGTAGGCTGTATTGCAGGGAAAGTTCCCACGTGCACAATTCAGGAAAGCTGGTGTTGGTGGGAAGGATCCATACGGCACAGGTAGTGAAGTAGTCATTGAAATGATGGCTACCTCACAGCCTGTGCCATATGGATCCTTCCCACCAACACTGAAAAGATGACTGCTTCACTGCCTGTGCCATAAGGATCCTTCCCATCAACATCAGCTTTTCTGAACTGCGTAAGTGCGGTGGGAAGTTTCCCTGCAATACATCCTATGTTCCCATAACCCTAATGGCCTCAACTTTTGTTAGTCACTGTCTTCACCCACCTCCCTGTTCCCATTTCAGTACCAGAAAGCCTTTATTCCACTATCACACCCAGTCTTACTTTTCTTCTTTCACAATACTTCTTCCCCCATCCCCGCCTCTCCACAGCCATCCATCTAACGTGCAGCATTTCACTGTCCACCACACCCACTGTATTATCCCTCCCCCTCCCTGCCCCAGATTCCTCCTTACCCCCACCCAGTCACCACTCTCATCATCCACTGGTGCTGCCACTCGCATTGCAGTTTCAGTTGCCTGAGACTGCAGTTGTGTGTGTGACTTGCATTTGCATGCATGTGTGTGTGCGTGTGTGTCTATCATCTACTATTGACAAAGGCCTTAATAGCCAAAAGCTTTATTTGTGACAGTCTTTTTGATGTGCCTATCTGGAACTCAGCATCTCTGCTATATGAGGAGTAGTAACTTTCCTTTTCATGATATTATTGCAAGCATCCTGGATTTTCTATTGTTTGATTTTTACTTAAATAATTTTTAATATCATATCCTTTCATTGTTTTACTCTTCAATGTCATCCTAAATACACTCCTGGAAATGGAAAAAAGAACACATTGATACCAGTGTGTCAGACCCACCATACTTGCTCCGGACACTGCGAGAGGGCTGTACAAGCAATGATCACACGCACGGCACAGCGGACACACCAGGAACCGCGGTGTTGGCCGTCGAATGGCGCTAGCTGCGCAGCATTTGTGCACCGCCGCCATCAGTGTCAGCCAGTTTGCCGTGGAATACGGAGCTCCATCGCAGTCTTTAACACTGGTAGCATGCCGCGACAGCGTGGACGTGAACCGTATGTGCAGTTGACGGACTTTGAGCGAGGGCGTATAGTAGGCATGCGGGAGGCCGGGTGGACGTACCGCCGAATTGCTCAACACGTGGGGCGTGAGGTCTCCACAGTACATCGATGTTGTCGCCAGTGGTCGGCGGAAGGTGTACGTGCCCGTCGACATGACACCGGACCGCAGCGACGCACGGATGCACGCCAAGACCGTAGGATCCTACGCAGTGCCGTAGGGGACCGCACCGCCACTTCCCAGCAAATTAGGGACACTGTTGCTCCTGGGGTATCGGCGAGGACCATTCGCAACCGTCCCCATGAAGCTGGGCTACGGTCCCGCACATCATTAGGCCGTCTTCCGCTCACGCCCCAACATCGTGCAGCCCGCCTCCAGTGGTGTCGCGACAGGCGTGAATGGAGGGACGAATGGAGACGTGTCATCTTCAGCAATGAGAGTTGCTTCTGCCTTGGTGCCAATGATGGTCGTATGCGTGTTTGGCGCCGTGCAGGTGAGCGCCACAATCAGGACTGCATACGACCGAGGCACACAGGGCCAACACCCATAATCATGGTGTGGGGAGCGATCTCCTACACTGGCCGTACACCACTGGTGATCGTCGAGGGGACACTGAATAGTGCACGGTACATCCAAACCGTCATCGAACCCATCGTTCACCATTCCTAGACCGGCAAGGGAACTTGCTGTTCCAACAGGACAATGCATGTCCGCATGTATCCTGTGCCACCCAACGTGCTCTAGAAGGTGTAAGTCAACTACCCTGGCCAGTAAGATCTCCGGATCTGTCCCCCATTGAGCATGTTTGGGACTGGATGAAGCGTTGTCTCACGCGGTCTGCACATCCAGCACGAACGCTGGTCCAACTGAGGCGCCAGGTGGAAATGGCATGGCAAGCCGTTCCACAGGACTACATCCAGCATCTCTACGATCGTCTCCATGGGAGAATAGCAGCCTGCATTGCTGCGAAAGGTGGATATACACTGTACTAGTGCCGACATTGTGCATGCTCTGTTGCCTGTGTCTATGTGCCTGTGGTTCTGTCAGTGTGATCATGTGATGTATCTGACCCCAGGAATGTGTCAATAAAGTTTCCCCTTCCTGGGACAATGAATTCACGGTGTTCTTATTTCAATTTCCAGGAGTGTACATTGTGCTTTTTGTTATGTGAATTTAATATTCTTTGCAAAGCTACCTTACAGAATATTAAAATTCCATCTATCAGTAATGGGAACACTTATGTTCCTTTCGTACATTAACAGTCTAAGCGGAGATCATGAAATGATAAAATTTGCAGATGACACTAAAACTCCATTAAAATAGAAAAGTAAGGAAAAACTGCAGCAGTCAGTAAACTGTGTCACAAAATAATTTAATCTCTGAGCACCGAATAAACAGCCTTTATTAAATAGTATGAAAACAATTGCACTAAAATTTTACAATGACTTGAACAAGGATATGAACATCTCAGTCCTCTCTAGCAATGATAATCTATTTGGTGACATTACAGAAACCAATTCTTGGGATTGTGGCTTCAAAGGAATTTAAATTTGAGTAAGCAGATGTCTCAGTGTCCCATTGAGCAAGACCTGCAACCTTCTTTGCTCACTAAAATGTAGCTGTAGTGAGAAAACAGTGAAGAGTATATATGAAGCCCACTTTAATGCTCACTTTTAATATAAGATCACATTTTGAGGGAACTATAAAGCACCTGTCAGCACATTCATACACCAAAAAGGGTCATTAGATTCATGTTTGGATGCAAACCTAGGGATTTGTGTGAAGTTCTATTAAGGTCTCTGATGTTTCTCCTTTCTATATATCTACATTTTGGAAACCCTTATATTCTTTAAAGTAAATGTAATACGTAAGGACAGAAGACTGCAAGAAAAGCAGTATTCATGATCAGATAAAAATAAAAACACACCTTCCACATGGAAATTAAAATCTATAACAAACTTCACAAGATGTAAATGATAATGTTGAGGCTAACATCTTTAAAGTCATATTTACAGCATCACTGATTTTATTCCACTGAAGGATATTTAAAAATATGAATTGCTTTGTATAAATTTTTAAATTTGACTTGTATTGTTTTTAATTTTAAATATGTATCAAAGAAATCGCTTTCACCTGTATACATATAACTGACTTCTCCAGTGTCTTAGGCATAAGCTGCTTGCGTAGACTACAGGACCAATAACAATACAATACCATACAATGGTTAAAGAATTGGTCATGACACTTGATAAGAAAAATTGTAAAGATTTTTTCTTCACATGCAAAAATTAGGGGCCACTAAAATAATAAGGAACTGAAATGTTTTTATTACAACAATATCACTAAATTGTTGAAGTTCTGGAAAAACACAGCACAAAGTATGTTCTAAGCATTGGAGTGGTGTGTCTGGCCTGTCTCCCACACCATAATACCACACTGTTGTCAGAACTGAAGGCAGAAAGCCACTTTGTTCTGAGCTGTAACAGCGTCCATGTGCTTCACCATGCTTTATGTTTACATGTATTAGCTCTCCTCTCTCACAGATTTGAATGACCCTGGTCTTTATTTATGACAATTTTATAAATTTATATACACTTTATAACTAACTCATTTCAGATCTAGTTTACCCATGGTAGTGCTAGCAGCCTTTATTGACATTCACTTGCTTCAATACTAATGAAAATTAGAACTATGATTTTATTCATAGCTGTTGTTTGCAGAGCAAATGTAGTATATATTTTAAAATAAAATTTAGTTGTCATTTGCACAGTTATTGTTATTTTGCTTTATTAGTTTAACAGACTAATCTATAATCTTTAGAAGCCTGCAAAATTGGGATATTATAAATCATTAGAACTTGGACATTTGTGCTTACATTTATGTAAACTGAAAATGTGTTACTTAATACTGGTTTAGCTGATGTCAACATCTTCTTCACAAAAGTATAATGTCATAACATGTCCAAATATGCATGCACTGTATGTGATAATTATAAACAAAGATTTACAAATTGATAAATATATGTGTGCTTCCACTACTTCTGTGAGTTTCTTGCCATGTATATAAGTGGAAAAGTGTGTATAAGTGTGTATAAGTGGAAAAGCCTGTAGTGCAGAGAAGAGGGCTTTAGGGAAAGAAGCTACACTGAAATCGCAAGCATGTAAATTTATATACAGATTACGTGTTTGCTTTGAAACAGAAAGGGACAGTGTTGGGCCTTTGATATCAATGAGTAAAGTAGAATGAGATTTTCACTCTGCAGTGGAGTGTGCGCTGATATGAAACTTCCTGGCAGATTTGGAAGGTAGGTGACGAGATACTGGCAGAAGTAAAGCTGTGAGGACTGGGCGTGAGTCGTGCTTCGGTAGCTCAGATGGTAGAGCACTTGCCCGCGCAAGGCAAAGGTCCCGAGTTCGAGTCTCGGTCGGGCACACAGTTTTAATCTGCCAGGAAGTTTCAATGAGTAAAGTAGTTGACAGAGTGGCAGAAGCATTGAACAGCTCCACAGCAACAGTGAAGAGAGTCACAAATGATAACAAGGCTGCCAACTCAGCTGCAAGCTCTGTTATTGTGATGCCTGGAAGGTCAAGGAAGCGATGATGCCGTGTATCTGAAACAGACAACATTGAAGGAAGTGCAATCAGGCATTACATATACCCATACCACAGCAGGAAGAAGTATCCAACACTTAGAAAGTTGATGGGGTCACTGATGGACAGGGGTTTTTTCACAGGCAGAATGACAAGTCTCTTCATTGTTTTGAAAAAAATTAGCTTCCATTGGAAAAAGTTCTCAGGACAAAAGGTATTAAAGGAACACGGAGACATTGTAGCATGGAGATGACGTTTCCTGCATGAATTGCTAGCAGTGAATCCGGAAAATGTAATATGGATTGACAAAACATGGGTCATCATGCATCATGCACATTCTGTTGCATGGACAGATGTCGTGCGCCATGGAACTATGAGTGTGCCAACTGGTAAGGGATGGTGACTAATTATAGTTCATGCTGGCTGTATGGACCATTTTGTGCCCAGTGTTATGATGATGTTTCAGTTAAAAAAACTGCCAACTATAATGAGGAGATGAATGCATATACATTCAAAGACTGGTTTGTTACTAGTTTTCTACTAAATGTCAGTTCTGGTAGTGTTTTTGTAATGGACAATATGCCATGCAATTCTGTACAATTAAATAAGGAATCAACAGCTGCTGCAAGGAGAGACAAAATAGTCAGCTGGTTGAAGGATATTAAAATAGGATTTGAACAGAATATGTGGAAAGTGGAACTTCTGGAATTAGTGAAATCATACAAGCCTCAGAAGACACATTATGTGATTGATGCATTAGCAGAGAACCATAGCCACAAAGTTATATGTCTTCCACCATACCACTGCCATTACAATGCAATTGAACTCATCTGGGCTGAAATAAAAGCAGATGTTGCAGAGTGAAACAAAACCCTTATGTTGCAAGACACAGAGAGGCTGGTAAATGAGGCTGTCAGATGAATAATGTCAGAAAGTTGTGAACCACGTGTGGAAAGAGATTATAAGGTCAAACATAGAAGAATATGTTCATTATATTGTAATTTCTTTATTAGACATTGAGGACAGCAGCAGCAAAGATACCGAAGACTATGTAGTCATAATGAGAGGTATCCAATCAGATAATGATGATCTTGGGGTTTCTGTTCTCCCACATGAAAAATAGAGGTAACATCCTTATTTGATATTTTACATGTAACATTTGTGCAATTTGCTTTATCTTGCTAATGTTGAAAATCTGTTTGTGTGTAATTTTTATTTCGGCTGGAACCATATTCATGGTAATTTTTTAATGTTGTTACTGCCATTTGATGGTAATAATTTTTATTTTATTGTTATATGATCCAGAGTTCAGCCTAGGCAATTTTCAAGTACAGTAACTTATTTATATGTCAAAAGATATCAGACTGATAACACAGCAAAATCTGAACTGTACAACAATAAAATAAAAATTGTTGCAGTCAAATGGCTGCAACATCATTAAATAACATATTTATGTGTGTGTTTGTGTAAGGTGACAAACACTGGTAGTACGTGTGAAAAAATATTCCACCAAGGAACACATCAGTCAGCAGAATGCTGCCCCTACAGGAATGCTGCAATGAATGATGGCGCATTGTTAGGTTCTAAAGGAGCTGATTGTTTCCACGGGCAGAAGAGTGGGACGGGAAAGCCTGTCACCCAGCTCCACCTTCCGTTGGCTTTCTGCCCATCCGTGTTGAATACTGGCAACTGCACTGCCAGCTGTCAGAGCTCTTCTCTCAACGTATGGAGTACAGAAATGCAGGAAGGAAGTGGTGGCAGTTACATGGGCTGTGCATGTGGTACATGGTTGTCTGAGCCTGTGGGGAGTGACACATGCTGCAGGTGACACGGGGATGGGAATTATTAGGGGGTTACAGGACAACAGAATTAAAAACTGTTGAATTGAGGGTGTAGGGACAATGGGTTACTGGAGATTGAGACCAGGATGATTATGGGAGTGGAGGATGTGTTGTAATTATAATTCCAATCTGCTTAGTTCAGAGAAGCTGGTGCTGAGGGTAAGATCCAGATGACTTTGACAGGACAACACCAGTAATAAAGTGAGAAAATAAAAGATAAATACAAGAAGTGAGAAGAAAAATAAATAATGGTAAATGTTAAGAGTAAATGGAAGAAAGAAAGAACAAAAAGGAAAACTAAAAAACTATGTAAGGAATTAACTACAGGCACAAACAGAAGCTAGATACTGACAGTGAAGATTAATAAAAACAGAAGCCAGAACTGAACTCCAACCAAATGTCCCAAATGTCTGATGTGAAAAAATTCTAATCTGTCATATTTCATTGTGTTCTACAGTACGGAAAAGCTCAAATGTAAAGTGTTCAGGCACTTTCTTGCTATTATAGTTCACACAGAGTATTCTGTAACAGAGTTTGTATTCTACTAATTTGAAGTGCTGCCTTGTGTCCATAGAAGGATTATTATTTTGGTCATTCCAGCAAATAAAGTTGAATGTTATTTCAACAGTATCAGTATGTGACATGAATGCTCTCACTAGTGTGTTACATACTGAATTTGTATCATTTACCTGGGCTGAAGCTGGGATTTATTGGAAAGTAGGTACTTACATAAATTTCGTAGACAATGAGAGGTAGAGTAATTTGAGAGGAAATTTCTCTGTGTTTTCAATGTATATGGGAAGAAGTTTTGCGTTTTTAGTCTTGTTTTGGTATTAATGTATATTAATATACATGTATATATATATATACATATTTATGTATATTAATGTATATTAAATACTCTTCTGGCAAGTTCCAATTTTTCCTTTTACTAAATTCACTTTTGCCATATTTTAAAATTTTTGTCTGTTTAATTAATTTAATATCCCCTTTCTTCATGTCTAGGAAATCTGCCAAAGAGGTGGTGTCATATTCTAGTGGAACTGACGCTGTCTTTGAGCAAACATATCAGGTAATTTATAAAATCATGAAAATAACTATATTTCATCACCCTTTGATCATTCTTTGCAGTGGTATGGACAAGTCACTTCCAAAGAGATATACAACATAAACAGTACAGATAGCACAGCATGCAAACAAATGTGTGTCTTAACTGTGTACTTTGTTGTCACTGAGTGCTGGCTTACTTACAGGAAAAAATAAACCACCTACTTTGTTTGTATTTTGAGTAAGGTATACCTAGGATGTATATAAATATTTAGCATGGTTCATTTCACTTGCAAAAAAAATTATGTAGTTCATATACAAAAATGTTTACAAAAGATGTCTTAAAAGATGGTAAGCATTATAGGGGCTTACAAACCTCATTCTTTGAGTTACACTTTTTAGAAAACTGACAGTTTTTTCAAGACTTCCCCTGGTATTCATGGATTAGTCCCCTTAACTGGACACATGTGCTTCAGATGTGTGCTGCAGTTCTAAAGAATATGCTGACAACCATCAGAAATGGCAATTGATGTTTTTGCCATTGACAGCTGTTGGTACTATGGCATACATATATTCAGTAATTTTCCTGTTGTTCATCAACTTCCTCCTTGATCATATTGTAGTGCATAAATAATCTATGTACTGCATCTGGGAAGGCTATTTGTCTTTCTGACTCTCAACACTTATGCAGTTAGCCAGGAAATATCTTGCCTTTTACTCACCAAGATTTTGTAATTGTGTTGGGGTTAATAATGTTCCTTTTAAATATATTGTTATTCGAGAGCATGAATAATTTATCAGCCCCACTTTCTGCTACTAGAAAAGCATATTTAATGTGATTTAACTCTAATTGCAATATTATTGCATCTCATTGCTCTTCTGAGACTCTGGATGCATGTCAGAAATGACTGGTAACACAAGCAGATGGTCTTTCAGCATTCCTTACTACCTGTAGCACAGCTACAAATGTATTTACATGCAGCTGCTGCTAGGTATATGACACATTAAGTGTTGCAGATTGCTGAAGAACGTGACACTACTTTTTATTGTATGAAGCTTATCTTTCTCTGGCACAAGTGCCATAGTCAAAAGATTATCTTAAAAGTGTTCACAAGTACAATATATGCTCCCATAAAAGCATTACCCAAAGCGCCTCATGAACTCTCTTTCCAGATTTTCACTGCCTCATTTACTACCAAGGGATAAATTTATCATTATGTTTGCACTTTAATCCTCTCTCCTTATCAGCATCAACATGTTTGGTTTACAGGGTTTTGATCCTGCAAATGAGTCGTCATTTTCTCCTTACACAATCTTTCTTTGCCTTTTGTCAAGCATAGTTTTTTTGATTGCTGGTATTTTTTTCTTTCTTTTTTTAGGAAGTCATGGATAAACAGTCTGCCATTCATATAACATCATTATATGTGCTGAATATCAAAGAACCAAATTTATTTCAACATAATTACTATGTCACATATAGGATTATGATCATTTTCTGGATCGGTTATTTCAATATATCGAATTTTGTTAACTGCTACTTACCACCTAGCAGAGATGTTGGGTTGCAGGTAGGCAAAACAAAAAGACTTTCAGAAAATGAGCTTTTGATCAACAAGACCTGCATTTGATGTAGAAAATACTCTCTCTCTCTCTCTCTCTCTCTCTCTCTCTCTCTCTCTCTCTCTCTCACACACACACACACACACACACACACACGACCACAGTCTCTGGCTGCTGAGGCCATACTTCGAGCTGCTGTGCTTGATGAGAGAAGAACGTTCATCATTTCAATGGCTACTTCACAGCCTCTGCTGCCTAGATTCTTCCCACCAACACCAGCTATTCTGAATTGTGCAACTGGGAAATCTCTCTGCAATATATCCTATTTTCCCATAACCCTCCTGGTCTCAACCTTTGTTAGTCTTTGTCCTTACCCTCTAACCTCTTCCCTGTTCCAATTTCAGCACTAGACAGTTCCCTATTCCACCAATGCACCCCCAGTCTTTTTACATCTCTCATTTTCCTCTAACCCCCCACCCTCTGTCTAATCTGCTAACTGCACCTAGCTGCCCTACCCTCTCTCCACCTTGTTCCATGCATACTCCCACAAGCAGCACTTCTCTGTCTTCCCTCCCTATTCTGCTATCCCCACCTCTCCCCTCCTGAGCTGCCTCCTTATGATGCTTGTGTCTCACAACATGTGCAGCTGCTCGCAGTGTGGCTTCAGTAGTCAGAGACTGGGGTCATGTGCGTTTCAGTTGCATTTGCATGAATGTGTGCCTGTGTGTGTTCTATATCCAATGAAATCCTTGTGGGCTGAAAGCTCACTTTGTGAGTCTTTTTGTTGTTCTTATTTGCAACTCAGCATCTCTGCTATATGTTGGGTAGTGACTATCATTTTCTTATTACTGATATGCTCCATCATGGATTTGGCACTGTTGAATTTGTTACTCGACAGTTTAAGAGATTTAGCCTTGCTCTCATAAGTGACAGTGTTGTCTTACATAACAATCACGAATAATATTTCTGGGTTGATATATTATTCTTACATTAATACTGTCTGTAAAGAGAAGAGTCCAGATTATTCCCTAGTTCATTTCCTAAACTCATTGAAATACATGGAAATTTCACTCATAAACTTTGTCCTAAAAGTAGGCATTTCAGTAATGCTATTATAAGACTCGAAGACACCATTACGGGGTAATGGAACAAGGCTCTTGTGTACTCATTGAGGTGAATTGCAATATAAGGCACTATCCATTCACATTAAAACATGTTCAGTTTCTAGGAATGAATACCTTTCCAAATGACATTAACTAAATCATAGGGTCAAACACTTCAAATGCTTGGTCTTCACTAGAAGAGTCTATTTTTCTTTGTCAGGCAACTTTATACGGCTTCCTCCCAAGCATTAAGTGGAAACAAAATATACATACAGTGAAGAGCCAAAGAAAGTGGTACACCTACATAAATCATGTAGGGCCCTGCAAACATGCAGAAGTGCCACAACACACCTTGGCATGTACTCAACTAACGTGAGAAGTAGTGCTGGAGGGAATTGACACCATGAATCCTGAGGGGCTGTCCATAAATCCATCTGCGTGTTGCAGATATGCTCAATAATGTTCATGTCTGGGGAGTCTGGTGACCAGTGGAGGTGTTTAAACTCTGAAGATTGTTCCTGGAGCTAATCTGTAGCAATTCTGCATGTGTGGGGTGTTGCATTGTCCTGCTGGAATTGCCCAAGTCCATTGAAATCCACAACGGACATGAAAGGATTCATGTGATCAGACAGGATGTTTATGTATATGTCATCTGTCAGAGTCATACTTATAGAGCCTCCACTAGCTTGGAAAATCCCATGGTGATACGCAGGGTCCTTGAATTCATGAGGTTATCTCCATATCTGTACACATCCATCCGCTCGATACAATATGAAATGAGACTCATCCAACCATGCAACATGTTTTCAGTCATCAACAGTCCAATGCCACTGTTGAGGGGCCCAGGCGAGGCATAAAGCTTTGTGACATGCAGTCATCAAGGGTACACAAGTAGGCATTCAGTTCTGAAAGCCTATATCGATGATGTTTCATTGAATGGTATGCATGCTGACACTTGTTGATGGCCCAGTGTCAAAACCTGCAGCAATTTTCAGAAGGGCTGCACTTCTGTCACATCGAACAATCCTCTTCAGTCATCACTGGCCCACTTCTTGCAGGGCCTTTTTCCGCCTGTAGCAATGTCAGGGATTTGATGTTTTACCAGATTCCTTATATTTGCAGTGTAATAGAGCTTCATCAAACCAGTCTCAGGACAACAACAACAACAACAACTTGTGAAATAGCCGTATGGGAAAGTCCTCACTTCATCACTACCTCAGAGATGCTGTGTCCCATCACTTGTTTGCTGACTGTAGCACCATGTTCAATCTCATTTAAATCTTGATAACCTGCCACCATTTTCTGCCTTTTACACACCTCTGTGTTTCAATATGCAAGCCTATATCAGTTTCTTTGGCACTTCAGTAAACATTATATTAAAGTCTGTTTCATAGTTAGTTTTCAGTTGATTTATTCATTTGAAAAAGGTACAAGATTAAAACAAAAATTAAGAAATGAGGCTACATCCAAATGCCATCTCATGGGTGACACAAATGTTTCACAGTTTATTTTTCAACCCATACGAATGATAAGTAGCCAGGTTGTGGGTATACACGATGTGATCAAAAGTATCCGGACACCCCCAAAAACATATGTTTTTCATATTAGGTGCATTGTGCTGTGACCTACTGCCAGGTACTCCATATCAGAGACCTCAGTAGTCATTAGATATCACGAGAGAGCAAAATGGGGCACTCTGCAGAACTCCCGGACTTTGAATGTGGTCAAGTGATTGTCTCATACATCTGTACATGAGATTTTCACACTCCAAAACATCCCTAGGTCCATTGTTTCCAGTGTAATAGTAAAGTGGAAACGTGATGGGACATATACAGCACAAAAGCATACAGGCCGACCTCATCTGTTGACTGACAGTGACCACCAACAGTTGAAGAGAGTCATAATGTGTAAGAGGTAGACATCTATCCAGACCATCACACAGGAATTCCAAACAGCATCAGGATCAACTGCAAATACAAAATGACGCAATGCTTGGTAATTTTTCCTCCTTTCTATATAATTCTGTAGCTCTCAATTCGTTCGATCAATCAATCATTCATGATAGGAAACACAGTCATAGCTCAGTCACTCAAAATGATTCTGAAATTTTACTTGTTAGAATGAAAGCAGGCAATGATTCTTCTTCTCTGCAGGCTCGTGCTTTGTGGCAGTCTGCTAATCTGTACAAATAAAATGCCTCGTATATTTGGGAGCATTGTATAATCAGTCGGGAAACCTCATATCAAGCGGATATTTGGCTTTGATGAATTTTAACCTTCCGAAGAAGTAATGGAGCTCTTGGATTATTAAATGCAGGTTCGTATCCAGTCTTTTGGAAGTTCCCTTCTGATTAACAACTACGCAATATATCGATGAATATCATTAATTCTCAAATTTCAGATACAGACCTTTTTCATGAAGGATCAGTTATCTTCTGTCATAAATCTCAATAATCAGATTACAGTTCTTCAAACAAAGCTCAGGCTAATCGGCACGAAGACAATCCCGGAAGCCCCCTTTCTTTCTTTTTCTAACAACCACCAGAGAGAGTACTACAAAGAATACTTATGCGCTCATGGCATAGCTATTGTATGAACTACTTTTCGCATGGATTCTGCGAGTATGAGGATAGAAAATTAGTAAACGTCATTCAAGGGTAGAATTGTATCAGAATAATTCATCGAATATAAAGAGATATTACAATTGCCCCTCGTAGCGAGCAAAGTTAATGATAATACACTTTGCGAGCTAACAGAAAAAATTTGTTGGCTTGTTTATTCAAAAGAGGAATATTTTGAATTAGTAGAATTTTACCATAGAGAGTATGGGTAACTTGTTAAGACAATAAGTTACGAGGATACCTAAGCTGTAGCTTTTACATGTACCGGGGTGTACCCACATCCCGAGTACATAACCAGGGAAGATGTAAATTGGTGTAATTACGAAAAAGGTCCACCCATTTGGGAACTGGCCTTCACAGGGAAACCCTGGAAAACCCGGAAGAATAGACCCCAGCTCAGGTATTAAAGAAGATAGGAAAGCCTAAATCCAGTAATTTTGAAATATATAGAAGCTCCATAGATTAGATTGAAGGAAAAGTGCCTCATAGCCAAAAAAAAATTTTACAATATTGCTCAAAAAAATTTTTCATAATTCTTCTTTCGACGATGTAGCCGGCGATCTCGTTGTGAAGTCGATGGAACAGGAACACTGGGTACGGACACCGGGTAGGCGACGTACAGCATTTGGTGGAGGCGGCACAGAGGACAGGCGATGGCTTATGGTACAGGATAGAAGCTGGTAATGTGCCGTAGAAACAGGAAGATGATCTCAGGAACAGATGGTCAGTGACGTGAACATGAAACAGATTTAAAGTGGAATAAGAAAAGGTTCTGACTGAATAAATCCCTGGAAGAGAGTAGATTAAGGCAACAAAGTCCATATTTCATCGTTGAACTCAAAATCGGAGTGGATTCTTATATTCTTCCATCTGTACTAGACCGGAACATCCATCTGTCCTGACAATCGCGAATTTTTTTGTAGTCCTCAATACCAAAGTTGTTTTGCATTACACTGATGATTGTCCAAGACATTGCCAAATAGACTGTGGGCATTTAAATTTTGTTGTAGCTCATATCGAATGTATTCCTCTTTTTTTTTTTTAGTCCAGTTGGAAGTAGAGCATTGAATCTGTCCGAGGTTTGCTTTCAATTACGAAATTATGGATAAAATTTAAGTTTACACCTGATGAAAAATTCCACAAAAGGAATAATTTGAAAAATTTTCATTATTCTTATAATTAATTGATTTATAGATCCACTTGCAAATAAATATCATTAATGATGACGTATGTTCATTTAACAAATCATCCAATCGCAGAATCTTCTTCATCCTCTCATGATCATTTATGGAAATATATTTCAACAATTATGTCCATAGTATGAAACACACAAACTGCTATTCTTAAAAAGTTAATTAAAATTCTTAAATTAATTCTCCTGGTAAAGAAGGCATAAGGAAAAATCTAAAAATTTTAATAATTTTCTCTCACGCAACCATAGAGTTTCTTCAATTGTTTGCAACAGTGACATTATCGACTGTTGCTTCATTTCACAGTTCATTTGTTTTTTTGCGCGAACAGCGCACATCATACTCACAACGTATTTACCTACATATCCCACACTGTTCAAGTTTCACATGCAATTCTCACGTAAGTGCCGTGTCTTGAGGAAATGTAGATGCACTTTCATTGTATATCACTGTGGCTTCTGCTCATAGTCCACACTTACAAACACTAGTAATTAACAAATTCTTCTACCTATCTTAAAATTTTTGTGCTAAACTATCACAGGAGTAATCTCACTGTCTCTTAACCTATCACAGGAGTAATCTCACTGTCTCTTAACCTATCACAGGAGTAATCTCACTGTCTCTTTCTCTTAACCTATCACAGGAGTAATCTCACTGTCTCTTAACCTACCACAGGAGTAATCTCACTGTCTCTTAACCTCTAGACAACATAAACTTCTTGATATTTATATACACATTCGACTCATAGTCAAATTCCACTCTAAATTCTTCT
Organism: Schistocerca nitens; assembly: GCF_023898315.1. Taxonomy (NCBI): domain Eukaryota; kingdom Metazoa; phylum Arthropoda; class Insecta; order Orthoptera; family Acrididae; genus Schistocerca; species Schistocerca nitens. The sequence goes on from NC_064618.1 coordinate 582,825,364, forward strand.
CCATATTTGGTATCACAAATCTACGATCCTTCAAAAAATTTCCTAATATCATTATGCAGGAATAATCCCTTTATTCTTTTTGATCCGGGATATGCCAACAAGTATGATCCAGGATTTGGTATATTTACAATAACATATGGTCCAGTATAAATAAGATTCCATTTCTTTATGGTCTTCATCAGTTTCGAGGAATGGATGTGTCGCCTCAATAAAACCTTTTCTCCATATTATTTTATTAATCTCTCTCGCATCCAGAACTAATCTTACATTGCCTCCAGGTTTTGGAACGATTAAGAGCGGCGAACAATATGGACTAGTTGATGGCTCAATCAAGTTCCATTCTAACATTCTATTTATCTCCCTTTGAACAGATTGTTTTAAATGCCAGGGGATCGGATAGTGCTTGTAACAATAAGTCTGATGTGGCTTCACTTGTAGGTGACAAATATACCCTTTAATAATTCCTGGTTTCTCATCAAAAATCTCTTCATATGCCTCTAACAAATAATGAAGCTGCTGCCTTTGTTCTCCGGTAAGCTGATTTGATTCACTAGCTTTTATCATTGTTGTTTGGTTAAAGTCCTTCTGTTGTATGAAATCCTTTGAAAGCTCCTTCCAATGACCGTTTGTAGTGTCAATTAATTGAATTATGGCACCGCGACAATATTTCTCATGCACCGTTTCCTTTCTATTTAAATCCAGTGCTATCTCTTCGCCATTTAATCTAAATTTAACTATTCCTTCCAAAAAATCAATCTGACAATCGTACTCCTGCATACTCCCAATCCCAAGAATACAGTCCACTAATAACTTCTCCACTGCAAGGAACGTGCATTTTATTGCTACATTTCCCATTTTCATCTCTAATTGTGTTTGTATTGTGACATTGGGAGAGCATGCTCCAACAGCTCCGATGATTTTGCAGTTCTGTACTGGCAAAATTGGTCCTTCTTCTTCCTAATAATTCTCCGAAAAAGAGCGCCTGAGATGACATTGGCGGAAGCGGCGGTGTCCAATATCACACTCGTTGGAACTTCCTCTATTTCAACAAATACTTCCGATACCGGAACACTCGATCTGTCATTATGACACATTATTAAATCCTTTGTTAACTCTTCAGTCAACAGCTCACCATCATTATATCTTAACAATTGTAATTTTACTGTTTCGCCCCTAACAGATCCCCTGACCGCTCATCCGGGGCACGATGCGGTCATGTTTAGTTTGACTGATTGTTGGTTTGATTGGTATTTGTCTCTTCAGCTACTTCAGTGATTATCAGTTGTTGTGGTGAATTCTGTCTATGTTGTCTTGCTTGATTCGTGTAATTATTGTTGTTGTTTGGCTGGTGTTGGTAGAACTGTCCTGTGTTGCCATACATTGGATTATATTGATTAAAATTCCTACTGTTCCTAAAATAGCCCCTCGCTGCACCATTACTAAAGTTTCCATTATGGTAATAATTATTGTTTGCATTTTGTCCATTGCTAAGTCTCCTCGGAGAGTGTAGTTGGTTATGATTATTGTTACTGCTACCATTACTGCCATTCCCACTTGAGTTGCAGCTCGGATTCGCTTCTATTGATCTTCTTTGATATGACATTTCTCTTGCCCTTTTATTGTCCTCCTCAATTATATCAATACGATCAAGCGTAGTCATAAATGAGTCTATATCCTTATCATTTATATATAACAGCTGATTCCTTATACTGGTGGGTAGTCTGGACTTGAGTATTCTAAGTATATCTGGCAAAGGAATCGGTACATCCCAATACAAAGATTTATTAATGTATTTCTCAAAATATCTCTTTAGAGATCCTCTAGAAAATGAGAAAGGCTCAGGATATAATACTTCCTGCCTAAGTCTTTCTTGTACTCCAGCAGACCAATATTTTGCTAGAAAAGCCTGCTCAAATTCTTTGTAACATTTACAAGAAGATGTTTGTTCAGATGCCCACAATGCTCCTGATCCTTGTATATATCCTGATACAAAACTAATCTTTTGCCATTCTGTCCAAGATTGTGGAAATAGACCTCTGAAACTTCGAATGAAGACTACAGGATGGACATTCTTTTTGTCAGGGTTAAAGATTTGAAATTGTCTCTGTTTAATCATCTTCTCCTCAACGGTACTACGATTCCAAAAATCATCCTGTTCATACTCTTCCCTGTGGCTATCTGTTATATCGAATCTAACTGGTGACGCTCCAGTTCTGTCTACATCGGATCTTGACGTGGATGGGATGTCACGTGCAGATTGAGAATTTTGTTTCCTACTTCTCGCTTTTTCTAAATCCTCCTGCGAGAGATTTAGTGATCTTTCGATATTTTCTTTCCAACGCGAGAATTCTTCGCCAAGTTGTTCTCGAACTTCCTTTAACCCTTTGTTGAAAAAATTCTCTTCCGAACTCTCTGAAATTGACTGTAAAGCTACTTTCACAGTTTCTTCTATGGTTTCCGAAGGAAAATTTTGCCGCTGTAATGTCATTTCTGAAAACTTTCCTGTAAGTACATTCATTCTATGTTCCACTGTCTCCTGTTTTCCCTTCACTTCGTCAAATTGCTTCTTTAGATTATCTTTGGATTCTATAATTTCTGGTATCATAGCTACAGAACACTGTATGTCCTCTTGTATTACTTGAAGAAACAGTTCTACTTGTTTTTGTATCGTGTCAATTTTGACGGATACATATTCGGTTAGTTCCGCTTTTAATTTACTATTGTTTTCTTGGCATTGTTGGCAGACCTGCTCAATTTGAGCAATAAGATTCTGTTCGGTCCTTTCTGCCTGTTATTTTATTTCCTGTGTCTGGGTATTTAACCTCTGATCTAATTCAGTAAAGGCTGCTCTTAACTGATTTTGTAATTCTGTTTGATTTTCGGCTAATTGATTTTGGAGTTCATTTTGTATAATGGATAAGTCTCGTTTTACCTCCGCTTGGCCTTCGGCTAATAGAGACAACTGTTGCATAATAAGAACTAATGTGTCAACAACAGTCTGATCAGCTGTTGTATGAATGTTTTTTGAACCAGCGGGATTATTTATATTGCTACCGCTAGCCACAACAGTCTCAGAATTGCTATCCGTGGCCTCTGCTCCTGCGCAAACAGCTGAAGGCTGTTGCACTTCTCGTTGCTGATTCAATGACATTTTAAATGCCGCTCTAGTCAATACCATTAAATAACTGTCAATATCAGGTTCTAATCACTAAATACAGTTTCAAATTTACTGTCGTAGACACACTTAACTTTCAAATTATTTCACAGATGGTATAAAGTTCAATGTCCAGATACGAAAATCACACAATATACAGTTCTACAATCTTAACTACTATCTGGAAAAAATTTCTTTCTAAATTGATTTCAAACTATTTTAAACTATTTTTCAAACTATTTTAACTACAGTATAAAAAAATTAGATTTCTCTGGCCTTTTTCTGTAGTGGATGGATATGTGTGTGTGTGCGAGTGTATACCTGTCCTTTTTTCCCCCTAAGGTAAGTCTTTCCGCTCCCGGGATTGGAATGACTCCTTACCCTCTCCCTTAAAACCCACATCCTTTCGTCTTTCCCTCTCCTTCCCTCTTTCCTGATGAGGCAACAGTTTGTTGCGAAAGCTTGAATTTTGTGTGTATATTTGTGTTTGTTTGTGTGTCTATCGACCTGCCAGCGCTTTTGTTTGGTAAGTCTCATCATCTATATATATATATATATATATATATATATATATATATATATATATATATATATATATATATTTCACTTTTAATCGTACAATTTCGTATCAGTTATCTTCTGTCATAAATCTCAATAATCAGATTACAATTCTTCAAACATAGCTCAGGCTAATCGGCACGAAGACAATCCCGGAAGCCCCCTTTCTTTCTTTTTCTAACAACCACCGGAGAGAGTACTACAAAAAATACTTATGCGCTCATGGCATAGCTATTGTATGAACCACTTTTCGCATGGATTCTGCGAGTATGAAGATAGAAAATTAGTAAACGTCATTCAAGGGTAAAATTGTATCAAAATAATTCATCGAATATAAAGAGATATTACAGAGTCATAATGTGTAATAGGTAGACATCTATCCGGACCATCACACAGGAATTCCAAACAGCATCAGGATCAACTGCAAATACAAAACGACGCAATGCTTGGTATGAGGAGAATAAACATTGGATAACTGAACAGTGGAAAATCATTGTGTGGAGTGACAAATCATGATAAACAATGTGGAAATCCAATGGCAGGGTATGGGTATGGCAAATGCCTAATAAATGTCATCAGCCAGTGTGTGTATTGTCAACAGTAAAATTTGGAGGTGGTGGTGTTATGGTGTCATCATGTTTTTCATGTAGGGGTCCTGCACTCCTTGTTGTTTTGCATAGCACTATCACAGCACAGACCTACACTGATGTTTTAAGTACCTTCTTGCTTCCAACTGTTGAAGAGCAGTTTTGGAATGACGATTGCATCTTTGAACATGATCCAGCACCTGTTCATAATTCACAGCCTGTGGCAGAGTGGTTACACAACAATAACATCCCTGTAATGGAATGACCTGCAAATCCTGCAGGACACCTTTGGGATGTTTTGGAACCCTTACTTCATGGCAGGCCTCACCAGCCAACTTGATACCTCTCCTCAGTGCAGCCTTCCATGAAGGATGGGCTGCCACTCCCCAAGAAACTTTCCAGCACCTGATTGAACATATGCCTGTAAGAGTGGAAGCTGTCATTAATGTTAAATGTGGGGAAACTCCATACTAATTCCAGTGTTACCAATGGAGGGTGCCACGAACTTGTAAGTCATTTTCAGCCAGGTGTCCAGATACTTTTGATCACATACTGTATGTTATAACAATTCTAATACAACTCTTTAAAACTAATGTTAAGTATCAGATCCTATGGCTTGATTTCTAGCTTATTTTCCAAATGCATTGCAAATTGTTCTAACTGTTTCTATTAGAATTATACTTACATTAGATTTCCTACATTGTTGTTGAGGTGGTTATTAATGATCTTGCTTCAGAGCAGTGCATTTTTTAACTAGTTCATTTTTCATGGAGGAATTAAAAAAAGGTAGCACTTTATCTATGGCAAAAATTAACACACAATTTTGAAGTTTATTTTCCACTCTATTAATTAATACCAACAAAATACATTACATTTTAAAGACTGAACTCTGAGAAAGACTGACTGACTGAACCATGTGGCCACTGTTGAGCAGTTCACATAATATAACAATAATCAATGTATTTCATTATTGTCAATATTACATTAATTAAATTACAGTAAAATTGTTTACAACAGTTTCTTATCTTGTATAATAGTTTAAATCAATACTAACCTTGTGATATTATTAAGGTTTTGTGCTTAATGCTTTCATATGAAATTAAATGTTGACTTTCAAACAAAGCTTTTTTATTGTGTCTTAATTGCTTTACAAATCCTCTTACTAACACATTTTCAGTGGTTGTATTTGTTGATCGTATTCCATACAAATTTATATATTTGTGTGTGTGTGTGTGTGTGTGTGTGTGTGTGTGTGTGTGTGTGTGTGTGCGCGTGTGTGTGCGTGCATGCGTGTGTGTGTGTGCCTGTGTGTGTGAGGTGAATAGACATTAATGTTCAATCTTAGAGCTGTTGATAAGATGTTAATACTAGAATGTTCTGTAGAAAGTGAATATGCACCATAAGACTCAATTAGGGACTGAAACTTATGATAACATTACACAAAAATGAAAATGAAGTTCTCAATTAAATGTAAATATTTACCTTCATATGTTATGTTTTTACAACATCTTGTACTGTCTTTGATACACAAAAAATATAATATTCACAACAAAGATAATGTCTTCATTATTTAGGTATACAAAGTAGGTGACAGCCCAGTGAGAAAAGCAGGGATCACTGTTAATGTACCATATTTACTGTGGATGTCTGATGGTGAAAAGAGGGAGTTCCTTAAGATTATACAGTTTGAGGTAAGTACCTTCATTAATATCAGTATGTTTGTGCTATATAAATCCAAGAATAACTTTGGCTGTTATATATTATAGAAGCATGCAAGGATAATCTCAGTTAAAGATAATAGCTGTGAAATTAAGGTTTAGAATATAAAATAATTAATCTACTTTGAAATGGAAATGAGGTCCTATGATGTGTAATGTGAAATGAGTCCGAGGTACACTGAAAAGCTTGTTACAACATTTTATTCCACAATGCAACAAATAATTTACATCACATGAGTTGGATCAACAGTGAACCACAAATTCAAAACCTTAATCACTTACACACATTTCATGACAATGGTAATGTGTAGTCAGTACAGATTTCATGTCTTACAATTAAAAAATAACACATTTAATTTAACAACCAGATGGAAATGTTACAACTGCTACCATACAATCAATATACAAACTCAGTCCAAAAAAGAAGTCAGCCTAGGAATTTGTTTCAGATATGCAACACAAATAGTGATTTTTACAGTTTTGTTAATTACTCAATAAATAAATTAGGTTCAGCATTTCTATAATGTTTTAAACACTTAACTAAACAAACATTTTTATCAGTGTCAAAGTAAGTTTTAGACTTTGTTTATAGAATCTGAGTGACAATAATTCACAAAATTTCATAATTATTCCAAAAAATATTTAATATAGTTACATATGGAGATCATGTTGATGACTATTAGGTGTACACTGAATAATATCTGTGAGCTAAACTTTGTCTGAAGTATTTTAGCTGATAATAAAAAATGAGCAACTTGTAACATGATTTCATTATATGCTAGAATGTAACAATTTCAGATGTTCATAACAACTGATGACTTTATTGCTTTGATGCATTCACAAGGTACATTCATTTGTATATTGTATTATCCTCTAGGTAGTGATTACTGGTAATGACATTTTAGTTATCTTATTAATTTGAATGTTGGTGGTTTCTTAGTCTTCAGTGAGCTGAAGAATGTGGTACTGAACTGTTCAGTTTGCTATCAAAGTTGATCTGTTACATTCCACTCTGGTGTTCAACTGTCACAACTGCTATTATGTAGGAGGATGCTCAGACAGAAGTTAGAAACTTCTGTTGATATTATCTATTAATTTAGATTTGAAAGGCTATAATGTGTTAAATTTATACAAATTTATACAAGACCAAACATAACTTTTTAGCATAGTAAATTCAAAATGTATCACTCTGAATCACAGGTTACTTTTCAAGGTTGGCAGTTGTGGAAAAAGTTAGGGGAGTGGAAAATTGGAAAAGTGGATCACAGATCAAGAGAGACACTCAACCAGAGTACGGGTGTCACCATGTAGAAAATGCATTTTTCCCTTCTCTCTTCCACAATACACCTCAAATTGACCCCATCACTATAAAATTTTCTAGCTTCTTTTCTAGCTTCTTCATACTCAGGCTGAAAAAGGTAAATGATTGCTTAAGTAAATTTTGTGTACATCATTTGGTTTTACTGGAAGGTAACAGCCTGGGTGGTAATTATTTATTAATTATTGGCTAGCTATCTCTTACTTTCCTTATTTTTCTGTGCAGTCATATTCTTGGCTAAGAATACTGGCTTTGGTGTCTGTAGTCTTCTGTGATTTTTATTGTTTTTCTTCCAAATTTTTGCTTTTTAGAGTAGATCTGAAACTGAGAAATAATTATTATGGCAGTCTTGAAGTTTTAAGCACATATCAGCTCAATCTCCACAAAGTTGAACTGTGCTATTCTTTCTATGAACACACTTGAATACTTGACTTGAAATCTGCAGTGCAGTGTGTGGCTAGCATAACTCAGCATGATTTATTTTGATTTATTGGTCCATTTCATCTACAGCTGACAATGTGCAAGAGATATTTGGATTTTTTGTTAATATTAACAGTTTTACATATAATATACCTTTGTACATAATAACACACATTAATATATCAATTAATGATGAATACTTAAATAAATGTTGTTATGCTATATACAGAGAGATAAAATACAGATGTTCTTCTGAATGAGACTACATGATGAAATATAAATAATTTCTCTTGTAAATGGCACCTGCAGTTCAGTATGCAATATCAGGACAATTTTGCAGCTTATTGATTACTAAATAATGTAGCTGACACACCAAATATTTACTTTTGCTGTTTATTACAACATTAAAACTGTGATAAGGACATGCACAGAGTTGATGGCACAAAAACTGACCCAGCACTGCCACACCATGGCTTCTACTGCATGAATTACTTAAAATGACAATAATGGAGAGTACATAGATGGTGATTGTTACATTTTATGAATTACAATCAAGTTTTTGCTGATATGAATGGTTAATTGATGAAAAACACTTGCTGTTGAGTCAATTTTTTATACAGAGTAATAGTTTTGCAGATTTACACTACCTGTTTCTTATGGATATACAGTTCTTGTTGAGTAAACAATTAGTTATGTCAAATTGTTGAAAATGTAAATTATTTTTAATTATAAGAATTCTGATATTCCTAACATGTTTTCAGTAATATTTCATTCAATGCTTCAAAAATAACTATTGCTTTTTTGCATGAAAATTTGAGGAGTCATAATGTTCGTGTACATCGTTTTGAGCATTACTTGTACAAGATTGACTCAAATGACAAATATATGAAGAAATAAAACATTTGTTTGCATTAAAATTCTGATTATGATCATTAGCAATAGTATATATTAAAATTACAATGAAAATCAGCTAGCTGTGCTTCAAAGAGTTTGTTTTCTGCAAATGACATTCATATAAAACAGATACTTGATTGTTACCAATGTACACAATGACCAATATGGAGTTCTGCAATTTGTAGCTGGCATATTATCAAAGTATTCTGATATGTTGCCCCATTATGCCATATTACACAGTTTTATTATTTAGACAATCAAAGGCCTTTGAACGACCACAGAAGATATTATAAAGATGACTTTTCTTTCTCAGCTCTACTAGAAATGAGCTTGTGAGATTATACTTTGTATTCCTGATAGAACACTCTTTACAGATACCAGATTGAGATATCCTTAAATTGTTGTGCTCAGAATAATTCTATAATATACTGTTGTATCTTCTTATATATTTTTGAGGACACAGGAAGGATGGAGAGCGATCTGTAATTAGTGGTCTGGTGCTTATCTCCATTTTGCATACCAGCATTATTACTGCATGTTTAAGTCTTTTCAGAAAATACACCTTGGCTCATTGACTGGTTACAATGAAAAATAAGGAGGAGCAGGAGGGTACTACTAAGTCCACCAAGAATTTAATGCTTTGATTGTAGTATTGTCACAGCCAGAAGAATTACTGTTTCTCAGTGACCTAATGAATTTGCAATCTCTCTAACTAATTGTTTGGCAAAATTAATGTCTGATGGTCGAGTATGGCATACGTGTTTAAGTAAATCTAACAGATCTGTCTTAGATGACTGTCTCATATTCCTGGGTTTTCAGCTTCTTTTAAAGGATTTATTGAATTTATTGATCAATGATTTGATTTTGCCTTACAAAATTTATTCATTTCATGGCGAATAATTTTCCTTATATCTGTTCTTGGACTTCTGAATTTATTGTGTATAGTTCGTAATGGAAGAAAGAAACATCAGAGTTTAACATTCAGCCAACTGTGCAACCATTAGAGATGGAGCATGTGAAGAAAACAGTTCCTGGAGATTTACTGTGACTGTGAATTTGTATTCAGAAAATGTTTAAAGAAAAACAGCATGAAGTAAATTAATATTGCATAAACCCCAAGGACCCATTTTACTTCCCGAAACTTCAAAAGCAAACCTCTATATGAGAAGTTTACCAATCCTGCTAAAATTCTGATAGTAATATCCTTTGTTAGCAGAAAACAGTAAAACTCTCTGAAGTTAATTTGATAAATAAGGACACAGTATAGTGTAATTTTGCTTACCAGTAACAGTTAAACCCAGATAAATTTGCATCTAAATATGAATGAATGGAAATTTCACATTAAGTGGCATGTAAACAAAGATCACATACTTTGACAGCTGTTAGAGTCAAAGTTCGCTCTCATACATTAACTTGAACCAGTGCCAAATAAGCTACTTCTTTGTAGTTGGTCGGTGTAAATAACTTCAATGGCACATGCCTCAACTTACACACATGCCTCAATGTACACATCTGGCCACATTTCACAGTACAACTCATAAATTCTCTTGCCAAAACAACTGTATTTACCCCTCAAAGCACACCCCTCAAAAGATGCACACAATGCATGCAACAGCTAGTACAAATGCACCTAAAAGTAAAACCAAATAAAAGGATGGCAGTAACTACTGTTAGTGGTGGGGTCAACAATCACTGAAGGTGAACAGTCTTTACAAAACACTACTATATTTTTATTCACAGAGTGAAACATTAAGGGATTGTCTGTTACAAAACAGAAAGAAATTAAATTGGTTACAGTTGTGAGTTTCTCTAGAGAGGAATGGTTTTGTGTCTTATCTGTTCTGGATCGGTATGATGTGACGATAGCAGCAGAAGCAATTTGAAGTTGCTGATATGAATCCCATAAGTTCATCTAGTCATGTCCTTGGCATTAATAATCCTCTTTCCTTACATCTGGTTTTGGCTAGCAGTGATAATAAGTTTGTAGCATCCGTTTGTCATACGCCAGAACAGAGTAATTGTTTATGCAGCACTTGAAGGTAATATTAGTTCAGCTGAAACTTTTACACACAATAGTTTAGCACAGTCCACACATTGTGTTTGAACTAACATTCTATCTGCTATAATTGGCCAACTGCAAAGTTAGACAGTCCATCTGCTGTTAATATTCATGGTTCACGGTAACACTGTTCCCGCAAAAACAGTCACTTACGTAGGAACACAGTTCACGGTTTCCACATTGGCACTTGGTGTTTTAGCATACATCATATATCATAGTAAAGAAAATGAGCAATATTACAATTCATAGTTTATGTAATACAGTTCAATTCTAAACCAACGACAATACTGACTGTTCATGAGTGCATTGTCACTGCCACAAGTTTCATTGTGCAAAAACCAATAGCATACGTGTAATACAACGTTTGTTTAGAATTTCCATCATAAAATCACATTTAAAACCACATCTAACACACTAATGTCTGGTATTAATATCGCCCACCATTACTATTGCCATGCTCACAAGTCATTTGCGACTGTCTGCCCCACACTGTTCAACTTGACAACTATTGATAACTCTCTCACTCCACAGTTCTTACAACACTTCTGCCCATTGCATTCTATTTCACACAATACATTTAATAAAACTATTTGACATGTCATCAGAAAAAATCTAAGTCTACATAAGGAACTCCTACATAAAACAGCAAAGTAAACATATTCACACTTCATTTTCTACACTATATAACCGAATGAAAAATATTCTATATCATCAAAAATATATCTATGAAGTCAAAGGTAGCAAAAGAAAGGAAAAAAATTATATCTCATTATTAGTCATAGAATCACATGTGCCGCCCCCCCCCCCCGCCCCCCCCATTTTATCATGAGATTTTCCCAAGAATCTCTCAAGATAAAATGTCCTTGACACATGTGAGTCCCATCTACCTAAAACTAGTTATGGTCTTTGATTATGTCCTCGACACATGTGAGTCCCATCTACCTAAAACTAGTTATAGTCTTTGATTATGTCAATTTAAATTTTAAAATTACCTTTCACAACATATAGCCTCAATAATCCAATATATCATGATGAAGTATGAAATTTACCCAATAATAATGAAAGAGTGTATTACAAACCTCTTATAGAATAATATCAAAAGTTCCACAATTAAACATGTCATTGGGCTTGTGACTCCAAAAAGAGTAACAAGAAATGTCTGCATAATTACAAATATTCGAGCAAAATAATTAATTACCATAAATTTACATTCTAAAACTGAAGACATATCCAATCAGTTCTCTACCTACAATACATATTACACTACACTTTTCATCACACCTCGAGTGTCTTTGCTATGCTTCACATGAATGACTCTATATCAGCGAGTCTCATTTATTGCTTTTGTCTGTATAATTGAATGTTCTGTCATTAAACCCCTTTACAAATAGTCACTGCATGTGTTTTTTTTTTTTTTTTTTTTTTCATAACATGGTGTATCTCTTGGAAGTTGTTGCTTCTCATCACATGCTGTAACAACTCAAACTCAATTATCAAATTACTAATTAAATATCCCATCACATTTACAAACCTCTCACCCCATCTGTCAGCTTACTTTTTCATTATTCCAAATCACAGTACTACAAAATCCCACATGCAAGAACTCCTCTTTAACCATTTCTTTCGATTAGTCATCAATATTGGAATTAAGTCCTCCACCTAGATGCTGAGTACTACCTTCAAGTACCCATTCATCAAATTTATCTTCTTGTCTTTCAAAGCAAAATTATACACTCAGCCTCTACTCATTCATCCTATATCCCAAATATTACTCTCAACAACAATTCCCATCTTGTTCACACTCACAGTTTTTGTTACTTTAGTATAATATGGTTTCAAATCTATTATATTCTTAAGACCAAATTTCTTCTTTGACTTTGGGTAAACTAAATAGAATGCATTCGGGTCTGGTATACTTATTACCTCAAATGGACTCTTATACACATAAAAAAAAGTGAAATCTTATTACTTATCTCTTTCGATTTTTCATATGTCTTCACTAAAACTAGATCTCCTACTTTAATACCAACCTTCTTTATTCTCTCATCATGTTGCCTCCTCCTTTCCTCCAACTTCTTTTCTACCGATTCTTTCATTCTTTTCTTTTTCTCACCCCAACTTAATTCCTCTCTGTGGCGAAAAGACAATTTCTCCTCAACAAAACCCAAAAATCTCTTTCCCTTCATAATTTCATAAGTAGTAAATCTCGTTACATCATGACTTACAGCTTTCATTACATCCTCAATATTTTCCACAATATCTCCTCACATACTATGGTTATTGCTATAATATGTACGACACAGTCAGCCCATTACCCTCATGTAACATCCCGCAAGATTTCCTGTGGGTTGGTAAGTTGGCGTATATACACTCCTGGAAATTGAAATAAGAACACCGTGAATTCATTGTCCCAGGAAGGGGAAACTTTATTGACACGTTCCTGGGGTCAGATACATCACATGATCACACTGACAGAACCACAGGCACATAGACACAGGCAACAGAGCATGCACAATGTCGGCACTAGTACAGTGTATATCCACCTTTCGCAGCAATGCAGGCTGCTATTCTCCCATGGAGACGATCGTAGAGATGCTGGATGTAGTCCTGTGGAACGGCTTGCCATGCCATTTCCACCTGGCGCCTCAGTTGGACCAGCGTTCGTGCTGGACGTGCAGACCGCGTGAGACGACGCTTCATCCAGTCCCAAATATGCTCAATGGGGGACAGATCCGGAGATCTTACTGGCCAGGGTAGTTGACTTACACCTTCTAGAGCACGTTGGGTGGCACGGGATACATGTGGACGTGCATTGTCCTGTTGGAACAGCAAGTTCCCTTGCCGGTCTAGGAATGGTGAACGATGGGTTCGATGACGGTTTGGATGTACCGTGCACTATTCAGTGTCCCCTCGATGATCACCAGTGGTGTACGGCCAGTGTAGGAGATCGCTCCCCACACCATGATTATGGGTGTTGGACCTGTGTGCCTCGGTCGTATGCAGTCCTGATTGTGGCGCTCACCTGCACGGCGCCAAACACGCATACGACCATCATTGGCACCAAGGCAGAAGCGACTCTCATTGCTGAAGACGACACGTCTCCATTCATCCCTCCATTCACGCCTGTCGCGACACCACTGGAGGCGGGCTGCACGATGTTGGGGCGTGAGCGGAAGACGGCCTAATGGTGTGCGGGACCGTAGCCCAGCTTCATGGGGACGGTTGCGAATGGTCCTCGCCGATACCCCAGGAGCAACAGTGTCCCTAATTTGCTGGGAAGTGGCGGTGCGGTCCCCTACGGCACTGCGTAGGATCCTACGGTCTTGGCGTGCATCCGTGCGTCGCTGCGGTCCGGTGTCATGTCGACGGGCACGTACACCTTCCGCCGACCACTGGCGACAACATCGATGTACTGTGGAGACCTCACGCCCCACGTGTTGAGCAATTCGGCGGTACGTCCACCCGGCCTCCCGCATGCCTACTATACGCCCTCGCTCAAAGTCCGTCAACTGCACATACGGTTCACGTCCACGCTGTCGCGGCATGCTACCAGTGTTAAAGACTGCGATTGAGCTCCGTATGCCACGGCAAACTGGCTGACACTGACGGCGGCGGTGCACAAATGCTGCACAGCTAGTGCCATTCGACGGCCAACACCGCGGTTCCTGGTGTGTCCGCTGTGCCGTGCGTGTGATCATTGCTTGTACAGCCCTCTCGCAGTGTCCGGAGCAAGTATGGTGGGTCTGACACACCGGTGTCAATGTGTTCTTTTTTCCATTTCCAGGAGTGTATTACTGTTATTCCATGATTGGTTAGGCCTTCCTTCTACTTCTTACTTGTAAACTGTGACCAGTTATCAGGAAATATGGCCTTCAGTTTAATAAACTTTATGAAATAGTCCTCTCCTAACTTAGTCAAGATCACCTTGCCAGTTGATTTACACAAAGGATACAGTTTTATAAATTTAGAGAATACTTCCAACACTACAAAAATATAAGCAAAACCTCCTTTTGTTTTCGACAAGGGGACATAAAAATCCACTGCTAACAATTCCACTAAGTCATCTGGTTTGACATTTTGCATGAGAAGTCTGAACATCTGATTAGTAACCTTGGGTCATTGACATTTGTCACACGTCTTAATATAGTTGTTTACTCTCTTCACCATGTTGTCAAAAATTATACACTCTTTCAATTTTTTATATACTTTTTTTGCTGCTATGTCTCCAAAACTCAAACAAATTATATCATCTATGTACTCACTGGGCCAACACACTTTCCAATCTTCTGAATTTTCATTAGTTTGCCTAAATAAAACCCCACAATGCACCTTGTAATATTTCGCCAATTTATTATTAGTACCTGGCATAGCTAAGTCTCTCTTTATCATTTTCCATTTTTCGTCATGATTCTGATAACTCCTCATGTACTTACAGATGCCTTCTATCTTCTTTTCTCCAGGAAGTCCCTTTGTATAGAACAATTTAACATTTTCCTCACCTACTTTCTGTCTTGCTTCTCCATTTTCTCCCAATGGTAACCTTGATAGTGCATCTGCTACTTTGTTTTGTGTGCCCGTGAGGTTTTTTATTTCAAACTCAAATTGTTGCATAAACACTGTCCACATCATCAATTGTGTACGCATCAATCTAAATTTTAAAAAAAATAAGAGTTCTGTGATCAGTGTAAATGAGTTTTGTTGCCCCACAGGTAGTCTCTGAATTTTTTGAATCTCCAAATTATTGGCAGAGCTTCTCTTTCAGTCACACTATAATTTCTTTCAAACCTCATTAATGATCAGCTTGCAAAAGCAGTAGTCCTATGATCTTCCTTTTCTCATCATCCCCAGAATTTTGAAATAATTCAACTCCAATACCATTACCACTGGAATCAATTGCCAGACAAAAAGGTTGATTAAGGTTAAGATGGTGCAAAATCCTCTCCTCTTCCATGGCGTCTTTAAGATGGTTAAATGCTTCTTTGCATTCATCCATCTGAACAAAAGGTACTTTAGGACTTAATAGTTTGTTTAAACATAAGTTGTTGAACACTTGTCCAGACACAAAATTTCTATAAGAATTGCACAAACCTAGGAATGACTTCAACTGTTTCCGAGTCTTAGGAGATAGACACTCTTTATCTGCTTTCATCCTTTCAGGGTTAACCTTAATACCAGCAGTAGACAAGATTCTACCCAAGAATGTTATTTCTTTTCTTACAAACTCACATTTCTTAAGACTAAGGGTCACACTCCCTTTCCTCAAAGCTTGAAACACCTCATCCAACAATCTATGAAGCTCTTCCCAAGGCTCAGTGGCAATCAAAAGGTTGTCCACATACATTGTTTCTTTAGAACTCATCTCTGGTCCTAATACTTGGTCAAGTGCCAGAATGAACACTGACACACTAATATTTAAGCCAAATGGAACCGCAGGGTATTGGTAACATTTCCATTTACCAAAAAAACACACTCCTTTGTGAGCAGGACTTGCCTGTACCCAGCTGTCAGATCAAGACTGCTCAGATAATTCATATTGTAACATTTTTTGGAATATTCCAGCCATATTCTCAGTTTGATCAGTCTCTCTACTCACTATGGTATTCAACATCCTAGCATGTATGACCAATCCCACACTACCATCTTTCTTGCCAACAACTGTTAATGGACTATTGTATTCAGTTTTACTTCTCTCTATAACACAACACTCTATCATCCTCCCAATTTCCTTATGTACAGCCTCTCTCAAAGTGAATGGTATAGGGAAAGGTTTTCTTGCAAAGGGTTAATGTGGTTTCTGATCTAACTTGCATTCAAAGTTTTTAACTTTACCTGGCTTCTCTGAAAATACTTCTCTATTCACCCATAGGACTTCTCTTAGCTTACCTGTCTGCTGCTCACTTAACCCTTCTACCTTGTCCATTTGGACCTTCAATTCTTCTGTTGTTCCTCTTTCACCTTCATTAGAACCACAGTCTAGGTTCAGTTCTAAATACCCAATGTCCATTGCTATTGGCATCAATCTTATCTCCAATTGTCCTACTAAATTATTGTTATCTATCACCATACCCTCCAAATTCATCTTCATTTCTGATCCTTGATTATCAAAATTGATAAAACCATCCACACAGTTAATTTCTGCTTTGCAGTCTATTACTGGTAACCAATCCATACCCAAGATAATATCCACACTCAGACCAGACACCACAAAAAAATTGTGTACCAAATCTATGCCCCTAGTTCAGATTTTAAATAATCTGATACTTCACAACTTTATTCTGTTTACCTGTGGCACCTACTGTTTTTAACCCTAACACTGGTACATCCATTACCTCATTACCATCTTTTTTACAATTACAGAATTCTTCAGCTAATTCACTAATTTCACTGCCCATATCAAACAGAGCTTTCTCTTCCCTACCACAGGCTCTTTATTTTACAAAAGGTTGCCCACTTCAGTATCATCAACATCCTCTTCCTCATGTAATAAATCTCTTTCGAATTGCCATGTTCCCAATCTCTACTACTTAATTTCACATTTGCGTCCTCTCCTGATTCCTTCCAAATCGGGTCCTGTTTCTTTGCCACATGGTGTCCTGCTCATCACTACTGATACCACCTACTTTCATATTAATGTCCCAAATGCCAGTGGCCTTACCACTGTTGAACAGTATCTTTCCTAATGCCCAGAAGATTCAAAATCTACAACCTCCTTTACTAGTCACCATGACCAACTGTATCCTCATCCGCAATTATTTCTCCTTTGAAGGCATTACCTACAAACAAATCTGGGGTATGGCTACGGGCACCTGCGTGGCACCTTATTATGCCAAACTATTCATGGGCCATCTAGAGGAATCCTTCCTAAACACCTAGAATCCCAAACCTCTCACCTGTTTCAGATTCACTGATGACATCTTTGTGATCTAGATCAAGGATGAGGACACTCACATTCCTCCAGAAGCTGAACACCTTCACTGTCATTTACTTCACCTCATCCTACTTAAACCCAACGAGCCACCTTTCTTGATATCGACCTCCACCTCAAATATGGCTATATCAGTACCTCCATCCATATCAAACCTACCAACCACCAGAAATTCCTCCACTTTGACAGCTGAAACCCGTTCCATGCCAAAAAGTCCCTTCCCTACAGCCTAGCCACCCAAGGGCACTGCTTCATGACTGACAAGTGGCCCCTTGCAAAATACACCAAGGGTATCACTGAGGATTCAAAGACTGTAATTACCCACCTGATCTCATACAAAAACAGATCTCTGGTGCCATATGGCTCCAGTCATCCACCACCTCCCAAAGTCCCATCACCCAGCCACAGAGGAGCATTCCCCTCATGACTCAGTACCACTCAGTACTGGAGAAAATGAATTACAACCTCTGTCAGTATTTTGACTACCTTCTTCATTCCCAGAAATGAGAATGTCCTGCTCTCTATCACTCTCGCCCCCCTCACAATAGTATTCTGCTGCCCATCAGAACTACACAATAGCCTTGTCCATTTCTACAACTCCTGCTCCCAACTCCTTGCCTCATATCTCATATCCCTGTAACAGATGTGGATACAATACCTGTCCCATACATCCTCCCAATACCACCTACACCTATCCAGTCACAAGCATAACCTGTCCCATCAAAGGCAGCACTACTTGTGAAACTAGATGCTAGAAATTTGCTTTGTAACTGTTATTTTTATGTGATACACTTAGAACTGGTAATTCAAACTATACACACTCTACAATGTTACTGGATGGATAAAGAATCACTCATCAAGCAGTGGCAGGAGAACACTGATATGAAGGTATTTAAATTTTCAAGTTTTCTGATCCAGTGGCTACTTTTTCTGGCAGAAGGAAGATGGCTGAAGGAAATAAACTGGTGAGGTTTAGAAAATGGGGAGAGTTCAGAAAAGCCACCCAAACCCTTGGTCATGGAAGACTTACAGAATGTATTAGAAGGAAAGAATGGTAGTTGAGGACTGCACCAGATGACATTTCACAACTCGAGAGCTTAAAGATGGAAGACGTGGTAATATGCAAAACAGAGATTACTGACAAAACATCATGCATGAGTTAATAGGAACGTAAAGCTAAGTAGCGGTGACAGGAATAGATAGGCAGGTCACAAAATGAACGGTTGAGAACCATTGATATGTTGTAACATCAGTTTTTACTTGTGGAGTTCTGAGAAACAGGTGTCTGGAGGACGATGGTACTTTCAGTGAAACAGGCACTGAGGTCATGACTGTCATGTTGTAGAGCAATCTCTGCAACAAGATATTGTGTGCTGCCAGTATACACCTTCTGCATATTCCAATACATCCTACCAATAAATATGTGGTAGTTATGCATATTTAAAAGGCTGAAGAGTATTTACGTAACAGCTAGTATATGACATATGTTTCCACAATACCCTTATGAGGTCCTAGGCTTCTTTTGCACCCATTTCTCTATCACATGGCTCCTACTCCTGTGACCACCCCCACGATAAGATATGTCCTATGCAGCCTCCTGTCACCACCTATACCAGCCCTGTTACTGGTAAAATATTCATGGGGGAGTTGGAAAATAAGTGTACCCTGTCATCTGTGGTCAGAGTTGTGTGTGAAAGGAAAAAAAAAGAGAGTGAGACATTAAAGACAAGACATATCTTTTATTTTTCTACATAATTTCCAAGTACATTGAGACATATGTCATACAGCTTTATAAGCTTCAAAAAGCTTTCCAGGAAAAAAATCAGAGTGTTGCATATGGAAGGAGTGTTGAACAGCTTGTTTGACATCAGCATTGCTGCCAAAGTGCCTTTTGCCGAGAGTCTTCTTCAAAGCAGGAAACAGATGTAAGTCACTTGGTGCTAGATCCAGACTGTGAGGCGGATGGTGTAGGCATTCCCAACCAAGAGTTCCATATGGTTTTGCATTGCCGTTGCCTTGTGTGGTCTCGCATTGTCATCCAACAGCAGAATGCCAGATCTGAGAAGGCCAGGCCGCTTTTTCCGAATCACTTCTTTCAATTTCAACAGAGTGGCACAGTACCACGCAGCATTGATGGTTGCATCTTCCAGAAAGTCCAGCAGCAAAACTCCTTTGGTGCCCCCCAAAAAAACAGTGAGTAGCACTTTACTTGCAGATGGAGTGCTTTTGAACTTCTTTCGGACAGGTGAGGATGGATGTTTCCACTCCATGAATGCAGGCTTGATTCAGGCATGTAATGGTGGACCCATGTTTCATCCCCCATCACAATCCAAAACAGAAGGTCAGTGCCAGATTCATGGTACTGCACGATCTGTTCCAGGCTGAACACCATGTGTTGTCCCATGTATGTCGGGGTCAGTTGGTGGGACACTCATTGTGCGGACACCCTGTATCGAAGAATGCCATGGAAGATCTTATGAGCTCACCCATGCCTGATCCCAAGTTCTGCCACTACTCCATTGATGGTGATACGCCGGTTATCTTTAATCATATCTTCCACCTTCCTGGCATTTGCATCTGTAGTGACCATGCACGTCTGTCCAGGTCTCGATATGTCCTGCACGTGTTGACGTCCATCACTTAACTGCTGGTACCATCTCCGCACCATGTGCCTTGATATCACACCTGACCCATACACCTCAACAAATTGGTTATGAATTTCTGTGCCTGATACTCCACGCACCCATTCATAGTGAATAACAGCTCTCACTTTCGCCTTTGACCATGACTTCAAAATGCACATTCTCTCCATAGCTCTGGGAAAAGACTGAGCAGCTGGCCTCCGCTTTGTGCAGGCACTGCAAAAGTGCCATCTGCTTGCTTGCAGTTGACCTCTACCCAATGGTGTATCGGTGTCTTGCACATGCACGTTCACCTGCCATGTCGTCTTTTGCCCATATCACACAACTCTGCCCACTGTCAACAGGGGAAACTTATTTTCCAACATTCCCTCATATATTATCAAAGGGAGAACCACTTGTGAAATGACAAATATCATACACCAGCTGTTATGCAAACAATTTTTGGTCTTTTACATTGGCATGAGTACCACCAAGCTATCAGTTAGGATGAATAGGCTTAGGCAGAGGGTGTATACTGCCAGCACACAATATCCTGTTGCAGAGCATGTTACACAACATGACAATCATGAAAACATGACAATCATGACTTTGGTCTCTGTTCCACCAAACATTCCATCTGGATTATTCCTCCAGACAATTGTATCTCAGAACTCTGCAAGTGGGAACTGGTTTTACATGTCTTTGGCTCTCACCACTCACCTGGCCTTAACGTCAGACCAGGATTCAAACCCAGGATTTTTCGTTTCACTGGCAGATGCTCTACCAACAGAGCTACCCAAATATGACTCATGACTCATCTTCATAGCTTCACTTCTACCAATATATTCCAAACTTCACAGAATTGTCCAGCTCTGCTGAAAGAAAGGATATATATTCTTTTAATTTGCTATGTTTGTATGCACTATTCACACTTTGTTGACCAATATGCCAATTTTTCTCATCATTGGCTGTTATCAGTAGATGAATTGTTTGAAAATTGGAAACAGAAACATAAAGCTCACTTTAGTATTTGCCTTCAACTTGACTAAAGCTGTTTGCAACTAAAAAGGCTTTAAAATTTTCGTTTCCTCCAATTGCCTTCTTTTTAAATACAAAGCTGTCCTTTACTGCAATGACAACAGATGGTTCCTTGACCAATTTCCAAGCATCATGATTCTTCAAGGAGTTAATCCCTTCATTCATTCCAACTACCCATTTAACTGCCTTATCAGAATTAGGTGCTTCATGATTGTTCCTCCCTTGTACAATGTTGGTTTGTACTTCTGCAACATAAGCCTTCCCTTTGGAATTTTCCTTTTCTTGATTTCAAATCAGTATTTTCCATTCAAAAATTCTTAAATATATACTCCCTATGTTCCACAACTTGTCTTGTTTCTGGCATGCAAATTCTGAAAGTGCAGCTGTATAGAGAGTATCCTGTAAAAATGACTTTTTCTTCTCTCATGGATAATTTAGAAAGACATCTTTGTCTGGGTACATGAATGAAACCTTCACATTCTATTACATGTAAGTAATGTACAGCAGGCTTTCATCCTGTCCACAATTCACAAGGTGTTTTTTCATAGTTGTTGCTATTTATAACATAATTTCTTATGTATGCCACAGAGTACATCAGCTTAACCCAAGGACCTTCAATAAATTGCTTCCTGTTTATTGAAAGAAAAAAATGTGCACATCATTCAAGCAGAGAAAATGGACTTCTTTTTAACAGAACAAATGCTTATTCATTCTTCATTGTCTTTTTTGAAAAACAGAAATATCATAGGTAATCCAGTCACAATAATGAAACAAACAGCACTTGTTTAAATTGTAACATTTATTTTCATCATTATCAGAAGTGAACTAGAATGTCACAATATATTTTATCAGAAACTATATTCTAGTTACTGTAGATAGCATAACCACAGAAAAATAACCATAGCTGCTGTAAACCACCATTGGTAATTTAGAATAACATGTTTTCTTCTACTGTTTCAGTGACAGTTATCCATGAGACAACTTTTTAAATCTTTGTTCTTCTGTTTTCATTGTAACAGTTCATCTCACACCTGTTCATCCATATGTTAGCTAGCATTTATAGATTATTAGATGAAATAAATTTAATCATATAGTGTAGGCTTTCATGGCCGGTGTTGTCTTCAGTTGAAACTTCCAAGCCGAGAGGCTATGGTCAATGTATAAAATTTTCACCTAACGTTTCATCTCCATCTGCGGGGGACATCTTCTGACGTCGTCCGGAAGTAGCCGGACGACTTCAGAAGATGTCTCCCACAGATGGAGACGAAACGTTAGGTGAAAATTTTATACATCAACCACGGCCTCTCAGCTCTGAAGTTTCAATTAAAATAAATTTGTTCACCTGTGTACATTACACTGCCACATTTTCAATGCCTGTGCTACGGTCAGGTTTCAGTTTCAAACAACAACACTCTATTACAATAATTTCCTTATTTCACTTCATGTAAATTACTGTATAGTTCTTGAAACATTGCTATGGATCAAGGCTTCCCCCTGCTTTGTTAAAACTATGTTACTGCATATCTAGAACTAGCATCAGCTTCAAGAACCATTAAGGACTTATAAAAAATGCTAACACATCCCTAAGTTATGAGTGCCTATTTTTCTTAACTATAGGGCCATTCAAATAAAATTAATTTCATATACTCTCCTTTCAGGTAACACAAGGAAGGTATGTCATCCAATGTGAATCAGACCCTCCATTGCCAACCAGCAGCTACAATGATATAATACCAGAAATTCAGGAAGTAAACGGTATAGAAATGGACCAATCAAGACCAAAGAGAGAGGTGACAAAGACTATAAAGCTTCCTGAAGTGAACAGTGATGCCAGTGTCTCTTCAACAGATAACATACTGTACTTAAATTGTACACGTGAGGATGTTGTTTGTCAAAACATTACTTGTACATCAGGTTTTACTGATTCAAAAGCACTGCTCAGTATAAAATTCATTGGAAAACTCAACACATCAGCACTAGGTCAGTTAAACTTTATTATTATCATTACTGCTGCAGTTATGAGCAGAAAAATTGCGACAAGAAAAGGCAACATATTTGACTTAAAATTTTAATTTCCAGTAGTTCATAAAAAGTATGGAGTACTGTTATCTGAAAGAAAAACAACATTATGGTAACTGATGAATTTGTTGTTTAAGACATTAGAAAGAAGTGAGTGTACAGGAAGATGCTAGCAAACAGTTAGTATCTTTAGCATGTTCAACAGTTACTATAACTTGAATAATATAAAAAATACTGATCAGCTGTTCTGGCATCTGTCATATGACAAGAGATATACTGTAGATAGACATCTCTGCCTGCAATAATTCTATATTTCTCAGTAATATGATGATATGAATATAATAGAGGGAAAAATTCCATGTGGGAAAAGTATATCTAAAAACAAAGATGATGTAACGTACCAAATAAAAGTATTGGTATGTTGATAGACACACAAACAAACACAAACACACACACAAAATTCAAGCTTTCACAACCAACGGTTGCTTCATCAGGAAAGAGGGAAGGAGAGGGAAAGACGAAAGGATGTGAGTTTTAAGGAAGAGGGTAAGGAGTCACTCCAATCCCGGGAGCGGAAAGACTTACCTTAGCGGGAAAAAGGGACAGGTATACACTCGCACACACATACATATCCATCCACACATATACAGGCACAAGCAGACACATGTAAAGGCAAAGAATTTGGGCAGAGATGTCAGTCGAGGTGGAAGTACAGAGGCAAAGATGATGTTGAATGACAGGTGAGGTATGAGCAGCGGCAACGTGAAATTAGTGGAGGTTGAGGCATGGTGGGTAACGGGAAGAGAGGATATATTGAAGGGCAAGTTCCCATATCCGGAGTTCTGGTAGGTTGGTGTTAGTGGGAAGTATCCAGATAACCCGGACGGAGTAACACTGTGCCAAGATGTGCTGGCCATGCACCAAGGCATGTTTAGCCACAGGGTGATCCTCATTACCAACAAACACTGTCTGCTTGTGTCCATTCATGCGAATGGACAGTTTGTTGCTGGTCATTCCCATATAGAAAGCTTCACAGTGTAGGCAGGTCAGTTGGTAAATCACGTGTGTGCTTTCACACGTGGCTCTGCCTTTGATCGTGTACACCTTCTGGCTTACAGGACTGGAGTAGGTGGTGGTGGGAAGGTGCATGGGACAGGTTTTACACCAGGGGCAGTTACAAGGGTAGGAGCCGCTCTTACCTCACCTGTCATTCAACATCATCTTTGCCTCTGTATTTCCACCTTGACTGACATCTCTGCCCAAATTCTTTGCCTTTACATATGTCTGCTTGTGTCTGTATATGTGCGGATGGATATGTGTGTGTGCGCAAGTGTATACCTGTCCTTTCTTCCCCCTAAGGTAAGTCTTTCCACTCCCGGGATTGGAATGACTACTTACCCTCTCCCTTAAAACCCACTTCCTTTCGTCTTTCCCTATCCTTCCCGTCTTTCCTGATGAAGCAACCATTGGTTGCAAAAGCTAGAATTTTTGTGTGTGTGTTTGTGTTTGTTTGTGTGTCTATCAACATACCAACATTTTCGTTTGGTAAGTTGCATCATATTTGTTTTTAGATATATTTTTCCCATGTGGAATGTTTCCCTCTATTATATTCATATCATTAATTTGAACCCAACAATTACATTTGTTAATGTCACTGTTGCATTTCGAATTCTTTTCTGCCATCTCACTTTCACTTTCTGTTTGTGCAAGTAGTTTCACTTTGTATTCACCTTCTCCTTTTTACTGTAATCCACTGTACAATTTTATCTTGCCTATATATACTCAATAACATGTAACCCACTTAAAAACCTTAACCAAAATTTTTTTTCCGCTTTCAACACTACCGCTGCTATAAAATCCACCATTTCCAGTTCACAAACAGTTCCTTTTGCCTATTAAACAACCATTTCAGCTAGTTCTAACAACTTTCGCTTTATTTCCATTTCCATTTTTCCCACATCACTGATCATTTTTAGCCGCTTCCCATAGGTTTTAACGTCATTATTTCTTCGTCAGACAATTGTTAGCCTCATTTTCATAATCTTCCACCACAAAACTTCTTCTTTTAATACATTTACACGCAGTTTCCTCGAAATTTTCCCAAATTTCTCCACCCTTCAACGTGTTTTGGCGGCAACACAACCACCTAACCTTTGTGCACATCGTTGTTTACCAAGCCAATTTCACCACAGTATCAACATAGCTCAGCTTTTACCAACACTTTTTGACTTTTTTCACACCAGATCTCCAGTTGCTTTCTAGTTCACCTTTATGTCTCCCCCATATATTTTTATTTTCATTTTCATTTTCATTTCAGCCTCATGTCACACTTTCCACATTCTAATACCATGTCACCCTCACAACATCCCCACAACGACCCCATTAAGTTTTATTTAATTTCCCTCCACAAACATGCCTTCGCCCTAGGCAGATTATGCTCCCATATTTTATTTACTCAGATTTGTCTGACATTTGCATTACCCCCAAAGGCCTCACACTTAAAGTTCCCATCTCTGGCTGTAGCCCTTCTTTCCATCAGTCCCTATACCGGTTCCAAACTGAACAATCCACAGCCCTCACCCACCTAATCCTTCACCTACACATCAACTCAGCCAATGAACACACCCATCAACTCCTATCCTTAATAAAAGTTATCAATCTTTCCTCTCCCACATCCACACCGGCTGTTCAGAGCATCCTTCTACAGGCCAACCGCAAATTAGAACAGCATGCCACCCTCCACCTCAAAAAACAATCCAATCTCCTGGTTTCCCACCTCCGGAACGGCAACTCACTCACCCTCCACAACCTTTCCAGCAAACCTCAAACTCCTCTCATTGCACACAGACCCAGTCTCTCCCATCTACTCAATCTCCCACTTCCAGCTCCACTCTCCCCAAAACCTCAAAATTCTAATCAACACAATCTGGAACCACAACACCCTAATTCAGTAGTTAACCTTTTCTCTAAACCTCTCTCCCAATCCGAAACCTCTGTCCTATGCAAAGGCCTTACCTTCAGCCCTACTCCCAGATTCAACCAAACAGCCCTCATCAAAGATTTATGGTCCTACACTCGTACTCTCTGCTGGAAATATCACTTTGCCATGAAGAAAAATAATCCTAATCCTACTCCTAATGATCCAACTGCCCAAGACACTATCCAAATTGAACCCTGCCTGGAACAGTTCTGTCCTCTGTCACAGCGGGACCCACCTCCTCTTCCTCCAAATCACCCTCTCCAAACCTTCCAGGAATTTCTCACTTCGAGCCTTGCCTCTCAATCCATCTCGAAAATCCTTAATTCCACTCCCAACATCACCACTGTTGAAGCTCAGGCTACCTGTGATCTGAAGGCTGACTGATCCATCGTCATTCTTCCGGCAGACAAGGGTTCCATGACAGTGGTATTTGATTGTCGGGAGTATGTGGTTGAGGGACTGCGTCAGCTTTCAGACAACTCTACATACAAAGTTTACCAAGGTAATCCCATTCCTGATGTCCAGGTGGAGCTTCAAGGAATCCTCAGAACCTTAGGCCCCCTACAAAATCTTTCACCTGACTCCATCAACCTCCTGACCCCACCGACACCCTACACTCCTACCTTCTACCTACTTCCTAAATTTCACAAACCCAATCATCTCAGCCGCCCCATTGCAGCTGGTTACCAAGACCCCACAGAACATATCTCGGCCTACGTAGATCAACACCTTCAACCCATTACATGCAGTCTCCCATCCTTCATCAAAGACACCAACCACTTTCTCGAACGCCTGGAATCCTTACCCAATCTGTTATCCCCAGAAACCATCCTTGTAACCATTGATGCCACTTCCTTATACACAAATATTCTGCACATCCAGGGCCTTGCTGCAATGGAGCACTTCCTTTCATGCCGATCACCTGCCACCCTACCTAAAACCTCTTTCCTCATTACCTTAGCCAGCTTCATCCTGACTCACAACTTCTTCACTTTCGAAGGCCAGACATACCAACAACTAAAGGGAACAGCCTTGGGTTCCAGGATGGCCCCCTCGTACGCCAACCTATTTATGGGTCCCTCAGAGGAAGCCTTCTTGGTTACCCAGGCCTGCCAACCCAAAGTTTGGTACAGATTTATAGATGACATCTTCATGATCTGGACTCACAGTGAAGAAGAACTCCAGAATTTCCTCTACAACCTCAATTCCTTTGGTTCCATTAGATTCACCTGGTCCTACTCCAAATCCCATGCCACTTTCCTTGAAGTTGACCTGCATCTATCCAATGGCCAACTTCACGCATCCACCAACAAGCAACAGTAACTCCATTACAACAGCTGCCACCCTTTCCATATCAAATGGTCCCTTCCCTACAGCCTAGGTCTTCGTGGCAAACGAATCTGCTCCAGTCCTGAATCCCTGAACCATTACACCAACAGCCTGAAAACAGCTTTCACATCCCGCAACTACCCTCCCGACCTGGTACAGAAGCAAATAAGCAGAGCCACTTCCTCATCCCCTCAAACCCAGAACCTCCCACAGAAGAACCCCAAAAGTGCCCCACTTGTGACAGGATACTTTCTGGGACTGGATCAGACTCTGAATGTGGCTCTCCAGCAGGGATACAACTTCCTCAAATCCTGCCCTGAAATGAGATCCATCCTTCATGAAATCCTCCCCACTCCACCAAGAGTGTCTTTCTGCCATCCACCTAACCTTCCTAACCTCTTGGTTCATCTCTATGAAATCCCCAAACCACCTTCCCTACCCTCTGGCTCCTACCCTCGTAACTGCCCCTGGTGTAAAACCTGTCCCATGCACCCTCCCACCACCACCTACTCCAGTCTTGTAACCCGGAAGGTGTACACGATCAAAGGCAGAGCCACGTGTGAAAGCACGCACGTGATTTACCAACTGACCTGCCTACACTGTAAAGCTTTCTATATGGGAATGACCAGCAACTAACTGTCCATTCGCATGAATGGACACAAGCAGACAGTGTTTGTTGGTAATGAGGATCACCCTGTGGCTACACATGCCTTGGTGCACAGCCAGCACATCTTGGCACAGTGTTACTCCGTCCGGGTTATCTGGATACTTCCCACTAACACCAACCTACCAGAACTCCGGAGATGGGAACTTGCCCTTCAATATATCCTCTCTTCCCGTTACCCACCATGCCTCAACCTCCGCTAATTTCAAGTTGCCACCGCTCTTACTTCACCTGTCATTCAACATCATCTTTGCCTCTGTACTTCCACCTTGACTGACATCTCTGCCCAAATTCTTTGCCTTTACATATGACTGCTTGTGTCTGTGTATGTGCAGATGGATATGTGTGTATGCGCAAGTGTATACCTGTCCTTTTTTCCCCCGAAGATAAGTCCTTCTGCTCCCAAGATTGGAATGACTCCATATCCTCTCCTTTAAAACCCTAATCCTTTCGTCTTTCCCTCTCCTTCCCTCTTTCCTGATGAAACAACCGTTGGTTGTGAAAGCTTGAATTTTGTGTGTGTGTTTGTGTTTGTTTGTGAGTCTATCAACATACCAACGCTTTCGTTTGGTAAGTTACATCATCTTTGTTTTCAGTAATATGTTGCATATTTTCAGTATTTGCAAAAAGCTGTACAATATTTCATGGAATTGGATGTTAGATGTTCCTCTTTTGTTATATAGTAAGGGCTGTTGCTACAGATTCCATATCTTACAGTAGTTAGCTGTTTGTGTTTTCAAAGCCTATTTAATGGTGGCAACATATTTATTTAAGAACAATTTTCAACTACTGACAGATGAATATTTCACTCACTATCAGGAATTATTTCTGCAGACATGTAATTCTTGAATTTCTATGCCAAAGAGAGATTTTATACTAGCACAAAACTTATAAAAAGTACATTATGATAAATACATTATATATCAAAAGGATCACTGAGGACGGTCAGGAGTTTTCAGCATCAGATGAAGTGGAGTTAGAAAAGATCATGGGAGGATTTGAACCATCACCTAGCAATTTCTTAAGTCATTGAAGCTCTGATGGAAATTCTGTCTTATGCACTTGTGACAGATTTTGGTGGAAAACTCCACCTCATGTATCACATATGTCATAACTGTACGATAATTTGAGGAAGTCATGTTTGTACTCATGACTGCAAATGTTGTCAGCCAGTCTCAGCATCCAGGATCCTTGGGAAGTGCAGCAATTTAAAAAATTTGCTTTGCTGCTCTCTGACTCCTACATTCCTGAAAAATCCTTGAGACCAGTTCTTTCATTTCTTGTGTGTCTCCTTTCTGCTTCTCTTACATTGTGAAATGCACACACAAACACTTCTCACTCTTGAAAAGTGATAGATGCACTTTTCACAACACCTTTCTGATTCACCCACAGATTCTGGAGAATCTCAGAATCCTCCCACTTCCAAATATATAGACATGAGAGGCAACAGAACATCCTTTCCTGCACGGATTCCTTGTGCCAGATGGATCCTGCAGTTGATAGTAACATGCTAAAATACCCATACTTTTTCCAATAATGATGCAGAATAAACTTTCTCTAGCTTTAGCACTGGAATAGCTCCCATTTCTGGAAGGTCTCACTATCAGACACAGCCAAAATTTCAGGCACATCTAACTGTGCTAAAACAGTTTAAAATTCAGATACCATCTCTTCAGTTTCATTTGAGTCTTCTCTTTCAGGTCCTGTATCAGCTTCTTATGATGAGCTTTCTGCGAACACATGATTAGATACTTATGGTTTCTTATAGTGCCCTACTTCTGTGATATAGACTATTCCAACCTGATAATAACAAAATTTGTCTCCTAAATCACCTATTTTGCACATTCTTTTAAATTCTCACTTTCTCCTTCAGAAGATAGCTTAGATTCTTCTGTACTCCTACATTTTTCCACACCTTTTGTGTTGATGCTGTTCACTTCCTCCCTAAGCTCACTGTCCAGAATTTGACTTAGCACTCATATATTTTTCCATTTTACATAGTGTAAGTCATTAATTATATTGTTCAGTACATTATCTGGAATCTGTGTTATTACATTAGGTTTCAAAACTAAAATGGCTTCAAAATTTCTCTCTTACATTGGGTTTTTCAATTTCCTTTTTGTGGGTACCATACATTGGCTTTCCACCTTCTCCAGTGATCCAAACTTGCCAAAAGTTCACAGAAATTGAAACACTTAAAATCTTCCAGCCACTCCTTCACAAATATCTCCCCTAAATGCTAAATCATCATCATAGATTTCAGCAATTTGAAGGACTTATGAGGAAAAGCTGAAACAATACAAAACCAATAACTTACACTCAAACTGTAAAACATGAATTGTGCTCAGCCTTAGCATATAATTTACTGTTTTTCTTCGACAAGCAGCCAATGATGATGTTAAAATTGATGCAACAGTTGATCTCTCCCATGGGTAAAGATGCAAAGTTTATGTCTATGGCTGGTAAAGGTATGATTGCTGGTGCTTCCAGCCAAAGAAGATGCAGTTTTGTGTGGCGATTTCAATCTTGGCAAAGGTGTCACCAGCTGAAATGTTCCTTTTATTCATGTATAAAACTTCCATGGCGTCATATGAAATCACACTCACAGCCATGGCCAGATTCTCTGTAGGCAGTATGCAGAATGTGAGACCAATGACATGATTCACTGCTCAATCAGATTAAATAATGGTAACCAGCCACACTTTGACCTGCAAGACAGGGTTATTCTTACAAATCCAACTACCACCTAACTACTTGCAGGTATTATTCCAGGATCCAATGAGTGGGTTGCAATGTGTCATGACTAACAGTTCACTAAATCACTTTCAACTTGCTATTAGCAATTGTCATTGATAATTACCTGACAACCACATGGGAATACAGTTCAGTATCAACCAGGAGAAGCTCAATGTAAAAGCATCACTATTGGATTTGCGCTATGCAGATGTAGTTTTCACTATGTAATAAAAACCTCTAGCCAAGTCCTTCAGTTTTTATCCAACTACCACCTCCAATCAGCTAAAATCTCCAATTTTCATATAGACGTAACTTAGCACACAAGTTCACACTTATTACTCCTTACAACTCATAAAGCACAGCTGGAAAATGCCTAAGCAAAAATCACTTGCCAGCCATGAGAATACACTACAAATACCATCAGTTTTCTGTATTGCACTCAGTCCCAGTATTGATAATGATGGATATAAAACCCAGATTTCCAGAATACAGATCAACTACAGAACTACACCTCTGAGGACACATGTCTTCCCTACACAATGAGGGACACCACTATTTTGTGAGCTCCATACCACTTCTCAAAACTGTTTAAAATACAGACCTTTCAGCCAGTCAGAAATCAAGAGCAAAACGTAAGCCCTGTCATTGGCCATTATCCTGCTCTTGCTTTCAACACGTCAGTTGCTGCCCCTTGACAGGACATCATGAGGCCCTCTCTATAACCACTGTCATGGGGAAATTTCTCACCAAGACCATCTAATAGGTTCCAGCAACCACCATTTAGCAGGGTTAGGTAAACCCCAGCCCATTATATTCAGCTTAAACTAAAATTCCTTCCCCTGTGAGCAAAAGTTGCCTGAGATGGCTACAAAAGTGAAACAGTGCTAACACACAGGTATGGCCAGGAAATGTTACAAGTTGATCACTTGGATTTTAATGATTTCACTTTTGAATCCCACTCTATACTGGCTCTCCTACAGCTGTTATTGTCTGAAATGGATTGAGAATTTCCTAAGCTAAAAAAACCGTCTTGTGTACTCCACACACAGTCAACCTTCAAGGTAGGAGAATTCCTTCACTCATCTACTTTTTTGGCCACAATTTTGATATTAACTAAATAAGTAATCTCATTTCTGCCCTTATTACTTTTGCCTTTCTCCAGTTAATCTAAATCCATATTCTATGCTCAGTAGACTGTTCAATACATTAAGTCAGTTCTGTAATTGAATAACACCCATATTTCCCTGTAGCATGTAGCTATTTCCCTGAGAATTGTGAACATCTTGGACATTTTACATTGTCAAATGCTGTTATCATGTCAACAAATCTTACTGGGATAGTAACTACAGAACAAAGAAGGAATAATAAGAATGCACAATCAAGAATGAAGTGCTCAAATTAAAAACTATTTAAGACAGTGATGCAGTCTTTCTTCCATGCTGTTCAATTGTACATCAAAGAAACAATGACTAAAATAAAAGATAAGTCCAGGAATGGGATTAAAATTAAGGGTAAAAGAATATCTCTTTTGCTTTTGCTTATCAGGAAAACTTATAGTTGTAAGCGAGATAACATATGATGGATGAAGCAAGTAAACATAAAAATCAGACAAGCACTGGCAAAAAGGCCATTCCTAGCTAAAAGAAGTCTGCTACGGTCATACATTAGCTTTAATTTGAGGAAACATTTTCTGAGAATATATGCCTGGAGCACATCTGTGGGTGGGAATGAATGATGAACTGTGAGAAAACTGGAAAAGAAGAGCATCAAAGCATTTAAGATGTTATGCTGTAGAAATATCTCCAAAATTAGGTTGATTGATAAGATAAGAAGTCAGGAGGTCTTTCACAGACTCAGTGAGGAGAGGAACATGTGTAAAATATTGACAATAAGAAGAGACAGTATGATGGACATAATGTTAAGATATCAGGAATAATTTCCACAGTATTAGAGGGAAATGGTAAAAATAAAGATTGAAATGTATCCAAAAAACAATAGGAGTGCCACTCTGAAATGGGTGTGGAGAGGAAGCTGTGATGGACCATATCAAACCACTCAGAGTACAAAGAGAGTTTTACAGAGCGACAGAGAGAGAGAGAGAATCCTAACAAAGCAAGCTTTTGTTTATTTCAGAAGTTGAAAGTGCTCTTCCCTCAATTTTGTAGAGAAGTAGATAAATATATATATTTTTTTTATTTAAGCAGTGATAGAAGTAAAACTTTATTTCTCATATGGATTACTTTCTCTGTGACCAATTTGCTTAAATTTCTGCCTTTTAGTACCCTTTTGTTTGTAGAAAATGCAATACTTAAATGAAGAAATGACCTCACTTGACCTTTTCATTACACTTAGATCCAGTGGTTCCAAGATTTCAGAGTCTAACATCTCATTTTATAATTTTATTTTTTGTGAGTCCTCCCTCTTTGTCATTCGACATCTTTTACCCTTATTTGTACGTTCAAAATAATTTCAGTAGCACATGATTTGAGTTTTCCTTAAGTGCATGTCATGGGTTAGTATATACACAAGCACATCCACCAAAGGGAAGTAAGTATGAGATGAGAAAAGATCAAAGCATTTTTCTGGTTAAAGTGCTTTTTTTCATTCTAAAAATAGCTTCACTCCTCAGATGTCTGAACTATAAACTGTTCATATTATTGTGATGCATAATTTTAATAATCACAGTTTTAATTTTTTATATACATTTACATCAAAAACTGTCTCTCATAATACTAAATTGACATTTTACTGCATTAATAAAAGTTACAGAGACTGAATTGTTATTGTTTTTCTTCATTTTTCAGGAAACATAATGAAGAAAAAGAACATTATCCTGCTATCTACCAATGGAAGTGTAGATGTGAAAGAACCAAAAAATTTAATTCGTTCTGATACTGACAGGTATGTCTGTAAAGCTACATGGCAAGATGGTACATAATATGAATTTAGTAGTTTCATAAATAGGCAAACAAACTAGACTAAAAACTTTGCTAGCTTTTGGACAAGGTTGGTTGGTTGTTGGGGAAGGAGACCAGACAGCGAGGTCATCGGTCTCATCGGATTAGGGAAGGACGGGGAAGGAAGTCGGCCGTGCCCTTTGAAAGGAACCATCCCGGCATTTGCCTGGAGCGATTTAGGGAAATCACGGAAAACCTAAATCAGGATGGCCGGACGCGGGATTGAACCGTCGTCCTCCCGAATGCGAGTCCAGTGTCTAACCACTGCGCCACCTCGCTCGGTGGCTTTTGGACAAATCCTTCTTCAGAGCTAAATAGTAAACTCACACATACCATTATAGCTACAATGTGCTTGTACAGTTGCTTGGCTGGTGGGTTGAATGTCTGACAGAAGGCATCCAGAAAATGTTTGATCCTTCAACTTACAAGCTCTGCCATGATGATTCCATCCAAAAGTGTCCAGGATAACCTGTCCCTGCTCAAATCCTTAGGCCCGTCTCAGAAGATTTACCCAGAATCATTCTCCCTCCTCACCCCAACCACCCAACACATCCTCCTTCTACATGCTTCTCAAAATCCATAAATCTGACAATCCCAAATGCCACCAAAAGTATCTCAGCTCTTGTTAACCAATACCTCAACTAGGTGCCCTCAGCCTAAGTTCCCACATCAGACAGGAATGACTTCCCTACTATCAGCCACCCTCATCCCTCACCTTGCTATAAAAGAAACATCCACTATGGCGCTGTTGAACCCTACTTCTCTCTGCATCCTTCTGAATCCAAAACCATCATCTCATTCCTTATATGTGTACTTAATTACTTCCTAGCACTAAAATATGCCTCCTGTTAGGAAAAGGTAACAAACAAATCCACACAATCACCAAGGACACCCATATGGAAACTCTTATGCCAGCCTGTTTAATGACCATCTAGAGGAAATGATCCCAGCTACCCAAAATCCCAAACACCAAGATGGATTCATGTTTACCGACAATATCTTCATGATCTAGACCCAGGATGAAGACACTATATCCAAATTCTTCCACAGCTGCAACATCTCCTCCATCTGCTCCACCTGGTTCTCCTCAGCTCAGTGCCCCACCTTCCTGGACATTGACCTCCACTTTTCTTATGCCTCCGTCAAAGCCTCTGTCCATATCAAGCTCACTAATCAACAACAGAACATGAAGTCTGGTACCTGCCATCCCATCCAAGCCAAAATGTCACTTCAATATAGTCTGGTCACCCAAGGATAGTTCATCTGTAGTGTCAAGCGGTCACCAAAGGGTAGTTCATCTGTAGTGTCAAGCAGTCCCTTTCCTAGTATGCTGAAGGTATTACCAAAGCCTTCACTGACCCCAGACATAATCTGCAGACAGATATCCTTTGCCATATGCTCTGACAGCATCCAGGGACCAGGTGCAAAGGAACACCCCCTTTGTCACAATATCATCCTTGACTGGAACAACTGAACTATATTCTTTCCTAGGGTTTCAGCTACTTATCATCAGGCTCATAAATAAGAATCATAGTACCCACAATATCTCTCACCCCTCAAAGTGGGTGTTCTGCCTTTCATCCAATCTGTGTAACATCCTAGTTCACCTTACCACCTGAGGTACTCGTTACTCCTTGTCATGTATGTCATACCCCCGTGGAAGAAACAGTACAAAATATATCTGGAAGAACCAACCATCACAATGTATTCTACTCCTATCACAGACATTCCTGTCCCTTCAGAAGCAGCATCACCTGTGAAAACAGTCATATCACATACCAGCTGTGCTCTAATATTAGCACAGCATTTTAAGTGTGGATGACTAGCAATCAGCTGTCCACTCAACTGTCAAACAGTGGCTAGAGCACAGTTAATCACCCCAGTCACAGAACATGTAGCTGAACATGCATGATTTCATGGTGGCATTACAACCCAAGCCATATGGATCCTTCCTCAACTCCAGTTTCTTTAAATTACATAGATGGGAGTTTTGCTTCCAACATATCCTTTAATCTCACATAACTGGCCTAAATCTTCAACAGCCCCTGCCCCATGACCACCTCCATATGTGCCCCACAATCCTAACTTCACTCTTCCTGCACTCACCCACCTATTCTGTGGTCTCCCTCTTCCTTTGCTCTATCTTCCCCTCCCAGTCTACTCCTTCAAATCATCGGGCACTGCACACAACCCCTCTGACTGTGACCAGAATGAGCTCACAGGTTACACATTCCTATCCTGTGCTCCTTGTGGCTCCTCCTCACAGGCATCAACCACCCTCCCCCAACCCCTCTCCTTACCTCTTTTCTCCCCTTGTCCACTTCACTTGACACAACCCTTCATGCTAGTTGAGGTACACTACTAGAACAATACTATCAGCTGGGATAATGTAGCCATGTGTGTGTGTGTGTGTGTGTGTGTGTGTGTGTGTGTGTGTGTGTGTGGGTGGGTGGGTGGGTGGGTGGGTGTGCGTGCATGCGTGCACGCGCATGATGTACCTATGAACAATGCAGTACTTCAACTATTCAGTGACTTGTTACCTTTACTATTTAAATTACTTACATTCACCCATTGACTCATGATAATTAAACTATAAAAATGACTGCCTCACTTCTAATAAGATGCATCATGACAGAATTCTACTTAGTGTGTTACCTCACTAAACATCACAGCTGACAGTGTTGCCTACATCCATCTCATTTACTGTCATCCTCAATATGCCTAAGAATACAAAAGGTCCTATGTTGTCAACTGACTGCCACATTAATAAAAGGAGAAGAACAATAAAAAAGTGATTGCATTCCTTTTTTATTTCTGTCTTGCTGTGACTATCTGGAATCATAGTAACACATTCATTCATTTACCATATTCTTTAGATAAAATCATAAGCTTCAGGGATACATACCAAGTAAAGGTACAAATAAGCAATGAGGAGAAGCTGTTTGAAACAAATTCTGTAAGCCACACTAACTGTGAATGAAACTAATTCATTTGAAGTGTAATAGGACTTCTGACTGTCCAGTGTCTGTGATACTTTTACTTATCACTTTTGAAGTAAAATTTTCCAAAAGTCATAGCTTCCAAATAATGACTGATACAGTTGCAACAGTTAATGGGGAGAGGGCGGGGGGGAGGTTGCAGCATGGACAATGAAAAGTATGAAATACATTTGCAGGTTTCTAACAGAACATAAGTGGTTTAAGAAGCCTAATAATTAATCTAATGGTACTGGCAATGCGCACACCACCACTATCAGCCAGGATGATTGCTTCTGCCCTGCCCCTTGAAGGCACATGCAGGAACTATGAGTTACAATCTACTGGTATCACAATGAGTGCAGAATCAGGAGAGTTTATTCAGTATTATCAGTCTTTATTCTGCAAGACTTCCATGCAGAGACATCCATGGCAATCATTGCTACTTCAACATAACTCTCAGCAGTATGCTTAGCTTAGTTGAATTGCAAATATGTACTAATCAGCC
This sequence comes from Schistocerca nitens, assembly GCF_023898315.1. Lineage (NCBI taxonomy): Eukaryota > Metazoa > Arthropoda > Insecta > Orthoptera > Acrididae > Schistocerca > Schistocerca nitens. Next base: position 582,862,824 of record NC_064618.1, read on the forward strand.
AGTTGTTGTCTTAGTGCAAGAACTGTGGACAGTGAGATGACCTTACTTACACACAAAAGGCAGCCCAGCAGCCAGTGAGCTCACATGGCTGCAGCCGTGAACAGAATGTCAGGCACAATGATGCCTTGCACCAAACTTAAAGCCCTTGGAGTCACCTGGAGTGACAGATGAAGACATCCTAGAGCAGGTGCTCACTAGGTAGCACTGGCTCAAGACTCACAACCATCACGTCTAGTAGTGCCTTAGAGACCAGCAGGTAGCTCACTATGCTGCTAGGGAAATTTGAAGCTGCTTGCCCTCACATTGGACTGATGGCTTATGTGGAGACTGTCTTGGTGTCAGCTTCAGCCAGAAGTCCTGGAACCATGCTGAGTGTTGGGTATTTATGGCTGCTCTGGCCAGTTATGTTGTGACAGGAATGTGCCTCCTGGTTGCATAGATGGCTATGGAAGCACAACTTTGCGCCATGATATGTGAAAGTGGAGTACATCATTGTGGCAGACAGTTATATTGTAGCATCCTGTCCCAGCAGTATTCTAATATCCAACAGCAGGACTTCATAGTTGGATTGCCTACATGCCCTATAAAGGTTGCAATGTCTGGTCTGTGATTGATGCAACAATATTCCTTCCCACCTTAGGAGAATTCAGTCCTCTAAATGCAAGCTCCTTCTAAAATTGTGAATAACTTGAAATAACACAGTACTATTGGTCAGTTCAGTTCTGTAGCCCCTGTTACTGTTGCTGGAAGCTGAAAAGTCAGTCTGGAGTTGCCACATTTTGTTCTTTTCATAGCATCCTACTGTTCCATAGTTCTAAGCATTCTGTTCCCCTTAAACCTCCCTACGTGCTACAATTCGGTCGTACATGGCGTATGGGGTCCTGCCTTCCGAAAATATGGCTGTGTTGTGACATGTCCCCTAGGGCATTCTTGCACACCTGTCTCTCCAGAAACAACTCCATTTTGTATCTCTCTGTGACAGTTCAGACCAACGTGGAATGGCAATCCATAAACTGCTTCCACTGTTCCTTCTAATTCTACAACCTGAGAATACCCATAGGTGTTTTTCACTTACACTATACATATAACAAAACTAAACTAACACCATCTCCTATCATATAAAGTTTATTCTGAAACAAAATAAACCCCAAAATTACCATATTACAAGGGTGATTCAAATGAAAACCTTAAAATCCCATAAAATTTTGAAAAGTTTTATGATGGAATTGGTAAGTGGCAGTAGTGTTCCCTGAGGTTCAGAAGGTGATCAACAGGTGACAGATTGATGCTATAATGCAGGAGAAGGCAGCAGCATCCACAACAAGATGACCAATGTAGGCAAAGGCAGCAGCATCAACTACAAGATAACTTCCCCACTGTCAACATGTACCCTGATAGAGCAGTGATCTGTGATGCCAGTTTTGTATAGTGAAGGTGTCAAACCAAACTAAATTCATCGCAGAATGACAGCAAAGTATGGTATTATGTTTGTTGTTGGAGAAAGTGTATGTGTGGTGTAGGAAGTTTGAAAGTGCTGTAAATTTTACGGTGGATGCCCCAAGACTATCGTGTAGTGATGGACAAGAACATTTTGTTGATGGAGGAGCTTGTAAAGGAAAACAGATACATAACTCTGAATGAAATAGACACAAGTTTGAAGATTAGTATTGGTTCAGCATAGAACATTGTTCTCAACATACCGCACCTCAATAAGATGACTGCAAGATGGGTGCCATGTCAGTTGCCTGGTGAATTGAAAGACCATCACGTCAGTGCCCATGAAGAAAAAAATATGCAAGTTTGTGGTATGTTCCTGTGGGGTCAAACTGCTGAGGTCATCAGTCCCTAGGCTTACACACTACTTAATCTAACTTAAACTAACTCACACTAAGGACAACACACACACCCATGCTCGAGGGAGGACTCAAACCACTGATGGGGGCAGCTGTTCGATCTGTGGCAAGGCAACTCAGAATGCGCAGCTACCCCATGTGGTGCCTGTGAAGGACTTTTCCATCCTTTCCATGTTGAAGGCTATGTATATCTGGTAAAAATCATTGTAAGCAATGAAACTTGGGTCCACTGTCACCAACCAGAAATGAAAAGGTCAAACAAGGAATAAGAAATTGCACACTCAACCATCTGCTGGAAAAGTCATGTTCATTCTCTTTTGGTATGCAAATGGAGTAATTTTGGAGTATTATACAGATATGGGAGTGGCGATAACCAGTATTTCTTATACATACATGCTGAAAAATTGACTTTACCCATTGCTATCATCAGGAGTAATTGATAGTGACTTTTGACTTCAGGGGTACTGCAACAATAACAATACCCAACTGCATACAGCCCATAATACAGTTGAGACTATCCAAGAAATTAAATTTGAATGTCTGGTGCATCTTCCTTATTCACTAGAATTCACTCCTAGTGACTGTCATCTGTTTGATGCACTCAAAGAATCAATGCAAGGCAGGCATTTCAGAAGTGGTAAAGAGGTGAAAACTACAGTGCATGACTGGCTATATACATGATCAAAAAAATTCTGTCATCATGATACATATTGCCATTTTGTCATTTGAGACAGTTAGTGGAACTGAGGACACTAGAAAACAGAATGCCATGTGGAGGAATTAAAACATTTCTCATGTATTCTTCTGTTTGAGTTCAATAGAGGGCTGACAGCAGTGGTGGCAGCCAGAAACATTTGTGCTGTGTATGAGGATAATGCCATTTGAGAGAGCATGGCAAGAAAATGTTTGTTATTTTTTTCATTTTATGAAGGATTGTTTTGGCATTAATGACTCTCCACATTCAGGGAGACATTTGGGGATTGACAAAGATTGTTCAGATGCATTAATCCACAATGATCTCTGTCATTGTACTCAAGAATTGGAAAATGTAATGAACTGTCATCATTCCACCATTGTCCAACATTTGCATGCAGTGGGGAAGGTCCAAAAATCAGGTGTAAGAGTACCACATGCTCTAAGCCAAAATCACCAAAATCAGTGGGTGACCATATGTGTACCTCTGCTTGCTCATCATCAATTGACTCATGAACAACACTGACCATTCCTATCCTGTATTATTACTGGTGGTGAGAAATGGTGTCTGCTGACATAAGGAAAATAGAGGGATGGTTGAGCCCAAATAAAGCAGCAACTCCCTGTATAAAGGCCTGGGCAAATTCTCAAAAGAAATGTGCACCTGGTGGAACAATGACTACATGGTGTTCTACAAATCAGTTCCCTGAGGTGTAACCATCACCGCTGACATTTACTATCAACAACTGAGAAGTCTTGTAGATTTAGTTCAAGGACAATGAACAGGAACACTATGTGTGGTGATGCAACTCCACAATAATTTCTGCCCACATTCTACTAGACAGACAAAAAACACTGTACAGGAAGTTATTCCACACCAACGTTTTCCAATTGATCTAGTGCCCTCAGATTTTTTCCATTCTGCTCTCTATTGAACAGCTTCAAGGAACTTCCTTTATAGATAAAAATGCTCCCTGACCATCACACAATGATTTCTTCACACAAAAACTACACAATTTCTACACTTGCAGAACCAAAAAATACCCAAGTGTTGGCAAATTTTTGTAAATAGTGAAGGAGAATTTATTATCGATGACTAAAGTCTCTGTTGTGTTTATTGAACTTATTGAAAAACACCATGAACTTATGTGCCAACCCAATACACACAAATAAAAACAACACTCCTCTAACATTTGTACATCATTTACTCCACACATTTTCATTATCATTGCACATAACATGAAAAGAATGCACCTAATAAAACTCTATAAAGTTTTAAAGCCCTGTACTTTCCTTTTTACATTGATCAACTCTAGGTCTCGATGCATAAGACAATGATTGCAAAATTTGCAAAGGAGCAATCAGTATGCCTTCTTCTCCTTTCTACCTCCTCTCCCCTTTCTGGGGCTGATGCTGGAATGATGATAAAGATTCCAGAGCACCCCATAATGGTCAGATTTGCCTGAAGTGAAAGACAGTAATATGGTCAGGAAGTTGCAGTTTCAAATTCAACAGTGAGGTCATCTTGACTACTTGGTATGGACCCTGACAACAAGTGAGGAATTTTTTGTCTTGCACTTTAGGGTGTAAGGACTTAACTACATCACCCACTGTCCTGTACTGTATTCAGGTAACATAGCATTCCATTGTCCCACCTACTCCTGACTTTCCAGGGCCTTTGTATTTGCTTTTGTATTTGATTCCATACACTCCATAAACCTCTCATTATAACACAACTGGCTGGTGTGCTATATTAAACAATGCTGTCTCTCTCCTTTTATACTGCTCTAATTACTTTTCTTCGTGGTAACTACGTAGAATGCAAACTGTGCCAAATCTGATTGAGAGTATTTATTAATGAATCACAGACTGCATAGTTTATTACCTAAATTATTGCTTATTTCAAAGAATTCAACCACAATCAGTTTTAGCAACTTACTGTGTGTGTCACAACACAACATTAACCACTTCACACTGAAATCTTTCAACCCTCAGAATGTGGCATGGATAATGAGCCTGAAAACATTAGTGAGTGTGGCCAGTTAATGACAGACTCTAGCCAACTCCCCACTGCAACTTTTGTTTGATCAGAACTGATCAATATGAGAATGCAGCATAAAGTACATGCAGCAATAATTATAACTGAATCCATTACTTCCAAAAATGCACATCTCTCCCTTGAGCACAATTAGCAGTCATAACAAACCAATGTTGACTCACAAACACAGTCTGTGCTGAAATCAGCTGCTAGTCTGCAACACCAAGCGTGCACCCAAAACAACTACAATGAATGTATCAGAATGAGTTGTAAACAGAGAATGATTGCTCAAAAATTCTGGACCCTGCCAATCTACCAACAACTTCAATAACATAACACATAAGCTGTGATGAATGTAATTGATAAACTTATGCCAAATGTCCCAAAGAATGACAAGTATATTGATGTGGAAGGATTTAGGATCCTCACACATCCCCACATCTCAGAAAATAAATTGCTGTGTGGAAATTCATGGTGACATGAAGTATCAATGTGAAATTAATCAGTAATAGGGTCTGCTCAAATGATAAACAAACCACAGTGAAAAACTCACAGGCACATTAACTTTATCCACTTCATAGGAAATGTGAATATCATATCAATAGAAAATCTCTAACACATGTTATTCAAGAAAATGCTAGTGGCAAAAGGCAAACAATACACCTATTTCCACACTGTGTCCAGTATAGAGAACTATAACAATGAATGTGAATATCATTATTAATTAACAGGCACATTTTAGTGCAAAATCCCTGTCTCTTCCTTCATGGAAACAAATTCATAACTTGACTTTTAAGAAATGCTGTTAGCAAAATATTTTAACATAGCAATAAATGTCCTTTACAAAAGAACATAAATCAGTGCAACATGGACTACCTCATTAGTTTTTCTTTAACCAAGCTTCATTATGTTCAAAAGAATGTACATGGTTCAGCCACATTAATCCGACCACCGTCTATGTTTGACATCAGCTTGCAATAACCACTCACAGATGTCAGGCAGCAGCACTAGCAGTGGAAGGTATATTAAGTGTGTCAGTAGGGATGTGGAAAACAGTGCAGTCATAGTAGTAATGCAGAAACAGAATGATTTATCTGATATCCAAAAGGGCATGATCATTGGCTTTCAGACCAACAACTACTCTGTAAATGTTGCTGCATGTGGGCCTGTGCAGCACACCTGTGTGCAGCTGCAGCAATGCAAACTGACATTTTTCTATACTGTGTGTCAGATGTGTTGTGTCATATCAATATTTATAGTCTTCTAAAGGAACTGTAAATTCTCTTTTTGGCATATTCTCTGGTGTTACTTCTAGCTGACAATAGCAACTCCATAGATCCATGGGGAGAAATACCTGTATTGCCCCAGACTATCCAAAGTTTCCATTACACCTGGGATCAGATAAGCATCTGTAATCTTGAGACTATTGAGGTATCTGTATCCATAATGCAGCCATTATGCCTTTACACCACGTGTGCCCTTTTCTGGTTCGATCACCAATGGTGCTCCCAAAGGTCTGGTACTTTCTTCAATAATGCTAAACCATAACCACTCATTGACCCTCTGGAAGCAGTATGTGCGGCAAACTGGCTGCAAATTGAGCTACTTCCTGAAAAAAGTACTCAGATTGACCCATGGCAGAAAAATCTGACAGCTATGGTCAAATTAATCTCTTTTGGCATATGGAAGCACTAAGGGAATCCTGCCAAAACTGCTGCTACTGCACCAGTTGAGTGTGAAAAGCAGAAAGCAGATGACAACCAAATACACTATGTGATCAAAAGTATCTGGACACCTGGCTGAAAATGACTTACAAGTTCATGGAGCCCTCCATTGGTAAAGTTCAAATTAGTATGGTGTTGGCCCACCCATAGCCTTGATGACAGCTTCCATTCTCACAGGCAGACGTTCAGTCAGCTGCTGGAAAGTTTTTTGGGGAATGGTAGCCTATTCTTCACGGAGTGCTGCACTGGGGAGAGATATCAATGTTGGTCAGTGAGACCTGGAATGAAGCTGGCATTCCAAAACATCCCAAAGGTGTTCTGTAGGATTCAGGCCAGGCCATTGTGTAGGCCAGTTCATTACAGAGATGTTATTGTCTTGTAACTACTCTGCCACAGGCTGTGCATTATGAACAGGTGCTCGATCGTGTTGAAAGATGCCATCGCCACCCCAAATTGCTCTTCAATGGTGAGAAGCAAGTAGGTGCTTAAAACATCAGTGTAGGCCTTTGCCATGATAGTGCCATGCAAAACAACAAGGGGTGCAAGCCCCCTCCATGAAAAACCCGACCTCACCATAACACCACCACCTCCGAATTTTACTGTCACGCTGTCAGGTGACATTCACAGGGCATTAACCACACCCACATCCTGCCATTGGATTGCCACATTGTGTACCATGATTTGCCACTCCACACAACATTTTTCCACTGTTCAATCATCCAATGTTTACAATCCGTGCACCAAGCGAGGCATTGTTTGGCATTTACCAGTGTGATGTGTGGCTTGTGAGCTGCTCGACCATGAAATCCAAGTTTTCCAACCTCCTTCCTAACTGTCATAGTACGTACAGTAGATCCTGATGCAGTTTGGAATTCCTGTGTGATGGTCTGCCTATTACACTTTACAACCCTCTTCAATTGTCGGCACTCTCTGTCAGTCAACAGATGAGGTCGGCCTGTACCCTTTTGTTCTCTACATATCCCTTTATGTTTCCACTTCACTATCACATCAGAAACAGTGGACCTGGGGATGTTTAGGAGTGTGGAAATCTCGTGTCCAGATGTATGCCACAAGTGACACTCAATCACCTGACCACACTTGAAGTCCGTGAGTTCCGCAGAGCACTCCATTCTGTTCTCTCACGATGTCTAATGATTAGTTAGATCGCTGATATGGAGTATCTGGCAGTAGATGGCAGCACAATGCACCTAATATGAAATACGTATGTTTTTGGGGGTGTCCAGATACTTTCGATCACATAGTGTAGCTGCCATGCAGCTACTAATCTTTCTGAAACTGGAATGTGGAGGCTGTCATGTAAGAACTATAACTTTATTTTTCTTGGTGTTCTTATGTTATGTTGAGTGTCTAACTTGGTAGGGAGTGAATGGTAGAACATACCGATGCATAGTTTTTTTGATGATCTTAGTATTTATTCTTTTATTCACTATTCTGTTAGTTGCTTTGTTCCATATACAGGGATAGCCAATATGGAAGTGTATGGTAGAGGGGGGGAGGGGCAGATAATTGATTGAAGATCATCACCCAAAGAACATGGTTTATCCTCAGCTTTGACGGGTCCCGGATTCATTAATTCATTTTAGGGATTACAGACTTCATACCAAAGAGGAGATACATCAGTGTTTACATGCACTGTCTGAAGCTGAAGATGAAGGGTACATCGAGAGTGAAGGAAGGATTATGAATTACAAACCTAAGAACATAGAGCAAGAGGATACTTGCACAGATTATGATTTGTAGTTACAAGAAGGGGAAGAAGATGATAGATTAGTTGAAGAAATACTACTTGAGGGTGATGATCTTGTTCAGTTATATTTTTATCTCTGCATGGAAAGGAAACATTATAGGTAAATGATTCAAAGTACTTATCCAGAATTTCACAAAAAGTAAGAGCTGAAAGTATTAAGATTTTGCCTAGACTGAAAGGAACTGCAGCAGATGTCGAAACCCCTCTAGATGCATTTCTACAAATCATAAATCTCCAACTGGAGGATGAATTTCTGAAATAAATATTTCTGCAACAAAAATTCATCAAATAGATGCTTGCAGTGGGAGGAACAGAGAAAAATTGATGGACACGTCAGAGACTTCCAGTTGACAAACTGTGAAGAAATCATGGCACTTATTGGGGCTCTGGTTTTGATTTCCTGTAAAATGTCAAATTGTTCTAACATGAGGGAACTGTGGAAAATTGATTGGTTGGGATTGATAATGCTCAGAGCAAATTTTAGTTTCAGTAGTTTTTCTTGCTTATATTACGATGCCTTCATTTGATGATGTAACAATCAGAGCTGCAAGGCAACATGGTGACATATTGGCTCCTATTCATGTCTTCCACTCTCAGTTCATCAAAAAGCAAAAGCCCACAAAATACAGCATCAAAATGTATTAAATTGTTTACAGTAAGACATTTTATACTCACACCCTTAAAATATATTGTAGAAAACAGCCTGAGGCCCCCTATTTTGGTCATTAAAATAAGCCCATTGAGATTATCAAATAATGGAACAGGGAAGGGGGGATCAGATAGTGGTACAATAAGTACCCTCCGCCACACACCGTAAGGTGGCTCGCGGAGTATAGATGTAGATGTAGATGTAGAATGAACGAAAATGTCTCACTTTAACCTGAACATGGGCAATTACTACTTGAATTTGCTCTATCAAAATATTTGCTCAAATGCAGAATGATATTCCTAGGAATTCTTAAGGGAGGGGTGGGGGGTGGTTTATGCAAAAATTAGTGAAAATCATGAAAGTTTTTGGTTGGCTTGGAAGTCAGTTTAATACATTAAAATTAAAGCAGCAAAATATTGGATGCCAGCTCAGACTCTAAACATATAATTTTTTAAAGCTTGTTTACAGCCACATCTGCTTTCTTCAGTGACTGTTAACTTGTTCCTTGGCTCTCACTAAAAATGTTTCTTCTTATTGTCACTAACAGCTGCAGGATTGTTCGATGATAGATTCCAGATGACAGTATGATTTCATATTCTGTGAAAGTTTAAATATTTTCATAACGTTTATACTCTGACTCCTACTCCTTCTAGCATGCCTCATATTGGGTACAAGATTTTTAAAACAATGAAAAAGAGTCATATTTCTCATATAATGAAACAAACTTGTACATCAAACAACGAAGTATTTCAAGCAAAAAAGTTGATGGAGGCATTTTATTGATGATTTCAAGGCAGAAGATGAAATGTTGAGTGGATCTAGGCTCATAGAACTTAGTATATTGTCTTAAGTAATTCAGTTTGCTTGCATTTGTGCTAACTGTGCTGCCTATGCTTTGATTTTTTATGATGGCCTAAAAATGATTGGTGTCATGTGTATTTTGGATTTATTTTATGAGAGCTGTAAGGCTGATGTTAGTTTCAAAACCTCTAAAGTGAATAGCCAGACATATGAAGCAAATCTGAGACTGTGTTATGAGATGAGGTGTTTGGTTGTTGGCAATCAAGGTACAAACTTGTTTTGTGGAATTATGAACATGCTATCCACTGCTGCAAGGTACAGTTACACAAACAGAGAATTTCTGTGTGTAGTAGAGGAGGAATGTAAACAAAATCTTACTTCTGCAGTGCAGGAGGCTATGATACTAAATAGTGGCTTGCAGATAAATGAATGTAATGTGCCCAACATTGATTTATATGTTTCCTGTGATGGCACATGGATGAAGCATAGTCACACTTCACTGTGAGGGGCAACTGTGATTAGTATTGATAATGACAAAATACTTGATCTTCAAGTGATAAGCAAGTACCATAATGTTCATGCTCTTGGGAAGAAATGTAACAGTACAGAAGAAGAGAATAAACAGCAGAGTAAATATGAAGAAATGTGCTGCAGGAGTCATTCAGGATGGAAGCAGCTGGTATGAAACTTATATTTCAAAGAAGTGTTGAAAGATATGGGGTACAGTACATCAAGTGCGTTGGTGATTGTGATTCTAGTCCTTTAAAACTGTCCTTGATAGTGATCCTTAAGGAGTTGATTGTAAGACTGAGAAATTATAATGTATTGGACATATTTGAAAGAGGATGGGTGGCAGGCTTCTGAAATTAAAAAGCGAACTCAGGGAAGAAAATGGAAAATGGTAATACCTTGGGGGCTCTAATAGGCTTACTAACAAAGAGATTATACTTTACAATTATATTAAGGTAAAACAGTAAGAGAAATTTGTAAACGTGTGAAAGATATGCAAAGAGCTTGTGGGAACATTAGCATTGCTGGCCAGAGAAAATTACTCATAGTTTGGTTCGCTGTGTGACTCAAATGTGCTATGTCATGTATTCTAAAATGTATAGAATTTCTATTCAATAAAGGGTGTTGTGTGATCTGTACTAATGTGTCATCTATCATTCACCATCACTACATACTGGAGTTCCACATTGGTGACCCCTAACTCTGAGTGAATGCTAAAATAGTGGAAATTCACATTGCAACTATGTGGCCACCACATCAACATTGTGTTACACTGACTGCAAATTTTATCAACCTCTTGTGCATCTCACCATCACTATACAGTACTCCATTTGTTGCCCAAGTGATTAAAAGTGACAGTAACACTTCTCACACTACAACCTAAGCACAGTGCAATACAATTGACAATCTGCTTATTGGCTTCATTACACACTCTGCCAGTGTAATATCTCCTCCACATTCTGTCAACATTTTCATGACTTGGATACCAATCCTTGCTGACCATGTTATGGCTGTCATCATATGCATTGTATATGTGTCTGCTCATCTCATCCATGTCACATACTAGTCCATTCATTCTCTTTGAAGCTGCCTGCATTTCTGCCCACTGTCAACCTGCAGCTTTCCCCGTGCTGTGTGGACATATTCCAACCACATTACCAAACTGAACATCTGCCCCTGGTAGCTGAATGGTCAGTGTGAAGGAATGTCATACCTAACATCACAGGTTCAATTCCCACCTGGGCCAGAGATTTTCTCCACTCAGGGACTAGGTGTTGTGTTGTCCTTATCATCGTCATTTCATCCCCATCGACACACAAGTTGCCAAAGTGGCATCAACTTGAAAGACTTGCACCAGGCCAACGGTCTACCTGATGGGAGGCCCTAGCCACATGTCATTTCCATTTACCAAATCAAAGAGTTAACTACTTCATGGCTCATGCTACCACTGTTATGTACAGACAACCCATGCCTGTGGTTCACAATCATCAAAAGCATGTTTGCCTCCAATGCCATAGTCACAGACGAGACAAGCACCTCTCTCTACTCAGCCATTTGGCACCCACACTGATGTTATCTATGACATCATCCTGGCACTACCATCTACAGGCAAATATAGGAGCGCCAAAACACCACTTTATGATGCCTTTTGCTGGAATCCCAAAGAGTAACTACACCAGGTACTTTACAGTGAACATTTAGAGGATGGAAACCCCTCCAAATCGTGGTGGCATCTTTGCAGCAAAATAGACCCATGTGTAATGCCTCACAAGGCACTGTAGACAATCTGAAACATCAGGTTCCCATCCCAGGTGAAGATGACTTTACTCGCCACTAGTAACCAGTCTCTTGATGCCCAATTGCCCTGGCCGACCACATATTCACTGTTTCTCAACTTAGGCACAGAATCAACAACATTCACTGCACTGCCATGCATGAGACCTCCTGCAGCCACTGACAGTCACCTAGTGCTCCAAGCCCCACCCATCACTGATGTCACAATGGTCACTGCCCTCTGTATTTAAGAAACAAACGCGGCTCCAGCTGTCACTCCCTGTGCATCGGCAGCCATGCATTCACAGTCTCACCTCTATTGGTACCACACCTACTTTGGTGACACCACATGACTCTATTATCAACCATGTGACTACTAAAACTCACCTCATGGCCTATGAGAGACACCCTGAGCTGTGAATGATGCATAAATTGCCTCGACACACACAAAGTTGGCACGTGCCCACCAGCTTCAGATGTCACTGCCAACAGTCAGCTGTACATCTTCAACAGCATCAGTAGACTAAGTTTCCTGGTCAACACCAGGTCACAGATGAGCACAGCACTTCACATGCCTATCTTGCTTATGTGTGAACATTTGCACCTTTGCTTGACAGCTGCTAATTGCTCTCCTATCACTGTGAGGGGTATCCAGACATTGACTTTAGACCTCAGCTTTACTACAACCTTCACATGGTTGTTCATCACTGCTGATGCTATGGAGCTGGTCCTGGGTGCTGATTTCCTATGGGTCTTTCACCCTGTGCTCATACTGCATACAAAAAAACTCACCTACATGCCTCCTGACTGTGCTGCTGGTAGCACACAAACCCTGGCTGCCTCACTGCCCCAACACAACAACACCGACACTCCTTTGCCCTCAGCCACACCCACGCAATGGTACATACAACACTTACTACATATATGTCAGCAGTAAATGGACACGCAAGAGACACTAATTCATCTCTGACAGGATGATGCATCCCTATGCAGCTGCATCAAAACAGGACAGGCAGAACTCACAGAGACTCACTCCACCCTTGAGTGCCTCCATTCCTCACCTGTCATATATGCCTACAGACTTGAACCTGTCACCCAACACCTCAAGTCACCTGAAACAGCCACTCTAAACCCATGCCAAACAATGCCTCCTGCTCCATGCTCATGTCTGGGCAAATTGGCCTCACCTGCACTGCACCTGTGCTCTCAAAGTACACTACAGCCTGTGTCGAGCCAGCACATGCACCCTGTGCTGCCTGTTGCACCATGACCAAACCTCCACAGCCTATTGATCATGCCATTCTTGTACGCACACCAGCTTCACATGGGCAGCCCATTTCCAATCTGAGGCTACTATCTGATGCCATCACCCCCTGGACTGAGCCAGTAGCTACATGCAGTGCTGCCTGCTGCAACCTCATCTAAGATTCCGCAGCTCACTGACCACACTGAACATGCACACACTACCACCTTGCTCAGGCAATCTGGCCCTGACATTAGGTACTCTTTCTGCTGCTCGGGACATCAACCTCCATGCAGCCTGTGCTGAGAAACTTTCAACCAGTGGCTCCACCCTGCATGATCTTTTTATCTTGTGAACAATCAACAGTGGCATAGTGCACCACTTTAACACTACACCTAGCCCACGAGTTAGCCAGGACCACAGACATTTACCCCCAGGCCACCTCCCCATGCCAAAGGCAGCAATGGACAAGTTCTTACAAGTTGGCATTATTCGCCCATCAGATAGCAGCTGGGCCTCATCCATCTACCTTGTCCCTAAGAGGGACGGCACAGGCAAACTTTGCAGGAACTGCCATGCCTTTAATGCTTACATAGTTATGGACAGTTATACAGTCCCTAATATCCAAGACTTCACACACTATCTTGTCAATGCTAAAGTGTTCAGTGTAGTTGATTGAAAGAAGATATATCTGCAGAAACCAGTGTACAAAGATGACATCACAAGACTGCCACAGCTACACTTTAAGGATATTTTGAGTTCCTTTTTATGCCTTATGAACTAAAAAATGCTGCACAAGCCTGGCAATATTATATAGACAGCCTGCTTTTTAAGTTTTCTTTTTGTTAAGCCAAGTCTGGCGCCAGACATGGCTCACAATCTACCCACCTCAAAACAGTCCTTGATGTTCTCTAAGCTAATGGTGCAGTATTCAGTACTGGCAAGTGTCAACACTGTCAAGTGAAAGTCACCTCCTTGGGCTGTATTTTTAATGCTCCCGCCATCTGCCCAACTGCAGAGGGCACCAAGCTGACTCATAATCTATTGCCACCGTCCGACTACCACAAGCTCTGCTGTTTCCTATCATCTCACTTGTCCCCTTGCCACTGCCCTGCAATAACCCTTAACACTGGCCCTCATAGGCAAAAATACAACCAGTCACAGTGTAACCCCCCTATTACTAATCAGCCTACTGCATTGTGATGTAACTGACCATGATTGCATATGCCTAATGAAATTTTACAATGAGTAAGGCTGTCATTACTGAAGGAAAATAACACTGGTTTGTTGGAGGAAAGTGTACAACAGACTCTTCTGAAGGAAGACTATTCTGAACTTGAGATTTGAGACTTTCTCGGCGTATTCCATTTGTGAAATCTTCTCGGGTGATCAGCCGAGTAAAGGCGTCGTCTTCTCGCAACGTTTCGAAGGGTTTCGTACCCATCATCTTCAAGCGAAGATGGGTACGAAACCCTTCGAAACGTTGCGAGAAGATGACGCCTTTACTCGGCTGATCACCCGAGAAGATTTCACGAGTATTCTGAACTTAAGCTAAATACTGATGGTAATTTTGAAATGGGTGGAGTATAGTGCAATTGCTCCCGAACCACACAGGGCCGAAAAAGGATACCACATAATATTTAATACAAAAATCACTGATAACACAATAAAACACTGATTAGCTAAAAAAGGAATAATTAAATGGTTGACAGCCTGCTAGGCCAATGAATCCCCAGCATCTTGAGAAAAGTAATGGCAAATAAATTTAAGCAAACAAACACTGGCATGGCAACAGAAGGTTGTCACACTTTTCCACAGCACAACAGTTCACAAGAAAATAAATGAATCAGAAAGCACTGAGTTTGCAGTTACTTATTCTGGAATAATAAATTTTGAAACCAAATGGAGCTACTTGTTAAATGAATAACGGGCTTAACTTAAACTCTGTTATGTAGAAAAAAATTACTTTCAGTAACCTCAGTGTAACGTAATGCAAAATTTAGAAAAAGGCAAGCAATTTACTTTCGATTATTGAAAGATCAGAATGAATTTACTTTAAGCAAATGGGCAATTAGTTTTACTTTTAAAATAACAACAATAAAATACAAGGGTGGTTTGAAAATTTCTCAGAATGGAATAGAAAATAGTACTTTCATCACTGAAACACTTTTTATTTATCAGTGTAATCTCCTTGTAGATTAATGCACTTGGTCCAACAATGTTCCAGTGTCTTGATCCCAACTCAAAAATGAGTTTCCTCCAGGCCTGCAAAATAGTTGTCAACTCTGGCTATCAATTCTTTGTTTGAAGTGAATCTTCATCCACCAAGAAAAATTTTCAGTTTTGGGAAGAGATGGAAGTCTGACAGAGCCATATCAGGTGAATAAGTTGGGTGTGGCAACAATTCATACCTTAGTTCATGTAATTTGGCCATGATGATGGAACATGTGTGCAGGCACACATTGTTTTGATGGGAGATGACTTTCTTCCTTGCTAAACTTGGCTTTTTTTCACGATCTTTTGTTGCAACTTGTCCAGGAGGTTAGCATAGTATTCTCCAGTAATTGTTGCCCAGTGGGGAGATAATCTACAAAAAGGATCCCCTTTGCATCCCAGAACACTGATGTCATGACCTTTCCCACAAAAGGAGTTGTCTTTGCTTTCTTTGGTGTCAGAGCATCAGCATTTTTCCACTGCTTTGACTGTTATTTTGTCTCTGGGGTATAGCAGTGCACCCAAGTTTTCATCTGTGGTCACAAACTGGGGCAAAAAATGTTGTTTGTGTCTCCTAAAATGTGCCAATCATTGAGCTGATATGTTCATTCTCATGCATTTTTATCCATTTTGCAGATAATTTTTTCATTTCTAATTCTTCACTTAAAAAGTGATATAGCCTTTCAGATGACATCTGGTAAGCATGAGCAATTTCACACAATTTCAATTGTGAACCTCCATGGCCATTTTGTGCACTTTTACAATGGTTTCTGAGTAGTGACTCACCTTGGCTGACGGCCTCACAGATCATCATCTAAGCTCTCCCAAACAAATTTAAATTCATTTGTCCACTTGGCAACAGTTGAATATGAAGGAGTAGAGTCCCCCAGTGCGTTCTGGAAATCAGCATAAATGTTTTTTGCTCTCATATCTTTCTTTGCTAAGTACTTAATCACTGCTCGGATCTCCATTTTTTCCATCTTTGCAAATCACTACATGGGAACAACGACAGAGCCACATCACTGGCACAGCTCTCTTCCAAGAGCACTGATGTCGCATGTGCTTACAGGCAACAGTCCAGTGAATATCATGTGAATAACTTGCGCTAGTGCTGAGCTCTCGTGGTGATTCCAAGAACTTTCCAAACCAGCCTTGTACATACCAAGCCAGCATAAGTCACTCACTAAGCTAGATACAGAATAAATGAAATTGCACACTCTTAATTTGTGCTTATCTTTAGTTATTAGTTTTGCAGTGAAATTTTACTTTACTTTAAGTAGCCCCAGTCATGCAATACAAGAATGAACAGTTACTGGGTTAGAAAATTTAGACTGAAACTGGTCATTAGCAAACACACAAAACTGACAGTAAATAGTTAATCAATTTTCATATTCTTACAATACTCAGTGATTGCACAGAAAGGAAAAGGGACCCTGCTTGGTAATAATGTCTGAGGACAATGACAACACAAGTTCTCTACAAGTTTTAACTATTGCACATTATTATTCAAGTTGATCACACTTTGTGAAAGAAATTAACTGGATAAAGCCACTACATTATTATATCTGTCACCAGAGAGTCTTATAATGTTGTAGCAGTGTGGATGATGCAAAATGTAGCCAATGACAATACTGAGCTGCCACTGGTGCCACTGCTGCTGTTCAAGAAACCTGAGTCATCTCCAGAGCCATGGATAATTATTGGGCAGGCAATAGTTAGAATCGCAGCATCCTCTGACTGTCCACTCCTACTGTGCTCTCAATACTTGCAGGTTAATGGATCAGGAACGTCTACACTGATGTGAGCATAGCTGCATCCCATGTCAGTGGGAGCACCCAACCAACACTTCCACACTCTTTCATAACTCGAGCTGCTCTGCCTCCTCTCTGCTTGCAATGCGACAGAGACTATCCATACACAAAGATAAACAATGGCAGAGTTACTCCTGTATCACCATTTCTGTTGACACATTTCAATAAAATTTCCCCTGGCTATTACCCAGCAATTTACAATATTTTCATTATAATTACAATCAAATATGTACAGTCAAAAAGTACAGTGCAAGTTATCAATGGATATTAAGTGGTGAAAATTTTGGATAGTACAGAAGGTATTTTATCTGCATTTTTAGTGTTACAGATGCCCCACATTCCATGAGTTTTTTTCCTGAAAGGAAACAAAATAAGGGAATGTCTGAAGAAATACAAATGAAAATGCAGATGTGCAAATGCATTCAGTTTTGTCTACATAAATTTTGTTAATCACTCATTGAGCTTCTCATTAATTATGCGTGGGCACATAATATCATGACAATACTGTTTCATTATGACTCAAAACATCATAGTGTACCGTAACATATTTTAAACAACAATATTACATCTTTCAAGAAACCATTACATTTGAAATGAAATTTTCATATCAGTACTGTGCAATAAAATGCAAGTAACATAGTTAAAGGTGTACAAAAAAATGAGTAAAAGTGTAAGAAGCAAGATAAGAAATCACTAGTTACAATTTTTACTTTAGATAGTATTTATTTATTTATTTATTTATTTCATAAATATCATAACCATTAACAGATTCCATTTCTCATTATGAGAGTTTGTGTGTTTCAGGCAAGTGTCCTAAAAATACTTAAATTTTTACAACAATGATTTACACTGGTTGTGCTGAGAAGAAAAATGCCTCATTCCATATGTGTATTTACAAAGGATGCTGTAGCATTCGAAGAGCTGGCAGCAGCTCAGTCCCGACATGGCACTGTTGCATGTGCCACACCAGCATGCTTGTTCTCTCTGTTAGTGTATTGGCATTCCAGAATGTCCATTTGCCTTACATGCTTCGAAAACTCACTCCTGAGTGATCTCAAGGCGTCCTTGTTTTTCTATTCCAGTGGATAACTCAAGAGTGACCATATTCACATGCATACAAAGACATGAACAGTAAGCTTTAGTGTGAGGTATACTGACAATTGTAAATGGTCCATTATAAAAGAATTTAAATTTTGAAATCTCATGATCAATCTTGCTCAATTTCTCATGCACTTTAATGAGAATGAGGTCGCCAATTGCAAATTTAGCAAGCTATTCAAAGCCATTTATATATTTGCCTCTTGCTCTGTGATATGTTCAGCAAAGTCGCCCCAGCTGGCACATGTATTGTTACATTGGATTTCTGGCCAGGAAATAGGCCAAGATGAGTATCACTTCAACCCTATTGCTTTCCAAACTTTCATTCCATAATTTTGAAGTCAACTGTGTCCTATTATCAGACAAAATCACTTTTGGTTTTCCAATATGCACAAAGTAACCATTTGCAAGTCTGTTATAAAATGCTGCATCTGTTGCCTGTCTTATTGGATATAACTTAATGAACTTTGATAAGTCTTCCATCACTACTAATATGTAGACGAAATTACCTGGGGCTTTTTGGCAGAAGGCTATATAGGTCCATACACACTAACTCTAGTACATAGTCAGGTCTTACGCTCTGCATAGGGCCATGATTTGTGCAACTGATCACTTTCACCCTCTGACACTTATTGCAAGTCTTTATCCTATCTGTTATTCTCTTTAACATGTTAGAATTTACAGCCTCATCCATTTTCTCTGTACATTTTTTTGGTCTGCAATGACTGTAGGCTAAGTGATAATAGTCTACTATTTCAGTGATATACTTGGTGGGCCAACACACCCACTAAGTGTTACTATTTTCATCTTTGCGTGTATACAGGATATTGTTGTACATTCTGTAATACTTTCTCAACTTTTCTCCATCTTTATTTATTTCCTCATACTCAGTCTTCACAATTTTCAAGCATTTGTCCTCACTTTGATGATGACACATATTTTTACAAATACTCTCCATCTTCTTTCATCCTTCCATCTTGAAAGTAGCACAATTTCAGTACACCTTCAGATTTATTATCCTGTAACAAACCCAAATTCACATCAAAGTTATTCTGAAAAATTCTGTTCAGCTCTGATACCAATAGCAGTTTATCTGGTGGTTTTTTAATTTTCTGTTTTTGAACATTCTTAATTTCTGTCTGCTTGTTCTGCAGTTGTTGAAGCCATTTTTACCCAAACACTAGAACCTTTTTATCAATTTCTTCAATTAACAAACCTTGTGTTACCAACAATTTGCTAACAGTCAAGTCAGGTAAATTTTCTTCAGAAAGATGACCATCATCTTCCAAATTTGGAGAAATGTGCTGTGTTTCTGCTTCTAAGTCTTCTCCCAAGCTCACACAACCCATACCACTCTCATCTGAGTGTATGACGTCAACCTTAACGTTGTAGATGTTGTAATCTTCATGGCCATCAATTAGTCATATCCAGTCATAATGATCGACAAACTCATCTTGCCCCTCTTCAGAAACTTTGCCTCAGTTTTCTTTAGGACCAGCATCATTGGGGTTGGCTACCTAATTACTACAACATTTTGATAAGCCTGCCTCTTTGGTATAGAGTTTTTCGTTAACTTCATAAACGCTAATTTCATGCAGGTTGAGAGGCGTCAAATATTGTCTCTCTCTCCCCATTAATAACCTTCCCATGTAATCCTCTGTAATTCTTCAGTTTGTCATATATTTGACCGAATTGCCGTTGCTACACCTCATGTTCCACGTTGCCCTGCTTAATAATGGAAGTTTTATCCAATATCAACTTCTTTACTGCCGCAGGCAAATTGCACTGTACTAGAGCCTGTAGCACCATTGTTGTCTTAACAGTAGTCACCTCTACCTCATTGACCGGTACTCTGTTTTCATCATTATTACAGACAGTGATCACTGTATCAACTACCATATCACCCTCAGTTACTGTTACAGCAGGCGCGATGCTCACTCTGTCTTCTTGCACATTCTTCCGCTGCCAATTTATTTATCTGGATCTATCATAGTGAGGTTGCCTAGGCTTTCTTCTGGGTCACCAAGATCTTCCCACCCCTTGTGGCCCCTGTGAGACTGTCTGGTACTTCTGAAAGATACTGAAAGATGCCCCCATGTCATTTAGATGGACTACCAGCCCCTAGTCAACACCATCCATAGACCATCCATAGCCCACACTGTGGTTTCAGTTGTCTGAGACAGCAGTCATATGTGTGAGTTGCATTTGCGTGAGTGTGGGTGTGCGTATGTGTGTCTATTGTTGACAAAGGCCATTAGCCAAAAGCTTTAAGTGTGAAAGTCCTTTTGTTGTGGCTATCTGTGACTTAATTGCTGGTGAGCAGCAACTTTCCTTCTCATAATATTGATGTTTGGCCCCATGTTAAGCAAGACTGCAAGTTGTGGATCAAGGCCTGTGTACCATGCCAGTGATGCAAAATCACCCAGCACACTCTGTCCCAGCTAGGCACATTCCAGATACAGAAGGGATGCTTCCAACACATTCATGTGGACTGGTTGGCCACCTCCCCCATCCAGCATCCTCTGCTACCCCCTCTCCATTGTCGACCAGGTAACACATTGGGTATAGGCTACCCCCATCTAAGACATCACTTCTGAAACAGTTGCCAGAGCTCTCATGTCTACCTGGTTTGCACATCTTGGCTGCCATGCTCCACAACCATAGATCAAGGTAGGCAGTTTGAGTCCCTGCTGTTTGCCCAATCCATAAACTGTGCAGCATTACCTGTTACAGAACCACCACCTACCTAAAACTAAAAATAAAATCTGCCTGAACCCATGAACGATCAATGCTACTGACCAGCTACTGTGTCATCCTCTGCTCACAGGTATCATTGGATGCAAATATGGAGGAGCATATGGTCAGCACACCATTCTCCTTGCCGTATGTTAGTTTATGAGACTGGAGCTACTACCTGTCAATCAAGTAACCTCAGTTTGCCTCACAAGGGCTTGTCAGACTGGATGGTCACCTATCCAAGTGCTATCCCAGTCAACAGCATTTAACTTCAGTGATCAGATGGGAAACAGTGTTACCACTATGGCAAGGTCATTGGCAACCACCACCTACCACCTTAAAGCTAATGGGCTTGTTGAGAAGTGGTATTGCACCCTGAAGGCTGCTCTTATGTGCCACAGGAGTAACAGGTCCCATGAACTCCCATGGGTGCTGCTGGGTGTCTGCATAGTGCATAAACAAGACCTCAATGCCTCACTAGCTGAGATTTTATAAAGTGAGACACTACCCCTCCCCAGCAATTTCACATCTTCCAATCACCCCCACTATGTCCAACATCACTTCCTGCATTGGTTGACAGCATCTGACATCACACTGCCAACCTTCATGTAGCCTTGTCCTCCTCCCATACCCCTCTTAAAATTTTTGTCCTCAAGGACCTATGCTCTTTCAACTTTGTCATACTGCATGATGATACTGTCCATGCTGCACTCTGACCCTCATTCTTGGGCCTGCATAAAGTTCTTTAATGTGGTGCCATCATCTATGACACTTTGCTTAATGGAAAGCCAGTCAGGGTCTTCATCAGTTGACTAATATCTACCTGATATCTCATCAATGAGTCCCCTGATATGGACTCTACCCTCACAGTGGCTTTTCCCCCTACTCCTGACTTTTCTCACCCTGTGACTGCGTTCTAACCTTTCCAGATGCTACTTGATGTCTGCAATAATAACATAAACTTTCGTAATGTCACTCTGTTGCTGAGTGCAAGTGCTTCCCTATGGTAATGGCACACTCGAAGCATTAAACGCTTCAGTTGCATCAGGAGTCCAGCCAAACATTTATTCAATTACTAATTATCTCATAGACAGAAATACTTTTTTCTATCCAGATCATCTCCCTCTAAAATTTCCAAATTGGAGACCAGCAACCAATTTAGACATGTCCATGTCTTTGGTCCCAAAATTATCTGCTCTGAGAGTGACTACCTACTTACTATCCAATACCTGTACATGTACCACATTCTCACATACAAGACAACATGGCCTATCTAACGCCTCATTCTCTATCTGTAGCTCAACCACACAGAATGTGTTTGCCGGAAAATTAGATCCTACACTCACACATAGTACTTTTCCTGTACCTTGCAATACTTAAGTTGTAAATTAATCCTTTGTGGCCTTGTATGCAGTCTAATTAGCCCCCCTTTCACAAGAAATGTAACTTACGGCAGTGTGGCACTGACTGTAGTTCCCCAAATGGAATGATGCTGCATCAAGTTTTATACCACTAGAAATGCCCCCCCCCCCCCCCCCCCCACTCTCCCTCCTCAACTCTCCAACCTCTTCACCAACTCCTTTCCAACACACACATGAACTACACTGTCACTTATATCAAAACACATGGAAAACATTTTCAAAATGAGTCTACTTTATTTTTGTACTCAAGGAAAGTTAAATATAATTTTGGAAATGTTTTCTCTGAAATAATATATGTATAATACCATTACTGAGTTGCACGTATGCCATTACATGTCATTGTCTTCTCATTAAAAAAATACACTTTGGCCTGTGCCCTTTTGTAAGTAGAAATCTTCATCAGCGGTGAGTTTTTGATATAGGTTGTGGCAATGTCTGTATGTGATGTCTAATGGTTGTGGGCCATTGTATGGTCAGTATGTGCAGAACCTGAGCAGTTGCTTTCCTGGGTTATGAGGTGTGATTCCACTTTATAACAAAACCCCACAGTGGGAAGCATCACCATTTGCAATCAGTCTACTACCAAGTGCCAATAACAAGTAATTTTCAGATAAATAATTGGCAGATCAAACATAACACCCAAAGAGGAATACAGCTACACACAAGAATTAAACACAACAAAACAAACAGATTTATACAATACGTATAATAGCCATCTGGTACAAATATGATCATAAAGTTAAGAAAACATATAACTGAGCAAACTGGAAACAACACACAGGAAACAGTAAACACTAATCCACCATTCCTCCCTTTAAACAAAAAATGAAATGGACATATTCAATTACAATATCAAAATTGTCCTGAAAGCAGCCAATATATTAGAGAAGTATGGAGTTGAAATAAGCTACTGTACACACACTGTAATGTAGAAGTACTTACAATAGATGATACATTCACTAAGTAATGTAACACTTTTGTTTTGAAAGCAGGTCAGTTTTATTCTGGATTCCAGTAACCACAGTATTCCCCATTCTTTACAAAACCTTATCTTTCAAAATAATCTCTGTTCAATGCAATGGTCTTATACCACCTCATTGGAAGGTTTTATATTCCCTCATGATACCACTCTACCGGTCAACATTGGAACTAATGTTTTTCTCCATCAGTAACCTCCCCATTATCATACTGCTTCCTGCAGAGTCCATTCTTCATTGGGTCAAACAGAAGGAAGTTGGAAGGTGAAAGATTGGACTGTAATGTGAAAGAGGAAGAACAGCCCAATGAAGTTTTATGAGCTCCTGTCAGACATTCAGATATGTGTGAAACCTTGTATTCTCATAGAGAAGGAGAAGACTTTGTATTTTTGAAGTGATGAACACACTTCAGTTTTTTCTTCAATTTCCTGAGGGTAGCACAATACACTTCAGAGTTGAGTTTTGCACCATGAAGGAGGACTTCAAACAGAATGACCTCTTAAGAGTTCCAGATGACTGTCACCTTGACTTTACCGGCTGATGGTGTGGGCTTGAACTTTTTCTTTGGAGGAGAGTGATGTGGTACCATTCCATGGATTGCCATTTTGTTTCCAGTTCAAAGTGATGAACCCTTGTGTCATCACCTATGATGATCTTCGGCAAATAGTTGTCACAATCAGCCTCATAAGGAACAAGCAATTCTGCACAGATGGTCCTTCGTTGCTCTTTATGGTCTTCTGTTGAGTGGTGAGAAACCTCGGAGTACCCCAACTGGTGGACAAGTGTGTCAGCAATACCAACAGAGATCCTCATTGTGCAATGAGGTGTTTGTTTGTGATTCAGTGATCATATCAAATGAGACTGTGCACAGGTTCCAACATTGCAAGAGTCACAGTAGAGCGCAGCAGGTGGAATGCAGGAGATAGGACAGGTCTGTGTGATTTCATTGCAGTGATGACAGATGCCTTGCCCAATGACTCACCATGCTTCTGTTCACTGCCAGGTCTCTGTAGATAGTGCATAAGCACCCTTGAATAACTGTGAAATGTTGCTTTTCCATCAAAAGAAACTCAATGACAACTCTCTGCTTAGAATGCACCTCCTCCATTATACATGCCATTTTGAAGGCTACATATAACACCACCACCTATCAGAACTTCTTGGAGCTGCAGAGGCAGAAGCTGGAATATTTGATGATAGCCCACCAAAAATTCTGAATTTTTCAACCAAAACTGTGTTATTCAGTGCCACTCACGCACTAATTCTGCACTTCCTGTTGGTCTGCTTGTTAAGTCAGGCATGCAGTGATTTTAAAACCAACTTTTTTAAGTACACTAACGTCTTAGAAAGCAAAAGCACACCTTCTACATATACTGCTCACTTTATGGCCCTCAACCATTACCCAAAATAACTTAGATACAAACTTGCTAATTCTTAAAGTCATTCACAGCAAATATCAAAAGCTCACTACTGAAGAAAATTTCCACATGGAGAGCACAACTCCACAGTAGAAATGGGTTGCCTATGGGCCAAAGCTAGCAGTACATGAATGAAACAGCTTCTGTTTCAAGTCTTCCACACCAACTGTTACACAAGTCACCAAAGACACTCTGTTGGTCAGAGTTTTCTCTTTTCATTCCATGAAGCAGAGTACTTGTTATCTCCTGCAGTGATGTACTAGTAGAATTCAAACCCCATTGTATATCTAATAGTTGTCTGTATGCTATTGGTGAAGGTTGAATGGATATTTGCCTCATATTTATAGCTGTTGTCCATAAACAACCTACGAACATTTGTTGACATGCTTTAATGCATGTTCTATTTTGTATGCTCTACTTTGTATTTAAATTTTAATTTAACATCCTATGAACATTTGTTGACATGCTTTAATGCATGTTCTATTTTCTGTGTTCTACTTTGTATTTCAATTTTAATTTTGCTTTTCTTTTTCTTCCATTCTTCTGGACACCAGGGGCCCTTCAGTCCTTGGGGTGACATAGACATTGCCCTGCCATGCTTTCCCATGCCTAGTTATGTCCTAGGTTCTCTCCAATCATAGCCCACATGAATGACCTTGAAATGACTTCAAAGGGCTAACAATGAACTGTATTTGACATATCATAGGTGCTAGTACATCAAGCCTACAAATAGATAACAGAAAATAGTTTCAAACTGTCCCACAAAAACTTCAATAATTATGCAGTTGCAAGCAACCAAAGATAGCTTACTGGTAGAAATAGACAATGACCATGCACTAAATGTAACAGTCTGTAAAATTCCATATATCCAGAATAATAGCAAACTAACATAGAATAAGCTTCTGCCAAAGGTAGACAAAGGCTGCACAGAATAGAGTGGCAATTACTATGGCACCAGGTGTCATGACATTTAAGATCATGGTCGTGCATTACTGCTAATTCTGTACCATCTTTTCTGCTGAAATACACCCTTCTTGCATTGATTGAAGCTAGTTGAGCGAGCACATCAGCTCTGGTTTCAATGTTTTATCGAGGGAGGCTACATTCTGCACTGCAAGTACCTCCAGTGGTTTGTTGGACCAGTATATGTGTGACTGCATTACATTTAACCTGGTAATAACTGTGACTGTGGCTAGTAGATGGAATATTGGCCCAGTTATATCAGTGGCCAGTACAACTGTGATTGCATTATATTTAACCTGGTAATCACTGTAGCTGTAGCTGGTAGGTAGAATGTTGGTCCCCTTATGTCACACATTGCTCCAATAACTAATATATGACTTCCACTCAGTTCCAATTACTGCCCTTGCGAGTCTACCCTGCTTGTAGCATTTTGCTACCACCTCTCTGTTGTCATATGTGGAGTAGATACATTATAGCCCTGCTTTTTGGAAGTAGAGTTCAGTTTTATAATGTCCCACAGACAACCCTGGCCATATGTTTGTCCAAGAACAAGTGAATTTGCACATGTCTGCTTAAGTCTGAATTACCTTAACTGGACCCACTTAATTCTTCCCTCTTAAAGTGCTGGAGTTCCTCTGTAATTAGGCATGCCTGTCCTCTCTTCTGATATTAGTAAAACATCAACTTTCTCATTCACATGAATGTTTTCAAGGCCCCCACCTCAACTGGCAAGGTTGAATGGTGAAAGACTAAAACAGCATGTTACTATCCACTACCAGGAACTGAACCAGTGCATACAACAATGCATCGTCTAACCTCTACCAATCCTACTGACAGTACAGGAGCAAATTCTACTGACTAGGCTCTATGATGAGTCCCAGCTCAGGTGGCATCTCCTCTTGTGTTTTCTGCAACCATATCAAGTACTGCTCTGGTGTTAGCAGTGCTGGAGTCATCTGTCTGTGCACTGTATGGTGAAGGGCTTCTTGTAAGCTTATCATTACCACCCATGCATACCAAATGTGGGCTACTAATGACTGCAACAGCACTGTGATAGGAACCATTGCAACCAATACATCCACTCATGGCAGCATAACTCCCAGATCCTGATACATGGCATCACTGGTGCCTTGGCAAACTCCTGTCATTTAATCTGTCAATTTTTGTAATATGTGCATATTATTCAATGCCTCCCGTACCAAAATTGACAGCTGTGTGGTATGCCACTTCATCACTGCCTTACTGCCCTGTTCAAATCCCTAATGTCACCTCCAAGCATGGTATCTTCCAAACAGTTATGTGCTTTTTTAATTATTGCTCGAGCCCCCAATAGCAATACTGAACACCCTATAAATTTTAATGAAAGCTGTTGAATGCAAAAGAACATTGATTAATATTTAGAAAATTGATCAGTTCACTAAAACTCTGCCTTAATGCCAATGGCTTCAAGCCTGTGTGACACAAGCATGAATTCCTAAGTGTCGGACACCACAAAAATTTGAAAGTTCCAACTTCTTTAAACACAGTTTAAGTCCAAGGACACTGTTTCAGAATCAATCACCTAAATATGGTGAAAGTAATTAGAGTCCAACCTGACCATATCAGAAGATAAATTCTGTTGGTATCCCAAAACACAGTTCAGAATGTTCAAAAATAAACAGAGTCTCACATATTTCACACAAATTTGTAGCTGCAATAGTTTGCCCAGAATGAATGTTTTAATGTTTTTCAGTTATCTTTGCAAGGTGCAAAATAGTTTTCATCCATTTATGCTTCAACAGCTAAGTGTGGCAGTGCTCAAATGGAAACAGAGTCCCACAGCTACAGTTTTGCAGCAAAGTCCCATTTGCTTAGAAAAACAATCACCAAAAGACACAAGACGCGAAAAGCCCAAGTCCTCACTGTATTACACATTGAAGATATCCTAATTCCACATTCATTGTGGAAAATTCTGTCTTCCATTTGCACATAAATGTGAAATTTGGCTATGTTTAACACTTCTGGAACTGCAAAAACTGTTACAAAACTGTCATGCTGAGCAACACAGGTCTGGTGTCAACAAAGCTGTGTAGAACTTTGTCCAGGAACTTCGTGTCAGCTCTGGTTAAATACCTTTGATCTGAAATCCCCCAAGCTGTTTCACAGAGGAAGACTGCACTGCAGTTCCTTCTCTAAATCCTCACACAAACGAAAAAATGGCTGACATTTAAATAAGTGGCCAGGGAATAGAAAAGCAACTGGAATCACTCAACAGAGGATACCAATTCGATTCTACACAGAGTACGTGAAAGAACTTGCCCCCCTCCTAACAGCCGTGTACCACAAGTCTCTAGAGGAAAGGAAGGTTCCAAATGATTGGAAAAGAGCACAGGTAGTCCCAGTCTTCAAGAAGGGTCGTCGAGCAGATGCGCAAAACTATAGACCTATATCTCTGACGTCAATCTGTTGTAGAATTTTGAACATGTTTTTTCCTCGCGTATCATGTCGTTTTTGGAAACCCAGAATCTACTCTGTAGGAATCAACATGGATTCTGGAAACAGCAATCATGTGAGACCCAACTCGCTTTATTTGTTCATGAGACCCAGAAAATATTAGATACAGGCTCCCAGGTAGATACTATTTTCCTTGACTTCTGGAAGGCATTCGATACAGTTCCACACTGTCGCCTGATAAACAAAGTAAGGGCCTACGGAATATCAGACCAGCTGTATGGCTGGATTGAAGAGTTTTTAGCAAACAGAACACAGCATGTTGTTCTCAATGGAGAGACGTCTACAGACGTTAATGTCACCTCTGGCATGCCACAGGGGAGTGTTATGGGACCATTGCTTTTCACAATATATATAAATGACCTAGTAGATAATGTCAGAAGTTCCATGCGGCTTTTTGCGGATGATGCTGTAGTATACAGAGAAGTTGCAGCATTAGAAAATTGTAGCGAAATGCAGGAAGATCTGCAGTGGATAGGCACTTGGTGCAGGGAGTGGCAACTGACCCTTAACATAGACAAATGTAATGTATTACGAATACATAGAAAGAAGGATCCTTTATTGTATGATTATACAATAGCGGAACAAACACTGGTAGCAGTTACTTCTTAAAATATCTGGGAGTATGCGTGCGGAACGATTTGAAGTGGAATGATCATATAAAATTAATTGTTGGTAAGGTGGGTACCAGGTTGAGATTCATTGGGAGAGTCCTTAGAAAATGTAGTCCATCAACAAAGGAAGTGGCTTACAAAACACTCGTTCGACCTATACTTGAGTATTGCTCATCAGTGTGGGATCCGTACCAGATCAGGTTGACGGAGGAGTTAGAGAAGATCCAAAGAAGAGCGGCGCGTTTCGTCACAGGGTTATTTGGTAACCGTGATAGCATTACGGAAATGTTTAGCAAACTCAAGTGGCAGACTCTGCAGAAGAGGTGCTCTGCATCACGGTGTAGCTTGCTCATGAGGTTTCGAGAGGGTGCGTTTCTGGATGAGGTATTGAATATATTGCTTCCCCCTACTTATACCTCCCAAGGAGATCACAAATGTAAAATTAGAGAGATTCAAGCACACACAGAGGCTTTCAGACAGTCGTTCTTCCCGCGAACCATGCGCGACTGGGACAGAAAATGGAGGTAATGACAGTGGCACGTAAAGTGCCCTCCGCCACACACAGTTGGGTGGCTTGCGGAGTATAAATGTAGATGTAGATGTAGAAGCTATGTCAAGTAACTGTTTTCCATTGACCACCACTTATTTGCATAACTTTCCACATAAAGGAGCAATATTAATTCTGTCTGCACCATTATATGTGTGCTCAAATTCTCATCAAAAAACATATTTCACACAAATTTGTAGCTGCAATAGTTTGCTCAGAATGAATGTTTTAATGTTTTTCAGTTAGCTTTGGAAGATGCAAAATAGTTTTTGTCCATTTATGCTACTAAATAACACTACTGTACTTTATCATGCACCATTTTCCCTAAATTTGAAGTGCTCTTTCTGATGTGCTGATCAGAATTTATGTATACACAAAGGCTAACAAATATGGGGAAAGTTATTAACAAACAAAGACAACATATAATTAAAATTACAAATATCACAAACTAGTCATGTGGAAATTTATATAATGACACCTGCTACCATACACTGCCTCGCTGTTCATGTGTCTGTCTTTTATTACTTTTTAAATTAATTATTAGTAACAAATTAATGGATTTTGTGATTTATCAGTGAAATATTAATGCTACAATTCAGAAAAGTATGTCAGTTGTTGTGTTTCAACAAGACCTTTAAAATGAGAACTCACTCTATTCTGTACCTGCACTGGTTCAAAGTCATAAATTATTCAGTAAATTGTACATATTGCAGATTTGTTTATTTAATATCTTTTGATATAAAATTTACATAAATCATATCAGTATCTCAGCTGATTCATCTCAAACTCCTCTTTCATTTGCTGTATCATACTTTGTTGTACTAATATGGATTTGCATGTAATCAATGCAAAAGTGGATAAAGCATTGTCTTAAAGCCATGTGCTGAAATGGGGCAAACACTTGTAACATTGTGTAAGTGCCTGCTGTTTGAAACTGACAGCTCCATATGGAATGGATCTGTCACTGATCACTTGCTCACCATCATCTTCCTTCCTGGTCTCACCCACTACCTGGCTGAGCCGGCCTCACTGGCCGCCGTGTGTGCTCCCTTTAAGTACAACTCATGATCAAACTTCTCTCTCCAAATGACAACAAATGAATGTCATATCACATCTCACTTATGTAGTGCATCCTATTCTCCCAAAACTCCTCTGAATAAACCTCTGCCCTTTGCTTCCTATCGTAGTCTAGCAAACACACTCTACAATCTTCTCACCTCATTCCTCATCTCTGATGTGTTAAAGACTGGTCTCAACACCCATCAATGGCTAATGATCACCACATCTTCTTGAATGGTAAATGGCACTTCACTCACCAAATGATTCTGCAGTGACCTCACTCTGCCCCTGGCAAAGAGGTGAAGCAGTGCCACAACTACAATCCCCTTCACCTTTATCCCCAGTGTACGACAGCCTGAAAATAAGGACTACAATGACTCACTCCCACCATCCACCACCTTTCTCTGGTAAGCTCTACTGTCATGAGTCACATTTGTTACAGAAAAAACAAAAATAAGTCCTTAACATAAATATTACAATACATTGATACAAAAAGATTACTACCTATAAAATCCTGCAACAAAATATTACCTTCTAATACTTACACATATCCCCCTAAACTCACATAACTCCCTGATTGCACTACCACATATATATAAAAAAGCACCCAACACTCCACCTCACTCTCTCACCCTCAATACATAAGGTACCTCTGACATCGGTTGCATTATACACTTGTGCTCACTCTTCCACTTATTTCTTCTCACTTTCTTCTCACACATTGGTCATGATACCTGTGGAGATGAATCTGGAGCACCTCAGAATGGGCATAGGCATCTAACATGCACTGTCATCATTCTTGTTGGTAACTGGAGCTTGAAGTTGACTAGTGACTTAGTCTCTATCACCTAATACAGACCCTGGTACCCTGTAACAAAAATTCTTGTCTTACCCTTTGTGCTATATGGACCTGACAACATTACCCACTACTCTACCCTATAATGTGGCAATCTCTCTATATATTTCTCTGCTGCCTCTTGCTACTTCAGGGCTTTGGTATTTGCTTTCTGAACACATTTTCATACATCTCTTAACATTAAGACAAAATTATGAACTGACTCTCTGTCCATGCCGACCTTTGCTCTAACCATATCAAATGGTGATGGCATCTTCCTCCCCTACATCACCTCATACATTCATATCTTGTACTTTTGTGATCTTTTGAGCTGTAAGTTGCCACAATGAATGAAAGATATGTATCATAGTTATTGTGATGAGAGTTCGCATAGTAGCTCAACATAAAATCAATAGTACAGTGCATCTGGACTGTTCTACCACTAGAATAGTTCTTAATTTTGAAACTGGTAGCAAATGACACATTGTTTCATCAAGTCTGACATGAAATTTGTCCCTTAGTCCTTCATGGTTTCTGGAACAGCAAACTTGAGCAACCAATTGTTGACCAATGTTTGCATCTCCAGGCAATTTGTTGTTTCAGGATGGTTACCATTTCCACATAAAGTGAGAAGTGGTCTTTGATTGTTAAAATAAAATGGTTCCTGCTGAAGTCTGGTTAAACTGACTCAAAACAACCCTGTCATTTGAAATGGTTTTGTTGCTTCTGTTAACCTCTGCAATGCTATTTGCCTATGGTTTATGTCCACTTGTTATGAACACTGTACACAACTCCCCACGTATTGGTCTACGTCTTTCATCCTTCCCTTTCAACAGTGTTTTCCCACTACCCTCAAGTTCATCACCCTAAAATTGCCATATCTTGATAGCATGTAATCATGTGCATCCTTCAGTACCTCCTCATTGACCTTAGCAGTTACTAGACTGTGTTCATTGTAAGAGTAAACCTGAAGCAAACATTATTCTATGTATTCTTCCACATATGCTGGAACTTCATTGGATTTAATTTCATGTTGAGCAGAGGCCAAGTTGCCTCAAATACAGTCAATTATGAAAAAAGGATATGTTTTATGCTGTGTACACATTGAGTCAGTGATAATACCAGTGCATTTAACTCTGACAGCACTGGCCAGCCAAGTGGTCCAACTAACCTGTCAAGATGAGAACAGTTGCAGTTAAGACATAAAAAGAGACAAGCAGAGAAACAATATAGCTTCAAATTACATTTAATTTTTAAGCATAATTAAATAAGATGTGGCAAAACTCTGGCAATATGTTTTTTGGGTGACCAGACAGAAAACATATAGTGAACTATATAAAAAAACGTAAATTAGTTACAAACTATGACATGCACACACTTGTTGAACATGGAAACATCACTACAGATGTTCAGATTTATGTTGTCATGTGTTTGATATAGCTTCCATTATTGGAAATAATGAGGCACAGATGAATAGCACTGCAGTCTCGGAACATCAATGGTGTCTATGACCTCCTGAATGGTTGTTTTCAGCTCAGCAATGGTTTTGGGGTTATTACTGTACACCTTGTCTGTAATATAGCCCTACAAAAAGGAGTCACAGGTGTTCAGGTCCAGAGAGTATGTCATCCAATTGGGGCCCCTACCAATGCCCTTTGGATACCCCAGAGCCAGACTGCAGTCCCCAAAGTGCTCCTCCAGGACATCAGACACTCTCCTTTTCAATGACATTCAGCTCTGTCTTGACTGAACCACATCTTGTCAAAATCAGGGTCACATTAGATAATGGGGATGACACCATCTTCCAAAACCTTCATATAACATTTGATAGTCATCATGCCATCAAGGAATATCACACCAATTATTCCATGACTGGACATTGCACACCACATAGCCACCCCCTGAGAATGAAGGGATTTCTTGATAATGAAATGTGAGTTCTCAGTCCCCCAAATGCACCAATTTTGATTACTGATGAACACAACCCAATGAAAATGGGTGACAACAAGGTGCATGCTCAAGCGCATATTAATTCCCATCATGCTCCATGGCTAACTGTGCAGTTTGAACATCCTAACATAACTGTTCAGAAGTTATGACAATTTTATTTCATATAGTTCGATAATTGCCAACCTGCAACATGCTCTCATTCTTAGCTGATATAATAATGTAATTAAAATCAAGCATCATAGAATTTTTCTGAATGAGTTATGTGACATAAAAGTGTATTGCAGGGATTTCAGTATATAATAAAATATTGAAGTCAATGAAGGTATTACATATATTCGGTTGTCTGCTAATCTCTTAACTACTTTCATATCTTGATTACAAGACATACATTTTAATAGTGGATCTGTCATCTGCCATCTGTGAAGTCACCTAAAAACCACATTTTTTCCTCTTCCTTTATGACTTACTGCTCTGCATTTCACTAGCATTTGGCAGTGGCTAGTTAAAAAGCTACATGTTTTAGTTCCAGTAAATCTGGCAGCTTAAGTGTCTTGTTATTTGTCATGACAAATCCAGTAACTTTAATCAAGATCAGTTTTATTGGCTTCAGACTGCATTGGTACAATGGCAACTGTAAAAATTGTGGTATTTGTACAGTGTGTGCGACACCATGAAAAATTATAGTTTACCATGTTTCTGGTTCATGTGAAACCACATCTGTGGTATAAAACCACGGACAGAGTCAAAATACAGAGGTTTTGATTCTTCATTTTCTTTCAAAAATTTAATTATGTAATGTTTCATCAACTTAAACAATCTTTTATACTATTTTGATAATTAAGAATTCATATTTATAATGAAAACTGGAATTCTGTGTGCAATGTGCTATTACAAAAAGGCGACATGCATTTTCCACAAAACTAGTGATTAAGTATGTGTTACTTAGCATATATTCAATGAATTTCATCTTTAAATGATGTAGGTATTCAGGCTGAATAAAACAAAAGAAAGAAAGAAAAATCACACAGAGATTTGAACTTCAGAATTTTCAGTTACCAGTTTCCAATGCTACTGATTAAGCCTCTCACTTGTTACCCACAAATGCCTTATATTTAACACCCACACTTTCTCAAAAAAACTTCAAAGTTGATTTTCTCCATAATCTTATGAAAAACATTAAGAACAATTAGTTTCTCTTCATTTTTAACAGTGTTTCATGCACATGTTTCACTACAAAGCAGAAAGCAGGATTAGCCAAATTCACAGTACGTATTATCAGTGCACCAATCAGAGCACAACTTTTGTTTAGAGAGATTGTGAATGTAATGGATTTTTGAAACAAAAACTACATAGCCAAAGTATAACTAAGATAAATGTCAATGGCTGTTAATACATTAGAATATCTTGAAGATTCATTTAAAGCAACACAGTAGTAATATATTTATTACATAAATTTTATCTACTTCTGAGTGTGTAACAACACCAGGTATGTGTGCTATGCCTGCTGACCAATCATCGCATTTTTGTCACATTAGTTTCCTTGTTATGATGAATGAAGCATACCAGCATGGCACCAGCCTGGTTTACCTACATAACAGGCCATCACACATGCTGAACTGCAGCTGCATTGTATATAGCTTGCAATCGACACTAGCAGTGTGCTGCTTGTCACTCAGCAAGGTCATGTCCCATCCTGCACTACTGCAACTTTCTTGCTCAATCCATTTGAGTTTCCATGCATCTTTCCTGGCTTATACATCACTTCACAACCAAACTCACTGAGTCTCAATACTCACCCTGTAAGCTGGCTAGAAGTGTGCTTCAATGCTAATAATGATTTTGGAACTGTATGATCAATTACTGCCTTGAATATTTTTCCATACAAAAAACACCAAAAATACATAATTCCATATATCAAGCTGAGGGTCTCCTTCTCTGCAGTATGTAATGGTACTTGAATTATGCAACCATTACGGCACCTCACCTGAACCTCTCGATACCACTAATATTCTACTGTATTTCTGTTAACTACTTAACATATTTCTGAGACAACATTCAGATTTGATTTCACTTTTGATACATCGATATGTTTATGTTGCAATGATATTATTCTTATGTGTATTCTTTCTTTTGTCACCATGATCTTTGACGTACTTGTAACTCCGATTTTTGGGTGTGTAAGTGATTATTAGTTAGTTGTTAAGTTGTTAGAGAGTCAGACCTTGTAAAAGTCAAGTGTTAGACGTCATGTTGGAAAGACGCATAACGTAGTCCGCTTATAAAATGTGAACTTTAACAGTGACTGTGAGAGAGATGTTTTCAAGTATGTTTTGTATTGTGAAGTGATGTTTTGTGTTTACGTGATATTGCAATAAAACCAATTAAAAGGAAGTGCAACTCAATTTCGGAGTGCTGATTATTTTTTTACATTACCATTGTCCAGCAAAAGTGTAATCTCCAAGAATGGTTTGTGAAGCGCATCTATAAAACTTCTGAATATAGCAGGATAAAACCTAGGCCTCTTTGCATCCAAGCTTGGAATCATAACTACCTAGATTTTCAACGATTGAGCCATGATTTTACGATGAGACCAGCAGGGGAAACACAAAAAGATGAGTGCCTAGTTTTTTGATTATTACATGAAATGACCTTATTAACTGTGCTCTAATGACACCTGCCACATAATATGACTGTTGTTGGCCAAAAATGCAGTATTTAGCAGCGTGAGCAACACCACAATCGTTATTAAATGCTGACCTTTGTTGTGGTAGGGTTGTTAGATTGGAATAGTTCTTCTATGCCATATTAAATTATCATAAAGTCTAAGCCATAGGATATTCTTCATCATTCACCACCTGACTCAAAATACACCCAAATACCTGAGTGGATGCATCACATGACAGCACAAACTCCTTGTGATAGTCTGAAAATATCAAAACTGGGCTTGATATCAAAGGTTTCTTCAATCTCCTTAAAGTGGCTTGACATTGCTCTGGCTTGACATTGCTCCCTCCAACTTCATACCCTTCTTCAATAGTTGCATGAGTGGTCATGCCACATCTGCAAACCACTTCACACATTTTCTGTTCTAATTTGGGAACCCTAAAAATACACAACTTACAAGGGAACATCCCCATCGCACCCCCCTCAGATTTAGTTATAAGGTGGCTCAGTGGATAGGCCTAGAAAAACTGAACACAGATCAATCGAGAAAACAGGAAGAAGTTGTGTGGAACTATGAAAAAATAAGCAAAATATACAAACTGGGTCGTCCATGCGTAAGATAGGCAACATAAAGGGCAATGTGAGGCGAGGAGCGCCGTGGTCCTGTGGTTAGCGTGAACAGCTGTGGAACGAGAGGTGCTTGGTTCAAATCTGCCCTCGACTGAAAATTTTGCTTTCTTTATTTTCGCAAAGTTATGATCTGTCCGTTCGTTCATTGATGTCTCTGTCCACTGTAATAAGTTTAGTGTCTGTGTTTTGCGACCGCACTGCAAAACCGTGTGATTAGTTGACGAAAGGACGTGCCTCTCCAATGGGAACCGAAAACATTTGATCGCAAGGTCATAGGTCAACCGATTCCTCCACAGGAAAACACGTCTGATATTTTGTATACGACACTGGTGACAGCATGTGCGTCACATGACAGGAATATGTTGTCAACCCACCTAACTAGTACACTTGGCGAATGGGTGAAAAGATTTTTCTACCTTGCCCGATTTAGGTTTTCTTGTGGATGTAATAATCACTCCAAAAAAAGTGATGGAAACATAAGAGTTTCTCACATAAACTGAAAATAAAAAGTTAAAATTTTCGGTCGAGGGAAGATTTGAACTGAAGACCTCTCATTCTGCAGCTGTTCACACTAACCACAGGACCACGGCGCTCCTCGTCTCCTACTGCCCTTAATATTGCCTATATTACACATGGACGACCCAGTTTGTATATTTTGCTTATTTTTTCATAGTTCCACACAACTTCTTCCTGTTTTCTCGATCGATCTGTGTTCAGTTTTTCAAGGCCTATCCACTGTGCCAACTTATAACTAAATCTGAGGGGGGTGCGATGGGGATGTTCCCTTGTTAGGAACCAGAAAACCCTGTAATGCTTGTATCAGTCTTGTTTTTGTTTTTACATCTTTCTTGCTAATTATATTTCCCAATTAACCCACTTCCTCCAAGATAAAATGACACTTTTCCATGCTCATTGTCAAACATGTGTCCACAAACTTTTAAAATACTTTCTCAATCGTTGCATATGTTCCTCCATATCTGTCAAAAACACAGTTAGATCACTGATGTACACCTAACGTTGCTGAAGTTTTAATCCCCTTAGTACCCTGACCAGCAACTGCTGAAACTTATCTGATACATCTCTTAACCTCAATGGCATACTTCAGTGCTGATAATTATGGCTTCATGGAGCTGAGAATGCTTTCTTTGTTCAATCCTCCAGAACCAACTGCAACTAGCACTGTCCCAAGTTAGCAATGGTCTCTGTGATGCTGGGTATGGGCTATGCACCAGTTACCATCTTACTGTTAAGATGGTGATAAGCACAGTAGAATCTATACTTCTTGGAACTGTGTGTTGACATTTTGGGCACAGCCACTATGGTAACCCCATCTCCTCCCCCACGGGCTAGTGCTATCCCTTATTATTCCATCAACTAACTGTTGGTTTATGAAATCCTCCATAATTGCCTGTAAATGCTGGGGTATTCATTATTGCCTATAGTCCAGCAGTCAGGTACTTTCTACCTGGAATGTATTCAGAAATTAATGATCTTTTGTTATGTTGTTCATGGGTACTCTGTGGAGAAGAATTTATGTTTTTGACCTCAAGGACTCTCTAATAACTTATGGAGGAAGGGTGAAAAACCTCTAGATTTTTAGCCTTTTTTCATTATTTCCATTCTAACTCCTGAAACATGTTTTTAGTGGAAAACACCTATTTACAAAGTTGAAGAGAACTGGATTTTTCCTGCACATTTCATTGGTAAAAAATATTTTTTGGCCCAATAGTTTGCAAATGGATGCAAATAGTAAACTGTGGCAACAGTATGCTGCAAGAAACTTCACATTCACACCAGTTCAGATTGTTGTTACATGGTATTTAACTTATGGAATAAGTCAACTAAAATAAAGATGGTGCTTATTTTCAAAAGTGAGTAGTAAGGATATTATGTAATGTATGCAGTTGTGCATCTTACGGAGGTCTGGGAGTTATTACACACTCTCCCAATAGATTTAACTCCATAAAAAAATTAAAATCAGTTTCATAATCTGTGACATATAGTGTGTGACATAAAAATGATAGATGTAGTCTCATGTCCCCCTATCCCCCCTCCCCCCATCTAAGTTTCAGAGTGGCTCCCTAAGTTAATATAATCTTTTGGGTTGATTAATTTTATTAATATGACTAGCTGAAAATGACACACTTCACATGGGTTTATTTTCATTTGTTTCCTGTGAACATTTCAGAGCAGAGAACATAGTAAAAATGAAGATTCAAAAAATCATAGAAATGTTAGTATGCCACATAAAAAGTACTCTTGAATGCTCAAAACCACTCTCCAGACTCTTAAATCCACTGAAGTATTCAACAATACCATAATATGGAATAAATTACTTTAAATTTCGAGAACATTCTAAAATCAATATAACTTTCTAAAACATTCTAAAATCAACAACATTCGAGAATATTTTAGAACATTCAAAAACAATCACTATTACTTAAAAATATTCATACAAGCTCAACAACATCAATAAATCATTAACTAATACTTGCTTGTGAACTGCAAAATTGTCCTCATGTTATCTGGTGAGTATATACATAAATTCTTTGAGTTTCATATCCCTAGCGCAAGCTACATATAAAACACGATTCTTTCAAATTAATACCACAACATCTTAATGTTTGTCTTACTTATAGTGATATTAAATGCTAATCTTACTGGAAATTGCATTCTTTTGAATTGAAATGAATTATTTGTTAGATATGAGTGGAGTCCTCAGAGTAAATGTTGTTTTTCCTTTATATTTTCCTGATATTGTTTTTGCTTCAATTATGTTGTTTTATTAATGCTTATGAACATTTCTTGCTTTGAATTTTTAAAACAATATCATCAGATACTTCATTTCTTACTCCTAAAATGGCTTTTTCATATAACCAACTTAACTAATTTTGTACAAGTTTTGGAAAAGCTTTGTCTATTAATTCATTTGGGCTGTTGACAATTTTACATAAATTATTTCTAAGTTTAGTTTAACCACTTGCACACTCTATTGAAAGCATGCCTTTGCTAATTTGCAAGAGTTTTTCAACAAAATGTTTCGCTTCTTTATCACTGGAAAGTTGAAGTCTCATATTTGTTCTTCAATATACCTTCCTCACTCAAGGCCAAAGAAATGATTTCTTCAAACATGCATTGATTTCATCTACTGAATAATGGGAAGCATTTAACAAAAATGTACATAATGTGTCAGTCATGCACCTACCATTAATTCTATATTAAATTGCAGATCTAGAACGTTCCTGAATCTCCAGGAAGATTTTATAACATTTTGGAACATTCTACAACATTTTTCAACATTTTAGAACAAACATTCTGGCCAGTCTTCGCGACTTTGGCACTTGATTCCAAGCTGCTTCATCCTCTTCCCATAAGAAGTCCATTGGTGTGATGTCCTCATTTGAGACTCATATCTTCAAATCTAATCCATGTAATTCCAACTCAAATCATCTTCATGGATGGAATGCAGAGCTGCTTTACCATATACCACACATTGGGCTGCAGCAGTGTGTGATGGACTCATAGCAGCACACACAGACAAAATACCCTTACCTTTATTGTGTTGTCATGAACAAATGATCTCTTGAGGTACTCATATCTTCATAACTAGCCCTTATAATTCCCAAAAAAAAAAAAAAAAAAAAAAAAAAAATTTCTTCATGAATGGGTGGTTAACACACCATAAAACCTCCATAGTACTGCAAAATTTATTTATGAAGTTTTGGCGGCACACATAGACACACCACACTTACTTTTATTATACATACTCATTACTTTTTTGGGAATTCCTTTGTTGTTACTTGAAAACTTTATAGAATTTTTGTAAAATCCTAATGTGTAATGGAGAGATATTTAGGAGTGAATACACTAAAGATATTTTATTTTATTCTTTTTAGAATGGACACTGCAATGGTAACAATATCCTTTGTCCTTGAGATATCAGAGAAAAAAGTTGAGGTATGGGTGATTGCTGTCTCTGCAATATGTGGTATTTTTGTGTTGCTGTTGATCATCATTGTGCTGATGAAGGTATGCTCTTATCTTCTTTTTGATTATTATTTTAGGCAAAATATTACATGATGAGTGGAACACTCATTGCAGTACAACAGTACAAAATCTGTTGAAGTGAAATATGTAAAATTCCTTCAAGTCAAAACTTTTGAGTGACAATTTATTTTCAATATTTGTGTGTATTTAAACATTTTAGAAACAGATGGATGTATAATTGTGAACATAATATTAGATTACAGAATAAGTTTCATATTATTCTACTCAATAAAATAAGTTTTGTCTTGACACCTAAAAATCCTTATACTTGGTAGAATGTAAAAGAAGAAAAATAATATGTATTTCTTAGGAATTTAGCAATATTTCTTGAAGTAATATTGCTGAAACTGTGTTAATATATGGGGCACTCTTCTAAAGTATAATTTGTTTATATTGAAAAAATTACACTATTAAAACATTTTGATTATTATGTGAAAGCTAAAACATTAATCTACATTTCAGAATAATTTCTACCAATATTAATCCTAACAATAGCTGAGGAGAGGGAGTGCTTTATGCTCACCTTTTGAGAATATTGTAATTTAGTTATTCTGGTAATGTACTTCATACTTCAAAATTTAGAAAAAAATTCTTCTACTAGGTTCCATAATTGATTTTCAGTAACATATAAACTTAAAATATAAGTCGTAGTAATGTGTGTAACTTTTTACAACAAATTTAACAATATTATGAAATATTGCTACTCACCATGTAGCTGAGATGCTGAGTCACAGATGTTTTTGTTTTGATCTTCAGTCCTGAGACTGGTTTGATGCAGCTCTCCATGCTACTCTATCCTGTGCAAGCTTCTTCATCTCCCAGTACCTACAGATAGGCACAACAAAAAGACTATCATGAATTAACTTTCAGCCAGTATGGCCTATGTCAAAAATAGATCTCTCTCTCACACACACCCACACACACACCCACCCACCCACCCACCCACCCACCCACACACACACACACACACACACACACACACACACACACACATGCAAACACAACTCACACACATGACTGCAGTCTCTGGCAACTGCACTGCTGTCATGTGTGTGTGAGTTGCGTTTGCATGAGTGTGTGTATGTGTGTATCGTCTACTTTTGATGAAGGCTGTACTGGCTGAGAGCTAATTTGTGACAGTCTTTTTGTTGTGCCTACCTGCAACTCATCATCTCTGCTATACAGTTAGTAGGAACTTAACTTTTCATAATGTTGTTACATTGCAGCCTGGATTTTACATTGTTTGATTTACAACAAATGTCTCATTTTTATTTTCAGATGAAAGAACATTCTTACACGTCAATATACGTTTAAAAAGTATGTAGTGAATTAAAGTCAATGACAAATAATGAAATTTTTAGGTTTTTTTAAGTTTTTTGTGGTGATCATAAAGTAACTCCCATTTGGTAAAACACATTATTGAAACAGTGTCGGTACTGCAAAGATTGTGCTACAAGGTTTTTCAGGTTGTGAACCATACTTACACATCAGTACCTATTTAAAAAAGTACATTATTAATAAAAATTAAAAGCAATGAATGAAATTTAAAAAAATTGTGATGAGCATAAAGTATTCCCACTTGGTATTACCCATTACTGGAAATGTGGTCGTATTGGTAGCATTAAGGAGCATGTCATAATGAAGAACTAACTCATGAACTCCATTCTCACAAAAATCTATCTAATTTTACAACTTCTTTGGAATGGCCTTGCTGTCATGGCTCTTACTGCATAAATGTTTAGGTGCAGTATCAAATGGTAATTGTTTGATTCCACATCAGAGCTATATGGCAGGTGATAAAGTTGTTCCAAGTAATGTGATGCAGTGAGATCTTCTATTTCTTGGTGATATGCGGGTAGGCCATTGTTATTTGTTTTAGACTGCTCAGTGCAATTAAATTAAGATTTTGTAATATGTATCAGAATATTTTGCAGTACTCATTCATAAAAAATCCACAAGCAAAACCCATGCCTATCCAGAAACATAGAGCACATTGATTTTGATGATATTCATTTTGTGCATTCTGGGGATTGTTATTTTGATTTTGGAACAACATGAGCAACCTACCTATAGTCACCTAGAAATCTATCATCTGTATCACTGCCCTGCTGAAGG
Organism: Schistocerca nitens; assembly: GCF_023898315.1. NCBI lineage: Eukaryota > Metazoa > Arthropoda > Insecta > Orthoptera > Acrididae > Schistocerca > Schistocerca nitens. The sequence goes on from NC_064618.1 coordinate 582,905,465, forward strand.
AAATTGAAAGCATTAGCCACTTGATTGGTTTTGTGCAGCTAAGTCAGCATTTTCAGCACACATTCTGAGTAAAACTTAGGTAGTCTAATCAGCTTGTAAGAATTTCATAAAAATAATTCCTGAAACTGGTGAAAACTCATTACATTTGGATAAAACTGTCATGAGTCTATTTTCTTCAGCTTTTGTAGCAACTTCCTGCACCAAATCTTTGTTGACAACAGATTGTTGGCCACTTCCTATTTCTACATGAAGCTTAGTATGGTCATCTTTAGATGACTGTAGTAGTTCTAAATGACTTTCTTAGTATTCTGTGGTTCATAGGATTTTTACAATAGTCTTTTTACTTATGTGCTGACGATTTTTGGCCACTTTCACACAGGAAATGAATCACTGCATATATTGTGTATTCTGCAGTTTTTTGGATAATCGCAAATAAACACAAACATTGAGAAATGTTTCTGTTGAGGCATATGTAGGCAGCCAGCAGATTCTAGTTTTCGTAGGTTTCAGGAGAGAGACAAAATTACATCCTTCTGGAGACATCAAAGTGAAATATCAATCAGACTGTATTAAAATTTGATAGTTGTACTTATTTTACCTTCTGAAGGTTCAGTTATGTGTTATACAGCATCAAGGAAGGAAGAATAGTTTAATATCCCATCAACAACTAGGACATTAGGGATGGAAGCAGACAATCATAACATGGTACTTTTACTTGAGTCTAAGGCAGTGCAGAACATGGCTTCCATATGAAGAAGGGCAGCTGTTCTCCTCTTAATTATTCCAGATATTGTCACTGTTAATGCCTATTGATAGCAGAAAACTGGTACTGATTTTTGGAAGAGTGAAGAAAGTGATACTGTCTAGATGATGAGTCTCCATGTGTTGTTAGGAGCTAGCTCTGCTTCAATACTGTAGTTTTTCATAACTTACCATGCACACCAGAAATCATGCTTTACATATACCCATATCTTTGGAGAGCTAATGGAATAATTTGTTGAGGTGAAAAAGTCTTTCAATGCCCTCATGTTGCCCTCTTTTATTGTCCTTTGTGTCTTTGACCAGGAAACATGAAAATTTGTGGAGTTCTTTGCAAAAATTGGCCTTTAGAATGTCACAGAACTACATTTCTGATTATAATTGTGGAACAAAATGCAGTTACATTCCAGGATATGCTGCTCTGAAATGAGCTGCATAACTTGCAACAAGATGCATTAGAAACATGTTGGATATTAATTGTAATGTTATCCACTCAGTCCTGGCTGCTGTCTCCCTCTTTGAAATGAGCTTGCTAGCTGCACAACATCCAGTTTGTCCTACTGATTGTATATAGTAGTAGCTGAATGAATGAATGAATGAATGAATGAATGAAATTTTATTGTCGTTTAGCTATTACAGCAATTGACAAAGTCAAGTTACACATATACAAGTTATACAGCATATATACATGGGTTAAAGATCAATATGTGACATAAGTTTTACATAAAATACAATATTTAAAATGAAATAATATGAAAACATTGCATCATAACTGATTCAGTTAAAGAAATTATGCTACACTCTCCAAATTGGTACCACTATGATATTTTACAGTCGTAAAATTCCTGAAGTGAGTAGTATGGGTTTGCAGCTAACCAACTGAACAATTTGTCTTTAAATACATCAAATGGAGCTTCTACCCATTCTAGTGGCAAATTATTAAACATCTTCATACCCACCACTTCGTAGCTGTTCAATGACTTGGATAATCTGTAGTAAGGTATGTCAAGATTGCTACTATTCCTGGTTCCATGAAAGTGTACATCTTCTACACTGGTATTCTGATAAGTTTTGCCTTCCAAGGACTTCTCTTTGTGAGAGGTAGTCTAAGGTGAAAAGAGATCACTAAATAACAACTATCTACCATCTCCTACTGAACAATTTCACGAGGAAATGAAAGCATAATGTAATATCAGCAGTGGAAAATGACCCTAATGCAGTACTAAAATGTGTGTTGCCACTCATATCTGGATGATGTAGCTCTTCTCATACAAAGAGGCTCTTAAATGCTCAGCATCTCAGGCAGATGGACATAGTTACCCATAGCACATTATGCACATTAATATGTCCTACAAATAGGGTTGATAGGAGTGTTGTGAAAGAAGATAGAGCCTCTCTATCCAAACCTACATGGTGAGAAAGAACTGTAACATTATATAGAATGTCCTTTTAATAGCAGTTCTTGATTAGCTGTTACAAACTGTTACAGAAATTGAGTTTCTCCTGACCATAAAAAACAATGGAGACTGAAAGAAATAGACCCATCACTGCGGGAGGTTTTATAATGCTCCTTATTCATCATTATTGCATGATGTAACAGGTGGCTTATTACCTGACTGTTTTAAATCTACTTTCCTTATATCTCACTGCACTCCTTTAGTCTTCTTCCTCTGAGTTAATGAAGCTTCTTTTGACAGATGTACGTTGATTGTTTCTCCATCAGCAGTGGAGTGGGAGGGTGGAGGGGGGGTGTACCACTAAGTAACTTTTGAGTAAGTCCCTAAACTACATTTAACCAGTGACACTGTGAATGTTGTACACTGTGAAAGCTGTACACTGTGAATGTCCCTAGAGATCTGATGTTTGTCAGCAGCAGCAAATCACTATGTCTACTGTCAAGAGAAAGGAAGCTGCTTTGGATGAGTGTGCTGGGTGAATTACTGAGAGTCATGTACCCAAGATAACAGAGATACTTCAAGTACTACCTAACACCTTCTTTCATAGATAGTGGCTCATTTATAGTAAGTACAAGATATATCACCGCTCATCCAGTTGACTGTGAGCAGCATGCAGTGGTAGGTCTAGGGGCTCTTTCAGTAGCGAAAAGGACCACAGAAAATTCTAGGTGTTATAACCATAACCACAACCAGCAAGTTTCAGGTGTCGTCTTCCACTCAGACTTCACCTTTAGGGAAGCCTGTTGCACTCTATGTCTGCAGAAGGGAAATGCAAAGTGGTGGGATATGTTAATCCTCAGCAGATTGAATATATTGAATTCACAGTGAATAATGATACTCCTAAGGGAAATGGCAGCAACGGCAGGGAAGAATCACCTTGTTCACTCTGTGAATGTCCCTAGAGGCCTCATTCAACATGTTTGAGAAGCTGTTCCATCACCAATTGAAATAACAGGGTGGAATGAACTACAGATTGTGCACCACATAGGAATCAACAATGCCTGTCTTGTAGGCTCTCAGGTCACACTTAGTTCATTCTGGTGATCGGCTAAAGCTTGAGAAGACTAGACCTGCTAATAGAGTTTCACTGAAGCTCCCATTACTCAGAACTGTCTCCAGAACTGATTGGCATCCTCCAGTTTTAAACCAAGCAGATGGTTTGACTCAAAAGACTTCAAAGGTTCTGAGAAAAGCTAAGCTGGGTTTACCAGAACTTGCAACATAGGTCTGAGAACTATAGAGTCCCCCTACGCATTAGAGACTACTGTCCCACTGATGACTGTGTGTGGAGTGCACACAAGGTTGGTAACTCCCCAACCCCCCCCCCCCCTCCCCCCACTCCCCCACCCTTCTCACTGCCCCATAAATAGAATATAGATGAATTGTCATTCGATCCAGATAATGAAAGCTGTAGGAGATTCTCAAATTGTTAGTGCAAGACACGAAGAAGTACCCCAAAGATGAAATGATTAAAATGTTAGTGGTTAGCTGCCTTGAAGCATTCACATTAAAATGATAGTGATCAGCTGCCTCGAAGCATTCACAACAAAGTCCCATTGTTTCAAGTTTCCCTCATACTAATAGAACCTGTTAAACTAGTAGATACAGAAAGCTGGCTGAAACTCAAAAACTGGAATCAGTGAGATTTTTGGACTAAATACAGGTATGTATGAGAAGGATAGGGAAATGAGAAATAGAGATAATGTATTTACCACTGAAGATAAAAAAAAGCAAATCAGCTTTATCTCCTGAGTGTGATAAGGTGTAATCATTGTTTTGTGAAACGTCAGAAGCTATTGTTGCTATCTGCAGGACTGTAGTAATACAACCAGCAGCACCATTGATGCATGCCCAATCATGATATTATGTCAGCTCAACGTAGTACATGTAAACTGCCACATGTTATGGAGGCTGTCTTGCCAAGGTCACCACCTATCTCATAGGCCTATCTTCTGTCAAAACAGTTTCCCATCACTTATACTATTACCACTCATCATCCTCTTTAAAATCTCACATTACAACTATCACTCTGTCCCTATCATTTCTTGTAACTGAGGACTTGCATCTCACCCATGGATAATGATGAAATTCCTATTCTTAGAATTTTTGTTTGTTAAGCTTACAAATTCCTCTCCTATGCCAACCTCTTCATTTCAGTGTACCACTTGCAATCTATGTCCTCAATTATTTGCTAGATTTATTCCAATCTCTATCTTCCTCTACCATTTTATCCTATACAGCTCCCTCCAGTACCATGAAAGTTGTTCCATGATCTCTTAACAGATGTCCTACCATCATGGCCCTTCTCCTTGTCAGTGTTTTGCATATATTCCTTTCCTGCCCATTCTGTGGAGAACCTCCTCATTCCTTATCTTATCAATCTATCTAATTTTCAACATTATTCTGTATCATCACACTTCAAATGCTTCAATTCTCTTCTGTTGAGTTTCCCATGGTCCCCGTTTCACTACCATACAGCGCTGTGCTCCAGGTGTACATGATCAGAAATTTCTTCCTCAAATTAAGATCTATATTTGATACTAGTAGACTTACCTTGGCCAGGAATGCCCTTTTTGCCAGTGCCAATGTGCTGTTAATGTCATCCTTGCTCCATTCATCATTGGTTACGCCTAAGTAGCAGAACTTCTTAATTTCATCTACTTCATTATCACCAATGCTGACATTAAGTTTCTCGCTGCTCTGATTTCTGCTACTTCTCATTACTTTCATCTTTCTTCCATTTACTCTCAGGCCATATTCTGTACTCATTAGACTGTTCATTCCTTTTGGAACATTCTGTAATTCTTCTTCCTTTTCACGGAGGATAGCAGTTCATCAGCAAATCTTATCATTGATATACTTTCACCCCAAGTTTTAATTCCACCCTGGAACCTTTCTTTTATTTCTGTCATTGCTTCTTCAATGTATGGAATCAACAGGATGGGTGAAAGAGTACATCCCTGTCCTGTACCTCTTTTTAAAAAGAATACTTCAATTTTGGTGTTCCACTTTTATTGTTTCCTCTTGTTTCTCATACATACTGCATATTGTCTGTCTTTCCCTACAGCTTACCCCTATGTTTCTCAGAATTTCAAACATTTTACACAATTTTACGTTGTTGAATGCTTTTTCCAGATCAAAAAATCCTATTAATGTGTCTTGATTTTTGTTTAGTCTTGTTTCAATTATCAGCAGCAATGTCAAAATTGCCTCTCTGGTGCCTCTGCCTTTCCTAAAGCCAAACTGATCATCATCTAACAGATCCTCAATTTTCTTTTCCGTTATTTTTGTCAGCAACTTGGATGCATGAGATGTTAAGCTGAATGTGTGATAATTCACATATTTATCAGCTCTTGTAATTTTCAGCATTTTGTGAATGATATTTTTCCAAAAGTCAGATGATGTATTTCCAGACTTACACATTCTACACACATCTGTGAATAGGCACTTTATTGCCACTTCCCTCAATTATTTTAGAAATTCTGATGGAATGTTATCTCTCCCTTCTGCCTTATTTGATCTTAGGTCTACAAAAGCTCTTTTGAATTCTGACTTTAATATGGGATCCCCTATCTCTTCTACATTGACTCCTGTTTCTTCCTATGTCACATAATCAGACAATTCTTCTCCCTCATAGAGGCCGTCAATGTACTTTTTCCACCTATCAGTTCTCTAATCTGCATTTAACACTGGATTTTCCATTGCACTCTTAACGTTACCACCCTTGCTTTTAATTTCACCAAACATTATTTTGACTTTTCTACACGCATATTCAGTCCTTCTGTCAATCATTTCTTTTTTGATTTCTTCTCATTTTTCATGCAGACATTTCACATTAGCTAAGTGTATATCTGTTCCTGAGTACACCTTACAATCCAATATCTGATTTTGGAATCTCTGCCTGACCATGACATAATGTAACTGAAATATTCCTGTATCTCCCAACCTTTTCCAAGTATACCTCCTGCTCTTGTGATTCTTGAACAAAATATTTGATATTACTTGCTAAAATTTATTGCAGAACTCAATTAATCTTTCACCTCTATCATTCCTAGTACTAAGCCTATATTCTCCTGTAAGTCTTTCTTTTTCTCCTTCCTCTACCATTGCTTTCCAGTCCCCCATTACTATAAGATTTTCATCTCCCTTTACATATTGGATTACCCATTCAGTATCCTCATAGACTGTCTCTATTTCATTGTCTTCTGCTTGCAACTTCGGCATGCTACCGGAATTACCATTATCAGTGTTGGTTGCCTGTCAGTTCTGGTGAGAGTAACTCTGTCACTGAACTGTTCACAGTAACTCATTCTCTACCCTACCTTCCTATTCACAATGAATCCTACTCCTTGCAATATTTTCTGCTGCTGATAATATTACCCTATACTCATCTGAGTAGAAATCCTTGTTTTCTTACCATTTCACTTAACTGATCGACATGATATCTAGATCAAGCCTTAGCATTTCCCTTTCCAGATTTTCTAGTCTCCTTACCACATTCATATTTCTGACACTCCATGCCCTGCCTCATAGAATGTTATCATTTCATTGGTTCTTCAATGGTTATTCTCATGGTCACCTACCAATTGGCAGTCCCCTCCTCGATATTTGAATGGGGGACAATTCTAGAATCTTTTGCCAATGGAGAGATAATCATGACACAGTGGTTTCCATAGCCTTCTGCACTCTCATGTTGTTGACTTTTGGTGATTCTTTCATATTTTAGGAGCAGTTTCCCACCACAAGGGCGGGAGGGTGCCCTGAATCTCTGTCCGCTCTTCCACCCTCTTTGACAAGGCCATTGGCAGAATGAAGGTGACTTATTATGTCAGAAGTCTTCAGCCACCATTACTAACGATTTTTATTTAAATTTTAAGCAGTGGTGGGGTTGTAATGCAGGACTGAGAACATTTTGATTACTAATCAACAATGCTACCCCTAGACCACTGACGTACCCTAAGTATAATTATTGACTCTTATATCAGAGTAAAATTTGAAACAACTACTGGTGAAAGAAATCTCAGGTTTTTAAGCAGGTAGCAATGTCATAATGAAGCAGCTTTTTAAAAAAGTTCTCATGTTGCCTTCTTCTGGTAGTGATGTAAGAAGCAATAGATTGTGCAATAGACTCTTCCTCCCCAGAGGAACATCAAAGGTACAGATCATCTGATTTTGTAAGAGTACAACAAGGGCAATGGTGGAGGATGGGGTAATAATGGTCTGGAGAATTCTTGACATCTTGTTGTAGACCTATTAATCGATGTGCTTTTTTTTTTTTTTTTACCAATGTGATCTGAGTACATTGTACCTAATTTATATTATTTCTGAACTGAATGTCAATCTTAGTTATAACTTACCATTCCAGTTATAAAGAAAATAATAAAGCATAGTTACACTGTTTCATCATTATGTTCAGGACCCATTAGTTTACTATAGAATTTTTGTTTGTTTAAGCTAGATATGTATTCTTCATGATCACTGCTCTATGCCACTACAGACTTGCCTGTCTGTCTCAGTCAAATGCTTGTTATTTGCTCCACATGCATCTCTACTAGATGCATCATTGCACCAGGAAGATATTCTTATGATCACCCGTACACACCCAGTACAGTAAATAATAGTTATCTGTAGCCTCAACTGGTTTTTGATGGATTCCATCACATCATTAGTTTGACTTGGTAAAATATAACCTTCACATGGACTTTTAACAGTGTTCTGGCAAGTGTACAAGTGGGCACCCAGACAAATAAGAGTGGCGATTTCGCATGCAAAACATTAAACTAGAGAGAAACAATAGCTATCACTATTATTAAATCATCAAATGACATTAATTGTTTGTCAGTTGTTACCTCAGTGTAAACTGATATGAGGAGTAATCAACAGTTTAACATAGCTTTGAAGCAATTTTAAACTTTTCCTTAAACAGTCTTATGTACTGTAAAAATCATTATGTAATACATAAATATTAAATGTTAACAGTAATTATTAATTATGGCATATTCAGTGATAATTAACTTCAGAGCAACTAAATCTAATATAGGAAATCTGTTAATATTCATACTGGGTCTTATCTAAAAACTTTTGTGTGTTAAATTTTATGAAACACAAATAACCAATATATTTCTATTTCTATAGGCAGGGTTTTTTAGAAGAGAGAAGAAGAAAGCACTTGAACAGTTAGTGGCAGCAACTGTAAGTTCACAAAACATTTCTTATATGTATAGTAAAGTATTTAGGCTTTGAAAAAGCAGATCTAATTATCTTTAAAACATTTTTATGATATCAGTTTTCATTAGAATACAAACAGTGTGTAACACCATTATGAGCATCTACAGAAATGAAACCAAGGGAGAAGCATAATATTTTAGAGCTCATTTATTTATAAAACCTTACAAAAAATTCACTCCTGTTCATTTTAATAGATGTAGTGAATTATTTTCATGTTTTTTATTATTATTATTCATATCTATAAAGCTTAAGAAACAAATACTCGAAGTGACATTTGTGTTTCTTGTGTAACAAGTAACCTTTGTCCAGTATTTACCTAGGATAATGTGATGATCTAAAAACCACACCAAAGTTGCTCATTCCAGAATAGGATCAAACCAAGATGATCTTATTATTCATAGCTTAATAAACTGTAGTGCAGCCATTACAATGGCTTTAGAATTCTTAAACCTGTATTTGCCTGATGAGTTGTGTTGTGATATCAAGTTTGAGAAGGTACCAGTTCCTAGAGATTACACTGTCACAGCCAGCTGGAGTGGCCGAGCGGTTCTAGGCACTACAGTCTGAAACCGCGTGACCACTACGGTCGGAGTTTCGAATCCTGCCTCGGGCATGGATGTGTGTGATGTCCTTAGGTTAGTTAGGTTTACATAGTTCTAAGTTCTAGGGGACTGATGACCTCAGAAGTTAAGTCCCATAGTGTTCAGAGCCATTTGAACCATTTTTGAACACTGTCACATTTAATGAAGTTTCATGTTATTTTCTCCCTCCTTTGTAACGTCACATGTAGCCTTATTATAAGGTAAATAATAATTGTCAAGACTGTCACAGAAATTTGTTAACCCAATGAGATTGTGGTTGCTGTGAAATATGATTTATTACATATCTACTAGTATGACTCTTGACCCAAATGGATAACTGAGCCCATTTATGCACAACATCCAGGATTCAGAAAGGCACGCTAGCCATGAATTAAACTGACCTGGAAGACTAATGATAAGGGCTGGCATGCTGACCAATCTGGATGTGGTTTTAGGTGGTTTTCCACATAACAGATAGGTAAATACTGTACTGGTTCCCATGTCTCATCTAAGACACACAATGCACAAACATTTCAAAAACGACCTCACACTGGAATATGTACTTTACTGTAGATGCAGACGGATGGGTTACATGAATTCTGTTCCATGGGGAAGGTGTGACATCAGGAATGGCATCCAGAGCACCAGTGTCACTAACATTGCTTGAACACATGTACAAAGGGCCATATTTAGGCAGGTGCAACATGTGCATAGGGCAGCAAAATTTTGGGGGCGGCAAAATGTTGCCATCCAAACACAATTTTTTCAGCGCAATTTTAATGTTCATTGCATCAACATTCAGGCATCTAATAATTTATTGACAAAGTATTAAAAATATTTCTACCTGACATTAAACTTGTATTTTACTACTATTCTGCCTGTATAATGTCATCCATACATGAGTGCATTGTCAAACAGGAAGCATGCAACCTGTGTGGGCACCCACCACAGTCCCTGTGTTGCATGCTATGCTAAGCCATGGCTATGCTAAGCTGGTCAAACAGGATGCGGGGGCCTGTACTAGACCACACTTGCCTGTGGCATGCATCTGGCATTTTCTAAAGTCCATGGTGGGCAAGTGTGCTCAAGGTGATGGTAGAAACAGAAAGACTGACCGAGTTGATGCATGTGAATGTATTTTTATATGATATATGACACAGTAAAAGGTAGCAACAAGAAACAAAATTGACGCTAGTGTACATCAAGCAATTTCCTCCCACAAATTCATGGGAAAATGCAGAGTTTTCAAAGCTTGTGCTGTCGCTGTGTCTGCCATAGTTGCCGACAATGATAACCACAGAGTTGTAATAGTGATCAATAACTGCAAGCAGGTCAATTGAAAACAAGTTTTGTAACAAAAATATTTTCAGCCATTGCTTTTAGCACAATTCCTTCGAACATGCTTCCCACCTATGCCCCCCCCCCCCCCCCCCCCCAGTGCAGTTAGGAAATGGCCACTATCCCATCAGACCTATCCCAATTTGCTTTCAGATTTCCTCTGCTGGGCTGAGGTATATACTGTGGCTGTAAGACATTCTACAGTTCTTGACACACATATTTGACTAAATGAAAGCTGATTCCCTTGTGGAGTTAAAAGCGACGGTGTAGTGTGCATCACCGGAGGCCAAACATCTTGAACAAAATGCACTGCTCATTAGTAATAAATGAATTATATGAAATAAAATAATTTTTATGTGGTGTGACAGACAGGTGAGGCTGTTCCAGCAAAATGGAAGAATCTACAATACCACCTAAAATTAATCAATGGAGGCACAGGTCCAACCAAGAAGTACCATAATTGGCCATGGGCAGGTCATTTGGAGTTTCTTCCTGACACACTGTCACCACGCCATGCATCATCAAATGTTGTTGAGTCAGAGGAAGTTCATCCAGAAAAAAGCCAAAAAAAGAAATAAATGAAAATGTAACTGCAGACATGAATTATCAAAACACTAGAGACAGTAATGAGAGAGAGAAGGATGAGCTTGACCATACAGCAAACTATTTTTGAATTATGCACACTTTCCAGATATTTCCTGCTTAAACACAGACTCATTTGAAATTGCAGCTGGAACAGGATTTGGAGAGACTGAACTAGTGATATTATGTCAGCATGACAGAAGTGCAATCCTTCCACATATTGCTGCAGATTTCAGTGCTGGGCCATCAGCAAATGTCATCATGCAAACCAGTCAACGAAACATCATCAATATGGGCTTTTGGAGCTGAAGGTCCACTCGTATACCCTTGATAACTGTGTGACACAAATCTTTATGCCTCGATTGGTCCCATCATCACTGACATTGGACTGTTGATGACTGGAAACATGTTGCCTGGTCAGACGACTTTCGTTTCAAATTGTATCAAGCAGATTGACATGTACATGCACAGAGACAGCCTCGTGAATCCATAGACGCCGCATGTCAGCAGGGGACTGGTCAAGCTGGTGGAGGTCTGCAATGGTGTGGGGTTTCTGAAGTTGGATTGATATAGGCCCCCTGATACCTCTAGATATGAGTATGACAGGTGACATCTATATAATCATCCTATGTGATCACCTGCATCCATTCATGTCCATTTTGCCTCCCAATGGACTTGGGCAATCCCAGCAGGATGATGTGATAACCCAAATGTCCAGAATTGCACCATAGTGGCTTCAGGAACATTCTTCTGTGTTTCAACACTTCTGCTGGCCACCAAACTAAGCATATCTGGGATGCCTTGCAATGTGCTATTCAGAAGAGATCTCCATCCTCTCATACTCTTAAGATTTATGGACAGCTCTGTGGGATTCATGGTGTCAGTTCCCTCCAGCACTTTTTCAGACATTAGTCATGTCCATGCCACGTCATGTTGCAGCACTTCTGCATGCTCTTGGGGGTACTACACGATATTGGGCCGGTGTACCAGTTTCTCTGGCACTTCAGTGCATATTATGTAATGAAGTCACCTTTGAAAATTTGGAAGTATGAAACTTCCAATGTTCTTTTTAGCACCATAGAAATGTGTCAGAAGCCATAAGTTTGTTTTATTTATTTATTTATTCCATGTGATCTGATGGTACACAGTGTTTTGCAGATGTCAGAAAATATCATTTAACAATGTTAACATATATTAACGTAAGCCTATAGTATCCTAATGTATTATATTGCTCAATGTTTTCAATTTAACACAAACAGCAAGATTACTGTGCTAAGTATTCAATTATAGAGTAAAAACAGTGACACAACAAATATGACTTCACGGCTTTGCTAAATTTTATGTTGTCTTCAATGGACTTAATACTAGTGGGAAGATTGTTGAACAGTTGGAGGCCCATGTGGAAAACTCCCTTTTTACACAGTTGAGTGTTTGTATGTATAACATGCAGGTTTGCGTTTTTCCTGGTGTTGTGTTCATGTATTTTATTATTTTTTACGACTCTGGGGTCAGTTGGCACTATGTGTTTTCTGAAGAATTTTAGAGTCTCAAGAATGTAGAGGCAAGGCAGTGTAAGGATTTCCAACTTTCTGAAGATGGGTTTGCAGGAGTCTCTGGGTTTGCTCCCAGTAATAATCCTCATTGCTCTCTTCTGGATTCTGAATGTGCTCAGAGCAGTTGGAGCATTTACCCAGAATATTACACCATATTTTAGGTGGGCTTGTATGTAAGCGTAGTATGCACTAGTTAATGTTTTCATGCTAGCACATGTTTTCAGTACACTCAATTCAGTGTAGGCGATTGACGACTGGCCTGTAGCTCACTCTTGTTTGCACATGGTAGTGATAATATTTTTCAGTTTATATTTTATTTATGTAGAGCTATGTTTTAGGATTATTACTACTTCTGAAAATATATAGTTATAGTAAATAATAAAATAAAGTAATGATTTCTGACATGAATAATGTTTACTGCAAATAATGTTCTATCAAGCAGTGACAGAAGAATCAATTGGCACCATAAATAATGTACTCACCTCAAACAAATTCACAAGACTTTCTTCTGAACCTATGGGTTTTATCTTGTTCATTTCAATTTTTAGATTTTTGGTTAAAGGTGCTCATGTAATGTTTCCAACTGTTTGTGAGACGTTCAAAAATAACTGAAGAAATGATCTTCACAAGACTACAGTGTCCTGCAAAGACTGTGAAATTCAATGTTGTCTTGTCATTTTATGTTAATTTTAGATTTTCACTTGCTTTGTTTCTTTGAAGCAATGTCCACACCCTCATACTCTTATGAATTTATAGACAGCTCTGCAGGAGGATTCATAGTGTTAGTTCCCTCCAGCACTAATTCAGACTGGACAAGCAATTGACTCACTCACAATGAGTGCCACTGCGTCATGCCCATGCTGTTTGAACATAATCAACTGCAGCAGGCAACAGAGCACTCTGAGAGAATGGGTGGCCTGCTCTCTGTTTCACACAGCCTTACTCTCCATGTAATCAGGTTCCTTACAAGATATTGTAACTAGCATGTTGCTTAATTCTTCATCTGTTCATCTGAGATGGTGCACGTCACACCCCATATTCTAATGTTATACAACCTCTTCAAGATGGGTAACAGAAGAGAGTTATGTCTACAGAGAGTATAAAGTAAGGTTTTCTCTCAAATGTCACTGATCTAGAAGTTATTCAAATATCTCAAGCTGCAGAGAAACTTAAAGCCATCTATAATTCTGACAGAGAAAACAATGTTGTTAAAGAATGTGTACATTTTAAAAGCTATCTGTTGTCTATGAAGAAAGAACATGGTGAGAAGTTGTCACCTCTTCCATTTATCTGCTGTTTAAAACAAAAAGAAAGGAATGGTGATGTCTGTCTAAATTTGTACACAGCACTAAAGATTTACAGATGTACACCAGCAACAAATTGTTCAGCTTTTACTTTAAAACAGATTATGAACTACCTAATGGTAACAGAAAATCAAGAACGACTGATCTATCTTGGAGTACTAGCCACAGAATCATGCATGACCATCAGTTTGGCTTTCAGGAGGTCATAAATGAATTTGCAAATTACAAAAGTGAGAAGGAATTAATTTCTCTAAGTTCACTATATTCTGGGTAAGATCAGTTAAATGGTATTGTATTTGGAATGGACTAAATTTCATATTTTAGTGAAGTAATTTTGGCATAGGGTATTAAACTGTAATGATTTTATTTGTATTTTTATGATATATCATGTCAAAATTTGTTTCTTATGTTGTGATTTTTCAGTAAAAGGGCTGGTGAACTGTAGTAGTTACTTTATTATTTTTAGTTATTTAACTTGCACATGTGCTTTGCATCATATGCTATTTAAATATGTTAGTAAAGTTTAGAACTGAAGTTAATGATTACATAGCTTTATTGTTGGTAGTCATTAAACGAATAGCAGCACTGAAGTTTAGGAAAAGGGGGGGGGGGGGGGTCACAAAATAAATTACTGCACAGGAGTGTCACACATCCTAAATATGGCCCTGCATGTACACACAAATCAGTGCCAACTCTACAGTTGAATGGGACAAAACAAGGAAACAAGGATGCAGAAGAAGAAAAAGAGGAAGAAGAAGAAGAAGAAGAAGAAGAAGTGCTAGTATGATAGTTGGGAACAGTAGAACAATGCCACAATTTCTACACTGCGATACACTTCCACTTTTTTCTTCCTTGAGTAGTGTGTAACACACATTTTTGGGGCATTTTTCGTATCAGTTGGAGAGATATGCCTCATGAAATGAGCCCATATTTTTGACTTCTCATAGGAGTGATGCTTGATGATGATTGCCCATAAATAGAGCACTAAGAAAGCTGTTGACTCTCTAGCAGCTGCTGTGCAATGTTGGTCCTAAAGTTGGTGTAGCAGTTTTTTTTATTTTTATTTTTTATTTTTTTTTCCCCCAACTGATCTTGTGATACACTGTGAAGGGATTAAAAGAACACATATAAAAAAATTTAAAAAGTGTTTCTGTACTTTTTCTCTGTTTGTCGCTTGATAGCAAAGAACCTCTAAAGGTCTGTACCACCCATTCCACTATGCTATTCAAGGGCTCATTAAACATTTATTCTGCACTGTTTTTAGGACACTAAATAATTTTTTATTTTATATTTGAAACTGTAGAAGGAAGTCAGGAAAAATGCTGTAAAAAATGGTACATTCTTAAACATACTGGAACTTTTTTTTTTTTTTTACACTGTGCATTTATGCAAAGCTGTATGAAACTTATCATATTCACTCATATGTGACACTTTGCGGTTATGCACAACTGTATGAAATTTACATCATTAATAAACAATTTTTACATATAAAGCATAGTTTCAAATACCAAATGAACAACAGTTATGATACAATTATTGGTACCTTTGAAAATAGATGAATGGCACATGTCTTCAGATACTACGGAATGCAAGAAAGGCATTTTTCTTTTTTAAATATAAGTTTGCTTTTCACTTCTCATATATGACAAAGATATACCCCATGCACTTAGGTTGTTCGTGTCTTGTTCTCTCCTTATTCCACACTGACCTCTGATTGAAGGGATCTAATCTTATATCCTCTGGAGATAATGATGATCCCTTATATTTAAAACTACTGATCTGTATGGGATCTCTGCTAGCTGGTATACCACACGTTTTTGCTCAATGCCAGTCTGGCAAGGAAATTGAGCCAATTCAATTCTAAACTTCATCTTTTTTGTTGGCATGTCTGCTGTTCTTTTATCAGTGTGGAGACATTTGTAGAGAATCCATGAACTTATTACAGTTATATCAGTCAGATGGAGAAATGAATATAAATGCCATTTTTTGGGTCTAATCTTTATGTGACTTATTCTAATGTTGCTGTCTAATAAATCTACATTTCCTATATGTGAACTGTAAATAGAAACAACAACAGGACATGGTACCATTCTGTGTTCTCTCTTCTTTATGTCAAACCTTATGATACCACTCTCTGTTCTCTCTTCTTTCCATTAAACCTTTTCACTTTAGATTTTGGCAGCTCATTGACAAAAGTAGACAGGAAACAGACAATGTTGTTGTCCTTATACAACACTTTGCCAACAGTCAGAATACCCACTTACTTCTTTCTTCAGCACCTTTTCATATTGACTTTTACAGTTTGCTGTTCTACTACTCTGGGTTTTTCCTAACCCTGAACTCCTAGCTTCAATAGGTATACACTAGATTTATAGAGCTGTAATATCTGTCAAAATAGATGTTGTTCCATCAGAATTTTCCTTATGAAGCAAATTACAACTTTCCAGATCCTCCAATTTTGTGGGAAGAAAGGTGTAACTTTCCTTTTGTCTAGTCCCATATTGATGGAAGAAGTAGTTGCATCAAAAAGCTGTAGGTTTCTCTTTATGAAAATAAGGATCTCATATATCAGTGATACTATGTAAGATGTACATGACACACACAAGACCATACAGTCAACTCAGTATGCCGACTACAAGGCACATCCACAGCATATTTTTATTTACTAATACACCCAGAAATTTTATACCGTTTTGCAGTGTACAACTTTTTATCTGTATGGATTATTTCACTTATACTTTGTGATGATTGTTTTGTGATGAAATATGCAATTTCTGTTGTTGCTAAATTTAATTTCAAATTATTATTTTTGAGCTGTGCCTCTACTTCCACCAGTGTTTGCTCAATACAGTGGATTAAGTCTTTATCAGTTTTACAGAAAACTCTCACGCTTGAGTATTTTGCATAAAGTATCATATCTGACTGAACGTGGTGGAGTAGATCATCATTGTAACACAAAAATAGTAGTGTGGACCACCCACTTGTGTGGTTTTCAAACCAGACACGAATTTGTTGCCACTGTTATTAACAGATACTGTAGATTCAATAACAATGGAGTATTTCAAGCAGCTTTACCAACACCAAGATGTAGAAAGCCACTGTGAATTATGTATTACATTCAAACTGTTTAATATGCATAAAAGTGAAAGATTGCTTTTTAAATCATTTAAACTATTGTTGGAAATATGGACATGTGGCAGAGAAATGGTATATAATATATATAAGAATGGAATTGAAATTTAAAGTGTAAGTAAGAGGAGTATAATGTTGCAATTCATAGCATATAAAATATACGCTAAGATAATACAGGGAAGAGTTACCATATTAACAGAAGCAGTTATAAATTACACCTGAAACAGGAGATCATACATAGATTGTGTTTTCAACAAAACAAACTCAATAGAAAATCAATGAATATTTACTTACATTACAATAATATTAGAGAAGGAAAGTTGCTACTCACTATATAGCAGAGATGCTGAGACGTGATAGGCACAACAAAAAAATTCACACAATTATAGCTTTTGACCATTAAGGCCTTACTTAGCAATAGACACACATACACATACATACTCATACAAACACAACTTGCACACACGTCTGCAGTCCCAGACAATTGAAACCACACTACGAGCAACAGCACCAGTGCATGGTGGGAGTGGCAACTGGGTGCAGGTAAGGAGGAGGCTGGGATGGGGAGGGGAAGGGATAGTATGGTGGGGATGGAGGACAGTGAAGTGCTGTAGTTTAGATGGAGGGCAGGAGAGAAGGTGGGGAGGGGGAGGGGGGGGGGTAAGTAGCAAAAAGAAGAGAAATTAAAAGAAATTAAAAGACTGAGTGTGATGGTGAAATGACGGCTGTGTAGTGCTGGAATGGGACCAGGAAGGAGGCTGGATGGGTGAGGACAGTAAATAACAAAGGATGAGACCAGGAGCCTTACGGGAACATAGGATGTACTGCAGGGAAAGTTCCCACCTGCACAATTCAGAAAAGCTGGTGTTGGTGGGAAGGATCCATATGGCACAGGCTGTGAAGCAGTCATTGAGATAAGGGATATCATGTTTGGCAGAGTGTTCAGCAACAGGGTGGTCCACTTATTTTTTGGCCACAGTGTGTTGTGTGGTCGTTCATCTGGACAGACAGCTTGTTGGTTGTCATGCCTACGTAGAATGCAGCACAATGGTAGCAGCTTAGCTTAGCTTCACCTCAGAATACCACTGTCCATCACCTCTATGAAAACCTCCAAACCTCCACCATGTCCCCTCATAGCTGACAAACCCTGCGTTGCGCAGACCTATTACTCTTCCCCACCCTCCAAAACTCCCTCCCACCACCATACAGAACCCAGAACCTAAACAGACCCGCAACACAGTCATGAACCTTTCCTCCAGAAGCCTTAGTCCCACAGAAATATCAATCATTTTCAAAGGTCTCGCCTTTTGCCCCTCTCCCAAATTCAATCATTCAGGACTTGTTAAAGACCTCCTCTCTTTCTCCCAGTCCCTACAGTGGAAACACTTTTTCCCCATGAACCTGAACAATCAGGCTCAACCAAAGACCAATACTGAACCTTGCCTAACTCAGTTCACTCCTCTATTCAAGTGTGATCCACCCCCACTGCCTCCAAACCACTGCCTTTTAACTTTCCAGAATTTCTTAACCTCAAACCTTGCCTCACCATCATTCCACAAATCCCTCAACATGCAAACTACCCTCACATCTGCAGAAGGAACTGCAGTCCACCATCTAAAAACTGATCCCAACCTTATAATCCTACTTGCACAAAAAGGTTCCACCTCCGTTGTTTTTAACCGCAAGGGTTACCTTGTGGAAGGACTCTGACAGCTGTCAGATACTTCCACCTACAAACCTCACCACAGTGACCCTATTCCTTGTACAAAAACAAATCTCCCACGCCTTATCTTCCTAGTCTCCCACCACCTCCCTAAGTCCCACAGTCTGGCCACAGAGGTGCGTTTCCCTCCTACCTCAGTACCATCCTGGACTGCATAAACTGAATTACATTCTCTGCCAGGATTTCGATTAGCTTTCGTCACGTCTTGAAATGAGAAGTGTCCTGCCCTCTATCCTTCCCACCCCTCCTAAAGTGGTATTCTGCCATCCACCGAACCTACACAGTATACTTCTCCATCCTTACACAACCCCTGCTCCCAGTCTTTTACCTCATGGCTCATAACCCTGTAATAGACCCAGATGCAAGACCTGTCCCATACATCCTCCTACCATCACCTACTCCAGTCTGGTCACTAACATCACCTATCCCATCAAAGGCAGGGCTACCTGTGAAACCAGTCATGTGATTTACAAGCTAAGCATTGTATGTAGATATGACAAAAATGGCCACCGACAAACTGTGGACAAAAAACGAGTGGACCACCCTGTTGCTGAACATGCTACCAAACATGATATCCCTCATCTCAATGATTGCTTCACAGCCTGTGCCATATGGATCCCTCCCACCAACACCAGCATTTCTGAATTGAACAGGTGGGAACTTTCCCTGCAAAACAAGCTACGTTCCCGTAACCCTCCTGGCCTTAACCTTTGTTGGTCACTGTCCTCACCCATCCAGCTCCCTCCCTGTTCCCATTCCAGCACTACACAGCTGTCATTTCACCGCCACACCCAGTCTTTTAATATCTTTTTATTTCTCTCCTTTCTACTACTTAACCCCCCCTCCCCACCTTCTCTCATGCCCTCAGTCTAAACTACAGCACTTCACTGTCTGCTACCCCCACAATACTATCCCTCCCCCTCCCTGCCCCTTCCACAGTGTGGTTTCAGTTGTTTGAGACTGCAGACGTGTGTGCCAGTTGTGTGTGTGTGTGTGTGTGTGTGTGTGTGTGTGTGTGTCTGTTGCTGACAAAGGCCTTAATGGCCCAAAGATATAATTGTGTGAATCTTTTTGTTGTGCCTGTCATGACCCAGCATCTCTGCTATATAGTGAGTAGCAACTTTCCTTCTCTAATATAGTTACATTCCATCCTGGATTTTCCTTTGTTTACTTACATTACAAGTGTTACGGCAACGAAACCAAATTACTTCAAGTCTTACTGGACAGGTAAAAGTAATACAAAGTATGTATGATGGAAATTAATTTAAAGTTTTAAACTGATCGATGCAAGCTGGAATACTCCAAGTACTTACACAATTGTGCCATCTAACATATGCCATATTTTGAGTACACAAGACCACTAAAAAAAGTTGCTCTCCACAGTACACAGGTTAATTTAAGCTTCAACAGAAATTAGTCAATAAAGTAGGCTATACTTGCTTCTGAATGTAGGCATGACTGTAATGTAAATATGTTTACATCAAAAGCAAAAGTGATGGAATTAGAAGATGTGAATGAGTTAGAGACGAAATAGTCACTGATAAATAAATAAATAAATAAATAAATGACAAAACAACAGAGCCTGCAAAGCCTGACACACTGGTTCTAGTGCTGAAGAGTATTTACTTACCTCTACAGAAAAATATTAGCTTTGTAGTAAGTGCAAGCATATTACAATGGGTATGCCATCTGGTTTGGTAAGCTATTGCCATCCTGAGGGAAAGTCTCTAACTGGCTCATAATTTTTTAGAAAGTTATGTAAAAATATTTGATTTGTTTAATGTCTTTTATAGCCATTGACTTTCACAGAAGTTTGAAATAATTTGTAATAAATCACTTCTGATTGAACATCCCCAAAGAGATGTAATTGTGATTATGACTTATCTACTACATTTAAAATATTCCTCGGTGATAACTCATGTAGGTCATGCACAATTAGAATGAGGTGATGTAAGGAATAATGCAAAAACTTTACTTTTTGATAGTTATGTTTAGTTTCTGCTTGCACACTTTCTCCTTTTCCTACCAACATAGAGCAACCATCATAAACTTGCCCAACTAAAGTTACTGTATTCAGTTAAAAACTTGAAAAGATTTAATAATTTTGATAGATAACATTTCAGATTGCAAAACATCCCACGATGTTTTGCTCATACATGTTTTTGAAATAACCTGCACAGACAGCCAAGTACAGCCCCAGATTGAATAAGCTTCACTGATGCATAATGGGGGCCAGTGTCCAGGCCAGTCTGGTGTGGTTTTTTGACAGCTTTCAACATCCTCTGAGATGAATTCTGGGCTGGTTCCCACATCTCACTTCAGTTACACAAGTCACAAATGCTCTGAAAAATGTTGTTACATTTAACCATGAGATGTACACTAGATGCAGACAGAAGGAGTGCATAGATTCCTCTCCAGGGGAGGAGAATGGGGAGGTGGGGCTGGGGGGGGGGGGGGGGGCATGGAGCTAGCAGCAGCTTTAAAATGCCTTCAGGACTGGCAACCCCACCATAGTAATAGGTTGTGTCTCTGTGGAAGTGGATATGTACCATACATGTCCTCACCTGGCATTGGCTGGATATAAGGAACCAGAAGGGGGCTGGATGGATGTGTTTCTGAATTAATGTGTTCAGGAACTCATACTTCTAGAAATGATTGCTCCATACTTGAAAATTTTGTTGTTTCTTCAGCCAGTAGTAATACCAGCAACCAGTATGAAGCCTCCAATGTTACCACAAATATAAATTATTTCATTCTAGGACAACAGTATTTCACATTTTTGTTGTTCATTTCCAAGTGATACCAGAAAGTTTCATCCCTTCTTACAAAATTACTCCCCCATTTCAGTTCTGAAAATTTTGGAAATTTCCAGTTGTACTTGATTTGTCCCAAAGAGTAACTGAAAATAAAAGTTATTGATGAAATGACTGAATACTATTTTTCTTTTCTCTTCAATGGTAGTATCAGCAGCATTATAGACCTGAAGATTTATTGGTAGCTGCTTATCCATTCAACACAAAAGACACTTCAAAGAGCTATGCAGTACTAGGATGTTCCATTAGACTCCAGGAATGATGCGTGTTTCTTCATTTTGCATGTGTTTCGGTTGAATGCAGTTCCGGATTTCAATTTTGTTTAAAAAGTGTGTTATTAACCTGAAGGGATAAGGGGTGACAAATGACACACTGACAAGGACCATACATGGCAATTGGGCCACAGGCTGGACATATTGGTCTTAAATATAGGGAGTTCCACACATAAGAGTAGTTAGGTTTCTTTTCTTTATCCTTTTGATAGATGCTTTCAGTTTCAGTTTCCATAATGTTTAGGTATAGTTCACCAAAACAAAAACTTCTCAGCAGGTGTTTCTTGTTAGACAAAGTGTTACCAGTACTGTTATAGTGTCACTATTAAACACATCACTTTGCAAATGGCCATTGTACTGTGCTTTGATCAGAATTACTTTTGGACTCACTTTTGTACAGAATAAAAGCAGAGTTGTCGTGTCTAATGTGGTACCAAAGCATTAATCTCATGTATCATTGGCTTGCTTAAAGTGATAAGTTTTTCATTGTGTGAAATTGGAACTTCAGAGTCAGAGTCTTCTGAGAGATATTTAGTTTTAATTTCTGTAATACATTTTAGGGTGCTTCACCAAAAGTTTATGTAAATGCATTATTTTAAATGTTATCTAACTTTTAAACCACTGGAAACTTCAGTTCCATCACAAGTAACATATTAATATGTTTCTGGTTTATCTGATACTGAATTTTACAATAATACTATATTTTCCAGTGTAATAAATATGCAATATAAATTAATCAGTGTAAGACTGTTTAACTCTTAAATATCTGTATGATACAAAGAAGCCTGCCTTACCATAGAAGCAGTTACATTGCTATCAACTGCAGACTGTGCCACTAGTATAGTATTATTACTACTACAGCAGCATTTTATTTTATTTTATTTGGTATGCATATTCCATAGATCCGTACATGCGAGTGATTCGCCTGGATGTGGAATGTGTCAATACAATTGTACAAATACAATTAATGCTACAGAATAGTAATATAATACAATGATATAGATATTATAAGTATCTCATTTACAAGCTGTCATTAAACTAGTATAGCAATTCTCAATATAACATTATAACATTAACACTATGACATTAACATAATATTGTATCATCCATCTAATAACTAAGAGACTAAATACATCTATTATTAAGGCAGGGCATTACTTCTGGAAAATAATTCATCTAACGAGTACAGTGGATGGTCGAGCAGGTATTTTTTTAACATACCTTTGAACAGCGTTTCATTTTCTATTGTATGAGGGCAGTTCAATAAGTAATGCAACACATTTTTTTTCTCGGCCAATTTTGGTTGAAAAAACCGGAAATTTCTTGTGGAATATTTTCAAACATTCCCGCTTCGTCTCGTATAGTTTCATTGACTTCTGACAGGTGGCAGCGCTGTACGGAGCTGTTAAAATGGCGTCTGTAAAGGATGTGCGTTGCAAACAATGGGCAGTGATCGAGTTTGTTTTGGCGGAAAACCAGGGCATCTCAGATATTCATAGGCGCTTGCAGAATGTCTACGGTGATCTGGCAGTGGACAAAAGCACGGTGAGTCGTTGGGCAAAGCGTGTGTCATCATCGCCGCAAGGTCAAGCAAGACTGTCTGATCTCCCGCGTGCGGGCCGGCCATGCACAGCTGTGACTCCTGCAATGGCGGAGCGTGCGAACACACTCGTTCGAGATGATCGACGGATCACCATCAAACAACTCAGTGCTCAACTTGACATTTCTGTTGGTAGTGCTGTCACTATTGTTCACCAGTTGGGATATTCAAAGGTTTGTTCCCGCTGGGTCCCTCGTTGTCTAACCGAACACCATAAAGAGCAAAGGAGAACCATCTGTGCGGAATTGCTTGCTCGTCATGTGGCTGAGGGTGACAATTTCTTGTCAAAGATTGTTACAGGCAATGAAACATGGGTTCATCACTTCGAACCTGAAACAAAACGGCAATCAATGGAGTGGTGCCACACCCACTCCCCTACCAAGAAAAAGTTTAAAGCCATACCCTCAGCCGGTAAAGTCATGGTTACAGTCTTCTGGGACGCTGAAGGGGTTATTCTGTTCGATGTCCTTCCCCATGGTCAAACGATCAACTCTGAAGTGTATTGTGCTACTCTTCAGAAATTGAAGAAACGACTTCAGCGTGTTCGTAGGCACAAAAATCAGAACGAACTTCTCCTTCTTCATGACAACGCAAGCCCTCACACAAGTCTTCACACCCGAGAGGAGCTCACAAAACTTCAGTGGACTGTTCTTCCTCATGCACCCTACAGCCCCGATCTCGCACCGTCGGATTTCCATATGTTTGGCCCAATGAAGGACGCAATCCGTGGGATGCACTACGCGGATGATGAAGAAGTTATTGATGCAGTACGACGTTGGCTCCGACATCGACCAGTGGAATGGTACCGTGCAGGCATACAGGTCCTCATTTCAAGGTGGCGTAAGGCCGTAGCATTGAATGGAGATTATGTTGAAAAGTAGTGTTGTGTAGCTAAAAGATTGGGGAATAACCTGGTGTATTTCAATGCTGAATAAAACAACCCCTGTTTCAGAAAAAAAATGTGTTGCATTACTTATTGAACTGCCCTCGTACATTTAATATAATTAGGCAATGCATTAAAAGTCTTTATAGCAGCATACTTTACTCCCTTCTGTACAAGTGTTAAATTTTTTAGTTCAAAATGTAGATCATCTTTACCTCTAGTATTGTAGTTATGATATGAACAATTGGTTTCATACTGAGCATAGTCTTTATTAACTACATTCATCAGAGAGTATATGTACTGACATGTTGTGGTCAGAATACCTAACTGTGGAAAAAGTTTTCTACATGAGGTTCGTGGAGGAACCCCACACATGATTCTGACTGCTCTCTTCTGAGCAGTGAAGATTTTTTTTGAGGCTGGTGAATTACCCCAGAATATTATTCCGTAACTCTTTAATGAGTGAAAGTACCCAAAGTAAGATGATTTTAAAATGTTGATGTCCCCAAAATGAGTAATTATTCTTAGAGCAAAAGTTGCTGATGAAAGCCTTTTTAGAGTAAGGGACACATGCTGTTCCCAGTTGAGCCTACTGTCAATGTGAACCCCCAGGAATTTAGTGGATTGCACCTGTTCTAGTTCCTGGTTGTCATGGGCAATTACTATATTTTCTAGAGTTTTATTTTTTGTGTGGAACTGTATAAAATTAGTTTTTTTAATATTAACTGAAAGAGAATTAATTGAAAACCAAGCTGTAACTTCTCTGAGTATATCATTAACATCAGTCTCCAGATCAGCAGTAGACTTACCATCTACGACAATGCTTGTATCATCAGCAGACATTGTGAATTCACAATTTTTACTAATGGACAGGGGTAAATCATTAACATATATTAAAAACAGCAAGGGTCCAAGGACAGATCCCTGGGGAACTCCATGCTGAATTTTGCCCCATTCAGAATCCACTAGATTAGGAGATCCTTTGTTGCAGCCATTTAGAACCACCTTTTGTTTCCTGCCTTCAAGATATGATTTTAGCCAGTTACCTATAGGCCCTTTGATTCCGTAATGATAGGCCTTCTCCAAGAGTATCTTGTGGTTTACACAATCAAAGGCCTTGGAAATGTCACAGAAGACACCAACTGGTGACTTCTTACTATTAATAGACTCCAAGACATCATTTGTGAGTGAATATAAGGCACGCTCTGTGGAAACGCCTTTTTGAAAACCAAACTGTCTATGGTTAATAATATTAAGTTTATCTAGATGTGCCACAATCCTGTTATACACTGCCTTTTCAAGAACCTTTGAAAATGTTGTTAAGAGAGAGACAGGACGATAATTTTTTACATCTGTAGCATCGCCAGACTTGAAAAGAGGTCTCACAATGGCATATTTCATTCTCTCTGGAACAACTCCCTCATAAAGAGACGTGTTGCAAATGTGAGCAAGTACTACACTTACATCATTACTGCAGGCTTTCAACAGTTTATTAGAGATGTTATCTATACCTGAAGATCCTTTACTTTTCAATGAGTGAATTATTTTTTTTTATTTCATTAACAGTTATGGGTGTTACATTTATATCATTAAATCATTGTGGGAGGTTAAGTTTCAGAATATCTAAAGCTTCCCCAAGGGCACCACTGCAACCTATTTGAGAGGCGACACTTAGAAAGTGGTTGTTAAATGTGTCTGCTATCTGTTTACTATCAGTTATTTCCAAATCGTTAATTTTTAGGACAGCAGTTTTTTCATTGTCAGATGGTGCAGTACCTGTTTCCCTCTTTATTACATTCCAAATCGT
The DNA here is from genome assembly GCF_023898315.1 of Schistocerca nitens. Lineage (NCBI taxonomy): Eukaryota > Metazoa > Arthropoda > Insecta > Orthoptera > Acrididae > Schistocerca > Schistocerca nitens. Next base: position 582,931,497 of record NC_064618.1, read on the forward strand.
TCTGATTTTATTGTTTGAACAGTTAATTTCAGATTGCATGCACATACTTTTAGATTTTTTAATGACTTTATTTAAGATTTTGCAGTATGTCCTATAATATTTCATCTGCAGGGGATTATTGGATTGTCTAGATATTATATACAGTTCCCTTTTTCTCTGGCATGATATTTTTATGCCCTTGGTGAGCCATGGTTTTTTGCTTGATTGCCTGTTCTGTAGTCTACAGACCTTTTTTGGAAAGACATTTTCAAATATACCTGATAATTCATCAGTAAATAAATTATATTTTGTATTAACATCATTTGCAAGATAAACATACCTCCAGTCAGTCTCCCGAATGCATAATTTGAATTTTTGGATATTTTCCTCATTCATGTTTCTAATGGTTTTCCACTGTGCACTAGCTTTGTTCTGATTTGTATTAAAGTTATCAATTGTGAGTATTTGCCCATCATGATCAGAGAGACCATTTATGACTTTTTCAACTTTGATGTGATTAGTTTTACTCATATCTACAAAGATATTGTCTATTAGAGTGCTGGAAGTGGCAGTAGTTCTTGTGGGAAAACTGACAGTGGAGACAAGGTTGTAGGTATGCATTAAATTTGCAAACTCTGTCTTAGAAGATGAGCTTTCTAGGAAATCTATATTAAAATCTCCAGTCACTATAATGTGGATTGAAAGTGCAGTGACTGATGCACATCACAGAAAATTGTACAATTCCCTGAAGGACTACATTGGACAGGATGCCGTTCAAATTGAAGTGTATGAAAATGAGAAATTTCAAAGTTCTGAGGCTGAATGCTGAATGAGTGGCTGCTATAGCTGAGAGACCCAGAGAGACTGGCTGTGTGTCTTCCATGTATATTAAACCCCACTACTTTCTTTATAGCTATTAACCCTACAATAATTTAGAAAAGAGTTTAGGTTGAAAATAATACCTGAGAAGGTCTGCCCCACTGGAAAACGTGAATTTTGGAGGTAGCACATTTCATGATCTGTTTGCATCACAGACATCTGAAATAAGGAATTAAACAACAAACTCATAAATTATCCTATATCTGTAAAAAAACTGATGAGGTATTGAAGTTCTAATGCATTTCAAATTTGAATGTTGGATTTTTTAATATGGAAGAAGAAATTTTATGAGAATTTCAACAATTTTCTAGTGATATACAGGCATGTATCCAGAGATTAATTATCAGGTAAAGAAAGAGCTGCTACTTGCAATGGTGTCAAACTTGAACAGAATATTTTCAAAGAAGGGGAAAACTTTATCGAAACAAAAAAGAATTTAACAAAAATTTTCCCTCTAGATCACCATAACATAAATGGCTTCAGCTACAAATGACAAATGAATAGCAGTACAACAACTATGGTGTGATTTGCACATTAAACCAATTGTACTGTGCAATTTGCGTGACCACACAAGTTTGGCATTCAACAGCTGTGGCACTGTTAGCTAGGTGAACCACCCATTTCAACAAGGTCGTACCACATCATGTGTGAAAAATTGGTTTTTAATTTCCCTGAGGCCAAAAATCATATAAAAGCAACAATGAAACCAGTTTTTAACTGTCCTGAGGCAATAAGATGCATAAAAAGAAACAATGAAGTTGGTTTTTAATTGTTTTGAGTCTGGTGCAAGGCATGTTTAATATGCTGTCCACCCTTTTCTGCAACAAATTGTATTGTTTTACATGTGCTCAACGTTCACATTTTCTTTTATTGCAACACTTGATAGCAATCATCTTCTCACTTGGCATAAACTGTTTTACTTGAGTCAATTTTCAATTTCTTCTGTAGTTTTTGCATGTTTCATCTATTCCTAAGAACACTGGCACATGTTGTTGGTCTGGAGTTGTGAAGCCAGAGAAACTGGCCTGGGCTGGAATACCAGTTGTCAACATATGGTGTGTATCCCTGTTCCAAATACAATCTCATAACTGCTGGCAAAAGTTGAACTTGAGAAATAGCATGTTTAACAACACATCATAGTATTTCAGTCGTCACATTCAGAATGCATTGCGCAATGTGTGCCTTCAGTTTGGCTATGTTTGTAATTGGAGCACTGAACACAGCATCTTTCAGATAATCCAACAACCAGAAGTGACACAGATTAACATCAAATGATCTGGGTAGCCAGGCTGTAAGGAAGTGACGGCTGATAATTCTAACATTTCCAAAATGCATCTGCAGTAGCTGCTTCACTGGCTGTGCAATGGGAAGAGGAGTGCCATCTTGCATAAAATTTATCCTACCCACACAACCATGCTGTTGAAGTGTTGGAACGATGTTGGTGTGAAAAAGATTCTCATAGCATTTGCCAGTGACAGTAAATGTAACACAACCCACAGGATCCATCTTCTTAAAAAATGTCAACCTGTGATAAACAATGCTATCAACCTGAGCTACTATAAGGAAACACATCATTTCAAATAAGGTGAAAAAACAATATTTCACTGCTGCAATAAGAATATAAAAAGGGCACAGAGGGCATGTAGTTTTCATTTCCTCTCTGTCATACATGTGCCTGAAGTGCTGTTAGTCTGAAAAAATAAATATCTTTTATAAACCAATGGAAATAAGATATGGTACTTCTTTGCAGAGACTGTAGAAGGAACATAAAGAGAACAGCTGAGTTGTGCACACAAATATATCCTGACAGACAGTGTCCAACAAGAATGACAATTCAGCAAATGTGCAAAAGAATTATTGTTGAAAGGGCACTGGAACACTACACAAAAATTAAGTAGCATGCCTGAAATGAGTGTAGCAGAGAAATTGTGAGTGTCTCTAAAGTGTTGAACACATTTTGCAGGCAAACAGCTCAACAGCTTCCATCTGTATCACGCATAATTTCAGCAGTAGATTAACCAGCAGGAAGACATGAAAGGATTTGGCCTGCACATTTGTGTGATTTGATGTCCCTGGGGTGAACTCAGTGCACAAGTCCTACCCCTTCAGGAAAATACACAGTTTCATGTTCTGATATGCAAACTGTAAAACATGGTGTCCCTCAAGAATCAATTTTAGGCCCTATTCTATTCCTCCTGTTCACTTATGATCTTCCTCTTCACCTACCGACTTGCAATACCTTCCTTTTTTCTGACAACACCAATATTCTGATATCTCACTCAGATAATCGCATTGAAGCTGTAGTCAACATATGTACAGCTCTACTGCATCCATGGCTTACAGCTAGTAGGCTACTTCTTAATGCAAAAGAGACTGTAGGCCTAACATTTCACACAATCCAGCTGGAAAGGGCACACTGACAGATTAGCTACCAAGCTAAGTAAAGTATGTTTTTTGCTTCTGTCAGTCAGGGAAGTAACACATATAAAAATCCTAATGTCAGCATACCACACTCTTTATCACTCGAATGTAACATACGGCCTCATATTCTGGGGCCACAGTTCTGAATCCAATAAAATATTCAATCTCCTAAAGGAAACTGTCAGGATAATGTTATTTAAAAAGCAGAGAGGCTCATGTAAGCAACTATTCCAAAAGCTAGGTATTCTTCCACTTCCATGCAAGTACATATTGGAGATACTAAGTTTTATGAAGCTAAATATTGGCAGCCTGAAGCAGAATTTGGACTATCACCAGCGTAATACTAGAGCGAAATACTTGGTGACACAGTTTCCCCATTCCAACAAATTATATGGTGATAGTGTTAAACACACGGGGATTAAACCTTATAATCATCTACTGTGAAACATGAGAAACATCAACAACCCAGCACATTTTAAAATAAGGCTTAAATCAACATTATTAAAATACTCTTTTTATAACTTACATGAATATTTGGAAGGTGATTTTTCTGTGTAATATATTTGTGCACTTATCTTTCTGTACCATAATTTATCTTCAAAATGTAAATTTCAATAAGGCCTAATAGACTATTACAAAATTGATCTACTATTATGTACTCATTATATTTATCTAGTAAATCTTAACTATTGTTTAAATTATGTAATGCATATCTGTACTTAATTTGATTTTAAATGTATCCTCAAATTTTAATTTTAATTAGACCTAGTTCACCTTAATTTTAAACAACTTGTGAGTATAATAATGCTATATCTTGTAATCTTTAACTATCATACAATTGTGTAAGTCTAGGTGTATTTAATTTTTGGTATGTATTTTTAAATGTTTAACTACTATAATGACTCGTCCCATATCATGTAGTGCTCTCTGTACATGAAATGATTCAGTGGGTCAATAAAGAATGAATGAAGGAATGAAGTCAAGAGTATTTAAAACATGTCATTGTTGAAACATGTGGAGTGATGTCAAACGAATCTCTTTAGCTTGTCCAGAAACCCCTGCACCAGTAACTGCAAATGTACCACACTGCAGACAGCAGATGTTTCCAGCACTTGATGAAATAAATGGAATTTTGAGGAAGTGTTAATGATCAGTTTTGTTTGTTATTTCCTTTTTGTTAGTGTTTCTGATGAAATTTTACAATGTGTGTATCTTGGTACTAAACTCATTCTGCAAAGTTATTATTTAACAGTTTTAAACCTCAGTTTCCTGTTTTACAAGTTTATTCGATTTTTGATGTGGAGCTTCCTTGAAAAAGGGTAGAACTGTTACTGTAGTTAACTGGTGAACTGTCCTTAGATATCATGTCATTTCATTTTCAGTTGGTGTTCCAGCCCAACCACATATAGCCTAGTGAGATTAATATCAGTTTTAAAGTAACCTTTTCTCCATTATTTTGCTTTTGTACTTAGACTCTATTAGCTTGTCAAGCTTTAGCATCTAGTGAGCCTGATAGAACAGTTCCATACAACGACCTGAAATTTAGCATAAGACAACCATTAGTTCCACATTAAAATCAGATAATCCTATGTCATAAATAGTACAATTTTTCCAAAACTACTAAATGCCAATGAATTAGTCTCTCCTAATACTATGATAAGAGATGCAGAAATTGAGGACCCTTTTCACAAAACAACAAGAAAACTGGAAAAAATGAATTATATATGTATTTGCATACTTCTAAAGGTGCAAAAATAGGATTTTGTGAAAACTTACTACCTGCCTATTTAACCATGCACACAAAACTGTGAAATTTTCCAATGCTGATATCTAAGTTACATGCTCCCTGATTTGATTTGGTTTTAACAGGAAAGCTACAACAGCTTAGGTCTAAACTGCCACTGCATGCACCAAAACTAAGTTTAGTGCGGTATCGCTCACTGTCTATGTAGTAAAGCCAACCAGTGCCCTTCAACAGTGCAAGGAGCCCCTCCACCAGTTTTTTGTTAGACACAATTTCTACTGGTCTAGTTGTCCTGAAGATTCTTTATCTTTTACTCTCCAATGCCATGCATTCGAAGATTAGATGTGATGCAGTTTCTTTACCCTCATCACAGATCCTACATTTAGGGTCCTGTTCTGTTATACCCATTGTGTGTAGGTGTCTTTTGAAAATCGCATGGCCGGTCATCAGTCCAGTCATGAGTTTGATCTCTTTCCTGTTCAATCCCAGGATTACAGAGCTTCTTTTAAAACATGGTTTTCATAGTCCACAGCTCGTGGTCTCATGGTAATGTTCTAGCTTCCCGAGCATGGGGTCCCTGGTTCGATACCCCACGGGGTCAGGGATTTTCACCTGCCCTGAGATGGCTAGGTGTTGTTGCGTCATCTTCATAATCATCATTCAACCCCATTATGGTCAGAGGAAGGCAATGGCAAACCATCTCCACTAGGACCTTGCTTAGTACAGGGGTCCGGGTCTCCCGCTTCGTCCCCTACGCTCTGTCAAGGAGTATGGGACTTCATCATCATCATTGGGCATCATTACTTTACCATGTTTTTGTCTATGGACCTTGGTCCAATATCCTACATACTGTTTCCTAAGTCAGTTCCATTGTTCTAATTTAATCATAGCCTTGGTGATTGTCAGGACAGATTCTGGTCCAATAAATCGAGTTGTTGCCCCCATCTTAGCCAATCTGTTGGCTTGTTCATTGCCACAGATCCCTGAGTGGCCAGGGACCCACACTAGGTTTATATTATTGCTTCCCCCTAGCTCCACCAGAGCCCTGTAGCATTCTGGAACAATCTTAGATCTTGCCTTGATTGCAGTAATTTCAGCTTGGAATACAGAGGCCAGTTTTCCTAGAGAGATGATGCCCCCCAGTATTCGCTGAACCCTGTACACCCCTGCCCCAATACCTTTGTCTATTTTCGACCCATCAGTGAACCAAATGGTGTCTCCTGTATGGTGTTGAACTGTTTTCTTCCCACTGCTCCCTTCCTCCAATTATTATATTGTAAGGCTTGTCAAAGCAGTTGGGAGTTATTATATAGTTGACAGGCATTTCCCCAGCCATTCCTATATTTACCTCACTCGCTACATGTCCTCTGATAGGATATTTGATATCATTAAAAAGGAGTTGAAAAGACCTGAAACCATAACCTAATTATTACACTATCATGATGTTCTGAGCCACCTTGGTACATGTACAGTTCTGAGCAAGGATTGACATGTCTATGCTTTCAAGACCACTGCTAATAGATTAATAAACGAGATGCATTATTCAAAATGTTTGGCAGCAGAGTTATAATTTATAAAAGAAACAAATAAAGATGATGCCGTCTGCAAAGTTGAACCAACATACTTTTCCTCCTCAATCATTGTTGAGGTGAAGAAAACTAACATAGATTGTTTCAAGGACATGGATCAGTGAGCTTTAATAAAACAAAGAAACTATGTGTATATCAAAAAAGCTGGTGATGTAAGGAAAATAAAGATCTTTTTTTGATATATCACCAGGAGAAGGTCGAAAGTTTTATTGGAAGGCCCGAGAGTGTTGTGATGAACATCACAATGAAAACAATGAAGTACAATATCTTAATAAAATAATATATTAAATTACTATTTGTTCAGTAGGTTAACAGTCCGCTGAAAGATAAAGAAATGTTTTCCCATAGTTGTTTTGTGTATCTAGGATTTATTTGTGAAACTTAAATTTGTAAGGCCTCATCAACATATACTAATAAAGTAATTCACTAAAACATGTTTCCTGAATTTTTTTTTTTTTGTACAAGTGGACTTTTGTAAAGATGGTCCTCAAGTACTGTATTTGCATTGGAAAAAGCAAAGTTGATACTGTCATCTCTAATTAATATAGCTATGAAGATGGACTATACATCATTTAGTGAGGACTTTTTCACAATTCATTTGGCTGAAAACACTTCAGGAAATATATGGTCGTGGTAGCATAAATTCTCTGACTCAGTAAAAGGAGGATTGCTGCCCCATGACACAGTGAGAGTTAGTATGCTGTATATGCTCATAATGTTTACATAAGTGATTTATATTGTGCTTACCAATAAATAGTGTGGAAATTGTATCTCTGTGCTATTTCACTATTCTACTATCTCGCTGCCACTACCCCATTTCTCACAAGGTTAACACTTTGGCTGAATACCACATATTTTGAATGCATATTCAGTTTCTTACAAGTATGATAACTTCTCTCTAACCCATATTATATTAATCTGAGTACTGTATTAGTATGTACCCAATTACATTCAGATTTTTTTTCTCTTTTATTAAACAGTTTTCAAACATTCATATTCCACAAGTTTGTTAGAAGCTTTAAAATTCAATTAGAAATTATTTACTTTATTCGGTTGTGCTCTATATTTGAAGCAAGCAAATTAATTTAACAGAGGTAATCTTCTAGCTCTGTGGTTTGGTACTTTGGGTGTGAATTTTGATTTTAAGCTAAAAAAAATTATCTCTCTGATCCTAATGGCTACAGGTATTTGTGTTCATCTGATTGCAAGCCTCTCCCCGTTCCACCTCTTTCAACTAACTTCCCTAAATCATATTCACTGCTTCCATTCCTATACACCATAAATAATATATCATGATAATTTCTACTTTCATGGCTGATCATAGCACAGTGACCTACATTTGTGCATCCAGTAATTATTTTTACTATTTTCAAATCCAATGTGTATTACTGTCAGGTCTTCACCTTGAAATCTTTATACAGTCTTTTGAAAACTATCCTGTGATTAGAATTGAATATATGAAGGCAACATAATTTGTTAACATGAGTTTATTTTTACATGCTCCATAGACTCACTCTCCTCCCACAATGGCAACATGGCAATAGGAACCTTCTGTATACATTTGCAACATATATTTAGATGAAATTTGGTTTTCTGTAACTCAGGTTACTAACAAAACATTTGAGATGAAGTTACCCTAATCCTGTTTTTTCCTTGTTAGTTCATTCAGCATGATTGTTTTAATCTGTTTTTAAATATGGTATTTTGAATTTCAAGTTTTATAACTATTCTTGAATATCACATAATGTATTCTCCTCCTCAGTGATTCTTCTGTATCCCATGAATACTTCTATCTTCCATGGAAAAACTCGGAGAGAACCAATTCTGTTTGCTCCAGATACACCACAGTTTCAATCAGCAGAAAAAATCTTAATTTGGATATATCTGATCAACAAGTACATTTGACAAAATAATTGTCTATCTGTATTAAATGCTGCAGAATAAACATAATAAAATGTGGAAATGTGTGACAATAAACACATTGTATTATGAATATCAGACACAAAATGTGCAGCTAAATGTAAATTTAAAACTTTTAGCTAATCCCAGTTTTATAACACTTTGAATATTTAAAATGCTAATGAACATTAAAGTTTACTTGGTGTTATCTTTTGTTTGTTCTCTAAGGACCTTAGTGTCAAAGTAATATTAATCTCCAACATTTTTATATTTACTCTATACTTCCCTTGCAAATAATGTAAAGTAGAGAGCGGACTCAACAGAAAATTAAGACTTTCTGATTAATTCATCTAAGATTTGACTGGTTTATTACACACATTATGGATTCATGTGTACAACAATTTTCTCCAACTCATTTTTGTATCTGGTGTGTTCTAAGGACAATGTTTTCAAAGGAAAAAGATATGCTGACTATAATGGCAAATTGTGGTCATACATAACAGAAATTGTTCCCAGAATTTTGTCACAAGAATATCTGAAACTCAGATTGCTCCATTCTATGATAATACAATATGATGCCACAAAAAATCTTATGATTTGCTGTAGTTAATGAGACACTGGATCATTGGAAATTGTTTATTTGATGCAGCATAATGTCACAAAAAGCTACTTTTATTAGAAATGGGCTACCATATTTTATTAAATGCTATTTTGTTGATATCCATTTTATTTATTACATGATCTACCACACATCATAAAAGTTTTATAAAATATGAAACAGTATTCTTCATTTTTTTTTCAGATTGCAGAAGACTTTTACTATGAGAAGAAGACTGATGCAATCCCTTCACAACAGTTGACAGAAGCAAATGGCTCAACAGAAGAAATACTTGAATCGAATTGAAATCAATAATTTATGCATGACACATATGGAGTATCAAATTATCTGATGAATAAACAGATCTTAGGCTACAACCACATTCATGTTTCTGCTGAAACAATGGAAAGGGAAAAACAAGACAGGCAAGAAAAAATGTTGATTATGAAATTTGTATAATGGTTCATCATGACAAAGAATGAAAACTTATTCAGTGATTTCTATTATTTGCAGACGAAAGTGTCACAATGATTATAAGAGTAGTTCAAATGTGATGTTGAAGATCACGGTGGCTGTTATTGAGCCTTTAGGGAGTGTAATTTATATGTAAAAATAAATTATTGTAAATATTTATTGCATTTATAAAACATCCTGAAATACAATAAGATAATCTTTCATTCTTTTTTTACTTGTTTTCATGTGTTTTTTATTATTATTGTTATTATTATCTAAAAATATACCTTTACAGGTTATAGGCATCAATCTGAGGTCTGAATTACTCATTTGGTTGCAGTAACTATTTTTTCAACACCTACGCTATTTAATAGTATGTATTATTTTTAGATAATCCAATCTATACACAACCTTTGTCAACATACGTATCTTAGTCTGTAATGCAAATTAATATGAGCTAGTGTACTCAACTTGAGACAGTGATTGACAATATCAGGAACAATTTTAAATTGATCACATCATCTTTGGCAAAAATGAATAGTAACTTCAGATGTATTATGAAAAATGTACATACAACTAGGAAGGAGGACAACAATAATGTTCTTGTTCGCAAGTTGTTTTGATAAAACTTACCCTCACTGCACCATTTGATACTAGTAGATAGCTAATAATGATGGCTTAGCAATGTGAGCCTTATGAACTTCATCCTATATGCCATTTCTTCAGTGGGAGAGTACCCTACTAAGTGTGAAACTTCACTGACCTCCAGCAGCATTGAACCACAAAAAGGACTTAGTAAGGGTCATCAAAATGGTGTCAGGAAACAAGTCAAAACATTGAGTTCAGATAAGAAGTGAACAAATCAATAAATCCAAATATACCTCTCTGCACCCAGTGCAAGAGTTATAAAAACTTGGTGTCCTCTTGCTGTTGTTTATTTATTTATTTGCATTTTTTGCATGTGGGCCATCAAGCTGATGACTTTTGCTAATGTCATACATAGGTTGAGTCGCTTAATATAGATGACACTTACATACAGTAGTGGTGCATACATTCATCTTAATATTCTAATTATATTACATGTTACAACAGAGGACAAGTAGATTACAATTCACTGAGTTAATATAAACATTTATTTACTAAGAACACTTTTAACTCCCTGTAGCAGAGCTTTGGTTCACAAGTTGTCATAGCATGTGGCAGCTTGTTGAACCACATCTGCCAGTTAATATCAGGACTATTCTCAGTTATTTTTAATTTTTCCCTCTGCCTGAAGTAGTTATCCTTGCTTCTAGTATCATAATTACGTATATCACTACACTTATTTACTAAGTTTTTACTATTCAGAAAAAATATAATAAGTTTATAAAAATACAAGGAATATACTGTTAAATATTTATGTTTGCTTTCATGACAGGACTGTCTGGACTTGAGTCCATGCATTAACCTAATGGTTCTTTCCTATAATACTTCCATGGAAACCCACAGTTGAATACCATAATGGAGAAATTGATAACAGTTCCATGGCAAACAATTTTTAGTGCTTCAGTTGGAAATATTTTTGCCAGTTGATTTACCAGATACAAGCTACTGCAGATTTTCTCACATACAGAAGTAACATGGTTTACCCAACAAAGATTTTTTGTTCAGATTGACACCAAGAAATTTAATGTTATCTGTTTCTGCTGATGTAATACCACAAATATTGTATATTTCAGCCTAATGAGAAACAGTTGTTTTAAATTTTAGTAGCTGGGATTTACTGATGATGGTGTTTAGACCCTGGTGTAGAAAATATATGTGGAAGCAAAAGAAAACTGAAAAAAATCTGATCATGATATAATAGCTCAGAATATTTTAATCAGTGTGACATTTCCAGTTTATAATTCCACATGATAGTTTGCTCCTATGTTAAAGTATCTGCAAGTTAGTTTTTCTTAGCATCTCTGGAGATGATATCTCATTTTATAAGGGGCAGCCAAATGAGAATAAGCTGAAAGGAAAAAAGTAAGTAAACTGTTTATTTATTTCAAAAATAATCACCATAACTGTTAACAGATTTATCTCACTCTGAGACAAGATGGTCAACATCATCATGGGAAAATGTTCATGGTTGCCTAAGGAACTGTGATTGTACCCAGGCATGCATCTCTTCATCTGAAGCAAATCGACAGCCGTGAATGTCTTCCTGCAGAGCTCCAAAGGTATGAAAATACAGGGGGAGAGATTGGGACTGTATGGACAATTTGTAAGGGTTTCCCAGAGAAACTTTTGGTTGTGTACTTGAAACAATCTCGGCAAGATATGGACCGGGATGTGTTAGGGCTTCCCGCCAAAACTTCTGCAGCATAGCCAAAACAACTTTGGCAACATGTGGTCCCCATAAAGTCTCAATGACAGTGCAACTAAATTTAGCAGACCTTTCTGAGTGCACTGTTCAATTGAAGAGTTTCTTATTAACCCTGTGACAGTTCTATGAAGTTTGTCAGTAAAGTCCTTCTCTTCCTGTATCACAGTGGATCTAATAATTTCATAATATTACTGATATAGATGATCTTATTCATAATTATTGCTGCACTGCCCTCATCACCAGAGAGAATGATAAGTTACCATCCTCATTCAGGTGTTTTATAGCACTGCTATCATCCATAGTTGCATTACCTTTTGGAGGCGTTGTACTTCAGTGCAGGAAAGAAGTTGTCCTCTGCAGACAGGACCAAATGTGGGTTTCAACAAGAAGTCATCTGACTATGAAATAACAGCTTAGAGAATAATAATAAGTGTATTCCATGAAAACATACTCACAAATTTTCAAGAATGAGATGCAGAACTAGAATAAAGTATCGTCTAGACTTTTCTATGCATTGTGGTCTTCAGTTATACATCTGTATGGTCTTCCTGCAAGTCCTGAAATGGCATCTTCTGTCCTTCCATTAGGTCAACATCTCAGTCCTCCCTTGTTCCTTGTATTTGAGCAAAGAATATCTTAGTCCATCAACTGTCCATTATCACTATATGTCTCCTCTTCCAATTCAGTTTCTACACAGTAACAGTTATGCATTTTGGTTCTTACTGTTCACTGATCCATTAGTTTTAGTCCAATGTTCGCCTCCTCATTGCTCACTGAGCAACTGTTTGTACTCTTCTGTTCAATTATTTTGCTGTCCATCCTGTTGTTGTCTTTAATATTGTAAATACAAAACCCAGCAACCAATTCTATTAATTCACTTTTAATTGCTAGTATTTTGTTTTTATTTGTTAATAAGGTAATTAACACCGTTGAAATACCGATAGGAGATAAACCATGGCCTCCTATTTAAGCAGTGCAATAAACAAGTTGAGAAGCTTGTAGCATCCATACACTGTGATCAGTCAAAGCACTTGACTGTGTAGTCATGTATCTTAGGATCTTGGAAGCAAAAGTTTCAAATACTGCCAAAGTAAAGTGCAAAAATGTCACTTCTGAGAATGGAAATGACAACTCACTCATCTGTAACAATATTTCTGGTATGGATTTATTAATGAATAAAGGATTAGAGATAGGGCAGATCAGTAGTAGAAATAGTGAATAATTTACTCACAGGAAATGAACTTAAATAGTTTTGAAACAAACAACAGTCCAACTGGACAAACTTTCCCACAAAGCCATTTCAGTGCAACATCGTCGTAAGTGATCTACAACTGCAGTCAACACACAACAGCATCGAAGCAAAAGAAAATTTATCTCAGTATTTCTTCAGTGCAAGTATTCAAATAACATAAAATAATTATTTTTGTATAGAAGAATATTAGGCTGCAGTCTTATTACCATACAAACTGGTTGTTAGTTAGTTTTAATTTAGTCATCAATCTTCCAAAGGATCAAAATTTGATAAAATTTTACTGAATTTTGTTACATATATGTGATTGTCATGGAAATTGGAATCTTGGAATTTGAAACTAATCCCCAGGTAACAATAACATACCATAAAGCGCTCACAGGAGTAACATTGTTCCACATTTGAAGAAAGATTCCATGCTGCACAGCACCCATTCTAAAAAGCATTTCAGAACAGTTTTGATTCTGTGCAAGAGTTGACAGCACCTAGCTCATATGTTTGAGTTAGTCTGCCACTTGCTGTCTCAGATACTTTCCAAAAGCCAAACCTGTAGTACCAGTACTGTATTTTTAGGGAATACCCACAGTCCAAAAGACATGGAACACTTGTTTGAAATGTCACAAAATTCTTCTAAAAGTGTGTCAGGTAATAGTCAACAACTTAAGAAAAGAAACATCCAGACAGCACTTGGTAATTCTTATGAGGAACACGTATTAGATGAAAAATTATTGAGGAAAGATCTGAAGAAGATTGGGAATCATGCACAAAAAATCAAATAGAAAAGCTGGCAGCATCTTCTCAGGATGAAAAGGCCCAATTGAAAGTACAGAAGGAATTTAGACAATCACCAAGTACATTGATACATTTGTGGTTGTACTGTCTGAGAACAAACATTACATGGTATTAATGACAGTTTTAAAGACAGTGTACATGTATGTACTATGACGGTCTGTCTTAATAATAGGAAATTGCCTGAAAATAAAATGTAGCTTTTTTTTATTTTATTTTATTTTATTTTTTTTTTTTTACAAGTTGGGAGGATGTAGTTGTATGTGAAAACTCCCAGAACTTTTAAGGTAAAGAGGAATTTTCTCTGTCACAGATTTGTTTGATGATGATGAATATATGCAAAATATTTTTCAACATACTCTGACTACCAACCCTATTAATTACTTAATTTCTCTCTCTGCTGATATTCAAGACATATACTTCATTCTTCATAATAGCACACTGAGAAAACAGGATACTTAGCTGGTAAAATTTTTCTTAATTGTTTGTCGTGCTTCACATCTAGTGGTCTTCTTCCTAGCTTACATGTGAAATATTGACAAAATATTTGGATTTACAGGAGTTCATGGGTTTGATCTTGTAGTATCAATTGTAATCATGAACAGGTTTCAGTTTTCACTTTCTAGATATATTCTTGAAATTGTTTCATGAATTTTAAATAACACTTTTTCTTTGTGATTGCAATTATAAAAAGGTACTTTTGAGCATTATTACTTAGATATAATGGGAAAAACTCACCCAACATTGACCACATGCAGCCACACAAAACTTCTCTTGGCAAACTACTCCCCAGCAGGTAAGTTACTTCACCCACTGATAGCCTATAGACAGTGAAATACAAAGATAGCTAAACAATGGTCAAAGTTTATTAAATTTCTCCATGCTTACACACCTCTCTGATGTTTACATCCATCAAAATAATCAATACAATTTTTAAAAGAAATATTTACAAAATTTATAACTGGAAAGGATATCTCAACATGCATGATAAAAGATCTAACAATGTTACGAGAGGAAGTGACTGTTCATCATGTGGCAGAGATGCTGAGTGGCAGATAGGCACAACAAAAAGACTCTCACAATTAAAGCTTTCGGCGATTAACACCCTCCCCACACACACTCATGCAGATGCAGCTCACCCACATAACTGCAAACTCAGGCAACTGAAACCACACTCTCATAATAATGTTAAATTCCATCCTGGATTTTCCATTGATTATAAAACATCTTGTATTGGAAATTAAACTTGGTACATAGAACATGATGTAGTCAGATCAGTTTCATCACACAAGCCCATCAGTAAGAATGTGAGCATGAGAATGACAACAGGCTGACAAAAACATAAAGGGAACTGGTCTGATCACTATTTTACACTTTATACAATATAAAACATTATGTCTTATTTTCTTCATGATGGGCTCTTTTGACCTCTTGTCCATGGCATTGTGAATTTCCCCTATTGAAGTTCTTTAGCATGACTTGTATCATGCATCCCCATACTGCTTCACGATCATTACATGTTTCTGAAGAAAACTACAACAGATCAACAGATATAACACTTTGTCACTGACTGGTGAGGATACAGTTCACAATCACAAAAGGGTTTCAGAATGGGTTGGCAACATAAAACATAGTGGGCTGTAAAACATGAAGGAAGTTGTCAAGGAACTAGGGATAATGTAAAAGTACATAGCATGAAACACATAGTAAAATAATACAGAAACAATTAGTATAAAAAACTGAGAAACTATATCAAATGTGCTTAGTGTGATTCATTAAGTACTTGATAATTTTTTTTCTTTTTTTTCTTTTTAATAGACGTATTGCTTTGTAAGCGTTGCTTCATTAATCAGACAACTAGTTTCTGTCTACCTTAAAGGAAAAAAAAGGAAAAAGGGAGAGAGGAACTTCATTGGCACTTGCATTTATAAGTCTGACTTCCCTTACTTTGCTATAACTACGTTTTTATACCATAAAGCTGAATCAGTTTTCTCACACTTATTTAAACTTCATGTTCTTCACCATAAAGCCACTCTCTATTCATCACAAATTACTTCATTTCACAAATATGTGTGCAACAAGCAACAAAAACATGATCAGCCTTCACAATACCTCAATACAACATCTCTTTACTATAATAGCCCAGTATATCATCTCTATTTCAAATTCAGCTCAATATGATATTTATTACTTTATCTGCATCCAGTAAACCCATTAATTAACAATACGTGTTTCAACTCTCTTCAAATGTTTTAGTCTCACTTTACTCTCTAGAGGTACATACATGTTTAAAAAATATTACTTTATTTTCCTTTCCATTCTCTCTTCTTCTCTACACATGGGTATATTTAGTTACAAGATTATTACTGTGCACAATGACCTCTGTGCTGACTGGAAAAATTGCTAGTTTTTATAGCAAATAGGTTTTCCTCATATTTATTCCTCTCAACTGTATCTGATTTTTACTGTGGTTTTCCAGTGTGGTAAATATCATACTGAGCATGTTAAATG
This sequence comes from Schistocerca nitens, assembly GCF_023898315.1. Classification (NCBI taxonomy): domain Eukaryota; kingdom Metazoa; phylum Arthropoda; class Insecta; order Orthoptera; family Acrididae; genus Schistocerca; species Schistocerca nitens. The sequence goes on from NC_064618.1 coordinate 582,947,958, forward strand.
AATGTGTGTATTTTACAACAATATTAAAGTAAAAGTGAAAGGATCTTATGTTGTACATAATGAGGCAAATAATGTACTTTTCATTTTTCATGAATAAAGACAACTTTGTTTTGTTAGAACATGTTTTACAATAATTATATGTTAATTAGTTACATAAAAGAATTTGTTGCAATAAAAATATTGAAATACTATGGTAAGATGTTAAAGAAATGACTTTTAATTAACAGTCCATCAAAACTGTAGAGTGAAGTCAAATTTCACAACTAGTTACAAGGCTCTGAGAATGTCTCAGATATTGAAAATGTTGATTTATGAATATTTACAGTACAAGCAAGACAGAACAGTAAGAACTCCTTCAAATGGGTAAATGTATATACAAGTACATGGTTTACAGTGTAAAGTGTACAGTGACCTGTTTTCAGGTCACATGCACGTATGATAAAGACTTGCTCAGAGCTCAGTTCTAAGACTTCATGAGAGCATTTCCATAAATTAGAATATATGCTCAGGGGATAATTCTGAGGCTTTACAGGTTGCTTCTGGTACAGACCAGCAAAATAAGTCAGTAAAGACTGAGAAAGAGAATTTGCTCAGAGAACAGTTCTGAAGCATTTTGTTTGGTGGCACTAGCTAGTAAGATTGCTCATGCAACAATATGTGAGACTTTTAATGGTGACATTGTATGATGAAAACCAATCAAAGTTCTTAAGCCAAAATCAAACAATGGAAAATCCAGGATAGAATGTAACAATGTAATAAAAAGGTTAGCTGCTACTCACCATATAGCGAAGATGCTTAGTCGCAGAAAGGTACAACAAAAAGGCTGTTGGAAAGTTAGCTTTCAGCCAACAAGGAGTTTGTCAAAAGTAGACAAAACACACACATACAAGCAAATGCACACACACACTCACCCAAACACAACTCATACACACATGACCATAATCTCTGGCAAATGGAGACCGGGTGTAAGCAGCAGCACATTATGGGAGAGACAACCGAGCTGCTGGGAATGCACAGGGACAAGGTGGAGAGTAGGGCAGCTCGGTCCACTCAAGAGGCTACACAGAGGGCAAGGAAGAGATGTGGATTAGTGGAAAAGGAGAAAATTAAAAGGAGTGGGTGTGTTGCAGGAATAGAAGCCTGTGTAGTGCTGGAATGGGAACAGGGAAGGGGCTGATGGGTAAGAACAAATGACTAACAATGGTTGAGACCAGAAGGACTACGGGAACAAGGGCATACTGCAGTGAGAGTTCCTACCTGTGCAGTTCAAGAAAGCTGCTATTGGTGGGAAGGATCCAGATAGTAGAGGCTGTAAAGCAGTCACTGAAATTAAAGATGTCAAGTCAGGTGGCATGCTCAGCGACAGGGTAGTTCTGTTGTTTTGGCCACAGTTTGTCAGTGGCCATTCATGTGGACAGACAGCTTGTTGGTTGTCAAGTCGATGTAGAAAGCACCACAGTTATTGCAGCTTAGTTTGTAGATCAGATGGCCAGTTTCACAGGTAGCCCTGCCTCTGATGGGTAGGTGATGTTTGTGACTGGATTGGAGTAGGTGGTGGTGAGAGGTTTAATGGAACACATCTTGGATCTAGGTCTATTACATGGATATGAGCCATGAGGCAAGGGGTTGGGAGCAGGAGTTGCATAGGATATTGTTGTAGGTTCAGTGGGTGGTGGAATGCCACTGTGGGAGGTGTGGGAAGGAAAGTGGGTAGGATATTTCCCATTTCAGGGCATGACAAGAGGTAGTCAAAATCCTGGCAGAGAATGTAATCCATTTGGTCCAGTCCTGGGTGGAATGAGCCGAGAGGGAAATGCTCCTCTGTATCCAGATTGTGGGACTTTGAAAGGTACTGGATGACTGGAAAGATGAGACACAGGACATCTGTTTTTTTTACAAGACTGGGAAGTTAATTATCATCCATAAATGTCTCAGTGAGACCGCTGGTACATTCTGAGAGGGACCGTTTGTCACAGCAGATGTGATGGCCACAGGTGGCTAGGCTGTGTGGAAGGGACTTCTTGGTATGAAATGGGTGGCAGCTGTTGAAGTGGAGGTATTGCTGATGGTTGGTAGGTCTGATATGGACAGAGGTACTGATACAGCCATCTTTGAGGTGGAGGTCAACTTCAAGGAAGGTGGCTTGATAGGTTGAATGGCACTACATGCAACAAATGAGGAAGAAGGTGTCGAGGTTCTGGAGGAATGTGGATACAGGGTCCTCACTTTCAATCCAGATAGCAAAGATGTCTTCAATGAATCTGAACCAGGTGAGGGGTTTAGGATTCTGAGTTTTTAGGAAGGATTCCTCTAGATGATCCATGAATAGGTTGGAATAGGATGGTGCCATGTGGGTGCCCATAGTTTTACCCCAGATTTGTTTGTAAGTAATGCATTCAAAGTAGAAGTAATTTACAGTGAGGATATAGTTGGTCATGGCGACTAGGAAGGAGGTTGTTGGTTTGGAATCCATAGGGGGTCTGGAAAGGTAGTGTTCAGTAGCAGTAAGGTCATGGGCATCAGGAATGTTAGTGTACAGGGAGGTGTCATCAACAGTGATGAGCAGGGCACCATATGGTAAAGTGACAGGAACTGTGGAGAGTCGGTGGAGGAAATGTCTGGAATCTTTTATATAGGAGTATAGATTAGATTAGATTAGATTTACTTTCATTCCAATTGATCCGTAGTGAGGAGGTCCTCCAGGATGTGGAACATGTCAGAAAAACAACAATACATGACAAATATTTACAATTAAAACAAATAAGCTAATGTACCATTCCACAGGTCCCAAGTGGAATGATCGTCATTTTTTAATGAACACTAAGAGTAATTTTACAAGTACTAATGCACTGAATTTAAAATAAAAAAGTTTTTTATTTATTTATAAGGTAATACAACTACTGTAATACTTATTTACAATGAACACATTACTGCACTGAAACGGTGCAGAGGTTAGATTATACTAACACACACACACACACACACACACACACACACACACACACACACACACACACAAATTTTCAATGAACACATTACTGCACTGAAATTGTGCAGAAGTTATGTTGTACTTATATACAAATCAGTTGGTTTTACTAAGAAATTCATCAATGGAGTAGAAGGAGTTGGCCACCAATAAATCCTTTAGGCTTCTCTTAAACTGAATTTCATTGGTTGTTAAGATTTTTATGGCTGCTGGCAAGTTATTGAAAATGTGTGTTCCTGAATAATGCACACCTTTTTGTACAAGACTAAGTGACTTTAAATCCTTGTGAAGATTATTCTTATTTCTAGTATTGATTCCATGAATTGAGCTGTTGGTTTGAAAAAGTGATATATTTTTAATGACAAATTTCATTAAGGAATAAATATATTGGGAAGCAGTAGTTAGTATCCCTAGTTCCCTAAACAGGCTTCTGCAGGATGTTCTTGAGTTCACACCACATATAACTCTCACTGCACGTTTTTGTGCCCAGAAAACTTTAGCTCGGCTTGATGAATTACCCCAAAAAATAATCCCATATGACATTATGGAATGAAAGTAAGCATAGTATGCCAGCTTTTTCATTTTTATATCCCCTATGTCTGACAAAATTCGCATTGCAAACAGAGATTTGTTAAGACGCTTCAGCAGTTCTGTGGTGTGCTCCTCCCAGTTGAATTTATTATCAAGCTGTAATCCCAAGAATTTAACACTGTCCACTTCTTCTATCTTCTTGTCATCGTATGTTAGACATATACTCTTGGGACACCCCTTACAAGTTCTGAACTGCATGTAGTGTGTTTTTTCAAAGTTTAGTGACAAAGAATTGGCTAGGAACCAGTGATTAATGTCCACAAATATTTTATTGGCTGATCTTTCTAAGACTACATTTGACTTGCTATTTATTGCAATGTTTGTATCATCGGCAAACAAAACAAACTTGGCATCTGGTAATGTTACTGATGAAAGGTCATTGATATACACAAGAAAAAGTAAGGGCCCCAAAATGGAACCTTGTGGGACCCACATGTAATTAGTTCCCAGTTGGATGAGGCCTGATAGCTTGATACATGTCTCTTTCCTAATAACACCCTTTGTTTCCTGCCAGAGATATAAGATTTGAACCATTTTGCAGCATTTCCTGTTATACTATAATATTCTAGTTTACTTAAAAGGATACTGTGATTTACACAGTCAAATGCCTTTGACAGATCACAAAATATACCAGTTGCCTGCAGTTTTTTGTCTAATGAATTAAGCACATTTTCACTGTAAGTGTAGATAGCCTTCTCAATATCAGAACCTTTTAGAAATCCAAACTGTGACTTTGACAGTATGTTATTTGAGATAGGATGGTTATAAAGACGACTGTACATTACTTTTTCGAAAATTTTTGAGAATGCTGGCAACAGTGAAATTGGACGGAAATTTGATGCTATTTCTTTATCTCCCTTCTTAAACAGTGGCTTAACTTCAGCATATTTCAGCCATTCAGGAAATATTCCACTAATAAACGACTGGTTACACAGATAGCTTAATATGTTACTTAGCTCAGAATCACATTCTTTAATTAACTTTGTTGATATTTCATCATACCCACTAGATGTTTTTGATTTTAAAGATTTTATGATGGACATTATTTCTGTTGGGGTAGTGAGGGTCAAATTCATATTAAGGAAGTTACTTGAAATGTCTGGTCTAAGGTAATCCATAGCAGCATCTACCGAACCTGACAACCCCATCTTGTCAGTAACAGTTATAAAATGTTTGTTAAAAAGTTCTGCAACACTATACACATCTGTCACCAATGTATCATTTACTCTTAATGCTATTTGTTCCTCTTCATGCCTGGTTCTACCGGTCTCCTCCTTCACTATATCCCATATTGTCTTTATTTTGTTATCTGATATGACTATCTTTTCCTTGTAATATATTTGCTTTGACATCCGTATTACAGTCTTTAATATTTTGCAGTATTTCTTATAATGTGCTATAGCATCAACATTGGAAATGTTTCGGAGTGACAGATACAGTTTTCTTTTTGTTTTACAAGATACCCCTATTCCTCGAGTAATCCATGGCTTCTTTGTAGACTTTGCTCTAACCTTGGTAAGTTTTGGGGGAAAGCAGTGTTCGAATAAGGTAAGCACTTTATTAGCAAAAATGTTATATTTTTCATTCATGCCATGAACGCTGTAAACATCAGTCCAGTGAATGTCTCTGAGGAGTGTCCTAAAATAATCAATTTTTGGCTTACTGATTACCCTTTTGAGCTCAGATTTAACAGATTTTATATCCTGTTCAGTATTAACATTTAACAGAAGGAACTGCATGTCATGGTCTGAGAGGCCATTGACTATTGGTTTTGTAATATAATTTTGTTCATTGGACTTTTCTATAAAGATATTATCAATGGCTGTTTGTGAGCAAGTGGCTATCCTAGTGGGGAACTTTACTGTGGGAATTAAGTTGAATGATAGTGTTACTAACTCAAACAAGTTCTTATTGGGAGAGTCTTTAAGGAAATCTACATTGAAATCACCAGCAACCACTATTTCTTTGTTTTTGGTTGTTAAATGGGCCAGTACAGCTTCAAGGTGGTTGACAAACAGATTAAAGTTACCTGCAGGTGCTCGATATACACTTAATATTATGAAGGATTTTTTGTGAAATTCTAATTCTGTTGCACATGCTTCCATATGCTGTTCTAGGCAAAATTTATGAATGTCTATGTTCTTAAATTTATGACAGTTCCTGATGAATGTGGCAACTCCTCCTTTCTGCATTTCTGATCTACAAAAGTGAGATGCTAACCTAAACCCTGTAACACTTAAAAGTTCTATACCAGTGGTCACATGATGTTCAGAGAGGCAGATTATGTCAGCTGGGTTTGAAGACTCTAATTCATCTATGCAGATAGTTAATTCATTAATTTTATTTCTCAGTCCTCGAATATTTTGATGCAATAAAGATAGCTGACATTTCTCATTGACTGAGTTAAGATTGGGTGGAGTTAAAATATCTGCTGACAGTTGAAAATTCTTAACCAATGGCTGTTTATGCTGATGTAATAAGATGGAATTACGTTTTTTGATTTCTTTCTCAAACTGATGATTTGTCTCAGTTCTAACCTCTCTTAAAATTTGCTTTCTTTCTGTCCTCCCTACCCTAAAAAAGGGTCTTTTCTGAATCCTATAACCACTGGTATTTTACCACTCATGATAGTGCCTCCCCCCTTTAACTTTCCTGCTATTTCCCCAGCCAATTTACCCTTCCCCTTCCTGTTGAGGTGAAGGCCATGCCTAGTATAATCCCACCTACTGAGAGAATCAACAGGAACCACACCAATGTGTGACCCCGCACCCGACATGAGCAGCCGTTCCAGCTCCAAATTAACTCTCTTGACAGAAGAGTTGAAGGTGTTGGTCTATGAGAGCAGAGATCTCTCAGTGGGGGCACAGTAATCAGCCACAATGGGTCATGCTGGTAGGTTGGGTTATGGACTTTAGAAAGCATGTAGAAGGTGGGAGTGTGAGGAGTGGTAAGGCTGAGGAGTGAGATGTATTCTAGGGAGGGGTTCCGGAATGGGCCTAACGACTTGAGGAGAGACTGGAGATCCTACTGGATTTCTGGAATGGGGTTGTTGTGACGGCATTTGTAGATGGATGAATCTGGCAGCTGGTGGAGTCCTTTTGCTAGGTAATCCTTGTGGTTCAAAACAACCATGTGAAGCCTTTGTCAGCATGTAGGATTATAAGGTCAGGATCAGTAATTAGGTGGTGGATTGCAGATTCTTCTGTGGATGTAAGCTTAGTTTGCATGTTGAGGTATTTGGGGAATGATTGGAGGCAAGGCTTGAGATTAAGAAACTCTGGGAAGTGAACATGGGGGATTTTTGGTCAATGGAGGTGAATCACAGATGAATGGAGGAGTCAACTGAGTCAGGTAGTGTTCAACATTGGTCTTTGATAAAGACTTTCTCTGCTTCTCTTGGTCTCTACAGTGTAAAACACTTTCATGATTGTGTGATCGTGATTTTTATAGGTCCCGTAAATTACCTTTTGTACAGATATGTACTAGTAACATAGGACAGGTCATTAGGCTCACTCTAGATAATATGAAGCTTACAAGTATCTAAAATAGCTTACTCATTAAGTATAAATAGGAGCTTTCACAGTATATATTTCATATTACATCCTACGCAATGACTTATGATGCAGTATATTCATAATATTACATGGTGCAAAATGACTTACAATACATGATAAATCCAAAAAAATTATAATTTTGTGAGATATAATTAGCTTATATTATACAGCAATGGTTATAGTTAATTTCTTTAACACTGACTTCTGTTGCTAGTTCTTTATATGATGCATGAGATTTATCACTCACAGGATGAACTTTTGATCACTGTTTTCTAATGTAGTCAGCTACACTATAAAATTATCCTAGTGTCATAAACTTTTTTAGAGTTGTGGGAAACTTTTTCTCAGTTTTGAGGTCTTGTAATTCCCTTGGCATTGCTTATATTAACTTGATGCCAGAGTATTTGGGTCCTTTTTCAAAATCTTAAGTCTATGTGTACTGCACCACAGTTGTATTCTGTTCCTTGTTTTGTGTGTATGAGCAGTCTCATTAGTCTCCAGTTTTGTGTGATCATGTAATGCACTCACAATGGTCTTGAATATATACAATGGTGGAAATCTTAGAATGTTTAGTTCTTTGAAACAACTTTTACACGATTCTTTTTGCTTCTTTTTCAATATAATTCGAATGACTTGCTTCTGTAATGTGAATATTCTCTTCGTTCCTGTGATAGTTGAGTTCCATGATACTGTGATTCCATATTGCATGTATGGTTCAAGAAGTCCATGATAGACAGTGCACAAGATGTCTCGGTGAGTGCACCGAGCCATTTGTTTCATTATAAATATTACTGAGCTTAGTTTACTGGAAACAGTATTTATCTGCTGTTTCCAATTAAGGTCGCTGTCTATTGTAATGCTCAAAAACTTAACTGAAGCTACTTCTTCCAGTCCTTTTTCATCTAAGAAAACATCAATATGTTCTTCTTTTTGTTTATTTTTGTAGACCATGTACATAGTTTTTTCAGATTCATAATTAACTCATTTTCAGAGAGCCATTGTGCTGTACTACTGACTGATATGAATGTATTTTGTTCAAGTGTCCCCAAATTGTTGGAAACATTTTGCACAGTCATATTATCTGCATAAAATATTTTGATTTAACATTCACAAATAAATCGAAGAGAACAGGTCCCATTACAGATCCTTGAGGTACACCATACTTAATGATTTTAATTTCTGATCTGTATGAGTTATTAATGGCCTCCTGTTACTTAGATATGATGTTATCCAGTTTGCTGCATGTCCACAAATATCAGTATTCTCTAGTTTCTTTACTAGGACTGTGTGATCAACTGTGTCAAACACCTTGGATAGATAAAGAAAAACTCCAGAACTACCATTTTGTTGTCCAAGGGCTGTACAATTGATTCTGTTTCCTTTGATTTCCCTTTCTGATATCTGTGCTGTGCTGGAGTTATTGCATTATGTTTTTTCCAAATAAGCAGTTAGCCTGTTTAGCATAAGAGTTTCTAATATTTTAGAGAAGCCTCATACTAAAGATACTGGCCTGTAGTTGTCAGGGTCATCATGCTTTCCCTTTTTGTATACAGGTACTACTTCAACTAATTTGATGTTATCTGGAATGACTCCTTCTTAGAAACAGCAGTTGGCAATATCCAATAGTGGCATAATTATTTCTGCTGCCACCTCCTTGATTAGGTAGTTTGACACTTCATCATGTCCAGCAGAGTTTTTTGTTTTTAGCTTTTTCGTAACATTTGTCAGTTCTTTTCAGACACTGGTTTCAGGAACATTGAGTAGCTTGGCTTATCTGTTTGGTGAGTTTCTTGGCTATTATATCCATGATTTAGTTTTTCTATTGCATCTGTGTAGTTACTATTCAGATTGTTGGCTATTTTTGTTTTATCTGTGATGATCTTGTTATTTACTGTCACAGTTTTTATTGCATTTGTTTCCTGTGAGTATTTTTTCTTGCCCCTCTCAGAGTTAATTATATTCCAAGCTGCTCTCATCTTATTTCTTTATTTTAAAATAGTCTCATTGATTGATTTTGCTTTTTCTTGTCTTATCAACTGCCTGTATTTCTTCTGGTGCTGCCTGTAGGTTTCAATATTTTCTCTCTGTTTAATTTTTCTTAAGGTAGCTCTCTGTTCTATTATTTTATTTATTTATTTTATTTAGTCCTTCAAATCCTATATGTATAGAATATATACAAGGATATTGGACATGGTTAGGTATTTACAAGATAAAATACAGTTTGTATTGCAATCCTAAGGACTAGATATTGAAGTAATTTAGCAAAGATTCGTACATATAACAAATATTACAGGCAACATACAAAGTAGAATATTAATAATGCATCTTTATTTTTGTTGTTTGGCTAATGTCTACAATATGTATGACATAGATGACCAACCTCTTCATGTATCTTTATGCAGGGTATGACAACAGGTTACACACTGAAATCAAAATGTGTTTAACTCCTGTTCTTTCAAACGGGTGGTAGGGACAGAGTATTGAGTGACATTATAGTGAGTGCACTATCTGAAAATTTCCTCGAGCAATTAAACAGAGAACCAACTCATGGAGATAACATCTTGAACCTACTGATAACAAACAGAGCCGAACTTTTCGACTCTGTATGCGCTGAACAGGGAATCAGTGATCATAAGACCGTTGCAGCATCCCTGAATATGGAAGTAAATAGAAATATAAAAAAGGGAGGAAGGTTTATCTGTTTAGCAAGAGTAATAGAAGGCAAATTTCAGACTACCTAAGAGATCAAAAGAAAATTTCTTTTCTGACACTGAAAATGTTGAGTGTTTATGGAAAAAGTTCAAGGTAATCGTAAAATGCATTTTAGACAGGTATGTGCTGAGTAAAACTGTGAGGGATGGGAAAAACCAACCGTGGTTCAACAACAAACTTAGGAAACTACTGTGAAAGCAAAGAGAGCTTCACTGCAAGTTTAAACGCAGCCAAAACCTCTCAGACAAACATAAGCTAAACGATGTCAAAGTTAGCATAAAACCCTAGGAAGTTTTGGTCTTATGTTAAATCAGTAAGTGGATTGAAACAGCATACCCAGACACTTTGGGATGATGATGGCATTGAAACAAGATGACGACACGCGTAAAACTGAAATACTAAACACCTTTTTCCAAAGCTGTTTCGCAGAGGAAGACCGCACTGCAGTTCCTTCTCTAAATCCTCACACAAATGAAGAAATGGCTGACATCGAAATAAGTGTCCCAGGAATAGAAAAGCAACTGGAATCACTCAACAAAGGAAAGTCCACTGGACCTCACGGGATACCAATTCGATTCTACACAGAATACGTGAAAGAACTTGCCCCCCTTCTAACAGCCATGTACCGCAAGTATCTAAAGGAACAGAAGGTTCCATATGATTGGAAAAGAGCACAAGCAGTCCCAGTCTTCAAGAAGGGTCGTCGAGCAGATGCGCAAAACTATAGACCTATATATCTGATGTCGATCTATTGTAGAATTTTAGAACATGTTTTTTGCTCGCGTATCATGTCGTTTCTGGAAACCCAGAATCTACTCTGTAGGAATCAACATGGATTCCGGAAACAGCAATCGCGTGAGACTCAACTCGCTTTATTTGTTCACGAGACCCAGAAAATATTAGATACCGGATCCCAGGTAGATGCCATTTTCCTTGACTTTCGGAAGGTGTTCGATACAGTTCCACACTGTCGCCTGATAAACAAAGAAAGAGCCCATGGAATATCAGACCAGCTGTATGGCCAGATTGAAGAGTTTTTAGCAAACAGATCACAGCATGTTGTTCTCAATGGAGAGACGTCTACAGACGTTAAAGTAACCTCTGGCGTGCCACAGGGGAGTGTTATGGGACCATTGCTTTTCACAATATATATAAATGACCTAGTAGATAATGTCAGAAGTTCCATGCGACTTTTCGTGGATGATGCTGTAGTATACAGAGAAGTTGCAGCATTAGAAAATTGCAGTGAACTGCAGGAAGATCTGCAGCGGATAGGCACTTGGTGCAGGGAGTGGCAACTGACCCTTAAGATAGACAAATGTAATGTATTGCGAATACATAGAAAGAAGGGTTCTTTATTGTATGATTATATGATAGTGGAACAAAGACTCGTAGCAGTTACTTCTTTAATATATTTGGGAGTATGCGTACAGAATGATTTGAAGTGGAATGATCATATAAAATTAATTGTTGGTAAGGCGGGTACCAGGTTGAGATTCATTGGGAGAGTCTTTAGAAAATGTAGTCCATCAACAAAGGAAGTGGCTTACAAAACACTCGTTCGACCTATACTTGAGTATTGCTCATCAGTGTGGGATCCGTACCAGATCGGGTTGACGGAGGAGATAGAGAAGATCCAAAGAAGAGCGGTGCATTTCGTCACAGGGTTATTAGGTGGAACAGGAAAGGGAGGTAATGACAGTGGCACATAAAGTGCCCTCTGCCACACACCGTTGGGTGGCTTGCAGTGTATAAATGTAGATGTAGATGTAGAAATTGACAGCTACCAAATCCATACATTTTTCAGGAATGCTGTTCTGCATTTCACTTTCACATGTCCTATTACTTAAATTTACTCTTTGACATCTATCACAGGATAACAATTTTCTCCTTACCGTTTTAACCATATTCTAAAAATAAACATTTTCTTGTAGCTTTCGAATGCATTTTTGAATGTGACAGTGTTCATGTGATTCATGAGTGTACCCAATTATTTATTCAGCTTTCTCCCCTGGCCAAGATAGCTTCCAGTTGTCAGAATCAGAATCTGTACTTCTAACCAGTGTTCCTTGGTGTACTTTATAAAACTTATCCAGTTTTTCATACCCTCTCTTACCTACGCAGCTTTTGACTAACCTCCACTTTGTCTCATGATTTTGATTTTGATTCTGTTAAACATTGCTTTAATTACTATCTCATCATGAACACCATTCATGTATCTCGTCTTAAACTCCTTTTCCTACTCCTGGTTATGTAATTCATAATTCCACCAAAGGGAAACCTAGATAGAGGATCTGCTACAACATTGTCAGTACCTTATTAGTCAAATTGGTGTAAAAATATACCTCATTTTGTGAGTTTTTCATGGTGTAATCTCCACTCTTGAAGGTAACTTAATGCTTTGTGATCTGATATACAGTACAGTCCCGTTAATCCGCAGTAATTGGGACCGGACCTTGTTTGGATTACCAATTTGTTTGGATTAGGCGGAATTACGGTCACAAGATTCTAGAAAGGAAGTATACCAAGCAGATAATAGGTACACCATGGTAACAAATGGGAACAAGTGTGGGAACAATGGCTCAGTCTCACTTCCTGCCCTTGTTGTTGTGCATTGTTGAGACCTTTGTAGTGTCTGAGGTTATTGCACTGCCAGTTGGCTCGAAAGTTAGTTATCGATCACTGACACACACAACAGTTGTATTGTATTCGTTCAGGTGTAGTGGTGTACGTATTTTCGTCATGAGTAAATGGAAAAATACATTGTTCACTCGCAAAGAAAAACTAAACGCTTTGAAGCGGATAGACAACGGTGAGAATGTATCTAAACTGGAAACAGAATAGGGTGTTGGTAAATCAACCATTTGTTATTGGAAGAAGAACCGAGTGAAACTTGACAGTCCTGTGCAACGTGTTCAGGGAAACCACTCGAAAATCGCCAGAGTTTGAAACAGTCCTTGTACTATAAAGTGGGTGAAGCGCTTTTCCTTTAGTTTACGCAGGAAAGGGGAACTCCTTTGAGTGGAGCACTGGTCCAGGAGAAGGCTGCTTACCTGAACAAGTTAATGAATTTTGATGCGTCTTTTAGTGCGAGTATGGGTTGGTTAGACTGATTCAAAAAACATCATGGAATCCGTCAGCTAACAATTACAGAGAGAAGCTTTCTTCTGACCATGATGCAGTGAAGGAATACTTGGGTCAGTCTGAAAAAATGATAAGAGGAGGATAGTATTCATCCCAACAAATTTATAATGCTGGCGATACTGGCCTTAATTTTAGGGCATTGCTAGCAAAAAGCCTGGCATCAAAAGCAGAAGACCATGCTCCTGGTTTTAAAATGTACAAAGATCGTGTGACTTTATTAGCGTGCAGCAAAACTGCTGGTAATCACAAGCTGCCTTTAATGCTTGTCTAATATTTTTAATGTCTGAGTAACATTATATTTCCGAAAGCAGTTGGACAATGTTCAATTTTACCATAAATTCCTTTTTCCTGAAGTAACCTATCACCTGGTCCATAATTACTGTTGTCAGTGTGCAAGCAAAAGGGCAAAATTAAATCAGGTCTGTGTAATTTATTTATTTATTAGTGGTCCTGTAGATCAAACAATTTGTGCAGCTAAGCACTTCATGATATAGGACAATTCAATTTGAAAATTATCTTAAGATTTGTATGGTGAGAGATGACGTTAGTGGTACATACCTCACATAGTAGAATACATATAGGATGTATAGACAAAATATAAAAAAGGTGGTGTATGATGAGAGATGATAGTGGTGGTACAGAATATTAATAACATACAATAATTAAATTATATCACTAAGTAGAAATACCTACAGGTGAATAAACAGCTTATTACAAGTAATTCAATTTTGTTTCAAGAAATTCATGTATGGACTAGAAACAACAATTTAATAGTAATTCCTTTAATTTAATTCTCATTATTTTTGGTTTTTTGCTTGTTTTTATGTCTGTTGGGAGATGGTTGTATATTTTAATACCCATACACTTAACCCCACTCACATATAATTTTGTGTTGTGAGCTGTAATTTGTAATTTGGTTTTGTTTCTGGTGTCACGTGTGTAGCGGTCTGCATTTCTGTGGAGGGATTCCAAATGCTGTACTTCATTATTCTTACCACTTGTTTTTTTGACTTGAAAATTATGAGAGAATCAGAGCTATTTCCCCAGAAGATTAGGCAATAGCTCAAGACAGACTCAAACAGGGCATGGTACACACACTTCAAGGTATCTACACTGGCTGCTTTTTAATTATCTTAATAGATAACAGGTTTTATTAAGCTTTTGTGACAATTCTCCAATACGTGGTTTCACATTTAGAGTGGTACTGATATGAAGCCCAAGAAATTTGGTGTCCTGCCTGTTTGCAATGTCATCTTTTCCAATAACTATAGCTGCCTTCAAGAGGGTAAGATTTTGTCTAGTGTGGAAGTTCATACTTACATGTTTTTGAGTATTTATGAGTAGTCTATTTCTTTCAAAGCAAGATTGTAATTGACAAGTAGTTCCATTGACTGCATCTTGCAATGTGTCACCTCTACTGGTTATCAGGATATTTGTATATCGGCATATAGAAAGGAGCTGGCATTTGGTATGTGTTCTGGGAGATCATTTATGAAAAGAACACATACTTGAGGGATGCCATTTGTTGTATGTAGTGTATCTGACCCGCAGTTCCTGGATGTCTTTGATTTTCTTATTTTTACATATTGCTTTCTTTCACTAAGGTAGCTGTGGAACCAATTCTGGGCTACACCTCTAATCCCATAATTCTGGAGTTTTATAAGCATTAGCTGGTGGTTGACCTTGGACTGATCAAGAAATACACCAACAGCAGGTTGTTTATGGTCACCGAACTTGAGCACTTTTCTAGAAATGCATACAAAGCATGTATGGTTGACCTATTTTTCCAAAATCCGTTTTGGTTAAGATGTAATTATGTTATTAGAATTTAAATATGTTTCTAATCTAATTGACATACAGTATTCAAATATTCTTGAGAAGGCAGATAGTATAGCAATTGGCCTATAGGTTGTCATGTCCATTTTCTCTCCCTTCTTGTAGAAAGTTATAATTTTAGCAAGTTTTAGCTGGTTAGGAAATGTTCCCTCTAGAAATGAGGTATCTATGATATTTGACAGGGGTCCACAGACGTAATTTGAACACTTATGAATTAAGAAGCAAGGTCTCTTCAAGGAGATCAATGTTGAGATCATCACATATTATTATATTTTTTTAGTTATTGTGACATGCTTTTTCTAGCAGTAGTGCAAAGTTTCTGAGGAAGACAGAAAAGTTACCACTAGGTGATCTATATACACACGTTATATACATACTTAGCTTGGCAAGTACTACCCCAGCTATTTCCGTGTCTTTGTCTAAGGAACACACTTCACAGGGATGCAACGGCCACAGCTAATACCATTTCTTATGTAGACCTATGTAATTTTTCCTAGAATAGTGGTCAACTAGTCTGAAGTTTTGAATATAACAGTAAGGTAATTCTGACTCTTATAGGCAGTGTTCACCTATACATAGTACGTACATGTCTGACAAAACATTAGGATCACTCGTGCGAATTTCAAGTTCACTTACTTTGTTTCTCAATCCTTGTCCATTGTGACAGTATATGTTGAGGTTGTCACAGTATTCTATGTGAGGAAGATTTATGTCTGCTGTGTCTTCATGCAAAAGAGGTGACTTGACAATAAAAAAATCTTCGTTATTAACTAAAACTTTTTTTTATTTTTCTTGACGATCTTCTCGGAGGTATTGAGATCTTGCTGCTTGAAGCTGTAGGCAAACTCCCAGAAGAAGCGTGACTCTCCAATGATGAATATGATGCATGGGAGTATGTTCAGATCTCATAGACTTCTCGTGTTGAGGTATTGTTTGAACAGCGCTATCCAAATTTTGACTATGTAATAATTCGCCGCCAGTTTCTTCTGTTTAGTAGGTGAAGTTTACCTATCTACTTCTTCATTAATTACAAGTGAATTTTTTGACGCAGCTGTTCCTTTTTCTTCCAATAGTATAGTTTCATTAGGCACAGGTACTTTTTAGTGCGACTGGTGGCAGGGTGTTTTCATATAGTTTGGACGTTTCCTTTAACAAAGTTTCAAAGTTTCAAAGAAGCTGAAGACGATTTGTTACATTAAAATATTAACCACAGCGATTATGATGAAATTCGTAGTCCCCTCCTTAAAGTAAAGACAGGATCATGGGAAGGCGAGTACCTTATCAATGGTGGGAGGCAGGTGTCAGGAGTTTCTGAGGCCTTAAGCAAGAAAATAAAGGGTGGAAGGAATTATGCTGAATTATGAGTGATTGGAATTAAAACAGAGGTGCTACTGAAAAATAGTGAAGTATCAGGCTCTGATTACTTTTAGTATTGAACGAGTACAGTTTACTCAAGGACGTCTTATAATTGCAGAACTTTCAGAGTAATTTGTACTGGGGATAAGTTTGAAAGGAAAAGTCAACTATTTTCTCAAGTCAGATTTCAACAGCAATAGTGAAGTTGATAGTATTCAGTTTTTGAAAGAAGGAGGAGGTGTGAACTATGACACTCTTCGTATAGACACAAATGAGGCAGAGTTCGAAGAATTTGTTAACACTAAAGTAGGAGAAGCTGGGCGGCTCAGTGAACAGCAAAAACAGGAATTAAGATCTCTACCTTGGGAATGGAGGAAGAGTAAAAGGTTACCAGTGTACTTTACAGTTGAAACCTCATGAACCATTTCTTATAAGACCTTATGGTGTATCAATTGCCAGAAGACCAGCAGTAGAGAAAGAGTTACACAAATTGGAAGTATGTGATGTTATTGAAAGATGTACTAGTCCTTACAACAACCTACTTCTTGCAGTTATGTAAAGAGATGGAAATGCGAGATTGATGTTGAATTCCAGACTGTTAAACAAATTTTTATATAGAGAAACAGACCAGCCTGAAAACACTGATGAGCTCTTCACAAACTTAAGAACATACAATTTATGTCAAGCCTCAATTTGACCTCATGATTTCACCAGACACCTCTAGTAACAGACTCAAGAAAGTATACTGCCTATTTATATAGTGGTCATTATCAATATTATTCATCTGTTGCTGAATTTATCAGAGCATTGGATCATGTGCTCAGTAGAGAAGTACTATCACAACTGATAATCTATCTAGATGACATTTTGGTAGGTGGACAAGACTGGAATGAACACTTTGAACTCCAGAAACAAGTATGCAATAAAGTGGAGGAGCTGAGTCACAGAAAAGAACATCTAAAAAGACTTATCAGAAAGTTATCTTTTGTCCAACAAAGCCTTTGTCAAAAATAGACGACATACATTCATGCAAATGCAACACACACACACACACATGACCACAGTCTCTGGCAGCTTCCATTACATCCTGGATTTTCCATTGTTTGAAGTGTCCACTAAACTCAGACAAATTGAATGACACTTAAATTAGAGAAGTGTAAAATTACCGTGCCAGACTTCAATTTTTAGGTCATGTTATTGCTAAAGATGGGATTCTTGCTGACCCTGAGGAAACAGAAGCCATTTCCAACAACACATAACAGAAAGCAGTTAAAGTCGTTTTTTGGTTTCTGTGGGTTGTATCAAAAATTTGTTAGTAACCAAGGTCTGAATGCACCCTGTGTGAGAAATTTACTTAAATAGAAAACTATGTGGTTCTAGTGTGATGAATGACATAGCACCTTTGAATGCATTAAGAAAGAATTGAACAACCAACAGTTATTTCCATCATCAAGATAGCGTCGGGTACGCCAATAACAGTCAAGTGTTCTGTAGAAAAGCCAGTTAGATATAATTTAAAGTAAATAAACTGTCAAAATAGTGTTTGTAGTGGTATTCGTTCATGCTCTTTCACACATCTGTGGATCCATAAATCATACATGAAGAATATACAAGTGATAAACCCACATTGTGAATGTGGCTTTGTTCAGAGCAGTGGACAAGATAGTGCCATCAAGAAATACAATGCCGGTACTGAAGAATTCAGCTCTGATGTGCTGCAAGAAGAACTCTTAATGGCTGAAAACTATATTAAAGGTATATTAAAGGTTGAAATAAGTGGTTCATGTAATGTTAAAACAACAGCTGATTCCTCAAACTGGGGGGCTATCAAGTACGGGGACCCACAGTGTTCGGTCTTAGGTCCTTTACTGTTCTTGATATACATTAATGACTTACCATTCCACATTGATGAAGATGCAAAGTTAGTTCTTTTTGCTGATGATACAAGTATAGTAATAACATCCAAAAACCAAGAACTAAGTGATGCAATTGTAAATGATGTTTTTCACAAAATTATTAAGTGGTTCTCAGCAAATGGACTCTCTTTAAATTTTGATAAAACACAGTATATATAGTTCCGTACAGTAGATGGCACAACTCCAGTAATAAATATAGACTTTGAACAGAAGTCTGTAGCTAAGGTAGAATTTTCAATATTTTTAGGTGTGTCCATTGATGAGAGGTTAAACTGGAACCAACACATAGATGGTCTGCTGAAACGTCTGAGTTCAGCTACGTATGCTATTAGGGTTATTGCAAATTTTGGTGATAAGAATCTCAGTAAATTAGCTTACTATGCCTACTTTCATTCACTGCTTTCGTATGGCATCATATTCTGGGGTAATTCATCATTGAGTAGAAAAGTATTCATTGCTCAAAAACGTGTAATTAGAATAATTGCTGGAGCCCACCCACGGTCATCCTGCAGACATCTATTTAAGGATCTAGGGATCCTCACAGTAACCTCACAGTATATATATTCACTTATGAAATTTGTTGTTAATAATCCAACCCAGTTCAAAAGTAATAAGAGTGTGCATAGCTATAACACTAGGAGAAAGGATGATCTTCACTATGCAGGGTTAAATCTGACTTTGGCACATAAAGGGGTAAATTATGCTGCCACAAAAGTCTTTGGTCACCTACCAAACAGCATCAAAAGCCTGACAGATAGCCAACTAACATTTAAAAATAAATTAAAAGAATTTCTAGATGACAACTCCTCCTACTAATTGGCTGAATTTTTAGATATAAATTAAGGGGAAAAAAACAACTTAAACATTAGTGTCACGCAATATTTTGTGAAGTGTAATATCTTGTACAGACATCTTTTATTAACCTGACATGTTCCACATCATTACGAAGTGTCGTATCCATGATCTATGGAACAAGTATTAATCTAATCTAATCTAATCTGAATCACTAATGAGTACACTGAGTGTCAATATAAATTCTTTGGGCATGAAAAACAAAGTGCTATTTACATCTATACGGAACCAGGTTGAGCTAGACAAAGTGCTTCAATAAATGCTACAAAAACGAGAAACACATTGTGCACGAGAGACATGCATAAAAGAAGACTGAAATCACAAACAGGTCATGTAGTTTAAGTGATGTAGGCGTGCCACCGAAAGTTTCAAAACAGAAGCAAACAAATAGTATACAGAGTAACTCTAAAGGCATTAGAAGAGTAGTAAATGACTTAAAACTTGATTTAAGGCCAGAAAGACAAAACACGTTTTACTTGTACTGGTCTCATCTGGATTGCAAATGTTCATCACACTAACAGAAAAATCTTACTCATATTATCCACACCAAGAAAGTCACTTATCCAAGAAGTATCATGTGACTAACAATTGGTCACTTATGTACATATCTTTTAGTTGTTTACAGGTAAGTACTTAATTTTGTGCCACCAGTTTGGACACAATGTTGAAAATACATTCATTAATATTTTTCTAAAATTTTCATCATTCTGAACAGTGTCACTATTTAACCACAAGCTGTAAAAAAAACACTTCATCACTAGTCGTCTCAGCCAAAAATTTGTTGTTACTCTCACAACTGTTAACTGAAGTATCTTCACTACTGAGACATAACTTTTTACTAGAAAATAAACTCAGGAACTTAGTAGCTTTACCATATCATTACAATTACTCATTTTCTCAACTATGTCTTTGGATATTTCTACAACACTACCATGGATGTCATTCTCCTCCTTATCATGGTTTACCTCATCATCTTCCTTAAAACATATGAAATACTTCTTTTCCTTACTTTTCCCCCATGAAGTCATGATTATCTTACTAACTCAAAGAGCACTATAAAAACATTACCCTTTCAAATCACCCTTAAACATAGCATCATTTTCATACCTACATTCATGAGAGTCGGTTTCACATAACACAGTCTGTGGTTCTGACTTACCTGGTGCCTCCATAAATTGACTGATACCAGAATCATTCAGTTAAATTCAATTGAATCTCTTTATTCATCTGTTAACAATATACATTGTATGGATGTAGTCAATTACAATATAATTTATTATATTTAATTTGCTACAAAAACTTGGATAATAAATATAAATATCTCATATCAGTATATTTAAATAATATTACTTTTCCATGTTCAGATATTCTTCAATGTTATAAAAACTATGTGTTAGTAAAATTGTTAAGATCTACCATGAATTTATAAAAATTTTTAATTTTTTTTATTGTAGATGGCAATGCACTAAAAAGTATTTTAGGCTGGTAGTTTACACTTTTTTGGTACAGCACTCCTTTGCAGGTGACTCTGTGAAAATCATCTTTGTTCCTTGTTTCATGGTTATGAACCTGATTATTGAATGTTGAAAATTCCTGGTGATTTTTCAGAAATCAGACACATTCATAGATGTATAAGCTAGGAAGAGTCATTAATTTAAATTCTTTAAATATTTCCCTGCATGAAACTCTACAGGGAACCTGTTTCATTATTCTAATAGCCCTTTTCTGAAGTTTGAAAGCTTGTTTTGCTATATCTGTATTTCCCTAGAAGATCGCGCCACATCTAAGCAAATTGTTCATATAAGTATAATAGGCACACAGCAATGATTCAGTGTTACAACATTCCCAAAACATTCTTAGCACCTAGCAGCATTTACTTAGCTTTTTACTTAAAACTTCCATATGCTTTTCCCATGCCAAGTGCTCATCCTCCCATACACCTAGAAAATTGGTGTATGGAGCTTGTGCAATTACATAGTTTCCTAACTCAGCTTTTACTCTTCTTCTAACTTTAATATTACTGAAATTCATCACTACCATTTTATCCTTATTTAAGATTGAAGCATTATCACTAAACCATTTTCCTGTCTCCTTTATTGTCCTAGAGACACTCTGCTGTAGATTAGACTTGGTGTATCCGTATATAAAAATGATTGTGTCATCAGCGAACATCACCATTTCTGCAACTGTCAGGTGATTTGGAAAATCGTTTATATATACCAGGAACAAGAGAGGGCCTAACACAGAAGCCTGGGGCACTCCATAGCTAGTTTTTTTTTGAAATCTGAATCATACTCTTTGCCTTCATGACATATTTGTACTTTCTGTTGTCTATCAGAGAGATAAGACTTGAACCATTTGAAGAGAAGTCCCCGGACCCCATAAAATTCTAGTTTCATAAGCAGTAAGTCATGGTTCATTAGATTAAATGCTGTAGATATATTTAAGAATATCCCACAGCTTAATTTGTTCTTGTCCAAGGCATTTGGAACCATTTTCATGAGTTGGAAGACTGCTGTTTCTGTGGATCTGTTCTTTCTAAACCCATTCTGACCATAAGTCAGCATTTTAATTTTTATTCTGGAAGTCAGCTAGCCTTTCATGCATTACTCTTTCAATTACTTCAGAGAAACCTGACAGTAATGACACTGGCCTATAATTATTTATGTCAGCTGTACTATCCTTTTTGTGATGTGGCTTTATTATGGAGAGTTTTAGTTTTGGTGGAAACACCCCTGTCCTGGTGTCAGTTAGGTGTGTATCTATACTGGTAGAACTATGTTTGATTACCTTGCCTGGAATTCCATCAGTACCACAAGACATTATATCTTTTAGTTTATTAATGGCATTTCTAACTACACATTCTGTTACTGGGTACAGAAACATTGTCTTTTCACAAGTTGGTACTTTTATGTTTTTGTTGTTTGAATTGCACAGACTTTTAATTAGGTTGAGTGCTATGTTTGCATAATGTTCATTGAATATATTAGCTACCTGTTGAGCACTTTATCCTCATTTTTAATTTTGAAATTATGGGTCTTGGTTTTACATTTTCCTATGCTATTGTTTATAACCTTCCAAATTGATTCTGATTTGTTGCTTCCCTTGTTAATGTATGAATCATTGCTTAGCCTTCTTGTTGCCTGTAAAACTTTCCTACAGACACTTCTATATTTCCTGTAGTATGGTTTTATTTTTGTATTTATTTTAGCATGTTTGCTGATTTTTTAATCCATTGTGTTATCCATGTGTTTGTCTTCTCACTGACTTCACTTCTTTTTATACTCAGTGACAAAACAGTCATGCTTTTGTCTACATTATCAGTTTGTTCTATGCCCACCTTCTCCCTTTTTAGCATACTATTAAATACCCTTACATTGTTTGCATTAATAAGTGTTAGGATTAGGACTTGAAACTACGGCAACGATACGTGTTTAACGAACAACTTTATTCATAAAAGGACCGCACACTGAACAAGGAACACACACAGACAGAGAACACACACTGCTAGGACAACTGTGTACATAACAACATCTGTGGACACCAACGATATTATGTGGTGGTAAAATTTGAATCTCAACACGCCCCCTCAATTTTTACACACAGGTGTAAATCGATGAACTTGAGTCCTTAAGTTTGCAGTTCTAGGTTCACAGTCGGAGTCCATTAACACACATCTCATGCTTCGGCGCAGGAAGGGCCTTTGTCAGCACGTCTGCTACCATGTCTTCTGTTGACCGATATTCCAGTTTCAGTGGATAATCTTGCAGGGCCTGGTGAATGAAGTGGTACATTATGTGAATATGTTTTGTCTTTGAGTGGAAAACTGAATTATTTGCCAATTTTCCAGCTGACTGGTTGTCATTGAACAGTACAACATTTGACAGCTGCGCTAAACACAGCTCCTTCACGAAGGTTGATAGGTGAATCGCCTCCTTTGCTGCTTTGGAGATACTCATATATTCAGCCTCAGTTGATGAGAGGGTGACTGTCCTCTGCTTGTACACTTTGACACCAGATTGACTGGAGCATATCATCTGCCTTTTTGGCTATGCGATGGTCCTCCTCTACATCTCTCATCTTCTGCAAGAACTTGGCTAATGAGTCCGGCTGTTCCATGAAGATTTCAGTATCAATTTCACCATTGAGGAATGCAGTGGTGATATCCAGCTGTGAGACATGCAAGTTAAACTTCACTGCCAGAGCCATGAGGAGGCTGAATGATTCGATTCTTGCAACTGGAGAGAATGTTTCCACAAAGTCAACTCCGGGTCTTTGGTTGAATCCTCGTGCAACTATTCTGGCCTTTCTTCGTAGCAAGGATCTATCACTGCTGCATTTGTTTCTTACGACAGTTCTGCAGTTAATTATTTTTCTGTTTGCTGATCTGTCCACAATGTCCCAGGTTTCATTCTTGACTAGCAACATGACTTCATCGTATATAGCGCTAAACCCTTCTTGACTATCTGGACCGTTCAATGCATCCTCAACACTGATTTCTGTTGCATTAGCAGCAAAGTTGATGTCATGACGTGGAACATCTGGTGCAGGCTGTGGAGCAGGTGTGACACTTGAGGAATTGATGTCCTCATCACATGACAGGGTATCATCTGGAATGATATTGTGTGGTAGCGAGGTGACTTCTTCTTCAAAACCGTAAAGTGGTTCTTCATCAGAGAATGATTCTGACTCACAGCTTCTGTTGTCACTCAAGTCTCCTGGTGAAAGGTCTATGCAGACGCTTCTTCTTTGTCAATGATGTTGTTCATCTGCAGAGAGGTCTACATAGGTTTGCTTGGGTTCAAAACTGTTATGGTCAAGGAACCTGACATCTTGTGATGTGTGTATCTTGTGGTCTTTCGGCACCCACACGAGATAGGTACTTGAACTGTCTGAGTAGCCAACGAAGATTCCTTGCTTGCCTCTCGGATCAAACTTCCCCTTGTTTGACGATTTGTCCAGGATGATGACACGTTCACCGAATACACGAAGGTGTGAAAGGTCTGGTTTCTTCTTCATCCAGTTTTCATATGGAGTTCTACCTGAAAGTCCTTTGGTTAGGCAGCGATTTTGGATGTGGTTGGCTGTGTTGATAGCTTCAGACCAAAGTGATGGTGGCTGTCCAGACTCCAGCATCATGCAGCGAGCCACTTCAACCAAGGCTCGGTTCTTTCGTTCAGCAACACCATTCTGTTGTGGTGTATAAGGAACTGTTCGACGTCACTGTATTCCTGCTGCTTGGAAGATGGAGTCCATCCTTTCGTTCAGTATTCCTTGCCGTTATCTGACTGGAAAGATTTGATGTTACATCCAGTCTGATTTTCAGCAAAGTTCTTGAATTCAACAAATCTGTCCACAACTTCCCCGTCGTGCGGTTCTAGGCGCTTCAGTCTGGAACCGCGTGACCGCTGCGGTCGCAGGTTCGACTCCTGCCTCAGGCATGGATGTGTGTGATGTCCTTAGGTTAGTTAGGTTTAAGTAGTATAAGTTCTATGGGACTGATGACCACAGATGTTAAGTCCCATAGTGCTCAGAGCCATTTGAACAACTTCCCCCCTGTGTCAAAGAAAATAGACTTGACACCATCTGCTGTGGTCATCTATGAAGGTTACAAAATATCTTGCACCACCTAGAGATTTTTCTCTCATTGGTCCACAGACATCTGAATGTACTCACTCCAAAAGGTCATTTTTGTTTTCAGTCCGCTTGGTGAAGGGGGTGGACGTGATCTTTCCTTCAAGATATATAGTGCACTTGGTGAAGTCTGCATCACTGAATTTCAAGCCTGTGACATGCTCATCCTTGAGCATCCTAATCATATCTCCAGAGTTCAAGTGTCCTAATCGAGCATGTCAGATTTGCTTGTCACTTTTCGTAATTTTTGTCTCGGCAGCTGTACAGGCCTTTGGGCTGTTTTCATGCAAGTAAAACAGGTTACCAACTCTGTTTGCAATCATCTTAACTTTATCGTTAGTGTCCCTTATAACTGCACGATTTTTCTCAAAGGTTACAGTGTGATTACTGTCCACAACCTTGGCGACTGAGATTACATTGGTTCCGAGTTTTGGCACATAACAAGTGTTTTTCAGCGTAATGGTGTTGGTATCATTGGCTGAGATTTTGATTCGTACGTCACCTTTAGCTGTCACTTGCGTAGCACTGTTGTCTGCAAGCGTTAAACTTTCTTGCACTTTGGTTACGCTTGTGAACACTTTAGGGTCGTTACATATGTGTGATGTGCAACCACTGTCTATGCACCACAAAACGCTTCTTTCACAAGACTCCGGAGCATGTCAGTTAATGGAAAAACAGAAACGAGCTTCATCAACTTTATTTGCAGCTTGCGCAATTAGCTTCCTTTTGAAGAAACACCCTTCTTCTTTGTGGCCTTTCTTGTTGCAAAAACTGCACCTGAATGATAACTTTTCCCGCTTTTACTTCTGTTTTGATTTTTGCTCCATTTTGGCACAGTCACTTAATGCACCTTTTGATTTGTTTACGAAATGTTGGGGCCTGACTGGTTTGACAAACATTGCAGCACTCGCATTTTCACTGTCTTTCTGAACTCTCACGTTGTTTTCTTCCAAGATTTTCACTTTTAGTGTCTCGACATCGGGTAGGTTATCACGAGATTCGATTGCACACCTAAAATTATCGTAACTATCTGGCAAACTGTAGAGCACCATTATCGACAATAAATCACCGTTTATATCGACGTTCATTGCTTGTAATTTGTCCACTGCATCGAAGAATTCATTAAGATGTTGTGTTACATAGCCACTAGGTTGCATCTTGTGAAGAGTAAGACGTTTCAGTAGCGTTGCTTTGCGAGCAGGTCCTTCGGATGCGTAAATTGATTCAAGTTTGCGCCATACCAGTAGTGTCAGTGTCGTCGTAACTGCCGTCTGCTTCACGTCTGCTGTGCAGCGAGCTACCTTAATTTAAGTATTAACTATATTTTTCTTACTTGTCACTTCTTCTTCCGTGTGTTTTTGCTTTTAGGAAGCTTTAATTGTCGAGTGCTAGTAATAGTGTTCCATAGATTTCGTGTTTGTTTTGAATACAGTCAGAGAGAGTCCCTTTAGGCAACCATAGTGCCAGTAGTACTAGTGTTTGTTTTCAATACAGTCCAGAGACAGGTAGTGCTATTTTCATTGTTTTCTACAAGAAGTGGCTAGCAATCACAGTTTAGTCAACAATCAGCCGCCTTCAGTGAATTAGCAGTCTACTTAAAAGTTGATTAACTCTCTATAGTAAATTGATTCCTTAGGATGGATAGGATGTGTGACTGCTGTGTACGGACGCAGGAGGAGCTGGCCACTGTTCGCGAACAGCTGAGCGTGTTGATAGCCACGGTCAGCCGTCTTCAGGCTGCTGCCTCGGAGTGTAGCGGCAGTGGGGAGTCTGGTGCGTCGCATGGTACACCCCAGGTGTTACATGATTCACCCACTGTCCCTGCTGTAGACACCTCTTCGCGGGTACCGGGTGCAGTTGGGCCACCCTCTCCCCAAGGGGACCGGGGGGGGGGGGGGGGCTTCAGTGGCGTTCGCGGCGCACGAGGTGGAGGGTAAATGTGGAGGCTGGCTGTGTGGCATCGCCCGCTCTGCCTGTGAGTGGACATGTGGCTGCGCCTTCAGCAAGGTCCGAGCAGGCACACGGGGGGAGGGGTTTATTAGTTATTGGGATCTCCAACGTTAGGCGGGTGATGGAGCCCCTTAGGGAAATAGCGGAAAGGTCGGGGAAGAACGCCAGTGTTCAATCTGTCTGCTTGCCGGGGGGGTCTCATCCGAGATGTGGAGGAGGCCCTGCCGGCGGCGATAGAGAGCACTGGGTGCACCCAACTGCAAATTGTTGTCGGCACCAATGACTCCTGCCGTCTGGGTTCAGAGGTCATCCTCAGTTCGTACAGGCGGTTGGCGGAATTGGTAAAGGCGGAAAGCCTCGCTCGCGGGATGGAATCAGAGCCAACTATTTGTAGTATCGTTCCCAGAACCGATCGCGGTCCTCTGGTTTGGAGCCGAGTGGAAGGCTTAAACCAGAGGCTCAGACGATTCTGCGGAGATCTGAGGTGCAAATTTCTCGACCTCCCCTATTGGGTGGAGAAATGTAGGGTCCCCCTGATTAGGTCAGGCGCGCACTACACGCCGGAAGCGGCTACAAGGGTAGCGGAGTACGTGTGAAGTGCACATGGGGGTTTTTTAGGTTAGAGAATTCCCTCCCTAGGCCCGACAAGACGCCTCCTGAGACGCGGCAAGGTAGTAGTAGGCAAAATGCAACAGGGAATAACAATATTAATGTGCTAATAGTAAACTGCAGGAGCGTCTATAGAAAGGTCCCAGAACTGCTCTCATTAATGAACGGTCACAACGCCCAAATAGTACTAGGGACAGAAAGTTGGCTGAAACCAGACGTAAACAGTAATGAAATTCTAAACTCAGATTGGAATGTATACCGCAGAGACAGGCTGGACAATGAAGGGGGAGACGTGTTTATAGCGATAAGAAGTGCAATAATATCGAAGGAAATTGACGGAGATCCGAAATCTGAAATGATTTGGGTGAAGGTCACGGTTAAAGCAGGCTCAGACATGGTAATTGGATGTCTCTATAGGCCCCTTGGCTCAGCAGCTGTTGTGGCTGAGCACCTGAAGGATAATTTGGAAAATATTTCGAGTAGATTTCCCCACCATGTTAAAGTTCTGGGTGGAGATTTTAATTTGCCGGATATAGACTGGGAGGCTCAAACGTTCATAACGGGTGGCAGGGACAAAGAATCCATTGAAAATTTTTAAGTGCTTTATCTGAAAACTACCTTGAGCAGTTAAACAGAGAACCGACTCATGGCGATAACATATTAGACCATCTGGTGACAAACAGACCCGAACTATTTGAAACAGTTAACGCAGAACAGGGAATCAGCGATCATAAAGCGGTTACGGCATCGATGATTTCAGCCGTGAATAGAAATATTAAAAAAAGGTAGGAAGATTTTTCTGTTTAGCAAAAGTAACAAAAAACAGATTACAGAGTACCGTACAGCTCAACACAAAAGTTTTGTCTCAAGTACAGATAGTGTTGAGGATCAGTGGACAAAGTTCAAAACCATCGTACAATATGCGTTAGATGAGTATGTGCCAAGCAAGATCGTAAGAGATGGAAAAGAGCCACCGTGGTACAACAACCGAGTTAGAAAACTGTTGCAGAAGCAAAGGGAACTCCACAGCAAACATAAACATAGCCAAATCCTTGCAGACAAACAAAAATTACGCGAAGCGAAATGCAGTGTGAGGAGGGCTATGCGAGAGGCGTTCGATGAATTCGAAAGTAAAGTTCTATGTACTGACTTGGCAGAAAATCCTAAGAAATTTTGGTCTTATGTCAAAGCGGTAGGTGGATCAAAACAAAATGTCCAGACACTCTGTGACCAAAATGGAACTGAAACAGAGGATGACAGACTAAAGACCGAAATACTAAATGTGTTTTTCCAAGGCTGTTTCACAGAGGAAGACTGCACTGTAGTTCCTTCTCTAGATTGTCGTACAGATGACAAAATGGTAGATATCGAAATAGACGACAGAGGGATAGAGAAACAATTAAAATCGCTCAAAAGAGGAAAGGCCGCTGGACCTGATGGGATACCAGTTCGATTTTGCACAGAGTACACGAAGGAACTTGCCCCCCTTCTTGCAGCGGTGAACCGTAGGTCTCTAGAAGAGCGTTGCGTTACAAAGGATTGGAAAAGGGCACAGGTCATCCCCGTATTCAAGAATGGACGTCGAAGAGATGTGCAGAACTATAGACCTATATCTCTAACGTCTATCAGTTGTAGAACTTTGGAACGCGTATTATCTTCGAGTATAATGACTTCTCTGGAGACTAGAAATCTACTCTGTAGGAATCAGCATGGGTTTCGAAAAAAACGGTCGTGTGAAACCCAGCTCGCGCTATTCGTCCACGAGACTCAGAGGGCCATAGACACGGGTTCACAGGTAGATGCCGTGTTTCTTGACTTCCGCAAGGCGTTAGATACAGTTCCCCACAATCGTTTAATGAACAAAGTAAGAGCATATGGACTATCAGAACAATTGTGTGATTGGATGGAAGAGTTCCTAGATAACAGAACGCAGCATGTCGTTCTCAATGGAGAGAAGTCTTCCGAAGTAAATGTGATTTCAGGTGTGCCGCAGGGGAGTGTCATAGGACCGTTGCTATTCACAATATACATAAATGACTTGTGGATGACATCGGAAGTTCACTGAGGCTTTTTGCAGATGATGCTGTGGTGTATCGAGAGGTTGTAACAATGGAAAATTGTACTGAAATGCAGGAGGTTCTGCAGCGAATTGACGCATGGTGCAGAGAATGGCAATTGAATCTCAATGTAGACAAGTGTAATGTGCTGCGAATGCATAGAAAGATAGATCCTTTATCATTTAGCTACAAAATAGCAGGTCAGCAGTTAATTCCATAAATTATCTGGGAGTACGCATTAGGAGTGATTTAAAATGGAATGATCATATAAAGTTGATCATCGTAAAGCAGATGCCAGACTGAGATTCATTGGAAGAATCCTAAGGAAATGCAATCCGAAAACAAAGGAAGTAGGTTACAGTACGCTTGTTCGCCCACTGCTTGAATTCTGCTCAGCAGTGTGGGATCCGTACCAGATAAGGTTGATAGAAGACATAGAGAAGATCCAACGGAGAGCAGCACGCTTCGTTACAGGATCATTTAGTAATCGCGAAAGCGTTATGGAGATGATAGATAAACTCCAGTGGAAGACTCTGCAGGAGAGACGCTCAGTAGCTCGGTACGGGCTTTTGTTAAAGTTTCGAGAACATACCTTCACCGAAGAGTCAAGCAGTATATTGCTCCCTCCTACGTATATCTCGCGAAGAGACCATGAGGATAAAATCAGAGAGATTAGAGCCCACACAGAAGCATATCGACAATCCTTCTTTCCACGAACAATACGAGACTGGAATAGAAGGGAGAACGGATAGAGGTACTCAGGGTACCCTCCGCCACACACCGTCAGGTGGCTTGCGGAGTATGGATGTAGATGTAGATACCTGACGTGATGTGCTGCAGTTCTTCACTTGCTTCAGTTCCGTGGAGCTGATGAATAGAATGAGGTCTGCCTTCGCCTTCCCGTCTGCAGCTAACCACGCTTTGTACACGGCTTGTGCAGTGGCGAGTGCGGCGCCTTCACCAGTCACTGCAGGTTGCGGTATGTCTCCACGTGTCGTTCTTGATGAGTACTGCTTCGACTTGAATTCTCCATGTGTCGTAGTTATCGCGTGATAACGTTTCCACTCGAACTCCGTATGCAGCAGCCATGTGCGCTATATTTGTCGCGTTAACGAACTCAGTTTACTCCCGCACTTCAGCTTACAAATTTCCGTTTTCTTATAAACGAAGAGTATCGCTTTTATCGATCGCGTGACCTGGGCCCATAACCTGTTAGGATTAGGACTTGAAATTACGGCAACGACACGTGTTTAACGAACAACTTTATTCATAAAAGGACCGCAGACTGAACAAGGAACACACACAGACAGAGAACACACACTGCTAGGACAACTGTGTACACAACTGAACACCAACGATATTATGTGGCGGTAAAATTTGAATCTCAACAATAAGTCTTCTTTGTATATATTTTTCAGTGACTGTGCGTTTCTTATTGTTCTCATTCTTTATCATCATCTCCGCATACTTCAGTTACATGTTCTGATAAAGTATTGTTTTCTGCCCACTCATAAAAATCTACAAAATTCATTTCTACTTCATGTTCAGTGTTATCATCTGTGCTGCCAGGTGTGTTATTTTTTGTTTTGCTTTTGCATGTGACATTCATTCTACTGTACTGGTGCTTACAGGATAATAAAGTTCATTAAAATAATTATTCATTACATCAGATGACTTTGCTGTTGATAATTAGGTTGGTTGGTTAATTTACTATTATATTTCTCTGTTCCTAACTTGTGGACCGACAGTTGAGCTCTAATTGTTTTTTTTTTCTTTTACTTAATGTATAGTTGCTTCTTGGTATTCTCTAGAATTGTGGTGATCTTATCAATGTCTGCATCTGTGTTCAAAATGTGTGTTTTCATTCCTTTGTCAAATTGTGGTGTGATAACCATTCTGCTGGTTCTGATTGTTTTCACCATGACTACCATGATTCTTTAGTGCAAAGTTGTTGTGTTGGTGATAATGTTTGTGTTCTTTTTGTGATAATTATTATTTCCTCAATTCTGATTCCCATTTTTGTGTGCAGAATTGTGGTAAATATGGTGCTGTTTTGATATTCTTTCCAAACTGCTATCCAAATTGTCAACATACTTTAAAAACAGTTAAAGTGTGTCATCTGCTCCATATACTAGATCCCACTGAATTTCAGCTGATAATCTACATCTTAAAACATCTATCTTTGTGAATTTGTCAAAAGGTTTATTAATGAGTGGTAATTTTCATATCTGTTTCCTGAAAAATCGCTTCACTCTGTCTTCCTCCTCTGTGTACCTTGCCCCATTCAGAAATTCCCTTTTGTTATGTGCCTGCTCTGTTTCCGGCCAAAATATCTCTAAGAATTTCTTTTCAAAAGTTTGAAATGATATGCTGGTGCAAAGATTTTGATTTGCTGACAACAGTGCTTCACATCTAAAAAACAAGCTTAATTTTAATGAAATTGGTCTTGTTTGCCACAAAATAATCATTACAGTGCTGCATAAAATCTATGGGATGCATGCTACCTTTATTAGAAAATTTTTTCGCCAGTGTATTACACCACATCATATCAATATTATGCATACCACTTGGGTGTAAGTTTGAGGCCTGCCCCCACAACCATCGCTCTAGGCACCCATGCAATAGCAAGGGTATTGTGGTGGCAGTGTTCGTTATGCCTCTGTAACAGAAGAATAACGAAAAAAAGTCAAGTACAACACTCACGATTTTTAATATATGCTATAAACAAATAACAACAATTAAGTAAATGAACATTCCAGAATAATAGTAATAATTATATACTGTAACGATTTCAGTTGCATGATAATCACCTTTTACACCCTGGGTCCAAAGACTGAGCAGTTCAGTTAGTCTTTCTGATTGTTCTCCCACTCAGTTCAGTACTTTATACCCCTCACCCAAAAGGGCGACATGGCGCTGCCTTTCAGCTCCCTCATCAGCCACCACCTCATGCACCCACTCCGGTATTTCACCCTCACCGGAACTGCTATGGAGCCATCGATCCATCTCACTGAAGTAGTCTACAACAAGATACTGATTATAAGAAACAACAACAAAAAATCGGTACTGAAATTGCCTACAACAAGATACTGATTATACGTTTCTATGAAAAAAAAAATTGAAAAATGAAGTTCATACCATATGGAAGTGATGACTCGCGATCATCATCCTTGACAGATCCCTGCTAGATTCTTCTCCTCCTGTTCCATAGCAGCATCTACTACAATGAATAATGTATGTCTCATACAATAGTATATGACGAAACAATGTATAACAGTAATATATTACAAATGTACTTACATTCTTGCTGCCACTGCCTCCAGCAGCCACTGAAATTTGTTCAGCTGCCGCTCTAATGCTGCAACAGTAAGATCAAAAGTCTTATAGACACTTGTTATGATTTAAACTCATCAAGAGTTGTTTTCTGAACATGTAAAATATCACACATACAGAACATGGTGAAATATTTACATGATGGTAGCAGAACCTCTTTGTCTTGCTACAGTTGTCGACTTTCAGCATCCAGCTGCAGCTCTAATGCTAGAACAGTAAATATGTTCGAAGCACTTGTTACAATTTGAATACTTCAAGACATGTTTTCTGAAAAAGTAAACTATAAAACATAGAATTTGGAAAAGTACTTGCATGACTGCTTCTCAGCTGCTGGATGACGCTCGAAGTCAGCCAGCATTTTGGGAATGAATGCTGCAACAGCAAGAAACAGAATTGTTACAACCACTTGTTACGAAAATGTATCACAATCGCGAAAAAAAATGAATACTTTGCTATGACATTTTGTAACTGTCACAACTTGAACTGATAATTTTTTTTATAAAACTCACACGGCAACTGCTCCAAGTTTGGGCATTTTCCATCACCACTGCCGCTCGCGCTGCTACTCACTGAAAGTTTCAACTTGTAACAAGCACACAAACACAACCAGGCACTGTCAGAAACTGATGATGGTTGGGGGGGGGGGGGGGTAGTGGTTGGGTTTTATGTAACTTGAGACTCCACCCTCAATTTTGCAGAGCACCAATAGGAACTCAGAAGCCATTCCTGCAAGTTAGAATTTGTCAACTTTTTCTTCAAGCAGGCTTGGCGCAGGTGGCTGAGAAAACAGAATGTTGCTGTGAAGGGAGAGCTATCTTAACAAAAAAAAAAAAAAAAGTCAGGGACAAACATATAGCGGTAACTTTCGAAAATATCCTTTGTTTGCTGGTAAGTGACTCCGTGTGGCTGGAAGATGGGACACAGCTGCTAACTTTCGAAAAACACCTTTTGTTTATTCTGGAACAAACAGATATCCTGGCACTTCCAGCGTCAGCTGCGTCCCTCAAAGTACATGATGTTGTTCGTCAGGGCACAGCTGTGGGAGGAAGTCCTAATATTCAAAAACAAACCTATTGTTCATTCTAGCGGATGCGGCAGGCACCCACTGTCTAATGCCTCAGGAGCAGTGGCTCACATTACAATCGGCTTCCACTTCCCTTTGATTCCTGGCCGGGCGCTGGACATCTGTGACCCTGTGCGACTCGGCGCTGAGCAGAAGCGACGAGGAGGGGGGCGAAGGAGGCAGTCCAATATGTGTGGGCGGGGCCCGCATCTTCATGCGGCGGGTCCCACGGTTCCGCTGCCTGCCGCCAGATACTGTGCAAAGTGGCACGGGAGTGGCATGTGCTGGTGCTTATTCAGCTATAAAACACCACATGAGCGACACCCCTCACCAGACAGCTACGACCGCTCGCCGTGCCACGTTGTGCATTAAATATGTGAATTCGAACGCCATGCGTAGCAACCAGTGGCGCGCCGTGGAGCTTCTTAATGGTGGTGTAACCGCAGTATACGATGGCATTGGAAATTAAACAAGACTATCCCTAAGCTAAGAAATGCATATTATGTCCTTTGTAGTGCATAATTCCATGATCTACATCTACATCGACTTGTATACTCCGTAAATCACATTTAAGTGCTTGGCAGAGGGTTCATCGAACCACCTTCATAATTCTCTATTGTTCCAATCTCGTTTAGCACACAGAAAGAATGTTCTCTGAATTTTTCCGACTTCTACCACTTATCCTCGTTTTTTATAAACAATTCAGAATTTCCGCCAAAATTCGAAATTCTCGCCAATAGGGCAGGTGAGGGGGTAGGACGATGGGGAGGGATGTGTAGGGGGAGGAGGTGAGGACCCACGTGCCAGCTGGAGAAAACTTATGACATCATCTGGGGGTGTGGTAATTGAACAATTTATTCCGGAGGTAAAATAGTCCCCCATTCGGTTCTCCGGGCGGGGACTACTCAAGAGGACGTCGTTATCAGGAGAAAGAAAACTGGCGTTCTACGGATCGGAGCGTGGAATGTCAGATCCCTTAATCGGGCAGGTAGGTTACAAAATTTAAAAAGGGAAATGGATAGGTTAAAGTTAGATATAGTGGGAATTAGTGAAGTTCGGTGGCAGGAGGAACATGACTTTTGGTCAGGTGAATACAGGGTTATAAATACAAAGTCATTTATAGGGGTAATGCAGGAGTAGGTTTAATAATGAATAAAAAAATAGGAATGCGGGTAAGCTACTACAAACAGCATAGTGAACGCATTATTGTGGCCAAGATAGACACGAAGCCCACGCCTACTACAGTAGTACGGGTTTATATGCCAACTAGCTCTGCAGATGATGAAGCAATTGGAGAAATGCATGACGAAATAAAAGAAATTATTCAGATAGTGAAGGGAGACGAAAATTTAATAGTCATGGGTGACTGAAATTCGGTAGTAGGAAAAGGGAGAGAAGGAAACTTAGTAGGTGAATGTGGATTGGGGGTAAGAAATGAAAGAGGAAGCCGCCTGGTAGAATTTTGCACAGAGCACAACTTAATCATTGCTAACACTTGGTTCAAGAATCATAAAAGAAGGTTGTATACATGGAAGAAGCCTGGAGATACTGGCAGATTTCAGATAGATTATATAATGGTAAGACAGAGATTTAGGAACCAGGTTTTAAATTGTAAGACATTTCCAGGGGCAGATGTGGACTCGGACCACAATCTATAGGCTATGAACTGTAGATTGAAACTGAAGAAACTGCTAAAAGGTGGGAATTTAAGGAGATGGGACCTGGATAAACTGAAAGAACCAGAGGTTGTAGAGAGTTTCAGGGAGAGCGTAACGGAAAGGTAAATGGCAGGAATGGGGGAAAGAAATACAGTAGAAAAAGAATGGGTAGCTTTGAGGGGTGAAGTAGTGAAGGCAGCCGAGGATCAAGTAGGTAAAAAGACGAGGGCTAGTAGAAATCCTTGGGTAACAGAAGAAATATTGAATTTAATTGATGAAAGGAGAAAATATAAAAATGCAGTAAATGAAGCAGGCAAAAAGGAATACAAACGTCTCAAAAATGAGATCGACAGGAAGTGCAAAATGGCTAAGCAGGCATGGCTAGAGGATAAATGTAATGATGTAGAGGCTTATCTCACTAGGGGTAAGATATATACTGCCTAAAGGAAAATTAAAGAGACCTTTGGAGAAAAGAGAACCACTTGTATGAATATCAAGAGCTCAGATGGAAACCCAGTTCTAAGCAAAGAAGGGAAAGAAAGAAAACAGGTGGAAGGAGTATATAGAGGATCTATACAAGGGCGATGTACTTGAGGACAATATTATGGAAATGGAAGAGGATGTAGATGAAGATGAAATGGGAGATATGATACTGTGTGAAGAGTTTGACAGAGTACTGAAAGACCTAAGTCGAAACATGGCTCCGGGAGTAGACAACATTCCATTAGAACTATTGACGGCCTTGGGAGAGCCAGTCCTGACAAAACTCTACCATCTGGTGAGCAAGATGTATGAGACAGGCGAAATACCCTCAGACTTCAAGAAGAATATAATAAATCCAATCCCAAAAAAAGCAGGTGTTGACAGATGTGAAAATTACGGAACTACCAGTTTAATAAGTCACGGCTGCAAAATACTAACACGAATTCCTTACAGACGAATGGAAAAACTAGTAGAAGCCGACCTTGGGGAAGATCAGTTTGGATTCCGTAGAAATATTGGAACACGTGATGCAATACTGACCCTACGGCTTATCTTAGAAGCTAGATTAAGGAAAGCAAACCTACGTTTCTAGCATTTGTAGACTTAGAGAAAGCTTTTGACAATGTTGACTGGAATACTCTCTTTCAAATTCTGAAGGTGGCAGGGGTAAAATATAGGGAGCGAAAGGCTATTTACAATTTGTATAGAAACCAAATGGCAGTTATAAGAGTTGAGGGGCATGAAAGGGAAGCAGTGGTTGGGAAGGGAGTGAGACAGGGTTGTAGCCTCTCCCCGATGTTATTCAATCTGTATATTGAGCAAGCAGTAAAGGAAACAAAAGAAAAATTCGGAGTAGGTATGAAAATCCATGGAGAAGAAATAAAAACTTTGAGGTTCGCCGATGACATTGTAATTCTGTCAGAGACAACAAAGGACTTGGAAGAGCAGTTGAATGGAATGGATAGTGTCTTGAAAGGAGGATATAAGATGAACATCAACAAAAGCAAAACGAGGATAATGGAATGTAAGTCGGGTGATGCTGAGGGAATTAGATTAGGAAATGAGACACTTAAAGTAGTAAAGGAGTTTTGCTATTTGGGGAGCAAAATAACTGATGACGGTCTAAGTAGAGAGGATATAAAATGTAGACTGGCAATGGCAAGGAAA
The DNA here is from genome assembly GCF_023898315.1 of Schistocerca nitens. Taxonomy (NCBI): domain Eukaryota; kingdom Metazoa; phylum Arthropoda; class Insecta; order Orthoptera; family Acrididae; genus Schistocerca; species Schistocerca nitens. The sequence goes on from NC_064618.1 coordinate 582,984,859, forward strand.
TCGTTTCTGAAGAACAGAAATTTGTTAACATCGAGTATAGATTTAAGTGTCAGGACGACGTTTCTGAAAGTATTTGTATGGAGTGTACCCATGTATGGAAGTGAAACATGGACGATAAATAGTTTGGACAAGAAGAGAATAGAAGCTTTCGAAATGTGGTGCTACAGAAGAATGCTGAAGATTAGATGGGTAGATCACATAACTAATGAGGAGGTGTTGAATAGGATTGGAGAGAAGAGACGTTTGTGGCACAACTTGACTAGAAGAAGGGATCGGTTGGTAGGACATGTTCTGAGGCATCAAGGGATCACCAATTTAGTATTGGAGGGCAGCGTGGAGGGTAAAAATCGTAGAGGGAGACCAAGAGATGAATACACCAAGCAGATTCAGAAGGATGTAGGTTGCAGTAGGTACTGGGAGATGAAGCAGCTTGCACAGGATAGAGTAGCATGGAGAGCTGCATCAAACCAGTCTCAGGACTGAAGACCACAACAAGAACAACAAAATGATAAGCGCATATTTTTGTGCTTTCCATCATTATTGTGATGTTAAATTACATGAAATTGCATGGATATGTCCAGATAATGCATCAAGTCGTGGAAGGGGATATCTACCCCGGCGTTATCAGACTGTTGTAAATAGTGGAGTAGGACGTATATTTTATGATGAAAGTCTATCTTATGTGTATATGTTGTGTTCACTGAACTTACAGAAAAACACTAAGAACTTATGCACCAACCAATACTTATGGCTGTCTAGTACACAAAGGAAAACGTGAATAATGCTGACCTAAAGATGTCAATACATCATTGTAACTACAGACATAGACATACATTGTCGAGCCACATGCCAGACTAGCAAAGGCCCAAAGAGCTATAAGTATCTAGGGTTCACAAACTTTAATGAACTACCCAAAAATGCCCACTCAGTGCCCCTGAATAAATTTAAAAGTGTAGCAGCAAAGTGAGTCACCCACCCAGCTAGCCACACGGTCTAACGTTCTGCTTCCCAAGCGGGAAGGCGTGCTGGTCCCTGGCACGAATCTGGCCGGCAGATTAGTGTCGAGGTCCAGTGTGCCAGGCAGCCTGTGAGTGGTTTTTAAGGCAGTTTTCCATCTGCCTCGGCGAATGCGAGCTGGTTCCCCTTACCCCACCTCAGTTACACTGTGTCGGCGATTGCTGCGCAAACACTGTCTCCACATACGCATACACCATAATTACTCTACCACGTAAAAGTTTGGGGTTACACTCGTCTGGTATGAGACTTTCCCAGGGGGGTCTGCAGAGGGCCGAACGGCAAAATAACCCTGGGTTTGGTCTGGGGCGGCAGTGGGGTGAGTGGACTGCTGTGGCCCGTTGTAGGGTTATGAACCACTGAGGGCTACGGCGGGGATGAAGCCTTTCAGTCGTTTCTAGGTCCCCAATTCAAAGCACAATACACAACAATGTAGGTAAAGGGTAAATCATTCTATATAATTAAGGAATCTGCAGAATGTGCAATAGAGGACTTGGAGTTTTGAGATGGGAGTACCAGTGTACAAAATTATAAAATGTAATATTTTATGAAACTAGCAGTGTGGTAGGTTGATTCACTGTGCCATAATGTATAAGACAATATAGAGATAAAATTTATGATTATTATAATTATTTACAAGTTAAATAGATGCAAAGGTATTATCATGATATGCTAATTCAGTGTGGTGCATTGTATTATGTTTGCAACAAGTGATCAGTTTGTATAGCAATGTAATTTCCTTACATAGTTACTCACATAAAGGTCTCCTTGTAACATACTTAGGTAAAGAACTATGTAAAATTACTAATTTTGTAACTACACTGAGGTGACAAAAAAATCATGGGATACCTCCTAATATTGTGTTGGACTTTTGTCCAACATAGATCACCAATTTGTTGCGGCATGGACTCAACAAGTTGTTCGACGTCTCGTACTCTCTTGCATAAATATTGAACCATGTTGCCTACACAGCCGCCCATGACAGCGAAAGTGTTGCAGGTGCAGGATTTTGTGCATGAATTGATCTCTCAGTTATGTCCCATAAGTGTTCGATGGGATTCATGTCAGTCGATCTAGTTGGGCAAAACATTTGCTCGATTTGTACAGGCTATTCTTCAAACAAATTGCGTGCAACTGTGCCCTAGGGACATGGACCAATGTGATGCATAAAAATTCCACTGTTGTGTTGCACCACCAGTAAGTACAGCCATGGGTTTGGGGAGTTCTTGTAAATTTTGCGCAGCTATGGCTGGAAGGTAGTTGTTTTAAGGGAGCGATTGACGTACCAGATGACAGGCGTGGGTGATGCTGATATTTAGCAAACGATTCTGTGAGGCGGGTCTATGTCACCACTCACAGGTGTGAAGACATGGCCTGGCCAGCACAGTACACAAGTGTGAAGTAATTCTGGCAGTACAGGGCACTGACGTCCAATAAAGAACGCATAAATTGCAGTTACTATGGCGCATAGTGACCTGTGTGCATGGGCTGAAGCAGGCTGAGAAAGATGGCGTTGTATTCATTAAGGAACTCTCCACTGGTTCCCTCCAGAGGAACTACATCAAAGACACACGGAAAGACAAATAATAAGTGAGCCGTGGACTCAAATGAAGCATTCTGTACCCGTCTAGAAGCGGGGAGAATGAAGATTGTTTAAGTTGTAGGCCAACCGCAACAACCTGTGGTGATGGACTTCAGCGCTCTATGTGGGGTCCATGAGTCACGCTTGAGGGAACAGTCACCCATGTCCCAGGCTACTGGTGAAGCTAATACATGCACCAGCCACTTAGCTGTGGCAAGAGTAGGAGCACTACGTCTGCAACGTTGAGTGACCAGACACTGACACAGCAGATTCTGGCATTCACATTAGCACTGACCCACGCACGAATGTTGTGCAACACCTTCACCAGGATCAGTGAAAGGGCAGTTGTGTACCTTCGATGCAATAAAGTTAAGGAGACACTTGCCTGTGTTTCCCTGCTTGCTCCAGTGTGAATCATCCCTCTCTCCCAAACTATACCTCTTGGTGGTCCTGACACATTGCAATCCCTGAGCTCCAGGGGTTGTAACAGTCTGGTGTCAGGAAGTTGTCGTTTTGATTTCCAACGCAATACATTGTGCCGGAATATGTTCATCGACGTCCAACACTACATTATTGTGAGGGAGTTGGTTTCTGTGAGTGGTGAGTGAGGGACTGGCACTTAAATAGGTTGGGTGGTACCAGCTCAGCACAATGTGGTACGGTGAGTGTAAGTTTTATTTGTGTTATTTTCTATTTTCGCTCTTGTTATGAAACATAGTTGTGTGAGCTAGGGCACAAGATGTCGGTCGGTTGGTTGGTTGATTCGGGGGAGGGGATGAAATATCCCTTTGGATTAGGGAAGAATAAGGAAGGAAGTCGGTTGCGTCCTTTCACAGGAACCATCCTGGCATTTTTCTGAAGTGACTTAGGGAAATTACAGAAAACCTAAGTCAGGATGGCCAGACACGAGTTTGAACTGTCGTCCTCCCGAATGTGAGTCTAGTGTGCTAACATGTACCACCTCGCTCGGCCACAAGATGTTTAGAGTTCCTTTTGTGAAGCCACAGGAACCCGCGGACTTATCTTTGTTCAGAGGTAATGGTGGACGTGATAATTTACAGTCAGAGAGGTATTTTGCAAATTTTCTGGGCATGAGTAGCTGTGTAACAGAGCTGTAGCAGTTGTTTGTTCTCTATGTAGGTGCACTTGTCATCTGTCTAATAGTTGTACTGCGTGTAGATGGTCCATGAATGGCTGCAAATGGTCTCCAAGTAGCAGAGCATCCAGAGGACCCAGCCGATTCCATGCTAACACAGAACACACCATTATGGAGCCACCACCAGCTTGTACAGAGCCCTGTTGACAGCTTGGGACCATGGCTTCATGGGGTCTGCGCCACATTCAGACTCTATTATTACCTCTTACCGACTGAAACTGGAACTCGTCCGACAAAGTCACGATTCTCCAGTCGTCTAGGGTCCAACTAATATGGCCACGTGCCCAGGAAAGGTGCTGCAGACGATGTCGTGCTGTTGGCAAAGCCGCTCATGTCGGTCGTCTGCTTCCACAGCCCAATAACGCCAAATTTCGCTGCACTGTCCTAACGGATACGTTCGTCGTACATTCCACATTGAATTCTGCGCTTATTTCATGCAGTGTTGATTCTCTGTTAGCACTAACACCTCTACGCAAACGCTGTTGCTTGGTGGTTAAGTGAAGGCCGCCTTCCACTGTGTTTTCCACTGTGCGAGAGGTAAGGCCTGAAATGTGGCACTCTCGCCACACTCTTGACATTGTGGCTCGCGGAATGCTGAATTTCCCGACGATGTTCGAAATGGAATGTCTCATACGTCTAGCTCCGACTACAATCCTGTGTTCAAAATCTGTTACTTCCCATCGTGCGTCCATAATCATAGCAGAAGCCTTTTCATATAGGTCACCTGAGTAAAAATGACAGTTCCGCCAAAGCACTACGTTTTTGTACTTTGTGTACAGGATGCTACCGCTATTATATGTGCTATTCAATGACTTTTATCTCCTCAGTGTATAAATGTATATAAATTTTATATGTCGACACCGATAGCATGTAAACATGTTCAATAGTGAATAAATATTCCTTTCTCTTCTGTTTTTAGTTTTTCTAATGCTGACAGCTGCACATAGGTTCATTCCAGCGAAGAAGTAACATAATATTACTACGACTGGTGCAGATCAGTGTGGTATGTCAAGCAGATACGTATTTCTCACTGCACCAAGAGGTTCCATTTCAACATTATACAACAATTTTTTGTTGGAAGTGGAAGAATGTGCTAAGCACATCGTTTCCTTTTACAGTGCACATCAACAAATCGTGGAGATGGTCTTACATTGACCAGGCAGTTGTACTAAAGCACTAACTTGTATAACTAAAAGTACAAAAAAGAAGTAATAACCTTTTTATACAGGGTGTTACAAAAAGGTACGGCCAAACTTTCAGGAAACATTCCTCACACACAAATAAAGAAAAGATGTTATGTGGACATGTGTCCGGAAACGCATAATTTCCATGTTAGAGCTCGTTTTAGTTTCGTCAGTATGTACTGCACTTCCTCGATTCACCGCCAGTTGGCCCAATTGAAGGAAGGTAATGTTGACTTCGGTGCTTCTGTTGCCATGCGACTCATTGCTCTACAGTACTAGCATCAAGCACATCAGTACGTAGCATCAACAGGTTAGTGTTCATCACGAACGTGGTTTTGCAGTCAGTGCAATGTTGACAAATGCGGAGTTGGCAGATGCCCATTTGATGTATGGATTAGCACGGGGCAATAGCAGTGGCGCGGTACGTTTGTATCGAGACAGATTTCCCGAACGAAGGTGTCCCGACAGGAAGACGTTCGAAGCAATTGATCTACGTCTTAGGGAGCACGGAACATTCCAGCCTATGACTCGCGACTGGGGAAGACCTAGAACGACGAGGACACCTGCAATGGACGAGGCAATTCTTCGCGCAGTTGACGATAACCCTAATGTCAGCGTCAGAGAAGTTGCTGCTGTACAAGGTAACGTTGACCACGTCACTGTATGGAGAGCGCTACGGGAGAACCAGTTGTTTCCGTACCATGTACAGAGTGTGCAGGCACTGTCAGCAGCTGATTGGCCTCCACGGGTACACTTCTGCGAATGGTTCATCCAACAATGTGTCAATCCTCATTTCAGTGCAAATGTTATCTTTACGGATGAGGCTTCATTCCAACGTGATCAAATTGTAAATTTTCACAATCAACATGTGTGGGCTGACGAGAATCCGCACGCAGTTGTGCAATCACGTCATCAACACAGATTTTCTGTGAACGTTTGGGCAGGCATTGTTGGTGATGTCTCGATCGGGTCCCATGTTCTTCCACCTACGCTCAGTGGAGCACGTTATCATGATTTCATACGGGATACTCTACTTGTGCTGCTAGAAAATGTGCCTTTACGAGTACGACACAACATGTGGTTCATGCACGATGGAGCTCCTGCACATTTCAGTCGAAGTGTTCCTACGCTTCTCAACAACAGATTGGTAGAGGCGGACCAATTCCATGGCCTCCACGCTCTCCTGACCTCAACCCTCTTGACTTTCATTTATGGGGGCATTTGAAAGCTCTTGTCTACGCAACCCCGGTACCAAATGTAGAGACTCTTCGTGCTCGTATTGTGGACGGCTGTGATACAATACGCCATTCTCCAGGGCTGCATCAGCGCATCAGGGATCCATGCGACGGAGAATGAATGCATGTATCCTCGCTAACGGAGGACATTTTGAACATTTCCTGTAACAAAGTGTTTGAAGTCACGCTGGTACGTTCTGTTGCTGTGTGTTTCCATTCCATGATTAATGTGATTTGAAGAGAAGTAATAAAATGAGCTCTAACATGGAAAGTAAGCGTTTCCGGACGCATGTCCACATAACATATTTTCTTTCTTTGTGTGTGAGGAATGTTTCCTGACAGTTTGGCCGTACCTTTTTGTAACACCCTGTATAGTTTTGATCTGTCACGGCGAGTGACTGTCGATTTAACTTTTATTTTATTCTCCCAAGCACAGTAAGATACACAGTGCTAGACAACAGCTATATCTTTTTTGGACAACATGGTTGTGGAGAAAAGCAGCGATTAGTATAATAATAATAATAATAAATGCGATTAAGACGGTTTTTGAATTATTGAACAGCTATATCCTTGTGTTCTTTTGCTCTTTTTCTTGTCTGAGTTTACGGCGAATTGAAATGAGTGGCTTTTGATTTCAGTGGAAAAGACAGAGCGCGAGTAGAATATTCACGTATAAAATATTGTTCTGTCTCAAACGAATTTGTATTTGGAGGTACAGCAGGGGAGATGACACACTTGTCACACTCCTGCTCAGCCCAGGATCTACAATATTTCCGAACAGGGGCAAAATCTTGATAGTGGCGCCGTCCCCTTCCCCTCCACCTCCCCCCCCGCCCACACCACGGGCGTTTGAGATAGGACATCAAATTTTTTTAAAAAATCAATTAAAAAATATGTTCATTTTATAGCACAAATCTTTCTGAAGATGATTTGATATATAAAATACATATGTAAGACATGTTATTTGGTCTTAAGTGTGACAAAGTGAAATGCCGTGCCTCTTCACACAGCATTTTTCTATCGCACGTCACTGTATTTTGCTTTGTGGAATTCAAACGCGTATATTCTATAATGGAAGCCATCAAAATTATATTCAGGACAGTGGAAATTAAAATGTTCTGTGATGCCTCTCCAGTTCCCAGTCGGCCGGTCTGACATCCTACCCCAGTTTAAAAAGATATTCACAATTAATATTGGGTGGGATTATTTGTACCAGGGAGAACAAGAACTCTTCAGAAAATTTGCAGTCTTTGTTGCCTATTAGCTAATAACTTCCTCTTATATGTGATATAAAATTAAATACAGAAAACATAAAACAAGCAAAATCAAGAAGCAAATAAGACATTACACATTCTTCAGTCCTTAGGTCACAACCATTTTGCTCTCTAATTTTGCTACAGCTTGGCATACTCTCCTTTCTGCTAAAGAATCTAATACCTCATCTAAGTTCGTCAAACGTTTTGCTGCATGAAAAATCAAAATGTTGTTGTCCAGTACTGAAAAAGTTCTTAATACGAATAGTATGCCTACCCAAGACTGGTGTGGTTTCTCTATTTGATTACGTCATTTTTGTCACTGTTACAGTCCGCGTCATGTTAGAAGGCGGCCCAATTTTCAGCCGTTCTGCGCATTCCCCTCCACTAGCCACTGGCAGCCAGTAATATTCATTCTCTTTCCGACCGGGTAGCAGCGACTTAATGCTAGACAGCGAGAATCTCGCTCCTACATGTTGCACTGTTGCCGCACTTGGCGACAGCCGAATTATTCATTCAACTGCCAGTTTTTTTATTCTTTTTTTTCCTGTAGCAATATAGGTGTAAATGTGTATCTGTAAATGTTTAAGAGCGATTAAAAAAAAAAAAGAGCCAGGTGACGGCAATAAATGTGAAGTGCTTCATAAGCAGGCAAGGGGGAATTTTTACCGCTTTTATAACTTTTTAAAACATGAATTTGAAAACAGGTTTCCTATTGTTGACATTTGAAGATACAAGAACGGACTCCAGAACCATGTAGCGTCTGCAAGAGAACTGTAAAGAGAATTGTAAACAAAGTGTCAGAGCTGTAGGAACCGAGAACTAACTTCGTTTCGTGTCGCCTGGAAAGCATCGAAATCGCAAGGAACCTGTAACACAAACGGATAGTTTTAATAACGGTGTTTTAAAGTGCTCCATGTGAATGATGAATGCTCGACATCACAAAAACGTATTACAGTTATGCAGGAGAAAATTAGCTTTAATGGTAAGCGCTTCGTCAACGTAAAGGATTTTAAAAGAAATTGGTTCCTGATATATATTAAGAAGAGAGGTTTTAGTTCAAAGAAGTGACATAGGTGCAGCACGAACTACATCCCATATAAAGATTCACGGTACAAGAGAAGGAGGTAGTTCACCAGTGTATTACCTTGATGAAACAGGGATCAATTAGAATCATTCCCGGAAGATCTGCTGGAAAATGAGTGATGGTACTGGTGGTTTTAAAGTTTGTATAGGAAAAGGTTCTCAGATAATTATTCAGCATGCTGATTCTTCGCCTGGTTTTGTTTCTGAGAGTAAACTTGTATTTATTTGTAAGGAAAACAGCAGTGACTACCATTCGGAAACGAACGCTGTCAGTTTCGTGACGTGGTTCACAATTATTTTCATACCTTGCTTCGAAGTCGGCCGTTGCCAGTTATAATTCGACTGTTACAGAGAAAACACCAAGTATAAACACCAGAAAAAGGACAAATATTAAGCACAGTATAAACCAGACTCGTGCCGACCCCTGCAGCTCCTTAATTTATACACGTCACGTGACAGAACATACAAATTTGACTTCCTTGCACGTGAATGGAGTCACACAGTTATGAGTTAACCCATGTGTCACTGTCAATGTAGCCCTATGGAATTAATTTGGGAAAAGGATAAGGCTATGTGGGAGAAGAAAAAAAAAACATTCGAGACAACATTCACTGCATCGCTTGTGCATGAGGCAATGGACAACATCCCACCTGTAGCGTGGGCACAGTCTGTGCGACATGCTGCACAACGTCAGAAAGAATAATTTGACAGGGAAGTGATGATGGATAAAAGCCTATTTAAAATCAGGTTGTTCGGGCCTGATCCTACTGATAGGTTTCTACATACATTGTGTGCAAGCCCTAGCGGGGGAGTGACCAAAATAGCGAAGGATGCCTATAGTTCAGGCGGCGTAAGTTAATCACTGCCAGCTGCCAACTTTCAACTACATGGTGCGAACGGTTGCAGACAAAACAATAACCGTCAGTAGAGCTCCGGTAACGGTTAACGTGATTGGTTTCTGTAAGTACGCGGAGTTGATACGTTCAGCAGCGTCTTACAGTGACTCGACTATGGAATCAGCAGAAATCGATAGGAGTCGGTCAACTTTGGTCTGCTCATGTTTTGCGCACAGCAGCTGCCAACCTCAGCGGTTTAACGTAGAACCTTGCGTATGTAGCAACTGAGAAGTGACTTGTGTTCCGTGGTAAAGTATTACACCTCACGATGAGTGATGAAGCACTGCCTGGACCATGAAGGGCATCGCTGGATACTCCTTCCATTCCTCGGAGAGGGGAAAAGGGTAGTACATTACAGAGTGCAACAAGGAAAATAATTAATAATTTCGCTGAACGTTGCGAGCAGGATAGCAAAATAAAGACTTACTCCGCCTTCTCGCTTGGTCGACTAGATGAACAGCGATATACACAGGGGCAAGCTTAAGCTGTATGAAAAGAATTCGCATATTTTGTAAAGGTAATACTGGAAAATCACTGGAAAATTTCGACAGCGCTCTGAAACTGCCTCTCCCCTTGTCTGAATTACTTTAAAGTGGTCATTTTGCTTGTTTGTGTGAAAGAATTTCTTGTCATCCAGTAGGTCGCTAAAGGTGCAGTAACAACGTCGATTTGTCAAAAAAAAATCAAATGTGTGTGAAATCTTATGGGACTTAACTGCTAAGGTCATCAGTCTCTAAGCTTACACACTACTTAACCTAAATTATCCTAAGGACAAACACAAACACCCTTGCCCGAGGGAGGACTCGAACCTCCGCCGGGATCAGCCGCACAGTCCATGACTGCAGCGTCTGAGACCGCTCGGCTAATCCCGCGCGGCTTGTCGATTTGTCAGAAACCCTTCTGTAGTGCAGTGGTTAAGATACTTGGCTGGTGTGCTGATGGTGGTGGGAACGAGACCTGTCGCATGTAGATATCTGTTATATAATAACAGAATTGACAGTCGTCATTATTTTTATTCAATTAAGTGTGGCTGCATAATGTGATAACTTCACTAAAGTATAGTTGGTTTCAGAACGTCGATCCTTCCCTTGTGACCTCTCCTTGTTACTTGTAACTATGCATCCTGCATAAAATGCAATTCTACTTTCTGCCATTTTTTAAATTCTCTTTCACCAAGTCCTAGATCTACTGGGGAAATCTAGTAGGATAACTTGGACAGAGATGCGTTGAGACAGATTATTGAAGACTTCTATTAGGTGCAGAAAATTAGTCTTCATCTGCAGATACTTCTGCCAATACTTGGGAAAAAGATCGGCTGGACTTGAAGTATTACATCTCTGCGGAAGTGTTGGATTGAGGAAGGGGTTCATCAGGAGGCCAAACTAAAATTGTGGGCTAATTCCACAAAAGGTGGTTACAATGCTCAAATGATTTCTCGAAAGTCTGAAAGATGTTTTGCAAATATGGTTCTCCCAAATCTTCCTCCGAAGTCAGTCATTGCGATGGACTACGCTTAAGAGCATGACAGACAGGTAGACAAAACACTGACACGATGTAATACCAAAGTGACGGTGTTGGAATAGCTCCAAAAGAGGCTTGTTGCCTGTAACGAGACCATGAGAAAACAGGCTTTGCTACCTCTAGTTCAAGCACATAGACCACCCAAAAATGCATGTGATCGATGAAATGGCAAAGGAGAGAGGCCACATGGTCGTTTGATTATCACCCTATGGTAGTAAGTTGAGTGCAGTAGAACTGGCACAGGCAAAAGTTAAACAGTTTTTTTGGGAGCGCAACATTTCAGAGACATGTCCAAAGACAATCTGTTTAAGATTGAAGGTGAATCCCTTCTGACAGTAATTCATTATTACTGGGATGGGTAGTACTGCAGGAAGGTCCAACGGCTGGAAGAAAGTTGCTGAAGACGCCATGGAGTCGTCGAACTCGCAATAGACGAAATCATTATTAATACTGCTGAATCGAACATAGCGACAATAATGCATCGTGACAGATGATGAATATAATGAGAGTCATTCTCAGTGATTTATGTGTACTTACAATTCAGCATTACAGATCAGAACAAATTTTCTAAATTTTACTCTTTCTCATTGACACAATGTAAGTTTTACTACTGTTCTTTTTTTTAAATTCAGAATTGTCTATAACGACTGATATGGTATTAGTAGCAACAAGGAACAACATTCAACACGAAATCGTCAATTTCGATTTCACAAATCCTGTTAAGTTTTATTACTCCCGTGTCATGTCTCAGTTTTTACTTTCGTAGATGCGCAATACGTAGCAGCTGAAAGCTGGTAAGACGACAGCAAATAGATGGCTTGTCAACGTCGGTTAGAGCACAAACCGTATGTGAACGCAAGTGTGTTGCAAGCAATGCGTGACGTTAGAGCGCCATGTTACCCGGCAATGCCGCTCTCGCCTCGACAGCCTATGTGCTGGGAGTCGGTGGGTGGAGCGTGCTTACTCCACTCCCAGCATCCATGTCAGGATTGCCTCTACTTTTATGAACAAACTGCAGGCAGAGGTACAGAGGAGTGCAAAAACTGACCAAAAAAGGAGACAGTTCATGAGTTAACTGGTAGAGATACTGAATTCTACCTCCATGTTACAATCCTCTACGACGATAAGAAGTTTTCTGCTCGGTCTGCGATGGCACATGGACGCTGTTGCCACATTCTCATTTCTGTAGTGTCATTTCGTGGAAATGTCTACCGCTAAAGGCGGCGTTGGTAGTGGCACCGACAACAGTCGTCAGACGCTGTCACCAAATGTTGCCTGATAAAATCAGCTGACAGCTTGGTCACTGTGCCTCCGATCTCCTCTGTTAGTACTTGGTGGGGTCAGGGAGATTAGATTAGGTTGGAATCTATTCTGTGTATGAAGCAGGCTAAATTTTAACCTCCTAGGATGCGATGGCTACCACAGTGTCTCTGTGCTTGGAGATAGGAGCTGCACTGCGGCTTTTGCTCTTGAAAAGACACAGAATGCATGTGAACGAAAAGAACGTGGGAGTACTGTACACTCACTCCTTTACCAGAACACTCTTACGAGTACGTAAGATGAAAGGAGAAACGTTCTGTTACATAGTGGAGATTATTCATGGTAACCCTGAAAAGCAAGACTATACATACTTCGTACTGCTGAATTTATTTGAAGTGGTGCAAACATACATCAATTAACCATCAATGACTGTCATTCAGCATACATGTGAAAGACAAACAATGTTTAGAATAAAATGCTCTGAATACCTAAACCACTGAAAAGTGGAATCACATTTACTAAATTGGCAGACCACTTCGTATAATACAATCACCACTCCACTGGCATAATAAAGCCAGTCAGCAGTAATGATAATTTGCAGAGAGCCGATGCCCACCTACCACATCTCAAAAACAGATTCACTTCAGCAGTTTTGAGCAATCTTATTTTTGCAGGTTATAATTTACGCCTAAAATTTCCGATACTGATTTTGCCTACTTGTGGTTTCCAATAAACCTACAATTTCAGTCAACAGATTCTGAACTGTATCCCGATTATGATAATTTTCACTCTCAGGATGCCGCAAACTTCTTCTTTCTTGGACTAAACTTATCACTTTTCCATCGTTCATATTTCGTGTACGGGAACATGGGCCGATTTGAGTAAAGGTACCAAACTGATTTGGATTTCACTGATTATCTTCCGAAGTCTGCACGCTTGGGGGACGAGATGGGCTACACTGTGATCATGCATGTGGTGGTGCACTGATTTTAAAAGATTGTCTGATGTCTGCCATCGGTAGCAGATCCACTGTGACCGTAGCCTAAGGGTGCATTCACAGTGGGGCTGACAATGGTCATCAGATGCCGTCGCCAGACGCCTGATAACATCGGCTGACAGTTTGGAGTATCTCCTTCATCAGTTTTTGGCGAGATCAGGGAGGCTAGAATATATTCTTACCTATTTATGTGTCGGGAAAAACGTGACGAGTACTACACAATTTCCTCTGTTACTGCAATATTTGGGATGAAGGGAGAAACATTCCATTACGTACTCGAGACGATTCGTGATGACAATGAAAAGCAAGATTAGAAACACTCTGCACATATTCAAATAAATTCTTATGTCAATTAACCTTCAATGACTGTCATTCATCATAAATGTGAAAGAAACCCTACTGGCATAAAAAGGCAGTAAGCAGTAATAAAAATTCATAGACAGCTAATGACACAACCCAAAACAGATCCATTACAGAAATATCAGCTCCAAAATGGACATATGCCTCTTTCTCACTTGAAAAATACACTCCTGGAAATTGAAATAAGAACACCGTGAATTCATTGTCCCAGGAAGGGGAAACTTTATTGACACATTCCTGGGGTCAGATACATCACATGATCACACTGACAGAACCACAGGCACATAGACACAGGCAACAGAGCATGCACAATGTCGGCACTAGTACAGTGTATATCCACCTTTCGCAGCAATGCAGGCTGCTATTCTCCCATGGAGACGATCGTAGAGATGCTGGATGTAGTCCTGTGGAACGGCTTGCCATGCCATTTCCACTTGGCGCCTCAGTTGGACCAGCGTTCGTGCTGGACGTGCAGACCGCGTGAGACGACGCTTCATCCAGTCCCAAACATGCTCAATGGGGGACAGATCCGGAGATATTGCTGGCCAGGGTAGTTGACTTACACCTTCTAGAGCACGTTGGGTGGCACGGGATACATGCGGACGTGCATTGTCCTGTTGGAACAGCAAGTTCCCTTGCCGGTCTAGGAATGGTAGAACGATGGGTTCGATGACGGTTTGGATGTACCGTGCACTATTCAGTGTCCCCTCGACGATCACCAGTGGTGTACGGCCAGTGTAGGAGATCGCTCCCCGCACCATGATGCCGGGTGTTGGCCCTGTGTGCTTCGGTCGTATGCAGTCCTGATTGTGGCGCTCACCTGCACGGCGCCAAACACGCATACGACCATCATTGGCACCAAGGCAGAAGCGACTCTCATCGCTGAAGACGACACGTCTCCATTCGTCCCTCCATTCACGCCTGTCGCGACACCACTGGAGGCGGGCTGCACGATGTTGGGGCGTGAGCGGAAGACGGCCTAACGGTGTGCGGGACCGTAGCCCAGCTTCATGGAGACGGTTGCGAATGGTCCTCGCCGATACCCCAGGAGCAACAGTGTCCCTAATTTGCTGGGAAGTGGTGGTGCGGTCCCCTACGGCACTGCGTAGGATCCTACGGTCTTGGCGTGCATCCGTGCGTCGCTGCGGTCCGGTCCCAGGTCGACGGGCACGTGCACCTTCCGCCGACCACTGGCGACAACATCGATGTACTGTGGAGACCTCACGCCCCACGTGTTGAGCAATTCGGCGGTACGTCCACCCGGCCTCCCGCATGCCCACTATACGCCCTCGCTCAAAGTCCGTCAACTGCACATACGGTTCACGTCCACGCTGTCGCGGCATGCTACCAGTGTTAAAGACTGCGATGGAGCTCCGTATGCCACGGCAAACTGGCTGACACTGACGGCGGCGGTGCACAAATGCTGCGCAGCTAGCGCCATTCGACGGCCAACACCGCGGTTCCTGGTGTGTCCGCTGTGCCGTGCGTGTGATCATTGCTTGTACAGCCCTCTCGCAGTGTCCGGAGCAAGTATGGTGGGTCTGACACACCGGTGTCAATGTGTTCTTTTTTCCATTTCCAGGAGTGTATAATTTTAGAGACTATAATCTAGGCCTAAAATTTACACATGGATTTTTCCTGTGTTGCAAATGACATGCTGCTTTAAGTATGGATATGAGGCTGTAATGGCAAGACAGCCACAAAACATGTATAATGTAACATAAGGTAACGTTCAATACTGTACATTATCAATAAAATAGTGACTGTAGATCAATGAGTCTGAGACATAATCATATTATCTTCCCCAACTTCAGGATTCTATAAACTCCTTTCTTGCACTAATTTTACAAATTTCTCCCAACCCATATTTTATGAGGAGGAATGTCGGCCGATTCGACCACAGAAAACGAAATGATTTGAATTCCACTGTCTGTCAGCCCAGGTCTATTTTTACATTCGGGTGTTGAGACTGGGTACATTGAGACAGCGCATGTACTGATGTACTAATTTCTAAAGATGAGCCGCATTTAGTCAGTGCTGATCGTCTGCACTATTGTGTGTCAGTGCCACTGTGAACACAGCGTAACTTGGTTTATGTGGCAACAGTGTGCTTGGTTCACACAACTGCTACCTACACAACGCACTGATGTTCAACTACGCAGTGTTTGCTGCTACTTCCCTGTGGTTTTGTAAGATCTCAGAATTTGGAGAGTGGGTGCTGGAGCTAACATGCCATTTGACTGATTTCTGTTGACCACGAATGGGAGCAGTGATGTTTGATATAGTGTTTTTAATGTGTTTGATAGAATATTACGTTAACGGAAAACAGACTGCATGATGACTGGAAATAGAGTGTGTTCAATGTATTAGACAGGACAATAACTTGAAAATATTTCACACCATTTCATGTGAGTTTAATTTCTTGCCAGAAAACGACTTAAATAAAAGCTCTGTATCTTATCTTCAAAACGTGCAGGTGATTTTAGTAGCAAAAGTAGCATAGATATTGGTACTGTGGACCCAATTAACGAAATAGCTGCTGTCAACTTCTAGGTGAAAGCCCTGGTGAAGATCATCAACATGTCTTCCTAATAGGTCATTCTGAAGTCTTCTATCACTCTATACAAACAATTGAAAGAAAACAGCCCTCGGTCACTATTTTTAGCGAATTAACCGGGTTTCAATACTGCTAGGAGTGTCATTCTCAGAATTTAAATCAAAGAATGGTCTATATTCTATAACGTGGTCACAGAATTACGACTAAAAACGTGTGATAGAGTATAAGTACGGAATCATCGTGAAAGACTGGCAGTACTAATAAGTCATTTATAAAATAATAAATATGCCAAAAGGGCATTAGTCACAAAGATA
The DNA here is from genome assembly GCF_023898315.1 of Schistocerca nitens. Classification (NCBI taxonomy): domain Eukaryota; kingdom Metazoa; phylum Arthropoda; class Insecta; order Orthoptera; family Acrididae; genus Schistocerca; species Schistocerca nitens. The sequence continues at coordinate 583,001,274 of NC_064618.1, forward strand.
TTTAAGATAAAGAAAACTGTGATGGCGAACCACTAAGGGCTGCTCGTTACTTGCGTGGTGCAGGTTGCAAAACGGACACTATACAAACACCGAAATAGGATTGAAAACATTTATGACAGTGCCAGTGACTGCGCATCTTACTAACGCAGTTTTTCCAAGTTAAAGATGATTAAAGACGCCCTTAAGGTGGAGTACGGGTGAAAGTGGACTGAAACCTGTAGCTATATTTTCAACAGAATATAATACAGCTTCTAAAATTGACCTTAATGACATAATGAGTTTGTCTGGCCGAAAGTAAACACACGCAGATTAAAACTGATAAAAACACAAGTCATTAAAAGGAACATTGTCTCATATCTTAAAATATTGTCTCAGATCTTCACTATAGCCTTTCTTTCATTTTCTGTGGTTATTAAGTTACCCATTGAAACAATTTACGACGAAAGAATAAAGTCTGTTCTTTATTACATGTCGTGTTAAATCCAATGTACAACATTCTTGAACAACATTCTTGCTTTTTTCCTAGAGGTACGTCCAGTTTTAGTTATTGCCAACATTAAAATAATGAATTGTGTCACAATGACGTTGAACACCAAGAGGTAAAAAATAACATAAAATCTTTAAAAAATGAAATCGTGCTTGAAGAATTCAATAAAATATGGTATCCATATGACCAAAAGTGCAAAATAAAATTTACATTCAGTGGCCAGAATATTCTGGGTTTTAGCTCACAAAGAAAGAAAAATTTCGTGTCAACAAACTCCGGGCATTACTAAAAAGCCATAATGAAATGAAATGAAGCTGTCAATTGAGAGGGCGTTCGAGGTCCCATAAGAAGGATACCCATTGTGCGAGTGCCCTCTAAGAAATATTGCGTTAATAGAGAATTAAAGTTGACCTTTCAAGTTCCCACATCACTTAAGTGCACACATCTTCATAAAACTCAAATAGCTATTGGTGCAACAAGATAGTCGCACGACAAACCACACTCGACTCCTTCAGTGTTCAAATAATGGTTGGCAACAGTCAGGCGCCAATGTAAAGTAATATATAGTGTTATGGTTCTTTTCGTTTGCCAAAGGGATGTTCATTTCAACAGTGTGATCGCTGATCTGTATTTGTCCCTAGATTTAGGACGATTGTGGTGGAAACTCGCCGTCATTGGAACTACTGCCAGTCTGTGGTACCCAACAATGGGTGACACACACAGCAACCTTCATTTAATTAAATCATAATCACTACTGAAAATAAGCGTCACATCGAGCATGAAGGTTTTTGTAACGACCGTTATGAAACGCAGCTGTTCGGTACGGTGCAAGAGTTTTGTCGACGCTGAACGAAGATCTCTCTTAATTTTTCCATACACAACAACGAGTTGTAAGTGAGCAGCGGCTCGGTAACGTCGTTTACTTAGGATTCTGTGCACTGTGAAGTGTAAACGCATAGTGAATAGAGTAAAAAATAACCGATATTCGTACTTTTGTACCTCATGAACAACTGAAAACCAAAAATGAAAGTGAGGAAACCGAAATGTACACCATCAGCGATGGAATATCACAAGAAAGAGTGAGCCAAACACAAAATACCTCTTTTTAAAATTGTACTGTTGGATGAAATAAAGACATGGAGATTACCTCTGCTGGTTTTAAGTGCTTTGATAAAAAGGATTGTAGTCTCCTGGTCAGTATATCCAGTGTCGGAAATTACGTAGAAAAAAAAGAGACTGACGATTCCCTAAAGAATAAGATTCTATAAAGTCCTTAACAACCTGCCGGCCAGTGTGGCCAAGCGGTTAAAGGCGCTACAGTCTGGAACCGCGTGGCCGCTACGGTCGCAGGTTCGAATCCTGCCTCGGGCATGGATGTGTGTGATGTCCTTAGGTTAGTTAGGTTTAAGTAGTTCTAAGTTCTAGGGGACTGATGACCTTAGAAGTTAAGTCCCATAGTGCTCAGAGCCATTTTGAACCTTAACAACCTGACAAAAATTGTAATCTCAAGTATGACGTAGACAGCATAAAGAGAACATTTCAATTGGACTAGCTTTCACTGCATGCATGGTTGGTTTATTTTAAAGCAGTTAAAAGGTGCGCTTTGTAAGTCGTGTGCTTTTCCGGCCAAATATAACGCATGGTAGTCGTCATGACGCATTCACAAGCAGACAACTCACTACTTCCAAGAAGTTTCATGAATCTAAAAAAAATGCATATGAATTCCTACTGGCATAAAGATGTAGTTCATAATTTTGTTAATATTATGACAGACAAAACGACGTGTGCAGAAGGACTTGTCCGTGGGAATCTTGCGAAATTAGTGGAAACTGACCGCCCGGAGTTCAAATTCGTTTCTTTCTCGCGTACTGTTTTGTGCATTACTGTGCCTTGCTTTTAAGAGGAAAAACAAATCCAGATACTGTTTTTATGATTTGTTTCAGTTCAGAATACAGTCACGTTTCGAAACACTGAGGAAACATTTAGAAAGTGCTTTAAAAATGCCATTCCTATTTGTCATAGAAACCAAAATGATATATATTCTGAAACGAACTTTACTGTCATGTTGTGCATTATACCACAGGTCGTGCGTGAGCGGGAACACGATGTATTTTCCACAGAAGTCGATTTGAAAATTGATGTTGAAGTTTGTGCTAGTGGTTCACAAGCTCAAGATGAAGGATCTTATTCATACGACATTTTTAACTATCGGAAAACAATTATTTGGGAGAATATGTCTTACGACGACCAACAGAAAATAACGTAAATGGCGGACAAACTCTTTTTATGTTTGTAACACTGATCAGGTGCGAAAAGTGCACTGCCAACCAACAGCGGAAAAATATGAGCAGATAACAATGCCCTTAAAATTCCTAAATCACTCTTATGGAGGAAAGTGTTTTGCTCCTACTGTCATGAAAACCCACAGGCGCCCCTTCACGTCACTCATTACTCAAGAGATCGGAACCATAAAACTTTTGGGAGACATCAGACACAGACGTTGGACAAAACTATGCAACACTATAAGATGGTTCAAATGGCTCTGAGCACTATGGGACTTAACATCTGTGGTCATTAGTCCCCTAGAACTTAGAACTACTTAAACCTAACTAACCTAAGGACATCACACACATCCATGCCCGAGGCAGGATTCGAACCTGCGACCGTAGCAGTCGCGCGGTTCCGGACTGCGCGCCTAGAACCGCTAGACCACCGCGGCCGGCTAAACACTATAAGAAATGCATGCTTGAACATAAATGCACATGCTAGCCAAGTGTGCTGGTTGAGCTGTGTATTTGACCACGAAAGGATCCTGTGCGATGTCCTCAACACGTTGCAAGTGTCAGTCATGGTTAGAACAGAGTTCTCTCTAGTTGTGAGTAGCTTTGTCGAAGCTAAGTGAATTCAAAAGGGGAGAAATTATTGGTGCTCGTATGTTGGGTGCTTCTATAAACAAGATAGCCGAAGTGTTTTGTGTTTCAAGAGGCACCGTATCGAAATTTTATACCGCATACAGGGAAAGCGGGAACACATCATTATCGACAACGTGGACGAAACTGTGTTGAATGATCGTGACGAACGTTCGTTGAAGACTTTGACGAAAAGTAAGAGGATGACAGCTGAAAAAGTCACTGCAGAACTGAATGATGCACTTGGGAACCCTGCCATCGGCAAAACAACACAAAATGAGGTCCAAATAAAAGGGAAATTCAGGGCGAGCCGTAATTCAAAAACCACTCATGAGTGATGCAAATGTCCGTAACGGGGAAATATGATGTCGAAGCCATAAAAGCTGGGCTATGGAGGAATGGAAGAAAGTCGTTTGGTCGGATGAGTCTTTTAGTTTCCAGCTTCTGACCGAGTTTATGTCCTAAGAGTGAAACCTGGCGGAGGTTCGGTGATGGTATGGGCAGCCATATAGGTGTACTCCGTGGGCTCTGTGGTTACACTACGAGGTCACACTACTGCCAACGATTTGGTGACCATTGTGGCTGATCATGTCTAGCAGATCATGTCCGTCGCGTGGCACAATGGTCGTTCCCCAGTGGGGAAGCTATGTTCCAAGACGGCACGTCTACAGTTTACACTGCCCGCGTCATCCAGGACTGGTTTTGTGAGGACGAGAATAAACTGTCGGATCTCGCCTGGCCACTACATTCGCCAGATCTCGGTACTACTGAGCCTTTGTGTTCGACTTTGGAGAGAAGCGTGCGTGATCGCTGTGCATCACTGCCAACGTTACTGCAACTTGCCACTACTTTGCAGGAAGAATGATGTAAGATTCCCTTGGAAACCACAATGGACCTGTACGAGTATTTATCGATCCCGAAACGACTGTAAGCTGTTTTGAATGACAAAGATTTTCCTGCATAGTATTAGGCACGGTAATGGGTTGTGCTTTTGGTGTTTCCACATTTGTGTCCACTTCCTGTAAACCGATTTTTTTTTCTTTCACTGAGACACATATCTCTGGTGACAAGCACACCTGCATGTCTCCTCCCCTTTACTTATCACACTGGCGTAAACAATATCCAAAGGGCTCTCAAGACATAGTGATCTTACTATCGTAACCTTAGACCACGATCGTTCCGCTGTCGAAGTCAGGCACCTACTATTCGACGTTTACGCTCCTTACACGGTGCATAGTATGATCTTATCACTGTAAACGAATATTAAAAAGAAGACGATTTATAACTGAGAAGCCCGCTGCATAAGCTTCCCTTACATACAGAATGCAGATGGCGTCACACCTATGTAATTTACACGCTTGTGCTATAGTGCTTATCATTTGCACATCTAACAAAGTACGCTTACACCTGTTACTGTCCTTCAAAGTAGTTACCAGCGTTGTGTAGAACCCGTTGCTAGCGATGTGGATGGCGCAGTATCCGTTAGCAGATCCTGTTCTGTTGATAGTGCCAATGGACTTGTCTTAAGTTATGGTGATTCTCGTGTACGACTGTGATGGTGTTAACCAACGCATTACGTTCCTCCATCGCAGACCGTCAATGCACAGCATTACTGTTCATTTTTGGAGCTTCACCTGTGACCAGCTTTGCGAAAGACGCGGCGACACTTTCTGCGCAACCCACCAATCATTTTGCACGACAATGCACGGGCGCATACAGCGCAAGCTGTGGCTGCTCTGTTCGGTCGATAGAACTGGGAAGTATTGTACCATCCACCATACTTCCCGGAATTAAGTGTTTGTGTCTTTGATTTGATCCCGAAGATGAAGGTACCACTTCGTGGCATTCGCTTCAAAACTGTTTCAGAGATTCGACAGGCAGTAAACCGCTCCATTCTCACCATCAACAGAACAGGCTCTGCTAACGGTATACCACGCCTTCCACATCGCTGGCAATGGGTTCTACACAACGCTGGTGACTACTTTGGAGGACAATAACAGGTGCAAACATGTAACTCTTTTGTATAGGTCGTGAATAAATAGTTGCCACTATTTAAGTTCCAACCTTCGTAATATTCCAGCGATCGTTAATTCCATGTGACTTCCCTGCTGATGTAGCCGCATACAGCTTTAACACAGCGTCGTTAGTTAGCTAATCCTGCAACTCGTAACAGCCACTTCGTGGTGAGTCTGCTTAGCGTCCACGTATAGCACAGAGAGCCTCCTTCCCTTTCCCTCTTGTGTTTAAATGTTTAACTGTGGGGTAGATGCTGACTCTGTTATTATCATCGAGTAATTCTGTATATGCTATATACGTCAAGCATTGTTGTTGTTGTTGTTGTTGTTGTTGTTCTTGTTGTTGTTGTCTTCAGTCCTGAGGCTGGTTTGATGCAGCTCTCCATGCTATTCTATCCTGCGCAAGCTTCTTCATCTCCCAGTACTTACTGCAACCTACATCCTTCTGAATCTGCTTAGTGTATTCATCTCTTGGTCTCCCTCTACGATTTTTACCCTCCACGCTGCCTTCCAATGCTAAATTTGTGATCCCTTGATGCTTCAGAACATGTCCTACCAACCAGTCCCTTCTTCTTGTCAAGTTGTGCCACAAACTCCTCTTCTCCCCAATTCTATTCAGTACCTCCTCATTAGTTACGTGATCTACCCATCTAATCTTCAGCATTCTTCTGTAGCACCACATTTCAAAAGCTTCTATTCTCTTCTTGTCCAGACTATTTATCATCCATGTTTCACTTCCATACATGGCTACACTCCATACAAATACTTTCAGAAACGACTTCCTGACACTTAAATCTATACTCGATGTTAACAAATTTCTCTTCTTCAGAAACGATTTCCTTGCCATTGCCAGTCTACATTTTATATCCTCTCTACTTCGACCATCATCAGTTATTTTGCTCCCCAAATAGCAAAACTCCTTTACTACTTTAAGTGTCTCATTTCCTAATCTAATTCCCTCAGCATCACCCGACTTAATTCGACTACATTCCATTATCCTCGTTTTGCTTTTGTTGATGTTCATCTTATATCCTCCTTTCAAGACACTGTCCATTCCGTTCAACTGCTCTTCCAAGTCCTTTGCTGTCTCTGACAGAATTACAATGTCATCGGCGAACCTCAACGTTTTTATTTCATCTCCATGGACTTTAATACCTACTCCGAATTTTACTTTCGTTTCCTTTACTGCTTGCTCAATATACAGATTGAATAACATCGGGGACAGACTACAACCCTGTCTCCCTCCCTTCCCAATCACTTCTTCCGTTCATGCCCCTCGACTCTTATAACTGCCATCTGGTTTCTGTACAAATTGTAAATAGCCTTTCGCACACTGTATTTTAGCCCTGCCACCTTCAGAATTTGAAAGAGAGTATTCCAGTCAACATTGTCAAAAGCTTTCTCTAAGTCTACAAATGCAAGACACGTAGGTTTGCCTTTCCTTAATCTTTCTTCTAAGATAAGTCGTAGGGTAAGTATTGCCTCACGTGTTCCAACATTTCTGCGGAATCCAAACTGAACTTCCCCGAGGTCGGCTTCTACCAGTTTTTTCATTCGTCTGTAAAGAATTCGCGTTAGTAGTTTGCAGCTGTGACTTATTAGGATGATTGTTCGGTAATTTTCACATCTGTCAGCACCTGCTTTCTTTGGGATTGGAATTATTATATTCTTCTTGAAGTCTGAGGATATTTCTCGTGTCTCATACATCTCGCTCACCAGATGGTAGAGTTTTTTCAGGACTGGCTCTCCCAAGGCTGTCAGTAGTTCCAATGGAATGTTGTCTACTCCCTCGGCCTTGTTTCGACTTAGGTCTTTCAGTGCCCTGTCAAACTCTTCACGCAGTATCGTATCTCCCATTTCATCTTCATCTACATCATCTACATCCTCTTCCATTTCGCCGGCCGCTGGTGGCCGAGCGGTTCTGGCGCTACAGTCTGGAACCGCGCGATCGCTACGGTCGCAGGTTCGAATCCTGCCTCGGGCATGGATGTGTGTGTTGTCCTTAGGTTAGTTAGGTTTAAGTAGTTCTAAGTTCTAGGGGACTTATGACCTCAGCAGTTGAGTCCCATAGTGCTCAGAGCCATTTGAACCATTTGAACCTCTTCCATTTCCATAATATTGTCCTCAAGTACATCGCCCTTGTATAGACCCTCTATATGCTCCTTCCACCTTTCTGCTTTCCCTTCTTTGCTTAGAACTGGGTTTCCATCTGAGCTCTTGATATTCATACAAGTGGTTCTCTTTTTTCCAAAGGTCTCTTTAATTTTCCTGTAAGCAGTATCTATCTTACCCCTAGTGAGATAAGCCTCTACATCCTTACATTTGTCCTCTAGCCATGCCTGCTTAGCCATTTTGCACTTCCTGTCGATCTCATTTTTGAGACGTTTGTATTTCCTTTTGCCTGCTTCATTTACTGCGTTTTTATATTTTCTCCTTTCATCAGTTAAATTCAATATATCTTCTGTTACCCAAGGATTTCTACTAGCCCTCGTGTTTTTACCTACTTGATCCTCTGCTGCCTTCAGTACTTCATCCTTCAGAGCTAACCATTCTTCTTCTACTGTATTTCTTTCCCCCATTCCTGTCAATTGTTCCCTTATGCTCTCCCTGAAACTCTGTACAACCTCTGGTTTAGTCAGTTTATCCAGGTCCCATCTCCTTAAATTCCCACTTTTTTGCAGTTTCTTCAGTTTTAATCTACAGTTCATAACCAATAGATTGTGGTCAGAATCCACATCTGCCCCTGGAAATGTCTTACAATTTAAAACCTGGTTCCTAAATCTCTGTCTTACCATTATATGATCTGTCTGATACCTTCCGGTATCTCCAGGATTCTTCTATGTGTACAACCTTCTTTTATGATTCTTGAACCAAGTGTTAGCTATGATTAAGTTATGCTCTGTGCAAAATTCTACCAGACGGCTTCCTCTTTCATTTCTCTCCCCCAACCCATATTCACCCACTATATATCCTTCTCTCCCTTTTCCTACTCTCGAATTCCAGTCACCCATGACTATTAAATTTTCGTCTCCACTACCTGAATAATTTCTTTTATCTCATCATAAATTTCATTAATTTCTTCATCATCTGCTGAGCTAATTGGCATATAAACTTGTAGTACTATAGTAGGCATGGTCTTCGTGTCTATCTTGGCCACAGTAATGCGTTCACTATGCTGTTGGTAGTAGCTTACCCGCACTCCAATTTTTTTATTCATTATTAAACCTACTCCTGCATTACCCCTATTTGATTTTGTATTTATAACCGTGCATTCACCTGACCAGAAGTCTTTTTCCACCTGCCACCGAACTTCACTAATTCCGACTATATCTAGCTTTAACCTATCCATTTCCCTTTTTAAATATTCTAACCGACCTGCCCGATTAAGGGATATGACATATCACGCTCCGATCCGTAGAATGCCAGTTTTCTTTCTCTTGATAACAACGTCCTCTTGAGTAGTCCCCACCCAGAAATCCTAATGGGGGACTATTTTACCTCCGGAATATTTTACCCAAGAGGACGCCATCATCATTTAACCACACAGTAATGCTGCATGCCCTCGAGAAAAATTACGGCTGTAGTTTCCCCTTGGTTTCAGCACAGCAAGGCCGTTTTGGTTAGTGTTGCAAGGCCAGATCAGTCAGTCATCCAGACTGTTGCCCCTGCAACTACTGAAAAGGCTGCTGCCCCTCTTCAGGAACCATACGTTTGTCTGGCCTCTCAACAGATACCCCTCCGTTGTGGTTGCACCTACGGTAGGGCCATCTGTATCGCTGAGGCACGCAAGCCTCCCCACCAACAGCAAGGTCCATGGTTCATGGGGGTAGACGTCAAGCACAGAACAAAATATTCTAAGTATGCTTGGAGAGATAAGACAATTTGTTGCGGAGGCGACGCATAATGAGGAAACCGTGATGGTTGCGAGTCGGAGGGGCAGTACGGCCACGTCTCCGGGCGCCACGTCCCGCCAGATCATCACCACGTCGCGCACGTCGTGGGCAGAGCAGAGCGGAGTCCGTAATGACAGCGGAGGCCGCAGTGCTAATGGCCACACCATCCTTCTCGCCCCCGCCCCCGCCCCCGCAGCGCCACAGACGACCCGGGCAACGACAGTGACACCACGGCGGCAGAACGGCCCGGTCGCTCGCGCGACGGGAAAGGTGACGGAGCGGCGTACTGCGTAATTAACTTTGTTACCGCCACCGGCGCCAGAGGTCAGACATTCTGTAGGCGGGAGGCCACACCGTGGCCGTTAAGCATAGTAGAGATATCTCTGGACTGAGCATTCGGGTGCTGCACATGTTCTCAACATAAAGGTTGGCTTGTCACGTGATCTCGGGTCGAAGCTGTTTGCTTATGCCTCTCCGCAGAGTTCGGAACGTAAAATGTATGTATTTATTGCGTTTTCATCATTTGTTTGGTCGTGATACCAGTGGTGAATAACTGTATTTGCTACAGGTGCAAAGAGAAATACAAGAAAGGAAAAAAGTCTGAGTTGTGTTGCTACACTGACGAACTCTGCTATTTTGGTTGCATTTTGAATAAATATTTTACATGTGGAAAAGTGTGTGATTGTAGAGGGAAGTCTTTGGCCATCTTCTCCAGTAAATTCTAATAACGAATTCCATAATGGTGCTCGCAGACATAAAAGGCAACTAAAATCCAAAGCTTGAAAAATTTCCATTTCTTTTTTATGGATCGAACCTCAAAAGAGACTGAATAGGAGTTAGATTTTTTTCCCTCTTGATACATTTCTGACAGCTCACACCTGCGTAATGTAAGATACTTTACAAATTTGAGTCAAGTTGTTAGAGATTGATTTTTTCAGTTAAGTTGTCAGAGATTGATTTTTTCTATTGTAATGAAAATTCACTACCTTTTTGTGCCTGTTTTTTTTTTCAAATTCAAGAATATATAGGTTTTTGAAAAAGGGCTGTGTTAGGTTACGCAGAAGGGATTGTATAACATTTTTTCAAAATTTTAAGCAAATTGCTAGGTAGATCCTACTAAAATATGTACTTTGTATGAAAAATAAAAGTTTTGGGAATCGAGCGACGAAGTTTGGATTACCGTTTTAGTGTATTCCCGGTCCACAGGATGGCCTGTCTTCATCTCCTGGAAACTATTCCTACCAGCTTCCTCTTTGTCCTCCTCATGTTTACTCTGCATTGTATTTCTAGGCTGCTTACAGCCCTGTCAGCAGCCCAAAGATCTTCCTTGTCTAAAGCAAGTATCGTTCGTACCATGTTGGAACCTGTCTTCATTCCCATACTTCGAAATACTTTGCACCTTACAGCGGTGCCATAATTGAAAGTAGCAACAGAACCATACACACCAAAGTGAAGTGTTTCTATTCCAACAAATCAGGTATTCGAGATTCTTGACTATATAACACTATTTACACTTTCATTAGGGTGTTGAGTTTTTCCATGAGCACACTTTTTCAACTCTTCAGGTGCTGCTAAGTCTCCGAAAATTTGTTTTATCACCTCCATTAATGTATCAGGCGGACTATGTTCATGAGTGTACACTTGACCCGTAAGCAATCTCTTGTTGTACTGTTTTCTCCTTTGGGACGCAAGCAATGCTGGGGACTTTCATAGTTTGAAAAAGTATGGAAAAAAGAGCCCATTTCGTCAACACGGTGTGTGTTTTCCTAATAGCCATTCCATAATAATTCCGTGTTTTGTAAATTACACTGTCAGTTAACCTTCCATTCCCATCCAGCCCTTTACCACCACTGAGTTTTTGTTTTTACACGAAGTTTTCAGTCACTGAAGTCTTGCTCCCATTCGTTTCTGTACATGTCCAATACATTCAAATTTCTGCGCTACAGCATCATCCCCATACGGCTTCAGTTCTTGAATATGTTTGAAACTTTTATAATCACCGTCACCAAGGTAACTGACATACCACACTATTTCACACGCAACGTAACATTGAAATATACAAGCAAAACCAGCCACTACCTGTCCACTATCTGTGAAAGTTTTGCGGACCACTATGGTCACGATTGTATTGAACGAAAGTATATTGTCACAATATCTACAGTAACTGATTTGACAATAATGTGTTACAAACTATCTTTCCGATGATGTCGGGACAGTAGTTGGGTTATTGATCTTCCTATCAATATGGCTTTGCGCTGGACCGAATATCGAAATCAGAGATTGTGCTTTCCGCGGGCTCATTGGTAACAATCTGATGTATTTATTTACGAGTGCTTTTCGCTCGCAAGTACTCTACCGCCTGAGTACCCAAGCACGACTCACGACTCGTCCTCACAGCTTTACTTCCGCCAGTACCCCGTCTCCTATCTTCCACATTTCACAGAAGTTCTCCTGCGAAATTTGCAAGACTAGCACTACATCTACATGGATACTCTGAAAATCACATCAAGTGCCTGGCAGAGGATTCATCGAACCACCTTCACAATTCTCTATTATTCCAATCTCGTATAGCGCAAGGAAAGAATGGACACCTACATCTTTCCGTACGAGCTCTGATTTCCCTTATTTTATCGTGGTGATTGTTCCTCCCTATATAGGTCGGTGTCAACAAAATATTTTCGCATTCGGAGAAGAAAGTTGGTGATTGGAATTTTGTGAGAAGATTCCGTCGCAACGAAAAATGCCTTTCTTTTAATGATGTCCAGCCCAAATCCTGTATTATTTCTGTGACACTCCCTCCCATATTTCGCGATTCCGATGTACTCCGTCAGTCCTACCTGGTAAGGATTCCACACCGCGCAGCAGTATTCTAAAAGAGGACGGACAAGCGTAGTGTAGGCAGTCTCCTTAGTAGATCTGTTACATTTTCTAAGTGTCCTGCCAATAAATCGCATCTTTGGTTAGCCTTCCCCAAAATGTGTTCCTTTCAATTTAAGTTGTTCGTAATTGTAATACCTAGGTATTTAGATGAATTTACGGCTTTTAGATTAGACTGATTTATCGTGTGACCGAATTTTAACGAGTTCCTTTAAGTACTCATGTAGAAAACCTAACACTTTTCGTTATTTAGGGTGAACTGCCACTTTTCGCACCATTCAGATATCTTTTCTAAATCGATTTGGAATTTTTTTAAATCTTCTGATGACTTAATTAGTCGTGACGAACAAGAAGTCGCCTAGTAAGCAAACAAGCATTGGTTTCAGAGTTGCAGTTTCATTTGCTGTCGATACAAATATAATAAAAGTGGGTTAAAATGTGTTACGAAGGCATCCTTTTCACATCAAATACTTCTCTTCTTTGTTATTCGAAATATATCAACGAAAACGAGTTACATGAACGAGGCCAAATGTGTCATATTACTAGAGTAAATACGCATTCAAGAATAGAAAAACGTTCGACATTGCCTTCCTTACACTATGTTATTCATGTAAGCGCTGTAACTTTCAATATTTAAAAAAGCTGCTTGCACACGACAGAAATAATGAACAAAAGTAATAGCAAACACTAGTCTGCTAATGTTTTAGGCTATTTAAGATGGCAGCAGGTTCTGACCACTCTGGCTTCAAAACAACATACGGCGTAAGTCTATAGCGCGATCTTCCTCCTTTTTTTAACTCCATGTTGGGAACACAAAATGTGTTCTGCATATCTGAATAGTGACTCAATGCATATTTCCACTCGACGCCGTTAAGCAACGAAACACACTCAAATGTTCGCCTCTGCGCTTGTTTATCAATATTACTCAAGCTGAGTATAACCAATTGGCCCTCAGCCTTTGAGAAACAGATCTCAAGATCGTTTTTCCCCACGTGAAACCTTGCAGCTGTCTGTCACGTATGACATAACATTTTCGCTACGGAACTTCAGTTTACTTATTTCGTCCTGGTACGCAAAAGGCATAGCAAATGATATACTTTTTGTTATGTTAGTGCATGTTGCTCACTATAGTAATTCCAAAATCTACAACGTGAGAGCCGTACAGAGGTTATCCTGCTTCCCTGGTAGAAACCCCAATTCTGCGCCTTCCTCATGGTCCCCATCCCCAACCCAAGCGCCCACCAATGAAACTACATTTCAGCAATTGTTTTCTACACAGAAGTAGCAAATTTTATGACTTTCTAAATGGCTTCAGAAAAATGAAGCATTATTCAAAAGTATTACTAAAATAAACTACGCGCATGATCAGAGGAAACAGAATACCTTGAACGACTAGAGATAGGACGTTCATACTCACATGACACGTACAACAGTATGTTCTGCACAAATGATTAGATTTAGAAACCTCAGTTCATAGATGATATAATGGTAAGACCACAATCTATTGGTTATGAACTGTAGATTAAAACTGAAGAAACTGCAAAAAGGTGGGAATTTAAGGAGATGGGACCTGGATAAACTGAAAGAACCAGAGGTTGTACAGAGTTTCAGGGAGAGCATAAGAGAACAATTGACAGGGATGGGGGAAAGAAGTACAGTAGAAGAAGAATGGGTAACTCTGAAGAATGAAATAATGAAGGCAGCAGAGCATCAAGTAGGTAAAAACACGAGGGCTAGTAGAAATCCTTGGGTAACAGAAGAGCTACTGAATTTCATTGATGAAAGGAGAAAACACAAAAATGCAGTAAGTGAAGCAGGCAAAAAGGAATACAAACGTCTCAAAAATGAGATCGACACGAAGTGCAAAATGGCTAAGCAGGGATGGCTAGAGGACAAATGTAAGGATGTAGAGGCTTATCTCACTAGAGGTAAGATAGATACTGCCTACAGGAAAATTAAAGAGACCTATGGAGAAAAGGGAACGACTTGTATAAATATCAAGAGCTCAGATGGAAACCCAGTTCTAAGCAAAGAAGGGAAAGCAGAAAGGTGGAAGGAGTATATAGAGGGTTTATACAGGGGCGATGTTCTTGAGGACAATATTATGGAATTGGAAGAGGATGTAGATGAAGATGAAATGGGAGATATGATACTGCGTGAAGAGTTTGACAGAGCACTGAAAGACCTAAGTCGAAACAAGGCCGAGGGAGTGGACAACATTCCATTAGAACTGCTGACAGCCTTAGGAGAGCCAGCACTGACAAAACTCTACCATCTGGTGAGCAAGATGTATGAGACAGGCGAAATTCCCTCAGACTTCAAAAAGAATATAATAATTCCAATCCCAAAGAAAGCAGGTGCTGACAGATGTGAAAATTACCGAACAATCAGCCTAATAAGTCACAGCTGCAAAATACTAACGCGAGTTCTTTACAGACGAATGGAAAAACTGGTAGAAGCCGACCTCGGGGAAGATCAGTTTGGATTCCGCAGAAATGTTGGGACACGTGAGGCAATACTGACCCTACGACTTATCTTAGAAGAAAGACTAAGGAAAGGCAAACCTACGTGTCTTGCATTTGTAGACTTAGAGAAAGTTTTTGACAATGTTGACTGGAATACTCTCTTTCAAATTCTGAAGGTGGCAGGGCTAAAATACAGGGAGCAAAAGGCTATTTACAATTTGTACAGAAACCAGATGGCAGTTATAAGAGTCGAGGGGCATGAAAGGCAAGTAGTGGTTGGGAAGGAAGTGAGACAGGGTTGTAGCCTCTCCCCAATGTTATTCAACCTGTATATTGAGCAAGCAATAAAGGAAACAAAAGAAAAATTCGGAGTAGTTATTAAAATCTATGGAGAAGAAATAAAAACGTTGAGGTTCGTCGATGACATTGTAATTCTGTCAGAGACAGCAAAGGACTTGGAAGAGCAGTTGAACGGAATGGACAGTGTCTTGAAAGGAGGATATAAGATGAACATCAACAAAAGCAAAACGAGGATAATGGAATGTAATCGAATTAAGTCGGGTGATTCTGAGGGAATTAGATTAGGAAATGAGACACTTGAACTAGTAAAGGAATTTTGCTATTTGGGGAGCAAAATAACTGATGATGGTCGAAGTAGAGAGGATATAAAATGTAGACTGGCAATGGCAAGGAAATCGCTTCTGAAGAAGAGAAATTTGTTTACATCGAGTGTAGATTTAAGTGTCAGGAAGTCGTTTCTGAAAGTATTTGTATGGAGTGTAGCCATGTATGGAAGTGAAACATGGACGGTAAATAGTGAAACGTGGACGTTAAGTAGATTAGACAAGAAGAGTGTGGTGTCACCGCCAGACACCACACTTGCTAGGTGGTAGCTTTAAATCGGCCGCGGTCCATTAGTACATGTCGGACCCGCGTGTCGCCACTGGCAGTGATCGCAGACCGAGCGCCACCACACGGCAGGTCTCGAGAGACGGACGAGCACTCCTCCCAGTTGTACGACGACTTTGCTAGCGACTACACTGACGAAGCCTTTCTCTCATTTGCCGAGAGACAGTTAGAATAGCCTTCAGCTAAGTCCATGGCTACGACCTAGCAAGGCGCCATTTGTAACATTGCATGTATCTTAATAGTCTCACTTGATTCGTCAAGTGCGATGTACCACAAGTATGGAATAAAGTTAAGTATTTCCGCAGCTACGTACTTTTCTTTATAGCATTCATTACGTATCTTGTTTCAGACCTCACGCCATCCTTCGTGCGCTTATAGCGTGCATTTCGGCCCCCTCAAGCACACTGTGTCGGCACCTCTGTCGACACAACAAAGAGAATAGAAGCTTTTGAAATGTGGTGCTACAGAAGAATGCTGAAGATTAAATGGGTAGATCACATAACTAATGAGGAGGTATTGAATAGGATTGGGTAGAAGAGAACTTTGTGGCACAACTTGACTAGAAGAAGGGATCGGTTGGTAGGACATGTTCTGAAGCATCAAGGGATCACCAATTTAGTATTGGAGGACAGCGTGGAGGGTAAAAATCATAGAGGGAGACCAAGAGATGAATACACTAAGCAGATTCAGAAGGATGTAGGCTGCGGTAGGTACTGGGAGATGAAGGAGCTTGCACAGGATAGAGTATCATGGAGAGCTGCATCAAACCAGTCTCAGGACTGAAGACCACAACAACAACAACAGTTCAGCATGTGGCCCATTGCCTAGTAGGCACGGTGTCTCCATTAGGTCCTGATAAGTTGCCCATCCGTGATGGTATCGACGAGAATAAGACGCCAGTAGTGTCCTGTGATGTAGCCATCCAAGCTGCATCCATCTGGATCCACAGTTCATCTGTGGTGGTTGGCATTGCGTCAGAAAGCTGCACCTGTGATTTCACCATATCCAACAAATTTTCGATTGGCGACAAGTCTGGTGATCTCGGGGGCCAGGGCAAAAGGCCGACATCCTGTGACATCAAGAAGGCACTCGTTCATGAAGTAACATGTGGTCGTGCATTGTCTTGCTGAAACATGACGTCTGGGGTGTTGTACAGGAAGGGTATTGCTTCGGGTCGTAGGATGGCTTTAACGTTTGTCCGTGGGTCACAGAGCCCTGGACACACACCAGCTGTGATTTGTGGTTGCATCCAATTGAATCCCACACCATGAAACCATGAGTTGTCGCTGTATGTCCTGTGCGAATGCAGTCACTGTGATGTCGCTCCCCCTGTCTATGGCGAACCAAAATGCGTCCATCATTTTCCCATAAACAGAACCTGGATTCGTCCAAAAACACTATCTGATGCCATTTCTGTCCCCAGTGATGTCGTTCCGTACATCAATACCGTCTAACATGTTTCTGCACTTTCGTCAACGGTAAATGGAGAAGTGGGCGACGCGCATGTAACCCATGCCGTAACAAACGGCGACTGTCACCCGTGGTAGTGAATGATGTGCTACACTTTCATACTGTTGCGCCAGAGTTTAGGAGGATGCAGATATGTTCTAGAATGAGATTCGTATGAGCTATCGATCTTCTCTGGGAGGGTGGGGGGGGGGGGGGAGGGTTGATCTGGGTGGTGCAACCTGACCCATCCGGTCGTGTTCTACGGCCTTCCGTGAACCATTCTGCACACACCCGTTGCACAGCTGAAGCACTTCATCCCACAAGAACAGCAATTTCCCGGATGAATGCACTACATTTTCTCACGCCTCGTTCAAGCTCGGTGATTTGACGGTACGGTTTGCGTTTCGCGCATACGTCTGCGAGGTATCCTGCACGTCTGCTCAAGTCACACTGATCCATTAATTTCGGTTTATAGCGACAACGAGAGCCGCAAGTACATGTTACCTGTGGGGGTGCTGCGCCGCTACATCATGTTGACCTTGTACTCGTAGTTCGACATGGTTCAAACGCTAATCATTTCTGCAGAACATACTATTGTGAACGTGAACATTCTATCTCTAGTCGTTCAAGGTTTTCTGTTTTTTTCCTGAACGTAAGTGCATATTGATATAAAATGTTGCACACAATAGATTAAACATTCCACTGGAGGACCCAAGTTAAAAGTTGTATAATTTCTCTGAAAAGACTGAAAGCAAAACAAAATCTTTATCTTAACAATAAACTGGTGGTTCATCTGCTTATTGTCATTGTTGCTCTCTTGGTACTGTCAACTTGTACCAGGTATGAGTACTGAAACGAAATTATGGACATTTCGCGTCAATATTGTACCAAAAGTAATGTTCATTTGTGAAATATCGATATTCGCGAGTGTGGTTTTCAGGTTCGCTTTCGAAAGTAAAGGAAAATATCAAAGTGTACGCTCCAGTTGTTTCAGGAAATGTTGGGAGATTTCATAACTGTAAGTACGCAGGGGAAGGGGGAGGGGGAGGGAGAGGGGGCTTCGCTTAGTTACTTTAGCGTAGTAAGTGATTTGCAGTTGAAAGCTTTTTGAATTTGTGCAAACAGTGCCATCTTGTATTGTTGTTGGATGTAATTCTCACAGTCGGAACACTGAATGGAGTGAAGTAGTGCTCTATGCTTTCCCTCGCGGTACACGTTAGCTGAAGGTTGTCGAAGAGCTGTGAAAACGCTGTGGATGTTGAAGAAACTGGAATATGCTCTCGTCATTAAAAAGAAAAAAAAAACTGTTCATGTTGGCAACTTGCGTTCGAGACCGCTAAATTAATCGCTGAAACGAGTACTTAAGGAGTGATGCATTTCCATTATGTAATTTGCTTTGTAGTAGTAGCGCCAGCAACGGCACACAGCATGCAACAGAACTTGACATACACTGAAGCAGCACAGAGACTTTAGAAAAGCCTTAACCATAAAAGAAGAGTGCTGATAAATTTAGTTGTTTGTAATGATAAGGACAGAATCAGTTTACGCAATTCTGTAGCAGTATTACAGAGGAGAAATGATCTCCAGAAAAACATGTGCATTGAAGCTGCAAGTGCGTAAGAAAGATTTTTGATGTCATCCTCACCAACGATACGACTTGTGAAGATAACAAAAATGGATTTGGGTCTCGTGAAATTTATCGAATACTGGGCAAAATATTTTCACCGAATCAAATCATAAGGTTGTTACAATGGGCGTCAAAGGGCGTCTGGAAGTCGATTACATTGTGCGCCGTTTCGCAGAAATGTCATAATTTTCTCAGGGGAAAAGTCGGATATCCTCTACTTGCAGTGTCAACCTTGCTTTCGTGGGTAAACCGCAGTTTTGGTTGCCACCCACGTGTTTTGAAGGAAATTTAGTTAGATTAACTAATTCAGATGCTTTCTACAAATAAGGCACTTGTATAATGTCTTGAGTGAAAAAGACAGTGTCCATGTATTAGCTTGAAGTTCTTTTAAAGTTGTGACGAATACAAAATAAAAATGAGCGGTGTATGGGTCTTGTTTACTCGTTAAAACTTTTCTCAGAGCCAACTTAGCAAATTGCATGCTCATTTTGAACACTTACGGACTCTGACTGAAAACTGCAAAAACTCCGGGCTTTTTTATCGTGTTTCGATTCGATAGATGCTTGATTTAAAAAAAAAAATCAGCGGTGTCTCTTTAAGAACTGGACAAGTCACATAATGTAACGTTCTAGCAATAGCTCAATAGCGGTCTATGTTTAATTATTCCAGTAGACTCTAAAACATACCACTAATACTTCGCACACATGGGCGTCCCACGAGTTACAGCGCTGTTCCCGAAGCGGACGCTGTTCCTTAGCGACGTCACATCGTCAGCCAGTAGCCGCACAGAACGCTTATTGCTCAACCTGTTTTTTTTACGGATCTTGAAAGTTGGTGTTGGCCCATAACAGACGTTCCCTGGCTTTCGAGAACCTCTGCATGTTGATTGTGATACACTACACAAGCTCTAAAACAATCTACAAGTTTTGTTAAGAACGAGATGTCTTAAGGAGAAACATAGCGATTAAGTGTCCTTTTCATTTCCAACTACCAATAACATTTTTTATTACCCTTAGTCATTTTATAAATCCCTTTACGTAAGTTTTGTATCATATTTACGTAATCTCTCCAGGTATATTAGGTTATAAAAATCTGGGCCTTGCGTTAAAGGTATATTTTCATGTAGACTAAACGTATTCTCACTAGGAATAGCTGCCCTCACTGGCCTCCCGCCTCCTCCCCCCCCCCCAATCCCCCTCCCTTCTGCTGTAGGCACCCCTGGTGACGTAGCAGATGACGGTTCAGTTCTTGCTCCCTCACGCCAATACATTAGAGCGGCCTATTGAGACTTCGGTTTATCATTTGGCGATAATTTTGCCCGTGTTGGCTGGGATCCCACGACTGTCAGGTGAGTAAGCACTATGATTACTCTGCAATTTACAATTAGGTGCCTGGCGGAGGGTTCATCGAACCACCTTTAACCTAATTCTCTACCGATCCATTCTCGAAAAGCGCGCGGTAAAAACAAACACTTAAATCTTTTGGTGCGAGTTCTGAGATCTCTTACTTTATTATGTGATCTTTTCTTCCAACGTAGGTGGGCACCAATAAAATATTTTCACACTCTGTGGAAGAAGCTGGTGATTGAAATTTCATGAGAAGGTCCTGCCTTTGTTTTAGTGACTGCCACCCCAGTTCGTGTATCATATCCGCGGCACTCTCTCCCCTGTTTCGCGGTAATATAAAACGAGCTGCCATCCTTTGAACTTTTTTTCGACGCCCTCCGACAATCATACCTGATGCGGATCGCACAGTGCACAGCAGTACTCCAGAAGAGGACGGACAAATGTAATGAAAGCAGTCTCTTTAGTAAATCTGTTACATTTTCTAAGTGTTCTGCTAATAAGTCTTTGGTTTGTTTCCCCACAGCATTATCTGTGTGAGCGTTCCAAGTTAAATTATTCGTAATTGTAATCCCTAAGCATTTAGTTGAGCTTACACCTGTTAGAGTTGTGTGATTTATCGTGTAACAGAAATTTAACGAATTTTTTTTGGTGCTGATGTGGGTAACTTCACACTTTTCTTGATTTAGAGTCAATTGCCACTTTTTGTACCATACAGATATCCTGTCAAAATCATTTTGCAGTTCGTTTTGATCATCTGATCACATTACATGACGGTAAATGACACCATTATCCGCAAACAGTCTAAGAGGACAGATCGGGTTCTCTCCCAAATCGTTTATGTAGATCAGGAACAATAGGGGGCCTATAATATTTTCTTGGGGAACACGAGAGATTCCATCTGGTTTACTCGACGAATTTCCGTCAGTTATTACGAACGTGATCTTTCTGACAGGAAATGACTGAAGAATCCTACGCTACTAACGACCTGGAGGATAGACTTATTGTTTGCTCGACTGCGCAT
Organism: Schistocerca nitens; assembly: GCF_023898315.1. Taxonomy (NCBI): domain Eukaryota; kingdom Metazoa; phylum Arthropoda; class Insecta; order Orthoptera; family Acrididae; genus Schistocerca; species Schistocerca nitens. The sequence continues at coordinate 583,022,272 of NC_064618.1, forward strand.
AACAGGCACGTCACGAATTTTGAGTGAGAGAAGACGCCTGTTTATAGCAAGGCAAGTATCCAAAGGGGGAGGGCAACGACATCTCATCGATGCGATTCCAGTGAGGCGGCAGCAGAGAGTGAGGCGCGCCGTCAACGACAGGACTGGAGACTTAAAACTACTTAAACCTAACTAACCTAAGGACAGCACACACATCCATGCCCGAGGGAGGATTCGAACCTGCGACCGTAGCAGTCGTGCGGTCCCGGACTGAAGTGCCTAGAACCGCTCGGCCACCGCGGCCGGCGCAACATGGCTAATTTCAGTTGAGTTCCAGTTATGTGTGTAGCATCATGATGGACGTATTTGTTTGCGGATGCTCTAGAGCAGGAATTCTCAAAATTTTCCTCTGACGGAACATTTTGAGAGCCAACGGCCTTGCCACAATGGTAACACCGGCTCCCGTCAGATCACCGAAGTTAAGCGCTGTCGGACTGGGCTAGCACTTGGATGGGTGACCATCTGGCCTGCCGAGCGCTGTTGGCTAGCGGGGTGCCCTCAGCCCTTGTGAGACGTACTAAGGAGCTACTTGACTAAAAGTAGCGGCTACGGTCTCGTAAACTGACATACGGCCGGGAGAGCGGTGTGCTGACCACATGCCCCTCCATATCCGCATCCAGTGCCGCCTGTGGACTGCGAATGACACGGCGGCCGGTTGGTACCGTTGGGCCTGCCAAGGTCTGTTCGGACGGAGAGAACATTTTGAGAGTCCTGAGACGCCTTGTTTATTTTGAACGTCAATAAAATTTTAAAAATTGAGATGAACTTGTTTTGTTCAGTGATTACTGAGCCGTGGCGCGGCTCTCGGGCGCAAGACGCTATCGATTACTCCTCTGGTTGAGGTTGGCACTACGTGCGATCGCGAGCGCCTCCTGTCGGAGCGGGTCCTAACGAGGGAGTGAGTGCGAGTACGGGAGTCTGGGGCGGACAGCAGGGGAGAACGGACATTGCGGCCGCACTCTGAGGCGGCAACAGAAGAGTTGTTGTGCACGGCCGAGAAGGGAGCGTTGAGCAAGGCGGCAGTCAGCATCGCTTTCCGGGGGACAGAGAGTTGCGGCAGTCCGGCGAGCAGACACCAGCTCCGGGAGCAGTGCTCCGGTTTGTGGACGTGACGTGGGTCGTATTTTGGCGTAGTATAGTTTGCTTGGTACGCATCTGCTGCTCCCTTTATGCCCACGTTTGTTGTTCTGTTCGTATGTGCATTGAAAAGGTTACGCTCCGGCTGGAACAGTGGCTTGTGCTTTACGTTCATGCACTCTGACTCATTTGTTTTGCTGCAGGCAGCTGTAATTTCAGAGATTTTTTTTCGTTGCGATTGTCTTAGCCCGGTGGTGCGTAGTATCCGAGAACAAGACAGCTAAGGTGTGACCTGTTGTTTTGGGGTTTGGAGTCCCGTTTGGGCAACGTAGTTATCACGCACACAAATGTATTGCTGCCGAGTGAGGTTAGTCCTAATCTTGTGGAACTAGCTTTCAGTGACTGGCTCGTCCGCAAATTAATTTAACCTTTGTGGTGTTGTTTTTTGCTTTCAATGGTGAATTTCTTGTCATTCATTTGTGTATGTTTTGCCGTTAATGATAACTGTAAGATAGCAAGGTCTTGAAGGTCTTGCGTATCGTGACCGTATTTTTGGCAACTGTTTAATTTGATTTCTTGTTTATCGGTCTGGTGAAAACTTATGCCAAGTTTACTAATTTCCGCCTGTGGTCCGGAAGTTGGTTTGAAGGTAAATCCGTTGGTAAATCTTTACTGGACCTACCTGTTGACTGATCTTGCGTTGAACTAATACCATTATTAAATCGTTTCTTGTGTGCTATAAATTGTATTACCATAGACAAGGAGACAGGGCACATTCTGTGGTCGAGGGGTAGGAACGGTTGCTGCTTTGCGCGTGGCGCCTTGTCGCTCGCTATCATTTGCCGCTTTAGTACGGTAGGCGTGAGAGTTGTTTGCTCGCGGTTGTATGGCCGCTAGTCAGCTGTGCCTGCTCCCGCTTCAGGGTGTGCCGTGTTTCCTTAGGCGTACGCCGACTTTCAGTCACTGTTACTCCTATGTTGCTGTCGGTCGCTTACCGAAACGTTAGTCTGTTTTAGCACGGTGGCCACTGGGCCGTGACGATGTCGGTTGATGACCAGCGTTGGGGCGGTCGTCCGCTCTGAGTGGCTTCGGTCGCTTGGACTTGGCAGTTATCTTCTGGTTAAACAGATCAAAATTGTTTATTTGCTGTAAATTCCTAAGTAGTGTGAGAAAAGTTGTAACTCAGCTTTTCATGATTTTACACAATTCAAGCATTTTGGTAAGGCATTTTCCTATCTATGTTTTATTTAAATGAGAATTCTTTATTGGGGTTATTCACCTGTAGAAGCTTAACATAAAATTTATAACTTAGCTTTCATGATTTTACTTAATTTAAGCATTCTTGTAAAGCAGTCCTTTATCTACGTTTTATTGATTGGTAATTCTTTACTGGGGTTATGCACTGGTTGAAGGTTAACATATTTTTGTAACCAAGTTTATGTCCTTGCTTAATTGAGATTTGTTAAGAGCCTTTATTGCTGGAAGATCATTAAAGCTTGGGAGCTTGTAATTGTGAATACTGTTGTCTGTCTGTTGTGGGCTACCCTTCGACTTCCGCAGCCAAGCTGTCCTACCTACCAGTACAACTACTGTGATTCTAGATCATAACTAGTAACACAGAATTTATAAACAAATTTAAAAAATCATAACTTTTTGTGGAGCACTTACTCGCTTCCCGCAGAATACATGTGTTGCGCAGAACGCAGTGTGGAAAGCCCTGATCTAGAAGAACGAAGTTGCCGTACGCGCCCAGCGATTGGCACAATGGTTTTTGGTGCCATTAGGCACACAACTGCATCTTTTCTAATTCGCTAAGCAGGTAATTTGCATAGCGGTCGTTACATGCATGACTTGTTAAGGTCGTTGGCTGTGCCCTATCTAAGGGGTCTGTGTGACAAATTTAAACAAGAACTCATGTGGCCCGTGATGTCCTGACCTATCTCGACAGAGGGGGTGTTCGAGCATTGGTGCGGTCAGCATGTTCTCACTAGCCGAATACATCTGGTCATGAGCTGCCGAAAGACTGGCACGCCACTGTTCGCCAGATACTTCGACTGATGAAATATGGCACAGAGTAGATAGAAAAAGAATGGAATGACGCACCATTATGTCATAACGAAAGATACCTGACAGAGCTGGTAATACAGTCCCGAGCGAGGTATTGCATTGGCTAGGGAAATGGACTCTCTTTCGGAAGGAGCGGTAACCATTTAAGGGAAATACCGGGATGATTACTTTGGAAAGGTCACGATCGACTTCCTTCACTATATTGTCCTTCCCGAGCCTGAGCTCCATCTCTAATGATCACATCATCGACAGGACGTTGATTTCTTAGTTAATCTCAAATCTTACGTGCATCATGTTAATGCCATAATCTTCCGCGCTGTAAGCAACACAAACCTGGCTTATTGGTGATGGTATACGTTTAGTGTTTGTCAAGAGTCCACGTTTACACTGTCCTTACAGCAGACAAATTGACACATGGAGAATACCGAACACATCGTACAACCCACACTGTAATTATTCGGACGCTGATACGGTGGATATCAGTAGTAGTGGAACATAATTCTGCGCCACTTTTGATATAAAATTAAAGAAAATTAATTGACTAATTACTTAAACTGACCAATTAATTTGGCAATCCCCAGCTCTTCGGAGGGTCCCCCTCCCCCTCTGGAAAAGCGCTCCCCAACCCTTCCCCTTGCTCCCTCTTCCTCTGCCTATCCCTCCCGTCCCCACCCCTTCTGGGACAAAATTGACGGGAAAAATCGCTCAATCTGTGTTGACCTACTGGAGTGGAAGAATCTCACGACGAGAAATTTAAATCAATGTCAAATAAATTGCAGGAGACAGGGCTGTGGATCTCTTTCTTTGACAGGAAAAGCAATGTGTTCAGTTGATGAACTGTTGGTGTTGAAGGGAGAGGACTTTCATAACCCTATTACGTGTAAGTTTTCAACTGAGGACTGTATCTGTAGCACCCTACACAAGGATGAGAAAGGAAAGGTAATGGAGGAGCGTAAGAACAAGGATACTTTTCAACAAATAATTATAACAAAGTGGGACGAGCTGAAGATACATTTTGGATCTCATACAGATAGTTGCTTGTGCTGTAACTGTCTACCTTTTTGGAAATGACCAGTCTATATTCCTAAGAGGCGAATGTGTGCTCTCCAACAACCCCAGACCAAATGAGCTAGTTCACAATTCCACCACCAGAGAGTGACTGAATTGGTGACATCATAGGTTTCTCCCCCCCTGGAAATTGCCGGGAACCAAAAGAAAAGCGACAATCCTCCCCTCCTCCCACTTGGAAATTGGGGGGAACGCTTCATTCAGTCACATGATCATGACGTAGGAGTCATAAGGTGAATACAGTGGCGCACTGTTCCCACTAAGTGGAAGATCCATTAGTGGCAGCAGCTGAGATCATCCAGGGCCTCCCAGGAAAAAGCGGAAAAGTAAGCGCTTATTATGTATCTTTGCTTTCGCTTCTTCTTCTTGGTGAAACCCCATGTCTTTGTTCCCGCGTATAATGGTTCTTCTTCTTCTTTGTTCAGTGGTCTACGATGGATCCAGACCTGCAGAGGTGCTCTCCACCTTGTCAGGGCAAAAAGTTGTCTCCAGTACGTCCAGACCTGTATAGGTGATCTCTAGCTTATTAGGACCAGAAGCACCCTCCACAGTGCCATCACCTACAGCGTCTGCTGGCACTTGGCATCCTGTAGCGCACCTTGTCAGCATGTTGGAGCACGACAATGGTCTGCTGTTGTCTGTCACACTAACCGATGAATACACCTAGCCTATCTCTAACTCGCAGAAGGGCACTGGGGGCCCTAAACAGCATGATTCAGATTGGTACTGGATTCCGACATATGCACCATCCGAGAACATTCCGTTGATAGTGCAAGGACAAAGTATAGATGTTGTGGACGAGAAAGTGCTGATTGCTCCCAGTGCGCTACTGCTTTTCCATTCAATAGCTAATTTAACTGCTAGTCGCTCAAAGTTTCTAAATATTGTTATAGGAGCAGCAGCAGACAGTGACTGGTGTGTTGTAATGGAAGATAGAAAATGTGTCAAAATGTTAAAGTGTTGTTTCCTGTGCTGTATCCTACATCAGTGTCCAGATGACTACTGAGTATTATTCATCACGTTATTCCACAGACATTTACTGTACTGGTCTGACAGTAATCATCACAACAGTGTACAGTGACACCACACGCTAGGTGATCAAGAGTTCTGTCCATTTATCTACACCATTCCGCTGTAATGAACTTATTTGGACTAAGTATGGTGTCAGCTCTTGTGTTGGAGGGACTGAACCGCTGGATGAGATGTGGGGTACAGTGACATTGTGAACCATTTTCGTGTGCATAGTATACATGTGAATGATGTCCGCAGCTCGTGGTCTTGTGGTTGCGTTCTCGATTCTCGCGCACGAGGTCCCGGGTTCGATTCCCAGTGGGGTCAGGGATTTTCTCTGCCTCAAGATGACTGGGTGTTGTGTGTCTTTCCTCAACATTTCATCATCATTGACTCGCAAGCCGCCGAAGTGGCGGCAGCTAAAAAGGACGTGCAATTTCGGCGGTCGAACACCCCGCATGGAGTCTCCCGCCCAACAATGCCGTACGATCATTTCATTTCATGTGAATGATTTAAAACAGTACTTCAGTACATATATCAATGCAGTGTCAAAGTCGACCTCGATAGCAGACATCATGCTAAATTAACGCATGGAATACCTGAGTTTTATGATGCACCTATTAGTTTGAGGAAAATACTTACTGAATATGCACAAGAAGCAGTTATTTACTAAATACTGTGCTGATGTGACGAAAAAGAATGAACCAGGGGACTTTATTATTACAGTATAGTGGATCCCCTATATGACTGCTGAATAAAACGTATATTATCAAAAACCGTCTGTTGTGTTTCCTTACCTCTCGTTATAATGTTGCTCAGCGGGAATTACTACAAAAGGGCGTCGTTCCTATGAGACTGTGACTGGTGTGTTGTGATGGATATCAAAATACCCTACATCAGTGCATAGATGGCAACGGAGGATTATCCATATTGTTCTTCCGCGGTAGATATACCTCACTGGTCTGACACTATTCGTTACAACAGTTTATGCTGGTACCCCACTCCAGGTAAAATTAGGGGACCTGACCATTTATCTACAGCACTCCAACGTTACGAACTTCTTTGGACTAAGTATGGTCTCATCTCCTGTGCTGGAGAGACTGAACCGCCGTTTGCTTTATGTTCAAGCTGCGTACAATGACATTGTAAACTATCTTCGTGCGCGTAGTGCACAGTGCTTCAGTTCATTCATATATTAATCTGATGCCAAAGTCTATCTCAATAGACGTAGAAGCCGTCCATGCCAAATGTAAGCATGATGTATGGTTGCTGAATAAAATGTGTGTTATCACAAACCATGTGCTGTGTTCCTTACTTCTCACTGCAGTTTTGATCATTTGGAATTGTTTACTGCGTAATCGCCGACAATATCTTCTGTACAATTTCTAGAAAGCCACAACAGCAGCTAGTTGCCTCACTCAATTCATCCTCGTGTTGTGCTGTGGAATGAAAATAAATAAATACAGAATATTGAATTTCTGGCATGAGAATGGTAAACTTATTTGCCATTACAATCAAAGTCTTCTTCTTTAGTCAGCATGACAGGCGAAACTTTGAGGTCTTCTCTGTAAATAGGTGTGAAAAGATGAGCGTGGATGAACTCTCTCTCAGGATGGTGCAGTTCATGGCTGCTAGTTGCAGTGGTAGTAATAGTGATACAGGCTAACGGTAGTTCCCTATCCTGCCCTGTTATAGCCAGAAGCTAATAAAGATCTAAACGTGCCATCTAACATGCACCAAGCGGGATAGTGCAGAGGGTACCACAATGGAGCCTCATTTTGGAGGTCAATGGTTCAATCCAGAGTCCGGCCATCCTAATTTAGATTTTTCGTGATTTCCCTGAATCACTTATGGCAAATGCCAGGATTGTTCCCCCCTCCCCCCCCCCCAAAGAGAGCAGCCATTTTCCTTCCCCATCCTTCCCTAGTCCAAGCTTTTGCTCCATTTGTAATGACCTTGTTGTTCCTGGGATGTTTAACACTAATCTACTCCTCTGCATAACAAACTTCATATGAGTAGTCTATAATGATTTCTGCACTTACCCAAGCAGATGCACAGTGCTAGAAAACACTATTCGTGCACTACGCCTGGAGCACTGTATGACTCGTTGCTGAGAGTACTTTTACACACCACAGCAGTGAGAGGTCTCCTGGGTGATGCAACCTGCCCTGGAAGTGCCTATCATGTGGCAATGCCTGTGTTAACTCTACTGGCTGCGCCCGCTGGTAAATGCCCGCACCTGTCGTTTGTTTCTGTGGCCAACCACGGACTGGTATGTGGTTCACTTTGTCTCGAGTCCTATAATGCCCCAGGGGTTCCTGAACCTGCTTGCATAGGCGCTGGTCTAGCTGCCTACCTACTTGCTCCCCAGATGACTCACTGGGCTTGCAGGTAACCTAACGTCCCAGGGGAGCCCAGCAGTGCCAACACGTCATTCCTTATCAACAATCATCCCTTATGCTCATCCCTTATGAACAATACTGGATGTGCATGAGTCAGCAGGCCAGTTGAACAAAGCTGTCTCGGAACACATACGAACTGGATGAATTTCCCAGAAACGCCACTCTTCCCTTGTTAGCTATCCACCAACCGTTCCATCCTTCCTGGAACAACAAGATGCTTAAAAATAAGCCTTCTGTGTTCTGAGAAGGACGCTGTGGCTTTGTGAATCACCTCTCCAGCCCCCCAAACGGCAAATGCGTCCTTAGAAAGACCGACAAAAAATGGTGTTTCCTGCCTCCACACACACAAGCGCTTGCTTCAAAGTCATCTGGAAAAGCTGTATGGCAGACACCTGGACGCTGACCTTGGTTTTGTTCTGGCTGACAACAGGTTTTCTGTGGAGGACTGGCGAACACAGGTGAACTGGAACATTGACCTTGTGAGTGGTTCCCATGCCAGAGGATTCCACACTCGCTTTGATATAGTCAACAGGTTTTTTTCTGGGAAGACCGGTAAGCATTGACAAAGACAGTCTTGGAGGAAGAAGAACTGCTTGGTGTTTCAGCTGAATTCTGTGGGACAACAACACCTATTGTGTCTGAACCTGCTGAGCAGGGTTTTCCTCTGTAGTATTCCCATTGGTTCCTGCCAAATGAGAAAGAAGAGCTTTAGTCTATATCAGCCATACCCCCTCCAAAGTCATCTTCATTCTGCTCTGGTCTGTGACTACGTTCAGTTGTCATCATTGGTGCACCCGTCTCTCTCTTTTGTCGAGTTGTTATCGTCTAACACTGCCATGAAGCATTCAGCATTTTCAAGCAGCGTCAGTGGCAGTGGGAAACGTCTGAGGTAGTACTTGGAGGAATTTCCATGTAAGTATATATTTCCATAGCAAGAGTTCATCAAATTAGCGTGTGTTCATTGCTCTGAGTCTTCAGATTTCAATGTATATCTTCGTTATTTCGTTACATACTCTAAGTGTTCAGTTTAAAACAAATGTACTGGCAAGTGTTCATCAAACCAACATCATGTATTTCATAACATGTTTTCGTCAAAACGAATTTATTAGCAAGTTTTTAGTTTTTGAAGAATATTTTCGCTATTTCATTGCTCTGCATGTTCAGATTTTCGAATTTAATAGCAAATGTTCATCATGTGTTCATATACTTTGTAGCATGATTTCTTTAGAATGAAAAAAAGTAGCAAATGTTCAGATTTCAAAGTATATTTTTGTTATTTCACAGCAGTAATTTATAGATTCAGTAGCATATTTTCACTAGGAAAAAGTTTCATTATTGTTACATGAGTCATTCCTGAAATAGTGGCTGACCTCGATCGGCAGCTGGAGGCTTAGAGGGTGCAGACTGATGGGCCTGTACAAGCCCAGCAGTAATTCAGCCGACAGAGCAGCTGTTTAGATGCTTATAAATAATTTGGTATTCAAATTTTATAGTATACTTTCGTTAGAAAATGAGTTCATGTTCAAATTTTGCGTGTTACAATTGTTGTTGCAGTACATATGTTAGATGGGATTGGTTCCAAACTCTTCTTGTTGTTACAGCTTCCAAGGAGGAATTGGATGGAAGAGTGCATGATGATGAGATGTCGGAGTGGGTGGAAGAAATGGAGCGAGAGCTGTGAGAAGTCCAGTCACCGAAACTCGACTGGGTGTAGGCAGTCACCAATGATGTCTGTGATATGGCGTTATTATCACTGTTGCTTCAGGTAATTAATGTACCCATATCTATTTTTAGCACGTATAATCGCTGTTCTTTCTTTCTTTGCAATAGCAGGCGAGTTTATAACATGTATACTTATTCTTAGTTACTCATTCCTTAGTTGGTGAGCTGACAGTGTGATACATCTTGCCTGCCAAGATGAAGCTGACAGCTGCATGAGCTGTAATTGCCTCAGCCACCAACATGTCTTCTACTGTCACTGCAGTCGCCACTGCCCCCACTGCTCCCACCAATGCCACTTTTCTCTGACGACCATGGGCCTCCACTCTATCAGTCGCAAGGTCGCTGACAACTCCTGCTGGCAACTGGTCAGGACTGGGAGTTGTGGACAGCTCATGGCAGCCATCCCTGCAGCCCGGATTCTCCTTCTGCCATGACACAGCTGCACCGCTCTGTCAATGGCCACCCCACAGCTGGCTTCACCCACAGGATGGGTGCAGTCCTCGGCTGCTAGTCATGGTGGTAGTAATAGTGGTCCTATGGCTAGTGGCAGTTCCCTCTCCCACAATTATAGACAGATGCCAGGTTAGTCGAGGAGAGCATCTCCTTTTCTCACACAGAAAACTCAGCAGGAGGGCACAGAGACCCAACTGGTTTTCTGAAAATGTTCCTTCGTATTCTGGAGGCAGAGCTTCCGAAAACCATTAATGATTGGTGGAACATCGCGTTAAGTGTAGTGCTGTGCTGTGTTGTGGGGTTACGCATCCCCAGAAACAGGATTCAGATGTTAGGAGATGAGCATTATATATATTTAGGTTAAACATGGCATGGAATCACAGAGCATCTCAGTCGCTAAGTGGTTTCATGATCCCACCTTGAGTGCTATACAGACCAAGTTTTCCGAGTTAGTCAGAGGCTCAGCTAAAGCACTCAGCTGAGCACTACACCTTGACATCCACACGCATCTCTGATGTCATAAATGGGGGTCCAGCTATATCAAGCTTCCTACAGATGTGGCTAATAAGACGGCATGTATTAATGTAAAATAAAAAAGAAAACTATTGTTTTATATGGTCAGCCCTGGCTTGTGAGAAAAATTACAACCACAATGATCATCAGCATTGTCCATCTCCATACAGCCAAAATATTAATATTCGTGGGTGTTAAAACTTTGACAGTATTGTGCTCCCCTTTGAGATCCAGGACATTACAAAATTTGAAGTACAGTGTACCTGAATATCTGTTCATGTTTATAGCCTCAATGCAAACAAGCCAGATAAAGATAGTAAAGTTACAAACAAAACTGTTGGATCCCTTCATATCTCTGAATTTATCAGTCAGCATCTCCAAAGGAGACGATTATAACTACATACTGATTAGAGATATGTTCCAGCTCCTTTCATCCTAGTTGTCAAAAAATCATTGTATCTTGTCTTAGGTGTCTCACTGCATTTCCCCCAAGTGACTTATTAGCAAAGCATATTGTGGAGAGCTCTACCAGGAAACTGGTACATGCTGTAACGCCCACTGAGGAATCTCTTACATTATTACTACACACATAGTGTGCATATATTTACAACTATGTCAGCATGCATGGTATACATATACACTCCTGGAAATTGAAATAAGAACACCGTGAATTCATTGTCCCAGGAAGGGGAAACTTTATTGACACATTCCTGGGGTCAGATACATCACATGATCACACTGACAGAACCACAGGCACATAGACACAGGCAACAGAGCATGCACAATGTCGGCACTAGTACAGTGTATATCCACCTTTCGCAGCAATGCAGGCTGCTATTCTCCCATGGAGACGATCGTAGAGATGCTGGATGTAGTCCTGTGGAACGGCTTGCCATGCCATTTCCACCTGGCGCCTCAGTTGGACCAGCGTTCGTGCTGGACGTGCAGACCGCGTGAGACGACGCTTCATCCAGTCCCAAACATGCTCAATGGGGGACAGAGATCTTGCTGGCCAGGGTAGTTGACCTACACCTTCTAGAGCACGTTGGGTGGCACGGGATACATGCTGACGTGCATTGTCCTGTTGGAACAGCAAGTTCCCTTGCCGGTCTAGGAATGGTAGAACGATGGGTTCGATGACGGTTTGGATGTACCGTGCACTATTCAGTGTCCCCTCGACGATCACCAGTGGTGTACGGCCAGTGTAGGAGATCGCTCCCCACACCATGATGCCGGGTGTTGTCCCTGTGTGCCTCGGTCGTATGCAGTCCTGATTGTGGCGCTCACCTGCACGGCGCCAAACACGCATACGACAATCATTGGCACCAAGGCAGAAGCGACTCTCATCGCTGAAGACGACACGTCTCCATTCGTCCCTCCATTCACGCCTGTCGCGACACCACTGGAGGCGGGCTGCACGATGTTGGGGCGTGAGCGGAAGACGGCCTAACGGTGTGCGGGACCGTAGCCCAGCTTCATGGAGACGGTTGCGAATGGTCCTCGCCGATACCCCAGGAGCAACAGTGTCCCTAATTTGCTGGGAAGTGGCGGTGCGGTCCCCTACGGCACTGCGTAGGATCCTACGGTCTTGGCGTGCATCCGTGCGTCGCTGCGGTCCGGTCCCAGGTCGACGGGCACGTGCACCTTCCGCCGACCACTGGCGACAACATCGATGTACTGTGGAGACCTCACGCCCCACGTGTTGAGCAATTCGGCGGTACGTCCACCCGGCCTCCCGCATGCCCACTATACGCCCTCGCTCAAAGTCCGTCAACTGCACATACGGTTTACGTCCACGCTGTCGCGGCATGCTACCAGTGTTAAAGACTGCGATGGAGCTCCGTATGCCACGGCAAACTGGCTGACACTGACGGCGGCGGTGCACAAATGCTGCGCAGCTAGCGCCATTCGACGGCCAACACCGCGGTTCCTGGTGTGTCCGCTGTGCCGTGCGTGTGATCATTGCTTGTACAGCCCTCTCGCAGTGTCCGGAGCAAGTATGTTGGGTCTGACACACCGGTGTCAATGTGTTCTTTTTTCCATTTCCAGGAGTGTATATTTACACTAAATATATTTATGCTACGATAAATGGACCATACCTATTCCTATCGCTTGAGCCTTGTCCCACAGTTACGCAGGGTCAGCCATCATTAATCGGATTTGTCATGTTAATGTTTAAGGGGTGGCCGGATGCCCTTCCTTCCCCACCCCATGCCCCCTGGGATGGAATTAGTGTACCCCAACTGTCTGCGTCGAGTGGAATCCATGGAATAGTGTGAAAATATTCAGATGTCTGCGAGCCGTGTAACTGAGGCAGAACATGGGGACCAGCCCTGTATTCACCTAGCAGGATGTAGAAAACCGCCTAAAAACCACATCCAGGCTGGCCGGCATATCAGCCCTCGTCGTTAATTCGCCAGGTGGATTCGATCCGGGGACGGCGCGCCTACCTGAGTCCAGGAAGCAGTACGTTAGCACTCTCGGCTACCCTGGCGGGTGATAAATGGAGCCGGCCGCAGTGGCCGTGCGGTTAAAGGCGCTGCAGTCTGGAACCGCAAGACCGCTATGGTCGCAGGTTCGAATCCTGCCTCGGGCATGGATGTTTGTGATGTCCTTAGGTTAGTTAGGTTTAACTAGTTCTAAGTTCTAGTGGACAAATGACCTCAGCAGTTGAGTCCCATAGTGCTCAGAGCCATTTGAACCATTTGATAAATAGACCATACCATTTCCCATATAATCACTATTCACACACACTCTCACTTTGTTTCATTCACACCACTCTCATCAAGTAAATAGTACGAGCGAATTTCAATCCTGTCCTCACAAATGACCCATTTATTGTCATGTGGTGACAGGCCAGTTTTAGACTGCAACACTGTGTATGTCTCTTGCCCCTGGGATTAAATACTAGTTTGCTGTATCATATGCTGTGACTGTAGAATCTAAGATCCACAAACTCCAAAAGTGGCACCCCATTTTCCTCATCTTTCATTACATTATTAAACTTCCTGTTCTGTGGAGCAGTACTGTAAGGATCATCAACTGTGTAGGAATATGTGTCATGCAAGGCTGTGTCACTGTATTACTTCATATGGATAGCAGCACTTCACCCAATAAACGAAGCTACCTTTACCCATATAATGTAACTTTAGATCAGCAAAACGAATTTTCCCAGACCCATAATAGAAACAGTACATGTGGAGTTTGGATGGATGTAATATGCACATCTCCACATAGACATGTTTCATGAACTCTTCTGCAGTCTTAATCATCTCCACAGCAATAATAATCTCTTGAAGATTGTGACCTGTTCGAAATTTTTTATGTGGCAATACGTTCTCTTATGCTATAACGCCATACCATTGTGTTCCATAAGAATTTGCTGTGTTTTCGCAAATTTTCCATTGTCTTGCCGAAAACTGCGATATTCATTAAGTTAAAAAAATATTTTTGGAAATCATTCTTAACAGAAGCCCTCATTTCGGTATTTAAACAAATATACTCCTTCAACCATTGTGACTGCTTGAAGGAGATAGCAAGGTAACTCTGACTGGCTCCATCCCTAAGCTGAGACACTGCTGGAGGTTTCTGTAAGGCATGATGTATCTCTGTTTGCTGCTCAGCATTGTCACCAGTTTGGGGATGGAGTTTCCTTGCGAAATGTAGCTCTGGATATTGCTGTGTGCAGCATGCAAACTAATAGGGTATTTGAGATCTGCCTCCGCAACATACCCCACCTCAGAATCAACTACTACACTGTGGCGTTGAATGGTTTCGGTTTTTGTTGCTGACACTTCGGCGTATCTCTCACTGACTGAGACCATTGCGCTACCATATGTCATTATCACGTGACCAGATGCAGCATTTTCACCAATTTTCAAGTTGGAGGAGGGGAGATTGTTGCTTGTCTTTTGGTTCCTCCCAGTTTCCAGTGGGGAGAAACCTATGACGTCACTATTTTGAGCAGCCTTTGGTGACGGAATTATGAACTGGCTCAGTGGGTCTGTGGTTGTTGAAGAGCACGCATTCGTCTCTTAGAAATATTGACTGGTCATTTTAAAAAAGGTAGACAGCTACAGCACAACCAACTATGTGTATGAGTTCCAAAATACATCTTCAGGTAATCTGACTGTGTCGTCATTATTTACGGAAGGGTATTCTTTTTCTTAAGCTCCTCCATTATCTTTTCTTTCCAATCCTCATGTAGGTTGCTATGGACACAGTCCTTGGTTGAATACTTACAAGTAATAGGGTTATTAAAGTCCTCTCTTTCAACACCACCAGTTCATCAACTGAACACATTGTGTTTCCTGTCAAAGAAAGAGATCCATAGCCCTGTCTCCCACAAAATGATTAAATAAAGAATATACTAATTCAGTTTAATGAATAAACAATATATCCTCTACATTGTAACTGACACTGATTTCAGTTTTGTGCCATGAGATCCTTCAAGTCCCACAGCTCAGCACTGAGCGATTTTTCGCGCCAATTTTTTTCCAGAAGGAGTGCGGATGGGAGGGGTCGGGAGAAATGGGGAAGAGAATGGTGGAAGAGGAGGGGAATGGGGAAGGTGTGGGGAGCACTCAGGATTTTCCAGAGGAGGAGGGGGGGGGGGCACGCTGCTCTGAGGGGCTGGGTATTTCGCTGAGTGGGAGGAGAGTAATTAACTGATCAGTTTAATTATTTGGTCAATTTGATAACAGAAGTGGTGCACGATGAACTTTCTACCACTATCTTAGTGTATCCAGTGGCCACAACGACAGAAAAAATAACTGGTAAAGCCAATCAAAATTTTTTGAGGTAGGTATCCTGAATAAGTATCATAGGGTTTGCTAAAGGATCGGAATTGCATCTAATAGGAGAATAACTCCTTACTTGTAGAGTACTGTATGCATAAGATAGTTTGATGAATTTGAAGATGCTGTGACATCTCTTCTTTATGTTCAAAGTTATCCATCAAAGTTCTATATACTGGGAAGGCAGAAAAGAAGCGCTAATTTACCCCAGCACCTGTTAAAGAATGGGTATGGATTTTTTGATGCTGTACCTCTTTGCTTTTGTTTTGAGGATATGACGACCAACGTCGGTCGACCTAGAACTCTGGTTTCACGGTGCATTTGACGTTTGGAGAACATATCCTTATCCCCTGTTCGTTGTGGTGCGCCGTGGTATGTCCTCTGATTTGCGTCGATTCAAAATCTTGATCATATTCTGACGATGATTGATATGTTACGTCTTCATATACTTTGTCCAGCTCTTTGACGTAAGAGACACTGAACGACTAGATGTCTAAATTTGAACTGCAAAAGTTAATAACACTCACAGACAGAAGCAAAAACTAAAGTTATTGTTGCACAATGAGAGGAAACTATTTGAATAAAGGAGTTGGAATGGAAGAGGGGCTATCAATAGCTAGTCTTTATAATTACTATAGTACTTATTCGTTGCATCTTTAGCAAGGGTTCGCACAGAGACATGGAAATGTTAATGGCACTGATTCTGTCTAGTATAGCATCAAAGTGTGTAACGTACGTAGATGAAGTATGCACTTCATTGTGTTCACTTTCATCTGAGGCCCGTCCTATTCGCAGTAGTTCTGCATCTTTTCCTAGACGTTCACCGACTAATCTTCTCCCTGGTTATCTTGAAACCTCTTCGCAAAGGATTTAGCAAGTTCCACAGAGTCAAATATTTTTCATGGCTAAAGTATAGCCTCTTTGCGTATTTTGGGAGGACTGAAAATTCTCGTCTTTACAGCCCGGCTCAACGTTTTATTTACATTTGCGTTGAGCCTACGAAACGTTTTGGAATGCAGAAACCGATTCTATCATTTTGTAAATTTTCTTTAAAAAGTAACTTTTCTGCATCAACCTTTTTTATTTAACCGTTGATTAACTACATTCTCCACTTCAGCATTAGCAAGCAAAGTCATTCTTTTTGTCATCATGCCATGATCCATACAGCAATCTGTATTATTAATAAAACTGTAAAACTGTCGTGTGTCTCTGTTTTGTTACGACTTCTGCACCACTTGTTAGCAGGAGACACAGTGGCTGCGCCAAGACTGAGACGGCGTAGATTTTTACAATTATTTATTCAACTTTCTTTACAATTTCTCCCTCGTCGTCGCTGCCCAGCCCTACGGATCCCTCCACCTGGCTGCTGCTGTATAGATTCTCTGACAATGCGCACAACGCACGCCACTGATCGCACTCGTGAGCCTCAGGCCACCAGTGCTCCGCTGAAGCCAGGATGCTCTGTGGTTGAGATAACTCGTCGCCGCTTGGCGCCCCAGTACCGGCACACCCACGGAGCCGCATCGCCGTGAGTCTTCTGCCGACACCTGCTGCACTGGCGGCTGGGAAGCCGTCAGTCGCGATGTCCGCGAGGTCCCGTCATGGGCGGACCACGCGCCTAGGGCCGGGTTGCCGTGAAGTCCGGGCATCAGTCCCCGGCGGCGCCTTTGACCAAGACCGCGCTGCGGCCGGTCCTGCTGAAAGTTCTCGCTGTAGTTAGTCAGCCATGGTGCCGACCGAACTCAGGCCGACCTCCAGAGCTGAAGTTGACATCTGGCAGCGAACGGATGACTCCTGCGAGCGGGAACAGACTTCCGGTATCATCACCTACGAAGAGTGAACATTCGGACACGGACCACGTCCGTCCTCAGATCCGAACTGCTTCCTAATGGCTTCTGTCTGTTGCTGCATGCGCTCCACTATTTATATCCGGCAGGAGGACGTCTTTTCCCATGGTGGTAGCTTTTTGTTATTACTCACGCATTATATTGTATCGTAACTTAGCGTGCTGGCCTCACTTCCCCTTACTCAGCACTCTCCAGGCTTCGCTCGGCGCTCGGTCTGTGCGCGTCCTTGCGTCAGCCTGTTGGTAGACGTCTGCTGTCAGCAAGGCTATCTATGCCTGCCTACTTCGCAACGCCTCGGTCGCCGGCGTGCCTCTGTTTTGCCGTTATCCACTGCATGAAGCAATGCTTACTAGATGTGGCCGCAACAGTTTGAACACACTCCTCCAAAACTACTAGACCACTTTTCGTGGGATTTTCGCATGTTGAACATTGACTGTGGCTTTATTTCGTCAATACAGCAGCAAGGAAAAAAGAAAGATATCGTAATTTAAAGTGCTACCTAAGACCGTTGTGTCCGACTGTCTGTTTGAACACACTGATCTCCGAAACTAGTAGATGCATTTTCACGATGTTTTCAGAGGCAGCTTGAGCATAACTTGGGACACCGTATATGTTTTATTGTATCAAAGTCGGATCATGAAAAAAAGATGTCCATAATTAATATAAAAATGAATTTATGTTTCGCATCTACACTCCTGGAAATGGAAAAAAGAACACATTGACACCGGTGTGTCAGACCCACCATACTTGCTCCGGACACTGCGAGAGGGCTGTACAAGCAATGATCACACGCACGGCACAGCGGACACACCAGGAACCGCGGTGTTGGCCGTCGAATGGCGCTAGCTGCGCAGCATTTGTGCACCGCCGCCGTCAGTGTCAGCCAGTTTGCCGTGGCATACGGAGCTCCATCGCAGTCTTTAACACTGGTAGCATGCCGCGACAGCGTGGACGTGAACCGTATGTGCAGTTGACGGACTTTGAGCGAGGGCGTATAGTGGGCATGCGGGAGGCCGGGTGGACGTACCGCCGAATTCCTCAACACGTGGGGCGTGAGGTCTCCACAGTACATCGATGTTGTCGCCAGTGGTCGGCGGAAGGTGCACGTGCCCGTCGACCTGGGACCGGACCGCAGCGACGCACGGATGCACGCCAAGACCGTAGGATCCTACGCAGTGCCGTAGGGGACCGCACCGCCACTTCCCAGCAAATTAGGGACACTGTTCCTCCTGGGGTATCGGCGAGGACCATTCGCAACCGTCTCCATGAAGCTGGGCTACGGTCCTGCACACCGTTAGGCCGTCTTCCGCTCACGCCCCAACATCGTGCAGCCCGCCTCCAGTGGTGTCGCGACAGGCGTGAATGGAGGGACGAATGGAGACGTGTCGTCTTCAGCGATGAGAGTCGCTTCTGCCTTGGTGCCAATGATGGTCGTATGCGTGTTTGGCGCCGTGCAGGTGAGCGCCACAATCAGGACTGCATACGACCGAGGCACACAGGAACACCCGGCATCATTGTGTGGGGAGCGATCTCTTACACTGGCCGTACACCACTGGTGATCGTCGAGGGGACACTGAATAGTGCACGGTACATCCAAACCGTCATCGAACCCATCGTTCTACCATTCCTAGACCGGCAAGGGAACTTGCTGTTCCAACAGGACAATGCACGTCCGCATGTATCCCGTGCCACCCAACGTGCTCTAGAAGGTGTAGGTCAACTACCCTGGCCAGCAAGATCTCCGGATCTGTCCCCCATTGAGCATGTTTGGGACTGGATGAAGCGTCGCCTCACGCGGTCTGCACGTCCAGCACGAACGCTGGTCCAACTGAGGCGCCAGGTGGAATTGGCATGGCAAGCCGTTCCACAGGACTACATCCAGCATTTCTACGATCGTCTCCATGGGAGAATAGCAGCCTGCATTGCTGCGAAAGGTGGATATACACTGTACTAGTGCCGACATTGTGCATGCTCTGTTGCCTGTGTCTATGTGCCTGTGGTTCTGTCAGTGTGATCATATGATGTATCTGACCCCAGGAATGTGTCAATAAAGTTTCCCCTTCCTGGGACAATGTATTCACGGTGTTCTTATTTCAATTTCCAGGAGTGTACTTCGAAGGCTCTGGACCGATTCCAACCGAACTTGGTAGACATATAACTTACTGTCTGGAAAGAATCGCTGTGTAAGTAACAACCAACTACCTCTCAAGGGATGGGGATGGGGGTGAAAAAGAATTGTAGGCCACGATGTGCGAATACCCAGATTTTATTCATTCAATATTTGAGAATGAGAGCACTTAGCGACTTACGACGAACTTGACATATAATTTAAGATACTTTTTCTCGCTTACAACCTCCGCAAAATAATGAAATGCAATAAGTTCGTCGCTCGCTGCATTTTTGCTGTTCATGCAGTAAAACTGTCGCATCAGTCATGACGTATGAATTTATTATTTCATTACTACTAACTGTATTTGCGACACATTTAGCGATGTTCGCATATACCACTGAATGTATTTGCAAATTTTTATCATTGTACCATACACAACTAAGAATCTATGACGTTATCAACACTGAGATGCTTGACAAACTGCCGCATCACGCGTGACATATAAATCTATTACTTCTTTGCAAATAACTGTATCTGCAACACACATCACTGCATACATGACGCTGAATGTACCTACAAAATTATATCCTTGTACGACACATAGTTCGGGAGATATGGTGTCATAAACATCGGGATGCGTGAAAACGAAACAACAGGGCGAAACTCGCTAGAAGTACTGGTGAAATACGTCTTCAAATATCTGATCCGATGAAATTTGATGTGGTTATAGCTTGAATCCTGAGGAAGATCATAGGCTACTTTAGAAAATGTGTAGCACAAGGTACTGATTTGAAGAATATTACGTGAATAAGGGAAAAATATTTGTTCTTTGAAAAAGCTATTTACTCTGAATTTTTAACTTTACCACGTTCCTCAAAATGCTTTCATTGGTTGATATGTGCTACGTGAAATGATTCAAAGTAATTAATACAATGCTTCCACAAGCTTCAACGTGTTTAATCCACGCTTGCACACTATTTGTTGCGTAAGGTACACGCTGTATAATGTATAGCTTGTTCAGTAGCACGATGCGTAGACGCGCGCTCGTGGCCATGGCCCTCTTCTACACGGTGGTTATAATTAAGCTTTTCCTATGCAACACATTGTAACACGGAAACTAATTACCGTACGAGGACCAAACTTGGTAGCATTAATGTTAAGGACGTGGGGAAGAGAAATAATGCACAATCTGTTCAACTGAAACACTTTTAATGTGCTGCTACGACACATCGCACCACTACATAGCGATACCATTATAGCTACAAAAGGGGCTCAGTATGGTACCCATCAGTGTCCCGAAGAGTCTGAAAGCGGAGGAATGCATTCCGCACAGCAGAACGAACCATGTCCTTAGGTATGCTGGCAATCTCTTTTGATATGCTGCACTTCAGATCAGCACATATGTGAATGTTCCCCTGGCAAACTCTGTCCTTCGGGTAGCCCCACAACCAGAAATCACAGAGAGTTAGATCTCTCCGTAGGATAGTCTAGCGCCAGCCCTCCTCAACTTCATTTCTTGCGAGGAAGTGGAGAGCGAAGTCAACACGTCGTTGTGCGTCCTGTGGTGCAGATGCTGTATGATATGGATCTTGTACGGATACCATTTGAGAATGGTTCGAAGCTTCTTCCGTACAGTCGACCACAAGATGTTCAACTGTCGCGACATAGCACGCGTACTGCCTGACAATCGGGAAGTGCGCGCAACGTTGTCTGCCGTAGCAACAGAGATTTCGTCAACCGCCAGTGCTGCAACCGGTCGTCGGCCTCTTCCCGGAGCGACGGCCAGTTCTCTAGTGGATTCTAACTTGCTCATCATGCTCCGCACAGCAGGTGGAGAAAGAAGATCCTTCCACAATCCTTTCAGCCGGCGATATTCTCGATGTGCAGGTGCAGCATTACTGTTGTTTCGATAATATAGCTTCTCCAATAATGCCCTGCTCCTTTTGTCCAAGCTCATGTTGACACGCCAACAAGTATACTGCGACTGGTCAGGCGTGTGAGACTGTGAATCAGGATGATTGGTCACGGCGCCTGGTGGCCGTAGTTGGAACTGGACGATAGCGCTGTTACGCATAAAAATCATGTTACCCATACTCTGGACATTAATGCTACCAAGTTTGGTACTCACCCGGTAATTAGTTTCCGTGTTATAGTGCGCTAAATAGGGAAAGCGGTATGTGCGCAGTTCGGCAGCGACACTGTGCATGCCGACGCATCCTGCGTTTGGACAGCTTGGGAGCGGCGAGAATGTGGGGCACATCATGTGCTAAGCTTACCTGCACACGGACACGTGAGGACAGCTGATGTCATTGTGCTACAGTAGCTTACATACCATCACTTGTCATAAACTATTGATATGTGAATGCTGTCAAGGGTAACGTTCATAATTACCAGATTCAGTATCCAGAATAAAAAAGTTGCGACGAACTCATCCACTTATTGACCTCTTGCAAATTTTGGATATCTATAATACTGGTGCTACGTTACCAAGATGCTGGTAGAAATGCAATATTAACTCTAACACTTACCGATGCTACTCTCAACTTATTCATCTGGACATACCACGCACTGGCGCACTATTGTATGACGGTTGCACCTTCTAAATTTTAAACCTGGTTAAAGGACATAGTTTAAACAGGGGAGAAATATTATAACAGTTCATGTACTATGTGAACATTTGTTTATTTGATACCGTGAAACAAATTTTCTCTGAATGTAGGATTGCAATGCCCCTTGACTTTTTAAGTACGTCCAAGCGAAGATCGTACAAGTGTGTCCACATGATGCCATTTTCCTCGTGCGTAGGCGAAAACATGTGGGAACAAGCACGTGCACAAAAATCAGCTGAAAAAATGTATTCTACGCATGCGCCTTTGTGTCCACACTTTGCTTCATCATTCAAACAACCTGCTCTGCACCCAGGTCCTTACTCGGCAGTTTGTGATCAAAGGTGACAGAAAAAGAAAACACGAAGGCAAATTGGGGTAAAAGAGTATCTAAATAACAGAGGTATTACATGCGAAAAATACAAAGTGATTGCGACGTTTTGTTTGTAAATGTCAGAAGAACGTCGCAGTAGGATTTCGATTTCTGATTGGGAACTGAGAAATTGTTTCTCTGGGGGAAATACTGTTAAGCGTAAAACAATTTATGCAGGGTCAAGGCTGGCAATAACAGTTCATTACTTAGCAACCAGCGACTCATGTACCAGTTTCATCATGTATTTCGCAATGCAAAATAAAGAATTTCAGTTATTATACATGGAACTGAGAAATACTTAAAGGAGTTTCTTAGTGGTTATATGATGATGGTTGACTGTCGTTGCGTCGTTTGTATTTTATTTCATAAAAACGTGAGACTCATTTTGAAGTGTATGTCACACTGTACCGATATGTAAGTTGTCCCTCAAGAAGCTGGTTTTAGACCTGACAAATCAGGCACCAGCCAAATTCTGTACCTGACAGAACATATTGAAGAAGGATACGAAAATAAAATATTACAGGACTAACAGTGGTCGAAGTCAGCTGTGCATAGGACACGGTCAGCCATTGGTTGTTCTTCCAGAAACTTTACTTTTTGTAGTAAGTTCCTATGGGACCAAACTGCTGAGGTCATCGGTCCCTGGACTTACACACAACTTAATCTAACTTAAACTAACGCTAAGGACAACATACACACCTATGCCCGACGGACGACTCGAACCTCCGACGGGGGGGGGGGGGGGGGGGGGGGGAGAGACACGCGAACCGTGGCAAGGCGCCGTAGATCGAGCGGCTACCCCGCGCGGCAGAAACTGCACAATGAACTCAGAGATTACCACTTTGTCAAGTTCGTTGAGTCTCTCATTCAGCATACACAATTTCACGTCGTTCTGTATGATAAACAGCAAAGGAATTGACTGGCCCAGGGAGGCTTCCTGGCGCACACCTTTTTTTATGAGTAACCAATACACTAACCGCCAGCCAGCATCTAATCATACTAAGCATTTACTACATGCACACGACCCAGCAATCACGGTTCAGGGGAGGAATTTCGAGGACGTGGAGTAGAAGCTGGAGAAAGCACTCAGAGACTTTTCAGAAAACTATCAAAATAAATTCCTTAAACGGAATCCTTCAAAGACTCAGGTAACCGATTTCTACCTTCAATTTCGGCAAGGAAAGAGAAAGCTCAAAGTTATCTGGAGTAATACAACATTGGAACACACAGATAAACGAACCTATCTTGGTGTGAGGTTGGACTGATCTTTGACATATAGGCAGACATCACTAAGAAATGATTCAACAGAATGTTTTCCGGAAACTCTTAAACAGCAAATGGGGTGCAAAACCTAGTATCCTGAGAACCACCGCAAAAGCATTATGCTCCTCTACGGCTGAAAGTGCGTACCTGGTATGGACCAGAGCAACTCACGCGACAAAGTTGACATAAGCCTTAATGTGGCATGTCAAATAACAACGGGATGTATGAAAATCACGTCCCTGCTAAAACATTAGAGATCAGCTGATCTTGAAAATCCCAGCTCCCGAAGAACATCTCACGAATTCATAGAGGCTCAGACAAACCATCGATGATCGGCATCTTCTCTTTGGCAGCGAGTGCGAGCCTGGGCGACTGAGATCGCGGAAAAGGGCTTCTAACACGGTCACTGAATAATCACCACCTGACTCTCAACCAGCACAAGTAGTGCCTGGCGGCTCCACAACGAAGTGGACCGCATAAGATCAGGAGTGGCCCCGGTGAAAACAAATATGATCAGGTGGGGTCACTTGAACGTGGATGACTCAAGTGCAACTGTGGTGCTGTGCAAGGCATGCCTCCTTTCCTGTACTGACTGTCCCAATAGAAGCAAACTTCACGATTTGTAGCCGGACAATAAAGATGATCTAGAGAAGGCCCAATACCGGGCCGAAAGACTATGATTTGGCTTCTGTGCATGAAAAAGTAAGGTAAAATAGTTCATAAAAACTGTACTCAAAAAATATTATAAATTAACATCCTCAGACTCGCCAAAGTCGGGAATGTCAGACATTTGTATTTTTGTATCGTCAATGTCCTTCATTTTAGTTTCTTGTAGTTTGTGCTATTAAGTCGTTAAAGTATGAGTATTCGTCCATAGTTTTCATATACTCTTTTCATAAATTTGTGGGTTGCTTTTTCTCTGTTTTCCTTCTTCGAGATTTATATTATTATTTACAGTCAGGGCAATGCGCCTCAAATTTTTGTTCAAATAACTTTTAGAAGCGGAGTTCTGTACAACTTCTCTTTGTAATCGTCTAAAATTTGAGTGTGCTTTCTTTCGAGTCTGTAAAAAAGCATTGCACATGAATTGTCTAAAAGCTTAACAGAGTACACAACGGAACTCACATGGCCACCAGCTGCCTGTTGTCTGCTAAACAGTGTAAGAGAATCAAACCAAACCCGGGAATCAAGGCTCTATTACGCACGCCCTTCAGTTCGAGCAAATTACACATTCACAAGTACTCATGCATACTTATGTTGCTGGCAATGTAAATGCGTGCCCAAAGTTGAACAGATAGAAGTTGTAGCGTGGTCACGCCTTACACAGCGGAACTCAATTATTGGTACGAAGGCTACCAGATCCAGAGCCCTTGCCACGGGGATTATCAAAGAGAGAATTTTTTTTATTGCTTTGCTACCCATGGATGTTTTTAAAATTTAATCAGAAAATGGAGAACATAGCAACTGCAGTCTTGGATAAGGTACACACACTCACACACCGAGTTCTGGGTCATTCTCAGCTATAAAAAATTACGGAAAGCATGATCGTTACGGACGAGCGTAAAAGCAGTTCGTCGCTCTTTACTAGTGAGAGGCTGCAACTGTTTACTGTGCTCGCCGGAGCTGTAGGTGGAAGACCTGGGACGACAAATAACAGAGACGGACATCGCCGGCTTTGTTCGCCGATTCTCAGTTTCGTTCTCTCCTCTGTCTACCGCAAAATGGCTTACATAACCCCCATGGCTTTATTGCGATCATATTCTTTCATGTCTTCTTACCCTGAACTTTTAATAGTGTATTCCCACTCTTTTACTAGTAGAAGTGATCTTCAGCAGCCTAAGAAATTCTGGTTTCCAAAAACGATCATACTGAAGTAAGGCGAACACGATGGCCATATTTGGAACATAGTCTGTCCTCGTCCTTTCAGAGTGTATTGTAGTAGAGAAAGTATTCAACATTTTCCTCTCCAGTTGCATCCCTAAGCCTGGGACCTTCAGAATCAATATTCCAAGACGCTAAACTCTCCATGTTGGCCCTTTTTTCCTCTCCTTGCTCTGCCATATCGGTCAATGACAACTGGTCACTAAGTATTAAACATGATCCTTCAGTTTCTTCCGGCGTATTGGTTGATCTGATAATCCACGGGTGTGCTGCCGCTTCATAATGTCAATGGAACGCTTTGAAGGCTGTATCAAACAGGACTTTAAAACTTTGAAAACTCGTACTGATTCATTCATTGAACCTATAGACATAATTTTGATGACATTCTGTAGCAAAATACATCAAGCTTTTCACCATATTTTTAAACAGGTTAAAAGTGATTTCTCTTTGTCATGTGGCACGCATCCCATCTGAAGTCGATTCCTTGCCAAACTCTCTGCAGCATATCAGGCTGCCTTGATTTTCGAGATAGGTCCTGGCACTAAGCTCTGATACACAGCTGGTAAGCGTGGAACAAACAAGGTAGTCTTGATCATGCCTCAAAAGAAAACGTCAATAAGTTTCAGGTCCAGCTAACGTTGGGCCATGCAACAGGAGCATCTCGGCCCATTCACTTACATGGAAAGCGGTCATTTGGGAAATCCCAGAAGTCATACGAAACAGTCAAAACTTGATCTATTTTCCTTAAAGATGTCACCAAGACGAAGCCTGTAACTCATATGAACAAGTTTGTACGAATTTTCGAAGTTGTAAAATCCTTTTTGATATACCCTATATTTCGAACTGTTCATCAACGCATCTGACGATAGTGATATTTCTGAACGCCGAAATATTATGTCCCCTGGACTCTATAAACCGGTAGTACACCCTTGGACTATTCGATCAATTGCCTTAAAGTTTCCACTTTGTCCATCGAAATGTTCTCATCACGAGAACACCAATTTGAAGGTAACATAGATCTCATGTTTGAATTAAACTACACGTGAACAAAATGTATTAAAAGTTTGATTAAAAAAGAGTTAGTTACAGAGTAATGAGATATGTTGTTTGGCACAACGTACAACCCATATTCTGGTCTTGTCGCTGCACCAACGCACACGTCTTGAAATAAAATACGAATGGCGAGATAAACATATTAAAATATGTTGCTCATGCTGTCTCAAATACCCAAGGATGTGACATTATCTACATATCAATGAAAATAGGTGTTTGTTTCGAACAACAAACAGCATGACTTCTTTCAAGAAATTTAACAGGGCTGTGGAACCAAGAGCAAAAAGAAACAAGCAAAGAATTCGTACCAGTAACATCACTATCAGCTGGAATTCACGAGGCGAATGTATGTACTCCAAACCTGGTAGACAATACTAGGGTGGTCCCAAAATTCGATGTGTCATTTGCTTACGAATGTCGTAGAGGATAAAACATGTAAAATTTTACAATTTTGCAACAACCCCTGTAAGTGAACGTACTATTGCGTTATAACCAGGCACTAAGATCAGTGTACGTAAGAAATAAAAGCACAAGGCGAAAAGAACATGGTGGTAGTAAAAATATACGCTGTAGCAAAACTAACGTGAATTGATTAGTTGACTTTACGAACCACATTTTCTGTGGTTTTTGTGTTTAATGGTGTGGAATCGTAAATGCATTCAGAAGGAAGGAGTAACGTAGGAAAAGTCTGCAGCTACGGAAACGGAGAAAGTTTCAAGCCATCAGATAATGCGCTTCTTAGGAAGGCGAGGTGTCATAAAATAAGTACCGAAAGGGCATCCGTCGAGAAGTACTTCCTAGAAGCTGCGCTGCATTTTTTTTTTTTCCAGAATTGTGTCTTCAGCTGAAGAAGTACTACTTACGATGCAAAAGCACAGTTACGGTATTTGCATTGTCTGTGACGGTGGATATTACAAACTTGAACTGCCACTTTAATCCTGTGGGTACACGTGAACAGCGCCAATTCTTATTTGTTTGTAAAATTTAATATCATCATACATATATGATGGAGATATTAAATAATATCAATACATTGTTCAAATATTTCGACTGGTGCACGTTGAAAGTTTCCTACTACCGGAAACCGTCTTGTACAGTAAGTGGTGGTGGTGGTTAGTGTTTAACGTCCCGGCGACAACGAGGTCGTTAGAGACGGAGCGCAAGCTCGGGTTAGGGAAGGATTGGGAAGGAAATCGGCCGTGCCCTTTCAAAGGAACCATCCCGGCATTTGCCTGAAACGATTTAGGGAAATCACGGAAAACCTAAATCAGGATGGCTGGAGACGGGACTGAACCGTCGTCCTCCCGAATGCGAGTGCAGTGTGCTAACCACTGCGCCACCTCGCTCGGTTACAGTAAGTAGTAAAGCCTCTAACGTTGTGTAAAGAGAGAATGAAACATATGTCAAGAATCAGTAATCTGTTTATTTCTCGTGGAACTCCTGCCACACACTAAGATTTCGAATTTAGAATTTTCGCAGGGACAGATATTACCTTAAAATCACTGATGTTTATTTCCAACAGTTGTTAGACACGAGGGTTTCACTATTATTTCTGGGCGATGAAAGTTGAATTACAACCACCTTTCTTTAGTTCACGTTGTTCTCATGCTACGAAGCGACCAGTACCATTGGAGATTCAGCGATTCCATAAGGATTGCGTCTATATCGGTAAGTGCGGCAACACAGTTACACGTTGGTTGGTAATTTTACTTATCACATGCCAATATTCTTTTTTTTACTCACGTGATTTTCATTATAGTGAACAAATGAGCACAAGCGAAATTCTTTTTTTAGTTTTCATGCGTCCATAGATTTTTGTTTGAATTCTAACACGTACTATATTATTGCAGACGGGTTCGACGTCTTCCTTTTGACTGTAAATAAACCTTTTCTGTCGTATGGTCCTGTAAGTGTGAGGCACTATAATGAAACATCCTCGTAGTAAGCAGTGGAAAATATTTTTTTCTTCGACGTCTTCACAGTGTTATGTTTTCCCGTAATGTTGGATTACATTACTGTTCAAATTTTCAACATGTCTGTAAATGAGGTCGCTCGTACATGCTTGTGACGTTGTTGCCGGTTCGAATGTTGGTAGCGAAAGAAATTTTCACCTCCGGTTCTTTGCCGGCAAACGAGGATCGTTTCACCCCAAACTTCTCCACAGTGCCACGGGGCGAGAACTTGTAACGTTGTTGATCGTGATCTGCCCGTCGGAATGCAGGTGTTTGGCTCTAGAGGTCCGCTTGGTGAGAGAATATAGATTACATGTCAGCGCAGTCCTCTCCCTCCAGTTCATGCATAACTACAGAGACAAAACAGTACAATGAACAATCACCTATCACAGCTGTCCACGTGACACAGATGTAGACTTGATATTTTTTAGTAGGTTGAGAGAAGGCAACCGTAAATCTTATTCACTAAGACATTGCTAGTTATAAAACTGCATGACAAGTAGTCACGCAATGTAAATAGGACCCAACATTTACAGGTGTTAGCAAATATTTTCTTCGAAAAACATCATTTTAATCAAGTAAATACTAAGCTACTAATAGCATACACTACTGGCCATTAAAATTGCTATATCACGAAGATGACGTGCTACAGACACGAAATTTAACCGACCGGAAGAAGATGCTGTGATATGCAAATTATTAGCTTTTCAGAGCATTCACACAAAGTTGGCGCCGGTTGCGACCCCTACAACGTGCTGACATGAGGAAAGTTTCTTACCGATTTCTCTTACGCAAACAGCAGTTGACCGGCGTTGCCTGGTGAAACGTTGTTGTGATGCCTCGTGTAAGGATAAAGGTCGGATTGTAGCCTATCGCGATTGCGCTTTATCGTATCTCGACATTGCTGCTCGCGTTGGTCGAGATCCAATGACTGTTAGCAGAATATGGAATCGGTGGGTTCAGGAGGGTAATACGGAACACCGACCTGGATCCCAACGGCCTCGTATCACTAGCAGTCGAGATGACAGGCATCTTATCCGCATGGCTGTAACGGATCGTGCAGCCACGTCTTGATCCATGAGTCAACAGATGGGGACGGTTGCAAGACAACACCCATCTGCACGAACAGTTCGACGACGTTTGTAGCAGCATGGACTATCAGCTCGGAGACCATGGCTGCGGTTACCCTTGACGCTGCATCACAGAAAGGAGCGCCTGCGATGGTGTACTCAACGACGAACCTGGGTGCACGAATGGCAAAATGTCATTTTTTTTTTTCGGATGAATCCAGGCTCTGTTTACGGCATCATAATGGTCGCATTCGTGTTTGGCGACATCGCGGTGAATGCACATTGGAAGCGTGTATTCGTCATCGCCATACTGGCGTATCACCCGGCGTGATGGTATGGGGTGCCATTGTTTACACGTCTCGGTCACCTCTTGTTCGCATTGACGGCTCTTTGAACAGTGGACGTTACATTTCACATGTGTTACGACCCGTCGCTCTACCCTTCATTCGATCCCTGCGAAACCCTACATTTCAGCAGGGTAATACACGTCCGCATGTTGCAGGTCCTGTTCGGGCCTTTCTGGATACAGAAAATTTAGACTGCTGCCCTGGCCAGCACATTCTCCAGTTCTGTCACCAACTGAAAACGTCTGGTCAATGGTGGCCGATCAACTAGCTCGTCACAATACGCCAGTCACTACTCTTGATGAACTGTGGTATCGTGTTGAAGCTGCATGTTCAGCTGTACCTGTACACGCCATCCAAGTTCTGTTTGACTCAATGCCCAGGCGTATCAAGGCCGTTATTACGGCCAGACGTGGTTGTTTATTGTTTAAACAGTGTATAGGTTGAGTTTCTGTCATTATCTTGTCTGTTGTTAATCTATGCCTTCACTCATCCCACTTTCCTGAACGGTCCTCCTCCTTATGGAATCTACAGAACATGATAAACGAATGAATAAATGAATGACAGCAATATAGCATTCCCCGGTCGGGCCGCAAAGGTATATTCCTTAGAGGGGAGCTGAGCTTAAGTCAGCTTCTAGGCCATCTGTCTAAAAAGTAATCACAACTGGCTAGCAGAGGACGAACATGTGAATACTATGTTATAGCTCGCATCATAATGAAGCCGAAGGCAGTCTCCATGACCATTGGTGCGGCTTATTCATTTCTTTGCCTCGATGGAAATGAGCCTTGATTCTGACCTGATTGCCTTTTGGTCGCATTGGCCGCTATTCCTCTTCAGAATACCCGTAAGCTAAGCTAGAAAGCGAGCATCTCCATTGTCTGTACCGATCCACAAACTGGGTGCCTTTTTCCTCAGTCCATGCACTCCTTGGTAGCTGTCTCCACTGTCGCCAGAGTCTGGTACCAGCATTTACAGGTTCACCATATCACAATGTGCGCTAAGTGTCACCTTCCTTGATACCTCCAACGCCGGCCTCTGACGGAAGTGTAAGTGTTGCACCATGAACATCTTTTCCGAACGCTACCAAAACGTTCCAGTATTTCCATGATAACGAACAATATGGAATCAAATGCCATAGTTATGTGATACTGTTTTCGGTATAGGAAAAAAGAACATCACTAAAGACGAAAAATGGGGTAAATAAATGATGGCTATTGGATTTCTGGAATTCTTCAGGTGAAGATCGCAAGATAACAAGACCAGAGGACGTCCATTTGCAACTTGTCACCAGTCTTTCGGGAGCACCTTGCCGACAGATGATTTCAGAATTAGCGATGACGAGATCGGCTCAGGGCAACAGGATGCCAAGAAGAGAAGGCAGGGCTCCTTCCAGAGTGACTACAGCTCTAGAAGATCATAGGTTTGGTCGACTGGCTCTGACGAATAGACAGACGACAACAGCTAATATCCGGGCGAAGGCAACAGGCTGAGTCACTATTGAAACGTCGGGCAAAGATTACTGGAAGCTGGGTTGAGATATGGAATTGCCATTCGTCGTTTACCGCTGACAGTACACCACAGACAACAGAGACTTGCATGGTGTGGAGTCAACTGGGATACTCACTGCTATTCTGTGGTGACCAGCGATGAGCGTCGCTGCTTAAGGCAGTCAGACAAGTCCATAGACGAGCTGGTGAAATTTTACGAGAGGTGGCCGTGCTCAGGCCTCATACCGCTTCAGCTCCCTGAATCATGGTGTGTGGAGGTTTTTGACATGACAATGGAATTGATCTGGTAATTGCTGAAGAGACGTTGAAGACTGCATTTCACACCATAAACGCCTTGAGGAGTGCACACATCCTTGACTGGCCTACCAGATCCGTAGATTTGTCACTCGTGGAGCTTGTCTGGAATGAAATGAGGAGACGTAGATTGTACTTGCATATCAGCCTCCAGGCAGCAATTATCATGAGCACAGTATGCCTTTCAGACACCGGAAGATTTTTCTCAATATGACAATCGGAGGCTGTTTGAGTCTGGGCCAGTGTAATGTGTAATTACAACTCATACTAGAGTCTACGGTGAAAATCAATGCCAAATGGAATTAACTTTAATTTTTTAACACTCCTAATGTGACTAACATCTACACAAAGTTTGATGAATATCGGATTGTGTAGCACTTTCCATTTCCATCGGCGAATGTGAATACTGTTTCAGGTGGGCCCTTGACAGAATGCCTTGAGAGGGGCATAACTGTGATGATCGCTCCACGGCAGCAACATGTTGCTCCAAAATATGACAAATTCGTCACTATGGTGCGCTAGCTCGTAACGCGCATCGGGGTCTTATAACCTACTGATGTCCAACCATACGTGTAAACTAGCTGCTAGAAATGCTCTGCCGCTCTGCAGCTAAAACCATCTCTGCCACCGCTCTATAGAGACGACTACAACTTCATAGATCCAGCTGAGGGCAATACACCAGAGATCTGCTACACAACAGCAGTCCCTCCACCTATCGCTAGGCTCGCCAATCTGTCTAGTCACGCGGTGTAACAACAAAAGTCTCCTAGCGTACGCGCAGTCTAAAGACGGGAGGAGATGTAGTATTCCAGTGTACTTTGAGAATTCGAGCCACTATCGAACCCCATTAAGATACAGATTACAAAGGAGGGTACCTTGTGGATTAGAGGTAGTTCTGGCACCACCGTGGTGCCCAGTTGTCATAACTTGTGGTCAGTGATGCACGTTCATTCAAGCTTATGTTATTCATTGCCGTGTTGTTTTCAGAACTTGTAATGTTGTTACGTCGTCTTGTGCACTTGAGTCTCCAACTAGTATCTGTAAGCTGCGGTTAATCATTCAAAAATTACGTGTGATGACTAGTCGTATAATGTAAAAACCTATCTCACATCGCTCATACATCACACTCTATTAATTGTATTATAGTGTTTTCTCGTCTTTTCATGACTGTTAATTCTGCTATTCAGTTCTGGACAAACGTTGTACGCTGTGCGCACTGTTTTTCATACACTAGCTTCTCTCGGTTAGTTTTCACAAAGTATTCGATTTATATTGCATTTAATTTCTTTGATATATGAACCTGAATATCAACATAGAACATAAAAGAAAACTGAATATGATATCAGAAATCATGAGAAGAATGGAGTTGAACTCAACGCGGGTGACAGAGGAGTAATTTGTAACAACTAAAATCGACTTGTAGCAGGAAGCGGAAACTCACAGTAAGTATCTAGAATGAATTTTCACTATACAACGGAGTGTGTGCCGATTTGAAACTTCCTGAAAGATTAAAACTTGGTGCCAGTGTGGGACTCGAGACAAGGACCTTTGCCTTTCGCAAGGAAGAGATTTACCGACTTGTTTTTTCTTGTCATCTTGTCTGGGCGCACATCACGTGACACCCCGTCAAATTCGTGGTTGAATACTTCAATCAGTTTCATTTTTATTACAGGGGGCAGGCAATCCTCTGACCCAACAGACCTATTTTTTTTAAAAAGGTGCTACCTTTTCTCATTACCCCTTTTTTTAAATTTATTGCCACATTAAGGGTATGTAGCAAAAGAAAGTATAAAAAAGCAGGACTAAACTTATCGGCCATCGCCACTTGTGATACTAGCAAACAAAAGTAAACTGATTCCTCTTCAGGCTTTGCCATCCTAACTACATCTACGCTACCCCCCACTCCCCCCCCCACCCCCCCCCCCCCCCCACACCCCCAGAAAAGCAAACTAAACTCAGATAACACAAAGGGCAATCGCTTGATTATCAATCCTTAAGAGTGACAGGTATAATGGATAGGACATCCCAATAAGTATGAAATACGTTTTTTATGTATTTATTTTTTATTTTAATTAATTTTTGCTTTTTCATTTTTAAATTTTTTATAATTTATTTCTACTTTTTCATATTATGTCCGTTCGTTGGCCTGTAACGCGCTGAGCTAACGTGCCGGCAAAATGACTGAACCATCCAAGCGTCTCTCACAGTTTTAATCTGACGGGAGAGGTGGTTTAACAAGGGTGTAAGGTAGAGATATGAAATGTGACGAGTAGTAGTCTGATATTGCGGGCTGCATACACTACGAAGCAAGGTGCCGATATTACGTCAGTGCAGTACTGGCTTCTTGCCGTCCTCGAGTGTGACGAGTCCGAGGAACTGTGGCGGTGTGGTCGCTTTCTTCTCGTCGACCTTGGTCCGATCCATGAACGAATGCGGGTCTCGCAGCTCGAGACACGGATGGGGACTGTATTGTTGCTGGTTCCAAACGATGGTTGTAGTACGCTCTTACACGTGCTCTGCACTTAAAGAAAACGTATATGTTGCAAATTATGCCTCGTTTGCTTGTGCAGAATTTGTTGCTCACCATCACCATCAGCCGTGACAATTCACTAAATAACTCGCTACGGCAACATTTAATGCTCGCATTAGCTACAACATTCACAGCAGAGCACTTATAACACTATTGTACGCACACTGGATGTCGGAGAATAAGTGACGTAGATGCACAGAACAAGCCTAAACTCGACCGCCATCGTTCGTGACTCCAACTACAGTCCTCTCGTACTAAAGCGTGCAGGAAAGAGGCTAATCATAGCTTAATACACGAGTTGAGTGTACGATCGCGCTGTTGCGCAGAAGCACTTACAGCACGAAATGACCGATCGGCGGGATGAGATGGTCTCTAATGAAGCTGTATTTTGTGAGACTGTGGAGGGTGGAATACGAAAATTAAGTAATGTAGTGGATACAATTGCAAATGTGCTCCAGTAGAGGAAGAGTGTTGACTGAAAAAGTACTATGCTTCCACGTTTCAAACGAAAAAGATGCGAAGTTCGTCCAGCGCAAATGAAATGTATGTATTCTTGTTAATTCCACCTCCACCATTAGAAAACATACGTGCTCTGTCAAATGAAAACTGGTCCAAAGGCAACGTCACTATCATCTTGAAAGGTGGCTACACTGAGCCACAGCGCCAGAGATCGCGCTAGAGAGCATTGTTCCGCCGCCTTCACTGGCAGTGATTATTGAGAACTCGTAGTAGTCAGTGCTTGGGGAGAGCTCGTGGTAGTCAGTGCTGAGATGTCGTAGTGAGGAGTGTTTGTTGAGATGAGCTAGTAGGCAGTGCTTGCTGAGATGTGATACTGAAAAGTTCTTGTTGAGATGTGATAGTAGCGAGTCGGTGTGGAGAGATTGTAATGTCTAGAGTGCTTTTCATCAATATAAATTAAGGTAACAAACTACTTTTCTTTTCTTTCTCATTATTTCAATGTCCTGGATAATGCGTCATTACAGGTTCAGTCAACAAAGCATCTGGCTTGTGTTCTTGTATTAGAGTGTAATTCTGGTTTTCTTGAGTAATTATGGTATTTCTATTTTCTTCAATTAATTCAGTATAAATGATATTTAAAATTTCTTGTGTTGTTGAAGAAGAACCGTGCCAGGTGTGTACGTCGAGTCATACTTCCACACACAGAACAGTGACACCTGTGTTTTGGTTTCATAGGTTTTATAGTTGCTGGGGACTTAATTAATTAATTGTGTTAACGAAAATTTTCATTTCATACTTTGTTGTTGTTCTATGCAGTCAGATAGCGTAATAATACTAGTCAGGGCCAACCGTTACGAGACTTCGTAATCGGACAAACAGCTACTAAAGCAAAAAATTAAAATTATTTTCATTTTATTGATAATTAAGCCCCCATGCACGTGGCGACCGCTGTTTCGGATCGTCCCTTGGAATCTTCTGATTGTAAAAATAGTAGACAGTAGTATTGTTGTAGTAATTTGTAGTTTAGTAATTGTAGTCTATTTTGCATGTGTAGATTTGGTAATTGTCATTCTTCTAATGGTATTTTTTTTTTTTTTTTGCAAAATTTCATTTCTGTTGTCTTGTCTACGGGTTTGACAATTAGTGCAATTATTTCAATTGTTCGATTAATCGTGTTTGAGGGAAACATTTCGTGTGAATGGTATTGTTGGAGATAAAGTGTCATTGTGTGTAATTTTCATATAGTGACGAGTTTTGTATGTTTTGTAAATGATTACACGATCGATGAAAAAGGCAAAAATGATGGATAGTGAGAATGACGAAATTGTTAACATGGTGAACTCGCCAACAGAGGAAAACAGTATCATGAATAATGAAGTGGAAAACAATTTAATAAGTCGGGAAAATAGTCCGGAACCAATTCAAAATTTTTCTCAATCAGAAAATTAACAGAATACGAGATTAACGATAGAAGATTCTGAAATAGTATCGAACACAGATAGCTTTACAGCCATGACGAAAGAAGTTGGTTTCGCGGGAAATGTTAGGGGCGAAAAGAATTTCGAACCGGCTATTATGGAGCAGTTGATGGGTGCAATATTAAATTTGGGATCTGAATTAAAAACAGTGACAACACGGTTAGACTTACAAAGGGGAACAATGGAAACACGGTTAGACTCACTGGGATCACAGTTGGGATCACAAATAGGAACAATTAAAACAGAGATAGGAACAATTAAAACCGAGATGGGAACTTTGGGATCTGAATTAAAAACTGATATGGGAACTTTACGATCTCAATTAAAAACTGATATGGGAACAATGGAAACACGGTTTGGATCTGAATTAAAGACAGAGATGGAAACAATGGAAACACGGTTAGACTCACGAATAGGGACATGTTTCAAAAATATGAAAGATGAATTAAAGAAAGAAATCAGAGAAGAAGTACAACCGATTTTGAATGCTCACAATAATAGTTTAATTGCAGTAGAGATTAGACAAAGGGAACAGGATAGAGAACAGGAGGAAAGAGATCGCGTGATAGTGCAGAAATTTTCAGAGTTAAATTTACAATGTGCACACGATAAGGAAGAAATATTTGAGAGAATCGAGGAATCCGTACCAAATGACAGAATAAATAATCTAACACAACAATATGAACAGTTAACTACTAAATGTGTCAATACTGAAACCCGAGTCGCGACACTTACAGAAGACGTAAATAAACAGAAAGAGCAATTAGGTGACTTATCGGAAAGAGTTGAGGAGATTTCAGATAAATTGACAAATCTTAGTTTACATGGGGACAGAGATTCAGATGATACAGCACCATTGCCATTTGCAGAAACCGAAGAGTATCAGAACATAAATAAGCATGTTGAAAATCAGGGAAAATTTAATGAACGCGTGAAAAGGGAATTTGAGGCATTACAAAAGCAAGACAAATATATTAAAAGCGAAATCGTAGGAAAAGACAGCAGACGAATTTTAGTATCACAGATAGCAGAGGGCTTTGAAGAAAATAATTTGTTTCATTTACGGGATGCAACAAGAGAGCGCCAGGCGCGGGAACTTGGCAATAATCAACATTGGGACTGGGACAGACGCGGTAGGTCTTTGTCGCCACGAGGCGAAAACTTTGACTATAAACACTTTTTGACTGTTCGGAAATTTAAAATCTTCCGTAATTCTAAGAATGAGATACATCCATGTGCATGGTCAGATCAATTTACGTATGCACTTCCTCCAAATTTGCCACTAAGTCACAAACTGAAATTTATGTGCAGCTATTAACGTCCTCAGGGGATTCACTACACTAAGTGAATATGTGCCGTAGCGATCACAGGGCCCCGAGCTGTAGTGGTGCTATTTTCCTTCTAGTTTTCTTTACCGCTGCCTACTCTTATACTATTCTTTGCATCTATAAAAACAACTCTTCTACTATCCATCTATCTAGACAGCAGGTAAAGATTAACCGGATTTGACTGTTTTACCCAAAAGTGACTTTGGAAATTACCGTTTGGACTTACTATATTTTCTGCAGCATTCATTCGTAGTTTAAACGAAATCTTACCTGTTTATCTTCATGACAATATTACTTCATGTGTTGACGATATTCTTATTGCTAAACGTTCTTGGAGTGAGCATAACAAAATTTTGGATTTATTATTACGTATTTTTGCAAGAGTTGGCATTACAGAGAACTTGGAAAAATCTGAATTTGGTCGTTCTCAGGTGAAATTTTTCGGTCACATTATTTCTACAGACGGTATTCTTCTTGATCCAGAGAAACTAGACGCTATTCGTAATTATGCTGTTCCTACCACAAAACGTGATGTTCGTAGTTTCCTTGGTATTTGTAATTTTCTTAGACGCTTTGTTAGATTGGATGATTTGGCCACACCTCGTTTACACATTTGTGTTATGCGCACTTTGGTCCCAGAAAATGCTTTCATAAATTACGAGAAAATTGTTACTTCAGTAATATGGAAAAACGTATTCGTTCTGTTCTTGCCAAATGCAAATTATGTCAAAAGGCTAAGCCGCCAACTGTTTCTCACAGAGCACCGTTGTTTCCTATCATTCCAGCGAAATTAAAGGAGATGGCTGCAATCGATTTGTTCGGTCCAGTGGTTCGTTCTACTAATGGTTTTGCGTACATTTTCGTAGCAGTGGAATTGACATCAAAATATGTGTGTTTTACACCTTTACGCAAAGCAACAGCTCGTTCAGTATCTAATGCTTTCATCAAACATTTTCTTAAAGAAGTTGGTCATGTTGATAAGGTCATATCAGATAATGGATCACAGTTTCGCTCTAAAGTTTGGCTTCATACTCTACGGGGTCGTAAGATTAAACCAATTTTTATTTCACATTTCCACCCTCAATCTAATGCTTCAGAGAGATGGATGAAGGAAATCAATAAATTGTGTCGACTTTATTGTCATCAGAATCACAGAACTTGGGATCAGTATCTTCATATTTTTCAAAACATTCTGAATGAACTTCCTAATGACTCAACTTCTTTACGCCTCTATTGATATTAAAAAATAAAGTACCAACAAATCGCATTTCTGAAATCGTTCCTTTTCCGCCTTCACGGAAACTGCGGCATTCTGAAGTTGTCAACCTGGCTCTACAAAATATTGCATCTGCGGCTGCTAGAAGAGAGAAATCAGCGAAACGTCCTGGTCGTTTAAAAATTTTGTCAGTTGGTCAAAAGGTGTTAATTAAGTTTCACCGTTTGTCTCATAAAGGAAAAGGCTTATGTCGCAAATTTTTTCTGCTTTATAACGGTCCATATAGAATTCGCAAAATTATTCATGATAACACTATTGAAGTAGGAACTCTTAAATCTCGACGCTCTAAGGGAATACATCATATATCGAACGTAAAAATTTTTGTGGAATGACATACTTTTGAGACATCAACAGTTGTACGTAAACACACGGAGAATGCAAGGATACCGCGCTGTGTTCTGGCGGCGGCGCGTACTCAAAGCAACAGTGAAGTCTGCGCGCCGCACAAGGCAGTCGTTGACCGCAAACAATCACTTTCTACGTCACGCGTCTACAGCTGATCGAGCGCTCAGTGCGAATGCACTGACAGACGTAAACAAATACACAGTCTAATTTCTCGGATTAAATTCAGTATAAAGCTATGGTGACTTTATAAATTATGTTATTAACGTTCAGTATTTTTCAGGATACGGTTGTATAAAATATTTAAGACCTTCAGGTAAATTCTGTGCGTGTCCGACGTTAAGACGACTTGCTATGGAGAAAATTTCAGGAAGAATGTAATTTCGAAGAAAAAAGTAATAAACTAAAAAGGGTAACTATTAATTGAGTTTATTTTTCAGGTAACATAATTCCACTTAGGTACGTATTTTAGATGTAATTTGCTGCTCGCGATTACGTGATTCATACTTTGTGCTAATTTCATGTTCTATGAATTTACTTGTGAAGCGACGTGCTTGTGTACATTTGCTGATTTTTGACAATTATTGATTAATGAACAGTGTTATTACTTGTGTATATTATGCATCGCTTGGCTGCACTGCTTTTTCACTGATGTCATATTTTTTAATTATGTGCCTGCTGTGCTTATTTATTTAAATTGTAATTGTCAACTGATTAATTGTGCTGACTGTGGTTATGTATGTAAGTT
Organism: Schistocerca nitens; assembly: GCF_023898315.1. NCBI lineage: Eukaryota > Metazoa > Arthropoda > Insecta > Orthoptera > Acrididae > Schistocerca > Schistocerca nitens. The sequence goes on from NC_064618.1 coordinate 583,061,885, forward strand.
ATACTTTGTGATTTATCTGATTGCGCCTTCATGTTTACTTATTAAGGTCACATATGAACATTTATTTGCTTATGCTGATATGATGATAATGACCTGTTTATTATGTAAGATACATATTTGCTGCTTTGCGTATGGATTGCATATTTACACATTTCTGTTTGTTGTCACAACTACTCTTCAATTTAGAATATAGCAATGCTGATATACTGTGTATGTACATAGAGTTTAGGTTACACTGTGGTATTAATTATAGATTGTTCGCTTGGCAGAGACTCGTTGTAGGAATTGTGCTGTATCCATTTGTTGACATTCTGTTCTCTACTGGTATATTTACTCGCTATTGCATGTTTTGCTTACGCTCAGTGCCTGATATTTTTAAGATAAGAAAATGAACTGCTATAATGCTACGAACGACATTAGTACAAGAAACTTCATAGAAGTCACATGAGATGGAGGTTTTATGGAAGCTGTATAAATTTATGCTAATAGGAAGGAAGCTAACGACATGACATACCAACACTAGGTTAGACCATTGACAGTTATTACACTGCATTTTTCGTGAGTAATTGAAATAGGAAGTGACACTTGACACAAGAAATACTCCACATGTTTGCTTCTGTTTGCCATAATTCTTGAAGTGGTGTACACACTGTGAAATACTATGATCATTAACACTTCGTAATCGTACTTACTTACTGAAAGTTATTCAAACTAAAGGCTGTTAGAGGTCATGTATGCATTTCTTTTATTTAATGATGGACAAGGAACCAAAATGTATCTTATAATTTATAATGAGTAGAAAATTTGGGTCAGATGAATTACACAGAGGTTGTGTGTGGACACTGTGTCTTCGGATTGTATGGGATGCTGAATTGAAGTTTGCACTAGGATTTTGTCTGTACTTGTTCGAGGAGACTGACTAGAGGAAAGAGTTGTTATGGAAGTGAAATGATATTGGTGCTGAGGTTTATATATATCGACGTATTGAAGAGGTATGATTGAGGTATTGAGATTATGTGAAGTTGATGATTAATGGAGTTTTCGTATACGAGAGGTAAGTTAAATGATATTGATGATCGACGTATTGAAGAGGTATTATTGAAGTATTGAGATTATGTGATGCTGATGATTATTGGAGTTTTGGTGGATAAGAGGTGAAGTAAGTGAGGAGCATATATTTTTTTTTTCGTTGGTCTATATGGAACAAGGAGGATGTAGATGGCAGACTAGAACACTAAAGTAGCAGGAAGATTGTCTACACACACACTTTGTTAAATCACTAAGCAGTATATACTTTTTTTTTGGAGAGAGGAAGTAATTGCATATCTTGGCTCACTGACAGTTGTTCAGCAACCGTACAATTTGATCTGGCTTGGCAAACATTGGTCTTGACATGATGACTATGACGCTGACTAACTATTATTGACTGTTATACATTGCTGCCACTACTACTTGATACACATGATGAACATAAAATTTTGACAGAATTGCATTTACACAGTTAACACTATTCAATTACACAGTAGCACTAATGTGGATGAAAGATGAGTGAGTGTGTTTTCCTTTTATAATCCCAGAGAAGTGATCCCAACCTATCTCCTAAATATTATTTTACTTGTTTGTTGTGGCTTGCACTGACACCCATAAATATTATAGGTTTACTGGTATTTGTGTATTGTAATAGTTAATAGGACAATTATCTGATATCATTTGTGTGTTTGTTATGATTTGTATGTTTAGTGTAAAAGCATTGTATGTGTATTCAAACTATTGTTCATGTCTGAACTGTCTGATTAGTGATGGTGCTGCACTTATCAACATGATGTGTGACATTTAGTCATGTTTAATTTCTGCTGATGAACTGTGTGATTAGTGATAGGGAATATTATGGACTGTTATTTGCACTTTTTCTACATGATTGGTGCCACTAGAACATGTTTAATTTCTGCTGATGAACAGTGTGATTAGTGAAAGTGAATATTATGGACTGCGGTCTGCACCTATTCAACATTGCTGGTGCCACTAATGGAACTCCTTATACTGAAATGGTGTTACTTGTTGGTGTCTGCACCTATTCAACATTACTGGGTGCCACTGATGGACTGCTTCTACTGAAATGATGTCACTTGTTGGTGTCTGCACCTGCTCAACATTGCTGGGTGCCACTGATGGACTGCTTCTACTGAAAAGATGTCACCTGTTGATGTCTGCACCTGCTCAACATTGCTGGGTGCCACTGATGGACTGCTTCTACTGAAAAGATGTCACCTGTTGCTGTGTGCACCTGCTCAACATTGCTGGTGCCACTAATGGAACTGCTTATACTGAAATGGTATTACTTGTTGGTGTCTGCACCTGTTTAACATTGCTGGGTGCCACTGATGGACTGCTTCTATTGAAATAATGTTACTTGTTGGTATTTGCACCTGTTGACCATTGCTGGGTGCTACTGCTGGAACTGTCAACTGCTTATTCTTGAGCTATGGAAAGCGTTTATGTGAATATTTGTATAAACTGATTTTTTGTGTATTACTGTTTGTGAAAAGTTATGGGACTCTTACCTGCACATATTCGTCATTGCTGACGCTATTGATTGAACTGTTTAACCACATAATACTTGTGTAAACTGTTATGTAAAGTCACATGTATGAAAGAATTTGTATTGCTTACTGTATTCTATATATTAGGTTATTGAAAGGTCAGTGCAAAGCCCAAATTTTATCTAGTTATATGATATTTGCGCATTAATATTATCTTTAATTTTTGTCTGTATTTTTTTGACGAATTTGGTGGTATTTTCACCACCAATGCTGGCAAAAATACCATCAAATTCTAGCCGTGGAGGAAGGGCATATGAAAGGTGGCTACACTGAGCCACAGCGCCAGAGATCGCGCTAGAGAGTATTGTTCCGCCGCCTCCACTGGCAGTGATTATTGAGAACTCGTAGTAGTCAGTGCTTGGGGAGAGCTCGTGGTAGTCAGTGCTGAGATGTCGTAGTGAGGAGTGTTTGTTGAGATGAGCTAGTAGGCAGTGCTTGCTGAGATGTGATACTGAAAAGTTCTTGTTGAGATGAGATAGTAGCGAGTCGGTGTGGAGAGATTGTAATGTCTAGAGTGCTTTTCATCAATATAAATTAAGGTAACAAACTACTTTTCTTTTCTTTCTCATTATTTCAATGTCCTGAATAATGCGTCATTACAGGTTCAGTCAACAAAGCATCTGGCTTGTGTTCTTGTGTTAGAGTGTAATTCTGGTTTTCTTGAGTAATTATGGTATTTCTATTTTCTTTAATTAATTCAGTATAAATGATATTTAAAAATTCTTGTGTTGTTGAAGAAGAACCGTGCCAGGTGTGTACGTCGAGTCATACTTCCACACACAGAACAGTGACACTTGTGTTTTGGTTTCATAGGTTTTATAGTTGCTGGGGACTTAATTAATTAATTGTGTTAACGAAAATTTTCATTTCATTCTTTGTTGTTGTTCTATGCAGTCAGATAGCGTAATAATACTAGTCAGGGCCAACCGTTACGAGATTTCGTAATCGGACAAACAGCTACTAAAGCAAAAAATTTAAAATTATTTGCATTTATTTTAATTAAGCCCCCATGCAATCTCTCAAAATGTTCAAATGTGTGTGAAATCTTATGCGACTTAACTGCTAAGGTCATCAGTCCCTAAGCTTACACACTGCTTAACCTAAATTATCCTAAGGACAAACACACCCCGAGGGAGGACTCGAACCTCCTCCGGGACCAGCCGCAAACACTACTATCTCTCTGAGACCAAAAAGCGCACTATTTGTGTATTATTTTGACCATGGCAATGTGCGTTTATGGGCTAATAGGGACTTGTGTAGCTTATCATTCATGTCTGTAACTTTATTTATTTTAAAAATTAATAACCATTTAGAGTGTAACAAGTGTGTAAGGTAGAGATATGAAGTGTGACGAGTAGTAGTGTGATATCGAGGGCTGCATACACTACGAAGCAAGGTGCCGCTATTATGTACTGGCTTCTTTCCGTACGCACTCACCACGATCTTCTAAGTTGAGTACAGAAAGCGCGCCAACATTCATCGGGCCTCTGGCGTTTGCTTACCACGGCCATGCCTGATGTTAAAATTCATGCCCAAGTCGGGCAAGTGAGAACTTTCCACCTTAACGGTCAGCCTCGATATTCGACCTCAGTGATCACTAATATATGAGATGCCCTAGAACATATTACAACAAATTAATTTCGCGCCGAAGCAATAATGATAAAGATCACCGAAAAACTGGACCAACAGCAATAAAAAGGAAAACACAGTTTAAATACACTCAAATATATCATCCATAAAGGGAGTTCACACAGAGAAGGGGCGGAGGCGCATTCAGTAGCTTGAGTACGGAGTGACGGAGAACAGCGGGCAAACCAGCCTAACTGGAGCAAGTCCAGCAGCGGAGCACATGTGCAAAAATTCATATACAGAAGTACATTATCCAAAAATAAGGTAGGGCGGGCGGTTACCATAGAAAATCAACATCATCGTGACGCACACATCAGCTGACAGTCACTCAAAAATCCAGATAGTCAACTGGGCGTAAGAGCTAAAGCCCAACACTCCACACCAACACGAACCTGTACAAATACCCTCCCACTTGGACGAGGCGCCGTAATTGCACGCTCACCGTTCGTCACATGCATCTCTCTCTCAATGCGCCACCGTCCGTCAACAACCTTCCTCCAAGTCCCTCTAAACAAAGAGCCAACTACACGAAGACCGAAGAGCCACCCGGTGGCCTAATATGAAAACGGACTGCACCAGAAAACGAGCCGACACAGCTCAGTATCCAAAATAAACAATAAAGGATTATCTAGTTCCAAATACAAGAATAGAAAGAATTTGGAGGGGAAGGTTATTTGAAGAGGAAAGGAATGTAACGCCAATGGCCTGAGTAAGAGGTCTTGACATCGTAAGGCGGCCCTCTTGCAGCAATATGCTGGCACAGCACTGTGCCATAGCACCCTCTGAGCACCGCCTGTCTGCCTGCCTGTCAGTGTACGGGTGGTTACCGAAACCTGAGACACTTCAGCAGATGCCGTATGTGATATCTGCAGCAGCAACGCCACAACAAACTCGCTTTGGCATGTATAAACACTGATTGGACAGCAAGGCAGGTCATGGATACTGATAGTTGGGAGCTCCAACGCTAGGCGCGTTATGGGGCCCCTTAGGGACATGGCTGCCAAGAAGGGGAAGAAAGCCAATGTGCACTCCGTGTGCATAACGGGTGGAGTCATTCCAGTCTTGGAACGGGTCCTTCCAGATGCCATGAAGAGTACAGGGTGTGACCAACTGCAGGTGGTGCCTCACGTCGGTACCAATGATGTGTGTCACTTTGCATCGGAAGAGATTACCTCTGATTTCGAGCGGCTAACAGAAGTGGCAAAGGCTGCCAGTCTTGCTTGTGAGATGAAAGCAGAGCTGACCATTTTCAGAATAGTCGACAGGACAGATGGCCAACCTCTGGTACAGAGCCGAGTGGAGGGCCTGAATCAGAAGCTCAGACAGGTCTGCGACCGTATAGGCTGCAGCCAACCTCTGGTACAGAGCCGAGTGGAGGGTCTGAATCAGAGGCTCAGACAGTTCTGCGACCGTATAGGCTGCAGATTCCTCGAGTTGCGCCATAGTGTGGTTGGGTTTCGGGCTCCACTGAATAGATCAGGTGTCCACTAAACGCAGGAGGCGGCTACACGGATAGGCAGGGGCTGTGTAGTGTGGACTGGACGGTTTTTTAGGTTAGAGGGTCTCGGGAAAACACAAAAAGGGCTTCAGTCACAAAGGGTGCAGGCCGAACACAGGAAGAACGTCGATACTGGAACCCCCGGTATAACAGTTGTTAAGTATCCTAGCTGTGTTGGGAAGGTACCATATCGTTATAGGCACTGAAAGTTAGCTAAAGTCGGTTCAGCCGAATTTTAAAGAAGAACTAACGGTGTTCCGAAAGGACAGGGTAAACACAGTTGGCGGTGGCGTGTTTGTGGCTGTTGGAAGTAGTTCTTGTCGCGAAACCCGATGTAGATACTTCCTATGAGTTAGTATGAGCAGAGGTCATTGTTGACAACCGGAATAAAATAATAATTGGATCCTTTTATCGACCTCCCATTTCAGTTGATACAATTTCTGAAAGGTTTAAAGAAAACTTAATTTTAATATCGAACACATATACGACTCATACAATTACAGTTAGTGGTGAGTTTAATTTATACTCGATATATTGTTGAAAATACAACATTAAATCTGGAGGTACGCATAAATCATCATCCGAAATTGTGCTAAACGCATTCTCCGAAAATTATTTCGAGCAGTTAGTTCATGAGCCCACGCGGAAAGTAAACGGTTGTGAAAACGCACTTGACCTCTTAGCAACAGGTAGTGCTGAGCTAATAACAAGCATCAAAACAGATACATGGATTAGTGAACACAGGGTTGTCGTAGCAAGATTAAATATTGTAACCTCCAAAACCACGAAAGTTAAACGAAAAATACAGATGTTCAAAACCATATAAAAATTCACTTGACGCCGTCCTGAGAGACAATTTCCTCTCTTTCCGAATTAACAGTGTAAGTGCAGATCAGATGTGGCTCGAATTCAAAGAAATAGTATCGGCAGCAATTGAGAGATTTATACCAAATAAATTAACAAACGACGGAGCTGATCCTCCTTACTACACAAAACGAATTAGAATACTGTGGCAGAAATAACGAGAAAAACTTGCCAAATTTAAACAGATGGAAATCTCCTGGATTGGCGATTTTTTACAGAAGCTCGAAATTTATCGTTAACTTCAATGCGATATGCATATAATAGTTTTCGCAACGAAACTTTGTCTCGAAACCTGGCAGAAAATCCAAAGAGATTCTGGTCGTATGTGAAGTACGCTAGTGGCGAGACACAATCAATGCCTTCTCTGCGCGATAGCAGTGGAGATATTATAGAAGACAGTGCTGCTAAAGCAGAGTTACTAAACACAGCCTTCCGAAATGCCTTCATAAAAGAAGATGAAGTAAATATTCCAGAATTCGAATGAAGAAGAGAAGCCAACATGAATAACGTAGAAGTAGATATCCCTCGGACAAGGAAGCATCTTAAATCATTTAATAAAAGCAAGTCTTCTGGTCCAGACTGTATACCAATTAGCATCCTTTCAGAGTATGCTGATGCAATAGCTCCATAGTTAACAATCACATACAGCCGTTCGGTCGACGAAAGATCCGTGCCCAAAGACTGGAAAGTTGCACAGGTCACACCAATATTCAAGAAAAGTAGTTGGAGTAATCCACTAAACTACAGGCCTATATCATTAAGCGTCGATATGCAGCAAGATTTTGGAACATATACGGTGTTCGAACATGATGAATTACCCCGAAGAAAACGGTCTATTAACACACAGTCGAAACCGATTTAGAAAACATCGTTCTTGTGAAACACAACTAGCTCTTTACTCACATGAAGTGTTGAGTGCTATCGACGACGAATTTCAAATGGAGGCTTGACACTGTACAGCACAAGCGGCTTGTAGTGAAACTGCGTGCCTATGGAATATCGTCTCAGTTACGTGACTGTATTCGTGATTTCCTGTCAGAGGGGTCACAGTTCGTAGTCACTGACGGAAACTCATCGAGTGAAACAGAAGTGATTTCTGGCTTTCCCAAAGATAGTGTTATAGGCCATTTGCTGTTTCTTATCTATAGAAACGATTTGGGAGACAATCTGAGCAGCCATCTTAAGTTGTTTGCAGATGACGCTATCGTTTATCGAGTAGTAAAGTCATCAGAGGATCAAAACAAATTGCAAAACGATTTAGCAAAGATATCTGTATGGTGCGAAAATTGGCAGTTGACCCTAAATAACGAAAAGTGTGAGGTCAACCACATGAGTGTTAAAAGGAATCCGTTAAACTTCGGTTACACGGTGAATCAGACAAATCTGAAGGCCGTAAGTTCAACTAAAAACCTAGGAATTACAATTATGAACAATTTAAACTGGAAGGAACACACAGAAAATTTTATGAGGAAGGCTAACTAAGGAATGAAGGACTGCGTTTTATTGGCAGGACACTTTCAAAATGTAACATATCTACTAATAAGACCGGCTACACTACGATTGTCCGTCCTCTTTTAGAATACTGCTGCGCTGTGTGTGATCCTTATCAGATAGGACTGACGGACTACATCGAATAAGTTCAAAGAAGGGCAGCACGTTTTGTATTATCGCGAAATAGGGGAGAGAGTAACACTGGAATGGTACAGGATTTGGGATGGACATCATTAAAACAAAGGCATTTTTCGTTGCGGAGGAATCTTCTCACGAAATTCCAATTACCAACTTTCTCCTCCGAATGCGAAAATACTTTGTTGACGTCGACCTACATAGGGAGAAATGGTCACCATGATACAATAAGGGAAATCAGAGTTCATACGGAAAGATAAAGGTGTTCGTTCTTTCCGCGCGCTATACGAGATTGGAATAATAGAAAACTGTGACGGCGTTCCGATGTATCCTCTGCCAGTTACTTAAATTTGATTTGCAGAGTATTCATGTAGATGTAGATGTAGATGGAATCGGCGAGTTATCGAGCCGACACTTGTCACAGCGCAGGCTTCCCCCATGAGAAGAACAAATGCACACCCTGTACAGTGGTAACTGCGGAAAGCGGGCTGACGGTATCCAGATGTACACAACTGCCAGCTCTACGAACAGTGCTGTTGCTGAATCAAGTAGAAATGTTGATTTTTGCTCATTATCGTTAGGGCACAGTATCTGGCTGTTAAATTAAAACTTAAGAAGTCATAGGTCATCCTCATATCATACCGAAACTTCAGACATTTTCGTGAAACAGGTACTCCAATACTTCTTAATGATATGGTATTACCGTTAAAAAAATCAGTAGAAGGAATTGATATAATACTGGATGACCATCAAAACTGGGAAGATCAGACTGTTGCAGCACACAGGAAAGCTCTCTCCTGCAACTCGAAAACTTAGAATAATACACCCTACGAAAAAGAAAGAACGACGCACCATGAAGGAATTATCTTAATGGGACGGAAATCGGTAGATGTGATTTACATGTACAGACAAACTAATGATTACAGTTTAAGAAAAATTGGATGGGTCATTCAAGAGAAAGAGCTTCACAAATTGAGCAACTCAATAATACGGTGGTCCAAGTATGGCCTGTATGCAGGCAGTTATTCGGCTTGGCACTCGTTGCCACAGTTGTTGTATGTACTGCTGAGAGCTAGTGTGAAAAATTTTGTCCTGCTGGTGCGTTAGATCGTCTGGTTGGAGGGCCATACCCATAATGCTCCGAACTCTCTCAATTGGGGCAAGATCTGAAGACCTTGCTGGCTGAGGTAGGGTTTGGAAAGCAATAGAAACTCTCGCGGTGTGCGTGCGGGATTAAATTGCTGAAATGAAAGCCCAGGATGGCTTGCCATGAAAGGCAACTAAACAGGGCGTAGAATATCGTCGACGTACTCCTGAGCTCGAATGGTACCACGGATGACAACCTAAGGGGCCCTGAAATGAAAAGAAATGGCTCCCTAGGCTGACAGACAGACTTGTGTCCCACCACTCTCCGGGGCATATCCAGACACGTCTTCGGCTTGGAATCTCATTGACTGCAGCAGAACTGCCTTCAGTGATGAGTCCCGCTTCGAACTGAGCCTCGATGATCACGGAAGACGTGTCTGAAGTTGCCCTAGACAGAGGTGGGATGCCAACGTCACTGTCGCCCGCCATATGGTCCGACGACCAGGAGTGATGGTCTGGAGAACCATTTCTTTTCACAGCAGGACCCTTTGGTTGTCGTCCACGGCATCATTACAACACAACGGTACGTCGGCGATATTCTGTACCTCGTTTAGTTGCCCTTCATGAAAAGCCATCATGGGCTTACATATCATCAAGATAATGTATGCCCGCACAGGGCGAGAGTTTTTAATGCTTGTCTTTGTACTTGCCAAAACCTGCTTTGACCAGCAAGGCTATCGGGTCTCTCCCGAATTGAGAATGTTTAGGGCATTCATTATGGACAACGCCCTACGACCAGTTCGGGATTTTGTCGATCTAATGTGCCAAATGGACAGATTTGGCTCGATATGGCTCAGGAGAACATCCAACAACTTTGTCAATCAATGCCAAGTCGAATGACGGCTTGCATATGGCCCGGGCGTGGACCAACGCGTTATTGACTTGCTTAGTTTATGAAGTTCTTTCTCTTAAACAAATCATCCAGTTTTTCTGAAATTATGACAATTTGTTTGTCTGCACTGTACACCACATCTACCGATTCCCGTCCCATTTGGATAATAGCTTCTTAGTGCGTCTTTTTTTTTTTGTCATACAACGTATTTAAGTTCAGCATAATGAAATTATCCTAGTACTACTCTTGCATAAATGGCAATAAAATATTGTTCCATAGTGTGAAGATATGTATGTAATAACATGGTTGGCAACTAGGCATACTATAATAGTTTTTCCGGAAAAATGTAGCATCGAAATTCAAATGGTCACGAGAATTAATATTTCAATCTGAAGATAGGACAAAAAAATTCAGAGTGCTGGTTCCAAAAAGTAGTCGAATCCTGAAAACTGTTTTAATCACTCAAACAGGCCTCTGATATAAATAATTTGAGACTGCTCCGATTTCTGAGTGGAGCCCCATCTCCTTATGGAAAGGAAACCACCAAAATTTGGGCCTTTTTTGTCATTTTTTTCAAATTCATTCGAAACTAGGTGTTGAATCGAAAAAGTCAAGGTTACCAAAAATGTAAAAATTTAAATCAGCATCAATTGAGTACGAAAACTATGCTATTTGACTAAATTTTCCTGTAGGAAAGGTACGCCAGAATAGGGTAATTTTTCACACGTTTTGAAGAATTGTCATTTCGACGTAATACAACTTGTAGCATCTGAAAATTGTCCAATTTAACGCATAATCTTATACGAGAAATGTTGTGGAACAACTAACTGCGTTTTGAAAACATTAAATAAAATGAGAAGAAACATAACTGGTAAGTAAAACTTGCCATTATTCAATTCCTTGTAAACCATCAATGTTGTACTTTTCATTCAATGGATTTTTCCAATATTCATTTTTTTTATTTTTATTACTGGCACCTGATGCCTAACCTGTACGGTATCCACATAAGAGATTTGAAAACTATGAAATTAGCAGACCAATATTACATAACGGTCAAAAAAATTGTTTGCAGTGGTGCTAGTGAAACAAATACGTTAGATTTCTTATTGTTTTATTAGGAATAAATGAATTTAATTCAACTGACAATGAACTGAGTATGAGTTATAAATGAGTATATAAAATTGCGTTTAAGTTATAGAATAAAACAAAGTATCTTCACTTAGAGTATAAGCTCAATGCTTAGCGATGTATTAATTGTTTTGCTTAATTTTACGGTGTTTTTTCCTCACATGCTTGGATGATGAGGGTCCACAAAATATTAACTCGATTTCTCTGTATTCATATTCGTGGTGGGATCTTTCCTTCCTTCTTCCAAAGTGTCATTATCGGTGTTACTGTCATCAATATCAGTAATATGGATATAACTTGGAACACTGGTGCAGGATTGGCCTTTGTATGGTTTACAAACGGGGTGGACGTAATGATATTTTGCTTGCAGCAACAACCCCCACGGTATCCTGTGCCACATTTGCGGAAAATGGTTTTGAGCAATTCCGAAGGTGCTGCTTCTTTAGTACTGCGAATTTGCGGGAGGTCGAATTTTGAAGCATTCCAGCCCCGCTGCAGTGGATCTACTGCGTTGTTTTTCCACGGTTGCACTTGCAACTATGTGCTCGTTGTCGACGGCTCATTAAACAATAATCTTCTCGAAACTTCCTGGCAGATTAAAACTGTGTGCCCGACCGAGACTCGAACTCGGGACCTTTGCCTTTCGCGGGCAAGTGCTCAACCAACTGAGCTACCGAAGCACGACTCACGCCCGGTACTCACAGCTTTACTTCTGCCAGTACCTCGTCTCCTACCTTCCAAACTTTACAGAAGCTCTCCTGCGAACCGCCCGCATCTCGTGGTCGTGCGGTAGCGTTCTCGCTTCCCACGCCCGGGTTCCCGGGTTCGATTCCCGGCGGGTTCAGGGATTTTCTCTGCCTCGTGATGGCTGGGTGTTGTGTGCTGTCCTTAGGTTAGTTAGGTTTAAGTAGTTCTAAGTTATAGGGGACTTATGACCTCAGCAGTTAAGTCCCACAGTGCTCAGAGCCATTTTCTCCTGCGAACCTTGCAGAACTAGCGCTCCTGAAAGAAAGGATATTGCGGAGACATGGCTTAGCCACAGCCTGGGGGATGTTTCCAGAATGAGATTTTCACTCTGCAGCGGAGTGTGCGCTGATATGAAACTTCGTGGCAGATTAAAACTGTGTGCCCGACCGAGACTCGAACTCGGGACCTTTGCCTTTCGCGGGCAAACATCTGGAAACATCCCCCAGGCTGTGGCTAAGCCATGTCTCCGCAATATCCTTTCTTTCAGGAGTGCTAGTTCTGCAAGGTTCGCAGGAGAGCTTCTGTAAAGTTTGGAAGGTAGGAGACGAGCTACTGGCAGAAGTAAAGCTGTGAGTACCGGGTGTGAGTCGTGCTTCGGTAGCTCAGTTGGTTGAGCACTTGCCCGCGAAAGGCAAAGGTCCCGAGTTCAAGTCTCGGTCGGGCACACAGTTTTAATCTGCCAGGAAGTTTCATATCAGCGCACACTCCGCTGCAGAGTGAAAATCTCATTCTGGAATAATCTTCTCCTCCTCCCTCCTGAAACGATCGGAGGCAAGGTTGAAATTTGTCTTTGATATACATTTTTCAAAGATTTGACAGCGAAATATATTTAATGGCTATGGTTCATTTCCACAGTACAGGGCTGCTATGAACTTTCCTGTCCAGCCTAATCAATCTCATCAGCAATAGCACTGTAACTGCTGAGCATCACTGCTGCTAACTGTAGGTTGTTTCTATTCTCCTTAAGGAGTTTATTTTCCTTTGCTAAAAGTCGACGAAATCGTATTGCAGCCATTGAAGGGACGTACGAACAGAACGTTATGTTCTGATACTGAAGAAACTTAAAATTTAGGGTGCTGTAGACTACGTTTTGTCTGGCTTTGCCCTGTGTCTTTATAAAAATGTTGGGGGAGAATGCGACTTGAGCGGTCAGAACCACAAGAAGGTCAGACTTCTTGACAACGAGAAAACAGGCAGAGTGCTGTGCAACATCAACAGCAGTACTTACTACCTACAATTAGAGTATCGCCACCCTCACAGGTTGCTTAATGCTGAAGTGCTTACCTTCAAGTTATGCATTCAGTAAGGAAATGAGGCGCTGTTTACTATGTTAGTTCGACAGGAACAAATCTTTTACCGTGGTTGCTGACGTTGTTTCATTGAACTTGACACTTGACGCAGTTCTTTTAGTAGCGCTACGCAGCCGCTCAGCTGATGCGTGCTCCTGTCACCTGTCACATCAGGGCGTCAACCAAACACAGTCGTGACCTTTCTGCTGTATAAATGCTTGTAGTAATCTACTTACGGTCTTTTGTCATTACGGAAGCAAATAGTTCTTTTCGCTCCTATGCCACTCCATGCAACAAAAAGCCTCCATCTACAACGAAATCTATCTTTAAGAAGTCAATTGCGTCTTTTAAGGCATCAAACAAACTATAAAACACCAGCTGAATTGCATATAATTGATTAATGGCGATATTTACTTACAACCTACGTTTTTTGTCACTTTCTTTGACTTTTTGAATACCCTATTTGATGCTCTACCACTACTGTCGTATAAAATTTTGTGCATAATTCCCCAAATCTCAGATGCGGCTCGTTTTATAGCGACGAAATGAGTATTTTCAAAAAGTATGACAAATTACCGTTTTCTAACGTAACTTTATTGCACAAAAATTTAATCAAATAACAAAGTCCTGTTACCCAGCCGACGTGGAATTTAATGTTCTGAATATCTGTTTCGATTTGACGCTTGGTTTCTGACGAATTTGAAAGAAAGAAAAAACAGAAGAAGTCCGCAATTTCGGTAGTATTGTTTTCATCACGGCTGAAGCTACAATCAGAATTCTAGACAAACTCGTGTTATCCACAACAGAGGCCTACTTTATTGATTAAAACAGTTTACAGAATTCCACTAATTTTTGGAAGCTAATTGTACTGGGCTGGCACGACTCACGAACCGCCCTCAAGCTATGCCGTGCCTGGATAGTTTAGTCGGTAAAAGTAGTGCTCGCGTAAGGCTCGATTCTGGGTTCAGTTCCCGGTCCAGCACACAGTATTAATCTTCCTGAAAGTTTGAAATGTTGTGTGGTTTGGGTGCCTATGCAGATTCTGTTTTCGCCTCTCTCTGACTCTCGACTGTAACAAAGAGGCTGTCAGTGCAGGCTCGGATCCAGGGTTCGGTTTTGGGAGCGGAGACTGTTACTCTCCACCCCTCCTCCCCCTCCGCTCCACCAAATATAACTTTTAACATGCCACATAAGCCTACGATTTCAGTAATATAATATGATATTATATTATATAAAACGTATAACAATTGGAAAACAAAAGATCGACGCGTCACGAAGCAGTTATGCATATTGGTCAAAAACTGATATTCATACAGGTATCGAAGGAAAATGTAAAATTGTAGACTTTAGCGGATGATGGATGAATATGTGACGCTGAAGCGCAATTTCAACACGCAGCTAGCAAGGATAGTTGACAGGGGACATGTCAGTACCAGGGCATAAAGTCTTTCCGAATTTCGTTCCGTGTACTCGGTGGGACAATAACTATGCCTCGCAGACAGGCGCGCGAACAATATATGCAGATATCAGCACTTGAGAGATGACGTGTAGTTGGGCTCAAAGAAACCGATTGGATTAATCGGTGAATCGCTCAATATCTGAGTAGCAGAGATGCCACTATTCGACGATGCCAAGAGAAATGTGTGAACGATGGCCGAACCCAGTGCCAAAAAGAAATCAGTCGACTTAGGGAGACGACAGAACATGAGAACCGAGCAATCCTCTTAGATCCGACGTGCAACTGATGCTTCAGTGACCGCAAGGGGCATTTATAGGAGGCTCATAGAAAGGGGACTGAGCTGCCAGTGTCCCTAGTGCTGGATACTGTGCAGTGGTGCCGAACATATTCAGCCTGCAATCTCACTGACTGAAACAGAATTGCCTTCAGTGATGCCTCCCACTTCGAACGGACCAGTGAAGACGCCCTGAACAGCGGTGGGATACCACCCTGACTGTCGACCGCCATACGGCTCGACTATCAGCAGTAATGTTCTGGGGTGCCATTACATTTCATAGCATGCACTACTGCAGCGGCAAGTCGACGATATTATACGCCCCGTCTTGTTACCCTTCATGGCAAGGCGCCCTGATCTTAGATTTCAGCAAGATAATGCCCGCCCGCGCAAACCGGGAGCTTCTATCGTCCGTCCTCGTGCTTGCCTAACCCTACCTTGGCCAGCAAGGTCGTCGCCTCTGTCTCCAATTCAGAACTTTTGGACCAATATGAGCAGGGCCCTCCAACCAGTTCGGGATTCTGACGATCTAACAAGCTGTTGTACAAAATTTGGCACGATATCCCTCAGCAGGACACCCAACAACTCAATCAATCAACACTAAGCCAAATAACTGCTTGCATTAGTGCCAGAGGTAGACCAACGTGTTATTGTCTTGCTTCTCCTCTAGAATAAATAATCCTATGTTTCTGAAATTGTAATTATTTCTATCTGTACATGTACACCACATCTACTGAGTTCCGTGCTATTCGGATAATTCCTTCGTGGTGCATCTTTTTTTTTTTTTTGTCTGAAAGTGTAATAACGTTTTGGTGACACAGGCGTCCACAACATTAGTGATTACACATTAATAGCATTTGTGAGGTGACCCATTGCGTCCGTGTGTCGCCTATAACAGAGCGGTGGCCGTCGGCAGGCCGGCCGAAGTAGCCGTGCGGTTAAAGGCGCTGCAGTCTGGAACCGCGAGACCGCTACGGTCGCAGGTTCGAATCCTGCCTCGGGCATGGATGTTTGTGATGTCCTTAGGTTAGTTAGGTTTAACTAGTTCTAAGTTCTAGGGGCTAATGACCTCAGCAGTTGAGTCCCATAGTGCTCAGAGCCATTTTTTGAGCCGTCGGCAGATGTAGCGCCAAATGGCAGACGTCAACTATCGACCAATTTTAAACGGACTATAGTTCTGATTTCACACGCTTGTGTTTGTGTTGAACATAAGAGGTTGTTAGTGTATGTGTGGGTGGGTGAGAGGAGTAGAGAAATGTGAGAGAGGGATGAGAACACACAGTGTTGCGAGAGATGAAGGCGGAGAGGTGTGTAGTGAGAGGGAAAGGGCACGACGGCCAGAGCGTGTTTACGGACAGAGCGAGTGTTGATACGCGCCACATCAGCAGGCACGGCGGCAACAATAGGCTTTTGTCTGGCGGCAGCGCGCGCAGCTCACATCACGTCGCGCTCCAGTGGCTGCGGTTTTGTTGTGCTCCCGCTGGAGGCCGAGACCAGCTAGCTGCTGGCGCATGTCTGTTGGGGTGCGCTGGGATGCGGCGTGTTCTCGCATTCCGCTCTGCAATTGCTGGCGGCCACTCAGACAGCTTCTTACAGTTTCATTCAACCACGCTGTGGTGGCAAACGTTTATTGTGACCTTTCAGGCTGTTCGGACATGTATTAGGGCAGGGGGAAAATTACTCGGCCCGACCAGAGATGGCGTTCGTACCGCCGAAATTCTGGTTTTTGACATGTTTGGTACATAAGCTCGTCAAACAAAATAACAGTTAAAACGTATCAATATATGAACGTTAGGATAGGTACGACATGAAGTGTTGACTTCAGGTGTCAGGCTGCCTATTTACAGGCTTATATAAATGTTGTAATATTCTTGTTTCATTTATTTGGTCTTTTTCAAAATTCAGTTTTTTACATTGCCATTAATTTCATTACCATTTTATCGGGTGCAAAAATGTATCTGCTCTGGTTCGATTGTTACTAATTGATGTTTAAACATAAATCATAAAATTTTCTCATTTCGTAATTCCAGAATAGTTTTCATAAGAAGGGAAACTAGTGTTTCGTTTGTACTTATGCAAAGAACTCACGTACATGTTAGTAAAATTTTCCAACTAATAACTCTCATGACATAAGCGACTTTGTAAAACACATTGTTACCGAACATGTTTTGTGAATTTCAGTGCTAAAAACTAAGAACGGAATAAAACTTAATGTTACAGCGTGGGAGGAACGAATTAAGACTTAATTTTGTGCGAAGTAAGACTTAATTTTCTACTGTTGGTTTGTGTGGTGAAAGAGGACCCCTAACACCTCACGTGGTTAAAATATTAGGACGCACTACCCAAAAAATGCCGGGAAAAATCGATCCAAAGTTTCTTACATGCCTTATGAGTATAAAATGTTAGCCCATTGCCGAGCCGCCGAATAAAATGAAACAGAAGGAAAAAAAACTGCTGGAGGAGGAATCGAACCCGATACCTTTGACGTAAGGGTCCGACCGCTAACCATGTAGGCCAGAATTTTTTCACCTACATGGTTAGCGGTCGGACCCTTACGTCAAAGGTATCGGGTTTGATTCCTCCTCCAGCACTTTTTTTTCTCCTGTTTCATTTTCTTTTGTTATTCCATCAATTATTCAGAAAGTTTCCCAGACCTACATTATCCTTAACAAATTAGTTACATTATTGAATAAAAATTATTTTCTTTTTGTCCAACAACACAATTCACGGCGGTGGGTTTTCCATTTTTCATTGTAAAGTATATAAGGAGAATCATTGGGTTTTTAATCAGAATAACAAATTCGATTGGGAAACATTCAATTTTTATACATATAATAATAATAAACAAGAACCGCAGTTGCAATTATCGTAAAAAGAAGCAAAGCAACATATAAAAGCGGATGTTTTACAATTACAGGGCGTTTGCAATAAATCTGTACAAAAATATGCCCCTTTAACATTTACGAAAATGTTTTGAGTTTCTGATAATTTTGAAGCAAACCAGGCATATTGAATCATGTCTCGGAATATTGGTGACGATAACTGATAGTGAATTACAGGATGAATTTCTATACAGTCGTCCCGTGAATTAACTTCACGATTCTCCTGTAACAATGCCCTGCAATTTTGCAAGTAACAGAAGAAAAAAAGTGCCGGAGGAGGAATCGAACCCGAGACCTCAGGCGTAATGGTTCGACAGCTAACCATGTAGGCCAGACGGCGGCTCCGCAATGGACTAACATTTTATACTCATAAGACACCTAAGAAACATTGGATCGATTTTTCTCGGGATTTTACGAGTAGTGCGTCCTAATATTTTAACCACGTGAGGTGTTAGGGGTCCTCTTTCACCACACAAAATTTCGGAAAAATCCCGGACCCCACGGTCGTGCCGTCTCCTTGTTAGCTGCAACAGAAGTATTTTTTCACAATGTAAATCTGAGGTACACATTTATGAATGTTCAACCTGTTCATCATGCGCAATTGCTGTCAACTTTACGGCATCATTATGAAAGTATCAGCAAGTCAATGTACCATTGCGCAGCAGCTCGTGACCACCAGAACACACGGATGTGGTTGGTTCGCTATATTCCATATATAATTGAGTATTGTTATTGTTATTTTGTACAGAAATTATTGAGTGATCGTATTACTGTTTATTACAATAGAGAATATTTTGCAATTAGTTATTTTAGTCCATTAAATGAAGGCAAGTGTACAAAATATCTTTCGAAAACGGTTATATATTTTTGTATAAATCTTACATTTAAAATCATTAAAAAATCGCCTAAAATCATCAGCATATAAAGAAAAATTTGCCATCCTCAGAAATATTCAGGTCTGAAAGGGTTATATTTTCTGTTTGTAATAACGGATGACGTCACCTGTAAGTAGAAACATCCCCCAGGCAGTGGCTAAGCCATGTCTCTGCAATATCCTTTCTTTCAGGAGTGCTAGTTCTGCAAGTTTCGCAGGAGAGCTTCTGTAAAGTTTGGAAGGTAGGAGTCGAGGCACTGGCAGAAGTAAAGCTGTGAGGGTGTAGCGTGAGTCGTGCTTGGGTAACTCAGATGGTAGAGCACTTGCCCGCGGAAGGCAAAGGTTCCGAGTTCGAGTCTCGGTCCGGTCCACAGTTTTGATCTGTCAGAAAGTTTCATGTCACCTGTAGGTATTCAATCGATTTGTAAGCAGTGGCGGATAATCCACGAGATGGTCAGTTTTTGCTGCATTTCTTGAGAAAAGCCGTTTCTCTTAAAGTTTTTTGTGCAATAAACATGTAATTGTGGAAGTGAAAACTTCGCGTCGACCACATTTCTTAAAATTTTTCTTGGCATACCAAGTCGTTATCTAGACAGTGAGGAACCCAGGAAGTTTCTGCAGATTTGGAGGAGCAGGCACTCCTAATTCTTTTACAGCCACAGTAGTGTCGAAAAGAAGAAATTTTGGAATGAATTAAATGCCAAAATACCATATATTGCAGTTACAGAGTAACTTGTCAGTACAGAACTATCGGTTCACTGTCATAACTAAAGTAAATTTTAATCTGTTAAAAGCTTATATCGCAATTTTGGAGAAACCTGATTGGAAACAGTTAAAATGTGCCCTCAACCTATAAGAATTGTGCAGATGTTATTTTTTGACCGTACATATTAATGGCTAATATACTTTTTTGTAAGCTACGATATTTCTATCAGTAAATGTATCTCTCTAGTTAATTATATTTTTAACTTTGTCTAACAGATCTGAAGATGGGCAGCTAGCCTGAAACCGGTCATTGAAAATAAGAAATAGCGATCAAAGACTGAAATGCCATATTTTTATTTTAGTAGCTATCTTGTTTGGACACGCCCATAACAACACCATGAATACAATACAGTTCCCTGATATGTTAGTGTAGCTACATCTACGTACATATGCCACAGGCCATCGTATACAAAATAGCGATCAAAGACTGAAATGTCATATTTTTATTTTTATTGGCTATCGTGTTTGGACACGCCCATAACAACACCATGAATACAATACAGTTCCCTGATATGTTAGTGTAGCTACATCTACGTACATATGCCACAGGCCATCGTATGGTGCATGATAGAGGATTTCTTGCACTACTACTAGTGACCTGCCCGATGTGTCTTCAAGGAATGATGTACCACGGCTTAACAATAATAGTCGAAAAATCCACTACTGGCCATTAAAATTGCTACACCATGAAGATGACGTTCTACAGACGCTAAATTTAACCAACAGGAAGAAGATGCTGTGATATGCAAATGATTAGCTTTTCAGAGCATTCGCACAAGGTTGGCGCCGGTGGCGACACCTACAACGTGCTGACATGACGAAAGTTTCCAACCGATTTCTTATACACAAACAGCAGTTGACGGCGTTGCCTGGTGAAACGTTGTTGTGATGCCTCGTGTAACGAGGAGAAATGCGTACCACCACGTTTCCGAGTTTGATAAAGGTCGGATTGTAGCCTATCGCGATACCGGTTTATCGTATCGCGACATTGTTGCTCGCGTTGGGCGAGATCCAATGACTATTACCAGATTATGGAATCGATGGGTTCAGGAGGGTAATACGGAACGCCGTGTTGGATCCCAACGGCCTCGTATCACTAGCAGTCGAGATGACAGGCATCTTATCCGCAAGACTGTAAAGGATCGTGCAGCCACATCTGGATCCCTGAGTCAACAGATGGGGACGTTTGCAAGACAACAACCATCTGCACGAACAGTTCGACGACGTTTGCAGCAGAATGGACTATCAGCTCGGAGAACATGGCTGCGGTTACCCTTGACGCTGCATCACAGACAGGAGCGCCTGCGCTGGTGTACTCAACGACGAACCTGGGTGCACAAATGGCAAAAACGTCATTTTTCCGGATGAATCCAGGTTCTGTTTACAGCATCATGACGGTCGCATCCGTGTTTGGCGACATCGCGATGAACGCACATTGGAAGCGTGTATTCGTCATCGCCGTACTGGAGTATCACTCGGCGTGATGGTATGGGGTGCCATTGTTTACACGTCTCGGCCACCTCTTGTTCGCATTGACGGCACTTTGAAGAGAGGACGTTACATTTCAGTTGTGTTACGACCTGTGGTTCAACCCTTCATTCGATCCCTGCAAAACCCTACATTTCAGCAGGATAATGCACGACCGCATGTCGCAGGTCCTGTACGGGCCTTTCTGGATACAGAAAATGTTCGGTTGCACCCCTGGCCAGCACATTCTCCAGATCTCTCACCAATTGAAAACGTCTAGTCATTGGTGGCCGAGCAACTGGCTCGTCACAATACGCCAGTCACTACTCTTACACTGTGTTGAAGCTGCATGGACAGCTGTACCTGTACACGTCATCCAAGCTCTGTTTGACTCAATGCCCAGGCGTATCAAGGCCGTAATTACGGCCAGAGGTGGTTGTTCTGGGTACTGATTTCTCAGGATCTATGCACTCAAATTGTGTGAAAACGTAATCACAAGTCAGTTCTAGTATAATTTATTAGTCCAATGAATACCCATTTATCATCTGCTTTTCCTCTTGGTGTAGCAATTTTAATGGCCAGTAGTGTATCTTAACTGGGAGGGACTGGAGTTGAGTGTTACGCCTTGTCAGTGATAACCGACAGAAACTGCTGGCTGCTGTCAGTGAATGGAGGTCCATCTTACCGTTTAGCGAAAGATCACTGTGAAGGGAACTAGATGCAATGGTAATTTGGAGTAGGATGCCTCAAAAGAGGTCATTTCTCACAGTGTCACATACGAACTTCACATCGTCAACTGGTTAAACCACGCAGACACTGGAATAGCTGACTGAAGGCATTTAGAGTGTTTTCTTAAATGATACAAGGAATTCTGCACATTGGAGGATTTAACTCACATTGTGCGGAAAAAGTTCGGCTCTCGGGTGCAGCGGTGCTAAATGCAGTATTGTATGGCAAGCGGTCTTATTGAACGATGCTGACCGACATTGATGGGTGAACCTGTGGGTGGTAAGTTAGAGCAGCGATATTTCGGGGGCCACTCTACGTGGAGGCTGCCAACGCAGTATATTTTTCCAACTGACTCGGGGGTATCTATGATATATACGCCCTGGCCCACCATGTTACCGAGTAGATGGCGCACGTGTCACGCAGTAGCTGCTTGCTGCAATGTGCAGTGGTTATGTGTCATCATATGTTTACCTGTAAAAGTTGTCTATCGGTGTTACAACGTGATGACTCCTGGAGGTGACAAATGTTTTGTGCAGCGGGCTTATATTGACACCTGTTAAGCCGTAACGTAAGTCAAGCGAAAACTTTATCCCCGCATCCGTTTTGTTTGTACTGCTTTTTGGAGCTGTCCTATTGTGAGTTTTTTGTGAAAATATGTACAGTCATGTTCACCAAAAAACAGAACATCTTGAACGACTAGAGATCGGACGTTCATATCCATATGTACTGCAGAAATGATTAGCATTTGAATTGTGTCGGCCCTCAGGTTCAAGAAAAACATTGATATCGCGGCGCAACACCACCTACCGCTAAAATGTTCATACGTCTGTCGTTGTTGCTATGAACCGAAGGTAATGCATCAGTGTGACTCGCGCAGAGGTGCAAGATGCCTCGCAGACGTATGCGCGAATCCTACTGTCAAATCAGTGAGTCTGAAAGAGGACGCATTATTGGTATGAGACATTGTGATGCATCCATCCGGGAAATTGCTGCTCGTGTGGGACGAGATGTCTCGGCAGTGCAGCCGGTATTTGCAGAATAGCTCAGTGAAGATCACAGAATACGACGGGATGGTTCAGGTTGCACCACCCAGACCAATCCCTGAGAAGATCGACACCACATCCGAATGGCACAGCAGGACAGATCTGCATTCCCCTCAGCTCTGTCGCAGCAGTGGAACAGTGTAACACATCGTACACTACCAGGGGTGACAGTCCGTCGCCGTTAATTACGGCATGGATTAAGTGCGCGTCGTCCACTTCTCTATCTTGAACGGATGTGCGGTAACATGCCAGACGACAGTGATGTATGTAACGACGTCAGTGGCGACAGGAATGGCATCATATAGTGTTTTTGGAAGAATCCAGGGTCTGTTTGTTTGAAAATAATGGCCGCATTTTGGTTTGCCGCAGACGGAGGAGTGGCATTACAGCAATTGCATTCGTACAAGACATTCAGCGACAACTCGGGGCCTCATGGTGTGGGATGCTATTGGATACAACCAAAAGTCACAGCTCGTACGTGTCCAAGGCACTGTGATCAAACCGACCTACGTGAATGACATGTTGCGACCTGTGGCCACAACCTTTCTACGCAGTACCATAGGCGCCATTTTTCAGCAGGATAATGCATCACCACATGCTGCTGCATAAACACATGTATTCTTGGTGTCACAGGCTGTCAGTCTTTTGCCCTGGTCTTCCAGATCACCAGACGTGTCGCCAATCGAAAATGTGTAGGATATGGTGAACCGATGGGTGCAACGCTGTCACCCAGTGTCAGCCACGACAAATGAACTTGGGAACAAGGTGAATGCAGCATGGATGGCTATATCAAAGGACGCCGTTCGCGCCTGATACGCGTCTACGCAGTCACACGTGGACCTAGTTACCAGGGCCCATGGCGGACGCTGTGCCCATTCGGCAACAGGACACATGCTGAACCGAGGTGACTGAGACGCTAATCATTTCTGCAGAACATACTAATGTACATGTCCTGTGGATATGAACGTCCTGTCTCTAGTCGTTCAAGGTGTTCTGTTTTTTTCTGAACATGAATGTAATCTGATCTACTCTGTTGTCACTTATTTCTTTGTTTTAGGTGGTTTATGTCTAACCGAAATTATTACAAAGTTGATTAAAGTTTGCAAGGAATGAAATCCTTTAATTTCCACAGTTAAGAAATGAGCGACTGTATTTAACTGTGGTCATACTTCAAGCTGACTACGTGAGGAACGTTCCAAAACTGAAGCCACGGATGAAAACATCGAGAGGTAGAATACTGTTGTGTTGGATGGTCGGAAATTGAAATGTTGATGAACCATCAGAAGCGTCTAAGGTGGTCGACTGGTAAAATGCGTGCCTAGAAAGTGAATGATTAGGGGGTAGAATCTCAGTCGAACCTGTTTTCATCGTAAAACGAAGAGTAAGAGTATGATACATATTTAAATGAAGATTTAACTGTTCAGAAAGCTTTAGGCCATGTAGGCCATATACTTCTTTAAAGTTGACCAAAAGGAAATGTGTACTCTAAATTTATACGCAAACTTGGACGCAGATTGAACTGACTTCGTGCTCCCATTCGTTACTGTGGATGACACTTCACGGCAGGTACGGAACAATAATCAGATGAATGGCTGGAAGGCATCTGCGTTGTACATCTTTGTCATCTATCGGAAAGATTCAGAGTTTTATGGAATCAAAGTGGTGCCATTATTAACACATCACTGAGTTTGAACGAGGTCATGTAACAGTGATACGAAAAACTGTATGTTTCTTCTGCGATGTTGCAAAAATGACTTGCCTGGAATGCAGCCGCTGTACATGATTGCTGGCAGCTGTGGTAACTAGAATGTACGGTCGCAAGAAGAGCGAGTTCCGGACGGCCACGTGGCACTACGGAAAGGAAAGACCATCGTGTTTGGCGTATGGCTCTGGCACATAGTCCTGCATCTGCAGCAGCAATTTGAGCAGCAGTTGGCGCCACAGTGGCACACCGACCTGTTACAGATTGGTTACATGAAGGACAGCTTCGAGCAAGACGACCTGCAGCGTGCAAGGCCCCAAACCTCCTCCGTTTGCGACTTTAGTGGTCTCAAACGAGAGGTCATTGGAGGGCAGGGTGGAGGTCTGTTGTGTTTTCTGATGTAAGCTGGTTCTGCCTCGGTGCCAGTGATGGCTGTGTTGGTCCGAAGGAAGCCAGTTGAGGGCCTGCAACCAACCTGTTTGAATGCTGGACACATTGGATCTACAACTGGAGTTATGGTCCGGGATGCGATTCCCTGTATTGACGGACCAAATGCAACAGCAGACATAGAACATTATCCCACAAACTGACATCTGGCACCTGTACAAACAATGCACGCACGTGTGCATGCTTCCATTCAATATTCTGGCAGTTACACCAGTTATTAACGTACCTCACACTTGCAATGACTTATCTGGAGCTTACATTAACCTGTTATCTTTCAATGTTAATCAGATACAAACGTTACGTAGACAAATGTATTAGCGAAATTTCATTACTGTACATTAATTATATGTTGCAATTTTATTTTCCGTGAGTTTATAATCCTTCAGCTTTATGTCAGTTGCCAATTCTTTTTTTGTACTTTCTAACTGCAGATTTTTGCGCTTAACCACATAACATTTTCTTGAAAAACGTAAAGCGTGGAATGTATCCTCATCAACTATTCAATATGGTTAAATTTTTTCTGTTCTTTGAGAATATTTTAACGATTTTGTTGCACCCTTCTAGTAAGTTTTGTGACTGTAAGTGAACTTCAACAGCTTCACTTTTCACAACTGCCTCTCTGTGACAAAGTGACAGTTAAGAAAAGAAGTCATTCAGCTCCTAATCTTCTGGTAACCCAGCCAGGCATAAGGAACAACAAGAATTATATTGTGGCTTTAATTATGAGTGGCTCAAAGAAAAAAAAAGCGTTGTTTAGTGTTTGAAGGTGATGTAGTGGGGAGATAATTTTAGAAACGTAAACTAAATGAGATACGAAAACTGAAAAGCTTGAGGAGTCTAAGTACAAGTTGATAATGTAGTGTCACTGTCAATTAAAAAAAAGTTAGTGTTAAGGAGAGACTTGGTGAAGCATTCGACTTTCAATCAATGAGCATAAGATAAAAGTTAATAAGAAGATTGAAATTTTGTTCAAATTAATAGACCGCAGTTTCTTCTGCGAAAACTTTGAAACCTGATGAAAAAGGCGATTTAGAACATCCGGGAGTATTTAGAAGATTAGTAGGTCCTGTATTTAAATGAGATTCAGTTTTGAAAAATCACTCACAAACCAGTGCAGTCTTCAGACGTGTTTCTAAGACAGTTCAAAATTAGATACACGACTGCCAGACACAAAGGAAATGACAGAAATTAGAGAAGTTTCCTTTGTGATACTCATGGCTGATGACACAACAGATTCTTCTGAACGGGCTAAAGTAGTTCTTATTTTGCGGTACGTATTGAATAAAGAAACAGTAGAGCGTTTTTGGGGATTATTTATACTGGACAGTCAAACTGCAGATGGCACATCAAGACATGTTTTAGTACAATTGGACATAATCCTTTACTGAAGTTGACAAAAAGTGATAGCTTGAGCATTTGATGGTGCTAATATCATAAAGGCAAAAAGGCTAGATTTAGAGCAAATATCAAAGCAGTTTATAGTAAAGCACATTTCATTCACTGTCATGCATATGAGCTTAATTTAGTAATGAGAAATACAGCAAGCAGTGAACGAAACGGAAGACTATTTTCTCTAATATTGTGGCTATTCCACTATTTTTCCCAAGAGTACCACAACGTGCGTACATTCTCAAGAAGCGTATTGACGTTATCATTCCACGTACATCTACAAGGTAGAACTTCAACATTCGGATCACAAACAGAGGCCATGAAAATTTGCAATCTTCAAGAAACAGCCCAACTGAAATTCAGTGAACATCAAAGGTGCAAGGGCTGTTCAATAAAGAATGATAATAATTTTTTTGACAACATACCTTTACTCATCCTCATAATTTTGCTGGTCCTTCTCAAAGTAGTCTCCCATGAATGCGATGCACTTGTCCCAGCGTTTCTGCTAGTTTTCTACACTGAGCTTTGCTGTTGGTTACTTCATTTTGTAGCCAAGTTTCATCAGCAGTGATTACATTCGAAAGAAACTCCGGATCTTCCACTAACATCAACTTAGCCTGCATGCAGACCTGCACCTGAATGTCCTTTTGTTCGGGAAGCAACAGTCTTGGAGTCCATCGAGCACAAACACGTGTCATGTGTAATTTTTCTGTCACCAACATGTGGGCAGCACCCAGTGAAATGTTCATTATTTCAGAAAGTGATCTTAAGGTAATTCATCGATCTTCTCTCACAATGACAGCAGCAGTGTTGATGTTTTCTTCCGTAAGAGCAGTAACTGGAGCACCGGGTCCCCCTTCCTTTGAAATTGATTGTCTCCCCTATTTAATCATTTTAAACCATCTTCGAGCTGTTCTGTAGGGAAGAACAGACTCTCCATAGGCCCTTTGCTGTTTCTTATCTATACAAACAATTTAGGAGACAATCTGAGCAGCCGTCGTAGGTTGTTTGCAGATAATGCTGTCGTTTATCGACTAGTCAAGTCATCAGAAGATCAGAACAAATTCCAAAACGATTTAGAAAAGATATCTGTATGGTGCAAAAATTGGCAATTGACCCATAATAACGAAAAATGTGAGGTCATCCACATGACTGACAAAATAAATCCGTTAAACTTCTGATACACTATAAATCAGTCAAATCTAAAAGTCGTAGATTCAACTAAATACCTGGGAATTACAATTACGAACAACTTAAATTAGAAGGAACACATAGAAAATGCTGTGGTGAAGGCTAACCAAAGACTGTGTTTTATAGGCAGGACACTTAGAAAATGTTACAGAGCTACTAAAGAGACAGCCTACACTACGCTTGTCCGTCGTCATTTTGAATACTGCGGCGCGATGTGGGATCGTTACCAGATAGGACTGACGGAGTGCATCGAGAAAATTCAAAGAAGGGCAGCACTTTTTGTATTATCGCGAAACAGGGGAGAGAGTGTCACTGAAATGATACACCACTTGGGGTGGACTTCATTAAAACAAAGATGTTTTTCGTTACAGCGGAATCTTCTTACGAAATTTCTATCACCAACCTTCTCCTCCGAATGCGAAAATATTTTGTTGACACCTAATTACATAGAGAGAATCCATCACCACAATAAAATAAGGGAAATCAGAGCTAGCAGGGAAAGATAAAGGTGTTTGCTTTTGTCGTGCGCTGTACGAGATTGGAATAATAGAGAATTATTGTGAAGATGGTTCGATGAACCCTCTGTCAGGCACTTAAATGTGATTTGTAGAGTACCCATGTAGATGTAGATATAGATGCGTAGATAGCAGTGGCGGCTCACAGCTCTAGCGAGAGTGCTGCTCCAGCGAAGTTTTAGCCTTTGTTTTAATTTTGTAAAAGGGAAGTACATCCACAAAAAGAAAATGTATTGAGTAACTTGATTAAATGATAACTGAACGAAGTCAAATATTTCATACTTATTTTAACCTAAATAGTTACAGAAGAAGCTTAACCCGCCAGGTTAGCCAAGAGCAGTAACGCGCTGCTTCCTGGACTCGGGTAGGCACGCCAGCCCCGGATCGAATCCGTCCGGCAGATTGACGAGGGCCGGTGTACCAGCCAGCCTGGATGTGGTTTTTAGGCGGTTTTCCACATCCCCCTAGATGAATACCGGGCTGGTCCCCATGTTCCACCTCAGTTACAAGGCTCGCAGACATCTGAACACATTCACACTATTCCATGGATTACACTAGTCGCGGACAGTTGGGGTACACTCATTCCTTCCCGGGGGGAGGGGGGGGGGGGTACGGGGTGGCGGCAGGAAGGGCATCCGGCCACCCCTTAAACTAACATTGCCACATCCGTTTAACCATGCCGACCCTGCATCTCTGCAGGACAATAGGCACAAGCAAAAGACAGAAAGAAAGTTACAGTTCAAGCTTGATCTGTTCATTTAATCGGAAAATACACTCCTCTCGTTTTAATTTGGGGAAAAAATATCAATAATTTTCTCCTTGCTGTGTGGATAACATCTGACGTTATAAAATCAGTGCAAGCGCATTTAGTCTTTTGAAAGTTATAGTGATTTTTAGAAAATATTTTATTCTGTTTAGCGTTCCTATGTTGCGTTCTGCATCTGATGCATTACGGGAACTGTCAAGAGGATTTTTATCATTTTCGTAATTTCACTAAGAGTACTGTCTAATTTTTTTTCCAAGATGAACTTCTGCATCTCAGTTCATTTGCAGTATTCATGAATATCAGACCTACAAATAAAATTTTACCTGAGTTACAAGCTTATCGTTACCAGTCATCAGACACGCTTTAGTTGTCAGCACTACGTCTTTTGTAGGATGATCATTCTTAAAACTAGCGCGCAATTTAGAAACTACTGAGAATTTAGTGGTAGAATATCTCTTCATTATGTCAACACACACGAAGTCATACACTTCCTTAGCTTTACCATAAGTGCCTTTAAAGGATTCTGTCAGTACTTCGAGTTTCTTAATTCTAAAACAGGGGTATTGAACGCGCTAGTTTCGAGATTCCATTTGTTTATAAATTATTACAAAATGAGGCATAACCGCGTCACAAAGCTATAACTAAAACTTGAAATTATCATCAATCAGGTGTTTCATAGTTTCTGTAACTACTGCAGTGGCTTCATCTACGAGGGCTGTTCAATAAAGAATGATCATAAATTTTTCATGGTCATAATTTCTCGCGCTAAATTTTAATCTTATGATATTCTGTTACGTGCAACAAACACGCCGTAGTAGTTTCATTGTTGGGACTCCTGGTTCCCGCCTGTGAGACGCAGGCAAGGTCAGACATGTTCATTGTCGCTACCGCTGCAATGGAGGTAACACGTGTGGAACAAAATGTGGCTTTAAAATTATGCTTTCGTCTCAACAAATCATAAGCTGAGGCCTGTACACTGTATACAGTGTTACAGGCGGCCTATGGAGAGTCTGGGAAACGCCAAAAATCGCTTCTGTTTCACTCGAAGACTTTCCGAATTCAGTCACATAACTGAGACGATATTCCATAGGCATGCAATTTCACTACAGCCCATTTGTGTGGTACAGTGTCAAAAGCCTTCTGGAAATCCAGAAATACGGAATCAATTTGAAATCCTTGTCAAAAGCATTCAGCACTTCGTGTGAGTAAAGAGCTAGTTGTGTTTCACAAGATCGATGTTTTCTAAATCAGTGTTGACTGTGTGTCAATATATGTTCCAAAATCCTGCTGCAAATTGACGTTAATGATATGGGTCTGTAGTTTAGTGGATTACTCCTACTACCTGTCTTGAGTATTGGAGTGACCTGCGCAACGTTCCAGTCTTTGTATACCGATTTTTCGTCGAGCGAACGGATGTATATGGTTGTTAAATATGGGGCTATAGCATCAGCATACTCTGAGAGGAACCTAACTGGTATACAGTCTGGAGCAGAAGACTTGCTTTTAATAAATGATTTAAGTTTCTTCTCTACTCCGAGTAACTTGTATGTTACTTATGTGGGCAGCTGTTCTTGATTCTAATTCTGGACTATTTACTTCGTCTTCTTTTGTGACGGCATTTCGGAAGGCTGCGTTTAGTAACTCTGCTCTTGCAGCACTGTCTTCGATAGTATCGCCATTGTTATCGCCCAGAGAAGGCATTCATTGCGTCTTGCCACTATCATACTTGATATACGACCTGGGTATTTTTGATTTTCTGCCAGGTTTTGAGACAAAGTTTCGTTGTGGAAACTATTATAAACAACTCGCGTTGAAGTCCGCGTTAAATGTTGAGCTTTTGTAAAAGATCGCCAATCTTGGAGATGTTGTGCCTGTTTAAATTTGGCATGTTTTTTTCTTTGTTTCTGCATCAGTGTTATGACCCGTTTTGTGTAGTAAGGAGAATCAGCTCTGTCGTTTGCTAATTTATTTGGTATAAATCCCTCTATTGCTGCCGATACCATTTCTTTGAATTCGAGCTACATCTGGTCTGCACTCACACTGTTAATTTGGAAGGACTGAAGACCGTCTGTCAGGAAGGCATCAAGTGAATTATTATTTGATTTTTTGAGTAGGTACATTTTTCGTCTATTTTAGGAGGATTCAGGGGTTACAGCATTCAGACTCGCTACGACAGCTAATGTCTGTATCCGTTTTGATGCTCGTTGTTAGCTCAGGATTATCTGCTGTTAAGAGGCTAAGTTTGTTCTCACAGCCGGCCGGGGTGACCAAGCGGTTCTAGGCGCTACAGTCTGGAACCGCGTGACCGCTACGGTCGCCGGTTCGAATCCTGCCTCGGGTATGAGTGTGTGTGATGTCCTTAGGTTAGTCAGGTTTAAGTAGTTCTAAGTTCTAGGGGACTGATGGCCTCAGAAGTTAAGTCCCATTGTGCTCAGAGCCATTTGAACCATTTTTGTTTTCACAACCATTTACTATTCGCGTGGGCTCATGAACTAACTGCTCGAAATAATTTTCACAGGATCTATCTCAATAACTTTCCGTACAATAAAACATACGAACTTGCACAGAGAAAATAAGACGACCTTCTTTGCATATGTGGCACCAACAAGTTAGCCAAACGTAATCACTTTCTGTATCATACAAATTAGTCACGCTCCTCTCGGCTGGTATGATGTGGCCCGCCACGAATTTCCCTCCTGCAACAACCTCTTTGTTTCAAAATGGTATTGGTTCTATATCCTCAACACCCTTAATCATTTGCTCGACGTATGCCCTACAGTTTTGCTTCTACAGCTCCCTCAAGCACCGTGGAAGTTATTCCCTGACGTCTTTAACACATGTCCCACATCCAGCCCATTCTTATTGTCAGTGTATTCCATATTTTGCTTGCTTTATCGATTCTGCGAAGAAACTTCTCATTCCCTTCTACCTAACTATTAAAATTCTTCTGCAGCACCTCATGTAAAATGCTTCGAATCTCTTCTATTCCGGTTTTCCCAATGTCCATGTTTCACTACCGTACAATGCTGTGTTGCCAAATGTTCGTTCTCAGAAATTTCTTCGTCAAATTAAGGCCTTTGTTTCACACCAGTAGACTTCCCTTGGCGAGGAATGCCCTATTGGCCTGTGTTAGTCTGCCTCTTACGTCTTCTTTTCTTCGTCTGTGTTATTTTGCTTCCAAGGTAGCAGAATTCCATGACTTTGTCAGCTTTGCAGTCACCAGTTTTGACGTTAAGTTTCTCACTATACTCATCTATTCCACTTCTTTACTTTCGTCTTTCTTCAATGCATCGATTGAACAACACAGACGAAAGTCAGCATTCCTGTCTTACACAATTTTTAATCCGAGCACTTCATCCTTGGTCAGCTAGGCTTTTCCTTCTTTCAACGGTTCTTGTACATATTGCACTTCAGTCCGGAACCGCGCGACTGCTGCGGTCGTAGGTTCGAATCTTGCCTCGGGCATGGATGTGTGTGATGTACTTAGGTTAGTTAGGTTTAAGTAGTTCTAAGTTCTAGGGGACTGATGCCCTCCGATGTTAAGTCCCATAGTGCTCAGAGTCATTTGAACCATTTTTTGTGGAACATCTTGCACCATTTTACATTGCTGAACGCTGTTTCAAGGTTGCCAAATCCTATGAGCGTGTTTTGATTTTTCTCTAGTCTTGCTTCTATTACCAGACTCAACGTCATAACCGCCTCTCTGGTTCGTCTACCTTTCCTAAATCCAAACTGATTGTAATCTAACAGAGCCGGCCAGTGTGGCCGTGCGGTCTAGGCGCTTCAGTCTGGAACCGCGTGACCGCTCCGGTCGCTGATTCGAATCCTGCCTCGGGCATCGATGTGTGTGATGTCCGTAGGTTAGTTAGGTTTAAGTAGTTCTTAGTTCTAGGGGACTGATGACCACAGATGTTAAGTCCCATAATGCTCAGAGCCATTTGAACCATTTGAATCTAACTTAGTTTTCTTTTCCATTCTTCCGTATATTATTCTTGTCATAAACCTGGATGTAAGAACTGGTAAGTTCTCGCACTTATCGTCACTTGCTACCTTCAGAATTGCTTGGATATTTTTCCGAAAGTCTAATGGTATACACCAACTCGAACAGCTGTTAGGTTGCCACTTCCCTCAATGACTTCAGGAATTCCGAAGGAAATGTTATCTGTACCTTGTGGCTTATTTGACCTCACGTCTTCCAGACCTTTTTTAAATTCTGTCCGTGATTTAGCAAAATCAAAACGACTCTCGTATTCCGAGAACACGCATTTACGCACAACATGACATCAAACAAAAACTACAACCTGTTACACAATAACCGCAGACTTCCGTGCTTAACATTGTATGGAAATCAGTACACTCAACGCACAATTTGTACTGAGTAGCGCGCAGCGTATTGAATCACCCAAAGACCAGAAAGCACACCTCTGCTACTGAAACACGCACGTAGTGCTCCTGTCGCCATTCAGAAATCCTTTTCTCCGTCTCTACTGGAATCGCAGTCCTATCGCCCAAAGAAGACAGATTAGAGGCCATAAGAAGGGAGTGTTCACCGCAGTTGACAAAAATCTTGTATCCATTGAGGTCGAAGTTGAGTGTGACAGTGAAGTTACTAGCTCGCATATAACGCTTCTACGTGAAACAAAGTTAATTGTTGGAGATTTTTACCAGCCACCCGATTCTATTGTGACAGTTCTAGAGTCAAGGTTTCTTGAAATTACTGCAGACAGTCTCCTTTTGTTTGGCCCTTTAGTTTTTACCATCCCGTTACCGGTTTCGAACAGGCCATCGATTCATCATCAGATGTTGCATATTTGATGAATCGCTAGGCGGTTCGAAACTGGTAACTGGATAATAAAAATTGAAGAACAAAACATAAGGCTACGGTCGCAGGTTCGAATCCTGCTTCGGGCATGGATGTTTGTGATGTCCTTAGGTTAGTTAGGTTTAACTAGTTCTAAGTTCTAGGGGACTAATGACCTCAGCAGTTGAGTCCCATAGTGCTCAGAGCCATTTGAACCAAAACATAAGGCAGCTGGTGCAGTAATTTCAAGAAACCTTTATTCATCACAGTCGCAGTGGTCCTCCTCCATAATGGATAAAAGTTTTAGTTCTAAAGTCACTCAAATAATGTCTATGGTCAGTACTGCGTAAATACCCCGATCATGCATTATTAGTTGGAGGCGATTTTTTTAACCTATCGAGTATAGACTGGGATGTCTATAGGTTGATTGCAGGGAGTACAGACAGTCAGTTATGCGAAGTACTTTTGAACACGTTTTCTGATAATCGTCTTGATCAGATAGCTCGGCCATCCACACGCGATGGAAACATATTAGAACTTGCTGCTACAAATAGGCCGGACCTTATCGACAACACCAGTATAGAAACGGGGATTAGCGATCATGGTGTCATTATTGTAACTATGGTTACGAAAGTTAATAAATCAGTTACGATGGCTAGAAAGGGAACATAAACAGATTTTAGCGTCTCAGACAGTGAATTGACGCCACTTAGTTCCAGTAGGACGTACGTAGAAGGATTATGGGCAAAGTTTAAACAGATTGTAGATCGTGGCCTGTAGAATTATGTGCCTAGTAAGTCGATTAAGACCTACCACGATTTAATAACGATGTTTGGAAAATGCTGAGGAAGTAGAGGCTGTTTCCCTATCGGTTAAAAGGGGTAAATGCAAATGACGACAAGCAAAACATAGCAGAGATTCGTGCTGTTGTACAATCATCTATGCGCGAAGCATGCAACTACTACCACCGCCATACCTCAACTAAAGATCTGGCAGAGAAGCCGAGAAAATTCTGGTCATGTATAAAATCACTAAGTGGGTCTAAGGCTTCCATCCAGTCACTCATTGATCAATTTGTTGTAGCTGCTGAAGATAGCAAAACGAAAGCTGAAATTTTGACCGTGAAACAGACTCCCGTATGGAAGACATGGTAACAACCATGCCTGGCGCAGAGAAACAACTGAATGTGTTGAAAACAAATACGTGACTGGGATCGGATGGAATACCAGTTCGGTTTTTCAGAAAGTGCTCTATAGCACTGGCCCCTTTTTAGCTTGCATTTATCGCGAATATCTCGCCCAGCGCGAAGTTCTAAACGACTAAAAAAGTGCAGGTGACTCCTATGTATAAGAAAAGGCAAAAGAACGGACCCGCAGAATTACAGACTAATACCCGTAACATTGGTTTGCTGCAGAATCCTTGAACATATTCTCAGTTCGAATGTAATAAATTTTCTTCAGACCGACAAGTTTATATCTACAAATTAGCATGGATTTAGAAAGCATCGCTCGTGCGAAACTTACCATGCCCTTTTCTCACAAGATATACAGCAATCTACGGATGAACGGCAGCAGGTAGATTCTAAATTTCATGATTTACGGAAAGCGTTTGAGTGGCTCGAAGACTTCTTAAGTGATAGAGTATGTTGTTCGCGATGGCGAGTACTCATCAGAGACAAGGGTGCCATCAGGAGTGCCCCAGTTAAGTGCGATACACCGCTATTATTCTATGTATACATGAATGATTTGTCGGGTAGGGTAGGTAG
The DNA here is from genome assembly GCF_023898315.1 of Schistocerca nitens. Classification (NCBI taxonomy): domain Eukaryota; kingdom Metazoa; phylum Arthropoda; class Insecta; order Orthoptera; family Acrididae; genus Schistocerca; species Schistocerca nitens. Next base: position 583,097,313 of record NC_064618.1, read on the forward strand.
CAAACTGCGATTGTTAGCTAATGACGCTGTGGTGTACGCTAAGGAGTCGAAGTTGAATGACTGTAGGAGGATACGAGATGACTTAGATAAAATTTCGGGTTGTTGTGATGAACGGCAGATAGTTCTAAACGTTGAAAAACGTAAGTTAATCCCGATGTGGGAAACTGCCTCTAAAGGCGGAAGAATCAGCAATGATCAACGGCATGTGGAATGAGACGGCAATAGAAACCACTGCATTAAAGACACATAATGTGTATCCACAGGACATGTAGACTGAAAATGAAATAGTGTCTTGATGATCCCTCCATCAGCAAAAGATTTTGGGATAATCCCCCATTCTGATCTCCGGGAGGGTGCTGCCAAGGGGGAGGTGATCATGAGAAGGAGACTGAATAACCAACTAAAGGATAACGTTGTAAGAGTCGGGGCGTGGAATGTCAGAAGTATGAACATGGTAGGGAAGCTACAAAACCAGAAAATAAAAATGCAAAGGCTCAACCTAGATGTAGTGGGGATCAGTGAAGTGAAGTGGAAAGAAGATAAGGATTCCTGATCAGATGAGTATATGGTACCAACAGCGACAGCAAGTGATATAACGGAAGTAGGATTCGTTATGAATAGGAAGGTGGGGCCGAGGGTGAGTTACTATGAACAGTTCAGTGATAGAGTGGTTCTCATCAGAATCGACAGCAAACCAACAACGACAACGATAGCTCAGTCATACAGGCCGACGTCTAATTGTCATGGCGGACTGGAATGCGGTGGTAGGGGAAGGAGTAGAAGCAAAAGTTACGGGAGAATATAAGGGTGGTTCTAGGAATGGGAAAGGGGAAAGATTAAATGAGTTCCGCAATGGATTTCTAGCAGTAACAGCAAATACTCTTTTCAAGAATCACAAGAGGAGGAGGTATCGATAGTAAATAGCCCATAAGGCAGTTCAGTTGAAGAGGAATGAACATCTCTAAAAGGTGGCAATCACACAAGTTGGAAAGAAAAACATAGGTAAAAAAGGTAACTGTGAAGGAAGCATAGATAACAGAAGAAATACTTCAGTTGATCGATGAAAGAAGGAAGTACAAAAATGTTCAGGGAAATTCAGGAACACAAAAATACAAGTCCCTTAGAATGAAACAAAGAGGAAGTCCTGGAAAGCTAAGATGAAATGGATGCACGAAAAAATGTGAAGAAACTGAAAAGGAAATGATTGTCGGGAGGACTGAATCAGCATATAGGAAAGTCAACGCAACCTTCGTTGACATTAAAAGCTGGGGGGTGGGGTATCATTAATAGCGCTATGGGAATTCTTCTGCTAAATGCAGAAGAGAGAGCGGATAGGTGAAAAGAGTACACTGATGGCCACTATGGTGGGAAGAATTGTCTTAAGTGATTCAATAAGGAACAGCTGTTGATAAGGAAGAGACATGAGATCCAGTATTAGAATCAGAATTTAAAAGAGCATTGGAAGACTTAAGATCAAATAAAGCAGAAGGGATAGATAATATTCCATTAAAATTTCTAAAATCACTGGTGGAAGTGGCAACATAATTTTGGTGTGTAGAATGTATGAGTCTGGCGATATACCATCAGACTTTCGGAAAAATATCATCCGCACAATTACGAGAAATGCAGGAGTTGACAAGTGCGAGAATTACCACACAGTCAGCTTAACAGCTCATGCATCCAGGTTACTGACAAGAACAACATACGGAGGAACGGAAAAGAGAACTGAGGATTTGTTAGATGACGATCACTTTGTCTTTAGGGAAGGTAAAGGCACCAGAGGCAGCGCTAAAGTTAAGGTTGATAATGGCAGCAAGAATAGAGAAAAATCAAGACACGTTCATAGGATTTGTCTATCTAAAAAAAGCTTTCGACAATGTTAAATGGCGCAAGATGTTCGAAATTCTGAGAAAAACAGGGGTAAGCTATAGGGATAGACGGATAATATACAATATATACAAGAGCCAAGAGCGAATAATAAGAGTGGAAAGAACGAACTGCTTGGAGTAAAAAGGGATGTAGTCTTTCGCCCCTGCTGTTTAATCTATACGTCAAAGAAGCAATGTCGGCAATACAAGAAAGGTTCCAGAGTGGAATTAAAATTTGAGGAGAAAGGATGTCACGAATAACGTTCGCTGTGACATTGCTATCCTTAGAGAAATGGAAAAAGAATTACAAGATCAGCTGAAAGGAATAACAGTCTAGTGAGTATAGAATAATTGAAGAAAGACGAAAGTAATGAGAAGTGACAGAAAGGAGAGCAGCTAGAAACTTAACATCAGAATTGGGGATCACTTAGTAGACGATGTTAACGAAAGCAGCAAAATAGCCCATAACAGACGGAGCAAGGAGCACATAAAAAGCTGAGCAGCACTGGTAAAAAGGGCATTCCTGGAGAAGAGAAGTTTGTTTGTATCAAACATAGGCGTTAATTTGATGAAGAAATTTCTGGGAAAATACATTTGTAGTACAGTATAGTAAAGTAATAAAATATGGACTGTGGGAAAAATGGTTCAAATGGCTCTGAGCACTATGCGACTTAACTTCTGAGGTCATCAGTCGCCTAGAACTTAGAACTAATTAAACCTAACTAACCTAAGGACATCACACACATCCATGCCCGAGGCAGGATTCGAACCTGCGACCGTAGCGGTCACGCGGTTCCAGACTGAAGCGCCTTTAACCGCACGGCCACACCGGCCGGCACTGTGGGAAAATGGCAGCAGAAGAGAACAGAAGCATTTGAGACGTGGTACTACAGACGGATGTTGAAAATTAGGTGAATTGATAAGATAAGGAATGAGGAAGTTCCCCATAGAATCAACGAGTCAAGGAATATATGGAAAACACTGACAAGAAGAAGGGATACGATGATACAACATGATTTAAAACGTCAGGGCTAGCTTCCATGATACTAGAGGGAACTGTAGAGGGTAAAAACTGCAGAAAAACACAGCGATTAGCATAAAATGCTGCAGAGCGTCATCAAATGGAACGAGCATGTGAGGATTGTGGTAGGAAAGATTTATTTGGGGAATTCTAGGAAAGTGTGTTTCATCTGTAAAGGAAACCGCATATATAACGCTAGTGAGACCTATTCTTGAGTGATGCTCGAGTGTTTGGGATCTGTACCAGGTCGTTTCAAAGGAATTCATCGAAGCAATGCAGAGACGGGCTGCTAGATTTTTTACTGGTAGGTTCGAACAACAAATATTATGGAGGTGCTTTGGGAACTCAAATGGGAATCTCTGGATGGAAGGTATGGAAGGTGACTTTTTTTTTGAAGGAACACTGTTGAGAAAATTTAGAGATTTTATTTATTTGTCGTATGACATGCCAACAGCATAAATAAAAAAACTGTCATTAAAATACAAAGGAATATATATATATATATATATATATATATATATATATATATATATATATATATATATATATATATATGTATGTAAAAGAATGAACTAATGAATAAAATATTTTTTATACATGCAGGTGGTCAATGTGATACGATATACAGAAATATGACATGTATCATGCAAGATTAGAAGCTATTGGTTACGCATCGATGTCCAGGTCTTGGACCCCCTTCATAGCTCTAGGTGTAGCTTCTATGACGTCCTCTTCTGATCCACTGAATTTCCTAGTAGGGCGCACTTTTGTGATGTGGTCCAGAGTTTGCTCAAGTGCTCCATAGTTACAGCTTGGGTTATCTACGAGTCCCCACTTAGAGAGCGTGGCCTTGCATCTAGTATGATCACTTCGGATACGACTGAGATTAACCCAGTCTTTCCTAGCAAAGTCTAACCCTGTTAGTGTTTTTGAGGGATTAGTTATAATGCGATAATTACTGATTGATTTCTCCCATTTCTTTTCCCAAGCGTCGGTAAGGTTGAAGCTGTCCTCTCCTCTTATGTAGCTGTTATTCCGTATGAGGTTTCGTGAATTCAGTCAGCGATTTGGTAAATTTCTAATGACGTCTTGAATAGGTAGGCATTTGGCGTCATCTATTTGTGTTATTTTTACCCATCCTTTAATAGATGTTTTTTGCCGTCTTAGTTTTGGCGGTGCTATGTTGGCAATGACGGAAAGCTATGGTGTTGGGGTAGATTTTAATGTCCCAGTGATAATACGCATGGTATCTTGAAGCTAAGCGTGTACCATGTGGTATGGTGACTTCTCTGCCAGACAGGAGCATAGTATTCTGCAGTGGTGTAGCTTATTGATGTTGATGCTGATCGTAGAGTTGATGCATCTGCATCCCAGGAACTACCCGCCAATTTCCTTATAATATTATTCCGTATTTTGAGATTTTGACCAACATTTTTAAGGAGTTTTTTTCTGGGTTGGGGTCCTGTCCCGTGTTACGCCCAAACATTTAGGATGGAAGTTGTGTTTCACCCTCTGTTGGTCAAATAACGCGGTCAGCCTTTCATTGGTGGCTTTATTGTTGTGGTGAAAAGCGCAGACTTCTGTCTTACAAGGGTTTGGGTGCAGAAACCATCTTCTGTAGTATTTGTTAAAAATTTCAAGGTCATCCGTTAAAGTCTTTGCCCCTTGTTCGAGAGATATGCTTTGTACTGGTATGGGCAGTTCGCCAGCGTATCCGAATTTTTTGCTCACTGTGTAAGGCACATCGCTGGTGTAGATGTCGAATAGTAGTGGTGCTAGAGCTGAGAATTGAGGTAGTCCATTCTTGACCTTAAAAGAGTTACTGACGTCCATTCCACTTGCCTCCAACATATATTGCGCGTAAGGATCACGAAGATATGATACGAGAAATCAGAGCTCGTACAGAGGCATACAGACTGTCGTTTTTTCCTCTTCCAGTTTGCGAGAGTAACAAGAAAAGAAATGACTAGTACGGGATAACCTGCGTCACGTGCCATAAGATGGATTGCAAAGTATGGATGCAGATATAAAAAAGACACGAACCGCTCCTCCTGGTTGGTCCACACAGTGTTTACGCTCAACACTGTCCTTTACACTGAAGTGACAAAAGTCATGGGATACCTTCTCATATAGTGTCGGACCTCTGTTAGCCCCGCTTAGTGCAGCATCTTGACGTGGCGTGGACTCAACAAGTCGGAAGTCTCCTGCAGAAATACTGAGCCTTGCTGCCGCTATAAACGACCAATATGCGAAAGAGTTGTCGGTACAGGATTTTGTGCTCGAACTGACCTCTCGACTATGTCCCACAAATGTTCGATTAGATTGGTGTTGGGCGATCTAAGGTCCGAATCATTCGCTCGATTTTCCGGAATGTTCTTCAAACGAAACGCGAACAGTATCGGGTGGTGACATGGTGCATTGTCATCCACAAAAATTCCATCGCTGTTTGGGAACATGAAGTCCACGAATGGCTTCCAATGGTCTCCAGGTAGACGAACATAACCATTTCCAGTCCTTTCCATGTAAACACCACACCATTATGGAGCCACCACCAACTTGCACAGTGCCTTGTTGACAACCTGGGTCCATGGCTTCGTGGGATCTGCGCCACACTCGAACCCTACCATCGGCTCTTACTAACTAAACCTGGAAGTCACTTGAACAGGCCACGGTTTTCCAGTTGTATGTGGTTCAACCGATATGGTCACGACCCCCGGGAGAGGCGCTGCAGGCGATGTCGTACTGTTAATGAAGGCACTCGCGCCACTCGTCTGCTGCCATAGCCGATTAACACCAAATTTCGCTGCACTGTCCTAAAATATACGTTCGTCGTACGTCCCACACTGATTTTTGTGGTTATTTCACGCGGCGTTGCTTGTCTGTTAGCGTTGACGACTCTACGCAAACGCCGCTGCTCTCTATCGTTAAGTGAAGACCGTCGGCATTTTAGGTAATGCCTAAAATGCCTGATATTCTCGGCACACTCTTGATAGTGTGGCTCTCAGAATATTGAATTCCATAATGATTTCCGAAATGGAATGTCCCACGCGTCCAGCTCCACCTACCATTCTGCGTTCAGAGTCTCTTAATTCCCGTCGTGCGGTCAGGAACCGTTTCACGGGAATCACCTGAGCACAGGTGACAGCTCCGCCAATGCACTGACATTTTATACTTTGTCTACGCGGTACTGGCTGCATCTGTATATATGTATGTCGCTGTTTCATGACTTTTTGTCACCTCAGTGTAGTGTCACAGCTCCGGAGCGTAACAGCTTGTCAAGGCTTCCCACCCTCGTCTCTACAGCCACCGCTTCATTTCTGGCCAACCAAAAACTCCCCACACAACCGTGTATCCCTGTGACCATCTCGGCCACGGCGTGGAATTCAAATGTGCAGCACAGCATGGGACAAAATGAAAGCACAAATTACACAGGAAGAATGCCTTTTGAAGGTCAAATACCCTGCACTCTAGTGTCCCAGCCACACTGGTTTTCTACATCTGATTTTAGGTTTACTTGTGTTACAGGTAAATTGCCTACAACGTCATTATTATGTTTATTTGTTAGTATAAATAACAAACTTCTTTTGCAGTACACACAGGTTGTAGAAGCTCGACGTGCTGAACTTGTCTTCACACTTATCGGATGCCTTGTTCACAGTAAATGAGGTTTTGAGATGGAATCTTTTCACAGCTAGTATATACTTAATATTGGCGTAGAACTGCTTGAACTGATAAAAATAAGCCACAAGTTAAGTTTCGGTGCTACAAGGACGCAGATAAAGTATTTTATTCGTGTATTTACTGTTCTTGGCATCTACAGTGCATTCTTCCTGTCTCCTAGCAGAGCTCCGGAGGGACTTAATGACACTGAATGAAAGTAATACTAGACGGTCCAACCTCATACCACTTAATCAGGGCTTACGTGTAATGTGACCACTACTTAACAATTTCCATTCGTGGTATGTCATCAAGAGGGCAAAACATAACAGAACTTAATAGAGATGGCAAGGACCTCAAAGTGCACTACCTAGCAGATTAAAAATTATAGGATTTGAAGCAGACAAAATAAATACTAGGTTGGAAGAAACAGCTATTTCTTAAAAATAAAATTCAATTGTCAGCTGCACAATTGGAATATTCTATTGCACTTAAACGGTTTCGACCGATTAATATGTCATCTTCGTACAGTTTTAACGTCTAGAAAAATATAAATCATTAGAACATAACCATAATTTATGTGAGCCTACTGAAAACTGATGGCTCTAAATTTTTTATTCTGTTCTCGATATCGGTAGATGTATTACATGTCCTGCGAATAACTCGGTCGACTCTCTCACTTCGCTGACCCAAGTTGAATCATTTGCCGCTAAAGAGGTAACGTGTAACACGGCGGTGTGTGAGGTAACTATGCCGATACGTGAGAAACGTCGTGCACTGATCGAGTTTCTAACAGTCCACAAATGGGTTGCCCTCTACTTCAGCCTGACAATGCTAGACCGCACATGAGCGCTGTGACATCTGCAACACTCCGACGCTGTGGGTTCACTTTCGTCGATCATCCTCCACATAGCCACGGCTGGCCCCATCCGATTTTCATTCGTTTCCAAAACTTAAAGAACACCTTCGAGAACTTCACTTTGATGGGAATGAAGCGGCCCAAGCAATGATGAGATTGTGGCTCCGTCAACAGAGTCAAACATTCTAGTGTGACGGTATCAACAAACTGATCTTACGTTGGGAGAAATGTGTTCGTCGTCAGGGTGACTGTGTTGAGAATAAAATATGTAGATATGAAAAATAAAGGCGTAGTGATAGTAAAGTTTGTTTTATTTAAAAAAGCCCTAAAAGTCTTTAAATAAAAAATTCGGAGATATCACTTCCCAGTGAGTCCTCTTAATTAAAGTACAAGAAGGTGTTACCAAAAAACTTAATAACGGTTTATTCCAAGAATAAGCAGCTGGCAACACTTTGGCAATGAAGCATAATGACTTGAGGGGTCGCAAAGTGTGCCAAGTGTATGAATTAATTGTAACCACACATTGATAACTCAGAGTGAATTAATTGTATTTGTATATAGTATGAAGCTGATACGCTACTTATAAATTTCTTTGCAGTATGCTTCTTGTACTGTGAAATTTTTATGACGCCCGCCCTAATGTTGCGAGGGTTGTTCGACTACGTTGCAGAAGCTTCGCTGGGAAGCCCTTACACTCGCTACATACAGCCCAGGTCTCTCCCCATGCGATTTTCGTATTTTCGGAGTGCTGAAAAAAGATATTAGTGGTCGTAGATTTTCTTTGGAGGAAGAGGTGCACGTCGGAGTACAACGACGGCTTCGTAGGCAGTCAAGCATTTTCTCCAGGAACACACTGAACATTGCTGTTCGCAGCAAGGTGTTCTCAGCGGTTAGTGAATGGATCCCAATAAATGATCTCACTCGTGCGATGACTCTGAAGCCATCACCGTACAAGATTTGCATTGTTAACTGTCATGCACCATCAGAGGATACGGATGATGAGATAAAGAACCACTTTTATGCTGATTTGGAGGACACTATTGACAGACTACCGCGGCATTGGATCCGTTTAGTCCTGGGTGATCTCAATGCGCAAATTGAAAAAGAATATGACTATCATCCACAACTGGGCCGAACAGCCTACACGAAGTGACCAACGATAACGGTGTTAGGTTGATAAATTTTGCTGACCCTAGAAGAATGATCATTAGTAGCACCCACTTCCCACGAAAAGAGATACATAAAGCCCCATGGATATCAACAAATGGTGAGACGAAAAATCAGATTGATCATGCATTAGTGGAATGAAGGCATTGTGGATTCATCGAGCAAGTACGAACGTACCGTGGTGGTGATATGAATTCTGACCACTTTTTAGTAGTTTTGGATATCTGTCTAAAACTCTCTACAAAGTGGCAAAGGAAAAGGGAAGGAATAGCTCGACATGATAACGACAAACTTTCAAATAAGCAAGTAAGACAGCCATACCAAGATAGAGTCACTGGCTCGTTTTTATCAACAAAGGCCCCGGATAATGTAGAAGGAATATGGACACAATTGAAGGAAGTGGTTATCCAGAGTGCAAAGGAAGAACTGAGACGACAACCTAAACCCAAAAACAAACCATAGTTTGATGATGAATGCCAATCGGCTGTTAAAGATAGAATGGAGAAGAGATTGCACTGGTTAAATCACCCGTCAGAAGATACACATGCAACATACTCAGAAGAGAGACGACTTACAGACAGGCTCATTAGAAGGGAGGACAGAGAATATGGGAAGAAACTATTGCTGGCAGTTGAGGGATCGAAGAAAACACCACACTCCTTTTTCAAATTGGCAGGTTTTGCTCGAGGCAGTTATAAACAGCAAACTTTAATCCTAACAGATGCAGAAGGGAATGTGGTACCTCCTATGGAGCAAGCAGATCAGTTTGGAAAGCATTTCAGAAAATTGCTAAATGTAGGAACTCCAGAAGGGAGTATAGAACAAGAATGGGAGTTAAATACAGAGAAAGAGGAAGTACCTGAACCTTCAGTGGAAGAGATAAGAACAACTGCAGAGTCACTCAAAAACAAGCGCCAGGTGGTAGTGGTATTAGTGCAGAACTGGTTAGAAACGGAGGGGAAGTTTTATCGGAGACGCTAAGATAGCTTATTGTCAAAATATGGTCATCAGAAGAGATCCCAGTTGAATGGAAGAGAGCAATTGTATGCCTAGTTTTTAGAAAAGGAGGTACAAAAGTGGAAAATTATCGAGGAATCTCGCTACTTGAGATAGGTTATAAAGTCGTAACCTCCCTGTTACGCCTGAAACCTGCTCTGCAAGAGATCATAAGACCATATCAACGTGTATTCATGGCAGCACACTCCAACATAGATCACATCTTTACACTACGACAGCTAATGGAAAAGTACTATGAATTTGATAATTACACCTCATATTTATAGATTTCCGACAGGCCTACAACAGCATTAATCGGACGGTATTATGGAGGATAACGCAGGAGTTCGGCATCACAAGAAAATAAATCAAAGTGGGTGAAGTATGATATACAGACACAAGCTGCCAAGTATTGTTTGGAGGCAAAATGTCAGAGCCTTTCACTGTTAAACACGGTTTGAGACAAGGAGATCCTTTGTCTCCAGTGCTATTCAACATTGCATTGGAAAAGGTACGACGTGAAATTGGCAATGATGGATATGATTGGAACTGAAACAATCTTGGCGTTTGCCGATGATGTGGTGATTATGGGAAACTCACTTAATCTGATAGTCTCTGACACCGCTAGGTTCATGCAAGGGGCCAGCAAAGTGGGATTAGTTGTCAACGACGAGAAAACCAAATATATGATCATCTCACGCCGACAGGATTCCCCTACCAGTGTCAGCCGGCCGCGGTGGCCGTACGGTTTTAGGCTCTGCAGTACGGAACCGCGAGACCGCTACGGTCGCAGGTTCGAATCTTGCCTCGGGCATGGATGTGTGTGATGTCCTTCGGTTAGTTAGGTTTAAGTAGTTCTAAGTTCTAGGGGACTGATAACCACTGCAGTTAAGTTCCATAGTGCTCAGAGCCATTTGAACCATTTTTGTTAAAACCGGTTCTGTTATATGGCTGCGAGACATGGACGACTTCACAAACACTTAAAGAGCGCATTTGTGCATTTGGAAGGAAAGTGCTCAGAAAGATCTATGGGCCTACATTCAACAGAGAAAATGGAAGATGGGAAAGGAGGCAAAAAGAGGACTTGTACCGACGTTTTGGGAAAGCTGTGGTTGGGATATGTCTTAAGAGCTGGAGAATCTATCCCCAACCAAGTGTTCAATTCCCAGCTGACTGGAAGACGTCCAAGAGGTCGACCAAGGACTAGGTGGAAAGAAGGGTGATGAGGACGTTGCAGAAGGTAGAACCAACAGCAATCCTGGAAGATGCAATGGACAAAAGAAACCGAAACAACATCTGACCGAAATGCCTGCAACTGTGATCAGGACTTCGGCCGGTGTGGCCAAGCGGTTCTAGGCGCTTCAGTCTAGAACCGCGCGGTCGCTACGGTCGTAGGTTCGAATTCTGCCTTGGGCATGGATGTGTGTGATGTCCTTAGGTTAGTTAGGTTTAAGTAGTTCTAAGTTCTAGGGGACAGATGACCTCAGATGTTAAGTCCCATAGTGCTCAGAGCCATTTGAACCATTTTGTGATCAGGACAATTCTCCTTCCTGTGTCACTGATTGTGTTATTGATCTTTATATAGTGTGTTATTCAGGTTTGTAATATTCCTTTTGCTTTCTGTCATGGGCCTTTATGGCCTGTTATGTACAATAATAAATGATGATGATGATGAAGGCATTGAATATCTTGTCTCGCTGTGGGATAAATATATTAACAGTTATATTGATTACTTTTAAAATAATGAACAGTTTGCTTACCCTTTTTCTATACGTCTCTTTTACATTCGACTACCCCCTACACTTCACCACGGAGTAGCGACTGATGTTCCAACTCGACTCCCCCTGCGCTCTGGTATGTTCTGTCTAAAACTCAAACTGCCTCGCCTCTGTGTACAGAGAGCAAACAGGCTTCGTGGTGCGCACTGACCAATCATCAAGATGAGTTTGCCAGGCATTTCCTCCAGTCAGAAGACAGCAGAGTAAAGTTCGCCACCGGCACCGGCTTCGAACATTACATTCAACTGAATTCTCAGGCTGCTACTGCAGAGCTAAGCCAAGAACTTCCATCTGAATTTGCGTAGTTGCATGCGTTTGCAATTACACACACATCCATTCTGACCAGCGATCATCCATGTTTGGGACAGGTGGTGCTGACGGTAGTGCTGACTACAAGCTGTAATTAAGATGAGAATAAACAAACACAATTTCTCTTTCCAGCCTGGTCTTCCTTCCTTGCGTGGGAAAGAAGGGAAAACGCCGAACTCGATAAAGCAAAACCACAAAATTGTATGAGAGGCGAATTGACTGACATCTTTCAACTTTAACGGCAACGAAAATATTCTGTATGATTCAGAGAAAAGTAACATCGACAGTAACAAAGGAACTTAATCGCCAGTCCTACTTTCTATACACAGATGACAGTAACAAACGAACTTAATAGTCATACCTACTTCCTACACATAGATGACTCGTAGTTACAAGTACACACAAATGAATCTGCACTTGCGACAATTTCCAGACAGTAAAATGGTAAACAAATATTATAGGTATAGGGTGTGTCACATAAGACGTAGCACCCAGTTTATTTCGTGAACGGTTACACATATCGAAACGTGGTTTTCGGCCGGCAAAAGTTACAATGTTGAGGTGCACGTTTGTTTTTGTTTGGTTAATGTTTTTAGAGCTGGTACCAGATGTTGAAGTAAGTATTTTTTTAAACGGAACCATGTACTTCTTACAACAGCATTTGATAGCTCTTGAGAAGGCACTGACAGTGATATAGTGTTTGTTAATAATGACGTCGTAAGAAAATTCTGGAAATTTGCTAGAATATGAGAGCACGTTGGCCGGAAACGGCATTTGCGGTGCAAACACTGCCAAGCTAGCGTGTCTGACCAGGCTGCATTGTGTATATCGTAGAGTAGATCTCCGTTGCAAGAGTAGAGCTTTACTTCCCCTTGGGCCAACTTACGACCTAGATGGAGGTTCATTTACGAATGTGGAAAAATGACATAGGCTAGAATCGAGCGTATCACAAAGAAATTAGGAATACTATTTCACATTTTTGTATCCTCCCAGATTTACGTGAGCTGAAACAGAGAAATCAACCGACCATTTGAAAAAAATAAAGAGGTCTTACACGCAGCAAAAATCAACTACGTATTGATATCTAAATGTTAGAAGGAATATTTGTCCTATCTTTTCCCGTACGTGGCTGTGTGCTTGTTAGAGATAAAATACATGCTGTCGGAGAACTGTCTCTATCTACACTGCTCTAAATCATAGCATATGAGATACATTCGTTGAACTAAAAATTTTATTAAAAATATTTTGGTGACCACCTGCATATAGCAAATAAATATTCTTCTTAACGAAACGACGTTTCAGGGTGAACGTAAGCACGTAATGACCATGTTACCAGCTACGTGCAATACATACTGTCGACCTATTTGACTGTGCAATGCAATTTCATACACACGCAAATGAAATAAATAATTTACTAACAATGATTTGGTAACCATACAAATCACACACCATAAATTTAGTCTTCGAAAAAATAACTTTATCCTTTATTCAAGCATGTGTTCTCTATTGACCACGGACTGGAAGGCACATTTGTAATCGACGCTCGATAGAACTATGAACAGATGTAATTACAGTGGGTGATGTGATAGAGCATGAACGGGAGATTCGAGTATACATATCGTATGGCGTAGTTGGGGCTTCGTCATAGCCTGCATCTTTATGTCTCCCCAAATAAAGAAATCAAGAGCAGTTAAATCGGGGGAGCTCGCAGCCATTTGACAAAAGAATTTTGTCCTATCCAACGTCTAGAAAAATTCTCATTCCGTTTTCGCGATGGAACACGGAACGAGTGAGCTACACAGCCGCGTTACAGCCACATTCACTGTCGAATATGCAGTGGTACCTCTGCTAAAAGAACCGGAAGAATGTTCGTCGGGCAGTCTGCGTACGAATGGCCATTTAGAATGCCTGAGATGAAGTAAGGTCCCACAATGTAATTTACTATGATGTCGCTCCATGAGTTTACGCTTCACGGCCGTTGATGTTGCAACTGACGGAGCCAGCGTGAATTTTTTGCTGCCAATTAGTGCATGTTACGCAAATTTACATTAGTATGATCAGTAAACGTTGCTTCATCGGTAAAGAGCACAAGTTGGAAAAACTTAGGGTCGTCTTTCAGTTGATGAAGGACAAACCGATAAAATTCTGTACGACTTTCGTAATTATGATCGTCGAGTGCCTGATGTAGCGACAGATGATAGGGATGGAAATTCTGTCGATGCAGGATCCAAATGAGACTCGTCTGCCTGATTCCACATTCCTTGCTAATACGTCGCGTACCTCTTCCTCGTGTTCACTCAGTTCCTGTCTTCTTTCATGTCCTCTTTTTGACGTCCAAGAATCCTGTTCCCACTAACGCCTTAATAATTCGTGCAGTCGCCTGGCGCGTCGTACATCGTCGATCCGGATGGATAGCCCTATAACACTGTACTGTTTTTGCGGCATTTCTATTACGTTCGCTAGTATATGCAATTTCTCCGCATTGGTGTACATGTTAGCACGCAACGAATACTGAAGTGGAAAGGAGCGGCCTGCAGCGCAAACAAGTAAACAGGCAAATCTGTTGATATTCTGTCACAGCGTAACACGGGAGCTCTTTTAGGCGCTGTTTGCAGCGCTAATGCTGATACCGGCCACTGTGCTCTCAAATTTTAAGACATTTCTCGATTTTTTTTTTTACAACAGGTTTGAATGTCAACATTAACAAACGCTGTATCACTGTAATTTTCTTCTTAGAGTTATCGAATGCAGTTATAAAAAGTAGACGGTTCCATTGAAAAACCTTACTTGCTTCATTATCTCCGTTGATACCAGCGCAAAAACATTAAGCAAACAAAAACATACGTGCCCCTCAACGCTCTAACATTTGTCAAAAACCTCGTTTCGATATGAGTAACCCCTCACGAAGTATTACGTCTTACGTGACTCGTGTGTGTGTGTGTGTGTGTGTGTGTGTGTGTGTGTGTGTGTGTGTGTGTGTGAGTGTGTGTGTATGGATGGATGTGTGGTGTCTGTTCTTTTTCACATGTTCGCTTGACGTCAGACCCAAATTCTCGCTGATGCGCATGCTGCTACTGTTGTACCAGTTGCCCGTTATCCTTACTACTTTTCATTCAGTTTTATATTTTAATAGTTTTATCACCGTATTTAAATACCTGTGATACTATATGAACTGTCAATCAATTTTATGTGGAACGAAAAGTACAATGGTTACAGAATATGGATTGAGAGTAAACCGAAGAGTATCGAAAGTAATGTGAAGTAGCAGAAATGTCGTTTGCAATGCACTTACATCAAAATTGGTGACGAAGGAGTGGATGAAGTGAAGAAATTCTGCTACCATGGAGGCAAGGTTAACACGTGACGTACGTAGCATGGATGACATAAAAAACAAACTAGCACAGGTGAAGTCAAAATTAGTTTAGAAGTATTTGAGCAAATAGTTTCTGAGAACTTACGTTTGAAGGAAATCATTGTCGGGACGTGGACTGTCGGATGCGGGAAAACCAGAAGAAAAGAGAAACAAAGCATTTGAAAGACAGAAGGATGCAGAAAGTCAGGTGGACTGATAAGACAACAAATGAGAGGAAAGGAGCATATGGAGAATACTGGTGAGAAACAGAACCGGACGATGGGACATGTGTTATAAAACACCAGGGAATAAGTTTCATGGTAATAGAGGGAGCAGTAGGAGATAAAAAGTGTGGTGGAAGACAGAGACTGGAACACAACCTACACATAATTGACGTTGAGTGCAAGTGCAGCTCTGAAATGGGGAGACTTCGACAGGAGGGTAAGTCTGTCGTGCTGCACCAAACTAGCCACAAGAGTGATGAAAAGAAAAAAAAGAAACAACTTCATCCACAACATTGAGTTCTTGACCTTAATGTTTTACGACTGTGGAAATTACTTTACAAAGTCATGAACTTCCAAATATAGTTTTACTATCAAAGGTAATCTACTTTACAGTTCTATTCTGAGACGAAATGCACGCGACTCTAATTCGGTGAGCTACAGCGGTCGTCTTCCATGGGCATGTCCCTGTGTGACACGAGCGGCGCCTTGTGAGGGGCGAGGCGCAGGGACACGGCTCGCACGTGTATGCCCTAGTGACCGCACGCGCACGTGCACGTGCACCTGCGTCTGTCACGTTCGACGCCCGCCCTGACCCACAGACCGCCTTTCCCGCCATCGATCGCTGCCGCGCCATCATGTCGCCCCACTTCTCTCATGACTAATGGAAGGATTTGCAGTGACACGCGAGGCGTTCTTACCATCTAATGTGTTGTCCTTAACATCGCTTATAAACAGATAGTAAAATATTGTTTTACTTGGTGGTCGACTTCGGTGATAATTTTTACCAAATTTTTGTTAATGTCGGTGTTGTTTTGTAAGTGTTTCGGTGGTAGTCTCCGCCAATTTTGGTGTCAGTTTCCGTCCGTTTTTGTTTTAATATCTGATAAATAATATTTTGGAGTTCCGTATGTTTATTTTGTTCATCTTATTTCTCTGTTTTTCAGTGTTATGTTTAATATAAAAATATATCTATCAATTACTGCATAAACTGACATCTCAGATCACATTTATTTACTTTTCTGAAAAAAAAAATATTTTTATTGCTATTAAATGTAATCGTTTAATGAAAAAAAAATCTCTGTAACCAAGAACTGTTGAAAAATTTTTGAAAAGAAAGCATGGCCATAGCTTCAAATTTCTCTTCTGAGGTGTTGTGAAGCCAATCCATCGACACTTCACTGCAGTGTGAAAACAGCTGCTCAGAGTCTACATTTGAACAAAGAAAACAAACTGCCTCCAGCACAACACCAGGCATTTGACAATGTCCATATACCCCGCAGACATGAAAAGCTGCTTTACCAATACGTTAAGGAAGGATTTATACCCAATCGCAATATCTTTCTCAGTTCGTACTTGTCATTTCAGACATAAATAAAAGAGTCTTTACCATGTCGACATTCATATAGGTCATTATCATCCCAAGATTTAAACAATAATACAGAGCTGTGGATGCGGACTTACCTGAATCCGTGACCATAATTTTAGCCTAATTTGAAGAGCAACCCGTGCCTTTCAGTGTGTCCTTCTCCTCTTGCTGTTATATCCGTCCTGCTGCGAGTACGATTTGCGCCTATTCAGCCGACAACCCAAACTGCATCAAAGTTACGCGGGCAGCTGAATTTCTTACAGAAGACATCCGAGGTCTGGCACGGAAAACACTAGCTAGACGGCGACCAAATTGCTAGAAGAGTTCGCTGGCACCATGGACCTTTGTCTTTCGTTTTCCGGTAGTAAAGAAGCGTTCTTCAAACGTTTTTAACGTGGTAAACAGGTAATGGTTGTATCGGCAACGTCATATTCCCCTTACTTCTGTGCAACAACTCAAACCAAAAATGAGGTGGGTTGGAGAGATTTTTAACGCAATAAGTTAATCGGCATAGTTTCGTAGTACGTAAGCATAAATACTAAAAATCACTAAATACGGCTCTCAAGCTTCGCAAAACACATAAAGCAGCACCGCGTCCTCTCTGTTTTTCTCAACCAGTCACAGCAAACTACGTATATGTGACCTAATGCAAACGTGTTTTTTGGCGGTAATGGAGAACACCGACAAGGGAAAGGCCTCAGAAATGGCCAACTGATTCGACTCGTGTTTGGCAGGTAAGCTGTGTTCAATCTAAAATGAAAACCTGTACGATACTTTATTCATCACCTCTCCAGTTTTGAGAAAACCGCCGGTATAGTTCCCCCCTCTCATACGTAATCGACTCAGCATTGACAGGTTTCGTAGCTAAATAAAAACTGAGTATCTTTCAACATCATAAGCCCAACAGACAAAAAATTAATCACCGCAGTGTTCACGCACAGATGAATCGTTAAGCATTTATAGATGTCGCAGTGGTCGAGTCACGTGCTCAACTGCTCGCGTACTACCTCTACGTGAGCATAAGGCAGCAGCGATCACTGAGACATTTATGTTTGAAGCGGACGTAGTACTTAAACATGGGTAAATGTAAGGCCGTGACAGAGTGGCAAAAAGGAACAATCACGTTTGGCCCTACCCATGGCCATACGGTGCGTGAAGCCGCTGCGTTTGTTGGTGTTCAGTGGCGGACTGTTCAATGTATCTACAAGCAGTGGTGTAACACACGTGGCCTTGAAAAACGTCAGAATTGCAATCGAAAAAATAATCCTGACAGAGGAACCGGAGACGCGTTTCACGGCTTCTGAATCAGTATCGCTTCAAAAGCCGATAGGAATTGCTGCAGGCAGTGAATGAAGGTCAATGCCCAAATGTTAGAGAGAGAACATTGCGCAGGCAACTGCTTCCAATGAATATTTGGAGTCTGTGATCGTGCAAAAGGCCATTGCTCATCCACATTTTTCAACACAACAGCAAAGTTCATGGTGCTGAAACAATATACGACTGGTTTTCTGAACATTCCCCTGTTGTATTACATCTCGATTGTCCTGAAAAACCTTCTTACTTGTAGCCTATAGAAAATCTGTGGGACATGTTGGAAGGGCAAGTAAAACGCCAACATCAGCGCCACCGCATTTGGTGGAATTGCGGGATCAAATCCTCAGCGAGTGATTAACCTGGATGCGAAGTACCTGCAAAACCTTGTGGATCCACTTCCTAACCGAATCCAGGTGGTCATGAAGTCCAGGTGCGCACTGTATTAAATGATCTTGTAATGATTTCTCTAGATGTGGCTAATTTTTTGTCCGGTGGGCTTGTACAGGGTCCGCAAAAGCATTGGAATAGGTCTACTAGGAGTTTGTTATTTGCATCTCTGGAATTTGTACATACTGTGGATGTCTCAAAAGCTCAGCGACAATTTAGAATCGCTTATTATTCACGCGCAACCTTTGGTTGGAGTAGCTCTGTCGCTGGAAGCTGTGTTTGTTTTGTCATCATTGCTTGGGAGCGAGGAGTGCGGGAGTTTTATCGTTTGAGTGGTAGAGGGACAGACGCCGAGCAGAGGACTCGTGGCAGTATAGACGTGAAGTTAAGTGCACCTGTGTTTAAGTAAATTGATTTGTGTTTGAATATTGCGAAACAGACGAGAAGGATTTGGTTAGTGATTTAGAATGAAAAAGAGTATGAACAGCAGTGAAGACAATATTTTTATTTATCGGCACTGCAGTCGCTAGTAGTTAGAATCATTGTTGAATGATACAGCCATATCAGGAAAGCTTAGATTTTTCATTAAAGTTTGTAAATGATTTGTCTAACATTTGTGAGAGTAAGATTTTAGTATCAGTGTTTCCCTTTGCCAACGTTAACAACTAGTAAAGTATCAGATAATTTAAAAACATATTGTTAAAGAGATATTTCACATAAGGTCATTGTCCACATCCTCGAGCCAAGTCAACTTCATTTAAAGCGTGCCTCACTTAGTAATGGGTATAAAATAGTTCAGTTGTTGCCTGGACGACCATTTTAGGCAGATCATTAACGCACAGGGACCACTTTGTTTAATTAAAGAGATTAAAAGTAAAGTTCAGAATGTAATCAATTGGCACATTTATAGAAATAATATAAAACAGAGTCAATTCATTATATTCTCGCATGCAGATATATTTGGTTTCTATCGCAGATGGAAATGCACAAGGTCACCCAAACCTAAACAACAGCAAAGTTATAACAAAGCCAATTCAAAATCAAATCAAACGAAAATAAATTAGTAAAGTAAACTTTCAGCATATACACTGTTACAACTGCTGATTATGTTCTCATAAGGTAAATGCTCTTCAACGAAAGCGCCGCTGGCGAAACAACCAAGGAATCTCGTTGGGGAGCAACGAACATGTGCTCGAGTCTCAAATGCATTCTGCAGATTTTTTTATTTGTATTTTCTTGCGTATCGAAACTAGAAGAAATAGGGGGGATAAAAAGGTAATCAATACTGATTAACAACAAAATAATCAAATAAATATCTCAAAAGGACTAGGATTTTAATCAACGTTATATGAGAACAGTTCCAGATTCGTCACGAGGGACCTCAGACAGCCCACCGCGCGATGCTTATTTTCAGCGAGGCGCGCTACAGACCTTTATTTGATGGTTTCAAAATACAGTGTGCTTATTGACATCCAGCAAGAATTATACAACCGCGAGGACATAACAACGATCCACAGCATAATTAATGATCAACTTTCATCACCGATTTTTCAGGCGATGTTGTGGTATGCATGTATACACTCATACTGATCTCCGAAAAAGAAATGTATTCAAACGTATACCATTTTTCGCCCGGACTTCGGAAGGAACGATGTAGCTGCACGAAACCTGCGTTCTTTAGATGTAATAGATGCCGCCAGTACATTTCCTTCGAATGTTTATATGACAAGTACCATCGATGTAGTTGTTCGAAGGAAAGTGAGGACATGTAACAAAGTGAGTTAATGAACGAATATGAGGTAACCCGAAATAAAACTTAGATTCTGTGCAAAACAAGTATCGAGAAATTTATTTGCCTACCTTGTTGTTATTCCTTTTTGATTACCTTGTTAGCTCTCCTATTCCGACCAGTTTCGATAGGGGAAAAAATAAAAAAAAACCTGCAGAACACATTTGGAAATAGAACACTTCTTCTCACCTTCCAGCCATACGCCATGGTCACAAAACCAGGGAGCTCTTTTGCAGAGCAGTGTTTTTCTTACGGGTACATAAACGACAGTCGTAATAGTTTCCCTTCTAGATTTCTAGCAAAACTGACGTTTGCAGTCCCCACATATGACGACGAAAAAGACTCAGTTTTCAATTATCTATGTTGCCTGTCAATTTGGAGCCGAACACGCATCATAAACTTTACAGGGTGGTTTTCTCAAAAATGGGGAGGGGAGGGGGGGGGGGGAGACGTTGAGTCAGAAATCTTAGAATCTCTCATATTGAGATGCACCAAGTTTGCGTTGAAAGGTGATCGCACGCCATGTTGATTTAAATATTTGCAAAATGAAAGTACCACATTCGGTTTTGTTATACACTGACCGAAAAAAAATCGCAGCACCAATAATAATTCACGCAGAGTACTGAAATTCCGGAAAGTCGTTTGTCTAGAAAACGTATTTAAGTGATAAACATTGCAAACACGAGGTGAGTCTTTGCAAATGTGAAATGCTGCTACGTTAATAATCGGTGTCATCGCCAGAAGATTGAATGCAAGCTCGCAAACGTGCATGCATTGTGTTGTCCAGGTACCGAAAATCAGTTTGTGGGATGGAATTCCATGCCTGTTGCACTTGGTCGGTCAGTACATGGACGGTTAACACTGTTTGTGGATGATGCTGGAGTTGTTTTCTGATGACGTGCCTTATATGCTCGACTGGAGACAGATTCTGCTATATCCGGAACTAGCCGGATACCGGTACCCATGTCAGAAAAACAGGGGAGAAACTATGACGACGCGCGGCGGGAAGACCGCCTGCGAACGGGACTCAAACCCACGCCGGAGTCGAGCAACAGCGCTGACCGAAGGGTGGACCCGACACAAGAGCACGTCAATAGCAACCTAGGCAATAACAAAGTGCAAAGAGCCTTCGGTATTTTTCTTCATTGTGATTTCATTCCGCTGTCCCATATGGGCAAGGGAGGGCTGGCAACGAAACAATCCACCGCTCTTCAACCGAGTGATACAGTTGATAACAGAGAGGGAACACAAGACATATACGAGGGTTGCAACTTAAACAGTGGCAACTATTTATTCACAACAGATCCAAAAGAGTTACATGTTTGCACCTGTTACTGTCCTTCAAAGTAGTCACCAGCGTTGGGTAGAACCCGTTGCCAGCGATGTGCAAGGCATAGTATACTGTTAGCAGAGCCTGTTCTGTTGATGATGCGAATGGTAATACTGTGCATTGACAGTCTGCTGTGGAGGAACGTAATGCATTAGAATAATACCATCACAGTCGTACACGAGAAACATCGTAACTTTAGACCGCTCCATTCGCACCATTAACAGAACAGGCTCTACTAAAGCTATACTACGCCTTCCACATCGCTGGCAACGGGCTCTAACAACGCTTGTGTCTACTTTGAAGGACAAACATGTAACTCTGGAACTTCCTGGCAGATTAAAAGTGTGTGCCAGACCGAGACTCGAACTCGGGACCTTTGCCTCCCGCGGGCAAGTGCTCTACCACTGAGCTACCCAAGCACGACTCGCGCCCCGTCCTCACAGCTTTACTTCTGCCAGTACCTCGTCTCCTACTTTGGTAGAGCTCTTGCCCGCGAAAGGCAAAGGTCCCGAGTTCGAGTCTCGGTCTGGCACACAGTTTTAATCTACCAGGAAGTTCCATATCAGCGCACACTCCGCTGCAGAGTGAAAATCTCATTCTGGAAACATGTAACTCTTTTGTATCGGTTTGTACTCTCGTAAAAAGCTATAAAGGGGCAGATGAGAACACAGTAAGGGTAGACATTGGATGTTAAAATACACACGTATACGGAGACAGTCATGTGGGACAGTTGAAAAATACACATAAAGTTAAAAAACATAGTGGACCATGTGTGTAGCACATAAAAAACATTAGAATTCACATGCACAAGTTGAAAGTTGGTCACAGTATTAAAACACTCCAGAGCGACGACACTTGAAAACTATTTTATGAGATGCAGCATATACAGCGAAGAAGCCAGCCATTGTCGCCAAGTGGTTCTAGGTGCTTCGGTCCAGAACCACACTGTTGCTATATGCGCAGTTTCGAATTCTGCCTCGGGCATGGATGTGTGTGATGTCCTTAGGTTACTTAGGTTTAAGTAGTTCTAAGTCTAGGGGACTTTTGACCTCAGATGTTAAGTCCCATAGTATTCAGAGCCATTTGAACCATTTGAACGGCGAAGAATAGAAACTGATGGGATGGGCCTGCCAAGGGAGAGGAGGCCTGAAAGGAGGGAAAAAGATGGGGGAGGCTGGAAGGGGTGGGATGAAAAGAGAAAGGGGGTCAGGGGGCGCACCAAGAGGCAGTGGGAGATGGAGAGGGAAGGCAAGTCAGGAGGGAGCACAGAGACACAGAAGGGGGGGCACAGGAAAGGGAGGGGTGTAAGAGGAAGGAGAACCGCTCGAGGAAGGGGTAGAGGACTGCTGGAGAGGGAGCCCTGTGGAGTAGGAGGGTTAGAGTTGGTAGGAGGAGTAGAAATCATGGCGAAGCTCATCATCTGGGAGGAGTGGGTACTGGAAGTTGTGTTGGGAAAAGAGGTGGTGGATGTGGAGATGGAGACAGGGCCAGACACAGTGGTAAAGGTGTGACAACAGGCTGGGGGTAGAGAGAATAGAAGACACCAGAGGGTGGGGGGGATCGAGTTGGCAGATGATGTACATGGTGTAGATGTGTTTGAGAGAAAGGAGAAGATGTGGGAAGGGGATGCGGTTGTAGAGGATGTAGAGGATCTGCATGGGGGATGTGAGGTGCATACAGAAGGTTAGGCAGATTCCTTGAATTGTAAATAATAGATTTTGGCTGTCAGTCGTCCTTTTTAAATTCTATTGACATGATCTAGATTTAAGATAGAAACTAGCCATTCTCAATGCACTATCATTTTTGATCAATGCATGTAATGCCTGTTGGTCAGGCTTCATCCACAGTTCATTGAGTATTCAATGAACTGTGGATGAAGCCCAACCAACAGGCATTACAAGCATTGATAAAAAATGATAGTCCATTGAGAATGGCTAGTTTCTAGCTGAAATCTAGATCTGCCAATAAAATTTAAGAAAGACGACTGATAGCTGAAACCTATTATTTACAAGTCAATGTAACAGTCGCTGAGTGCAATAGTCTTCTGAATGGAAGGTAACCTGATAAAGATTGCTTGATGTTCAAGGATTTGGAGGGCTTTATAGAATTTGGGAGGGGTGAAAATCCAGGTAACACTGGCATAACAAAGGAAAGGGTGAATCAAGGATTTGTAGGTGTTAAGAACAGTGGAAGGATGCTGTCCCCATGTCCAGCCAGACAAGAGTATCAGGAGGTGTAGTCTATTGTGGGCTTTGTGTTGGACTGTAAGGAGATGAGGAGTCCAGGTGAGGTGACAGTTGAGGGTGAGGCCAAGATATTCCAGGGTAGGAGAGAGGTGGATGGAATGACCATAAATGGTGAGGTAAAAGTCGTGGAACCAGAAGGAGTGGGTGGTACAACCTATGATGATTGCCTGGGTCTTGGAAGGGTTGATGCAAAGGAGCCACTGGTTTCAGCAAGTGGTGAACTGGTCGAGGTGGATTTGAAGGGTACGTTGTGACCATTGAAGGGTAAGATAAGGGGCCAGGAAGGAGGTGTCAGCACCAAATTGGAGGAGGTGAACAGGCAGGGGGGGGGGGGGGGTTGGGCATATCTGCAGTAACAGGAGAAGATGAGAAGGGAAAGGATGGAGGCTTGGGTCATGCTGGCAGTGGGGTAGAAAGTCCAGGAGTTGGTTTTGTGGATAGTGACATAGGAGGGAGATGGGTGAGAAAGGAAGCAAGATGGACAAATTTGATGGGAAGAGTATAGGCCCAAAGTTTAAAGAGGGGCCCAGGAAGCCAGACATGGTCATAGGCATTCCAGAGGTCAAGGAAAACAAAGAAACCTGAGTAACGCGAGTTATGTTGGAGGAAAAGAAAATTGGTAAGGTTTAGGAGTTTGTTGTCAGCTGAGAAGGAGAATATGGAAACCACAATTGGTAATTGGAAGGAGGTGGTGCTGGTTAGGTGGTGATGAATATGGGTGAGGCAGATGGGACGATAGGAAGAGGTGTCAGAGGGGCATTTGTTGGGTTTGAGGAACAGCAGGACATGGGAAGTAGTCCACAGCTCAGGGTAAAAGCCAGTGGAGAGGAGGACAATGTACAGGGTAGCAAGAGCAGCCAGGAAGGAGAGGAGGCGGTGTTGTGTTTGGAGTGGGGACGAGTTTGATATCATGTGTGGTAATGGTTATGTTTATGTCTGAGGGGGGATGGGGGGTTAGCAGATCCAAGTACCAGAAACTGGGGGCAAGTGGCAGGACAGAGCTATCGGTGCATTCAAGGACTGTGGGTGAGAGGGGTTAATCAAAATGGGATCATCAGGAATGGAGAAGACCTCGGAGAGGTGGGAAGCAAAATGGTTAACCTTAATAATGTTGTCAGGGAAGGGGCGGTTGTCATGGAGAAGAGGGTAATGTGGGGTGGGATGGCTAGCAGTAAGGAGGCATGTACATGTCTGGCGCCAGTCCTGGCGTTTCTTCGCTGTGAGGAGGTTTCAGATGTTCAATTGTGATTGTTGGTGGCAGAGGAGTGTATGCTGGTCACAGGTGCAGAGGAAGGAGCAGTAGAGCCTGTGGGATTTATGGAGAAGAAGGACCACCTGTGGAGGAAGCAAGGGGTGGTGAGGGTGGAAGAGTTTGGTAGGAATGTGGGCCTCAACAGCGTCAGTGATGGTATCTGGGGGAAGGAAGAAGGAAGAGGCATGGGTGATGTCAGGAGGCTGGTGAAAGTTAAGGGGGTGGCTTTTGACCTGTGAGGCAATGGATTCCCAGTAGACATCCCAGTCAGCACAACGGTAGTCACAGATGGACTTCGAAATGGCAGCAGAATGGGGGCAGGAGGGGAACAATGGGCTGAGGAGATGGTGAGAATGAGTGGGAGATGGTCACTACCAATAGGGTCGATGATGTCTGCAGTGATATGACCAAGGAGGCTGGGGGAAGCTAGGACGACATTGGGAGTGTGGCTAGGACACTGTTTGAGGATGTGGGAGGCTTTACAGTGGGGATAGGTGGGTGACGTTTTTGAAGATTTGGGTGAGGTGGTCGTTGTAGAAGAGACAGCGTTGGCAGCAGTAGGATTGAGGATGGGAATGGGAGGGGTCAAGAGGATGGCGACAGTTAAAAATCTGGGCTCCCTGATGGAGGAGGTGATCTATGGAGGACGCGGACTCTATAAACATATACATTAGGAAGGTAGGGCTGGAGTTGTTGTAGATACATTGGGTTAAGCAGGTTTACAGGGCGGGATGGGAATTCAGTTCCGCCAACACCTCCCTCCATGACCACAGGGCTGAGGTTTGTGATCATGGCAGTAAGGGTTGGCAGACGATAAGAGGGTTGGGGTTGACAGGGAGAGCAGAAGGTAAGGAAATGTGTGAGGGATGCATTTGGGTCAAAGGTGATTCGGGGAAGTTTCTGGAGGTGATCAGTGTGGAAAGAGGGAGAGGGGGATTTGATGAGGACAGAGTCTCTGGAGGGTAAGTTGGGCAATGGGGCCACTGGGGATGTACTTACAGATTTTGAGGGTGACAGTGTGGGCATCTAGGAACAAAGGATCTGGGTTGGCAAGGGTGAAGATATACAGGACAGGGGCTGAGGGTAGGAGGGGTGAGGGACTGATTGGATTAGGAGGCAGTGGGATGCAGGCCCCTTGAGTGAAGCAAAGGAACTTTGAACCGAGGTTGGGCACTCTGTGGTGGTGCAGCAGGCAGTGACTCTGGTGGGGGAAGCAGGAGTGGTCGCAGCAGGGCGAGTGGGGAGTAGGGGAAAGTCTTCCTGACAGGTGATATCGGTGGGAAGGGTAGTAAGAGCAGGAGCAGGAGCAGGCAGAGGAGGAGGAGGGGGAAGAGGAGGAGCAGGAGCATGAGCAGGTGCAAGAGCAGTATACAGGTGGGGATACAGGGATGGGGAGGAGATACAAGGGGAGGAGACTGTGAGGTGTGGGAATAAACGGTGGAAGCCCAAAGAAGGCACTCCAGGAATTAACAGTGGGTGCAGGGCAAGGGAAGGTGTTTATGATGGTAGTAGTGGGAGTGTCCATGGTGGACTGTGCTATCTACCGGCGACAGGTGTCACTGAAGTGGAGAAAGAGAACAAAGAAGGGGAGCGGCGGCGGTGGTAGCGGTGGTGGCGGCAGCGGCGGCTGCGGCCAGCACCAGGCGGCGGTGGCGAACACTGGGTGGCGACAGGCGGCAGCAGCAGCGGTCTGCCGACGGTGGACGGTCGGCAGCAGCAGCAGACGGCAGCAGTAGATGGCGACGAGGGGGATCTTCCATACTTCGCCCTGAGAGTAGCCCAGGCGGCAGAACCTTCCGATTTGGAATGTGTGGGACTCCAACCCACAGGTTGGAGCCTTCGACACAGTGCTGCCAACAGGTCAAGAAAGAGCCACAGTCCAAATAGAGACTAAAAAGGAAAACCAATATCATTGCAAAGTCTTCGACGAGTAGACAGTAGTACGGTGAAGATAGTAACCATCGCTATCAGATGAAGTGCATGGCTGACTGAGAACTCAGGGGCCGCAGTATTTATGCTGATCATGAGGGACACTACTGAGCGCTGTATTCACGTGGTTAGAGGGTGCACTAGGCGAGTGCAGCGCTGCCGCTTCACTACTGCCCTGTATCGTCCATCGAGATCCATTTGCTTCAGCTGGCATTGAACTTCCACTCAGCCTGATACCAGAGATTTGGTGATCGAGTAGGTCAAGGCTAAATGTCGACACTCTGTAGAGCTTGGTGAGTTACAGTAGCGGTATGTGGGGAGTATTATCCTGTTGGAAAACATCCCCTGGAATGCTGTTCATGAATGGCAATACAATAGGTCGGATCACCAGAGTGATACGTGGGATAACCTCGAAGGTGAAATACTGTCATCGTACCTCAGACCATAACTCCTAGCATAGTTTCAGTGTGTCTAGCATGCAGACAGGTTGGTTGCAGGTATTCAGCTGGACTCCTGATAACCAACACGTGTCCATTACTGGCACCAAGACAGAACCAACTTTCGTCAGAAAACGCAACAGACCTCCATCCTGACCTCCAATAGCTCTCGCTTGACACCACTGAAATCGCAAGTGGCGGTGGTTTGGGGTCAGTGGAACGCTAAAGGACGTCTGACTCGGAGATATCCTTGAAATACCCTATTTGTTACAGTTCGTTGTGTCACTGGGATGCCAACTGCTGCTCCAATTGCTGCTGCAGATGCAGTATGATGTACCGCAGCCACACATCGAAGACGATGGTCTTTCTTCTCGATAGTGGACGTGGCCGTCCGGAGACCGAACTTCTTGTGACCATACATTCTCGTGACCACCACTGCCAGCAGTCATCTACAGTGGCTACGTAAATTCCTGCCAAGTCTTTCTGAATTACTGCAGAAGGAACAACCAGCTTCTAGTAGCCCTATTACGTGACCTTGTTCACACTCAGTGAGGAGTTGATAATGGCATCTTTGCCGCCTTAAAGGCATTCTTGACTAACATCATTTCACGACGTCCAATCTCAAAGGTAACTAAAGCTCACAACCGTTACAGCGTGCATTTAAAGCAAATCTGATATTCTTCCTCATCGTGGCCCTACTAGCGCCTCGTATGCTAGTGGTGCGAAACATGTGGCCTGTAATTGAAACGTGTCGTAATGACCTCACCATTGACAAAAGATTCCGGAATAGACCACCATTCTTATCTCCGGGAGGCTGCTGCCAAGGAAAAGTGACCATTAGACAAAGATTGAATAACCAAGTAAAGGATAACGTTCTACGAGTCAGGGAACGTGGGGGTGGAATGTCAAATTGAACGTGAAAGGGAAGCTAGAAAATCTGAAAAGGAAAATGCTAAGGCTCAGTCGAGATATAGTGGAATCAATGAAATGAAAAGGAAAGAAGACAAGGATTTTCGGTCACATGAGTGCAAGGTAATATCAACAGCGACAGAAAGTCTTATAACGGGAGCAGGATTCGTTATGAATAGGAAGGTGTGGCCGAGAGTGAGTTACTCTGAACACTTCAGTGATAGAGTGGTTCTCATCAGAATCAACAGCAAACCAACACCGACAACGATAGTTCAGGTTTACATACCGATGTCAGAAGCCAATGTTGAAGACAGAGAGTAAGTATATGAGGATATTGAACAGTTAATTCAGTACGGAAAAGGAGATGAAAATCTAATAGTGCCGGCCGCGGTGGTCTCGCGGTTCTAGGCGCTCAGTCCGGAACCCCGCGACTGCTACGGTCGCAGGTTCGAATCCTGCCTCGGGCATGAATGTGTGTGATGTCCTTAGGTTAGTTAGGTTTAAGTAGTTCTAAGTTCTAGGGGACTGATGACCACAGATGTTAAGTCCCATAGTGCTCAGAGCCATTTGAACCAAAATCTAATAGTCATAAGGGTTGACTGGTTGCTTGCTTTGGGGGGAGGGGACCAAACAGCGAGGTCATCGGTCCCACCGGATTAGGTAAGGATGGGGAATGAAGTCGGCCGTGCACTTTCAAAGGAAGGTCCCCGGCATCTGCCTGAAGCGATTTAGAGTCATGGGAGGATGGAATGCTGTTGTAGGGTAAGGAGTAGAAGAAATGGTTACAGGTGAATATGGGCTTGGTGCTAGGAAGGAGAGAAGAGAAAGACTAATTGCAATTGATTTGCAATTCATTTGCAATGAATTTCAGCTACTAATAGTTCAAGAATCACAAGAGGAGGAGCTACACTTGCAAAACGCCGGGAGATACAGTAAGATTTCAGTTAGATTATATCATGGTCAGGCAGAGATTCCGAAATCAGGTACTGAATTCTAAGGCCTATCCAGGAGCAGATGTAGACTTAGATCAAAATTTAGTAGTGATAAACAGCAAGCTGAAATTTAAGAGAGTATTCAGGAAGGATCAATAGGAAAAGAAGTGGGATCGGAAGTGCTAAGGAACGAAGAAGTACGCTTGAAGCTCTCAAAGGCTACAGATCCTACGATAATGAATAGCCCATTAGCCAGAGGAATGCACACCTCTAAAAAAAGGGCAATCATACAAGTTGGAAAGAAAAACATAGGTATACAGAAGGTAAGTGCGAAAAAACTATGGGTAAAAGAAGAATTACTTCAGTTGATTGATGAAGGAAGGAAGTACAAAAATGTCCAATGAAATTCAGGAACGCAGAAACACAAATGGCTTAGGAACAGCATAAAGAGAAAGTCCCGAGAAGCTAAGACGAATTGGGTGCATGAAAAATGTGAAGAAACTGAAAAGGAAATAACTGTCGGGAGGAGTGAAAGTCAAAACAACGTTCGAAAAAACTAAAAGTAAGGGCGGTAACATTAATAGAGCAACGAGGATTCCACTGTTAAATGCAGTGGAGAGAGCAGATACGCGGAAACAGTACACTTAAGACCTCTATGAAGGGGAGGACTTGTCTGATGACGTGATAGAAGAAGAAATAGGAGTCAATATAGAAGAGACAGGGGTCCAGTATTAGAATCAGAGCTCTGGAAGACTTGAAACAAGTAAGGCAGTGGGTATAGATGCAATTCCATCAGAATTTCTAAAATCATTGGGAATAGTGGTAATAAAACGACTATTCGCATTGGTGTGTAGAATGAATGAGTGCGTCGATATATCATCCGACCGTCGGAGAAACATCGTCCACACAGTCCCGAAGACTGCATTCAAGTTGCTGACAAGAGTACTGTACAGTAGAAGAATAATATACAGACGGTGTGTTAAACGACGACCAGTTTGGCTTTAGGAAAGGCACAGCCACCAGAGAGATAATTCTGACATTGTGGTTGATAATGGAAGCAAAACTAAAGAAAAATCAGGACACTTTCACAGGGTTTGACGACCTGGTAAAAGCTACAATCTAAAGTAGTGCAATTTTTTCGAAATTCTGTTGAAAATATTGGTGAGATATAGGGAAAGATGGGTAATACACAAAGAACAAAGAGGGAATAACAAGAGTAGATTAAAATGGGTGTAAGACAGGAATGTAGTCTTTCGCCCGTACTGTTCAATCCGAACATCGAATAAGCAATGATGGAAATAAAAGGAAGATTCAAGAGTGGAATTAAAATTCAAGCTGGAAGGATGTAAATGTGAAGATTCGCTGTTGACATTGCTGTCGTCAGTGAAAGCGAAGAAGAATTATTGGTCCTGTTGAACGGAATGAACAAAATGGTTCAAATGGCTCTGAGCACTATGGGACTCAACTGCTGTGGTCATCAGTCCCCTAGAACTTAGAACTACTTAAACCTAAGGACATCACACACACCCATGCCCGAGGCAGGATTCGAACCTGCGACCGTAGCAGCAGCGCGGCTCCGGACTGGAGCGCCTAGAACCGCACGGCCACCGCGGCCGGCTGAATAGAAGTACTACAGAAGAATGTTGAGAATTGGGCGGATTATAAAGTAAGGAATGGATAGGTTCTCCGGAGGATCGGCGGGGAAAGGAAATATGTAGGAATGGAATATGTAGGAAACTGGCAAGAAGAGGGGACACGATGTTAGGATATCAGTTAAGACACCAGGAATAAATTCCATTTTACTAGAGGGAGCTGTGTAGGGTAAAGATTGTGGAGGAAGACAGAGATTGAAATATTGGAAAACATGCAGCAAATAATTGAAGAAGTAGGTTGCAAGTGCTTCTGCGAGATGAAGAGGTTGGCACAGGGGAGGATTTCGCGGCGGACCGCATCAAACCAGTCAGAAGAGTTAAAGAAATAGTTCAGAAGTGTCCGCAAATATAACTGTGTTATCAATATTAATAGAATGTTGCTATGAAATTTACGACATTTTTTACTCGGAAACGGGGAAAATGCTAAATTTTGCGACATTTTTAAAAACCATCGATTGTACCTAGTGGGATTAGTACTGATTACGAATACGAAATAATCTGCATGATTAAGTGTAAAAGGTGGATCAAACAGTGTCATCGCATGCTTTTATAGGCCGCCTGTCTCACTGACAGTAGTGGTGGAACAGTTGAGGGGAAACTTGGCGAATATTTCGCGCAAATATCTTTAAAAAAATGTTCAAATGTGTGTGAAATCTTATAGGATTTAATTGCTAAGGTCATCAGTCCCTAAGCTTACACACTACTTAATCTAAATTATCCTAAGGACAAACACACACACTCGTGCCGGAGGGAGGACTCGAACCTCCGCCGGGACCAGCCGCACAGTCCATGACTGCAGCGTCTTAGACCGCTCGGCGCAAATATCTTGATCGGGTTGTAGTATTAATAGGAGATTCCAACTCACTAGCTACAGACTAGGACACTCAAGTGATTAGGATGGGTAGTAGGGAAAGAGAATCATGCGAAATTGTTCTAGCTGCCTTATCTGGAAATTACTTTGAGCAGCTGACTGGAGAACCGACTCGTGGAAATAACATATTGGACTACATACTAAGCAACAGGATCGAAATTTTCAACACCGTTAGTGTATACAGGGGAACCAGTGATCATAAAGCCGTTACCCCATCACTGAGTAAGGTTGTTGATAGGAATACCAAAAAGGTAGGAAAATCTTCGCGCCTAGTAAAAGCGAGAGATTATCTGAGCAGTCAGCATGAAAATTTCATCTCCATCACTAACAATGTTGAGTATCAATGGATAGAGGTCAAGAGCATTGTACAATACGCTTTAACGCATATGTGCCGAGAAAAGTTGTGATTGGTGGAAAAGTCACGTCGTGGCTAGACAGCAGTTGTTTCGAAAGTACAGAGAACTTCACTGCGATACTGAACGTAGTCAAAGACTCGCAGACAAACAAAAACAAAACAGTGCCGAAGTTAGGGTTGAAAAGCCATGCGTGAAACGTTCAGAGAATTTTATAGTAGAATTTGCTCTATCGACTCGACAAAAAATCCGAAGTAGTTTTGGCCTTCCGTTAAATCAGTAAACGGATCGAAGCCTTGTGTCTACTCTGTAGCAATAACGGCACTGAAATTCAGGATGACACAGAAATGGCCGAAATATTAAACGTCTTTTCCTAAAACCTCTTCAGAGAGGAAGATCGCATTGTAGTACCTCCTTTAAATCGTCGAGCAACCGACACATTGGCTAATATCCGAATAAGTGACCTTAGAACAGAAAGGAAACTGAAATCGCTCGACAGAGGAAAGGGCACTGCGCCTGGCGTGACACCAGTACAATTCTGCACAGAGCTCGTAAAAGTACTTGCTCCTCTTCTAGCAGCTGTGTACCGGAGATTTCTAGAGAAGCGAAGTGTTCGTGATGAGTGGAAGAAAGTATAGACCATTCCGGTTTTCAAGAAGGGTCGTCGAACGGACGAAAAAAACCAAAGGCTATATACCTCTTCCAACGTACATTTGTTGTTGTTGTGGCCTTCAGTCCTGAGACTGGTTTGATGCAGCTCTCCATGCTACTCTATCCTGTGCAAGCTGCTTCATCTTCCAGTACCTAATACAACCGACATTCTTCTGAATATGCTTAATGTATTCATCTTTTGGTCTCCCTCTACGATTTTTACCCTCCACGCTGCCCTCCAATAATAACTGGTGATCCCTTGATGCCTAAGAACATGTCCTACCAACCGATCCCTTCTTCTAGACAAGTTGTGCCACAAACTTCTCTTCTCCCCATTCTATTCAATACCTCCTCATTAGTTATGTGATCTACCCATCTAATCTTCAGCCTTCTTCTGTAGCACCACATTTCGAAAGCTTCTATTTTCTTATATTCCAAGCTATTCATCGTCCATGTTTCACTTCGCTACATGGCTACACTCCATACAAATATTTCCAGAAACGACTTCCTGGCACTTAAATCTATACTCGATGTAAACAAATTTCTCTTCTTCAGAAACGACTTCCTTGCCATTGCCAGTTTACATTTTTTATCCTCACTACTTCGACCATCATCAGTTATTGTGCTCCCCAAATAGCAAAACTCCTTTACTACTTCAAAGTGTCTCATTTCCCAATCTAGTTCCCTCGGCATGACCCGACTTAATTCGACTACATTCCATTATCCTTGTTTTTTTTTGTTGATGTTCACATTATATCCTCCTTTTAAGACACTGTCCATTCCGTTCAACTGCTCTTCCAGGTCCTTTGCTGCCTCTGACAGAATTACGATGTCATCGGCGAACCTCACAGTTTTTATTTCTTCTCAATAGGTTTTTAATACCTACTGCGAATTTTTCTTTTGTTTCCTTTAGTGCTTGCTCAATATACAGATTGAATAACATCGGGGATAGGCTACAACCCTGTCTCACTCCCTTCCCAACCACTGCTTTTCTTTCATACCCCTCGACTCTTATAATTGCCATCTGGTTTCTGTACAAATTGTAAATAGCCTTTCGCTCCCTGTATTTTACCCCTGCCACCTTTAGAATTTGAAAGAGAGCATTCCCGTCAACATTGTCAAAAGCTTTCTCTAAGTTTACAAATGCTAGGAACGTAGGTTT
This sequence comes from Schistocerca nitens, assembly GCF_023898315.1. NCBI lineage: Eukaryota > Metazoa > Arthropoda > Insecta > Orthoptera > Acrididae > Schistocerca > Schistocerca nitens. The sequence goes on from NC_064618.1 coordinate 583,131,124, forward strand.
GCCTTTCCTTACTCTTTCTTCTAAGGTAAGTCGTAGAGTCAGTATTGGCTTACGTGTTACAATATTTCTACGGAATCCAAACTGATCTTCCTCGAGGTCGGCTTCTACCAGTTTTTCCATTCGTCTGTAAAGAATTCGCGTTAGTATTTTGCAGCTGTGACTTATTAAACTGATAGTTTCGTAATTTTCACATCTGTCAACACCTGCTTTCTTTGGGATTGGAATTATTATATTCTTCTTGAAGTCTGAGTGTATTTCGCCTGTCTCCTACATCTGGCTCATCAGATGGTAGAGTTTTGTCAGGACTGGATCTCCCAAGGCTGTCAGTAGTTCTAATGGGATGTTGTCTACAAACGGGGCCATGTTTCGACTTAGGTCTGTCAGTACTCTGTCAAACTCTTCACGCAGCATCATATCTCCCATTTCATCTTCATCTACATCCTCTTCCATTTCCATAATATTGTCCTCAAGTACATCGCCCTCGTATAGACCCTCTATATACTCCTTCTACCTTTTTGCTTTCCCTTCTTTGCTTAGAACTGGGTTTCCATCTGAGCTCTTAATATTCATAGAAGTGGTTCTCTCTTCTCCAAAGGTCTCTTTAATTTTCCTGTAGGCAGTATCTATCTTACCCATAGTGAGATAAGGCTCTACATCCTTACATTTGTCCTCTAGCCATGCCTGCTTAGCCATTTTGCACTTCCTGTCGATCTCATTTTTGAGACGTTTGTATTCCTTTTTGCCTGCTTCATTTACTGAATTTTTATGTTTTCTCCTTGCATCAGTCAAATTCAATATTCCTTGTGTTATCCAACGACTTCTACTAGCCCTCTTCTTTTTACCTACTTGATCCTTTGCTGCCTTCACTACTTCATCCCTCAAAGCTTCTTATTCTTCTACTGTATTTCTTTCCCCCATACCTGTCAATTGTTCCCTTTTGCTCTCCCTCAAACTCTGTACAACCTCGGGTTTAGTCAGTTTATCCAGGTCCCATCTCCTCAAATTCCCACCTTTTCGCAGTTTCTTCAGTTTTAATCTACAGTTCATAACCAATAGATTGTGGTCAGAGTCCACATCTGACCCTGGAAACGTCTTACAATTTAAAACTTGGTTCCTAAATCTCTGTCTTACCATTATATAATCTATCTGATACCTGTCAGTATCTCCAGGCTTCTTCCATGTATACAACCTTCATTCATGATTCTTGAACCAAGTGTTAGCTATGATTAAGTTGTGCTCTGTGCAAAACTCTATCAGGTGGCTTCCTCTTTCATTTCTTACCCCCGATCCATATTCACCTACTATGTTTCCTTCTCTCGCTTTTCCTACTCTCGAATTCCAGTCACCCATGACTATTAAATTTTCGTCTCCCTTCACTACCTGAATAATTCCTTTTATCTCATCATACATTTCATCAATTTCTTCGTCATTTGCAGAGCTAGTTGACATATAAACTTGTACTACTGTAGTAAGCATGGGCATCGTGTCTATTTTGGCCACAATAATGCGTTCACTTTGCTGTTTGTAGCAGCTTACCTGCACTCCTATTTTTTATTCATTATTAAACCTACTACTGCATTTCCCCTAGTTGATTTTGTATTTATAACCCTGTATTCACCTGACCAAAAGTCTTTTTCCACCTGCCACCGAACTTCACTAATTCCCACTATATCTAACTTTAACCTATCCATTTCCCTTTTTAAATTTTCTAACCTACCTGCCCGATTAAGGGATCTGATATTCCACGCTCCGATCTGTAGAACGCCAGTTTTCTTTCTCTTGATAACGACGTCCTCTTGAGTAGTCCCCGCCCGGAGATCCGAATGAGGGACTATTTTACCCCCGGAACATTTTACCCAAGAGGACGCCATCATCATTTAATCATACAGTAATGCTGCATGCCCTTGGGAAAAATTACGGCTGTAGTTTCCCCTTGCTTTCAGCCGTTCCCAGTACCAGCACAGCAAGGCCGTTTTGGTTAGTGTTACAAGACCAGATCAGTCTATCATCCAGACTGTTGCCTCTGCAACTACTGAAAAGGCTGCTGCCCCTCTTCAGGAACCACACGTTTGTCTGGCCTCTCAACAGATACGCTTCCGTTGTGGTTGCACCTGCGGTACGGCTATCTGTATCTCCGAGGCACGCGAGCCTCCCCACCAACGGCAAGGTCCATGGTTCATGGGAGGGGCCCAATGTACATATATCGCTACAAGATCATGAAGATAAAATTAGAGATACTCGAACCCACATGAAGCCTCACCGGCAGTCATTCTCCCTGCGAAACTTTCGCTGCCGGACAAAGAAAGGGGGTGAAGTTACAGTGGTACACTAAGTACCCTCCGCCACACACTGCAAGGTGTTTTGCGGAGCACACATGTAGATAGATGTAGATATCAGTCATGTGTCTATTGAATCATCCTCAGACCTCTGAACTGATTTGCCCATCACGTACAGTGAAAGGTGGCTACACTGAGCCACAGCGCCAGAGATCGCGCTAGAGAGTACTGTTCCGCCGCCTCCACTGGCAGTGGTTGTTGAGAACTCGTGGTAGTCAGTGCTTGTTAAGAACTCGTAGCAGAGAGTGTTTGTTGAGATGTGCTAGTAGGGAGTGCTTGCTGAGATGTGATACTGAAAAGTTCTTGTTGAGATGTGGTAATAGCGAGTCGGTGTGGAGATAGATTGTAATGATTAGAGTGATTTTGGTCAGTATATGAAGGTAACGAAACTTGATTTATTTTTCATTATTTAATGTCGTAAATAATGCTTCATTACAGGTTCAGTCAACAAAGCATCTGGCTTGTGTTCTGGGATTAGAGTGTAATTCTGGTTTTCTTGAGTAATTATGGTATTTCTATTTCCTTTAATTAATTCAGTATAAATGATATTTAAAAATTTCTTGTGTTGTTGAAGAAGAACCGTGCCAGATACGTACGTTGAGTCATACTTCCACACACAGAACAGTTATACTTGTGCTTTGGTTTCGTAGGTTTTATAGTTGCTGGGGACTTAATTAATTAATTGTGTTAATGAAAATTTCCATTTCATTCTTTGTTGTTGTTCTATGCAGTCAGATTGCGTAATAATACTAGTCAGGGCCAACCGTTTACGAGACTTCGTAATCGGACAGACAGCTACTAAATCAAAAAATTAAAATTATTTTCATATTTTTATAATTAAGCCCTCATGCACGTGGCGACCGCTGCTTCGGATCGTCCCTTGGAATTCTTCTGATTGTAAAAATAGTAGACAGTAGGATTGTTGTAGTAATTTGTAGTTAGTAATTGTAGTCTATTTTGCATGTGTAGATTTGGTAATTGTCATTCTTCTAATGGTATATTTTTTTTGCAAAATTTCATTTCTGTTGTCTTGTCTACGGGTTTGACAATTAGTGCAATTATTTCAATTGTTCGATTAATCGTGTTTGAGGGAAACATTTCGTGTGAATGGTATTGTTGGAGATAAAGTGTCATTGTGTGTAATTTTCATATAGTGACGAGTTTTGTATTTTTTGTAAATGTTTACGCCATCAATGAAAAGGGCAAAAATGATGGATAGTCAGAATGACGAAATTGTTGACATGGCGAACTCGCCAACACAGGACAACAGTATGATGAATAATGAAGTTGAAAACAATTTAATAAGCAGGGAAAATAGTCCAGAACCATTTCAAAATATTTCACAATCAGAAAATTTTCAGAATACGAGATTAACGACAGAAGATTCTGTAATAGTATCGAACACAGATAGCCTTACAGCTATGACGAAGGAAGCTGGTTTTGCGGGAAATGTTAGGGGCGAAAAGAATTTCGAACAAGTTAATATGGAGCAGTTGATGATTCCAATATTAAATTTTCGATCTGAATTTAAAACTGAGATGGGAGCAATGGGATCACAGTTACGATCTGAATTTAAAACAGAGATGGGAACTTTGGCAACACGGTTAGACTCACAAATGGAAACACGGATGGGAACAATGATAACACGGTTATGCTCACAAATAGGAACAATTAAAACCGAGATGAAAGCAGTGGGATCACAGTTACGATCTGAATTAGAAACTGATATGGGAACAATGGAAACACAGTTAGGCTCACGAACAGGGACATGTTTCAAAAACATGAAAGACGAATCAAAGAAAGAAACTAGAGAAGAAGTACAACCGATTTTGAATGCTCACAATAATAGCTTAATTTCAACAGAAATTAGACAAGAGGAACAGGGCAGGGAACAGGAAGATAAAGATCGCGTGATAGTACAGAAATTTTCAGAGTTAAATTTACAACGTGCACACGATAAGGAAGAAATAATTGAAAGAACCGAGGAATCCGTACCAAATGACAGAATAAATAACTTAACGCAACAGTGTGAACAGTTAACTACTAAATGTGACAACACCGAAACCCGAGTCGCGACATTTACAGAAGACGTAAATAAACAGAAAGAACAATTAAGTGACTCATCGGAAAGAGTTGAGGAGATCTTAGATAAATTGACAAGTGTTAGTTTAGCAGAAGGGTTTGAAGAAAATAATTTGTTTCATTTACGTGATGCAACAAGAGAGCGCCAGGCGCGCGAACTTGACAATAATCAACATTGGGACTGGGACAGACGCGGTAGGTCTTTGTCGCCACGAGGCGAAAACTTTGACTATAAACACTTTTTGACTGTTCGGAAATTTAAGATCTTTTGCAATTCTAAGAATGAGATACATCCATGTTCATGGTTAGATCAATTTACGTATGCACTTACGCCGAATTTGCCACTAAGTCACAAACTGAAATTTATGTGCAGCTATTAATGTCCTCAGGGGATTCACTACACTAAGTGAATATGTGCCGTAGCGATCACAGGGCCCCGAGCTGTAGTGGTGCTATTTCCCTTTTAGTTTTCTGCACCGCTGCCTACTCTTTCACTATTCTTTGCATCCATAAAAAACAATTCTTCTACTATCCATCTATCTAGACAGCAGGTAAAGATTAACCGGATTTGACTGTTTTACCCAAAAGTGACTTTGGAAATTACCGTTTGGACTTACTATATTTTCTGCAGCATTCATTCGTAGTTTAAATGAAATTTTACCTGTTTATCTTCGTGACAATATTACTTCTTATGTTGACGACATTCTTATTGCTAAACGTTCTTGGAGTGAGCACAACAAAATTTTGGATTCATTATTACGTATTTTTGCAAGAGTTGGCATTACAGTGAACTTGGAAAAATCTGAATTTGGTCGTTCTCAGGTGAAATTTCTCGGTCACATTATTTCTACAGAAGGTATTCTCCCTGATCCAGAGAAACTAGACGCTATTCGTAATTATGCTGTTCCTTCCACAAAACGTGCTGTTCGTAGTTTCCTTGGTGTCTGTAATTTTCTTAGACGCTTTGTTAGATTGGATGATTTGGCCACACCTCGTTTACACATTTCAGTTATGCGCACTTTGGTCCCAGAAAATGCTTTCATAAATTACGAGAAAATTGCTACTTCAGTAATATGGAAAAACGTATTCGTTCTGTTCTTGCCAAATGCAAATTATGTCAAAAGGCTAAGCCGCCAACTGTTTCTCACAGAGCACCGTTGTTTCCTATCATTCCAGCGAAATTAAAGGACATGGCTGCAGTCGATTTGTTCGGTCCAGTGGTTCGTTCTACTAATGGTTTTGCGTACATTTTCGTAGCGGTGGAATTGACATCAAAATATGTGTGTTTTACACCTTTACGCGAAGCAACAGCTCGTTCAGTATCTAACGCTTTCATCAAACTTTTTCTTAAAGAAGTGGGTCATGTTGATAAGGTTATATCAGATAAATGGATCACAGTTTCGCTCTAAAATTTGGCTTCGTACTCTACGGCGTCGTAAGATTAAACCAATTTTTATTTCACTTTTTCACCCTCAATCTAATGCTTCAGAGAGATGGATGAAGGAAATCATAAATTGTGCCGTCTTTATTGTCATCAGAATCACAGAACGTGGGATCAGTATCATCATATTTTTCAAAACATTCTGAATGAACTTCCTAATGACTCAACTTCTTTACCGCCTCTATTGATATTAAAAAACAAAGCACCGTCAAATCGCATTTCTGAAATCGTTCCTTTTCCGCCTTCACGGAAACTGCGGCATTCTGAAGTTGTCAACCTGGCTCTACGAAATACTGCGTCTGCGGCTGCAAGAAGAGAGAAATCAGCTAAACGTCCTGGTCGTTTAAAAATCTTGTCAGTTGGTCAGAAGGTGTTAATTAAGTCTCATCGTTTGTCTCACAAAGGAAAAGGCTTGTGTCGTAAATTTTTTCTGCTTTGTAACAGTCCATATAGAATTCTCAAAATTATACATGATAATACTGTTGAAGTAGAAACTCTTAAATCTCGGCGCTCTAAGGGAATACATCATATATCGAACGTAAAATTTTTTGTAGAATGACATACTTTAGAGAAACTAACAGCTACATGTAAACATGCAGAGAATACAAGGATACCGCGCCGTGTTCCGGCGGCGGCAGATACTCAAAGCAACAGTGAAGTCTGCGCGCCGCACAAGGCAGTCGTTGACCGCAAACAATCACTTCCTACGTCACGCGCCTACAGCTGATCGAGCGCTCAGTGCGAATGCACTGACAGACGTAAACAAATACACAGTCTAATTTCTCCGACTAAATTCTGTATAAAGCTATGGTGACTTTATAAATTATGTTATTAACGTTCAGTATTTTTCAGGATACGGTTGTGTAAAATATTTAAGACCTTCAGGTAAATTCTGTGCGTGTCCGACGTTAAGACGACTTGCTATGGAGAAAATTTCAGGAAGAATGTAATTTCGAAGAAAAAAAAAGTAATAAATTAAAAAGGGTAACTATTAATTGAGTTTATTTTTCAGGTAACATATTTCCACTTAGGTACGTACTTTAGACGTAATTTGCTGCTTGCGATTACGTGACTCATACTTTGTGCTAAATTTCATGTTCTATGAATTTACTTGTGAAGCGACGTGCTTGTATACATTTACTGATTTTGACAATGTTTTATTAATGAACAGTGTTATTACTTGCGTATATTATGCATCGCTTGGCTGCTATGCCTTTTCACTGATGTCATATTTTTTTTATTATGTGCCTGCTGTGCTTATTTATTTAAATTGTAATTGTCAACTGATTAATTGTGCTGACTGTGGTTATGTATGTAAGTTATACTTTGTGATTTATCTGCTTGCGCCTTCATGTTTACTTATTAAGGTTACATATGAACATTTATTTGCTTATGCTGATATGATGATAATGACCTGTTTATTATGTAAGATACATATTTGCTGCTTTGCGTATGGATTGCATATTTACACATTTCTGTTTGTTGTCATAACTATTCTTTAATTTGCTATATATAGAAATGCTGATATGAGGTGTACGTACATGGAGTTTAGGCCACAGTATGGTGTTAATTATAGATTGCTCGCTTGGCAGAGCCTCGTTATAGGGCTTGTGCTGCATCCACTTGTTGACATTCTGTTCTCTACTGGTATATTTACTCGCTATTGCATGTTTTGCTTACGCTCAGTGCCTTATATTTTTAAGATAAGAAAATGAACTGCTATAACTTTACGAACGACATTGGTACAAGAAACTGCATAGAAGTCACATGAGCTGGAGGTTTTATGGAAGCTGTATAAATGTATGCTAATAGGAAGGAAGCTAACGACATGACATACCAACACTAGGTTTAGACCATTGACAGTTATTACACTGCATTCTTCGTGAGCAATTGAAATAGGAAGTGACACTTGACACAAAAAATACTCCACATGTTTGCTTCTGTTTGCCATGATTCTTGAAGTGGTGTACACACTGTGAAATATTATGATCATTCACACTCCGTAATCGTCATTAATTACTGAGAGTTATTCGAACTAAGTCTGTTAGAGGTCATGTACGCATTTCTTTTATTTAATGATGGACAAGGTAAACAAAATGTATCTTATAATTTATAATGAGTAGCAGATTTGGATCAGATGGATTACACGAGAGGTTGTGTGTTGACATTGTGTCTTCGGATTGTATGAGATGATGAATTGAGGTTTGCATTAGGATTTTGTCTGCACTTGTTCGAGGAGACTGAATAGAGGAAAGAGTTGTTATGGAAGTGAAATGATATTGGCAATAAGGTTTATATGTATCGACGTATTGAAGAGGTATTATTGAGATATTAAGATTATATGATGCTGATGATTATTGGAGTTTTGGTGTATAAGAGGTGAAGTAAGTGAGGTGCATATTTTTTTTTTTTTTTTGTTGGTCTATATGGAACAAGGAGGATGAAGATGGCAGACTAGAACACTCAAGTAGAAAGAAGATTGTCTACACACACACTTTGTCAAATCACTAAGAAGTATATACTTTTTTTTGGAGAGAGGAAGTAATTGCATATCTTGGCTCACTGACAGTTGTTCAGCAACTGTACATTTTGATCTGGCTTGGCAAACATTGGTCTTGACATGATGACTATGACGTTGACTAACTATTATTGACTGTTATACATTGCTGCCACTACTACTTGATACACATGATGAACATAAAATTTTGACAGAATTGCATTTACACAGTTAACACTATTCAACTACACAGTAGCACTAAATGTGGATGAACGATGAGTGAGTGTGTTTTGTGTGTTTTCCTTTTATAATCCCAGAGAAGTGATCCCAACCTATCTCCTAAATATTATTTTACTTGTTTGTTGTGGCTTGCACTGACACCCATAAATATTATAGGTTTACTGGTATTTGTGTATTGTAATAGTTAATAGGACAATTATCTGATATCATTTGTGTGTTTGTTATGATTTGTATGTTTAGTGTAAAAGCATTGTATGTGTATTCAAACTATTGTTCATGCCTGAACTGTCTGATTAGTGATGGTGCTGCACTTTTTAACATGATGTGTGACATTTAGTCATGTTTAATTTCTGCTGATGAACTGTGTGATTAGTGATAGGGAATATTATGGACTGTTATTTGCACTTTTTCTACATGATTGGTGCCACTAGAACATGTTTAATTTCTGCTGATGAACAGTGTGATTAGTGAAAGTGAATATTATGGACTGTGGTCTGCACCTATTCAACATTGCTGGTGCCACTAATGGAACTGCTTATACTGAAATGGTGTTACTTGTTAGTGTCTGCACCTATTCAACATTACTGGGTGCCACTGATGGACTGCTTCTGCTGAAATGATGTCACTTGTTGATATCTGCACCTGTTCAACATTGCTGGTGCCACCGATGGACTGCTTCTGCTGAAAAGATGTCACCTGTTGCTGTGTGCACCTGCTCAACATTGCTGGTGCCACTAATGGAACTACTTATACTGAAATGGTGTTACTTGTTGGTGTCTGCACCTATTCAACATTACTGGGTGCCACTGATGGACTGTTTCTACTGAAAAAAATGTCACTTGTTGGTTTTTGCACCTGTTGACCATTGCTGGGTGCTACTGCTGGAACTGTCAACTACTTGTTTCTTGGGCTATGGAAAGCGTTTATGTGAATATTTGTATAAACAGATTTTTTGTGTATTACTGTTTGTGAAAAGTTATGAGACTCTTACCTGCACATATTCGTCATTGCTGACGCTATTGATTGAACTGTTTAACCACATAATACTTGTGTAAACTATTATGTAAAGTCACATGTATGAAAGAATTTGTATTGCTTACTGTATTTTATATATTAGGTTATTGAAAGGTCAGTGCAAAGCCAAAATTTTATCTAGTTATATGATATTTACGCATTAATATTATCTTTTATTTTTGTCTGTATTTTTTTGACGAATTTGGTGGTATTTTCACCACCAATGCTGGCAAAAATACCATCAAATTCTAGCCCGTGGAGGAAGGGCATATGAAAGGTGGCTACACTGAGCCACAGCGCCAGAGATCGCGCTAGAGAGTATTGTTCCGCCGCCTCCACTGGCAGTGGTTGTTGAGAACTCGTGGTAGTCAGTGCTTGTTAAGAACTCGTAGCAGAGAGTGTTTGTTGAGATGTGCTAGTAGGGAGTGCTTGCTGAGATGTGATACTGAAAAGTTCTTGTTGAGATGTGGTAATAGCGAGTCGGTGTGGAGATATATTGTAATGATTAGAGTGATTTTGGTCAATATATGAAGGTAACGAAACTTGATTTATTTTTCATTATTTAATGTCGTAAATAATGCTTCATTACAGGTTCAGTCAACAAAGCATCTGGCTTGTGTTCTGGGATTAGAGTGTAATTCTGGTTTTCTTGAGTAATTATGGTATTTCTATTTCCTTTAATTAATTCAGTATAAATGATATTTAAAAATTTCTTGTGCTGTTGAAGAAGAACCGTGCCAGATACGTACGTTGAGTCATACTTCCACACACAGAACAGTTATACTTGTGCTTTGGTTTCGTAGGTTTTATAGTTGCTGGGGACTTAATTAATTAATTGTGTTAATGAAAATTTCCATTTCATTCTTTGTTGTTGTTCTATGCAGTCAGATTGCGTAATAATACTAGTCAGGGCCAACCGTTTACGAGACTTCGTAATCGGACAGACAGCTACTAAATCAAAAAATTAAAATTATTTTCATATTTTTATAATTAAGCCCCCATGCAACAGTCTGTTAAGTAAGACCATGGTCGGGTTAATCAGTAGAAAAAGGTATTTGACAACAAACTGAATCATAAACGTACATCATACATGAACTAAAGAAACATGCAGTTACGATTAATAATACGTCCAGTCACCCGCAGTGTCGATAATTACTTGGCATTTTCGAGACACACTTTGAACCCAGTTTTCCGCGGATGAGATCTCCAGATGCGTCGAATTTGCGTTGACAGCTGTTTCACAGTGAAGATCTTTGTTCCTTGCAACTTATTTTTGTCATAAGACCATAAATTTTAATAGGATTTGCGTCAGGAGACTGTGACGGCCAATCCAGTATCTGCACACCTCTCTTCTTTCACCAGTCGCTACAAAGCCTGTTGGGGTGATTCGGATCATTGGTGTATCCAGTCTTCATTTTTGTCGATGAACTAATGTTTGACAGTCGGCATCAAACATCTTTGATAAACGCGGCGCTTAAGCTGCACTCACGTCTCTTCTTGAGTATGTCAGTCAAGAATTCAAACTAACCTAATAGCTTATGGACATTGCATGAAGGAGGTGGGTCGTAAAGAAATTGAGGGAACCAGAGGTCGAGAGTTTCAGAGAGAGAATTAGGCAAAAAGTGACTGAAACACGGGAAAGGAACACAACACGGAGCGAATTGGTAGCTTTGAAAGAACAAAAAAGGCAGCAGAGGCCTACATAGATGAACTGAACAAGGCCTAGAAGAAATCCTTGGATATCACAGGACATACTGAATTTAACTGACGAAAGGAAAAAATATAATAGTGCAACAAATGTGTAAGGGGAAAGGGAATACAGATGTCTAAAAAATTAAACTGACAGAAAGTGCACAATGGCTAAGCAGAAATGGCTAGCGGACAAATGCAAGGCTATAGAAACACGCATGGCTTGGAGAAATATAGACGCAGCCTATAAGAAAAATAAAGAGACCTTTGGAGAAAAGTGCTCCAGCTATATGAATATCAAAAGTTCAGACCATAAGATAGCACTAAAAAGGCAGTCAAAGCTGAAAGTAGGACGGAATGTAAGTGGGTCTATATAAGAGAAAGAAACTTGAAGACAATATTACATAAACAGAAGCGGTAGTAGCTGAAGATGAGAAAGGAGATCTGACACCGCAAGAAAAATTTGACAGAGCACTGAGAGACCTAAGTGGAAACAAGGCCCCTGGAGTACGGTACATTCCATCAGAATTATTGCCAGCCTTGGGAGAGGCGTGGGCAAGCTGATCCACCTGACGCGCAAGAAAACATTCAGACCTGAAGAAGAATGTAGTAATTACAGTTCCAAACAAGGCTGGTGCTGACAGGTTTTAAAACTACACAATCAGTACTATAAACCTATCTGTTTCATAAGTCATGTCTGGAAAACACTGACACGAATTGTTTGCCGAAGAATGGAAAAACTAGTAGGAGCCGGGTTCTGGAGAAATGTAAGAACACGCGAGGCAATACTGAAACTACGTCTTATCTCAGATTTAGATTGAAGAAAGGAACATATAAGCCTGTGTTTGGTACTGTGTTGTCGGTCATCTAATGGTTGAGACTCCTCTTTAATCGGGAAAACAACTTCGTAGCACACTGGACTCGAATTCGGAAGGACGACGTTACAAACCCGCGTCTGGCCATCCTGATTTAGGTTTCATGTGAGTTCCCTAAATCGCTTCAGGCAAATGCCGGGGTGGTTCCTTTGAAAGGGCACAGTCGACTTCCTTCCCCATCTTTCCCTAACGCGATGCGGTCGATGACGTCACTGTTTGGTCCCTCCCCCTAAATCAGCCAACCAACTGCTTAGGATGCTATCAATGCTGAAATTTTGATAGGAAAAATTGACTTCGCCCGCCCGTTGATATCTTCAACAGTCACCACCACCAAACATCACCGCCAGTCATCGTTGCCAGTCATTAGCAGTTATCGCTTTCGCAGCCAGTCTTCACTGCCAGTCATCGCTTTCGCCTCCAGTCACAACCTTCGCAAGGCAGTCGTCGCCTTCGACGACGTTCCACAGATTCCTTGCAGATTCAGTGTCGGTGCAATCTATAATTTAAGATGGACCAGCCTACAATTTTTCACCTTTTACCCATTTGTGACATAGCTATGTGCATTGATGCTTAGGAAGCTCTAAGACACGTTTCAGTGGTCGGCCTCGGTAGCTGTACTGCCAGCACGGCTGATTGCTAAGTGATAGGGTTTGTGTTCAATTCCCAGCACATCGGAGATTTTCTTCGCTCGGGGACTGAGTACTATCTTGCCCTTACTTTTGAATTGACATTAGTACAGGGTGTTTATAAATGAATATCGGGGTTTTAACGCTTTATAATATTTATTATATTAATCTTACAGCTATAAATGATATGTCAAATGAAAGAGCAACTGAAACAGTTTTACCAAAAACCTTATAAATGTTCAATGTGAGCACCATTTGTCACACGGCACACATCAAGTCCGTAGCCGAGTTCTTCCCAAACGTTGATGTGTCTTCAGTGATTGTAGCAACAGTTGCTTCAAACCGATTTCTTAATTCAGGGAGGTCTGCTGATAGTGGAGACACGTACACACGATCCTTGATGAAGCCCCAAAGGAAAAAAATGCATGGCGTTAGGTCGGATGAACGTGGAAGTCATGCAAAGCAAGCCCTGTCCTTGGGCCCCTTGCGACGCTTGGGTACAGTGAATTCAACCAACCGCGTAATTCGCTATGCCAGTGAGGTGGGGCACCACCTTACTAGACAATGAAGTTCTCTGGCTTCTTCCAACTGAGGGAAGAGCCATAGTTCTAGTGTATCGAGGTAAGAAGTGCCAATTACAGTAGGTTCACCAAAAAAGAAAGGCCCATAAACTTTCCGCAGGGATACGGGACAAAAAACACTTGATGTGTGCCGTGTGACAAATGGTGCTCAAATTGAACATTTATAAGGTTCTTGGTAAAACTGTTTGAGTTGCTCTTTTATTTGACGTATCATTTATAACTGTAAGTTTAATGTAATAAATATTATAAAGCGTTAAAACCCCAACATTCATTTATAAACACCTTGTATTGAGGTAACTGAATATGAACGGCTACGCAGCCTATAGATAAAAAAAACTTACTAGTGGCTGTGATGCCCTGCTGAATTCGTTTCCCACCCATCGTACTGGGCTCGCTTGCTCATGAAGACGTAATTTGCAGATCGTATAAATTATACACCAATCTGGGAATTAATAAATATATTTGTCTTTCACTAATCAATTTCAAATTATAAAAATAATATTATATAACTGTTTTATGAGTTAAAGTAATTTCAGAAATATTTAAAATTCCCTGAAAAACTGAAATTTATATCTTCCCTTTACATTCAACTTTCAGAAACTTTGATATGTTTTGTAAGTGCGTCAGATGATGATTTCAGCTTAATAATGACTACCGGCTGTATCCTGTCCATACTACTGTCTGACCCTGAACACCGACATACCAGTTCGGGACCATCACCTCCACCTCCCAACGCCAGGAGACGTGAATGTAAGGCCCGTACTTCATCCTTTAAGCGATTAAACAATTCCATGACAGAGGCGGATACGCCTTTAGCGGCCAAATCTACAAGACAGTAGTTGTAACGGGCCAGATGGGCCTGTACTCTATACAGCTGTTTAGGAGGATCGGTTTCAAAAAAGGAAACAGTAGATACCACCTCAGTAAGGGAAGTCGATAGGCGAGAGGGAAACTCACTTTAATCTGAGAAGACGCCCGTCGACAACAATAAAGGAGCTTTGGCCGCTGCGCGAAGTCGGGCCGATAAATCGGACACGCTGCCCTTCGTCGACAGATTCCGTATACGTAATTCGTGCAACAGGTGTTCCCGGCGGAAATAAGCAATTCCTGGGCAGATCCGACTCGCCATGTTGATAAGGAAATCCTGAGAACACCCACCACGCAGTAATAAGGACCAATCAGACAATTCAGAGAAGAAATAGGCAGAAGCAAAGCAACTACATCGTGATCAACCTACACGCGTTTCTGCTGACCCTGCGGAACGGTTGCTCTGCTACCATTGGGGTGTGGTCCCTAAGGACACACCGAAATTACAGTCTGTAATGGTACTTCCGCAAAGTTATAATTTACGATCGCGCACGCAGAAGAGCGCTGCGTCAGCGACCGATTTTATAAATAATTTTGTTCTTTTTTTTTTTACTTTTGCGTAGGTTTTTTTGTTTTTAAGAACTAAGGGATGACTCTCTCTCTTGTCTTGATACGAAAGACGTGTATTTTTCGGCGATGTGTTGAATGTGCCTTTGGGTGAAAATTAAAATTACATTACAAAGCGAGGTTGTTTCAATAGATAGTGAAAAGAAGATAATAAAAGGTAACACCACAAGTCGAAGTCAGTTGTAGTTGCCACACACTTCTTTATTACAAATACATTGCTCATAACACATTCACAGTAGCCATACTTACAACAAAACTTGTCTTATAGGACAAAAAAATCTTTTAAGATGTCTTCCACATACCCTTTTCTTTCAACAACTTACATTAATTTAAACCATGTCCATGGACATATAATTAATTCAATATGACTGACAAATAAATCACACCTACTTCATCGCTTACACGGAAAATTTTATCTATCTCTTCATCACATCCAAGTTTGGAAGTCAACAGACAGTAACGTTTTAGGGCTTCTTTGGTCAACTTTTCATAATTTAAAAACAGTATTTATAGATGTATCCTTCGTAAAATATGACTGACTTGACTAGCTCAGATAAAGTTCTGAGTTCCACAAACACCAATATCTTTCAGGTTTACTCGGGGAACTTTTCATTAAATGAAACCATTCATAAAAACGTTATTAAGATAAATAAGGCTGACATAACCGACCCAGTGTTCAACAGACAGTTAATGTTTTAAGGCTTCCTTGGCCAAATTTTCATATTTCAGACACAATATTCACAAAAGCATACTCGTAAATTATGGCTACTATAAATATCCCAGTTAAAAGTTCTGAGTTCAACAAACACCAAAATTTTAAGGTTTACTCGGCCAACTTTTCATTAACTAATACAACGTTCATAAAATCCTGATTCATAAAATATGACTAACATGACTAACTCACATCAAAGTTCTGAGCTCAACAAGCCCCAAAATTTTGAAAGTTTGCTCGGCCAACTTCAAATTAATTAGAACAATACCATTTGTATATACCAGGTTCGTATGATATCAGTACCTGACTATAACGAGAAGTTAAGTTTAACAGGGTCCGCTTCCACTCTGCTTGAGAATTAGTTATGAACGCGAGCACACGAAAAGATTTTAACCAATGCAAGAAATCCACGGGACAGGAAGTGAAATGCACTACTGGCCATTAAAACTGCTACACCAAGGAGAAATGCAGATGATAAACGGGTATTCATTGGACAAATATATTATACTAGAACTGACATGTGATTACATTTTCACGCAATTTGGGTGCGTAGATCCTGAGAAATCAGTACCCAGAAAAACCACCTCTGGCCGTAATAACGGCCTTGATACGCCTGGGCATTGAGTCAAACAAAGCCTGGATGGCGTGTACAGGTACAACTACCCATGCAGCTTCAACACGATACCACAGTTCATCAAGAGTAGTGACTGGCGTATTGTGACGAGCCAGTTACTAGGCCACCATTGACCAGACGTTTTCAATTGGTGAGAGATCTGGAGAATGAGCTGTCCAGGGTAGCAGTCGAACATTTTCTGTATCCAGAAAGGCCCGTACAGGACCTGCAAAATGCGGTCGTGCATTATCCTGCTCAAATGTAGGGTTTCGCAGGGATCGAATGAAGGGTAGAGCCACGGGTCGTAACACATCTGAAATGTAACGTCCACTGTTCAAAGTGCCATCAATGCGAACAAGAGGTGACCGAGACGTGTAACCAATGGCACACCATACCATCACGCCTGGTGATACGCCAGTATGGCGATGACGAATACACGCTTCCAATGTGCGTTCACCGCGATGTCGCCAAACACGGATGCGACCATCATGATGCTGTAAACAGAATCTGGATTCGTCTGCAAAAATGACGTTTTTCCATTCGTGCACCCAGGTTCGTCATTGAGTACACCATCGCAGGCGCTCCTGTCTGTGATGCAGCGTCAAGGGTATCCGAGCTGATAGTCCATGCTGCTGCGAACTTCGTCGAACTGTTAGTGCAGATGGTTGTTGTCTTGCAAACGTCCCCATCTGTTGACTCAGGGATCGAGACGTGGCTGCACGATCCGTTACAGCCATGCGGATAAGATGCCTGTCATATCGACTGCTAATGATACGAGGCCGTTGGGATCCAGCACGGCGTTCCGTATTACCCTCTTGAACCCACCGATTCCATATTTTGCTAACACGCATTGGATCTCGACCAACGCAAACAGCAATGTCGCGATACGATAAACCGCAATCACGATTGGCTACAATCCGACCTTTATCAAAGTCGGAAACGTGATGGTACTACGCCTTTCACCTCCTTACACGAGGCATCACAACAACGTTTCACCAGGCAACGCCGGTCAACTGCTGCTTGTGTATGAGAAATCGGATGGACACTTTCCTCATTTCAGTACGTTGTAGGTGTCGCCACCGGCGCCAACCTTGTGTGAATGCTCTGAAAAGCTAATCATTTGCATATCACAGCATGTTCTTCCTGTCGGTTATATTTCGCGTCTGTAGCACGTCATCTACATGGTGTAGCAATTTTAATGGCCAGCAGTGTAAAAAGGTATTCAACTTTGCTCTGCGATTGAGCTTCAGAAACCATAAGTCTCCACCGAAAAGATGGATTACAGGACAGTAATAATAACATCATAACCCTAAAGCGGGGGGGAGGGGGGGGCTGTAGGGCGGGGGCAGTCACGGCTCTTAAAATTTCGTTGTGGTTAACCAATCTCTTAAAACCAGCATTAAAATAATGACATAAAAGTTACAATAACAAGAATAATCTCAGCGCACATTTAAAGGCCAGACTGAAATAATGACATAAGAGGTAGAATGGGAAAAATATTCAGCGCAGCTTGGAACACCAAACACAGATTTACACACTACGTAATTACACTTCTAGTTACGTGTTTGGCCATGCTTCATGTCTGTTTGGTGGTAGTCGTTGGCCGGCCGGAGTGGCCGAGCGGTTCTAGGCGCTTCACTCTAGAGCCGCGCGACCGCTACGGTCGCAGGTTCGAATCCTGCCTCGAGCATGGATGTGTGTGATGTCCTTAGGTTAGTTAGGTTTAAGTAGTTCTAAGTTCTAGGGGACTGATTACCTCAGATGTTAAGTCCCATAGTGCTCAGAGCCATTTGAACCATTTTTTGGACGTCGTTACACTTCTTTAACTGCCATCAAGGTGTCATGTGACACCAAATTCAGTGATAAGCTAGTGGAATAATTCCAAATGGTTTTTAGTACACTGGAATATTTAGTTAATCTGAACACGACCCACCAAAGCAACTCAACGACTTCGATTCTTTCGGTCTGTGTAACTTGTAACCAGTTCGACGGAACTTGTCCTTCCAACCTCGAGGAAATCCCAATCACCATGGGCAGAAGTTTTGCATTGTAACGGTTAAACTCGCAATAGCGGCTGGCCTCGCTCCTTCTTCATGCCGACTCGGCCTCTCACTGTGCTGCCTACACACACAGTCCCACGTGACTCCACGTCACATCGCGGATACCCGCACACCAGCCACCAGCAGAGCGCGCGCACTGCAGCTACAATCCCCCGCCGCCAAAGACGTGAAGAAGACAAATAAGCATAGAAGTCGACTCAACGATGAAAAGACAGTCGATGGCAACTGGTGCCAGCAACACACCAGTTCACTTCTTTTCCATGACAACGCTAGGCATCACTCAAGTCTGTGCACCCGAGAGACGCTCACGAAACATCAATGGACTTTTCGTACCCCTATGGCCCGGATTTGGCCCCTTCCGATCTTCATCTGTATGAAGGATGCACTCTGCGGGAAGCGGTACGTGGACGGTGGGTGGGTTATTGATTCAGCAAGACACTGGTTCCGACGTCGACCTGGAGAGTGGTGCGTGCGAGTACACAGACGCTCCCTGTACGGTGGCGTGAGGCCGTCGCGTTGAACGGGGATTATGTTGAAAAACAGGGTTTTGTAGCCAAAAGAGTGGGGAATAATATGAAGTATTGGAATCGTCAACAGAACAAACCTGCTATCAGAAAAAGAAGTGTGGCATCGCTTATCGAATGCCCCTCCTTACAGCCAAACCTGGAAACATTGGCTCACTTTATCAATATAATACAGTGAAATACGTGTATGCACCCTGCTAACACGTGGAGTACAGCTAATTTTTTATATCTTTTCTTAGCTGAGGAATATTATACGTCAGTACATTGTGGCCCATGCTTTTAAAGAGTTCACTAAAGGGAATACTTTCTGTGTTGTATGGAGGGTAGAAGAGCATTAGCCACTCCGCCCATACTTCTGCCTCCACTTACTCCTTTGTCCCACATTCAATGTCCCCTTCAGTTCTCTCCACTTTTTCCACCATCCCTCCAGCTCGCGTGGCTCCATCAGGGTTCCCACCTGCACATACCGAACCGCTGAACTAACCACACTTCCTTTCGCAGATAATATCACTCTACAGCCACCACCACCTCCACTACCACCATCACCATCACCACAACCGCACAACTGCACAACGGCACTAGTCAGCAGTATCATCAAACTTAAGTGCTACTGCATTATCACCACCAGCAACACTACAAATTGGTCCAGGAGCAGTAACACCGGACAAAACTAATGCAGCCACAACCAGACCTCCACCAGGATTACACGCAGCAGTCGTGACCACATCAGCCACTCACACCAGCCACATCTCCACCAACTTGAACTCCGCCAGCTCCAGGTAAGAACCGTGTGAAAACCGATCCTACTTGCGAGTCAAAACTCATACAACTCGTCCCAAAACCACTTCCACGAACGATCTAAAATCGACATCCAACCCGTGTGAAGCCCGAAAACGTCTACGGAAGGCACATACAACAGAACCTATGGACTCAACCCCCGTCCCATGCCAAACATCGTCTCCAATACATTCCTTCATCTTATCACACCCAGATATTAAATTCCTAAATACTAAAACTCTGTCCATTCAAATAAAAAAATACTCTCCTTACCTGATCATTCTGAAAGACGTGCATTTTTTGGCTCCTCTTTCATATTTTTATCATTTTTAATCTTGCAATGGCATGTTCGTGTTGTCCTTAATTTTCTACGACAAAGCAGCACTGATACTTGAGACAGGATGAGAGCGTGGTATTTTGTTCAATTTCTCTTTAAAATAAGCAGTTTTTCTTCTGTAGCCGTAATGGTTTCCTTTCCCGCCTTGATAGTTAAGCTTGAAAGTAGGGGCGAGCGGTCTGAATGTCTTGCAGAGGCCATTAAGTCAATTCACTTATTCTCCCAAATAGTTGTACCAACTCCTGGATCTTGGTTTTCCCGTATTTTTGGTCTCCTTGAATTAA
Source organism: Schistocerca nitens (assembly GCF_023898315.1). NCBI lineage: Eukaryota > Metazoa > Arthropoda > Insecta > Orthoptera > Acrididae > Schistocerca > Schistocerca nitens. The sequence continues at coordinate 583,151,246 of NC_064618.1, forward strand.
CTTCAGTGAATAACTGGTCATCCAGCCTTGTTTGGGCTGTATGGTAAAATTGCGACTAGCTTTCGCGGCATTTCTGTCCTTCCTCATTGACCAGTGGAATGGGCGCCGCCTTCCTCTACAACAACATTTGGTCTCCGCTCTCAACAAGGCAGTGAGACTAATTTTGTTGCGGAATAAGCATGTATGTTTCTAGTGGACAAAAAATTACATTAAGTGACAATGGCGTTTAGTGAGCTAGGATGTCAGTAAACTCGAAAGCATCGGGGCGTTGTCGTTCCCTTTACTTTTTTTATTTTTTATTTTTTTGATATTCTGTATTTATTTCCTGTGAAGTTTACTGAATTTTGAGCCGTGATGCGCACTATGTCCGAGTTTTGTCTGTTTTTTAGCTTCATTACACGTGAGTCTATTTGGTACCCTAGTCAGGTAACATCTTTTGTGTTTGATTGTTTTAGCTCACATAGACTTTCCACCCTGTTCTGTGATCCGTGTGAACTGAATATTTACGAGTTAGTAATTTTCATGAGATAGAATTTTGTCACTTTGTGTATGATCTTAAGACCACTTGACAAGTGATTGACTGTTTACGAGAGTCGAAGCAGCTGTTAAATATTTGTGCTCGCGATACATATATTTTGGGTTTAAATAATCGACCAACTGTGTGATAAATTTTCTCGAAATTACGCAATATGCGTATGGGAGGCCACCTTGTTTCTTTATCCGCCCTGTAGGGAAATATTTCTTAGTTTGTCTTCTCTCCGTGCAGTACGCATCCTAATATGCTGAAAATGTCGTGGAATACCTCGTAACATGGTGTCAGACCTCTTTTCATCCGGCGTAGTGCAGCAACTCGACGTGGTAAGGACTAAACAAGTCGTTGGAAGTTCACTGGAAAAATACTGAGCAGTGCTGCATCTACAGACGTCCATAACTGCGAAAAAATTGCCGGTGCAGGATTTTCTTCAAGAACTAACCTCTCGATTATGTCCCATAAATGTTCGATGGGATTCATGCTGGGCGATCTACGTGGCCAACTCATTCCCTCGAACATTTCAGAATGTTCTTCGAACCAATTGCGAATAACTGTGGCCGGTGACGGGGCGCATTTTCATCCACAAAGATTCCATCGTTGTTTGGGCATATTAAGTCAATTAAAGGCTGAAAATTATCTGCAAGTAGCCGAACAGAAACATTTCCAGACGATGATCGGTTCAGCTGGACTATAGAAACCAATCCATTCCACGTAAAAACAGCTCATACGATTGTGAAACCTCCACTAGGTAACACAGTTCCTTGTTGACAACTTGGGTCCATTGGTTCGCTGGGTCTGCGCCATACTCGAACCCTACGATCAGTTCTTACCAACTGAAACCGGGATTCATCTGACCAGGCCATGGTTTTACAGTCGTCTAGAGTCCAACCGATATGGTCATCGAGCCTAGGAGCGGCGCTGCAGGCGATTCCGTGCTGTGGTAAAGACATTCGCGTCGGTCGTCTGCTCCCACAGTCCATTAACGCCGAATTTTGCCGAACTGTCTTAACGATACATTTGTCGTGCGTCCCACATTGGTTTTCGTGGTTATTTCATGCAGTGTTGCTTGTCTGTTAGCATGTTAACACTGACAACTCTCGATTATTAAGTGAAGGCCGTCTGGCACTGCGCTGTCCGTGATGAGAGGTAACGCCTAAAATTTGGTATTCTGGGCACACTTTTGACCCTCTAAATCGCCGAATATCGAATTCCCTAACTATTTCCGAAATGGAATGTCCCATGCGTCTAGCTCCAACTGCCACTCCACATTCCAAGCCTGTTAATTCCTGTCGTTCAATCATAATAACGTGGGAAATTTTTCCACATGAAGCCCCTGAGTACAGAACATGGCTTTACCAATACACTTCTGGTTTATACCTTGTGTTCGCGATACTACTGGCACCTGAAGATGTGCATATCGCCATCCCATGACTTTTGTAATCCCATATTTTTACAATTATTAGGGTGATTTTTCGTTCTGTAACGGTCAGACTTCCTCATATTCTTTCTTTTTCCCGCCTGATCATTTTAACGCTTACCTGATTCCTTGTGAGATGAAGTACTGTTGAGAAGTGTGTTAACCCAATTATATCAAGGTAAATTGCAAGAAAACAGTTTCGAATCTTTTTCCAAAATTGAGCCATCATGTGTTAACGAAAACATTAAGAAGAGTCTTCCGGATACCGAGCCAAAACCTACTCATGACAAAAAAACATCTCTAACGGTCATTTAACTCCTGATTGTAAAACCCTACCCACGGAACCCCACTGCAAAGCCGAACATCTGCACCATATTGTCTTAACCTTAACCCCAACACTTGCAGCCAATCCCATCGTACCTACCCCTATAAATCTCCATTCGCCCTATCAAATCATTTCAACCAAACAACTCCAGCGTCCTGCTCCCTCTACTGAAGACAACATTCACTTCATTACGCTGCCCATTCCAAGTTCCATTTAAATGCCACTGCCACATACTTTCAGAACAATTACCACTTTTTATTTTCCCGATTAGATGCCCTCGTCTAATTTCTTTCCACTCAACCATATACATTGTAATATTTCTACATGAATTTGCTATGCAGAGGTCGGTGCTAATAGCCAATGAAAGCGGGTTAAAAGTCATGAACTGTCTGGGGAGATTAATCTTGCATTGCTAAGCAACTGTTTCACGACTGGGTATCTTAGTCTAGGTTTACCACATTACCAATCAGACTAACATTGATTATAATCTTTTACAGTCATACAACAACCGGTAATATATCTATATATAAAAAGGAGAATTTAAATAAAAAGAAAGAAATCAGTTTATAATTGCAAATTTATTTTAAGATTGTTCATTGAAATTTCAGCATATTATACGTGAGTTATAACTGAGCTGGTGCCTTATTTACGATTGTGAAAATGTGAGATTGGAATCTTACGGAACATATAAAATATGGAGCCAAGATTGGGAGACTGGATACAACAGTGCATTCATAAAACAACACACAAAGAACATTGAAACACATGCAAGAGAAAGTTAACCACAACCAACAGATTCAAATTTTCAGTCAAAGAAATTACGTTCGTAGCACAATCCTGTCCGTCATGTAATTACCACACACTGGTATACTAAATTCATATTAACTCTTTGTGAAATCTTCCCAAGAAGAATAGCTGAGGGCTACTTTGATGATTACACCACATGCTTCACGTGGTCAACTTGTTTTACAGAAAGCGTATAACTCCACAGTAATTTTGATAATAAAATAATTAGATCGAAAAGCAATTGACAAAAGAAAAACCTTGAACTGGTTACTAACGTCTTACTATAAACCTGATGGGTCAAACAGTTATATAAGCACGTGGTACTGGTCTCGCGAAGTACACCCCACGTCGGTTGAAGATAAAGAAAAGTTGCTATATTGAAAATATTGTTAAGACGAGACGTTATAATCACACAAGCATTTGCATTTAAGATTGATCTTACTTAGAGTTACTGATCAACACGTGGTTCCACTTTACTCGCAAAGTAGTAACAAAGCAACTCCCGGAAAATAATATGAACCTCACACGAGAATTACACAACGCTGCAATTTAAGATAACCTTAGATATCTTAGAGCTAACCCGAAATAAAGGTGATTAAATTCTCAGGCTGAACTTAACAAATCCATTGTCCTACGGACTTAGCAGACACGCGCTTAGCCGGAGATCTTACCATTTCAGACGCTCGCTACCGCCAGACTGCCACTGTCTACTGCCAGACTGCTACCCTCCAACTGCCTACTACCCAGCGTGCTCCTGAGAGTCGCTCACAAAGACAAACGGAAGGGGCCAGAGGGGCAGCTTCCTATACCAACATGACAAGGGACGGACCGGACCATACTAAGAATAGAAACCTCTTTGCTTTTAGGAACCGTAGCTACCTGTTCCGACGTTGGTCCTACTGTTCTCTAGCAGACAGCCTTGTCCGCTACCCTCAAGCATGCAACTACAAACACATTTGATCATTCATCCTCTCACACAGAAGGGAAGGGGGATGACAGTATCTTATCATATACAGTATATAAAAGAAAGCGGATGTAGGTTCCGTATGAGACTGTGTGACATGAATTACATATAAGAATTACATATAAACTGTGCTTTAAAGTGTAGTAGTGTGACAGATCGTTCTTGTTTATGTGTAAAAGTAACACGTTCCTCTACTCAGTCTCCTCCCAGATAGTCAGAAACGCCACAGTAAATTTAGAAGAGGAATTTATTCCATAAAAGACAACAAATTTGAGAAATTAAACATGAAAGGAATCCAACAGAGACCTTTCAACATCACATTCAAACCTATTGCACTCAGTCTCCCTCCTTCATACATTCATTCTACGATCTCGACTCATTTACCCTTTACTTGGAGCTGGTCATCAAACAACAACCAACATGAGCGTTTTCTTCAGCAGATCATCACCATCAGAGACCTCACCATACAAAGTCATCTTCACTGACCCAACATCATATTTATCAACACCATCTTTTATCACCTTCCAATGTTTTTAACACCGCTTTACGTTAAAAACCTGTAGACTGAAGAATGGCTCCAATATCCCCACTGTCCCACATTTTTCATCCACAGTCCGTCTTTATTTTGGGGCATATCTTCATGGGACTTTATTTCCAGCTTTGACCGTAAAGAACTTGAAACAGTGTTTTTAAAAACACTCTTTATAAGACAACTGAACAATGCTCTATGATCTAATTTTGTTCAACTTTTACATTCAGTGTTTGTCTTAAATATTTCCTGCTCTATCACATCTGTGCTATCATAGATGATTTTAATTGTCCGAGTATTGCACACAGCTTTCGTATGTAATGTGTTTGCCAAGAAGTACCGGGAATGTGAATAGCGGGAAACTTAACATTGAAACTGATGATCACTAACTAGACGACGTTGAGGAATTGTGCTACCTTGCAAGCAAAATAACCCAGAACGGGCGAAGCAAGGAGGAGATAAAAAACATACTAGCACAAGCATAGAGGGCATTCCTAGCCGAGAGAAGTCTACTGGAATCAAAAATAAGTCTTAATTTAAGGAAGAAATTTCTGTGAACGTACTTTTGGAGAACAGTATTATATGGTAGTGAATCATGGACCGATGGAAAATAGGAATCGAAGTGTCTGAGATGTGGTGCTACAGAAGAATATTGAAAATAAGGTGGACTGATAATATGAGGAATGAGGAGGTTCTCCGCAGAATCAGTGAAGAAAGGGACATTTCGAAAACATTGACAAGAATGGACGGGACGTTAGGACATGTTTTAAGACATTAGGAAATATGCTTCATGGCGCTAGAGAGTATTGTAGAGGGTAAGAACTGCAGGGGGATACATAGATTGGAATACATCCAGCAAACAATTGCGGACGTAGGGCGCAAGTGATTCTCTGAGATGAAGAGGTTAGCGCAGAAGAGGAATTCGTGGTGGATCACGTCAAACTAGTCAGAAGACTGATCACTCAAAAAACAAGTGAATCTTTCACGAGGAAGATTATGACATGCTTTCTGGTGAAGGATTTGATAGTAGATATAGTGTTTGCAAGACAGTTAAAATTGCATCACGTTCACAGCTGTGTATTTAGCTACAAGTAGGGAACTGATCTACCAAGCAGTGATGGAAGAATCATTTAACGCTGACAACCTATCTGAAAAAGTAGCATTTGCAGTGAAAACTCCAACCGTGTCAGCACCCTTCGCGGTAATAACAGTGTGCGTTAGCGGAGGCACCACAGGGCGCGAAATTAGCTCCGGGTGTTTCTTATGCTCTTGTGTGCAATGTTCCTTTCATCCGATTACGTCTGGAGGGCTCAAGCCGGTGCTCTGAGCCAATGGGTGGCGACTCAGAGCTGCAGATACGCTTAAGCCAGCAGCTCGCCAGAAGCCGGACCGTGCGGCAATACGGCAGGAATTGAGTTTGCGCGAGTTGGCAGGCCTGTTTTGTTACAGCTAATCTCGTTAGCGCCGGCCTGCAGGCCTGCCACCACCCGCCTGACCACAGCCCGCACAAGAGCTATCGCCTCGCGCCCTCTTAGCTCGTCCTCACAATATCCCTGAACCCTGAAGTAGAAATCTTAGACAAAACGGGAGGTACTACGAAGTGTGTCCCAATAAAGAGATCTGAGACCTATGAAGAATAACTTCATTACGTAATACATTGACAGAAATGGGAAGTGTCACACCATGAATACGTCGACAAAATGCTACCGAACTGACTTCAGTATTTCCTACGGAGTACGTGATCAAAAACTCTTTCTTACGTGATCTTATTTAGATATTTTCAGTATACAAAAAAAAAAAAAATCACACAGATGATGAATGGTGTGTGATGAATCTGCCGTAGGCGGCACCATAAACTGACACAGATTCTTCAAAAAGTTTATTCGCAAAAATGGGAAACATTATTCGTCTACTCTGATGCATAATAATACAAGATTTATAAGCTGAAATGCCGTAATTTAGAAAAATAGTCACACAAAGGCGCTATGTCTCACTGAGACCGTTTTGAAGCAAAGCTCAGCTAGAAGCCTAAGTTCCTCCGTCTTGAAGAGGAGTTAAAAACTAACAAACAATTTAAGTTCTTCCGGCTACGCATGGAGTTAAGGTTCGACAAAATATTTAAGTTCTTCTGTCAATGCAATGAGTTGAAGTTCCCTCAGAATACTTTAAATAAAGTTTTACGATATCCACCTCCACGAGGACAGGTCCGACGGTGGCATCGCAGCGACCCAGGGTTTTGTCCATAGCGCCGGTTGTGATTTGGAGACAGTCAGTGGAGCTGTGGACGCTAGAAAATGGAATGCCAAGTGGATAAATTGGAACATTGCCGAGATATACTTCTGTTTGAGTTCAACAGAGGGGTGACTGTAACGTAGGCAGTAAGAAACATTTGCATCGTGTATGGGAATAATGTCATTGAACAGAGCATGGCAAAAAAATGGTTTTCTTGCTTTAAGAGGGATCGTTTTGACATTAGTGGCTCTCTGCGTTCAGGAATACCTTCGGCGTTTGTCGAAGGTCGTTTAAAAGCATTAATGCACAATGATCCACGTGATTGTACTCGAGAACTGGCACATGTGATGAAATGTGATCATTCCACAATCGTGCGACATTTGCATGCAATGGGGAAGGGTCAAAATTGAGTGTATGGGTACTGCATACTCGAAACCACAATAAAAAAAACAGTGTGTCACATTATGGCTTCTCTGTTTGCTAGACATCAACACCGACCATTCCTAACATGTATCGTTACTGATGACGAGAAATGGTGTCTTTATGCTAACCCAGGAAAAATGGTGGAGACCAAACAAAGCAGCAGCTCTCCGTACAAAGACCTACGCGAATCCAAAAACGATAATGTAGTGCATTTGGTGGAACAGCGACGGTGTGGTGGACTACGAATTGCTTCCCCGAGGTGTAACCATCACTGCTTACATTTAACAACATTCAACAAATAAGACGTCTTTCAGGCGAAATCCATGAACAGTGACCAGGAAGACTGATGCTACTACATGATAACGCCCGCCCTCATTCTGATAGAATGATAAAAAACACTATACATGCGTTGAGTTGGCAATTCATTCCGCACCCACCTTATTCATCTCATTTTGCGCCCTCAGATTTTCACTTTTTCCGCTCCCTATCGAACAAACTAGAAAAAACTTTAAACTTCCTGGCAGATTAAAACTGTGTGCCGGACCGAGACTCGAACTCGATACCTTTGCCTTTCGCTGGCAAGTGCTCTACCCGCAGGAGACGAGGTACTGCCGGAAGTAAAGCTGTGAGGAGGGAGCGTGAGTCGTGCTTCGGTAGCTCAGATGGTAGAGCACTTGCCTGCGAAAAGCAAAGGTCCTGAGTTCTAGTCTCGGTCCGGCACACAGTTTTGATCTGCCAGGAAGTTTCATATCAGCGCACACTCCGCTGCAGAGGTAAAATATCATTCTAGAAAAAACGTTTTTTGTGGATGAAGAAGCGCTCTGAACATGTCTCGACGAGTTCTTCGCCTAAAAATCACGTGATATATACAGTTGCGGAATCAAAAAGTTACCCCAGAGTTGATAGACCGTTGTAAATAGTGAAGGAGAATTTTTTATTGATGGCTAGAGCCTCTCATATGTGTATCTGTTGTGTTTATTAAACTTATGGAAAATCGCTACGATGTTATGCACCAACTTAACATTTTAGGTCACATGCATCGCGAAAGCAAGTAGATTCTCGTGATCCGCAACAACCGCCTAAGAAAACACCAGGAAATTTGCTTTTCGGTTAGAAGTGATTGCTTGGCAGGCGAACAACCCTTATTTTCGGAATGTATGATTTGTTATCGATCTTGTTGGCGTAACGTCGCGACATGTGAGTGCGAGTTCATGATGACTGTTGGGTGTTTCTAAAGATAGTGGAAGTTTTGAGGTGGAGGTTGCAACTCAGCAGGATCAGAGGACGTGCACGTGCAATTTGTCGCCATCTTCCTGATCATTGCAGTGTTGAACACGGGAGCACCACAGTGACAGATCGAAGATATTAATTGGAGTGCAATGACTAGAGGACGAGTGGTGATAAAGTGGACTGATAACAACATTGTGGCAATTAGAGTAGGCATGAGTCCTTCCGGAAGGACTACGTCACTAGAACATCGTAGGATTGTTCGACTGACAAATATACGGATGACAACGCCTGAAATCTGAGTAGAGTTTACGGCGTGTATGCCACACATTTTTGTAACATGGGGTGAGATCCATAGTTGTCATGCGCCGTTTGCCAATGACACCACACCACTGACTACATTTGTTGCATAGTGTAGAGCCTGAGTCAGCTGCGACATGGATTACATTCCGTGATGATCGGCAAGAAGCCGCGCTTTGCGGCAGTCAGATCGACGCGACGTTTCCATAGATGATCTTATGAGAGACCACTGGAAGCAGCCGTTCTCGAGATTCATACCTCTTCAACACCTGGAGTCATTGGGGAGCTACTGGATACGACAGCAGGATACCTATGGTAATTTTTACTATGGGACTGAACATTTGTCGGTATGTGACACGAACGTGAACTCTGTTTTCCTGCCCTTCAGAAGGATTGTAAGAAATGACATACTCCGACAGATTCAGGCAAGACCCCACACTGCAGTACACACCACAAACACCTGAAGAAATGTCATCCTTTACTGACCTGCCTGGCTACCTGGTTTTTCACTCAAAAAGCATGTCTGAGATGCCTCCTACAAGCAGTATTAATGAACTGACACAGCACGAGTTTCATTCACGACAAGAAAATCCGAAGTTATCATACTGATATTTTGAGTTCAGTTCCGTGCTTGCAGAAAATAATAATGCGATAAGGATGGGTTCGCTTTCTGGCAAATACATAGTGCCTGTTGTTCAAACAAATATCGGGTTTACAGCCGGTAGTCGTTTAATTCATCCCACGATATTTCGACTGGGGCCTTGCCTTCACCTAATGGTCTTCGATGGATCACCTGAATCTGTGAGCCATCACCTAATGGTCTTCAATGGGTCATCTGAAAATGACTTGCAGGTGCCCAGTTGAAATATCATGGGGTGAATTAAGCGAATACCGGCTCCAAGCTCGAAATTTATTTGAACATTCAGTCTGCCAGGAAATTTTAAAATTCACATAATTATTGTTTTTATTTAATACCCAAACATGTTTCACCACAGTTGTGACAGTCTCAGTGAGCATTATGTTATTTTTCTGAAAAAAGGTACAGGTTATGTTTGGGTGAGGAAGTACGTTACATCGAATTTTGTTGTTATTTAAATTACTTATATACTTTACCTGTGACTGTCAACCGCAATTAGCCACAAATCTAAATTAAAACAATATCTCATCTGAAAACGTAAGAGATGTTATAATTTCACCTGCATTCATTTTTGTTTACAATACCATCTTCAAGATATATATTCCGGTAAAAATAGTAGCACGTGTCACTTTTTGGCCACACCAATGCTGTATTTGACTTATTCCGAGATGTGGTTGGTTTGTATTTGTGGGCCAAACACGTTTTTGCTTTTTTTGCGTAGTTGGAATGACCTGTGGATATCACTAAAAATTTTGTGAAACTTTCGTATGGAGAAATATTTGGTGTGGTTTGTTATTCGTGAATTATGTTTGTATTTTAACAGAGTTTACTCACGTTTTCTCATGCTGATCTGTGAATACTGCGTCTTGTTATATTGCTGTGACTAGGACACACGTTTCACTACACAATTTGCCTTTTCGATGCGCTTCTGCCTGTCCTTTATTCCACTATTTCGTTTTCATTTGACGGCCACAAACTTTGAATTTCTTCCGTTGTTTCCGTTGTCTTTTGCGTGTATGTATGTATGTGTGCGTGTGTGTGAGTGTGTGTGTGTGTGTGTGTGTGTGTGTGTGTGTGTGTGTGTGTTCGTGTGACGTTCGGAGGCGACTTACTTCCATGCTGCAACGAAAATAAGCGTGTATACGAGCTATTGGGTGTCACGGCTCATACTGATACTGATCGGTTCTAAATATAATGTTAGTTTAATTATTGAACACCGATTACGCCATGAACATTTCGAAAAAGTTTGATAAATACGGGACTGGTGATTCATAGCTTAGCAGAGCGACTGCTACGTTTGAGGGAAGCACAGGCTTACCCCACCTTTTGGCGAATATATTTTTTTATTGATTATCCATATCCGCCCTTTATGGACCGAAATGGCAGCGGCCACTTGGTAACGTGGTAACGTCCTTACACTATTGATTATGAATACTGAAAATAAGAAAACAAATGGATTTCCAGCATGATGGATTAATTGCAGGACAGAAACTTGTGTTAATCAATTCGATATAGAAACAGTCAAAGGTGTCAGATTCCCTTTCTTTTAATCTATAGCTAATTTCGGGATAGAAACCCATTTTCAAAGCATCCTGCAAGACGGACAGTTAAAATTATAATTTATCCCTTAAACTGTTACAACAATTACACAACGTATCATATCAAGATATAGTACCGGACGGAAAAAATACTATTTTCCGAAATACCCTACAAACCATGTCAAGGTTATACATAAACATATAGCAAAGACAAGTTTAATCATGCACAGTGACAGAACAAACGTGAAGCTAATAGTCTGCTTCCTCCACTGCCACAAGGAAACCTGAAATAGGGGGCGCACAACAGAATGGAGGGAATGTTTTCATTACAACTGCCAATCATCAAGGACTAATACAACTAATACAATAAAAGTACAATGCAACTACCGCATTTAAGATCTTAAAGAAACAGCAGGGCTTTTAAAACCAGCGAACAGTAAACAGCAGCAGCACCACATATGGCGCATACAGGCAAAAATCGTATGCTATCGACTGTTTGGCTATGTAAGGAACATAGAATGAGTCGGTAGAGACACGAAAAAGTCTAGCTTTCTCGTGAATGTTTTTAAGCTGTAGCGAGAAGGAGGCCAGACGAATGTGTTTCATTCTTTTAAGTGGGTGTGGGTAGAACATAGGAGTGGTGAACAGTGAGGAAGAATTTATGTCACTCAGAGACAAAAAATTAGTAGGGGGGGGGGACGGAGATCCATACAGTATTTGCATAGATGAGGAGCAGGCGAATGTCTTTAGTATATCAATGATGATGGACGTTAACAGATTATTTTAGATCACTAGGACGTAGGTATTATAATTATTTAGTAGAATAGCAGAGGCAAATATTTGCAAGTGTTAGCTAGGTAGACTGAGCGGTTACGGACTGTTAGTACAAGGTTTCAGGGACGAAAAGCTCGGATAGTTTTTCCCTACAATTTTATTCCTGGATTTTTGGAGGGCTGATGCAGCAGTAGAGTTACGGGATCATTTGACTGAATGAAGTGTGGGATGGACGTCAAGAAATGGGAGCTATTATCTTATTAGAGTGTATGGAAATGAGGGGATGGTTTTAGGATGTCGCCGCATGTAGAAAATAAAAAAACTGGGACAAGTCACCCCGTACTTATCTGGAAGTTGTAGGAGTAAATGTTGTTTAATGTCACATACGAAGGATAACCAGCAGAGATGAAATTAGGGGTACGTACTTGGTTTGAATCGAAAAGCAGTGGCGCTTGGGCAGAAGCGGGAATATGAAACACAGCCGCATGTTGTACAGAGTCTAAGGATAGGGAGAACGAGATTCGACCTTTTGCTACGCTGGAGCGCCGCAGTCCGTCTTCTCACACAGGCGTCTGCCCCGGCAGACATTTAAATCCCGTAACGGCCTTTCCAGAACTTTATGGCTGCCCTGCCTCGCGTTTACGCTCTATACAGCTCGCTCCCTCACACTCGAATCATTCATGAGACACTAGTTGACGTCGCTCGTGCCTTATTGCTTCCAAAACAGGACGCTGATTAACAATTTTCGGTGACAGCTGTATGTCCTTTCCGTAAGACTTGGACAGGAGAGAAATATCCAGCTCCTTAGTAAAGTGTAACGGAGAAACACACACTTAATTTTGAAATGCCCTGGGATGGAAAAACAAATAAATAAATTTAATAAGATTGCCATCAATTCACGATTTAATTCTTCCGCTCGGCATTTGACGAATAACCTTGTTGCCAGTTTAAATGACTAGGAGTTTTGTTTTAGCACCTCCTATCTATCTGGACTAAAAAAAAGATTTTTTTTTTGGTCCGTTTAGCTATTTTCTCTGTTGTGGATCGTCGTCGAATTGGTGTCCCTTAAAAAAAGTAAAATATAAAGAAAACCTGGGTGTAATGCGAGTAGATTATTGACTGGGAATACTTGATGAAGTACTGCTAAGTATTTGTTGCTGTTTACACTGGTATTTGACACACTGCGACATTTACGACGGTGCGCTGATGGCAGACAGGAGACGCCTGCTCCAAAGAGACACAGGGCTACCACCCTGAACCACAGTGGGCATTTTATTTATTTATCATTTCAGAATCACTTCAGAGGGTGGATGGAGCACCACGCATTTAGTTCAGGAAAGGAAGAAAGTTTAAATCAAGACGTGACCTTAGTACAGCAACTGAGGACAAACACGGACGTAACAACTATTGGATTAATGGAGCTTGAAATCAATAAGAAACTAATCATGTTGTGTCTTTAACGATCACCCAGTGGTGATTAACGGATGTTCTAAGTAAAGTCTCTACAACGAAAGTAAATACAATTTTGTGTGGAGACAAACACAAATGTCGCGAAAGAACCTAGTAGCAATCTCATAAATATCCTTCAGACTTCCAGCACTTCCCTTTTGATCGGTAGCAGAACAGGAATAATTCCAACGACTGCTTCACTATTAGTCTGTATAGCCACAAATACGGGCAGGGAAAAGTGTGATGTAGCTATAAAATATCTTTGGACTCTCAGATCATTTCTGCCAAGTAATGACAGTAAAATCGAATACAGAAAAAAAAACCTGAACTCCAGGTCTACAAAAGACATTTCTAAGAAATCGAAACACAAAATTTTTCAAGAGGATTAACAAACCATAGCTAGGGTAAAATGTACAGAGAAATCAATGCACATGCGAACTTTTTCAGAAGTATCTACGTTAATAGCAACCTTTCCCCAAAAATGTTGACAATAAGTATTAGAAACACATCGCTGAACTGTAAATACCACAGTTCCATGAACAAGAATCGCAATGTGCCTGAGTTCTTAAATTTGTGTCATAAGAACAAAAAGATTTATTGGAAGATAGTAACTGCTGCAACAAAGGCAATTAGTGACAACATACTATACAACACAAAGAAAAAAACAAGGCAATCGGAGATGTCATGAAACAGGAAACAGGGAGAGAGAAAAATAATAAAATAATAACAATGGAGAAAGATAAAGTAATAAATGACCCACATCTCTAGAAAACTACTAGAAAAATTCCCGAAAACATGTATTATTCACAGTTATGTTACTCCCAATCACAGAGCACGAAGTCAGTAAAACTTTAAAGAACCAGAAAAATAAGAAGCCAGTAATCTTAGATGAAGTACTAATATGTATGCCGAAATAACGCATACAGAGTAGACGAGTTCTTGTAACAAACATAATAAATGAGTTATTCGCATCAGGGAAATTTACAGAGCATTTAAAACAGGCAAAAATTGAGTCTCTGCTAAAGGAAAGTAGTATACAATACATAGTAAATTACTGTCTCATTTCTTTGCTTTATTTCTTAAAAAATAACAGAATCAATTAAGAATGACAAACTAATGAATTACTTGAATAATTACAGCCTTCTAAGTGAATCACGTTTTTGGTACTGTAGTGGTTGAAGCACAGAATCATTCCTAACAGAATTCAGTACAATATTGCTTAAATCTCTTGACAAGGGGCAACGCGTTACATAACGTTACTCGTGGGGAGAAAAAGTGTCTTTGCTCTTGGGAGCAGTATCATAACCACTTACAAAACAAGGCAACTTGCTGCAGAGAAAGAAAATGAAACCTCCAAGTCAGTTAAGAATTGATTGTATGCAGAAAAGGGACACTGAGCATAAATAAAACGAACACCATGAATTTAAGTTACAATAATGCAAAAGCGACTCTTAATTAAATGTAGGTGGTTCCCTTATAGACTATATAACAAACACAAATTTTCTGGGAATGAACATTGATTCTCAGCTGAAGTGGTGTGCGCACACAGAGTTACTTGCAAACAGAATGTCATCAGTACGTTATGCCCTTGTAAGCGCCTTTTGCACTGTATCGGTATACTGGCAGTGTTTTTTTATAATTGTTGAGCGCCTTGACTGTTCCTGTACAGGACACATCTGTTATTAACTAATGTCCAATCAGAGCACGACACAGTCTATATCAATTACTGCAGGGCGATACAGCCGCTGCGCTTTCATCCAACCGCAGAGACTCGCTGTACCTCCCACTAACGGTAAACAGGCTGCAACCGTGTGCTATCCTCGCTACGACAGATCTTACCTGGAGTTAACTAGGTCGCAGCAAGGTGAGTGTTGAATAACATACCACAAATTTGAAAATAGACTATCGCAGATTCTGAAAATATTCCATTAAACCAGCTGTACTTTGCATTTAACAATTGTTAATCGCAAGTGTGTAGCCAGAATTAGCTGTCGTTTATTCATTATTGTGTAAGTTCAGATTTTTTATTCATTAAATTATTTTTATTTTATCTTATTTTATTACGTTTATTTTTCTCGGTATTTACAAAACGTTTATAAGTGCTGGTGTCTTATTGTCGGTAACCAAGTTGGAATGTTCTTCGTGTGTGCCAGTTAGCTGTGCAGAGAAATTTTAGGTCACGGTTGATTATTAAAATTTGAAATTTAAAATTTTAAAAAGTTAAAAAAAATCTTTTGCATTTTGCATTTTTTGCAGTCCACTGGCAGAATGATAATGAAATAGTTTCGCAGCTTCAGACTCCATCACTATACTATATACTTCTGTACTAACTAGAACGTAGCCAGGATTTTGTTAATGGGGGAGTCCGATTTGTTAAAGAGAATCTTACAGAGAATCATTTATTTTGAAAATTTCCATAAGGAACAAGAACAATAACCCATTTTATTCGAAACTGATCTCGGAGTTTTAATCAAGCAGAGATAGAGAGTGACAATTATTGAACTATATGAAATAAAATCGTCATAACTTCTGAACGGTTTGCGTTGGCCATTCAAACTGCACGATTGGCCTGGGGGCGTAATGGAAATTAGTACACATGGTTTAGCGACGAAGTCCACTTTCAGTTGGATGCGTTCGTCAACAAGCAAAATTGGCGCAGTTGGGGGACTGAGAATCCGCATTTCACGATCGAGAAGTCCCTTCACCCTCAACTGTTGACTGTGTGGTGTGCAGTGTCTAGTCACGGAATAATCGGTGCGATATTCCTTGACGGCACGATGACTACCGAACGGTACGTGAAGGCTTTGGAAGATGATTTCATCCCCATTATTTTGATAAGATGTGGTTCATGCAAGACGGAGCTCGACCCCCATCGAAGCAGGAGAGTGTTTGCTGTCCTGGAGGAGCACTTTGGAAACCGCATTCTAGCCCTAGGGTACCCAGAGGCTACTGGCATGGGACTCGATTGGCCACCATATTCTCCGGATCTAAACACATGCGACTCCTTTTTGTGGGGCTATATTAAAGACAAGGTGTACAGCAATAACCTCAAATGCATTGCTGGACTGTAAACAGCCGTTCAGGAGGTCATCGACAGCGTCGATGTTCCGACACTTCAGCAGGTCATGCAGAATTTCGCTATTCGTCTGCGCCACATCATCGCCAAAGATGGCAGGCATATCGAATATGTCATAACCTAAATCCGAATATCTGTAGTGACGTTTACATGTTGAAAAAAGTTTGTGCACGTCGTAGTTTGCAACTTATTTACGTTTTTTGTCATATAGTTCAATAATTGTCACCCTGTGTATAACGGCGATTTAGTAGTGCTGTACATTGACAAGCCACGAAGAAACAGTCATGTTCCAATCTCCCTTCACCAACCAAGGTTATTTTACATTCCTTCTCTTCCAGTCTGGATCTGAGCTGAGGAAGTGATCAGGAACGCACGAGCACTATTCTTTTGAGATACCGTAATTATTCCGACAGTGCTTTTTTAGATATATTCTGTTCGATCGAGAAGTTAGAATAATTTTTGGTGCCTAAAATGCAAACGATCTAGAATTATTCAGCTTTACACTTCTCCAGATTTCCTCATTTAAGCATGTATATGTCACTTCTTGCAATATGAGAAAGATCATTTTCTAGATTAAAGAACATCCCACCAAACAAATGCATGAGCCTAAATGAGGAGCATTTGGATTGTCATTTATTTGTCATACGACTTTTATTGCCGGGAGTCTCCGGAGAGATGCTCGGCTCGCCTTCGATACAGCTCTTTTCATTCAAGCAGAGGGGCTCCAAAAAGGTGTTCGGAAGCAACAGGCTTCTACCTATAGTAAGGCCCAACCTCGGCATTTTCATAACTGAAAACGGGAATCCACTGAAAATCATTTTCACGGCAGCCGACGGATGAATTCAAATCACGTCGCCTCCCAAATCCAGGGATTGGTAGCTTAGCGGCTCAACACGTAGAGCTACCCGAAGTCGACGGAGAATTTACAAAAACTGGTTGTTGTACGTTGTTTTAAAGAAAAATAAAATGCATCACAACAAAAGATTGAAATCTTCCCTTATATGTGCTTGTTTAGCCATTTGACAATGCATGAATGAGTGCACATTTTAAGTTTTAATTGTGCATGAAATCGCTGGCTCCAGCTGAGGCGCCTTGCCACGGTTCGCGCGGCTCCCCCCGTCGGAGGTTTGAGTCCTCCCTTGGACATGGGTGTGTATGTGTGTGTTGTCCTTAGCGTAAGTTACTTTAAGTTACATAAAGTAGTGTGTAAGCCTAGGGATCGATGACCTCAACACTTTGGTCCCAAAGGAACTCACCATAAATTTCCAGATTTTTTCGGCTATTATAGTGTTACAAGTATGTAAATAAATTCTGGACAAAAGGGGGAGGGAGGGATGATGGGCGCAGTCGGCTCGGACGAATTCAAGCAGCCCACTAAAAAAAATCTTTTACAAACTATATAATGTGTTGTCATCACATATCCATATCCTTCCCGCTGTCCACAACCTTGTATCTCCCCCCCCCCCCCCCCCCCTCCCCAACTCCCACACCACATTGTTCCGTATCGGAACTGGTTTTCATAACTAATACCACCCAGGTGACCAGATCGTGTGATTGTTTGCCATTTGGATCATAAATGACAGAATATTAAGCAAACTTTTAAAGAAATGCAGTCTTCGCCATTTAGGCCACTTTTTTCTTGATCAAGACGATTTTTGGGCGACACAGCGAAATCCAAGTGTATTTTTATTTACTGATTTTAATTTAATGTTACTTGTTATGATATTTACCGCTTGCTTCCTTCTGAAATACTGAAGTATTGCAAGCCCAAAGTTCTACCAGTCTCCAAATGACGACTCCGTAATGTTAAACCACTGTAGATAGATAATTTTTGACATACCATAGCGCTAGTGGTCGAACCTCTATCGGTTTTCCTCTTCTTTCTTGTTACAAACTTATCCATAATTAGAAACCATCACAACAGCACAATGCACAAAAGCAATAAACGGTAGAACTTATACTAAATTCTGCTACAAGTAAGAACTGAACTGACTAAAAAAATAACTGAGTTCAAGGAAGGCTAACAATTGGTATGGGGTAAAACAGGGATGGGCGATAGCCGATATTGCTATGGATGTGTAGACAGTTCAAATCTATCGTTGGTCTTGCTGGCTATTGATTATGCGTATCTCTTTTTCGTCATATGACTGAAAATAAAAATATCTTTGAATTTCACTACACAATGACTATGTCGTATGTAGTTTCATTTAAGTGATTGGGAGGGAGGAGGGGGGGGAGAGGGGGAGGTACCCAGAACCCCTGGACCCCGCATCTATTGGCTGCGTCCTTGGTACTACCTAAAATGTCGTTCTAGGAAAACCAATCTCTAAGAAATGGTATCCACCTCTTCTTCTTAAGAGATGTGTATGTTGTATCCCGTATTTACAATCTGGAACACTTCGACTGCAACTCTTTATGGAAAATGCTTGTCTTCACAGATTTATCAATACACTTTCCAGTCTAGCTAAAGAAGACCAACTTCGTTTATCGTGACCTCAGCATTGCTGTCACAATCTTTGGGATCTCATAGCCCGCAGTGTATTTCCGATCCGGGACAGTAGTGGCAGGGAGTAACTTAAGTAGCAGGTGCAGCAACGCGCAGAAAGACTGCACTTGTCGTCCAGAACTGCAGATACGCAGCGTCCATTCAAACTCAGGCACGTGCACAATGAAAGAAAAATTCGCAAAATATGCAGGTGAAAATCAGCTACTTCCCTAGCATGAAAACACTTGCCAGACATGGGTGCAACACACGAACAAACACACACACACACACACACACACACACACACACACACACACACACACATACACATACACACACACACAGATATTTTTATTGGTGACTGAGGACAGAGCAACAATACCCCTATTTACTTATTTACAGGCTAATAATTATAGCTGTTAGGAGTAGCGTAAGTACAGATATTTTTATATGTTGTACCTTAATATGCACATACACCAGCGTCTTGGTTGCTGTATATGTTACACAATATATATTTATATCAGGTGTTACAGGTATAAGTGCAAATATTTTATACGTTGTAATTTAATATATACATACATCAGTCTGTTGGTTGTATGTTTCAAACAGTCTTCCACAATCACATCGCGCAATAAACTACCTGATGTTTTCTGCATTTTCGTAACTGAACCTCTAAGTTCTCTGCAGTATAGATATCCACTTTCCATCCATACGTCCACACTTCAATACCTGACGTGCTGCCCATGGGAAAATAAATATTAGTGGATTACTCTTTCCACATGTACTTGCAGATACTAACCAACCTAAAACATACTGCTCCTAATAGCTATTATTATTAGTCTGCAAAGGAAACAAACACTGATGTACTGCGTTTCAGTACACCATCTTCAGTCACCAATGAAAATATCTGCTCTTATACCATAATCATATCTGTATATTATTCCCTAATCATATATATATATATATATATATATATATATATATATATATATATATATATATATATGGTTCAGTTCAATGGAATTACTCATACTTCACAGTGAAACAGTCGCAGATATCTTGATAAAAATTCGTGTTCGTGTTTACTTAAACGCTACGAGCAACACCATTTGTTAGTGAATACATTATGTTTCTATAAAAATACTTTCGTACTGTTCTTAAGAACATTCAGACTGTTTGTAGAAACATTACCACATTCCGTATAACGCGCTCTCCATTACCACACGCCACGGGCTAGGTGTATACGGGGGTCCCGGCATCCACTGTCTGACTGCCTCGCGGCCTTGCTGGTGATAATGACTATGTCCGGCGATAGTGCCTCAAATTATTATAAGCACCAGCGCGCTATTTAAATATCAAGTGTTGCTTAAGCTAACACCTTCGGAATCCTGAAAATAGTGCGTAATAGCCAGTCTCTTTTACTGCCACTGAGATGCACACTCAGTTCTTAGTGATGGAAATTTTTTTTAGGAATTGTAGCACAAAATATGAACACAGTTTTCAAACTACAGAAAAGTACCACATGAATAATAACCTAAAGTAGTAGTGAGCTCATTGTAAGTCACTGGCTATTGTAACTACAACATGTGAGTATATTTGCCAATCAGTTGTTCACATCGCAAATAACACTGATAACTACTGTACAAACAGCTCTATCGATGGCCATGGAACAAGACCTCGGACGAATTTATATCCATCAAGAAAGAATAAACATAAGACTCAAAAAATCATTTCCTACCATGGAGGAAAGTCTTCAATAAATTGAGCAAGCGGATTAAACAGATGACTAAAACGAACATATTTGAAAAAGGCATTTTAAACGTACGTGTTAAGCAATACATTCTGTACCGCGACGAATTACTTGGAGAACACAAAAACGGGGTTTCGTAAAAAATATAACACAACTAAATAATAACAACTATAGTAATAATAAAACATCTATTATTTCACATTACACTTTCAAGCTATGTTTTTCCTTCTTTCTTTTCTTTTACGGAAATCGTTACCGCCAAAGCTATAACAATGAATAAAAGCTGTATTCTTGCGAAACACAACATGTCACACATTATAGTGCTGCTGTCTCAATTTTTCAGTCTAAAAACTGGGATGTAGTGGTACTGGTGTCAGCTGATAGTGTGTGTGTGGTATGTGTATTGTGACTGGAAGCGAAAAATCAGTGAATGGTGCAGCATTAGCCTTTTACATTATTAAATTCTTTCTAAAAGAGTATTGCAAGCTAGACCGAATGAGGTAGGGCTAGTTTTGACAGACTGGCCCTGCATTCGTAAGGATCAAAGTTCTAATCTTCATCCAACCGTCTCGATTCAGGTTTTCTGTGATGTTCCTAAATTACTTCAGGCAAATGCCAGAATGGTTGCTACTATGAGACCACGGCCGACTGCCTGTCCCATTCTTGTCATACTTGGTCTATAATTATGTTAAGCCCAGCGTATATGAATTATGTAATATCATGACGTGTCCAATACCATTGTAAAAGTGGCCCATGAATGAACGGAACTACTCCTATTGTAGGGATGGATATTGATGTCAAGAGGGTAATTGAAGGTACTAGGTGAAACGCAAGACCTTTAAAGTAAAATAAATGATTGTAAAGTAATACAAACGTATTTAAATTTCTGCAGACAGATATTTATTAATAATTTAACCTCGAATGCTGCACTGAATTACAATTAAATTGTAGTTAATTGATTTATAAATATAACCTTCAGTAAAAATCCAGTACTACAACGAACATAAATTAATTCTTGATATCAGATCTTCCAAGAAGCCTGTGTTTTGCATCGCCTCTACGACCGTTTCCTGGGCTGACAAATGAACTTGTTCTTTGCCCTGGCACGCCAGATCACATGCTGCAGGGAGCCCTCAAGAAACTAACAAGCACCTTGGTGAGACAACTATGTGCATAAAGGAAACGCCTGATACCCTATTGCATGTAATCGTGGCTGTAATTGTTAGCTTATGATGAAAGAACTCGTTGCAATCAATGTAAAAAGATTTCGCTTACAGCTACCAAATGAAATTCATAGATATGGCAGACATAATTTATTCAATAAGACAATAAGTGAACTTAAAGATCTAAAACACCTACGTTTAACGTCAGTAACATCGCGACTATCTCCACCATTAATTAATGACGTGAGTGATCAGTCCAACAGTTACCTTCACAAGAAGACAAATAGAACAAGAACGCTCTCGTTGTGCTGCTGAACTTGTACACTGCATAGATATTAGAAATCGCTGTGAGTTTAAACAGCCTAAGAAAAAAATCCCTCTGCAAATGGCTCCTGACTTCTGTACCAATCTCTCGTATTGCAATACCGTCTAAACACCGTTGGATTGTCTGCGTAACGGCCGACTGTTTGGTCCTAAAGGCGAGGAAAAGGCCAAGACGAGGCCGACGCCTCACATCCTCTAAATGTCCTTGTGTCCATAGCTTTGTAGCCATAGCTCTTTGATGGTTACACCATTTTGCAACCTTCAGTTCTTTGCGTTTCCGTTATGATACAGTGTAGGATTTTCCAAAATTTTAAGTATTTAAAATTGCGTAATAAATTTCAACATCTTTGTTGTTAAAATTTATTACATTTACATTTCCATTATGATTGGTAATAGTCTTTCAGATGGGTTCGACATCTAATATACCAAAATGTTTTTATTTCTATGAAGTTTTCTGGGACATATACGTCCAACTAAATACAAATTATTTACAAAACAATCGATTTACTGAGGTCACTGTTAATGTTTCAAAATAATGTTTATGATCGACGAGAAAATACAGTCAGTTAATTCAGATCTTCATCTGATTTTCGTGAAACAGACACACTGTATCATCTATAACACAATCCCCAATTTTTTCGCTCACTGCCTTCTACATATCCACTCCATTGCTCATAGCATTTTTCTCCAAGTTCTGAAAGCTTCTCAATACCATGCAGATATGGGATACAGACATTCCAACGCTCGAAACTGTGCATTACTTTAGTGGGACACATATGTCCCCTTGACCACGAATATGCAGGACCAGAAGGGTGAACTTCACTCATCCCAAGACGAAACGTGCGGTTAATGGAAACATAAGGAGACAAATTTGAAATCTGTATTTGTGATGAATATTTATACTATTGTTAAATAAAAAGGACGAGATTATAATGAGGTAGTTATGTAAGTAATAAACATATTAAATTATTGTAATAACATGAAACATAATAGGGATCAAGACGCTACACAGTGGTACAGAATGGTGAAGTAACAACACGATCACGGAATACAGATTGTATCGATAGTCGACGAAAGTCAATAATTGCGTGATAGCGTAACAACGCTGTGTTCTGGAATATAAAGATTAAATTACCGTGTGATTGTTATATGTGAATGTCAGTGTATTACAATTTCTCCGAAGTCTGAAATATGTCTATCCGAGCGTTCAGCTTGTAATGACTGGAAACACTAATTCCGTTTTAAAATCGCCATTTCATTGTGCACTCTTTGCTCTTCACGCAAGGAAAAACAAATAACTTTTCCAAGTGGATTTGTCTTAAGTAATGGTTTTCGGTTCCTCTGTCTTATAACAATAAGCTTCTAACAATTTCAGTCCATGTTCAACCACCTTATACTTTCGAAAACTAACCTCCAGCTAACTGACATGCGGTTAAGGAGAGAAATAAGTGCAGAGGGTCTGTACGTCAGAGATATGTATCAGAGTATTTTCAATTAACTAAATAATCTCGTGTGTTTTTGGCAACATCAATAGAATTCTGTTTTCATATGATAGTTTATTAGATTATTTTTTTTTACTTTATGTACTGTATTCTGTTCATTTTTATTTAAATTGGTCGTGATGAATATCAGGATGAGTTTTTGAAGCTAAACTACTTTTTATGTAAGTCATACTAAAACGTTTTCATCATTTTTAAAACGGTTACTGAAACAGCAAATTAGGACGAAAGTAATGAAAAACTGAATATCTGAACAAAAACTGAAGTTCTAAGTTCAAAAATTCAGTATCGAAGAATGAGACAGCGTTGCATTGTTATAAACTGACGCGATAGAAACCGTCTTGTTCAGTTAAGCCGCCGGCGAAAGTGGAACGAAACAAAAACAGCTGAACCACACTACACGATACCAGCAATAGTAACGCCAATTGTGGTGCAGCCAGCTGTCATTGCAATGCCAGAGGGTACTCCCGGGGATTCCAGATAAATTTAATTTAAGTATTTAATGTTTCTGTCACCAGGGGTAATGATGACCAAATACGTGTTAGCCTCGAGGGTAATGATGGCCACCGTTTGCACAATGGCATAAAGGAAGTATAGCCACCCTCTTTAAAACTGTCCCAGTTTATTAAGTTCGGAAAGGGCATTTCATCTGCTTATAAATGTGTAACGATGGTTCATAGTTACTCTACTCTATTTCACGAATTACGTTCAGTAAGCCCTGACTTGCGATACAAAAGAAAATGAGTAGGGCTTTATTTTATTTTTGCCTGCCAATTCTGATTAGATAAACCTGACAAATTAACTATAGACTTAATGCTGGGAAACGTAAATGCTATACTAAATTTCTGGTGTATTATAGTAAATGCTTTCTTTCATTTGTTACCCTCAACTTCGTCTGAGTAGTTAAGGGCTACTTTTGTTTGGTGTGTCATAGTACTGCAGTTAATGTCTCATATATTACTATTACGACGAGTCCATGTTCCATGTGTTGTAGTACTTGGAGCGGCTGCTGTTACAGGCCCTGGGGGTGGGAAGAGTATTACAAGGTCACCAGAATGAATTTTTCACTCTGCAGTGGAGTGTGCACTTCAAATGGTTCAAATGGCTCTGAGCACTATGGGACTTAAATTTGAGGCCATCAGTCCCCTAGAACTTAGAAGTACTTAAACCTAACTAACCTAAGGACACAACACACATCCATGCCAGGGCAGGATTCGAACCTGCGACCGTAGTGGTCTCGCGGTTCCAGACTGTAGCGCCTAGAATCGTTCGGCGACACGGCCAGCGAGTGTGCATTGATACGAAGTTTCACATCAGCGCACACGCCACTGCAGAGTGAAAACGTCATTCTGGAAACATTCCAGAGGCTGTGGCTAAGCCATGTCTACGCAATATCCTTTCTTCCAGGAGTGCTAGTCTTGCAAATTTCGCAGGAGAACTTCTGTGAAATGTGGGAGATAGGAGACCGGATAATGACGGAAGTAAAGCTATGAGGACGGGTCGTGAGCCGTGTTTGGCTACTCAGGCGGTAGAGCACTTACGAGCGAAAATCAAAGATTCCAAGTTCGAGGTTCGGTCTGGCACACAGTTTCAGTCCGCGAGGAAGTTTCACTTCAGCGCACAACCTTCCGCATAGTGAAAATTTCCTTCTGGAAACATGGTCCAGGCTGTGGCAAAGCCGCATCTCTGCAGTGTCCTGTCTTCCAGGAGTGCTTGACTTGCAAGCTTCGCAGGAGAGCTTCGGTGGAATTTAGATGATAGGAGGCGAGGTACTGGAGGAAGTAAAGCTGCAATAACGGGTTGTGAGTCGAGTTTCGGTAGAGCACTTGCACGCGGAAAGCAAAGTTTCCGAGTTCGAGATTCGATCCAGCGCAATGCCATGTTGATAGAAAGATCAATAACCTAACTTCTGTCCCGACATCAGCGGAAAGATAGTATTGCCAAATCAGTTACTGTAGATATTGTGACAATATACTTTCGTTCAATACAATCGTTACCATAAAGGTCCGCAAAACGTTTTCGAATAGTGGACAGGATTCTAAAATTGCCAGTTTTGACACAAATAATGCTGCGAGTTCGATAACGAATCACGGCCCAAAAACTAAACCATAGAAGGAGCCCCCACCGATTCGTACCTCAACTGATTGATAGTTTTCCACAAAGCACTTTTAGATTACTTTGACATCTGAATGGAATACATACGAAATACATCTTTTCATGTTATCGATATGAATATGGACGGCACCTTTTCGATTCAACAATCAGAAATTAAACCTCCGTTTTATTAAATCGAGGGTACCAAATGAGTTATGAAATTAAAGTTGAAAATGTTCACAATAAGCAGTTATTCATACTCATATAATGTTAGGTCGAAACTGACAATCAAAATCTGAACTAGAAAAAAAGTAACGTTTGAGAATTGTTGAATATCTCTAAGCGGTTAAATAGGGAAAGGATATTCTATAATGTCTTATACAGCTTAACGCCATCTGCAACAGTTTCTCTGCACCATAACCTCAATCTGATCTCTTTAATGGGTACTGTATTACTTTCACGATTTCTATGTTTTTAATGGCAACAGAATCTTAATGTTGACTGACACAAGTAGAGTTGAATACACTGTGTTTTGAGAGCTGCATATTTTGGGTAGGTTAGGTAAAGCGTAGCCAGGGCCGGTATTCGATTAGATGTACTCGGGAAATCTCATAAACCCACCCTCAAATTGGCGAGTGGAATCAACTTCTAACAGTCTAGAATTCAACTAAGGCAGTCTTTGTCTCTCTAGCTTGTCACAGTATTGTGCAGCCTTGCTGAATGGACTGCATAATTCATATCTATGTGACTGCATGTTGCGCTGTGTTACACCAGCACGGAGTTGAGAATGCTCCAACTCGTGGAGAGAACATATTGTTTTATCGACCGATTCATTTGGGCCCATAAAATAAGTGCAAATATGAAAAGTGTCAAAGGTTTTCATGTTTATAATTAAAGGAGATAATTGCTTTTAAAATCAGTCATTAATTTATTGCAATATATGAAGTGTGATGGAGGTCAATTATTGTGTCATTAAGCATCGGTAAAGGGCTATGATTCTTCTCTTTGCAAACTTGGTTCACTCTGTGCATGAAAGGAATTCTTCTGATGCGTTCCTAGCTGGGAAGCCCGGAGACCAGGTGGACACAGGTAGTGCCAACGGGCGAGCGGCGGTCGCGCGCCTATGTCGGCACGCTTCACAGAGGGCAGGCCCACAGAGGATTAGCGACAGGCGAAGACGCTGCATACTTCAACACGCTGCCAAGGGAAGCGTGGACATTCGTACGTGTGCCCGAGGCAGCGGAAGCTACAAACTTAGAGCTAAAAACAGTTTTGCCACGATTCTAGGTAACGCGGACAGAGCTGCGAGTTGAATAGCAACAGCACGATTTGGGTGTCCAAGAATCTCAAGTTGCCCGGGGAATTTTGGCCGTTTACCGCGAGCAGAGCACCTGGGAACGTAGCGGCAATACCCAAATTGAGAAGTCTTGGTTTATTTGTATACTCTGTCTCACACAGAGTATCGCTCTCTTTTCCTCACGGAATGCGACGGCAAGAAGGGAGGAAATTTTGAAAGGGACTTCTTCATTGTCAAGAATCTGATTTTCGCTTTGAAAACACAGAAATATTAGGCCTTGCTCTACAAATTCCACTACAACCGCTCTGCCACGTAGAACTGAACGTAGAAATAGTAAGCCAGGAAGTGTTTTGTTTGTCCACAGACACATGGCAGAGTACTAAGTTTCGATAGTGCTGAGACACAGTCATACAGTACTGTTTGAAAGAATACAACACCATTTGCCTGTATATTTCGGCATAGTTCCTGTGGACAGTCTAGATTTGGGCTTTCACGCCATTGTCGAGTTCAATACTAAAAGCAAGAACATGCAGATTACAGGCCATAAAGTAAAACTACTAGACGTATGCTGATATAAAATTACGAGAGACGTATTTACTGCTTAGATCGCTAACGTCATTTTTCTGCTTCACATTATATAAACCGTGCAAAATTAACATGTTGTAGGAATGCAGCACATCATCGTATAAGCACATCATACCTGGAAAAGTCAGTTCAAAGCTAGTAAATATAAGACTTTAAGACATAACTATGAAAGTAATTTCAAATAATATAGACTTTAGAAAGCGGAAAGATGGAAGGAGTATATAGAGGGTCTATACAAGGGAGATGTACATGTGGGCAGTATTATGGAAATGGAAGAGGATGTAGAACAAGATGAGATGGGAGGTATGATACTATGTGAAGAATTTGACAAAGCACTGAAAGACTCAAGTCGAAACAATGCTCCGGGAGTAGACAACATTCCGTTAGAGCTACTGATAGGCTTGGGAGAGCCATCTGGTGAGCGAGATGTATGAGACAGGCGAAATATCCTCAGACGTCAAGAAGAATATAAATAGTATCAGTTCCAAAGAAAGCAGGTGCTGACAGGCTTAGACAACATTCCGTTAGAGCTACTGATAGGCTTGGGAGAGCCATCTGGTGAGTGAGATGTATGAGACAGGCGAAATATCCTCAGACGTCAAGAAGA
Source organism: Schistocerca nitens (assembly GCF_023898315.1). NCBI lineage: Eukaryota > Metazoa > Arthropoda > Insecta > Orthoptera > Acrididae > Schistocerca > Schistocerca nitens. Next base: position 583,179,259 of record NC_064618.1, read on the forward strand.
ATATAAATAGTATCACTTCCAAAGAAAGCAGGTGCTGACAGGCTTGAAATTTACCGAACTATCAGTTTAATAAGTCATGGGTGCAAAATACTAGCACGACTCCCTTACAGAAGAATGGAAAAACCAATAGAAGCCGACATCTGCGAAAACCAGTTTGAGTTCCGAAGAAATGTAGGAATACGTGAGGCAATACTGTCCCTGAGACTTCTCATAGAAGATAGCTTAGAGAAAGGCAAACCTTCGTTTATAACACTTTTAGACTTAGATTGGACATTGCCTTGAAAGAAGAATATAAGATGAACATCAACAAAAGCAGAACGAGGATTACGGGATGTAGTCGAATGAAATCAGGTGATGCTGAGGGAACTAGATTAGGACATGTTTTTATTAAACATTATAGACCGAAGTCGGTAGTCTGAGACAAAAAAATTGTGACCACAGACGTGTAGTAACTGAGTTTTCCTATTTGGGAAGCAAAATAATAGATGATGGTCTAAATAGGGAGGATATAAAATGTAGACTGGCAATGGCAAGAAAAGCGTTTCTGAAGAAGAGAAATTTGTTAACATAGAGTATAAATTTAAGTGTCAGGAAGTCCTTTCGGAAAGTATTTGTATGGAGTGTAGCCGTAGAGGGAGACCAAGAGATGAATACATTAAGCAGATTCAGAAGGATGTGTGTCGCAGTAGTTACTCAAAGGTAAAAAGGCTTGCACAATGTAGAGTAACATGGAGATCTGCATCAGACCAGTCTTTGGACTGAAGACCACAACAACAACATGTTATGCTTACAGAAATGTAATCATACATTACAAATTATATTGCATGGGGTAATTCTTCGTTAGTAGGTAAAGACATCTAAAGAAAATAACTCTGGTTCCACAAGGCATGAAGACATCAGTGGATAAGTACATCGTATCTCAATAACAATAGATATATATCCTAAATACTACAAGGAGGTTTACTATGGTCAGGGAATTTACAAGATGTCCAACAGGTACAACAAACCTTAACCTAACACAGAGGCTACCTTTGCAAACATTACTAAATGTTTCATTCGTGCAAAGAATCACTATTATCCTGCTCAAAGAAGATAATAAATTCATGTAAAATAGTGCCTAAAAGAAGTCAGGAATAACTTAATAGAAACAGTAATAGGCATTGCATTGCCAACAGGTTACCAAAATACATTGCTTATACAAATTCATTTACAGGAACTTTTAATATAGTACATTACTCCAGAAAACCTTAAATACACCGAAATGAGTTAGAAAATCTATGAGCAATATAGGAGTAAACCACAGTACCAAGTGCTTAGAAATGTTTGTTACTGTGGAATCTTATCATATAGGTTTAGATATTTCAGGTAGGATGCAAGTCAATAGTACAGAAAATATTATTATTTGAAGGTAGTATAAGGTTAGGGAAAAGAAGAAAGCAAGGAGTGTGACTGGAAGGGTGAGAGAGGGTAAAGGTTGGAGGAAGAGGGGGGGGGGGCAACTTTATAGGTCAGTTAGTGAGATGAATTAGTGGGACAAGTGGTATTAGAAATAGGTATATGAAGGAAGGCGGGGGGGGGGGGGTTGCAGACGGGAGGGGGATTTGGAGGGCGGTTTAGAGGAGGGAGGGCAGGGAAAGACACATGGGTGGATATTTGATTGAGTGTTAGGTAGATCAGATTGGCAGTGGGGATTTGGGAGAAGGTTCAGGAAGTGGGCGAGGAGGGGAGACGGGGGAGGTTCAAGAAATCCTGAAATGTCTAATATATCTATACCAGTGGTCACTTGTTCAGAGAGGCAGATTATGTCAATTTGGTTAGATGAATTCATTTCATCAATACAAATGAGTAGTTCATCAACTTTATTTCTGAGTCCCGGAATGTTCTGGTGTAATAAAGATAACTGATACTGCATAGTAAAGGGATTATAACTGCTTTGGCGGAGATGAACTGGCAGTTTCTGATTACTTTCTGTTAAACATTGTTTAAATGGAGGCTGTATGCTAAAATCTGACTCCTGTTCATCTGTTTCTTCAAACTGAGTGTGTCTGCCAAACTCTCTTAAAACTCGCTTTCTTTCCCCTTTCCCTATCCTAAAAAGGCATCCCTCTGACACCTGTGACCACTGGTATTTTACCACTTGTGACAGTGTCCCCCCTTAAGTTTTCTGCAATCAGATCAGACAGTTTTCCCTTCCCTTTCCTATTGAGGTGAAGGCCATGCCTAGTGTAGTCCCACCTATCGATAGCATCCGCAGGAATCAAACCAATATGGGACCCTTTATCCGTCCTAAGCAGTCACTCCAACTCCAAGTTCACTCTCCCGATGGAAGAGTTCAAATGAGGCTGATCATGGCGTCTCAACACAGACACAAATCCCACACTCGTATGCTTGCTGATGCTGAAGTTGAGTACTCCATTGCATGGAATTAGTGTAGTAATGATGGCAGGGGAATGGAGATGAGAGAAATAAGGAGGAGAGGAGGGGAAGGGGCAAGCTGGCACACATGAATAATGATTCTGTTGTGCAGCAAGAGGAGAGGGCTTCATTGTGGAAACTGGAGACAGATAACGCACATATACTGCTGACCTGTTTATATTGTGCAGAGGAATCAAGGTGTGACTATGTTGGATTACATCCTTCCTGCAGCTCGATGAGAACTGTACGAAGAAGCGACAGAGAAATTATTGAGGGCTGTGTTCCACAACTGCCATTTTGACAGCAAAGTGTCTCTCAAACTTCGGTCGCACCAAGGAATCGTCATAATTTCCCGTGAAAAGAGTAACAAAATTAAATATGTGAATAAACAACTTGTATATACGTGGTGTCTGTTCTTTCGGACACGTCAAGGAGCAGTCCTCGTTTTGATACTGCAGCCTCTATGAATCAGGACACAAAGGCTTTAAAGACTTATAACAAAGGCGATAACGGCCAGTGATACCTTCAGTGCAGACACACACCAGGCTCGAAGTTTTATGGAAATCGGCGAGATGACGCGAGTAAGGAGGATAATGAACAACGACACTACATTAGTGATGTGTGGTTCAACTTGATAGTTTGGGTCTGATGGGAAGCGCGCTAGTGTAGTCCGTGCGATTGTGCTGACCATTGAGCCTGGATGGTGTAGTAGTCAGTGCATCTGCCTAGTAAGCAGGCGACCCAGGTTCGAATCGCAGTCCAGCATCAATTTTAAACTTGTCCCAGTGATGTCAATCAATGTCCATTGGCAGCTAATTTCTTTAATTTCTATAAATCTCAACTTATATTGTAATTGCAGAAGTCACTGTATTTCACGTCGATTTCGGCAATGATGAAACTGCAGTTTAGTTGAGTCACAGATAATCATTGCTAAACAATTCCGTTATCAATAAAATGTCTGTATCCAGATTCCATGCCGGGGGAGGCGGCCCTGCCGGCCCTCGTGGCCGAGCGGTTCTAGGCGCTACAGCCTGGAACCGTGCGGCGGCTACGATCGCAGGTTCGAATCCTGCCTCGGGCATGGATGTGTGTGTTGTCCTTAGGTTAGTTAGGTTTAAGTAGTTCTAAGTTCTAGGGGACTGATGACCTCAGAAATTAAGTCCCATAGTGCTCAGAGCCATTTGAACCATTTTGGAGGCACCCCTCCCCCCGTTCCACTCGCCCCTTTGGCGGACGCGAATGATCGTGACTCTGACAAAATCCAATGACAGAGTTAAAGTTTAAAGCCAATTTAAAATTCTTAAAATTATTTTTTTCTGTGTTTCATAATTCAGTTACACACCATCATCTTGTTTTGTAACGTGACTATTATTAAATGCGTAAAGCATCAAACCTCCTCGTCCACTTCTCAGAGACTGGAATAACGTTGGAATGTAAACAAAATTCCCATGGCCACACAGCGAAGTCAGCTGACAGCACACAAGTGACTGATGCAATAAAGAACGTACCAAAACGTTCAAAAAGCTTCAGTAAAACTGGAACTCCAATTTTCTGTACATAAGTACTACGACACAGTAGACTCTTTAGTTAAAACGGCACAGAATCTTGAACCTGCAGTAAATCTTTTAGTCTCCTATTTCATGATTACACTTCAGATAGGCTCCAGCGATGACTCATTTTTGTGGTTGTCTCTCAATAATGTATCACTGATGAAGAGGACTCCATCGAAATATTGTGCAAAAAAGGGAACCCTGTACTGTCTGAGCATGCAGAAATGTATGGTCTAATAAATGCTCTTTGGTACTAACCACACACACTTAAACAGATGGCGCGGTGGTTGAGGTACTTGACAGCCATTCAGGAAGATTAGGATCCAAATACCGCTCCGTGACAGAAATTTTGGTTTTTAATGGTTCCCTAAATCGCTTGTGACAAATGTCAAATGTTTTCTTTGCAAATGACGTAGTCCATTTTCTTCATCATCTACTCTCAGCCGGAGTTCTCAACCAGAGTTTGTGAACTGTCTCTAACGATCTCCTCGTCAATGGGACGTTAACTGCCGAGGTTCCTTAGCTGTTCATTATACGCCGCGGTGACAAAATTCATGAGATAGCGATAAGCGCTTTCACAGACGTGGTAGTGTTGCGTACAAAAGGTATAAAAGGACAGTGCATTGGCGGAGCTGTCATCTGTACTCAGGTCGCTAGTATGAAAAGATTTCCGATGTGGTATGGCCGCACGACGGGAATGAACGCCGAATGGTAGGTGGAGGTAGACGCATTGGACATTCCTTTTCGGAAATGGTTAAGAAATTCAATATTCCGAGATTCACAGTGTCGAGAGAGTGCCGAGAATACCAGATTTCATGCATTAACTCTCACCACGGCCAACGCAGTTCCCGACGGCTTTCATTTAATGACTGAGTGCAATGGCGTTCGCGTCAAGTTGTCAGTGCTAATAGATGAGCAGCACTTCATGAAATAACCGCAGAGATCGATGTGGGACGTACAACGAACGTATCCGTTACGATAGTGCGGTTACATTTGGCGTTAATGGGCTGTGGCAGCAGACGACAGACTTCAGCGCTGTCCTGTGCTCGTGACCATATCGTTGGAATCTAGACAACTGGGAAACCATGGCCTGGTAAGATGAATCCCAGTTTCAGTTGGTGAGAGGTGATGGTGGGTTTCGAGCGTAGCGCAGAGCCCTCCGACACCTCCCCCGCCCCCCCCCCCCTCCCTTCCCCACCAGACGTCATGGACCCCCAACGTCAACAAGACATTGTGCAAGCTGATGGGAACTCCATAGTGGTGTTGGCTATGGATACATCTGGTCCAGGTGAACCTATTGTTGGCTTGAAATAGATATGTTCGGCCATTCATGGACTTCATGTTCCCAAACAATGATGGAATTTTTATGGATGAAAATGCGCCGTTGTTCGCGATTGGTTTGAAGAACATTGTGGAAAAGTCGAGCGAGTGATTTAGCCACCCAGATCCCATCGAACAGTCATGGGACATAACAGAGATTAGTACGTGCACAAAACCCTGCACCGGTAAAACTTTCGAAATTATGGACTGTTGCAGAGGCAAGGGACTTCCAACGATTTGTTGAGTCCATAACATGTCGAGCAGCTACACTACGCCGGGCAAAAGGAAGTCCAACGCGATATTAGGAAGTGTTTCAAATGGTTCAAATGGCTCTGAGCACTATGGGACTTAACATCTGAGGTTATCAGTCCCCTAGAACTGAGAACTACTTAAAGTTAACTAAACTAAGGACATCACACACATCCATGCCCTAGGCAGGATTCGAACCTGCGACCGTGGCGGTCGCGCGGTTCCAGACTGAAGCGCCTAGAACCGCTCGGCCACATCGGCCGGCTATTAGGAAGTGTCCCATGACTTTTGTCACCTGAGTGTACACTCCAAAGAATCTAGGAAACTTTTTTCTTGGGCAAAGTAGCATCTCCTTAAAGGAACTATTTAAAGGTAAAAGGTAAACTAAATACATTTTTTGCGTTTTACTAACATTGTCACATGGTAGATGCTAGTAATCGGTCCGCAGCTCTTTAATTTATATGGCATGGGAGGAAGATCACCGAAAGCTACGATTTTTTCCTTCGAACTGTATTTGCACTTCTACTTTGGAAAATTGTATTACAATTATGAATTCTCTATGTCGCACCTAACCGCCCGATCGCTGCATGGGGCGAGTTTCGAAAACCTTTAGCAGTCTCTCTTCCGTGTGGTGTTGGGTTATCCGCGCATATCACACAGCACAGATAATGGAAATATAATTTTCCGAAACCAGTCTACAAATGAAGTTCTAAGGAAGAAAACTGGAGCTGTTCGGTTGATCTTCTTCCTCTAAAAAGACGTGGAAAACCTAACGAATAATAGGCTAGACTATGCACGATTAGAGCGCTGAACACTTATAAATTAAACCGAAGTATTGCAATACAATGGTGCTTTTACACAAAACATTGTATACGTTAGAAATTACGGCTGCTGTGTAGATTTCCCAATAATTTCCTTCTCCTCGCTCGTTCATCAGCATTACTTCAAACTCAGAGAAACCTTCAATGTCACTGTATTGGTAACCATAAAAGAAATTAAGAGATTTATAACACAATGGACGCGGACGTAAGTCCCTCTTTCTTTAAAAATGTCTGCAGCTTGTGCCACAACTTGTTGTCAGAAACTTGCTAATTATTTTTAATTTTACTCATTCATTTCGCTGCAACCCGAAACGCCTAACTTCGTAAAAAAGGAATCCACATGTGTACATTTATTTTTTCACTGATGCAGCCCGTTTCCAGGCCATTCTTGTGTGTGTGGGTTGGGGTTTATGGGCGCTCAACATCGAGGTCATCAGCGCCCTGACACACATGAAAAGGAACGAATGTGGAGAGACCTAATAAAACTGAAAAAACACACTCAAAGAAAGCAGAAAAAGAGGGAAAATACTACATAAGAATGTAAAACCTAAGGAAAGGGAAAACATAGCAACAAGAATGACACAGGAAATTGTCATTGGCTGGCCACTTACATAAAATATGGGCGAGCTTGTCACACAGTGAGCAAATTAAAATCCCCTCCCTAAAATCTTTGTAAAAACATTTGACATGGCACAGAACTGTAAAACTTTAACCACATTCGTCCGAGTGTTGCCTAAAAGAGTCGGCAGGTCCGCTGGCAAGTCAGCCGCGGCCCGCTGGTCAGAAAATAAAACGCAATCCAATAAAACGTGGCGCACAGTGACCTGGACACCGCAAGCACCACACATTGGAGGGTCTTCTCGCCGGAGCAGGAAGCCATGCGTCATAGGGCTGTGGCCTATTCGAAGCCGAGTGAGTAGAACCTCGTCCCGTCGATGGGGCTGAAAGGAAGTACACCACACACGCGTTGTGGGCTTGACTAGACGGAGCTTATTGTCAGTCACTGCCAGCCACTCATCCTCCCACCGACACATGACTCGGGAGCTCAACAGCGAGGTGAGTGCGTGCAAGGGGATAGCACACTGAGTTACGCGTGGATCAAGACACGCCTCCTTGGCTGCGAGATCTGCCCTTTCATTCCCAGCAATGCCGACATGCCCCGGAACCCAGCAGAAAGCTACAACCTTCCCCAGTCGCTGTAGTCGGAGGAGGGCATCCTGGATGGTCTGGACTACTTTATCTGCCGTATACAAATGGTGCAATGATTGAAGGGCACTGAGGGAATCGGAACAGACAAGAAATTTAGGAGAGGAAGAACGTCTCATCTGCTCCAGCGCCCGCAAGATCGCAGACAATTCTGCATCAAAGACAGTAAAAGTCTGAGGCAGTCGGACCTTGAGGACACGATCCGGAAAAACAACTGAGCAACCAACGGAATCCCCTTGTTTCGACCCATCCGTAAAAACAGCTACATAGTCGTGGTGCTCAGATAAAATAGCAGAAAATGCTGCATTAAAAACGGTGGCGGGAGTGCAATCTCTCTTGTACTGCAATAAATCGAAAATCACACGTGGCCTCTTCAGTAACCAGGGTGGCAGGCGGTTAAAACCCAGGATTTGGGGTTGTACAGACTCCACACCGATGGACTCAAGCACACGTTGCACTCGTATCCCAAACGGCAACGTAGCCCGGGGACGGCGGGAAAAAAGGCGGTCCAGAGGTGGATGGGCAACAAGACAGTGAGAAGGCGAGCTGGGAGCTGCAAGAAACTTACAAGCTTGGCGCACCAGCAGGAGTTGCCGCCGGATGGGAAGTGGCGGTTCACCAGCCTCAGCACAGAGGCTGGGTACGGGACTGGTCCGATAAGCACCCGTGGCCAGTCGAATCCCAGCATGGTGAACAGCGTCAAGGATCCGCAAATAAGACGGCCTGGCTGACCCATATACTGTGCACCCATAGTCCAGCCGTGAGCGCACAAAAGCCCGATAAAACTGAAGGAGACGCGCCCTGTCCGCTCCCCAAGACCTGTGGCTGAGGCACTTGAGGATGTTCAGTGCCTTCAGCGTTCTGGCTTTCAAGTCGCGTAGGTGTGGCAACCATGACAACTTGGAGTCAAAAATTAGGCCCAGAAACCGCACTGTGTCTCCAAAATGTAGGACAGTATCCCCCATATGCAAGGCAGGCAACGTAAAAAGACGACGAGAACGATTAAAATGAACACAAACACACTTATCGGCAGAAAACCTAAAACCCGTCTTTGCAGCCCACTCCTCTAACCGCCGCACTGTTAGTTGCAATTGACGGCTCGCGGATGCAACACTAGAGGAGGAACAGAAAACAGCAAAGTCGTCCAGGGCCATTCTTTGCTATGTATTTATGTGTGTGTGTGTGTGTGTGTGTGTGGGGCGGGGATCTACCTACACTCTGCAATGCTTTTGAAGGATCGCTTTCTGCAAGCGCCTTACTTGGTTACCATTGCGCCGTAGAAGTTTAAAATTTGGTTCAAAGGTGCCTACAGCCTTCCTCTTGTGAAGCTAACACAACAGACCAATATACAACTTTTTCCCTTTTACTATATTTTCTTTTACTTCCTTCCTGCTTTATTTTCATGCAATGCAAAGGTTATTTCAGAATGGGTTTTGTAAATCTAATTCTCGGTGTAACTATGTTTCTGTTTACATGATGTAGGTGTTATCAATGTGACTGCCATTTTCAGTTATTCTGATGTTGTTTGCTTTCTTCATTTTATTTGGATAGAATAGTATGAAATTGTGATTTTGTATAAAACTGTCATGGAGGTAAGAAAACAAGGGAATTGTCATTAGTCACAAATGTGAAACAGACATCTGCCATCTCAAGTAGTCCAAAAGATTAGGTTCACTGCTGTGATACTTTCCCGTGACGTCGCTCTGACGTGCCCATGTCAAGTTTCGACCATGGTGGGTGCTTTGACGTAGTTGTTTCATCAAAAATGCCAGCTTGCGCTGTTTGTGGGTATACTAATCGGTCCGATAGTAATCTAAAATTTAATTGAATCAAGTTTCTCTCGTCGATAATTATTCATTGTTTACATTTCCTCCCCCTTTAAAAAAGAGTCTGGCTTGAACAGCCGGAGACAGAGGTCATGTGTCTGTAAGTTTTGAATGTATGATTGTGTGAATGCTGTGTATGCTTTGCTTCCTGAGGAAGACTTTGGCTGAAAACTTATGTGGACACTTTTTCGTCGTGCTTTCCTGCTATTCGGCATGTGAGTAGCAGTCTATCTCTTTTAAGGTACAGTTAGTCCCTCATGAAGTTTGTTGTAAACAATCCACAACATTTCAACAGGAACAATGATGTTCATAATTACAATACCAGAAGAAAAAACATGACATTCATTACGCCACGTTAAGACTGTCTGTACCACAAACAGGGGTTCACAACGCTGCATCAAAAGTTTTTATCACTTACCCATTGAGGTAGAATGCCTGACAGGCAGAAAAGCAAAATTTTGAAACGAAACTGAAAACGTCTCTCTTTGACAACTCTTTTTGTTCCGCAGAAGGTTATCTATTACTGTAACGTGTAAATGATGAGGCGTAAGAATTAATGACTAACACCTGTCAGTCTTTAATTAAAAAATGAAAAAAAAACTAATAAATAGTCAGCTTGGAGGCATGGTTACAAAAAAAAATCATATCTGTACGTAATAAGTCGTTCCACGTCATTAAGTTTTATCGTGTAAATGATACATGGAACATGAAACTAAGTAACTAACTACTGGTATATCAAAGAGCAAAGTACAAGCATATATACTTAAAAACCTCAAAATGAAATTCAAAAGTAAAGTCAAACAGATGATCAAAATAGACGTACATTCCAATTGTGATAAGTCTGATTATACCCGAAAAACTCATAGGGTTACTACCGAAAAATATTCTGGAAAAAGAAGCAAACAGGCTAGTGTCGAAAAAGCAGGCCTACATTTTACACAGGCTATGCTGTCATTACTAAAAGAAATTGCTTACAAAGATATTAAAGTAAAATATCCTTTTTATGAGGTAGTAACCGTTTGGCAGCTTTAGCTTAATCACATTTATAGCATTCCACAATGCTGGAAAATGTTTGAAAACTTATATCTTTTTTTAACCTGTAAATTCCTGTTATTGGTCACATGTTAAATGACCCATTATAGGTAAGATTTCCAAGTGAGAAGATATTAAACTACAGTGAGACTAATGAACTGAAAATCTAATAAAATACGAATATTCTGCATGGAGGTATATATCTGTGCATTTCTGTTTACTTGACATTTCAGTAATCGTTCACTTTGTTGACATGCACAAGATCCAGCTATGAAATCTTCACGGGTTATCAGCCAAGTACGCCGTCGTATTCTAGTCGCAACGTTTGAGTGGAATGCGTATCCATCATCTTCAGACGAAGATGATGGATCTTCAAGCGAAGATTATGGATACGCATTCAATTGAAACGTTGCGACTAGAAGACGACGCAATCGCATACATGCACAAGATCCGATAGTAACTCTTGCTTATTACGTCATTGCACACGTTTATATGCTAACGAAGCAAATATAAGTAAGTTTCTTGCAAGCGTGAAATTAGAACTGTTGTCCATGCGAGTCGAGAGCTGAAAATGTCACGAACAAGAAGCAGTACCTGCAAGCAAACAAGCATTGGTTTCGGAGTTCCAGTTTCATTTGCTATCGACACAAAAATGGTTCAAGACATAACATCTGAGGTCATCAGTCCCCTACACTTAGAACTACCTAAACCTAACTAACCTAAGGACATCACACACATCCATGCCTGAGGCAGGATTCGAACCTGTAACCGCAGCACCAGCGCGGTTCCGGACTGAAGCGCTTAGAACCGCTCGGCCACAGCTGCCGGCACTATCGACACAAACAGAGTAAAAGTGGAATTAAACGGATTATGAAAACATGTTTTTCACATCACTTCTTTGTCTTCTTATTCGAAACATATCAACAAAAGACAAGTTACATTAATGACGCCAAACGTGTCGTATTACTAGAGCAAACACGTATTCAAGAAGAGAAAAAGTCTGCCTTCCTGATGCTATGTAATTTTTAGTATTTAATGAAAACGACAGAAATAATGAGCAAAAAGCAATCGTAAACAGTAGTCTGCTAATATTCCGGACCACTTAAAATAGCAGCAGGCCCCACGCACACTGGTTTCAATACAACTGTCAGTCTAAGTTTATAATGCCATCTCCCTTCTTTTTATACCTCCATGAAAACTGTAAATCGATATAATCAGAATCTTCGAAAGTGTTATGTACACCGATGTGTATAAGCGACGTACAATCGCATCGATAGGTCGATACACACTCCTGGAAATTGAAATAAGAACACCGTGAATTCATTGTCCCAGGAAGGGGAAACTTTATTGACACATTCCTGGGGTCAGATACATCACATGATCACACTGACAGAACCACAGGCACATAGACACAGGCAACAGAGCATGCACAATGTCGGCACTAGTACAGTGTATATCCACCTTTCGCAGCAATGCAGGCTGCTATTCTCCCATGGAGACGATCGTAGAGATGCTGGATGTAGTCCTGTGGAACGGCTTGCCATGCCATTTCCACCTGGCGCCTCAGTTGGACCAGCGTTCGTGCTGGACGTGCAGACCGCGTGAGACGACGCTTCATCCAGTCCCAAACATGCTCAATGGGGGACAGATCCGGAGATCTTGCTGGCCAGGGTAGTTGACTTACACCTTCTAGAGCACGTTGGGTGGCACGGGATACATGCGGACGTGCATTGTCCTGTTGGAACAGCAAGTTCCCTTGCCGGTCTAGGAATGGTAGAACGATGGGTTCGATGACGGTTTGGATGTACCGTGCACTATTCAGTGTCCCCTCGACGATCACCAGTGGCGTACGGCCAGTGTAGGAGATCGCTCCCCACACCATGATGCCGGGTGTTGGCCCTGTGTGCCTCGGTCGTATGCAGTCCTGATTGTGGCGCTCACCTGCACGGCGCCAAACACGCATACGACCATCATTGGCACCAAGGCAGAAGCGACTCTCATCGCTGAAGACGACACGTCTCCATTCGTCCCTCCATTCACGCCTGTCGCGACACCACTGGAGGCGGGCTGCACGATGTTGGGGCGTGAGCGGAAGACGGCCTAACGGTGTGCGGGACCGTAGCCAGCTTCATGGAGACGGTTGCGAATGGTCCTCGCCGATACCCCAGGAGCAACAGTGTCCCTAATTTGCTGGGAAGTGGCGGTGCGGTCCCCTACGGCACTGCGTAGGATCCTACGGTCTTGGCGTGCATCCGTGCGTCGCTGCGGTCCGGTCCCAGGTCGACGGGCACGTGCACCTTCCGCCGACCACTGGCGACAACATCGATGTACTGTGGAGACCTCACGCCCCACGTGTTGAGCAATTCGGCGGTACGTCCACCCGGCCTCCCGCATGCCCACTATACGCCCTCGCTCAAAGTCCGTCAACTGCACATACGGTTCACGTCCACGTTGTCGCGGCATGCTACCAGTGTTAAAGACTGCGATGGAGCTCCGTATGCCACGGCAAACTGGCTGACACTGACGGCGGCGGTGCACAAATGCTGCGCAGCTAGCGCCATTCGACGGCCAACACCGCGGTTCCTGGTGTGACCGCTGTGCCGTGCGTGTGATCATTGCTTGTACAGCCCTCTCGCAGTGTCCGGAGCAAGTATGGTGGGTCTGACGCACCGGTGTCAATGTGTTCTTTTTTCCATTTCCAGGAGTGTAGAAATCGGGAGCGATAAGTGGAGAGTGAAAGTGATGTCAGTCTGCACGTGTACTGCTACAAGTAGTGTTCGTGGCCGGTGAAAACTATGTGTCTGGACAGTGCTACATTTCTGATCTCGGTGTTTACCGCGAATAATAAACCAGTTACTTTACATGTCACGTTACTATTTTACCGGAACTGCATTTTGACTCACTGAACATAAAACTTTAAAGTTGCGGACCGTTAAGCTGCACTACTGGCTATTAAAATTGCAGACAGGAAGAAGATGCTGTGATATGCAAATGACTAGCTTTTCAGAGCATTCACACAAGGTTGGCGCCGGTGGCGACACCTACAACGTGCTGACATGAGGAAATTTCCAACCGATTTCTCATACATAAACAGCAGCTGACTGGCGTTATCTGGGGAAGCGTTGTTGTGATGCCTCGTGTAAGGAGGAGAAATGCGTACCATCACGTTTACGACTTTGATAAAGGTCGGATTGAGCCTATCGAGGTTGCGGTTTATCATATAACGACATCGCTGCTCGCGATGGTCGAGATCCAATGACTGTTAGCAGAATATGGAATCGGTGGGTTCAGTAGGGTAATACGGAACGTGTTGCTGGATCCCAACGGCCTCTTATCAGTAGCAGTCGAGATGACAGGCATCTTATTCGCATGGCTGTAACGGATCGTGCAGACATGTCTCGATCCGTGAGTCAACAGATGGGGACGTTTGCAAGACAACAACCATCTGCACGAACAGTTCGACGACGTTTGCAGCAACATGGACCATGACTGCGGGTACTCTTGACGCAGCGTCACAGACAGGAGCGCCTGCGATGGTGTACTCAACGATGAACATGGGTGCATGAATGGCAAAACGCCATTTTTTCGGATGAATCCACGTTCTTTTTATAGCATCAGGATGGTCGCATCCGTGTTTGGCGACATCACGGTGAACGCACATTGGAAGCGTGTATTCGTCATCGCCATACTGGCGTATCACCCTGCATGATGGTATGGGGTGCCACTGGTTACACGTCTCGATCACCTCTTGTTCGCATTGACGACACTTTGAACAGTGGACGTTGTATTTCAGATGTGTTACGACCCATGGCTCTACGCTTAATTCGATCCCTGCGAAAACTTACATTTCAGGAGGATAATGGACGACCGCATGTTGCAGGTCCTTTACGGGCGTTTCTGGATACAGAAAATGTTCGACTGCTGCTCTGCTCAGCACATTCTCCATATCTCTCACCAACTGGAAACGTCTGGTCAATGGTGGCGGAGGAACTGGCTCGTCACAATACGCCAGTCACTACTTTTGATGAACTGTGGTATCGTGTTGAAGCTGCATGGGCAGCTGTACCTGTACACGCCATCCAAGCTCTGTTTGACTCAATGCCCAGACGTATCAAGGCCGTTATTACGGCCAGTGGTGGTTGTTCTGGGTACTGATTTCTCAGGGTCTATGCACCCAAATTGCGTGAAAATGTAATCAATGTCAGTTCTACTATAATATATTTTTCCAATGAATACCCGTTTATCATCTGCATTTCTTCTTGGTGTAGCAATTTTAATGGCTTGTAGTGTGTGTGCACACCGTAAACATGCTATTTTCGATTGTAGACAGCACAAAGTGTTTAGTGCATACCACGGAATGCGAAATGAAACAGAAATTATGGTAACACATTTTCGTATACATAGTGTTACAAAAAGGTACGGCCAAACTTTCAGGAAACATTCCTCACACACAAATAAAGAAAAGATGTTATGTGGACATGTGTCCGGAAACGCTTAATTTCCATGTTAGAGCTCATTTTAGTTTTGACATTCCAACGTGATCAAATTGTAAATTTTCACAATCAACATGTGTGGGCTGACGAGAATCCGTACGCAATTGTGCAATCACGTCATCAACACTGATTTTCTGTGAACGTTTGGGCAGGCATTGTTGGTGATGTCTTGATTGGGCCCCATGTTCTTCCACCTACGCTCAATGGAGCACGTTACCATGATTTCATACGGGATACTCTACCTGTACTCCTAGAGCATGTGCCTTTAAAAGTACGACACAACATGTGGTTCATGCACGATAGAGCTCCTGCACATTTTAGTCGAAGTGTTCGTACGCTTCTCAACAACAGAGTCGGTGACCGATGGATTGGTAGAGGCGGACCAATTCCATGGCGTCCACGCTCTCCTGACCTCAACCCTCTTGCTTTCATTTATGGGGGCATTTGAAAGCTCTTTTCTACGCAACCCCGGTACCAAATGTGGAGATTCTTCGTGCTCGTATTGTGGACGGCTGTGATACAATACGCCATTCTCCAGGGCTGCATCAGCGCATCAGGGATTGCATGCGACGGAGGGTGGATCATGTATCCTCGCTAACGGAGGAAATTTTGAACATTTCCTGTAACAAAGTGTTTGAAGTCATGCTGGTACGTTCTGTTGCTGTGTGTTTCCATTCCATGATTAATGTGATTTGAAGAGAAGTAATAAAATGAGCTCTAACATGGAAAGTAAGCGTTTCCGGACACATGTGCACATAACATATTTTCTTTCTTTGTGTGTGAGGAATGTTTCCTGAAAGCTTGGTCGTACCTTTTTGTAACACCCTGTATGTGGGTACGAAGAAATATAACAGTGAGTGTACGGTGTGCAGATTGCCACATGACTTAAGTGATTGCGTTGACAATTGCGCGCGGCACTTATGGTTCTGTTTTAACCACGGACTAATTATTTACAGTACAATTGGCTTGATTTACTTTCATTAGTGCGGACAGATATATAGTAAGAAATGCGGCACCGCTATCGTAAACCATAAAATTGAAAACTGTGGCTGAAGTGGATAACTCACATTATAACGTTAGGGTACGTCATGGGTTGATGACGAGAAGAGTGTTTTATGTTCGTCGTCGTATGTAGATACGAGAGATTCGAATTAATTCTGCAAACACCGAGCGTACTTGTTACATTCACAACTGACGTTGACGATCTAGGAGTTCATGAGCAAGACAAGACCAGTTACTGGATTACATGCTCAAGGATTAAAGATAAACGGCGCGGATGTCGACGACTCCTCAGCAGCATTAGCTAATTGGGAACTGTTTTGAAGGAACATTGGTTAAGAGACGGTGCGAACTACACGTTCTAGTCAGTGGTGTAAAATCTCACTGCTTAGAAATACCAAAATCTTTTCTTGGTCATTCATTTTATGTAATTGTTGATTGTCGTACTGTAATATTGTTCTTTATCTTCAGTAATATTTAGAACAGTAATTAAAACTTGGTTTCATTCATTTAATAATTTCTTTTCGTAACCATAATAACTTTGCATACCGATCAATTACCGAAACAGTCAGTTTTGCAAACAAAAGTTACTAGCAGTAATGAGATAAGAGTTAAACAGATTTGGTTTGAAACTTCCTGGCAGACAAAAAACTGTTTTCTGGACCGATACTCGAACTCGGGACCCTTGCCCTTCGCGGGCAAGTGCTCTATCATCTGAGCTACGCAAGCACGACTTACCATCCGTCCTCACAGCCTCAATTCTGGCAGTACCTCGTCTCCTACCTTTCGAACTTCACAGGAGCTCTTCTGCGTTTTGGTTTCCTTTCATTTGCGTTTAACTTTCAATGCTTTTTTGTTTGTACATTCTGTGTTTACGTACATTTGCATGTTTTGCGTCTAACCTCGTACGAATTATTGTGCTCTGACCATGAATTTCGCGCGCTGTGCATCATCCGTCATTGCTTCAATGGATAAAAACACATAATGAAATGTTCAGTTTGTTTAGGAGAATAGTTTATCAATGGTAATCTTTTTGATTTGGGATATAGAGTATTATTTCTATGTTATAAATTTTGGGTAATTACTTGCAAGTGTCGATGTAATGTTTAGCCAAATCGTAGAAAAGAAGAGTGTTTCTGGTTCCAGTTAACTTCTAATTTCCGGGCGCAGTAAATTTAGGGGCGACGGACTGGAGTATCGTCAGTCCGGGTAACTGGACACAGTCGGTTCTAGCCCATCGAGGTTCGAGGAGGCGCTGTTTCGGATGATACAGTTATACTCGTATTTTGTGATTCCCTCTTATTCGTTATCGCCACACTACGTAGTGGTGCATAAGTGTGGCGCCCTGCGACGTCAGCCTCGGGCAACGCTTCAAACAGCAAGACGTCGACACATGCGGAAAAGAAAAAAAAAAGGCCAAAGCTTAGAAGTTCATATGAGGCATAAAGTGCATTAATGATGCTATATTGGCACCAAATTTCACCACAATTCTGCCCATCGCCATCGCAGATGTGTCACAGAATGGAAAGATCTTCACATTCTCTCTTACTGACGTTTCGCCTTTCTTTTAAAGCCTCCACGACGGAGGCCAGAACCGCTACGCCGAACATTGAAATGGAACGATTTTCTTATGGGTGGTCAAGGAGAACATCTCAGACACACTGCCGCTCAGAACCGACTGGAAAAGGTCTCAGGATGGTGACGTAAAGGATTAAATGAAACCATCCCTTGACGTTGGGCCGTCCTCGGTGGCCGAGTGGTTCTAGCCGCTTCAGTCCAGAACCGCGCGACTGCTACGGTCGCAGGTTCGAATCCTGCTTCGGACATGGATGTGTGTGATGTCCTTAGGTTAGTTAGATTTAAGTAGGTCTACGTTCTAGGGGACTGATGACCTCAGATGTTAAGTCCCATAGTGCTCAGAGCCATTTGAACCATTTGAACCTTGGCGTTGGGGCATTGAATCCTACACATTTAGCGGTCGAAAACGACAGTTTGCGCTGTGATGAGCAACAGGTTGATGTTCTTGACATCTCTTGACGCTGATGACACCCCTCGGACGATTCAGCTTTTCTGTGAGAACATCATGGGCCAGCAACCATACTGAAATGATCGCACCCCTTTGGAGAGCTGTATGACCACAGATTTTAATACAGTATATAGGGTGGAATTAGGGACCTTTGAAAACCATTCGACGTAATTTGAATATCATCCAAAGCAGCAAAAGGTGCAATCCTTTTTCCTGTTTCACGCTGTTTTGCGACACCTCACTGCCTTTATTGAGAGCTTTAAAAATGTACCTGTATAGAGACAAACCATGACGAGAGTCCTAGTCCCCTGCAGGCAGACTATGCATGCTGCTACTCTTGCGCCTTTAGTAAGAATGCAGAATCGGAGAGATGTAGGGGATTGTCTGTCTGTAGGCACTTAGAATTGCGCTACATTTTGTCTTTGTACAGGAACATTTTTAAAACGCTCAACAAAGGCAGACGGTTGGCTCCAAGGACGTTGGCAAACAGAAAGGCCTTAGGGGGACACACTGCCAAATTATTCTCGCATGTGTCAATGTCGCACCCCTCTGTGATCAGTCTACAGGAGGACGTGAAATAGGAGTGGTGTAAAAGCATAAGCATTCTCTGCAGCTTCGAATCCCGCTCAGATTTCGTCGAATGGTTTTGAACAGTCTCTAGGGGTTCCACTCTCTACATCAGAGCAAAAACCTGTAGTTGCTCTGGTCTCTAATGACGTGCGATCATGTTCAGTTGGTTGCTGGCCGATGATGCGCTTACAGAAGAGATGAATCGTCCTGTCGGTGTCAGCAGTATCAAAGGTTATCAGAAACATCGTCATGTTGCTCTTCACATTGCTAATTGTCGTATTTGGCCGCGAAATGTGTGGAAATCGACGCTCCAAGGAAAAACATAGTTTCAATAACACCCTTTATGCCACTCCGAAAATCCTTTTCGTGTCGATTCAGAGCGGTCTGAATTTCTTTGCTTTGCCGCTCATAAAAATTCGTGTGACTTCAAGATTGGGTGTGGCGGCTTTGAACTCCATCACAGAGGTGTCAAAGGTAGGTGAAAATGTGGATAAGAGGGGATGTGATGACATTCCCATGGTGTGATACGGCCACGCTGACATTGGACTGAGCCGGCCGCGGTGGTCTAGCGGTTCTGGCGCTGCAGTCCGGAACCGCGGGACTGCTACGGTCGCAGGTTCGAATCCTGCCTCGGGCATGGGTGTGTGTGATGTCCTTAGGTTAGTTAGGTTTAACTAGTTCTAAGTTCTAGGGGACTTATGACCTAAGATGTTGAGTCCCATAGTGCTCAGAGCCATTTGAACCATTTGAACATTGGACTGAATTGTATTGGAATTTGTTGTCAATGTGACATCATTAATTCACCTTACACCTCACATGAACTTCTGAACTCTGGCGTTCCTTCCCATGCGTTGACACCTCGCTATCTCAATCGTCGCTAAATCCAAGGGTGACGTCACAGTGCTCCACGCTTTTGTACTGTCACAAAGAAAGGTTGTAGGCACACTTGAGCAAATTTCAAACTTCTACGTCTCAACTGCAGAAAGTTGCGGTGTTTCGGAAAAGTGATCCCTTGGTTGTGTTGCGCAGTGTATGTAATTGGGAATGTTTGAACGTTTTGAAGCCCATTCCTCTGTAATGCGAGAGTACCACTGTGACATTGGCGAACAGTACCAACTTTTCAACTTGTTAGTGTAGGACCAGGGACATAACTGAGTGACGCAAAGTGAACACTCCATTGCTTTGTAAGGTGCAGGTATTGGCAGCAGAGTGCCTTTTGTTCCTTCCCCATTAGCCACCTGGAGTAGAGGCACACTGGGAGATAAAGATTTTGGATCACTGTTCATTTGGGGTAGGTATGCAATGGATGCAATTTGCTTGCTCTTCTCTCAGATTGTGAACAAATCGTTCTGTAAATTTTATTGATGTTTCCATCAGTTCAGGTCCATTGTTCATCATGACACTGCATAGTATTGATGAATCATAATGTTTTGGTGTTTTGATGTAAAAGAATATGACTGAAGGAACTTAGTGTATCTTACCTTATTTTGGGAAACGACCGTTAGAGTCAGGGCTATGTGCTAAGAATCTACACTGCTTCTGAATAGATTAAATTTTCCTTACATCCATAAAACGCATTTTATATTTCTGTTTGGTCTAAATTCTGATGGTGTTCCCATTGTATGACTGACAGATTTTGATAATCAGCCACTACATATCCTCCAACTTAAAGCTGGTTCATTTTACCTATGTTTAATGCGAGGTCGTCTCTTTTTGAGTTTAATGAATCCTCGCATGCATGCTCAACTTGAATAATGTCTGAGTTATAGAATTTTCGAAAGTGGTAGATTTCGGCCATCAGCCACCATGTGTCCCATCCTGAATGTGCAAGGTCTCGTAATCCTAATCAGAGTGTACACACCGAGCGAGGTGGCGCAGTGGTTAGCACACTGGACTCGCATTCGGGAGGACGACGGTTCAATCCCGTCTCCGGCCATCCTGATTTCGGTTTTCCGTGATTTCCCTAAATCGCTCCAGGCAAATGCCGGGATGGTTCCTTTGAAAGGGCACGGCCGATTTCCTTCCCCATCCTTCCCTCCCCCGAGCTTGCGCTCCGTCTCTAATGACCTCGTTGTCGACGGGACGTTAAACACTAATCTCCCCCTCCTCCCTCCAGAGTGTACACTAAGGTAGCGTCAATGAGCAAGATGATTACATACTCGTATGTAAAGTTTATACCCATCAATTTTTGCAGTTTTGTACCTTTATATGTCGTTGTGAAGAATTCATGGGGCAAACCAACGTGCACCTCCTTGATCTGCAGAGCTCTATAAGTCATATCGAAAGTTCATTTTAATCAAATCACTGTAAATGATTTGCTGCATACATCCATTGTATGTGTTTCATGCTTGAGTCTGACTCTGGTTGCAAGACACCCTCACTTTACTAAACCTCCTGGAGTGTCTCAGTGTAGCTAGCGAGTCCATAGACGATAGTATAAAGGGCATACAGTAGGACTAGCTTTTCCATCCGAGATTTGCAAAGATTAAGAACAATCTGTCCACGAGTTACCTCACTGAAGCTTCGTGTAGGCTGTCCTCCTAAATGTTTTGCCGTGAGGCTCTCGTGATATCCCTCGTAGAATCAGTAGCAGCTCAGTTCTATACCTTGTCATTTAAGTGTCGATATAGGTAGGTATACAACTTGAAATCATCTGTGGATGCCATTATGATGTGTTTATTTGCGAAAACATCGTAAACTCGTAATAATGAAGGATATACGACTTACCAACTCAAAAACTAGCACCTCTCTAGAGTGTGGACTTACAACAGAACACGCTCAGAATCAGAAGGCATCCTATCGGCGACTGGCGAGGTTGGCACGGAGTAAAGATCTTGTACCTACAGCCGATAAACATCGTAGCTGTTCGTAGAACTTCTTTAGCTTGAATATTATGCATTTATTTATTGAAACGACTGATTTCCTGCATACTGACATTGGTGTAAGAAGGTGCTTGTGACCAGAAGGCTTCTCCTAATACCTGTAATGGGAAAAGTGGCTTTTATTAGTATATATTTGTGGTGTCACCGCCAGACACCACACTTGCTAAGTGGTAGCCTTTAAATCGGCTGCGGTCCGGTAGTATACGTCGGACCCGCGTGTCGCCACTAGATTGCAGACCGAGCGCCGCCACACGGCAGGTCTAGAGAGACTTTCTAGCACTCGCCCCAGTTGTACAACCGACTTTGCTAGCGATGGTTCACTGACAAAATACGCTCTCATTTGCCGAGACGATAGTTTAGCATAGCCTTCAGCTACATCATTTGCTACGACCTAGCAAGGCGCCATTATCAGTTACTATTGATATTGTAAAATATGTACCGTCAAGACCGACGTTCTTCATTAACGGATTAAAGTTGAGTATTCCACCAGCTACGTCCTTTTTTCTAAATTCTAATTTCCTTGTCCTGTTCCAACCTCACGCCAGCCTGCGTGAGCTAAAACGCGTGCCTTTCGGCCTCCTCTAGTAACACGGTGTTGGCTCTCCTGCCAACCAAAACAATATTTACCTTACAAAATCACTTGCTTCGCACCAGAATGGCTGTGGTTCTCTCCGTAGTGTGAGCTGATGCACCTGGCTTTATTACAGCTAGCCACTGCGCCCTATTCCACCAATAGCTAGCAGCGGCAAATGGTCCAGCGGTTACTTCAGCTAGCGTGGAATTGAAATCTTGCTCTCTATTAATGCGTTCTGCAGTAGTGCATGAGATCACTGAATGCTACTAATATCTGCAGATGCGACATAAAATGTAAATTTGAAAAACAAGGGAAAGACAATGTGGTTCGAAAATAAGGTTCTTACATGGTGCATATTTCGTTTCGAAAACCCTGATAAATCGGACTGTATCTGATTAAATCACAATCCAGCTGTTACATTGTTATGTAATGAATAATATTAACTAAATGTCATATTGAAATTGCATTTTGCATTAAATATTTGTAAGATATTGAAATTAGATTTTGCATTAAATATTTGTAAGATAGTTAGAGGACTATGTAGAGCAGACATCATAAATCAGCAACAGGTATAACAAAGTAGCTTTGAAATGAGTAAATGTGCCGTATATTTCACCACCATTTCCCTGATCCGATCACTTCTTTATGGAACCACAAAAAATATTAGTGATAATAATGCTCATGATCTCTAAAAGTACTGAGCAATAAAAGTACTACTTTAAAATATCCATTTATTATTTGCACTGCTCACGATGTTATCTTCCTCTTAAGCCTGTACGCTCATCGTTTTCAAGGTGTATATAGCTAGCGAGAAAAAAAATTTCCTAACAGTTGTCTGAAGCTAGATAAATGGTAAAACAGTGTGACTAATGTATCACAATAACGCCCACAAATCTCTCACACACTCTATTAGTACACAGCTCATTTACCTGTCTTCCAAGGTACCACTGGTAGGCATTAATTTGAATAGCTACAACGTCTTTGGCAACCTGTATTACAATATGACTAATGTTAATGATATACTGACCAGATGTCTAAATTTTTACACCACAAGATGGCGAACTTAATTTACTAATTTCAGTTGCGAACCTCATTCACTGTAGATAATCAGTTAATAATCTAACGCACTTCTGCTTGGTAAATCATTACTGTAACACTGAAAAAAAAAGAACTCTTGTCATTCCAAGGGATGTTCGATTACGAAATGGAGTGAACTTCAAAAAATTCTGAAGTGAAATAATCTCTTACAGTATCTCAAAACTATGATAGAGTGCTCTTGCCCAGACTTATGATCACTGCTTCGTTCATTAGTGCTGACACGGAATCGATAATTTGACAAAAACACTGTCAAATATTAAATATCCGTTATTGTATTTTATGTACTGTTAACTTATTTCAATAAAGAAAGTTATTTGTGTTATTATTAATGCGAGCAAAACCATGATGCCAACAGCAAGTTTTAGTGCTGAACTGATCTGATGCTAATGTTTTATACCAAATAGTGATGTAAATAAATGGAAGATAAATATCTGTAAGATATATTGCTTACTACCTAAAAGTAACATGCCTACGCTGAGAGTCTGTATTTCAGTCTCCGCTGAGCAGTATTTTATTCCATTCTTATTTTATTCTGCAGAAAATAAAGCAGCATGTTGTTATTATCTGTCGTGTAACACAGAAAGAGGGCCCTAGATGTGCTCGCAAGGCAATAAAACACTGTGGAGAAAAACTAAACAAACTTTAATAACAGCAGTGTCAAACTCTTTGAGGTCTGTCTTGTAATTTCAGCAACAGCAGTGACAGCAATAAAGAAGAAATGAACGACGGATGCAGGAACCACTCTGCAACTATGCTTCTGTGTTAGTGTGTGTTACACTGCGATATGACTACCATGGAATGAAAAGAATCCGCCAGTATCTTTATTTTTAATTTTTATTCTATTTCACTTGCTTAAATTTGACGGCGGCTCCTTAAAGCTGTGTGTGATAATTCTATCTAATAAATAATTACTGAAATATCAAAACAAAATTACTGTATATTGTCTATTAGCTGCAGTATATTTTTTTGGAAGTCGATTTTAATGTTGTGACTCTTCAAGCTTTCCCGGCGGATATGTTGTAAATAGGCTTCACGGATTTGCCGCCGGATCACTTTGTGCATAAAAAATGGTTCAAATGGCTCTGAGCACTATGGGACTCAACTGCTGAGGTCATAAGTCCCCTAGAACTTAGAACTACTTAAACCTAACTAACCTAAGGACAACACACACATCCATGCCCGAGGCAGGATTCGAACCTGCGACCGTAGCGGTCGCGCGGTTCCAGACTGTAGCGCCAGAACCGCTCGGCCCCCAGCGGCCGGCCTTTGTGCATATTCTACAATATTTCCTCGGAGCAACTGTCCGACATCTTCAAGTGGTTCAACCTTGCCGGTACCTAGCCACCAGCAAGGTTGAACCACCTGAAGATTCGGACAGTTGCTCCGAGGAAATATTATGGAATATGCAAAACGTGATCCGGCGGCAAATCCGTGAAGACTATTTACGATTTTAACGTTGTTTAAAATTTTTATTACATTTTGTTAATCATGTTTCTCCTTTAGTTTCTGTATATCGATCAGCTGATTCATCGCGACTCGTTGTCTGTGCTTGACTATAAATGTCGTATTTGCCTGTATCATGCTTTCTTTCAACTTCTGTATTTCGTATTCCAACAGATTCCGAACAACATCGATCCACTTCTTATGAACCGTCTATAAAGCTTAGGAGCATAAGTAACAATCCTCACCAAGTGTCCACTGTAGGACAAAACGAAGATGTGTGGAACCAACTTCTAGATTACCATCATACATGGAAACTTCCCTTCCCCTTATTGTAATAACATAAAGCATTTTCACATTGGATGGGGAACAGTCATTGTAAAATTCATATACAAATCTTCATAAAATGCAACAACTGTGCAATTTCGTCAAATAAAAACATGACTGGAGACCTTGGCTGTTTTGTGACACAGATTGCTGATGATATACGCCAGCAATTAGCCACAAACTAGTTTTAAAGTAATTTATTCAAAACGACATTTTGGATTCGCTAACCTGGCAGCTTCAGTCTTGCAGTTCACTTAATGGTAGGCCTATTTTTGAATGAAGTAGTCTAAAACCAATTTCTTTCTGGTTACTGTTGTACACCAACGATTCTGTGTGATGACTCTGCCTGCAATGAGTGATTACTTTTTTTGCACAGCACTGTCATAATTAAAAAATTACTTTTCCAGCCGTGGATTAGATTTTGTATGATGATCATTTGAATGGAATATTGTCAATGGTCCATTCATTCGTTAAGGCCCTACAGATATGTGCGTTGGGCGCCATAATACCAGTACAACACAATAATGCTACAGTATTAAAATTAACGTTTGTCTTAAGCAGCGCTTTGAAAATCGTGGTATTGAAACGCATTAATTCGTCTTGTAAATGTAAACATGTACACAAATGTGCACTCTTAGCAAGTTCAATATCTAGCAAGCATCAGTAGAATGTTATGGGCATGGAGATCTCTAGCTACAAAGGGTGCTTTTTACGTGTATATTGTTTCTGTTTGTTACAAGTCTGTTTTCTATTTTATAAATCAGTGCAGAATATGCTAACTTCTATCCGCCATAATGTTAACATAGCATTTGTGATACAGTCATAATGGCACAGAACGTATAATAGCAGGAATAGCTACAGCCGGCTGGTGTGGCCGAGCGGTTCTAGGCGCTTAAGTCTGGAACCGCGCGACCGCTACGGTCGCAGGTTCGAATCCTGTCTCGGGAATGGATGTGTGTGTTGTCCTTAGGTTAGTTAGGTTTAAGTAGTTCTAAGTTCTAGGGGACTGATGACCTCAGATGTTAAGTCCCATAGTGCTCAGAGCCATTTGAACCATTTTTCTCCATTTGCCGGCGAAACATGGACTGTGGAAATTTCTGTCACCACCAAGATTCGAAGGCTATCTCCACACAATCACAACAGCGACAACGACAACAACAATAACACAGCAACAATAATCTTCAAATCGAGTGCCGTCGGACAGGCGAGCATTGCCTGTCGTGTTTATGGTACAGAATAAGCTGGGTTCCGGTGAATTTCTGCCGATTCCATTATCTGACCTACTAGATCTTCTCCAGATTGTTCGGGGATTTTGTAAACAAGATTCCTCGTGATCTCCACGAGTAAAAGTCGGATGGAGTTATGGGAACCTTTACGACCAAGCATTACACCTCCGCATATGCTTATCTCATTCTTCAAATGGTTCAAATGGCTCTGAGCACTATGGGACTCAACTGCTGAGGTTATTAGTCCCCTAGAACTTAGAACTAGTTAAACCTAACTAACCTAAGGACATCACAAACATCCATGCCCGAGGCAGGATTCGAACCTGCGACCGTAGCGGTCTTGCGGTTCCAGACTGCAGCGCCTTTAACCGCACGGCCACTTCGGCCGGCTATCTCATTCTTCCCCTGATGTATTGCATCAAGTTTGTCTCGGACGGAAGGTGTACAATGTGTCATAGCGCCATTTATTCAGTCGACATTTCCACTTGAGTGACAACTGGTACATTTTCGCAGAACACCACCAATACTTCTTGCTTAAAACAAAGGCACTTTTGATCCTTAGACTGGGTAGAAGGATCTGTATATCACCATCGATTATATCTATCGAATGGCCTAAAACTTATGATAACACGCGGGGGAATGGGTAGCATCAAGATTTATTTCTTCGATGAAGTGGCTGTTTTGACGGTTGAAAACAACTTTCCTGATGAAAGACACGTCACTGTCGAAATAAATTTGTTTTCCTCGTAGTATGAAAAAAAGTCACGTTCCTAAAGTATGTTATATGGATAACTTTTCCTGTTAATTTCGTTCTACAACTTCCGGAATTTTTGGAACACACTGTATAACTGTACGTCAGCGATAACATACGTAGCTACTTCAAAAAGAAGGAGATGATCTAAGAAAAGATGTCAGACGAATATGAACCACTTATGGAAGAACTAATACTCAGTGGACACAACTTTTCGCATTTTCTATAACACAATTTTTTTAAATATCTTTCTACTTAAAGAAGAGTCTCTGCGGGGTAACACTTATTTTTTAACAAGCGACATAATTTTCTTCTAAGGATGCGTTAGGTCCTGTCATCTGGATGGTGTCGTGAAATTCGCGAAGTGAAGGATATGAGAAACGAGTAAGCACACCTTTGAAGCAAGTTTAATAAACGCTACAATGTCATTGACTGGAATGTAATTAAAACTTTGCTAATTAACATTACATTTTTCTCATCAGCTCCCCTTCATTTTCACTTCGACGTTTACGGAAGCTTAATGCTATCCGAGGATTTGGCGAGTAGCCAACATTGTAGAAAGGATGGAGCCATCAATTCCGAATTAAAATGAGATATTGAAATAAGTAAAATATTCATTATTCAGAAATTAATTTCATCTTCTAATTAGTTACGCGATAGCGTACATTCGGCGTATTTAATTTCCCGTAAATGTTACTTGCAACTGGAAAGATCTTGAAATTGTTTCTTTCGGAGAAATTGTGAAATCGAAGTATTTAGTTAACGTATATCTGCGATTTAATATCTGCTACGTCTTGTGGCACAATTAGCGACCATATAGCAAGCAAATGAGCAGGTTTCAATGTTCATCCTTGTCGTAACACATTTCTCATACATTTCTATCGATTGCATTGTCTCTGAGAGTCTATATATAAGCCACTGTTTCCGAGTGATAGACCATGATTGACACTATCATAAACAGCTTTCAGGTCGATAAAAGCTACACCTGCAATGTTGTACATTTCATACTCATTCTCTATACAGGGTGGTCCAAAACTACACACATAAAAACAAGTTTTGCATCACCCCGGTTCCCAGAACTCCTGAAGATAGACGTTGACTGTGGATATTGTATCACAGACACAGTCCATTTGACTGTTCGGTGATGTCACTAAACCCGCACGAAGATGTAAACAACTATGCATGAGCAGCGCCAATTAGAGGGAGGGGGACCGACAGCCAATCAGTTCCCGTCATTCCACCAGTGTGGCCAGCATGTCCTACAGATATGAACCCTATCGAACATGCCTGGGATACTTCCTGGCAGATTAAAACTGTGTGCCCGACCGAGACTCGAACTCGGGACCTTTGCCTTTCGCGGGCAAGTGCTCTACCATCTGAGCTACCGAAGCACGACTCACGCCCGGTCCTCACAGTTTTACTTCTGCCAGTATCTCGTCTCCTACCTTCCAAACTTTACAGAAGCTCTTCTGCGCAGGTTCGCAGAAGAGCTTCTGTAAAGTTTGGAAGGTAGGAGACGAGATACTGGCAGAAGTAAAGCTGTGAGGACCGGGCGTGAGTCGTGCTTCGGTAGCTCAGATGGTAGAGCACTTGCCCGCGAAAGGCAAAGCTCCCGAGTTCGAGCCTCGGTCTGGCACACAGTTTTAATCTGCCAGGAAGTTTCATATCAGCGCACACTCCGCTGCGGAGTGAAAATCTCATTCTGGAAACATCCCCCAGGCTGTGGCTAAGCCATGTCTCCGCAATATCCTTTCTTGCAGGAGTGCTAGTTCTGCAAGGTTCGCAGAATAGCTTCTGCAAAGTTTGGAAGGTAGGAGACGAGATACTGGCAGAAGGAAAGCTGTGAGGACCGGGCGTGAGTTGTGCTTCGGTAGCTCAGATGGTAGAGCACTTGCCCGCGAAAGGCAAAGGTCCCGAGTTCGAGTCTCGGTCGGGCACACAGTTTTAATCTGCCAGGAAGTTTCACATTAGCGCACACTCCGCTGCGGAGTGAAAATCTCATTCTGGAAACATCCCCCAGGCTGTGGCTAAGCCATGTCTCCGCAATATCATTTCTTTCAGGAGTGCTAGTTCTGCAAGGTTCGCAGAAGAGCCTCTGTAAAGTTTGGAAGGTAGGAGACGAGATACTGGCAGAAGGAAAGCTGTGAGGACCGGGCGTGAGTCGTGCTTCGGTAGCTCAGATGGTAGAGCACTTGCCCGCGAAAGGCAAAGGTCCCGAGTTCGAGTCTCGGTCGGACACACAGTTTTAATCTGCTAGGAAGTTTCATATCAGCGCACACTCCGCTGCGGAGTGAAAATCTCATTCTGGAAACATTCCCTAGGCTGTGGCTAAGCCATGTCTCCGCAATATCCTTTCTTTCAGGAGTGCTAGTTCTGCAAGTTTCGCAGAATAGCTTTTGTAAAGTTTGGAAGGTAGGAGACGAGATGCTGGCAGAAGGAAAGCTGTGAGGACCGGGCGTGAATCGTGCTTCGGTAGCTCAGATGGTAGAGCACTTGCCCGCGAAAGGCAAAGGTCCCGAGTTCGAGTCTCGGTCGGGCACACAGTTTTAATCTGCCAGGAAGTTTCATATCAGCGCACACTCCGCTGCAGAGTGAAAATCTCATTATGCCTGGGATAGATTGAAATGGACTGTTTATGGACGACGTGACCCACCAACCACACTGAGGGATCTACGCCGAATCGCCGTTGAGTAGTGGGACAATCTCGACCAACAGTGCCTTAATGAACTTGTGTATAGTACGCGACAACGAATACAGGCATGCAACAGTGCAAAAGGACGTGCTACTGGGTGTTAGAGGTACCGGTGTGTACTGAAATCTGGACCACCAACTCTGAAGGTCTCGCTGTATGGTAGTACAACATGCAATGTGTGGTTTTCATTAGCATTATGGTGGTACAATATGCAATGTGTGGTTTTCACTTGCAATTAAAAGAGCGGAAATGATTTTTATGTTGATCTCTATTTCAATTTTCTGTACAAGATCCGGAACTCTCGGAACCGAGGTGATGCAAAACTTTTTTTAATGTGTGTATATGTCAAGAACGTAACTGCAGGCAGAGGAGAGCGAAATAAGCAGGTGTCGTATCGGAATGTATATGCGGTAATACCGCCTTGAGCCGATGGAGATCGCTGGTGACTGCGGCGTATAAAAGCGCTTCGATAGCTGGACACATTATTTCCCGCACGGGTCTCGAGCAGCAAGCATCGTTTGCCAATGCGGAGCTGGCCGACAAGCCGCACAAGGAAATGGATTGCTGCTCATAGGATGTACAGGGAGCGATTCCCTGGTAGGAATCAGCCGGATCGGCGAATATTCGAGCGTATTCATCGGGAATTACGCACGAGTGGATCGTTTGATTCTTCTAGGCGTGGAACTGGCATTGGAAGACATCTCAGAACTCGTGCAGTGGAACAACTAATTCTAAACCCAGTAGAGGATAATCCCTCGAGAAGTTCGAGAGCTGCAAGATGTGCGATGAGTGTGAGCCATAAAACTGTCTTTAAGGACTTTATATGAAGACGGAATGCATCACTATCATTTACAGAGTGTGCAAGCAATGCCCCTGACGATTATCTTTCACGTCTCCACTTTGCTCGTTGGTACCTACAGCAGGCTGCAGCCAATGAAACCTTCTCCACAGATGTTTTATTTACTGATGAGGCTACCTTTACGCGGTCGGGTATGTTAAACATCCCTTATTCTCACCTGTGGGCTCATGGTTACCCACAAGGCACAATAGTACGTGCCTACCAAGAAAAGTTTTCCATTAATGTTTGGGCAGGCATTGTGCACAAGAACTTAGTAGGGCCTCACATTCTACCTGCCGTATAACTGGCCCCACATACAATATCTTCCTGCAGAAGGGCTTACCTAAACATCTGGGCGATGTTTTTATGTTTTCTAACTGCCCGCAGACGAATGTTGTTCCATTACGACAGAGCCCCAGTTCACTTCAATCGAAACGTGAGGAATCACCTGGACGCTGTTCACGGCCATCAGTGGATTTGAGGGGGCGGTCCAGATCTCTGGCCACCGCGTTCTCACGATTTAGCCTACGTGGATTTCTTCTCGTGGCGTCATATGAAAAACCTGGTGTACGAGAGTCCCGTCACATCGGAAGAAGATCTAGTTGCCCGCTTGTCTGTTGCTGCTGGAAATGTGATCAACAATCCTGACATCTTTTCTAAAGTACACCGATCCATGCGCCGTCGCTGTGAATCGTGTATCGCTATTCGTGGCCGCTCTTACGAGCACCTCTTTAAATTATTAATAAATTTCTGATGTCATTTGTCTTTACATGCCTTTTCAGTTTGCTATGATTCATACTGCTGCACAAACTAGAGCTGTAACAAGTAATTACTGCACACAAATTCCTATACAAACGCCAAAGAAATAGGTGTAGGCATGCGAATTCAAATACAAACATATGTAAACAGCCAGAATACATCTATATCCATACTCCGCAAGCCACCTGGCGGTGTGTGGCGGAGGGTACCCTGAGTACCTCTATCGGTTCTCCCTTCTATTCCAGTCTCGTATGGTTCGTGGAAAGAAGGATTGTCGATATGCTTCTGTGTGGGCTCTAATCTCTCTGATTTTATCCTCATGGTCTCTTCGCGAGATATACGTAGGAGGGAGCAATATACTGCTTGACTCTTCGGTGAAGGTATGTTCTCTAAACTTTAACAAAAGCCCGTACCGAGCCACTGAGCGTCTCTCCTGCAGAGTCTTCCACTGGAGTTTATCTATCATCTCCGTAACGCTTTCGCGATTACTAAATTATCCTGTAACGAAGCGCGCTGCTCTCCGTTGGATCTTCCCTATCTCTTCTATCAACCCTATCTGGTACGGATCCCACACTGCTGAGCAGTATTCAAGCAGTGGGCGAGCAAGCGTACTGTAACCTACTTCCTTTGTTTTCGGATTGCATTTCCTTAGGATTCTTCCAATGAATCTCAGTCTGTCATCTGCTTTACCGACGATCAAATTTATATGATCATTCCATTTTAAATCACTCCTAATGCGTACTCCCAGATAATTTATGGAATTAACTGCTTCCAGTTGCTGACCTGCTATTTTGTAGCTAAATGATAATGGATCTATCTTTCTATGTATTCGCAGCACATTACACTTGTCTACATTGATAGTCAATTACCATTCCCTGCACCATGCGTCAATTCGCTGCAGATCCTCCTGCATTTCAGTACAATTTTCCATTGTTACAACCTCTCGATACACCACAGAATCATCTGCAAAAAGCCTCAGTGAACTTCCGATGTCATCCACCAGGTCATTTATGTGTATTGTGAATAGCAACGGTCCTATGACACTCCCCTGCGGCACACCTGAAATCACTCTTACTTCGGAAGACTTCTCTCCATTGAGAATGACATGCTGCGTTCTGTTATCTAGGAACTCTTGAATCCAATCACATAATTGGTCTGATAGTCCATATGCTCTTACTTTGTTCATTAAACGACTGTGGGGAACTGTATCGAACGCCTTGCGGATGTCAACAAACACGGCATCTACCTGTGAACCCGTGTCTATTGCCCTCTGAGTCTCGTGGACGAATAGCGCGTGCTGGGTTTCACACGACCGTCTTTTTCGAAACCCATGCCGATTCCTACAGAGTATATTTCTAGTCTCCAGAAAAGTCATTATACTCGAACATAATAAGTGTTCCAAAATTCTACAACTGATCGACGTTAGAGATATAGGTCTATAGTTCTGCACATCTGTTCGACGTCCCTTCTTGAAAACGGGGATGACCTGTAACCTTTTCCAATCCTTTGGAACGCTACGCTCTTCTAGAGACCTACGGTACACGGCTGCAAGAAGGGGGGCAAGTTCCTTCGCGTACTCTGTGTAAAATCGAAATGGTATCCCATCAGGTTCAGCGGCCTTTCCTCTTTTGAGCGATTTTAATTGTATCTCTATCCCTCTGTCGTCTATTTTGATATCTACCATTTTGTCATCTGTACGACAATCTAGAGAAGGAAGTACAGTGCAGTCTTCCTCTGTGAAACAGCTTTGGAAAAAGACATTTAGTATTTCGGCCTTTAGTCTGTCATCCTCTGTTTCAGTACCATTTTGGTCACAGAGTGTCTGGACATTTTGTTTTGATCCACCTACCGCTTTGACATAAGACCAAAATATCTTAGGATTTTCTGCTAAGTCAGTACATAGAACTTAACTATCGAATTCATTGAACGCCTCTCGCATAGCCTTCCTCACACTGCATTTCGCTTCGCGTAATTTTTGTTTGTCTGCAGGGTTTTGGCCATGTTTATGTTTGCTGTGAAGTTCCCTTTGCTTCCGCAGCAGTTTTCTAACGCGGTTGTTGTACCACGGTGGCTCTTTTCCATCTCTTACGATCTTACTTGGCACATACTCATCTAACACATATTGTACGGTGGTTTTGAACTTTGTCCACTGATCCTCAACACTATCTGTACTTGAGACCAAACTTTTGTGTTGATCCGTCAGGTACTCTGTAATCTGCTTTTTGTTACTTTTGCTAAACAGAAAAATCTTCCTACCTTTTTTAATATTTCTATTTACGGCTGAAATCATCGATGCCGTAACCGCTTTATGATTGCTGATTCCCTGTTCTGCGTTAACTGTTTCAAATAGTTCGGGTCTGTTTGTCACCAGATGGTCTATTATGTTATCGCCACGAGTCGGTTCTCTGTTTAACTGCTCAAGGTAGTTATCAGATAAAGCACTTAAACAAATTTCACTGGATTCTTTGTCCCTGCCACCCGTTATGAACGTTTGAGTCTCCCAGTCCATATCCGGCAAATTAAAATCTCCAACCAGAACTATGACATGGTGGGGAAATCTACTCGAAATATTTTCCAAATTATCCTTTAGGTGCTCAGCCACAACAGCTGCTGAGCCAGGGGGCCTATAGAGACATCCAATTACCATGTATGAGCCTGCTTTAACCGTGACCTTCACCCAAATCATTTCAGATTTCGGATCTCCGTCAATTTCCTTCGATACTATTGCACCTCTTATCACTATAAACACGCCTCCCCCTTCACTGTCCAGCCTGTCTCTGCGGTATTCATTCCAATCTGAATTTAGGATTTCATTACTGTTTACGTCTGGTTTCAGCCAACTTTCTGTCCCTAGTGCTATGTGGGCGTTGTGACCGTTTATTAATGAGAGCAGTTCTGGGACGTTTCTATAGACGCCCCCACAGTTTACAATTAGCACATTAATATTGTTATTCCCTGTTACATTTTGCCTACTCCTACCTTGCCGCGTCTCAGGAGGCGTCTTGTCGGGCCTAGGGAGGGAATTCTCTAACCTACAAAACCCCAATGTGCACTCCACACGTACTCCGCTACCCTTTTAGCCGCTTCCGGCGTGTAGTGCACGCCTGACCTATTCAGGGGGACCCAACATTTCTCCACCCGATAGCAGAGGTCGAGAAATTTGCACCCCAGATCTCCGCAAAATCGTCTGAGCCTCTGGTTTAAGCCTTCCACTCGGCTCCAAACCAGAGGACCGCGATCGGTTCTGGGAACGGTACTAAAATAGTTAGCTCTGATTCCACCCCGCGAGCGAGGCTTTCCGCCTTTACCAATTCCACCAACCACCTGTACGAACTGAGGGTGACCTCTGAACCCAGACGGCTGGACTCATTCGTGCCGACATGAGCAACAATTTGCAGTCGGGTGCACCCAGTGCTCTCTATCGCCGCCGGCAGGGCCTCCTCCACATCTCGGATGAGACCCCCCGGCAAGCAGACAGTGTGAACACTGGCCTTCTTCCCCGACCTTTCCGCTATTTCCCTAAGGGGCTCCATCACTCGCCTAACGTTGGAGCTCTCAATAACTAATAAACCCCTCCCCCCGTGTGCCTGCTCGGACCTTGCTGAAGGCGCAGCCACATGTTCACTCACAGGCAGAGCGGGCGATGTCACCCGGCCGGCCTCCACATTTACCCTCCGCCTCGTGCGCCGCGAACGCCGTTGAACCCGCCACTCCCCTTGGGGAGAGGGTGGCCCAACCGCGCCCGGTACCCGCGAAGATGTCTCGACAGCAGGAACAGTGGGTGAATCATGTAACACCTGGGGTGTACCATGCGACGCACCAGACTCCCCACTGCCGCTACACTCTGAGGCAGCAGCCTGAAGACGGCTGACCGTGGCCATCAACACGCTCAGCTGCTCGTGAACAGTGGCCAACTCCTCCTGCGCCCGTACACAGCAGTCACACATCCTATCCATCCTAAGGTTCAAATGGCTCTGAGCACTATGGGACTTAACAGCTGTGGTCATCAGTCCCCTAGAACTTAGAACTACTTAAACATAACTAACCTAAGGACATCACACACATCCATGCCCGAGGCAGGATTCGAACCTGCGACCGTAGCAGTCGCGCGGGTCCATCCTAAGGAATCAATTTACTGTAGAGAGTTAATCAACTTTTAACTAGACTGCTAATTCACTACAGGCGGCTGATTGTTGACTGTCATTGCTAGCCACTTCTTGTAGAAAACAATGAAAATAGCACTACCTGTCTCTGGACTGTATTGAAAACAAACACTAGCACTACTGGCACTATGGTTGACTAAAGGGACTCTCTGACTGTATTCAAAACAAACACGAAATCTATGGAACACTATTACTATCACTCGACAATTAAAGCTTCCTAAAAGCAAAAACGCACGGAAGAAGAAGTGACAAGTAAGAAAAATACAGTTAATACTTAAATTAAGGTAGCTCGCTGCTCAGCAGACGTGAAGCAGACGGCAGTTACGACGACACTGACACTACTCGCAATACAGGCAAGGCCTATATAAGACAAAAAGTGTATGGGGAAGTTGTTAGATAGGTTAATGCTGCTATAATGGCAGGTTATGAAGATTTAAGAGAGTTTCAACACGGTGTCGTAGTCGGCGCACGAGTGATGGGACACAGCATCTCCGAGGTGGCGATGAACTGGGAATTTTCCCGTACGACCATTTCACGAGTGTACAGTGAATATCAGGAATCCGGTAAAACATCAAATCTCCGACATCGCTGCGGCCGGAAAAAGATTCTGCAAGAACGCGACCAATGACGACTGAAGAGAATCGTTCAACGCGGCAGAAGTGCAACCCTTCCGGAAATTGCTCCAGATTTCAATGCTGGACCAACGACAAGTGTCAGCATGTGAGCCATTGAACGAAACATCATCGATATGGGCTTTCGGAGCCAAAGGCTCACTTACGTACCCTTGATGACTGCACGACACGAAGATTTAGAGCTACCATGGGCCCGTCAACACCGACATTGGACTGTTGATGACTGGAAACATGTTGCCTGGTCGAAAGAGTCTCATTTCAAATTGTATCGAGGGGATGGACGTACAGGTATGGAGACTACCTTATGAATCCATGGACCCCTCATATCAGCAGAGGACTGTTTAAGCTGGTGGAGGCTCTGTAATACACTACTGGCCATTAAAATTGATACCTCACAAGGATGACGTGCTACAGACGCTAAATTTAACCGACAGGAAGAAAATGCTGCGATATGCAAATGATTAACTTTTCAGAGCATGAACACAAGGTTGGCGCCGGTGGCTACACCTACAACGTGCTGACATGAGAAAGGTTTCCAACCGATTTCTCATACACAAACAGCAGTTGACCGGCGTTGCCAGGTGAACGTTGTTGTGATGCCTCGTGTAAGGAGGAGAAATGCGTAACATCACGTTTCCGACTTTGATAAAGGTCAGATTGTAGCCTATCGCGATTGCGGTTTACCTTATGGCGACATCGTTGCTCGCTTTGGTCGAGATCCAATGACTGCTACCAGAATATGGAATCGGTGGGTTCAGGAGGGTAATATGGAACGAGTTGTTGGATCCCAACGGCCTCGTATCACTATAGTTCAATTCTTTTATCTTGGCGGCTCGCGCATGCCCGCCCAGACGCGTGAGATTGCTGCGTTGCCAGTTGCACACGACGCACGCGCTAAGAGAAGCAGCGCCTTTGTATAGTATAGTTCGCAAGCTTACGTTTACGGGGGAGCGCGCAGTTCATGAAGTAAAGCCACCACGGCCGCATTAACCCTTTCGCTGCTACAGAGACGTGCTCCCCACATTCCGCGCTGTGCGCGATTTTGTCACTGCACTGCTCGCCTGTGCTGACACATGGTGTTCTGACTGCTTAGACACTCTAGTCAGTCGATTCCACAAAAACTATTTGGCCGAAAAATTAGATTTTTACACATCTTCTTGACTGATACCTTGCCCCCCATAAATGACTTAATTTTGTTTCGATGTTCAACGCAGTTATTATGCAGCATTAAATATAGTAACTCATTGCACGAAATTTTGAAGAGTTTGCAGAGGTAAAAGTCCATAGAGTATACTTTCCGTATCGTCGATTTTAGTTGCCACAATGTTGAGAATGAAATGTGGACAAGATACCTAAATTTCATATAAAATTTACTGTATAACAATATCTCATTTAATTTAAGTACCACATAGGTGTCGTATGTAATATTGAGAAATATTCCGTCTTTCGCGACTGTAACAAAAGTTTTATTTACACCGGGCACGTTTGGCTTTATTTTAAAGCACTTCAATCAATCAAAAGGAAGTAGGTAAAATACATTAAACAAAACTGTGGACTTACACAAACATCAGGACTTGAATATACCGTCTATCAGTGAAGTGCTCTGAGCTATATCAAATATAATTTTTGAGTGTGGCACACACAAACAGCATTTATTTGCTAAAACACTGATCAGCCGACACAAACGTTGAATGTTGTGTTACCGCAGTACAAAACTACGAAAGGTGACTTGGCAATGGAGGAGACAAAATACTGTCCACTGCAGATGCTTCAAAAGAGAGAAACGCGTCTGGTCTAAATAAGTCGCTTATTACAGTTGCAGAAGAGGAATATATTTCAATACCAATGGTAAAACTTCGACTGTGGAACAAAAACAAGAAAGAGAACATGAGTACCATTGTGTATGTGCCATACCTTTCATCGATGGAAGTGCTTTAAAATAAAGCCAAATGCTCCCAGTGTAAATAAAACTTTTGTTACAGTCGCGAAAGATGAAATATTTCTTATTATTACATACGACACCTATGTGGTACTTAAATTAAATGAGATATTGTTATACAGTAAATTTTATGCGAAATTTAGGTATCTTGTCCACATTTCATTCTCAACATTGTGGCAACTAAAATCGACCATACGGAAAGTATACGCTATGGACTTGTACCTCTGCAAACTCTTCAAAAT
Source organism: Schistocerca nitens (assembly GCF_023898315.1). Taxonomy (NCBI): domain Eukaryota; kingdom Metazoa; phylum Arthropoda; class Insecta; order Orthoptera; family Acrididae; genus Schistocerca; species Schistocerca nitens. The sequence continues at coordinate 583,217,329 of NC_064618.1, forward strand.
TTCGTGCAATGGTTTACTACATTTAATGCTGCACAATAACTGGGTTGAACATCGAAACAAAATTAAGTCATTTATGGGGGGAAGGTAACAGTCAAGAAGATGTGTAAAAATCTAATTTTTGGGCCAAATAGTTTTTGTGAAATTGAATGATAAGTGTGTCAAAGCAGTGGGAACACCACGTGTCTGCACAGGCGAGCAGTGCAGTGATGACAAAATCGCGCACAGCGCGGAATGCGGGGAGCACGTGTCTGCAGTAGCGAAAGGGTTAATGAAGAGACAAAGCACTAGAAATTTCAAAAAATTGCATTCAAAAGAAAAAAATCCGTGAAGTAAGAGACTTCGATATTGTTTTTAAATAAAGAAAATAATAAGCACCACACAACGTTTGAACTCTTCATCTTTCGCTTACTGACCCAACATCTTAGCCGTTACGCCAACGCAGCCCGTCCTACAATGTTTCTCCATGAGGACTCTTAACACGTCACGCAGAATACTGACAAACACTGTTGGTATGACTATGAATTACTCACACTTCGTCGAAGTAAAATAGGAAATAAACAATTACCGCTGTTCTTTATTGCGAAAAAGCGGTTCGTGAGATTGATACAAACACCTTTCCTTGCTATCGCCTGAATTAGGAGTCTTATTGCTTGTTTGGTTTAATTAATTAATAGAATATGAAGCAATAGGGCTAAAACTGAAGACACTCGTCCGTGCTCTGCTCTGCAGTCGAGATCTGGCAACGTCGTTCTCTGTTCATTGGCTGACTGTGTTTCGTGACGTTAGATGCGCAGAACGAACCTAAACTCGACCGCCAACATAAATGACGCGCACTTTAGCAGTCGAGATGACAGGCATCTTATCCACATAGCTGTAATGGACCGTGCAGCCACGTCTCGATCCCTGAGTCAACAGATGGGGCTGTTTGCAAGACAACAAACATCTGTACGAACAGTTCATCGACGATTGCAGCCACATGGACTATCAGCTTGGAGACCATGGCTGCGGTTAGCCTTGACGCTGCACCACAGACAGGAGCGCCTGCGATGGTGTACTCAACGACGAACCTGGGTGCACGAATGGCAAACTGTAATTTTTTGGGATGAATCCAGGTTCTGTTTACAGCATCATGATAGTCGCATCCGTGTTTGGCGACATTGCGGTGAACGCACATTGGAAGCATGTATTCGTCATCGCCATACTGGCGTATCACCCTGCGTGATGGTATGGGGTGCCATTGTTTACACGTCTCGGTCACCTCTTGTTCACGTTGACGGCACTTTGAACAATGGACGTTACATCTGAGATGTGTTACGACCCGTGGCTCAACCCTTCATTCGATCCCTGCGAAACCCTACATTTCAGCAGGATAATGCACGACCGCATGTTGCAGGTCCTGTACGGGCCTTTCTGGATACAGAAAATGTTCGACTGCTGCCCTGGCCAGCACATTCTCCAGATCTCTCACCGATTGAAAACGTCTGGTCAAGGGTGGCCAAGCAACTGGCTCATCACAATACGCCAGTCACTACTCGTTATGAACTGTGGTATCGTGTTGAAGCTGCATGGGCAGCTGTACCTGTAAACGCCATCCAAGCTCTGTTTGACTCAATGCCCAGGTGTATCAAAGCCGTTATTACGGCCAGAGGTGGTTGTTGTATGTACTGATTTCTCAGGATCTATGTACCCAAATTGCATGAAAATGTAATCACATGTCAGTTCTAGTATAATATATTTGTCCAATGAATACCCGTTTATAATCTCCTTTTCTTCTTGGTGTAGAAATTTTAATGGCCAGTAGTGTAGAATTAGGCATGTGCAGTTGGAGTGATATGGAACCCTGATATGGACCCTGAAAGGTGACACATACGTAAGCATCCTGTCTGATCACCTGCAACCATTCACGTCCATTGTGCATTATGACGTACTTGGGCAATTCCAGCAGGACAACGTGACACCTCACACGCCCAGAATCACTACAGACTGGCCCCAGGAACACGTATCTGAGTTTAAACATTTCCGCTGGCCGCCGAACTCCTCAGACATGAACGGTACTGAGCATATCTGGAATGCCTTGCAACGTGCTGCTCAGAAGGGATCTCCTCAGCCTCGTACTCTTACAGATTTATGGATAACCCTACAGGATTAATGGTGTCAGTTCCTCCAGCAATACTTCAGACGTTAGTTGAGTCCCTGCCATGTTGTGTTGCGGCACTTCTGAGTGCTCGTGAGAGCCCTACATAATATTAGGCAGGTGTATCGGTTTATTTCGCTGTTCGCTTACTAGTTACAATTAGTTTACACTGAGCCACTTCGTCAAAACGCGTTTTGCCTAGTTAAAACTAGTTTTAACTGACTTTCGCTTTTGACCCGCAGTAAATTCTAGTTGTAACTAAGGCTATCAGTGTCAACTAGTTTCAACTAGTAAGAACGCGTTCTAACTAAACTAGACAGAACTAGTTTTCACTAAATTTATTTAGGGGCAAATATTAAAATTAAGAGCAACTACGTGTTGATTGAAATAAAAACAGCATTTTTGTATTGTGCAATGCAACATTTACTGAGATTTTGATCATACATCTAAGTCATTAATATTAACTACAGCAATACAAAAATAACCGTACACTGAAGAAACATTTTAAGGAACATTACAGAGTCATATTAAAGTATTAGTTACGAAAGTGGAAACAAAATAATACTACAGTAAAAGTATATTAATTACTCACACATTTGACAAAAGTTGCTACAGTCCTAATAAAAGAGAAAAGTATGACAAAAATTTAACAATTAAATTTTTATTATTTGTTATTGCAAGTCAAACTGTCGTGAGATTTTGAGTTACAAAGGTTTCCTTTTTTCCCTACAAAAGCACCTTTTTGAAATACATGCGTTCTTACACAGACAGCGAACAAATCCTTGTCCTGATCCTAAGGCTGACATCTTGGCAGCAGTTCTTAATGATACCTTTGTCTTGGCACGTCTTCCAGCAGCAAGAATTTCTCTTTGGACACGTCGAATTCGGATCTCGAAGAGAACTTTTAATTCGCCTGTTTGAAAGGCGATTAGGTACGTAATACATGTTATAAAATATATTACAATATAAGTATTAAAACTTAAAATATTAATTAATTACTTGAATAGTTAGCAACATTTTCAGAGCATTAAATCAATGAAGCGATGAATATGTCTGGCATTTGCCCTTAATTATTGGAATCAACTCAGAAATACATACCTGCAATACAATTTGTCGAGTATACCACATTTAGTTCCAGTCTTGTGGAAGCCCTGTTCATCTTTCTGAAGAACAACTCCAACAATATGTGGGACATCTGCTTTTGCTCTGTTGATAACAGGAATCGGTATAATTATATTGTCACTGATTTCTACAGTGGCGTGTATTGAATCTGAAGCCATCTTCATTCTTTTGGCCTGTTTCGTCAGGTTTTCATGAGCGTTTTCTCAAGCTGTTGGTATTTGAGATTGTCGTTTCGTAATAGCTTCAGCTTCTGGATCTTCGTGACAAGCTGGAGTTATTTGAAGCTCTGCATTCGTACTAGCTACGGCTTCTGGATCCTCTTGATTGGCTGCTCCTGTTGTTTGTATATGTGAACTGGGCAAAGCTTCTGCATCTTCTTGTCTGGCTGCAGCTGTAATCTGTCCATTGCTACTATTTATAACTGCTGTCTCCTCTGAGTCGTGGGATAGTTCCAGTTCATGAGGTGTCTCATTTACTACGTCTACCACATTAATTTTAGTTAAAGCCCCTTCAAGATCATTTTCATCTTGTATCACCTTAATAACATCTAGAGGCAAACTCGAAGTCATAAGCACTACTCTTGGTTCTGTGCCAAACATAGATTTGTAAGGTGTTTGCTTGATACCAGAATGATATGTCCGATTTTTCATAAACTGTACAAAGCGAAGACCGTTAGACCAGTTGGTGGTAATGTTGCCTTACATCCATGAAGCCAATATGTTTTCACCGTCTTGGTTGGCACCTTCAACAGAACCTTGGCTTTGGTTGTGCCTCGGTTTTCCGTGAAGCAGTTTACACTCAGGCCAAAATACAGCAAGCTCGTTTAAGACAGAATTAATAAATTCTCTGTGGTTGTCAGTGTGTAAAATACAAGGAGCACCAAATGTCAAAAATATATCTCCTAAATTATGTGCCACTTCCACTGCCGTCTAACTTTGAAGTACACGTAACAAAACAAATTTTGTGAAGTGGTCCTGATGCATCATTACATACTTAAATCCACGATCTTCTTGAGTTTGCATGTCGATCAGATCAACTTGGCAACGACTGTTCATTTCTGAATGAAGTATAGGTTTCGAAAAATGCCCCCTTTCCTTAATGCTCTTTTTGCGCTGACAAGTTTCGCACATAGACAGATAAATGTTTATCATCTCCACTGTTATGTTTGCATGTTTTCTAGAAGATTCAACCTTTAATCTGTCTCGATCGCCATGACCAACGGCCTGATGAGCTGCTTTGATAATGTAGAAAATTTCTTCGACAGATAAGTAGTACTGCACAGGGTCTTTTCTTGTCACTATCTTCCCGGTCCCACAAATATTAATAACCTCGAATCGATTTAATCTTCTGTACTGCTTCTGTGTCTTTATCTCAGCTGATTGTGCTTCTTCAATTTCGTCCACTAATTTATCGTTAGATTCTTTTGTCATAACGTTGTAGTGGTTCTCTCTTTTGTCGTGTTCTTCAATCTGTAACATCCTTCTCACAAATTCTTTTTTCCATTGCCTTACTTGATTTAGATCTGCCGCGAAAAATACGTACAAGCTGATCTGCACGTGCTTAACCACTCGATCGTGTAGTTTGCTGTGGCGAAAAACACCCAGTGGCGGTCTATTGTCAGCCGCTGCAGCGCTGCACAGGCGTGAGTTTTGGCGTCTAGAACTGTTCCCGCGCGTGCAATTCTTTCCGCGCCTCTAGCGCTTATTGTAGCGGCATGTATTTGACACGCTTATGTCCGATTCTTGTGGGGGCAATCGATTATCTAACAACCGAATAACTAACAATTCGAAGGTTTTCACAGTAGTAACGCTGTTCCAGAATTAAAAATATTTATTATTAATTTTTATATAACGAGTAAGGGTTTTAGTGGTAGATCTAAAGGAAACACACTTTCTTGAAGAATATTCATTAGAAATGACTCTTTGCATCGTATAGCTCAAAGCATGGTATTGCACAAAATACAACATCGCACTCTTCACAATGCACACGTGTTTCTATTCTTGTTTTTTCCGTTGTCATCCAGTTTGCAACAACACTCGCCATTCTCGTGTCGGCGCCTTCTTGTTTTCACTATCTGGAATATCTTTGGATGTATGAACAATATTCCAATAAATATTGCATTGCACAATACAAAAACGCTGTTTTCTTATTACAATCAATAACAATATTCTCAATTTGAATATTTGCCTCTAAATAAATTTAGTGAAAACTAGTTCTGTCTAGTTTAGCTAGAACGCGTTCTTACTAGTTGATACTAATAGCCTTAGCTACAACTAGAATTTACTGCTGATCAAAAGCGAAAGTCAGTTAAAAGTAGTTTTAACTAGGAAAACATGTTTGGGCGAAGTGGCTCAGTAAAAACTAGTTTTAATTAATAAGAACGCATCTAACTAAAAACGGGCTTTGACTGTAAGACACACAGATATATATATATATATATATATATATATATATATATATATATATATATATATGGAAATTGAAATAAGAACACCGTGAATTCATTGTCCCAGGAAGGGGAAACTTTATTGACACATTCCTGGGGTCAGATACATCACATGATCACACTGACAGAACCACAGGCACATAGACACAGGCAACAGAGCATGCACAATGTCGGCACTAGTACAGTGTATATCCACCTTTCGCAGCAATGCAGGCTGCTATTCTCCCATGGAGACGATCGTAGAGATGCTGGATGTAGTCCTGTGGAACGGCTTGCCATGCCATTTCCACCTGGCGCCTCAGTTGGACCAGCGTTCGTGCTGGACGTGCAGACCGCGTGAGACGACGCTTCATCCAGTCCCAAACATGCTCAATGGGGGACAGATCCGGAGATCTTGCTGGCCAGGGTAGTTGACTTACACCTTCTAGAGCACGTTGGGTGGCACGGGATACATGCGGACGTGCATTGTCCTGTTGGAACAGCAAGTTCCCTTGCCGGTCTAGGAATGGTAGAACGATGGGTTCGATGATGGTTTGGATGTACCGTGTACTATTCAGTGTCCCCTCGACGATCACCAGTGGTGTACGGCCAGTGTAGGAGATCGCTCCCCACACCATGATGCCGGGTGTTGGCCCTGTGTGCCTCGGTCGTATGCAGTCCTGATTGTGGCGCTCACCTGCACGGCGCCAAACACGCATACGACCATCATTGGCACCAAGGCCGAAGCGACTCTCATCGCTGAAGACGACACGTCTCCATTCGTCCCTCCATTCACGCCTGTCGCGACACCACTGGAGGCGGGCTGCACGATGTTGGGGCGTGAGCGGAAGACGGCCTAACGGTGTGCGGGACCGTAGCCCAGCTTCATGGAGACGGTTGCGAATGGTCCTCGCCGATACCCCAGGAACAACAGTGTCCCTAATTTGCTGGGAAGTGGCGGTGCGGTCCCCTACGGCACTGCGTAGGATCCTACGGTCTTGGCGTGCATCCGTGCGTCGCTGCGGTCCGGTCCCAGGTCGACGGGCACGTGCACCTTCCGCCGACCACTGGCGACAACATCGATGTACTGTGGAGACCTCACGCCCCACGTGTTGAGCAATTCGGCGGTACGTCCACCCGGCCTCCCGCATGCCCAATATACGCCCTGGCTCAAAGTCCGTCAACTGCACATACGGTTCACGTCCACGCTGTCGCGGCATGCTACCAGTGTTAAAGACTGCGATGGAGCTCCGTATGCCACGGCAAACTGGCTGACACTGACGGCGGCGGTGCACAAATGCTGCGCAGCTAGCGCCATTCGACGGCCAACACCGCGGTTCCTGGTGTGTCCGCTGTGCCGTGCGTGTGATCATTGCTTGTATAGCCCTCTCGCAGTGTCCGGAGCAAGTATGGTGGGTCTGACACACCGGTGTCAATGTGTTCTGTTTTCCATTTCCAGGAGTGTATATACTACTGGCCATTAAAATGGCTACACCAAGAAGAAATGCAGATGATAAACGGGTTTTCATTGAACAAATATATTGTACTAGAACTGACATGTGATTACACTGTCACGCAATTTGGGTGCATAGATCCTGAGAAATCAGTACCCAGAACAACCCACCTCTGGCCATAATAACGGCTTTGATACACCTGGGCATTGAGTCAAACAGAGCTTGGATGGCGTGTGCAGGTACAGCTGCCCATGCAGCTTCAACACGATACCACATTTCATCAAGAGTAGTGACTGGCGTATTGTGACGAGCGAGGTGCTCGCCACCATTGACCAGACGTTTTCAATTGGTTAGAGATCTGGAGAATGTGCTGGCCAGGGCAGCAGCCGAACATTTTCTGTATCCAGAAAGGCTCGTACAGGACCTGCAACATGCGGTCGTGCATTATCCTGCTGAAATGTAGGGATTCGCAAGGATCATATGAAGGGTACAGCCACGGGTTGAAACACATCTGAAATGTAACGTCCACTGTTCAAAGTGCCATCAATGCGAACAAGAGGTGACCGAGACGTGTAACCAATAGCAGCCCATACCGTCACGCAGGGCGATATGCCAGTATGGCGATGACGAATACACGCTTCCAATGTGCGTTCATTGCGATGTCGCCAAACACGGATGCGGCCATCATGATGCTGTAAACAGAACCTGGATTCATCCGAAAAAATTACGTTCTGCCTTTCGTGCACCCAGGTTCGTCTTTTAGTACACCATCTCCGGCGCTCCTGTCTGTGATGCAGTGTCAAGGGTAACCGCAGCCATAGTCTCCGAGCTGATAGTCCATGCTGCTGCAAACGCCGTCGAACTGTTCGTACAGATGGTTGTTGTCTTGCAAACGTCCCCATCTGTTGACTCAGGGATCGAGATGTGGCTGCACGATCCGTTACAGTCATGCGGATAAGATGCCTGTAATCACGACTGCCAGTAATACGCTGCCATTGAGATCCAACACGGCGTTCCGTATTACCCTCCTGAACCCACCGATTCCATATTTTGTTAACAGTCATTGAGTCTCGACCAACGCGAGCAGCAATGTCACGATACGATAAACCGCAATCGCGACAGGCTACAATCCGACCTTTACCAAAGTCGGAAACGTGATGGTACCCGTCTCTCCTCCTTACACGAGGCATCACAAAAGCGTTTCACCAGGCAACGCTGTGTATGAAAAATCGGTAGGAAACTTTCCTCATGTCAGCATGTTGTAGGTGTCGCCACCGGCGCCAACCTTGTATGAATGCTCTGAAAAGCCAATCATTTGCATATCACAGCATCTTCTTCTTGTCGGTTAAATTCCACGTCTGCCTTATATATATATATATATATATATATATATATATATATATATATATATATATATATATATATATGTGTGTGTGTGTGTGTGTGTGTGTGTGTGTGTGTGTGTGTGTGTGTGTGTGTCTGTTTGTTTGTGTGTGTGTTAGTTCACTAATCTCATGTTCTTTTTGTCCACTTTATTTTACAGTAGGAAAAAATTTTCAGTTTTGTCGTCATGGGGTGCTAACGGGCCACCTCAGTGGTCATCAAACTGCAGCTCATGGGCCATATGCGGTCCCCATATGTTTTTGGTATGGCCTACAGTTTTTAGCCAAATGGTTCAAATGGCTCTGAGCACTATGGGACTTAACATCTGAGGTCATCAGTCCCGTAGAACTACTTAAACCTAACTAACCCAAGGACATCACACACATCCATGCCCGAGGTAGGATTCGAACCTGCGACCGTAGCGGCCGTGCGGTTCCAGACCGAAGCGCCTACAACCGCTCGGCTACACCGGCCGGCGTTTTTAGCCACATCTTACAGTAATGTACATGTAATAACTAAGATCCAGATCCGAAAACGTCGCCTAGCGTTAATAGCGTATGCAGACTGTAGCATTGGTGAATTCGACTGTGAGTGAAGTAATACCGGCCGCTTGCCTCGTGGGACAGGGTTCAATGGCGTGGTCACTGCAGGGTTATAGGATGCAAGTTGGGTAATATTTTACTGTTTGTCATGCAGTGCTGACAACGTATAAGCACATATGCCTTGTATTGATTAGCTGCTATGGTATAAATTTCAAACGTAAGTAACATGAATTCATGAGTATGCATTATAAGAGACAGTCATCTTCAAATGTGGTACTTATCGGTAGCACGGAATATACACTCCTGGAAATGGAAAAAAGAACACATTGACACCGGTGTGTCAGACCCACCATACTTGCTCCGGACACTGCGAGAGGGCTGTACAAGCAATGATCACACGCACGGCACAGCGGACACACCAGGAACCGCGGTGTTGGCCGTCGAATGGCGCTAGCTGCGCAGCATTTGTGCACCGCCGCCGACAGTGTCAGCCAGTTTGTCGTGACATACGGAGATCCATCGCAGTCTTTAACACTGGTAGCATGCCGCGACAGCGTGGACGTGAACCGTATGTGCAGTTGACGGACTTTGAGCGAGGGCGTATAGTGGGCATGCGGGAGACCGGGTGGACGTACCGCCGAATTGCTCAACACGTGGGGCGTGAGGTCTCCACAGTACATCGATGTTGTCGCCAGTGGTTGACGGAAGGTGCACGTGCCCGTCGACCTGGGACCGGACCGCAGCGACGCACGGATGCACGCCAAGACCGTAGGATCCTACGCAGTGCCGTAGGGGACCGCACTGCCACTTCCCAGCAAATTAGGGACACTGTTGCTCCTGGGGTATCGGCGAGGACCATTCGCAACCGTCTCCATGAAGCTGGGATACGGTCCCGCACACCGTTAGGCCGTCTTCCGCTCACGCCCCAACATCGTGCAGCCCGCCTCCAGTGGTGTCGCGACAGGCGTGAATGGAGGGACGAATGGAGACGTGTCGTCTTCAGCGATGAGAGTCGCTTCTGCCTTGGTGCCAATGATGGTCGTATGCGTGTTTGGCGCCGTGCAGGTGAGCGCCACAATCAGGACTGCATACGACCGAGGCACACAGGGCCAACACCCGGCATCATGGTGTGGGGAGCGATCTCCTACACTGGCCGTACACCACTGGTGATCGTCGAGGGGACACTGAATAGTGCACGGTACATCCAAACCGTCATCGAACCCATCGTTCTATCATTCCTAGACCGGCAAGGGAACTTGCTGTTCCAACAGGACAATGCACGTCCGCATGTATCCCGTGCCACCCAACGTGCTCTAGAAGGTGTAAGTCAACTACCCTGGCCAGCAAGATCTCCGGATCTGTCCCCCATTGAGCATGTTTGGGACTGGATGAAGCGTCGTCTCACGCGGTCTGCTCGTCCAGCACGAACGCTGGTCCAACTGAGGCGCCAGGTGGAAATGGCATGGCAAGCCGTTCCACAGGACTACATCCAGCATCTCTACGATCGTCTCCATGGGAGAATAGCAGCCTGCATTGCTGCGAAAGGTGGATATACACTGTACTAGTGCCGACATTGTGCATGCTCTGTTGCCTGTGTCTATGTGCCTGTGGTTCTGTCAGTGTGATCATGTGATGTATCTGACCCCAGGAATGTGTCAATAAAGTTTCCCCTTCCTGGGAAAATGAATTCACGGTGTTCTTATTTCAATTTCCAGGAGTGTAGAATTAAATTACGGCTGTTATAGTACAATGGAATGAGTAGAAGAAAAACAACATGTCACTGAGACTGGCAACAGTCTGAAACAGAAACAGTCCACACGAAACGTTCCAAATGGTACCAATTCATTGGTAATTTGGTATTGGAAGTCAACTTATCATGCTCTTCGTATAGCTGGTCAAATGGGTTCTCATAACATACTATTTATTTAGATTACCAATTAATAATAAGATCACTACATATGCTGCCCAAAGAGCCACCTCAAGTAGTGGGACAAAGACATCATCAGCGTGATTTGTTGGTGGTGGTTGCCTGCATTCAGGGGCAGATATAAATTCAGTTGCAAATGTATTGTTCTCTTTTGATTGACAGGTCCTTAACCTATTGTTCTGCTAAGTGGATTATGACCCCCTTTGGATAATCCTTCCTTTTGATTGACAGGTCCTTAACCTGTTGTTCTTCCACCCATACGCCTCCCTTTCATCCTCCCTCTCCCCTTCTTCTCCCCTATCCCTCTGGGTACTCACCATGCCAATACAAGCACACTTCTGATATAAATTTGATTGACCAATTATTTAAATTGATAAATTAATGAAACCCTCATTCTTGTAAGCCCCCAGATCTTCCCCACCTGTCCCCCTTCTTGAAATTGGTGGGAAATCAGTCTGTGCTGGAGAGGAAGAATCTCATGATGAGAAAGTCAATTATATAGAATAGTATCTACTGCGTGTTTTTAAAATTCAACTTGATGGTCAGGATCTCACTTTCGTTTGATAGGAAAAGGTCACATCCAAAAACTAAATGCCCTAATTACGTAATAATAATGCTGCAGATCGGAGATGTCAACTTACTGGAAAATTTTCGATTGTGTGTCCTCCCCATGACATGCAGAGATCGACCAAGCTAGTGCACAATACCACAAGCAGAGGACATTCCACCCCAGCACCCTTTGCCGCATCGCCCCCACTCCCCTGAGAAAAATTGGTAGGAAAAAGACTCATACTGTGCATGAGATTCAAATCAAGGTCAATAACATATTGGAACATTTTCTTTTATTTAATCAGTTGTGGTAGACAGGTTTCACCCATTTGGGTAGACAATATGACTCTATCCCCCAACCTTGCTCCCCATGAGATAATAACTGAAATCACCAGGGAATGGAATGAAGTGTGGTATACTAACCACCTTTTGGTGTCTCCTGTGTGTGTGTGTCTATCATCAGGGAATCGCCATGAAGCTCCAATGTCCTAATTACAGATAATGTTACTAAATTCCACCCACCACGAATTGGATATGGGTCTCCTTTGATCTTGTGGTCCTCAAACACAGCATCAAATAGTGGCGTTCTGTTAATCGGCAAATTTCAGACTCACTTCATGTCTCTGTCTCTCTTAAGTGGTCTGTGTGAACCAACGTCTCTAACCATTGTTGCCTAACGCTGGAGACAAAGGGATAGCTGACGCAATTTCGATGTCAAAAATAGATTGAAATAATACATATGCACTACCCAATCGAATTAATTGTTTAACAATTTTCAGTAGTCAAATACATCGCTTAAACCACTCACCTCCACCATACAGTATCCTTCTTCATAATAAAACATATTTTAAACGCCTGAGTATCACACACAAACATTATGCACGTCGAGTAATGAAATTTCCATCACAAATAGATCGTAGCGCTAAATACACTCCTGGAAATGGAAAAAAGAACACATTGACACCGGTGTGTCAGACCCACCATACTTGCTCCGGACACTGCGAGAGGGCTATACAAGCAATGATCACACGCACGGCACAGCGGACACACCAGGAACCGCGGTGTTGGCCGTCGAATGGCGCTAGCTGCGCAGCATTTGTGCACCGCCGCCGTCAGTGTCAGCCAGTTTGCCGTGGCATACGGAGCTCCATCGCAGTCTTTAACACTGGTAGCATGCCGCGACAGCGTGGACGTGAACCGTATGTGCAGTTGACAGACTTTGAGCGAGGGTGTATAGTGGGCATGAGGGAGGCCGGGTGGACGTACCGCCGAATTGCTCAACACGTGGGGCGTGAGGTCTCCACAGTACATCGATGTTGTCGCCAGTGGTCGGCGGAAGGTGCACGTGCCCGTCGACCTGGGACCGGACTGCAGCGACGCACGGATGCACGCCAAGACCGTAGGATCCTACACAGTTCCGTAGGGGACCGCACCGCCACTTCCCAGCAAATTAGGGACACTGTTGCTCCTGGGGTATCGGCGAGGACCATTCGCAACCGTCTCCATGAAGCTGGGCTACGGTCCCGCACACCGTTAGGCCGTCTTCCGCTCACGCCCCAACATCGTGCAGCCCGCCTCCAGTGGTGTCGCGACAGGCGTGAATGGAGGGACGAATGGAGACGTGTCGTCTTCAGCGATGAGAGTCGCTTCTGCCTTGGTGCCAATGATGGTCGTATGCGTGTTTGGCGCCGTGCAGGTGAGCGCCACAATCAGGACTGCATACGACCGAGGCACACAGGGCCAACACCCGGCATCATGGTGTGGGGAGCGATCTCCTACACTGGCCGTACACCACTGGTGATCGTCGAGGGGACACTGAATAGTGCACGGTACATCCAAACCATCATCGAACCCATCGTTCTACCATTCCTAGACCGGCAAGGGAACTTGCTGTTCCAACAGGACAATGCACGTCCGCATGAATCCCGTGCCACCCAACGTGTTCTAGAAGGTGTAAGTCAACTACCCTGGCCAGCAAGATCTCCGGATCTGTCCCCCATTGAGCATGTTTGGGACTGGATGAAGCGTCGTCTCACGCGGTCTGCACGTCCAGCACGAACGCTGGTCCAACTGAGGCGCCAGGTGGAAATGGCATGGCAAGCCGTTCCACAGGACTACATCCAGCATCTCTACGATCGTCTCCATGGGAGAATAGCAGCCTGCATTGCTGCGAAAGGTGGATATACACTGTACTAGTGCCGACATTGTGCATGCTCTGTTGCCTGTGTCTATGTGCCTGTGGTTCTGTCAGTGTGATCATGTGATGTATCTGACCCCAGGAATGTGTCAATAAAGTTTCCCCTTCCTGGGACAATGAATTCACGGTGTTCTTATTTCAATTTCCAGGAGTGTATATCTGAGGTCTTGCATGCACCGACTTTTGAGAAACAAACACCCTCCTCCATGACAATGTATGCTCTACACATATCTGATGAAAAAAGTTCTGCTTCTTGCTCAAAGCCACGATCACGAAGTGTGCTGTCGACTGACTGCTGGGTAACACCGTCCACACAGGCTAGGAGAAAGAGACACGCCTGTGCTGGCTATGCCTGCCCATGCGGAATGCATGCATGCATTCAGTACACCTATCGGAAAGAATAAACTGATCAATCGGAATTTTTACATTGCGATTGGGGTTTTAAAGCTCTACAGATTTCCTAAATGAGTTCTCTACACAATTGGAAGGAGGAAGGCCTACTGCATGGTAGATAAGACAACAGCAAATACCACTACAAGACAGAGTCCACTGTCATGTAATGAGAAGCTCCAAACACGTCACATTTAAACCACAATTCAATCCATAGTGAAATGTTGTCATATATCGATGTCACAGATCGCTATCAATCGGGAATTTGGCGTCGCGACTAGATTTTTGAAGCACTATGTAGTTGCTAAATTGATTCCCCCTGCTATATTCGGAAGGAGGAGGTCCTACTGCATGATAGGATAGAGACAACAGCAAATACTATTGCAAGACAGAGTCCATTGCGATGTATTGAGAAGCACTAAATATGACACACTTAAACCATGACCTAGTGCATAGCAGTAGTTGCTGTGGGTAGTTGTCGGAGGTCGCTGGAACACTCACACATCCCACGTACTCACCTCGCAGATGTCCACACAAACAGCGCGCCCATCCCCTTGTACACTGACGGTGCTGAGCGTGGATGAGAACTATCGCCATATTTGCAGTGCAGCTGTGGATGCGCGTGTTTGCCAGAGTGTACCACCCCCGGTAACAGAGGTCATTTGGGGATGATTGGAGTGGTAGGAATTCGAATGTTATCATTATGTCTGACGCAAACGTCCATCATTTTGAATCCTCTCTCGCAATACACACACATCAGCTTCTGTCGTGCTCACCAGCAAACTGGTCTCTTCTCCATCCGTTGCTGCCGTGGGCAAGAACAGACAGGTCGGCGCATTCCTTGTAACTGGACCAGGCTGAGCTAATCTGTTACTTCTGGTTGCCAACTCCTCGTGAGAGCCATTGCAACCAGCTGCAGTGCACTGCTAAACAAGCAACTGCAGCTTGGTCATACAAAGCAGTTTTAATAGTTCCACCCAACGTAGACCCACCAGTTTAAAAATCCACTTTACCAAATCTGAGGCAACGATGTTGTTGAGCATACACCATGAATTTTTCATGCTAAATGTAGATTCTTCCCGTTTATACGAGTCATTTTCGGAGATAGAAGAAATCGGACAATACACGCTTTTTCACATCGCTAATGTAGCGTTACTGGTTGTGAAAATCATGTATAGGACTACGGCATAGGCCATATTCATTCGAAGTGTTATTTCATCAGCTAGAAAAATATCTTTTCTTCTCTATCATCAGAGGAGTAGAATATTAAACTCATTTTCGGCTAACGATGGAGTGCTAAAATCTACCAGTCGGAGGACACCTCCTTACTTTTGGATTCTCTCTTAGGGTAAAAGCATACAGGAGTTGCAAATATATGGTTTATACTATGTATAGCTTTACAAACTCAGTAATACATCTGATTTTATTAGGATGGTCGTCTTTCCCTGTGTAGGTGAGAGATTCAAACATTGTTCAAAGATATCACCACGAGGAAAAAAAAGGCCAAGTCAAGAATCATATCTGTGGTGCCATAGCTATTGGCTCCACATTCCAGGCGTGTCACTGATATCCAACTGATAGGCTAATTAATTAAATTGATCATGAAAGTCACTATGCATGGCGAGTAATTTATGTTTTTCTGTAGTCAGATTACACTCACTAGGTAGATCAAATGGATTCCCAGGACGGAAGATGACGTTCTTTTCGAGGAACACTGTTGAGAACCAACATTTGAAGATGATCACAGAAGGAATCAACTGAGGGCAACATACATTTCGTGTAGGGACTGCACTATTAAAAACACGATTTTAACTACTGTGTTACCTTCACCCTGCATAAAAAGTGAGTTTGGTTCTACAGGCACACACAGGAGTCGCTAATAGCATTACGCGTTCTTGTAGAAATGCTGTCTGCAATTTGGAATCAAATCTATCTGGTCAACCACATACTTGCGTTGGATCCTATGTAATTGTCTTTCAATGATTACAGCCACTGGTGAATAATATTCATATCATTTTCATATCTTGAAACGATTCACCTTTTTGGAACCTATTTGCTACAGAAAAAACTCCAACATGGCTTTAGACAGTCACTCTGCATCCTATAACTGTTCCTCTGTCTCTGTCCCGCCCCCCGCCCCCATGCAGCTCACCTATGTGATCATGCCAGTTTAAGTCAGAACTGAAGTCGGAGAGCGTTTTATCTACCTTCTGCTACACCCCATGAAGAAACAGGTATAGCTGAGTTAATGCGACAGGACTGTCTTTTTTGGCCACTCGGTGGAAATGGTAACATTTGGTCATAGCTTTCTCCTGCAACATGAGATCATATAACAAACAGTATGGGAACTAAAAGAAGGATGAAGAATTTGTTACTGCATTGTGATGCCTGTGCTGAGTGAAGTGGCCACTGTCTGAGGTGCCATGTCACAGAATGCGTGGCCCTGTCCCACTGGAGGTTCGAGTCCTCCCTCAGGCATTGGTGTGTGTGTTGTTCTTAGCGTAAGTTAGTTTAAGTCTAGCGACCGATGCCCTCAGCAGTTACGGCCCTCACGAATTGACACACATTTGAACATTTTTTGTGATGCCTTTCCAAATAACATACAGGTACTACAGTCTGAAGGTGGTCTGAATCCCTCAGGACATTATCTCTATCATCGTTATTTTGTACCATTCAACAGAAAAACAACTACAAACTATAGAAGCTCTTCTAATCTCATCCAACAGAGAACTCAATAAGATTTTACTGCCTCTCTCTCTCTTCCGAAATATCAAAAACAAATACCGCCTGTGTGCTCTTATCAAGCATATGTGGCGATCCTATTGAATATATAGGTATTGATCCATTAGAGCATCTGGCGAGTGATCGAACTTGCTTGCACAGACGAGTGTAAAGTTTCATCGCCTCTACTGTAGGAGGGCCATATCCCACTTGATAACAGTCACAAGAGAGGGTCCATATTTTCTAGTCTGATGCAGTGCTTTTTCTGCTTAATATGTCCAAGCGGTATATTATTACAGCTTTGTACAGCGCCATACATTCTGCTCTTTTCCACCACGACTTCAAGGTCTGTGTCAAGCTCTAAACTGACATTAACATGTTTCCATCCATTGGCTCTCACAGAAAACTAGACATCGTACTGTGTAAATCATGTTGCTGCTCCACCCACAACACACAAATTGGATGATTGAAATAAAAGTCAGTCGCAACATAAGGAAACTGGAAGAGGTTTGCAGCATTATGGAGCACTTCCAAACAGCTTTCCGAAGGTGATTGATGACCTATATATTTAAACTTATCTTTCACAGTGTTGGGGAAGCAGATGGCTTTGTGTTTTGTTTCAAGTGGTAATCAACAGTGTGCCAGTGGACAGATGGGATGGAAAAGATTTCGTCGATGTACTGTTCTGAGCATCACAGTTGACAGTGCGATCAATTTAAGCAATTTTACTAGATTTTCAACGCCAATCAATGACACAACAGCTTTCTTCCCAATTTCCGTATTGTTGCTAAACCACGCCTCTTCTACTTTGCCATTACCATTGCGAATGTAGATATATGACTGTAGATAGATGACGGTGCAGTACGTCTATTCATTGTTAATTCTCAAACATATACACCAAAGTATATGAGACAGCGATCTACATATTTCTAGCACTTCGATCATAGTGCATCATTTACGATTACTATTGCACAGACACACAGATACAGAGAACAGAGCAGACACACTGCAACTGTAGAATGTGTGGTTGGAGGTGACTAGGTGGCTTTGAGTACAGTGCTGTACTATGCCGTCAGACCAGAAATATAGTGCATTTGCGCTAGGTGTTAGCAACTTTATTACGTTTACATGCAATTTTAGAATATGGAATGAGAAGTGATGTCATGATCTCGCATGGGTAGAAGTGACATAAAATCGATGAAAGTACAAAAAATGACGGCAAGTACGATAAATTGAGGGAAACTAAACCGAAATGCGGGGAAATTGAGTAGTACCTGCGTGTCTACTACTTGGTGCTGGGCAATTTTTATACATGGGAACTAGTGGGTGACAGCATGAGGCATACAAGGAAATGTTGACATGGAAACACCGGTGATCACGGAAACAATCGGATTTCATCGTCAGTGATAAGACTGTTAGAATAGACTATTTAACGTGGATGACCACCAAATGTAAAGTAATAAATATATATATGTCAGATCACAAGACCACTCCATAATTTTTTATAAAATGTCTTTAGCTGAAGAGCGTTGTGTTACCAGCTGGGGTGACTGTTTAATGAATCATGTGTTTGACCCAGTGCAGGACTATTATTATTATTATTATTTGTTAACCGCCGACCGGAGTGGCCGAGCGGTTCTAGGCGCTACAGTCTGGAACCGCGCGACCGCTACGGTCGCAGGTTCGAATCCTGCCTTGGACATGGATGTGTGTGATGTCTTTAGGTTAGTTAGCTTTAAGTAGTTCTAAGTTCTAGGGGACTGATGACCTCACCAGTTAAGTCCCACAGTGCTCAGAGCCATTTTTTTAACCCTAACAAACAGTAGTGATAACATGCTTTCTGTACTCTCGGTCAACCACAACCTTGCGGTGTCAGCTAGCAAACATTTGCTGTATGGCAACATTCTAATGTATGTATTTTGAGGTAATAGTGATACAGTGAAGATGACTGCTGTCTTTGGTGTTTTCCTGGAAAAGAGAGCCATCTGCCTCTAAACTCACATAGATCTGCGTTAAAGGACGATAGAAAGTAGATGGAGTGATCAGCTGAGAGGGAGAGAGGGAGATGTTGCTGCAGGTCACTTGTCACACATTTAACCATTCTATCTGTTGCTCTCTCAGGGCGCATCAGTTGTACTGTATAGCCTGCGATGGACTTGTATACAAATGTGTGTTCGGTGATCGTTAACAGGAAACCTCTCCAAACGACAGTCATCAGAGGACTTCCAACTCATCTGCGATGAAACACGTCCATCAGTGAAAAACCTGTTTCTGTACCCTCCTCTAGACGAACGAAGATGTATACGAAATAGGCCATTTCTCTGCCACATCTTGGACCCAGATCGAACCTTCAGTTTCATATAGGTATGAAACGACTGTTACTGTACTTTCCATGATCGTCCTACCCTAAATGCATGCAAGTGGATCATCGGGTAGAGAGCAAGTCTTAGGACTTTTTAGTCAGTTGATGTATAAAATGCGCAGATATTCTCATGGAAAATCAAACAGTACATGGGTACGTCAGCAGCATGACCATATACATGCTGTGGAAAAATATGGAAGATGACATAAAATCGGTAAAATTCGAGGAAAACCGTGTATAATCACGAGAAATTTACGTGAGATACGCAAAAATTGAGAGAAATACCATGAAATATATAAAATCGCGAACACCGTGTAGGTAACGGAAACTGACTGAGAATACATAAAATTAGAGACCATAGAAAGAGTATTGAGCAAAATCAATAGAATTGCGTGTTCTGAAGGAGGAGAGTAAATGATGCTACAGATACACACCTTGATAGTGGAGACAGGAGGCATTCTAGAGACGTGACGTCAAGGCGAAAGGGCAGTATCGTCCCGCAGATGAGCAATACAGCCTAACATCTGGCTATGATCTCTGTGTGCAAGAGGAAGGTTACCAGGGGCGGTGGTAAACTGCAGTAAGACTGTTACATCACACTTGGCTATTGATCGTACTATTTATTTTCACCTAAGGCGGCAATGCTTCTTTGTATGCATTTTCAGCTATCGACGAACATTTTATACGGCTGTTGTGAACATAACATAATTTCCGAACTGCAATCGGGCATGAACTTTGCAAACAGCAGGTGTCGTACATCTCTGGCAACCAATATAGTGTTCGTGTTACAAAGAATCGATGTTTCCTTTCACGTGCAAGATAGCAGTTCTATCATTTTACAGTTGGTCACCATAGTTTATCGTAGAGAAACTTGCATGCAGAATATATCTCATGCGTTGGGGACATATTTCTTACATTGAAATATTAGCATGGCTGCATTCCACACGACTAACAGGTCGGAAGCCACACCAGTGAAGCATTTAGCATGTTTTAAATGCAGAACTGTTTAGCCTTAGGAATGCATGCGTTTATGTTCCACGATCATTTCTCTCTTACCAATACCTACTTGGTACTGGCCTCTGATATTAGAACAAAATCGGATTGATGGTCCAGTTGATTTACATAAAATGCTTCAAAGTATGTCCGTTTGGAGCTCCATCACGAATATACTACACGTTTATTCTTCATAACCGCCTGTTAGATCACCAAAACACTCCCATATCTACTATAGACCGATAAGGGGTGCTAAACACCTGGACATGCGCGCATCTGGAGAGATCTTGTGCACTTGGATTGGTACTGTGAGTAAGATTGGTGCGGAACCGTGTTCGCTGAACAGCATTTATGGACTAGGCTCGCTCTGTTCCTTTACGAGACGTGGAATGTGACGGTCTACATCTAGTCAGCTACAAATGAAATCGACGAAAATGATGCAGGGAGTGTTGATCGAAAACAATGCGAAGAGATCTTTAAATATGTAACTTTACCCTGAGAATGCGAGAATGTTCTGTGACTCCCATCCACTTATGGCAAGACTGGTAATCGTAATCGTAAATTACGCACTATGGTCGTGAGCTTAGAAATATGTAGATCGGTGTCTGGTATACTTTGGCGTATATGTTCGATAATTAACAGCGAATGGATGTACTGCACAATCATCTAATTGGGAAGCATGCTGCCGTGTCATTGATTGCCACTAAAAAACCAGTAAAATTGCTAAAATTTATCGCACTATCGATTGTGATGCTTCACATCTGTCCACTAGTACAGTGATGACACCACATAATAATTGACTGACGTCACTTTTTTGAGATGGAGAAAGAGCCTTCGTGGAGGGGCCACACCTTCTGGGGATGGCTAACAACGAAACAGTGATAACGTACATTACTGCAATATGAGGAATCAGTCGATACAGAACACTGATCCATCTGCTTCCCCACCACTGTGAAAGATAAGTTTAAATATAGAGGTCATCAATTTCCTTATGTTGTGACTGTCTTTTATTTCAATCATCCAATGTTTGTGTTGTGGGAGCAGCAGGAACATGATTTGCACCATTTTCTGTGAGGGCCAATGGATCGAGACATGTTAATGTCAGTTTATAACTTGACAGAGACCTCGAAGTCGTGGTGGGAAAAAGCAAAATGTATGGCAATGTACAAAGCTGTAGTAATACACTAATTGAACATGTTACTGCAGAAAAAAACACTGTATCAGGCAAGAAAACAGGGACCCTCTCTTGCGGCTGATACCCCGTGGGATAAGGATCTCCTACAGTACAGGCGATGAAACTTTACACTGGTCTGTGCAAGCGAGTTCAATCACTGACTACCTGTTCCAATGGATCAGAGCACATATATTTAATAGGATTGCCATATATGCTTGATGCTAACGCACAGACGGCATTTGTTTTCGATATACTGGAAGAGAGAGATGCAGTAAAATCTTATTGAGAACTCTGTTGGATGAAGTTACTGGAGCTTTCATAGTCTGTAGTTTTTTCCTCTGTTGGATGATGATAGAGAGAATGTTGGGATGACAAACATGAATGCAACCTGAGGGATGCATACCTCTTTCAGACTGTAGTACCAAACTCCTCATCCCTCTTTCACCTCCCATACTGTCTTTCATATGATCTCATGTTGGCGCTTGCCCTACACATGGTAAACCATTGGTGGAGCTGCGACAAAATGTCCCCATTTCCACCACGTGGCCAAAAAAGACAGTCCTATCGCATTAACTCAGCTAAACCTATTTGTGCATGGGGTGGAGTAGGAGGTAGATGCAGCGCTCTCCAACTTCTGTTCAATTCCGTCTTAAATTGCCATGATCACTTGGTTGAGTAGCAGGGGGGCAGGGGGGCGGAGGGACAGAGGAACAGTTACAAGATACAGAGTGACTGTCTAAAGCCACGTTGGCGTTTTGCTGTAGAAGATAGGTTCGAAAAAGGTGAATCGTTTCGAGATATGAAAGTGGCATGATAACGTTGAACCAAGACTGACTTTTATGCAGGGTGACGGTAACATTGTCTTTGTGATTGTGTTTTTAACAGCACAGTCCTTACGCGAAATTTATACTGTCGTCGGTAGAGTCCTTCTGTGGTTAGCATCAAATTCAGTTCTCAATAGCGTTCCTCGAAAAGATTATCATCTTCCCTCCAGGGATTCCCATTTGAACTGCCTAGTGAGTGTAACCTGACTATTAAAAATGATAAATTGCTCGCCATGCAAAGTGACTCTTGTGATCAATTTAATTAGTTAGCCAATCAATTTGATATCAATGGCACACCTGGCAGGTGGAGGCGATGGCTAGGGAACCACAGGTATGATTCTTCACTTGGCGTTATTTCCCTTGTGGTGATATCTTCTAACAATATTTGAATCTCTCATCTACATAGGGAGAGACGACCATCGTAATAAATTCAGATGTATTACTGAATTTGTAAAGTGATATATAGTATAAACTGCCTATTTACAACTTCTCTGCGTTGTTACTTAAGAGAGAGTCCAAACGTGAGGAGGCGTCCCGTGACACGGATAGACCTTAGCACTCCATCATTAGCCAACAAATGAGTTCAATATTCTAGTCCTGTCTTTCAATGGTATTTGCTGTGGTCTCTATACTATCATGCAGTAGGTCTTCCTCCTTCCAGATGTAGCGGAGAGAATCAATTTAGGAATTCTATAGCGCTTTAAAAACTTAGTCGCTGCGACAAATTCCTGTCTGATAGAGATCACTAACATCTAGCCATGACAAATTACTACTGCGGACTGGATCGTGGTCAAAGTGAGTCGTGTTTAGTGCTTCTCGATACATCACAGTGGACTCTGTCTTGCAGTTGTATTTGCTGATGTCCGTATTTTATCATGAATTAACCCTACCTCCTTCCGAATGTAGCGGAGATAATCTGTTTAGGAATTCTATAATACTGTAAAACTCCAATCGCGACGTCAAATTTCATACTGACCCATTTATTTTTTCCAATCGTTGTACTGCATGCATACATTCATTCGGTAGAGGTGCGTGTTTCTGGGGCAGGTGTGGGTATCTCTCTCTCCTGGTTTGTGGGGACGAGCCTATTTTGCAGTCGGCAGACGGCTCTCTTTGGGATCACGAACTATGTGTGACGGACAGAATTTTTTTTCACCAAACATGTTTAGTGGAAACATTGTGGTGGAGGACGTGAATGTTTTAAGCAAAGTATTTGGTTCCTGTATATTGTTAAACAAGTAATTTGATAGGGTAGTGCATATGGATTATTTCACTCTATTTTTGATACTGAAATTGCGTCTGCTTTCCCTTTGTCTCCACCATTAGGAAATAGGAATACAGTATTCTGAGGAGAGATGAAAACGTCCATCTTCATGTTTGGAGATGTTGGTTCACACAGACCTCTTGAGAAAGACAGAGACATGGAGCGAGTCTGGATTTTGCTGATCAACAAAATGCCATGACTTGATGTATTCTCTGGGGGCTACGAGATCAAAGGAGGCCTATACCAGTTCGTGGTTGGTGGTATTTGGTAAAGTGATCTGTAATTAGGACACTGGAGCTTCGTGGCGGTGCAGTGATCAAAGACACACACATGGGAACCCCAAATGACGACTAATATACCAAAATACATTCCATTCCCTGGTGATTACAGTTATTATATCATGGGGAGTAAGGCTGTGGGTGCAGTCATGATCTCTACCCAATTGGGGGAACCCTGTCTCCCACAAACTGGTTAAATAAGGAACATGTTTGAATATGTTATTGTCTTTCATTTTAATTTCATGTCATGAGATCCTTCCTCTCTAGCAGAGAGTGATGGGTAGGTAGAGGGGGGGGGGAGAAGGGGCGAGGGGTAGGATAGGGGTGGGACATCCTCTGGTTGTGGCATTGTGCACTAGCTCATGTGATCCCTATATGTCAAGGTGAACATACACACGAAAATTTTCTAAAACGACCACACCTCTTTTCTAGAGTAGCGCAATTACGTTTGGTCATGTAGTTGTTTCATGCGAGTTGATCCCACCAAATAAGAGATCCAGCTTCTGAAAATAAAATTTTATAATTAAACAGTATATCCTATGCTATATAATTGTTTTTCCAGTCATGAGATACTTCCTCTCCAGCACATACTGTTTCATTTTCC
Source organism: Schistocerca nitens (assembly GCF_023898315.1). Classification (NCBI taxonomy): domain Eukaryota; kingdom Metazoa; phylum Arthropoda; class Insecta; order Orthoptera; family Acrididae; genus Schistocerca; species Schistocerca nitens. The sequence continues at coordinate 583,241,672 of NC_064618.1, forward strand.
CACCAGTTTCCAAATGGGGGCGAGGAGAGGAAGGGCTGGGGGATTTCCCAGAAAATGAGTTTAATTAATTTATCAATGTAATTAATTAGTCAATCAAATTGTTATTAAAAGTGTAATAGTATCAGCAAGGGGCATTCCCAGAGGGATGAAGGACGAGGTTTGTGAGAGGGAGCAAGAGGGGGAGGGTATGAGTGGGGGAACAATAGGTCAAGGAGGGATTATCCGCAGGGGATCAAAATCCATTTAGCAGAACAATAGGTTAGGACATCAAAAGAGAACAATAGGTTTGCCCTGAATGTATGCTTACCCTGAATGTTGGTAACCCAAACTAACAAAACATGTTGATGATGTATTTGTCCCACTGCTACGTCACTCTTAGTATTGGCTCAAGAGCAAAAAACATTGATGGCCTCTGTGGTAAGTGATTGGCAGTATTATTTATACACTCTATAATCTATGAACAATATTCCCTTTGGCGTTTTTTGCTTAGCTGAATGAGTTTTTGTGGTACAGGTGAGATAGGCCCACAGCAGCTTCAATGAGCAATATGTGAACAATATTTCACAGTGTCAGTAAACTAGCGACATGAATTTCGCACAGGTTCCACATGGACAATATATTCATTTACAGATGAAGTAGATTTTTGCGTCAGCTTACTTTTTATTATATATGCGACGAAAGAGAATAAGCTGTGGCATACTTGCTGCATTAATTCAGCATATAGTTAGTGGATGTTTGGTACAAGGAATGGCCTGTTGAACTGACTTCTCTGACTGTTGGATGATTTTTATCGTTCACAAAGAGCTTAGCTGCAGTCTCGTTTTCAATGAACATTGTAACAGATGTTAGGAATTTCTTATCAAGCGGCAATGTCAAAATAGTTTAGCCTACTTAGTCCACAACAGCATCACAGTTTACATCGGTATCTATCTCCTGACTAAATTAGTGGTTTGCTTTTTAAAGTGGATGAGATCATCAAAGGTGAACTTCAAGTTTGGAGGGATATAAATTGTTAAAAAGTGATACTGGGGGGGTTGGTGGTTTATAGGCTAAGATTATGGCGCAATTACTCACCTAACATTGTTACTTCTATGGAGAGAACCTATGACAAAGATAGCATTGCCGTAATATCAGTTTGCCTCTGATATTTGGGCATTGGAATGTCATATCTCTGTGAGTCTCTTAAATACAAATCATTTGGTGTTTTTGGCCGCTACACACATGACTTAGTAGATCTAAATGTTTATAGAAATCACGGTTATCTTGACTCTGAGAAGGGACGTTGTAAAGTCCTTACAGACGAGATAATACTTCCGGAGTTCAGTAAAAGCGCCATTATCAACAACTTACTAAGTTTGAACGAGGTACGGGAAACTGGATGTTCCTTGTGCAATATTGGAGATCTTGTACGCAGCAATGTAGCCATTGTACATGGTAGCGGTGGTCACGAGAATGTACAGTCGCAAGAAGACCATCGTGTTCGGCATATGGCTCAGGTGCATCGTACAGCAATCTAAGCTGCAATTGGCCCCACAGTGACATATCGAACTGTTACAAATCGTATACTTCAAGGACAATTCCGAGCTAGACGCCCTGGAGCCTGCATTCCATTGACCCCAAACCACCGCCATCTGCGACTTCAGTGGCGTCAAGCAAGAGCTCAGGGCAGGGTAGAGGTCTGTTGTGTTTTCTAACGAAAGCTGGTTCTGCCTCGGTGCTAACGATGACCGTGTGTTAGTTACAAGGTGGCCAGTTAAGTGCCTGTAACCAGCCTGTCTGCGTGCTAGACGCACTGGACCTACACGAGGGATGAAGTGGCACTGTTGTTAGCGCACTGGGCCTGCATTCGGGAGGACGACGGTTCATACCCGCGTCCGTCCTTCCTGATTTAGATTTTCCGTGATATCCGTAAATCACGTCAGGCAAATGCCAGGATGGTTCCTTTGAAAGGGTCTTGCCGACTTCCTTACCTAATTGGATGGGATCAATGACATCACTGTTTCTTCCCATATCCCAAAATCAACCAACCCACGTTTGGAGTCCGGTCTGGGATGTGCTTTAATATGTCAGCAGGAGCGCTCTTGTGGTTATCCCACGCATCCTGGCTGCAAGTCTGCACGTCAGTCTGATTTCGCTTGTCGTGTTGCCATTCAGTCGACATGTTGCCGTGTGCTGGTTGATCACCAGATCTGTCTCCAATCTGGCACATATCAGGCATCGTCAGATGACACCTCCAGCGTCATCCACAACCATAATTAACTGTCTCTGTATTGTCTATATTGACCTACCAAGTGTGGCGGGAATGGTGGCCCATGTGGGGTGACCCGTGCTTGCTGCCCGAGGGGTGTAATCAACCAACCCCCATCTGGAGTCCTGCCTGTGGTGTGCTTTGGTGTGACAGCAGGAGGGCGTCCGTGGTTATCCCACGCATCCTGGTTGCAAGTCTGTCTGATCTACACTCCTGGAAATGGAAAAAAGGACACATTGACACCGGTGTGTCAGATCCACCATACTTGCTCCGGACACTGCGAGAGGGCTGTACAAGCAATGATCACACGCACGGCACAGCGGACACACCAGGAACCGCGGTGTTGGCCGTCGAATGGCGCTAGCTGCGCAGCATTTGTGCACCGCCACCGTCAGTGTCAGCCAGTTTGCCGTGGCATACGGAGCTCCATCGCAGTCTTTAACACTGGTAGCATGCCGCGACAGCGTGGACGTGAACCGTATGTGCAGTTGACGGACTTTGAGCGAGGGCGTATAGTGGGCATGCGGGAGGCCGGGTGGACGTACCGCCGAATTGCTCAACACGTGGGGCGTGAGGTCTCCACAGTACATCGATGTTGTCGCCAGTGGTCGGCGGAAGGTGCACATTCCCGTCGACCTGGGACCGGACCGCAGCGACGCACGGATGCACGCCAAGACCGTAGGATCCTACGCAGTGCCGTAGGGGACCGCACCGCCACTTCCCAGCAAATTAGGGACACTGTTGCTCCTGGGGTATCGGCGAGGACCATTCGCAACCGTCTCCATGAAGCTGGGCTACGGTCCCGCACACCGTTAGGCCGTCTTCCGCTCACGCCCCAACATCGTGCAGCCCGCCTCCAGTGGTGTCCCGACAGGCGTGAATGGAGGGACGAATGGAGACGTGTCGTCTTCAGCGATGAGAGTCGCTTCTGCCTTGGTGCCAATGATGGTCGTATGCGTGTTTGGCGCCGTGCAGGTGAGCGCCACAATCAGGACTGCATACGACCGAGGCACACAGGGCCAACACCCGGCATCATGGTGTGGGGAGCGATCTCCTACACTGGCCGTACACCACTGGTGATCGTCGAGGGGACACTGAATAGTGCACGGTACATCCAAACCGTCATCGAACCCATCGTTCTACCATTCCTAGACCGGCAAGGGAACTTGCTGATCCAACAGGACAATGCACGTCCGCATGTATCCCGTGCCACCCAACGTGCTCTAGAAGGTGTAAGTCAACTACCCTGGCCAGCAAGATCTCCGGATCTGTCCCCCATTGAGCATGTTTGGGACTGGATGAAGCGTCGTCTCACGCGGTCTGCACGTCCAGCACGAACGCTGGTCCAACTGAGGCGCCAGGTGGAAATGGCATGGCAAGCCGTTCCACAGGACTACATCCAGCATCTCTACGATCGTCTCCATGGGAGAATAGCAGCCTGCATTGCTGCGAAAGGTGGATATACACTGTACTAGTGCCGACATTGTGCATGCTCTGTTGCCTGTGTCTATGTGCCTGTGGTTCTGTCAGTGTGATCATGTGATGTATCTGACCCCAGGAATGTGTCAATAAAGTTTCCCCTTCCTGGGATAATGAATTCACGGTGTTCTTATTTCAATTTCCAGGAGTGTAGCTTGTAGTGTTGCCATTCAGTCGACATGTTGCCATGTGCTGGTTGATCACCAGATCTGTCTCCAATCGGGCATCATCGGATGACGCCTCTGGCGTCTTCCACGACCATAATTAGCTGCCTCTTTATTGGCCTACCGGGTGTGGTAGCCCGTGTGGGGTGACCCGTGCTTACTGCCCGAGGGGTGTGATCGGTTCAACGACCCTCCTATTGATGTCGGTTTAAAGTGAATATACACTACTGGCCATTAAAATTGCTACACCATGAAGAAATGCAGATGATAAACGGGTATTCATTGGACAAATATATTATACTAGAACTGGCATGTGATTACATTTTCACGCAATTTAGGTACATAGATCCTGAGAAATCAGTACCCAGAACAACCACCTCTGGCCGTAATAACGGCCTTGATACGTCTCGGCATTGAGCCGAACAGAGCTTTTATAGCGTGTACAGGTACAGCTGCCCATACAGCTTCAACAAGATACCACAGATCATCAAGAGTAGTGACTGGCGTATTGTGACGAGCCAGTTGCTCGGCCACCATTAACCAGACGTTTTCAATTGGTGAAAGATCTGGAGAATGTGCTGGCCAGGGCAGCAGACGAACATTTTCTGTATACAGAAAGGCCCGTACAGGACCTGCAACATGCAGTCGTGCATTATCCTGCTGAGATGTAGGGTTTCGCAGGGATCGAATGAAGGGTAGAGCCACGGGTCGTAACACATCTGAAATGTAACGTCCACTGTTCAAAGTGCCGTCAATGCGAACAAGAGGTGACCGAGACGTGTAACCAGTGGCATCGCATACCATCACGCCAGGTCATACGCCAGCATAGCGATGACTAATACACGCTTCCAATGTCGCCCAACACGGATGCGACCATCATGACGCTGTAAACGGAACCTGGATTCATCCGAAAAAATGACGTTTTGCCATTCGTGCACCCAGGTTCGTCGTTGAGTACACTATCGCAGGCGCTCCTGTCTGTGATGCGGCGACAAGGGTAACCGCAGGCATGGTCTCCGAGCTGATAGTCCATGCTGCTTCAAACGCTGTCGAACTGTTCGTGCAGATGGTTGTTGTCTTGCAAACGTCGCCATCTATTAACTCAGGGACCGAGACGTGGCTGCACGATTCGTTATAGCCTGTCATCTCGACTGCTAGTGATACGAGGCCGCTGGGATCCAGCACGGCGTTCCGTATTACCCTCCTGAACCCACCGACTCCATATCTTGCCAACAGTCATTGGATCTCGACCAACGCGAGAAGAAATGTCGCGATACGATAAACCGCAATCGCGATAGGCTACAATCCGACCCTTATCAAATTCGGAAACGTGAAGGTACGCATTTCTCCTCCTTACACGAGGCATCAAAACGTGTCACCAGGCATTGCCGATCAACTGCTGTTTGAGTATGAGAAATCGGTTGGAAACTTTCCTGATGTCAGCGCGTTGTAGGTGTCACCACCGCGCCAACCTAGTGTTCATGCTCTGAAAAGCTAAACATTTGCACATCACAGCATCTTCTTCGTTTCACCAGGCAATGCCGGTCAACTGCTGTTTGTGTATGAGAAATCGGATGTCAGCACTTTGTAGGTGTCACCACCGCACCAACCTAGTGTTCATGCTCTGAAAAGCTAATCATTTGCACATCACAGCATCTTCTTCGTAAATCGGATGTCAGCACTTTGTAGGTGTCACCACCGCACCAACCTAGTGTTCATGCTCTGAAAAGCTAATCATTTGCACATCACAGCATCTTCTTCGTGTCGGTCAAATTCTGCGTCTGTAGCACATCTTCGTGGTGTAGCAATGTTAATGGCCAGTAGTGTATATCACGAGCTGGTGCGTTTCGCCTGCGCGAGCGAAATGTTTATTCCATGACTCCGCGTTGCTCCATGGCGAGCGAAGAAAGTAAGAAAATCGGAATTTGACTGGAATTCGTTATGAGAATCTTGGTTATGAGACAGGATAACGAGAGGACGTGTAGGAAGTGTGTGCGGTGAAAGAGCCATTGTTAGCCACCATATTGGTTAATTTGTGTTTTTTGAGATTCCCAAGCGATATGTAATGTTAATGTGGAGTTTTTCAAATGTAATTGCGCGTATTTAATTTTGATCAAATGATTCTGTGATGAACTATTATGTACTACAAGCTTGTATAGGAGTGAGAAAGAACATTTGGTGGGCGATTTTTGCTGTAGAACCTGCTTCAAAAGAATAGAGAAAGTTTCCTCTGCTAAGGACTCATTTCACTCGCAGACCGTCATCGAATGCCCAAATGCGAATGGCAGTGTTGCAATTCGAGAATATCCTATAGAAGTTTTCTTTCTCTTTCATTTCAAGAATTTTACAGGCAACCGCCGGAGTCGGCAGCTGCTTCCCCACGACGTGATTTAATTTGTCTACGTGTAAGAAATTACGTATGCTGTGGGAGTAGTCGACTCCGATCAAGATAGTTTCCATCATAGTCATACAAACAGAGACACTACAGACACTAGTTCAGTAAAAACGAGTTTAATATTACCGGCTTGAAAAACATTAATTTCTTCTTTTGAGCAGATTAATATAATATTTCACATGTGAAACGGCTATCTCGCGCTCACAATAACCTGTGATCTTGCAATTTTAGTCACCTGTATGTATTACCTAGACAAATGTATTCCCGAAATTTCATTAGAGAACATTAATTATTTTTTGGTGTTGCGACTTTTTTCCATCAGCGTATATTTTGTGTTCTGCAACCTCGGTAAAAATGCAATGCGTGAACAATATTCCTCACTGTCTAAAAGCTTGCATTATGAATTTGACATGTGAACAATATACCTATTCAGCGACGAGGTAGATTTTTGCTCAACTTTCGTTAAATTACATCTACTACGAAAGAAAGTAATCTGTGGCTGAGTCGCTGTGTTCATTCAGCTAATAAATAGACGATGTTGGGTACTAGGAACGACCCGTTCAACTGACGTCTGAGTGTTGGGTGATTTCATGGGTCACAAAGATCATGGATGTAATCTTGTTTCCAGCATGCTCAATTAACAGTTGCTAGGATCTAGTTATCATGCTACAGTGTCACCCAAACTGAGTCTGTTTAGTCTAAAGCCGTCAGCTTTCCTAGCTGCAAAGAGTTGGAACAACTGCATGTTGCAGTTTATAGGCTAAAGGCCCTGATTCTAGGCTCGAAATCCAGAAGATTCGCCTGTCATAGCAAATATTTCACAGGATGCTTCCGTAAAAGCGCGCAAAAATTTAACAGGACAGAGGATGCTCTACCGAACAATTTGAGGTATGGATCCTGCATCGGAGAAGCCACCTCAAGGAGCTAATAGGAATAAACACACATTGTTGACTACTTTTTTATTTACAATAGCTACAGTTAACTGCAAGTACCCTCACAGACACAATTAACGTGTTATTTGTCCTGTATCTTACAAAATATGCTCAAATTGGTGGCCATCAATCGCAATGCAAGCATGACATCGGGGAACAAGATTCTGACGCACCCTGACAAATAGCCCTGGTGTGTTTAGAATCACAGGCAGCTACAATTCTGGCAACTAATTCCATCTCCGTATCCACTGGGGTCTCATACTTAAGTGACTTTAGATATCCCCACAGGAAATAATCAACGGGATTCAGGTTAGGTGACCTCGCAGGCGATGGAATAGGACCACCCCTTCCTATGTAGCGACCAGGAAATACAGTATCGACATGGTTGCGGACATCCACACTTAAGTGAGGCGGTGCACTGCCATGTTGTATGCACATACTCTCACCAGCAACGGAGGGTACGTTCTGCGACAACTCAGGTAGAACTCTTTGCACGAACCTCAAGTACAAGTGGCCATTCAGACGGCCTACCGCATCTTCACTCCTTAGTAATCACGATCGTCCTCCTTGTTTTCTTGCGTGTAAACCTGTACGTATGTTACTTGTAAATATAGTAATGGTAGACAAAGTGGTAGACAAGTTTACTTCCGTATCTCCTTAAGCTGTGTTCTCCGACCCCAGGTTCCCTACCTCAAATTGTTCAGTGGAACATTCTCTATCTCCTGTTACATTTTTGCACTCTCTTACGGGAACACCCTGTTATTATCATATGTAACAAGTAAAAAAGTTTTTCTGGGAGTGGATTTGTTCCTGGGGGGGGGGGGGGAGGGGGGAGGGGGGATGCTGGAACAATGTTTCGATTTCTGGGTGCGGTGAGAGATTTGGGAGGGGGGGGGTGATTTTTTTCCCCGAGTGGACCAGTTTCTCCCCCAAACCCACTCCATGTATGGTGACGGACGTGAGAACAAACGGACACAAATTGAAGTGCTTCTAGAGAGTGGGATGCATCTACAACAGGAAGTATCAGAGGTTGCATCTGTATTAGGACACGTAGTCTGATTTTGTACGACATGTCAAAAATGTCTTTGAAGCTGCCAGAGAAGTCGAAAAGCTAGTTCCCTTCATTTACATCCCTGCCTTTACCCAGGACACACCTGTTTTTCCGCTACGATAGGAGCATTTTTCATTCTGGTTGTTAAATATACGAAGAAAGGCAGAAATGTAAAAATGGAGAAGAGTTTGTGACGGGGGAGTAAAATCCTCAGAGTGTTTGCAGTACATTTTAACATTGCCCAGGAAATATATTCTTCAATAATCGCAACAGAAGAAGGTTAACATCGTATAAATACAATATGCACCGTATCGTTTTCAGAACTTAGGTATCGATGCATAAAGTGAATTGACATTCATGTGCTGATGTATATATAAATTAACACTTAGTAATGGGAAACAATAATGTGCAATTAAAATGAAGATTTTGTGTTATAGATGCAGCATATGTAAGTGGAAAGAACTATTCAGCTGAAACATATTTTGATCATTAAATGGCATTTTTCTCATAGCTGAAGGCTAGCGAGATTACTGGCTTTATTTTTATTCATCAGATTTATTACGTGTAACATCTTCGGATGACACTTGCGACTCTAAAACACTAATTCCTTCTTGACGTGAAGATGGTCATCAATATCGTTACAAAAGCCAACATATTTTGTTCATCTGTGCAAATCACTAAAAGGATGAAAAATCCAATCACTCTCTACAATTATTTAATTGTGTCTTCCTTTTGTTATAACAATTGTTACACTTGATGCAGACAAACAGCGTTTCGTTACTAAACAAAACTTTACAAAATAGTGTTGATAAATTTTGTGCATATTTCCGAAAATTAAAAGGCGCTACCTGCATCCGAAAAGTCGCCGAAACTAATGGGACATCAGAAAGAAACAGTCGTATAGAAGTAACCAAAAGTTGTAGGGATGTATTGTAACCCTACTGGAATATCTAATAATAAACATGGCAGAAGTAAAGCTGTGAGGACGGGGCTTGAATCGTGCTTGGGTAGCTCAGTTGGTAGAGCACTTGCCCGCGAAAGGCAAAGGTCCCGAGTTCGAGTCTCGGTCTGGCACACAGTTTTAATCTGCCAGGAAGTTTCAATAAACATATTTGTTCTCAACAGAGCCATAAGTAATAAGAAACAGGAAATTATTTGACGCTCATGCGAAACTGTAATCAACTAAATGCCCCATAGATCTCCCAAGCATGCGCATAATTTTGTAAGTACTTCAGTAAATCCATGAATATTGTAATACGGCAGAGCTGCCGGTTATTAACTACCGAATACCCTCTCAAAGCCTCTTTTCGGTCCTCTAAGAAGGACGTTTCGTCCAACCGCCCGTTATGAACTACCTAGAGACAGTCGAGACTGTGTGACAACACTATGGCGACTGAACTTTGAGCAGCTAAACATATGCTCACGCAGCTTGTACGCACGAAAATTTCAGTACAAACAGCTATTAAACGAAGTCAGTTTATTGAATGACTCGTAGAAACTGTCAAAGATGGCAATTTAAAATGAGAAAGGACGCCTAATAATTCGTTAAGATAAAATTCTTCTCGGGTATGCAGCCGGATCATGACGTCTTCAAGACACAATATTTCTGCGGTCCAACTGGCCGCCATCACCAGGTGAGAGCGCTGGTGCACAATCTCTTCCGGCGAGATTGTGCACCAGCGCTCTCACCTGATGATGGCGGCCAGTTGGACCGCAGAAATATTGTGTCTTGAAGACGTCATGATCCGGCTGCATACCCGAGAAGAATTTTATAAATTATTACGCCGGGAAAGCCTTCGTAGTCACAATTCGTTAAGATATAAATCAACGAAACAACAAAAACACTATGAGATCAAAAGTGTCTGGACACTCCCCAAAATCATACGTTTTTCATATTAGGTGCATTGTGCTGCCACCTACTGCCAGGTACTCCATATCAGCGACCTCAGTAGTCATTAGACATCGTGAGAGAGCAGAATGGTGCGCTCCGCGGAACTCGCGGACTTCGAACGTGATCAGGTGATTGGGTGTCACTTGTGTCACATATCTGTACGCTAGATTTCCTCACTCCTAAACATCCCTATGTCCACTGTTTCCGATGTGAGTGCGAAGTGGAAGCGTGAAGGGACACGTAGTCCTACAGCACAAAAGCGTACAGGCCGACCTCGTCTGTTGGCTGACAGAGACAGCCGACAGTTGAAGGGAGTCGTAATGTGTAATAGGCAGACATCTATGCAGACCATCACACGGGAAATCGAAACTGCCTCAGGATCCACTGCAAGTACTATGACAGTTACGCGGGAGGCGAGAAAACTTGGATTGCATGGTGAAGCGGCTGCTCATAAGCCACGCATCAAGCCGGTAAATGCCAAACTAAGCCTCGCTTGGTGTAAGGAAAGTAAACATTGGACGACTGAAAAGTGGAAAAACGTTCGTTAAATGGAGTGACGAATCACAGTACACAATGTGGCGATCCGATGGCAGGGTGTGGGTATGGCGAATACCCGGTGAACTTCATCTGCCAGCGTGTGTAGTGCCAACAGTAAAATTCGGAGGCGGTGGTGTTATGGTGTGGTCGTGTTTTTCATGGAAGGCACTATCACAGCACATGCCTACATTGATGTTTTTATCAGCTTCTTGCTTCCCATTGTTGAAGAGCAATTCGCGGATGGCGAGTGCATTTTTCCACACGATCGAGCACCTGTTCATAATGCACGGCCTGTGGCGGAGTGGTTACACGACAGTAACATCCCTTTAATGGAATGACCTGCACAGAGTCCAGACCTGAATCCTACAGAACACCTTTGGGATGTTTTGGAACGCCGGCTTCGTGCCAGGCCTCACCCACCGACATCGACACCTCTCCTCAGTGCAGCACTCCGTGACGAATGGGCTGTCATTCCCCAAGAAACGTGCCAGCACCTGATGTGAACGTATGCCTGCGAGAGTGTGGGAGCCGCATCAAGGGTGGGCCAACACCATACTGAATTGCAGAATTTCCGATGGAGGGCGCCACGAACTTGTATGTCATTTTCAGCCAGGTGTCCGGATACTTTTGATCACATGGTGTATTATTACACAGTTGCTGTCTCACAAGAGCTGTCGACGGCTGCCTCATAAGACCGAGCTCCGCAGATACTTCAACAATGATCTAGAAATAATGCAGCGCATGGTGTAGGATAGTTCTTTAAAATTGATCAACAGTATTCCGCGAAAGGAACGAAGCATCTCTGTAATAGTAGAGTGTTCGTTGAACGTGCTAGTAACAACTCTAGCAGCACGCCACTTTCGACGTCTTCCTTTAATCGGACCTGGTTGGGGTCCCAAACGCTCTAACAGTACTAAAAATATGTCGTACTAATGTTCTGTACGCGGTCTCCTTTACAGATGAGCTACACTTTTCCAGAAATCTTCCAAAACACCGAAGCTGACCATTCGCCTTCCTTCCTACCGATTTAACGTGCTCATTTTATTTCGTATCGCTTTGCAACGCTGTGCCTGGGTACTTAATCGACGTGGCTTAATCGAAGTGGCTGTGTCAGACAGCGCACTTCAAATATTTATTTATTTATTTATTTATTTATTTATTCATTTCATTGTAACCTGTCACACAGGTTGCAGTGATTCTTACACAAATTACGCAATTGCGTCAGTACTTAATTTTATCCTACACATTACCACTTCCCATCACAACTATTTCTACTACTACTACGTCCACTACTACTAAAAATAATAATAATTGTTATTATTAGTATACTATATAAAAAACTATTTCTGCTACCAACAATAACTGCACCTACTACCAAATCTATGTCTGCTGAAGTTACAATCTCTTCAGTTTTTGTCTGCCACTTTCCACAATGTGCCCCATCGCTACCCCGCTGCCGGTTTCATGGGCGCTTGGAGGGCGCTGTGGTTGCATCTGCCTCTTCCATTGTTTGTTGGTTCCCTGGTTGCAGGGAGGAATTCCCCTGTTCCAAGGGAGCAGAGTCGTTGCCGGTAACGAGTGCAGCCACAGGCCGGCCCACGTCACCCCGGTTCTGGATCCTTGGGTGGCGAGACACGATCCACCTCTAATACTGTATTCAACATTAGAGAATTGTTTCCCATATTCTTCTGCATTAGTTTACATTGTTCTACATTTAGAGTAAGCTGCCATCCATCACGCCAATTAGAAATTCTAAGTCATCCTGTATCCTCCTATGATCACACAAAGGAGGCACTTTCTCGTACACTACAGAGTCACCGACAGACAATCACAAATTGCTGCTCATCCTATCTGTCAGACTGCTTAGGTGTATTGTAGCGAAGTGTTGGGATGGCGTTTAATACTAGAAGTACCGGACTTTTCACAGTATCCCTAGTAGTACCATATGGATCATTTTTGACCTACAGGAGGAAACCACCGTTTCATTCATATTTGGGTGGTATTTTGAGTGCCGCCATGTTGACAGTATGTTCAGGAAGACTCAAGCGTAACCAAACAATAATTTGGTCTCTAAAATGAGTAGTACACTGTGAAATATAAATTTTCAGCAAAAAACTTTTTTATATTGAATTTTACAGAAGGAATTCCACAGTGTTTCATCAGTCATCATTAAAACAAGTAAGTAAAACAATATTTCAATGTTTTTCTTTATAAAAAGATTGAAATACAACCAAAACATATTATTAATGTGAGTACTAATAGCTTTTTTTTCCTTTTACAGACAATTAATTACCGAATATTTGTGAAAGATTCTAAAACACATCAGGTGACTAAAATGCTTTGCGTTTTTTCTTGTTTATTGTAATCGAGGAACTAAAACATAAGAACAAAATACTTCGGTCTATAACCATAAATATTTGGAAATATATAGGTATACAGACTAGACAGAGCTGCCTAAGCCGGGATGGGCTCACAGTTCAGACGTTCAACAAGAGGTTTTGATGGCAGCTTTTACACACATATTTGTTTCACTTATAGCATATGTTTGATGTTTTATTCCCCTTTGTTGTTTGCAGGAAACCTGAATTTCCTAACACCTTCTGTTCCCATATTAGCCAGCGCCAGTATCGAGTGGCTGCAAGAGGAGATTGGCTCATCTCTACAGTTTGTAGATGACAGCAAGCTGATCTGCTGCTCTGAGGATAAAGTCTCGGTGAGAAATCTTAGAGGTAAATAATTTGAAAATTAGTGTTGATCAAGGCAAGATAAAAAATATTGCAAAAGACATGCACAGGCCATCGGTGAGTGCTAGCTGGGACACTATAGCTTCTAGCCATTTGATCAACAATATCGACTCCAAACTTAGTTTCATTATAAAACTTCACCTTTTTTGCAAGTTTCTTCTCAGCATTCTCAGTCATCTGGCATCTAGCATGCATGTTACTCAGAATAAGGATATTTTTTTTCTTTTTCCGTTGGTATGCTGCTCGATGATTGTCACCTGACTTGCAAGTATGTTGCATACAATGCGTCATTTCCACTTCACGTCGCAGGAGAGATCTCTTTGAGTGATCTCCGAAGAGTGCCAGCTACACTTGTTCCTTTTTGTTTCAGCTCATCTGCCAGTTTCACAGAGGTGAAAAAGTTGTCGGTCGTAATGTGCCGTATGTGCGACGCGCCTGACATCTGCTGCTGTGTAAGAGTACTATTAGCAGTACCCCAGACAGTGATGTGAGCGAGGGGTGGAGGGGGGGGGGGAACAGCTTTCCCAGTATATAATATGTTACTCTGTAGCTTCCCAGTGTCACTCCGTACGTCTGCACGTCGCCAGTCCGTATAAAACGGAAAGCCACGTTGATATAAAGTATAGCCTGAACTCCGAATTCTTCGCATTTTGGGTTCTTTTTGCACAAAGTGTTGTAATATACTCCAGCATCTCGTGAATAATGTCAAGGCAGGCACAGAAGCTCTTTAATGCCTGAACATTGGTGTTACTGCTATCAAATTGCGTTAAAATGTCTATGGATCGAAAATAACCCACATTTTTATAATGGCTAAATTTTACATTCTTGTAGGTGGGATAGAGGGATGAAATTTTGGTGAGTTGTACAACCCCATGATGAAAAGTCACTGGAGCGTTTGGTCCAGCTATGATTATGGCGGGGGGGGGGGGGGGGGGGGGGAGACCTTCGAAGAACGCTCGTGGGTCAAAAATAGCCCACGTGGTGCTTCTAGTGTTAACTCAGATGCCCTGCTACGGATTGTGAGCTGACTAGCCGCGCGTCTGGGTTCTGGAGCGGTTGCGTTGTCGGAGTCAGGGGCCGGGGCTGGACTTTGCTCTCTAGTGTGGGGAAGGCGCTGAACCCAACAGTCTTTGCAGACAGCTTACAGTACGTCGCAGTGAGGCAGAGTAATGCCGTCAGCTCTTTGGAAATTGTAGAAATTCCTTCAGTTTCTCTGGATGGAAGCAGGCTGCTTCGCGCGGTGTCCACCGAAGCCAGTCGCGCTGGCAGTTAAAGGACACGGCTCAATGCAGTGAGCGCGCAGAGTTGAACCAGCGACCACAGTGTGGGCAGCAGCAGTGATGGGCTGCAGGTGTAGTGTGTGTCCGAAGTAGGCAAGCGGCGACCCTACGCCTGGTCAGGTTCCTGGAGTCGGCAGCAGTCAGCCAATAGGTGGCCCCGGCTGCAGGCACCAGTCATCTCCCTGCAGCATAAAGCGTAAGCCCAGCCCTTGCAGCTAGAGGATGTGGCGTCTAGTAATGGCAGTTAGATTACCCACATGAGGAGATGAGTTCTTGTAGCTGGCTGCAAGTAGTGACTGATACTACCTGGCTGAAATGGGCTGTATTGATGCTGGCTTCTCCTGACATTGTTTTGAAAGGACATCATTTTTCATCGTGTAGGCCACAACAGAGCTGTGGCGAGAGGCCAAAGTCTGGCTGGCGTCTTTTCGCTGCGTCAGCTGTGCTACAGCTCTGGCTGCGGCGAACGGGGCTTCAATGTGTGGTAGCTTCACCTGTCACGTAGTCAGGGCGACGATTCTCGTAATTGCGGCATAGTGCGCATATAGTTCCTTGTAAAACACTGCCTAGTCGCCCTGGAGACTGAGGGATCACACTGCCATTCGTGAAGATTCCTTTTAAATCCACAATGACGGAAAAAATTGCAACATAAAGGATGAGTTGTGCGATGTCAACGAAAGTTAATAGGCGTGTCTCAACTTCTGGAGGATGATATCTATTCAAGCTTCGCGACAGGTGCATAAGACTGGCGCACGTATCTCCACTACGAGGATCTAAATCAGTTTTTCTTTAAATGCACGCTTTGACAGTCTTTAGCGTTAGTTACTTCTGAGATTGGACATGTTGACTTGACGTCAAGGGTGCCAATAGGCCGACAAAGACGCCATTATTAACACCTCACTGAGTTTGAACGAGGTCGTGTAGTAGGGATATGATAAGTTACATGTTCCTTCTCCGATACGCAGGAAGACTTGGCAGGAATGTAAACCACTGTACATGATTTCTGGCAGCGATGTTCACGTGAACGTATGGTATCAAGAAGATCGGGCTCAGGATGGCTAAGTGGCGCTACCGATAGGGGAGACCCTCGTGTTTAGCGTATGGCTCTGGGGCATCGTGCTCTATCTGCAGCAGAATTTCAGCAGCAGTTGACAGCACAGTGACACAACGAACTGTTACAAATTGGTTACTTCAAGGATAGCTCCGAGCCAGACGCCCTGGAGCATGCATTCCACTGACCCCAAACCACCGCCGTCTGCGATTCAGCGGTGTCAAGTGAGAGCATATTCTAAGACAAGGTGGAGGTCTGCTGTGTTTTCTGATGAAAGCCGGTTCTACCTCGGTGCCAGAGTGTTGGTTAGGAGACCAGTTAAGGGTCTGTAAGCAACTTGTCTGCGTGCTAGATACACTGGACCACCACCTGAAGTTCTGATCTGGGGTGCAATTTCGCATGAGAGCAGGAGCACTTTCGTGGTTATCCCACGCATGCTGACTCCAAATTTGTACATCAGTCTGGTGATTCGACCTGTTATGCTGTCATTCAGGAACAGAACTAATGGGCCCGGAAAGCGTTCAAATGCATTTAGAGTGAGAATTTGTTTTTAGTCGTCGATTTTCCACTTTGTCTATGAAGAAGGTGTGCGCTGTATACCTGAGATTCTCCAAGTGTTACCAGAGCATAAAGAAAATTATGGTGGTAACCTAATATTGAATGTTGGTGAAGGTCATTGTTTCAGTTGCCGGACTGTTTACTTCCGTGGAAGAACATGTAATGAATTAATGGTCTCTTACGGTCAGCGACTTAAATAGCTCTGACAATTATACGTAATTTGAACAGAACAAACTAAACAGATTTACGTTGAGACTGTGAAAACAGACTATAACTGCCAATTTTGTTTACAATTAACTAAAAAACTTCAATTGCGCTACACCATAGGCTTTAGTGAGTAAATCGAGGAAGTGAAGTAGTAGGACTCGTTACATTTGATGGTATGAACATAAAGAGAAAGGAAGCGTAGCGTGTATTGGTAGAAAAATGGTTCAAATGGCTCTGAGCACTATGGGACTTAACATCTATGGTCATCAGTCCCCTAGAACTTAGAACTACTTAAACCAAACTAAACTAAGGACCTCACACATATCCATGCCCGAGGCAGAATTCGAACCTGCGACCGTAGCGGTCACGCGGTTCCAGACTGAAGCACCTAGAACGACACGGCCACACCGGCCGGCATTGTGCGAAATACATGGGTATTATTCGGATAGATTTCTGTCTGGATAATTATTGGAAAAAGCGGGTAATTCAAACAAATTTATTCGCCAGTAAATTATCTGTATATTAAATATCGGATAACATAAAATTCCACCGTATTTTCTTCGTTTACTGCCTCTACAAAATTAGTATATGTTCCCTTGGCTCAGTACAGTTTGCGTTTTATAAATAACTAATTAATGGTTTGTCCAGAAATGCGCCTTTGTGGCTCAGTGGCTTAAGTTCCAGATTACAAAATTTATGCTTCGGGTTCCATCCCCAGTTAGTCCTAAGGTTTTCTCTTTTCTTATGGCTTCTTTCAACTATAACAATGAAAATAATGCCAAGTGAAGTTGCACCCTCTTTCGGAGCTCATGTTGAAATGTAGATCCCCTCTAACGTGCTGTATCTGTTCAGAGGTGGGAGGATCTCAAGGGCACACCACCATGCCAAGTAAAGCACTGCACTGCTGAAACCACCCTTCAAGCTGAGCACAGGTTTATAGGCGGACGGTCTCAGCAGTTTGGGCTATAACTTACTAAGCAGCCGCAATTTTAAGAAGCCAATTTAGTTAACCAGCTGACGGACAGTCGTGACCGATCAGCCGAGCGAGGTGCACGTGGAATATGTTATGACTTTCTCTCATAACAAACGTACGTTATTATAATTATAAAAAATATTTTTTGTCGTTTTACTTATGCGCCGCGGATTATAAGTACACATATACATAAGCATTGAAAATGTAGTGAAAAATGGTGCAAATGGCTCCGAGCACTATGGGACTTAACATCTGAGGTCATCAGTCCCCTATAACTTAGAACTACTTAAACATAACTAACCTAAGGACATCACACACATCCATGCTCGAGGCAGGATTCGAACCTGCAACCGTAGCGGTCGCGCGGTAAAATGTAGTGAGTTATCTGTTTTCATGCAGTCAGTTTTGCATACGAAAAGTATAGTGACTCTTCTATTTTTAACAATCAATTTTGCATTAAGATCTCGTTAGTAAAAGTTTACAAATATCGGAGGAAAGCCCCATATGAAACAGCGGAGTACCGATACTGTACGTCATTGTCGGAGACTCGGCATTTGGTACATCTGAAAATTCAGTGCGTCCTTATGTGGGAACGAGCTAAACAAACAATAAAAGAACCTTTAAAAGTCGACATTTCGAACTTTTTTTTTCTGGCTGCAGCAGATGGACTGCCTAGCCCTAGCGCCTTACAGCCTTTTACACTACCGACTCGGGCACCGTCATCTGCCTGTGCACTTACCCGTAGTTTCTCCCTCCCACTGTTAACGTAGCGCGAAAACTGTGCGTGTGCAGCCAACGGTGAGAATGCACCCCGAGAAAAACTCAGTCTTCAAAATCTTTCTTAGATTGCTAACACCATCGGATATGCGTGTCTCCTTAGTATAATTACGCAATTCGTGGCTGTAGTGCTACAAAATGAGTGAACCAAGGAAGAAGTCCGTGGTTCCTAGCGATAACATCACCTGGCTTTTAGTCTAAAGTCTCTTAAAAAGTTAATGGAATGCTGCTGCACCTTCAGAGTCATCCGAAGGGTTTTTGAATTAACTCTGAATGAGCTTGCTAATAGAATATCGAATTGTTTTCCGACGCCATATTCATCTATGCAGTTACGTAGAGGTTTGAGATTCAAAAATTTCGAAGAGTCATTGAGTTCGAGTATATAAAAGATTTCGTAATATTGCAAAATGGCTCTGAGCACTATGGGACTTAATTGCTAAGGACATTAGTCCCCTAGAACATAGAACTACTTAAACCTAACTAACCTAAGGACATCACACACATCCATGACCGAGGCAGGATTCGAACCCGCGACCGTAGCGGTCGCGCGATTCCAGTCTGTAGACCCTAGAACCGCTCGCCCACCCCGGCCGGTCGTAATATTGCAGCCCACATGCAATTTGTGTAACACGTTTTTCACCTTTCTATACTAGCTGCAATTACTGCAGCAAAGTCTTACTCTCAACTGAAAACAAGTAGTTCATCTCTATTGTTGTCTATGACCATGGGAAGTTTACGACAAATTTCAGACATACAATAGCCAAAGAAATATTAAAGAAATCGGGTGGCGAGTTTTGAATAACATTACGACGTGAAAAGAAGATTTTATTAGGAATGTGATTTGAGAAGTGAAGTTAAAGATGAATCACAACGAATTATTCGTCAAAACCTACACCGGAATTGATGATTTCTCAGTTTTTTCTGAAGCAGATTATGAGCTGAAAGTCATACTTCGGAGTCATGATTCAAGACGAATTCACGAGTGCATTGCAAGTGTAGAACGTATTATCTTTAGTCTCACAACGGTAAATTTCCGTAAAACAAATAAAGTTTTCGATTAAACGTTTCAAAAAAGGAATTGTTTCGAAAACAAATTTAAAAGAAACATAAAAGTACATTGGTTTAAGAAATGACAACTAATTGAAGCTATAAATGCAACTGGATTTAAAATTTATCTGTTATACTTAACACTTTTTATTCACTGATGACGAATACTGTTTTTATTCTTATAAGTGAATAATGTTTCGAATAATACTTGTTACTCACGAATAACGAACAGTACTTTATATCTGCATTCGTTATTCGTCAGTGACATAAATTTCGCCCAAATCCGGTGTTAAGTGAGGCGCATCGCATATGCATACACTTTAAATTTGTAGCCTGTGCGTAAGCGAATGCAGAAGCGTGAAATCCGCGTGGCTGAGGCTGCTGCGCCAGTCGCTTGTATATGCGCTCAAGCTGCTTATTAGCATCAGTAATCTTCGGCAATTTCCGCTAAAGTTCGCGAAGCATACTAGCGCTCTCATTCGCACACCACAGGCGCGTGCAGGCCACCCTGATGGGCCACGCAGTTGCAGAGCTCTGTTAACCGTCCCTGTATTGACCGACCAAGTGTAACGAGCATGGAGCTCCATCCCACAAACTGACATCCGGCACTTATGTAACACAATGTATACACGTTTGCATGTATGCATTCAACATTCAGGCGGTTACAACGGTTATTAAGGCGCCAGCATTTCACATTTGCAACAGCTTATCTCGCACTTACATTAATCAATGATCTTGCAGTGTTAATCACTTAAATATGTTCAAAAATGGCTCTGAGCACTATGGGACTCAACTGCTGAGGTCATTAGTCCCCTAGAACTTAGAACTAGTTAAACCTAACTAACCTAAGGACATCACAAACATCCATGCCCGAGGCAGGATTCGAACCTGCGACCGTAGCGGTCCTGCGGTTCCAGACTGCAGCGCCTTTAACCGCACGGCCACTTCGGCCGGCCTTAAATATGTTGCCCAGACAAAAGTATTGCGAAATTTCATTACTCTATATTAATTATGTTTCGGAGTTGCGAGTTTTTTCCCGTTAGTGTATTAGAATGATATTTAACTGAGGTGGCAAGTTCCATGGCAAATGAATTTCTAACTAATCGTCTAATGAACTGCTAGGAAGACGTTACAGAAGGGCACGCAGAAAATTGAGAATTTGTAGGAGAGTCTGCTGCAGCTACTATTTTTACGGATTCAAGCGTTACAGCAGTGCCTGATGGCAGTCCAGGTAACACAGTGTCCAGTGGAGCAGTGGGTGAAACGTCTACTACAGATTCCGAAGGTAGGGTAGACTGTCTGCTTGTGTTTGAAGATGCATTTCAAGAAATTCGTGAAACTGACTCTGATACTAAAGTGCAACCTTGTGTTTATGTGTGTGATCTAAAGTATGGCTCTGAGCACTATGGGACTTAACTTCTGAGGTCATCAGTCCCCTAGAACTTAGAACTAGTTAAACCTAACTAACCTAAGGACATCACACACATCCATGCCCGAGGCAGGATTCGAACCCGCGACCGTAGCGGTCGCGCGGTTCCAGACTGTAGCGTCTAGAACCGCTCGGCCACTCCGGCCGGCTGCGTGATCTAAAGTTGGTTGTGGACCCCCCCCCCCACACCCCCCCAGTCCTTTGGAAAATTTCTTCCTGAGGGCATATGTTAACTAACAGAAATTGAGATTGCTACTTTCATGCAGATTTTTTTCAGGCATTTTCAGAAAAGATTTTGTGTTCCTGATTCATTGGCAAGAATAATTCCCATCGAATAACTCATGGTGGACTTAGAAATAAATAATAAATTGAGCAGTTTTATTGACTACTATTCCCAACGAGTACACACTGACATGTATTTAACTGTTATGCTGGATAAGACATTTCGTAATATTTTTCAATGTTTCGTAACTGTAAAATTCTACAACCTTGCACAATTTGAATGATGTAAGAGCAGCGATGCTGTTGTTTATAGAAAAAGTTGCAACACTATAAAACTGTACAGAAATGCAGAAAGACCTGAAGAGGACAGATGCTTGGTGCAGGGACTGGCAGTTGATTCAAACATAACAGATGTAACATATTGCGCATGAATAGGCAGAAATAATCATTGTTGTACGATTAAGCGAGTGCAGAATAATCACTGGAAACAGACACATCCGTAAAATAGCTAGGAGCAAGTATACAGAGCGATTTAAAGTGGAACGACCATATAAAACTAATCACAGGAAAGGCAGATGTCAGACTCAGATTCACTGGAAGAAGTCTAAGAAACTAAAGTCCACTCACAAAGTAAATACATTACAAAAGCCTCATTCGACCAATACCTGACTACTACTAGTCAGTCTGGGATGCGTACCAGAGAGGACTGATAAAGGAAATACAGACGATCCAAAGAATAGCAGCACGTTTTGTTACAGGTCGTTACATACGCTTAAGCATTAGAGACATCAAGTGGCAGATGCCACAAAGAGCCGTTCTGCTTCGCGGTATAGTTTTGTTAAAAATTTGAGAGAATGCATTCTTAGAAGAGTCAAACAAATGTATTGCTTCTTCTTACGTACATCCCGAGAAAAAATAATGAACGTAAAATGAGAGATATTCGATCTCACACGAAGGCCCAACAATATTGTTTTTCCCGAGAACTATTCGCCACTGGAACAGCAAATAGGGAAGTGTCGGAAGTGCACAACATACTCTCCGTCACAAAGTGTAGGTTGGCTTGCGAAGTGCAGATAAGTTGCAGTGTCTTATTCTAAAACAGGATGACTTCAAAGATTACTGTTGTCAGAGGGTTGCATGCCATAATCGTATGATTAGTACGAGCAAGATGGCGCAGTGATTATGGGACAGCAGGGACCTGCTGATCCTGCTATCCATATTCAAGCTTTCTACGGTTTCCCTCATTCGCTTAAGGCGCATCACAGGATGGTTTCTTTCAAAAGCACATGTCGATTTCTTCCGACATCTTACCCAAATCGGTGAGGCCGAGCGGTTCGAGGCGCTTCAGTTTGGAACCGCGCGACCGCTACGGTCGCAGGTTCGATTCCTGCCTCGGGCATGGATGTATGTGATGTCCTTAGGTTAGTTGGGTTTAAGTAGTTCTAAGTTCTAGCGGACTGATGACCTCAGATGTTAAGTCCCATAATGCTCAGAGCCATTTGAACCTTACCCAAATCCGAGCTCTCACTCTATCTCTTTTGACCTTGTCGAAGGGACGCTAAAGTCTAATATTCTTTCCTTCTTTTCGTAAGACTACTTTTAACACTGCAGATTGTTATTCACCACCTTCAGCTGACGTACAACATTTCTCAAAAACTACATCAGGACAAGCAGATGAACAGGACAGTAATTCAACATTTGCAGCCAAGTTGCGTTCCTGGTTGTAGTACACACTAATTTATTTACGTGGGCCCGATGCTATCAAGTGGCATAGCGTCTCTTTTCTCTATAACTCCAGGAGGAGAGAATGTTTTAGACAAGAACGTATTTCGAACCGAGGTTTCATTTGTCTTTTTGGAGCAGAATATGAATGCTGTACTCAGAACTCAGATAAGAAACTCCGACCTTCCGATCACATGTTTCATTTGGTCTAATACACTGAGATCAGGACACATCACAGCATGGAACACATTAAATTCTGTAGAGAGACAGATTATCTTAACGCAGTCGGAGGAAACGTTGTAGCATCCGAGGACGTTGGTCAATTCCCTATATCATCGCATTGATGTATTCCACTATAAAAAATCTGTATTGAACTCGTAGTACTTAGAATCTAGTTGACACCTGCAGTTACAAAAACTGTTTTCGTCGTACAACAGTACTTAAAAACTCTTTGGGTGGTCCGAACAAACGTTGCTCTGCTAATTCGCGTGGAATTGCGATAGTGAAACTTCCTGGCAGATTAAAACTGTGTGTCCGACCGAGACTCGAACTCGGGACCTTTGCCTTTCGCGGGCAAGTGCTCTACCATCTGAGCTACCGAAGCACGACTCACGCCCGGTACTCACAGCTCCACTTCTGCCAGTATCTCGTCTCCTACCTTCCAAATTTTACAGAAGCTCTCCTGCGAACCTTGGAGAACTAGCACTCCTGAAAGAAAGGATATAGCGGAGACATGGCTTAGCCACAGCCTGGGGGATGTTTCCAGAATGAGATTTTCACTCTGCAGCGGAGTGTGCGCTGATATGAAACTTCCTGGCGGATTAAAACTGTGTGCCCGACCGAGACTCGAACTCGGGACCTTTGGTTTCGCGGGCAAGTGCTCTACCATCTGAGCTACCGAAGCACGACTCACGCCCGCTACTCACAGCTCCACTTCTGCCAGTATCACTGGCAGTAGCATTGTCTGAAGTTATGCAACTACCCACTGTTTCCCTTGAAATCACTGTAATCAATGTTGCGCGCAGTTTGCGTAACGAAGTAGATCACTGTCATGGACATCCTTGGAAAGCGCAAACACCAGCTCCTGTAACAAGTGCGCCTTATCCTCCTACGAATATTCGAGTAGTTTTCCTTATGCACTACACAGTCATATTGCTGCTGGCTTCTTCGAAATCTGTTCAGAATTGTCTTTTTACTATTTGCGTATGATAATCCATGTACGTAATTATGTTCAGTACCCGCCCCTTGGATAACGATTGTTATTTACTATGTTTCATTGATGTCGGGATTTGTGGCTCTCTGTCCGATAAAGATGATTAACTACATGGCTCGACACCTGTTTGAATATCACTTTCACTTGTTAAGCACATATCGTCACCATTGTACTCATCATGTACATTTTCCGCACAGTGAAGCGTATAAGACACCACACATTCCACTGACACATTTCGCAGAAACGGAAATATTTCATCTGCAACTTCTTTCTCACTGTGTGAAATTCTTGGGGTTGCTTACTGACGGAATGTCTACTTCGGCAACTGTTACTGTAGATATAACGCAATGTTTGCTTTTTTTTTAATCGTTGCC
The DNA here is from genome assembly GCF_023898315.1 of Schistocerca nitens. Classification (NCBI taxonomy): domain Eukaryota; kingdom Metazoa; phylum Arthropoda; class Insecta; order Orthoptera; family Acrididae; genus Schistocerca; species Schistocerca nitens. Next base: position 583,265,966 of record NC_064618.1, read on the forward strand.
ACTGCTCCCCTTTGTGTCGACCCCATTAGCACTGTAGCACTGTTATGAGTTACTGTCGACTAAGCAATTCAACTACTCTCATAGCCTCTTGCTGTGCTCACCTTTGGATACCTCCAGTCCCCCCTCCTGTTGCCATTATCAGCAAATATTGTGGCTGCGTCGTAGACAATATGTGAGCTGTCGAATCTCATAAACATCATGGGCCTTTTGTGACCAACCACTCAAAGGATTCTTTGTAAGTACACTACTCCGTTGACACTATTCTCTTGGAAAACGAAAGGTCCGTAAACTTAGGGTAGAAAAGAAATTCAATTTTTGCGCTATGACATTCAAATGGTTCAAATGGCTCTGAGCACTATGGGACTCAACTGCTGTGGTCATTAGTCCCCTAGAACTTAGAAATACTTAAACCTAACTAACCTAAGGACATCACACACATCCATGCCCGAGGCAGGATTGGAACCTGCGACCGTAGCAGTCGCACGGTTTCGGACTGCGCGCCTAGAACCGCGAGACCATCGCGGCCGGCGCTATGACATTCATGTTCCAAGAATTTTCGTGGGTTTTCACTGCTCCTGATCTTACTCCTATGTTTATCAACTTTACCACTAATGCAAAAAATCGCCACATAATTAAAAGTGATCTTTCGAAAGAAATCTCCAGCTACATTCAACTGATGTAACATTCCCATGGAAATGTCCTGATAAGCAATCGTATCAGTGTATTTCAGTTCTTGCACCATTGTAAACTTGTGTAGTTTGAGATGCAACCACTTTCTTAACAGGACTGTTCACAAAACTAGGTCTCACTTGCTTTATGACGTCCAATGCACTGGAACGACCTGAGGATTTGTCATGCCTTACCGACCATCCAGTTTCAGTAAAACACTTACGCCACTCATAAATAAATATACGCTACTGGGAGCATCTTTAGCATACTCTGTATGAAAATTACGTTGGACAGTTGTGGACTACGATGCTTCAGACCAAAATACACAGCGAGCAGTCTTGGGGCCAGTAAAGGTCTCAAGACGACAGCCGCTAGGTGGCGACCCTAATATTTGCGAGCGCTGGTGTCGCCGCCTTAGTGCTAGGTGTGGAACACGCACCTGCAGCCGCGCTACAAAGCTATCAGCACATGGACTCGGACCTCAGACGTGTTAAGACTGCGCTCTCGTACTTTTCATTCTACTCAGTGTTTCTTGGTTCCTGATATTGCTACGTGTAGGCTCGTGATTTTAGTCGCTTCCCAGACTTGTCATTCTGTCGCGTTGTCGTCATTGTTCGCCCATCGCTGTTGTTGTCTTTCTATGGTTTCCGTCGTCTTACCATCGACACTGTCTCCTGGTTGTGTCGGATTCCTCCTATCATAAAAGAACTTTTTGCTGCACCTGCCGCTAGTGCTTGCTGTGGCCGGTTTCTGTACTAGCGTACCATGTGGGTCAAAACTTGATCTATTTTCCTTCAAGATGACAGCAAGACTAAGTCTTTAAGGCGTATGAATAAGTTCGTACGAATTTTCAAAGTTGTCAAATCCTTTTTGGTACATCCTGTATATTAATGCGTAGGCGAATCGAATGTTGGTGACGAAAGTGTGGGAAGTCTTAAAAACGACATTATCCTTAGAAAGAACCGCGATAACTTGATTGATTATCTGTGCATTTTAAACACCGTATCTCACTCACAAGGCGTGACGTTTCTGTATACATGATACATGCGCTGGTTTTATCTATGTAGGGGATAAGCTGCACTAAAGGAAACGGGAAGCGTTACACCATTAATACCTCGGCTGAACTCTACTTAATTGATACTCCGGCATTTAGAAGTCTGTAGGACACAGTGAACAAAATTTCAGTATATAAGAAAGCCGTTTCTAAGGAATAAGAATGTTGTTCGCACAAGTGTTCCTGTTGGGTGTGTCTGACCTGAAAAACTCAACACAGCATGCTCCGAGTACAGACACATGTAGCTTACCGACAACTTTCGGGTTTTGGGAAAGATCAAATCATTGGCATGAGAGACACAACGTCAGATCGCCTAGACAACTGGTTATTGTAGAATGACTATAGATCGGGTGGTGACGAGATGGACTGAAGACAATAGTGGGGGAAAGGTAGGAACGGATCCTCCAGAAGGGCTACGCCATGGGGAGATGATAGGATTGCTCGACTGGCTCTGACAACTGGACAACAGGTGAAATCCAGGTAGATGTTATAGGCAGTGTGTCACCACCAAGCGTCGAGAATGGATTACTGGAAGCTGGGTTCGGGTCTTTAGTTATCATGCCTTGTTTAGCGCAGACAAAAGAGACTAGCATTTCGCAAATCTAGTCATATAGGAGTCATATAGTGAGTGGCGTTTTGTTGCCTTCAGCGATGAGTCTCACTTCTGTTTGAGGCGGTCAGGTCGGCGTCACCGCATCCGTTGACCAACTTGTGAAAGGTCTTAGGAAGCAACAATTCTTTCCATCTCCTGGAACCGAGTTGTGAAGGACTATTGGATACAAAAACAGAGTTGATTTTGCATTTTTGATGGGAGGCTGATTGTTTGTTTATGAATGATAAACCATGTAATACCCTTAGCGACAGGCTGTGAGATGTCATATTCCAGCATTATAATCCAAGATGACAGTGCAGTTCACATCACAAACTCCTTGACGAATGTATATATAGCCTTGCCCAGTCTCCTGAACTGTCACCCACAGAGAACGTCTGGGATTGGATGTGATGGGATCTCCAGCCAGCAATGACACAACATGTGTTTGCGCGCATGGCAGGATGTTAGCTGCACTACCACAACTAATACACGAGTGAATTCGCTCCTGATGGGAGTCACACGTCATACTGATTTTGATTATGGACACCAGTTCCCAAATGACTGACTGTGTATCATTTCATACTTATTTTGAATAAAAGTGATCAGCAATAGCGGCCGAAGATTCCGGCATAAGAAGTCACTCTCGTTATGCCAGTGGCCTTGTCAAAGAGGGTGGAATAGCGGACAGAGGTTCAGGGCACTCTCTTGCCCTTTGTGTGGGAAACTGTCCTTGAAAGACAGAAGAATCTGCAGTGATCAGAAGGCAATGGAAATCACTGAATTAAAGACACATAACTTGTATCTATAGGACATGTGTAATGATGATCTCTCCATTGGCAAAAGATTCCAGACTGGTCACCCATTCGGATCTCCGGGAGAGACTACCAAGGGGAAGGTGTCCTTGAGAAAAAGACTGAATAACCAACGAAATGATAACGTTCTACGAGTCGGGGCTTAGAATGTTGGAAATTTTAACGTGGTAGGGAAGCTAAAATATCTAAAAGGGGTAATATTAAGGCTAAATCTAGATACAGTGGGCGTCATTGAAGTGAAATGGAAAGAAGACAAGGATTTCTGGTCAGATGAGTATAGGGTAGTATCAACATCAGCAGAAAATGGTGTAACGGGAGTAGAATTCGTTATGAATAGGAAGGTAGGACAGAGACTGAGTTACAGACAACTGTTCAGTAATAGGTTTGGTTTTATAAGAATCAACAACAAACCAACGCCTACGGCAATAGTTCAGGTATACATGCCGACGTCTTAAGCAGAAGATGAAGGGATAAAGGAAGTATGTGAGGATATTGAAAGGGTAATTCGATACGTAAAGGGAGATGAAAATGTTATATTCATGGGGGACTGGAATGCGGCTGTAGGGGAGGAAGTACAAGAAAGGGTTAAAGGAGAATATCGGCTTGGTGGTAGGAATGAGAGAGGTGAAAGACTGAGTTCTGCAATACATTTCAGATGGTAATAGTGAATACACTGTTCAAGAGCCAGAAGAGGAAGATGTATACTTGGAAAAGGCCGGGAGATATGAAAATATTTTAGTCAGAGTACATCATGGTCAGGGAGAGATTCAGAAAAACAAATATTGGATTGTATGGCGTATCCAGGGGCAGATATAGACTCAGGCCTCACTTTGGTAATGATGAAGAATAGGCTGAAGTTCAAGAAACTAGTCAAGGAGTATCAGTGTGCAAAGAAGTGGAATATGGTAGTAGTAAGGAAGAGATACACCTGAAGTTCTATGAGGTCTTAGATACTGCGATAAGGAATAGATTAGTAGACAGTTCAGTTGAAGAGAAGTGATCATCTATAAAAATGGCAATCACAGAAATTGGAGGGAAAAACAAAGATTCACGGGAAATAATGCAATGAAACCACGGGTAAAGGAAGAAATACTTCAGTTGATCGATGAAAGAGGGGAGTGCAAAAATGTTTAGGGAAATTCGGGAATACAGAAATTAAAGTCACTTAGGAGAGAAATAAACAGGAAGTGCACTGACGCTAAGACGAAACTGCTACGTGAAAAATTTGTAGAAATTGTAAAAGAAATGATTGTCGGATGGAGTAGCTCAGCATGTAGAAAAGACAAAACAACCTTCGGTGAAATTAAAAGCAAAGGCGACAGCATATGACTGCAGTAGGAATTCTACTGTCAGATGGAGAAGAGAGAGCGGATGGGTAGAAAGAGTACATTGAAGGCTTCTATGAGGGGGAAGACTTGTCTGATGTAATAGAATAATAAACAGGAGTCCTTAAGGAACACATAGGTGGTGCATTGTTAGTCAGAATTTAAAAGAGCTTTGGAAGACCTAAAACCAAATAAGGCGGAAGGTATAGATAACATTCCATCGGAGTTTCTAAAACACTGGGGGAAATGGCGACAAGAATAATACATAGAATTATGGAAAAGGAAATTGACGATCTGTTAGATGACGATCAATTTGGATTTAGGAAAGATAAAGGCACCAGAGAGGCAGTTCTGATAATGGAAGGAATAGTGAAGAAAAATCAAGACAAGTCCATTGGACTTCTCGGCCTGGAAAAAGCCAAATGGTGTAACATGTTCGATGTAAAAGATTGGGGTAGCTATAGGAAGAGACGAGCAATATAAAATATGTACAAGAACCATGAGGGAACACTAAGAGTGTAAGAGCAAGAAAGACGTGCACGGATTAAATAGGGTGTATGACGGGGATGTAGCCTTTCGCCGTTACTGTTCAGTCTATGAACCAATGACAGAAATGAATGTGAATGTTCAAGAATGGGATTAGAATTCAATGAGAAGGATATCAATGTTCAGAACCGATGATGAAATTTCTATCCTCAGGGAAAGTGAATAAGAATTACAGGATCTGTTGAATGGACTGAACAGTCTAATGAGTACAGAATATGAGTTCGGAGTAGACCGAAAAAAGACAAAAGTCATAAGAAATAGGGAAAATGAGTATAACGAGAAAATTAACATCAGAACTGGTGGTCACGAAGTAGGCGAAGTTAAAATTATGACTTCTTGGCAGCAAAATAATACGTGATGGACGAAGCACGGAAGACATAAAAAGCAAACTAGCACAGGGAAGGGCGATACTCCTGGCCAAAGATAAAGCTACTGGTGTCAAACATAAGGTTTAAAGTGAGAAAGAGATTTCTGAGAATGTATGTTTGAAGCGCAGCGTTGTATGGTAGTGAATCATGGTCAGTGGGAAAACTGGAACTAATGAGAATCGAAGCGTCCGATATGTGGTGCTACAGAACAATGTTGAAAATTAGATGGTCTGGTAAGGTAAGGAATGAAGAGGTTCTCCGCAGAATCGGCGTGGAAAAGAATGTATGGAAAACACAGACAGGAAGAAGGAACCGGATGCTAGGACATCTGTTAAGACAACAGGGAATAACGCCCTTGGTACTGGACGGAGCAGTAGACGAAGAGAGATTTCGGATACGTACACTAAATAATTGAGCACGTAGTTTGCAAGTGCTACTCTGAGATGAAAAGATTGACACAGGAGAGGAATTCGTGGCGCGACGCATCAGAAGAGTCAGAACAGTGACGTAAAAAAAAGAAAGAATAAAAAATTTACAAAGTGAAATGAAGTGGAAAAGTGGAACGATGACGGCAGTAGGGAAGGCGAATAGTCGACTTCCGTTTATTGGGGCAATTTTACGAAAGTGTAGCTCATCTACGAAGGAGACCGCGTGTACAATTCTTGTGCGACCCATTCTTGACTGCAGGTCCAGTGTTGGGATCCCCACTAGGTCGGAATAAAGGAAGACATTGGGGCAATTTAGAGTTGGGCCGCTAGATTTGTTATCTGTCGGTTCAGTCAAGACGAGAGTGTTATAGAGATGTTTGCCAGCTCAAAACAGACTCCTTGGATGGAAGACAAAGTTCTTTTCGCGTAGCACTACTGAGAAAATGTGAAGAACCCGCATTTGTAAGTGTCTGCGGAACGTTTCTATCGCAGCTAACATACACTTCTCGTAAATACCCTTCGCCATGCACCATACAGAAGCTTGCAGAGTATGTACGCCTTGATGTAGATGTAGAAGTCCCTCGTCATCAAAGCAAAAATTAATCGGTTATTTTAGCAAGGATTTCTCAAAAAGATTATGGTAAGCTACGAGGGCTGAGAGAAAGAACTTATTCGAGAATGCTATTGTTACAGCACATTATAAGTACAATATACTAGTAAATTTAGAAGACAAGTAGGTATCTAACTGTTGGAAATCAACCGAATAATTCTGAACGTTAGCGAGGGTACACTTACTTTACTTCAGCGGGCCAAGGCCTATTTTTTGAACTGAGATACCGAGCGCGGTGTCGCAGTTCTAAGAACAAGAGACTCACATTTGGGAGTGCTGCAGTTTAAGCCTTCCCTCCCCCCCTCCCCCTCCCCTCCACTCACCAACCATCCAGGTTTACGTTTTTACGTTATTATTTCTGGCATACACCAGAACGGTTCCGTTGCAAAACACATGGTCGATATTCTTCCATACCCTTCTCCAGTCCGTGTTTGTACTCCATCTGGAGTGGCCTCCTCGTCTATGGGACACTCATCTTCCTTTAGCTGAGTAGGCGTTCAGGTTGCACTGAGGTCTATATCTACATCTACATCTTCATGATTACTCCATACTTCACACTTAAATGCATGCTAAAGTTCTTCGAACCATCTTCAAACTCTTTATCTATCGTTCCACTTTGTAGCGCGTGGGAAAAATGAACTCTTAAATCCTACTGAACGAGCTCTGATTTCTGTTATTTTATTGCGATGGTCATTTCTCCCTGCTTAGGTTCGCTATACTAATCTAGTTTCACATTCAGAAACGAAATCTGGCGATTGGAATTTCGTGAAAAGATCTCGCTGCAACGCGAAACGCCTTTGTTTTAATGATTGCTACCCCAACCTGCTTATCATATCCGTGGCACTCTCCCCCCTAATTCGCGACAACTTCATGCTAAGCATCCGAAAGATTTTATGAAATGGATTGATTAATAACGTATATAATATCACAGGATGCAGGCAGTGTGCTTTTTTGTGATGCAATTCGTTGTTTAGTAAGACTGGAACTCCAATCATAATTTCGAAATAATTTAATATCATTGAATAACGAAAAGCCACGAATTGTATTTTGAACATCCATCGCTAGGGGGGAAGGAATCAAGATAAGTATGAACACTCAAAATCTGCCAGTGCCATATCACATCACACACAGGCGGTGTGACGCCCATATGCAGTGGCCGGTGGCGTAAGACCACCAGGAAGGTGTGGGCAACATGGCCTACAGGAATGTGCACTTGCGTATAATATTGTGACTGCACGGAGGAAAATCACACAGGCAATGGAAGACACTGACACGCGGACATACGTTGGCGCTCTACAAATCTTAGTGCCTGCTGTCGGTTGTCGTTGGGTTCATCTGAAGAGAAATGGCTTGTCAGGTAATGGAAGCGAAGATACTTTCAAGTTCTTTTTTCTTCTAGGGCTCTGCAGCCATACATAATATATGATTAAAAGTATCCGGACAGCCCGAAAAACATACCTTTTTCATATTAGGTGCATTGTGCTGCCACCTACTGCCAGGTACTCCATATCAGCGACCTCAGTAGTCATTAGACAAGGTGAGAGAGCAGAATGGGACGCTCCGCGGAACTCATGGACTTCGAACGTGGTCAGGTGATTGGGTGTCACTTGCGTCATACGTCTGTACGCGAGATTTCCTCGTTCCTAAACATGCCTAGGTCCACTGTTTCCGATGTGATGGCGAAGTGGAAGCGTGAAGGGACACGTACAGCACAAGACCGTACAGGCCGACCTCGTCTGTTGAGTGACAGATACCCCAGACAGTTGAAGAGGGTCGTAATGTGCGATAGGGAGACATCTATCCAGACCATCACACAGGTACTCCAAACTGCATCAGGATCCACTGCATGTACTATGATAGATAGGCGGGAGGTGAGAAAACTTGGATTTCACAGTCGAGTGGCTGCTCATAAGCCACGCATCACGCCGGTAAATGCCAAACGACGCCTCGCTAGGTGTAAGTAGCGTATACATTGGACAATTGAATAGTGGAAAACCGTTGTGTGGAGTGACGAATCACGGTACACAATGTGGCGATCCGATACCAGGGTGTGGGTATGGCGAATGCCCGGTGAATGTCATCTGCCAGCGTGTGTAGCGCCAACAGTAAGCCAGCCGGAGTGGCCGAGCGGTTCTAGGCGCTACAGTCTGGAACCGCGCGACCGCTACGGTCGCAGGTTCGAATCCTGCCTCGGGCATGGATGTCTGTGATGTCCTTAGGTTAGTTAGGTTTAAGTAGTTCTAAGTTTCAGAGGACTGATGACCTCAGAAGTTAAGTCTCGTAGTACTCAGAGCCCTTTTTGAGCCAACAGTAAAATTCGGAGCCGGTGGTGTTATGGTGTGGTCGTGTTTTTCATGGAGGGGCTTGCACCCCTTCTTGTTTTGTTTGGCACTATCACAGCACAGGCCCACACTAATGTTTTAAGCATCTTGTTGCTTCCCACTGTTGGAGAGCAATTCGCGGATGGCGTCTGCATATTTCAACACGATCGAGCACCTGTTCATAATGCACGGCCTCCGGCGGAGTGGCTGCACGACAATAACATGCCTATAATGGACCGGCCTGCGCGGTGTCCTGACCTGAAGCCTATAGAACACCTTTGGGATCTTTTGGAACACCTATTTCGTGCCAGGCCTCATCTACCGACAGCGATAGCTCTTCTTAGTGCAGCAATCCGTGAAAAAGGAGCTGTCATTACCCAAGAAAGCTTCCAGCACCGAATTGAACGTATGTCTGCAAGATTGGAAGCTGTCATCAAGGCTAAGGGTGGGCCAACACCATATTGAATTCCAGCATTACCGATGGAGGGCGCCGCGTACTTGTAAGCCACGTGTCCGGATACTTTTGATCACATAGTGTATAGTAAACTTGTAACTATCACTTACTACCAGGTTGCTCTAAAGTTTTGCTTAGATAGTGCTGTTGTGAAATTCGCGATAAATATACAGAAGGAAAATCGATAAGCTGTGAGAGGGCACTGCTGTTGCACCCCACGCGATGCACGTTTCAGCGCTGAATGGCAGCCACGTGAACGCGCGGCCACGTGCCAAGCGCGTCTCGTTGCGGTCACCGACCAGCGTCACCACAGTGGTCACGTTGCCAGGCTGCTGTTGTCGCCACGGTGGCTCAAAGGTGAGCCAGAGACACGCCAGAGTCAAATTGAAAAAGCATTCGCAGGAGCTAGTCTTCGTGACCATTGGGTTTATGTGCCATTCATAGTTAACGTTTGTATAAATTATGAAAGATATGTGTGACTGATATTACACATTTTGACCACTGTCTACCGCGAGTTTCAATGCTGTTTGTGGCGCTGTGGTCACGTGAAGCAGTAAGGAAAGCGTATAAGAGGAGTACCAGCGAATGGCAAATCATTCTAGCGTTAATGCGGGCCGCAAATGGGAAAAGCCACTGGCTTAAATGACTGTGACAAAGGGCAGTTTGTTATGGCCCCGCGCATATGAACTAGCAACTTGGAAACGACGAACCTAATAGGATATTCTCATGGTACTGTTGTAAGCAACTATGAAAAGTGCTTGAGGGACTATGAAACCATGAGCAGATAAGGTGGTGGACGTCCGCGTTTCAGAGCGTGGAGTTCGGTCTTTGCACGCTCTGGAAAGTGGGATACGCGGCGATCCGTGGCAGATATGATGACAGAGTACAAGGCTGATACAGGCACAGGTGTTTCAAGAGCACAGTTCAGTGAACGTTGTTGAAGATGAGGCTCCGCAGATGATAATGTACATCTTAATACAGGCTCACCAAGCCACCATTCGGTGCTTGACGGAGGGAACATTGTACCACAATTAGTCATTTCCCTTTCTCTCCAACTTTGCAAATAGAGAGAGGGAAAAACGATTGTCTATATATCTCCGTACGGGCCCTAATTCCCCTTATCTTATGTTCGTGGTCATTAAGCAAAATATACGTTGGCGGCTGTAGGATCGTTCTGTAGTCAGCTTGACATTCCGATTCTCTACATTTTCTCAACAGCGTTCCAGGAAAAGAACGTAGCTTTCTCTCCAGGGATTATCATTTGAGTTCCCACGGCATCTCCGTAATACCTGCGTGTTGATCGAACCTGCCGGTAACAAATCTACCAGCACGCCTCTGAATTGCTTCTATGTCATCTTTTAGTCCGACCTGGTGGGAATCCCAAGCACTCGAGCAGTACTCAAGAATGGGTCACACTAGTGTTCGATATGTGGTAAGTTTCGCAGATGAACCACACTTTCCTAAAATAGTTCTAATAAAGCGGAATCGACCATTCGACTTCCCTCTGCAATGAAATGCTCAACACACCAAGATTTTACGTGATGAGTAGAAATACACGATGCAAGACAAATTATTATTAATATAGTACATATTGTTTTTCATAAATGTTCAAAAAGAGCAACTCACTAAAATACTACATTACTTTTTATTCTTATGAAGAATTAATCAATCGTAATTCCTTGGTCAATAACGACGATTGTATCGAATATACCGATTATGTAAACTTATATTTTTACTGAAATGTATGTACTGTTTGTTCTTTTTCACTTGGAGTTAGTGTGACAAGTTTTTTTGGGGGGCAAAATAGTTGGAATCTGAGCATGTTCTTGTACACTTGTAAATGACTAGTTCGTGTCAAGGAGTGAGTTAATTCGTGAAAACTGTAAAAGATGAAATAATGTAATCGAGGAGAACAAACAATCCTGCTACACGCTGTTGCTTATTTAATGCATAGATAAACCGTCTCCGGATACCTCGTTGCAGTATTAGCTTCAAAGAATCATAAACCTACGAAGACCGGGCCATTAAAACAAAGAATGTACATAGTTCAAAGAAAAATAAGTTATGTGCGAAATACCTTTTACTGGCTCTCCCTCTCTCATTCATGCTTTATGCAGGTGACACATTTTATTTGGACGAAGACATAGGTTTTGCACATTTTGGGAAAATAATCATCAGTAATAATTTTTGGAGTAGTTAAATGACAGGAAACGGTCAGATTACTACCGCCCTTACATAACCGTTCCATTTCATATCGATCTGCAACGTTACACCTAGTTATTTAATCGTTGTAATTGTGTCAAGCAGTACACTACTAATTCTGTATTCGAACATTACGGATTTGTTTTTCCTACTCATCTGCATAAGTTACATTTTTCTACATTTAGAGTTTGCTTCCATTCACCACAACAACTAGGAATTTTGTCTAAGCCATCTTGTACCGCTCTACAGTAACTCAACGAGGACATCTTTCCATTTGCTACAGCATCATCAGCAAAAAGCCGCAGATTACCACTGACCCTGTCCATCACATCTTCCTTACAATTCTTACGTGTTCTAATGTTGACCCAGCGATATCATAATTAGGGATTGCAAAATATATGGTACCATTTGTATTTGACCGTGGAGTAATGGGAACTGTCGCCTGGTCTACAAACCACGTTCCCGGCTACACCAGCTCGATGGTCGGTTTCTGACAGCCTTCGGTAAGCGGAATGGCTGCTGGAAACATGCAGGAAATGTGGGCAGTATTAAGCTATAAGGTACGTTCATCTGGCCTTCCTTGGACCTGTGGTAGTAATCGGAGACACCATGGCAGCTGTGAAGTACGAGAATGTAGATATCTACCTCCCACATCCTTTCGTCCTTGATGTCATTTCCAAAGACAGTGGCATCTGGCAGCAAGTAACTCTCCCTCTCCGAGTGCCAGAATTGTACTGCAGTGGTTTGAGGAGCATTACAGTGAACTTATTTTGACGTCTTAGCTACAAAACAGGCCTGTTCTAAATCTCTGGGACGCTGCCGGGAGCTAGCTCCGCGCCCATAAGTCACCGGCCCGTAATTTACAGTTACCGCGTGACTCGTGCGCAGATATCTTGTGCCACACACCTCTGGAAACCTAGTGACGGTTTGTCGCATCCGTACCATACAGAGCTGCTGCTGCTGTGTGTTTCAATGGTGGACCAAAATGATACGAAGCAGGTGTGTCTAGATTAACATAAAAAACGAAAAATATTACAATACTAAAGTTATTGCAATTTCAGTATTGTACGTCATCTCTGACTACAATAACACAATGTATTACTTTTCAATCATCATTTCTAACTTGTACTGCCTCAATCTTCCTCTGGTTTCCTTACCACAATGTTAACGGCTTGTCTGCTGATATTACTCCTACGGTGTTTCCTGTAATAGTACAGTAGTCCCTGTGAAGCCGAAGGTCCAAAACGTTCAAATGTGAGTGAAATCTTATGGGAATTAATTGCTAAGGTCATCAGTCCCTAAGCTTACACACTATTTAACTTAAATTATCCTAAGGACAAACACACACACCCATGCCCGAGGGAGGACTCGAACCTCCGCCTGGACCAGCCGCACAGCCCAGGACTGCAGCGCCTCAGACCGCTCGGCTAGTCCCGCGCGGTGCCGAAGGTCCCTTGCTAGTATATACCGAAGAGTTCTATAGTTCACACTTTGAATGTGGACTAGTTACAGTTTCGTCGTACATGTACTACATTCAAAGACATCATCCATGACCACAGAAAAAAATCCAAAGGAGCCCTCTCATAATATTAAACCCAGCAACCTATTGTTGGTTTAGTGAGAAAATTACTTCAAATGTAACAGCTACTAGTCTCCTTTGTAATGATAAATAGCGTACGACGTATAGGGGTGCACATAAAACAACCCGCTAAAAAAGTTAGAGCATGGAAGGGGGAAGCGGAATAGGGCAAAATTATTTCGAACAACCATAGGTCGGAAATGCACAGTTGTGGAGCTACAACCGTAAGACTACAGCCAATCAGCGACGACCTCGTGGAGTGTGCGTATTTAAACTATGGTTGAGGTATTAGATGTCATGCATATCACTTGGTCGACTTTCTCGCTTCGCTGATGCAAGCTCCAACCCTCTGCCGCTAGAGAGCTCTGGGTTTTAGCGTCTAACATGGCGGTGTGTAACGTGACTTTGTCAATGCGTGAGGAACAGCGTGGTGTAATCGTGTTTCGAATTCGAATAGTTCGATCACACATGGGGCACCTTCTCCTTCAGCATGGGAATGCTCACACATGAGCGCTGCGACGTCTGCAACAATGTGAAGTGTTGGGTTCTTTGTCATCAATAGTCCTCCAAATACATCCGACGGCCCCATCCGATTTTCGTCAGCTTCCGAAACTTCACACTGATAGTGATGAAACGTTGCAAGCAGAGGTGAGGTTGCGGCTCTTTCGACAAAGTTGAGCATACTACAGTGACAGTATCAACAAAATGGACTGTAATTGGGAGATACGTGTTAGTCTCCAGGGCGATAATGCTGAGAGATGCACATGTTTTATTTAAGGAGTTTTAAGAGTTTTAACATAAAAAATTCGGATGCACGGCCTCGTAACTTGCCCCTACCATTACCGTTTATGCTAAAGAGCGCAGTTACTAATGAAATTAGATGAAGGTAGTGGCTTTAGCTGGAAAAATGAAAATTACACCATCTTCAGATTTTTAACCATGACTGGTGTTGTTAGGTATGAATTATCTGTGATGGTTACTGGTTAACAACTGACTATTAAATCAGAATCGCTCAAAGTACTGCAGAAACGGCAGTGCAGTAAGACAGTCGACGAATATTACTGTAAAGTGCAATGCTATTAAAGAACGAAGGAATAATAGGGTTTAACGTCTGGTTGACAACGAGGTCTTTAGAGGAGGAGCACAAGCTCGGATTGGTTATGGATGGGAAGGAAATCGGCCGTTCCCTTTGAGAGTAACCATAGCGGCGTTTGCCTTTAGCGATTTAGGAAATCGCGGAAAACCTATATCTGGATGGTCGGACGCGGATTTCATCTGTTATCTTCCTGAATAAAATTTCAGTGCTATTAATAATTAAATATGAAAACCACAGTTTTAATTTTTGCGTATGTACAGGGAGCATGAACGAAATTTTCCTCTTTCAAGTACAGTAGGTTAGTAAGTGTGAACTAAGACAATAGTGGAAGAGAAAACAGAAATAAAATTGTAGACACTTGTTTCAGTAATACCTTTCTTTGCCGAAAAATGCTTAACTTACTGTCTTCAGTATTGCTACAAAGTTAACTTCTCGCTTGCCGATTCTACTTGTAACCTCCTTCTTTGTTATCACCTAATTTTCAACAACCTTATAGAGAAGTAAACCTGAAACTCTTTGATTCTAATCTTTTCGGGTTCGCACAGTTCATGATTCACTTCCTGATAATTCCGTGTTCCTACTGTACGCTCTCATATTAAGACCTTTGTTTGATACTCTAAGTGAGGAACGTAGTCCGCCCCCGGTAGCTGAGTGGTCAGCGTAACAGCCTGTCAATCCTAAGGGCCCGGGTTCGATTCCCGGCTGGGTCGGAGATTTTCTCCGCTCGGGGACTGGGTGTTGTGTTGTCCTAAACATCATCATTTCATCCGCGTCGACGCGCAGGTCGCCGAAGTGGCGTCAAATTGAAAGAATTGCACCAGGCGAACGGTCGTCTCTGCCTCGTGATGGCTGGGTGTTGTGTGCTGTCCTTAGGTTAGTTAGGTTTAAGTAGTTCTAAGTTCTAGGGGACTGATGACCATAGCTGTTAAGTCCCATAGTGCTCAGAACCATTTGATCCCATTTTGATCGAACTGTCTACCAGACGGGAGGCCCTAGCCACACGACATTTCCATTAGTGAGGAACGCCATGTTTCCTTGAGTGCGTCTGCTTATTATGTCGTCTTTGCTTTGTCTGGCATGAGTTGTTTTGCTTCCAGAGTAGCAGAACTCCTTCCCTTTGTCTACTGTTTGATCACCAATTTTGATGTGAAGTATGGCACTAATCTCATTTCTTCCGCTCCTCATTACTTTCGTTTCTAAGGTTTACTCTCAGTCCACAGTGTGCACGACTTACACTGCTCATTCATTCAAAAGATCACATAATTATTCTTCATCGACGAACCATGTCGATGATATCCTTTCACCTTGAATTTAAATCACACTTTTAAACTTTTTGTTCCGTTATCTTCCAATATCCATAAAAACTGAAACTCTATGGTTGTCTGAAAGTATCATATGATCTCGATGATGAGACAGTTATTCTGTTCTGTCATGACAGTGAATCGTACTCCTGTACGGTCACCATGTATGAACACTTGAGTTTGTTGCTGGTCCAGGTCCGTTCTGCCTCTCACTCTGTTACCTCCATACACACACGCACACGCACACACAAACACACACACACACACACACACACACACACACACACACACCTCTTCTATCTGCCTCTCTCTTTATTTCTTTATTCTCACTCTATGTCTGCCTTTCATCTTCCTGGTTTCTTAGCTAGATAGAGTACAGTTCTATAGGTCTAGCATTCTAACTGACATGTAACAGATTCTATTCTCATTCCCATAATTTACAAGTAAAACGCGTTCAGATTTCCACCAGACATCCCTTCGGCATCCTTGACGTTATTGGTTCTGTAATGTCCTGCGGTCGGCAGGAAAGAGCTAACGATCAAGTTTGAACATACTTTCCTTAACTAAAACGTCTTCTTCGGGTGGACCAATTTCCAAACGCAAGAGCAACAAGAAACCCAACAATTCTTGTTGTGGCAGAAGCCTGTAAGAGTAGAAGACAATGAAAAGAAACAGTAACCAAAATACTAAGCTACACTATTACAAAGTGGCGTTACGCCCAACAAGATACAACTTTCTACTGAACTCTAAGCCGAGCGTATACTAGGCCAGAGCCGACATGGGTACTGGACAGAGCTGTCCTAGCTGTAGCTACACACCGCCGGTCTGACTCTGCTGGCGTGCTTGTAACACCGATTCGGCGGAGTGCTACACGTAGTCACTTTAGGTCCAATTGGTGGATCTTTGTCACATGGCTTTTTACGATGTAGTGCCGTGTTTATGTGGGAAGTCTGTTGATGATTACATCCACTGGCGAGTTCTTGAAGGGAGGTCGGCAGCCCATCTTTCTTATCTGTTCTACGGGCCCTCTAACTGATAAGGGGCCGCTACAACAGGTTCCGGCAGACAGGGGTAGTCCGATTGTATGAAAATACCAAAAGCACATAACCACGCCTAATGCGGTGAAGGAAAAATCGTTGGCATTCAAACCAGCTTCCAGTTACCTCGGAATGGATAATTAGAAGTGTGGTTTACAAGAAAATCTTATACCATTCTTCATGCAAAATAGTACAAATTGCAGGTAACGGTGATGAAAGGGGTTAGTGAAGTTGCATCCTCCTCTCCAAAGTAGACTACAAAGGCTCGATAATGTTTAGATCTGGCGGTGGTGGGCAGGAAAGATGCGCCAGTTCAACCTCATGCTCACAAAACCAGGCCTGGATGATGTGAGCTACCAGGGTTACGGAAACGTCTTCCATAGGAGCAGCAACACTTTGTCCTCGTTCGGATTCACCTAGATCCGATAGAATGC
Organism: Schistocerca nitens; assembly: GCF_023898315.1. Lineage (NCBI taxonomy): Eukaryota > Metazoa > Arthropoda > Insecta > Orthoptera > Acrididae > Schistocerca > Schistocerca nitens. The sequence goes on from NC_064618.1 coordinate 583,282,794, forward strand.
GCTGAGAACTACACAGAACACTGTCCTGACCGCAACTGATACCGTATTGAGAACAGGCGTCATTCGTGCTCAGATGCAACAACACAACAGGCAGACTTGGTTGCATCAGCGTTTATGTTGAAGCGTGAATTTCTCGCGGTGTTACCATATTTTTGTCCAATTCCTGTATGTGTTTATTGTATCATTCCCAACAAAACAGAGAACATTAGCGCCAGCTTTTAGCGTTCTTTCACTTTTTGGCATTTTGTATAAAAGTTTTTTTTGTCACTTGTGTTAGTTGATACCGCCATTCCGAAACTGTTCTCGAGTTGCAGGAGATCTCCTATCCGCTATTTTAAGAGAAAAATTAAACGAAGTGGAGAACTGCTGAACGTCTATAGCTAGAACAGAATTTTCAGAGGGTTTTACGCATCTCATCTGTGTGTTAATTATCGACAGTTGACGTTGTAACTGTGTTCCAAACGCTGGACAGACAGTTTATGCACCTTTGGAATCATTGAATAGGAAACAAATGATTCAATTAGGTAACATGAGATTATATAATCGGAGCGTTTTCAAATTACCAAAGGTTAGTTCAGGTTATGATTATAATTCAGACGAAACACAATTTAAACCAGAAGGAACTTTTTTTTTACTTGAGCAAAACTGTGTCCTTTTCCAATACAAAATTCTAGTATGTGATTAAAAACAGCTGCTAGAAAAGTAATCAAGTGGATGACGTTTACAAAGCTAAATACTCGCAAAGTCAACACCAGTGGTCATACGTTATAGGCCTATTTCAGTAAAGAGAAGAATTTTTGGCCTGTAAGATATACTTAATTTATGGACGTCAGGGACATGCTTTATTATGTATGCTTTATTATCAGTATGCTTTATTATCAGTCAGAACTACAGGAAAAAGAGAGACCATCAAACAAATTCACACTTTTGCTGTGCGTTCACCGAGGGAAGCATGTCAGATGTGGGTTCCACACATAAAATGTGAAAGTTTCTTCTTGGTCCAGTCCGAGCAATGAAGCTGTGTTAAAGATGGATTGGTATTTACAAGCGTATCTTTTCAAGTTTTGTATATCCAGAGTTAAAGCTATATTCTTGGGATCCAAATACCTTATTAAAAATCTGAAACATTTTAATGTCAACTGTAATCGAACGAATCATTTATTTTTATATGTGATCGATTATTGTCACTTGGATAACATATTTAATGCGTGGACGTGCAGAAAATATATGTCTCCGAATCTCTTATATGAAAACTCTTAAGGGTTATTAAACAAAACATACGTTATTAACAGTCTACATATTTATTTTTTATGCCTACATACTTATTTCTCGATTCAATCGCTTTGGCGACGAACAAATTTCTCCCAGCGAGAGACCATTCACTATTGAATCTTTCACTTTGTTGACGGAGACGCTATCTCACCTCTGCTAGTACCACTTCATCGCTAGCAAAGTGAACTCCTTGATAGGCTTTCTTCAGGTTCAGGAAACATGAAAATCGCATGTGGCGCAGTCGTGACTATATGGAGGATGATCGATTGCAGTGAACCCAAGGCATCGGATTATTGCGGTCCTGTGTGGTCTGACAGTGTCATGCTGAAGCTAAGGGTGCTCCACGTGTGGATGAAATCTTCGGATTCGAAACTCGATAACAGCAGGCTGTTTCTCACGGACCAACAAAATTACGTTACACATCGTCATGTTACACTCTACAATTCTGAGCCCTCTAGCGGCCGAGAGCTGAAAACATGCAGACGTGAGGAATAAAGATGTTGAATGTTAAGAACGTTAGTTTTCTTTTAAAAAATTTAAGAGTTTTCGCACAAAAAATTCAGAGGAATTACTTTTCAACAAGCCCTCGTACTTCTTCACTTTCGCACGAAGCTGTGTTTTAGCTATTAACGTCTTATGTTCCTACAGTTTCTACGGAGATGGTCGAAGATCATATTTTTACAAAGTGTTTTTGTAATAAATGCAGACTTTCTGTGGGATTATAGATGAGATACACGCAACGGAGTAAACAGACATAGTGTCGGGTACGCATAACAGCTATTGTGGACGATATAAATTAGCTAGCCGTTTGAGGAAGATAACGAATTGGCCCCACACTCTGATCTCCAAGAGAGTACTTCCAAGAGGGAGGTGACCTTGAGAAAAAGCTGGAATGAGCAGCGAAATGACAACATCCTACGTGTCGGAATATGGACTGTCAAAAGTTTGAACGTAGTAGGCAAGCTAGAAAATCTGGAAAGGGGAATGCAAACGCTCAGTCTAGATGTAGTGTGAGGATTGGAGAGGGGGGGGAGGGGAGGGGGGATGTCAGTGTAATGAAATGGAAAGAAGACAAGGATTTCTTGTCAGACGAATAAAGGGTAATACCAACAGCAGCAGAAAATGTTATAACGGGACTAGGAGTCGTTATGAATAGGACAGATAGTGATTCGCTGTGAACTGTTCACTGATAGGGTTATTCTCTTCAGACCCCACAACAAATCAAAGCCGACAGCAATAGCTCAGGTATACATGCAGACGTCACAAAAGGATGATGAAAAGACAGAGAAAGTATATGAGGACATTGAACGGATAATCCAGTAAGTAAAGGGAGACGAAAAATCTAATAACCATGGAGAATTGGAATACGACTGTAAGGGAAGTAATAGAAGCAAGGGTTGCGGGAGAAGACTGGATAAGTAGTAGGAGTAACGGAGGAAAAATCTAATGGCGTTTAACAATAAATTTCAGATAAAAATAGCGAGTATTCAAGAATGTCAAGAGGAGAATATACTTGGAAAGACACGGGAAGCTGGATTACGTCGGGGTTAGATAGGGATTCCGAAATCAAATACTAGATTGTGAGGCATATAGAGGAGCAGATCACAATTTAGTGATGAAGAATACACTGAAGTTCAAGAGAGTCGTCTGGAAGAATCAATGTGGATGGAAGTGGGTACTAAAGTTCTCAAGAATGCTGAGACGCGTTTGAAGTTCGCTGAAGATGTGGATACTGCAATAAGGAATACCGGAGCAGGAACTTCAGTTGAAGAGGAGTGGATTCTCGAAATAGAGCAGTCACAGCTGTTGGACAGACCAACGTAAGTACAAAGAAGCAAACTGTGAAGAATAGTTGGATAACGGAAGAAATACTGGTACTTCAATTGATTGGCGAACAAGCAAGTACAAAAATGTTCCAGGAAAGTATAAATATAGCAATATAAGTCACTCAGGAAGAGTCTCAAAGACTTGAGATCAAATTACATCGAAGGGATAGAAAACATTTCACAGGAATTTCTAAAATGAGTGCGGGAAATGGCAACCAAACGACTACTTAAGTTGGTATGCAGAATCTATGAGACTAGCGACGTACCATCAGACTTTAGGAAAAATATCATACACATAATTCCGAAGACAGCAAGACTACTGCACGATCAGGATTATATCTCATGCATCCAAGCTGCTGACAAGATAATATACAAAGGAATGGAAAACAAAATTGAGGATCTTCTAGATGACAGTTTGGCTGTGAAAGGTAAAGCCAGTGCAGAGGCAGTTCGACAATCTAAAATTGTGCAAGATGTTCGAAATTATGAGAAAAATAGAAGTAAGCTATGCGGAGAGGCGGATGATACAAAATATGTGCAAGAATCAAGAGAGAACTATAAGACTGGAAGACGAAGAACGAAGTGCTCGGATTACGAAGAGTGTGAGGCAGGGATGTAGTGTTTTGGCCCTACTGTTTAACCGAAAAAGCAATGACAGACATAAAAAATAGATTTAAGGGTGGGATTAAAATTCAGGGTGAAAAGATATCAATGATAAGATTCGTTGATGTCATCGCTATTTTCAGTGAAAGTGAAGAAGAATTAGAAGATCTGTTGAATGTAATGAGCAGTCTGATGAGTACGGGATATTGACTGAGAGTAAATGAAAGAAAGACGAAAGTTACAAGTAGCAGAGAATAGCGATGAAATTTAACTCAGGATTGGTGACCACAAAGTAGACGAAGTTCGGGAACTCTGCTACCTTGGAAGCAAAATAACCTGTGACGCACGAAGCAAGGTGGATATTCAAAGTTGGTTGGTTGTTTTGGGGAAGGAGACCAGGCAGCGAGGTCATCGGTCTCATTGGATTAAGGAAGGACGGGGAAGGAAGTCGGCCGTGCCCTTTCACAGGAACCATCCCGGCATTTGCCTGGAGCGATTTATCGAAATCACGAAAAATCTAAATCAGGATGGCCGGACGCGGGATTGAACCGTCGTCTTCCCGAATGCGAGTCCAGTGTGCTAGCCACTGCGCCACCTCGCTCGGTGATATTGAAAGCTGACTAATACAGGCAGAGAGAGATGCCCTGGCCAAGAGATATACTGTGTCAAACATGACGGTGCAATAAGTGATGATGTTATCCTACCGCACGACGTTGATCGAGCCCAAAGCTGGTTACGTAGACGGATACCAAAAGGAAACAGTTCCATGATTGAAGTGGTTTCCTTGATCTTCGATACGGATCCGGCAAAGATTATTTCAAATACGTTCCAGCTTGTTTCGGATTGTTTCAAATGTGTTTCAGTTTCGGCTGAAAGCAAGAGGGAATTACAATCTTCATTTTTCCCGAGGACATGCAGCTCTACTGCATAGTTAAGTGATGTTGACGTCTTTTGGGTAAAATAGTACCCCATTCGGATCTCCGGGGAGGGACTCCGCAGGAGGATGTCGTTATCAGGAGAAACAGAACTGGCGTACTACGGATCGGAGCGTGGAATGCTAAATCCCTTAATCGGGCTGGTAGATTAGAAAATTTAAAAAGGGAAATGGATTGGTTAAAGTTATATGTAGTGGGAATTAGTCAAATTGGGTGCCAGGAGGAACAGGACTTCTGGTCAGGTGAATGCAGGGTTATAAGTATAAAACCAATTGGGGTACTGAAGGCGTTGATTTAATAATGAATAAGAAAACAGGAGTACAGGTAAGCTAATATTAACAGCATACTGAACGCATTATTGTAGTCAAGATAGACAAAAAGCCCACGCCCTCCACAGTGGGACAAGTTTATACGCCAACAAGCTCCGCAGACGATGAAGAGATTGAAGAAATATGTGATGGGACAAAAGAAATTATTCACATAAGAGAGACGAAAATTTAATAGTCGTGGGGGAATAGAATTTGAGAGTGCAAAAGGGAAGAGAAGGAAAAATAAGAAACGAAAGAGGAAGCGACCTGGTAGAATTTTGCATGATGTAATCGCATCGAGGACTTGCTTTAAGAATTATGAAAATAGGTTGTACACATAGAAGAGACCGGGAGACACCGGAAGGTTTCAGATTGATTATATAACGGTAATACAAAGACTTCGGAACCAGATTTTAAATTGTAAGACATTTACAGAGCAAATGTGGACTCTGACCACAATTTATTGGTTATGAACTATAGGTTAGAAGTAAAGAAATTGCAAAAATGTAGCAAATTAAGGAGATTGGACCTGGATAAACTGAAGGAATCAGAGGTTTTTGAGAGTTTCAGAGGGGCATTAGGGAACAATTGACAAGAGCAGGGGAAAGGAATACAGAAGAAGAAGAATGGGAAGTTTTGAGAGAAAAAATAGAGAAGGCAGCTGAGGATCAAACAGATAAAAAGAGAAAGCCTATTAGAAATCCTTGAGTACACACAAGAGTTATTTAATTTAACTGATGAAAGGAGAAAATACAAAAGGGCAGTAAATGAAACAGGCGAAAGGCAATACAAATTAAAAAAAAAGGAGATTAACAGGAACTGCAAAATGGTAAAGCAGCAACGGGAAGAGGAAAAATGTAAGGATTGAGAAGTGCATATCACAAGGAAAATTAAGGAAGCCTTTGGAGAAAAGAGAACCACCTGTATGAATATCAAGAGCATAAATAGAAAACCAGTCGTAAACAAAGAAGGGAAAGCTGAAAGGTCGAAGGAGTACATAGGGAGTCTACACATAGGAGATGTACTTGAGGGCAGTATTATAGAAATGGAGGAGGACATAGATGAAGTTGAGATGAGCGATATGATACTATGAGAAGAATGTGACAGTACACTGAAAGAAGTCGAAACAAAGCCCCGAGAGTAGACGACAAAACTTTTCCGTCTGGTGAGCAACATGTATGAAACAGACGAGATACCCTCTATCTTAAAATAAAGTATGGTAATTCCAATTCCAAGGAAAGCAAGCGCAGACAGTTGTGAATATTACTGGACTGTTAGTTTAATAAATCATGGTTGCAAAATACACACATCAAAAAAAGTTTTGCATCACCTCAGTTCCGAGAATTCCGGACATGTACAGAAAATTGGAATAAAGGTAAACATAAACATCATTTCCACCCTTTTTATTGCTCATGAAAACCACACATTCCATGATGTATCACCATACAGCGAGACCTTCAGAGGTGGTGGTCCAGATTGCTCTACACACCGGTACCTCTGACACCCAGTAGCACGTCCTCTTGCACTGATACATACCTGCATTCGTCGTGGCATACTATCCACAAGTTCATCAAGGCACTGTTGGTCCAGATTGTTCCACACCTCAACGGCGACTCGGCGTAGATCCCTCAGAGTGGTTGGTAGGTCACGTCGTCCATAAACAGCCCTTTTCAATCTATCTCAGGCATGTTCGATAGGGTTCATATCTGGGGAACACGTTGACCAGTCTAGTCGAGCGATGTCGTTATCCTGAAGGAAGTCGTTCACAAGATGTGCACGATGGGGGGCGCGAATTGTCGTCCATGATGACGAACCCCTCACCAATATGTTGCCGATATGGTTGCAGTATCGGTCGGAGGATGGCATTCACGTATCACACAGCCTTTACGGCGCCTTCCATGACCATCAGCGGCGTACGTCGGCCATACATAATGCCATCCCCAAACATCAGAGAACCTCCATCTTCCTGCACTCGCTGGCCAGCGTTCAGCCTGACTGGGTTGCCTCTAAACAGGTCTCCGACGATTGTCTGGTTGAAGGCATATGAGAAACTCATCGGTGAAGAGAACGTGATGCCAATCCTGAGAGATCAATTTGGCATGTTGTTGGGCCCATCTGTACTGCGCTGCATGGTGTCGTGGTTGCAAAGATGGACCTCGCCATGGACGTCGGGAGTGAAGTTACGCATCATGCAGCCTATTGCGCACAGTTTGAGCCGTAACTCGACGCCCTGTAGCTGCATTATCCAACGTGATGGTGTTTCTGTCAGGGTTCCTCCGAGCCATAATCCGTAGGTAGCGGTTATCCACTGCAGTAGTAGCCGTTGGGCGGCCTCAGCGAGGAATGTCACTGACAGTTCCTGTCTCTCTGTATCTCCTCCATGTCCGAACAACATCGCTTTGGTTCACTCCGAGACCTGGACACTTCCCTTGTTGAGCCCTTCCTGGCATAAAGTAACAATGCGGACGCGATCGAACCGCGATATTGACCGTCTAGGCATGGTTGAACAACAGACAAGAGAAGCCGTGTACCTCCTTCCTGGTGCAATGACTGGAACTGACTGGCTGTCGGACCCCTTCGTCTAATAATAGGCGCTGCTCACGTATGGTTGTTTACATCTTTGGACGAGTTTAGTGACATCTCTGAACAGTCAAAGGGACTATGTCTGTGATACAATATCCACAGTCAACGTCTGTCTTCAGGAGTTCTGGAAATCTGGGTAATACAAAACTTTTTGTGATGTGTGTACTAACACGAATTCTTTACATTAGAATGGAAAAACTGGTGAAAGGCGACCTAAGAAAAATTCTGTTGGATTCCGGAGAAATGGAGGGACACGCGAGGCAATACTAACCCTAATATAGAAGGTAAGTCAAGGAAATGCAAACTTACGTATGTAGTATTTGTAGACTTAGAGAAAGATTTTGTCAGTGTTGAACGGAATATTCCATTTGAAATTCTGGGGGTAGCAGGAATAAAATACAGGGAGCGGAGGGCTACGAAAGGAAACAAAAGAAAAATTTGAAGTAGGAATTAAAGGCCAGGGAGAAGTAATAAAAACTTTAAGGTTTTCCGAATACAGCAGACTTGTACGAGCAGTTGAACGAAGTAGACAAGGCTTGAAAGGAGGATATAAGATGAACAAGCAAAACAAGGATAATGGGATGTTGTCGAATTAAAACAGGTGTTGCTAGGGAATTAGACTAGGGAACGAGACACTTTAAAGTAGTAGATGAGTTTTGCTATTTGGGCAGCAAAATAACTATTGATGGCCAAAGTAGAGAGGATATAAAATGTAGACTGTCAATGGCAAGAAAAGCATTTCTGAAGAAGAGAAATTTGATAACGTCAATATAGATTTAAGCGCTAAGAAGTGCTCTCGGAAAGTATTTGTATGGAGTGTAGCATGTATGGAAATGAAACATGGATGACAAACAGTTTAGGCAAGAAGAGACCAGAAGCATTTAAAATGTGGTGCTACAGAAACACTGCTGAAGACTGGGTAAGTAGATCACTTAACTAATGAGGAAGTACTGAAGACAACTGGGGAGAAATGAAATTTGTGGCACAAACTGTCTGGAAAAGGGGATCGGTTGGTACGACATATTCTGGGACATCAAGGCATTACCCATTTGGTAATGGAGGGAAGTGCGGGGAGAAATCGTTGGGGGAAACCAAAAGATTTATATAGTAAGCAGATTCAGAAGGATGTAGGTTGCAGTAGTTACTCGGAGATGAAGGGGCTTGCACATGATAGAGTAGCTTGGAGAACTGTATGAAACCGTCTTTGGACTGAGGACCACAACAATAGCATGTTTCAGCTCATGACGTGTTGCCTCCTTACCAGGCGTGGTGTTCTCTCTGGAAACTGATAAATACGAACATACATCTCTCATCGTTCTCTTGACAAGTCGTGAAAAAATTTTTTGTCTCGTAAGTATGAAACTAACAGTCCTCACAGAAAAAAATATATCGTTGCGGAATACGTCACTGCCAGCTTGGACGATAGTCAATCTTTACACTTTACCTCACCTCCACCAAAAATCAAAATTACCGTCTCACTGTTGCTGTCGTTGTTGTTGCCGTAGTCTTCTCTGTGAAGAATCGTTTAAGCTAGCTCTCCACGTTAGTCCATTCAGTCAACGTCTGTTCAGCTTTGCATAACTACTGCAGCCTGCATCCATTTAAACCCACTTACTGCAGTCAAGCGTTGGTTTCCCTCTACAATTTCTACCCTCACACTTCAAAAGCTAAATAAATTTTTCCTTGATGTTTCTTGTCAGTGTAACTCCCATTTTCATCAAGCTGGGCCCCACAATTCTGTTCTTTCCTATATTGATATTCAGCATTCTCCGGTTGCACCACATTACAAAAAATTCTTTTCTGTATTTGTCTGTACTGTTTTTCGTCCATGTATTTCTATCGTATAACGTTCCTCTCTAGATAAATATTCTGAGGAAGGCTTTCAGTTCTTGCCTTTATATATTTCTCTTTAACATGAAGGCTTTTTTTGCTGGTGCCGGCCTACATTTCATATTCTTACTTCAGCTGATCTCAGTTATTTATCCACCCAAATATCAAAATCCGTCTACTGCTTACACCGTCGCATTTGCTAAAATAATTCCCTCAGCATCATATGACTTTCACGCCATTACCGTTCTTTTACTTCTGTATACATCCTTGTTATATCCTCTCAAGATATCATCCATTATGTTCGACTGATATTTGAAGTTATTTCCTGGTAAAATTACAACGCCATTGGTAACACTTAACATTTGTATTCCTTCTCCCCGATCATGAATATCATTTCCAATCTTTCCCTTAATTTCTTTCACTGTTTGCATGATGTCCAGCTTGAATAACGTGACGGATAGTCTTCCCGATAACTGTACATGTTGAAGGTAACCTTCTGCTCCCTATATTTTACCCCAGACGACTGTAGAATGTTACAGCGTATTCCAGTTAAAACTATCATAGCCTTGTTATAAATCTACAAATGCCAGAAATTTAGGTACATTTTTCTTCAGTGTATCTTGTAAGGTAGTCGTCTGGTCAATATTGCACCACGTGTTCCTATTTTTCATCGGAACCTGACCGTGTTTCTCTCTCTCTCTCTCTCTCTCTCTCTCTCTCTCTCACACACACACACACACACACACACACACACACACAGCCAAAACACATACATATTCAGTTATTCTGTAAGTTCCTCTTTAAGGAATTAGGACACTTTGAATGCACTTTCATAATACACATATTCATTATAATAACCTTCACAAATGGGAAGGAATAATGATCTCCGTAGCTCCAGCTCTAGAAGAAAATTACCTTTTTTACCCATTATTAAAGGTACCAAGGACTTAGAAAGGACGTCAGTATGAATAAACAAAATTCTTTGATTGTTTACTAAAGAACGTAACATAACTCCTTCTGTTCCTTAGACGAATTTTTGTTTATAAAGTGGTAGCCCATAAAAATCATAATTTTTATGTGTGGTGCATGAGTAGGACTAAAAAATACGTATACCCATTTGTGATAAAACTAATAATTGTTACATTAATGTAAACTGACTCGTCATAAATAATTTCGCTATAAATAGTCAAAGGGTCTATATTACATTTAACTAATTAAAAAACCTGCAATGGAAACAATAATAGCATTGAATAAGTTGACACACATCGGAAGGCGGACCCGCTGCCAGTTTCCGAATTTCATTTATTCTTTGCGAGTTCGCCAAGCCGCGTCACTAGTTTGCTAAGCAACAAGTGCCTTGCGAGTCGATAGGCCACCGTTGCCGTTTCGCGTGTCATCTAGGTCAATTCAGAAATTTTAACTGGCGCAAGCCTCTGAGAGCATAAGCTGCAAAAGTCAATTGTCCCGACATTCTCTGAGTGAGGAATGAAGCAGGAAGGACGATTAGAGTTTAGTGTCCCATCGACAACGTGGTCACGGAGCGAAAACCTCCGATTACGAAATGTTGTGGAAGGAAAACGGCCGTGCTCATTTAGAGGAACGGTTCTGACATTTGCCTGGAGCGATTTAGGAAAATTAGGGAACACCTAAATCCGGATGGTCAGACGGGGATTTGAACTTTCGTCCGTCAGCCCAGTATGCTATCCACTGCGCCACCTCCTTCGCTCTCTGAGCGAGCGGGTTGTGCACTTGTTTCTTAGTCCTTCTCTGCTGTGGTTTAAACCTTCTGACAGACGATGGTGGTCTCTCGATGCTTCATCAAGCTGTTTTGTATAACTGGCTAATACTTCTGCCTGATACAGGCACTAACCATGTACTTCTCTCACGTCCCATTGATGGATCTTGTGCTTCGATCACATTTTCAAGCAGCGTTTATGCAAGAGAGTTTGTCACACAACGTATCTGACGATTTGCAACAGTCTTAGTTACTCCTTTGTGACCTGCTCGAAACTACGTGCATATGTACGTGTCAGTGCAGAGCAATAGATGAATGTAAAAGACAAGTCAGACTGCGTTATGCAGGATTCCGTGTATGAAAATTTAGTACAAAAATCGTGATGGAATTTGTGCAGAACTTGTCTGAACCTTCAGTGAAAGTTCTACAAATTGTGTTGGGCTTTCAAACTTATCTATAGAAACACGTGTAATTGTAGCTGTAACAAACACTTGTTTTGTAGTTTGTTAAATAATCCATAAAATAATTTATCAGCATTATAATACATTCGTCAGAATAGTCCCTCAGCCTACCGTCTTATGCATTAAGCACACGTGCAGTATGGAGTGAGATCATACCAGTTATACAGGCGGTGTTACAGGGCATTAGTGCCATGCAGCCTCTGAGTAATTTTTTGTCTGGAAAGCCGTAGATATCAGCAAGAAGATTTACGTAACGGGATGTATTCCATCACTTGAGTGAAAGCCTTTTTTAATGTGTTGTCGGGTCTCTGTGGCTATGAAAAGTTAAGAAGACTTACGGTTTAAATGAATGTAAGTACAAGGTTATTACATATCATTGAAACGATTTCGCAGATTTGCTGCCGCTGTATTATTTGACATATTGTCACAGGGCCTTACACTCACATAGCAAAACTGAAGAAAGTTTTCCTGTCACGTTACAAGTGCTCCACATGTGGGATTTTGCAGATATCAAGTCGCTAAACAAGTTTTTGTCACGTCGGCGCAGCATGCCCTTATCAAACTGTTCCAAAGCACTGTTGATACGAGCTCACAATTCTGGCAGGTTTGTTGATAGTGGAAGTGTTATCTGTCAGATAAACCCACAGAAAAAATCAAAAGGGGTTAGACAGGGGCAGCTTGGAGGCCATGACATGTACTGCTGACTATCAGCCCCACCACGACGGATCCAGCGGTTTCTCAATTTCCTGTTTAGGAAATCACGGACATAATGATGAAAGTGTGCTAAAGCACCAACCTGTTGGTAGATTAAGTCGCAACAATCGGTTTTCAGTGGTGACATAAGCCAATTTTCCAGCATTTCCAGATGTATGTGTCAAGTAATGGTCTTTCCTCAGAGAGGTCCATAAACTTTAAATCATGAGACTGCACAGAACATATTAACTTTTACTGAATCCCGAATGTGCTACACAATAGTGTGGCAATTCGTTCTCCACAGTCTCCCAGATTCGTAGACTGTGCTGGTTGGTTGGTTGGTTGATTTGGGGGATGGCAAAGGGGACCAAACAGCGAGGTCATCTGTCCCGCGATCTAAGAGAGCAGAAATAAAGGGAGAAAAAGACAAATAGTGCAGTCCAGTCGATGAAAGGACAAAATGGGCAAACAGAGAAGCAAAAGAATCTTGGAGAAGCACAAAGATTATAAGGAATAGGATGGCCCTCGAGGGTTGGCCCACAACTGAGCAAAAAGAAATTTGATGTGAAGCTGCTAATCCCCCCCTGGAGGGATCAGGGAGAATGGGGGATAGGTGGATGGCCTCCCAGTCAAACAGTCAGCAAGCTCATTACCTGGGGTACCCACATGGCTGTGGACCCAGAGGAAATCAACTGAACAAGCAGCATGGTCAAGACCACTGAGAAGATCATGGATGGCAGAGGCCAGGGGGTGGTGGGTAAAACGTGTCTCAATGCCACTCGTCGATTTCATAGATAACAAAACTTGGGTGAGAGATGACCATTAAATAAGACAGATGGTCGTCACTTCTGCAACAAACTTCCCAAACACCAGCAGGCAATAGGTGGTGATCCAGAAGATGTGAAGGCATATCCAACATGATTGACGGATTTAGAGCCATCAGTGTAAAACAGCCTCAAAACCTCTGTAAGAGTGGGCAGAACAGAGGAACGCCTTCGGTGTGATGCTTTGGACCTCAGAATAGATCCATCCGAATCTGTAGCTGAGGAACTAACCAAGGAGAGAAAAATGGGAACAGGACAACAGGACAAAAATGGAAGATGGAAATAATTGCAGAGAGAAGTGAGGCAGAGCCCAACCGATAAACCCACCTGAGGGTAGGCCGTGTGCAGGCGACACCTCCAAACCACAAAAAAAGAAAAGAGTAGGAGAGGAGAACAGGGAAAATCTAGATAGCGATGATATAGGAAACCAGGAACTGGGACCACCACATTGAAGTGGGAGGATCCAGCATCAACCAGAAAACTATTGACATGGGTGCGAAAGATTACGATGGCAAATCAGGTACCACAACGATGGACTGAGTCCAAGAGGAGTTTGGAAGGTGCAGTTGAGCCATAAACTTGACATCCATAGTCCAGACGAGACAGAACTAAGGCCTGATGAAGAAGATTCAAATTATCTGCCACCCAAGAGATACGATAAAAAATCAAAGAACACTGAATTTACAGAAACAGCCAACCTTTAGAAGGTGGAAATGGGGCAACCAAGTAAGCTTGTTGTTAAGAAGAAGACCCAAGAAACGGAACTGGGGGACCACAGTCAGGCACTGGGCGTCGAGGATGAGCTCTGAATCAGGAAACACAATAGTATGGCGCTAGAAATGCACCATCCTCGATTTAAGTGGGGCGAATCGAAAACCATGTGAAAGTGTCCATGCAGAAGCAAGCTGGATGGCACCCTCCGCAGAGACCACATAGGGGAAACTATCCCTGGTACAGAAATCATCCACATAAAGTCAGGGGTGACAAAGATCCAATGGAGGCCACAAGTTTTTTAACAGCGATAACGAAAGGGTGGACACTTAACATGCAGGGGTGACAAAGATCCAATGGAGGCCACAAGTTTTTTAAAAGCGATAACGAAAGGGTGGACACTTAACATGCAGCGCTGTCGAATACACTTCTCCTTAGTATGTCGAAAGCTGAGAACATTACCAACCTGAACTTGGAATGAAAGGTGGAATGGGAAATTTGGAGTAAAAATCGGAAGGGGGGGGGGGGGGGGGGGCTGAAGACCTCACTCATGGAATGTAAGTAAGCTCTGATGGCACTAAGCTGTGTCGTAAGCCTTATGAAGATCGAAGAAAACTGTGACAAGATGGTGGCACTGAGATAAGACCTGTCAACTGCAGTTTACAACTGAAGCAGGTCATCAATGAGAGACCATCCCTCCCAAAAGCCACACTGGTAAGGATATAAAAGGTTCCGAGATACGAGGACCCAACTGAGCCAGCGAGCCCCCATCCATTTGCAGGGGACGTTGGGCAGGCTGACTGGCTACTAAAGAACACTAGATCCCTGCTGAGCTTAAGGACAGGAACCACAATACTGCCCCTCCATTGGGAGGGAAACCGCCTTGGAGCCATTGCTGTTAAACACCTGGAGGAGATATTGTCTTTTTGAGGGACTGAAGTGTTGAAGCAGTTGGTTATGGATAGAGTCAGGGCCAGGGGCTGAATCGTGGGAAGAGGAGAGAGCAAGAAGAAGTTCCCATTCAGTAAAAGTTAATGGCAAGTGGAAGACTGACAAGGGGTAAAACATAATTGGGAAGCTTCAGCTTGCTGTTTCTGAAGGAGGAATATGGCTGGATAGGAATCTGACGCTGATACTGTCTCAATATGGGCCACAAAGTGTCCAGCAATTGATGCATCCATACAAAGACCACCTGGAAGGACAAGGCCCGAGATGCAAAATTTCTCGTGGTAATCTTGCATGGTGCAGTGATAGTCTCCAACTGTGGTGAAGAGTGGAAAAACCTAGGGAGGAGGCAGAGAATTCCAAAAACACACTTGCTGTGTTTTATTAAGTAACAGGTTTTAGCATTAAGGCATCTGAAGGTAAAGACAGGCAGATAACAAGTTCCACTTAAAGCGCTGGAAGGTGTGATGGCAGTCACAGATGGTAAGACAATGGCCGTGCTCCACCATGGGACTGCATGATGATAAATGATGCCTATGGCCCTTAGGGTGGCTTGGCAATTGTGGTAATGTAAATAATCGTACTGAACAGGTCACGGACGACTTCATCATTAAAAGCTAACAAAGAGAGGCTAAATGCGACCAAACAGCATGACAGAAAGCTCAGTGGGGTAACATCCCAATTGGGAGTTGGGAAGAGAACGAGAGAATCAACAGGATGTGCTCACTACCACAGATGCAATCATGCAGCTACAAGTGTAATTAATGGAGAAGGGGTGGGGAAATAAGCAAATTATCTGTTGCAGAGGAAATGCCATAAGCGACACTAAATTGGGTAGAGGATCAAGAAGGCACAGGTCATGGACCATAAGATACTGGTCTATGAAGATTCACTGACCAGATGAACCAGCACTGCTCCACCAGGAGTGATTGGCATTAAAATCACCAAGGAGGAGGAAGAGGAGGTGGCAGTTGCTGAAGGAGGGCAGTTAGAGCAGGAGGTGCAGGTGGCTTGTCAGGAGGGAGACAGAAATTGCAAATGGCGACTACAGACTCCAAGTAGACTGAGACCACATCTGCTTCCACTGTGGTATGAAGGGCGATCCATGTGCTAACAACACTAGTATGGACTAATGTTGAGACACTACCAGCAGTCCTCAAATGGCTAACTTGTTCCCAACAGAAAGCACAGAACCCATGGTGGGTCAGTGAGTGAGCATCAGTAAAAGAGGATGTCTGGAGAATGACACAAGCTGTGGAGTAGACGGAATAAACTGACTGCAACTCTGGAAGATGATGGTAGTAGCTGTTACTGTTTGCTGAATAAGCACAGAATGGGGATCCAAATGAGAGGGAAATGGGCTGAGGCCAGTGATGCTGCCACATCACCAACCAACATCGACAAGGGTGGGTTAATATCCATAAACCACAGTTCAAATTTAGGTTGTGAGCGGGGAGTCAGCACCACTGGGGGAACCAGAGGAGCCTTGCCCCCTGACAATGTTGCTCCTTCTTCTCTTTTGTAGGTGGAGGAATTCAGTGCCTGGAGAGAGAGAGAGAGAGAGAGAGAGAGAGAGAGAGAGTAGTCTTCAATGAAATCTGGAACTGAGAAAGACAGCAGGTGACACTTTGTCACATGGAATGTGGATCCTGTGGCCAACTTGTGGCAGAAGGTCACCAGCAAGTGCCACGGCAGTGGGACATTTCTCTGGTTGGATTGGGGAGAAGCACCTAGAGGGCAGGATGAGGTAGCTTCAGTAGGGGCGGGGGGGGGGGGGGGGAAGGAGAGAGACAGGACTGGAGTAAGGAGGAAGGGAAAAGATGTAACAAAGGCAAAGTTAGATGTCATAGACACAGGGTGAAGACGGTAATATTTCTGATGAGCCTCAGTCTAGGACAAAAGATCAAGGGATTCTTATTCTTGTATCTACTTTTCCTCTTACAAACCATGTAATCTGTCAAGCATGTAGAATGATAACACACACACACACACACACACACACACACACACACACACACAGGCTGTGGAACACAGAAGCTCTCCTTGTTCAGTGAGAGCCCACATTCACTGCATAGAGGGTTCACTGTATGTGGGTAGACATACTTGAAACGCAAGCACCGAAAACTCCTCTTGGGTGTCGGGACATACAGCTTCACATCACACCAATAAATCGTTACATTGACTTTTCCAGGAGGGTATGCCCCTAAAATAGCAGAATAAAGACGCCGGTATAAATTTGATTGTCCTTATGGCCTTTCTGAACATGCCAAAAACTTGAATGCCCCAATTTTCCACGTTCGTCCAGAGATGCTGAGCCATATTTAAAGCCGGCCGGAGTGGCCGAGCGGTTAAAGGCGCTACAGTCTGGAACCGCGCGACCGCTACGGTCGCAGGTTCGAATCCTGCCTCGGGCATGGATGTGTGTGATGTCCTTAGGTTAGTTAGGTTTAAGTAGTTCTAAGTTCTAGGGGACTGATGACCACAGCAGTTAAGTCCCATAGTGCTCAGAGCCATTTGAACCATATTTAAAGATTGACGAGGAGTAATGGATACGGGCTCTTGCCAAGATGGTGACAGGCACAAAGAGCCACAGACTGGGATACAGAATAAATTCTGATCAACCGCAAACCTGACCACTTCTTATTCAGACAGACCCCTTTGTCAAACTTGTCTTTGGTAGTTTCCACGAAAAATAACGGCTTGGTGGCGTTGAAAGTCTCTCCACAAGTCAGAAAAGGTAGTAGCAAAAGGGTTTTACCCCAAGGCAGTGAGACTGGCCATCCACCCAGAGTGTAGCTAGGAAAGGGAAGGAAGCTGGGTCATAAGAAATAGGATTGGCTAATATGCTGGGTATGTAGCATTAAAGAACAATGGTGTCAAGGAGAAGATGGCAGAGGCAGTAAGGCCACATGACAAAGACACAAAGGAGGTGATCTACCCCAGTTGGCTCACACTATGGAGAGAGAATTTATAATGGTAGGTCAAATCCAAGGGGACCAAAAACAATGAAAAGGAAAGGTGATAAAAAAAGAAAGATAATAAAAAATGGGAAGCAATACCAGAAACCAGGAGAATAGCCAGGCTGATTTAAGCAAGGACACTGAGACAGAGAAAGGAGTGGTCAGAGGGGAAAGAGTGAGGACAGAAAGGGCAGAATAAGGGAAGGAAATATATCCCAGGAAGGAAGAAAGGGTCGCAACATCTTAGGGCACCACGTGTGTCATGCACCAACTTACTTAAGATCTTCAAAACGGTCGAATGTGGTATGTTCCGCTATCTGCTTGCTCTGTTCAACGAATTCTGTGGGCTATGAGCAAAACTCCTCCACTTGCAGTCAACAGTTTCTTCAGTCACTGCAGACCAAACCATTGATTTCTGCTTACAGAGGACTACTGAAGCTTTAAACTGTGCATACCATTGTCAAATGGTGTTGGCAATTCGAGGACATTTATTGAACATCGTACTGAAGTGTCGTTGTACTGTCACAGCAGACTGATCTGAATGGATTTCAAGTACCATGTGATTTCTCCGCACCTGTCGCCATCTTGCCAAACTGCTCACTGATGCACTCTTGCGGCAGAAATCTATCAATATGTCAATTAACGTAGCTACAGTGAATTCATGAAATCGCTTCAGTCATTTAAAATAATCTTGTATCTGGTTAATAAAGTTAAAGGATATGAAAGTAATGGCTGAGAAGGGAGTGAGAGAATGTTGCAGCACATCCCCAATGTTATTCAATCTGTATATTGTCAAGCAGTGAAAGAATCCAAGAAGAAATTTGTAAAGGGGCTTAAAGCTGATGGTGAAGAAATAAAAACTTGAGGTTTGCCGACATTTTTGTTCTGCCAGAGATGGCAAAGGACTTGGAGGGGCAGTTGAACTTCAACAAAGGTAAAATAAGTGTAATGGAATGTAGTCGAATTAAATCAAGTAGTGGTGAGGGAATTATATTACGAAATGAGACACCAAAAGTGGCAGATGAGTTTTGCTATTTGGAAGACAAGTGATTCAGGCCAGAAGAGAATGATAACTTTAGAAATGCAGTGTTATGGAAGAATGCTAAAGATTAGACAGGTACAGCGAATAACTAATGAGGAGGTACTGAACTAAACTCGGGAAAAAAGAATTTTATGATACAATTTTACAAAAAGGAGGGATCAGTTGATAGGACACATCTGAAGCTATCAAGGAATCGCCAGTTCGAAAATGGAGGTAAGTGTAAAGGTAAATTCTGTGGCAGAAGTCCATTACGGGACTCTCAGCCTGATTTCAGGTAGAATAGAGTCTTAGTTCCGTCCACCATGGGACTTGGAGGGGGGGAGGATGATTGGTACCCACCATAGCCGCCGTTTTCCATTGGGGAAGATCCCCAGTACTCAATTTTGACAGTTGGTTGAGTCGAATTTGGGCTGTCCTGGAGGAACTGAAATGAAGACAATTCCCTACCCCTACGTGGGATGGAATCTGGGATATCTAGGGCTGCATTCTAATGCTCTACCCGCAAGAAAAACACAACTACAATGGAAGGAAGTGTAAGGGATAAAAACTGTAGACCTAGCCGTAAATGCAATAAGCAGGTTCAGATGGATGTATGAGGGGCAGTGAAATGAAAACTGAACACCCTCCCACATTGGGACCATGGAATAGTTCTATTCGAAAGTAATCACCACACGTGTTAACACATTTATTCCTCAGGGAGACAAGATGACCAATTCCTGTTTCATACGACGCGAAAGGCTGCTGATGGACTCACAACCAAATCCACTCTTGCACTTCTTCACTCAACTGAAAACGACGGCCATGCATGGCTTTCTTCAGGTCGCCATAGATGTGTAAATCACATGGTGGACAATACGAACTGTACAGAGGATGTTGCAGTGTTTCCCAACTAAATCGCTTAGTTAGGTTGCAGTGTGGGGGCGGACATTATCATGCAACAGGATGATGTTGTCTGACAGCATTCCTGGGCGTCTTAACTTTATGGTGCGCTGCAGTCTCTGAAAAGTGATGTCATAGCGCTGAGCACATGTTCAATGCTCAAGGAACTCTATGAGCAGAGGACCTTTGCTGTCGAAGAAGAAGATCCTCATGAGCATATCTAGTGCCACCATTTCGAGCCTGACGGCAAATAGCAAAGCCAACAATGGAAACGTCCCACAACTCCCATGCCAAAGAAATCCAAAGCTGTTCAGACATGTTCCAGGAAGCTCATGACGACTTTGTTCTTCGACTGCAGAAGCCCTTTGCTCCTCGAGCCCCTTGATTGTGGATCCACAATCAATGTGCACAATGTGCAGCGCTTCGAAAACTCTTTGCAAAAACTATGACGCACCATAAAGTCAAGACACCCAGGAACGCTGTCAGACGGTATCATCCTGTTTCATGATAATGCCTGTTCGTACACTATCAATAAATGAAGGCTTCAGCGGTTTGGTTGAGTAACACTGCAATATCCTCCATACAGCTGGGGTCGTTCGCTATGTGATTTTCACATTCTTTGTGACCTGAAGAAAGACATGTCTCGGTTTCGGTTTCAGTCAGAAGAGGAAGTGAAGAGTGGGTGTGGTTTTGCATTCGTCAGTGGCCGACTGCATTGTTCGAAATAGGAACTGACTGTCGTCTCCCAGTGGGATAAACATCATGATACATGTGGCGATCACATTTGAACGGAACGATTCTGTTGTCCCACTGTGGCAGATGTTCGGTTTTCATGTGACTGCCCCTTCAAGATTTTAGAAGTCATTCGGAGGCTTACAGGGATGCATTACAGTGGGAGCTGCAATAAACCAGTCTACAGATAGAAGACCACAACAGCAACAACCTCAAGTACGTGTTTCTGTCATAACAGATAGTTCTCAAAAGATAAATAATATTTCTGGCTCAGCGCAAGGCGCAGTGAGTGTACGGTACTGCCCAGTCGAGGTCTGATATCCGCCTCCCGCGTCAATATCAAACGTAAAAGCTTTTCCCGCTCTTATTACCGCAACGGAAACCTAGACACAGCCATATATCTCCGTTAGTGAAAACAGCGAGAGCTATGACACGAGCCGCCTCCATTTGGCGCACCGCGTGGGTGGAAATGCGGCGGGGGAGGCAGACAGAAAGCAATCCTGGGGTCGCAGGTAGGGACGACGGCGCCGCAGCCAGCGGTGACGCTGCAATATATCTCGCGGTGCGGCTCGGCTGCCGACAAAAGCGGGCCGAGGACGGAGCAGGAGGGAAGCGGGCGCCGGCTGAGGGGTCCCAACTGCCTGCCTTGTTCTAGGGCAGAGTGTTACACTCCGTTCTAAAAACATTTTCATGAAGGGAAATACACCGAGGTGACAGAAGTCATGGGATAGAGATATGCACATTTGCAGATAATGGTAGTACTGCGTAGACAAGCCATAAAAGCGCGGTGCATTGGCGGAGCTGTCATTTAGGTAGAGGTTTCCGACGTGATTATGGCCCCACGGCGGGAGTTATGGACTTTGAATGCGGAATGGTAGTTGGAGCTATAAGCATGGGACGTCCCATTTCGGAAACCGCGAGGGAATTCGGTATTCCGAGATCCACAGTGTCAACTGTGTGTCGAGAATACCATGTTTCAGGTATTACCTCTCACCACAGACAACGCAGTGGCCGACTGCCTTCAGTTAGCAACTGAGAGTAGCAGCGTCCGCGAAGAATTGTCAGACAAGCAACACTTCGTGACATAAGGTTAGGACAGAGCAGCGAAATTTGGAGTTAACGGGCTATGGTAGCAGACGACCGACGCGAATGCTTTTGCTAACAGCACGACATCGACTGCAACGCCCCTCATGGTCTCACGACAATATCGGCTGGACCCTGGACGACTGCAAAACCGTGACCTGGCCAGGTGAAAAAATGGTTCAAATGGCTCTGAGCACTATGGGACTTAACTGTTGTGGTCATCAGCCCCCTAGAACTTAGAGCTACTTAAACCTAACTAACCTAAGGACATCACACACATCCATGCCCGAGGCAGAATTCGAATATGGCTCTGAGCACAATGGGACTTAACATCTATGGTCATCAGTCCCCTAGAACTTAGAACTACTTAAGCCTAACTAACCTAAGGACAGCACACAAACCTAGTCATCACGAGGCAGAGAAAATCCCTGACCCCGCCGGGAATCGAACCCGGGCGCGGGAAGCGAGATCGCTACAGCACGACCACGAGCTGCGGACCGCAGGATTCGAACCTGCGACCGTAGCGGTCTAGCGATTCCAGACTGTAGCGCCTAGAACCGCTCGGCCACCCCGGCCGGGCCGGCCAGGTGAGTTCCGTTTAAAGTTGGTAAGAGCTGACGGTAGGGTTCGAGTGTGGTGCAGACCCCACGAAGCCATGGGCCCAATAAGGCACTGTGCAAGCTGATGGTGCTTTTCCATAATGGTGTGGACTCTTTTTACATGGAATAGATTAGGTTCTCTGGTCCAACTAAACCGATCACTAACTGGAAATGTTTACGTTCGGCTACATGGAGACCATTAGCAGCCATTCATGGACTTCATGTCCCCAAACAGCGATTGAATTTTTATGGATTATACGCCATGTCGCTAGGCTACAATTGTTCGCAATTAATTTGTAGAACATTCTGAACAGTTCGAGTGAATGAATTGCCCAAGCACATCGCCCTACTTGAATCCCATCCAACGTAAACGAGAGGGCAGTTAGTACATAAAATCCTGCAGCGGCACTGGAGGTTGTAAGGACAGCATGGCTCAGTATTTCCGTAGGGGACTTCCACGCCTTCGAGTTGACGCACTACGACGGGCAAAAGAAGTTCCGACACGATATTAGGAGGCTTCCCTCGACTCTTGTCACCTCAATGTACATCAACTTTGTAAAGACTGAGTTACACCAAAATTCAACGGAACGGAGGCTGACGTCACTGCCAGATAGTAGTAGGTTCGCACTTTACAGACTGTCAACTCCACATCACTGCACTTAGCCCACTAGCGAACGGTGAAACTGGGATTCTGAGATACATGTCGGAATATAGTATCAGAATTAAGGAAATAGCAATGGTAAGTTTTGTTAATGACCAGAGCAACTAGTAACGAATGTTCTTGATAAAGTTTATATGATAGGCTGCTCAGAAGTGAAACAACAGGAAAAATATCAATAGATTTCGAAAGATCGACATTTATTGCCATCGAAAATACATAAATATAAACCATCAAACAGTATTTCAATTAATCTGCTGCGGCTTTTTCATGAAGGTGCCACATAACGTCTCTTTGAGCAGAGTTGATTTTTTCATTGTTAAAAAAATGTATATTCAATGAAAGCTGCTACATCAAGTTATGCTTATAGTATAGTGTAGGCTTTTACTCTATGCAGATGTTTTAAAAGCTTGATCATTTTTTACTTTCAGATGTATGGCCTGTTCCGTGGAAGAACAATGAAAAATATTCAAGTCGTCATGGAACATTTGCATTGTGTCACGATAACAAAGGACAATAATAAAGACTGCGAAAACACAAAAACACGAAATCTCCACCCAGTCTGGCGTGTCTTGCGATGTGCTCTAGAACAGAATAGTAAGGGCCTTCCTACAAGCATTTACATCAATGCTCTCACATCGACTTTGTAAATATGACTGGGGTTTAAGCAGCATAAATGTTACACTGCCTGTTTTTTTTTCCATGTAAAGCAATCTTGGCTGCGATTTATTCTTCTACTAACAACACGTTTCTGCTTCGTCGCACATCTTCAGATTATCTATACAGATAAAAACCAGAAATTAGAGCGTGGTCCTAGCAACCACAATTCTAAATATGAATAAGGAATTGTTACTAATTTAGAATTTTCCTTTTACAGGGTTACAGAAAACCATAGAACGATTGTGTGCTACATTCATGCATGCATAAAATCAGATGAACACACACATGCCTACTCAAAAACAACTAATGTATTACTATGTAATGGATGGATAGAATGTTAAATAAATAATAAAACTGAACGAAACACACGTTAATAATGTCGTATCCGCAGGCCAGAATGGTGCCAAGGTAGGGGCACAATGACAAACAGGTACACACATTTACGCAGAACACACAGCGGTGCTGCATCAAGCGGGCACTCAGACCAGCAACGGAATGAGGCTTTTATACAGTGACTGAAGAGGACAGACATATGTGGTGCTCAGCTGTATGACTGTCAACGATTACAAAAAGCATCTAAAAACTGTTGAATCACAGTAGTGAAAATAAGAGGTTACAATTAATCAAAACATAGTCGCACATAAAGAGAAAATTTAAATTACTCAAAATGGCATTATGTATGTTGACTGTGATGTAGCTGCTTTGAGCGCCATGTCCGCAGTCATTGTATGCAAACCTCATTCCACTATTCACCTGTGTGTCTGTGTTATCACCGTAGAAAATGTTAATAATTTTAATTGCATGTCACATTGGAAATGTTAACTATTTTAATTACGTATTAAATCATAAGGTAAGAAACGAGCTTGGTTCGGTATGTAAGGCTGCCCTCGTGTGTGACAGAAGGACTTTAAACAGGATACTGGGGGCAGATATTGCGTCTGAAAGATCTGGACACTATTGGTTTCTGTGAGGCTGGTAAAATGCGCCTGCAAGCAGTACACTCGACACCTCGCCTGCAGCGCCGAGGGTCGAGGTTAACGGAATGATAATGGACTTTCCAGCGTGCGTAATGGAAGAACTTCTAGTACAATTTAGAATGTTAGTCACACATTAAGGCGATAAAATGTCGAGGAAAGCTTCCAAAAGAATGTTCCCAACAGATATTGCAGAGGGCCGTATGCATCCAGAACAAATTTAGAACGAAAGAAATGCTCAGAGAGGGGTAGCGGTCGTAAGAGTAGTAGTAGCAGAGGGGAGAGACTCAGCGAGTAATGTGAGCAGTGAGAGTGCAGTGACGCTCCTCAGCAGCACCTGATGGAGCAATAAACACATTAACTATGAGAAGATGGTGACGGACCCTGGGGGACACTCGGAAACTGTAAGCTAAGTAACAGTTTTCAGTATTCATTGGAATAGTGTTGAACAGAAACTGCCTGTCTCTAAGTTAGAGGAATTTTGATGAATTCCAAGAGCAAGTTACTGATTGACACTTGTACTATATGTCAAGTGGCCCTTGATTCACAGTTGATTATTTTAAAGTTTTGATGGTTTATTATTTAGGCTAAAGGGCAAATGGCTATCAGACCGGATGGCAGTGAAAGCACTCGTCTCCGATAAAGGTCCTTCCTAGTGGTTATTGAAAGCATTTGACATTCTGTTACGGGGCTTTGTTTCGACACCTCCGTAAACAAATGTCTTGATAGAACAATAAACGAAGTGACTATGTGTAATAACTGTGTAATAACTTGCAGATCAATCTTGCTGCTTTCATGAAAATTACCAACCTGTTGTAACTGAGCACCCATTCCAACCAAGGAGATTTCATCCCTCTCATTGACAGGTGGCACGCCGCTCTCTCACTTTAACAATGTTGTCACTCAGATTAACATTCATATTTTAGGTCATGATCTCGGTGTTTCCCAGTCATACATTTGCTATGTATCGTTTATGACTTCTTTACACGAGGAAATTGTGGACTGTATGTTCCGTTAACTGCATGTGTAACCTGTAGACAACTTGTACTCCAAGAGACTTAGTAGACACGATGGAGAACAGAGAGAGAGAGAGAGAGAGATAAATTGTGAGCCTTAAATGCTGAGTTAAGCGACCGGGCTGTGTAAGTGATTCTGGGAAACTTCGCACAGTGGATCGTACCTACAGAGGGATTTCTGGCTGAAGCCCTCTTCTTCTTCCACTTAGGCTCGGAGAGAATGGCGTCAGTTCGCAAACCAGTTTACCTGGCCACGCGGCAGTCAGTTGCGAAGGTGGCCTGTTGGCAGAAAGTGGATGGAGGAAGCCATTTAAGAGAGACTGCCGTGCACTGAGCCTTTGCCTAAACGGTGGGAAGATACAAGAACTCTGTGCATTCTCATGTTAGAAGCTTGGATGATACGGACAGAGTGGCTGACGTACGTGTTTAATGGAGGCAAGACTGTAGCCCCCCATGACTCTAGGAAGTCGGCAGGTTGTTTTAGCGAGCCGAAAAAACATTTATTTCATGAAGACGACTGTCGCCGGCCTATGTGGCCGAGCGGTTCAAAGCGCTTCAGTCCGGAACCGCGCTGCTGCTACGTTCGCAGGTTCGAATCCTGCCTCGGGCATGGATGTGTGTGATGTCCTTAGGTTGGTTAGGTTTAAGTAGTTCTAAGTCTAGGGGACTGATGACCTCAGATGTTAAGTTCCATACTGCTTAGAGCCATTTGGACCATTTTAGACCACTGTCTGAGAAGCTTAACAGCCTTCTTTCAGAAATTGGAAGTGGTCGGCTCGGAGAGTAGATCTCTCTGTAAATTAGGGACTGTAGTCGCGTCTAGGTAGATGCATTTTGCCAAAACATGGCCATGCTCACCGTGAGAACGACACTTCTCTAGTTCAAAATCCAGACAAGAGAGGTTTGAAGTCGCTGAGTGGCAAAGTGGAGGCTTGCTCCCCCAGCGTGGGAACCCCGGTGCTGTGCTTGGATTGGCTACCTGGCCAATAGAACAGTCAAGAGGGGAGATTCAAGGAGTAGAGAATAGATCGACTGGTTTGTGAAATTTTGGGGCGGTTTCGTTTTTGTTAATTCAGCTCCTGTACCGAGACTTGGTGGAAAGCGGTTTTAATTCTTTGCCTTCTTCATCTTCTGGTCCTCCACTGATGGACAACTTCAGATCTTTCTCTAGTGGGTCTGAACCTTGTGTTGGACTAAGAGCCAGTGGCAGATTCCAACTGTACCGGCAAGGGAACTGCATATCATCTCGACATATTGCGTGTCATGAGGGTGAACTTATTCGACCGTCTAACGTTTGACAATTCCAGCATACACCGTCGTGCCTGTGAGTCAAATCGGTCTCGCCAGCCCAGCGAACAAGTGCACCTCACACCGATATCTGCGGGCACTTCAGGGCTCTGATGTGGGTTTCCCACGTTCTGATAATCAGAACGACATACCGTGTAATTTGCAATTTTTCGTGGACGGGTCAGAACATTAAAAGCCGGCCGTTGTGGTCGAGCGGTTCTAGGCGCTTCAGTTCGGAACCTTGCTGCTACTACGGTCGCAGGTTCGAATTCTGCCTCGGGCATGGATGTTTTGTGATGTCCTTAGGTTAGTTAGGTTTAAGTAGTTCTAAGTCTAGGGGACTGATGACCTCAGATGTCAAGTCCCATAGTGCTCAGAGCCATTTGAACCATTTGAGAACATTACAGCTACCGCAGCGCACCGCAACTAGCCCACTGCGCGCCTTTCGCTACTGCCCCCTTAATCAAGATGAAAGAGTAAAATACTGATGCAACGTCGTAGGGTTGTAAACGATATTCACAGCGCTCTGTTCTCAGGTGAACCATAGTGTGTGCTATACTTGGTCGTAGCTGATTCCATTTGAATAGAGTTTGGCCTCACAGTGGATTCATGTAAATAAAGTCAGACTGCGTTGAAAAAGGGATTGATTCAAGGGAGAATTTGTGTAGCTTCCACCCCAATGTACGTCTCGCCAATCAGACACCATTCCTTCTCTGGTAAGAGTTTGTCATTTTTGTGTAAGATTTATCAGCTAGTAGTAGTTACAGAAGGATTAGTAAAACTTGCCATTATTTTGTAAACTTAAATATGCCATTGTTTTTATTCATACTCTATCAACTATTTACTGTTTTTGTTTTGTAGTGGTAGTACATGGATACACCATCAATTTAAACTTCGGTCTTATTAAATCAATTAATTTGATTATTAATTTGAATTCTGAAAGTGCCCACATGCATAGGCAACGAAAGTGGTATGAGTAAATTCACTAATTCACATATAAAAATTAAGGGTGTAGCTCACGATTTGAAGGTTACTGAGAAGTTAATACGTACGTATCTCTATGTAAAAGTAATAATATAACCTTTACATACGTGGTATACTTGTAATTAAAGTAAGCGACGGCTTGCAATTGGCGTCCCTTTAAAAGGTTCTCGAATCATGGCACTTATGTGAGGTAGATAGTGCTTTATCTTGCGAAACACGGGGCTGAGCAGTGCCGAGGTTAAGATCTCACTAGCAGTAGCGGGACATTGTGGCTCATGTTCTTGGAGTTTTGAGGCCAGATGAGCTTAAGAGCAATATTTATGGGCCTCGGATGCTGCATTTGGAGACAGTATTATCATGGAATGATTTTTGGCACTGTAAAACTATGATTCCGATGCCAAGAAGATCCGTAACACGGCGGGGCCAACAGTACTACCATGACTGCATCGCCGCCATGTTACCAACCACTGTGAATTACGTCACCAGTGTCACCAGCCTTCCACTAAAATGTTTGTGTTTGGCACTCTGTAAATGGACCAGGTATTTATGAAATTTGGTTGATTTTAATAATAATCGTGGTGTTGCTAAAAACTCTATCGTACACCTGTGATTATCCCAAATCACAAACCTGGATAGGAATCGTATCCTAGTGAATTTAATTCCGAATGTCCTAATTTATTATGTAAAGTCTTATTCTGCAGCTGTAAAAATAATTGTGACTGCTGTCTAATGTGTGAAGATATAGTGTTTAAAGTTCAGTTTTCTAGTTTGAGAAATACTCCACTTCCAGTGCATTTTTAAATGAATCTGCAGTCATATTGTTGTTGTTGTTGTTGTGGTCTTCAGTCCTGAGACTGGTTTGATGCAGCTCTCCATGCTACTCTATCCTGTGCAAGCTGCTTCATCTCCCAGTAACTACTGCAACCTAAATCCTTCTGAATCTGCTTAGTGTATTCATCTCTTGGTCTCCCTCTACGATTTTTACCCTCCACGCTGCCCTCCAATACTATACTCGATGCCTCAGAACATGTCCTACCAGCCGATCCCTTCTACTAGTCAAGTTGTGCCACAAATTTTTCTTCTCCCCAATCCAATTCAATACCTCCTCATTAGTTATGTGAGCTACCCATCTAATCTTCAGCATTCTTCTGTAGCACCACATTTCGAAAGCTTCTATTCTCTTCTTGTCCAAACTATTAATCGTCCATGTTTCACTTCCATACATGGCTACACTCCATACAAATACTTTCAGAAACGACTTCCTGACATTTAAATCTATACTCGATGTAAACAAATTTCTCTTCTTCAGAAACGCTTTCCTTGCCATTGCCAGTCTACATTTTATATCCTCTCTACTTCGACCATCATCAGTTATTTTGCTCCCCAAATAGCAAAACTCCTTTACTACTGAAAGTGTCTCATTTGCTAATCTAATTCCCTCAGCATCACCCGACTTAATTCGACTACATTCCATTATCCTCGTTTTACTTTTGTTGATGTTCATCTTATATCCTCCTTTCAAGACACTATCCATTCCGTTCAACTGCTCTCCCAAGACCTTTGCTGTCTCTGACAGAATTACAATGTCATCGGCAAACCTCAGAGTTTTTATTTCTTCTCTATGGATTTTAATACGCATTCCGAATTTTTCTTTTGTTTCCTTCACTGCTTGCTCAATAAACAGATTGAATAACATCGGGGAGAGGCTACAACCCTGTCTCACTCCCTTTCCCAATCACTGCTTCCCTTTCATGTCCCTCGACTCTTATAACTGCCATCTGGTTTCTGTACAAGTTGTAAATAGCCTTTCGCTCCCTGTATTTTACCCCTGCCACCTTCAGAATTTGAAAGAGAGTATTCCAGTCAACATTGTCAGAAGCTTTCTCTAAGTCTACAAATGCTAGAGACGTAGGTTTGCCTTTCCTTAATCTAGCTTCTAACAAGGGAACCTCCCCATCGCACCCCCCTCAGATTTAGTTTTAAGTTGGCACAGTGGATAGGCCTTAAAAAACTGAACACATATCAATCGAGAAAACAGGAAGAAGTTGTGTGGAACAAAGAAAAAAATAAGCAAAATATACAAACTGAGTAGTCCATGCGCAAGATAGGCAACATCAAGGATGTTGTGAGGTCAGGAGCGCCGTGGTCTCGTGGTTAGCGTGAGCAGCTGCAGAGCAACAAGTCCATGGTTCAAGTCTTCCCTTGCGTGAATAGTTTACTTTTTTATTTTCGCCGAGTTATGATCTGTCCGTTCGTTCATTGACGTCTCTGTTCATTGTAATAAGTTTATTGTCTGTGTTTTGCGACCGCACCGCAAAACCGTGCGATTAGTAGACGAAAGGACGTGCCTCTCCAATGGGAACCGAAAACATTTGATCGCAAGGTTATAGGTCAACCGATTCCTCCACAGGAAAACACGTCTGATATATTCTATACGACACTGGTGACGGCATTTGCGTCACATGACAGGAATATGTTGTCGACCTACCTAACTTGTACACTTGGCGAATGGGTAAAAAGATACTTCTACCTTGCCCGATTTAGTTTTTCTTGTGGATGTGATAATTACTCTCAAAAAAGTGATTAAAACATAAGAGTTGTCACATAAACTGCAACAAATGAATGCAACAGTTTCACAGTCGCACAGTTTTCCCTATGCTGTCAAAACATATGTTTTTAAAGTTTTCAAATTTTTCCGTGTGTAGACCGTCAAATCTTGCATATGTACTGAAATTTTGGAGAGCGAAGTTGATTATGTGTGAGTGCGTGAACTTTGATAATTGTCTGAAAATAAATTTCTTTCACTCGAGGGATGATTTGAACCATGGACCTCTCGTGCCGCAGCTGCTGACGCTACCCACGGGACCACGGAGATCCTCAGTTCATATTGTCCTTGTTGTTTCCTACCTTGCACATGGACTACTCAGTTTGTATATTTTGCTTTTTTTTCATAGTTCCATATAACTTCTTCCTATTTTCTCGATTGATCTGTGTTCACTTTTTCAATGCCTATCCACTGTGCCGACTTATAACTAAATCTGGGGGGGGGGGGGGTGCGATGGGGAGGTTCCCTTGTAAGATAAGTCGTAGGGTCGATATTGCCTCACGTGTTCCTATATTTCTACGGAATACAAACTGATCTTCCCCGAGGTCAGCTTCTACTAGTTTTTCCATTCGTCTGTAAAGAATTCGCGTTAGTATTTTGCAGCCGTCACTTATTAAACTGATAGTTCGGTAATTTTCACATCTGTCAACACCTGCTTTCTTTGGGCTTGGAATTATTATATTCTTTCTTGAAGTCTGAGGGTATTTCGCCTGTCTCATATATCTTGCTCACCAGATGGTAGATTTTTGTGAGGACTGGCTCTCCCAAGGCTGTCAGTAGTTCTAATGGAATGTAGTCTACTCCTGGGGCCTTGTTTCGAATTAGGTCTTTCAGTTAGAGCTCTGCATTTCGATGAAAACAACCGCTCGAGCATTTCCCATTTCGTGCCGCTGCTCGACGGCTGGGAAAGACCCACGCTGCGATACGGCTGTGGCCGTCTAATGCGCCGTGTGGCCGGTTGTGCTCCACCTCTCGGTTATCGGTTGGACGGTCGAGCACTGCCGGACGCTCGAGCGTACTCACAATCTCGGCCGGTGACAGTACAACCGCCGCGCGCGCTACAGTGCCGAATCGCATTACAAACCGTGTGTAAACGCAGTTGACGACCTGGCCTTGAGCAGCGCAGACAGCGTTATGGATAAACCAAGTATAGGTCGTAAACGTTCCATTCATGAAACGAAGAGAAGTATTATGGAGAGAATTAGAAGCGGCTCATTAGTCCTGAAGAAGAAAGACATGTCGGAAGAGGAGGTGACAAGTGAAGCTTGGAAATCGTTTGCACTTGTAGTGGATCCTGTCACGCAGGATTCTGCTGGTTTCGTGCAATGTACCACATGTGATACCATACTTCCGTACCAGTCAAGCACAACAGGTATGATTCGGCACTGCAAAAGTAAATGCGGGGCAGAAGTCCACCGGCCACTTGCAGTACCAAGTAGCATAAAGAAAGTTGTTGATAGGTTGGTCGATATGAGTAGAATAGATTTGATACCGTTAAATACTTGTAGTAAGATTGACTTCAAGAATTATTCGCAGGAGCTCATCAATGTTGGCGCCACTTACGGCGAAGTCAGTATAGAAGATGTTCTTCCGCACCCTATCACTGTATCGCGGCATATTAAAGAAAAGGCAGACAAAATACGGGTGACAATGGTGCCCAAGCTAATATGTGCCTTAAAGAACAAAATGTGCGCTTTAGACGCTGATCTGTGGTCTGATAACTACAAGAAGAGAAATTTTTTGACTGTGACGTCGCATTATGTGAATGATGAGTGGCAGCTAGAAACGCTTGTTTTGATAACAGCCGAGTTTCGGGAGACAGGAGAGAACATACGGCACGAAATCGAAGAGTGGATGCTTGAGTTAGGAATCATCAAGAATGGTCTTACGAAATGTTACTTTGTCACCGACCAAGGAGCTAATATGAAGAAGGCACTTGAATCGTACGACCGTTTGCCTTGCTTTGATCACTGCTTGATGACTGCGCTTCGTCACACATTTCAAGAGACGTTTTTAGAAGACGAAGCCCCTGAAATCCTGTCGTGTCTACTATCAGCAAGAGCTATAGTACGCTATTTGAAGAGATCGGGTCACTCGGAGCGTCTGCGGCACTCTGTGAAGCAAGAAGCTGTAACTCGGTGGAACAGTATACTGTTAATGCTCAATTCCGTCATAAGTCGAATCGACGATATTCGAGATCTGCTAGAATCCCGGGGGCAATCGACACTCTTAGAAACCTTCCAAGAAGGATGCGTACGAGACGTTGTCGCTTTTCTAACCCCCTTTAAAGAAGCGAGTTTGGATTTGGAAACTGCAAAGGTAACAACGCTGGAACGTGTGCTGCCGTGGTACAAGAGTCTGTTACATCATTGTGAACCAATAGACAGTGACAACGAGGTAAGAACACTTTCTATAGGTTACGATCCTTTATACAACTGCTGAATTATCAGAGTGCAGTTATGTATATTGGGTTTCCTTTTCAGCTCATGGCAGCATACTTCATCACAGAGAAGTGCAAAACTGAGGCTATCCATTACGTTGCCACGGTTCTATGGCCATCACGGCGTCATTTGAAGAAACTTACAGCAGACGAAAAGCAAGCCGCGTATGCGAGTACGATTGTACTCGGAACTGCCCGTAAATGGTAAGGTTCATTCACTGAAACCAATTAGTAAACGAATGTTTCTTTGTCTAATCTGCCATCTTTCGTTAGATCAACATTTATTACGTCTACAATGTGATATTTGGGAAAGGTTTCGCAGCTTAAATATTCCACAATGCGTTTTGATGTAATTTGTGCGATATATATATAAAATGTCACCGTAAATATAGTCGTTTAGTAACCAGTAATTCTAACTACGGTGTATGCATATTGGAAGGTGACAGGAATATCTTACGGATGTTTTCATTCATGTTTAGAGTCCATTCAAGCAAACAGTGACCAAGTTCTTCCCATGAAAATGTCCAGGATGGACTGGAGTTCGGATGAGGACGACGAAGATGGACACACAGTTACTACCAATGAACTCGACAGGTACCTTTCGCTCTCCAAATCCGACTGTAGCTGTGCCGATGGACAAATTTTGCAGTGGTGGAAAACGCACGCGGGGTTATTTCCAAGGCTGTCGGTAGTAGCGAGAAGAGTTCTCTGTATTCCTGCCACCAGTGCTGCCAGCGAGAGAAATTGTAGCCAGGCCGGTCACCTGCTGTCCAGCAAAAGATCGTGCCTGGTATCAGACAAGGTGGATGATCTCTTATTGATCCATCACAATTACGTAAGTATTCACAACATTCAACGTAATCACAAGGTAGGAAACATTCTTCAAACTCTTTAAATGTATGGTTCCACTTTCATTGACTTCACAGGAAGAAGTTCAAACCGCCAGCTGTAGTAATAGCTCCAGGAACAAAAATGACGCCTGTGTATCAGGACGCACCAATGACGAAAAACGAATGTATAGTCATGATTCACTTGTAACGTTATTTACAGGTCATAATTTGTTCAGAAATTAACGTTTGTGCAACAAAATTTCGTGAGTATTACTTTTAACTCCGTCATTCCTTCCCGATCCTGCATTGAACGTTAGTACAACGTATACGTGGCCGAGTTTGGAGATAGGCTACACATAGTCTACTGTGTTCCCGTTTGTCTACCGAACGGAACAAAATACTAAATAAAGACATTACAGTTTTTAACGTTACAATTACTGGAATACATGATAACCTCAAAGGCGAAACTCCAGTAGTCTGCAACATATTAACAAACATCAAATGTAACATATACAAGTGTATTGTTTAGGTAATAGAACTGGTAGTAAACAACGAAAGACATTTGTAAAAGAAATAAGTGAGTGGTTAATGTGAAGCTGTGGCCTCTGATCTCAAGGAGTGTGACGAAGCGCCGCTCGCTGGCACTGAGTCCACCGGTTACTGGCGACCGGCCGAGCGTTTGGCGCACTCGGCCGAGCGCTGGCGATCGGCTGCCCACAGCCGGCGGAAGAGGACGCTCGGCCGCGTACTCCCGAGAGCCAGAGGGTCGAGCGGGACACGCCGGTAGAAATCGGAGATATGCAGACCTCTACTTTCAGTGCTCTGACAAACTCTTCACGCAGTATCATATCTCCCATTTCATCTTCATCTACATCCTCTTCCATTTCCATAATATTGTCCTCAAGTACATCGCCCTTGTATAGACCCTCTATATTCTCCTTCCACCTTTCTGCTTTCCCTTCTTTGCTTAGAACTGGGTTTCCATCTGAGCTCTTGATATTCATACAAGTGGTCCTCTTTTCTCCAAAGGTCTCTTTAATTTTCCGGTAGGCAGTATCTATCTAACCCCTGGTGAGACAAGCCTCTACATCCTTACATTTGTCCTCTAGCCATCCCTGCTTAGCCATTTTGCACTTCCTGTCGATCTAATTTTTGAGACGTTTGTATTCCTCTTTTGCCTGCTTCATTTACTGCATTTTTATATTTTCTCCTTTGATCAATTAAGTTCAATATTTCTTCTGTTACCCAAGGATTTCTACTAGCCCTCGTCTTTTTACATACTTAATCCTTTGCTGCCTTCACTACTTCATCCCTCAAAGCTACCCATTCTTCTTCTACTGTATTTCTTTCCCCCATTCCTGTCAATTGTTCCCTTATGCTCTCCTTGAAACACTGTACAACCTCTGGTTCTTTCAGTTTATCCAGGTCCCATCTCCTTAAATTCCCACATTTTTGCAGTTTCTTCAGTTTTAATCTACAGTTCATAACCAATAGATTGTGGTCAGAGTCCACATCTGCCCCTGGAAACGTCTTACAATTTAAAACCTGGTTCCTAAATCTCTGCCTTACCATTTTATAATCTATCTGAAACCTGACAGTATCTCCAGGCTTCTTCCATGTATACAACCTTCATTTATGATTCTTGAACCAAGTGTTAGCTATCATTAAGTTGTGCTCTGTGCAAAATTCTACCAGATGGCTTCCTCTTTGATTTCTTAGCCCCAATCCATATTCGCCTACTATGTTTCCTTCTCTCGCTTTTCCTACGCTTGAATTCCAGTCACCCATGACTATTAAATTTCCGTCTCCCTTCACTACCTGAATAATTTATTTTACCTCATCATACATTTCATCAATTTCTTCGTCATCTACAGAGCTAGTTGGCATATAAACTTGTACTAGTGTAGTAGGCGTGGGCTTCGTATCTATCTTGGCCACAATAATGCGTTCACTATGCTGTTTGTAGTGGCTTACCCGTACTCATATTTTTTTATTCATTATTAAACCTACTCCTGCATTCCCCCGTTTTGATTTTGTATTTATAACCCTGTATTCGCCTGACCAAAAGTCTTGTTCCTCCTGCCACCGAACTTCACTAATTCCCACTATATCTAACTTTTTAAATTTTCTAACCTACCTGCCCGATTAAGGGATCTGACATTCCACGCTCCGATCCGTAGAACGCCAGTTTTCTTTCTCCTGATAACGACGTCCTCCTGAGTAGTCCCCGCCCGGAGATCCAAATGGGGGACTATTTTACCTCCGGAATATTTTACCCAAGAGGACGCCATCATCATTTAACCATACAGTAAAGCTGCATGCCCTCGGGAAAAATTACGGCTGTAGTTTCCCCTTGCTTTCAGCCGTTCGCAGTACCAGTACAGCAAGGCCGTTTTGGTTAGTTTTACAGGGCCAGATCAGTCAATCATCCAGACTGTTGCCCCTGCAGCTACTGAAAAGGCTGCTGCCCCTCTTCAAGAACCACACGTTTGTCTGGCCTCCCAACAGATACCCCTCCATTGTGGTTGCACCTACGGTACGGCTATCTGTATCGCTGAGGCCTGCAAGCCTCCCCACCAACGGCAAGGTCCATGGTTCATGGGGGGGATCTGCAGGCATATTCTTAAATAATTTACCTTGCTTGAAAAGCTGCCTGAAAATAGTAAAGTTGTTACTTAAAAGAACGATACTATTGATCTGAAACGAAAAGATTATTAACTGTTCCATTTATGCACTTTGATCAGAACTACAAAGTTTTATCAGGGTTCATTTATTGAGAAAATTTTTGAACTGGAATTTAATGTTTTGTTGACATTCGCACAGCCAACTATATTTTGAATAAGTTAAAAGACTGCTTATCAAAGCACATTTGTTAATTAAAGTGCTATAGTTCGTTGTTCATTACCTAATTAATAGTTATTGATGAGAATATTTACCATCTCTCATTCATACTTGTGTAGTTTTGTTAATGTGCATAGTTCTTCAAACGATAAAAGATTTCGGGATCCTCATCTGCTAGGTTAGTTAGTTAATGAAGCAAAGCAAAGGCACCTTCAGAGCAAGTGTAGTTAGATTTGCATTCTGTTTCATTCCTTCTAATTGAGCTTGTTGTTGAGGTTGTGCTCTTCAATCCTGAGTCTGGTTTGATGCAACTCTCCATGCTACTCTATCCTGTGCAAGCTTCTTCATCTCCCAGTACCTACTGCAGCCTACATCCTTCTGAATCTGCTTAGTGTATTCATCTCTTGGTCTCCTTCTACGATTTTTACCCTCCACGCTGCCATGCAGTACTAAATTTGTGATCCCTTGATGCCTCAGAACATGTCCTACGAACCGATCCCTTCTTCTAGTCATGTTTTGCCACAAACTCCTCTTCTCCGCAATTCTATTCAATACCTCCTCATTAGTTATGTGATCTACCCATCTAATCTTCAGCATTCTTCTGTAGCACCACATTTCAAAAGCTTCTATTCTCTTCTTGTCTAAACTATTTATCGTGCATGTTTCATTTCCATACATGGCTACACTCCATACAAATACTTCCAGAAACAACTTCCTGACACTTAAATCAATACTCGATGTTAACAAATTTCTCTTCTTCAGAAACGCTTTCCTTGCCATTGCCAGTCTACATTTTATATCCTCTCTACTTCGACCATCATCAGTTATTTTGCTCCCCAAATAGCAAAACTCATTAACTACTTTAAGTGTCTCATTTCCTAATCTAATTCCCTCAGCATCACCCGACTTAAATCGACTACATTCCATTATCCTCGTTTTACTTTTGTTGATGTTCATCTTATATCCTCCTTTCAACACACTGTCCATTCCGTTCAACTGCTCTTCCAAGTCCTTTGCTGTTTCTGACAGAATTACAATGTCATCGGCGAACCTCAAAGTTTTTATTTTTTTTCCATGGCTTTTAATACCTACTCCGAACTTTTCTTTTGCTTCCTTTACTGCTTGCTCAATATACAGATTGAATAGCATCGAGGAGAGGCTACAACCCTGTCTCACTCCCCTCCCAACCACTGTTTCACTTTCATGTCCCTCAGCTCTTATAACTGCCATCTGCTTTCTGTACAAATTGTAAATAGCCATCCGCTCCCTGTATTTTACCCCTGCCACCTTCAGAATTTGAAAGAGAGTATTCCAGTCAACATTGTCAAAAGCTTTCTCTAAGTCTACAAATGCTAGAAACGTAGGTTTGCCTTTTCTTAATCTTTCTTCTAAGAAAAGTCGTAGTGTCAGTATTGCCTCACGTGTTCCAGTATTTCTACGGAATCCAAACTGACCTTCCTCGAGGTCGCTTTCTACCAGTTTTTCCATTCGCCTGTAAAGAATTTGCGTTAGTATTTTGCAGCTGTGACTTATTAAGCTGATAGTTCGGTAATTTTCACATCTGTCAACACCTGCTTTCTTTGGGATTGGAATTATTATATTCTTCTTGAAGTCTGAGGGAATTTCGCATGTCTCATTCATCTTGCTGACCAGATGGTAGAGTTTTGTCAGGACTGGCTCTCCCAAGGCTGTCAGTAGTTCCAATGGAATGTTGTCTACTCCCGGGGCCTTGTTTCGACTTAGGTCTTTCAGTGCTCTGTCAAACTCTTCACGCGGTATCATATTT
Source organism: Schistocerca nitens (assembly GCF_023898315.1). Taxonomy (NCBI): domain Eukaryota; kingdom Metazoa; phylum Arthropoda; class Insecta; order Orthoptera; family Acrididae; genus Schistocerca; species Schistocerca nitens. Next base: position 583,320,896 of record NC_064618.1, read on the forward strand.
CCCATTTCATCTTCATCTACATCCTCTTCCATTTCCATGATATTGTCCTCAAGAACATCGCCCTTGTATAGACCCTCTATAAACTCCTTGCACCTTTCTGCTTTCCCTTCTTCGCTTAGAACTGGGTTTCCATCTGAGCTCTTGATATTCATACAAGTGGTTCTCTTTTCTCCAAAGGTCTCTAATTTTTCTGTAGGCAGTATCTATCTTACCCCTAGTGAGTTAAGTCTCTACATCCTTACATTTGTTCTCTAGCAATCCCTGCTTAGCCATTTTGCACTTCCTGTCGATCTCGTTTTTGAGACGTTTGTATTCCTTTTTGCCTGCTTCACATTCTGCATTTTTGTATTTTATCCTTCCATCAATTAAATCCAGTATCTCGTCTGTTACCCAAAGATTTCTACAAGCCCTCGTCGTTTTATCTACTTGATCCTCTGCTGCCTTCACTATTTCATTCCTCAAAGCTACCCATTCTGCTTCTACTGTATTTCTTTCCCCCATTCCTGCCAGTTGTTCTCTTATGCTCTCCCTGAAACTCTGTACAACCTCTGGTTCTTTCAGTTTATCCAGGTCCCATCTCCTTAAATTCCCACCTTTTTGCAGTTTGAAACGTCCCCTTATGAACAATTTTACGGGACTGTGCTTAACCTGACACACAATATTTTTTAGCGCAACGCAATCTGACTTTCAACACACAATATTTTGTTAGCGCAACGCAATCTGACTTTCAAAATTCTCTACAAGAGAATGGCCCTGACTAACATTAAACTATACGTCTCACAAATCACTTACCTCACCAAAAATCTTCGCTGCTCAAGCTACTGCAATACAGCGAGCGCCACTACTGCCAGCTAAATAAAAGATTCAAACTATGGAAGGCACTAACTACTGATAGGGATAGTTAGCAAATGAAAGATATTAATAGAGAACAAACAATGTATTTACCTTGATATCATCATATATATATCAGTTCATGACAAATTACAAAACTCCGCCATCTCTCTCCCCACATCCATCACTGCTGGCGGCTCACCTCCAACTGCGCAATGCTACGCGCTGTTCACAGCCAGCTGCCTAACACTACAATGGTTGAGTATTACAACAATGCAAAGCAGCCACAGACTGCACACGGCACAGCCAGTGATTTTCATACTGAGGTGGCGTTACCAATAAAAAAACCTAAACAGCCTACTTACATAGCCCCCATGCTCCTCACAAAAAATTTTACAAATTTTGTTGGGCACTGGCCAATACATATTTGTTAAAATTTTTCATAATCGTAATTACAATAACAAAGAAATCAAATGCACACACTTATTGATACAATGTTGGTCAAAAGCTAAAATTTTCTCACAGTCCATAAAGACAGTCCTGATCATTCATCACATTGCAGTGTTTTTCTCAAAGTCTGAGCAGTAAAAGAAAATGCACACGGAAGTAGTGGATTTCCCTGCAGTCTTGAAGAAGTATCGTTGTCCTTCCAACGGAAAGACAGTGCTGACTCTTGACATGCTGACAGGTAATGGGCCACAACAGAGCAAACCCACAGCGGAGTCAGTCGAAGTTTTGAAGAGTATTGGTGGGTAGGTCATCACAGAGCAGACCCACTGTAGTCCTGGTAGAGATTATGGTATTGGTGGGCCACCAGAGGTGCAGACCCACTGCAGTCCTTGTAGAAATAATGGTACTGGTGAGTCAGCAAAGACGCAGACCCACTGTAGTCCTTGTAGAGATGCCCAGCAGCCATCTGTTGCAAATGTGCAGGTGCACAATCACCATTGAAGAGTCTTGCGGCTAATATAGCAAGTCCATAACCACCACTTGTGCACTCACAAAGTTTTGGAATTGTCCTTAGAACCAGCAATGCTGTTATCCAGTCCCTTGCTGAATTATTAACACACGTGCAAACACTATCAGTCCCTACTTCTCACATATTGTCCATATACTATGACCAACAGAAACGTGTGCAGTGAAATGTAACTTAGAAGTTACTTAATTTGATGAACTGGTGTCAATTACAATTTTATAACATAAGAATACAATTACAAAGATACAGAAAACATCATTAAAAACATAATAGTAGAGATAACATTCGTAGTAATAGGGGCTTTACAAAAGAATAGAAATAAACATATACATCAGTGTTACAAAAATAATGACATAAGTACTTACATAAAGATCAGAATAACTTTTGAAACATCACCTCCACATATGAGCAACAAAACAGAATTTACCAAGTAAATAACATAGTATTAGAAAAATTCTACAACATAGCTCTAATCAGCTAAACACATAAAGACAGGAAAAACACAAATACACAAGGGTACACAAACACATAGAGGGCTGACACAAAAGGAATGGACAGGGTTCGTTTTCAGTGTAACTTTTGGTACTGCAGTATTGTGCGAACAAAACCTTTTTTGTTCTTGGAGATCTCCCTGTGTTCATCATTATTCCCAAAAAGTCCTATCTGTACCTCTTTTCTGTATTCCAACCATAAGTCTTTCAAAATAAATATGGCTCATTGTACAATACTCATTTAGGCCCAAATCTTTTTTTATATGCCTTGTCAATGCATTGCTTCCAATTCATCATAGTTAGTTTCTTATATAGTCTACCCCCTCTTAAGCTAACTTAAATCTACTGAGCTCAGATATATATACCAAGGGACGAGGCAATGCAGCATCACATAAAACAATAAACATCAATGACAAAAATTTCAAACTGGCAAAGCAAGCTACAGTAAATCTAAATTACCAAGCAATTCAACATTACAACTAATATGAGGCAATGCGCAGCAAACAATAAAATAATCATTAGTAAAACTGGCTTAACAGCGTAATACAAAGTCAAATTCAGTAACATTATGCCTGGCAAACAGCAGAAGCAAAAGCAATAAATTATATCTAAACATGACAACGCTCAAGCAGAAAAATATTACAGTAAAGGCAACAATGCAGATAAGGGAAATGTATAATCACATCTTAATGTCTATGTAATTAAAGTGGTGCACCACAACAACTTATTGTAAAAAAAATATTACCATGTACTTGAAAAGAAAATTATGTGTGCAGTAACTGTTACTAGTCCCTTCGTATTGTTCTTTCCATTCCAAGAGCTCCTTTTTCGAAGAATGTGGGTCATAAAGTAATTATTTAATAGATCTGTTGACAGAAAGTGTTCACATTAGCAAATGATTTTTTTTTTTATGAAACCAATGCTGCAACACAGCTGGAAACTAGATATCAAATGAAATAAGCAACTATGTACAAAGTAAAGCATAAAATAATCATTCAGTAGTCATGTGACATTTCATAAGTTAGTAGAAAAATCTCTCAACTAGAGAGACAGTAGTCATAATCAGGTGTATAGACATAAAAATATTTCTCGTCATTTCATTAGGCATCCAGTGTAATCATATGTTTTCAAGTTCGACCGTGTCGTTTTTACGATGCTTTCTACAAAGGAATGTCAGAAGCGAGGTTAATGGCCTCCCTTTTTTTTTCTACCTGGGCCGCTGGAAGGCTAATGGATTTTTTTTTTTTTTTTTTTCGGGCGGCTGTCGCCCAGGTGGGTGCCCGCGACGTATTACGTGCAGGTGGTCACTTAACTTTCGTACGGAAATATTTACGACAGCAGTTTGCGCTACAGTGGCAGTCTGATATAAAAATGTTTCACAGGTCAAGAATTAGTGTTGCAAATCTGTAGAAACAAAATCCTATAAATGTAAGTGTCCAAAAAAAATATTCGTCAGCATTGTGATACATTCACGCATTTACACACATTTCATAACTCTTAAAGTACGATTCTTGGTTTCCAACAACCTTCTCCACAAATCAGAGTGCCCTAATCACTATTCATTACTCCTTACCTTATTACACATATACAAATTCGTCGACGCTTCTTCAATATTTCCTGTTAATAAATACGTAGCATAATCAAATAACTCATATAGCATCAGCTTCTTGACCATAAACATACCTCAGCAGCATAATACACATCGTCGTCGTAAAAATAACATCGTAACACCTCAGTCAAATCTCAAAATCGTCGTAGCTTCCTGAATATTTTAAAACCTAAAAGTAATTCTCTGCTCATTTCAAAAGTGTCATCTACCTCAAACGTACCTTAAAATCATGCTCCCTTACCAAATATATCATTCAAAGCTCTCATAGTATCACAATGGTTCCGAAAAAATATGAACAGTTTACAAAGTACAGACAAAATACAATTTCATAAGTGTGAAGGTATCCAACTGTGAAATTACGTAAACGTCTGTCACTGATGTAGTAAAATAAATGTTTGTCTCTCTCAGGTAAATAATCAGATAGCTGTGTAATTCTGCGTTAGAGAAATATGGTACCGATGTGTAAAGTTGTATAAGCAAAAACCATATTAGCTAGGGTTCCTTGTGGTTGCCACACACATGGTACACAAAGTAAGCGTGTACCCCCCTGAGGATTAATGTAATTATACCCTCAGGTGTTACAGATTACAGCAATGGAATGAAATATATCTCGGAAAACTTTCTTTGTAATAAAAAAATCTTTAAAAATAAGTGTTTTAAGTATAAGATTAATCACTCAAATGCGTGTACTATAGCGCTAAACTGTGCGTCATGTTGTAAGATAATCTCTGTGGAAGTCTCGTAGTTATCGTCCTCCGAAAGCTAAGTTCTGCAGAAGTCAATGTACTTACCTGATGATACACAAAAGTGAAATGCTTTGCGTATAGATATCTTAGTTATTACGCTTATTGTTGTGATGAAGAAAGTACTGTGCTGTAACGTATTGTTGTGCTACGGAAAAGGCTGCCTCATTGTTGTTATACCACAAAAGTTACTACTAAAACATGTTTTACTTTCCAGAAGAATTCAGAAGAACTGTGCAGATATAAAACAGATACACCGCAAAAGCAACAAGGTGAATTGTGTCACACATTAGTAGCGTCGTGATATAGTCGTGTAGCTGTCAAATAAACTAACCACTGTGTCACCTGGTATCTCTCAGAAAGCACCTTGAATCCATAATGTATTTGCAAGTAAACCAAAATGTTGCATTAAAAAAAGCAGATTATCTTTCAATAAACGGTTTTACATGTGAAATGTGGTGTAAACCTTTACTCTTCCTAGTACGCAGAGTTTCAACTTCAACGCAATTATAATGTGGTATACGTCGGATTCTGTAAGGTCCATTGTAAACTAGAAAGAATTTGTGACTCAAGTGTTTCTTCTTATGTGACAATGAATGAGCTTTAATGAGAACTTTCTGACCAATATACAATTTCTTTGCATTTGCTTTTCCGTGTAGTTTTCTCCTTTTGTCTGCTGCAGATTTTATATTTTTAAGAGCCAAATCAATTATGTCTTTGTGTCGAAGTTTACGTGTATTCGGGAAAGGTACAAGCTCTCTGATTCTGTTCGGTGGTTTTTCATTCTTCAGCACAAGAGTAGGTGGTAAAGCAGTGGAGTCATGAGGCATTTCATTCAGCACGTTTTGAAATAAGTGTAAATATCTGTCCCAATGCTGATGCTTTCTGTGACAATAAAGTCTGCAAAGCTTATTGATTTCTTTCATAATCCGTTCGGAGGGGTTACAATGTGGTGAGTACAATGAAATAAAAACAGGTTTGATTTTATGGTTGCGAAGCATGCGAGACCAAACAGCAGATCTGAATTGCGGTCCGTTATCTGAAATGACTTTAGCAACGTGGCCAACTTCACGTAAGAAATTTTTAACAAAGGCGTTGGATACAGATCGTCCAGTGGCTTTACGTAACGGAGTGAAAGAAACAAATTTGGAAGTAAGTTCAACAGCGACTAGAACGTACGAAAACCCATTCGATGTTCTGACAAGGGGTCCCAATAGATCAACTGCAGCAAATTCTTTTAATTTAGAAGGAATAATAGGAAACAACGGAGCACGATGTGAGACAGTAGATGGTTTCGCCTTTTGACAAAGTTTACAAATAGACAAGACTCTTCGAATTCTCTTTTCCATATTGTTAAAATAACAAGTCGTTCGAAGAATATGATAACATTTTCGTGGACCAAAATGTGCGTAGCTGAAATGAATGTACCAAATGAGCTTATTAACAAAATCGTCAGGAATGCAAAGTACCCATAGCTTGTCATCAACAGTGCAGCGTTTGAACAGTATGTTGTTTCTAACCAGATAATAATGCCGAATCTGTGTGTGTGTCTTTTCATGCCATTTGCTTTTGATGTCTTTCCAAATCGGATCTTTATCTTGTTCATGAGCAATGTCCTTTAAAGATGTGGTGATGAAGTTTTCAAAGGCGACTTTCTGAATGTAAAGAATACTGAAATTTTTCTCGAGGTTGCCTTCTGTGTTAATTTTCTCAAGCCCAGCCGGTGCGCGTGACAGTGCGTCCGCAACAATGTTCTCCTTGCCGGGAATGTAGACTATTGTGAAGTGGAATTCTTGCAAAAACAATGCCCAACGTTTTAACCTGTCATGATTTAATTTTGAAGACATAAGAAATTGTAATGCACGATGATCACTGTATACTTTTACGTGCTTACCAGAAAGAAAGAAACGGAATTTGTTAAATGCCCAAACGATAGCTAAAGCTTCTAATTCAGTAACAGAATAATTTTTTTCAGATTTTGTTAGCACTCGGCTAGCAAAAGCAATGGTTTTCTGAACAGTAGTGTCATTTTCTGTGGCTTCTTGAAATAAATGGGCACCAAGACCGACTTTAGAAGAATCCGTGCTAAGGCAGAAATCTTGTGACAGATCTGGATGAGCTAGAATTGGTGCGTTAAGTAGCGATTCTTTCAAAGAATTGAATTCCAACTGTGCTTGTTCGTCCCAGTTCCAAATAGTATTTTTTCCAGTGAGAGAACAAAGTTTTGGTGTAACAAGGATTTGCATATTCAGAAAACGACGGTAAAAATTTACGAGACCTAGAAAACTGCGGACTTGTCTTTTTGTGGATGGAACTGGAATGGCTCTGATTGCTTCTAACTTTTCAGGATCCGGCTGAATGCCTTCAGAAGAAATAATATGTCCCAAAAACCTCACCTTTGACCTACCGAATTCAGACTTTTCCAAGTTAACTGTAATTCCAGATTCTGCAAAAATACGTAACAAACTGTTGAGGATGCGATTATGTTGTTCCCATGAAGCTTCTGCTATTAGAATATCGTCCACATATAAGGTGATGTGACGTTTTAAGAACTCAGGTAATATGGAATTTAGCCCGCGAATGAATGCTGCTGAAGAAATGTTCAAACCAAAAGGAAGTTTCCGAAACTGATAACAAACGCCGAAACAAAGGAAAGCTGTGTATTTTCTACATTCTGGATGAAGTTCGATCTGATAAAAGCTGGATCTGAGATCAATGGAAGACAACACGTTTACACCATTGAAATTTTGAAGAAGTTCTTCCAACGTTTGCGGCCTGTCTGTTTCAGGAATAATGATAGTATTAATTTGTATCGAATCTAAGACAAGCCTGATTGATCCATTTTTCTTCTCAACAACATGTAATGGATTGTTGTATGAGCTTACAGCAGGCTCAATAATGCCCTCGTCAAGCATAGATTGTATTTCTGTTCTAACACGGTCCCTATAATGCGCCGGAATTACGTATGGTCTAACACAAAATTTAGTATGCTCACGAACACGAAATTGGTATTGAAATCCCTTGATTGTTCCTGTTTTATGAGTAAAAACTGTGGAATGTGCTTGTAAAATCTCAAAAAGGTCCTGCCTATCAGTGTCATTACAATTCTCAATTGTTTGAATTTTATTCTGAATTAACTCATTAGTATCAAATGCGCCGTCGATATCATCCCTGTCAGTACTTGCAGAGTGATTGTTAGTGTCTAGTTCCGTCGAAAATTCCGAACTGTTGTCTAACAGGAGGTAAAGCCGATTAATTTCTTCGTCATGGTTTGAGAGCCAATCTTCAAATTTCAAAGCTACTGACTTACCTTCTTTTTCTAAACTTATTTCAGCATCGTGAAAGCTTAAGATTGCTTTGTATTCATTCAAAAAGTCTACTCCCAGTATAATTTCCGTCGACAATAATGGAACAATAAGAAAGTTCATAGAGAAACTGTGGCTTTGACAAAAGAATTCTAAGTTGGTTTGTTGGCGTACATCTACACTTTTTCCAAAGATTGCACCTTGTAATTTAATCTTACGTAACGGAAGTGTGGGGCAATCGTTCGATTTGTTGCATTTGCTAAAAGCTGTTTCACTAATTACTGAAATGGGACTGCCAGAGTCAAGTACTGCCGTAAATTTTACGTCATTTACTGTAATGTGAACCACAGGATATGCAATGTTGTTATGTTTGACGTCGTGTTCTTGGAGTAAGATGTCCCTAATGTCTTCCATTTTTACGTAATTACTAGCTACGGCAGCTGCGTCGTTAGTGTCATAAGAACGTTTTGTGGCTGCCAGCGGTGTGAGTCATTGCCTATTGTCTCTTTGTTGCCGCGCGTCGTTATTGGGATTTGGAGACCTAACTTCTACAAATTCACCGTGACGAGAGGGCCCTGCCCTGTTTAAATCCCGCCAGTTCCGATGCAGTTCAGGTCTGTCGTTACGATCACATCGTCTGTCGTCATGTCGGTAGTTTCTGTGGTTTCTTTCTTGTCGGTTAAGTGGTGGAGAATTTCTCCCTGAATCGTAACTGCGCGCTGGACCATTGCGTCTAAAGTTATTCTGTCCCTCGTAATAATAATTGTTTTGGTTCCCATATTGTCTGTTTCTCTGATTGTCTCTGTGATAGTCATTACCGCGGAGAGGTGATCTTTCCCTGTAATTATTACTACTCTGCCAACGGTTGTTATACGGGTGGTGTCTGTTTCGGTCACGATTCGTGTTGTGAGAATAGCCTTGTCGCGTCCAGTTATTATTTCTTTCATCGCGGAATTTCGACAGATGTGATCTGTAATTGTTGTGCTCGTGCGTTCCGCGATTGTCAGTGTCAATTTCCAGTTCTTGTAAGAGTCCTTGAAATGCTGCAATGTCGTCTTTGCAACGTCCTGCCAAAATAATATGTCGCAAATGTTCAGGCAGTTTGATTAAGCAAATGCGGATGAGTTCTGAGGGGCTGTATGTGTTTGACAGGTACTGATTCTTGTGCAACATGTCTTCAAAATATTTCACAAGACTGGAGAATTCAGATTGTTCGAAATGTTTCATCATTATGATGCCATGTTTTACTCGGTCTTGTGTGGCTTGAGACCAATATGCTGAGAGGAAGGCATGGTAAAATTCTCCTTCACTATGACAATCGTGAATGACCGAACGCATTCTTACAGCTGGTTCATTCTCTAAATAGCCACACATAAATTCTAATCTGTGTTCTAATGACCAGTTGGGGGGAAAACAATGAGAGAATTGATGGAGCCACGCTTGTGGATGAATGTCGTTAGCAGAATTTTTAAACGTTTTGAATTTACGTGTAGTAATGAACAGCTTATAGTCAAAGTCATCATGTCGGCGAGTCGCATATCGGTCATTGTTACGTCGTTTCGGCGGTTCCACTTCAAAATTCGGTGCACCTTGCCAATTTATTTCATAATTTCCGAAGTGTCCTGTGTTATTATTTTGTGGTTGTTCCGTATTTCTATGTCCCTCTTCCCGTGTTGGAGCGCGAGTGTCCTCTGAAATACGTAATTCTTGTATTACCTGTGTCAGCTGATCTTGTACTTCCCGGATTTCTCTTTGGTGTTGCGTATTAATTTGATTCAGATTTTGTTTCAGTTTCCTAATTTGTTCGCTCTCTTCTGTGTCATTAAAGACTACCGGTTTTGTGTCATTCAGATCATCATCTACCTTTGTAGATAAATTAGTGACCTGATCCGAAAGTTCGGCTACTTTCTCCGATAATGAACTAATTTCCTCAGTGTGTTTTTCTGAACCAAGTTTCAGAGTATCTACTGTGTCCTTTAAGTTTTCCTGAGTTTTTGCAAGTTGTGTAACCGAATCGGTAGATGCAACTGAGTCAAATTTAACTTGCAAGGTCTCATGATTTTCATAAACAATAGTTTGCAGTTCTTTTATGGCTGCTTCGTGATTCTGTAGTGCATTTTCATGACGCGAAAAAATAGGTTGGAAATGCTCACAAATTTGTGTTTTTACGTCGTTACAGACTTTTTGACATTTCGATTCAATGTGATGTAACTCATTAGTTAAATCCTCACGTGTTTGTTCAAGAGTTTGCTCCAATGAGTCTAACTTTTGAAGCTGTTGCTGTGTTTGACTCTGATTTTGTACCATTTGTTTCTGATTTTGTTCCATTTGTTTCTGATTTTGTTCCATTTGTTTCTGATTTTGTTCGATTGTGTCTAATTTTTCAAGCTTTTGTCCCATTTGTTGCATTAATTGTAATAACAATGCACTGGTGTCTGGAACATGTTCCTCAGTGGTTTTCGGCAGTGAATTTGCACCGGAAACATTCACATTTTGACAAGCAGAAAATGTGTCTTGACTTATTTGAGAAAACGGTGAGGATCCAAAACCTATATCTACAGTATTTGCGAGATCGTGTCCTGTCATTTCGGATTCCTGAGGCGAGCTGTTGCCGACCGACCGATCGATAATGCTTCCCTGCTCACTGATTGTTTCACTGTCTACGCCATTGTTTGCAACCCGCTCCATCTCCCTATGCGCAATTACCAAATTACCACTTTGAATATTAGTTAATTCATTACACGGTGGCGCTAACACACTGCTTTCGTCTTCGCTGTCATTTCTCAATTTACTTTGGAGCCTAGTGTTACGTTTTTCACACGCCATTATTGTCACAGTATTTCACACGACAACACAGAAAAACACAATTTGAAGAGCAAAAATAGGAGAACACATTAACACAACACTGAAAATAATATCTAGTTAATTGCAGCTGCGAAATACTTGGTGCAAATCTACATGCATGCCACAACTATTTTACTATACAACAATGAAAAACTACAACTACAAAGGAGATTCTCTCTAGAATTACGCGCTAGCAATAAACAAAATCTACACTAATTACACAAACTACAAGAAAAAATCAGAAGATTCCAGTGATGTATCCTCGGCTAAGGGTCGACATATGAAACTTCCCCTTTGAACAATTTTACACGACTGTGCTTAACCTGACACACAATATTTTTTAGCGCAACGCAATCTGACTTTCAACACACAATATTTTGTTAGCGCAACGCAATCTGACTTTCAAAATTCTCTACAAGAGAATGGCCCTGACTAACATTAAACTATACGTCTCACAAATCACTTACCTCACCAAAAATCTTCGCTGCTCAAGCTACTGCAATACAGCGAGCGCCACTACTGCCAGCTAAATAAAAGATTCAAACTATGGAAGGCACTAACTACTGATAGGGATAGTTAGCAAATGAAAGATATTAATAGAGAACAAACAATGTATTTACCTTGATATCATCATATATATATCAGTTCATGACAAATTACAAAACTCCGCCATCTCTCTCCCCACATCCATCACTGCTGGCGGCTCACCTCCAACTGCGCAACGCTACGCGCTGTTCACAGCCAGCTGCCTAACACTACAATGGTTGAGTATTACAACAATGCAAAGCAGCCACAGACTGCACACGGCACAGCCGGTGATTTTCATACTGAGGTGGCGTTACCAATAAAAAAACCTAAACAGCCTACTTACAAGTTTCTTCAGTTTTAATCTACAGTTCTTAACCAATAGATTGTGGTCAGAGTCCACATCTGCCCCTGGAAATGTCTTACAATTTACAACCTGGTTCCTAGATCTCTGTCTTACCATTATATAATCTATCTCAAACCTAGTATATCCAGGGTTCTTCCATGTATACAACCTTCTTGAAACGAGTGTTAGCTACGATTAAGTTATGCTCTGTGCAAAATTCTACCAGGCAGCTTTCTCTTTCATTTCTTAGCCCCAATCCATATTCACCTACTACGGTTCTATGTCTTCCTTTTCCTACTGTCGAATTCCAGTCACCCATGACTTTTAAATTTTCATCTCACTTCACTATCTGAATAATTTCTTTTACCTCATCATATATTTCATCAATTTCTTCATCATCTGCAGAGCTAGATGGCATATAAACTTGTACTACTGTTGTATACGTGGGCTTCGTGTGTATCTTGGCCACAATAATGCGTTCACTATGCTGTTTGTAGTAGCATACACGCACTCCTATTTTTTTTATTCATTACTAAACCTTCTCCTGCATTACCCCTATTTGATTTTGTATTTATAACCCTGTATCCACCTCACCAAAAGTCTTGTTCCTCCTGCCACCGAACCTCACTAATTCCCACTATATCTAACTTTAACCTATCCATTTCCCTTTTTAAATTTTCTAACCTACCTGCCCGATGAAGGGATCTGACATTCCACGCTCCGATCCGTAGAATGCCAGTTTTCTTTCTCCTGATAACGACGTCCTCCTGAGTAGTTCCCGCCCGGAGATCCGAATGGGGGACTATTTTACCTCCGGAATATTTTACCCAAGTGGACGCCATCATCATTTAATCATTCAGTAAACCTGCATGCCCTCGGGAAAAATTACGGCTGTAGTTTCCCCTTGCTTTCAGCCGTTCGCAGTACCAGCACAGCAAGGCCGTTTTGGTTAGTGTTACAGGGCTAGATCAGTCAATCATCCAGACTGTTGCCCCTGCAACTACTGAAAAGGCTGCTGCCCCTCTTCAGGAATCACACGTTTGCCTGGCCTCTCAACATATACCCCTCCGTCGTGGTTGCACCTACGGTACGGCTATCTGTGTCATTGAGGCACACTAGCATCCCCACCAACGGCAAGGTCCATGGTTCATGGTGGGGGTGGCGGGGGGGGGGGGGGAGGAATGAGCTTAAGAATGAAGTATTTGCTGTGTTAGCTATTCTATTGCAAATTGGTCAATGCACGGGCATAGAGACCCTGTATTATGCAATGATGTTATGGAGTATGATCATTAATAGACACCCTGATTTAAACCAGAATCAATTGTTGCCCATCCCTGCTTAGTATTGCTATTAGTTTCATGTTAGTTGGTGATTGGTTCCATAAACTGCTGCATCCAGTTCATTTAAAGTTTTTGAGAGGCACCTGTTACTGTTTGCTATCTCATTGGTCATTTGTTTCTCTGACATCCAAGTCAGTAGTACATTTGTCTGCAATATTAGGTTACTGTGTTGTAGGTGAACAGATATAAATTAAGAGTTTAGTATGTGTGTCAAGGATGGTTAGGTCAGCCTTAGCACTGCCCTCTACTTTGTTATAATGCTTGACACAAGAATGCCTAATCGGGCTGGCGACCGTTATTAATACATGATATTACAACTTGCTTTTGTGCTGGGAGATCATCTGTTCCTGACCCATCTGTTTACTGTTTGTTATACTCTACTGGAATGTTTCGGAAACGAATCCCAGTCTGATTGTTCTGTTCCCATTAGGTTATCCCACGGTCAGAACTTTCTCAGACATTCCTGGCAGAGGTTTAACGTTAGAGTCGATTGCCGTTTATGGTGGTCGGTGTTACCATTACAAGGGATGCTGAGTTTGTCGAAAACGTAAATAAGGTCAGGAATGAAGTAAAGCGTGTAAAGGCGGAGGTTGAAGACATTAGGAAAACTTGAGATGAGACGCGAGATGTAGCGGTAGAGTCGAAACGTAAGGCTAGGACAGTACGAAATGCGCGAAAAATACCCAAATATCGCGAGATCAGGCAGCGCTGGCAAACGTCGAAGTGAGCGCAGCCAAGACAGCTATTTCTGCTCTTAAAAAACTGGGACGGAGAGTAGTTGAAAAGGCCCAGAAAGAAATGTTAGAAATCAAAGACGAGCAAACACGTCTCACTACCCAGCAGAATGAGCTGTCGGATGAGATGAAAAAAATGTGCGAAAGGGTCGCTCGTGTAGAATTCCAGCCAGAAGTACCAGCACGTGGCCGTGAGTTCGTTGGTCACTAGGAATGTCAAAGACAAAATATTGCAATTCAACCCATTGCCACATCCTTGGCACAGGGCAATATACGGCAGGAAACGTCCACTCGACGGGGTACGGCGCTCGGCGGAGCGTTCGCAATGAGCGCCGCGTAGTGCGCAAAGTTCCGAGCCAGATCACAACTGCTCCCACCTCAGACGTACGGAAACATTACTACATCACTCTGATGACACGAGACGAGGGTACAACAGCATTCAGAGATGGGTCGGCCATGAAATCTTGTGCGCATACGTGCCAGAAGTTAGAGATACTCCCGGGCCGCTAAATTATGAGTATTTCGACTTAAAACATTGTCTCTCAATTCAAGTTTTTCCGTTTCTACAAAGAGAACCACACTTTATTATATCTCAAGTCATGGATTGCTCAGTATGACAGGGTACTACCCGAGTGATGGCCACTAGTATACAAACTGGAATTAGTTTGTGGATACCTGGAAGGTTCGATAGCAGAGCACATGCGTAGCATGCAGCAAACTGCCGCAGCTTTTTCTCAATACCTACGCCCAAGAAAGAATTAAACAGGAGGTTGTGTTAGGGAAGGATTACGAAGCATCGGGGTGCCGCAGACCGGTGAAGTTTTTCGACACGCTTGTCGACAAGAACCATTACGTGGACCAACCTTATAGTGAGAAAAAGATAATGCGACACTGATACATGAAACTGCCATTGAGGTACCAGTAACTGCTCACTGGCAAAAGTAATGACTCAACACAGTGATGCAAAAGCCCTCTTTGAGAGTAAGACTCTGTCAAGGAAGCACAAAACGCGAGGGACCGAATGAGACATAACGAACGAAACTCGCAGGATGCATCTGGTGGAAATAATGACGGGCAGAATGCGAATAGAAACAGGGAAACAAGAAACCAGTACCAAGGCCAAAGATATACGAGGGCGGTTCAGAAAGTAACCTCCGATTGGTCACAGTGCGGGTTGTGGGGGGAGTAGCGACGCCATCTGTGCGATCACGCACTCAACAGGTCAGTCGGCATCAAGCCGTGGTCGAGTGAACGTCGTACCTGCGCTAGTTTAGTTTTTGTGGCAGTTTGAAATGCGTGCTGCAATAGAAAACCCCGCCAAATATGAAGTGCATGCTGTCATAAGGTTTTTTACAGCCAAAGGATATTCTGCAGCAGCTATTCATCATGAGCTTTGTGCCATGTACGGACCAAGAGTTATGAGTGAAGGAGTTGTCCGTGAATGGGTACGTTTATTTAAAAGTGGACGAGAAAACGTTCATGATGAAGAGAGGAGTGGTAGACCATCATTGGTGACTGACGAACTCGTTCAGACAGTTGATGCAAAAGTTCGTGAAAATCGACGTTTCTCAATGTCGGAGTTGTCTACTAGTTTTCCACAGATTTCTAAGACTCTCTTGTACGAGATAGTGACAGCAAGATTGGGTTACCATAAGTTCTGTGCACAATGGGTGCCCAAAACTCTTACCGACCACCACAAAACTCAAAGAATGGCCTCTGCATTAGACTTTCTGCCACGTTATGAGGACGAAGGAGAACCATTGTTAAACAGAATCGTGACCGGTGACGAAACCTGGATTAAGTACGTGAACCCTGAGACAAAAGAACAATCAAAGATGTGGGCACATTCAAATTCGCCTACCAAACCAAGAAAAGCCTCGCAAGATTTTTCTGCCAGAAAACTGATGGCAACGGTGTTTTGGGATGCCAAAGGGGTGTTGTTGGTTGAATTCATGGAACGTGGTACGACCATTAATCAAGACGTGTACTGTGAAACAATAAAAAAGTTACGACGGGCTATACAGAACCAACGCCGTGGTATGCTGACTTCCGGTATCGTTTTTTTGCACGATAACGCCCGTCCTCACTCTGCTCGCAGAACAACGGCCCTTCTTGAGTCCTTCAAGTGGGACGTTATCAACCATCCACCTTACAGCCCAGACCTGGCGCCAAGTGATTATCACCTCTTCATGCATTTGATGAAATGGCTCGGGTCACAGCGGTTTGATGACGACGAAGAGCTCAAAGATGCGGTCACAGGCTGGCTCCAGGCACAAGCGGGTGATTTTTATGCAGAAGGAATTTCAAAGCTTGTGAAGAGATACGATAAGTGCCTCAATCGCTATGGAGACTATGTAGAAAAATAGTGCAAAGATGTAGTTGTAAGATGTATATATTAAAATATTTTTATTTAACTTGGTGTATTTTTTTAAATCAACCGGAGGTTACTTTCTGAACGGTCCTCGTAATAATGCGCGTCAGTAGAATGATAGAAAAAAATAAATGTTCAAATGTGTGTGAATTCCTAAGGGACCAAACTGCTGAGGTCATCGGTCCCTACACTTAAACACTAACAGGAGGGAAATGCAAAATTCTGACCACTTCATGCAGCCAGTCTGGAACTCAGGGACAACAAGGAATAATGGAAGGATTTATAAGCGAAGTCCGCAACGTGATCACCAAAATGACACAGTGGAAATCAGACCACATGGCCCCTTAAATAGAAACCGCAGCAGAAGTTTGCGTTGGAATTGATAGTAGGCCACTGCGGCATCGTTATATCATCTAGTTAGTGTTAAGAATCATTTGTTTGCAAATCATTTATGTAGGACAGTGGTTAAGGAGAGAGATAATAGGAGTTGTCCAGATCTAGTAATTACCGTTTTACCTTTTCTGCTTAATGATGTACAATAATGCCGGCGTGGCTGTGTCGGCGATTCTCTCTTCGCGTTGACTTCATTTCTGAAAAGCTCCAGTTAAAAAAAATACAAGCCCTCGTCGCATCGGGAAAAGTAAATTAGGACGTAGTTCGGTAGTAGAACGAAAACTTGCGACTTCCGCATATTAGAACTTCTACTTAACACAATACCGTGACTACTCAGTAACATACATCTGTCTCACACCAGCTTAAAACACCGACAAAAAAAAAAAAAAGGCTAATGAGGTACATATGAAAAATTAAAGGTTTGCTCTTCAATTTTCTGTTAGCGTGTTAGCGTAGATATAATCATATCTCCCTACGATATCTCTGCCGCACGGGTAGGGCGCGAATATTTATTTATATGTGAGGGTCTGTAAGGTCTGTAGGTCATTAAAGAACCTACACCTCCCTCCCCTCCCCAACTGTATACTGGCATGATCCGTATCACTGGACGTCAGAATACAGTGGTGGTATATTACTATAATTGCACCCTTTCTATGTACTTTAAACTCTTGGCCTGTCAAAGTACTGAGACGTTTATTCGTGGTCAAGTTCACTTTGTTTACTCATTAAAAGTATATCTAATTCTGTTTAATGGATACTTTAAAAATCATCCCTTCATTCGTTTCCATACCTTCTCTGTGGTAGAATGTCTTGTCGGTACCAGAATCCACCGAGAATATAAATGTTCGTTCCTGCCCAGCACTGGCACAAATTTTTCACTGGAACTCACACAGAATTATGGGTTTCAAACATTCACAAAATGTTCGTAGCACGTTTATAGTTATTTCACATATATAGTCACGAAAATCCCATTCAGCTTTACATTCCGTCACAGATTTCACATTTCATCATTGACACAGTAATCTAAGCCTTTAAATTTTAAAATATAATGACAATCCGGGTTTGCGTATTTCTTACTCCTGTACATATACATTCTCATATGGTATTTACATTTCTTGCGTAAATATAATACAAAAATTAACGTAACTACTGTACAGAAGCTATACATACAAGTAAGTTAATACTACGTACATTTCCTGATATTTTTAGTCACATAATATCTTTCAGTTTTTAGATTATCATTTTTATCACATTTTGCTCTCTATCATTTCCCTTTTTAATGCTCATTTTTGAGCAATCTGTATTCATAGTCTCACCTTACTTTAAATTTACACAAGTTGTTGTTTTTTTTCAGTTTCATTTTCCAGTATTGACAAGATATTTGCATATATCATTATCACATGATGTGCATAAGTTGTATGTTCGAACACCGCAAGTGATGCGAGTATCCATTGTTATAGATGCGGAGGAAGGAAAGCTTCATAGCATGAAGTCGGGATAAACCTACATATCTACACTTATCTACGCCTCTGAAAAGTCTCCTAGGATGTGTCTATTGGTCTACAAGAAATGTTATGGGCAGGAAGAAGCATTCATTTTTACTGTACCACTGCAATCCTTCGTTCATCACGGGGGACCATTGAGTACGTCATTTCATGACTATCTACTCGTGTTAATCCACTTACTTCATGTTTAATAGCTACTGATACATTCTGGCAGTACGATATTATTTATACAAGTGTCATTATCGGCTGTAAACAGTGCACTTCATTGTCGGTGGCTTATACTTCCTTTGCTATAGGCTATCACTCTTGTGTATACTGATGTGCATGAATATGTCTCTACGAGAATTATGCCAATGAACAAATGTAAAACAATGTTAAGACAACTTGTGCTCGTGTTCAAATGTTCTGTAATAACTCTTTCTTGGCGCTCTTCTCAGTCGCATATACGTGTAATGCTTGGTCTGACCCCTTTTCATTTGGTAGCACAGGACTTAAGTTCATCCATTTATACATCTGGCATACTGTAACTTTTTCATACACACATTCACACTATCAGATGCACACATATTTCTTTAATTGTAGTTATTTATTTTTGATGTCCCTTATGCTTCGGTACCAAACACCTAACTATAGTGTTCTCTGTTTTACCCATGACGTGACTGTGCACTTTGCTGGAAGGACACTTACATACAGTGCATAGATACTCGCTGGCTACAAATGCATCGCACTTTCAATATTCGTATATTCAATTTCTATCAGTACGTAGTTCATTCTTTATCAGTTTTATTTATGAGTTGTAAGAGCGCACATGTTCGTTCTGCAGTTGTCGTTTTGACTTGCGTTTTTGAACCTGGAAAGAAAAGTGTTGTAGTAGATGGGGCACAGTCCTATCTTTGGTAGTATATGCAAGACTTAATTTATATTCCTTCAGTCCTCATGCAGATATCCACTTTCGTGTAGCGTGTAAATAGCAACTTTTATAAATCTAAATAACTTGTATGTAGTATTGCAATATGTAGCTAGTTTTCTGCAGATAGTGTTTGCTGTGTGCTCTGTATATATTTCTTAGTTTCTTATTAAGTGTAAACGTTTCATTTCTTTACTAGTTAACTCATATTATAAGGTTACTCTAAGTGTAGATTTCTTGGTGTCTCTTTGTTAAGCTACTCTGGTGGCGATCCATTGGCTTACGCTGTGCTGCGCACATTCGCAGACGTTGTCAACCTTAGAGGCAGCTTCTGCACATGCGCTGATTTGTCCCCACTCCATTTCGCTACTTACATGCACTGCACCTCAATTGCACATGTACAGTGTGTTTAAATAGTACAATGTCAAAAAAATAATTTCTCGCACTCAGTAGGATAATGTTTTCTGAGCTTCTCTGGTCTGTAAACATACAATAAAAATCTTACATAACTAAAACTTATATCCTAATAAGGGAACACACATGAAATAGGCAAAAATGAAATCTTTTCTTAACACTAAACGTCAGTCATAATAATTATATTCAAGTGGCAGTAGGTCATCACTTATGTACACTTACATACATTCCTCTAAGCCATGTTTGATCAGTGTCGAATTCTGTTTAGTGCACAAATCCACGTAAATCTTCGTGTCAGTAGAAACCTTTTTCCTTACCACTGTTTAAGTAAATTAACTTACCGGGAGGTGAGGGATTTTGATATGATAAATGCCCCTCTGTAGAGAAGTTACCACTTGATTCAGCTTACCACACTTTGTAGATAACCAGGACTGGTTATTCCGTTGAAGGTTCAATAGAGCATCTCTGTTTAAAAGCTACTGTTGTATAAATATTCTGAGGAAAGATGCTAATCTAAGATAGCCCTTCACCTGTTTCTCTTACTTTGAGGTCCAGGTCTTATAGCATCGAGCTTCTTAGCATCTGGAAGCATGCCTTGAGATGATTTTATGTGTCTAAGGAATTTAACTCTCTCCTTGCCAAAATGTGACATCATTAGGTTGATTGTGACTTCATATTCTGAAAAGTTACACAGGACTTGAAATAAGAGCCGTAAGTGTTCTGTTCAAATGTTCAAATGTGTGTGAAATCTTATGGGACTTAACTGCTAAGGACATCAGTCCCTAAGCTTACACACTACTTAACCTAAATTATCCTAAGGACAAACACACACACCCATGCCCGAGGGAGGACTCGAACCTCCGCCGGGACCAACCGCACAGTCCATGACTGCAGCGCCTAGACCGCTCGGCTAAACCCGCGCGGCTAAGTGTTCTGACCATGTGGGGGTAGCCATAAGTAAATCACCAATCTACACAGTGTCTCTATATAACAATTCATATCGTAAGACTCGATCTAAAACAGAAATAAATACGCCTGTGATGACGTTTAAACAAAGGAAGAACATAGAACTCATAGCCCCTGCCCCAACATATGAAGGAAGTGTACTTATGGCTGTCTTCATGTAGTGAAATTTGCCAGTATGAGGGCCCGAGACCTATTATGGTGAGGTGCTTAACGTTATGGAATTTTAGAAGTTGTTCTTTCAGGTTGTGGGGCCACCTCTTGACAGACACAATAACTGTATTTATTCCTCGTGCATCGAGCACAAGGTGGACACTACTGTCTGATTTGCTAACAGCCAAAATTAGGCTACAGTGGAGATCAGGATGGTTACATTGTTTCCCAGTTTAGCATTCTGTTGACCTCTTTCCTCACAGCCTCCTTCTTGGCCCATGGAACGGGTTAAGACGAAAATCAGAAGCTTTTGTGTGGGTAAAACTCCAAGCTGTATTAGTATCCTTTGGTTAGGCCAGGATGTCATTCAAAAATGTGAGCATAACGTATTAACAGGTCCTTCAGTTCTTCCTTGTGTTGTTCTGTAAGACATGCTGACTCATTACCATGGTGCCCACGATCTTAGCGCCTATTTTCTCTTCCTGAGATTGGTCAGTTGTCCACAGCTCGTGGTCATGCTGTAGCGTTCTCGCTCCCCGCGCCCGGGTTCCCAGGTTCGATTCCTGGCGGGGTCAGGGATTTTCTCTGCCTCGTGATGACTGGATGTTGTGTGATGTCCTTAGGTTAGTTAGGTTTAAGTAGTTCTAAGTTATAGGGGACTGATGACCATAGATGTTAAGTCCCATAGTGCTCAGAGCCGGTTGAACCATTTTTTTTTTTGATTGGTCAGTTCCCTGTGTGTTTACAAATATGATGGTGGAATAGAAGGATTGTATTTGAATATCAGCAATGTGTTTTGGTTTGCTTTCTCTGGCGTTTGACTTGACTAATGTTAATTTGTGCTTGGTACTTCCTAAAGGTGTCCATGCCGATAAGACAGTTTACTATTAGCCTTTAACATAAATTAAAAATGCATTGTTAAGAGAAGCTATAAATTTGAATAGGTATCGATGACTGCAGTTTTATACCTTTATATTTACCTTCTACAGCTGTTTGGATTTTACAGTTCTGGACTGGAAATGTCCATATGTGTCCTTGTTATTGTAACTGGTCAATCACACCCTGTGAAATTATATTCGTGGTAGCTCCATTGTCCAGTACTATGTGTAACCTTAAACCAGGTAATTGTGCATTGATTACTGCCTGTACTGTATCTTCATTTTCATTTACACAGTTGGTAATATCTTCCTGACGTAATCATCTTTCATATCACCAAAGTTGTCGTATCAAAGAAAACAGCTTTTAACTGATGGAGACAATATGGTGCCGAGTACAGACTCCAGATGAAAACTAGCCCACATGTTCTATTAACAGGGATTCTACAGTAAATGCGCCAAGAAAATCAAACACTCTTTTGGCAGAGGTAGGGTCTAAGGATGGCGGTAACGTGCCGCCGAAAGTAGTCGAGTGATCGAATGACATTCTCAAATGGTTCAAATGGCTCTGAGCACTATGGGACTCAACTGCTGAGGTCATTAGTCCCCTAGAACTTAGAACTAGTTAAACCTAACTAACCTAAGGACACCACAAACATCCATGCCCGAGGCAGGATTCGAACCTGCGACCGTAGCGGTCTTGCGGTTCCAGACTACAGCGCCTTTAACCGCACGGCCACTTCGGCCGGCGAATGACATTCTCAAGATACAGTTGTAGTGGTAGTTTTTCTCATATAGCTTTTATCTAGTTACATGCCCCCACCCTATTACTGGTCAAGGATCGGTAACCTGTCGGGACTGGTACGAGTTTTTCGAATTATCTTGAACACTGCACTCCACATTAGGGGTAACCTCGACTGTGCGCACATTATGCGTCTGGCTCCACCAATTAGTATTTTGCGTGGCTCTCGATTCGAAATTTCGTTGTCCCTGGCCACTATTCGAAACGTAATTTTGATTTTATCGATTATAGTAAGTCGGCGAAGGATTCTTTTGTGGCCCAGTTGGTTCTGCCCTTGCAATTGGTCATTTGGGTTATTGCCCCTGGTCGGCTGTGCATTGTACGTTTGCTGACTGTAACCTCTCTGGTACTGAATCCTGACCGATTAAAATTCTGTACTTGGTTATTTTTGCATCCTTGCATGAATTTTCCTCCCTTGCCTTTAGAAAACTGGTTTCTGCTGGTATTGCTACGAGGGTGATATGGCTGCCATTCGTGTTGGTTGTTATTGCCATTCAAACAATATTGTTCATTAGTTCTTGTGGGATATGCCTGCATGCTGTCATTTTGTGGTGGTGCGGGCCTCTATTTGCAGATAAGATCAATGGAAGCGAGAACTGAGAAGAAAATCGCTGTATCATGCTCAGGAGTGGTATTAATTCCTCACTTATGTTAGCCAGTAGTCAGCATTTCAAAATTTTTAGAGCATTTACGTGTGATATTGGGTTTCTTCAGTGAAGTGTTTTATTTAGATACTTCTGGAAGTATCTTCTGAGCCCTCCTTGTTTACTGCTCAATGGTGCAGGGTTAAACGGTTCGTGCCTGAATCTCTCCTGTACTGCAGTGGACCAGCACTCATCTAGGAATGCCTTTTCAAACTGTTCACAGGTGTGACATTTTTTGCCCTGTCAATGAGCCACAGCAATACATCATCCTGTGCACAACCTACCAAAAAGCATATCTTCTATGCATCGGTACAATTCCTTGGGAAAACATTCCGAAAGGCTCTTATGAACATGACTGGGGTTTTTCGCTTACCTTCTGAAGAAAAAATAGGAAACTGCCTATGACATGATAAGCCCTCATCTTCAACCAAAGTACGAGGCCTGTTCAGAAAGTAAGCTCCGATTGACTGCCAAATTGAAACCACAGTGAACATCAGAAATGTTTTACTTGTAACAATTAGCTACACCTTTCAGCTACTTCTCTACGTAGTCGCCGTTCTGACTTAGACTTTTGTCATAGCGTTGTACCAACTTTTCAATAGCCTCTTCATAGAAGGCAGCCGCCAGTGCTTTCCGCCAATTCTCCACGCTGGCCTACACCTCGTTGTCTGTGTCAAAATGTTGTCTTCAAAGACAGCGGTTCACGTGACCAGAGATGAAACTCAGGGGGAGACAATTGCGGACTGTATTGTGGGTAATCTCACATTTCCATTTGAAAACGATGCAGGAGCATCTTCATTGCCCTTGCAGAATGCGGCTGAGAATTGTCTTGAAGAAGAAACAGCACGACAGTTATGTAATGTTAGCTGCATAGCTTCAGGCGAAATTTCTCACCAGGCCCTCGTACTTGGCGGCAGACGCTATTTTCTAGACATCTTTACGCACTCACTGCGAGCTCAGAAATGAGAAGAGCGACGTGATGCTAACTGGGGTTATACTAGAGACACTACCCAACACATCTGTGCAAAGATTTATCGGATTTTCATAGTCGTTTCCATTTCGCGACCGATCGGAGCTTACTTTCTGAACGCCCCTCGTAGAAAGGCATGCAGCACTGTCCGTTGCCGGCGTGGCAGATCGTATTCCTAATACTTCTGCGCAACAGGGACGGAAGTCGGCAGTGCCTGCTGCATCTTACAGTTGCGATCTATTTCACCTGACAGGTTAGGGTTCAAATGTGGGAAGATGTTCGGATTATCTATCCTTTCTGTTGATACCTGATAGCTTGGGGTTGAATGTTCTCTTTCCTTTTCAATGTTACTAACGATGTTAGTCAGCGATATTTCCTCCAGTATTTTCAACCTCTGATCTATTTCAGCTCTTGGTTCTGTCTTTTGTACCTTCATTGCTTCCTCGATCACCTCTACATAATCCTTGTGTTCCTGGACTACCTTTAGCACCACGGTACTGTCTAGGATACCAGCCTTAGCTCTATTCTTTATTTCCTTAACTTATTTATCCATCCTGTCTTGCTCCTTCCTCATGAACAGAGTATTTGAACTTACGCTGCTTAGTTGCAATGACAGATCTTGCACCTGTTCAGGTAGACTTTTGCACGCTGTTTGCAACTCGTCAAGGTACTGGTTGTGCTGGCATAAGCTGTTGCTAGCACACCAGTCAGTAAAGATGAAGCAAAGATCGATTAGTAGGTGCTGGATCAACCGCACCTATCTGAAGGAAGGCTAGAGACACACCGACAAGCAACACGCCGCCAATATCCTCTCAACAGCAAGTATTTAAATATAAGCAAGATTACCGATATTGTCTGGAATAGGTCTAATACTGACGAACTTGTATCTCAAGACATGGAGTCTATTCAAGATAAGTAAATACTTCAAGTTCACGTAAATAAAGATCCACATTAATCCACGTGTACATTTATGTTGTGGAAAGAGGATACTGACCACCCGTAACAACATCCTCTCCCTTGTATCCTTACGGTACAAGACTCAATAGTGGCGACGAGGATACTACAGTGGCGATGAAGATACTACAGTAGCAATGCAGAACATTCAGTAGCGGTCGAAGATAATCAACTTGGCCTAAGATTTTGCTTGCTTGTCTTGTGTTTTAGCTTGCAGGGGTGCTCGTGTTGAAGTGTTAATCTGCTAATTTGTTATTGCGCTCTTGCATATATTCCAGGAGGGGAGCCGCAGAATTAATAAAATTTCCCTTTTCAGAGGCTTTTCTTGCTCTTTTGCTATAACGTAGTTGTGTAAACCATGGTTACCTCGCCCCCTCCACCCCCTGCCCCCGCGCCTCAGCCGGAGACAGCCAATGTAATCAATCTAACACAAGTTTTTCACTTTCAGAACAAATAAATCGCAACCCTGCTGACGACGATACAACAACTACAGGCTGCATAAGCTGCGTCGGTCGCGCAACCACAACTGACCAATCAACCAGCCCAACAAGTGCTACCGATCAGCATTCCAAGGTTCCGGCGGCAGTTTAAGGACACAGAAGAGGAATGGCTCGAATACCTGATTCATTTCCAACTTCCAAGCACATTGTCAAGTTCATCGTGTTCCAGGTACTGTAAAGTTGCAATAATTGCTTTCTATTGCGGGGTCCCCAGTGTTCAGTTTAATACAAAAACTATTCCCAACTGCGTCTCCCGACGAACTCAGCTATGACCAAGTAATCGCTTAATAAACTAAACACTATGACCAGCAAGTCAAAGTAGCTGCCGCTGGATATCAGTTATTTCACTTGCAGAAAATGTTGGAACAGACGTACCGCCAGTGGTACACACAATTAACGGGCAGGACTAGGAAGTGTAAATTTAGGTGCAGTAGTGGCAACTTTTACAGTGATTTAATGATCCACTATGGAATAACATTCAATGTCGCTAATATTAGGATACGGGAACAGATACATCATTTTCCCAAGTATTGCAAATCTTTTAGCAATACGATTCGGGTGCCATAGCGGCCGATAAGTTTGACCAGACCCCGATTTGTCGGGTCGAGTCGCCCCTTGCTCGCGACCGCCCCAAGCAGCCGCAACAACGAGCGCGTGCACAGCCGCGCGGACCGCCATGTAGACTTGTAAATGAGCCTGTGAATTTAGTACAGTCTTGCCCTAGATGTTTTGCTCGCCATAAAAGACAGGACTGCCCATCACACAGGGCAACGTGTTGCTCGTGTGGAAAAACTCCTTCTCGCCCTAGTGCTGTCCAAAGACGTTCTAACAAACTGTTTGTCTCATTACGAATTGCTGGCCATCTTGTGAACTTCCAGTTAGACAAAGTGCCTCAGTAACTTTGCTAAATCGTGCCACAGTTAGGCTGACCACGCCTTTCTGTATCTAGCAAGCACCTTAGTGTTCACAACGGACAGGAAGTTCCACTTACAAAATGGTTCAAATGGCTCTGAGCATTATGGGACTTAACTTCTGAGGTCATCAGTCCCCTAGAACTTAGAGCAACTTAAACCTAACTAACCTAAGGACATCACACACATCCATGCCCGAGGCAGGATTCGAACCTGCGACCGTAGCGGTCACGTGGTTCCAGACTGAAGCGCCTAGAACCGCTCGGCCACCACGGCCGGCGTTCCACTTACAAATCACACATTAAGACAGTGAGTTACACTGTGTTGAAATGAAGAAATAATGAGAACATGTTCGGTTCAGATGCCTTTGATTTGTTTGGACTTAGCATCCAAGACAATGTACTTTCAGTATCTGCTTTTGACCCAAAATACAATGTAGGTAGCTTGCTTAAAGAATTTCCTGAACTATTTCCAGAAGGAATGAGGAAAGCTAATAACTTTGTAGCGCTTGTTACATTGAAAGAGAATGCACAGCCTAAGTTTTCCAGATCCGCCCCGTTCAAATTGCTTTAAGAGACAAAGTAGCCAGTGAATTGAAAGAATTTCAAGATAATGGTCTAACTGCTCCTATTCAAGCTAGTCAGCGGGCAAGTCCTCTCGTTTTCTTGCCTAAGCCTTCTGGTCCCATTCGCATTTGTGTGACTTCAAGTACACAGTCAACGCACAGACAGTAGTTGACACTTATCCATTACCTCGCCCTGAGGAACTCATGGACAGGCTTGGTGCAGGACTTTACTTTTCTAAGATAGATCTGCGAGATACCTACTTGCAAATTCCATTGGATGAAGAATCACAGAAAGTGTTTATTGTAAATACACACTTAGGCCTGTTCAAGTATTTGTGTCAGTGCTTCCGCACACGCTATTTCTCAACGTTACTTTGAATAGCTGACTGCAAATGTACCATTTTATTCAACTACCTTGACGAAAATGTCGTCTCAGATAGTACACCACAAGAACACATTGCCAATTTGTGTACTTTTTTTCAAGTGTTGTCAGATGCAGGACTCAAGTGTCGTCTCGAAAATGGTGACTTTTTTCAAACTGAACTACAGTACTGTGGTCATGTGTCAGGGTGTGCGACCCTTCCAATCTCAGTTGCTTGCAATCCGTGATCTGCTTGTTCCTCACAACGAGTCTGAACTGCCGTCAGTGCTAGACAAGATGACATAACTACATTCGATTCATACCAACTGCCCCTCAGATCGCGGCTCCATTGTGTCACAAAACTGTACCTTTTGTGTAGAACGGAGAGTGTCACAGCGCATTTCAGAAACTCAAAAATGCCTTTCTCAGTGACAGATGTTTAGTGCATTTCGACCCTGTCAAGTCAGTAGTTTTTGTAAGTCGACGCCTATTCTTACGGAATCGGTCCTGCAATTTTCCACAGAATCAGACCTATTGCTTTTGCCTCAAAGTTGTTAACTCAAACTCAGTGCAATTATTCTCAAATAGAAAAAGAGGCTCTCACAATCGTGTATGGTGTGACCAAATTTCGTCACTATTTGTATGGTCGCACGTTCCTTTTAGTGAGGGAACACAAGCCTTTGCAGTCATTGTTTCATTCTTCAAAGCCGGTTCCTACACACACTGCTCAAAAATTGCAACTTTGGGCTTCGTTGCTTTCGCAGTATCAGTATGAAATTGTGTATAGCCCTGCGGCAAAGCATGTCAATGCAGACTCCCTATCTCGCCTTCCTATTGGTCCAGACTCTGATTTTGATGCATCTGCCGCATCTTGTTGCCAAATAGATGCGCGGGACTCTGAATTGCTGGAATATTTTCCATTGGACTATAGGAAAACTGCACAGGCCACGAAAGCAGACCCAGATCTCAAGATTTTGTTGCATTACATTCGCACGTCTAGGTCTCGCTAAATGAACAGTATTCAGAACTCAGTAGTGCGCCGATATTTTGCACGTCGGCATAGCTTTTCAGTTTAACAGGGTGTGATTCTATTTCAAAATCACAGTGGACGATCGTATCTGCTTCTTCCCAAAGTGCTGCAAAAGGATGTGTTGAGATTGCTCCACAGAGGACGGGGAATTGTTCGCGCTAAACAGTTAGCGCGTCGCTGCTGTACTTGGCAGGACATGGGCGCCCATGTTGAACAGATGACGTCACAGTATAGCGCATGCGCGAAAAACCAATCAGCTGCGCCACAGTCATTCTCAGCCTGGCCTAACATTCAATCTCCATGGCAATGAGTTTACATAGACTTTGCAAGACCATTTTAGCACATTCGTTGGTTCATGGTGGTAGACTCTTTCAGCAAGTTCCCATCTACGGTGCCTATGGATTCTACCGCATCACGTAGCTGCATCCAAGCGTTGTCCTCCATATTTTGCATCGAAGTTTTGTCAGAAGTACTCATGACGGACAGTTCTCTTCACGTGATTTCGAACCATTTTGTGAACCAACTGGCATTCGTCATCTAAATGTGTGTGTGTGTGTGTGTGTGTGTGAGTTCCTAGGGGACCAAACTGCTCAGGTCATAGGTCCCTTGTCATCTAACAAGTGCTCCGTTTCACTTCCAGTCTAACGGAGAAGCAGAACGCTTCTTACACATTTTTAAACAACAGATGGACAAGCTTCACACTACCCACACACGTGAGCAGGCGCTCCAACTCTTTCTAGCCTCCTATCGCTCCATCCACGAGACGGATCATCATCGAAGTAATTTCTGCATGGGCGCCGCTATCGGACGCTGCTACACTTGCTACACCCATCGCAGCATCTGTCGCCGTCAATGATCCGCAAGTATCGCTTTCTGCCATATGATATTGTTCTTTTCAGGGTCTATGGCAACCGCGGGCGCTGGGAAAAGTGGTGATCCAAGAATGCATTGGCTCTTTTATGTACTTGGCTGCAGGTCCTGATGGATTGCAGCGCCGCCACCAGAACCAAATTCGTGCAAGCCAGTTTCCTCGTGATTCTGCTGCTTTTGTTCCCCAGATTCATGGGCTCACTGGACTGCGTGGCCTTTGCAGAGCAGCCCAGAAGGAGCAGATGGACGATGAGCCCTCGCACCACTGTCACCGCTCGCCGACCCGATGGATCTGGACCCACCATCGACGTTATCGCCCAGCCCTCAGGAATGGACGTGTGCCCAGGCAGCAGTTTTGCAGAGGACATTCCTGCTGCTTTGCAAGACAGATGGCGGGGTAAGGCCGGGAGTACACAGTTCCCCACAGTCAAGGCTCAATTGTAAGCCCAGATTCCTGCCTCCCCACCCTATCCCCCACTCATTGTCGTTTGCATCCTCCCTGCATAACAATGGAGCGCCTTTTTTTTGGGGGGGGGGGGGAGGGATGTGGTGGTGTAAGCTGTCGCCAGCACACCAGTCGGCAAAGATAAAGAACAATTAGTAGGCGCTGGATCAAACCTGCATATCACGAGAGAGGCTAGAGACACACCGACAAGCAACACAATGCCAATGTCCTCATCAGTAGGTATTCAGGCCGCTGCTGCTGACAGGAGGCAAAGACTCACCGACTCTTCCAGCTTGGCGTCTGTTAGTACACTCGGAGAGCGGGTCACAAGTTATGACAGTACATAGCCACCAGATTAGAGACTACAGCGGGACTGGCTAAGAGAAGTTTTCAATAGCAAGATTACCGGTATTGTGTGCGAGAGGACTAATACTGATGAACTTGTACCACAACACATGGACTCTATTCAAGATAAGTAAATACTTGAAGTTCATGTAAGTAAAGAACCATATTAATCCGCTGAGCATTTGTGTTGTAGGAATAGGATACTGGCCACCCATAACAACATCCTCTCCCTTGCATCCTTACGGTACAAGACAACAGTGGCGATGAGGATATTACTGTGGCGTTGAGGATACTACACTGGTGAGTGTGTTTACAGTCTGGTACAGTTGCGACTTCTCCTGCTGCATTTTTGTCTGAGACTCAGATACCTCTTTCTCCTTTTCAGCGAACTGCACTTGTTTCTTGCCTACTGACGACACCTTTTGACTTAAATTATCTATATCTTATGACAAATCACTGAGCAACTGTGTTTTTAGATCTTGCCCCATACTTGCAAGTCTATCCAACAATTCATTTGAAAGATCAGAACGCAAATATTTTGCAAAATTATTGAACTGTTGCATTATTTCGGTTTTGAAAGCATCAAGAGTTTACTTTGCTGTTCAAGTAATTCCCTTTGTGTATCTGTCTGTTGTTTTGAAAACTAATTAAATATTTGAGCATTAATTTCGCTCTTCCCTAAATTCGTTCTTGAAATTATTGAAGCATTGTTTAAATAACTATTGTAGCATTGTAAGACGTGTATATTTCTATTGTCTATCGTCAAACCACAATTTATGAAAGATGCTCATATTTTATTAATAGGATTAAGTAGGAATAATTAATATTTGTCATGCTGGAAATAATTGTGGTATCAGGGAACGTCTGCACCAAAGTATTGTTGACAAGAGAGACCGCAAATTGATATAATTTTAAAAAGGGCGGGAGAGACCGCGTATGGATACATTTAAAGAAAAGAGCGGGAAAGACCGCGCATTGATACATTTTGTAATGGTAGCAGGGATTGTCTGCACCAGAAAGCATTGTTGGCAGGAGAAACGGCACTTTAGCGTTCGTAGGAAGTCAGTAGTAAGCGAGAAGTGAAGCGAGTCGGCAGCAAGTCTGAAGCGAGAGGTTGAGAGAAGCGGTGTGCCTGCCAGCCACCAGCTATGATTTACAAGAGATTATAAACGGATGTACAGAGACATCAGCTAACTATAATAATAAGCGGAGCTAATATTATTGAATTAATTTTTTGAGAAACTCAAGACTACTGAAGGTATGTTTGCGCATTGCTAGTTGTAAGATTATTGTAAAAAGTAAGTCCCATTTGAACGTTTGTAAAATCATTTCATTCAGAATATAATTAACGTTTGCCAGCAATATTGCATTTCTAATTATAATCCATCCCTTAAAACATCAACGTAAAACTTTGCAAAATTTTATTGTTGACAAGAAAAAGTTTAACTATGAACTACGTAACTTCAGTCAAATTAATTAAAGAATTACGTCAGCTATGCTATTACAGAATAACGTCAGCTTTGGACATAAATACAGCCACTTATTATGAAAGATCACCAGCAGCTAATAGAGTATAGTAAAAAAGAGTAAGTATATTCATGTCGCAGTTCGATGTAGCAGTCAGATGGCGATCCAGTAACTGTAAAAAAGGTAAGGAACAGTTTTGGGTTATTGCAGATAACGACTGAGGGCCACACGACGACGACACATTCTATGTTTCGTCGAAATAATTTGAAAATCACTTTTAAAAAACAGCAATTAAATTTGTATGCGAAGATTGAGAAAGAGAATAAATTTCAAAGGGAAGATTTCATTTGTTATTATTAAGCAAGAGACAGAAATCCTAAGGAAAGGTTTCATAGTTTACTGTAAAAGGGAAGGTTATCATTAACAAAAGAGATATAGAAGAGACGGGAAGGTTTCAACATTTGCATTGTGATCGGTGTTTACTGTGTGTGCAGTGCACACTGTCCAATCACGTTTGCATTAGGCGTAAGTGCGGCCGGTAAAGAATGGTTTAATGAGTCCGCAATGCCACGCGTTATATTTTCACCATTTGTAAAAAGTAGTCCCTGGAAAAAACTGAGACCCTGTCTCATCTACTGCCATCATTGTACGATTTCGAATGATAATTTTACTATCATCTGTGTCCATGTTAAATGAAAAATGTAATTTGTCGTCGTCACTACGACCGACATTCTCAGTTTCGATTTCATTTGTTGTCACGTTCATTTCGGTGATATCTTCTGCCTGGCTATCCGGCTTTGGAATGACAACAATGTGTCTATTATGTGTACTCACGTTTTTGATAATTTTACAAAATGACAAAATAAATGAATACGTTTGAAAATTAAATATTCTGTTTGTAATAGTGAAGATACCACTACGAAGCTTGTTCAGAGGTGCCGCACTAATATGTATAAACGTACATTGTCAGCGTAACTAAATTGTATGCATACATTCCTCTACATAAAATTAATTTTCTGTCGAAATGTCTACATACTTTACGAGATTGCTTCAGTTTGGGAATTGGGTTAGGAAGGGCACTACGGTCACTGTTGGTAAGGAAACTACTAAGCACAGTCATGCACGCAATGGATCGTGAATTTTTCAACCTTTTCGTTGTCGTTCTAGCTCTTTCAGGAATTAAACCTCCAATTGATTATGTTCAATTTTTTGCACATCGTGTGATTTCCATTCTCGTTGTGATAACGTAGTATCCCGTTCATGAGACAGAGAAAGACAACAATTAGTACAATACAAAATTTGTAGAGTCATATACTGTAGTTATTTTACATTATTTAAAATGTGCTACCTCTCTCTCACGACGGCGACGTCCTACTTCAGGTCGCCAGATATAGTGGTTGGTTAGAGATAATATGGATTGTCCAGATCTGAAGCAATTATTGTTTTACCTTTTGTCCCCAGTGGTGTACAAAAATGTCGGCATGGCAGCAAAGCAATAGAATAGGGCCTTGTACTGTAACAAAATGACGTTCTCCAGTAGTGGAAACGTTAACGTAAGTGCTAAGGATGCGTCAGGTTTGGTTCCGAAGACATATGATGGTAACAAAAGACAATTGCAAGAATTAATTGAAAATAAGAAAGCCGCTTTTGAAGTCGTTAAAGTCGAGGAAACGACATTATTATTCAATATGTTAAGTGTAAAATAAAGGGGAAACTAGAGAAAAGTTGATAGTGAGGGGAAACACAAGTAATTGGCCGGAAGTGAGAAACATTTTAGTGGAGAACTACTCTGTTGAAAGAAATACAGATACCTGTGCTTGCCGTATGTTCAGGAGAAATATCGTATGTTTAGGGAAATCGGTAGGT
The DNA here is from genome assembly GCF_023898315.1 of Schistocerca nitens. NCBI lineage: Eukaryota > Metazoa > Arthropoda > Insecta > Orthoptera > Acrididae > Schistocerca > Schistocerca nitens. Next base: position 583,353,951 of record NC_064618.1, read on the forward strand.
GAGCTGTCAAAATCGTTCAGGGTTGCCGTCACGAGAGTAACGGACAGCGAACAGCTAAAAGGAGCTGAAGAATTAGTTTGAGCCGTGCTCTCCTTCCTCTGGCGCATCGCCAGGAGGGGTCACGGTGCTTAGCGTGCGATCACTGCCTTTCGGAGAGAGAGGACGTACTAGCGTACGGGCTGTTTGTGGTAGGTGGCCCGCGATGACGGCCGCGTTTCGCGAGCGGGAGTGTGTCGTACGGTGAGCTGTTTTCAGTAGAGATGGGGGATCCGCTCTTGAACTAATTCATAGAGTTGAATCTTTCAAAGGAGTGAACAATCAGTGATTCTGAAAAAAAGAACGGTAGCTCCAAACGTTTCCCACGGCAGAGAGAGAGAGAGAGAGAGAGAGAGAGAGAGAGAGAGAGAGAGAGAGACGGAGCATATCAGCAGCGCCTCTGCTGGTCAGAGCACAGTGCACGCCACACAACACAGCCAGCGCTGGCCTCTGCCCTGCTTCTACCTTGGCTGCCTGCATTGTGCAGTGCCCCATTGGATTTTGTGTTTCACATATGCCGTGCCGTCTCTGTGCGTCATCTGCCGCGCGCAGTGTCTGGCGCAGCTTAACTTCGCATCGCACTCCGTCGGCGATCGTTTCAGTCGCACGTCCTGCCCTCTGGGCAGTTGATGCGAGCAACAGGACAGAGAGCCACCTAGCGGATAACATAGGAACTACTTGCAACAACCTGCTCGCAAGGGAGCGGACGATTTGGCTCGGAGCGGGTGAGTTCACTGCTTCCCCCACCCTCGGAACTCGCCCGCTCAACGCTCACCCCACCGTCTCGACTCTAGCCAGAGCGTTGAGCAAAGTGACTCAGGTGTCACTCTGGTCTCTGCCGTCTCAGCTCACGCAGTAATACAGCTCGCGGCTCGACCTGCTCGACTCAGCGCCTCTGCATCGGAGTTCGTCCCTACTGGATATTGTTCTTCGTAGTAATAACGCTATGTATATTACATATTATGTTATGTATACATCAATTGTTTTTATTTTATTTTTATTTGTTTAACTGATTGGATTAGGTTCCTGATGACTCCTCTTACTATAGGATTTTTATTATGGACACTCGAATTTACGCTTTAATTACGAGCGAACCGATAAACATATCGCAAAATGTGATACACCAATATTTTCCTTGTTTCATTCTGCGTAAGGCTATATGCAGAACTTTCGTTTTACAGTCAAATTTATATATTTTTTTCTTATTCTGGTACGGATTTTGCGATTTTAGGCGTCTTCGGAAGGAAACGTTCACTTTAAAAATATATGGCTTGCGATGTATTTGTATGATGTTAATGAAATTTTAATACATTATAGCCAAATATATTGTTAATGTAAATCTCAAGTTACAACATTTTCCGATCACCCAAAAAACCACGATAGTGCAAAATAAATCAATAATCAAAAACTTTGTCATATCGTGGAATATTCAATAAACAATACAAAATTCTTACTCATTATCTGTGTTACTTCAAAATAGGATCAAATAAGATCAAAATACAGGTATAGTACTGGAATAAACCAAGTTTAAAGGGCAATGTGCCTTCCATTTATTTTCTATTGTGAATGAGTGGTGAGTCATGAAAAAAAGCTAATTCATTTCAGGGAGTGAACAGTTCTGATCCAATCTCTGAAAAGAACAGTTTTGCCCATCTCTAGTTATCAGGTGGGAGGCCACGCCTCGTCGCGGTTTGTGTTGCAACTCATCCAGAAGGGCGATGAGGCGACTGTCTGGAGGCATGATGTTCTGCCATTTGTATTATCGAGTTCCCGGCTTCTTCTGGTAAGACTGCTCTTTCCTTGTGCATTGTACTCCCCCCCCCCTCCCCCTTAAACAGCATATGGTGGCTTTAACTGTGGCCATTGGTCTGTGAAACTGTGGCCGCTGGTATTCGAAACTGCCTGACGCAGACTAGACTCTTGGTTGCTAGTATGTGCCGGTTGTGTGCTATTTATTTTGCTGCCTGCAAGGTTGCACCGGCGAGATTGCCTCCTGGTAGAGCGACGCTCACTGTTTGACAGTTTAATCTGCCTGTGGTCGTGGTTGTGGTCGTGTGCGTGTGTTCAAAAATGGTTCAAATGGCTCTGAGCACTATGGGACTCAACTGCTGAGGTCATTAGTCCCCTAGAACTTAGAACCAGTTAAACCTAACTAACCTAAGGACATCACAAACAACCATGCCCGAGGCAGGATTCGAACCTGCGACCGTAGCGGTCTTGCGGTTCCAGACTGCAGCGCCTTTAACCGCACGGCCACTTCGGCCGGCTGTGCGTGTGTGTTCACCGTTAAATGGTAGATTGTCAGCTTGATCTGCAAGTTTGCATCTTGCGGATTCGTGTCGTGGTTTTCATGTAGTGTTCCCCGATTTTTCCTGTTGTTGTTCTTGTTAACGTGCACCATTGAATGGCAATTTGATGTACGGCAAGCCACAAGAAAATACTTTCGACAGAGTGCTCAATCAGCGTACAGTTGAAAATACTGTTATTACCAAATGTTTTACAGACACTGGCAGCTATACTCTGGGCTTGTGACTCGGTGGATTGCATAGTTTTAGTATATATGTATATATATATATATATATATATATATATATATATATATATATATATATATATATATATATATATATTGCTGTTTAAGCCCCTTTACCGTACGTGTATGTTGGGTGCAGCAGATCTGGCGACCTATTATTAGCGTTGTTATCAAGATAACATGGTTCTATTGCTGTTTAAACTTCCTTATTTTTAATGTATACATATGCTGGGTCGCAGCAGATCTGGCGACCAAGTATTACTGTTGTCAGTAAACCTTCTACTTGTTGCTTCAACGATTATCCTGTTGTAGCCCTTTGTCTATGTCTGTTAATATTTAAAGGATAAAATAATTCTGGGCATTTAATAGCCTTACCCGCAGCAGCTTTACCTGGTTGCTTACCGTAGTATCTCGTCTTGTTGCATTGTTGATTACATTTTATATACATTCTTCCGACTTAAGGTTTGGGAACACAAGAAACCTCTGTATTCATGATCAGTGCAGGGCCGTCATTGGTTACCGATGTTCCGCACCCAACCGTGATCCTGTACCCTGCCTATTCGGAGGCGCGTCACTCGCTATCTCTGTCGGAGCCTGTATTGCTCGATCCCCCGGAACTTGGCATAGCCCTCCCACTCCTACTTAACGACAAATCCAGACTTGAGTAGAACCATGTCATAGTTCGTGCACTACACTGTGCAAGTAGTAATCAAGGGGTTAGCCAATGAAAGAATACATCGACTGTGTTCAATCGAGGCGAAAACGTGAGGGCCATGGAAATATTTATTTATTTTTATTTATTTATTTATTTAACCTAGCAAGATTAGGGCCATCAGGCCCTCTCTTACATCTAACCAGGCATTCTACTTATTTTACATTCATATGTTTTAGTAGGCATGTTAAACTACATCTAGTACAAAAAGTTAAATAAACAATTTGAAAGGTACACCTGGAAAAATACATACATATAGAGTTTATATTCTTAGATCACAAGTACTGTAATAATTAGACATTATTGAACAGACAGATTTGAGATAGGAGTGCTGGCAGCAGGGAGTATGAGGGAGACTCACGGTGAAGGGGGGAGAAGAATAGAGAGACATGATGAAAACATAATTAAGGAAATATAAAGGAAAAGAAGATTGCGTGGCTAATAGAGATAGATGAAGAGGAAGGCATCTCAGGAGCAAGATAGGAGACGCTAGCTTTGCTATTTGACAGATGAGGGGATTGCCCTTGTACATTAATTTTGTGGAGAACTTTATGAGGATGATAGTAGGAAATGCTTCAACTTCCTCTTAAAAGCAGCAGGAGATTGAATTTTGCGCAAGGTAAGGGGCAGTTTGTTCCATAGGCGGACAGCGGCAACTGAGAAGGAGTTTGCAAAAGTTTTTGTTTTGTGAGTGGGCACAGTTAGGATACCAAATAAGAGTGACCTCGTGTTTCGATTATGATGACATGACAGGTTTTTAATCTCTGAAGCAAGGTACTGGGGTGCTTGCGCGACGAGGAGTCGGTGGAGTAGACATAGAGTATGGTAGTCACGCAATTTGTCCGGCCGCAGCCACCCTAGCTCGGAGTATGAAGCACTAACATGATCGTATCGGCGAATGTTGCAGGTGTAACGCACACAGGCATTCATGGTTAGCTCTAGCCGTCTTTTGTTTTCACTACTCATGCCTTGTTGAACCACATCACAATAGTGGAGGTTCGGTAGAACGAGTGCTTGCACGAGCTGGCGTTTCAAGTCCTGTGGAAATATGTTCCGAAACTTTTTGAGAGCATAGAGACAAGCAGACGTCTTTCGGCACACTGCGACTGTATTCTCCGCCCAGTTGAGATGCTCATCCAAAGTTACACCCAAGTTCTTCACTGTTTTCTGATATGGTATTGGAGCACCGTCGAGCAGAATAGGAGGTAGCCGTTCGCGGAAATCTGAACTTATTAATTTCTGATGGGCTATTAAGATTACTTGCGTCTTTTTTGCATTTAGTTTAAGCCCCAGGTTTTTCGCCCAGGTCACTACTGAAGACAGATCATCATTCATCTGAGCGATTGCAGTGTTTACATCTTCAGGTCTGACGCTTAGGTAGAGCTGGAGGTCGTCGGCATAGAAATGATATTTACAGGAGGACAGAACCGACGAAATATCGTTTACATATAAAGAAAACAAAAGTGGTCCTAAGACTGATCCTTGTGGCACTCCCGAGGAAACATGTTTCCAGGAAGATTTTTCATTTACGCAGACAACACATTGCTGTCTGTCTTTTAAGTAGCTTTCAAACCATCTCAATGCACTATCAGAGAAATTAAGCTGTTGCATTTTTCTGAGCAATATGTCAAAGTTAACAGTGTCAAAAGCTTTGCTGAAGTCCAGTAGCGTCAATATTGTTGCCTTTCGATTGTCGATGGCATATTTCAGGTCATCAGTTACTTTAATTAGAGCAGTGTTTGTGCTGTGATGTTTACGGAAACCGGATTGAAATTTGTAATATGGGCTGAATTCATGCAAGTGTTCAGTGATTTGGTCATGAACAATATATTCAAGTGCTTTGGAAACAGCAGGCAGTATGCTAACTGGTCGGTAATCACTAGGCAGTTGCGGGTTTTCGATCTTAGGGATGGGTCGAATTAGGCTTCTCTTCCATGCAGTGGGATATATTCCGTTCACGAGGGAAAAATTAAGTATGTTAGTTAAGAGAGGTACTAAGATATCGGCAACATTCTTAATCATGGTTATACCGATACTGTCGTTGCCTATTGCATCAGAAGAGATTCTCATTATTGCTTTTCTTGCCGTATTTGTTGTTACATGTTTTAGATGGAAGGTATCGTTGTTAGTTATCCTGTTTGGGGATTCTTGTGGATGGTAATTATCAGCTGTGCTGGTATTCAGAGGTGCAGAGAAGAAATCATTTAATTCGTTAGCTGACACATGAAAAGTAGTTTCCGATTTTGCCTTTCCGACCCCCAAGCTACGGAGATTCTTCCATAGAGTCGTGGGCGTCAGATCGCTGCATACAAGGGAGCGAGCGTGCCTGATTTTAGCATTGCGAATGCATTGTTTCACTCTGTTCCGTAGCTTTCTATATTCTTCGAAACGCTCGGGTTTCGGATCTGCCTTGAAACGCCTGTGGGCAGCATCCCTATTAGTCATCATTTGACGTAATTCAGCTGTCAGCCATGGAGCAGGAGATTTTCTTACACGGATTGTGCGCACAGGTGCATGTTTGTCATAGAGGGCAGTGAGTTTATCACCAAGTTCATTAATTTTGTCGTCGATTGTGGGTTTTCTGATTATTTGAGGCCATGAGATTTCTGAGCAATCGGCTGTTAGAGCGTCAAGGTCAATACGTTTCATGTTCCTACAAGTTATGTAACGCGATTTGATCCTTGGGGGCTGCACAGAGTAGGCCAGGAATATTACATCATGTGCTGAGAGGCCAGGGGCCGATGTTTGACCAACATCTCTTACTTTGTCAGTCTGTTTCATTGCGATTACGTCTATAAGAGTATGACTGTGCGCCGTATGGTGTGTAGGTTGTAATGGAAGAATGTTCATGCTATTGCAACTAAACAGTCTTCTTAGGTTTATTGCGGAGGGAGTGTCTCTTAGCAGGTCTATGTTCAAGTCACCCATTACGATGACATGTTCGTATTGACACTGAAGTGAATGTAATTCCGACTGGAAGGAACTCATTGACTTTATTTTTGGCGGTTTGTACACGACGCCAGTCAAGAATTTCCGACTTTGTATATTTATTTCAATGAACATGAAGTCAGCCTCTTTTTCTTCAGCAGGATTTGACGTACATAAGACTTTCGCTTTGAGATCTGTTCGTATATACGCGCCGACCCCGCCACCTCGCTTTTTTGATCTGTCTGCCCTAAGAAATGTGTACCCTGGGAGATGAAGAGATGGAGAGGATATGTGTGGTTTCAACCACGTTTCGGATAAGAGGATTACGTGGTAGTTTAGTTGGTTGAAGAGGAGGCTAAGTTCTTCGTAATGTGCAGGTAAAGACTGGATGTTGCAGTGAGCTGCTAAAAGCTCTGACGCGTTCCGCTGAGCAGCCTGGAGTAGGGTGGCAGACTGGTTTGTCCCTTTGTTAGGCACTACCTGCCGCGAGGGGCACTGGCCGCTGCTTCCGCCAAGTGACATAACACAGGGGTGTCCGAGATTTTGCGCGCCCTGTTTGTGACACCGCGAGTGCCGAAAGAAAGGCGACTGCTAGAGATTTCCTGAGGTTGCAGGAGTATAGAAAATGGATTAGTGGTATTCGGTGCAAGGAGAATATGACAAAAATAGTGACGGCTGTGTGTCACTGTGTATCCTCTGTCGTAAGAGGAGAAATGTAATTAGCGTATTTGAAACAGCTTAGGGTGGAAATAAGGGAAAAGGGAGTGATTTAAGAGGCCGATGCTGCCAGCAGAGAGAAGTAAGCTTAATAATTAATAGATTATCGTAGGAAGCTAGAATTAAATTGAAATTTACTAAAGTGATACTGGTAGTGATTATCGTAGGAAGCTACAATTAGATTGAAATTTGCTAAAGTGATACTGATAGTGATATTTGTTATCAACAATTTAAACCGAAGAGTGGGTGATTAATGAACTAATGGAGAGACTAATAATTGCCATAGAACTAATTCAGAACGGAAGAGAATAAACTGAGTAAATGAAAAAAGTATTAGCAGTAACTAAAATTAAGTAATGGTTAGAGCTACAGACACAAAAAAATAGTGAAAGTTAATACAGTTACAAAAACAATTAGTTGAAGGTACAAATATGGGTATAATTACAAAATTAATAAAATTACAAGACTATATCTGAGTACAGGGCTGTTACAATTTGCAAATGGTGTTAAGTTTGCACTTTTGGCTCGAGTAGCTTCACTTAATACTATTCAGTTCTGTCATGTTTGTGACTGTCTTCTTTCCAGCTGCTGTCTTAATGATTACTCTGCCATCCTGAGTCCACACATTCTGAAGACCGAAATGGGATATGGCACTGTTTAAAATCTTTAGCCGTTCGTGTGTCAGATCTTCCCTTATTGTAAGCCCTGTCCTTGCTAACTAAAGAAGAGAGCGAAGTAATGTCACTGAGCGAAAAGAATCGGGCTTCAGGGGAATAAGCTGGCATAATAATAGTAAGAAACAGTCAAGACAAGTAAACTGCTATAGAGGCGGTAAAATGAGGCATGTATCCAAACATTGCCATCACAGTATCCGAGTAAGATGGGTACAGATGCCCAACAGGACAGAAGAAGTGCAGAAGTACCAAAATTATTGTTATCATTGTGATGAGCCAGGTCATACGGATGCTAAATGTGACAGGATTATTGCATATGAAAAATGTCAAAGGCTGTGGCACAGGGGTAACGACTGTCAAACTCCCAAATGTTATGGACGTACTAAATATGGGCATACAGCACCACAGTGTAGAAAGATCCAGAGAAGACAGGTGGGAGACACAGCAGTCGTGCGTATCCACCGTTAAATAGTTCGAGATAAGGGTACTAGGCTGCGAGGCAGAAAACGATATACAGACCACTTATTGCAAGGAATTCAGTGTAGAACTGAAATTTTTAGTAATACAGGTGCACATATAAGTTTATTCAAGAAGGAAGCAATAGTCTGGAAGAACAGTGAATTTACCCGGAATATTACAATAGAAGATAGTCACAATAGGATAAAATTATGACGATTATGTATGTAAATTCAAAGCTAGGATGAGTAGCGACAGGTAAAATAAAAGAAGCCAAAGAAGCGAGCAAGCTTCATTATTAAAAGTTGGAGCATCAGAAAACATGTCAGATAGGAGACAGTGCGTTACTGCATGATGAGACAGTAAGACGTGGGAGATCAAAGAAGTTGATTTCGCAGCTTAGAGGCCCATAAGAAACAATAAAGTCGTGTTGCATAATGTCGTAAGGAAGACTAATAGGAGGCAAGAATGGAAAATACACGTAAATAGAGTAAAACAATAGTAATAAGATGAAGTCAGAAACGTAAGATCAGATTTCACTTACAGACCCATAATTATGCCATCAACTACAATGTTGTGGATTCTGATTATCACCGGCGAATGGTGGACCAACAGTTGGCCCAGGTATGGAGAGATGGATGGTATCGTGGATATTCATATGATAAAGACATCACCAGGGATATACTACCACGATAAAGGCGACGTCGAGAGAATCAGTACGACGTGAACGTTGGTAACCTATGTGAATCTGAGGACGCTAGATGAAAAATTTCACTCTGTAAGAAGCGTAGTATTAATACTCAAGCAACAATGTAAACAGAGGTTGGAGCAACTAAAAATTAGCCAAACAGAATGTAATATGCTAGTTAAAGGGTTTACTCATGATATAGAACGAGTGCAAGGGACCAAATCTCTCATAAATAAAGTAACACGACCAGTAAGAAGACAAAAGAGAGTAATTCTTATTCTTAACTTTGTAGGGGAAATCAGTAAAGTTTTGTGTCTGAATAAAACCGTGGATTCAATCGCAACCAGTGAGCAATCGCTTAAAATCGAAATGAAAACCTTAGAACAGTTTATTCCATATTATATGAGGAGACAGACTATGAGCTCAAGAGGATTGCCACATTCATGACAATCAATGAATAACTTTTGCAATTACAGATTTTATTTAAGTATGGGATATGAGCAACTAGTAAGTGTGATAATTACGCTCAAAAGGGCATTCTTGCCCCTCACATTGTAAATCCAGTACATGTTATATATCTACGGTAAATTCAAAATTAGTTATGAGAAGTGAAATATCCAATACCTGTAGCAGAAGAGTATGGATATACAGTATAAAAAATTAGGGATCTCGATGTATTTGTAAATAGTAAAATATTAGGCTATGTGATTACTATTCTACTAGCTGAAAACAAGTATTTTAATTTGTACAACATGTTCCCAATTTCAATTAAGTTAATTTCTGGTGCAGATCAATAAGTTTACATACAACCAGAGAAGGATTATTTGGTGATAGAAAGCTCTGGCAAGCAGTACGCTAATTTATCATTTGATCAATTAAATTTAAAGAAATGGACAGTGAAAGGAGGATATGTAAAGAAACATTTTGATTGATTTCAACGCACAACCAGGAGGAGTGTGAAGTCAAATTGTTACAAGACAAGCACATACCTCGTATCTGTGCCAAGAAAACGATTACATTAGAAAGAAGTTTATGGACCAGTTTACGCATTAATAAATGCTTGTATGTAACACTTAAAGGAAGAAATGACTGTTTTGTGTAGCACGTATCTAGCAAATTAATTGGAATAGATATACTCAAATTTCAGGAAAACTGTGAAGGTTATGCATCACACGCATATATACAATCGGACAACGTAATAAAAATAAACTAGACCAGGAGAGACGTAATACCAGATGTGACGAAAGGGAAACAAAAATCAATATCTCAGATATACAATTTGGATTGCTTTTAAAACATATCACATTCGACTTAGACGGCCTGCGAGTAGCTGGTAAACGATTAAAAGTCATTGATAATTCATAGGGAAATAACAACTGGAATTAGAACGGAAAAGAAGATGCTAAATTATTCCATTGCTCCATATATGAGGATAACTTTCATTATTTGTGATATTGTATTTTTGTGCTGTGCAAAATGTAATTGTTACAACAACTTTTTTGATGACACTAGGAATGCGAATTGCTGTTGGTCTATTTGTGCCTAGACGACAATAGTTCAGACGTCTGAAATAAATACACACATCAATAAAAGTTTTGCATCACTCCAGTTCCCAGAACTCCTGAAGACAGACGTTGACTGTGGATATTGTATCACAGACGCAGTCCCTTTGATTGTTACAGAGAAATCACTAAACCCGCCCAAAGATCTAAACAACCATGCATGAGCTGCGCCTATTAGACGGAGGGGATCCAGCAGCCGATCAGTTCCAGTCATTTTACCAGGAAGGAGATACACTTCTCGTGTTGCCCGTAGTTCAATCATGCCTAGACGGTCAATACCGCGGTTCGATTGCGTCCGCATTGTTACTTTGTGCCATGAAGGGCTCTCAACAAGAGAAGTGTCCAGGCGTCTCGGAGTGAACCAAAGCAATTTTGTTCGGACAAGGGGGAGATACAGAGAGACAGGAACTGTCGATGACAAAACTCGCTCAGGCCGCCCAAGGGTTAATACAGCAGTGGACGACCGCTACCTACGGATTATGGCTCGTAGGAACCCTGACAGCAAGGCCACCATGTTGAATAATGCTTTTCGTGCAGCCACAGGTCGTCGGTTACGACTCAAACTGTGCGCAATAAGCTGCATGATGCGCAACTTCACTCCCGACGTCCATAGCGAAGTTCATCTTTGCAACCACGACACCATGCAGCGCGGTACAGATGGGCCCAACATGCCTTCAACCAGACAATCGTCGGAGACGTATTTGGAGGCCACCCGGTCAGGCTGAACGCCTTAGACGCACTGTTGAGTGAGTGCAGAAAGGTGGAGGGAGGTTCCCTGCTGTTTTGGGGTGGCATAGTGTGGGGCCGGCGAAAGCCGCTGGTTGTCATGGAAGGCGTCGTAACGGCTGTACGATACTTGAATACCATCCCCGACCGATAGTGCAACCTCATCGGCAGCATATTGGCGAGGCATTCGTATTCATGACGACAATTCGCGCCCCCATCGTGCACATCTTGTGAGTGGCTTCCTTCGAGATAACGACATTGCTCGACTAGTAACCAGCATGTTCTCCAGAGATGAACCGTATCGAACATGGCTGGGACAGATTGAAAAGGGCTGTTTATGGACGACGTGACCCACTAGCCTCCGTGAGGGATCTACGCCGAATCGCCGTTGATGAGTGGGACAATCTGGACCAACAGCGCCTTGATGAACTTGTGGATAGTATGACACGACGAATACAGGCATGCATCAATGCAAGAGGACATGCTACTGGGTATTAGACGTATCCCTGTGCACAGAAATTTGGACCACCACCTCAGAAGGTCTCGCTATTTGTTGGTACAACATGCAATGTGTGGTTTTCATCAGTAATAAAAAGGGCGGAAATGATGTTTACATTGATCTCTATTCGAATTTTCTGTGCAGGTTCCGGAACTCTCGGAACCAAGGTGATGCAAATCTGTTATTGATGTGTGTACAATACCCTTGCCATTAGTAGAGAGGAAGACCAGGAACCGGTCATGCATGAAAGAAATCTGAGAAACACGCATGACCGAGTGGTAACTACAAACAGACGTTAAGATGGTTTCTTTCAAATACAGTAAAATGGATGTAAAAACTTTGTAACTACAATAATATGTTTTCTTTGATATATAGAATAAAGACCAATGAATGTAACAACTTTGTGAATAGGATAAGACTTTTTTTTTCTCAGCTACAGTATAAAGGCAAGTTGCTGTAAATCCCTTTTTGTTATTATTAACTGAACTTTGGATAGTATACATTAATGCACATTTGCGGAGAGACACCATGATCGCAGAAAACGTTAATAATTTGGATAATGTCAGATCAGGAAATATTAACTGTAATTACATATCGGATCCTAATGCAAGACGTGAGCCGGGGTTCATTTGCAAGAAAGCCGAGTGTGTGAAAGAGGGAAGTTAAACAGGATATCGGGGGCAGGTATTGCGTCTGAAAGCAGCTGGACACTATTAGCGTCTTAGAGGCTAGTCAAATGGTTCAAATGGCTCTGAGCGCTATGGGACTTAACATCTGTGGGCATCAGTCCCCTAGAACTTAGAACTACTTAAACCTAACCAACCTAAGGACATCACACACATCCATGCCCGAGGCAGGATTCGAACCTGCGACCGTAGCAGTCGTGCGGTTCCGGACTGAGCACCTTAAGCGCTAGACCACCGCGGCCAGCAGAGGCTAGTCAAACATGTCTGCAAGCAGTACAATCGACGCCTCACGAGTAGTGGCGAGAGTCGAGGTCAACGGAATAATAGGGACCTTTCAAATGTGCGTAATGGAAGAACCTCAAGTACAAGTTATTATGATCACATGTCGAGGAATGCTTCCAACAGAATGTTCCCGACAGATATCGCAGAGGTGCCGTGTGCACTGAGAATCAGTGTAGAACGAAATATAGGCTCAAAGAGGGGCAGATAAAAAGGAAGTGACAGCGCTAGTAACAGAAGCAGTAGTAGTACTAGTAGTAGAGAGGAGAGACTCAGTGAGTAATCTGAGCAGCGAGAGTGCGTTGATGCTCCTCAGCAGCACCTGATGGAGCAATGGACGCTTCAACGACGAGAAGACGGTGATAGACACCGGTGCATACATGGGAGCTGCAAGCTAAGTAGCAATTCTTGTAAGACTGCACGCAACGGATACGTTTCTTGAGTTATTCAGATAATTCACGTACACTTTTGAATTAATGGTTAACCTCTTGAGAATACATCCATGAGAATGACACCAGCAGAGGGATTGGTTAGAATTTCTTATTTTTGTGCTGAATAAAATGAAACATCTGCAGCAGTCATTTTGATATTATTTAGCATACTGGAACCAGTTTCGGCGGTTCAGTACATCTTGAGGCCTCGAGTCACCAAACATGGTTACAATATAGTAAATAACATCAAAACGACTGCAGCAGGTGTTTCGTTTTATTACGTAAGTGAACGACCGAAGTCAAACAACCCAGCAGTTATTAGTGTAAACCAAAGTTATTATAAATTACAGTCATGTATCTTGAATAGTACATGAATTATTGGAGGTCAAAGTGGCCGATTTCTATCGATCGAGTCAGGCCGTAAGTACTCCACAGTGACACGAAAAAACGGTAGCAGCATGCTTATAAACATATTTATTCGTCTGTGTCTTTGTTTATATCCGATATATAATACTCATGAAGAAATTGGTTAAATATTTACTGTGTTTTAGAAAGCACAGAGACATTAGGGTACTGGCCTACCTTTGGTTGCTTTTCCTTTGATATATGGTTATTTGATTTGTTTATGTATTTATTAATGTGTGTTAGAGCGTGTTTATGGTCCAGCCGTAGGAATATTTATTTAATTTCAAGTTATTTAAATGTAAATACAGTATTTCGAATGTGTTTCATTATGTTTGTGAGTGTGTGTTGGCTTGGAGACAGGGCGGGAGCGCTCTAACCAATCATTCCAAAAAGGACACGGAGGGAGGACAGGGGAGTTCGGGAGGCTTGACAGGACAGAGAGAGAGTCCTGGACAGTACGGCACGGGAAAGACTTGTAGAGTGGAGGAGTCTGCACGTGGTCGCGAGAGATAGAAATATTTCGTTGTACCGACCTGTGCACTTGTGTGATTTCCGTGGCTTCTGCAGTGGAGACGTAGTATGCATTTAGAAGTGAATATCTCGCGAGCTATGTTGTTCTTCATAACTAATTACGTGACGTACGAATCTATTGTTTCCCTGTTATTCAACTTATATTTTATTTAAGTGCTGGACCATCGACACCAATAAGTGTTTTACAGTAATAAAGGGCATTCTTAAAGGTACTTCTGTTATCGTACCCATCATTTAAAGTCGTTAAAATAGTACCTGCAGAATTTATTTAATTGCAATATTTCGTTTACAAATTTCTAAATAATATTAAAAATTCGCAATTGCTGAGTGATAGGAACCTTCGACCATTCGATTCATGTGTATATTCATATTGTATACTGTAGACTCAGCAGTATTTGGCTTGTAATGCGGCAACTACGTATCCCAACCCATCAACAACGATACCAGCCAAAACTTTTAATATTTCAACTTTGAGTCAGAGGGTATGCAGTTGAGGGCCACCACACCATCATTTCATTTTTATTTGAAAGCCCGCGAGGCTCATCGCTTGAAATACCGGGGATACCTACCATCTTTATCCCTAATGGGTACACATCAACTTCTCTTCTTCAACAGAGAGTATAAGAGTATTAATAGATGAAAATATAAATTGGAGTGAGCACGTATCTGCAATATGCAAGAAGACATCAACATCTCTCCATGCCCTACAAAAATTTAAAATGCTCATTTCACTTGATCTGAAAAAGAGACTTGTACAAACACTTGCACTTCCAGTTATTGATTACAGGGACACTATGCTGCAAGCCCTTTCTCAGGAAATATGACGGCTCCTCGAAGTGGCTATGAATGCCTGTGTCCGTTATATCAGTGATGTTGGACTCTTTGATCGTATTTCACCATCACATGCACAGCTATCCTAGCTGTGTGCAGACGAGCACCAAGATTTTCGTACCCTCAGTCTTCTCTACTATTTATTAACGTACACTGTCCCTCGTATCTCTCCTAGACCTTAACGCACTAGCCTGGGCAACGTGGCAGAAGCACCCGCTTCCATCAGAGGAAGACCTTTTCTGTGCCTCACCATCGTTCATGCACTTTCTCGAAGTCCTTCTCAATAGCGGACGCACTCCGGCGTTATTCTCTGACTAATACATAAAACTTCAAACCCGGAAAAAAAATAAAATCCTCTCCGAAAGTGCAACGAGGATTTCTCAACTGGACAACGATGTGCATCACTTACTGAAATAACTGCTTAAATGGTTATGCGTCAGCAAATAAAAAAAATTATAGTAGTTAATTTAATGATTTTTGAGATGTAAAATGAATACGCAAATCCTTCTTCTAAATTAAAAAATGGTAACTTTCGCAGGTCCAACTGCAGTGTCAGAAATTCACAAGCAAACGAATCCTGGGCAGCGTCGTCAAATTGTAATTGATCGTGGTTGAAGGATGCTTGCGGTGTTAATTAGAATATGAAACCGGTCCTGTTTATGTGACTTAAGTCGTTGTCCTCCAAAGTGAAGATCAAGGAATTCCTGGTGTGTGAATTTAACCAAGGATCACAATTAACTAAATTTATTATGCTAAATTGCATGATAAATGCTTTGACAAACGTTGACAGTACTAAGGTAATATCTTGACAAGCCTGAACAAGAGATCTGGAATATGACTCAGAAGAACAGATATTATCTTAGTGGAAGTCGCACTGTAGTTGACAAAGGGTTAGTGTTTAAGGAGAGAAAGTTTACAGAATACTATGAATGGTCAGAGTTGAATGCATATTCGACCTATAGCTATATGCAGGTCTTCAAAACGAAGCTTGAAATTACTGAACCTTGGTGAATAGACTCGGCTTGCCCTATAGTTCATTGCACTGTTGCAGCTAGATGCCGGCCGCTGGTGGCCGAGCGGTTCTAGGCGCTTCAGTCTGGAACCGCGCGACCGCTACGGTCGCAGGTTCGAATCCTGCCTCGGGCATGGATATGCGTGATATCCTTAGGTTGGTTAGGTTTAAGTAGTTCTAAGTTCTAGGGGACTGATGACCTGAGATGTTAAGTCCCATTGTGCTCAGAGCCATTTCCAGCTAGATCTCACCATGTCAATCTTCAGATGGAGACTGAAGGAGCTGCAAAATCAAACGTTGGTTTCATACCGACAACTCGCATTTGCATCTGATTTCAAATCATCAAGTCTGCTCGAAGAGGCATTTGGCTGAGGAGACACCAAGCTGTAGAGATGCCTGGGTGTAGAAACGCTCGGCTCCAGAGGAATTTTGCGCCGTCTGCTTCTTAAAAGATTCGTGTCTCTGCGGTTTTCTTTCATGACATAACTCTGATTGGCTGAATAATAGACATTCTGAATGCCAGACAGTGAGTAGATATCTTAAAAGAAGCTGGGACGCTGGCCTCCTTCCTTAGTCTCATTTCCGGCGGTTAACTAGTAACAGTTTCGTAATATTTGGCACTGAAAACTCACTCTTTTTTTCCTCTCTCTGTCCGTGTCCAATGAGGATGGACCTCTGTAAGCAAAGCCGTATTTCTCTCTCCGACTTCTAAATTATCTGTGTTACCCAGTCGTTGCTATTTTTCACATTGCATTGCACGTTTTGTTTTGCAGGGCCTGAGCCCGGTGGCAATGTCCCAAGACTTCAAAGGCGGCCTAACCTCCCTGATTCTCACTGCACTCTTAGGTGTTGTCTATAGTGGTCCGTGTATTTCGACGAATTCCTTGATTTCT
Source organism: Schistocerca nitens (assembly GCF_023898315.1). Classification (NCBI taxonomy): domain Eukaryota; kingdom Metazoa; phylum Arthropoda; class Insecta; order Orthoptera; family Acrididae; genus Schistocerca; species Schistocerca nitens. The sequence continues at coordinate 583,370,550 of NC_064618.1, forward strand.
ACTATTCTATCCATAATGGCGAACTTCCCGGTCTCTGCCAAAAGCAGCACGCACCCCATTTTCACACACAGCTTTAAAAAGAGACATATAGCGTCTGACACCGAGGGTGGCTGCTCAAAGTACAGCCAGTCTCACCGCTTGGCGTTGACCCTTGCAGATGTCCGAATCCCTTCCGTTATTCCCATGGGCGGGGGGGGGGGGGGGGCGGTTCCCTACTGGTTATTGTTTATTGTGACCTGTGCAGGATGCTTTCATAAAGATGTCGTGTTTGAATGAACATGCAGTTCAATATGAAGATATAATCTACGTAAGTTGAGTACTAGCAATACACATTTCATTTATCAGTGGTGATTAATTACTCTGATTTGATTTGTCTCATTATTTCGGGTTTTAAATCATTTATGGGACAGTTTTGCATAATATGGTCACCTAACACTTTCATACAGGTGTACAGTTAGATTTACTAAGAAGTCTCCAGTTTAGTTACTATTCTTATTCGACGTCACATAAGCTAGTATTATGTTCAGGCGAGGATATGTTGTTACACTGTTGGCCAATAATATTACAACACCAGACAGGATAGCAAATAACGGAATTTTAGTTATTGTGCATATATAGTATAGTATAGTGTAGTAAATATATAGTATAGTAAATACAATAAATGACTAAATTTGTAGGCGTTTTGGTGTTATACAGGGTGATAAATTTAGTACACAGCAACAATGCCTTTAACTTTCCAGGGTAAAGAGTCAAACTGAAATTGGCTGACAAAATAGCTATGTCATTCCATGCAGCTTCAACTCCATGTCAGAGTTTATCAACCGTAGTTGGCCGAGAGTGGTGGTGAGCCACTCTCTCAGCAAACCATGAACAGATATTTGCATGAGATATGAGAGCTGGCCAGAGCAACAATCGTATGCCGAAAGTTTCGAAGTAGGCCAGGAAAGAACGGCTAATGTTCGGTCTTGCGCTATCTTGTGGGAAGACTTCACGGAGATCTCGTTGACAGTGCACAGACCTTAGGCCTTAGGACGGTAGTTATTTAACAGCTGCTTTTAAAGTTACCAAGTATGTGAACCTGAGGTGATCGTTTTGTGTAGCTAACGCAACGTCATAGCTTCATTCCTAGTGCTGGACCCATTAGATGATGACAAATACGAACTGGTAAGATTCGTTCTTCTTAGAGCTGTTACACACTGATCTGTGATGCTGTACGTAGAACTGCAACTCATTTGAAAAACTTTGTGGCAATATTTGTACGTCCATTGCTACCATCGGGCACAACAATGTTGTCGTACCCCTCTGGCTGCTGCATCAAGGAACCAGCAGCAATGATCGCCTTGCTGGTAGTCCACAGCGAACAAATGTCATCGCAGTGACAAGCCGACTCCCTGCCTCAAATTTTGTGACGAGTGAACAATATTCTCTGCTCTATTGGGTACTTGTCACTTGTGCCCATTGAAATCACACATGGCATTGACTCTGAGACCATTGATTACTTATTCGAAAGACACACTTGCGATCATGACAAACACGAGCAGCAATATCGCAGGTGGATGAAAGATTCTGTCGCTGCCTAATTGCGACACGTGCTGGCACACATTTTTCATTCTTACGCGAGGCACAACACGACCTTCTCACAATCAACATTCTCTGAGCACGTGCGATGTTGCCTGAATGACACGCTGTATTGCAAGAGGACGCTGTATTGCAAGAGGAAGACCAGAAGATGAATTTCATCGCCGGTCGACTCCCAGGTGTCCAGACCTCACACCCTGAAACTTTTGCCTGCGGGGTTAAATAAAAGAGCGCATTTTTATCCCCTCTATGCCTGACACTCTAGAATGTCTGCGACAGAGCATTGTTAAAGCTGTGAATTCGATAAGGACAGACAGCTGCTTCGTGTGTGGTAGGAAATGAGCCACCATTTTGAGATTTGTCGTGTAACGTATGTTGCTCACATCGAATGCATAAAAATTGAACTTTTCTCCTTCCAGGAATGTTGGAATGGTGTGACCGTCTTTTGTAGTTTGGAAGCAATAAATGTTTCAATTCAGTTCCTTCTTTCTGAACAGCCTGTACATGGATTACCCGTGCTTTGTGAATGTCCAGATTCTGCACCTTAGCTCTGATGCGTAAAATTCCCATATTCTTAGTTATGGCTGAAAGAACATGACCAACATTTTTAAGACCTGATCCAAGGACACTGTGGTCTTGTGAATGTATTCACTGAATTGTGTGACGAAGTCCAAGCTAGACTGCCCTACATAGGTACAATCACACGATCTGCAGTTAATTTAGTAACATCCGAATTTTGAATTTGTTTTTCTTGCCATCACTGCAATGATGTAGGAATAATCCCAGTTTCTTATAGGTGCAAAAACCTATTTTTACGTTTGCCCTTTTGAAAGCATAGCCTATTTTATCACAACAGCTCCGAAATAACAGAGGGAAGCAAATTCAAATTCGTCAATATCGGATAAAGCAAGTGCTTCTTTCTGTTTTGCTGACAATATCATCATCCATTGCACGAGTGGTGCTTTCGGTGTATCCATTGGACAGTGCTGCTTGAACTACAATGTTATAGTTTCTTTCCTGACAGCATCGCCTTTAAGTTGCAACTTAGCAAGCCTATTAAAGATGCAGGAAAACTAAGCTCATTTGTGAGAGTTAGGATGGTTTGAATCTACACTACTAATTAAATCTGTAGTTGCATGTTTACAATGGATATCTGTGATGAAATGAAGAGTCCAGTAGTGGGACAATGGGAGTGTCGGGTTGCATACATCAGGGGGCATGCATAGATTCGGGGGCAAACTTGATTGACTTATGACCCTCGGGGAATCGTTTTATCACCCCCTGTGAATTAATTCATTTCCTGGGGGTTGATTTATGACCCCTTGGGGATAATCTATCCTTCTGATAAACCCACCAACCCTCTCTCTCCCACTCCACTGCCCCCTCCAACTCCCCCAAATCCCTCTGGGAAATCTCCAACCATACCCCCTTCCCCCTCGCCAATACAAGCACACTTTTGATATCAAATTAATTGACTTATTAATTAAAGCGATCAATTAATTACTCCTTTCCATCTCTACAAGATTCCTCTGCCCTCCCCTGTCTTCCACCCACTCCCCCCTCCACTGTCTGGAAATGTGTGGGAAAAAGACCCATTGTGTGTTGGAGAGGAAGGACATAGGGTAGTTTATTTTGTTGATTCTGGATGATACTGGAAATTTGTGGGGAAAGCTCAGCCCGTTCCCTCTGCCTCTCCGCCCCCACCGGGAAAAATGGCGGGAAACGCTCAGTCTGTGGTGAGTTGTTGAACAGGAAGGTGCATGTATTTCTTGCCTAGAAACTACATGTGTTAATTACGTAATTACAATGCTACAGATTGGAGGTATTCTCTTGCTGGAATAGTTTCAAGTGTGTGCTCACCTTGACATGTAGGTACTGGTTGGCCTAATGCACAATGCCACCAGCAGAAGGTGTCGCAACCCCCCCTCCCCCCTTGTCCACTTTCGCAACCCTCCCAGAAAAATCTCGTTGGAAAAATCGCTGAGCTGGTGGACTGGAAGGACCCTGCAACAGGAAACTTAACTACAATGCAGAGGGCATAATAATATAGTTTTCATTTTTTAAAATGCAGTATGCAGGGGTTAGATATCTTTATCTGGTGGGTGAAGTACATAATTCTCTGCTGTTTTGGATGGTGCAGGTATTTTAAAATAAATCGAAAAGAAGAAAATAAGTATGTAAATACGTAGATCGTTCTTTTTTCTGACCACACAAGGAATGCTCTCACAAAATTGATGTCAACATAACTAACTACTCGTAATTACACTGTTACAAACAACTTTCCAATTGCACCCACTTGCTTCTTCATGCACACCTTTCTCAGACTACCAGGAGATGACAGGATTGTGGCTGCACGCACATTGAACAGTGGACAGCAACTGCAGGGCTGCCAGGCCACTGTCAGTGGCAGTCCCTGGTCGCCTGCAACTTAATCCCTGAACAAAGCGTTAGGTGCTGGTATCCCTTAGATACCAGACTCACTACTTGTTTTGCTCCCAATACACACCTTCCATACCAGGTCAGTGGAAGCAGTTGCTATATGTGGTCGCTCTGTTGTGCAGATACTGAATTAATTCACAATACCAGTGAATGCTAGGAGAAGCAACCACCCCACCCCTCCTCCATACAATTTCCTCCTCCCATCCCCCTTACACTTCCAGTCACTTCCTCTCTGATAAAGCATCAGGTGGCAGCATCTCTTTGATATTGACGCCTGAGAAATTCGTGTTGAAAGACATGGTTTCTCTCTCTCTCTCCCTCTCTCCCTCCGAAGTCAGCCTAGCTACTTTCTGTTGCATGTCACCGGAAACCATGCTAACTACCCTTTTGTCCTGAACAAACTAGTGGACATCTGATAAATACACAGCCCTCGCCAAAGTGCAGGGCTGTGGATGTCTTGTAAACAGTCCATTCGCACTACCCCCATTCAATGAAATCGATTGACTAATTAATTAAATCGATACCATCGGTATGAGGCAGTTTTTCCTTGCTTCCTGTTGGTGGAAACTATAACTGGGATATTTGTCAGGAACTTCTGGGATTTGATCCTGCAACTGCCCAGTTTCACAACCCTACTCTTACTCCCTTCTCGATTTTCCTTGCATCCTGTTGGTGGATACTGGCACAGGTAGGTCGTCTGGTGGGGTATCCTTACGCTGGGGGTAGAAGGAAATTTCAAATCTCAGCTCAATTGCGCTGTATCCTTCAATAATTTGTGGGAAGCACCACATGGTTTTTTTATTGTGCTCGCAATACCACTATCATATACAATAAATGGATCAATCAGGAATTTGGTGTTCTGAATGGATTTTAAAAAGCACTGTATAATACCTAAGTTGGTTATCTCAGCTACAGCTGGACGAACAGTGAGGAGGAGGAGGAACAGTCTACCACGTAATAGGGTAGTAACGACAATAATACCACTCCCACCTTTCTGCTGCAAGACAGGGCCCACTGGGCTGTACTGAGAACCAGTAAACACCACACACTTACACCACATTTCACTCCGTAGTAGTAGTAGTAGTCACGTTTAGATGTCAGAGATCGCTGAAACACTCATACTTCCTGTATGCTCTTGCCTCAATGTCCACACAAAGTGCCCAAGGCCAGACATCGCGCAGAACTAGTTGCCCCCTTTGACATGCATCTCAGCGATACCAATTCTGCAGCCAGACCTGGCCAGCTGGAGAGAACCATCCAGCCATGGAGTGTGTCCAGGATGATCGGAGTGGTAAGAATTCGGATGTTACCAATATGTCCAGCACCAACACTTGTCAATGATTGATACTGAATCTTCTCAAATATCCACTTAAAACTGAAGAATACTCGCAACACATGGAGACACGAAGGCTGCCCAACACATACTGAGCATTAGCTTCCTATTCACCAATCCAGAGGGCGACGCCGTGAGGTCAGTTGCATCTCTGTACCCCGCCTGAGCAGGAGACAGTGGAAGCTCGCGGATTAAGCCAGAAATGATAAATTGTTCTGGCTTCTGGTTACCTCCATCGCATGCCTCCATAGATGGCAGAGCCATGCTAGGAAACCAGCCACATATTTATGTGTGTAAAACTGTAATTAAATATTGCGATCATAGCACCATTCTGGTGACATTTGACCGTGAGGGAAGCATTGGAAAAACCTCCTCCTGGCGACTGTGGCTCGGTAAGTATCCGTTCCCCACGTAAATCTATATCTCTCTTATGACTAGACGTAATTTTCCACGTAAAATCTTTCATACTCCTTACAACTATTGCTGCACTGAATTTACAGTTTCTGAAGTCAAACCTATATCCCCCTTACGATTGACAATAGTAATTTTGTTTGCCCATGTCAGAACACTGACCACAGTAACGTTACGTTCCAACAACATAACATTCCTAACAAGTAACATGATTATCATTTACAGGTGTATAGTGTCTGAAAAATTATGGCTTGCCTACACTCATACCAGATGGGTGTAATTTCACATGACCTTCCATAGCTTCACAGTAGCAAAACCCTCCCACATTATCGAGGAGTGAAGGGCGCTTTTACAAAGCCCTCACGTTTTTCATTTGTGTTACGTACGATCGTGCTCAATGCACATCCTCTGCCAGAGCAGGAATAACTGATATCCCCAGAAAGGTCACAGTCCCCTGCTAATCTCTTGAAATAACACAAAGCACTGACAGCACTGTTCCATAGTTACAAGGCTGTCTCATCCTTTATCCATCGCTGACTAGGTAGAGAGCTATCACAACGATTGAAATAGCGCACTAATTTACAGGACGAAACTCGCAACCATACAGAGTAAACGAGAACTGCACAAAGAAATTCAGAAACGTAACACCTACAATTTATTGATACTGAATGCCAGTCTATAAATTCCTCCCCCCCCCCCTCCCCCCAATACATGTCCTGTTCTCTTTTATCATATTCCTATTTATACACGATGCTAGAAATACGACAGTTTAATGGTGTCATAGTCTTCGTTGCCAGTACGAACTATAAAAACTTCGCCAAATTCACCTTGTAGAGAACTCAATAAGATTTTACCACGTCTCTCTCTTCTCGGAAGCCGGCTGGTTGGCCGAACGGTTCTAGGCGCTACAGTCTGGAAACGCGCGACCGCTACGGTCGCAGGTTCGAATCCTGCCTCGGGCATGGATGTGTGTGATGTCCTTAGGTTAGTTAGGTTTAAGTAGTTCTAAGGGACTGATGACCTCAGAAGTTAAGTCCCATAGCGCTCAGAGCCATTTGAACTATCTTATGCAAACAAATGTCGTCTGCGTATTGACGTCGACAACTATGTTGTGATTCCATTATATACATGTATTATCCAATGGAACATGCGACCAGTGATCGAAGTCGCTTCCACTGAGCTGTGCAAAGTTTTGTCACCTGTACTGGAGGAAGACCTTATCCCAGACTATGAGTCACAATTGAGGCTTATTGTGTTGTTGCTTCATAAGCAGTCTCATACATTGTTTCTTCCTGTACCACACTGAAGCAGTTGTTCTCCCCAACTTCAAGGTCTGTGTGAGGCACTAATCCGACAGTAACACGTTTCGATCCACCGATTCTCACAGGAGGTTGAACATACAATGGTGTAAACTAAGCTGCTCCCACAACACAGAATGGTCGAAATAAAAGATAGAGGTGATGTTTCTTACTAACGAGAATGTGGAAGACATCTCAGTATATGGAAACGGGGGGGGGGGGGAGGGGGGGGGCTGTGGCATTGTGAAGGGTTTCCAAACAGTTACAAACAGTTATCTATAGGTGATGACCTCTACATTTAATCTCATCTTGCACAGTAATTGGGTAGCAGATTTCACAGTGTTCTATTTTTGAAGAGATCCAGAGTATTAATTTCTCATATTGGTGGTGCTACTGCACCTGGGTATGTGATCCCTGTTTCGGTCCTAGGTGGAAGTCATCCTGACACTCGGAACCTTGGACATTGCGTCTTTCATTTTTATTACTTACAATGCGTAACCACATGTGGAAGAAGAGGATTAAACCCACAGATCACGGATGGTATGCACCATCAGCCGTCAGCCCCACTGGTAGAGAAATGGAATGAATTTCATATACCAAGGCGAGGAAGTAACTATCCTCATATCCAAATATTTGCCATATTTCTATCAAATTTATGTATTTTAGCGCAGTTTACTCAATTACTCAAGGTCCAGACCACAACCCTCGATGAGTTGTCATATCAATTAAATGTCTCATGGTGTCGATCTCATGATACTATCAGCCAGTGACATGGAGGATGGTTCTCAATTTCTGTATAATAACTACACCATGCTCTCCATTACTTTGCAACGGTCATACACATGTGGATATATTGCAAACCCTATTACACTGCCTATATCACATGACAATGTTTCTTGGTGTGGGAAATAGCCAACAGCGGAGAGAAGGTGCAGAAACAACATTCTTTAGCCAACACATATCGTAAATTCGGTAAGATTTTATCATGATTTGCCCTCTCCCCATACGTGGATGGGAGTCACGAACTATTCTCACATTCATAGGGTAAAGTCAAGGTTTCAATTACCTAATACTCTGACACTATTTTGGAACGATCTGCCCCTTCATCGAACGTATCAGGTTGAAACCTTCCCGTCTCCTCTATATCTCTTGTGTTATTGATAACCTTCCCTTTGCCCGCCGAAGTGGCCATGCGGTTAAAGGCGCTGCAGTCTGGAACCGCAAGACCGCTACGGTCGCAGGTTCGAATCCTGCCTCGGGAATGGATGTTTGTGATGTCCTTAGGTTAGTTAGGTTTAACTAGTTCTAAGTTCTAGGGGACTAATGACCTCAGCAGTTGAGTCCCATAGTGCTCAGAGCCATTTGAACCATTTTTGAACCTTCCCTTTTACAACAAACTATGTAACCTTTCCTTAGAATTTCTATCTCTTGCTTAATAATGACAAATGAATTCTTCCCTTTGAAATTTATTCTCTTTCTCTATCTTCGCATACAAATTTAATTGATGCTTATTAAAAGTGATTTTCTGATTATTTCGACGAAACATAGAGTGTGTCGTCGTCGTCGTGGCTCTCAGTCGTTATCTGCAATAACCCAAAACTGTTCCTTACCTTTTTTACTGTTACTGGATCGCCATCTGACTGCTACATCGAACTGCGACATGAATATACTTACTCTGTTTTACTATATAGCTGCTGGTGGGCTTTCATAATAAGTGGCTGTATTTATTACCAAAGCTGACATTCTTTAATAGCAAAGCTGACGTTATTTTATAATTAATTTGACTGAAATTACGTAATTCATAGTTAAACTTTTTCTTGACAAATTTTGCAAAGTTTAACGTTGATGGTTTTTGGGATGGATTATTATTAGAAATGCGATATTGCTGGCAAAATTTAATTATATTCTGAATGAAATGATTTTACAAACGTTCAAATGGGACTTACTTTTTACAATAATCTTACAACTAGCACTGCGCAAACATACCTTCAGTAGTCTTGAGTTTCTCAAAAAATTAATTCAATAATATTAGTTTCTCTTATTATAATAGTTAGCTGATGTCTCTGTACATCCGTTTATAATCTCTTGTAAATCATAGCTGGTGGCTGGCAGGCACACCGCTTCTCTCAACCTCTCGCTTCAGACTTGCTGCCAACTCGCTTCACTTCTCGCTTACTACTGACTTCCTACGAACGCTAAAGTGCCGTTTCTCCTGCCAACAATGCTTTCTGGTGCAGACAGTCCCTGCTACCATTACAAAATGTATCAATGCGCGGTCTTTACCGCTCTTTTCTTAAAATGTATCCATACGCGGTCTCTCCCGCCCTTTTTAAAATTATATCAATTTGCGGTATCTCTTGTAAACAATACTTTGGTGCAGACATTCCCTGCTACCATAATTATTTCCAACATGACAAATATTAATTATTCCTACTTAATCCTATTAATAAAACATAAACATCTTTCAACGTTAAGGACCCTGAACAAAACTCTATTTGGCCTCTCTTTATGCATCTCGTAACTCTTCCTCTGTCTTTAACCAACCCTCCCTGCAACATTGTTTTTAATTTAATTTGTAACTCACCACAAATGAAGAAACAGACTGACCTGACTTTCACGTAATCATCATACTTTTAAATTTTGTTTCCAAATGGGAGAAGCTTGTGTTCCAAACTTGTACTGACAAGCGCTACTGATATAGACCTTAATTAAGTTGCTGCATGGTTTTTAACAACTTTATGCCATATGTCTATTGAGGTAATAGGGATATATACAAGCTGAGTGCATTCCTGGAAAAACAGAAGCATCTGTCTCTAAACTGACACGGATATGAGTTAAAGGACGATAGAAAGCATATGGAGTAATCGGTTGAGAGTGATTGTAACGAGGTATGATTTTTAATTGTAGACTGATGATGCAATCTACAGTGAGGCAGTGAGGCAGGTCATTCAAAACACATTTAACGATTTTTTTCTGTCGGTCTCTCGGGGTGTAGCAGAAGTGTGGTATAACCTGCGTTCGACTTCAAAAAAAACAGAACGCTGAGAAATCTGCTACCATGTCAGAAGATAAAAGTAAATGTAAAGGTCATCACTTTCGGATATCTGTTTGAAAATGCTCCAGAAGTGCGGCAAACTCTTCCAGTTTCCATATATTGAGAAGACATCCACATTTTTGTCAATAAGAAACACATTGATTTTCAGCTTTCTGTGATATTCATTGGATCTAAATGTGTTAATGGCCGTTTTGTACCTGACACAGACCTCGAAGTGATGATAGAATAACGAAAGTATGGATGTGTACACAGCTGTAATCATACACCACTTCGATTTGTTGCAGCAAACAACAATACATCATACTGCCTATGAAACAAAAACAGATGAACCCTCTACTGTGACCGACAGCCTGTGGGATATGGTCTTCCTCCAGTACAGGAAACATAGCTTACACAGCAGTGTGCAACTTAAATTGCTTTCTGCCTGCTCCAATGGACCAATACATATACATCTAACGAGATCGTGACATAAGGTCGATGTCAACTTGCAGACAGTATGTGTTTCTCATATAATGGAAGAGAGGTAAGGTAATATTTTATTGAGTTCTCTATCAGATGACATTATCGATGTTTTTATACTTCTTATTTTTACCCCATTGAATGTTACAAGATTGTGTGCGTGTGTGTGTGTGTGTGTGTGTGTGTGTGTGTGTGTGTGTGTGAGAGAGAGAGGGAGAGAGAGAGAGAGAGAGAGAGAGAGAGTGTAAATGTGTGAGTATGAGTGTAAGAGAGAGAGAGAGAGAGAGAGAGAGACAGGGGGGGTAGAGAGAGAGACAGGGGGTAGAGAGAGACAGGGGGGGGGGTGAGAGAGAGAGAGAGAGAGAGATAGAGAGAGAGAGAGAGAGGGAGGAAGGGGGGTAGAGAGAGAGAGAGAGAGAGGAAGGGGGGTATAGAGAGAGAGAGAGAGAGGAAGGGGGGGTAGAGAGAGAGAGAGAGAGAGGAAGGGGGAGTAGAGAGAGAGAGAGAGAGAGAGATGTTGGGGGGGGAGAGAGAGAGATGTCGGGGGGGGAGAGAGAGAGAGAGAAAGAGATTGGGGGGAGAGAGAGATGGGGGGGAAGAGAGAGAGAGAGATGGGGGGGAAGAGAGAGTGAGAGATGTGGGGGGGGAGAAAGAGAGAGAGAGATGTGGGGGGGAGAGAGATGGGGGGGAGAGAGATGTGGGGGGAGAGAGAGAGAGATGTGGGGGGGAGAGAGAGAGATGTGGGGGGGGGAGAGAGAGATATATATGTGGGGGGAGAGAGAGAGAGAGAGAGATATGTGGGGGGAGAGAGAGAGAGAGATATGTGGGGGGAGAGAGAGAGAGAGATATGTGGGGGAGAGAGAGAGAGAGATGTGTGGGGGGAGAGAGAGAGAGAGATGTGGGGGGAGAGAGAGAGAGATGTGGGGGGGAGAGAGAGAGATGTGGGGGGGGAGAGAGAGATGTGGGGGGAGAGAGAGAGAGATGTGGGGGGGGAGAGATAGAGAGATGTGGGGGAGAGAGAGAGAGAGATGTGGGGGGGAGAGAGAGATGTGGGGGGGGGAGAGAGGTGTGGGGGGGAGATAGAGAGAGATGTGGGGGGGAGAGAGATGTGGGGGAGAGAGAGAGAGAGAGAGAGATGTGTGGGGGGGAGACAGAGAGATGTGGGGGGGAGAGAGAGAGAGAGATGTGGGGGGGAGAGAGAGAGAGAGATGTGGGGGAGAGAGAGAGATATGTGGGGGGGGAGAGAGGTGTGGGGGGGGAGATAGAGAGAGATGTGGGGGGGGAGAGAGATGTGGGGGAAGAGAGAGAGAGAGATGTGTGGGGGGGGGAGACAGAGAGATGTGGGGGGGAGAGAGAGAGAGAGATGTGGGGGGAGAGAGAGAGAGAGATGTGGGGGAGAGAGAGAGAAATGTGGGGGGGAGAGAGAGATGTGGGGGGGGGGAGAGAGAGAGATGTGGGGGGGAGAGAGAGAGAGATGTGGGGGGGAGAGAGGAGAGATGGGGGAGAGAGAGAGATGGGGGAGAGAGAGACATATGGGGGGGAGAGGGAGAGATGGGGGGGAGAGAAGGGGGAGAGAGTGAGATGGGGGTAGAGAGTGAGGGAGAGAGAGTGAAGTGGGAGAGAGGAGAGAGAGAGAGAGAGGAGAGAGAGAGAGAGAGAGAGAGAGAGAGAGAGAGAGAGAGAGAGAGGGGGAAGAGAGAGGGGGAAGAGAGAGAGGGGAGAGAAGGGGGAAGAGAGAGAGGGGGGAGAAGGGGGAAGAGAGAGAAGGGGGAAGAGAGAGAGGGGGAGAGGGGGGGAAGAGAAAGAGAGAGGGGAGAGAGGGGGGAGAGAGAGAGAGTGGGGAGAGAGGAGGAGAGTGGGAGGGTGAGAGACGAGAGGGGGTGGGTGAGAGGTGGTGAGGGGGGAGAGGGGAGGGGGAGAGGGGGCGAGAGGAGATCGAGAGGGGGGAGAGGGGGAGCTGTGCTGTCAGTGAAGATTCTGACACCATTACACTCTCCTATTTCTAGTGTGGTAATCATAATAATACAATAGAAGAGATTAGGACATGTACAGGGAGATATTTATATCCTGGCATTTAGTATTGATGAATTGTGGATGTATTATTCTGAATTTCTTTGTACTGTCCATGTATATTATTGCATTTCAGTAATTTTCCTCCGGTGCGGCAATATTATCTGATAACGACAATGTGGTTGGAGGGTTTTGCTGCTGGGAAGCTATGGTAGGCCGTGTCAAATGACACCCATCTGGTGTGAGTGTGTACATAGCATAATTATTCGGACACTATACATCTGTAAATGATAATTACGATACTTGTCAGGAATGTTATGCTGTTGGAACATAACTCTACTGTGACCAATGTTCTGATACGTGCAAAGGAAATTGCTGTTAGAATTTGATGGTATTTCGAGGGAATTAGCAGGGGGCTGTGACCTGTCTGGGGGTATTAGGCTGCCTGCTTTGGCAAACGTCAGCTATCGAGCAAGATCTTTTGTAACATAAATAAGACATGAGAGCCTTGTAATTACGCCCTTTATTCCCTAATAAACACGTGATAATGACGATGTGGCAGGAGGGTTTGGTACTGGGAAACTGTGGTTAGCCATGTGAAATGACTCGTATCTGGTTTGAGAGTGGACACACCATAATTTTTCATACGCTATACACCTGTAAATTCTAATAAAGCTACTTGTCAGAATGTTGTGTTGTTGGAATGTAACGCTACTGTGGTCAGTGTTCTGACATATGGAAAGAAAAGAACTATGGCCGAACGTAAGAGAGGTACAGGTGTGACTCGAGAAACTGCAATTTCAGTGCATTGACGCCTGTAAGGGGGAAGAAAGATTTTACGTGGAAAATTGATATTTTCCAACCCACAGTCGTCAGGAGGAGGTACTTGCGATACTTTTCACTGTCGAATGTCACGAGATTGAATCTACGATCGTAATATTTAATTACAATTACACTGATGAATATGTGGCTAGGACAGCTCAGTTTGCTGTATGTGCACATAGTGGGGTTAGCCAATGACTGCAATGAATTGTCAATTCAGAGTTTAGGAGCGAGCCACCTCTGAGCCTTCTGAATCGATTTTGATGGGTACAGGTCTGCAGTGAAAAGCAAACTGATAGTATGTGTTGGACACTTTCGTGATTGCATGTGTTGTGAGTATTCTCCAATTTTTACAAGGATATTTGAGAAGATGTAATATCGATCACTGACAAGTGTTGGCACTTCACATATTGGTGACATCCGAATTCCTACCACTCGGGTAATCCTGGACACCCCCTACAATCAGACAGTCTTCTCTGCAGGCTAAGACCGGCTACAGACCTAGCGCGATTGCTGAGACCCGCATCCACTGCCGCAACTAGCTGTGTGTGATCTTTGGCCTAGGTTTATGCGTGTGGACTTCCGGACATGAGTGCCTAGGACGTGCAAGTGTTTCAGTGATCTCTGACATCTAACTATGACGACTACTAGTACATAATGGATGGTGGCTTAAGTGTGTGGTGAAACTTCCTGGCAGATTAAAACTGTGTGCCCGACCGAGACTCGAACTCGGGACCTTTGCCTTTCGCGGGCAAGGCAAAGGTCCCGAGTTCGAGTCTCGGTCGGGCACACAGTTTTAATCTGCCAGGAAGTTTCATATCAGCGCACACTCCGCTGCAGAGTGAAAATCTCATTCTGGAAACATCCCCCAGGCTGTGGCTAAGCCATGTCTCCGCAATATCCTTTCTTTCAGGAGTGCTAGTTCTGCAAGTTTCGCAGGAGAGCTTCTGTAAAGTTTGGAAGGTAGGAGACGAGGTACTGGCAGAAGTAAAGCTGTGAGTACCGGGCGTGAGTCGTGCTTCGGTAGCTCAGTTGGTAGAGTACTTGCCCGCGAAAGGCAAAGGTCCCGAGTTCGAGTCTCGGTCGGGCACACAGTTTTAATCTGCCAGGAAGTTTCATATCAGCGCACACTCCGCTGCAGAGTGAAAATCTCATTCTGGAAACATCCCCCAGGCTGTGGCTAAGCCATGTCTCCGCAATATCCTTTCTTTCAGGAGTGCTAGTTCTGCAAGTTTCGCAGGAGAGCTTCTGTAAAGTTTGGAAGGTAGGAGACGAGGTACTGGCAGAAGTAAAGCTGTGAGTACCGGGCGTGAGTCGTGCTTCGGTAGCTCAGTTGGTAGAGCACTTGCCCGCGAAAGGCAAAGGTCCCGAGTTCGAGTCTCGGTCGGGCACACAGTTTTAATCTGCCAGGAAGTTTCATATCAGCGCACACTCCGCTGCAGAGTGAAAATCTCATTCTAAGTGTGTGGTGTTTACTGCTTCTCATTACGGTTAACTGGGCTTTGTCTTGCAGCAGAAAGGTGGGAGTCGTATTCATTGTTGTTACTACCTTATCATGTGGTAGATCCTTTCTTCTACGGTATATCGGCAGGGTTTGGAAACTGGGCAGTCGCAGGATCGAATCCTGGAATTTCCAGAGATATACAGGGTGAGTCACCTAACGTTACCGCTGGATATATTTCGTAAACCACATCAAATACTGACGAATAGATTCCACAGACCGAACGTGAGGAGAGAGGCTAGTGTAATTGGTTAATACAAACAATAAAAAAATGCCCGGAAGTATGTTTTTTAACACAAACCAACGTGTTTTTAAATGGAACCCCGTTAGTTTTGTCAGCACATCTGAACATATAAACAAATACGTAATCAGTGCCGTTTGTTGCATTGTAAAATATTAATTACATCCGGAGATATTGTAACCTAAAGTTGACGCTTGAGTACCACTCCTCCGCTGTTCGATCGTGTGTATCGGAGAGCACCGAATTACGTAGCGATCCAAAGGGAACGGTGATGGACCTTAGGTACAGAAGAGACTGGAACAGCACATTACGTCCACATGCTAACACCTTTTTATTGGTCTTTTTCACTGACGCACATGTACATTACCATGAGGGGTGAGGTACACGTACACACGTGGTTTCCGTTTTCAATTACGGAGTGGAATAGAGTGTGTCCCGACATGTCAGGCCAATAGATGTTCAATGTGGTGGCAATCATTTGCTGCACACAATTGCAATCTCTGGCGTAATGAATGTCGTACACGCCGCAGTACATCTGGTGTAATGTCGCCGCAGGCTGTCACAATACGTTGTTTCATATCCTCTGGGGTTGTAGGCACATCACGGTACTCATTCTCCTTTAACGTACCCCACAGAAAGAAGTCCAGAGGTGTAAAATCAGGAGAACGGGCTGGCCAATTTATGCGTTCTCCACGTCCTATGAAACGCCCGTCGAACGTGTACCTCACCCCTCATGGTAATGTACAAGTGCGTCAGTGAAAAAGACTAATAAAAAGGTGTTAGCATGTGGACGTAATGTGCTGTTCCAGTCTCTTCTGTACCTAAGGTCCATCACCGTTCCCTTTGGATCCCTACGTAATTCGGTGCTCTCCGATACACACGATCGAACAGCGGAGGAGTGGTACTCAAGCATCAACTTTAGGTTACAATACCTCCGGATGTAATTAACATTTTACAATGCAACAAACGGCACTGTTTGCGTATTTGTTTATATGTTCAGATGTGCTAACAAAACTAACGGGGTTCCATTTAAAAAAACGTAGGTTTGTGTTAAAAAACATACTTCCGTGCATTTTTTAATGGTTTGTATTAACCAATTACACTAGCCCCTCTCCTCACTTTCGGTCTGTGGAATCTATTCGTCAGTATTTGATGTGGTTTACGAAATATATCCAGCGGTAATGTTAGGTGTCTCACCCTGTATACTTCACTCTTAGTATACAAGGTGTCCCATTTATCTTGACCACCCTAAATAACTGTTTGTCCAGATGCAAATTACGAAATGTTTCAAGTAAATGTTCTTTAGCCGTCAGGGGGACATCCAGTCAGCATTATTGCCTTCGTTGTAGCTCTGCTTTTTACACAGATATGAACAGCTGTATGACTTGTTTAAATGGCACCCCGTATTTTTTATTCGGTAATTCATTTCCTCTCCTAAAGATCTATTCAAAAATGTATCACAGTGTACCATTCACCGAAACACAATGTTATTAATGGCATAACACAACACTGACTTTGAGCCCGGGATCACAAACTCGTCCACTTGCTAGAGTTGTGAGAAAACAAATGAAAACAGTAAAATGAAAAACAACAAATAAAAAAGTAAAAAAATAACACAAAATTGACTTTGGCTCTCCTGTACCATTGTCCAGGAGTAGAACATTCAAAGGTGCTGAAACTGGTGACCCTGGACACCGATACACCGTTGCACTCGTTGAATGAAACAATTATTTACTGCTTCCAGTGTTGCCTGCTGAAGAGAATTACAAGCAAGCACGATACGTTCCTGCTTGTTGGAATATCGCGATAGACAACGTCTTTAATGCATCCCCAAAGAAAAAAATCCAGATGATTTAAATCAGGAGACCTAGCAGGCCAAGTAACTGTTCCTCCTCGACCAATCCATCTGGCATGATACCTTCGGTTCAGAACACGACGTGCACGCAAGGCGTTATGTGCTGGACTTCCATCGAGTTGATACCACATAAGCATTCTGGTTCTTAGCGGCACTTCATCCAGAAGAGGAAGAAGTGTGCCGTTTGACTACCATTGATGAAAAAAGGGCCAATAATTGTAGTACCAAGCCTCCCACACCAGACGTTAACTCTCTACTGACGCTGATGTTCCACCTGTATAAACCATCGTGGGTTGTCGCTGGACCAATAATGCACTTCCTTGTATTTACCTGTCCTTTGTTTGAGAAGGAACACTCATCGGTAAATTGAACGTTGGAGCAGAAGTTCGGGTTGGAGAGGATTTGTTGCTGTGCCCTCTGGCAGAACTGTAGACGATTCTGGAAATCATTCCCATGCAATTCTTGATGTAGGTGTACATGGTAAGGATGGAACCAGTGATGTGTAAGAATACGACGCGCACTGGTTTTAGGAATGCCAATCTCGTGTTGAAGCTGTCGTGTGCTCACATGTGAATTCATAGCGACGGAAGCGAGAACAGTAACTTCTGCAGCTTCGTCTGTGCGAGTGCTACGACGATTGCGTTGTCCTGGGTTGAAACTTCCCGTTTCCTGAAGCGTCGCAACAAGACGGGAAAACATCTGTCAGGGAGATGGGATCTTGTCAGGATATCGCTCTCTGTACAGTTCCGCCGCCGGCGTAGCATTTCGCCTACTTTCAACAACAACAATAAAAAAACGTTAAGCCGATGCAGATTGTACGAAGGACAGCCTTTACTGTATGCCTACTCTACACAACAGTATTTAAAAGGACTAAACTACTGTACTAAATGTACCCGTATATAAGGAAACAGTATAACAATTACTGTTCTACTAACTTACATTCCCTATAGATGAATAACATTTCTACCTTCTCTTCGATGATGTACATTCTGCTCGCACAACTCTTCAACTGACGATGGTTGACGGAGTAACTGGTGTGCACTCTAAATATGTTGACATTTGTCCTCTGTCAACGTCAGCACGTGGATGTACTCCAATACCCCGAGTACCTGCACTACGCACAGGTAGCGTCAACATCAGTGTTGTGTTACGTAATTAGTAACGTTGCGTTTCAGTGAATGGTACACTAGGCTACATTTTCGAATAGATCTTTAGGAGAGGAAATGAATTACCGAATAAAAAATACAGGGTGCCAAAAACAAAGCTACAACGAAGGCAATCACGCTGACTGATGTCTCTCTGATGACTGAAGAACATTTACTTGAAACATTTTGTAATTTGCATCTGGACAAACAGTTATTTAGGATGGTCAAGATAAATTGGACACCCTGTATACCAGTAGGAAAGAAGAAAAAATAGCCCAACACAGATGGTATCGACTTAATTAACTAGTCAAACAATGTGATTGAGTGGTGGTGGTACTGCATATGGACTGTTTCTAAGACATCTACAGCCCAGCATTTTGTGGAGGGCTGGGGATTTGCCAGGTATCCACTAGTTTCTTCAGGATATAAGAGCGGTTAGTGTTGTTTCCAGTGGCATGTGACAGATGTCGCTGATCAGGAAGTAGCCAATCGAGAGAGGGAGGAGGGGAGTGTGTGTGAGGGGGAGTGTGTGTGTGTGTGTGTGTGAGAGAGAGAGAGAGAGAGAGAGAGAGAGAAGAGAGCATGTGTTTCGACAGGAATTTCTCAGATATTATTATAAAACTGTTGCCACCATCTGATGCTTTGCTTGACAGGAAGTAACCGGAGGGGTAAGGTAGAGGTGAGGTGTGGGTTGGGTGCAAGAGGGATGGGGAAGTTGCATCTCCCAGCGTCGTCTGCTGGTGGTATTGTGAACTAACTCAGTATCTGCACAGCAGGGCGAGAACATAGAGCGGCTGGTTGCAATCCAGTCATTGCCTATATACGGTATGCATGAAGAAGCAGTGCAATCGTTAAGTTGTTACTTCACGAGGTGTTTAGCATGATCTGTAACGGTGTAATTTCATGCCGTGAGTTACGTTGATGTCAATTTCATAACGATTTCCTTGTATGCTAGGAAAAAGAACGATATATTTACATATTTAATTACATCTTTTCGATGTATTTTGCAAGACCTGCATCTTCGAATACAGTAGACAGTAATCAGCTTTTCTCACCAAATAAAGAGATACAATCCCTGCAAACTGAATTTTAAAAATAAACCATATGTTATTTTGCGCTCTTGCATTTAGTTGAATTTCCTAACGTGAGATCGCCGGCCGCGGTGGTCTAGCGGTTCTAGGCGCTCAGTCCGGAACCGCATGACTGCTACGGTCGCAGGTTCGAATCCTGCCTCAGGCATGGATGTGTGTGATGTCTTTAGGTTAGTTAGGTTTAAGTAGTTCTGAGTTCTGGGGGACTGATGACCGCAGACGTTAAGTCGTATAGTGCTCAGAGCCATTCGAACCTAACGTGAGATCCTTCCAGACCACCAGCTCAACGATTTTTCCTGGCAGTTTTTTTCTGGGAGTTAGGGGGAGGGATGGTGCGAGGGTTTGGGGTTGAAACACGTTCTGGCAGTCGCATTGTGCTCTAGCTCAGTTGAACACTGCATTTCAGTATGAGCACACACAAGAAAAATTTTCAACAAGACAACACCTCTAATTTGCAGCAGTGTAATAACAGGACGTATAGTTGGTGGACCAGATAATACATGCACCTACTAGTCCAACAGCTCAGCACAACCTGAGCGTTTTCCGCCATTTTCCCAGGTGTAGGGAAGGAAGAGAAAAGGAGTCAGAGGCTATGACCTTCTTGCTAATTTCCATCATTGTAGCACAAAAAAACCAGACTGGGTCTTTTTCACACAAGTTTCCAGATAGGGGAGGGGAGGGGAAGTGGGGGGTGGGGGGATGGAATGAGAGGGATGGGCGATTTCCCAGAGATCCAAAGAATAATTAATTGATCAATAGAATTAATTATTCAGTCAGTTTGATGTCAAAAGTGTGCATCTATGGTGATGGGGAGTGGAAAGGGTTGGATATATCCCAGAGATGTTGGTGGAGGTGGAGGGGGGAGGAGGAGTGTGGGTTTCTCAGAAGGATAGATTATCCCCAGGCGGTCATAAATCAACACCCAGGGGGTATAAACCGATCCACAGAGGTTCATAAATCAATCAAGTTTGCCCCTGATGAAAGCAACCCGCACTAACAAACTCTCCCACTTTTGAGCCCTCGCTCGTAATTGTCAGATCTAGGTCGTTTATGCATGATTGGTCCTTCAGCTCAAACATAAATTGAATTCTAGCACGTTTTTACTGCCTTGGTAAATGTTTTTTCTTATAAACTCTAATGCCTTGTCTATGGAAATGTTGGTATATAAGTTTTAATGTGTAGGCCATTCCCATTCATGGCTCTTCTTATGCATGTTTGTGTAAACTTAAAAACTTCCTTTACCTTTTTATCACAGAAGCTACTTATCTCTACATTTGGGCCTTCAAAATCTCTAAGAATCCGTGTGACAGGGCGGTTACTTTGATGCAATTTGATTTGAGAATGGAGTAAAGGAAGTTGTGGATTCATGAACAGGAGCAAGTTTTGGAACTTCTATTCTCCCATTCTTCTTCCAAAGGACCTCTTCTTTCTATGGCTTTGGCTATGCAAAGCCATTTCCATTTTCGATGAGGTCCACTAGTTTCAATTTTCTTTTCGATATGTGTAGATATTTAGATACAGAGGAAATTTCAAGGAAGATCATCAGACCACCTAGACTAAATAGGTTTAGCGTCTCATTCCCAGAAAAATTTTGTAAGGTGAACTTAGGAACTGGCATTACTTTTGACCATGAGACTTACATTAACATTAGAACTTCGGCGCAGGTTTTAAGGCAGTATCTTGATTCAATATATTTTTATAATTACAGATCGAAAACCAATAACTGTGGGAAGCATGTACTACATACCACGTTCTCAGGCTTATGGGCTCTTCAAATTACGAACAGAGGCAAGTATCAAGGCGACGTAACTTGTTGTGATACTAGAAGTATTTCAATTATGCACTTGATTCAGCATTTTTGTATTTCCTGCTCATTGATTCTTTACCTGCTCTAACAATACTTAAAAACTGTAGTACCTATTTGACCGAAAACACCATTGTACACAGGATTATCAAAGTGTAGGAATCGATGCATGAAGATGGCTATTCTGCAATTTTGATTACATAGTATTGTACTGTGGGACCATTGATAATTAAATGAAAATTAAACCACCTGCAACTGTCTCTTTTGCATTTAATTTGTTTAAACAACCCGTCCCGGTGTTCCATTACACCATCCTCACCGGCTGCTGTGACCGAGCGGTTCTAGGCGCTTCAGTCCGGAACCACGTGACTGCTACGGTCGCAGGTTCGAATTCCGCCTCGAGCATTGATGTGTGTGATGCCCTTAAGGTTAGTTAGGTTTAAGTAGTTCAAAGTTCTAGGGGACTAATGACCACAGCAGTTGAGTCCCATAGTGCTCAGAGCCATTTGAACCATTTTTTGAATCGATGCATGAAGATGGCTATTCTGCAATTTTGATTACATAGTATTGTACTGTGGGACCATTGATAATTAAATGAAAATTAAACCACCTGCAACTGTCTCTTTTGCATTTAATTTGTTTAAACAACCCGTCCCGGTGTTCCATTACACCATCCTCACCGGCTGCTGTGACCGAGCGGTTCTAGGCGCTTCAGTCCGGAACCACGTGACTGCTACGGTCGCAGGTTCGAATTCCGCCTCGAGCATTGATGTGTGTGATGCCCTTAAGGTTAGTTAGGTTTAAGTAGTTCAAAGTTCTAGGGGACTGATGACCTCAGATGTAAGTCCCATAGTGCTCAGAGCCGTTTGAACCATTTTTGAACCATTTTTAGGCCTCTTGACACTGTAAATTAGGAGAAATAGAGTCTCCTAACGAAGAGATAGGATCACGTAAACCAGAGCTCTAGAGACACCGGTTCTTGTTGTGACTGCGCATGAGATTGGATATCTCTCAGTTTACGTCCGTCAAGGGGCCTAAACATTGTGTAACAGAACACCAAAACTAGTTACTGGTTGCGTAAATAGAGGAAATGCGTTAAAGATGGCCACAGAATTTTTATTTTTGGTACCATATTTAACAGCCTAAGTCCTTGTAACAATCTATCACGAGGATGGACACAGAAATAAATCAGCAATGAAATTATCGGCCACTTAGCCAAAGAAGCTGCTGTGACATGGCATACGATCTGGACTGCAATTGCAACCATGGATTACTGACATGTGCCACACAGACGCAAGATAGAAGTCTGGGAATGGTAATGGGAGGAAACAACAAGGGAAAAGGCAGAAAGTACACCACGATTCACCCATTGGGACATTGTCCCACAAAAGCTCATACAAATTCAGGGATCTCGTATCAGTAATGGCCAGACACAAATTTAATCATGGATGTTTCCATTAACAGCTTCATAGTGTGCTCATTGTTGAGACATCCTGGCCTCTCTGTAACTATGTCTACAATGTGTGTGTTCCCACAAATCAACAAATATTCTAACACTAGTTTTCTATGAATATTCAAGTATGAGCTAATTGTATGGTGGCATATAAAAGCCAATAAATTCAATTACAAAAAAGAAAGAAAGAAAGAGCACGATATGTTTGCTGACCGCTGTTTACGTAATCCACATTGATTGCTGCACATGACAGTTCTGATCTCCAGTGCTACCATATGCGTGGCAAATCAAAACAATTAATGAACGAAAATAGAAATGTTATGAAATAAGGTACCACAGACGTCCTCTGAGCTAAGTGAAAACTAGTGGCGTGCGAGTTGCAGGAGGATAAAAACGCTTCCTCCGTGTCGTTAGCTGCAGACGCAGCTCCCTGAGCTGGCCAGAAGGGGGGCGCGCAGTAAAACACAGCTCTCCCCTCCCCCTCCCCCCCGCACTTCCCTTCCCACCCATCCACGGTGCCCAGCCTCGGCCATAAATCCCGGTCACATTCACGACTGACCTAGCACTCCGATAACTCACGCTGACTGTGTAATCGCCGTGCTGTTACTGCCTCATTCTCGGCTCGGATTGGCCTGCAGTTTACCCTTCACGCCACAAGAGAAACGTCTGCGCCTCACCTGACAGAAGACGCTTTTCCTAACAGTAGCTCACGTGTTCTGCAGTTTCTCTGTACGTCTTTTACGTAGTAAAATTAACCCCGACAGACACTGTAACAAAATATCTCGACATCAGAAGTACACAATAGAGTTGAAAGAATTAGAGAGATATGGATCATCGGAAACACATTCAGTCCTTACACATAAAAGAATAATAGGCTAAAGAGAGGGTCAACAAGATCTGTCATGTTCCTGAGGGACGCATTCAAGAAAGAAAGTAGGTACGCTGTTTGTAGGATGATCACGTGGAGTTTGCTGTGTGTTGAGGGGAGTACTGCACCACGTTATGATGCAGGAGGTGAAAACTAAAACTATTTACGAGAAAAATGAATATTATAATATGAGTATAACCGTTTATAGCTTGTGTTGGTTTCATTTCTGAAGAGTCATTAGAAAACAATAACGAATGAGAACACGCAAAGCATTCTACACCTTTAGTAACTCTTTTGTACGCCTATGACAATGCAGGAGTAGGTTTAATAATTAATAAAAAAAATAGGAGTGCGGGTTAGCTACTACAAACAGCATAGTGAACGCATTATTGTGGCCAAGATAGACACAAAGCCCATGCCTACTACAGTAGTACAAGTTTATATGCCAACTAGCTTTGCAGATGATGAAGAAATTGATGAAATGTATGACGAGATAAAAGAAATTATTCAGGTAGTGAAGGGAGACGAAAATTTAATAGTCATGGGTGACTGGAATTCGTCAGTAGGAAAAGGGAGAGAAGGAAACATAGTAGGTGAATATGGATTGGGGGGAAGAAATGAAAGAGGAAGCCGCCTTGTAGAATTTTGCACAGAGCATAACTTAATCATAGCTAACACTTGGTTCAAGAATCATAAAAGAAGGTTGTATACCTGGAAGAATCCTGGAGATACTAAAAGGTATCAGATAGATTATATAATGGTAAGACAGAGATTTAGGAACCAGGTTTTAAATTGTAAGACATTTCCAGGGGCAGATGTGGATTCTGAAAACAATCTATTGGTTATGAACTGCAGATTCAAACTGAAGAAACTGCAAAAAGGTGGGAATTTAAGGAGATGGGACCTGGATAAACTGAAAGAACCAGAGGTTGTAGAGAGTTTCAGGGAGAGCATAAGGGAACAATTGAGAGGAATGGGGGAAAGGAATACAGTAGAAGAAGAATGGGTAGCTCTGAGGGATGAAGTAGTGAAGGCAGCAGAGGATCAAGTAGGTAAAAAGACGAGGTCTAATAGAAATCCTTGGGTAACAGATGAAATATTTAATTTAATTGATGAAAGGAGAAAATATAAAAACGCAGGAAATGAAGCAGGCAAAAAGGAATACAAACATCTCAAAAATGAGATCGACAGGAAGTGCAAAATGGCTAAGCAGGGATGGCTAGAGGACAAATGTAAGGATGTAGAGGCTTGTCTCACTAGGGGTAAGATAGATACTTTCTACAGGAAAATTAAAGAGACCTTTGGAGAGAAGAGAACCACTTGTATGAATATCAAGAGCTCAGATGGAAACCCAGTTCTAAGCAAAGAAGGGAAGGCAGAAAGGTGGAAGGAGTATATAGAGGGTTTATACAAGGGCGATGTACTTGAGGACAATATTATGGAAATGAAGGGGATGTTGATGAAGATGAAATGGGAGATAAGATACTGCGTGAAGAGTTTGACAGAGCACTGAAAGACCTTAGTCGAAACAAGGCCCCGGGATTAGACAACATTCCATTAGAACTACTGATGGCCTTGGGAGAACCAGTCATGACAAAACTCTACCATCTGGTGAGAAAGATGTATGAGACAGGCGAAATACACACAGACTTCAAGAAGAATATAATAATTCCAATCCCAAAGAAAGCAGGTGTTGACAGATGTGAAAATTACCGAACTATCAGTTTAATAAGTCACAGCTGCAAAATACTAACGCGAATTCTTTACAGACGAATGGAAAAACTGGTAGAAGCGGACCTCGGGGAAGATCAGTTTGGATTCCGTAGAAATGTTGGAACACGTGAGGCAATACTAACCTTACGACTTATCTTAGAAGAAAGATTAAGAAAAGGCAAACCTACGTTTCTAGCAATTGTAGACTTAGAGAAAGCTTTTGACAACGTTAACTGGAATACTCTCTTTCAAATTCTGAAGGTGGCAGGGGTAAAATACAGGGAGCGAAAGGCTATTTACAATTTGTACAGAAAGCAGATGGCAGTTATAAGAGTCGAGGGGCATGAAAGGGAGGCAGTGGCTGGGAAAGGAGTGAGACAGGGTTGTAGCCTCTCCCCGATGTTATTCAATCTGTATATTGAGCAAGCAGTAAAGGAAACAAAAGAAAAATTCGGAGTAGGTATTGAAATTCACGGAGAAGAAGTAAAAACTTTGAGGTTCGCCGATGACATTGTAATTCTGTCAGAGACAGCAAAGGACTTAGAAGAGCAGTTGAATGGAATGGACAATGTCTTGAAAGGAGGATATAAGATCAACATCAACAAAAGCAAAACGAGGATAATGGAATGTAGTCAAATTATATCGGGTGATGCTGAGGGGATTAGATTAGGAAATGAGACACTTAAAGTAGTAAAGTAGTTTTGCTCTTTAGGGAGTAAAATAACTGATGATGGTCGAAGTAGAGAGGATATAAAATGTACACTGGCAATGGCAAGGAAATCGTTTCTGAAGAAGAGAAATTTGTTAACATCGAGTATAGATTTAAGTGTCAGGAAGTCGTTTCTGAAAGTATTTGTATGGAGTGTAGCCATGTATGGAAGTGAAACATGGACGATAACCATTTTGGACAAGAAGAGAATAGAAGCTTTCGAAATCTGGTGCTACAGAAGAATGCTGAAGATAAGGTGGGTAGATCACGTAACTAATGAGGAGGTATTGAATAGGATTGGGGAGAAGAGAAGTTTGTGGCACAACTTGACTAGAAGAAGGGATCGGTTGGTAGGATATGTTTTGAGGCATCAAGGGATCACAAATTTAGCATTGGAGGGCAGCGTGGAGGGTAAAAATCGTAGAGGGAGACCAAGAGATTAATACACTAAGCAGATTCAGAAGGATGTAGGTTGCAGTAGGTACTGGGAGATGAAGAAGCTTGCACAGGATAGAGTAGCATGGAGAGCTGCATCAAACCAGTCACAGGACTGAAGACCACAACAACAACAACATGACAACGCAAAAACACACTGCCTGTTACACTGTGAAAGGCAGCCGTTTCGTAGCTACTGCAACAGGTTCACTCACTACTCGTAGTTGTGTCTAATCAAACAGGAAGAGAAGAGAACTTTTACTACAGAGCGAGAGCTTAGATTGAGGCTGGCTAATCAGAGTGTTGGGCGTGTACAGTTCAAGAGCAGTTAGGGGCATTACAGTTCTCGACCGACGAGTGCCACCAGAGGCACTCCAGGCATGGCTCACGGTCTAAGCCATTAATAGCAATGTGCAAGGTAAGCATCCATGAGTCAACTTATTATAGTGCTTGTAACGTATATGCAACTAATATAGATAACGTAGCTACAGCCGATATTGCTTATGTTCATCTGTAAAAATGGACTCGATAAGCAACCTGAGCTATCAGTTAACGGAATCTAATCTGCAGAACACTGTCTGCGTGTTGTATGAGTGTCAGTTTCACTGACATTTAAGCCCTCAATAAATCGTTACATGAAGAAATTAAAACTAACATTTGGATAAGCTATCTGATTGCGTATTTGAATATGAAACAACTACAGGAACAATGAACCCGTAACAATGAATACCTAAGCTATCTGACTGCGTTTTTGAATAAAAATTTACAAGATATACAGAGTCTGACTTGTGCAACGGAATTTACTGGATTAGAGTACATGACATGTTGTGGTGTGTCAGTGTCTCTGCTTTAGCCATGAGTGTTGCGCTCACCTCTTTGGACGACTGCCTTTTTCCATGTGGTTTACAGCAATTTGCAGCAGCATGCAGCAGCAACGGCTAAAGCTTATTGTTGCTAGAAACGAATGTAATAGAAAGGAGTTCGTTTGGGTCCTGTTAAGTACTAAATAACTTGTGAGAAGAGATTTCATAAATTAAGTCTATACAGACAACGAGAATGACATAAGTAACAATCATGGCTGAGTGCCAGATAAACAAATTATTTCAGTTTCAAAGTTACATTAGCATTTAATAACCACAGCATATTATTCAGATGTGGAGAATAACTATTATTGTTTGGATGATAACGAGACTGACAAGAAAAAACATGCGATTGTTGCAAACTCGGACTAACAATCACGAGCCTAACCCTTCAATTACTTTTGCGCCATACTTGCGAATTTTACCTTGAATTCCACCTTCAAGCGTAACTAAGCCATCTAAATCTCTCCTAGCTATATAAATGAAATCAGGTCTTGAGTGTGGTAAGATCTGCCATCAACGACGTGAGGGAAGCATGACACGTCTCCTGTCTCCGAGTTCTCGACAGACACTACTATTTCCACTCTCGCAGACAGACCTCGTCTCACAAAAACGTTTAGAATCGCCCTCCCATGTTTCGCCCTCAGGATATTAATTTCGGTATCTGAGTGCTTACACAATGCAAAGAATAGCGTTAAGTTGGCTATAACGTTTTCAATGTAATGGAGAGTTCTGACAGACTTCTTACATAGCCTCCCTGTCGCTTCTTTAAGGATCAATGTACAAATAGGACAAATCAAGCTAGACATTCTTAATTATGAAACATGTGTGTACACAGACGTGTAGGTTAGACAGTAAATATGGTTTTCACAAAGAATATAGTGAACCATTTCTTGCTTACTAAAAGATTTCCCATATTTAAACAAAATGCATAAAGATGTAGAAGTTTTATTAAAGTTAGGATTGTTCATTATTGGTTTAATTATCTTGTGATCGTTTGTGAGCCTTTTAAAGTAAGTAATTAGGCACATTTTAATATGTGAAACATTTCAAGTTCTAAAGTTTAGAAATATAACAAGAAAAACATGTGGAGTCTTACTGTTTTTTACAAATGGAATGTTCGCTGCACAGGGAGTTTTGTTTTCTTTGGCTCTTGTAGTAGTGTCGGTCGAGAACTAGAAGACAGAAGACGTGTCATGCTGACCTCACGTCGGCGATGGCAGATCTTAAGACACTCAAGGTCTAATTTCATTTATATAGTCAGGAAAGATTTAGATGTCTTAACTACGCTTGAAGATGGAATTCAAGGTAAAATTCGCAAGCATAGCGCTAAAGGAATTACAGGGTTAGGCTCGTGATTGTTAGTCCGAGTTTGCAACAATCGCATGTTTTTCTTGTCAGTTAAAGAAGTCTCGTTATTATCCAAACAATAATAGTTATTCTCCACATCTGAATAATATGCTGTGGTTATTAAATGTTAATGTAACTTTGAAATAATTTGTTTATCTGGCACTCAGCCATGATTGTTATCTATGTCATTGTCTATCATTTGTGAGGTATTAAATAGACTTAATTCATGACATCCCGTCTCACAAGTTATTTAGTGGTTAACAGGGCCCAAACAAACTCCTTTTTATTACATTAATTCTTAGCAATAATAAGCTTTAGCCGCTGTTGCTCAATGATGCTACTTATTGCTGTAAGTCACATGGAAAAAGGCAGTCATCTAAAGAGGTGAGTGCAAAACTTAGTACCAAAACAGATAAACTGAGAAATATTTCGTGTACTCTAATCCAGTAAATTCCGGTGCACAAGTCAGCTTTTGTATCACTTGCAAATTCATATTAAAAAACGCATTCATTGTTACACGTTCATTGTTACAGGTTCATAGATGCTGTAGTTTTTCATACTCAAATACGCAGTCAGATAGCTTATCCAAATGTTAGTTTTAAGTTTTTCATGTAACGAGCTGTTGAGGGATTAAATGACAGTGAAACTTACACTCTTACAGCACCCACACAGTGTAATGCAGGTCAGATTCCGTTTATTGATAGCTTAGGTCGCTTATTGAGTCAATTTTCACAGATGAACGTAGGAAATATTGGCTGTAGCTACTCTGCATATATTAGTTGCATATATCTTACATGCTTTGCAAGTGTAACTATATATAGCGCTTAGCTGCTTAATGAATACTGACCATTGAAGGGCATTAGTGTGTGGCCAGGTTGTCTCTTCTCATTTTTATTTCTTCATGTTGATATGCTAACTTTGAAACTAACTGTATCATGCTTGTGACGTCAAACTGATCTGTGGTGATCGTGATCCAAGTGCAGTTTTACTTCATCTCTACATTCTAATTTCCTTTAGATTCAAGTGCTTATAGCACATGCTCCTTTTTTTGTTTTTTCATTTTTTATTTTTATTTTTTAAGCAGTACGAACTGCATGCTAGTTTCGTCGTGGTAGCTGCAGGATTAAGTGAAAGGGGCAAGTTAGTTGTGGTTTACCTGCTAGCCCTCCTGAATATTTGTCAATCTAGAGTCAACACCTGCGGTAAGATCTTCATTAACAGGTGCAAGGATGATTTTGTTAGGGGGTTGCCCCAGTTGTACAAGGGAGTAGCGCCTGTGGACATGGGCTCTTCAAGAAATGTAGAGGCGGCCAGGCCACATAATGTTTTTCAAAAGACAACCTCCAGCTGTAGAAAACACAAAAGCAAATTTTCAATAAAAGATGTTCCTGAAGTGTTGACTGAAAATGTTTACACCCACATAACGTCTTTTACGTATCGTGAGAAGAAGCAGATTCCCTTTGGACTATGCTTTGTTTTGTTTCTGGGGGACAAAAGACGCTGGTCTGGCACCAAGCTCGCAAAATGATTTGAGTGTTCGCATCGCTGTACATGGGAACATAACCCAATGTTTCGTGCAGAAAATTTCTGTATGTAGGAGATGTAACTATGTTATTAAAATTTACTTTTGACAGCCCTCTGAATGATGGCGGAAGACGTACAAAATTATAATACCAAAGACTGACCTTGGAAAGGCAGAAGAGTTTTTGGGGCGACTGTATGGCAGGCATCTTGGAGGGAAGTTGTTTCGCGTCCTGGCTTTCATTAGGTACTTTACGTGTTTGCCTCAGACATAGAAAATTTTGAACCAGTGACCTGTGGAGGCGGAAGGACGTCGGAAGTGAGGGACATTTGGCCGTTCTGCAATTGATGTTTGGGGCTCATCTGGTTGGAGCAACATACGATTTGCAGCTGCAGTTTCCGGCACACAATTGGTAAGACGGGTTTGTGGTGTGGGGTTTGAAAACTCTGATGACGTTTAGATTCCATTAGACTACGGGTTGTGTTCAATCTGTGATTGTCACTGCATACATGTAAATGTTCGTGTGGTTCACTGTGGATTATTGGGTAAGTATGGCGTCTAGGGATATGTATAATATTACGGTCAGATTCATGTAACCACTCATGCAACTAGCTGCTAATGATAAATTCTGTGATTCAAAGTCAGTATCGTAATATCCATTTGCTCATCCACTACCAGTACTTGCCGCACTTATACTGTACTAATTAACTGTATCAATGTTTGTAAGTGGTATGATATTATTATGTCTCACTTCGTGCTATAAAATTACTGTACATTGTCGGTCTCAAGTGAAAGCATACTGGGGAAATAAACGTAATTCCGCTGGATTTTGAATTAAGGTTACGTATTTAGAAATAGTATCCCATTTCACGTTAGGTATTGTAAATATAGGGATACCGACACGAAATTCCATTTACCTGGGCCCATTCTGATATTGCTTACATAATTACTTTTGATTGAAATAATAAGCACATCCGTTGCACAACAACTGTAATAAGGAGTTGCGTTCGTGGGAGCTGTCTGCCTTTTACAAGACGAGCCGCAGCGTACAATTTTTGTCGAACTGTAGTTCGGAGCTCAGTCATATCTTGCAACTTGCTGGGTGCTTTGGCTTCCTGGCTATCGTTTTTGGCATTTATTCCGTATTCAGCGAATACGAAATATTGTTTATGGGATGTACGTCCGTATCGAGAGCAGACTGGAAGTTGAAATGAGGTGTTGCGCTATCGTGGTTTCGGCGACGCGTTAGCAACCAGTGTCAGAGTTATCGATAGCAAGCTTCTGGAACTTTTGTAGCAACACATGTCACGGAAACAGCAGGAATTCAAGGAACAGCAGCACCTGTGTGCAGCTCAAGAGGAGTGCCACCAGCATCAGGATGCTACTCTCCTACAGCTCGTGTCTCAGCAGCACCGCGTCGGTCGGTGGCCACAGCTACCTCCCCACCATTGTTCTTTGCCTTCGATGAGTCTACCTTCATCGTTGTGCTTATGATGCTTCATGTAGGCAGTAAAGTGTATTGTTCATCTCCTCTAGTGGTTGTTTATACGAAATTTTGCAGAGACTACAACCAGCCTTGGACCATAGTGATACGTCTTTCAACGATCTCTGTGCTCTGTTTACCAAATACTAGCGTCAGCAGACGCACCTTGTTGCTACTAGGCTACAGTTCAATCATTGTCGTAAACACTGTGGAGAGTCTTACGCACAATGAGCTGCTAAATTGCAGGATCACACTCTCAAGTGAAATTTCACTTGTCGGAGCCGTAAAGATATGTATTCGGTATCATTGATTCATAATGTGACGGTGCTTCTTACCCCTGAGAGGTAGGTCGCTGCAGAAGCTGTGGGCAAGTCCGGTCCCAGTCTTGACGAAGTGCTTAAATTGCAGGATTTTTCAAGGTTGCTTCTGTGGCTCAGGGTGTTTTAACAAGTGAAATTCAAGGGTCAAAAGTAATTTGTCAGCGTACTGAGTTGCATTCTACAGATAATTTCGTCTCCTCTTCTGTTTCTTCTGCCTCTCTCACCCAGATTCACGAGCTATGGGCGTCATAACAGACAGTTAAGTAAGTTAATTATTCTGCTCCGTCCTCAGTTTCGAGTGACCACTTTTTGTAATGTTAACAGGTGGAGGATCCGGGTTTGATTCCCGGTACTGCCAAAGCTTTTTCTTTGGGGGGAGGCCTGGTATGGGGTGCAATCAGCGTCGTGCCGCCACCTGAGGAGCTACTTGAGTGAAAAGTATGGGCTCCACTGTCTGCAAAGTTGGTGAAACGACCGAGAGAGCGGTGTGCTGCCCCAGTGTCCCTCCATACCACATCCGCAACACGCTGTAAGGCAGAGGATTGGCTGACAGCCGGTTGTTATCCCTTAGCCCTTCGGGACTTGAAAGAGGGCTCTTTAATTGGGTGTTTGAGAAACTCCTTCCCTTCTCGGCCTTGCAACGTGCTTTCCGCAAGCTGAAAAGACTTCCATCCTGCTCCGTGGTAGCCGATCTTCCAGAAGTGCCTTGCCGTATCATGGAGTAGACTGGCAGTCTTGTTGCAAGTGGAGTCACCTCGCAACTGTGGGCCAAAATCGGCTCACAAGCTATGAGTTCAGCCACGGCACGAGCTCAAGACAGCAGTCCACACCGTCGCAGCTCTGAAGAAGGTGGCTCTATTGCCCTCACGAAAACTCACTTTGGATCGGACGTTGCTTGTCAATAGCCTGAATGACCACCTTTTGCAGCACGAGACGTACACGAAGAGAGTCAGTCAGGCTCCGAAAGGTACAGACACGAATATGGAGCCATGCCGACACCAGTGCCGTAGCCAGCTGCGCTAGGTTTCTCAGTTGAGGATCCATGGCGCGAGCAGCGCTGTCGACGTGGTCCCACAGATTCTCAGTTGGCTTTAAATACTGGGAGTATGGTGGTCAGGGAAGTGCTGTAAACTCGTTCTGGTGCTCTTCGAACCATGTACGTACACTGTGAGCTCTGTGACAGGCTGCAGTGTCCTGCTGGTAGATGCCATCGGACGGAGGTAGAACAAACCGCTTGTAGTGGTGGACGTGGTCTCCAAGGATAGATGCATACTTGTGTTGATCCATTACGCCTTTCAGAATGATGATATCACCCACGGAATGCCACAAAACATTCTGCAGAGCATAACGCTCTTTTCTTATTTCACGCTTTACACGCCACCGCCATCTACACTCCTGGAAATTGAAATAAGAACACCGTGAATTCATTGTCCCAGGAAGGGGAAACTTTATTGACACATTCCTGGGGTCAGATACATCACATGATCACACTGACAGAACCACAGGCACATAGACACAGGCAACAGAGCATGCACAATGTCGGCACTAGTACAGTGTATATCCACCTTTCGCAGCAATGCAGGCTGCTATTCTCCCATGGAGACGATCGTAGAGAT
Organism: Schistocerca nitens; assembly: GCF_023898315.1. Taxonomy (NCBI): domain Eukaryota; kingdom Metazoa; phylum Arthropoda; class Insecta; order Orthoptera; family Acrididae; genus Schistocerca; species Schistocerca nitens. The sequence goes on from NC_064618.1 coordinate 583,403,921, forward strand.
GCTGGATGTAGTCCTGTGGAACGGCTTGCCATGCCATTTCCACCTGGCGCCTCAGTTGGACCAGCGTTCGTGCTGGACGTGCAGACCGCGTGAGACGACGCTTCATCCAGTCCCAAACATGCTCAATGGGGGACAGATCCGGAGATCTTGCTGGCCAGGGTAGTTGACTTACACCTTCTAGAGCACGTTGGGTGGCACGGGATACATGCGGACGTGCATTGTCCTGTTGGAACAGCAAGTTCCCTTGCCGGTCTAGGAATGGTAGAACGATGGGTTCGATGACGGTTTGGATGTACCGTGCACTATTCAGTGTCCCCTCGACGATCACCAGTGGTGTACGGCCAGTGTAGGAGATCGCTCCCCACACCATGATGCCGGGTGTTGGCCCTGTGTGCCTCGGTCGTATGCAGTCCTGATTGTGGCGCTCACCTGCACGGCGCCAAACACGCATACGACCATCATTGGCACCAAGGCATAAGCGACTCTCATCGCTGAAGACGACACGTTTCCATTCGTCCCTCCATTCACGCCTGTCGCGACACCACTGGAGGCGGGCTGCACGATGTTGGGGCGTGAGCGGAAGACGGCCTAACGGTGTGCGGGACCGTAGCCCAGCTTCATGGAGACGGTTGCGAATGGTCCTCGCCAATACCCCAGGAGCAACAGTGTCCCTAATTTGCTGGGAAGTGGCGGTGCGGTCCCCTACGGCACTGCGTAGGATCCTACGGTCTTGGCGTGCATCCGTGCGTCGCTGCGGTCCGGTCCCAGGGCGACGGGCACGTGCACCTTCCGCCGACCACTGGCGACAACATCGATGTACTGTGGAGACCTCACGCCCCACGTGTTGAGCAATTCGGCGGTACGTCCACCCGGCCTCCCGCATGCCCACTATACGCCCTCGCTCAAAGTCCGTCAACTGCACATACGGTTCACGTCCACGCTGTCGCGGCATGCTACCAGTGTTAAAGACTGCGATGGAGCTCCGTATGCCACCGCAAACTGGCTGACACTGACGGCGGCGGTGCACAAATGCTGCGCAGCTAGCGCCATTCGACGGCCAACACCGCGGTTCCTGGTGTGTCCGCTGTGCCGTGCGTGTGATCATTGCTTGTACAGCCCTCTCGCAGTGTCCGGAGCAAGTATGGTGGGTCTGAAACACCGGTGTCAATGTGTTCTTTTTTCCATTTCCAGGAGTGTATTTGACGGAGCAAAAAACGTGATTAATCGGAAAAGGCTACTTAGTGGACGTCCAGTTGCGGTATTGGCATACAAATTCAAGACTTCATTGCTGATGAACAGCAGTCAGTGTAACTGCATGAACTAGGCACCTACTGTGGAGGCCCATACGGTCGTTGAGGAGACGCTGGTAATAGTCCTTTGGTTCAGATGGGCGGTCATCTGCTAAACAGTTGCACGCGTGTTCGGCCGTACATGTCTCCACAGCCGTCGTTCACCCCTGTCATCTATGACGTACTTTGCACCATCGTTTCCTCGTTGGATAGCGCCATTTTGCCATGAACTGTATTCTCTAACCACAGCTGCACATGAACGCTTTACAAACAGAGCTGTTTTGGAAATTCTTCCACCCTTGGCCCCAAAGCCAATGATGATGCCCTTTTCGACGTCAGATAAAACGCTCAGATTCCGCATTACGATACGATTGCACTGTTTTCCGTATCCCCCTCTACATACTTTACATTCTATCCACTGCTAGTGCTGACACCTATCGTCTGTGAGTGGTTATTGCACTTTGACGTCGATCGCAGGTGGTGGTAACAAGTGGTAGTGGTAAGTTCCTATGGGACCACACTGCTGAGGTCATCGGTCTCTAGGCTTTCACACTACTTAATCTGACTTAAACTAACTTAGGCCACGCGTGGTAGCCTCGCGGATTGAGGCGCCTTGCCACGGTTCGCGCTGCTTCTCCCTCGGAAGTTCGAGTCCTCCCTCAGGCATGGGCGTGTGTATTGTCCGTAGCGTAAGTTAGTTTTAGATTAAGTAGTTTGTAAGCCTAGGAATCGATGACCTCAGCAGATTGGTCCCATAGGAACTTACCACGAACTTCCAAAATTTAAACTAAGTTACACCAAGGGCAACACACACAGCCATGCCTGAGGGAGGACTTGAACCTCCGACGGGGGGAGCCGCGTGAACTGTGGCAATGCGACCTAGACAGTGCAGCTACCCAGCGCGGCTGGCGGTAACATTAAGGTGAGTGGTCATTGTACTACACTCATGCTCATAAATTAAGGATAATGCTGATACATGGTGAAACAACGCTCTGGTGGGCGGTTTGCGGGTTTAAATCACCTCGGAGTATGACCATGCGGTTCATTTGACCTGCGGTCGTTGCACGGTGGCGCTGACAGCAGTCCATAGACGCAGAGGTGTGTTGGTGGATGTCAGAGTACGGTGCAGTGAATAAGTGTGCAGACGTTTCCAGACGTGCTAATAGTGGCTGTGTGTTGAAAATGGCTCAAAGAACACATATTGATAACGTTATGAGGGGTAGAGTACTAGGGCGACTGGAGCCTGGTCAAACACAGCAGGTTGTAGCACGGAACCTCCGTGTGCCACAAAGTGTGATCTTAAGATTATGGCAGCGATTCCAGCAGACAGGAAACGTGTCCAGGCGCTACAGTACAGGACGTCCACAGTCTACAACGCCACAAGAAGACTGATATCTCACCATCAGTGCGCGCAGATGGCCACGGAGTATTGCTCGGGACCTTACCACAGCCACTGGAACAGTTGTCTCCAGACACACAGTATACAGACGACTGAACAGACATGGTTTCTTCGCCCGGAGACCTGCAAGGTGCATTCCACTGAACCCGGGTCACAGGAGAGCCCGTAAAGCCTGGTGTCAAAAACACAGTACATGGTCATTGGAACAGTGGTCCCAGGTTATGTTATCGTACGAGTCCAGGTATAGTCTGAACAGTGATTCACACCGGGTTTTCATCTGGCGTGAACCAGATACCAACCCCTTAATGTCCTTGCAAGGGACCTGTATGGAGGTCGTGGTTTGATGGTGTGGGGTGTGATTATGATTGGTGCACGTACAATATGGTTCAAATGGCTCTGAGCACTATGTGACTTAATATTTGAGGTCATCAGTCCCCTAGAACTTAGAACTACTTAAACCTAACCTAAGGACATCACACAGATCCCTGCCCGAGGCAGGATTCGAACCTGCGACGGTAGCGGTCGCGCGGTTCCAGACTGAAGCGCCTAGAACTGCTCGGCCACACCGGCCGCCGGTGCACGGACACCCCTGCATGTCTTTAATAGAGAAACTGTAATAGGTGAAGCTTTTGTATGTCCATCCTTTTAGCAGAACATCTCAGTTGACAGTTGATGGTAGCAGGGCTGACACGTAAGTTTCAGATTATCTGCGAATCCAGTAATGCTGGTAACTGATGGGTTGTGCATGGGGATCGTATCAACCTGTGCCGCATCATAACAGCCTGAAGAAGACGCAATGAAGCGTCGAAACAGGTAGCGACAAAATAAAATAAAATCGTAAGGACGGCTTTAGATGCTTTTATTTTTTGTCACGGTGTAACAGGTCAGGGGTGCTATGGGTTCCACCTTCCTCCTGATAGATAACGCACGGCCCCACCGAGCTGCCATCGCGGAGGAGTACCTTGAAACAGAATATATCAGGTGTTGGTGTGGCCTGCCTGTTCTCCAGACCAAAACCCCATCGAGCACGTCTGGGATGCTCTCGGCCGACGTATCGCTGCACGTCTTGAAACCCCTAGGACACTTCAGGAGCTCCGCCAAGCACTGGTGCAAGAACGGGAGGTTATACACCAGCAGCTGCTCGACCGTCTGATCCAGAATATACCTACCCGTTGGGCCGGCCGAAGTGGCCGTGCGGTTAAAGGCGCTGCAGTCTGGAACCGCAAGACCGCTACGGTCGCAGGTTCGAATCCTGCCTCGGGCATGGATGTTTGTACTGTCCTTAGGTTAGTTAGGTTTAACTTGTTCTAAGTTCTAGGGGACTAATGACCTCAGCAGTTGAGTCCCATAGTGCTCAGAGCCATTTGAACCATTTTGAACCTACCCGTTGTGCGGCCTGTGTACGTGTGCATGGTGGTCACATCCCATATTGATGTCGGGGTACATGCGCAGGAAACAGTGGCGTTTAGCAGCACATGTGTTTCGGGACGATTTTCTCAACTTATCACCAATACCGTGGACATACAGATCTGTGTCGTGTGCGTTCCCTATGTGCCCATGCTATCAGCGCCAGTTTTGTGTAGTGCCACATTAAGTGGCACCACATTCTGCAATTATCCTTAATTTATGAGCATGAGTGTAGTATGAGGGCGCCACGGCTTAACGTGGGATCCTCACCATGTGTCGTACCTGGCGAATATTTGTATGATTGAGAGGTAAGAGCTAGGTTAAAGCCATACTCAAATATTGCAGGTCTTGACCGAAATTCGACCAGCGACCTTCCACTTTCTAGGAATAAGCTTTAGAACTATACCACTAGACTCAACTAAAAAACAAATAGCAATATTCATTTGAAGGCAGCTCCACAATTCAAGACGCTACTGAATGAGCAAATCTACTTCACTTTAGGTGCATTACAGAAGTTTTAATGAGCTTCTCCACTAACAAACTTCACTTTTAAAATTGTAATCAGACGAGAAGCGCCAGTCCAATCAACGTTTTAGAGCGCACGAATGCAAGCACGCTCCAAATCTGCATGCGATAAACGCATTACAGACCAGAAAAGCGCGGCGGTAGAAGAAAAGACCTGGGAGTTACCTTAAATTTGTTTATCGTGCCTGGGGTCGAATAAACAACGCGAGGTAAATAACGCTATTTCCGGCCGCAATATGCGTTCCGCGAGACACCATGTTTTCCCGGTGGTCCTGCACGCCAAACGGGCCGGAGCGTGGCAGTGCGCGGCGAAGTTAATGCGGCGTGTGAATATTTATACGTTTGTTTTGCGGCGCGTCTCTCGGGAGACGCCACGGCCCGCTTTCCACCCGGTCGGCGCTGATCGTTACAGGCGGGACGCGCTTTCCCGGTCGCTCACGTGGGGAGCCCTCCAGGCGCGGCCACTTACTATTGCTGCCAGAGTGTCTATGCGGTCTCCCGCTCACTAATCACTCTGAAAACGGGCACGCGACGGTTCACAAACTCTCTTCCGATATGTCCAGCACATGATGATTACAAATTGCTGAACGATTTCCCTGGTGTTGTTGTTGCCTGCAGTCGGAGACAGGTTTGATGCAGCTGCCCACGCTACTCAATCCTGTGCAAGCCTCTTCGTCTGCGAATAACTACTGTGACCTGCTTACTGTATTCATCTCTGTCTCCCTCTACAATTTTTAACTACCCACGCTTCCACCCAGTACTAAATCAGCGATCCTCTGATGCCTTCGAACGCGTCCTATCAACAGACGCATCCTTTTAGTCAAGCTGTGCCCGCGCATTGTGACGGTCCGCGCGGCTGCCCCCGTCGGACATTCGAGTCCTCCCTCGGGCATGGGTGTGTGTGTTGTGCTTAGCGTAAGTTAGTTTAAGTTAGATTAAGTAAAATTTCCAAATTTCAAGCTGTGCCACAACTTTTTTTATACCCTAATTTTAGTCAGTACCCCCTCATCAGTTACAAAATTTTAGCACCTAATCTTCAGCATTGTTCTTTATTATCACATTTGAAAACTTGCTAGTCTCTTTTTGTCCGAGATGTTTATTGCCCACATTTCATTTGCGTACAGGGTAACACTGCAGACAAAACCTTAAAACAGAAAAGGCTTCCTAACACTTAAATCTACATGACGATAACGCGATGATGTTACCAACTTTCTGGGATGATTGAGAAATGTAAATGTGTCAACTTGAGGTGAGGGACCCTGGACCGGAAACTACAGAGTCGAAAACTATAAGTGAAAATCGTTCTAATACCCCTTACAGTGGACATCTTTTACCAAAAGCTCTTTGTTTTTCATAGTTTTGGAGGAATAATGTGGGCCAAAAAGAAAAAGAATGGTCAGCAAACATGGGTTTTAAAATTTATACCTTAAGAGATAAGGGCACTTGTTCAGTAGAAGATATATATTTCGCAGTGGCGAAGATGAAGAAGTGGTTTGTGGTCTTAATGTATGCACTTTAAGCCCTTTGTTTTGTTCCATACTATCACATTTGAATGTTGCCTGTCCTACATTCTTACCAACAGCAGCACCGGTACTTGTATTTCATTGTCAGAACTACCAGAACTATTTTCGCAAGCAACTTTCGAATAGGTCGCTTCTGGAAGTGGGTACCTTATCTCAAATTGATATATTTATCCTTATCCATCAGCCCTGAAAGTTTATAACATCACGAAGTCATTTAGTCTATTCGATGTTAACAAATTTCTCTCCTTCACAAACGCTTTTCTTGCCATTGCCCGTCTGCATTACATATCCTCTCTACTTAGCCCATAATCTGTTGCTTTACTGCCCAAATAGCACAACTCATCTACTACTTTAGCGTCGCATTTCCTAATTTAATTTCCACAGCATCTACTGATTTAATTGGACTACATTCCGTTACCCTTGTTTTGCTTTTGTTGATGTTCGTATATTACGATACATCTTCCAGAACAGGTGACGGAGTTTCTACTCAGGGGATTGGTTTCGACTTTGGTCTTTCTGTTTCATAATGCAGTAATTCAAAAAGAAGTATTTTCACCAACACCTGTGAATTAACATTTAACAGATCACCATGGGATCACACGCAGTGACAGAAATTACTTTTCAAAGGTGCGGATCGCAGGGCAGAGGAAGAGGGTCTCATGATACTCCCTCCCAGCTCAAGGAAAATTTCCATCACAACTTAAATAAAATTTTATTAAAAGCGTTTATTTTGTCACAAAAGTCAATTTGCAAAATCTCAGCTTGCTTCAGCAGAATGAGATGGAATGAAAACCACAATAGTTTAGACAATGGTGAAGATCTATGGAAAATTATAAGCCGTTCCTAATACCGGGCAACTTTTGTTCCTTTAATTTTAGTACCCTTGTCAAGGGTCAGCGTGTTTGATTAGTAGTCAAAACGTCCTCGGTCCTGGGTTCGCATCCCACCACCGCTTCAGTTATGAATAAAAATCATCGCCGTTGGCAGCAGAAGACTTCGGGCATATGAAGCTACCCTCATTCTTCTAACGGTGTAGTTAAAGAGAGCGGAGGAGCGGACGGACGTTCAGGGCACTCACTTGTCCTTGGGGTGGGAAACTACCCGTAAATGCGGAAGAATCAGTTGGGATCAACGCTATGAGATACAGAAAGCAATGGAAACCACTGCATTAAAGACATATAATGTGTATCCACAAGACATGTGCCCTATAACTGAAAAAGCGTCATGATGATCTCTCCATTTGGCAAAAGTTTTCGGGATAGTCGCCCCTTCGGATCTCCGGAAGGGGACAGTCAAGGGGCAAGTGACAATCAGAAAAAAAATTGAATAACCAATGAAAGTATAACGAGTCGGGGCGTGGAATATAGAAAACTTGAACGTGGTAGGGAAGCTATAAAATCTGAAAAGGGGAAATGCAAAGGTGGTGGTGGTGGCGGTGGGGGGGGGGGGGGGGTTATTGAAGTAAAACGGAAAGAAGACAAGGATTTCTGGTCAGATGGGCATAGAGTAATATCAATAACAACAGAAAATGTTATAGCGGGCGCAGGATTCGTTACGAATCGAAAGGTAGGGCAGCGAGTGAGCAGTTCAGTGATACGTTTGCTCTCATCAGAATCGACAGCAAATCAACACCAACCACGGTAGTTCAGGTATACGTGTCAACGTCGCATGCTGATGATGCAGAGAAGAGAAATTATATGAATATATTGAACGGGTAGTTCAGTACGTAAAGGTAGATGAAACTCTACACTGAAGTGCCAAGGAAACTGACACACCTGCCTAATATCGCGTAGGGCCTCTGTGAGCACACAGAAGTGCCGCAACACGACGTGGCGTGGACTCGACTAATGTCTGAAGTGGTGCTTGAGGGAACTGACACCATGAATAAAATCCGTAAGAGTATGATGGGGTGGAGATCTCTTTTAAACAGCACATTGAAAGGCATCCCAGATATGATCAATAATGTGCGTGTCTGGAGAGTTTGGTGGTAAACGGAATTGTAAGCTAATAAGACTGTTCCTGGAGCCACTCTGTAGCAATTTTGGACGTGTGGGGTGTCTCATTGTCCTGCTGGAATCGCCCAAGTCTAATAGACATGAATGGATGCAGGTGATCAGACAGGATGCTTACGTACGTGTCACCTGTCAGTCATATCTACACGTATCAGGGGTCTCATATCTCTCCAATTGCACACATCCCACACCATTACATAACCTCCACCAGCTTGAATAGCCCCTGCTGACATGCAGGGTCCATGGTTTCATGAGGTTGTCTCCATCCCCGTACACGTCCATCCGATCGATACAATTTGAAACGAGATTCGTCCGACCATGTAACGTTCCCAGTCGTCAGCAGTCCAGTGTCGGTGCTGACGGCCCCAGGCGAGGCGTAAAACTTTGTGTCGTGCAGTCATCAGGGGTACACGAGTTGGCCTTCGGTTCCGAAAGCCCGTATCGATGATTTTTCGTTGAATCTTTCGCACGCTGACACTTGTTGATGGACCAGCCTTGAAATCAGCAGCAGTTTGCGGAAGGGTTGCGCTTCTGTCAGGTTGTACGATTCTCTTCAGTCAGGTACTTGTCTTACATAGGCATTGCCGGTCGCAGCTCCGTGTTCTGCCTGTTTACATATCTCTGTTTCTGAGTACGCATGCCTTTACCAGTTTCTTTGGTGCTTCAGTCTAGTAGTCATGGGGATTAGAACGATGTTATATCAGAGGGAGTAGAAGAGAGGGTTACGAGATAATATCGGCTTGTTACTACGAATACGAGAAGAAAAAGGCAAACTCAGTTCTGTAATCAATTTTAGCTAGTAATAACGAATGGTCCGTTAAAGAATGACAGGAGGAGGAGGTACACTTTGAAATGTCCGAGTGGTACGGGAAGAGTTCTGTTACATTACATCAAGGTCAGACGAAGACTCCAAAATCACATACTGGAATGAACAGCATACTCAGGAGCAGATATAAAGTGAGTTCACAATTTAGTAGTGATGAACAGTAGGCTGAAGTTGAAGAGACTAGTCAGGAAAAATAATTGCACAAATAGGTGGGACACGGAAGTACTAAGGTGCGAGGAGATGCGCCTGAAGTTCTCTGAGGCTATAGATACTTCGATAAGGAATAGCTCAATGAGGAGTTCAGCTGAAGAGGAATGGACATCTCTAAAAAGGGCAGTCACAGAAGCTGGAAATAAAAATATAGGTAAAAAGAAGGTAATTGCGAAGAGACCATGGATAACAGAAGAAATACTTCAGTTGATTGATAAAAGAAGGAAGTACACAAATGTTCAGGGAAATTCAGGAATACCATAATACAAATTTTCCCTGAGGAAGTAAATAAATAAGAGTTGCAGGTAAGCTAGGACGAAATGGTGGCATGAAAAATGTGAATAAATCGAAAAAGAAATGTCGGAAGGACTGTCTCAGCATATAGAAAACTCAAAACAACCGTCGGTGAAAATAAACGTAAATATGGAAACATGAAGAGTGCAATGGCAATTTCACTGTTAAATGCAGATGAGTGAGCGGATACGTGGAAAGAATATGTTGAAGTCCTTTACGAGCGGGAAGATTTGTCTAACGGCATGATATAAGAAGAGTCAGGAGTTGACAGGGAAGGGATAGGGGAACCACTATTAAAATCAGAATTTAAAAGCGCTTTGGGAGACTTAAGATCGAATAAGGCAGAAGCGATAGTTAACATTCCATCAGAATTTGTAAAATAATTTGGGGAAGTGAGAATAAAACGACTATTCACGTTGGTGTGTAGAATGTAGACTCTGGCGAGATACCATATGACTTTCGGAAAAATATTATCCGCACAATTCGGAAGACAGCAAGAGCCGACAAAAGCAAGAATTTTCACATCATGAACATAACAGCTCATGCATCGAAGTTGCGGACAAGAATAGTATACACAGGATGGAAAAGAAAATTGTGGACGTGTTAGATGACGAACAGTTTGGCTTTAGGAAAGGTGAAGGCACCAGAGAGGCAGTTCTGACGTTTCGGTTGATAATGGAAGCAAGACCACAGAAAAATCAAAACACATTCATAGGATTTATTTGACTCAGAAAAAGCGTTCGACAATGTCAAATGGTGCAAGATGTTCGAAATTCTGAGGAAAATAGGGATAAGCTTTAGGAAGAGACTGGTAACAATCCACATGTACAAGGTGGAGTAATAAGATTGGAAGACCAACAACGAAGTATTCAGATTAAAAAGTATGTAAGACAGGATGTAGTCTTCACCCCTACTGTTCATTCTATACATCGAAGAAGCAATGACGAAAATAAAATCAACCTTCAAGAGTAGAACTCAGATTTAAGGTGATCGGATATCAGTGATAAAATTCGCGGATGACATTGCTATCGTCAGTGGAAATGCAGGACTATTACAGGATATGCTGAATGGAATGGGTAGTCTAATGAGAACAGAATGTGGATTGAGAGTTGATCGAAGAAAGACAAAAGTAATGAGAAGTAGCAGAAATGAGAATAGCGAGAAACTTAACATCAGGAGTGATGTCACGAAGTAATTGAAGTTAAGGAATTCTGCTATCTAGACATCAAAATAACCAATGACGGACGTAGCAAGGACTGGTACTGGCAAAAAGGCATTCCTGCCCAGAGACGGCTACTAGTATCAAATGTAGGTCTTAATTTGTGGAAGAAATTGCTGAGAATGTACGGTTGGAGCAAAGCGCTGTATGGTAGTGAAACATGAGCTGTGAGGAAACGGAAACAGAAGAGAATGGAAGCAACTGAGATGTGGTGTTACAGAAGAATGTTGAAAATTAGGTTGACTGATAAGGTAAGGAATGAGGACCTTCTGCGCAGAATCGCAGAGGAAAGGAATGTGTGGAAAATACTGACAAGGCGAAGGGACGGGATGACAGGATATCTGTTAAGACATCAGGGAATGACGCCCGTCATACTAGAGGGAGCTATAGAGGGTAAAAACAGGAAGACTGAGATTGGACTACATCCTGCAAATAACTGACGACGTAGGTTGATAGTTCTGCTCTGAAATGAAGAGGTTACAGGAGAGGAATTCGTGGCGGGTCGCATCAACCCAATCAGAATACTCATGTGTGTAAAAAAAAAGAGAAAGAAAAGAATAAAAAGAAATGCGAGCCACACACGACGATGCCAGTGCGCCACTCCACAGAAAGCTTAAAGACCTGGCCAGAAGTAAAGACTTGGCAGCGTCTTTCAGCGTCGGGGGACGCCACACAGGAAGCGGTTCCCACAGAGCGGCTGATGGTGGTACAAGAGGAAAATGAGTTTTTCGAACTTGTTGGTCTAAAAATTACTGTGTGTAAATGAAACAAAACTACGTCAACTTCCGTAATTAGTTTTTCGGCAGAGATTCTCTTCTTCTTTAAAAAAAATTATAAACCGCTTCTTTCGGATTTGTGCGTTTTTGTCGGTATAAGATACTTCTCATACGGTTCTGAGGAAAGTAATTGGCACAAAAAGTTGATATTTCGATATGTTATAGTTTCACATTATATCTTGATGAAGAAGTGTCTGTTATGTCGATGTTAGTCATAGTTACTGTGACACCTACTTTCCAACTACTATGTAGCACGAATTTGGAAGGGTTTGCAGTGAAAAATGTAGTCGCTAGCTACTTGACGTTTAGTTAGTTTTAGATGATGATACGTTGCTGCAGAAAAAACAATGTTCTGCTGCTAGATACTTCGCATGGCAGAGGAGTGGGCCAGCAGCTGCAGAAAGTGTTGAGGTGTGAGTACCAAGTCTCCAGCATTGTGAAACCTGTTGCATAATTGGGTCAGTTGACTGTTGGCGTAAGGGAGTTATGTAGGAATTTTAGGAAAGTGTATCAGGTAGTGATTGTGGGTGAGTAGTCTTGATAGTGAAGGGGAGTATGGCGTAGATGGTAACGTGGTAAAGATAGTAACTCAAACTGATGCACACTTCTTGCAGCTGTTTCAGCGTCATGATCGGCCCCATCTTTATGCTGCTGTTAGGCTTATTAACATGGGGCTGGAGAAGACGTTGATGACAGAGGGCATGGCTCACATTGCATTGGTGCCAGTTGAGTCTATCAATAGATGGGGTTTCATTAGGCACGGCCTGCACCTCAATAGGTATGGGAAGGGGAGGCTGGCGTAGCTTGTACGTGACAGTGTAGTGGGTGGTGGGTGGTGGTGGGATCACGCATGGAAAAATTCCTGTAGTAGTTGGTGTTAGAGCTGCACCTTTTTTTTAGATTGAAATCAGCTGATTACAGCGGACGTCATGTTTCCGAGTAGAGAAGGAATTATCATATTTCATTAAAATATTCGAGGTATTAGAGATAAAGTTAGTGAACTGTTCATAGATGTTATTCTGAAATTATTGGTGTATCGGAGGACCCCTTAAATAAACTGACAACTCAGGGGCTTCCTTTACCAGGATACAGATTAGCTGGATGTTTTTCAAGGAGTTCCTTGCGGCGAGGGGGAGTACCATGTACGTAAAAAACAGTATTCCGTTTGAGTCCATAGACGTATCACGGCACGCACGGAACAGATATTTGAATGTTGTGCAGGGCAACTGAATTTAGTGAAATTAAATTTCTAATTGATGTTATTTATAAATTCTGACTTCAGACAATTTATGCTTAAGCTAGAGAGGGTTCTTGTTTCACTTTATAGGAAATACCAAAAGTCAGTTATATGTGGGGACTTGAATATTAATTTTGTATATGATTGTGCAAGAAAAAGGATGTTGGAATATCTCCCAAATTCATACGATCTAATGCAGGCTGTGTTTTGTTTTGCAACGAGGATATAGTGGAACAGTAGCAAACCATAGACAATATTTTTATTCATTTTTCGTTACTAGATGGGTATTCTACTAGTGAAAGAGTGAATGGATTTTCAGACCGTGATGCACGAATTTCAACACTAAAATGTTTTTTTTTTTTCACTCAAACAAATGTCATATGTAATTCCCAATTATGTAGAAAAGGTAATCCAATGGCAATAAAGAGTTTTTTAAACCTCGTTAAGGAACGAGAGTGGCAGTATGTTTATAGTGCAGATAACATAGATGACAAATATAATGCTATTCTTAACACATTTCTGATGCCCTTTGAAAGTTGCTTTCCGTTAGACCGTTGTAAACAAGGTACTAGCAGTAAAATACAGCCTGGGTGGCTGACTAATGGGATGAGGATATCAGGTTGATCAAAGTGGGAATTATATCAAAATGTTAGAAGTAGTAACAATCGAGCTACAGTAGCCCATTAAAGGAAGTTTCTGGCCAACAGCACAAGACCGACGATATAAAGTCAGCAAATATGTTTCTGTTACTGATAAGTCAGATATATGTACAGTATTTATCAACCACTTTCTGGGCATTGCTGGTGAATTAAACAAAATCTTAGTTTCTGCACTAAATCATATGACTCCCTTGGAAAACGCTTTTTCGAGACAGATGTCTGAAATATTCCTCTGTGATACTAACAAGGGGAGACTGAATCAATAATTAAATCACTGAAGGCAAAGGACTCTCATGGATATGATGGAGTACGTAGCAGAATACTAAAGTACTGTGTTGCACATCTTAGCCCTATACTTAGGCATATTTGAAAATGTTTCCTTTAAGAAGGGTCAGTTTCCTGAACGATTAAAGTACTTAGCAGTAAAGTCGCTTTATAAAAAGGCAGAAACAAATTTAGAACTATTTCTGTGCCAACAGAGTTTGCTGAAGTTCGTGTAAAGGCTGTGTATGTAAGGATAATTGATCATTTTATTTCACATAATAATGCACAGTTCGGTTTTAGAAGCTGTTTAGCAACTGAAAATGTTATATTCTCTTTCCTCTGTGAGGTACTGTATAGATTAAACAAAAGGTTTCGAACGCTAGGCATCTTTTTCGATTTAATTAAGGAATTAAGGCGTTTGAGTGTGTTGATCACAAAATATTGCTCCAGAAGTTCGACCTTTATGGAATACGGGGAGTAGCTCACAATTGGTTCACCTCTTACTTTAATATCAGACAGCAAAAGATCATTCTCCACTGTGCTGAGAATAGCTATGATGTGGGATCTGAGTGGGGGCATGTTTAATTGGGGGTGGGGGGGGGGGTGCCCCAGGGATCGGTGCTGGAGTCACTCCTCTTTCTTATTTATACAAAAGACATGCCCTCTAGTCTTATAAGTGTTTCTAAAATATTTCTGTTTGCTGATGACACTAGCTTGGTAGTAAAGGATATTATGTGAAATGTTGCCACTAATTCAAATAGTGCACTTCAAGACATAACTTCATGGCATGTAGAAAATAAACTAACGCTAAAACACAGTTATAAGTAGGCTGTTTAGGTTATTATGTTGGTGACGCCACGTAGCGCTCTGTATGAAAATCACTGACTGTGCTGTGTGCAGTCTGTGGCTGGTTGGACTCATTGTTGGAATATTCGCTTGTGTAGTGTGAACAGCGCGTAGCGTTTGTGCAGTTGGTGAACCGCCAGCAGTGGTGGATGTGGAGAGAGAGAGAGAGAGAGAGAGAGAGAGAGAGAGAGAGATGCCAGAGTTTTGAGTGGACGAGCTGGACGTGTGTCCGTCAGAAAAAAGGAAATATGTTTAATTGGATGTCACAAATATCAAAATCTTTCATGTACTAACTATGCATATCAGTAGTTAGTGCTTTCACTAGTTAGAATCATTTATTTAGCTGGCAGTATTGGCGCTCGCTGTATTGCAGTAATTCGAGTAACGAAGATATTTGTGAGGAAAGTGATTCATGAAAGGTATATGTTATTGTTAGTCAGGGCCATTATTTTGTGGGGATTATTGAAAGTCATATTGCATTGCGCTAAAAAATATTGTGTCAGTTTAGTGATGACCAGAATAAATAAAGAGAGAACTTCAGTATTTTAAACATAGCTGCGCTACAGCAACGGTTCTACGTCAAGAAATTAAAAAACAGCCGACCAGTTGCAAAGGATAAAGCAATCTTTACCTAGGTTTCAACCGATATAAATCGGTCTTCTTCAGAAGACGGCCTAGGGACAAGGAACATCATAATTTATAATCAAGGTAAAATACATGAGTCAAGAAAACAGTATAACATATATTAGGAGAATTTCATATTATAACATGTGAGAAGGATTGCTGATACTTACAGTTTTACATTTAATTGGAGTGAAGTATCATAGTCATTTTTACAAACATTTACATAACTCAGTTAATTCAAATAAAACATAGCCCTGACAACAGGGTTTGTCAACCATATAAAAATTAAGAACATATTAGTTGGAGAGCGCATGGGCGACTGAGTAAAATCGGCCAGCGTAGTAGCGCTGCGGCCAAGGCAGGTGGCGCTCAGGTCGCAAACTATTTGCCGATTGGCGTACTGAAGTAACAAGATAAGTATCAATTATTAAATGCATCTTTAGATAAAGTTACAAAAATAAAGAAAATCATTTACCACTCCCATTGTGACATTCTGGGAGTTACAGGAACAATCACGTAGAACATTCATCAAAAAAGGCAAGTGGCGCTTTCGCCGTATGTAATATGTAGTGGCATATACAGCCAGAATGTAAAAGTTATATTACCATAATAGTGAAGCACATAGGATGTATATAGTGGAAAATTTTTTAAGAAATATCGTAATGGCTCTTAAGTAATAATTAAGAAAACTGGGCCACAATCCAGTTAATACATGTGTTGAAATGCGAAAGAATATTACAAAAAGGCCCGTATAGTGGCAGTCATACATCGTGAGAAAATACATTATATAATGGGCAGTGAGCCTAAAGATAAGAAATTGCATTATAGCTTCATGAGGAAATAGAGTACTGAGATCATTATAGCTTTCTGAGGAAATAGAGTACTGAGGTTACTAGGATTTATGTTAAATATGAAACAGTACGGGTTTAAAGCCCTCGAAAAATTGTTTACAAGAAAGGTTCAGCTGATCATTCAGTATATTGCCGTCTTTGAGCTCAAGATGTTTAAAAATAAATAGCTCTTCCCACAGATCTAGTCTCCGTCCTTTGACTTCTCTGTGTAGGATAACCGTGTCTTCTAACTGTTTAGGTGTATGGCCGGCTACCAAGAGGTGTTCAGCAAAAGTAGAGTTGCGAATATTCATTCCTTTTTTACCTAATAGATGCTCTTTATATCGTGTTTTTACGGCTCTGCCTGTTTGACCAATGTAATATGAGGGGCAGTTATTACAGGTTAGCTTGTAAATACCTGAATTAGAAAACCAATCCCTGGTAATCTCTATTGACTGTATAAGATTTCTTTTTAAACTGTTATTTGTAGAGAAAGAGACGTTACAGTTATATTTTTTATTTAGAAGACGTTTGATCCTATAGGATATGTTGCCTAAGAAGGGGATGGAAATAAATCTTTTAGCTTCTGTGGTATCTGTTGGGAGGTTATTTCTTAAAGTTGAGCAATTTTGGGAAATTTTCTTATTGAGCAGGTAATCGATCATATTCTGGTTGTACCCATTATTGACCGCAATAGTTTTGATGACACTCAGTTCCTTTTTTTGGGCCGCAGGTGATAGAGGAGTGGTTACCATTCGATGAAAGCGCATAAACTAGCATTTTTTCATTCCGCCATTCATCGAATGGTAACCACTCCTCTATCACCTGCGGCCCAAAAAAAGGAACTGAGTGTCATCAAAACTATTGCGGTCAATAATGGGTACAACCAGAATATGATCGATTACCTGCTCAATAAGAAAATTTCCCAAAATTGCTCAACTTTAAGAAATAACCTCCCAACAGATACCACAGAAGCTAAAAGATTTATTTCCATCCCCTTCTTAGGCAACATATCCTATAGGATCAAACGTCTTCTAAATAAAAAATATAACTGTAACGTCTCTTTCTCTACAAATAACAGTTTAAAAAGAAATCTTATACAGTCAATAGAGATTACCAGGGATTGGTTTTCTAATTCAGGTATTTACAAGCTAACCTGTAATAACTGCCCCTCATATTACATTGGTCAAACAGGCAGAGCCGTAAAAACACGATATAAAGAGCATCTATTAGGTAAAAAAGGAATGAATATTCGCAACTCTACTTTTGCTGAACACCTCTTGGTAGCCGGCCATACACCTAAACAGTTAGAAGACACGGTTATCCTACACAGAGAAGTCAAAGGACGGAGACTAGATCTGTGGGAAGAGCTATTTATTTTTAAACATCTTGAGCTCAAAGACGGCAATATACTGAATGATCAGCTGAACCTTTCTTGTAAACAATTTTTCGAGGGCTTTAAACCCGTACTGTTTCATATTTAACATAAATCCTAGTAACCTCAGTACTCTATTTCCTCAGAAAGCTATAATGATCTCAGTACTCTATTTCCTCATGAAGCTATAATGCAATTTCTTATCTTTAGGCTCACTGCCCATTATATAATGTATTTTCTCACGATGTATGACTGCCACTATACGGGCCTTTTTGTAATATTCTTTCGCATTTCAACACATGTATTAACTGGATTGTGGCCCAGTTTTCTTAATTATTACTTAAGAGCCATTACGATATTTCTTAAAAAATTTTCCACTATATACATCCTATGTGCTTCACTATTATGGTAATATAACTTTTACATTCTGGCTGTATATGCCACTACATATTACATACGGCGAAAGCGCCACTTGCCTTTTTTGATGAATGTTCTACGTGATTGTTCCTGTAACTCCCAGAATGTCACAATGGGAGTGGTAAATGATTTTCTTTATTTTTGTAACTTTATCTAAAGATGCATTTAATAATTGATACTTATCTTGTTACTTCAGTACGCCAATCGGCAAATAGTTTGCGACCTGAGCGCCACCTGCCTTGGCCGCAGCGCTACTACGCTGGCCGATTTTACTCAGTCGCCCATGCGCTCTCCAACTAATATGTTCTTAATTTTTATATGGTTGACAAACCCTGTTGTCAGGGCTATGTTTTATTTGAATTAACTGAGTTATGTAAATGTTTGTAAAAATGACTATGATACTTCACTCCAATTAAATGTAAAACTGTAAGTATCAGCAATCCTTCTCACATGTTATAATATGAAATTCTCCTAATATATGTTATACTGTTTTCTTGACTCATCATCTAGAGGGTTGGATCCCCTCCTTCGAAAGCGTCAGATTGCAAAGCCTGGGCTACTCTCAGGGTGGAATCTCCGTCTTCGAAGATTGTGTGTTTTGTCTGTGTGCCCGCCGCTTGTTGCTGTCGCTGTTCGTCCGTCCGTCCGCCTGCCTGCCTGCCTGCCTGCCTGCCTGCTCGCTGTCCATCGCCGTCGTCGTAACTGCCTGCCTGCTCGCTGTCCATCGCCGTCGTCGTAACCGCTGCCGCCGCCGCCGCCGCCTGCTGTTCGCCGCCGACCATCGCCGACGCTGACGCCGCCGCTGCCTGCTGCACGTCCGTCTGTCCGTCGCCGTTCGTCTGCAATGAGTACTCCCACCTCCACCGTCATCTACACCTCCCCCTCCCCTTCTCCCACAGTCACTTCCTGGAGTGCCGCCCCTGGCCTCCCTCCTTCCGCCTCCCCTTCCCTTCCCCCGCTCACACATCCCCCTATCTCCTCCCCTGCTGTATACCCACACCTCTACACCCTTCCTCCAGCTTCCACACCCTCAACAGCTCCCACTCCTACCCCCGCCCTCACGTACGCCTCTGTTGCCGCCTCTGCTGCCGCCCCTCAGGTCGTTGGCTTCCCCTCTCTCCCCGACCCCGTCGCTTCGTCTTCTGCATCTCCCGCACGCATCACGTCGCGCCGAGCCACCATCGCCGCCACTGAACCAGCTGCTTCTCCCGGTGCCTCCGCTACGCCACAGGGATCTGCCACCCGCCACCTCCCTCTCCTCCCCGTCCCTCTCCCCTCCTCCCAGCCTCCAGTCTCCAAAAAACCCCAAAAGCGCGTCCTTACCGACTCTGCTCCCGAGACTTCCCACAAAAAATCAACACCACCTCCCCCTCCCCCTCCCCCTGCCGTCACCATGGACACCACCCCTCCTCCTGCCACCCATACCTTGGCCCCCACCCTCCACACCTTCGTCCTGTCAACTCCCGATCCTAAGTTCCTCGACGCTCGTACCCTCACCAAGGAAATACGAAAGTACTTACCTGGTGCTCCCATTTCCCACCTCATTCCCCGCAGGGACTCAGTCCTTATCAAGTCCCCGTCCCCATCCTTTCACACAGACCTCCTGCGAAAACTCCCACGAGTTATGTTTGGCCCCCACGCCTCTCTGACACCCTTCCTTTCCGCTTCCACTCCTCGTCAGCCCCAGCCTCCCCGACGCCCCCCCACCTACACCGCTGTGATCACCAAGCTCAGCCCGGTGATCACAGAGGATGAAGTGTTGGTAGAACTGAACTCCCACCCGGACTTGGAAATCCGCTCTGCCCGCCGTATCCACAATGCCTCTGGTCCCACCTACCTCATGCGGGTATTCTCTGAATCCGCCCCATCCATAGACCATCTCCTCACCCAGGGTGCCCTGATATACCACCGTCGCCACCCTGTTGAATCCTCCAAATCCCCTCCCCAATCCTACCGTTGCCAGCGGTGCCTGATGTACAATGACCACCTGACTCCCAACTGCAAAAACCCCCCCACCTGTCCCCATTGCAAGGCCTCCCACTTTCTTAAAAACTGCCCCAACCTCGCTGCTCCTCCTTCCTGTAATACCTGCAATGGCCCCCATCCCACATACTCCCACAAATGTAAAGCTAAACCCCCTCCAGCCACCCCTGAACTTACGGTCCCAGTTCGTCCCGTCGATCCCCCTGTCCATCCCAACAATTCCCTCCGTCCACCCCCCACGGCCGAGGACATCATCCGGTTCATTACCGTTGTCCTCCAAAACATTCACCCTTTTCAGCGCCCCCACACCTTCCAACAAATATCCCTTGCTGCTCGCTCTGTTTTCCACCTGAACGCCTTCGCCACTTACTCCCACAACCAAGCCCACTTCACCTTCACCCGCCTCGACACCCTAGTTTAAGTCTCTTCCCTTCCCTCTCTTCCCCCCCTCCTTCCCGTCATGGCGCGGCACGAGTCTCGCATCCTCTTCCAGAACATTCGCTCCTTCCGCTCCAACAAATACCTCCTCATGCACACCCTCTCCCACCACCAGGTCGACACCTTCCTCTTGAACGAAACCTTTCTCCAGCCCCACCATTCTATCCGCACCTCCCCCTATATTCTCCACCGCACTGACGCTCCTGGTCCTCGTGCGCAGGGTGGAGTCGCGATTGGTCACCTTAAGCATATCCCTGTCCGGCCACAACCTCTCCTCAATGACCCCACTGAACACCTTATCCTTAGCGTCTTCTTCCCCTCCCTCACCATTACCTGTGCCACCATCTATGTCCGCCCCACTGCTCCTCTTCCTTATGACTTCATCTCACACATTGACCACACCTTCTCCACCTATGTGATTGCCGCCGACCTCAACATCCATAGCCGCACTCCTGCTGCCCTTCGGCGGTGGCATCAGTTCCTCTCCACACTTCAAGGTGACCTAGTTCCTCTTCCTCAGCACACCCGACCTGAAAGTAACACCACCCCCGATGTTGTCATTGCCTCCGCCAACCTCCTTGGGCGTATCACTGTCGCCGTCCTTGCCCCCACAGGTAGCGATCACCTCCCTGTCCTTCTCACCATCGCATCTGCAAACCGCCCCCCTCCGGCTCCGCACCCTGCACCCCCTCCCAAGGTCGTCCATGACTATCGCCGTGCCAACTGGGATGCCTACCGGGACTCCATCTCCGCCCAGGTCGAAAGCCACCCTCTTACCTATCACCATCCTGACGACATCAACCACGCCTCGTCCTTCCTTCAGCAGGTAATTACTGACGCCGTGGAGGCCCATGTTCCTACTAAAACCATCCACCCACACCGTCCCACTCTCCCTCCGCGGGCTGTCCTCCTCCTCCGTGAATCCCGCCGCCTCTATCGCTCCTTCCTGCGCACTCGTGACAGGGATACACTCCAACGCCACCGGCAAATACAGCGACACGTACGGAACCTTATTACAGCAACGAAACGCCGAGACTGGCGCCAGACCTGCACACGACTCAACGCCACCCTCCCTATCAACTCCTCCAAGTACTGGTCCGCCTTCCATCGTCTTACTGGTTCCCTTTCCGCTCCCCACTACCCCCTTCTCCATAACGATCGCCCCCTTCCTGACAACCTCAGTAAGGCCAACCACTTCGCTTCCCACCTTTCCGAGGTCTTCTCCATCCCCGATGATCCCCACTTTGATTATTCTCTTTTCCCCACGGTCATGGAACGTGCTGATACCTCGGTCGCTCCTCTTGCTCCTAGTCTCCAGTACTTGGGGCAGTTGCCCCCCTCCGACATAAACACTCCCATCACAGCACAAGACATTAAACTTATCCTCCGGTCCAAACGTAACACGGCCCCTGGTCACGACTGTGTCACCTACCGTCACCTTCGCGAAAGCCCCTATTCCTTCCTGACTGTCCTCGCCCATCTCTATAATGTCGTCCTCTCTACTGGCTTTTACCCTGACCTGTGGAAGACCTCCCGCGTCCTCTTATTCCTCAAACCCAACAAACCCCCTTCTGCCGCCTCTTCCTATCGTCCCATCTGCCTCACCTCCGTCTTCAGTAAGGTCTTTGAATCCATCCTCTCCCGCCGTATCCATCAGCACCTTGCTCAACACCACCTCCTCCCCCTTACCCAGTGTGGCTTCCGACCCTCCTTCTCTGCTGACGACCAACTCCTCAACCTTGTTCACCTTCTGTCCCTCCAGCTCAACTCCCGTCGCTCCGCCATTTTTGTTTCCCTTGACCTCCAAAATGCCTATGACCGTGTATGGCATCCCGGTCTCCTCTTTAAACTCCAAACCTACGCCCTGCCTATCAATTTTGTCCGTCTGGTCGCTTCCTTCCTCTCGCACCGTCCTTCCTATGTCACCCTCCACAACACCAACTCCCGTATCTTTTATCCCACGGCTGGCGTCCCCCAGGGTTCTGTCCTCTCCCCTCTCCTTTATCTCTTGTATACAGCTGATATGCCCAAGCCACCCCCACCAGTCCACCTTCTCCAGTATGCTGATGACACCGCCTTCCTGGCTCTCTATCCTACCCTTCAACGGTCTCAACGTACCCTCCAAACCCACCTTAACCAGTTCACCACTTGGTGTAACCAGTGGTTCCTCCGTCTCAACCCCTCCAAAACCCAGGCAATCATCATAGGCCGCACCACTCGCTCCTTCCGCCTCCATGATTTCTACCTCACCCTTTATGGTCGTCCTATCCAACTCACCCCTACCCTGAAATACCTTGGCCTCACCCTTGACCGCCACCTCACCTGGACCCCTCATCTCCTGACCATCCAGCAGAAAGCCCATTCCCGCCTCCGCCTTCTGAAACTCCTGTCTGGCCGGACATGGGGCTTGCATCCTTCTACCATCCTCCACACCTACAAATCCCTCATCCGTCCTATCCTCTGTTATGCCAGCGTTGCCTGGATCTCCGCCCCCACCCGCTTTTACAAGGCCCTCCAAATCCTTGAACGCCATGCGCTCCGCCTTGCCTTCCGTATCCGCCTTCCTTCCCCCACGCGGCTCCTGTATGAACTGATCCCCTTCCCCCACCTCCTCCTGTTCCTCCAACATCTCCGCATCCTTTACATTGTTCGCAGGCTTGATCCCCCCCACCCTCTGGTTTCCTCCTTCCTCTCCACCCCCCGCCCGTTGCCGCGCCTCTATCGCTGTATCCCTCCCTCTCTCCACCTCCATACCCTCCATCTCCTTCATCAGGGCAATTTCCAACGCCTCCCCCTCCCGGATGACGAACTTCGCCGTGACATCTACCCTTCCTTCCAACTATAACCTGGCCTTGTCCCCCCCCCCCTCCCCAGGGCCCCTTTCCCTCTTTCCTCCTTCTCCCAGAGCGGATTTTCCTCTGTCCACCCCTCCCCTGAGACCCTGCACCCCATACTTGCCTCTCTCCTTCCCACATCCCTTCCTCCATGGCCCTCTTTTCCACGCGCCCCCCGGTCACCTCCCCCATCTCTTCCCCTCCCTCCCTTCTTCAGGTCTCCCTCATCTCCTAGCGCCTGGCAGATCCTCTGTGTTGCTCTTCATCAGTGTGCCACATCAGTGTTGTTTAGTGCTGTTTCTCGTGTGCGTCAAGAGGTGTGATTTTAATTGTGTCCTGCCTTGAGGTTCGCCGTCAGTGTTACATTATGTGCTATGCCTTACGTCGCTACCTTTATGCTCCAGTCATACTGTGCCTCGTGTTCTTTTAACCGTCGCAGTGTGTGGCTTTTTGTGTGTGCTACTTTTAAACAGTTTTTTATCTCCATTTTACAGTCACCCCGTTTTTTGTCTATTGCCTTCCATGATGTTCCCCTTGTTTATATCTATGTTCACCTTATTCTCTCCTTTGCTGTTTTTAACTGTCTTCTGTTGTTTTGTTCTATGTCTTTCGGCTGAAGAGCAGCGCCTATGCTGCTGCCAGCCCGCCCCGATGGGGAATTGAAATACAATAAAGGAAAAAAAAAAAAAAAAAAAAAAAAAACTTGACTCATGTATTTTACCTTGATTATAAATTATGATGTTCCTTGTCCCTAGGCCGTCTTCTGAAGAAGACCGATTTATATCGGTTGAAACCTAGGTAAAGATTGCTTTATCCTTTGCAACTGGTCGGCTGTTTTTTAATTTCTTGAAAGAGAGAACTGTCTGAGTACGTTCAGTTTTACTCAGATGTCTTTGTATCAAATAACGTACACAGTTTACCGGCACAGTAATTCATAAATTATTCTAAGGGGTCGTTTCACAGTAAGACTCAGTTTTTACAGTTTCTAGCACACAATTCAGCAAAACTCGACGTTTTAATTTCACAGAATGGGCATAGTTCTAATTTCCAGGTGTTCAGATATATAGTAAACTGTCACGGAAAGCCCACGTTCAGGATATTCTTCAAAGACTTAATGCTGCCATTTTTACTATTCGAACGGGATCAGAAGTGTCTACTTTGCTTATCTTCATTCGCTAATAACGTTTGGTATTATGTTTTGGGGTAACTTTTCCCATCCTCAAAGGAAGGGAAACTGGCGGTTCGGGCAGTAAGTGGTGTAATGTTCGCGAACCCCTTGTCGACCCCTTTTAATTAGTCTGAGAATTCTGACGTTGGTATCAATATATATATTCTTTACTGTCATTTCTTGCTAACAGTATCAGCTTATTCCCTCTGTTAATACTAGGCACAAACCCAATCCGCATTTTGACCGCACTTCCTTGACTCTTGTTCAGAAAGGCATGCAGTGTACTGCTGCATCCATTTTCAACAAGCTATCACAAGAATTCAAAAATCTTAGCAGTAATCCACATGCTTTCAAATTGGAACTGAAGAGTTTCCTTATGGGTCACTCCTATTCGGTCGAGGAACTCCTTGAAAAAATAATCTGATTTCTGTCTTATATTGTTGTTTGAGTTTTCATTAACTCACAGCTTGCCTTTTTTTGGGTTCGTGAACATTTTATTTTATCTGTTATTACTTTTATGTTGTTATTTCACGTACTGACGCGTTCCATGACCTTGGAGATTTGCTTCTCAATTTTTTCCTACGATACTACACGTGTAAAATGAAAATGAATAAATAAATGTAGCTAACATATCACGATTGTTTTTGAAATTGGAACGAAAGACATATCTCAGTTCAGTATGGAAAAACAGAAGTCAAATTACTTTAATTGTTGTCTGAGCACGATACGGCCAAGTAGCCTAGAGCCTACAGCTCAGTCATGACCATTTCGTGGAAATATAAGCACCATCTTCAGATTAGTGATCGCGAATTATTATTGTCATTACTACTCGAAGAAAATGAAGAAGAAGCTGACATTCTACTTCAACATTTGCATGATGAAAAAATGGAAACGTGTTCCACCCTTAAGACAAGGCTTGACAAAAATTTCCTTTACGACACTTTTATCAGTTGTCATTTATTAAACGATAACAAAGTTCTGTGATTTCTACAGGTTAAATATTTTCCAATTCAACTATTCCCTAGATTTGGTCAAAGAAGTTTTCAGGAAGAATTCATCAAGTAGATAGTTGTATCCAATAACACCTGAAGCGAAATTAACCGTAACACTAAAGCTAGATAAGTCAAAGTACTTTGAAAACTACAGTAGTTTATTTATCATTAATTCTGTTGTAAATGGGGCTTTTCCATATATCTGACAAATTCGAACAAAAGCAGAACAGTCGCTGTATCACTTCAGGTAAAACGTGCTACTTCTTCCAAGACAATATAGCGAAATTGCATTAAAATATGACACATTTTGCACATCTACGTAACAAATTATGTGAATTGCATAGTCCGCGCCGATAGCTTAATGGTCAGCGTGACGGATTGTCTTCCTATCCAGCGCGCAGGTCGCCCAATGTGGCGTCGAATGTAATAAGACCTGCACCAAGGCGGCCGGACCTACACCCTAAGGGGCCTCCCGGCCATTGGCGCCAAACGCTCATTTCCATTTCCATCTGAATGGCATCAACACTCATCAACCAGAGCCTGTCTTAGCCACAGAGATATTCTCTCTAGTACCTCATAACGCAGTTAATAGTACAGCTAGGTACCACTTGCATTATCAGTAATGGTTAGTTTCATAGACTACTACAGTACTACATTTGAGTAAATAAATACCTTTAAAGGAAGCCGCGCGACGTAGCCGTGCGTTCAGAGGCGTCTCGTCACGTTTCGCCCGGCTCCCCCGGTCGGAGGTTCGAGTCCTTCCTCGGGCATGGGTATGTCTGTTGTCCTTAGCGTAAGTTAGTTTAAGTTAGATCAACTAGTGCTTAAGCATAAGGACCGATGACCTCAGCAGTTTTGTCCCATAGTCCTTACCAAAAATTTTCAAACTTTTTAAGGGAAAGAGAACCGAGCGACTTCTCTGAAAAACTGTATCCAAGATCTAATTTCGTTTCTGTGTATCCAGAAATAATTCTGCTTCTATACTACGCAAACCGATGTCAAATGCGTGGCGGTGTGTTTGTTCTATCGTACCAGTTGTAAGGGCTATTCCCCATTCCATTCACGTATGGAGAGAGGGAAAAATCATTTTAAATACCTTCGTGCGTGCTGTAATTATTTTGACCTTGTTCGCACGATCCGCATGGGAGTGATATGTAGGCGGTTGTAGTATATTCCTAGTCGGTTCTTGAAACGTTGGAAGGAGGCTTTCTTGAGCTACTTCCCATGTATCTTCAAGTATCTACCAGCTCAGTTCTTTCAACATTCAGTGACATTCACCCACAGGTCACACAAACCTGTGACCATTCGTGCTGCCCTTCTCTGCACATGTTAAATCTCCCTGTTAGTCCTCTTTCGTAAGGGTCCCACACACTTGAGCAATATGCTAGGATAGGTCAGGTGAGTGATTTGTTAGCAATCGCGTTTGTAGACCGGTTGCATTTCCTGAGAATTTTACCAGTAAACCTAAGTCTGATACCTCCTCTGCCCTACCCATGACTGGGCCTTTGTGGTCATTGCATTCCATATCCCCATAAAGTATTATAACCATTTTTTGTACGACTTGGCGTATTCTAACTGCGACTCGTTGATATGAAGGGCACAATTTTACATTTCTGAGCATTTAAAGCAAATTACAAATGTGCGCACCACATTGAAATTTTAGCAATAACTCAATGAATATTTACGCAGCTTCTTTCAGACAGTACTTCACAACAGACAATTATATGATTTGCACAAATCTGAGGCTGCTATTAATATTGTTCGCAAGGTCATAAATACACAACACGAACAGCAAGAGTCTGAACACATTTCCTGTGCATAATCCGAATTTACGTCAACACAACATGACGACTCTCCATCCAAGGTAGCTTGCTGCACCTCCGCAAACAAAAACTCCTCAATCGAATCACAGAGTTCACTTGATACCCCATACGATAGAACTTGTCATGTGAGAAAAGTGGTAGTATTATTTCGCACCATTGATGTTTTCGAATTCCGTGCTGGTTGGCATGGGAGAGGTCATTCTCTTAGAGATACCTCTTTATGTTTGAACTCAGAATGTGTCTGAAGGTACAAAAAAATTATGTGAAAGATATCGGACGGTGGTTCTGTGGATCACTTCGGCTACCCTTCTTGTAGATAGTTGTGACCTATATTCCTTCCAATTACTGGTCACAGATTTTTGTTACAAGGATCGAAGACAGATTATAGTTAACAGGGGAGTTAACTCAGCCGCAGTATAAAATCTTTTGTCGTCTGGGCTTTGTCCAGTTTTAACAACTGGGTAAATTCTTTACTGATTGCAAATGTTACGCATACAATTTCTCGTAAGACAGGAGGTATCGCTTGAAGTTGTATAATAAAACAAGTGTGTGGAATAACATCTTCGTTTGTTGGTGTTAGAAACAAACATGGAAATAACTCGTTTTGATATGAGAAATACCATGTGAAGCTATACAATTTTCGTTTGAATCCGACACGTAATTGTCTTATATGAAGTTCGATTTTCTGCGTGTTGCTCTCCGTTTTGATCACATGGTGCCTATATACTTGCTGTAATATCTTTCAGATGCTTTAAAACGCAGTATAAATTAACAGATTTCCAGTACTTAACACTGTACTGTACTTCATTTAGTATAACTTATTGCATGTGTAAAAATTAAAATTTTTGAAGAAATATTTACCATTTTGAAACAATTTAACATCTATATCCCTTCTTCAAAATGTTCTTATAATCTGCATCGCCTGTATCGAACAAGAAGTTGTACTTCCTCACCTTTTCGATAAGGTTTTCCACTGAGTGCACTGCACGCTCACCGATACGACAGATCTGCCTGCTGCTGCTGCTGCTGCTGCTGGCTCAGCCGTTGGTGTGAGAACAAGGTAAAAAATGCGGCTGCACGTGTCCACAGCGCCGTCCGCAGCGGTAAATCTGTATTTTGAGACAGACTGGCGCTCGCCGCTGCACTGGCCGGTCGCCGTGGTGGCAAGACTGTCCTCTGTGTGACCAAAACGATGCAACAACACGCGTTTCAACGACGCGGACTGCCCGCCGCTGCTCAAGGTCGCAGACCCCGTGGGCAGACCGCGTTCCGTGTGGCCAGGTCTTTAGTGCAGTGAATCTGGGATGGCCACCAGCAGGCCCCACGCTCGTTCCGCATTGTCCGTCACACTCGCTGCAACACTGTTGGGTGTCGCTACGCATTAATATATAAGCCGCCGATTATCGCCACACTCACAGCGAAGCAAATATCCTTTCACACATCTTTATAAGTCAGTCTCAGCTGGTTCTCCGTCGATGCCAGTGATGGCTTAGGTTTGTTAGAACAAGGTCATTTGAGGACCTGCAACAACCTGACTGTGTGCTAGACACACTGGACCTACACCTAGAGCTACGGTGTAGTGTGCGATTTCTTGTAACAGCAGGAGCATCAATGTTGTTATCCCATGCACCCTGACCAAATTTTGTATGTCTCTCATGATTCGACTTACTGTGCTGCCATTCATTAAAAGCATTCCAGGTTTTTTTCCCAACAGGGTAGTACTGTTGTTGTAGCCCAACATGCTCTACAGGGTGTTGGCCTGTTCCTTTGGCCTGCTCAATCACCAGATCTGTCTCCAATCGAGCACATATGGGACATCATCAGGCGACAACTCTAGCATCATCCACAAACAGCACAACAGTTCCTGTATTGACCGACCAAGTGCAACAGGCATGGAATCCTACGTCACAAAATGACATCTGGAATCTGTACAACACAATGCATGCACATTTGCAAGCTTGCTAGTAGGGGAACAAAGTTTGTCCTGATGCACTCTGCACTGTTGCAAGAGTTATTCAACATGGCGGTTCTTCTTGGGTGTTCCCCCCATCTCCACTCCCTGTTGTAATATACACGACACTATGTTCTAGCCACAAGGCGTTAAAATGAACTAAGCATACAAACTTCAACGAATATTATCAATACTTCGAATAAAAAAGACAGTATCGCGTAAAAATGACGATAATTATCTCATTATTTCTGTAAAAATTTAATTTCTGTGTGAATTGAAACTATTATCAGAATTATCAGAGAACTACATTCATAGACAATGACAATTATAATCTTTTTTTGTTATCTGTGATAATTGTGGTTCATTTGTTCTTCCTGTGCGAACCGATGAACTGTTCGTATGAGAGACGTGTGAGGTCTGTAAAGAGAAAACATGTAACTATATTGTTAATTATTATTTGAGAAATAGAGTCGCTATTGTCTAGATGTGGATTTGTATTTATTTCAATAGTAATCCAATCTAATTAATGTTTTTAAGTGTTAATTTTCTGCTCCGCAATTAGAAGCACAGTCATTAGCACTAGTAAATTAGAGCGGAGTTTACTAGTAGCTCGTATAATAAATATGAAAAATTTTTCATTGAGAATAATTTTAAATGCTAAAGAATAGAGAACAAAAGGCTTACAGACTTTTATCTGAATATATTAACTTGATATAAAAGGAATCGAGATAACAATATACAAATTAACTATCGTCTGTCTGCCGCCATCTTAGCAAAACTATCTCAGCGGCAGTTTTGGATCGAGAATTTTAACGAACATAAATGTTATTAGATATAAATGAATGGAAGTAAATGTGCATCAGTGGTCCTGAATCTACTTTAAAAGGCAGAATTCACTCAGAGTGAATCTTTAAAAATAGTGCTCACAGCACATTATGTAATATCAATTTCTTATTTGCTGATGTATGAAGCCTAATTATTTCAGACTATTTACATGAAATATTTTAATAGGAGACATATGTCAATGTTGAGCATGGGTAGTATTTTTTGACTAAATGTTCCTTTTGCTAGAGAAAAGCGCTTCCATCGTAAGTAACAGTTGTGTAAAATCTGGTAAATGATATGAAATTTAGTGCCACTCACATGACTTGACAGACAACATTTCTACACATCAAGTGGAGATTTCTGTAACAGAGTGACAAATATTAGGTGGGATAATCATTTTTGAGATCAAACGAATTGTTATGCTGACAATGGGTAACTGCTGTTATATTTTTTTTATCTACCTGAAATATCATTTATAAGTAATTAAAGTCACAAAATACTATAAACCGGTTCCCCCACACTGTGGCAGAGACATACAGACATAGCAATTAAATTGATATCCCAATTAATTATATTGATATGAAAATTAAATTAATTTTAGAATTTAATTAGATACAAAAATGATGACAAGTGTAAGAAATGATGGGGCAGCAATTTCAAACTTTGAAGCCCTAGTACACAATACCACCACCAGAGGGTGCTGTTGGACTCAGCTCTCCACTCCTCCCCCCTTTCCCAGTTCCCCTCTCCTACTTCCCCATTTGTGAATTGGCAGGAAAAACAATCAGTGATGAGCTGCTGGAGGGAAAGGTATGGTATTTCCTTTATTTATTTTGAGGGAAAAACTTGATTCTTGGTGTGGGAGATGCATGTACTGGTAACAACATATCCTATTTAGACATGATTATATGGTTCAAAATCATTACTGACTGATATTTAAAACAAACAACAAATGTCATGTAACATGTGCTGCAAGTCCAGTAACACCTGCACCCTACATTATCAACTCCGAGTAGATACACCATCACTGTAGTGCGCGAGTGCTCTGACTTGATATCACCTTTGTGATCGTTCATGAAATCTGCTGCACACTGGGATTGTGTAGTCTCTCTCCATCTACAGTCACAGAAGCTGGCTGGCCCATTGCTCGAGGCTTCTGCCAGCACAGTGGTAACGCAATTGCATGATGAGCTGGGTAACTACCCACCATTAATAGTGGAAGATGATGCAAGCCTCTGACACCTAGCAGTGTCACACAGCATTGACATCGTGGGTTTTATTTAGGTGCTACAGGGAGGCGCTGGATGATCTGGGTGGGGGTTGCTTTGTGGGTGAACAAGTTGGTTTCCTTGATGGTTGTAAAATACTGAGAAGCTAAGTGAGTCTAAGTGAATGCCGGAAACCTTTATGGTGTAGCCCTCAGAACCACACCATTCTAAAGCGATGGCAACTTTAAGGTCTTCCTTGAGAGATCGGCAAACACACACAAAGAACGCTGACCACTGGAACTGCCAACTCATTAATAATTCAAAGCCATCCTTACAGCTGGGGGTGAGTTGTAGAGGGATGTAAGTGGGAACTGCCACACTGTACAGCAGCGGTTTCAAAATCCTTCCTCAAAAATAATGGTGAACATTAGTAGTAGGACAAAGCAGGTGTCAGTGCATTTCGTTAGTGAGGGTTTGCCTACATTAGGGGCAGGTGTGCACTCAGGTGCAAACCTATTGTTCTTCTATGATTCATAGGTACTTAACCTATTGTTCTGTTAAAAGGATCCTTCCTTTTGATTGACAGGCACTTAACCTATTGTCCCCCCCCTCCCACTCCCACTCCTCTGCCCCCCCCCCCCCCCCGAGGAAACCTGACCCACTGCTGATACTGGTACACTTTCAGGTCTGAGTTATTGGAATAGCCCATCTCACTTTTAATAGTTTGATTGACTACTTAATTAAATTGATGAATTAATTAACCTCTCCCCCTCTTGTACAACCCCTCTCTTCCCACCCTCCTTCCTGGAAATCGGTGGGGAAAAGACTCAGTTCATTGGTCATTTGGAGGGAATTTGGTTGCAGTGTGCAGAATATTGTTTAAACACTTTAGACATTGTACAGAATATTATTTAATTATTTATGGCAGTGTATGGAATATAGTTTATTTAGTTAAAGAATGTGCCAAGAAATCGACTGCTGTGTATGGAATATTGTTTCAACGATTTAGACAATGTTTGTAACATTGTGAACTGTCGAAGGCTGACTAAGACTGACGGCCGTTGGCATAGGGTGGAGACTGAGTGTTTCTGTCGCTGGTTTCGAGTAGTATGCGAATTTTTTTTCCCCCGTGGGATAACACTAGTTGTTTAGTATCGTCAGATTTTGCAGCGTATTGCGCTTTTTTGCTGTTCATGTGTAGTGCTATGCATATAGTTGTGTAATTAATCTCAATCTTTGTGATTAATTACGTAATTAGGATCGATATTTGCGTCAGTTTCCTGATCAAAATAAAGTACACTAACCTATCCTTCCTCTCACATCTCTGAACAGTTTCCATGTGTTAGGAGTACCTAATTAATTTTCCATCCAGCAGAATCAGGGTTCGAGTCACTGATACGTTGCATTTTTAAGTGCACTGAGTGTTTGTGCACTGCATTATTTTCGGGTGTTTAAGTGTTGTGAGCATATTTGCATATCGTTACACGTGTATTATTTCAGTGATCTACAGGTAGTTTGCATGTCTGTATGCTGTGTACCGGACTATTTCGGTAATTTACGAGTTGTTTGCGTCTCTGCACATCATTACGAGTAGTTTCCATGTCTGTAAACTGTATATTGTGACCCCAAGTATGTCAAGGTGAGTGCTTTGTAGTGGCATAATAAATAAACTACGTGAAATCCATCCATAAATAAACTATTCCAAAAATAAATAAAGTACACTCCTTCCTCTCTCCAGCAGCAGAGAACAGGCTCAGTTCTTTTCTCGCCATTTTCCCCCTCCAGACCTCTGGGGGGAATGAGGAGGCTGGGGCACACATGCAGCTCCGAAAAACACATCATGTCATCATGATTATGTACTCCTACTGACTGAACTGCATGATCATGTGACCCATCACAGCGCTCTCTAGCAGTGAACTGAACTAGTTCAGTTCTTTGGTGTGCTAGATCGGAAGCTGTTGTCTCTTGTGTGGTTTGAACTTATATGTAGGTTTTAGAAATGACAGACAGTCCCAGCAGAGACGGATGTTTCCATGAATTGTGTACTGCATAGTTAATGCAAAGCATTTATCTGCAGGACTGTCTTTTCCTCTTCATATGTTCAAGCATTAATGCTCGCTTCCATTCTTCATGCAGTGAGCTGTGGATGCACTCCTTGGCTGAATGAGTGCAACCCCGTCTGGCACCAACATTTCGCTAATGGAACACATGCTCCTTCCACAACGACATCTCAACAAGCACTGATATCTCAGCCTCTTGTGGTGGTAATACCACACTAAGCCACTACTTCCATAGGTAGATAATAAATTTAAACAAATATTAACAAATTTACACAAATTTAAACAAACCCTCTGCCACTGCGATGCAGGATGGCTGGCCCAGTCTCATTTACAGTCTTCGACGGTCATCAGCCTCAGTTATCCTTCGACAGATCACAATATTCCACACATTGTCTAAATTGCTTAAACAATATTCCATACAGAGCAGTCGACTTCTGGACACATTCTTTAACTAACTAACTAAATAAACTATATTCCATACACTGCCATAAATAATTAAATAACATTATATATACAATGTTTAACGTATTTAAACAATATTCCGCACACTGGGACCAAATTCTCTTCAAATGACCAATCAACTACATCTTTTACCTGCAAATTTCCAGGAAGGAGGGTGGGAAGGGAGGGCGGTTTACCAGAGGGGAGAGGTTAATTAATTCATCAATTTAATTAATTAGTGAATCAAACTGTTAAAAGTGAGAGGGGCTATTCCAAGAACTTAGACCTGAAAGTGTTCCAGTATCAGCAATGGGTCATGTTTCCTGAGGGGGGAGAGGAGTGGGAGTGGCGGGGGTGGGGGGACAATTTAAGCGCCTGTCCATCAAAAGGAAGGCTCCTTTTAGCAGAACAATAGGTTAAGTACCTATCAATCAAAGGAGAGCAATAGGTTTGCCCCTGCATGCATACCTGCCCCTGATGTAGGCAACCCACACTAACTAAATGAGCTGACTCCTGCTTTGTCCTAGTACTAACATCTGCTCTCATCAACAAAGAATGATGCTTCCAGGAACTGCTTCATTACTCAAAGACGTCCATGGATCTGAGGAAAGTCTTAAAGCCAGCTGCTTTGATGTAAACTCTCATGGGAGGGGTGCAGAATGCCGAAAAAGATCTTCCTAGGTCTCATGGGTTAAAACAGGCGGTGGCTTTGGTATAGACAGCAACTACTCTCCTGGGAGAGATGCAGGATGCCGAAAAATGCTGTCCTGGAATTTTTCAGTTTATCTCATTGTCAGACTACTTCTAAGAAGAGCTTAAAAATATGCAGTTACTCGCGGTGTGTGTGTGAGAACTTTGTGTTTTGGCTGAAACACAACAATTTATCTCAAAGAAGAAATATCCTCACAAAAATTTTGCAAGTAGAGGTCTGTGGGTCTGTGCTTGTCAAAGACGATGGGGACTGACTGCCAGGTCCATTGCATGAGCTGCAGTAACAATTCCGCCAAATACCACCCAACCTTTCTGCCGCGCACTACTAATACAAGACAGAAGGTCCACAGGAAACTCTTCTGCATGAAGTGTAAAGCAGAATGTGGAGTGGAAATCCTGCGAATGCAGCCACTGACCAGTAAGGTCTTTGAAGGTCAGCAAAGGTCAAAAAGGTGGCATGAACGTCCATTTACAGAAGGTGTTCGAAGTGATGACCATTGGTATGAATTCAGTGCTGCAATCTTCTTATCACGGATTGACAGATGGAGCTACATCAGGCATAAAAATCACCCGTTTCTTGTTCTTCTTAACCATCTGCTATTATACCACAACACTTTCAAATCTGTTACTATACACCGATAAGGTGCGCCAACATCCTTGACATGGGTGCATCTGGGGAACTCTTGTTCACTTGGATGGGTGAGGACTCAGCAAGCTTCATTCATTGACGAGACATGGATTGTAGTGTTATATTTCTGGTCAGCTGCAGATTATATCGGTAACGGTGCTGCAGGGCGGCTTGGTCAAGGAAAGTATGGGGAGGCAATTCAGTCTCTAATTTTGTCCTAAGGCTGCGAGAATGCTCTATGACTCCCATCCACATAGAGATAGATTGTAAATTAAGCACTATGCTCGAGGTGTCAGAAATATGTAGAGCCCTGTCTGGTATACTTTCATGATTTACGTGTTTGAGAATTAACAATGAATGGATGTACTGCACAGTCATCTATCTACATTCGCAATGATATTTGAAAAGAAGAAAAGGGGCGGTTTAGCTCTGATACTGAAATTGGGGAAACATGCTGTCATATCATTGTCCGGTGTTGAAATTACTGTAAAATTGCTAAAATTGTTCATGCTATCAACTGTGATGCTTATTATACAGTACACTGGCGGTTTTTTTCCATCCCATCCATCCACTGACAGGCTGCTGGTTACCACATAATGATTGACTGACAACGCTTGTTTGAGTTGGGGAAAGAGTTTTGTGGATGAGTGACACCTTCTGGGGGTTGTTAGCACCGAAACAGTGATTGCGTTCATGAGGGCAATATGAGGAATCAGTTGAAGTGGAACACAGAGCCATCAGCTATTCCGTCACTGTGACAGACGGGTTTAAATGTATAGGTACCCAAGTTGGCGTATCTTCCCTCCAAAATTCAAACTTCCCGCCAGGGGGGCCTGGCACGGGGTGTGGCACTTTCCTGCTATCTTTGGTAAGTATAGCCGAGTCATCAGCTGATTTCACAGCAACATCTTGAATGATGTCAATCGTGTCACAGTGCAACGTCTTGGGTAACTATACTTTTGGGGTTATGTCCTTGTTGTCTGTGAGAGGTCGTGGATCAGAATGTCTTAATGTCAGTTTAGAACCTGACACAGACTTCGAAGTTGTTGCATAAAAATAAAATGTTTGGCAGTGTACAAATTGTGTTAGACAATAATGTTTCAAACAACGAGGCAGGGCCACAGGGGGACATTTCTTATGACTTACAGTGTTGGCTGCGGAATACGATCATCCTCCTAGAGTACTGGTGATGGAACTTTAAACTGGTCTGTGCAGTTGATCAATACCTGTATATTTAATAGGATTGTCACATATGCTCAATGCCTGCACTCATGTAGAATTTCGTTTCAATATATGGGAGGAGAGAGATGCAATAGAAATCTTATCTTGTTCTCTATTAGATGAAGGTAGTTGAGCTTTTATAGTTCATAATTTTTCTGTGGTGGATGGAAAAGAATAACAGTGACAGAGCTTTAGGGTGATATACATGAATGGACCCCAAGGAAATTCAGATCTGTAGTACCTGCTTGTAGTTTGGAGAAGCACCACAATGCAGTAGCGAAATCCACGTCATTGCCCCAACTCCCGTACTGTCTTTTATACTACCTCATGTTCCAGGCTTCGTTTCCATCAAATGGTCCAAACACAGTTCCGTCATAGTGACTCAGCTTCGCCTGTTTCTACACGGGTTGCCGAAGGTGGTAGATGTAGCTTTCTCCAACTTGTACTCAGTTCCGACTTACATTGGAACGATCACACGCGCCAAAGCTGTAGGGACAGTAGCGTACAGTCTGAGGGGTAGTTGCACAATACATAGGGGCTAGCTAAACCCACGTTGGAATTTTACTGTAGTAGATGGGTTCCACAAACGTGGCTCATTTCGAGATATGCGAGTGCCAGAAATGTGAAATGGCATCAAGACAGAATGCGTTACAAATACTGGAGAAATATCTAGTGGCGGCGGCGTGAGGGGGTTGCACATATCTGTTTCATACCACACTCCTTAGCTGAATCACTTTCAAAATGGGAAAATTTTATTACAAGGGTGCACCGTTGGCTACATGTAACCGCGTTGCTGGTGTGATAATATACATTTCGGCGATCACTGTCTACATTCATTGTCAAGGTATTTGTCTGGAAAAACCACGTAATTCATAGGTAATGCCATATGTGGATTTATAAAGCCGGTATAGCTTTTAGCATGGCTACTTGTGTGCGCCTGTACAACCAAGACTGCTTATGACAGTAATATACAGTAGTTGTTGCGATCAGGTTTTTTAACATATGACACGATTACAGCTCTCTTTCTAAGACACAATGGTATCACTCACAAGAAAAACTTATGAGATATGTCCACCCATCGCTGATTTTCTCTCAGTACTATTTTGTATCATAGGCAATCAGTTATTGACAAAGTATTATACTTAGTAGTAGTAGTAGTAGTAGTAGTAGTAGTAGTAGTAGTAATAGTAATAGAAGTAGAGAGAGGGAGAGAGAGAGAGAGAGAGAGAGAGAGAGAGAGAGAGAGAGAGAGAGAGAGAGAGAGAGAGAGAGAGAGAGAGAGTGTGTGTGTGTGTGTGTGTGTGTGTGTGTGTGTGTGTGTGTGTGACAGGTTCGCCTTGAGCATCAGGCTTATAAAGTATGTGTTTGTGTTCTGACATATACAAAGGATATGGCTATGTCCATGCATAAGGAGGGTATGGATTTGATGTCAAATAGTGTTATTGCAATGGGAAGAGTATGTCAAGTCATAATAATGGTACTGATATTTCTATTTCCAGAGCAACAGCCGTCAACTGGGTGTATTTCCGATACTTTGCTCACTGTCAAATGTTGTTCAAATGAGACCATGATCATAACATTTAGTTGTAAGTACAAGGATAAAATATATATGTGACCGATTTCTCAGCATGATGGATTATACCTGTGTATGCTCGGCCTGCAGCACAGGTGACCTGTGTGGGGGTGATTCATGTTTTCCATTAATGGTAGGAGCTGTCAGAATGGAGAGGTCTGTTGGAGTGTAGGAATGTAGGTAAATTAACGTGTTGTCCTCTAAACTACCGAATAGCGAACTGATACTTATTATGTGTTGGAAGGCTTTCGTGATCGCATGGAAATTTGAAGAAGTTAAATATGGAGGTGCGTTTGAGCTGGAACATTATTTCGTCCCATGTAAATTATTCGGTTGACTGTTTTTTCACATTTCCCGTCTTTATTTAGTTGAGAGAATATCGCTTGTGGTGTGTGCATCTAGCATGTTGAAGACACGTTTGCTGGTTCTCTAGACACGAGAAATGCTTTAGTTGACTTTATAAATTATAGGGATGATTTGGAATCTATTACATCACTGACATCGGTATTTCCAAGTGGGAATATCTATTCCCTCAATTTGTTTCGAGTTCTCACATAAAGGTGTCCACAGACGGGATAAGTTTCTAATTACTGAGTGGTCTAGAGCACTAGCTAAAGTTTGGGGTTTGTTGAGAAATAATTCCCAGTCCGCATCTTTGGAATTATGTTGTGTGAGCGATCCGTAGGATACTGCTGTGTGCAAACCATGCGAAAATATATTTGTTCTTTTAATCTCAGAGTCTGGACATGGGTGAAGAAAAAAGCAACCAGGGAAGTGGGTCCAGACCAGAAACAGTAACGTGTTTGTGTCTAGGGGGAAATGAACCAGTCTTTGCACAACAGTTCTGAGAGTGACTTCAATCCACTGATGGCTTTCTGATGTAAAAGGGATGATTTTGTATGGCGGAGGATATGAATTGTATGTTTACTACATCGATACGGTATGCGGTGCTTTATTGCTTGGTTGGAAATCGGTTTCATGCTCTAATATCCAAGCTCCTGTCCTCAGTGGGAGAGCAGTGTAATTGAGTAAGAGTCTTTCCGTATTTGATGATATGTTTGACACTTTGCGAGGTTTAGTTGTCAGTGCAATATGGCGATCATTGTAAAATATCTTTTTTGCCACTGAAAGTCACATCTATAGAAATAAAGAAAAGGTGGACATTGCTTCCCTACGACTGAGGAGAATCGTGACATACAGCAGGCGTGAGTGTAGGCATACCATAATTTTTTTTGGTGCTGTACAGATATAAAAGATAACTGTACTGTTTGTGTAAAAGGTGTATATATTACATTGTAAAGTTACTATGGCTAATGTTGTGTAAAATGTGTATATATTGCATTGTATAGTTACTGTGGTTTATGACTAAAGAAGATGACTGTATCTCCTATCGTGACAGACGTATAGATTCAGCACATCGATAACCGCGAGGGTGTGAGAGAGATTTTTTATGTGGAAAATTATGTGCGCTATAGATACTGAGATTCGTTCTACAAGCACACCCGTCAAGAGGACACATTACCTGTACATCGATCGGTGTCAGACTGTAGCAGCAATCGTAATATTTAATTGTAGTTACATTGGTAAATATGTTCCTGGCTTCCAACATTCTTGTGAGTCTCATATGTATTTGATGATCTGTAGACAACTTTGTAGGTTTAACTTTCAATGCAATTTAGGGATCTGTGCAAAATAATTTTACCACTGAAAGTCTCGTCTGCAGAAAGAAAGACTAGGTAGAAGGTGCTTCGATACAGCGGCATCAGTAATTTGGCGGGTAAATTCGGTAAGAGCCAATCATAATGCTCAATTCATTCAGAAGACATATTTTGTGCAGGGATATAGGAGTCTCTACATAGCGGTGGGAACGTTTGTGCGTGTTGAAAGCAGGAAGGGTAACACGTGATGGATGGGGTATCACATTAGGACCACTGGGAAGAGTGCATTCGATGTTATTCTGCGCTATTTCGTAAACAGGTTCTGCTAGGGCAAGAATTTCCATGCATACAAGCTGAGACATCATGGAAACTCCTACAAAAGCGCACGTCAAGTATTTCTGGGACACTATGCAATTTTCTAGAGTTCGACTTTGTTATTATTTTAGATAGCCATGTGGCTTCAGTATAGCATTGAGAATGTTGTTAGATGAGCTTGTGATGGTATGTAGCTCTGCGTGGCGATGTGTCACCTACCCGTCACAAATGATCCATTAGAATCGCTAAGGAGGAAGCAGCTTGTGCTATTCTGGAACGGATTTCTACAGCATCTTCGCTGGACTGCAGGTAGAGGGAGGGTTGAGACGAAAGAGGCGTGTGTGGCCCACCTTGGATCGTCTGCGATCTGGAAGGAAGACAGTACAGCCTTTGCCCCCATCCAGTCGCATCGTCAATAGCGCCTAGGTGATCACGTATTTCGAGAGGAATTTCTCATACCAAGTATGAAAGGGATGTCGCCACCACAGGCATGTGGGACCTGAACGGGAATCTGTGCGTCACTTTGTGGGATGTGTCAATGTATACCGAATTCTGGGAGCGTTTGCGGCAGCCTCCTGTGCAGTCCAATGGACAGGGGGGCAGTGGGCAATGTCTGTGTACATTGTTTGCCTGTCTGTTGCATTATTTTGCGAGCAGGTCTGTAGGCTGCACTACGCATTATTTGGACAGTTTACGAGTACTGAGCATGTCTACACAACTGTGTACTTCATTATTTAGGCTGACATTGCTTGTCTGTACTGAAATTATTTCAGTAATTTAGGAATTTTTTACGTGTTATATAGGAGTAGTTTAAGATCTGTGTGACCCCAAGTATGTCAGAGTATGTGTTTTGTATCAGTGTGATAAATATACTCCATCCCCAAATGTAAATTAAATAAAGTACACTCCTTCCTTACTCTCTCCAGCAGCCCAGTGCAAGCTGAGTCGTTTTCCCAACATTTCCCCCCACCACCTTGGATTACATCACGTAATGGACGACAGGCAGCGCCCTCTGGCGGCACTACTGTATACTAGGCCCAGACCTCATGGTGAACACACTGTTTCCAGCCATATTGGGTAATGGTACTTGTGTCAACAGCTGATGTCACATTATTTTACGAGTGGTTTGCATGTCTGTAGGCCGTGCAATGCGTTATTTTGACAGTTTACAATTAGCAAGCGCATGTGCAGAGCATTATACATGGGTTATTTAGGAGTAGTTTGTAGGTCTGTATGCTGTGTGGCCTGTCAGAGCGTGTGTTCGGTATTACTGTGATAAATATACACCATCCCTAAATAAATTGTTCCAAAATAAATAAATGAAGGACACTCCTTCCTCTCTCCAGCAGCCCAGAATAGGCTGAGTCCTCTCCCAGCCATTTCCTAGGATGTGGTGGTGGACACGTGACTTAGGTTAGTGGAGGTAGCCCAACCGACCTATTTTCCCGCCATTTTCTTAGGTTAGTAGAGACAGACCAATCTACCTATCTTTACCGCCAAAATTCAAACTTGGCGCAAGTTCCTAGGTGGAGGTGGCAGTCGAGTGACTAAGGTTAGTGGAGGTAGCCCAAGTGACCTATCTTGGTGCTATTTTCTTAGGTCAGTAGAGGTAACCATGGTGTGATGCATTATCCTGTTGGAGTTTGAGTTTCCCACAATTTTTCTGGGGGAGGGAAGAGGGGTTTAGGTTAGTGGAGGTGGTCCAATTGATCTTCTTCCCACCAAAATTCAACTCCCCGCCAAAATCCGACATCTTGGATGACATCATGCACTGTTGCCAAGTCCACACACCGCCATCTTGGATGACGTCATCGCCGCCATCTTGGATACATCTGGCAACAATGCAGAGTGGTTCAAATGGCTCTGAGCACTATGGGACTCAACCGCTGTGGTCATCAGTCCCCTAGAACTTAGAACTACTTAAACCTAACTAACCTAAGGACATCACACACATCCATGCGCGAGGCAGGATTCGAACCTGCGACCGTAGCAGTCGCACGGTTCCGGACTGCGCGTCTAGAACGCGAGACCACCGCGGCCGGCAATGCAGAGTGGCTAAGAGCATAGGTTGCCCCAAATACTCACCTGTAACTATGCTCGAGTTCCTAGCATATCTAGCGTCACAGCAGATAGTGCAAATTCATCACATCCAAAAACCATGCATAATACACTTATCCCCATGACACTGGCATGTGCTGTGGAGTATACAGATCTGATGAGTGTCCTGTGAATGAAGGGTCTGAAAGTGATCCGAACTTCAAATACTAGACCATCTATTTCTGCTGGAAGCCTATGGTAAGGAATGTGAAAACATACTATAAAAGCGGAGCAGAGACCAATTTAGAATTATTCTAGTGGTATTATAGGTTGTAAATGGAGGAATTCACTTAATTAAGCGACTATGTGGACTATAATTCAGTATCTGGGTGGAGCATCTTTACAACTGTTGTCTGGTCTGCTATCACACCAGTCTGAGAATGATGAAGCCCCTAGTAACCAAACACTTTTAGATGTTCATGAATCAACACGTGATGCAGAAGACAGGACTTACCCATTCTGCAATCCAAGACAGGTGGTACATCTGACGATAGAGTAAAATGATAGGGTGATGGAAGTGTTTGAGAGAACATGTACCAGGAATTATGTTGAATATGTAGTTCCACAGTAGATAACCACCTCATGCCCCAACGACATACTCAGTACCGATGGCA
The DNA here is from genome assembly GCF_023898315.1 of Schistocerca nitens. Classification (NCBI taxonomy): domain Eukaryota; kingdom Metazoa; phylum Arthropoda; class Insecta; order Orthoptera; family Acrididae; genus Schistocerca; species Schistocerca nitens. Next base: position 583,446,193 of record NC_064618.1, read on the forward strand.
GAGGTTCACTGTTTTGTAGTCATTCATGAGTAACCATGAAAATGCGTCATCCAGTCGAATGATCCACGTTCCTTGTTACACTAGGTCTCTGGCTGTTTGTAGGTGTCACTTCATCCAAGTGAGTGGTTGTTTCGAAACATTTACCCTACCATGGACACAGGCTGGTGAGGGTGTTGTATTGGAGGTATTAACCCTGGTTTCCATGACAAGTGATATTAAACAAAAACGATTATGATAACTGTATAATAGGCTAATACTGCAGCAGACCACCTGCTCGCTATCATGGATAGTCTCGTCCCTAACAGCAAAGGCATCCTCTATCTTTTTAATGTTCTCTGTGACAAGGCTAGAATCATATAGCCATGGTGGAAGAGTACAGTGGTGGATTCGTGTCATATGTTTCTTGCTAGAGTCACATGATCTGAACCTTGTGGAGTGCATTAAATAGGAGGGATCATAACAGATAGAGGGATTAGTGAAAATTAATCAGAAAACTGTTGAGGATCCAATGATAACAGGCATATCAGATTCAAAGAATAATTCACTGAGGGTGATGTTTTACTAATGCTTGATACTTAGCACAAACTTCAGTGCAGGATACTTTTCAATAGTGTCCACAACGGAACTCTATCTCTAAATCTGTTGGATGATCCAAAGAGATTCTGATCATACATTAACTAACACCTTCACTGCATGACACTGATACTCATATCCCTGATGACTGTGTTGTGTAGAGGACAAGGGGTAATTGTTAGGAAATATGGTGCGATATGGTGATTTAGTGTGTTTCAGTGCGCGATAAGCCAGTCTCACAGCAGACAGTGGACAAAGGCTGGCCAGTGCGTTATGCAGGTGACACAGTTTTGCAACGTGCATCGGTATGTGTGTACGTGCGCGGCAGCCATCAGAACGCAACATTAGCAGAATTACGCAGGCCCGGGCCGCGTGTGGCGTGGTTGCGTTAGCCAACTCATCGAGAACCTTCTAATAAACACGCCGCCGCGTAACCGGCGGATGCAGCAGCGGTCTGCACTATTTAAGGGCATCAGAGGTGGGCGTCGGCATTCGGTTTGACCAATTAGGCGTTCGGTCGCTTTCAAATCGTCGTCATCAGTGACGCTGTCCCCGAGGACTGGCCGGCGGAGGGCGTTGCCCGCTGCTGCACCGACGACTCGCGGCGTCGTCACGAGCCGCCGCGTCTGCAGGAGGCGAGCTGGGCCGGGCCTCGTGCCGCTAACCTCCTACCGCCTGCGCAGCCGCTCACCGAGGGCGGCGTCGCGTTCCCCAGGCTGCGTACATCAGCACATCTCCCCCATGACACGAGCGGTGGGGCTGAGCTACCGGAAAATGTATTGGAAGAACCAAAATAAAGAGGAAGATTGCTAAAAACAGCTACCTTCTTCTACCCAGCCACGTCCTACAACCCCGACCACGTCACCTGCTCCGGTCATCCTATTACAAGTGGTGTCATTCGGGCAACCTGCACATCACACACTCCTGTTACAGGTGGTGACAGTAGTGGTCATCTCCCTTGATTTGGAGGAAATTGTGGCTGGTAATCGACGAGGATATGTGGCACCTGAGAAGGGCAACAATGCATCAGCAACTCCTGCAACATGACAAGTAAGTGCCAATTTTTCGTTTGGTGGTTTGTCTGAACCTGTAGCATAGTCCATCTTCCCTTCCTGTTCTTCTTTCTGGGCTTACTGTAGTCTTGATTCGATATCTGGTAGTGATGGAGCAGTCTGTGTCAGCTGAGGTGGATAATCAGCAACTACTTGAGCGAGTGTCGGAATTAGAGATAGCGTTTGCTTGGTCTAAAGAAGCGAGCAAGGAAAGGTTTCCTGTTAATGCAGTAATTCTTGACACTAACGCCGCGTCTTTGGTCACCCCTTTCTCGGGAAAAGCTGGGGAGAATGTTAAGATTTTATTGAGAACCTTCGCACGGGCGCTAAATTGGGAAATTTTGGTGCAGAAACACTTTTGCATGTGGCTAAGTTTAAAATAACTGGGGATGCCAGAGCGTACTTTACATGCCATGAAGAATTAAGGGATACTCGGACATATGAAGTATTCAAAAAAGGGTTGCTGGAAAGATATCGGAGGAAAAATACGTCTAGATATTATCGGGAACAATTGAATAGAATGTATCAAAGGAATGGGGAATCAATAAAAGCTTTTGTAGATCGAATTCGAAAAATTAATGTTAATACCTATGAGCTAACGGATTCCGATAGGGTTAATGAAGCCATTCTGCAGGAAGCTGAGCAGAGGTCACTAGACGCATTTTTGCGGGGAGCACAACCCGAAACCTCCCGCAAGATTAGGGTGGAATTCCCTAAGACTCTCAATGAGGCAGTAGGAATCGCTGGGGCGTTAGAGTAAGTTCAAGCAGTAACAAAGACGTGTGACAGGAAAACAGTGTTTAATGCAGAAATAAAATGTTTCAGATGTGGTCGGGTGGGACACATTAGACGCGATTGCAAGGAAGTGCAGTGCAGAAAATGCAGATGTTGGGGTCATCGGGAGCGTAATTTCAATGGCTCCTGGCAGAAACATGTTAGGAAACCGCACGGTTGGCCTCACTCCCTTCAGTTAAACGGGGCAAGGGGGTGGAGTGTCCACTGTGCAACACCCCCGGTAAGGATTAATGCTAGTGCAGAATCAGTGGCAGACTTTTTTCTGACCGGCTTGGTGAGGGGCAGACCGTGCAAATTTTTATTGGATCTCAGGTATCCGTGGTGAGTATAAGTGTACTCGGTAAAGTGGAATTAAAACCACCATGCTGGACGTTAAGTGGAGTGGGTGGGGGACAGGTTAAGTCACTCGGATCAGCGGTGTTAAAGTTCCGAGTGGAAATGAGGAACTTCCAGGTGAAGGTAGAAGTTCTTCCAGTTGTTGGCAGCAACTATGATGTCATACTCTGATTGGATATCCTGGTTGCGCATCACACAAAAGTTAACCTGGAACGGCGTACAGTAGAACTGGACGGAATACAATTTCGCCTAGATTCTGGGGACGAAAAACCATTACTGTCGCAAGGAACCACCCAGACGTCGGGTGGGCTACCTAAACAGCGTACAAGGTCCCTTAGGGTAAACTCGCGGGATACTATACCGAAGGGTACAGGGAAAATAATCTGAGCACATGTTGGAGCTACCGTGCCGGTAAATTCGTTGTGTGTCGTTGAACCTTTGTCTGAGAATGAGCCGCTGGATAAAATGAAGTGTTTTACGCGCCATAGCGTGTCCTACGTGCGGGAGATAGATGGAAAAAAGGTTGTGCCTGTCAGTATTGATAATTTTGGCCTTGAAGAGGTGCAGTTAGCACGGGGTACCGTAATAGCGAATCTGGAGATAATAGGGGAAGATGAACTGGATAAGGATTTCGCAGCAGATTACACAATGCCCGGAGAGTCTGTCAGCTGGTCCGCACTCAGGGGTAAAGTAGCACATTTAGAAGGGCAACACAGAGAAGTCATGGAGAACCTTTTGACGGAATATAATGTGTTATTTAATTCTCATGATCCACAGCCCGCCACACCGTTAGTTCAGCATTACATCCCCACTGGGAATGAAGCACCGGTGTATAAGCGTCCGTATCGTGTTCCAAAACGTTTACAGCCTGTCATGGAAGAATTTATTAATCAACAGCTTAGGGATGGGATAAGAGAAACCAGTAGTAGTCCCTGGTCGGCTCCTGTCGTAATGGTGGGTAAAAAATCACCTGATAGGGGCAAGGCATGTCGTTTTTGTTGTGATTATCGCCTCCTGAATCAAAACACTGTATCGTATGCATACCCAATGCCTAATATCACTGAAACTCTGGATAGGTTAGTCTCGGTACTTCACGACCTTGGATCTTCGATGCGGGTACCACCAGTTGGAGGTCGCTCCGGAAGACCGACCGTAGACAGCTTTTTCAACATCTACAGGTCATTTTCAGTATCGGCGAATGCCTTTCGGACTCAAAAATGCTCCGGCAACCTTCCAACGGTAACTAGATAGCGTGTTACGAGGGCTGAAACCTAATCAATGTATGGTATATTTGGACGACATAATTGTTTCCTCAAAGGACGTGCAAGAACATGTGCGTCGTTTACGTGAAGTTTTCGATCGTCTGAAAGCAGTGCGGTTAACTCTTCATTTGGAAAAATGTCATTTTTTGTTGCAAGAAGTCCGTTATTTAGGTCATATTATAGGACAGGAGAGTGTCCGCGCGGATCCAAAACTTGTAGAGGCGGTAATGAATTTTCCGACACCTACAAAAATAAGAGTTGCCGTCTTATTTAGGTCTCGCCAATTTTTACTGGAGGTATATTTCAAAATTTGCGGAAATTGCAAGGCCCCTCACGCAGTTGTTGAAGAAGGGAGCAAAATTTCACTGGTCAGCAGAATGCGAAGAGGCTTTTCAAAAGTTAAAAAATTTGTTAACATTTAGTCCAGTTTTGGATTTTCCAGATTTTAGTAAACAGTTTATATTATTATGTGACTCTAGCAATTTTGCTTTGGGTATTATCTCAGGAAATAGATGGGCAAGAACAACCGATAGCATGTGCTTCCAGCAGCTTAACAATGCAGAAAAAAATTACTCAACAACCGAGATGAGTTATTGGCATTAATTTTCGGAATAACCTATTTCCGGTGACATTTGTATGGACGACGTTTCAAGGTGATTACTGACCATGCAGCACTTAAGTGGCTGTTAGGGCTTAAAGATCCAACGAGTAGATTAACTAAGTGGGCTTTGCGTCTTAGTGAGTACGATTTTGAAGTGATTCATCGACCGGGTCAATCGCGCGGAAACACGGATGGTCTGAGTCGTAAAGTATGCGCCATGGAATGCACAGGAATAAATGAGAACGAATGGGTGGAGGCACAAACCGCCGACACAGATTGTCAACGATTTACCTCGCAGCGACAGTTCGTCGTGGAAGACGGGATATTGTACCGTAAAACTAGGAACGGTCCACGCATAGTCGTACCAGAAAAATTACGAAGCGAAATTTTAAGGCAAGCACATGATTCAATGTTTTCTGGTCATTCGGGTCGAAGAGCAACGGAAAGGAGGGTAGCACAGAGTTATTGGTGGTCAACGCGTAGGCAAGATGTCGATCAGTACGTAAAGAATTGCATTCCGTGTGCTCAACTGGTGGAACTGAGTCATCAGAAAATTGTGTTGCAACGACTACCGGAAGCGGATAGACCTCTCCAATTACTGGGCGTAGACGTCTTAGGATCATTTGTGCAAACACCAGCGGGTAATCGCTATGTTTTAGCAATAAGAGATCATTTTTCGCGCTATGTGTCTATGACAGCTATTCCGGACCAGCGAGCAGGAACAGTGGCTCACGCCATGGTACATCAGTGCATATTGAAATTCGAAACACCTGAAACTATAATTACAGATCAAGAGTCAAACTTTATGTCCGATTTGATGAAACAGTTATGCAAGTTGTTGCATGTAAAGAAATTGGGAACGAGCGCGTTACACCCGCAGGTCGGACCGAGAGAGTTCATCGTACAATAACTAAGATGTTAAGTTATTATGTAAATTCGCAACACAACAATTGGGATACCCTACTGGCGTTTGTAACCGCGGCGTATAACTCAAAAGTGCACGAAAGTACAGAATTGTCTCCGTATGAAGTACTGTTCGGTTAGAAGATGCCATCTCCGTTTGAATTGCTCAAGACCCCACCAGGAACCGATATTTCGGCTGTTAAGGATTTATCCACAAAGTTGAAAAGAAAACAATCTGGCAGCAGGTGAAGAAAATGAACACTAAAGCGTTAGAGAGACAGGACAAAGTTGACAATAGAAAGGCGGCTTCACCCAAATATCATGCAGGACAATGGGAGATGACGACTAATCAGTATGTGCGAAAAGGCTAAACGAAAAAAATTGTATCCCGTTATCAAGGTCCTTTCCAGGTGATCGAGATGACATCGCCAGTGAATGTCAAATTACAGCTTCCAACTCGCCCTACTATTGTGCATGTGAGCCGAATTAGGCCTTTCAAGGGGAATTTTGAGGAACTTCCTTCATTGTCTGCAGTAACTTCTAGTAGAGAGAAAGATGAATTTAAGAAAAAAATAAGAAAGCAGTAGATAAACAAGAGAACCAAGTTAATTGTGGAAGCGATCAGACATGCTGTTATGCTCTTAGGCCACACGTAAAAAGGAAGAGCTAATGTGAGTTGTTTTCTTTTGTTTCTCAGAAGGCGTGACGTTCTGTTAAGACCAGCAGTTCCAGCGTCATGGGTTGCGCTGAAGAGGGAAGGTGTGCACTATCTCTCAGCATAGTTATTCTGTTTTGCTGTTGCAACTTAGCTGAAGCCTTGAAGGTACGTCCTATATCAAGTGGTGGTTTGTTCTCGCGACAGGGGGACGTAATTATGTACGGACATCAATGGACCTTAAGGGTGGACTGTAATATTTGGGTGGTTGAAGACGAAATCTGTAAATTAGAGGATAAATTTAATGAACTTCATTCCATGGTGGCTAATCAGTCAAGATTTAATGACACACAGGGGGAATATCAGCTACTACGATCAGCTTTTGCACGCTTACAAGCTCAGTTGCGGCAAACTGCAGGGTTAATACCGCAAGTCCGTAGGAAAGGAGGATGGTTGGACGCATGTGGCCGTATCCCAAAAACTGTTTTTGGGACCGCTGACGCGGAAGATATTAAAAGTATTAATGATACGCTACAGCAGGTACAGGATAACGTGAATAGCAACCAGGGAATGGTAGATCTTCACACAACCCAATTAGAGAGTTTGGAGAAAGATGCAGTTAATGCTACGCGCCAATTGCGAGCTTTGGCCGCGACCCTGATGTCCCACATTAAGGCCACAGCCGACACAACCAATCACGGCTTGGGTATAATGAAGTACCGGATGGATAACATCGATTCACAGCTGATAATCGCTAAGCTGCTTCGTTTTCTTGCTGATAGTATTACGGAAGCACGCATACAAGCCACGCAACTACAGGAGGCTTTGTTGCACGCAATGCGCGGGCACCTAACCCCGGTACTGTTACCCTCGGAACAACTTCGGGAAGGATTACGGAAAGTTCAATCGAAACTGCCCGCATCCCTGGAGCTACTGACGACATTACCAGACGAGCACTTATCTCTGTACTACAAAATGGCCACTGTTACCAGTACGTGGACGGGTACCCTGCTCAGAATTCACATCATAATACCATTAACATGTAGGGATTGTAAATTTGAATTTACACCTTGCATATGTATCCAGTGAAGTGGTAAATTTTGGAGAAATTCGTACAATTAACCGTACGGGAAATACTGTTAGTGACACGTAACAGACAAGCTCATGCGTTCCTCACTGCACAAGACTTGCTGCGTTGTAGAACAGGTCCAGTTACCATCTGCCCCACGAAATTGTTACACACTGTTCCCAAATCTTGTGAGTATTCTCTATTCCGCTCTCAAGAACCAGTCGCGGAGTGCCCTAAGGAAATTATAGCAGGCACGGTGCAGTTCTTTCAGCAAGTCGGTGCATATTGGTTATTTTCAGTAATGGAAAACACAGTCATTATTTGCGTTTGTTATGAGCAGGGTAAGCAAGGGAGTACGCAAAGAACAGAATTGCAGGGGCAGGGACTGATAATTAACGGCACACGGTATGACATTTCAGGGCCAAATTTCCGTTTACCAGCCGTGATTACTGGAGCTACAATCATGAACATAACACGCACATTGATCTATGTACCCGACCAACTGGTGCAATTCATCACGAAAGAAAATCTCACTCTTTTGAATAGCACATTGGACCCAACTTTGCTCGCCTCTTTGGACCGGATGCTAGCAGCTCAGGATGGACGTATAATTATGGAACATCTTTTTCAACGAGTGCATGAGTACCGTAATGAGCATAAGCAACGCTTACTAGTTAGTGGATCATCAACCACCGCCACCTGTATTTTTATCATTGTTGTAGGATTAGTGTTCTATCGGCTCAAGCGGAAGGTAGCCCAAATCCCGCCCCTTCCAACCTTTAACCTACGGGTCCACACAAAATCACTGAACAGTTGTGAGGCACTGCAGCAGAACACTGAGTAATGTTTATGGACAAAGATTAGACTGAGGATGGATGTGAATGAACACAGTGTAAATAGTGAATCAGTCGAATTTTGTGATGTTTGTGAAGTGAACTGTACTTGTTTTGACTTTTTGGTTGAATTTAGGGACGAATTCTATTCGTACAAGGGAGGAATTGTAGAGGAGAAGGAGCAATTGTTAGGAAATATGGTGCGAAATGGTGATTTAGTATGTTTCAGTGCGCGATACGCCAGCCTCACGGCAGACGGTGGACGAAGGCTGGATGGCACGTTATGCAGGTGAATAGTTTTGCAACGTGCATCGGTATGTGTGTACATGTGCGGCAGCCATCAGAATGCAGCATTAGCAGAATTACGCAGGCGCAGGCCGCGTGTGGCGCGGTTGCGTTAGCCAACTCATCGAGAACCTTCTAATAAACATGTTGTCGCGTAACCGTCGGATGCAGCAGTGGTCTGCACTATTTAAGTGCATCAGAGGTGGGCGTTGGCATTCGGTTCGACCGATTGGGCGTTCGGTCGCTTTCACGTCGTCGTCATCAGTGACGCTATCCCCGAGGACTGGCCGGCGGAGGGTGTTGCCCGCTGCTGCACCGGCGACTCCCAGCGTCGTCACGAGCCGCCGCGTCTGCAGGGGGCGAGCTGGGCTGGGCCGCGTGCTGCTAACCTCCTACCGCCTGTGCAGCCACTGACCGAGCATGGTGTCGTGTTCCCTGGGCTGCGTACATCAGCACGTCTCCAAAACGACGCGAGCGGTGGGGCTGAGCTACCGTAAAATGTATTGGAAGAACCAAAATAAAGAGGAAGATTTGCTATAAACAACCACCCTCTTCTACCCAGCGACGCCCTACAACCCCAACCACGTCACCCGCTCCGGTCATCCTATTACAGTTGCTAAATACAATTCTCCAAAAATCCTTCACCAAGGAAGATGTAAAATGTTCCACACTTCATGTCAAGAACAGCTGTTCGGATAAGTAACTTAAGAGTACATATCATCGGTGTAGTGACAATAATGACAAAATCTCTGTATAAGTCATATAACAGGGAAATGTTGTAAGCAAAAATCTCGGAAAACTCCTGACAGATTAATTTCGAACTTTTACTTTTATACTATATGCTACCAAACGTTGGGATATATAAATCTATAATACTTCATAAGTTGTTCAATGATGTGTTGATTCGAAAAACCTCTAAGTATATATATATATATATATATATATATATATATATATATATATATATATATATCCTGGGGGAAAAATAGCAATACCAATAAATACTTAATGTAGGGTAATGAAATTTCGGGAATGCAGTTGCTGACATCACCTATTTAAATGATTAACATTGCAAGATCCCTGGTTGATGCAAGCACAAGACAAGTCGACACAAATGTGAAATGCTGGTACATTAATAATGGGTGTAGCTGTGGGAATGTTGAATGCAAGAATAGGGGGACAAAGCTCGTCCTGGTGCACTCTGCATTGTTGCCAAATTTATTCAAGATGGTGGCTCTTCTTGGGTGTTCCCCCACCTCCTCTCCCTGGTGTGAAGATGTGGCTAAGTACCAATTAAATTGATACACAAATTAACTAAATTGATTTGCAAATTAATTAAAATAATTATGCAAATAAATTAACTTTAAAAAATGTCAAGAAATTAAAAAATGGTGGCATTTCTAAAAGTATCTGGTAATTCAAAAATTGTGGGAATTTCGAATTTTAGAGCCCTAGTTTACAATGCCACCACTGGTCTAGTCCACACTATCGCAGCCAGAGGTGCCTCCCCCCTCCCCTCCTTTGAATTGGCGGCAAAAATGTTGGAGTGGAAGATACAGACTTTATTTTTGGCGGGAAATGTTTTCAGTTGATGAGATATTGGTGTTGGACAGAGAGGAGTTTAGTAAGTGTATTACCTGTAAGCATAGAGCTGAGGACTGTATCCATAACTTCCTACACGAGAAATGGAAGAAGGTAATAATGGGCAAGCGTAGTGGGAATACTTGTCAGCAAATAATGGTGATGCAACAGGATGGACGGAAGAAGCATTTCACAACTCATAGAGACTATTGATTGTGCTAGAGCTGTTCGTGTTTTTGAAATGGTTGGTTAATCCACAGTGCAAGAAATGACTCTGGTCCCAACCTTCCGTTTTTACCGACTGCATTTATCTTGCTTTTTGATGCCTGACATCACAACAGATACTTCCCATGCATTTCTGTACGCCCTACTAGACAAACACCCTGCAGCCCTGGTGCTGTAAATTCAAATAAACGGTGATCTCTTTATTTCTCGGCAAATTTGTCCTACCCACTCCTCTTCACCTCCTCTTAGGTGTCTGCAGGACACTATGTACAGGTGATGAGAACCCCTCACTAGCTATCTGTCCTATGATATTGCATCCTGTTAAATGTGGTTGCAGTTTCACATGGGGCTCCTGCACAACGTAGAGGTCATATCTTTTGAGCAGTAGTACCTTTTGTTCGTACACAATACGCTATGCTGTCTGCTACCACTTTCCATATGATGCAGAGAGACTGATGAGATCCTTAGAAGATGGGCTCAAAAAATTCAGAAAAGGTCAGTTCATTTCGAAATAGGGACGAGTGTGCCATGGATATAATTCACCAGTTGGGGTGGTAATCCCCAACCCAAGCGTATGGTTGAAAGGAAAGACATGATTCCAAGTTGCAAACAACATTTCTTCTGCTAGAACGCCAGGATTTTGTGCATTTCTTATGACCTGAATCTAATGTACAAGCTAGCGATGCATTTTGGGTGATTGCTCACACGGCACAGCATCTACTGTACTTGATATTTCTTGACTATCGAGCATCATTCTCAATTCATCTACAGCCCTGTGGACGTGTCATCACTTTATAAATTCAGTAAGATGGATAACTATATTACGACGTTACATCATGTGGATCCTGCCTTCTGTGGCACGATCCTACACTTCCCACCAAATGGTTAATACGTGATTAATGTGAACACAATCAACCTGCAGTGCGGCAATTGTTACTGACAGTGGAAGACCGTAGTTGTTTAATTAATGGTTCAAATGGCTCTGAGCACTATGGGACTCAACTGCTGAGGTCATTAGTCCCCTAGAACTTAGAACTAGTTCAACCTAACTAACCTAAGGACATCACAAACATCCATGCCCGAGGCAGGATTCGAACCTGGGACCGTAGCGGTCTTGCGGTTCCAGACTGCAGCGCCTTTAACCGCACGGCCACTTCGGCCGGCCGTTTAATTAATCATAGGAAGCGATACTGTACCACGATACTATTCTTACAACCACAGTTTATAAAAGCACATGTAGGATTTATGTGGAAATCGACACAGCGATACTCGCATCTGTGTTTTGTTTCGTCTTACTGTAGAAGCAAGGCTGGTGTGCACCTGCATCGTAACATTAAGGTTACTGTCGTGTTTTTTTTTTTTTTTTTTTTTTTTTTTTTTTTTTTTTTTTATTACGTCTCTTTCCTCCTTAGATGCACTGGGGTACCACTCACAAGAAAATCACGTCTATCCATCCCGGAATGTTTGCTCAGTATTGGCTATCGTGTTGTTGTTTGGTAATACCAGTACTAAGTTATTGGCGAAGTCTTCTACTCCATTGTGTGTAAAACTTGCTAGCTCAATGTATGTTTAAGGTCTGTGTGATGGTGTTAAGCGTTTATTTTGTAGTATATTCAACACAAGATTCAAAGTTATCGGTTCAATCCTTTTTGTAACAAGCATAAGTTCATACCGCGAGAGTGAATTTGAACTTATTTAACAGGAGATTTCATTGATTTTAGTACCATATCTCTTATTTGGGATGTTGTCGCCACAGTATTCGCATTTAAAAGCATCATATTACACGCTCCACACGATGTGAGGTGACTTCTGTCGATACAACATTCATTGTACCATGCATAATAATCGCACCTATAAAGTGAGTTTACACTTATTTAGCCGCAATATTTGGAAAATAAGTTCCTATCGGTCGCGGAATGGAGATCACTGTGAAAATTCGATGAAATTTTGGACGTATGTGTTGGGCGATGTCTCTAATATGCCCATCGATAGCGGCACGTCATTCTATTCAGTTCTGAGGGCACAGCGAGCACATAAAGATGTCTAGAAAATATTGTCTCCCGCCATGTATGAGGTCCTGGTGAGAGATTTCGCCTGACGCTATGCAGCCCACATAACGTAACGGTCATGCATTTCGTTCTTCATGTCAGTTCTTGGCCGCATTCTGCAGGGGCAATGAAGATACTCCTATAGAGTTCTCAATGGGAAGTGTTCCATCACCCACAAAACAGTCTGTAAATGGCTTATCATGAGTTTCCTCTCTAGTCACCTAAATTGCTGCCTATGAAGAAAACATTTTGGCATAGACAACGAGCTGTAGATGAGCTTAGAGAATTGGCATAAAACACAGGCGGCTGCCTTCTGTGATGAGAGTATTGGACAGCTGGTACAATGCTATGGCGAATGTTTTACTCGGAGTTGCGAGTGTGTAGCGAAGTAGCTGGAAAATGAACCTAGCTATTACTTTCTGAAGATTTCTTTGTCCTTATATATCTCCTGGTGATCAAAATCAAAGGAACAGAAGTAAATTTTGCTAGGTTGCGATAATTTTACCGCAACTTAACGGATTTGCACACACATTCTGACAACTGAATACTGTGCTCAGCATGGGGTGTGACCATCTCTCGCAGCAATACAGGCCTGGCAACGACTGGGTATGGCATAGTCTGAAATTGGTAATTTCTCCCATTATAAAGAAATGCTGTATACTTCCTACTATTCTCTTCTGGCAGTAATTGCCTATAACTACTAGTCAAATCAAGGCTACTCTGATATTTGACTTCTGTGAATCTTTGTAACAAAAACTCCAAATTTTCCGACTGATCACGCTGTGGTAAAATAATGCGATTCATTGCACAGGCGTCAAGAACAATGCGAACAGTGCCAGCCTTCCTTGCTACAGCATGTGTTGGGTTAGAATATTCACTATCTCATCGCTCAATTACTTGATTATTCAACATCATCTGTATGTCCTTGTTAACAGCTTCCCTTTTTGCCAATGGTATCGCGTATGATTTACTACGGCCTGGTCCATGATCCTTTACTTTAATTTTACAAACACATCCTTTAATTAATCCCGGTAGTCTTGAAAATATGTCGAGATAGTATGTGAGTAGTTCCCTCGGTTCTTCTCGTTCTGCTTCAGACAAGTCCACTAACGCTCGAATCCTGATTTGAATACAATTTAGAGTACCCACATCGTTCCTCTCTCGCAGCTTAGCGTAGTTCTCGGAGTTGTTTAAAGTTACAGTTCCATCTTCTCCTCTATAACGCACCACCCTTATCTTCACGCTCGCAGTGCCCTTATCATCATTAACAATAAATCTCTAGAATGCAATTCTTCTTCCTTCATTATCTTTTTATCTTTCCTCGTACGTAGACAATTCTCCTCAAAATTAATACTGCATCTCATCTCTGACAACCAGTCAACTCCGAGAACTAGTCCAACATTGAGAGAATCAACGATGAACACACTCCGCTCATATTCGTCTCCTTGAATACGAAATCTTAGTAATGCTTGTCCTTTAATTGATTTGCTTCGGTTCCCAACTGCACTGACAATACGTACGCCGTTAACAGGAAATGTGGGAACAGCTACAAGATTGTTTAGTTGCGCAAATATATTTTCATAAATAGCACTTGCCTCGCTAGCTGAATCAATTAATGCATCCATAACAATACCACATACTTAAGCTTCTACAAATCACATCAGAATTTCTTTATTAGTTTGTTCATCTCCTCGGCACAGATCCTCTTTGACGTCATTTATATGTTCACACTTTATGGAATTTATTATAACATCCAACACTTGTCCCTCTGACAGAGTTTCGGAGTGGGTCTTCTCCGAAACTTTGCTTAGTTTAACCGTTCAGAATCTCGCTGATTGAGATCGCGGCTTCTTGCACGTTCTGGCGATTGATACTGTCCTCTGTCTGTCATTGTGTGGCCGGTTCGGCGAATGATTTGACCTCAATCCGTCTTGTACATAATATCAGTTTCTTCTGTGTCCATCATCGGCTCGGCGATCAAATACTTTCGGTCTTCCGTAACTTGGAATTTCTTCCCGCGATGAGCCGTTAAGACGATTCAGGTAATTATTATTAGTGTTTCGCTCCTGTTGTTCCCGTTCGGCATTGAAGACTTCCATTCGGTCAATTAGCAAACACACTTGCTCCATTGTTAACTGTGGTGCGAATGCTAACTTTTCACGCATAAAAAATGGTAACTTCTGGATTAATATAAGCATCAGCTCTTCTTTAACTGGATCGTCCAAGTACCATTGTCGTTCCAGGACCTTTGCATAAATTCATGCATTCTACAATGATGTCTTGCATTATTCGGCGGTGAGAATATTTTTGATTTTACTTTCTTTTTCTTTCGACCAAAATTTGATCAAAACTTTTGTTTCAAATTCTTCATAGTAGGTGTAATTCGGATACACTTATACCCCAAACATGTGCCTCGCTCTTCATGTGACTTGAGCAAGGGTATCTATGTTAGCACGTTCCGTGTAATGCCTCGGAAACGCAAGTTTGAATTGTTTAATTAACGCAACTGCGTGGACGCCTTGTTTCGGTTCACAGTCATAAAATTGTTGACCACTCAGTCCGTTGTCAACAATTACTTGCGTCAAACCAACAATATTGCTATCTGGTTCACGTAATACTGCATTAATTTCATGACGCAAAATTTCTTTGCTAATTCCTTTTGACAGTGTGTCTTTGTTTTTTACCTTTTGTCGTATCTCATCTACCTCATTACTTAGTTCATCAAATCACGTTTGTATACCGTTAACCATCTTAATCATCGACTCCCTGTTGGCTTTACAAGAAATTTCAATTTTGACGATTTTGTGCCTTAACTTTGTCATTAACTTTGCTAATAGAATCTTCCGTTTGCCTACACCGTCCATTAACTTGTATTTTAAGATCTGTAATTTCGCTGCCAATGGCGTCATGTTTGTATTGCCATTCTTTTCGGAGCTCATCATGCTTTTGTTCAAATGAGATGGTGAGCTCCGTTCGCTAATTACTAATCGCATTAAATAGTGTCTGATAATCATTTTTAATTTCCTGATGGATTTTTTTTTTGTTTCCTCAAAAAAATTTGTTGTTTCCTCACTTGCTTTTTTATTTTCCTCATGAACATTTTTGATTGCTTCTAACAATCTAGACATACAGTCCCTACTGACAATAGAAGCTTCTGTTTGCTGGGTAACCACCGGTGTTGAACTTGTTTTACGTAAGTCAATACTAACAGTACCACTGTCCTCTGTCGAATTAACTGTGGTATTTTCCATCACCTTAATTTGTTCTCCGTCAACCACGTTATTAAATTGTCCTCCCTCGCCTTTAGCAACACTACCGTTTTGCTCTGAATTAGCGATATTAACACTGTTTACAACAATCACTGTGCGTTACAACTTATGCCTCCCCTTAATTGAAAAGTTCATTAGCAACTTAAAAGTCAGTAACACTATTGATTATTCCAGTTCATTCCTACACAACGTTGAATTCAATTAATTTCGAAGCGCTGCTGTGCTGAAATGCTGTGTTGTCTTCTCCAGCGTCTCCGAAGATTGCTGTGGAATCGAAGTCCGACACACGCGTCGCCATATATAACCTCTTCCCAGTTTCTCACCAAACTTTACTATTCACATACGTTGAAGACGAAGCTACAGTTAATTAATTTAGCGTAACACGTAATAGCTTCTTTCACAAAACTCATTGTCGTGCACTTCTGTTCTTGTGAAATCTAAGGAAAACTGCTAAGTGATAACGTGCCCTTTGTCAAATACTCTATTTCATTAATTAAAACACCCTTTTGTAAACCAACATTTATGAATACTCAACAGAAATCAAATACTGTGTGCCATTACACCTATATTTTGCTATTAATCTCCGGCTTCGGTAACGAGCAACCTTCTGTAGCCTCTCGCACACCCTACTTCCACTCACGGTCTCTAACACTCGATTCTCGCTCGCCCACTCACAGACTGTTCACTGCACTGCAGTCTTTGCTTTAGTTTATTATCGCTGCATAGAGCGTATGATCGATACTATGTAAGGGCACATCTATGTAAGGGTACTGCACCCTTACAAACTGTACCTCTTTGTGTTTTAGAATAAATGTCTACTTTATAAACTCCATCTACAACTGCAGACACAACAGCGACCATCTTCAGATCTGACTAAAACAGACGAAGTCTTATACTATCCTAATATAATCAAGTCGTTATCCAGAGACATAAACAAAATTAGAGGAGTTGAACATATTCTCAGATGCTAGCCAAGCCTGCAGGTGCGCCATTGTATCTGACAACGAACGGCACCTGTGCAATGTCCTTAATACTTTTAAGTGTCAGTCAGAGTCAGAAAGTGTTCTGTGTAGTCGTGAGTGCATTATGTCGGTTCTAAGTGAATTAAAACGTGGGCAGTTTGTTGATACTCATATAGTGGGAGTTTCCGTAACCAAGGGAGCCAAAGTGTTTGGTGCTTAAAGAAGATTTATACCCTACATAGGGAAAGCGGAAAAGCGTCAACACCAACATCTCGTACGGAAAATAAGATGGCGACACCTGCAAGAGTCACTACAGAACTAAATTTCGCACTCGCAAACCCTGTCAGCAGCAAAAGAACACGAAGGGAGCACCATAATGAGGGAAGTGAAAGGTACGTTGGAATTCCAAAACCACTCATCAGTGATGAAGCCCGTAACACAAAAACGTGGTACTGAAGCCACGAAATCTGGACTGTGAAGCAATAGAAGGAAGTCATTAAGTCGCATTAATCTAGTTTCACACTGCTTCCAACTTCTGGCCGAGTTTACTTCCAAGAGTGAAATACGGAGATGGTTCGGTGATGATTTGATCAGCCATGTCCTGGTATTCCATGGTCCCATGGTTAATCTGCAGGGTTGCACTGGTGCCAAGGATCAGATCCATCCAGTGGTACAATATTTATTCTCCAGTGGTGACAGACCCCTGTTAACACAGCTTAAATCGTCCAGGAGTGGTTTTGGGAGCACCAGGATGAGTTGTCGCATCTTCCTTGGTCAGTACAGTCACCAGATCGCAATATTTTTGAGCCTTTGTGGTGTACTTTGGAGAGAAGGATGCGCGGCTGCTCTCCACCTCCATCATCGTTAGCTGAACTTTCCACGGTTTTGCAGGAGAAATATATATGATTTCCTAGAAAACCATTTGGCACCTGTATTTATCTATTCCGAGACGAGTGGAAGCTGTTTCTAGTGCAAACAAGATTTTTCCTATGCCGTATTAGGCATGTAATACGATGTGTGTTTTTGCTGCTTAGAAATTTTTTCCAACCCCCTAGCTAGGCACTGTCGAATGGAACTAACAATATAGTGCAAACTGTATCACAATGAGGGAGAATCATAATCTGAATGACGTTATTGTTCATAGAAAACTAAATTACTTTTCTGAGGATTAGCCCCGCTGGTGGTCGTGTCTCTTGGGGGTGAACGTGTTCGTCCGACGTGTAAATTTCGAGGATACTTCAGACCTTCTGCAGCTCCCACCGTGTCAGTCCAGATGTTTTCGAACAACATCTCAGCAAAATATGCATCAGTCATAGAAATAAGCACATGTTTGGGAGCCAAGGCTCACTGAAGAAACAATCGCGAAAACTGCACGAAAGCTTTTGATGAAGGCACATGAATTGGCACGAAGGTGTATCCAACACTCATAAGAAACGTGAACAATGAGAACGATTCCGCGGCAGTGGATGCAACAAATGTGCAGGATGCAGGTAGTGCATTAACTTCAGCACTGACTGTGAATGGACGTTTGTGACCTGTGAGAATATTTTCAACTACTGCCCAACAATGTCTTAGAATTTATCATCATTACGCAGAAATGTCAACAGATTAATAATAAAAAGAAAGAGTCACCTACTCGTAATGATTAGAATATAAACATTTCTAATTACTTGTCAATAAGAGAGAAAAGCACCTGATAATAATCTTTTAAAATGCTGTGCGTTTAAAACAGAAACAAAGACAAGTAACAGTAAGAAGTTCACTAAGCTATTCATGAAGCGGAATTTCTAAGCAGCGCCTTGCGATTGTTGGGTTCACTCTTAATTTAGGTACTGTTAGTTTCATACTAACAACATCTCTGGGCTACCAGAATATTTCCATGAGAGATGTCGAGGTGTAAATGCTAGCGCAGTCTACTAAGTTCAGTAGCAGTAGTTAGTACTAGTACTACATGCAGCCGAATCTGACTTAATCTGCGACGCTAATATTCATCTATCTGCTGATGTCACAGAGAAAGAATACCGAAACGTTCTGCTTGTTGTGCTGACTACATTTCTCCAAGTATTGTGCCGGCTGTTAGAACTGAATTTAGAAACCCAAAAACCTCTTCACTATTACAGAAGATTATTTCTTCTTAGGAGCACGTGTGTCGCAAGAGGAGCTCAGAACCGATAACACCGGGGTTTTGACAATTTAGAGGCTCACCCGTAAGCAAGAAACTCTCTATACTTCGTCCTCTGCAGAGGCCTTTAAAAAGTCATCAGACTCGAAGCATCGTGTAAAATTGGCTTCCATTTTCCGTTATTTCATCGCAGTCAGCAGCTGAATAAAACAGTAAATCATTCTGAGCTTTTCAAGAACGCACACTCATGACTTTCTGGTAGCTAGCACATGTTACTCAGTCAATAATTAGGTAAAATGCTCTGACGTGAATTGCTGTATTTCATTGTGATAAATGGTTGAAGATTTATACCTACGGAGCTTCTTGTTATCAGCTTTTCCGACGGTACTATTACTGTACGAAGATTCAGCTAAGGTAATTGGTAGTATTCCGTGTGGTGAACATTAAATGCTTCAATTTTTCCAATTCCTCGATTCAGAATATAGTAGAAACCTCTTATAAATAAACAAATAATAAAAACAATACTTAACATAGTAATTATGAATGACGCTGGGCACACTCCACAAGAATCGTGATGATTGTCAGAAGCTCCCTCTTAAGACTAATCAACTGCAGTACACTCAGAAAGGTTCTTAAGATTTCGTTACTGAATTTCGTTCCTGTGTTTCTCAGTAACATCAAAATGAGGGGGAAAATGACACTTCTGGGACAAAATTGGAATTTATAGTTTAGTTTTATTAGCATCAGAAAATGAGTGATATAACGCACAAGGAACGATGCTCCTTTATGGTGATTATTACCATACTGTTGTAACAAAAGCAGAACGGAATTGAAATTGCTGGGAAAGTAAGAGATAGGACTCGTAAAATGATATTGCTGTCGATGCAAACTTTCTGACTCATAGTCACTTATTACATAGTGACAAGAACATACGCAATGAATTTAGCCAGTTAATTCACCTCCAGTCTCGGAATAAGTAGATGGGAACTGAGTTACCGAACATTTACAAACTGTCTCGCAGCACTTTATGCCACTATAAATTCAGTCGATGTTTTGTGACAGCTCTAAATCACTCAGATTCAAAGTGGAACACAGTGCAAGGTCCATTCAATCGCATAACTATTATTCATTCAAATACAGTTACTGAAATTGCTATGAGCTGTTTATTTAACTAACTGTTTACTTCCTTTCATTTCTGCCGCATAGCAGAAGATAAAACTTGTTATTCAGTTTTTTATTGGATTACCTATTCTACACATCGCCGTTACAATTTTGTGTTCCTCTCCTTACGTTCTGTAAAAACTGCTTTGTGTGTTAACAGTAGATGGTAGTCGAACTTGCAAAGCACACATTCAACGGTTTCATTCCTTTGCGGCTTATCTGAGACCGCTTCTTCACTCGCTGCACTGTGAATTTTTTGATCTATAAGTTTATATTATTCGTAGCTTATGATATATCTGCGGATATTCGTGTATTTCGATCATCGCTGTGTAGCTGTCTTTCGATTCATGTTCATGAGATTTTGGTTTTTCATTCGCTTTTCTTCTTTGGGGGGGGGGGGGGGGGAAGTTAGGGTTGTATTCAGTGCCAATGGAAGCACACTTAACAAGAGCCGTTTTTAGGACTATAATAATCAAAAAGACAAAAAGAGATACCGACTTAAAAAGTTGAACTACTTGAAACATTTTGAGCCTATCCCCTTTGACAACCAGCAGATGACTGGGTTACAGGCAACGCACAAGGCATACACAACCGCAAAGCGGCTACGCGCTGCATAACCATTACAAAAGGATTCATACCATAGTAGAGAAGCGTCAACGAACATTTTGATCATAACGAAAGTTGTCCCCCATGATGTGATCAGACTCCCCTAGGAGTTTGATGAAAAGACTTTGAAAAGCACTATATATGTCCATTCGTTCTGGTTACATTTAGAACTTCTGGGCTTAATAGTGCAATGTGGGACCTACCAAAGCGTTCAAATGGGAAGGCAATTTTCGCAGAAGATTAATCGCTGCTCACTTCAACAGCAGAAACTGCTTTTCGTGAGAGGCTATAATACATGAACAGCTGGGTCTGTGTAGTGACTGTCGAGTGGCCATGGATCCCAGATGTCCACGAAACAAAACACAGAGCTGGTAACATTTTTGTAGTGGTGCATGGTTGAACGGTAGCGTCCTTATGAAATCCCAGAAAAACCTTGACCGCTGCATCTAGACGACACACTACACATCATGGTGGCGTAGTATCAGGATCTTGATAGCTCACAGTTGGGTTTCGAGTCGTTCGGGAAGATTTACTCTCAGGATAATTTGGCAAACTATTTGAGACTGGTAGATAGACTAGGCCTAATCTACTGGAAACGTCGGGAAGAGAGAGCCTGATTCACTTCGATGCACTGCTGCAGCGAGTCAGCCTGGGGGAAGCGCTCGTAAAGAGTTTGCCAGGCCCTGAGAGGGGGAACCGTTCCAGACCGACGCTATTTGTGCCTCAGTATTGGCCGATGTTCCGTCTGCGATTGCGAAGAAGATAGTAAAGCAGGAGTTAGTGGTAGCTGCTATTGAAAAGTTTATGAGGTCCTAAAAGCGGATCCACACGCGAAATGCTGAAAGGAACGACTCAGATTACGGAGCACGGTTGTGAATTGAAAACCCTGAAGAGTTTTTTTGGATATAAGACAGCA
The DNA here is from genome assembly GCF_023898315.1 of Schistocerca nitens. Lineage (NCBI taxonomy): Eukaryota > Metazoa > Arthropoda > Insecta > Orthoptera > Acrididae > Schistocerca > Schistocerca nitens. The sequence goes on from NC_064618.1 coordinate 583,467,447, forward strand.
TAACGTCGATAAAAAAGAAAGAAAAATTCATTTATGCAAATGAAAAATTGCCTAGCTGGCAATACCACATGCAAACTTTGTGCTCCTATCTCAACACAAAGCAATTGAAGTTATCTTTCTAGTAATAGATGTCCTCGTTTCGTTACCATATTTTCGAAAGCGCATGCTACAAATACTACCGAGTATCCCTACCAAGAGTCGTGGGGCACATTTCCTCTTGTGTTTCGGCAGATAATTCCAGTTTCGTTTTTGCAGTGTGTAGGTGTAGTCAGTCCAGACAAAAACTGAACATCACGCCTTTTGTGCGACGACCGGTGTCAACAGAAAGCATCGGTTTGTTTCCCATTACAAATAAAATGACTTTTTAAGCGGAATTTTACGTGCCCACTCTACAGAGATTTCACGTATTAGTCTAGTCTGTTATTTGTTTTTTCGATATGTATTAACAGGAACAGTAAAACATCGAGAATAACCAGTCTTGCAGCAACGACTGAGCAACGCTCTTTATGGCGGCGGTAGTCAGACAGGGCCTGGGCGACGCCCTCACTGCAGGGGCGATGGTTATTTTTTTAGGTTTTATTGTACCTGTAAATACATATCGATAAAACGAATGTTAAAGTAGACTTATTTGGCACCGCTCTATCGAATCGGCACTAAAATTTCCGCTTTAATAATAAACAATTTTGCACCATAAATAAAATTATCATAGAAACAAAACAAGTAGATATATACTCTTCAATTTTATAATTTCTTTATATTCATCTGTTCGTTTCTATAAGTGATAACGAGCGGACGTGTTACGAGTTCCGCCGAGTTAATATTGTTCAAAAATCTGATTGTCTCCATAAGTGGTAGCGGGCGGACGTATGAAGAGTTCCGCCGCATTAATATTGTTCAAAAATATGTATTCAAACCGGACATTAAAGAAGTGTTATAAAAGTTATTTGCGAGACGAAGTTTAGTAAAAATCAATCTGTTCATCATTCCGCGACGCGCCGACAACCTTGCATCAAGAGGATCGAAGCAAACAAGAGGAATTTGCGTGAGCAGAGCAGAGTGATCGTCATAACCGGCTCTATGCACAATGGCGATAACAAGAAGTATGTAAATTTAAAGGGTGGATGTTGATCTTAAATCTATTTAATATTGATGTTCTGTTGATATTAGTGCCAGTTAAAGTTCACTCAGGATATGTGTCCCTTCCAATTTCTTTCAATTATTCTTTCAAAATGTCCCTTTAAGTTATTGCAGCAGCAAAATTTAATCAATTTCAAATATATATTACATCCTATTCCCCCCCTCCCACCAGTATCCCATGGCGACCGTTCAAAGGACGGCGCCGAGCGGAGTATGAACAGACCTTTCAATCGTCGAGATAAAACATTTTTGAGATAAATGGTCCATTTTATCTTTACAGGAAAGTAGTGAGGCCTTTGTGGCATTTGTTACATGTCCGTGAGATTGGAACTATTAACAAATTCAAGGAGCAAATTAAAATTAAGCACTGCCCACAAAGGAGACGCACCGGGAATGCGGATTTCAAAGATTAAGGTAGGAAGCTGCGCCGCTGTATGCTTATATGACCGCGCTTGGCTCCGTCTCTCTCGCAGCAAATAATCTCTTTTCCTTCCAATTAACATCCTTTACGGAAAGTGCATTTCTATAGGGAAGACAAAAATTTGTCTAAAATCAACATTTAAGTGCAAAATAATTCATTCACATTCTGTAAGACGGTATCACACAATAATCAAGTTCATTAATGAATACGCATATAAATATGCTTTAATTGGAAAGTGCCGATAGAAACAAAATTTCATTTTTAACATTTTTTTCATAATTTTGTTAAACACTGTTCACTTGGGAGTCAAAGGAAAAGACCATTGTTGAAAATTCATTACAAAATGCAACATGCCAAGATGTCCGAAATCCGAGCTTGGCAATAGTTGATAGTAGCGCGCCAAATCGTCAAATGGTCGATGGTTACCAAAACAACCAGGTTGGCGTCCCACTATTAAAATGTGATGACACTGGTAATATAACTAATCATGATACCACTTTTATGACAATCGATGAGACAATTTCTCAGGTCACGCCGGGAAACATTCGAAAAAATGTTTCCCGGTGTGACCTGAGAAAGCCACGACGTCGCGAACGCAAGAACAGGAAACAGTTCGAAAAAGCAATGTAAATATAGTGACACCCACGATTTGACAACTCATGCAACTAATAACACAACAGCTTACAAAAAAACAGTAATTTATGGAAAATATAAGACAACAATTTGCACAGCAAAATCAGGCATTTAACGATTTCAAGAATAGTATTAGTCAACAGTTCATTGAAGTGAGCAAACTATATGCACTGAATTATCTGACGATGTAAATGCACAGAGCTCGGTAAACAACTAAAACAAGAAATAATTACCGACATGTCCCGCAATATAAATACGTTAAAGGAAAAGGTAACATCCGTACATCGTAAAGAGGAACAACTTGAAGGTGAAACTTCCTGGCAGATTAAAACTGTGTGCCGTAACGAGACTACAGTGCGGTTGGTCCCGGCGGAGGTTGGGATCCTCCCTCGGGCATGGGTGTGTGTGTGTGTGTGTGTGTTTGTCCTTAGGATAATTTAGGTTAAGTAGTGTGTAAGCTTAGGGACTGATGACCTTAGCAGTTAAGTCCCATAAGATTTCACACAATTTTTTTTTTTTTCGTACCGAGACTCGAAATCGGGACCTTTGCCTTTTACGGGCAAGTGATCTACCAGGGATCTTCGCAGGAAAGCTTCTGTAAAGTTTGGAAGGTAGGAGACGAGGTACTGGCAGAAGTAAAGTTGTGAGGACGGGGCGTGAGTCGTACTTGGGTAGCTCAGATCGGTAGAGCACTTGCCCACGAAAGGCAAAGGTCCCGAGTTCGAGTCTCGGTCCGGCACACAGTTTTAATCTGCCCGAAGTTTCATATCAGCGCACACTCCGCTGCAGAGTGAAAATCTCATTGTGGAAACTTGAAGGTGAATTGCAAAACCTCAGTGAAGCATACTCTCAAATTCAGGAGACGCAATCCCAAGTGGATGCGTCGGTAAAAAATGTGACGAATGCAGGCAGCGAGCTGCAAGACGTATGCAAAAACCTTTATGCAGACATCTAAGAGTGGATTACTTAAGTTTAGAGTCAGAATTTGGCAAAAACAGAGATAAGATACGTGCAGATGTAAAGGAAATAACTGAAAAAGCTGAAGCCGGGATGGTAGATAAGGGCAGCACCTTTACTAAAAAGGTAGTGCCAGAATGCAAAATTTATGTAGATACTGTAGAAAAAGCTCTAAAAGAAACAGAAAGTCAACTTCTAGCTAAAATAGGCTCGGCTTTAAAAGGAGCAGAGGAAAGGTTAGGAGAAAGTGTTGCCAAAACTACTGACATTCCGAAACAACATATGACTGAAAATAAACCTAAGCTTCTAGAGAACTTAGATACCTTCACTGGTTACCTACAAGACAGGGTTAGCCCGTCGAAGGAAAATAGCGAAGGTTCCACAATGCAACATTTGCCGGCAGTTGCACCTGTCGAGCAAGCGCAGCTGCCATGCGTTACCCCACAAGCGAACATTAACACGCCTGCCACTGACGGCGCGGCGTGTTTGTCAATATTACTTGCAGATCAGGGATTTCGTAGGCATTGACTATTTCCGATATTTACTTCTGAAAGGAAAAGAACACACCCTACGGTCTTTAAAAGAGCATTTCGAAATGTTTAACCTCGTACCTCGACCGAAGCCCAGAAAATTAGATTTGTTGTTGGATACACAGACGGTGACGTTCTGAAGTGGGCTACGGACGTGGCAGAACTTCGACAAAAAAATGGTTCAAATGGCTCTGAGCACTATGGGACTCAACTGCTGAGGTCATTAGTCCCCTAGAACTTAGAACTAGTTAAACCTAACTAACCTAAGGACATCACAAACATCCATGCCCGAGGCAGGATTCGAACCTGCGACCGTAGCGGTCTTGCGGTTCCAGACTGCAGCGCCTTTAACCGCACGGCCACTTCGGCCGGCGAACTTCGACACTATTATGAACAGTTTGAGAAAGCATTTCTGGATAAGTATTGATCTGAGGCCGTACAAGAGGGGCTCAGACGTGAAATATTCAACCCAGCTCCGTTCAATAGCAAGTATGGAAGCTTAAGGAGCTATTTTGAAAAATATTTGAATAAAACCATATACTTGACGAACCCGGTATCTCAAGTAGATGTGCTGAAAATTTTAAAGAGGCGTCGCATCTTCCTGCCCACATTAGGGAAAAACAAATTACCATGCGGAACACAATACCGAATACTTTCTGTCTCTACTGGACTCAACAGATTTAATACACGAAGAGAGACCAGTACAGCCAGAGCCTGTTAATACGCCGATAGCGACACAGATTTACGGACTAACAAGTAAACAACGGATTCGTAGTACAACACGAATGGCAATTTTACCGCACACATACCTATGGTAACGGTAATCACAACGGCAATGGAGAAAGCCGTAAATACAACGGTGGATATAAAAGAAATGGGCAAAAATTTAGCAAAAACAATTACAATGGGCGAGTAGCGTATGGCCAGCCTGTGCAGTACGTGTAGAGAGAAGATACCGGCAATAATCAGCCAATCGCTCGGCAAACGCAAAACAATAACAGACAATCGAATAACCCACAGACAGCGGAATTCGGTCAGCAAAGTAACACACATATGCCGAATAACACGCAGAGGCAAAAAGGATTTCAATCAAGAGCCCCCCAGGACACTAACTGGCGTTTCCAGATACCAATGGTCAACATAGTAGAAGTTAGCCTAACCTAGAGGTCGATGCCACCGCGGCGCCGGAAATCTTGAACCGGTCGCGGTAGGCCTCCGTTCTGTGACCTTGGAGAGGAGTGGGGGCACGAGCTTGATCGACACTTGCTTTATGAGATACGATCATGGCATTGATGTGAGAGATGATCTGTATCAAGGTAATGAACATACGCAGAAAAACTTGATAAAGAGTAGGTACAATCTAGTATAAAAGCCAAAATATTTGACCTCGATGTACCCATTGTGCTTGACACAGGTGCTACGAGTAATTTGATGTCACAGAGAGTCTTTCAATAATTGAAGAAACGTGGACGTATACCCATACTGCCAGTGCAAAATTGCAAGGTACAAACTGCCACTGGTCAGAAATCGAAAGAAGTCAAGATACAAGCCTTAATTCACGTACAATTAGGACAGTTTTCTGTACGATGCAATTCTTTGATAGTAGAGAAATTAATAGTTGATTGTTTAGTCGATATGGATACATTTATGACATACCAAGTACAAACTGATACAGGAAAAAGCCATTGTCATTTCACTGTGAATAACCAATTGTTTATAATAGTTCTAATCAGGGGATGTACTAATAAATGTCAAACTGAAATAACTCACGACTTTGAAGTTCAATTGGTAAATCCCATAGTTACGTTTGTCCATACATACAATAACGAACAGTCGCCATCAGAAGAAATAAACGGCGACACAATAATCGCAAAGGTAAGTGAATCAAAGTGCTTGCCTAAAAGAAAGCAAGCAGAGCTTAGGGAACTGATAATTGCTTATATGTATTTGAAAAAAGACCAGGTATTATTAAGGATTTCGTGCACAAAATGGAAGTGTATCCTCACGAAACTTTTTGTTCTGCCTCGTACCCTATATCATGGACAAAGAGGAAAGGAGTAAGAAAAGAGATTAACAGGATGCTTGAATGGGACATAATAAGACCATCGTTTTCCCCGTATTGTAGTCCTATCTTGGCTGTGGGTAAGCCAGATGGAAAAGTGGGCATGGTCCTCGACGCAGGCAACATTAATAAGGTTATTGTACCAGTCCGAACACGTACAGACAATTTAGAGGAACAACTTATGAAATTCCACAGTGCAAAATTTCTTACTATAATCGACCTCCGGGTTTCATATAGGCAAATAAAACTACATGTAGAAAGTCGGAAGTATACAGCCTGCGTATGTGGTGGCAGGAGCTTCGAAATTCAAGTATTACCGTTTGGATTGAACGTAAGTGCAGGTGTATTTATCTTGACAGAGTGCTAGGGCCTGAGTTTTTGAGTAAGGTAACAGTATACGTGGACGAACTTTTAGTCGCTACACCCACTTGGGTAGAACATTTAATATCAATTGACCAAATACTAAGCCGTTTTTACGAATCTGGAGTAACAGCAAATCTCAAGAAATCTAATTTCGGACAAGAAAAGGTAAAAATTTTTGGACACACAATCCCTTCGGAAGCCATATTGCCAGAGCATAAAAAACTTGATGCCATTAGGAACTGCCCTGTTCCTCAAAACAAGAGACAATTAAAGGCACACTTAGGCCTAGTGTCATTTTCAAGGAAATTCATCACCAGCCAACTTATGAACAGTGATGCTTTACTCAATCTTTTCCGAAAAAACAGAGCTTGGGTATGGGACAAACAATGTCAAACCGATTTCGAAAACATCAAGCGAGCCCTATTAAATACTAATATTTTATCTCAACCAGACATGAAGAAAGATTTTTGTTTATGCACCGACGCGTCTTCTCACGGTCTGGGTGCATGCCTTTTCAAATGGCAGAAGAAGAGGGAAATCTCATCCCTGAAGTAATTAGCTTCGTCAGTCGCACCTTATTCGAAGCTGAACGTTCATATTCAGTCACGGAGTTGGAGGGCTCGGATGTAATTTGGTCCTTTAAAAAGTTTGAATATTTCATTTGGGTTAAACACACAAAAGTGTACTGTGACCATCAGTCGCTGTCGTTTTTGTTAACTTGTAAATTGCTACACCGACGGACTGCCAGATGATGTATGTATTTTCAAGAACTCAAAAAAAAATTGGTTCAAATGGCTCTGAGCACTATGGGACTTAATATCTATGGTCATCAGTCCCCTAGAACTTTGAACTACTTAAACCTAACTAACCTAAGGACATCACACAACACCCAGTCATCACGAGGCAGAGAAAAATCCCTGACACCGTTCAAGAATTCGACTTCGAAATAGTATACATAAAAGGAAATCAGAACATAATAGCTGATGCTCTTTCTCGACTACCACAAGGCTTAGGCAGGGGTCTCCAAACGTTTTAGTCCGCGGGCCACATTGACTCCTCCACGAAGTCATAAAATCAAGATCTACCTAGTGGGATTAAAGCACCCTAGCACTCCATGATCACCGTAACGTAAGGCTAAAGGAAAGATGAAATCGCAAAAATCTAAGGTTGTGGGAATAGCTAGCACTGAAACGAACTACGATTTTTGTCTAATTACATAATTTTGATTGGTGGACGTACCTGACCGAAATTCTGGCGTATTTTATTCTGGCGAATTTCACCGACAAAAAAGTATGTCACTGCACATTCTACACGAAAGCGTCCTGCAAAGTTAACGAAATTTCAAAATCATTGTCAACAACACTATTACTGCAAGACGTAACAGAGGTAGAGTGTGTCAACGCACTGTTATTTCAAGCGGCGAAACAATAAGTTTATTTATGTAGTCATGTAGCGAGTAGAAGAGCCAGACCATATATTTCATAGTTCTGTTGCGTGATTTGTCTATGTTGCTAGTGTCTCACGAGTTTTTTAGTGTTTTATGCACTATACTGGTAGGTGAGACGACGAAGTGTGGGACAATTCAAAGTTTGAATTTGAAGAGACGAGGAAAATCAGAAAATCGAAATACGTAAAGCACGACTTGAGCAAAGAGATTGACATAGGCGAGCACGGTAAAAAACAAGGGCCTTTGCCCACACAAAGACTTGAGAATGTTTATATATTGAAGAAGGGCTGTATACCCTCTAAGTTGTGCATATGTATAATAATATTAGATTTTTTGTGGAACTACAGTGTAACTGTGGGTATTTAATTTAGTAATTAAAGTACCTTAAAAATAAGTTCATTGAATTTTGTTTAGGCAGACTACTCCCTAGTTTTATTAGTATTAAATAGCACAATTTTATTTTCAGGTTACAATGTTTTGTGAAGTTCTGTACAAATATGGAAAAGAAACGAAAGGTTGACAGTGAATGTAGAATTTTTTAAAAGCAGTGGGGATGTCAATATTTCGTTGTGGAGTCAAGCAACAAACCAATGTGTATTATTTGCAATGAAGCAATATCAGTCTTCAAGGAACACAATATAAAACGTCATTATGAGACTAAGCACTCTCAGAATTACTCCAAGTTTACAGGATGCGAACGATTAGAAATATGAGTCTCTGAAACGCCAGCTAAAAACCCAGCAGTCGCTGTTTAAGAAAGTAAATGCTGAACAACATGCAAGAAATCGAAACTCAGTTGTTGGCAGTATAGGTACCACCTCAAATATTTGGCCTGTTTCGGCCCGCGGGCCGTGGTTTGGAGACCCCTGGCTTAGAGGAATTCAACGATCTTTCAGAGCAGGAAGGTGAAATAAGAGCTATGTTGATGCAGCACAAAACATTCCGACCATACTTTTTCCACATGTGCAAACATATGGAGCAATTGAAGCAGGAAGACACACGACGGAGTTAGGTAAGAGCAAAACTTGCTCATAACGGCGATGAAAAATAAAAAAGGTTTTTCACTATTCACAACGGTGTTGTGTTCTATAGGAAAGCTACTGATCTAGATCAATTGCGCGTGTGTTTGCCAGAGGAATATGTGGATGATTTTATCTTATACACACACAATAGCTGGGGCCATTATGGCACTGCAAAATGCACTTATAAAATAGTTAAATACCGTTATTTCCCCGACCTTAGACGAAGAGTACTACATGTGGTAAGAAAGTGTACTGTTTGCCAGAAAGCAAAACATTCTAACATCTCCAGACAGGAGCACTACCAAATAATAAAGGGATCGAAACCTAACTACTGTGAGCGTCGACTACTCATGAAAGTGTCCAACGTCTGCTTTCCATTGAAATTTTTATACACGTTTGCTACTTATAGAAACAGTATTTTACGCTCATTGTACATGACATATCGTACTGATGGTGCAACTCTGTATACCTCAGCAGATGATATGGTTATCCTTTATACAATGAACATAACAAGTAAATATTGAGGTGCACTTTAAACACTGAATAAGTTTTCGATACGATTGGTATCGTCAGGTTTGCGTTATGTTTATGAACAACAAGCTATTTTTCTATGGGGATCACAATTAAATCTAGTAACGAGACGTAACTGAGCACATAAATGCCTTTCCGTGAACATTCCTCAGCTCTGTAGTGTGTAGAGCCTTCCTGGAGAGTGCTAGAGAGGCGAAGCCACGCTTAGTTATTTAAGCGTTGCGTAGAATCTGTAGTAGCGACTATTGTTTACTTCTTTAATTCTTTGAACTTGATAAATATGCTGCGACACGAAGTCACTGCAAATTGAAATGTATGTCAGTTTATGCCTTAAAGGAAAACAGAATTAATTATTGTATGAATGTTATGTAAAGAATGTAAAACCAAACGAGAGGAAAATGTGTACACATATAATTGGAATTGAACAATGTACCGAAATTATTATTTAACAAAATGTACTAGAACAGAATGACAAGCAGACTACAATGTATGTAAGTATCGGAAATGGAATGTCAGCAAATAAGTAGGTTATGTTTATTCGTGTAGTTTATTTTTTGTTATGTGTATAGTATGTGGAAAGGACTCTACAGAAATTTTGTGTAACGAAACGGTATGAAAGCCGCTCAAAAACAAAGCGCAAAAACATGCGAAACCCGCCTGCAAAGTGTTAACTGTGCGTGTGAGATATGTGGGTGTGCGCGTGATGAACTAAAAAATGACAATACTTCGTGTAACATGAATTTTCTGTGCTCGACAACGTCGTAGAAGCGGCAAGAAACTTACCTTGCCGGCTGATGTCGGATGTACGGCGGTGTCCCCACTGAAAAAGTGCGAGCGACGAGTTGAAATACATTCCTCGAGCCGCAAATATGGAAACCAGTTGCCACCGCATCGAAGATTTCACAAAGCATCAAGCCGTTCAACACGAGCTTCGCGAATTTATGAACGCACGACACGTGCCTGACTTTGTATTAAACACTTGAGAGCGAGTAGGGACGGTAACGGACTTCGAGCTGCGCGCGCATGCTTCTTCGCAAGCTCAACACTCGGCAGATGCTGACTGACAATAATGGGACTATGCGCTTACAGCAAGCACTTTGTTATGAAGGAAAACGTATGTATGTATGTATTAGGGGAGCTGACATGTCTCTATAAATTGGTAACCATATAGGATAACTCAAATGGCCGATAAATAAAGGCTGTGCCCATACCGGCCAGAGTTATCAACCCATAAAAAGATAAATAAGCTCACACACTGTGCACCTCCATATGACGTCAGTGCACAGTGTGGGGTCAATTGTAATGTATCATATTATTATAATTTTTTTTCAGACGTTATGTTTGGTTAAAAATGGAAAGTGACGCGGACCTTGATCAAGCGTGATTTCCTTTTAACTGTACGGTATATGTTACATTGCATTTAGGAACTTTCGGTTAATTGAACATGTATCAATAATTACAGATTTCTGTAGTTGTATATATACGATTGGATGTAGCTGTATTGCGTTGATGTACTGGTGGATATTGTGTGGTATGACTCCCGTAGTTGATAGTATAATTGGTATAATGTCAACTTTATCCTGACGCCAATGTCCTTGACTTCCTCAGCCAGTTGGATGTATTTTTCAATTTTTTCTCCTGTTTTCTTCTGTATATTTGTTGTATTGGGTATGGATATTTCGATTAGTTATGTTAATTTCTTCTTTTTATTGGTGAGTATGATGTCAGGTTTGTTATGTCGTGTTGTTTAATCTGTTATAATGGTTCAGTTCCAGTATAATTTGTATTCATCATTCTCCAGTACATTTTGTGGTGCATACTTGTATGTGGGAACGTGTTGTTTTATTAGTTTATGTTGTATGGCAAGTTGTTGATGCATTATTTTTGCTACATTGTCATGTCTTCTGAGGTATTCTGTATTTGCTAGTATTGTACATCCACTTGTGATGTGATCTACTGCTTCTATTTGTTGTTTGCAAGGTCTGCATTTATCTGTTGTGGTATTGGGATCTTTAATAATATGCTTGCTGTAATATCTGGTGTTTATTGTTTGATCCTGTATTGCAATCATGAATCCTTCCGTCTCACTGTATATATTGCCTTTTCTTAGCCATGTGTTGGATGCGTCTTGATCTTTTGGCTGTGTTGGATGATACGGGTGCTTTCCATGTAGTGTTTTTTTTTTCCAATTTACTTTCTTTGTATCTGTTGATGTTATGTGATCTAAAGGGTTGTAGAAGTGGTTGTGAAAATGCAATGTTGTAGCTGATGTATTTATATGAGTAATTTCTTTGGGTATTTTGCTAGTTTCTGCTCGTTCTGTAAAGAATTTTCTTAAATTGTCTACCTGTCCATAATGTAGGTTTTTTATGTCGATAAATCCCCTTCCTCCTTCCTTTCTGCTTAATGTGAATCTTTCTGTTGCTGAATGTATGTGGTCTATTCTGTATTTGTGGCATTGTGATCGTGTAAGTGTATTGAGAGCTTCTAGGTCTTTGTTACTCCATTTCACTACTCCAAATGAGTAGGTCAATATTGGTATAGCATAGGTATTTATATCTGTTGTCTTGTTTCTTGCTGTCAATTCTGTTTTCAGTATTTTTGTTAGTCTTTGTCTATATTTTTCTTTAAGTTCTTCTTTAATATTTGTATTATCTGTTCCTATATTTTGTCTGTATCCTAGATATTTATAGGCATCTGTTTTTCCATCGCTTCTATGCAGTCGCTGTGGTTATCCAGTATGTAATCTTCTTGTTTAGTGTGTTTTCCCTTGACTATGCTATTTTTCTTACATTTATCTGTTCCAAAAGCCTTATTTATATCATTGCTGAATACTTCTGTTATCTTTAGTAATTGGTTGAGTTGTTGATTTGTTGCTGCCAGTGGTTTTAAATGATCCATGTATAGCAAATGTGTGATTTTGTGTTGGTATGTTCCAGTAATATTTTATCCATAATTTGTATTATTTAGCATGTTGGATAGTGGGTTCAGAGCAAGGCAGAACCAGAAAGGACTTAATGAGTCTCCTTGGTATATTCCACGCTTAATCTGTATTGGCTGTGATGTGATATTATTTGAATTTGTTTGGATATTAAGTGTGATTTTCCAATTTTTCATTATTATGTTTAGGAACTGTATCAATTTAGGATCTACTTTGTATATTTCCAATATTTGTAGTAACCATGAGTGGGGTACACTATCAAAAGCTTTTTGGTAATCGATGTATGCGTAGTGTAGCGACCTTTGTTTAGTTGTAGCTTGATATGTCACCACTGCATCTATTACCAGTTGCTCTTTACATCCTAGTGCTCCTTTGCAACAGTCTTTTTGTTCTTCATTTATAATTTTGTTCTGTGTTGTATGTGTCATTAACTTTTGTGTAATGACTCAAGTTAATATTTTGTATATTGTTGGTAGGCATGTTTTGGGGCGATATTTAGCTGGGTTTGCTGTGTCTGCTTGATATTTAGGTTTCAGATAAGTTATTCCATGTGTAAGTGTATCAGGGAATGTGTATGGGTCTGCAATGTAAAAAAAATGGTTCAAATGGCTCTGAGCACTATGGGACTTAACATCTATGGTCATCAGTCCCCTAGAACTTAGAACTACTTAAACCTAACTAACCTAAGGACAGCACACAACACCCAGCCATCACGAGGCAGAGAAAATCCCTGACCCCGCCGGGAATCGAACCCGGGAACCCGTCTGCAATGTAACTTAAATAATTTAGTTAGATGTGGATGTGTTGAGGTGAACTTCTTTAGCCAGAAATTTGCTATTTTATCTTTTCCAGGGGCTTTCCAATTGTGAGTAGAATTAATAGCTTGGGTGACTTCATGTTGCAAAATTATCACTTCAGGCATTTGTGGTATCATCTTGTATGTGTCTGTTTCTGCTTGTATCCACCGTGCATGCCTGTTATGTTGTACCGGGTTTGACCATATGTTGCTCCAGAAGTGTTCCATGTCTGTTATGTTTGGTGGATTGTCTATTTTAATGTGTGTGTTATCTATTGTCTGGTAAAATTTCTTTTGGTTTGCGTTGAATGTTTGGTTTTGTTTCCTTCTATTTTCACTTTTTTTGTATCTCCTAAATCGTTTGGCCAATGCTTGTAATTTCTGCTTCTTCTCATCTAATTGCTCTATCGCTTCTTGTTGCGAGATTTTACCTAACGTTTTTCGTTTTTTCTGACATTTCATTTCTTATAAATTGTGTTAGCTGTCCGATGTCCTTTGCCGGCCGAAGTGGCCGAGCGGTTAAAGGCGCTACAGTCTGGAACCGCACGACCGCTACGGTCGCAGGTTCGAATCCTGCCTCGGGCATGGATGTGTGTGATGTCCTTAGGTTAGTTAGGTTTAAGTAGTTCTAAGTTCTAGGGGACTTATGACCACAGCAGTTGAGTCCCATAGTGCTCAGAGCCATTTGAACCATTTGATGTCCTTTCTCAGTTTTTCTATTCCGATCTGTAGCCTGTGTTGCCATGCTGGTTTTGTGTGTTTCTTCTGTGTGTTGGTTGGTTCTGATCTCTGCCTAGTGTGTATATTTAGTGTAGTGAGTGCTCCTATATAAACTAGTAGTTGTAACTATTCCATAGTTGTATATTCATTTATTTTGTTGTGTATGATTGTGTTGATAGTTTTTATTGTTGTTTCGACTTGTGGGCTATTTGGTGGTCTATGCAAGAATGGTCTAATGTCTGTATTTGTGTCTTTGTATTCTATATATGTCAGCTGAAATTTTTCTTCTATATCTAACATGTGTGTCACTTCGTGTTCTATTTGTGCTTGTTCTGGTGGCTGTCGCAAGATTTCGTTTTCCTCTGATTGTTTAATTGATGCGTGTTGTTCTTTGTTTGTTTGCTCTGGGATGTTTGAGTCCATTACTCTATTTTCTTCTTCTTCTGTTTGCACATTATTTTGTTCCAGTATTTGTTGTACTTGTTGTTTGATGTTTTCTAATTGTGACTGGGGTAGTCGTTGTTCTGTTAAAAATTTTAATTCTGGGTATCTGGTAATAAATGTTGTGTATACTTGTGATCTGTATCCAGTTGTATTGGTTCCTAGGTTTGTTGCTTGGTAATAACAGAACATGAGGTGTCGATTAACTTCATCTGACCATCTCATCCTCTGCCTTTGTTTTCCTTCTAGGGTGGTTGTAGGAAGCATATCCTGCAAAACACCTCTATTTGGATTTAAATCATTTTCCAGTTGGCTAGCAGTGTCGTTACCGTTGTGGGTTATTATTATTATTATTATTATTATTATTTCCTTTTCTCTTGATAAATAATTTTGTACCATAGACAACAATGGCATAGAAATAAAACAAGTAGCGATATGCTCTTCAATTTTTTTTAATTTCTTTATATTCATCTGTTCGTCTCTATGAGTGGTTGTGGGCGGCGCGTATGAAGAGTTCCGCCGCATTAATATTGTTCAAAAATGTGGTTTCTAATCGGACATTAAAGAAGTGTTATAAAAGTTATTGTGAGACAAAGTTTAATAAAGAACCACCCGTTCATCGTTCCGCGACGCACCGAGAATCTTGCATCAAGAGGATCGAAGCAAACAAGAGGAATATGTGTGAGCAGAGGAGGGGCGATCGTCATAACCAGCTCTATGCACAATGGCGGTAACGAGACATACGTAAATTTAATGGGTGAATGTTGATCTTAAATGTATTGAATATTGAAGGTCTGTTGATAAAAGTGTCAGTTGAAGTTCACTCAGGATATGTGTACCTTCCAATTTCTTTCAATTATTCTTTCAGAATTTCCCTTTTAATTATTTAAGCAGCAATTTTAATCGGTTTCAAATATATATTACATTTTATCCCCCCCCCCCCCCCCATCCAGCCACTATTCAATGCCCTATATATATGTAGAGTTCATGCAAACAATGAGAAACGTTGTTGAAACAGAAAGCTCGTGTACATAAATAAAAAAGCAGATTGTCGAAAATGAGCAGAGACGAACTCCCCAAGGAAATATTTCGCAGCATGAGCTGGCGATGATGTGAAAAGCTAACACCATCGTCTCGTCCACAGCAAGTAAATTAGGGACAGGACACTTTTCCATAAGTTGAAGGATGGAGAAGGGATCGTTTTTATGCAAGGAAAGATTGTGATAATTGCTTGAAGGCATATATGGAAACCTGAATGTGGATGGCTACGCGTGGATTCGAATTTGTTGAATACGAGGTCAGTGCTGTAGAGCCTACATGTCTGATCTCAGAATGTTAGAACATCAGTGGAAGCTCAACTCAAGAGCTTGAGCGACTGCCAAGATTTTTCACAAATAAACGTTCCACTTCGTTTAGGATTTATCATTATAACGCTCCATGATCTTAGCATGTATGCCTACAAAAGCCGTGTTCCTTGACTTACGGAAAGCATTGGATATAGTTCCACATCCGAGCCTAATGAACGTAACAAGAATGTATGAACTGTTTGTGATTGGATTGAAGATTGCAAATAAAATAAAGCATGAATTAATAGACAGAAATGTACTGATGCAAAATAGCTTCCAGCGTACCCCAAAGGAATGTTGCACAACAATTGGTAGATAACATTAGAACCTTCGCAACATTGTTACGCGGACGATGTAGTTGTATATATACCAGAGACCGGCAGCTAATTGTCAAAAACAAATGTAACTTATTGTCTGTAAACAAGCGGAAAGGCTGGTTAATAATTTACGAAGTATCATTGGCAGAGATTTGGGAGTATGCGTAAGGAGTGATTTAAAGAAATCGGCAAAGTAAAAATAGTGTTGAGATGTCTAATATTAGTCAAGTATTAGTCCTCAGGTAGGCACCTGTACCAAGCTGTTTTTGGATATAATTTAATTTTTGGGTTATTGTCTGAAAAATAATTTTTAAACTTGACTAAAATAAATATTACTACGATCTCTTCTGCATGAGATTAATCGCTGATGTGTTTCCTTTGTCGAGAGCGATATTTTGTTTTACATTGCGCACAATATAGTACATTGCAGAGATGTATTAAGCTTGTTACATAACCGTGACTGAAGAACTGTTGCTCTCGTTAAATAAGCTGAAAATACTAGAAAGTCTGATGTATTTAATATAATTTCCTTACGCAATTGCCTTTCATTGACAAAAACGGTTAAATTCTCCAAACAAGATTTTATATTCATAAGAGTGGTAAGTCGCTGTTCGTCCTTTGTTTTATTACTGTAAGTTCGTGGTAGTGTAAGTTCAGGCCAAAGCATATCTGTGCTATTTTTAATCAGTCAACTAAAGGAAAAAAAGCTAATTCGAAGAGATAACATTCTTGACCACTGCAGTGCTAGAAGAGAAAATGTTTCAATTACTTCACTCTAAGTTGCGTGTCTTTAGCGTAACTGAAATACTTTCAAATGTACCGCATAATGGCGACGGCTGTAGCTAGCCAGCGATGATCCTTCTGTTCCTACAAACGAAGCTAAATTCTGAAAAGGGCTGGAATATTTAGCGTGGCAACACGTATTTTTAAAACACACATCAAAATATTTGCAACATTTACATACCTTTTCTTCTACAGCAGTCTTTACTAATTATACATTCGACTGATCAACTACTAACAGAGAGAGCGAACTTTTTTAGCGCCGCTCTTAATAATATATCATGAAGGTCACAGATAATAACAATTAATAGTTCTTTCTGCAATTAAGATAATAGCTGTGCATGGTTTACTCTCTGGTACACGATACATCAATGATTATTATTATTTTCGTACAAAAGCTTCTCTCATACTATAAATATTACATGCTTCGCATCACATGTGCTGTATTTCATACGCACGTCGTAAGTATACTCGTTTATGGTTTTTTACACAATTTCAGACATCCTTCCGTATGGGGACGCTACAAATTGATGGAGGAACTTTAAAAATTCCAGAAAGAACAGGGTGTTTCGTCATACCTACTGTAAGTAAGCGCGAAAGTGCCATGGAGATGCTTATTCAACTTCAGAGGCAGACACTGTAAGAGAGGCGTTGTGAATCGCAAAGATGCTTACTCTGAAAATTCACAGTGTGTGCCTTCATAGAGTAAGCAACTATAATACTGTTTTCTTCTACGTGTATCATGAAGGTAAAATTACGGTGATTGGAGCTCACACGGAGGTTTACCAAAAGTCGCTTTCCGCGACCACTCGCGAGTCGAACAGTATACGTGACAATGTTCCACGAAGTATGCTTCACCAAGCACCGAACGTGGCAAGAGTTGAAATAGATGTAACAAATTATGTTTATTCAAGAAATGAGCGAAAGAGACTCAAAAACTGGTCGAAAGTTTATCTGCGATGTTCAAAAACACGACCACTATGCAGCAATTGTGGTATCTTGCGTGTAGCATTGCCAACCAACGAAATTTCCGGTATTTGGCATTTATATACGTAGAGTCATTGCCTAGTCCCTATGTAGTCTTCCAGTAGCCTAAGGCCGCATTTGTCATTTGTGTTTCGTACTTAATCCACGAAACAAAATTTGGAAATAGCTTTGCCATAGTGTGTCGTTCGTATTGTGATATTAGAGAATATTTTGAAGTTCGTATTCGATAGACTTATATGTGCAAGAGGACAGCTTCTTGCAGTTCACTCAGAGTTCAAATAAAATTTTGCTATTCATCTGGTTACTTTGCTGGGAGGAATGAGTTGTCACGTTCATTGTGTTTGTCTAATATGTTTTTTTTTCTGTGGTAATATGCTAAGTTTACACACATACTGTAGGGTTGGAGAAGAGGTATGCAATATTAAACTTTAGTTCAACTGACTATTTTCAAGTCAAACGTCACGTTTTGAGAAGCAAGTTCTCATTTTTAATGTCGGTATACAAGTTTGTTCTTCTTCTTCTGCTTCTGCTTCTGCTTTTACGGCCTCATTGGACCACTTCAGTCAATCATTTCTGGTCCTCTTCTTTGGTATTTTCCCCTTCCGAGTGGCCCAGTATCTCTTCATTCGTTCCGATGCTTTTCGTCGTTCCTTATCTGTAAATACCCTTTTCATTGTATGTCGTTTGTCAATTTTTGGTTTAAATCTTATTTCTGTGTCCCTCAACTTGTTTAAATTTGGCGTTTTGTTCTGCAAATCATCCAGAGTTATTTCCAGTTCTTCCATATCCTCTCATATTTCCTTAAGCCATCCTCCTTGTTGTTTCAAATTCCAGAGTTTCTCAATAATTTTCCTTGATAATCTGGTTTCTGGTGTCCTCAGAATGTGACCACAAAAAGAGATCCTTTTCTTTCGTATAGTATCAGTGATGGGCTCCAGTTCTCTGTATACCACTTCATTTGGAACTATCCGCCATTGCCCAGCTTTTTGATATTTCTTATTTATGCATGTTCTAGCAATTCTTCTCTCTACTTTTAAAATTTTGTCAATTCTGTTTTTCTGGGTGACTTTAAAAAGAATTTCACTTCCGTATGTAACCTCTGGTTGAACCACCGTCTTGTAATGTTTTAATTTTGTTTTAATTGATAGACATTTTTTATTGTACGTAGACCATGTTAGTTTTTGAGCTTTTATCATTTTATTAGTTCTTGCTCGCCATGCAGGTTTCTCGTCCAATTTATGTGTTATAATTTCACCCAGGTATTTAAATTGTTTCACTATTTTAATTTCCCTATTGTTCACTGTGATGTGATCTATTACAAGTGGATCCGTTACCATTATTTCAGTCTTTTCAAATGATGTCTGGAGTCCTAATTTTTGTGCTATATTTTGTAAGCTTGTTATTTGTTTCGTGGCTTCCTGAATATTATTAGCTAGTAATGCTAGGTCATCAGCAAATCCCAAGCAATTTAGGTTTATTTTATCTTTCTTAGTTCCAATTTTAATATTCATAGGATTTTCCTTATACCATTCTCTCATTACATATTCAAGAGCACAATTGAATAGCAATGGTGATAAACAATCTCCCTGTCTCAACCCTGTCTTAATCGTAAATGGTTCAGATATTTCTCCTCTAAATTTTACTTTGGATTTGGTGTTTGTTAAGGTTAACTGTATCATTTTTATTAATTTAGGATGAAGTCCAAAATTCCTTAATATTTTCATCATTGAAGATCTATGGATGCAATCATACGCCTTTTTGAAATCTACAAAGGTTATGACTAGTTGTTTTTGCCTTCTTTTGTGGACATCCATAACTAACTTCAAGGTGATTATCTGTTCTGGGCAGCTTCTCCAGGATCTAAATCCTCCTTGATATTCTCCCAGTTCCAGTTCTAGTTGATCTTTACAGCGGTTGTATAGTATTCTTGACATGATCTTATACGTGCAGTCCAAAAGGGAAATTCCTCTATAGTTGTCTGGATTTGATTTTTCTCCTTTCTTATGTAATGGATGTATTATAGCAGTAGTCCAATTTTCTGGTAATTTCTCTTCATTCCAGATTTTTACTATGCATTGGTGTAATGCTATCTTTACTGGTTCTGCTGCATATTTCCAAAGTTCAGCAAACGTTTGATCTTCTCCACTTGCTTTGTAGTTTTTGAGTTCTTTCAAAGCTCTGTAGACCTCATTAATTGTAGGTGGATTTATATTTTCTGCTGGTGTTTTAATTGGGGTTTCTGTGTTTATCTGAAGAAGTTCTGGGGGATCTTCACAATTTAGTAACTTGTTAAATGTTTCTGCTAGAATTTCTGCATTTTTACTATTGCTATGGGCTAGGTTACTATCTTTATCTTTTAACATTAATGTTGGAGGATCATATCTTTGTAATTGTCTGCCAAATATTTTGTAATAGTCTCTTGAGTTAGTTTTTTCACTATTTGTTTCTATCATTAGAAGTATATCTTTTTGGTACTGACGTTTAACTCTCATTATTTTTTGTGATGTCTTCCTTTGTTTTGTGAGTTCCAAATATGATTTTTCTGTTTTTTCATTTTGATGCCTTAACCAGGCTTGGTGTCGATCCAACACTGCTTCATCACATTCATCGTTCCACCACTGGTGTTTTTTCCTTGGATTTATAGGGGCAACTTGTTCAGCTATTTGTTTCAATTTGGGAATTATTTCTTCCAGATCATCTGTTATTTTTATATCCCTGGTTTGTGCTTCATAATCCTCATTTTGTATCAGTTTATGAGGGTCATAGGTTCTCTTCTTCTTCTGGTGGGATTTTTTCTTTGCTAATGGGGTTAATTTAATTTTAATTTTTATCATGTAATGATCTGATCCGGTATCTGTCCCTCTCAGTACTTTCACATTGTAAATTTCCTTGTGGTAATTCTTATCCATGCAGACATGGTCCAGTTGCCATTCTCCTTTTTTCCAGTCCGGATGTTTCCAAGTTTTTAGTTTACTTGGTCTTCTCTTAAAATACGTCGACTTTGAGATCATGTCATGGTTTCTGCAAAATTCCACCAGTCTTATGCCATTTTTGTTTGTTCTTCTTTGTGCTGTCCATTTCCCTATTATGTCTCTATATCTCTTTTCCCTTCCTAACTGGGCATTGAAGTCTCCAATTAAAATTTTGATGTGATTTTTATTAATTTGTTCATACATTAAAAGGTAACGAATTAAAACTACAAGCCAGGTGGATAGAATCGATGGAGCCGACGTGGATTTGATCATGTGGTTGGGTCAAAGTTTAATATTATACTAATAAACTATTTCTCTCTAACTATTTGATCATTTGATTTTGAATTATCCGGGCCGTTATAATTGAACTGACGGTGTTTCGAAACATGCAGTGCGCGCTATATACATCACAGGACGTTGAAACATCGTATGTTTGTTCATTATCTGGAGCGCTTGCAGAGCATTCTGAAAAGCTAATAGTTCCACTATGTCACAAGGTGAAAGTATAATGCTGCAAGTAGTCAAAATGTGCTAAGTTTCCTGTTTTGAAGTCAGTATGCTGTTTGATACTTTTGTGAAGTGACTATTTGCTGTAAAGTGTTAAGAAGGTTGGAGTTTCCCGCATTAGACGCAATGGCTGACGAAAGACCGTGCACTGGTGGTAAAGTTGCAGAGGGGCCCCATGTCAATAAATGGGCTGAAGAATATGACCAAGATATTTGAAAAAAAGAAAAACAGGTTAATTACGTGTGCAGCAGGGAGAGTGTAGCGGCCCATACCCATGGCAGCTGTTGATGAAGTTGCTGTAGCTATAGTCGAACGTACAGTACATGCCTCAAATTCTGCAACCAATGCTCGAGCAGTTCGACGGGAATTGTATCTCCCCTTGTCAACAGTTCAAAAGATTTTGCTGCGCATTTTACACTGGTGTTACTACAAAATACATAATGCCCACCAGATGAAGCTCCAAGACCGTCTACAACGCCATTACTTAGCTCTTCGTTATTTGGCACTCACGTAAATAGATAACATGAAGCCATGGAGTATTCATTGGGCGGTCAAGGCACATTTTACTCTGCACAGTGCTGTGAATGCACGGAACTGTCGCATATGGGGTACTTCTCCGCCATGTGTTGCGCAGGAACATACTCTTCGTTATTTGGCACTCACGTAAATAGATAACATAAAGCCATGGATTATTCATTGCGCGGTCAAGGCACATTTTACTCTGCACAGTGCTGTGAATGCACGGAACTGTCGCATATGGGGTACTTCTCCGCCATGTGTTGCGCAGCAACATACACTGCGTTCTCAGCTTATTGACTGTGCGTATGGTTTCACAATTTTCTTCATTCGTGATTCGTTTTTGTTCAAGGAGATGACACTTCACGGGCCTAATAGGTGTACAGTCACATCTGCACGTTATAAGGACCTCCACGTGCGATGTATGTTTCCAGATGTGCAAGAACACAACTGTGCCCACATCGTTATTTTGATGTAAGATGGGTCACCATCATATGTTGCTTGCCAGGTAAAAGATTTTGTTCGAGGAACCTTCAGTAACGAACGCATCATCTCTAGGCAGTTTCAAGATGTGTGGCCTTCCTGATCATCCGACCTGAATACATGTGTGGGGATATCTGAAAGATCGTGTCTATCAGGGATGTATCCAGATCTGAAGGAGAGCATACGACGACATATTGCTCTGACTACAACAGATATGCTGCGAGGAACTCTCAACTATGCCGTGTTACGGATGCAGCATGTTTCTCAGTCGGGAGACAATACTGCACGTTATGTAACTTCATATCCTTATAAACATGCCATCATGTGTCTGATGGTTCCCCTCTTTTTCCTGCATACACAACGCATTCTGACTGCTTACAGCGCCCTATGTTTACCTGGCGACAGAAAGTGGAACTATTACTTTTTCAGCATACTTCACGAACGTAGAATATATCTATAAGGTTTCAGCGTCCTGAAATGTGTACAGCTCTTAACCATATCAGAAATTTAAAAAAATATCCAGCACACGAAAATTTATGATAATTGTAGCTAAATAGGAAGAAATTTTTGCACTGTAAGTTGATTAATCCTGAAAACTCTGTTTGCTGTAAACATAAAAACCTCACTGAATTACGATATTACCCATGTGTTAACTCTGCCACATTATTAGTGACATTCTTCACGGATCTGCGCGTAACATTGTACTACATTATTGCGGTACTGGTCAGTCGCCAGTGGCTGCTGTAGTATGAAGGGCTAAGGAAAGAATTTGTTTTTGTTAGATAAATAACAGATCGGAAGACCCAGAGAGTTGTTTTTGGATGAAAAAAGAAAAAAAAATGGCTTCATGTTGTGTAAGGTTGTGTAGCTGCCGCAGTTGAAGCATTTGGTATCCATCAACAGAAAAATTAACTTTCGGCCCCGATTGTGTGTGTAGCGAAATACTCACCACTTGTGCTGCATGGAGGAGTCAGTTTTAGGTGTACTGACGTAATGTGTTTCTAATTACAGGCTGCCTATTTACAAAGAAGTGTATGCCTGCACATCAGTGGCAAATATGCTAATTGCTAACTGCCCTATTCACTAATTTAGCAAAGAGAATAATGTATGCTGTGATTCTACACTACAAATGCTAAATTCAATAATTTAAAACTGTCTTTGAAACAGAAGTACAGACACGTACAGTTGGATTTTCAAGAATTAATTGCTGTCGGATAGGTTTGGTTAGAAATAAAAAATCTTTGTAGCAAATCAGTTCATCCTATCCAGAAGCACAGGCAGTCCTAAAGAAGAGTAACAACAATTTTTTACTCACTTTCATGGAGAGTGGCACGGTTTATGTTGAACAGTGAAGAAGTATTTATAAATATTTTCTTAGATGCAGCTAAAATAACTTTGAGAGTTTCTGCTAGCTTGAGCTAAGGAGAGGATTGTGTTTGTGCGTTTTTAGTTGATAGTGTCTCTGTAGTGATTTTCTGCTTAACTAAGGATACCTTTCTCCTCACTATGCTAATACTTACTAAACATTATGTAGAAACTATTCATGTGAAAGAACCAGAAGAACCGTAACTGTAATTCATATAAAATTATTCACAGAGGGTCATTTAGACCTAATTGCCTGAAATATTTCTATAAATCGAGTTACATGTGATGGGAGCATTTCATACTGTGATCAAATGATATAAATGCTAAAAACGTAATTTTCAGATTGTTACCAATGCTATAATTACCATTATGATTATTTGTTGTAACGATAGTGCAGTATTTAAGACGCCTAGATTAAAATTACAATCTAAAAATTCGTTTCTTTGAAATTTTATTTCCTATTCATGCGCGTTGCGGCAATGGTTCATAATGATAGCTAGAAACCAGAATTGGAATGAGAAGACAATGAAATTAACCATACAGCCAATTAAATCAAGGGTCGCAAATGGTTGATTTGAGGTACTAACAACGCCATCGAAAAGGCTTGTGTCCAAGAAAAATACTATTTGAAATGTTGACTCTCTCACCGGGATGCAGCGATCGATTAATGATATAAAAATTATCTATCTCGATCGTATATTATTTTTATTAACATATGACGATTTGAATACCTAATGCACACTAATAACACATAAAATACTTGGGTAGAAACTGAATGTAATTTGAACTGTAATATCATAAGCTGCTTAGGTACTGCAGTTCACAGTGACGTGCTGTTTGCAGTCATGCATTTTATACCTGATGATGGTATACAATGGACTGATACTAATCGCACGATAACAGACAATTATCGATCGTGACAGGAAAAAAAATTATATTAAAAATATTGTCACTGCGGAGAAAAAGTTCTTAGTAGGAAATAAAAGGTTTTTTGGAGACCAAGATAAAGAACTGGTTCATAATATTTTAAATGCGGTAAGTAGGTCGGTTACGCTGACAACGCATCAAGTTTTTTATATTAAGCATCAATTATCCGATAAAAACAAAATAAGACATCCAGTATTCAAAAAATGGTTCAAATGGCTCCGAGCACTATGGAACTCAATTGCTGTGGTTATCACTCCCCTAGAACTTAGAACTACTTAAACCTACCTAACCTAAGGACATCACACACATCCATACCCGAGGCAGGATTCGAACCTGCGACCGTAGCAGTCGCACGGTTCCGGACTGCGCGCCTAGAACCGCGAGACCACCGCGGCCGGCCATCCAGTATTCAGTGACGAAAAAATACCTGACAAAGACTGCCTAACTTGACTTCGTGAAAGACTTTCTGAAATTTCTTAGGAGGACAGAATCAGCGAGTGCTGCGAAAACAAGGAATTTTAAAAATTCCGAGGTCGACAAATTCTCTTCTCTTCTGAGGTGAATGAGAAAAACTCTCTTCATCGCATATTTAACTTTCATAAAATTTCAGGTAGTACCTTCTCAGGGAAGCAACCTGAAACAATAACAAAGAAAGGCAGAACCCGAAGTATCCACTAGAGCAAGAGGGTTTGAATGTTTAGTGGATGATTGTTTATTCTGCCAACACTGATATTTTCGCAATAAGGGACGAAGCTAGATCTCACGGTCGGTGTACCACCTGGCAGATTTAAGTCTGCAATGTTTCAGTTTGGTTGCAGCTTTAAAAATTCGCAGATTGACTATCATTTCTTAAACGACATTTTGTCTCGTGAGAAGGACTAACTACACTACAAGTATGTGCTCTCCGCCGCATTGCACCCACCGGCTCTTAGGCATTAAATGTTGAAAGGTGTTTCCGCTGAATGTATGCCACGTGAAAACCCTTTGGAACTGGAGCAATACGCATTCAGGAAACGTCGTCTCAGCTTTCAAGATATTGACAGTTTAGGGCAGGTACACCAATTAATAACTTAGACGGGGAGGGGGGGGGGGGGGGAAGCAAGCAGTCCGTAAACAAGCAGAATTCATGAAAGACATTCTGTGGTATCTACTTCAACAGACTCTGAATCTCCTCGTACCAGCAGAAACGCTGAAGACAATAGGCGTTGATTTTCTCAGCGCCCCTACGAAACGTTATTGTCAAAGCTGGTGATATCCAGCCAGGGAAATAAAGCTATCAGCACCGTTGGTTGATCTGGACAAAAACCTCTAATAAGACAGAAAAATAGATGAACAAAATTAATAAAGAAAACAACAGAGATTGAAAAATGATGAGCACGAAAATGAACAATTTGCAGGAAAAAATAACAAAAAGCTGTGATTACTGAAACGCACACGCTGGCTCGTCTGCTAGTTAAAAATGTAGCTAACGGTAAACACCCATGTGCTCAGTTGAGTCAGGTCGAGAGTGGTGCCCTTTCTGATGATAGTTTGGCCAATGAGAGCCTCGAGCGCGGTTTAGCCTCTTTGCTTGTAGCAGAGCGACAGCCTGCTTAGTGTCCCTCCAGTGACAAATGATTGGTCCGCTTAACGCTATTGCGGATCAGCTGGGTTAATTGTTATTACAGATAACAGTAGGATGGCAGCCCAGCAGGAGATCCGGTTGTGTGGAACATGAGCGCTACAGGGAACGGCCGGAACTGGGTAACACTTTGAGCGAAAGTCTACATTGCCAGTCCGTCAATTACGTGCCTGCTCGAATAGGTTGCAAGACGGCCTTGCTACAGTGTCTGTTGTTTTATATCTACAGATATAATAGGTTGGATCATAAGTTTCTTGGACTCACTAAAGATGGGCCAAAGTAATGCATAAATATTTCCACTACTATTTTTTTATAAATAAACTACGTTTGCTGGCCCAACTTCTTGCGTGTCGGGAAAAAATTCTTGAACCGCGTACGACAGTTTAATTATAAAGAAGATGGTACCACGAATTTTTTTTTTTTTGGCACATCTCTAGCAAGTCTGAGAAACTTCATTAAAATCAAGGAAAAAACAATATAAATTTAGAATTAGAAATTGAAAAAGTTAACGTTGGACAGCCAGCTGCAGAGTTTAGTCAGATTAGAACATCGTATTTCGGAGAATGCAATTGACAGCCTGGCAGTGCTGGCTTTCACTCAAGTTCCAGTTCAGTTCCGGCAGTTGCCTTCAGCTCCGATGTCCACATAACAGCCAGGAGGTGCCCTTGGATAGTAATTCTCCTGTTGCTGGTGAGCAACAAGTGACCTAACCGATCTGGACTACGTTTTGTTAGTGTGCCCCTGGTGGGGCACTAAACTGGCCTTTGCTTAGCAACAAGCAAACAGGCTAAACCATGATTTTGACAGATATCGAAAATGTTTACGGCTAAGTCATGGTGGGAGCAGAGACTCCACCGAAGATGAATCAGATGCAGATGATTCCAAACATGTTTTGCATCGAGCTTTACACAAACTTTATCTTGGAAAAGGTTAGATCCGTTCCTGTATTTACTTTTTTAAACTTACGGTCGATGACTTTGTTGGTTTGATGGAGGTAAGGAACCTTTCTCAGAACTAAAGAGAAAATTTCACAGCTGTTCCTAACGTAAATTTAAGTAAATATTTTGTATTTAGTAATAATAATATTACTTTAAGTTTATTTTCTACAGTATACCAGCTCAGAATTATTTTGCCCTCTCTAAGGAGCAAAATCATTCGCTAGACATCATAAACCTCTATTTATCTTTCCACATATACTATTTCCCAAGGTCTAATGAGACTGGTAAACAATAAACACAAACATATGTAAAATCATATCTCTAAGATATAAATTATATTCTGTACTGACACCAACTAAGGTGAATCAGAATCAGACGAAGCCAGATATATGTTTTGCATTCAACTTCACACAAACTTTATCCAGGAGAGGCTTGATGTTTGCTGCAATTTTATTTAAGACCGCTCGATAACATTGCTGCAATTGACGAAAGTGGAGACGCTTTTTAAGTATTAAACATAAAATTTCACAGCTACTTCTCACTTTAAGTAAATCTTTTGAATTTATTGATTACAGTATTACTTAAAATATATTTTCTACATTATAACGCTTCAAGATTATTTTCATCTCTATTAAGTGCAAAATCATTCTTTAATCATGATAAATTCTAATTAGCTTTCCGCTTGTAGTATTTCCCACAGTGTAATGAGACTTGTAAATAATGAACACAAAACTATGTGGAATCGTTTCTCTAATACCTAAAATATTTACTGTACTCTTTGTGCTTGGGGCACAGTCCCACCTTATGAGGACAATTTTGGGCTACTTTCCACCACTACCGACACAATTTCGTTCCACCAACATTGCACACCACATTGATAGGTTTTTCCATTATGGTGGTACAAATATTCAGATATGAACAAGAAGGGCAAATTTATAAACTGTATATGGGAAAGTCCGGTATGGAAACGAAAATGACAAAAAATTCATTTGTATTGGTGATGAACAGACGAAATTGTGCTACACGCATTCTCTCAAAATTATTTCTAGCAGTTAGTTCATGAACCCACGCGTATAGTAAAGAGATGTGAAAACACACTTGACCTCCTAGCAACAAATAATCCTGAGTTAATAATGAGCATACAGGGATTAGTGAACATAGGGTTGTCGTGGAGAGGTTGAATATTGTAACCCCCAAATCTTCCAAAAACAAACAAAAATATACATATTCAAAAAAGCAGATAAAAATTCACTTCACGCCCTCCTGAGAGAGAATCTTCATTCCTTCCAAATGAATAATCTAAGTGTAGACCAGATGTGGCTTGAATACAAAGAAATAGTATCGGCAGCAATTGAGAGATTTTTACCAAATAAATTAAAAAACAACGGAGCTTATCCTGCTTGGTACACAAACCGAGTCAGAACACTGTTGCAGAAACAACGAAACAAACATGCCAAATTTAAACAAACGCAAAATCCCGAAGGTTGGCGATCTTTTATGGAAGCTCGAAATTTAGCGTGGACTCCAATGCGAAATGCTTGTAACAGTTTCCACAACGAAACTTCGTCTCGAAATCTGGCAGAAAATCCAAAGCGATTCTGGTCGTATGTGAAGTATGTTAGCGGCAAGGACCATCAATCAATGCCTTATCTGCGCGATAGCAGTGGAGATACTATCTAAGACAGTAGCCAAAGCACAATTACATAACACAGCTTTCCGAAATGCCTTCACAAAAGAAGATGAAGTAAATATTCCAGAATTCGAATCAAGAACAGCTGCCAACATGAGTAACGTAGAAGTAAATATCCTCTGAGTAGTGAAGAAACTTAAATCACTTAATAAAAGCAAGTCTTCTGGTCCAGACTGTATACCAGTTAGGTTCCTTTGAGAATATGCTGATGCATTAGCTCCATACTTATCATATACAACCGTTCGCTCGACGAAAGATTCATACCCAAAGACTGGAAAGTTGCACAGGTCACACCAATATTCAAGAAAGGTAGAAGGAGTAATCTACTTAATTACAGGCCAGTACCATTAATGTCGATATTCAGCAGGATTTAGGAACATATATTGTGTTCGAACATTATGAAATACCTCGAAGAAAACGGTATGTTGACACAAAGTCAACATGGGTTTAGAAGACATCGTTCTTATGAAACACAACTAGCTCTTCATTCGCATGAAGTGTTGAGTGCTATTTACAAGGAATTTCAGATCTATTCCGTATTTCTGGATTTCCGGAAGATTTTTGACACTGTACCACAAAAGCGGCTTGTAGTGAAATTCCGTGTTTATGGAATATCGTCTCAGTTATGTGACTGGATTATTATATCCTGACAGAGAGGTCACAGTTCGTAGTAACTGATGGAAAGTCATCGAGTAAAACAAGTGATTTCTGGCGTTCCCCAAGGTAGTGTTATAGGCCCTTTGTTGTTCCTTATCTATATAAACGATTTGGGAGACACTCTGAGCAGCCGTCTTAGATTGCTTGCAGATGACGCTGTCGTTTATCGACTAATAAAGTCATTAGAAGATCTCTCCGTCCCACACCGTCAGGTGGCTTGCGGAGTATGGATGTAGATGTAGATGAAAACAAGTTGCAAAACGATTTAGAAAAGATGTCTGAATTTTGCGAAAATTTTCAATTGACGCTAAATAACGAAAAGTGTGAGGTCATCCACATGAGTGCTAGAAGTAATTCGTTGAACATCGGTTACACGATAAATGAGTCAAATATAAAGACCGTAAATTCAACTAAATACCTAGGAATTACAATTACGAACAACTTAATTTGGAAGGAACACATAGAAAATGTTGTGGGGAAGGCTAAACAAAGACTGTGTTTTATTGGCAGGACAATTAGAAAATGTAACAAACCTACTAAGGAGACTGCCTACACTACGCTTGTCCGTCCTTTTTTAGAGTACTGCTGGTCGGTGTGTTATCCTTACCAGATAGGACTGACGGATAACATCGAAAAAGTTCAAAGAAAGGCAGCAGGTTTTGTATTATCGCGAAATATGGGAGAGAGTGTCACAGAAATGATACAGGAATTGGGTTGGAGATCATTAAAAGAAAGGCTTTTTTCGTTGCGACGGAATCTGTAACAACAACGACGTTATACTATTGTACATATAAATATTTTTTTTCTGCTGATTTTCGATAAATTAGTGTAATCGATGTTCTGATTTCATTTCTTTTTTGTTTCATGCCATTATGTTAAAGAAATTGTAAACAATTTTCAATGTGAATATTAATGTTTATGTCAAATTTCAAGCAATATTGTAATAGAATTGAAGTGTAACAAATGTTGAAACTGTTGTAAGATGTTAAAGTTATAATTCTGCGTCTGGTCCATACGTAGGCAATGTATTAGGATATGTAGAATGCAAAACCTCTGGTGAATACCCTGTCTGTAGGGGAGCGGTAAAAGGTAGATGGCAGGCGAGCGCGGGAAAATGCACTCGGGCGCTGCACGGCATAACGGGCTCAGCAGTAGTAGTCGGAGTTGGGCATTGGTATGAGCAACACGTTCTGGATCGAGGAGGCTCTCCTGGAAGACGTAGTTTCATTGAGCCTCGGATATGCCGTTCCGACGCCTATACAGCATGGCAAAATTCCATAGGCACTAAATGGAAAAGTATTGCGACGCTATGAAGAAGTAAAGTGCCGATACATCAAGAGCCATTGCTGTGGTTTTATGTGTGCTCTGTGCCTCGCCATCTCGCCGCCCGCCACATCGATACAAACAGGTTGAAACTTTTAGTACTGTATTCGTGTGGATCAGTGTTACTTTTGTTCCATACTGTTCAATAACAACTTAAATTTTATCAGAACTGTCCTATCATTTAATTATCCTCACAATTAACCTACACAGGGTCCTTCCCAAATGTTGTGCAATCCGAGTGTCCCGAAATGAAGAATTAAAATTTGTGTTAATAATAATTACCTGCAGACGTGGCTATGTTAGAATGATGTTTAAAGAACTTTTTTGTTAATGAACTAATAGACGAATAACAAAGGTCTGACAAAGTTGGAAGATAATTTTGAAATTGATGTAGTAATGAAGTTTAATTATTTCGAGACAGATATAATGGTATTTAAATGAGCAGGAAATAAGAAAAAAAAAGAGTAGTAAATCATATATTGGAAATCTTGAGTGCATAATGATTTCAATAATTTATTGTTTTAATACAGTGATCATAACAGTTTCAAGGTCCCCCCCCCCCTCTTCTTTCTTATTCATTTGAATTCTGAAGTGTTCTTAACTGATTTGACCAGCAAAGTTAAAGTCAATATAAAAACCAAAATTTATCAGTGTTTTACCTTTATCAAAATTGACACTGTGTGTGTGTTTCGAAAGTGCTATTTCTAGGGTAACCTATGCCCGATTTTAATCATATCAATAGACAGTAAGAAGTTTTGTAGTAAACATTATAGTGTGGTGTTATGTATTTATGGTTTATTCATATCAGTATAGAAAGTGAATTTATCAGTTCAGTAGATTTTCTGGTTCTAAAATTTACCATATTATGCAGTGTTATTACGTGTTGTTTTGCATGAACGTACATCAACTTGTACAGGGAAGAAACTCAGTTAATGCCTAATTAGGCTGGCGACCGTATAATTAACAAACTGGTAGCATCTTCTGTGTTGCTTCTTGTCCGTCCTGACGTGTAGTTGCATTTCCGACTTGCTTGACGTATCATTGTTATTACCGAGTGGGTGTAAGTCTGATTTGCCTCCATTCAGGTACACGCGGTCAATTTCTATAGAAAAATCCTTTCTCATAAGGTGAAGCCCGTCAACTTACCATAGTACAGGCATTAATGAGTATCGTGTGCCCCAAAGCGCAGCGTTACAAATCTTCTCACGAAATTCCAATCACCAGCTTTCTCCTCCGAATGCTAACATATTTTGATCATACAATGTAAACTTTCACGGCCGGTATTGTCTTCACTTAAAACTTCCTGGCTGATACGCCGTGGTCGAAGTATAAAACTGTCTCCTGACGTTTCGCCTCCGACTGCGGGAGACATCCTCGGAAGTAAAGCGGCTAACTGCGAAGAGAACTCGAGGAAGCGCTGATTATATAGGCAGTACAGAGGGCGCCACTGTCGATCACGTGGCGTCGGTTATGAGATTGTCTCTGGTAATGCCAACATTCTCGATTGAAAGTAATCGATCGTCACGCTTGCGGTACAACGCTGACATCCAAATTTTATCCAGTTTAACACCTTCGTTTTTCCTGTTAAAATTATTACCATGTTTATCAATCTCTATAGCCTCTCTATACAAGCGTGCATAATAATGCGAGGTTTTTGATAGGACGCTCGTCTCGCTGAATTTTATTTCATGATCACCTTCCTGGTAAACATGTTCCGCTACGGCCGATTCATCCGTGTGACCCAGGCGGCAATTCCTCTTATGTTCGACAAGACGGGTGTTCACACTTCACTTTGTGGTACCGATGTAAACCTGTCCACAACTACAAGGAATTTTTTATACCCCCGGTGTAGCCAAAGGGTGCCGTGCATCTTTTGCCGACCTTAAAAATTCTTTTATTTTCCTAGTAGGTCTGAAAATAGTTTCCACCCCATACTTGCCTAAAACTTTCCCAATGCGATCTGTGACCTTGCTAATGAACGGAAGGAAAACTTTGCCCATGGACGACTGTTGTTCGTCGTTACTCCTGATTCTCTGCCTAGAGCGAAGTGCTCGATCTATATCCTTGCTAGAATAGCCATTCTTCACTTTTGAACAACGGGCGTTGCAGACTGCCAGTAAGAGACCAGCCAGATGGTATCGCTATGTCGATGACACGTTCGTAGTATGGACACGCGGAGCAGATCAGTTGGATGCCTTCCTGACACATTTAAACAGCATTAATCCGAAAATCCAATTCACTATGGAGACAGAAAGGAATGGGCAATTGAACTTCCTGGATGTGTCTGTGATTAAACGACCGGACGGAACGTTGGGCCATAAGGTGTACAGAAAGCCCACACATACTGATCGTCATCTACACAAAGATTCAAAACACCACCCTAGACAAAAAAGAGGTGTAATGAAAACTTTGGTAGACAGGGCGCACAAACTTTGTGAACCTGTTTATTTAAAAGATGACATTGAACATCTACGGTCAACTTTCGTGAAGAATGGCTATTCTAGCAAGGATATAGATCGAGCACTTCGCTCTAGGCAGAGAATCAGGAGTAACGACGAACAACAGTCGTCCATGGGCAAAGTTTTCCTTCCGTTCATTAGCAAGGTCACAGATCGCATTGGGAAAGTTTTAGGCAAGTATGAGGTGGAAACTATTTTCAGACTTACTAGGAAAATAAAAGAATTTTTAAGGTCGGCAAAAGATGCACGGCACCCTTTGGCTACACCGGGGGTATAAAAAATTCCTTGTAGTTGTGGACAGGTTTACATCGGTACCACAAAGAGAAGTGTGAACACCCGTCTTGTCGAACATAAGAGGAATTGCCGCCTGGGTCACACGGATGAATCGGCCGTAGCGGAACATGTTTACCAGGAATGTGATCATGGAATAAAATTCAGCGAGACGAGCGTCATATCAAAAACCTCGCATTATTATGCACGCTTGTATAGAGAGGCTATAGAGATTAATAAACACGGTAATAGTTTTAACAGGAAAGACGAAGGTGTTAAACTGGATAAAATCTGGATGTCAGCGTTGTACCGCAAGTGTGACGATCGATTACTTTCAATCGAGAATGTTGGCATTACCAGAGACAATCTCATAGCCGACGCCACGTGATCGACAGTGGCGCCCTCTGTACTGCTTATATAATCAGCGCTTCCTCGAGTTCTCTTCGCAGTTAGCCGCTTTACCTCCGAGGATGTCTCCCGCAGTCGGAGACGAAACGTCAGGAGACAGTTTTATACTTCGACCACGGCGTATCAGCCCGGAAGTTTTAAGTGAAGCTAAAATATTTTATTGATACCGACCTACATAGGGAGAAACAATGACCACGATAAAATAAGGGAAATCAGAGCTCTTACGGAAAGATATAGGTGATCGTTCTTTCCGTGTGCTATACGAGATTGGAATATAGGGAATAGTGAATGTGGTTCGACGAACCATCTGCAGGCACTTAAATGTGATTTGCAGAGCATCCCTGTGGATGTAGATGTAGATACTGAGTATACAAGAAGACACATTTTTATAGTAATTTTATTTAGCTGCACAATCTACACGAGGTACCACACTCACAACAGTTGCTGAAAATGACGTCCCTCTGCGTCTAGACAGGCATAATCAAATCCTGTAATAATATTCGAATAACGTCGCTGTCTTTTCAAACAATGTCCGGGAATCCAGAACTATCACCAAGAAATCCTCTTGAGTCTCGACAAATAGTTGTTACACAAGCTGTTCCACATAGTTCCGCAAGGAGAAATCATATTAGCTCGGATCAAGTAAACGATCTCAAATCGAAGTTGTGTTTTCTGTTACTGTCAAAATTTCAAGGAACATCTGATACAGTGAAAGGTGGCTACACTGAGCCACAGCGCCAGAGATCGCTAGAGAGCATTGTTTGCCCGCCTCCACTGGCAGAGTGAGTGTTGAGATGTCGTAGTAGTCAGTGCTTGTCCAGGACTCGTAGTAGTCAGTTCGTGTTCAGATGTGCTAGTAAGGAGTGCTTGCTGAGATGTGATACTGAAAAGTTCTTGCTGAGATGTGGTAATAGCGAGTCGGTGTGGAGATATATTGTAATTATGAGAGTGATTTTGGTCAATATATGAAGGTAACGAAACTTGATTTATTTTTCATTATTTCCATGTTTTAAATAATGCGTCATTACAGGTTCAGTCAACAAAGCATCTGGCTTGTGTTCTTGGATTAGAGTGTAATTCTGGTTTTCTTGAGAAATTATGGTATTTTTATTTCCTTTAATTAATTCAGTATAAGTGATATTTAAAATTTCTTGTGTTGTTGAAGAAGAACCGTGCCAGATGCGTACGTTGAGTCATACTTCCACACACAGAACAGTTACACTTGTGCTTTGGTTTCGTAGGTTTTATAGTTGCTGGGGACTTAATTAATTAATTGTGTTAATGAAAATTTCCATTTCATTCTTTGTTGTTGTTCTATGCAGTCAGATAGCGTAATAATACTAGTCAGGGCCAACCGTTACGAGACTTCGTAATCGGACAGACAGCTACTAAAGCAAGAAAAAAAATTAAAATTATTTGCATTCAACTTTTATTAAGCCCCCATGCACGTGGCGACCACTGCTTCGGATCGTCCCTTGGAATTCTTCTGATTGTAGAAATAGTAGACAGTAGGATTGTTGTAGTAATTTCTAGTTTAGTAATTGTAGTCTATTTTGCATGTGTAGATTTGGTAATTGTCATTCTTATAATGGTATTTTTTCTCTGAATTTGATTTGTTGTCTTGTATACGCGTTTGACGACTTAATGCAATTATTTCAATTGTTCGTTAATCGTGATTGAGGGAAACATTTCATGTGAATGGTATTGTTGGTGATAAAGTCTTATTGTGTATAATTTTCGTACAGTGACGAGTTTTGTATATTTTGTAAATGATTACGCGATCAATGAAAAAGACAAAAATGATGAATAGTGAGAAAGACGAAATTGTTAACATGGCGAACTCGCCAACAGAGGAAAACAGTATGATGGATAATGAAGTGGAAAACAATGTAATAAGTCGGGAAAATAGTCCGGAACCATTTCAAAATTTTTCTCAATCAGGAAATTCACAGAATACGAGATTAACGATAGAAGATTCGGAAATAGTATCGAACACAGATAGCTTTACAGCTATGACGAAGGAAACTGGTTTTGCGGGAAATGTTAGGGGCGGAAGGAGTTTCGAATCAGTTACTATGGAGCAGTTGATGAGTGCTATATTAAAAATGGAAACACGGTTTGGATCTGAATTAAAAACAAATAGGGGAACAATGGAGCAGTTACGAGACTCACTTGGATCACAAATAGGAACAATTAAAACAGAGATAGGAACAATTAAAACTGAGATGGGAGCAATGGGAACACGGTTAGACTCACAAGGATCTGAATTAAAAACAGAGATAGGAACAATCAAAACTGAGATGGGAACAATGGAAACACTGTTAGATTCACGAATAGGGACATGTTTCAAAAACATGAAAGATGAATTAAAGAAAGAAATCAGAGAAGAAGTACAACCGATTTTGAATTCTCACAATAATAGATTAATTGCAGTAGAGATTAGACAAAGGGAACAGGATAGAGAACAGGAAGAAAGAGATCGCGTGATAGTACAAAAATTTTCAGAGTTAAATTTACAACGTGCACACGATAAGGAAGAGATATTTGAGAGCATCGAGGAATCCGTACCAAATGACAGAATAAATAATCTAACACAACAATATGAACAGTTAACTACCAAATGTGTTAATACTGAAACCCGAGTCGCGACACTTACGGAAGACGTAAATAGACAGAAAGAACAAATAGGTGATTTATCGGAAAGAGTTGAGGAGATTTCAGATAAATTGACAAGTCTTAGTTTAAATGGGGATAGAGATTCAGATGATACAGCTCCATTACCATTTGCAGAAACCGAAGAGTACCAGAATATAAATAAGCATGTTGAAAATCAGGGAAAATTTAATGAACGCGTTAAAAGGGAAGTTGAGGCATTACGAAAGCAAGTCAAACAAATTGAAGGCGAAATCGTAGGAAAGGACAGCAAAAGAAATTTGGAATCACAGTTAGCGGAGGGGTTTGAAGAAAATAATTTGTTCCATTTACGGGATGCAACAAGGGAGCGCCAGGCGCGCGAACTTGACAATAATCAACATTGGGACTGGGACAGACGCGGTAGGTCTTTGTCGCCACGAGGCGAAAACTTTGACTATAAACACTTTTTGACTGTTCGGAAATTTAAGATCTTCCGCAATTCTAAGAATGACATACATCCATGTGCATGGTTAGATCAATTTATGTATGCACTCCCACAAAATTGGCCACTAAGTCACAAACTGGAATTTATGTGTGGATATTTAGAAAATGAACCGGCGACGCGGATGCGCGCACTCATTAGAGATTGTAATAATCTGAATGATTTTTATCATGCATTTCTATCGGCATATTGGTCCGAAAACACACAAGACAGAGTCAAACACAGTCTTATTATGCAGCGTAATTTCAAACAGTCTGAGTTCCGCACGCCAGCGGAATATTTTGAAGACATGATTCGAAAGAATCAGTTCCTTTCCAACCCTTATAGCCCGACTGAATTAATTCGCATTTGTTTAACTAAGCTGCCACAATCCATAAGACAAATTGCTTTAGCCGGAAGATGTAAAGACGACATTGAGACTTTTAAGACTTTGTTACAAGAACTTGAGTATGACAACGACGACGGGACTTCTTGTAACTTTTTCAGTAACAGTAATTACGATAGATTTTCAGAGAAAAGGGATAGTGATCGGAACGGGCGTTATATGGGTAATTTTGAGAATGACAGACGTAACAGACAGGACAATAGATACCAGCCTTATGACAATAACAGACGTTCTAACAGAAATTACACAGACAATTATAATAACGGTAATTCTTACCGGAATGATCAATCATACGGAAACAGTAATCGGTATCATCAAGACAGAAATTATCCATACAATAATAGAAATTCTTACTACAGAAATGACCAGGGTAGTAGATACAACAATAATTACAGAAGTGACAGTCGAAATTATACAAGAAGTAGTTATGCAAACAGACAGGAAAACAGAAATTTTAATAACAGACACAACCAAGAATTTGCATCTAACAGACAGGAAGGACCTAATTGGCATCCTCCGCGTGACAGAAATTCAGAGAGACAAGTGGAAATAGTAGAAATTGATCCGCGAAATGTCGGGAATAATCAAAGACGTGACGCAAACAATCGACAATAACTAGCAGCTTCGGCTTCTGGCAGCAATATAGACGGGTCAGAAAGTAATGACACTACAACTTTACACTACGTACGCCTGGAAGATATGAGAGACATTTTGCTAGGCGAAAAGGAGAATAATGTAGACGCATTTTTACATCCTGTTATTGAACTATGTGTGGGTAAGAATAAGTTCACTGCAGTTCTAGATTCTGGGAGCCCATTGAACGTCATTAGTGAATCAGTTTTTCGTATATGTGAAAGAACTATTGCCTGTCCTGTGTTACCTATTTCTAAAACTACAATTCGAGGAGCGATTTCTGGAAAAGGTGTGGAAGTTAAACAACAGACCAACCTAAATTTCATTTGTCAAGGATACGAATTGTCTGCTAATTTTATTATTGTTCCATTACTCAGTACACAGATTATATTAGGTATGGAGTTTCTTAACACACATAAGGCAATTTTGAACTTTAAAGAAGGAAGTGTGAATTTGACTGTTGCCGGAATGCCGAAATGTCTGAAATTTTTCGAGTGTTTAGCAAGATCTGAATCAGATACAAAATGTTTAAGGTTTCTTACTTCTGATGTTTTCGTTGAGCATTATGACGACAGTGTGTTTATTCATGACAATGACAATAGATACAGAGACGCGATGGAGGATATAATTAGTAGCGAAGAATTAATTAATGAAAAGGTTAAAAAAGCTGAAGTGCCAGATGACGTTGCAAGAGAAGAGCTGCACCATATTTTGACTTCACATGCTACAGTGTTTAGTCATCACACAGGAACTATACAAGGCTTACAATATTTATTTAAAGTAAAAGAACACACACCATTTCGCGGGAAAACGTACGCTATTCCTTTGGCTTACAGAGACAAGGTTAAGAATGAACTTCAATACATGTTAGATCAGGGCATTATTGAGCCAGCAGTCAGCCCTTATACCAGCCCATTACACGTTGTTCTTAAAAAGGATGGGTCAATCCGTTTGGTTCTGGATTCCAGACAGATAAATAATATTATTATTCCTGAAACTGACCGTCCACAAAATTTAGATGAACTTCTTCAACATTTCCATGGAATTAAAGTTTTATCCACGATTGATATGCGAGCAAGTTTTTGGCAAATAGAACTCCACCCTGATTGTAGAAAATATACTGCCTTTTTAGCCTTTGGTAACTGTTACCAGTTTCGGAAATTACCGTTTGGACTTACTGTATCTTCAGCAGCATTCATTCGTAGCTTAAATGAAATTTTACCTGTTTATCTTCGTGACAATATTACTTCATATGTTGACGATATTCTTATTGCTAAACGTTCTTGGAGTGAGCATAACAAAATTTTGGATTCATTATTACGTATTTTTGCACGAGTTGGCATGACAGTGAACTTGGAAAAATCTGAATTTGGTCGTTCTCAGGTGAAATTTCTCGGTCACATTATTTCTACAGAAGTTATTCTTCCTGATCCAGAAAAACTAGACGCTATTCGCAATTATGCTGTTCCTACTACAAAACGTGATGTTCGTAGTTTCCTTGGTGTCTGTAATTTTCTTAGACGCTTTGTTAGATTGGACAATTTGGCCACACCTCGTTTATGTGAACTATCTGGAAAAAATTCTAATTGGTGTTGGGATGAGGAAGCTCAGTCAGAATTTGAACAACTTCGTGATGCTTTAGTTGCTGCTCCACTTCTTTCACATCCGGATTTATCTAAAGATTTTTGTTTGGCGACGGACTCATCATACAAAGGCCTAGGTGCACATTTATTTCAAGAGATAGAAGAAAACGGCGTTGTAGTACAGAAGACTATTGCATTTGGAAGTCGTGTTCTCTCTAAATCCGAAAAGAATTATTCGATTACGGAACTTGAAGGTTTGGCTGTTGTTTGGGCTTTCACAAAATTTCGCACATTTTTGTTTGGTAGACATACTAAGGTTTACACTGATCATCGAGCTTTGGAATTTCTTATGTCGACAAAATTAACTCATGGCAGATTGTCACGATGGGCGCTGTATCTACAGGAATTTGATTTTAGTATTGTTTACATACAGGGATCTTCAAATATTGTTGCTGATGCTTTATCACGTGCACCTATGGGTTTGAAACAAAGTGCTGAAGAGGACTGCAAGGAAAACCATTATTGTTTGATGTACATTCAAGGTGTTGCGTTTGAGAACTTTATTTCATCTTCGCTCCAGGACATCGCTAAGGAGCAAAATAAGGATCCAATCTGGAAGAACATTAAGGAGAAGTGGAGGAGAAAGGAAAGCGTAGCGATCAGACGGTATTATTTAGTTCGCAATGATATTCTTTTTAAACGGAAATCGGTCGACAACTCTGTTTGGTTAGTTTGTATTCCTGATGAGTGGGTCAATAAATTGATTTGGTACACACATTTCAGTTATGCGCACTTTGGTCCCAGAAAATGCTTTCATAAATTACGAGAAAATTGCTACTTCAGTAATATGGAAAAACGTATTCGATCTGTTCTTGCCAAATGCAAATTATGTCAAAAGGCTAAGCCGCCAACAGTTTCTCACAGAGCACCGTTGTTTCCTATCATTCCAGCGAAATTAAAGGAGGTGGCTGCAGTCGATTTGTTCGGTCCAGTGGTTCGTTCTACTAATGGTTTTGCGTACATTTTCGTAGCAGTGGAACTGACACCAAAATACGTGTGTTTTACACCGTTACGCAAAGCAACAGCTCGTTCAGTATCTAACGCTTTCATCAAACATTTTCTTAAAGAAGTTGGTCATGTTGATAAGGTTATATCAGATAATGGATCACAGTTTCGCTCTAAAATTTGGCTTCGTACTCTACGGCGTCGGAAGATTAAACCAATTTTCATTTCACTTTTTCACCCTCAATCTAATGCTTCAGAGAGATGGATGAAGGAAATCAATAAATTGTGCCGTCTTTATTGTCATCA
This sequence comes from Schistocerca nitens, assembly GCF_023898315.1. Lineage (NCBI taxonomy): Eukaryota > Metazoa > Arthropoda > Insecta > Orthoptera > Acrididae > Schistocerca > Schistocerca nitens. The sequence continues at coordinate 583,508,062 of NC_064618.1, forward strand.
GAATCACAGAACTTGGGATCAGTATCTTCATATTTTTCAAAACATTCTGAATGAACTTCCTAATGACTCAACTTCTTTACCGCCTCTATTGATATTAAAAAATAAAGTACCAACAAATCGCATTTCTGAAATCGTTCCTTTTCCGCCTTCACGGAAACTGCGGCATTCTGAAGTTGTCAACCTGGCTCTACAAAATATTGCATCGGCGGCTGCTAGAAGAGAGAAATCAGCTAAGCGTCCTGGTCGTTTAAAAATCTTGTCAGTTGGCCAGAAGGTGTTAATTAAGTCCCACCGTTTATCTCATAAAGGAAAAGGCTTATGTCGCAAATTTTTTCTGCTTTATAACGGTCCGTATAGAGTTCGCAAAATTATTCATGATAACACTGTTGAAGTAGAAACTCTTAAATCTCGGCGCTCTAAGGGAATACATCATATATCGAACGTAAAAATTTTTGTAGAATGACATACTTTAGAGAAACTAACAGCTACGTAAACATGCGGAGAATGCAAGAGTACCGCGCTGTGTTTTGGCGGCGGCACATACTCAAAGCAACAGTCAGTCTGCGCGCCGCACAAGGCAGTCGTTGACCGCAAACAATCACTTCCTACGTCACGCGCCTACAGCTGATCGAGCGCTCAGTGCGAATGCACTGACAGACGTAAATAAATACACAGTTTAATTTCTCCGAATAAATTCTGTATAAAGCTATAAGGACTTCATAAATTATGTTATTAACGTTCAGTATTTTTCAGGATACGGTTGTATAAAGTATTTAAGACCTTCAGGTAAATTCTGTGCGTGTCCGACGTTAAGACGACTTGCTTTGGAGAAAATTTTCAGGAAGAAGGTCATTTCGAAGAAGAAAGTAATAAACAAAAAAAGGTAACGGTTAATTGAGTTTATTTTTCAGGTAACATAATTCCACTTAGGTACGTACTTCAGACGTAATTTGCTGCTTGCGATTACGTGATTCATACTTTGTGCTAATTTCATGTTCTATGAATTTACTAGTGAAGCGACGTGCTTACGCATATTAACTGATTTTGACAATGATTAATTAATGAACAGGGTTGTTATTTGTATATATTATGCATCGCTTGGCTGCTATGCTTTTTCACTGATGTCATATTTTTTAATTATGTGCCTGCTGTGCTTATTTATTTAAATTATAATTGTCACCTGATTAATTGTGCTGATGTGGTTAGATATGTAAGTTATACTTTGTGATTTATCTGCTTGCGCCTTCATGGGTACTTATTAAGATTACATATGAACATTTATTTGCTTATGTCGATGTGATGCTAATGATCTGTTTATTGTGTAAGGCATGTTTGCTGCTGTGCGTATGGATTGCATATTTACACGTTTCTGTTTTGTTGTCATAACTACTCTTCAATTTAGAATATAGAAATGCTGATATACTGTGTACGTACATAGAGTTTAGGTCACACTATTGTATTAATTATAGATTGTTCGCTTGGCAGAGCCTCGTTGTAAGAATTGTGCTGCATCCACTTGTTGACATTCTGTTCTCTACTGGTATATTTACTCGCTATTGCATGTTTTGCTTACGCTCAGTGCCTTATATTTTTAAGATAAGAAAATGAACTGCTATAATTCGACGAACGACATTAGTAAAAGAAAGTCATAGAAGTCACTTGAGCTGAGGTTTTATGGAAGCTGTATAAATTTATGCTAATAGAAAGGAAGCTAACGACATGACAGACCAAAACTAGGTTTAGACCATTGACAGTATTACACTGCATTTTCGTGAGCAATTGAAATAGGAAGTGACAATTGACACAAAAAATACTCCACATGTTTGCTTCTGCTATGATTCTTGAAGTGGTGTACACACTGTGAAATATTATGATCATTCACACTCCGTAATCGTACTTAATTACTGAGAGTTATTCGAACTAAGTCTGTTAGAGGTCATGTATGTATTTCTTGTATTTAATGATGGACAAGGAACCAAAATGTATCTTATAATTTATAATGAGTAGAAAATTTGGGTCAGATGGATTACACAGAGGTTGTGTGTGGACACTGTGTCTTCGGATTGTATGGGATGCTGAATTGAAGTTGCACTAGGATTTTGTCTGTACTTGTTCGAGGAGACTGACTAGAGGAAAGAGTTGTTATGGAAGTGAAATTATATTGGCAATAAGGTTTATAGGTATCGACGTATTGAAGATTTATTATTGAGGTATTATTGAGATTATGTGAAGTTGAAGAGGTATTAATGAAGTATTGAGATAAGATTAAGTGATGATTATTGGAGTTTTCGTGGACAAAAGGTAAGGTAAATGATATTGAAATGATATTGGTGCTGAGGTTTATATGTATCGACGTATTATTGAGGTATTGAGATTAGGTGAAGTTGATGATTATTGGAGTTTTGGTGGATAAGAGGTAAAGTAAATGAGGAGCATATTGTTTTTGTTGGTTTATATGGAACAAGGAGGATGAAGATGGCAGACTAGAACACTAAAGTGGAAGGAAGATTGTCTATACACACACTTTGTTAAATCACTAAGCAGTACATATTTTTTTTTGGGAGAGAGGAAGCAATTGCATATCTTGGCTCACTGACAGTTGTTCATCAACAGTACAATTTGATCTGGCTTGGCAAACATTGGTCTTGACATGATGACTATGACGTTGACTAACTATTATTGACTGTTATACATTGCTGCCACTACTACTTGATACACATGATGAACATAAAATTTTGACAGAATTGCATTTACACAGTTAACACTTTTCAATTACACAGTAGCACTAATGTGGATGAAAGATGAGTGAGTGTGTTTTGTGTGTTTTCCTTTTATAATCCCAGAGAAGTGATCCCAACCTATCTCCTAAATATTATTTTATTTGTTGGTAGTGGCTTGCACTGACACCCATAAATATTATAGGTTAACTGTTATTGTGTACTGTAATAGTTAATGTGAAAATTACCTGATATCATTTGTGTGTTTATTATGATTTGTATGTTTAGTGTAAGAGCATTGATAATAATTTGTTAAAGAAATTGTATGTGCATTCAAACTATTGTTCATGACTGAACTGTCTCAGTAATTATGGTGAATAGTATGGACTGTTACTTGCACTTTTTCTACATCATTGGTGCCACAAGGACATGTTTAATTTCTGCTGATGAACTGTGTGATCAGTGATTGTAAAAATTATGGACTGTTACTTGTACCTTTTCTACATGATTGGTGCCACTAGGACATGTTTAATTTCTGCTTATAAACTCTGATGAACAGTGTGATCAGTGACAGTGTATTTTATGGAACTGCTTCTGCTGAGAAATGTGACTTGTTGCTGTGTGTACCTGCTCAACATTGCTGGGTACCACTGATGGACTGCTTCTACTGAAATGATGTTGCTTCTTGCTGTGTGCACCTGATCAACATTACTGGGTGCCACTGATGGACAGCTTCTACTGAAATGGTGTTACTTGTTGGTGTCTGCACCTGCTCAACATTGCTGGGTGCCACTGATGGACTGCTTCTACTGAAAAGATGTCACCTGTTGATGTCTGCACCTGCTCAACATTGCTGGGTGCCACTGATGGATTGCTTCTACTGAAATGAAGTCACCTGTTGCTGTGTGCACCTGATCAACATTGCTGGGTGCCACTGATGGACTGCTTCTATTGAAAAAATGTTACTTGTTGGTTTTTGCACCTGTTGACCATTGCTGGGTGCTACTGCTGGAACTGTCAACTACTTATTCTTGGGCTATGGAAAGCGTTTATGTGAATATTTGTATAAACTGATTTTTTGTGTATTACTGTTTGTGGAAAGTTATGAGACTCTTACCTGCACATATTCGTCATTGCTGACGCTATTGATTGAACTGTTTAACCACATAATACTTGTGTAAACTGTTATGTAAAGTGACATGTATGAAAGAATTTGTATTGCTTACTGTATTCTATATATTAGGTTATTGAAAGGTAAGTGCAAAGCCAAAATTTTATCTAGTTATATGATAATTACGTATTAATATTATCTTTTATTTTTGTCTGTATTTTTTTGACGAATTTGGTGGTATTTTCACCACCAATGCTGGCAAAAATACCATCAAATTCTAGCCGTGGAGGAAGGGCATATGAAAGCATATGAAAGGTGGCTACACTGAGCCACAGCGCCAGAGATCGCTAGAGAGCATTGTTTGCCCGCCTCCACTGGCAGAGTGAGTGTTGAGATGTCGTAGTAGTCAGTGCTTGTCCAGGACTCGTAGTAGTCAGTTCGTGTTCAGATGTGCTAGTAAGGAGTGCTTGCTGAGATGTGATACTGAAAAGTTCTTGTTGAGATGTGGTAATAGCGAGTCGGTGTGGAGATATATTGTAATTATGAGAGTGATTTTGGTCAATATATGAAGGTAACGAAACTTGATTTATTTTTCATTATTTCCATGTTTTAAATAATGCGTCATTACAGGTTCAGTCAACAAAGCATCTGGCTTGTGTTCTTGGATTAGAGTGTAATTCTGGTTTTCTTGAGAAATTATGGTATTTTTATTTCCTTTAATTAATTCAGTATAAGTGATATTTAAAATTTCTTGTGTTGTTGAAGAAGAACCGTGCCAGATGCGTACGTTGAGTCATACTTCCACACACAGAACAGTTACACTTGTGCTTTGGTTTCGTAGGTTTTATAGTTGCTGGGGACTTAATTAATTAATTGTGTTAATGAAAATTTCCATTTCATTCTTTGTTGTTGTTCTATGCAGTCAGATAGCGTAATAATACTAGTCAGGGCCAACCGTTACGAGACTTCGTAATCGGACAGACAGCTACTAAAGCAAGAAAAAAAATTAAAATTATTTGCATTCAACTTTTATTAAGCCCCCATGCAACAGTTGTTCACGAGCAATATGTATAATATGACACACTATTCCATCACTACCTATCTGCACGAAGATCAAGAATGACGTCGTCTAACATTATGGCGAGTGTGTACTCACATTTTCAGTACGTATCTGTATACATTGCTGTACGTAAGTGTAGCGTGGAGATTCTCTGTGGCGTGTGTCAAAGTAGTTCCGTACTGCGACACAATGGCCCTCAACTTCCAACACAACTGTTTTCGGATCAGAGTTTCCTATCTCGAAGTGATAATTTGCCCTTTTTTGTGATCTCTTAAAGTTTTTCTCAGCACGTGTATGCTTTATGTCAAAGTACAAGCTAATCCTAGTAACAGAGGTATAACAGTTACCATCATGTGTAAGAACAAGCAACAAGAACTGTATGAGTTGCAAAGACCATAAGAATGCAGCAACAAGCACATTCATTCATTTCGATAGTAGAACATCTATGACAATCGATCAACACTATATCTGGCCAATAGCTACAGCGAAAAGACAAAAATGTCACCAACATGAATGTGACTAACATCATTTATAATCTACCAGTGAAAATGAACACAGTGGCAATGTTAATATATTCTACAGTAAAATAGACCAACTAAAAATTTTCCAAATAGCATATGAAAAATCAATTGCTTTCTTTTCACGAGTTAATCCTGACTTGTCAAGTATCCCATTAAGATTCAATACCAAGATAATAAAATAATGTTAATTCTGATGAAACAACATTGACAAAAGTTTTGCCCCTAGGGCCATACTTCCGAACTTAATATATTTATGTAGAAGGGACGTCTGTGAATGAAACAACAGCGGAGGAGCATTCTGATCATAGGATACAATTTGAGTTTTTATCTTTGGTTTGCCCTCAAGCAGGGGCAGGACTGAATTCACGGAACCCACGGAGCTTCGTCAGGACACACACACACACACACACACACACACACATACACACACACACACACACACAAGCTCCACCCACCCACTTCCTCAGGTCAGTGTATTTCACATATTCCTTTTCTCGCCGATTCAGAGGATAATCTCCTCATTCCTTACCTTATCAGTTCACCTAATTTTCAACATTATTCTGTAGCACCTCATCTCAAAGGCCTCGATTCTCTTCTGTTACGATTTTCTCACAATCCTTATCCAACTACTATGCAGTGCTATGCTCCAAACGAACATTCTCAGAAGTTTATTAGTATCAAACGTAGGTCTTAATTTGAGGAAGAAATTTCTATCGGCCAGGCATACCCTTTTTGCCAGTGCTAGTCTGCTTTTTATGTCCTCATTTCTCCGTCCGTCATGGGTTATTTTGCCGCCTAGGTAGCAGAATACCTTAACTTCATCTACTCTGCGATCCTCAACTCTGATGTTAAGTTTCTGTTGTTCTCGTTTCTGCCGTTTCTCATTACTTTCATTTTTCTTCGATCTACTCTCAGTCTTTTTCCTGTACCCATTAGATTGTTCATTTCATTGAAGAGCTTCTGAGGATGGCCAAATAATCAGCGAATTTTGTCTTTGATGCCTTTTCATCTTAAATTTTAATCCCCTTCTTGAGCCTTTGTTTTGTTTTCGTCGTTGCTTCTTCGGTGTATAGATTGAAAAGTGGGATGGATAGTACACCTCTTTGTTACACCCTTTTTAATCCGAGCACTTCGTCTTCCACTCTTTTTATTCTCTCTTTGCTCTAGTACATATTATATATTGCCCGTCTTTCTCTGTAGCTTACCTCTATTTTTCTCAGCGTTTCGAACATCTTGCACCATTTCACTCCGTGGAACGTTTCTTCCAGGTCGACAAATCCAGTGAACGCGTCTTGATTTTTGCTCAGTCCTGCTTCCGTTATCAATGACAACATCAGAACAGTTTCTTTGCTGGATTTGCCTTTCCTAAAGCGAAACTGATGGTCAGAAAAAAATATCGTAGTCTAACATATCCACAGTTTTCTTTTCCATTTTTCTGCTTGTCATTCTTGTCAGCAACTCGGATGCTTGAGCTGTGTGCGATAATTGTGGGGTAATTTTCGCACTTGCCGACTCTTGCTATCTTCAGAATGTGTGTGTGATGTATTTCAGAAACTCTGAAGGAATGTCGCCAGTCTCATACATTCTACACACCAACGTGAACAGTCGTTTAGTTGCCGCTTCTCCATATGATTTTAGAAATTCTGATGAAATTTTATCTTATATCTTCTGTCTTATTTGATTTTTAAATCTTCCACAGCTCTTTTAAATTCTGATTCTAATACTGGATCCCCTATCTGTTCTTTTATCACGCCACCAGACGTGTCTTCACCTCGTAAAGACCTTCAAGTGTACTCTTTCCACCTATCCGCTCTCTCCTCTGCTTTTAACAGTGGATTTCCTATTGCACCCTAAATGTTACCGCTCTTACTTTTGATTTCACAGAAGATTGTTTTTTCTATAATCCGTCTTCCCGAAAATCATTTCTTACATTTTTCTTGCAGCCATTTTTGCCTTACCTTCCCTGCACCTACTATTTATTTTGTCCCTAAGTGACTTGTATTTTTGTATTCCTGAAATTTTTGATTTTTGTACCTCCTTCTCTCGTCGATCAACTGAAATATTTCTTCTGTTATCCATTGTTTCTTCGCAGTTACTTTTATCGTACCCACATTCTCTTTCGAACTTCAGTGATTTCCCCTTTTAGATTCATCTATTCCACTTCAATTGAACTGCCTACTGTGCTATTAATGATCTAATACGTACTTTAAATCATGAAATGCGAATTTGGTTTCGAAACAGCCATCGTGTCCTAGGGGTCATTGTTGATAACTGGAAATTGTGAATATGTAAGGGGGTCACGTGATTTGTTTTGACGTTGACCTTCGAATATGGAAGGAACAAGGGCAACCGAGGTAAATATTTAGTTTTGATACGGTTGGCATTAAATAAATCGGTTGTGAACTGTTGTTCAGTTTCGCCACTCAGCTTCTGTTGAATATCACAATGATAACTGATCGTTGATTGCGTTGTATATATTATGTGTTACAACAAAAACAGGTTTTTTCAATATTTCGGTGCATGGCAGACATTCAGCTCAAAGTTACCCTGTAGGAGAGGGACTTGAGTCACTTGAGAAAGCACGAACTGGAGTAAGAGCTTAAAATTAGGGAAACTGGGGCATCCAGGAACATGACTGAAGACATCAGAGCTTTCAGAAAAGTATTTGATAAACAGTAGTGCTGCCAGCGTTGTATATGAAAGAGGAGAGTGCGATCGTCCCTGGCACTGGAGTAACTTTTGCAGAATTCTGTCCCGTAGCTTCTTTCTTTATGTGAGTGAACGATATCACCTACCAGTTAAAACCCTTCAGACTCTGAGTGTTTTTTATATTAAACGTCGTAATGATCATCGTTAAAAAGAGGGAGCACAGACAAAGTTAGCTTGAAGAACATGCGCTCACCTGCAGTGAACGTACTGGGCAGGTTAAGTAGAACTACGGTAGGAGAATTGCAAAAAGCTTATTCATTCGGAATCTGGAGAGTGAATGTTGAAATGCGCCAGTGAGTCAAGTTTGTGGAAGGTAGCTCTAGGGAACGATTTAGCCGGCTAACGCCATAATCTTGCTTGCAAACTACCCCACCAACTCCATAGATTCTCGAGGAAAACTAAGAGGTTTTGTGTTATTACTGTAATATAAGCGCTGAAATTCTTATGGATTATGTTAGGCTTTGAACAACAGTAGTTACGGATTAGCCAATGAGCAGTACTATCCGCTCTTTTACGCGTAAGGTTATGGGGTGTTTGGAGCAATGCGTCAGTTCACCCCTGACTACTGGAAGAAGTGTTACAGAATTGTATCTTTCGAGAGATTGTATTTCAGCTCGCGACGGTATGTCGACCGGCTGCCGTGCCATCCTCTGCCTTACGATGTCACGTGGATTCCATAAGGGGGCGGGCAGCACACCTCTCTCCCGGCCGTTTTACCGACTTTCCAGACCTTGGATCTGCTACTTCTTATTCAAAGAGCTCCTTAATAGGCATCACTAGACTGAGTGCATTTTCCATCAGTCCTCCCACCAAGGAAAAATCTTCGGCAGTACTTCGAAACGAACCTGGGTCCTCCATGTGGCAACCATCTACGCTGACCACTCAGCTACCTTCGATGAGTATTCAACGTAGTATTAAACCGTTGTGTTCACCGTACGGGTTGTTGAGTATTATTGATAACATATTTGAGGGGAGTATGCTGAGTGATAGACCATGTACTGTTCCCGGATGGAACGTCGTGAAATGATCAAACGGGTGGAGAACATGACGTGCCGATAAATAACGAGAAACTGAATAAAATAAATGGGTGGTAGACGCTCTGTTAGGCGGTATGGTCAGTAATAATGTTCCACGATTTAGGCGTAAATGCTTCAGGCGCAGTAGTGCCAACCACATTGGATGGATTCTTTCCCGATGTTCTCACTGACAGGTTGGGAGTCGCCAAACTGGTGCAGTGCAAGAATGAAGTTACAGATAATATTCATGTAAGGCAAACTCCACACCGACTCTCGCCTCCGTGAATTAAACAACTGAAGCCTGTTATCTGTTAGATACTGGGCGATAGAATAAAGAGGCCGTCTAAGTTGCCACATTTTGCCTCTGTACCTTTGGTAACGAAGAGACTAGAAGTTCACCCATTAATTGATAAGACATTCCTGAATGAGAAAGAGGCCTTCATTCTATTCATCTCCCGGACCTCACCATACATGTTCCCCGTCGTTTGTCAGGGCTGATGTTTTTGCAACAATATTACTTAATCAGGCTTGTTACCAAACCCTACTGTCAGAAGAATCAAAGCACTAACCTCTTTTGAAACAGACTGGACCTTAAATAAATTTAACAGTGTTCTCTTGGGCTTTCTCCAGGAACGATGGCTCTATACTTTCTACTGAATAACATTTTATCGTTCACGAGTTTTACGTTAAGACAATTTTGTGATCGTTCACAAATAAGGACCACGTTGGACACGTGCGGTCACGTTCTGAAGAGACTGAAGGATGAGTGTTTGATGGGCAGGTCATCCAAGGTTAAATCTGATAACCGCAGATGCTTTTAGGCCATACTATGTCCCTGAAGAGCGTTAGCACCGCCAAGGCTCACACGGAAGCAGTTTATAGTTGTACATCTTAAATGAACGCCAAGGGTATAACGAGATTTATAGGGATGCTAAAATTTCTCCATAAGTACGCTATATATATAATTTCGCCCAGGCTTTAAATGATCTAGGGAAAAAGGGAAGAAAATTTGAATAGGGTAAGTCTCACGAGGCTGCATTACAGGGACTGAAAGCTGCCTTGCAAGTACATCGGATCCTGACATCCCTGTCGTTTCAGGAGAATTCAAAGTGCAAACGGATTCGGTCATGTCGCTTGTGTCTGCTTTTTTGCTTCAGGAACGTACGTTGGTCTAGGGTATAGCTGCGCTTCGAGCGCCAAACGGGAAGGTTCTTGTTTATTTCACTTGCCTCAGCGTCGCTTGAGTGAAGTTTTCCTCGTTAGTATCGTTCTACCTGCCGATAGAGTCGTAGCGCCTCCACTCCGCCTTACTGTTTGTTTGTTTGTGTTCGTCAGCTTGCAGCGGTATCGGCCGCCCCGCTGTGACTACCACGGTTTCCGCGTGTATTCCACGAAAAGGTACTGTGAGCTTTACTTTCGATAAAACAACGTGACACGTGCAGCCAGGGCCTCTAGAAATCCACGATTGGATGGTCGATACAATTCATGTAAACTCTGATCAGGTCTGCACCGCTTATTTTGACGCAGACGAATGCGTGTTTTACGCGAAATTTATGGATCCCTTCACGTTGAAATATTACTGTCGCGACATGTTTCTGAAGTCCCTTTCAAGCATCGCGGTAATTTCGTTAGTACGGTGTCACTCGCAGATGCTGAAACTGGCTCTGCTAATGTTCGAGTGTTCAACCTCCCGCCGGGAGTCGATGGCAACTTCCTGTAAGACATATTGGTTCCTTGTGTAATGTGAACAACGTGCGTCATGAACGTCGGTCCACTCAACACAGACTACAGTGTTAGAGGGAATTCATTCGGTAGAAATGCATGTCAAACGCAATATTCCATCACATTTACAAATGTGCGGCTATCGCGTACATGAAGAGGGAACCTGCTTCCTGTGGACACGTTCGATCTAATTTCCGGCAGAGGATTTTCGTATTACAGCCATTATTTGTGCAGCCTCGCAAATTGACGGCTGCTGATCTTGTTCCTTTCACTCCCGACATTGGACCTACTTCTGCTTCGGATCATACTAATTTAAAAATTAAGTGAGTTCTGATAATCGTGTAAATGAATATGCGCCTCTACCTCCGCCACAGATTCAGAATCCTTTCGCTCCCAGGATAGGACCTGTAACAGTGACAAATAGCGATGTCGCACTCAAGATTATGAAGGCGAGGATTTGGCTGTGTCTTCTGCCCCAGCCTCCTTCACATCGATTATGTACCCTGCTCCTCTCGATGCTACGGTACCTTCCGTCGGTGAGTGGCGAATAAATTATCTCCAGTGTCCCTCCTGCTTGCGAAATATCTCCTTCTGAGCTGTCTGTGTGTGGAGTGGGAGCGGATTCCCCCCCCCCCCCCTCCGCTTCGTTTTTGTCCTCCGTTACAGTCTAAGACGATGCAATGTCCTCCTGCTCCTTCGTCTTCAGCCGCAGACGGTTTCCTGAATTTGACGCCTACAGCAACTCCCGAGGAGAATAAAATTAGCGACCAAGTATCACCTATTTAATTAGGAGTTCCACAGAATGCTTTCGCCTTAGTGACTAGAACTGCGTTACATGATCCTTGTTCTGAGGGACAGGAAGCTGTGCCCATGGCCCCTCCCACACCGCCGTCTGCAGAGGCCGCCATGCGACGTAGCCGACAGAAGCAGCGTATACAACCTGACCTGTGTTGGCACGTAAGAAATCTAAGGAAAAAAAGGTTCCGATGATGGTGTTTCTGGTCTCCCGATGTCTGATTCATCTGTGGACTCCAAATGGACCTTGAATCTCAGCTGTTTACATAATTCTGCTCTGTACGTTCCGTACATCCCTGTATAGCTGTGATCAATGACCCAAACCTGCACGTTCCTTTCCTTTAATATTAATCGTGTGGAATCAGAATTGTGATTTGCTTCGCAGCGTCAGTTCATTTGTAATTCATGGGCGGACATTGTCTTTTTACAGGCATTTCTCCTTACCTGGTTTTCGTGTGATCTGTAAATTAGCACGCGACTATTCTACCGGAACCGCCTTATTCTTTCGCGAAGGCATTCCTATTGCTGAGGTGGAAATGTGGGATTCTGGGAGGGGCATAGGTTGTCAACTTTTTAGCCTTACCTTGATCCTTTATATGCTCCTTGACGCACTGGTCGCCAGTGCGTAAGATTCCTCGGGATATTCTGTTGGGTGGTGATTTTAACTGTGTGTTGCGTCCTGCAGATCAATCTCTAAATTTTAATTTCTGTCTGAATGACATGAATTGGTTCGCTTCTTACACCTGCAAGACATATGGATATTTAAAAACCCAACGTTAGTTAAATTTACCCACATTACTGCAACTTCTAGTAGCAGGTTAGATAGGTTTCACTTACCAGACTGCCTGCGCCATTGTTTTCTTAATGTTGAAGTCATACCAGCATCCTTTACGGATCACTGCGCTGTGACTACAACCCTCGATCTAGAACGACAATCAGTCAAATTGTTTCGCACTCCGTGTATGTTAAACGTCACTCATGTAGCTGACCCCTCTCTCGATGACGTGATGCGAGCCGTGTGGGAGCGTACTCTACGGCCCACTGGCAAGTATTCTTCCATCCTTGCTGCTGAACACAGACGGCAAAACTGAGGCTCAGGCAAACTTTGGTACTTTTCTGTGCTGCCAAAGCGCGAGACTTTGGGAGAACTCACAAATATTACTATTCCATCCTGCGTGAAATTTATGATGCTGCAGATCACTCCCCTATGTGAATTGCGAATGTTAGGCGTGTAGAGGTAAAATTGTTGACCTTGAAAAGAATTCAAATGGAAGGGTTGAAAATGCGGTTCAAGCCCCATTCATTGGTGACGGAACACGTTGAATCTTGTTTTCCGTCGACAAGGCGTTGGTTAATTTCATTTTTCCGATGGGAGGTGTTTTCTTTTTTTACGTATATTCCCATCTGATTTGCATTGGCTTGTTCTCACCTAGTTTACGTACTCGTTTTGTTTCTGTGTTTTGACTCAGTATCGCTACAGCTATATTGTAAAATGTGTATAGATGAAGTATATATTTACATGAACGTACACAATCCTTGCAATCAGATTGGAATTTTTCTTTGTGTGCTATTTAGATTATAATCCGATCTCGTTGCCCTTATGCTTCTAGATACCACACAAAAACTAAAAAAATATATCAAAAAAATACAAAATCAATAAAAATTTATAATGCAAATAAAAGATAAACAATTACATAAAAAATTGCTCATACATACAGTATCATGAGAGCTTTGTGGTGATTTGTCGGCTATGTTCTGGTTTTTTTTCCTTTCTCAATTTATTTATTGTTTTGTTATCATAGTTTTCTCTCCAATTTGCAGCTTATATTAGATGATGACTTGACTATGGTCTACTGAAGGGTAGCGTCCTTGATGAGTAATCAAACCGTTCTCCATCCCGCATTCGAAACACGCCACCGCTTAAATTTTGATTAATAACCAGCATTGACGGCCAAAGACTTCCGGCATAAGATGTCAACCTTATTCTGACGACGGCCTTGTCAAAGAGGGCGGAGGAACGGACAGACGGTCACTGCACTTTCTTGTCCTTCGGTCTGGAAACTGCCCCTAAATGCGGAAGAATCACCAATGATCAACAACATGAGGATACAGAAGGCAGTGGAGACCACTGCATTAAAGACAATTGATGCATATTCACAGGACATGTGGCCTGTAATTGAAAAAGTGGCGTGATGATCTCTCCATTGGCAAAAGATTCTACAATAGTACCCCCTTCGAATACCCGGGAGAGGACTGCCAAAGGGAAAGTGACCATCAGAAAAAGATTGAATAACCAACGAAAGGATAACGATCAAAGAGTCGGGGCGTGGGATTGCAGAAGCTTGATCGTGATAGGGAAGTTATAAAATCTCAAAACGCAAAGGCAAATTCTCAGTTTAGATATAGAGAGGGATCAGTGCATTGAAATGGAAGACAAGGATTTCTGATCAGATGGGTATAGGGTAATATCAATAACAACCGAAAATGATATAGCGGGTGCAGGATTCGTTATGAATCGGAAGGTAGGGCAGAGAGTTTGTTACTGTGAAGAGTTCAGTGATAGGGATCTTCTCATCAGAATCGACAGCAGACGAAGACTGACAATGCCGACGTCGAAGGCTGGAAATGAAGAGATAGGGGAAGTATATGAGGATACTGAAAGGTATGTAAATCTAAAAATCATGGGGAAATGGAATGCAGTTGTAAGAGGAGGAGTAGAAGAAATGGTTACGGGAGAGTATGGGCTTGGTACAAGGAATGAGACACAAGAAAGAGTAATTGAGTTCTGTACTACATTTCAGCCAGTAATAGCGAATACTCTGGTCAAAAATCACAAGAGGAGTGGGTATACCTGAAAGAGGCCTGGTGATACGGGAAGATGTGAGTTAGATTACGTCATGGTCAGACAGAAATTCCGAAATCAGATACTGGACTTAAGGCGAATCGAGGAGCAGATACAGACTCAGATCACAACGTACTAATGATGAAGAATAGGCTGAAGTTTAAGACATTAGTCAGGAAGAATCAATACACAAAGAAGTGGGACACGGGATTACTAAGGAATGACGAGATACTCTTGACATTCTCTAAGGTTATAGGTAAAGCATTAAGGAATAGGTCAGTAGGCAGCGTAGTTGAAGAGGAATGGACTTCTCTGAAAAGGACAATTACAGAAGTTGGAAACAAAAACACATGTAGAAATAAGCCCAATACTTCAGTTGATCGATGAAAGTAGAGAGCACAAACATTTCAGGGAAATTGAGGAATAAGGAAAACAAGGCGCTGAGGAATGAAGTAAATAGGAAATGCAGAGAAGCTAAGATGAAATGGTTGCATGAAAAATGTGAAGGATACAAAAAAGAAATGATTGTTGGAAGGACTGACTCAGCATACAGGAAAATCAAAATAGCCTTCGGTGGAATTAAAAGGAATGGGTGGTAACATTAAGACTGCAGCGGGAATTCCACTGTTAAATGCAGAGGAGAGAGCAGGTAGGTGGAAAGAGTACACTGAAGGCCTCTACGAGGGGAAGATTTGTCTGATATGATAGAAGAAGGAACAGGTGTCGATTTAGAACATATAGTGGATTCAGTATTAGAACCAGAATTTAAGAGAGCTTTGGAGGACTTAATATAGCATAAAGCAGAAGGGATGGATGACATTCCATCAGAATTTCCACAATCATTGGGGGAAGTGGCAGCCAAAGAACTGTTCATGTCTGTGTTTAGAGTGTATGAGTCTGGCGACATACCATCTGACTTTCGGAAAAATATCATCCCCACAATTCAGAAGACTGCAAGAGCTGACAAATGCGAGAATTCTTGCAGAATCAGCTTAACAGCTTATGCATTGAAGTTGCTGATAAGAATAATATGCAGAAGAACGGAAAAGAAAACTGGGGATGTGTTAGATGACCATCAGTTTGGCTTTGGGAAAGGCAAAGGTATCAGAGAGGCAATTCTGACGTTGTGGTTGATAATAGAAGCTAGACTAAAGAAAAATCAAGACACGTTCACAGGATGTTTCGATCTGGGAAAAAGCGTTCGACATTATAAAATGGTGCAATATTTTCTTTAAATTCTGAGAAAAATAGGAATAAGCTACAGAGAGCGCCGGGTAATATACAAAATGAACAAGAGCCAAGAGGGAATAATAAGAGTGGGTGACCAAGAATGAAGTCCTCGGATAAATAGAGTGTAAGACAGGGATGTAATCTTTCGTCCTTTTCAATCTGTACATCGAATAAGCAGTGAGGGAACTAAAAGAATGGTTTAGGAGTGGAATTAAAATTCAAGACGAAAGGGTATCAACGATGCGATTAGCTGTTGACATTGCTATGCTGAGTGAATGAGAAGAAGAATTACACGACCTTCTGAACGGAATGAACAGTATAACTAGTGTGGAGTTGAACTGAGAGTAAATCTAATAAATAAAAGGTAATCAGAAGTGGCAGGAATGAGAGCAACAAGAAACTTAACATCAAAATTGATGGTCATGAAGTAAATGAAGTTGAATTCTACTACCTAGGCAGTAAAATAACCAATGACTGATGGAGCTAGAACGACATAAAAGTAGATTAGCACGGGCAGAAAGGGCATTCCTGGCCAAGAGAAGAATATTAGTATCAAACATAGACATTAATTAGAGGAAGAAATTCTGAAAATGTACGTTTGGAGCAGAGCATTGTGTAGTAGTGAAACATGGACTGTGGGAAAACCGAAACAGAAGTGAATCGAAGCATTTGAGGTGTGGTGCCACAGACGAATGTTGAAAATTGTTGGACTGATAAGGTAAGGAATGAGGAGGTAACGTGTTTTCACCTGAGAGACCGACAGTCAAGCATTTGGATCCTGATAGAATAAACCAATCACAGAGACTGTATCACCAGGTGGCCAGCTGGAAACAAAGCGTTTCAGTTTAAGATGTAGTGTATACGCGGCTCACATAATCTGATATCGGAGAGCTTGAGCCGAATGTTTGGCGGGGGAAATCTGCATTGGGCAGAGGAAGAGCACCGTAGTGGCTTAAGACAATGGCTATCAGAGCACAGACAAAGTACTGGTGAACTCGTGGATCCTCATCTAGCTCAGAAATTCGGTACAGTCAAATTCACAAAGGCTGAACGTGTGCTAGGACTATTTTGTGGTCTTTTCACGTAAAGCGAGGTGAGAGGTACAATGCTTGGAGATGGTCGTCCTCGCTCAAACCAGGCGACCAATGTTGGTTAGTAATTTTGGAGAGACGAGCAAGACAGAGCATAAGGAAAAGAGGAAACCTTTGGCTAGCTTTGGTGAGCCTGCGGATATTCTCAGGTTTGTCGTTCCTGTTACCATCAATGTTAAAACCCTGAAACAATAATAATCGTAAGGTTCATGTCTCACAGATTAAATCCTGGACTGAGAAACTCAATCTTAAATTTGTTATAATTTTTGATATACATATATCTCTTTCCTTATATGAGTATTCTTAGGGTAATTTCAAAATTTTCAGGAAAAAATCCAAATGTTCATTCCAATTTTGACTGTTGTGGCTGAGGTTCGATTATCGATGAAAATATCCCTATTTGGAGCAAATGATTCCGACTAATACAATATTTTAAATTATTGTGTGTTTAATAAATCAATTCTGAATTGTAAAATATATTGCGCACTAGAGGTGTGCAAATACGGCGTTTTTGTCGCTCATTTATATTTTGTGTTCCGTAGGTCTCTAGAAGAGCATAGCATTCCGAAAGACTGGAAAAGGGCACAGGTCATCCCCGTTTTCAAGAAGAGACATCGAACAGATGTGCAGAACTATAGACCTAAATCTCTAACGTCGATCAGTTGTAGAATTTTGGAACACGTATTATGTTCGAGTATAATGACTTTAATAGAAACTAGAAATCTACTCTGCAGGAATCAGCATGGGTTTCGAAAAGACGATCGTGTGAAACTCAGCTCGCACTATTCGTCCACGAGACTCAGAGGGCCATAGATACGGGTTCCCAGGTAGATGCTGTGTTTCTTGACTTCCGCAAGGCTTTCGATACAGTTCCCCACAGTCGTTTAATGAACGAAGTAAGAGTATATGGACTATCAGACCAATTGTGTGATTGAATTGAAGAGTTCCTAGATAACAGAACGCAGCATGTCATTCTCAATGGAGAGAAGTCTTCCGAAGTAAGAATGATTTTAGGTCTGCCGCAGGGGACTGTCGTAGGACCGTTGCTATTCACAATACATGTAAATTACCTTGTGGATAACATCGGAAGTTCACTGAGGCTTTATGCGGATGATGCTGTGGTGTATCGAGAGGTTGTAACAATGGAAAATTGTACTGAAATGCAGGAGGATCCGCAACGAATTGACGCTTGGTACTGGGAATGGCAATTGAATCTCAATGTAGAGAAGTGTAATGTGCTGCGAATACACAGAATGAAAGATCCTTTATCATTTAGCTACAAAATAGCAGGTCAGCAACTGGAAGCAGTTAATTCCATAAATTATCTGGGAGTACGCATTATGAGTGATTTAAAATGGAATGATCATATAAAGTTGATCGTCAGTAAAGCAGATGCCAGACTGAGATTCATTGGTAGAATCCCAAGGAAATGCAATCCGAAAACAAAGGAAGTAGGTTACAGTACACTTGTTCGCCCACTGCTTGAATACAGCTCACTAGTGTGGGCTCCGTACCAGATTGGGTTGATAGAATAGATGGAGAAGATCCATCGGAGAGCACCGCGCTTTGTTACAGGATTATTTAGTAATCGGGAAAGCGTTACGGAGATGATAGATAAACTCCAGTGGAAGACTCTGTAGGAGAGACGATCAGTAGCTCGGTACGGACTTTTGTTGAAGTTTCGAGAACATATTTTCAACGAGGAGTCAAGCAGTGTTTTGCTCCCTCCTACGTATATCTCGCGAAGAGACCATGAGGATAAAATCAGAGAGATTAGAGCCCACCCAGAGGCATACTGACAATCCTCCTTTCCACAAACAATACGAGACTGGAATAAAAGGGAGAACCGATAGAGGTATTCAAGGTACTCTCCGCCACACACCATCAGGTGGCTTGCGGAGTATGGATGTAAATGTAGATACTTGCTCAAACCCACCGCGCTCGGGTGTGGCTTTCCAGAGTTCAGAAGCTCGAAGCGGGCAGGCGGTGGTCGAATATGGCGCCGGGGTGAAGGGGAGGGCAGGGGCCTGCTGGTCTGGCGCTGCCCGCCGCCCTGCTGTAGCGACCGTTTTAGCAGCAGCTGTGCGAGTCCGCAGCCTGGTGTCGCTCCCGACATACTCCCGACGGCTGATGGAACTACAGTCAGATCAGTTCAGTTACGTTGTAGACGTGTATTCCTAGGTGGTAGTTTCTAATCGCCATATTGTGGTAATTCACCACAGAAAACAGCTTGCATCATGCAATAACAAAAATTAGGAAACGGTTTGGAGATTGAAAGGAAACTATGAAATTACCAAATTTTTTACGTATCGTAACGAAAAATCATGCTCCTGGTTTTTTAGACATCATCTGCTTTATTGATTCAAATGAGCATATGTGACCTTGATAACCTAAAAAGCTAGAAACCTAACAAGAACAAAACCTCCTCTCTGTTGTTCCCTATTGGCGTAATTACAATGAATCGACTCGTTTCGGATCAAATTTGCGCCACGTTTGAGCCTGGCACGCAAAACGTTCTTCTCACATAAATTAGGTAGCTTGAGAAAGAGACTACTGTCACACTTTAACCTCTCAAGCGGATCTTCGTCGCCACTGCTATCCATTCGGGTTAAATACAGATCAACATCAGTGGATTGAGAATGACATGGCCTACAGTCTAGTCACTACGGAAACAGAGGCTAAAACTAAACTAAACTCCGTCCGAACAGGCCATGAAGGCCCAACTGTACCGATCGGCCGCTCTCACGGCCGTGTGTCAGTTTACGGGACCGGAGCCGCTGCTTCTCAATCAAGTAGCTCCTGAGTTAGCCTCACAAGGCGAGATGGACACAGTAATCTACCAGTACTCGTAGTATCTACAATTAATAGACGATAATACGACCATTGTACTGGACTGCCAAAATACCGGTGACACTGGAAACAGCGTTTGGCCGGGTATATTGTGCGTCTACCTTAATTTAAACGTATGTCTATAGCTTCGTGCCCTGTATTACGAAGACTTTTTCGCTTAAGCAACCGTAACAAAGCAAACTGAATTTATGGAAACTTCTCGCCTTTCCAGAATTGCAAATGCAACTTCAAATGGCTCTAAGAATGCCACGAGTTCTTTTCCGGTGTTTTTGCTGCAGTCAGTAAGTTTTTGAGATACGTCTTTCACCTGAAGCATTTCCGTGATTTTATCGTACTCCCGAACTGCTGACTGCAGCATTCTAAACAATATGTTCCAGCTGGTCTTCGTTTCTTGCTTTACGCTTGTCTGTACAGAATTCACGTCACCAATTTAGTTCATGAAACCGACACTACCTATAGCAGCCCAAGTCGCGGTATTAGCCACTTCAAACCTCTTTTATCAAATAATCGTTATTCAACAAGTGTTTCAAAACGTGTTCAGAGAATGTGTAATGAATTCATTACGCTAAAAGGATTGCAGTGCCTTGCACATATTAACGCATCGGTCAATGGCAAAAGAAATCTTATTAAAATAATGGGGATTTAGTAGTTACCACTTCAATAACGTTTCGTCGATGTAGTTATTAATAAATTCCCCAAATAGTTTTTGCTTCTCATAAAAGTGTCACCGATACCTTACTACGCAGTGCCTAATTTTGATAATCAAAGTGCGCAGTAATAGTTATGTAACACATTTTCCGACATCTATTGGTTCATGTATTCGCTGTACATCAACATGCATTCATGTCTATGGCTTGGTTGATGGTGCGCATCATATTCGCTAGTATTTCATCGGCTTGTATTTCTCTGTTTCGTGCTACACTCATAGGATGACGCAAAATGTTGGAAACCTCTACATGTCCCAATTCTGAACCGACTTTTACAACCTTCAGATGTAAAGCGCGAAATTCTAATGTTAACTAAAATGGACGAAGCTCTCTGGTGTACGTATCTACGCACCTTTTCAGTTACGGTAGCTTTCACTCAAACACAGTTTATCGTGTTCTGTAGACTTGCGCCTTAAAGTTGTGTGGTGACAAATCACTGAGACAGGAACAGCAATTGCCACAGTGCTTGTAGCCGAAATTCTTATCAGTCATTAATTAAAATCTCTCCCGAACACTTTTAAAACCATCGTCTTTTGCACTCAGGTTTCGACTTTGCACTTTCTTTCATCTCACCTTCACGCACAATCGTCCCACAGTGGGCGACCAGCGCTCGGGTACCTATAGTAGACCGACGGGCAATTTGAGCGTGAATTGAGTCGAGTGCAGTTGCCCCATCAGTCAAAAGCGGCTGTATTGACATCTGCCAGAGTTACCCAGAACTAGCAGACGGAGCAGTCGAATCACTTGGGGATAAGTGGTAAAAATGAACGAAAGAATGCAAAATTTGTAGCGAAAGTGATGGAAACAGTTTTTCTCGCTACCTCGAATGGTGTGCCCAGAGTACGTCCGCAGAAGCAGGACTACCACATGAGTGTCCGTACTATTCTCGACTTTGGTAGGAGTTAGCATTCAGACTATGTATCCACATGCGGGAAAGTTGAATGTTCTTACAGCTCAATAACTCTCTCTCTCTCACAAAATCTGAGCAAATCTTTGGGCAGAAATTCTGACAGTACAGCTTTTAAACTTCCGCCCACTTCATCCGCGAAGTACAGTACAGTACAGTACAGTGGAGTAAGAGGTTTCTCAACTATTCTAGTGACATTGGTAACGTACTTTTTTGACTGTGTCAAAGTGTGAGGTTTCTAAGCTGTAGCTGATGCAAGAGAAATCTTTTCTTTGAACATTTTTATGTAGCTATTCACAACTATAATGTAAATGAAAGAAATGTGATAAGCGTGTGTCACTAAAGAAGTAGCAAATTACTAACATCGCTGTTGTGGACATTTTTTTAAATTTGAAAGCTGGCGCTGTTAAAGTGAAGTATATTTGCAGGCGATACGCTATTATTAAATGTGATAGGCATGACTAAATTGTAAACCAAAAATCATTAACTTCATATCATAATTGTTCATCAGTTACTCAGGTTTACTAATTTTGATTTTGAGACGTACAGTACATGTAGCTGCAGAATATCAGTGTGAGAGTATTGTGAAATTAATAATGAAAGTATGATTTTTCCTGAGGTTGACGTATTACATACTCATAAATATTACCAATTTATCGCGTAGAATAACATGGCTGTTCTCGAAGAAGATATCAGAACACATTCGGCAGAAGTATCTACCTATCCCTTCCTCTTCTTTCGCCTACAGCATCCCGCGAATAAGAGAGTTTGTTTGCCTCTTCGTTAGACAGAATGAACGCGCTCGAGTATTAGGCGCCTGCAGTCGGGCGGAGCGAGTGACAAATAGAAGGTGTGCGCGAAAGTTAGAAAACTGTACTTTCAGAAGGTCATAACCGTGTAGTAACGTAATCATGGCGGAAATTTTCGTGCGGGATCGATTTCTGGGGCTCATATCTTGCAAGTTTTGCCCTTTAGAATACGAGCTCGGTCTGGTAATGTTTTATTCTAAGACCTGAAAAAAATTAATGGACAGAGGAAAATTCACATCAGATAACGTGACAGAAGCCGAATCTGACGTTTATGTTACACAATTAAAAGCTCTTTTTAACGATCGTCTTAAAATTTGGCAAATAATTGCTTTGGAGGTATCGATATGTAAATACACCACTGGCCATAAAAATTGCTACACCAAAAATAAATGCAGATGATAAACGGGTATTCTTTGGACAAATATATTATACTAGAACTGACGTGTGATTACATTTTCACGCAATTTGGGTGCATAGATCCTGAGAAATCTGTACCCAGAACAACCACCTCTGGCCGTAATAACACCCTTGATATGCCTGGGTATTGAGTCAAACAGAACTTGGATGGCGTGTACAGGTACAGATGCCCATGCAGCATCAACACAACACCACAATTGATCAAGGGAAGTGACGGGCGTATTGTGACGAGCCAATTGCTCGGCCACCATTGACCAAACGTTTTCAATCGGTGAGAGATCAGAAGAATGTGCTGACCAGGGCAGCAATCGAACATTTTCTGTATCCATAAAGGCCCGTACAGGACCTGCAACATGCGGTCGTGCATTATCCTGCTGAAATGTAGGGTTTCGCTGGGATAGAGCCACGGGTCGTAACACACCTGAAATGTAACGTCCACTGTTCAAAGTGCCGTCAATGCGAACAAGAGGTGACCGAGACATGTAACCAATGGCACCCCATACCATCACGAATACACGCTTCCAATGTGCGTTCACTGCGATGTCGCCAAACACGGATGCGACCATCATGATGCTGTAAACAGAACCTGGATTCATCCGAAAAAATGACGCTCTGACATTCGTGCACCCAGGTTCGTCGTTGAGTACACCATCGCAGGCGCTCCTGTCTGTGATGCAGCGTAAAGGGTAACGGCAACCATGGTCTCCGAGATGATAGTCCATGCTGCTGCAAACGATGTGGAACTGTTCGTTCAGATGGTTGCTTTCTTGCAAACGTCCCCATCTGTTGGCTCGCAACGCCGGAAAACTGCTGTTTGTGTATGAGAAATCGGTTGAAAACTTTCCTCATGTCAGCATGTTGTAGGTGTCGCCACCGGCTAATCATTTGCATATCACAGCATCTTCTTCCTGTCGGTTAAATTTCGCATCTGTAGCACGTCACCTTCGTGGTGTAGTAATTTTAATGGCAAGTAGTGTATTAATAGCAAGATATATATACGCTCATGAACCAGAACATTATGACTATATGCTTAATATTGTGTTGGTCCCTTTGGTATGTTTCTAGAGATACGATACGTGGCACTAGATGGCTACGCACTGCTCACGCAATTCTCGTATGCTGCGGACCGGTGGTTTGTGCGCACAGAGATGATGCCCGATAGTGTCTCAAGTGTGTTATGTCTAGTTAAGATTAGATCAAATTCGTGGCCAGAACATGAACGTGGGTTCACTATCATGGTCCACAACCCGCTGTCGTACGATTATGGCCTAAAGACAGGGACAGTTCCTTCTTAGAAGATGCCATCGCCATCGGGAAAAACATGAAACATGAAGGGGAGCAAGTGGTCCACAATAATATTCACGTAGCTCACAGCTGTTATCGTACACCCTATTACTACCACAGGGCCCATGGAAACTCAGACGAACATCTTCCATAGCATCATGCTGCCTCCAAAGGCCTGTGTCCACGGCACGGTGCATATTTTTCCTGGTTGGCAGTGCATCCGAACACGGCTGTTTACGTTGTATAGCAAGACGCGCATCTCATTAGATCAGTCTGAACGTTTTCACTGATGCAAAATCCAGTCTTAATGATGCTGTGCCTGCTGGAACCGTAAGTGAAGATGATGATAGGTCAACGTGTAAACATGTAGCAGTCATCTGCTGGATGTTCAACAATGTCCGCTGAAAGATGTGTTCAGCAACACTTGTCCATTGTCATCAGATCTGGCACAGATCACCGCTAACCCGCTTTACACAGTGGACAAGCCTCCGACTTCAATGTTCGCGGTACGGCGTGGGCATCCGATACCTCTTCGCATACAAGTGGTTTCGCTGTCCATCAACCATCTTCCATAGACGCTCACTACAATAACACGCAAGCAGCTGACCTGTTTCACAGTTTCCGAGATGCCCATTCTTAGGCACCGGGCCATAACAATCTGTCCTTTGGCAAGGACACTTATTATAATTACCTGGTGTTGCCAGTGATGTAGGAGGATATTTAAATATAATGCTATAGTCTTCTTTTGGCAAACTTCTTACTTGCCAAACTTACCTTGCGAACTTGGCAAACAAAATGTTTTCCAACAGAAGGCTACGTCACTAGAGTCGCTTAAGTAAGTGGATTTCCCTATTCACGGCCTTTATCATCGTCAGAAAGATTCTCCATGCGTCTCTGCTCCGCAGTGGTCTGAAACTTTTGGCTCCACAGTGTCTTTGGTACATCTACCAACCATACAATCAATACAAGTTTTTACGTGTCCGAACCTGTTTATTCAGACTATTCAGACGGCAACGTAAAAAATTAGTCGCTATTCTTGTTACTTTCCCAGAAGCTGCCCGTTAGTAACATCTTTAATATAGCTTGCTCAGACTGGCTAATCTTATACTTTGAAGAATCCCTAATGGCAGAATCGACTGTGATGTCTCTGCCACCTGTGGCATGTGCCTTGGGTGACAGTGATTCATTTGGTTGAGTCCTCTCGTAATCGTGACACCGGGATTTCCCGTAGACACTGAGTCCACGTTCTCTTGCACATTGTGAAAAACAGACATGTATTGTTTGAGGAGTAGACGTGTTACAACAATGAACTATATTAGGCCTGTATGTGTCTACACACATGCAGTGTTCACAGCTGGCAGCTGAATATATCTTTTTCTTCTTAAAGGTTGTAAGTAGGCTCTTTAGGTTTTATATTGGTAACGCCACGTAGCGCTCTGTATGAAAATCATTGGATGTGCTGTGTGCAGCCTGTGGCTGGTTGGCATTGTTGTAATATTCGCTATTGTAGTGTTGGGAAGTTGGCTGTAAACAGCGCGTAGCGTTGCGCAGTTGGAGGTGAGCCGCCAGCAGTGGTGGATGTGGGGTGAGAGATGGTGGAATTTTGAGAGCGGGCGATCTGGACGTGTGTCCATCAGAAAGAGTAAATTTGTAATATTGGATATCATGGACTTTATATATATAATGACTTTTGAACACTATTAATGTAAATACATTGTTTGTTCTCTATCAAAATCTTTCTTTTGCTAACTATGCCTATCAGTAGTTAGTGCCTTCAGTAGTTTGAATCTTTTATTTAGCTGGCATTAGTGGCGCTCGCTGTATTGCAGTAGTTCGAGTAACGAAGATTTTTGTGAGGTAAGTGATTTGTGAAACGTATAGGTTAATTTAGCCAGAGCCATTTTCTTGTAGGGATTATTGAAAGTCAGATTGCGTTGCGCTAAAAAATATTGTGTGTCAGTTTAAGCACAGTCATGTATAATTTTTCTAAGGGGACGTTTCATAAGGTACAATTTTATTCTTGAATCACATTGGTGCTATTTCGTATTTGTCCAGAATTACATGCCTGCTTTGGTTTTTAAAGTGTAGCTGTAGCTGCACGAAGAGATTGTGAGTTAACGAGCATTGCGCTCTCATTTAAATATATGGCCGAAAGAGTCAGCCTACAGGAATTGTGAAACGAACCCTGTCGTCGATTATGGAGTGCCACAAAGGGCGCAGATTCACCACGAAATGTGGAAATTCACAGACGTCTATTATCAAATGGCTCTGAGCACTATGGGACTTAACTTCTGAGGTCATCAGTCCCCTAGAACTGAGAACTACTTAAACCTAACTAACCTAAGGACATTACACACATCCATGCCCGAGGCAGGATTCGAACCTGCGACCGTAGCGGTCGCGCGGTTCCAGACTGGAGCGCATAGAGCCGCTCGGCCACTCCGGCCGGCCGTCTATTATCTATTGAGTCCTAAGCGCAGTAGTGTGTGAATGAGACAGACGACAACCTACATCACAGGGAAACCGAGACGAAGCCTTTTGTGTACAAGGAGATGTAGCAGTGTTAAATACGGCAGACCTAATTTCGGCCATAAATGGAAACAGTTATAAAAATTTAATTCTGTATTAGTTCAGGAAATAAAGCCACAGTAGTTTTAATCTGCCATCCTCCATAAAGTTTCAAGGTGATCCCAACAAAACTTGAATATTGTTCATATCTGTAATGGTTTAGGATTTACTGTTAAAGTTAAATTAACAAGTTTTGTAACAAAGACCTGAATGCTGAAATCAAAGCTTTGGTCGATCTTAACGATCGACAGATAGAAGCGCATCATTAAAATGACAAACATTGTAAATATCAACTTGTAACTTTACTTGTTTAAAAGATACAGTAAATTTACATTATCAATATTTTCAGCTAAGCATCAGATCATCATTTCCTCCACACAAAACACATTGAACGATGACAGCATGGGACCCTATTGAATCATTAGGTAATAGAATATTTGTTGTAAAGTTTAGTGCGTAATACTTACTTTTGTTCTTTATTTATTTATCAGAAAGAACATTGGTGCAATACTACTGGTCATGACATCCGATGTTAAGAAGGAAATTGTGTTGGATTTATGTAAAAGTATTTAACGTTTATTATGTAATGGATGTTTTTGTTTATTTAGAACGTGAAACTGGTCAAACTTTGATTATTTAAATATGTTAAAATGTAAAATAATGTAGAACAAGCTGTAGCCAATCAATGGAGGGCATCAGGAAAGGAAACTGCCCTAGTCAGTTGAGCGACGATATTCGGCGCGCGGGAAACGCAGCCGGGAACGGGCATCTCCATCTACATGGATACTCGGCAAATCGCATTTAAATACCTGGCAGAGGGTTCATCGAAACATCTTCACAATTCTCTATTATTCCAATCTCGTATAGCGCGCGGGAAGAATGAGCACCTATATATTTCCGTACGAGCTCTGATTTCCCTTATTTTATCGTGGTGATCGTTCCTTCCTATATGAGTGTGTCAACAAAATATTTTCGGATTAGGAGGAGAAAGTTAGTGATTGGAATTTCGTGAGAAGATTCCGTTGCAACGAAAAACACCTTTCTTTTAATGATGCCCATCCCAAATCCTGTATCATTTGTGACACACTCTCCCATATTTCGCGATAATACAAAACGCGCTGCCTTTCTTTGAACTTTTTCGATGTACTCAGTCAGTCCTATCTGGTAAAGATCCCACACCACGCAACAGTATTCTGAAAGAGGACGGAGAAGCGTAGTGTAGGCAGTCTCTTTAGTAGGTTTGTTACATTTTCTAAGTGTCCTGCCAATAAAACGCAGTCTTTGGTTAGCCTTCCCCACAACATTTTCTGTGTGTTCCTTCCAATTTAAATTGTTAGTAATTGTAATACCTAGGTATTTACTTGCATTTCCGGCTTTTAGATTAGACTGATTTATCGTGTAACTAAAGTTTAACGCGTTCCTTTTAGCACTCATGTGTATGACCTCACACTTTTCGTTACTTGAGGTCAAGTGCCCTTTTCGCACCATTCCGATATTTCTTCTAAATCGTTTTGCAATTTGTTTTGATCTTCTGATGACTGTATTAGTCGATAAACGATAGCTTCAACTGCAAACAACCGAAGACGGTTGCTCAGATTGTCTCCCAAATCGTTTATATAGATAAGGAACAGCAAAGGGCCTATAACACTACTTTGGGGAACGCCAGAAATCACTTCTGTTTTACTCGATGACTTTCCGTCAGTTAGAACGAACTGTGACCTCTCTGACAGGATATCACAGATCCAGACACACAACTGAGATTATATTCCATAAGCACGCAATTTCACTACAGTGTTAAAAGCCTTCCGGAAATCCAGAAATACGGAATCTATCTGAAATCCCTTGTCAATAGCACTCAGCACTTCATGTGAATAAAGAGCTAGTTGTGTTCCACTATGTTTTCTAAACCCATGTTGACTGTGTGTCAATAGACCGTTTTCTTCGAGGTAATTCATTAAGTTCGAACACAACATATGTTCTAAAATTCTGCTGCATATCTACGTTAACGATATGGGCCTGTAATTTAGTGGATTAGTCCTATTACCTTTCTTGAATATTAGTGTGACCTGTGCAACTTTCCGGTCTTTGGGTACAGATCTATCGTCGAGCGAACGGTTGTATATGATTGTTAAGTATGGAGCTAATGCATCAGCATACTCCGAAAGGAACCTAATTGGTATATAGTCTGGACCAGAAGACTTGCTTTTATTAAGTGATTTAAGTTTCTTCGCTACTCCGAGGATATTTACTTCTACGTTACTCATGGTGGCAGATGTTCTCGATTCGGATTCTGAAATATTTACTCCGTCTTTTGTGAAGGCATTTGGAAAGGCTGTGTTTAGTAACTCTGCTTTGGCAGCACTGTCTTCGATGGTATCTCCATTGCTATCGTGCAGAGAAGGCATTGATTGTTTCTTGCCGCTAACATACTTTACATACGACCAGAATCGCCTTGGATTTTCTGCCAGGTTTCGATACAAAGTTTCGTTATGGAAACTGTTAAACATCTCGCATTGAAGTCCGCGTTAAATTTCGAGCTTCTGTAAAAGATCGCCAACCTTCGGGATTTTGCGTCTGTTTAAATCTGGCATGTTTGTTTCGTTGTTTCTGCAACAGTGTTCTGACCCGTTTTGTGTATAAAGGAGGATCAGCCTCAGAGAGCAGTGCTGGTGGACACGCGGAAGCGGACGGTCGGTGTTCAGGTAGTGAAACGATATAGGAAGTGAAACGACTTAGAAAATTTCGCGTTGTGTGGTATCGCGGGACTTAGTCTCTGAGCGGTGAGCAGCCGCGAGCCTGATGTGAACTCTAACTTTTCGCGTAGTTAACTAGGTGAAGTGTTTGACTTTTAATTCACTATGAGATGTGAATGATCGAACTGTGTCAGATGTATATGCGCTCGAGAGTAATAGCAATGTTAAATACGACCACTTTCGCTGTTTGTTTTCTGAATAAACATTATTCTAACCAAATCACAGTCGTGTAGCCTACATCATTTATGGGTCGTTAATTTAGTTCCCAATGTTATTATTACTGTTATTATACGTAATATTAACTTTGTATTTTGCAAACTTGCCATCGGCCAGATAAGTGTCTAATTTAGGGCGCGTAATGCGACACGAGTGGTTATACCCCTAGACGAGTATGAGCCAAGACATTTCGAAGAAGAGGAACCGCGTGTGAGCCCGAATATCTTTGGGGCGTTAGCTAGCAATATAGTGTGTTACGGTCGGTACTATGAGTCATGGTAATGGCTATATTTTATAGTCTAGCAGCAATGTCTATGGTGTTTCCTCTCTTCAAAATGGTTCAAATGGCTCTGAGCAGTAAGGAACTTAACATCTGAGGTCATCAGTCCCCTAGAACTTAGAAATACTTAAACCTAACTAACCTAAGGACATCACACACATCCATGGCCGAGGCAGGATTCGAGCCTGCCTCCGTAGCGGTCGCGCGGTTCTAGACTGAAGCGCCTAGAACCGCTCGGCCATGACGGCCGGTATTTCCTTCCTTCGTGTCTATTATGATTCGTATCTGCATTCTGGAATGCTAATGGAGAAGGTATTAGGTGTGATTGTGTGATTGTGTGACACTCACCTGAACTGTTTCATCCAGGCAGTAAGGTCCTTGTTTCAGCTCCCTGTTGAGGCTCTCAGGCACTATGAAGCCAATTTCCGTACCTTTTTTTATCAGTGGCGAATGGGGCTCGTGATGTTCAGTTTTCTTATGAAATAAAGGACCTTTGAATTTAGAGTGCTGTACTTTTTGATTTAGAAGCACGGTTCCTCTCAGAACATCCCCTTCCGTATTGTACTTCATTATGTCCAATTTTGTTGAAGCGTCAGTAAGTTACTTCGTAACGTAGTGGTATCGTTGTTGGCAGAGAAGCAGCGAAGAAGATCAAGAGCATTCCGAAGTAAGTGTTTTTCTTTTCCGTTTTACAGAGCGAGCTCACATTCGTAAGAAGACTTACCGAAAACGCTAAATGACCTCTTTTCAGAATACATGCTACGATATACAAATTATCAGCACTTCAGGGCAACCGCACGAAGTAGGTGGGAGTGACTCCAGCTACATTGTGTACGTAACCAAAATTTACACAACGATTTTTTTCAATCATAAATCTTGTTTGTATATTGGTTCCTTGTGAGACGATCTTGTTGCGCTTCGTGGAAGAAAGAGACGACTACGAAAAACGTCTTGGAAATCGGCAGTGGCAGGACAATGGCTTATCGAAATGTGGTTTTTTCGTTCCGCGATACTGCTGATCCCATTAGTCGATATTCTACGCCCATTATGCGAATAGGAAATCGGTGGTCTTAAGAGAGTCGTACTCAACATCGTGCAGTATATCAGTTGGCCCACGTGTCTAGTGCCCAAGAGGCAGCGACGTCACGTACCTTGGGTTGCAGTAAGACAAGTATCCAAGTGGACAGTGTGACGCCTGAAGCACAGAGAAATGTCAGCACGGCGACGAGTTACAGGTAACGGAACTGTCATCTCCGTAATATGGTTAGCATTGAAGTCACAGGTTCTGAGTGCTTGTGTTGTCCGAACGTCTGGGTGCGATCACCCACTAATTCGATCACCCACTAATTCGATCTCACGTAAGAGGTAGGAGACAAAAGCGACTGAAGGGTAACGGTTTTTCACGGCAGAGAGGGGAAAAAGTACCACGGAAAGCGTCGTGGGAAAAATACGACAACGACAGTCTTACTGTTAGTACGAATGCTGGCGGGGTGGTGCCACAGTTCACGCGGGGGTGTTGGGAAATGTTAGTAGAGGTATTACCGTTGTAGCTGGTGTCCGGTGATGTGTCCTAGGCAACCTGCCGCATCAGCATATCTGTAACGTACCAAAGTCGTCATCTGAGTGGTTAATCTGGCAGAAATCGATCGCTGGTTTTGTGGAGTCGTGTGGGGCTTATGTTCCGTGTGTTCGGCTTCCCCGTTTGTGCCGTTTGGAAGGCTGTATGGGCGCAGCTGGTGGTGCCAGCCAGATTTGTTCTGATACAGGGGTTCAGCGATACTGCAGGGTTTGCGTGCTTAATTTAAGCCTGCTATAGATGATTAGTTCCACCAGGGAAAAGTATTCATGTGCGGCCGACCTTGAACCTATGGCTATGATCGTACGAGGGGCCTTCAATAAGTAATGCAACACGCTTTTTTCTGAACACAGGTTGATTTTATTCATGATTGGAATACTCATATTATTACCTGCTCTTTTGACTACAACATACTAGTTTTAAACGTAATCTTCGTTCAATGCGTCGATAGTGCCTGTATGCTCCCATGCTACCACTCCACTGGTCGACGTCGGAGCTAACGTCTTGGTGCATCAATAGCTTCCCCACCAGCCACGTACTGCTTTCCTAGGACTGAATCCTTAACTGGGTCAAGGACAGACGTCGGAAGGTGGAAGAGGAACAAGAGTCGAATGAAGTTCTGTGAGCCTCTCTTGGGTGCACTGACTTGCGTTACGACTGGCGTCGTCCTGGAGGAGAAGTTCGTTTGCGTTTTTGTGGCGACAAACACGTTGAAGTCTGTAATGGTTCTTTATTTACTTGACCATTACGGCACTCCAACCCCAGTTCTCGATACCAGTAATATCGGACTACTTTTCTGCGAAGTAACAGACATATTTTTGTGACCAAAAAATGGTTCAAATGGCTCTGAGCACTATGGGACTTAACATCTATGGTCACCAGTCCCCTAGAACTTAGAACTACTTAAACCTAACTAAACTAAGGACAGCACACAACACCCAGCCATCACGAGGCAGAGAAAATCCCTGACCCCGCCGGGAATCGAACCCGGGAACCCGGGCGTGGGAAGCGAGAACGCTACCGCACGACCACGAGATGCGGGCTTTTGTGACAATATTCACATTTGGTTTTATTAATGTATAGGTACTCCGATGTATCGATATATTACAGTGATATGGTTCTTGTGCGTATTCATTTCTGTGAGACTGTCATAACCTTTGACTTACTTGTAACCGTTTTGGCGCGAATGCGCACAGAGCAGTCTTTGTTTCACTTTTCAGAAGTTGTTATTTCGCTTTGTAAAAGAATAGTCAAGTCTTGTGTTTGGTTATAGTGAAAATTAAGTATATGAAGAATGATACAAAAATGTTTTTTTTGATGATGTGACAATTAAGAAGAAGTATATGTACATTTACAAGAAGTTTAATAAAAATGTGAATCGTGAACACCAAGTCAAAAATTATTTCTACCATACCATTCTTCTGATCTGGTATTGTTTGATCATTAAGAATTTTCTGAAAAACGCATTTGTTAGGTCTTCAAATATTGCTAAAATACAGATGTGGACCTTCTAGCAGTCAAAGTGGAATCACCCTAGACTCAACAAGATGAGCCATAACAACTTCGACGAAATCTACATGGGAATCCAAGATAAGTGCGGAAATTAATGACTTTTTTACAGTGACTTCATTATTTCCATTCTGACGATACCATCCAGACTCAGTTACTTTGTTGTTGCCCGTTAATGCGAACATATGTTGCGTGAGTAACATTGTTAATCTGATTTCTAACCTACTTTGGAACTGGTGGTATTGTTAGAAGTCGTTTCTTTAATTTCACAACTCTATTCGGCCGGCCAGCATGCGCGAGATGGGACAGGTTTGCGCGACATTGTTTCGATAATGACTTGGCGCTTTTTTTACTGCCGGGTCTACGTACACATTCTGGAAGCTGCTATAAATATCCGCGATGCTCTGGTTTTCTGACAAAAGAAGCTCAATGGCAGTTCCCAGTTTGGAACGCACCACCGCTACAAAAACGCTTTTTGAAGGCTGCGTACAGCACGGCCAGTTATCGGAAGTTATGAAATTACAGAGGCGGAAGCGGGACTATTCCACGCTGTACCACAAAAGAATTCACATTTTTAAACCGAAATTTACCTAGAAAAAATGTTTTACATTACTTTTTGAACACTGCTTCTATTTGCCCGGATTCTGGATAACTGAGTTGTTCTATTGTCTCAAGTTGTTGTACGGTCGTGTGGCGGTTTTTTTAATATCTCCACGAGTTTCGAGGCGGAGATCATTATGTAAATCTGCGGTGTGTGTGTGTGTGTGTACCTTAGAACATTGCTTATTATTTCAAAAAAATGGTTCAAATGGCTCTACGCACTACGGGACTTAACATCTGAGGTCATCAGTTCCCTAGACTTAGAACTACTTAAACCTAACTAACCTAAGGACATCACACACATCCGTACCCGAGGCAGGATTCGAACATGCGACCGTAGCAGCAGCGCGATTCCGAACTGAAGCGCCTAAAACCGCTCGGTCACTGCGGCCGGCGGCTACTTATTTGTTGGTACCGCTTCCCTTGAGGCAATAGCAGAGAGGCGTGCTGAAAGAGGTGCGGCCGACGACGATACTAGACGCGACGTCTTTTCAGACGAGTGTAGCTTCTGCGTACATGGTCACGAAGGACGTATCCGTGTGTGGGGGATCAGAGGAGAGCGAACGTTGTCAGACTGTATTCATTGTCGCCTTACGGGTCCTGTACCTGGCGTTATGGTGTGATGTGGGGCACGGATGGTAATTTGAAGAACAGATGTTACCTTTTTGACGTGTTAAGGACCATGATTGTGCCCCATCTCCTAGGTGTCCGTGACGTTATGTTTCAACAAGATAACGCATAACCGCACGTCTTCCGTAGCTTTCTAACTTCGGCTGAGCGTATGGTGTTCGCCTGTTCCCTCGTCAAAACGTTCTCCAGACTGTGCATCCACTGCCGTCTCATCAAGGGTTGCCGAGAGACTGGCTCGCCACCACACGACAGCAACTACGATTGATGGAATCGAGTTAAAGGAGCACGAAATGACGTTCCCATATGTCTTATAAGCCCAGTTTGACTCGATGCCCACCTGGGCTATAGCTGTGGCTATGCCAGAGGTGCCAGTTCTGTGTACTAGATTTCGCATCCTATACAGCCCCAGATCACCTACAAATTTAATCATATCCCTTCTACTATACTATATAAACGAGATGAGAAAAATTTCTTCAGGTTACCTTCCATTCGGAAAGCGGTTGCATTCAGCGACTGATATATTAACTTGTAAATTATAGGTTGCAGCAATCAGTCGTCCTTTTTAAATTTTATTATGCAGATCTAGATTTCGGCTAGAAGCTTCTAGCCGAAATCTAAATCTGCGTAATAGAATTTAAGAAGGACGACTGATTGCTGAAATCTATAATTTACAAAAAAAAGTTTTTTCGTTGTTTTTTGTCCTTACTGCTCTTCCAATTTTGAAGGCCAGCGGTGTACATTATGTCTAAAAATATTCCTATTTCAGCTTAAGTAGTTTCTGCATATGTCTCGTTCGAGAGCGTGCACGTGTCTCTGGTGTCTACCCATTAATGGAATGCGTACCTAAGAGCACGCGTAGCTAGCCAAACAGCACGGCTTGTGGCAGCTCGCAGGGCCCGGCGGGCGTGCCGCTCTTCTAGCCGGCTCCCACCTGACGTGGCGGCGCTGCAAGTTTCAGTGAATTAAAGCGGACGGCCCGGCCAGGCCGCCGGTCGATATCGTTCGCCCCGCGTCGCCTTTTACCCCCCTCCGCATCCCATTCCCTCCCCTCCCCTCCCTCACTGTACTTTCCACGTGACGCTCTCAGCGAGACACGCCTCCCCATTGAGAGCTGTTGGCTCTACCTGGCCCAGACTCTTCAGTTCGTTAAGCAAGTGCATGCCGTCCATAACGAAAGCTGTAGGGAAATCAGGAATTGTCTGCGAGCTACGACGGGGATAAACTCTGCCGCGTGACGGAGCACTGCACCTCTGAGAAACTGTTGGGGAAGCGGATGTGGGAGGGAGGGAGAGAGAGAGAGAGAGAGAGAGAGAGAGAGACCCAAGTCGTTTACGCCTGAGCAATATCTCGATATCTCGTTTCCAAGCGCCCGACATCTTTCCGGAAACAAGAAGCTGAGATGATTCAATTAATGTGAGATATTTTGCACTTAGGAAACATGAAACGGAAAATATAAAGTAAACAAAGGAATTAATACAACGAACGAGGAATACCTGAATGTGCTTCTGTTTGCAAATCTCTTATTTAGACTTTGATATTTGAAATAAAATACACAAAGACCAAGAAAAAGATACTGGGTGCTTAGAAGATAAGCCTATGGCCTAGACCATGATGAAAGAAGAGGAAATACGCAAATTCCAAGCTGTTTGTGGTAGATTTAGCAGAATATTAGCCACAAAGTACGAAAAGAGACAGTGATGAAAATCTGTCAAGTTCTGGCGGTTCCTTAAAAAAATTAAAAAAGTAAATTTAGATAATTCATATAGCAGAGATGAAATTACTAAGCAACACGAAGGGCTGCACAAGAAGAGACGCAGATAGAAATGAAGATATTAGAACAATAAAAAATTTTCAACATGAATGAAGAAATTCAAAAGTATCTTGAAGACCGGAGACAACACCTTATGAGAATTACATGCCACAGAATTCCCTAGAAGATCCTGAACTACAAGCAAATGGGAAAACAGATACTGGAAGGGCTCGGAAATGATAGGAGTAAGCCGCGCCGAGTGGCCGCGCGGTTAGCGGCGCCATATCACGGATTACGCGGCCTCTCCTACCGAAGGTTCGAGTCCTGCCTCGTGTGTGTGTGTGTGTGTGTGTGTGTGTGTGTGTGTGTGTGTGTTTGTCTGTCTGTGTGTGTGTGTGTGTGTGTGTGTGTGTGTGTGTGTGTGTGTGTGTAGTTCTTAGCATAAGTTAGTAGTGTTTAAGTCTAGGGACTGATGACCTCAGCTGTTTGGTCCCTTAGGAATTCACACACCTTTGAACACATTTGATGGTAGTGATTTTGATTTGAGTTTTGAACAGTCGACGTCAAAGGAACATAATGATGATGATGATGACGATGACGACGACGACGACGACGACGACGAGAGAGAGAAACGATCGAACCGAGTTCTCTTCTGTTACTTTGATCAAGGTGTTGTCTCAGTTCTGTCTGTTGATGGTGACTGGACAGGGAAGATAAGACGGAACGCCAGAAGTTAAACAGTAACCTCCACTGGAGACACTTGATTCATACCTTGTACAACCTACTTTAAATTCAGTTTTGTTTGTGAAAGTTACTTTAGGTGGTTGATGTATGGTTTCTTTGCTAATGTCACAGCTGACACCTTTCGCGTTTTCATTCGAAAGTGCCAATGTAGTTACTGTAGCGATTTGGCTGCAAACAGCGTGTTAAGCTTTAACAAAGCGTGATAGTAACTACTGATTTCACAGTAAACATACAGCAGAACACTGTAGTTTTGACCGTGTTAGTAGTTCTTGTCGTAGCTGCCCCTTATCACGTAGAGAACCCACACAACACACGAGCAAGATGGGCTGCCAACCTCGCTTCAAAAGCTCATATCAAAACATCGCCAGTGAATGTCAACATCGACAGACCTTCCGCATAAACACGGCACTACTTCGTGAAAAGCCATGTGACACATCCACCAATTGGAACTACTAATTGACTAAGTATAGCACACAACAGAATCGGTGTTATAAACATGCCAGCAGAGTCAGACCGGCAGTATGTACTTACAGTTAGGACAGATTTGGCCAATACCTACGCTGGCTCTAGCGCAGTAGACACTCGCCGTAGTCTTCTGTACAAATTTGTTTCTTGTTGAGCGTAACGCCACTTTGCAATTGTGTAGTGTAGTATAGTATTCTGGTTGTTATTACTTCTTTTCATTGTCTTCTGACTTTTATCTGACTTTTGCCACCACAAGAATTATTATGTTTCTTGTTGTTGTAGTTGAATTTTGAAATAAGTACACGCCAAGATGGCATTTTAGTTAAATAAAGTGTGTTAAAACTTGATCTGCCGACTGCAGGACACTACACTTCGTGTACGGCTGGGCTATTGTAAGAATGGTTTTTGTTGATAGCTGGTACTGCCTTTACTCACCAATAGTATTGCGTTTACCAAGTAAGTTTTGTCCGATGATTACTCGATGATAGCTACTGGGCTGTAATTGTAGCAACTGATCCGCAACTGTTAGCAACTGTATAACTCGTCAGAAAGTGTAGACAACTAGTCAGCAACTTAGATAAACGTTTGTCACCTGGAACTGGTCGGCAACTGGTCGACTAGAGCTGTGCGCTCGCAACTATCTGGAAACCGTGGGACGATGTCCATTTGCCCATGCAGCAACTAGGACTCCGTGGAGCGGATTAGTATAAGTCTTTTGGTGGAAATGTCAATAGCTACGTGATAGGGCACCGTTTATGTGGCAAATGGTAATAAATGACGAGAAACGCTTCCTTCTCGAATGTGGCACTAAATGAGATTTTTTGTGGCAGAAGTTGAGGCGAAGAATGATGCATGTTGTTGCTTCTCTTCATTCGATCACAGCTGATTCCATACTTACTTGAAACACTTCATGCTCGCTAACAGTGGTGTATTGATTTCATGTGCGCAGTTTTGGTAGGCGACACCAGAGTGTTTATGTCACCAAAACAGCTGCAACACTGTGAAAAGTCATGTCTGCAATGTACAAAGTAGCTTCATTTGAGAGTGAATAGGCTAATTATGATGATAGTGAACAATAAAACAGTTCTCCTCGGAGAAAGTACTGTGAACGATGATAAAACAAGATACACAGATAAGATGGGCAAACCTTGATAGGAGGTGAAGTTGAATGGATGACGCAATTTTGGGAACCGAGTTGAAGGAAGGTAGGAGTAGGCGAGAGCCGTATGGGGGACAACGCAGGAAGGACAAACCGATTAGCACTCGGATGGAACCCCTTTCAGCTCGTGCAACACCTATAACGAGCACCAGGTCCGAAAGGACCGTCGGAGATCTGTCAGACCAGGGATGGTGGGTGACCAGTTATAGACCAACGATAAGTGGGGACAAGCGTCCATTATTCCTCTGACATGAGCTCGCAGCAGAAAAGACTGTACACGGTTAAGCCGAGGATGTGGGTAACACAGCACTGTCGTCTCACTGAAGAAGGTAACCACTGCTTTGATGGAGTAAGGAGGCCAATGTTGGAAATCCTCAAAATAGAGACAGGGTGTAAAGTGTAGAACATTGCAAACTGGGAACTTATATGGACTAGCCATCTCTGCATCGACAGGCAGTGGCGTCGTACTTGGATGTCACCCATCGTCAGATGATATAACAGGAGACTCAAGCCCGCCAAGTATGAGAGGACACAAAACAATATGTAGACTACATCGTATTTACGCGTAGAAATTCTGAAAAATTGGAACGCATATTAGAAGACTGGAAGCAGTTCACATTCTGTTCACAAGTGATAGCAGAGACGTGTGTCAAAAAAATGGTTCAAATGGCTCTGAGCACTATGGCACTTAACATCTGTGGTCATCAGTCCCCTAGAACTTAGAACTACTTAAACCTAACTAACCTAAGGACAGTACACACATCCATGCCCGAGGCAGGATTCGAACCTGCGACCGTAGCAGTCGCGCGGTTCCGGACGTGCGTCAGCAGTTCTTGTAAACAAGCGCAGAGCTGTTGCACTGTGTTAGCTACTGTTGATTCACTTCACGTACTGCCGGCCGGGGTGGCCGGACGCTTCTAGGCGCTACAGTCTGAAACCGCGGGACCGCTACGGTCGCAGGTTCGAATCCTGCCTCGGGCATGGATGTGTGTGATGTCCTTAGGTTCGTTAGGTTTACGTAGTTCTAAGTTCTAGGGGGCTGATGACCTCAGACGTAAAGTCCCATAGTGCTCAGAGCCATTTGAACCATTTCGAACCTCACGTACTGTAAAGATGATCAGAGTATCTCCATTCAAAATGAGGAATGTAACAATGGCCATCACCTTTCTGCCACCGCCGATCAAATCAGTCCTGCTGCAGAACAGAATATACAGACAAAGCTCGTTAGGTACAACATACGAGTGTTCTTAGACTAAGTTTAATTCAGTGTCTTTAGGTATGTAATAAATGTCTATCGAGGTTACGCTCTGTCCATTTCAATAAGCGTTATGGCTGAAATTTCCGTACTAGAAGCCCCTTAAATCTCTGCTAGAGCACATATTAGGCTCAAAAGAAAGCGTGTAAGCACGGCATTCAATACATATTCAATACATACAAGAGCTCAGAATGAAGTAAATTATCAAATATTTTTTACTGGTCATGATTTTCGATTAGTCACCTAAACACAATATTAAACGAACATTTCTGGAGTATTTCAATTGTCTTCGATGTTCGTATTAGGCAGAAATTGTTATTCGGATCTCCAATATGTGCTCGGGAGCGGGGAACAAAATCAGATCAACTGTGTACGAACTTAATGAGGTCATTCCTCGCTAAGATTGACTGCCGATATTCGACTATTTGTAAATATAACTCAGTCTGAATTACTTTGATTACTTTTGGGTGTGATGTCAGGTCACACACTGTAAAATGAAACTTCTAGCAATTTCTCACACCATTCATTAAGCACGTCAAAGTATCGTTTTACCCACGTACTCATGTCAATTTATCTTAGCTATCGATAAACTGTGAGCTTCGAGATCTATTGCACCAGAATATCCAATAACGATCGAAAACTTTCCCATTCTCCATCATACGTGTCCAGACCTACGAAATTCTACGAATTTCCGATTCTGTCACTGGCTGCATCACCAGAAGACAAGTATACAGTGTCATATTTGTAATTTAAAGTTGATTCTCGTACATGTATTTAAGAGAATATTTGGTCACTGAAGTTTTATTAGCCCATTGGGTTTTCTTTATGATCAAAATGTTTCCTTTTGAGTGCGTTGCTACAGCGTACAAGCAACGTGGCGTGACTCCGATGCTGATATATACGCTCCGACAAGTAGGCAAGGGATTAGTATGGCACTTCTGTTTTTCCGACGTGCGTGTAGTAAATATGTAAATGTGATCTAGTGCAACGTTATTATCAAATGCGTCCAAATGGCACCACCGTGCTGTTATTCTTTTCTTGGCTGTCATAAGAGAAACACCAGTAGACTTCCATTGGAGAATGTTGAATGTATATGGGTCAACATCTCCGTCGAAAACTACTGTTGTGAAATGGTGCGCCAAGTTCCTAGCTGGTCACGATTCGAGGCAAGACGCATATCGAGCTGCGAGGCTAGCAGAAGTTACGCCAACTCCAGTGGACGGCACTCGAGCACTCGTTTTATATTCCTGAACTCTCCCCATGCGATTATCACGCTTCCGGTCCCTTAAAAAAGCGTTGATGGTTCAACAGTCCCTCTTGGACCAGGATGGAGCAGGCATACGGACTTTTTCAAGCACCAGGACACGGTGTTTTACCAACCTGGTATCTTCAACCCGGTGCGTCGGTGGGATGAAGGCCTCAATGCTCACAGCGATTTTGTCTGATTGGCAAAGCGATTCTGGACTGTATGGCCTTCGAACTGAAGCTTTTTGATCGCCCCTAATAATTGCTCTAGTTGTTGAGACTTTGGAGCGACGATCAGTGTAAGATTACCAGCGGCAAAGACAGTTATCTAGAGCAGGATATTGCAAGAAATGGAAAGCCTGTAATTACAATAGGACGTCAGTATGACAGCTAAGATTAGGCGCCGGCTACGGTCGTAGGTTCGAATCCTGCATCGGGCATGGCTGTGTGTGATGTCCTTAGGTTAGTTAGGTTTAGGTAGTTCTAAGTGCAGGGGACTGATACCTCAGATGTTAAGTCCCTTAGTGCTTAGAGCCATTTGAAGCATTTTTTTTAAAGATTAGGCCATACTTTGTATAACTTCGATAACCTTAATTACGTGAGGAACGTTGTCCACAAGTTTCTTCAGGTCGGCAGATCAACCTGAAACCACCCTAGAGCTATCAGATTGAGGAGCCGTTGATTGATACGTTTCACCCGTTGTTTCAACAGTCCCAGACATCGTAGAAGTAAGATGGGTAGTTTAGTGAGCCATTCGAGGAGCGACAGGATGCCGACTGTTTATAAGATAGGTTTGCAGCCCTGTCAATGCGGCTGTAGTCATCAAAGAATATGGGAGTGTTCGTTGCAAACGCACCATGAAGATCTGGAAGAAAATGGAGGACTGCGTCACCAAGGACGTTGAAATATGGAGCCTGGTTCATGTTACGGTAACCAGGGTGGGTCCATGCCGTACTGTGAGTAACGTCCTCGAAACTTCACAGAACCATCTACAGTCTGAACTACAAGGGCATGCTCAAAAGTTGTGTCTCCGAAACTTTCATGTGAAAATTCTTAAAGCTTTTGAAACGAAATAAACGTCATTAACACTCTATACCTGTTTTCCGTGTCTAAATATATTTTTTTAAAGTTGTCACCCTAGCGACGAACACATTTCTCCCCACGAGAGACCAGTTTGTTGATACCATGACTAGAATGTTTGGCTTTGTTGTGGAGCAACAACTTCAAATGTGCTTGCATTGATTCATCACTATCAAAGTGTATTCCCTTAAAGTGTTCTTTAAGTTTTGGAAATAGATGAATCTCGGATGGGACCTAGTTGGGACTGTTCGGAGGATAATCCATGACAGTGAATCCAAGGCGTTGAACAGCTGCAGATGTCGCAACGCCCCTGTATAGTCTCGCGTTGTCATGCTGAAGGAGATGGTGCTCGATGTGTGAACGAACTCTCGAAACTCGATTACAACACGCTGTTCCTCTTGTACCAGTGCAGTTACGCTACACGTCGCCATGTTGCACGCTAAACCTCGTAGCACTATAGCGGATGAGGGAAGCAAATGTGTAGACATGAAGAATACAGATGTAGAATGTTAATGACGTTTGTTTTATTAAAAAACTTTTAACAGTTTGCACATTAAAAATTCGGAGGCATCACCTTTCAGCACTCCTTCGTACTCCCTCGGCATACTACGGGTAAAATAGGTCACTGGGGTGGCGGTGCACTTTACGCCTTGCATCATTTAAAAGAAGCAAAATTGTAACTCATCGTACCCCACGAAACCCCTTTAATCAGCTGCTGTCCAGTTTCTGTGTTATTCGGCACACTGAGTACGTGAGCTTTATGTTCCGCTGTGAGAAATTGCCTTTTGCGATGCACCCAACTGCAGATTGCGATTGCATGCATTTTCGTTCAGTGTTCGCCGTGAAACTGGTGGAGACGGACCTGCATTCACTGACACCAATTCCTGTCGGTCTTGCAGGAGATTGTCACTGAAAAGACGTGACAC
The DNA here is from genome assembly GCF_023898315.1 of Schistocerca nitens. NCBI lineage: Eukaryota > Metazoa > Arthropoda > Insecta > Orthoptera > Acrididae > Schistocerca > Schistocerca nitens. Next base: position 583,550,606 of record NC_064618.1, read on the forward strand.
ACTTCGAAGGTCCCTGTGAGCTGCTAGTGGTACATCATTCCGTGTAGACAGGTTGGGCTGTCTGCGTTTGCGAGCTAACATCCTAAAGATGTTCGAGCTCACTTGCGGTTCCCCTTCGTCGAAATCTCTTGGCTCAAACTCGTTTAGGGATTGAACCGCACGTGTCGCATTACACGCCCTAAATTAGACACTTGTGACCCTTTGGTTAAATTGTCTAGTTGATGGCAAGATTGCGAAATACAAAGTTAATATAACATATAATAACAGTAATAATAGTATCGGGAAGTAAATTAACGACCTCTAAGTGATGTAGGCAACACAGTGGTGATTTGGTTAGAATAATGTTTATTCAAAAAGCAAACTAATAGCGAATGTGGTCGTACTTAGAGTTGTTACATTCGAGCACATATCCATTTGATGCAGTTCGATCATTCACAATCTCATCGCGAAACGCAAGTTCACTACTCCGCCTCGTTATCTACGCGAAAAGTTAAAGAGTTCACACCAGGCACGTGGCTGCTCACCGCTCAGAGACAAAGTCCCGCGATACCAGACAACACGAAATTTTCTAAGTCGTTTCACTTCCTAGTTACCTAACGATCGACCATCCGCTTTCGCACCTGCATCCAAACTGTACCCTTTGGTGTCTCTAGCCGAACTGTCCCCTCCCGCGTCTGCACCAGCACTGTCTCTGCCCGTCTTCGGCCGCGTTTCCCGCGCGCCGAATACCCTCGCTCAACTAACTAGGGTAATTCCCTTTCCTGAAGCTGTCCATCTGATTGGCTTCAGCTTTTTCTACAATATTTTACACTTTAACATATTTAAATAATGAAAGCTTGACCACTTTCACGTTCGAAATAAAGTAACAATAATATCCATTATATAATAAACGTTAAATTGTTTTACATAAAACCAATACAATTTCCTTCTTAACTTTGAATGTCACGGCCAGTACCTTTTTTATAAGTAAAGAAGAAAAGTATTAGGCACTAAACTTTACAACAAACATCTTATTACCTAATGATTCTATAAGGTGTCATGCTGTCATCGTTCAATGTGTTTTTTGTGTGGAGGAGATGATGATCCGATGCTTAAATGAAAATATTAATTGTTTAAAAGATACAGTAAATTTAAACTAATAAAGTCAAAGTGTTGATATTTACAACATTTGTCATTTTAATGATGTGCTTCTGTATGAAATGCCGATCAAAAATGGTTCAAAATGGCTCTGAGCACTATGGGACTTAACATCGGTGGTCAACAGGTCAACAGTCCCCTAGAACTTAGAACTAGTTAAACCTAACTAACCTAAGGACATCACAAACATCCATGCCCGAGGCAGGATTCGAACCTGCGACCGTAGCGGTCTTGCGGTTCCAGACTGCAGCGCCTTTAACCACACGGCCACTACGGCCGGCGAAATGCCGATCGTTAAGATCAACCAGAAGCGTTCATATTTTAGCATTCAGGTCATTGTTACAAAACTTGTTAATTTCACTTTAATAGTAAATCCTAAACTATTATGGATACGATCAATATTCAAGTTTTATTGGGATCACCATGAAAATTTATGGAGGATGGCAGATTAAAATTACTGTGGCTTGATTCCCTGTACTACTACAGAATTAAACAGTTTTCAAAAATGTTTCTTTTTGTGGCCCATCTTAGATCCACCTTATTTAACACTGATATGTCTCCTCGGCCACAAAAGCATTCTATTGGGTTTCCCTATGACGTACGTTCTCCTCTGTCTCACTCACACACTACAATGCTTTGGCCTCAATAGACAATAGACTCCTGCGAATCTGTGCCCTTTGTGGCATCCGGTCCTGGATGACAGGGTTCGTTTCACAATTCCTGAAGGCTGACATTTTCGGCCATATACTTAAATGAGAGCGGAATGCTTGTTAACTCACACGTTGAAACACCAGCATATCAAACAGTTTATTTCAAGAATGGTTCAAATGGCTCTGAGCACTATGCGACTTAACTTCTGAGGTCATCAGTCGCCTAGAACTTAGAACTAATTAAACCTAACTAACCTAAGGACATCACACACATCCATGCCCGAGGCAGGATTCGAACCTGCGACCGTAGCGGTCGCTCGGTTCCATACTGTAGCGCCCAGAACCGCACGGCCACTCCAGCCAGCAGCTTATTTCACGATATGATTATGAGCACATCCACATGAATACTGTAAACCGATTATGCTTTGACCTATTTTCAGATTCCAGTGTGGTTATCATGACTGTCTTTTTATAACTTCTGTGATATTTACGTTAGTGAACATATGGGCTTGTATGAAAAGATTACATACTATACCAGTTCTTTACATTTTCTAAAAAGCAGAGGAACTTATGGTAAAAAAAGTAGGTGGTCAAAGTTAGCATGGAGATGGAGGTACATTGACTGGGCTATTCTTCTACCACTGCTGTCAGCTACCATTCCATCTGTGATAAATATTTAAAACAAAAAAAGAAACTTTAATTACCCAGAATTAAACAGTTTTTGATGTTTCTGTGCAATAGTCTTACAATAATTTTAAACGAACACACTACCATTTGACTGTATTGTTGTTTATTTAATTCCGACCCAGGTTTCGGTCTTTTATGCCATTTTAAAATGATTGAGTTTATATCATTGACATATATTGCAAGACATCAAGCTCAAAATTGGCTGTAACACGAAAAATATTGGCTCCACATTTTTCTTAAGTAATGGCCAATGTTGATCTTGATGTCTTGAAGTATATATTAATGACATAATCTCAATCACTTTAAAATGGTATAAAAGCCCGAAACCTGGGTCAGAATTAAATGAACAACAACACAGACAATTGGCGGTGTGATCATTTTAAAAAAAATAGCGAGAAATAAAAACACTGACTCAATGTTTTCTTTAGAGCTTGCCTTAAATACAAATTCGAAAATTAAGTTCAGAGGGGAACTTTCTGATTCATTCTTCGTAAAAGGTGTTTTAAGGCAAAGAGATAGCCTATCACCACTTCCTTATAATTGTGCCCTTGTATACATAATGAGGGAATGGTACAAGTATAGTCCAAAGAACACAAAATGATGACATGAAATCCAATTGCTTAGGATTTTCTGATAACCTTGCTCTTCTCACCAACAACATTGAAGAAACCAAACAACAAATACAATCATTACAGGAAATAGCCCAGTGTATTGGCCTTAAAATATCTTTTAAAAAAACAGAAATAATGCTAATGGAACCACTACTGGCGAACAATATTAAAATTAGATAATACGACATAAGAATTGTTGAGAAATTTAAATACTTTGGAGAAATAATAACACACAACCTGAATGAGAAATCATCATGGCAGAGTGGAATAAACAAATTGATTAAAACACATCATGTTACCACGAACTCACAAAACAAAAAGTACCTCTCAATAGCCACAAAACTACAAACTAAACAGCTGCAAACAACATATGCTAGCGAAACTATATTTAAAACAACCAACACAGGATACTCAAAATAGAAAGAAGAATAGTTAGAATAAGGAAAAAAATGGAGTTTGGAGACAAGCTTGAAATGAAACAATTTATAAAGGAATAGAACCAGTGAGAAGTACAATGAAAAAGATATGGATCTCTTTCCTAGGATGTTTCAAGAGGTCAACAGAAAATAGAATTAGCAGGAGAATAAATGATAAGATAGTTACTTACTTACTTACTTTCATGTTCCATGGATCATTTTGCATGATAAATCATCATGATGAGGAATTAGTCATTTTACATTCATATTGCAAGTTAATTCGAACATCTGTTTGTACTCTAAAAACCACAATATTATTATCTTTTTCTCCCAAAATAAAATCAAGATATACAGAGTGAGTTAGAAATTCCTACCCATCACCTTTTACACATTAAAAACATAGACATTCTCCTACAGAATAGGAGGAGTTGCCAAGGAGAAACGCTTTCAATTTACTTTTAAATTTTACCTTGCTGTCAGTTAGACATTTTATATTACTGGGTAAGTGGTAAAAAATTTTTGTTTGCAGTGTTGTGCACCCCTTTCTGTGCGAAAGACAACCTTAATGTTGAGTAATGAATGCCATTTTTTTCTTCTGGTATTTTAATTATGTACCTCATTGTTCCTTTTGAACTGTAGTAAATTATTTACAACAAACTTCATGACGGAATAAATATGCTGTGAAGCAGTAGTCAGAATGCCCAACCCCTTAAACAGATGTCTACTAGATGATGGCAGGTGAGCACCACATATTATTCTTTCAGTACGGTTTTGGGCAATGAAGATCTTCTTTCTTAAAGATGAGTTACCACAGAACATCATTCCATGTGCTATTACTGAATGACAATAAGTAAAATGCGTCAACTTACTGATTTATCTCTACCCAAAATTTGCTATGATTCTATGTGCAAATATGGCTGAACTAAGTTGTTTTAGGAGTTCCAAAATGTCTTTTTTCCAATTTAAATTCTCATCAATATGGTCACTAAAGAATTTTGAAGTTTTCTATCCTATGTATTATTTCATCAGCATGTGTTACTCTTATTACTGGTGCAGTGCCCCTAGAGGTGCAGAACTGAATATGATGTGTTTTCGTGAAATTCAGGGTGAGACCATTAGCAGAAAACCAGTCAATGATATTTTTGAGAACTTTGCTCACCATTTCTTCCATTTCTGCATGTATACTGGGAATGATTACAATACTGGTATCATCTGTAAAAAGAACTAGTTCTGCTTGTTGTACATTAGACAGTACATCATTTACATATTTGAGAAACAGTAGTGGACCTAAGATTGAGCCTTGGGGAACCCCATATGTTATTTCTCCCCAGTCAGAATTCTTGTTGTTGTTGTTGTCTTCAGTCCTGAGACTGGTTTGATGCAGCTCTCCATGCTACTCTATCCTGTGCAAGCTTCTTCATCTCCCAGTACCTACTGCAGCCTACATCCTTCTGAATCTGCTTTGTGTATTCATCTCTTGGTCTCTCTCTACGATTTTTACCCTCCACGCTGCGCTCCAATACTAAATTGGTGATCCCTTGATGCCTCAGAACATTTCCTACCAACCGATCCCTTCTTCTAGTCAAGTTGTGCCACAAACTCATCTTCTCTGCAATTGTATTCAATTCATCATCATTAGTTATGTGATCTACCCATCTAATCTTCAGCATTCTTCTGTAGCACCACATTTCGAAAGCTTCTATTCTCTTCTTGTCCAAACTATTTATCGTACATGTTTCACTTCCATACATGGCTACACTCCATACAAATACTTTCAGAAACGACTTCCTGACACTTAAATCTATACTAGATGTTAACAAATTTCTCTTCTTCAGAAAAGCTTTCCTTGCCATTGCCAGTCTACATTTTATATCCTCTCTACTTCGACCATCAGTTATTTTGCTCCCCAAATAGCAAAACTCCTTTACTACTTTAAGTGTCTCATTTCCTAATCTAATTCCCTCAGCATCACCCGATTTAATTCGACTACATTCCATTATCCTTGTTTTGCTTTTGTTGATGTTCATCTTATATCCTCCTTTAAAAACACTATCCATTCCGCTCAACTGTTCTTCCAAGTCATTTGCTGTCTCTGATAGAATTACAATGTCATCGGCGAACCTCAAAGTTTTTATTTCTTCTCCATGGATTTTAATACCTACTCCGAATTTTTCTTTTGTTTCCTTCACTGCTTGCTCAATATACAGATTGAATAGCATCGGGGAGAGGCTACAACCCTGTCTCACTCCCTTCCCAACCACTGCTTCCCTTTCATGTCCCTCGACTCGCATAACTGCCATCTGGTTTCTGTACAAACTGTAGATAGCTTTTCAATCCCTGTATTTTACCCCTGCCACCTTTAGAATTTGAAAGAGAGTATTCCAGTCAACATTGTAAAAAGCTTTCTCTAAGTCTACAAATGCTAGGAACGTAGGTTTGCCTATCCTTAATCTAGCTTGTAAGATAAGTCATAGGGTCAGTATTGCCTCACGTGTTCCGATATTTCTACGGAATCCAAACTGATCTTCCCCGAGGTTGGCTTCTACTAGTTTTTCCATTCGTCTGCAAAGAATTCGCTTTAGTATTTTGCAGCCGTGACTTATTGAACTGATAGTACGGTAATTTTCACATCTGTCAACACCTGCTTTCATTGGGATTGGAATTATTATATTCTTATTGAAGTTTGAGGGTATTTCGCCTGTCTCATTCATCTTGCTCACCAGATGGTAGAGTTTTGTGAGGACTGGCTCTCCCAAGGCTGTCAGTAGTTCTAATGGAATGTTGTCTACTCCCGGGGCCTGGTTTCGACTCAGATCTTTCACTGCTCTGTCAAACTCTTCACGCTGTATCATATCTCCCATTTCATCTTCATCTACATCCTCTTCCATTTCCATAATATTGTCCTCAGGTACATTGCCCTTGTATAGACCCTCTGTATACTCCTTCCACCTTTCTGCTTTCCCCTCTTTGCTTAGAACTGCGTTTCCTTCTGAGCTCTTGATACTCGTACAAGTGGTTCTCTTTTCTCCAAAGGTCTCTTTAATTTTCCTGTCGGCCGTATCTATCTTACCCCTTGTGAGATAAGCCTCTACATCCTTACATTTGTCATCTTGACATCCCTGCTTAGCCATTTTACACTTCCTGTCGATCTCATTTTTGGTACGTTTTTATTCCTTTTTGCCTACTTCATTTACTGCATTTTTATATTTTCTCCTTCCATCAATTAAATTCTATATTTCATCTGTTACCCAAGGATTTCTACTAGCCCTCGTCGTTTTACCTACTTGATCCTCTGCTGCCTTCACTACTTCATCCCTCAAAGCTACCCATTCTTCTTCTACTGTATTTCTTTCCCCCATTCTTGTGAATTGTTCCCTTATGCTCTCCCTGAAACTCTGTACAACCTCTGGTTTAGTCAGTTTATCCAGGTCCCATCTAATTAAATTCCCACCTTTTTGCAGTTTCTTCAGTTTTAATCGAAAGTTCATAACCAATAGATTGTGGTCAGAGTCCACATCTGCCCCTGGACATGTCTTACAAATTAAAACCTGGTTCCTAAATCTCTGTCATACCATTATATAATCTATATGGAACCTGTCAGTATCTCCAGGCTTCTTCCATGTATACAATCTTCTTTTATGATTCTTGAACCAAGTATTAGCTATGATTAAGTTATGCCCTGTGCAAAATTCTACCAGGCAGCTTCCTCTTTCATTTCTTACCCCCTATCCATATTCACCTACTACGTTTCGTTGTCCCCCTTTTCCTACTGACGAATTCCAGTCTCCCATGACTATAAAATTTTCGTCTCCCTTCACTATCTGAATAATTTCTCTTATTTCTTCATACATTTCTTCATTTTCTTCGTCATCTGCAGAGCTAGTAGGCATATAAACTTGTACTACTGTGTTAGGTGTGGTCTTCGCATCTATCTTGGCCACAATAATGCGTTCGCTATGCTGTTTGTAGTAGCTTACACGCACTCCTATTTTTTAATTCATTATTAAACCTACTCCTGCATTACCCCCTATTTGATTTTGTATTTTTAACCCTGTATCCACCTCACCAAAAGTCTTGTTCCTCCTGCCACCGAACTTCACTAATTCCCACTATATCTAACTTTAACCTAACCATTTCCCTTTTTAAATTTTCTAACCTACCTGCCCGATTAAGGGATCTGACATTCCACGCTCTGATCCGTAGAACGCCAGTTTTCTTTCTCCTGATAACGACGTCCTCTTGAGTAGTCCCCGCCCGGAGATCCGAATGGGGGACTATTTTATCTCCGGAATGTTTTACCCAAGAGGATGCCATCATTTAACCATACAGTAAAGCTGCATGCCCTCGGGAAAAATTACGGCCTTAATTTCCTCTTGCTTCCAGCCGTTCGCAGTACCAGCACAGCAAGGCCGTTTTGGTTAGTGTTACAAGGCCAGATCAGTCAATCATCCAGACTGTTGCCCCTGCAACTATTGAAAAGGCTGCTGCCCCTCTTCAGGAACCACACGTTTGTCTGGCCTCCCAACAGATACCCCTCCGTTGTGGTTGCACCTACGGTACGGCTATCTGTATCGCTGAGGCACGCAAGCCTCCCCAGCAACGGCAAGGTCCATGGTTCATGGGGGGGCAGTCAGAATTATGTCTCTGGATTCTGTTGGTTGAACTACTACTAAGTACAATTTTCTGCCTTCTTTTGGTTAGATGTGATTTGATCCATTGTTTGGCTATACCATCAATCCCATAAAACTTAAATTTATATAGGAACGTACTATGATTCATACAATCAAATGCCTTGTATAGGTCACAGAAAATACCTACCAGTGCTATTTTGTTATTTAATGCTTGTAATATCTGATGTGTGAATATGTAAATGGCATTCTCAGAAGAGCAACCCTTCTGAAACCCAAACTGTGATTTGCTGAGGATATTATTGTTGCCAAGGTAAGATACTATTCTAGAATACATCAACTTCTCAAAACTTTTGGAAAAGGATGTCAGCAGTGAAATAGGTCGGTAGTTACTGGCGTCTCTCATACCCCTTTTTTTAAAGAGCAGTTTAACACGGTCACACACACGCGAAGTGGCCGCACGGTTAGAGGCGCCCTCCCGACGGAGGCTCGAATCGTCCCTCGGGCATGTGTGTGTGTGTGTTTTGTTATTAGCATAAGTTAGTTTAAGTAGTGTGTAAGTCTAGGGTCCGATGACCTCAGCAGTTTGGTCCCTTAGGAATTCAAACACATTTGAACATTTGAACTGTGCTTCAGACAATAAATCTTCCTCCCTGTCAGGAAGTGGCTTATAAGGCGCTTGTTCCCCCGTTTCTTGAGTACTGTTCATTTGTCTGGGGTACCTACCAGGTAGGACTGATAGAAGTGATAGAGAAGATCCAACGGAGTGTAGGATCTTCAGTTAACATATTGGTCTGCCGGTACGACGCCATGTTGTAAAATGGTTTGTGTCGCCTTATGTCTTCTTCGACGTACTCATGCGCTTCCATTGGTGTATGTTGTTACGGATTACGACTTGATGGTATAGCTTAATATTCAGCAGGCCAACTTGCACGATAGAGAGGTTTAGAGTCTGTCTAATCGATTAACAACTGTTGGGTGGTACGCAGGCTAGCCGTAATGTGCTTTTTAGATGGTTTTTCCACACTCATGCCAGGCTGTTCTCCACAGCCTGCGTCAGAGAACATAATGCAATGTTAAAATACGATACCACAGAGGACAAAGTTTACACAGTTCAGGTACAGATGGCCAACAAGGCTTCCCTTCCTCAGGTTACCTAAACGACAGCTTTCAGCAAGGACATCCAGCCACAAAATTAAATAATAAAATAAAGTGTCCAAATTTGTGAAAATGTGGACCCTGCACGAGACAGAATGAATGCTACGGAAGAGGAAGATACTTCTATGTACCACGACTCATCAGTCCAGCCAACTTTCGTGGGTGCTTCGAGCGACCAGTGCTGGTATTCTGCCCTGTGGGGTGAGCTGAGGAGAGAGCTGCGCAGTCCTGTGGCGAGCTCCTGTAATCTGCAGCGAGTAGGTACCTCTGTGTGGCACAGCTGCTCACCAGTTGCTATTCACGTTAACACTTTTTCAAATGCGTTACTTTGTTTCGCTTTTTATCATTTTATTTTTGTCTGGAGACTCATAATAGTTCTAAGCATGACATAACTTCTTCAATATCCATACAGAATACTTCCTACTGTGTACATAGCCCAAGAGGTACATGCCAATACCACGAGACGCCGCCATCACATGGGCACAGCACTCGCCGGTCGCCTCCCACTGCCGACCGGCCACTTCCAGATTGTGCTCGCTAATTATGGCTGTCTTCTGCTTCCGCAATACGTCCAACAATGCGTCATATCTATCCTCCAGTATTGAAGCTGGCTGCCATAGAGAGCACTGTGAACCAAGAACTTGTTCCCTTCTTCCAAGTACTGTTGTGGATGGAGATCCTTTCACCAACAGGCACAAAAGACGATGCGCAACTGATACTCAGTTCTGGATTCCAACAATTGTCACACTTATGTCACCGTTCTTGCTATTAGGTTACAGAACGCACTTTCGGCAGTTCCGTTCACAAGCCACTACAGGCCCATATCTTCTGCAGACAGTCATGAAGTTTATACTGAAGACAGTTCTGACTTAGTAGTCGTTATTTAAGGAGTAATAGTAACAGCTAACTTCAGGTGTCTGGAAGGTACTTTTAGTCATAGTGACTAAATCACAGACTGCCAGAGACAGCAAAGCTATTTAGGTTCCGTTCTATTGCGTCTTAGCAGTTGTACCTTGCACACCAACTAAAGTGGATCTTCAGTGATTAATACATGTCTAGCTAATGTAAACAGATATTCTACTGTGCATTTTATTGTGTATTATGATTTTTATGGTGTAACAATCATTGAGCGCTACAAATATGGAATGGCCATATGTAAAAGGTGATTTTTGATTGCAAATGTTTTGTTTATGATAGACCTTTGTATAAAGTGCTACATTTTAGCCACTAACATGACAACCTGACGTGAGGTTCCAAATCAAAGCAAACACGTTTAATAAGAAAAATTTTTGAAGTTATTTAAACTTACAGTTCCATTTGCGTTTGCTGTAATGCCAAACAAAAATCTTCTATCTTAGGTCATAACTCATCATATTACATGTATTCCATGTCAATGCACTATGCAATAGACCTGAAGATGACAGCAAAAACTGTCGAAACATGTTGTTGTAAATAGAGAAATATTTATGTACTTGCGGCATTAGAAACTTTCTACCAGAAAATTAAGTGCCTTTACTCTGAATACTCAACGTCGTAAAATGATATTTATGCTTTTAACTTCTGTTGACATATTTATGTTCTAGTGCCACCGTGTCACAGCAGTGCTTGTTCAGATATTTAGAGGCGAACATATACTGCACTGCCCCATCTTGTAGTGGACTGTGTAGGAAGTACGTTTCCTGCTACTGTGGATGTTTTGGGGTGAATTCATAGTAACTTTTTCTGTACTCGTTCTAGTGACGTTTTCCTCTGCTCCCCTCCATCTTTCATTGCCTCCCTTTCATTCTTTCACACTCCTCCCGTGACTCTCTCTCTCTCTCTCTGTCTCTCTCTCTCACACTCTCTCTCCTTTCTCTACACACACACACACACACACACACACACACCTCTTCTAATGTCATGTTCACATCGTGGGTTTATGGGTTGCAAAACACAACAAGAAACGAATTCTTATTGTTCGTTCAACAATTATTTTAACCCAGTTCAGATAGCTTACTTAAGTGCTAATGCTTTCTTTAGTTTCTGTTGTACCACAATATTAAAATCCTGTTACTAGATTCAACACTGTTGTTTGCAAGGTTGGTAGTAGCTCGTGACATCATTAAATTCCAATACAATGCCCACATATGTATATGAAATATGTAAGATCCGTTATTAAACATGAATTTACGTGTCTTGAACTGGAGAAACAGTCTGGTGAACGACAGAGGTGAAGTATAAACTACTGTGTGACTCACGACACATACAAATAATGGAAACAGTTACCCGTTCTGGGAACACAAACTGTTCAGCAGGACAAAGCTGATGAGGGCGAGGGGAACAGAAGGAAAGTTGTTAGCAGTTGATCAGACAGTGTGACGTCAGAGAGGCCGGTGAGAGCGGCAAACAAACCGACCCGGTTGTCTGCAGGCGTGATTGGCTGCCGGCCTGGCGGAAGTGACGCTGCCCAGGCGCAGTGGCGGCGGCGGCCGGCCGGCGCTGGTGGTGAGGGCGGGGGCGGGGGCGTCGCTTTGATGCTGCCGCCACCGCACGGCGGGCCACTCGCAATTTGGTCTCTGGGGCCTCGCCCTGCTCAAAGGGTCGCCTTTCAGCGAGCAGCAAATGCCGACACTTTCAGGCCAAATACGGCCACTACCCGGCACACACCCTTTCACATAATTTGCATTATTATGCGCTTTTCAATCTCAGCAATGTCTCCGCCCTATTTTTGAGTGATGGTTGAGGTGTCGCTAAATAGAAAAGTATTCTAGGCTAATAAAACGTGATATTTCACTACTAAGCAGCAGATATTGGTCAGCTACATTTTATCCATTTGTTTACTGAATACTCGTTTGTCGAATGGCATTAGCTTTAGTGCCCCTGGTAATAAATTTCTGTATGTGAAGCTATTCTAGTTGTGTAATTTAAACGTAAATTTTGCGCGCGCGCGCGTGTGCGTGTGTGCGCGCGCGTGCGTGCTAAGGGATAGGACAGTATCTAGTAGGTACGGAAATTATTAGAATACAACACAAAAAGCAAAGTATAGCACCATTTAATGAAAACTGGGAATATTATGCAAGTTAAGATTAGGGTATTCGCACTACGAGAGCGTGGGGAAAAGTAATGCCTCCTAAATTTGTATGTGAAAACTCTGAAATCATTTAAAATTATACAAATGTTATTAACATTCTAAGTACGTACTTCTCAACATCCGTGGTGAAGAATACATTTTCCCCCTGCGAGAGATAATTTTTTTGGTAATGGCACAGTAGAATGTTTGACTTCGTTGACAGAGCTACAATCTCACCACTGCCTGCTCCGCTTCATCGCCCAAAATGAAGTCCTCTAAGGTGTTCTTTAAGTTTTGAAGACGGATGAAAATCGGATAAAGCCAAGTTGGAACTGTATGGAGGGTGATCGATGACAGTGAACCCAAGGCATCAGTTTGTTGCAGAAGTCGCAAGTGCTCATGTGTGATCTGCCATGCTCATGCTGAAGAAGAGGGTGACCCGTGTATGAATGAACTCTTCGAATTCGAAACTCGTTTACTGCACGTTGTTTCTCACGCATCGGAATAGTTACGTCTTACACCATCATGATACATACTACAGTTTGGAGCCCTCTAGTGGCATGGAGCTGAACATACGTACACCTGAAGAATAAAGATGTAGAACAGTAATCTCGTTTTTTTAAAAAAAACTCTTAAGTAGTTTTCACAGAAGAAATTCAGAGGAATTACTTTTCAGCATGCCCTCATACATGGAACAAAATGAAACATGAAATCTCTTAGAAAACAAATAAGACAGTGAAAGAAATGGGTGTGAGCCAAACTAATTAAATGCGTTGTCTGATACTAACTCTAAGCAGTAGGAGAATCCTCGTTGCCAGTAGCTATCATAAACACAGTCTCATTTCATTAGGTAATCATTAAATTAACTACATTTCTTCATTTCTCAGTTGTTGTTGTCTTCAGTCCTGAGACTGGTTTGATGCAGCTCTCCATGCTACTCTATTCTGTGCAAGCTGCTGCTTCTCCCAGTACCTACTGCAACCTACATCCTTCTGAAATTGCTCAGTGTATTCATCTCATGGTCTCCCACTACGATTTTTACCCTCCATGCTGCCCTCAAATACTAAATTGGTGATCCCTTGATGCTTCAGAACATGTCCTACCAACCGATCCCTCCTTCTAGTCAAGTTGTGCCACAAACTCCTCTTCTCCCCAATTCAATTCAATACCTCATCATTACTTGTGTGATCTACCCATCTAATCTTCAGCATTCTTCTGTAGCACCACATTTCGAAAGCTTCTATTCTCTTCCTGTCCAAACTATTTATCGTCCACGTTTCACTTCCATAAATGGCTACACTCCATACAAATACTTTCAGAAACGGCTTCCTGACACTTGAATCTATACTCCATGTTAAATTTCTCTTCTTCAGAAACGCTTTCCTTCACATTGCCAATCAACGTTTTATATCCTCTCAGAGAGAGACCCTTTAGTCAGCCATAGTGTCAGTAGTGTGTGTCGTCCTAACCGCCGTCTGCTTCACGTCTGCTGTGCAGGGAGCTACCTTAATTTAAGTATTAACTATATTTTTCTTACTTGTCACTTCTTCTTCCGTGTATTTTTGCTTTTAGGAAGCTTTATTTGTCAAGTGCTATTAATAGTGTTCCATAGATTTCATGTTTGTTTTGAATACGGTCAGAGTCCCTTTAGTCAGCCATAGTGCCAGTAGTGCTAGTGTTTGTTTTTAATACAGTCCAGAGACAGGTAGTGCTATTTTCTTTGTTTTCTACAAGAAGTGGCTAGCAATCACAGTTTAGTCAATAGTCAGCCGCCTTTAGTGGTTCAAATGGCTCTGAGCACTATGGGACTCAACTGCTGAGGTCATAAGTCCCCTAGAACTTAGAACTACTTAAACCTAACTAACCTAAGGACAGCACACAACACCCAGCCATCACGAGGCAGAGAAAATCCCTGACCCCGCCGGGAATCGAACCCGGGAACCCGGGCGTGGGAAGCGAGAACGCTACCGCACGACCACGAGATGCGGGCCGCCTTTAGTGAATTAGCAGTCTAGTTAAAAGTTGATTAACTCTCTTCAGTAAATTGATTCCTTAGGATGGATAGGATGTGTGACTGCTGTGTACGGATGCAGGAGGAGTTGGCCACTGTTCGCGAACAGCTGAGCGTGTTGATGGCTGCGGTCAGCCGTCTTCAGGCTGCTGCCTCGGAGTGTAGCGGCAGTGGGGAGTCTGGTGCGTCACAGGGTACACCCCAGGTGTTACATGCTTCACCCACTGTCCCTGCTGTCGAGACATCTTTGCGGGTACCGGGCACGGTTGGGCCACCCTCTCCCCAAGGGGCGCACGAGGCGGAAGGTAAATGTGGAGGCTGGCCGTGTGGCATCGCCCACTCTGCCTGTGAGTGGACATGTGGCTGCTCCTTCAGCAAGGTCCGAGCAGGCACACGGGGGCAAGGGTTTATTAGTTATTCGGAGCTCCAACGTTAGGCGGTTGATGGAGCCCCTTAGGGAAACAGCGAAAAGGTCGAGGAAGAAGGCCAGTGTTCACTCTGTCTGCTTGCCAGGGGGTCTCATCCCAGATGTGGAGGGGGCCCTACCGGCGGCGATAGAGAGCACTGGGTGCACCCGACTGCAAATTGTTACTCATGTCGGCACCAATGACTCCTGCCGTCTGGGTTCAGAGGTCATCCTCAGGTCGTACAGGCGGTTGGCGGAATTGGTGAAGGCGGAAAGCCACGCACGCGGTGTGGAATCAGAGCTAACTATTTGTAGTATCATTCCCAGAACCGATCGCGGTCCTCTGGTTTGGAGCCGAGTGGAAGGCTTAAACCAGAGGCCCAGACGATTCTGCGGAGATTTGGGGTGCAAATTTCTCGACCTCCGCTATCGGGTGGAGAAATGTAGGGGCCCCCTGAATAGGTCCGGCGTGCACTACACTCCAGAAGCGGCTACAAGGGTAGCGGAGTACGTGTGGAATGCACATGGGGGTCTTTTAGGTTAGAGAATTCCCTCCCTAGGCCCGACAAGAGGCCTCCTGAGACGCGGCAAGGTAGGAGTAGGCAAAATGCAACAGGGAATAACAATATTAATGTGCTAATAGTAAACTGCAGGAGCATCTATAGAAAGGTCCCAGAACTGCTCTCATTAATAAACGTTCACAACGCCCATATAGTACTAGGGACAGAAAGTTGGCTGAAACCAGACGTAAACAGTAATGAAATCCTAAACTCAGATTGGTGACGGGCTGGACAGTAAAGGGGGAGGCGTGTTTATAGCGATAAGAAGTGCAATAGTATTGAAGGAAATTGACGGAGATCCGAAATGTGAAATGATTTGGGTGAAGGTCACGGTTAAAGCAGGCTCAGACATGGTAATTGGATGTCCTTACCGGCCCCCTGGCTCAGCAGCTGTTGTGGCTGAGCACCTGAAGGATAATTTGGAAAATATTTCGAGTAGATTTCCCCACCATGTTACAGTTCTGGGTGGAGATTTTAATTTGCCGGATATAGACTGGGAGACTCAAACGTTCATAACGGGTGGCAGGGACAAAGAATCCAGTGAAAATTTTTTAAAGTGCTTTATCTGAAAACTACCTTGAGCAGTTAAACAGAGAACGGACTCGTGGCGATAACATATTAGACCTTCTGGTGACAAACAGAGCCGAACTATTTGAAACAGTTAACGCAGAACAGGGAATCAGCGATCATAAAGCGGTTACGGCATCGATGATTTCAGCCGTAAATAGAAATATTAAAAACGGTAGGAAGATTTTTCTGTTTAGCAAAAGTGACAAAAAGCAGATTACAGAGTACCTGACGGCTCAACACAAAAGTTTTGTCTCAAGTACAGATAGTGTTGAGGATCAGTGGACAAAGTTCAAAACCATCGTACAATATGCGTTAGATGAGTATGTGCCAAGCAAGATCGTAAGAGATGGAAAACAGCCACCGTGGTACAACAACCGAGTTAGAAAACTGCTGCAGAAGCAAAGGGAACTTCACAGCAAACATAAACATAGCCAAAGCCTTGCAGACAAACAAAAATTACGCGAAGCGAAATGTAGTGTGAGGAGTGCTATGCGAGAGGTGTTCAATGAATTCGAAAGTAAAGTTCTATGTACTGACTTGGCAGAAAATCCTAAGAAATTCTGGTCTTATGTCAAAGCGGTAGGTGAATCAAAACAAAATGTCCAGATACTCTGTGACCAAAATGGTACTGAAACAGAGGATGACAGACTAAATTACTGCTACGGTCGCAGGTTCGAATCCTGCCTCGGGCATGGATGTGTGTGATGTCCTTAGGTTAGTTAGGTCTAAGTAGTTCTAAGTTCTAGGGGACTGATAACCACAGCAGTTGAGTCCCATAGTGCTCAGAGCCATTTGAACCATTTGAACAGACTAAAGGCTGAAATACTAAATGTCTTTTTCCAAAGCTGTTTCACAGAGGAAGGCTGCACTGTAGTTCCTTCTCTAGATTGTCGCACAGATGACAAAATGGTAGATATCGAAATAGACGACAGAGGGATAGAGAAACAATTAAAATCACTCAAAAGAGGAAAGGCCGCTGGACCTAATGCGATACCAGTTCTATTTTAAACAGAGTACGTGAAGGAACTTGCCCCCCTTCTTGCAGCGGTGTACCGTACGTCTCTAGAAGAGCGTAGCGTTCCAAAGGATTGGAAAAGGGCACAGGTCATCCCCATTTTCAAGAAGGGACGTCGAACAGATGTGCAGAACTATAGACCTATATCTCTAACGTCGATCAGTTGTAGAATTTTGGAACACGGATTATGTTCGAGTACAATGACTTTCCTGGAGACTAGAAATCTACTCTGTAGGAATCAGCATTGGTTTCGAAAAAGAAGGTCGTGTGAAACCCAGCTCGCGCTATTCGTCCACGAGACTCAGAGGGCCATAGACACGGGTTCACAGGTAGATGCCGTGTTTCTTGACTTCCGCAAGGCGTTCGATACAATTCCCCACAGTCGTTTAATGAACAAAGTAAGAGTATATGGTTCAAAATGGTTCAAATGGCTCTGAGCACTATGGGAGTTAACTTCTAAGGTCATCAGTCCCCTAGAACTTAGAACTACTTAAACCTAACTAACCTAGAGACATCACACACATCCATGCCCGAGACTGTAGCGCCTATAACCGCTTGGCCACCACGGCCGGCAGAGTATATGGACTATCAGACCAATTGTGTGATTGGATTGAGGAGTTCCTAGATAACAGAACGCAGCATGTCATTCTCAATGGCGAGAAGTCTTCCGAAGTAAGAGTGATTTCAGGTGTGCCACAGGGGAGAGTCATGGGACTGTTGCTGTTCACAATATACATAAATGACCTGGTAGATGACATCGGAAGTTCACTGATGCTTTTTGCAGATGATGCTGTGGTGTATCGAGAGGTTGTAACAATGGAAAATTATACTGAAATGCAGGAGGATCTGCAGCGAATTACCGCATGGTGCAGGGAATGGGCCGGCCGCGGTGGTCTCGCGGTTCTAGGCGCGCAGTCCGGAACCGTCCGACTGCTACGGTCGCAAGTTCGAATCCTGCCTCGGGCATGGATGTGTGTGATGTCCTTAGGTTAGTTAGGTTTAAGTAGTTCTAAGTTCTAGGGGACTTATGACCACAGCAGTTGAGTCCCATAGTGCTCAGAACCATTTGAACCATTTTGCAGGGAATGGCAATTGGATCTCAATGTAGAGAAGTGTAAAGTGTTTCGAATACATAGAAAGATACATCTCTTATCATTTAGCTACAAAATAGCAGGTCAGCAACTGGAAGCAGTTAATTCCATAAATTATCTGGGAGTTCGCATTAGGAGTGATTTAAAATGGAATGATCATATAAAGTTGATCGTCGGTAAAGCAGGTGCCAGACTGAGATTCATTGGAAGAATCCTAAGGAAATGCAATCCGAAAACAAAGGAAGTAGGTTACAGTACGCTTGTTCGCCCACTGCTTGAGTACTGCTCAGCGGTGTGGGATCCGTACCAGATAGGGTTGATAGAATAGATAGAGAAGATCCAACGGAGAGCAGCACGCTTCGTTACAGGATCATTTAGTAATCGCGAAAGCATTACGGAGATGATAGATAAACTCCAGTGGAAGACTCTGCAGGAGAGACGATCAGTAGCTCGTACGGGCTTTTGTTAAAGTTTCGAGAACATACCTTCACCGAAGAGTCCAGCAGTATATTGCTCCCTTCTACGTATATCTCGCGAAGAGACCATGAGGATAAAATCAGAGATATTAGAGCCCACACAGAAGCATACCGACAATCCTCCTTTCCACGAACAATACGTAATTGGAATGGAAGGGAGAATCGATGTACTCAGGGTACCCTCCGCCACACACCGTCAGGTGGCTTGCGGAGTATGGATGTAGATGTAGATGTACTTCGACCAGCATCAGTTATTTTGCTCCCCAAATAGCAAAACTCATTTACTACTTTAAGTGTCTATTTGCTAATCTAATTCCTTCAGCATCACCACCCGACTTAATTCGACTACATTCCATTAACCTCGTTTTGCTGTTGTTGATGTTCATCTTATATCCTCCTTTCAAGACTGTTCATTCCGTTCAACAGTTCTTCCAAGTCCGCTGCTGTCGCTGACAGAAATACAATGTCATCGGCGAACCACAAAGTTATTATTTCTTTTCCATGGATTTTAATACCTACTCCAAATTTTTCTATTGTTTCCTTCACTGCTTGCTCAGCACACAGATTGAATAACATCAGGGAGAGGCTACAACCCTGTCTTACTCCCTTCCCAACCACTGCTTCCCTTTCACTTCCCTGGACTCTTATAACTGCCATCTGGTTTCTGTACAAATTGTAAATAGCCTTTCGATCCCTGTATTTTACCCCTGTCACCTTCAGAATTTGAAGGAGAGTATTACAGTCAAAATTGTCAAAAGCTTTGTTAGTCTACAAATGCTAGAAACGTAGGTTTGTCTTTCCTTAATCTTTCTTCCAAGAAAAGTCGTAGTGTCAGTATTGCCTCACGTGTTCCAACATTTCTACGGAATCCAAACTGATCTTCCCCGAGGTCGGATCCTACCAGTTTTTCCATTCGTCTGTAAAAAATTCGTGTTAGTATTTTACAGCCGTAACTTACTAAACTGATAGTTCGGTAATTTTCACATCTGTCAACACCTGCTTTCTTTGGGATTGGAATTATTATATTCTTATTGAAGTTTGAGGGTATTTCGCCTGTACATCTTGCTCACCAGATGGTAGAGTTTTGTCAGGACTGGCTCTCCTAAGGCCATCAGTAGTTCTAATGGAATGTTGTCTACTCCCAGGGCCTTGTTTCGACTCAGGTCTTTCAGTGCTCTGTCAAACTCTCCACGCAGTATCTTATCTCCCATTTCATCTTTACCTCCATCCTCTTCCATTTCCATAATATTGCCCTCAAGTGCATCGCACTTGTATGGACCCTCTGTATAATCCTTCCACCTTTCTGCTTTCCCTTCTTTGCTTAGAACTGGGTTTCCATCTGAGCTCTTGATATTCATACAAGTGGTTCTCTTTTCTCCAAAGGTCTCTAACTTTTCTGTAGGCAGTATCTATCTTACCCCTAGTGAGACAAGCCTTTATATCCTTGCATTTATCCTCTAGCCATCCCTGCTTAGCCATCCTGTCGATCTCATTTTTGAGACGTTTGTATTCCTTTTTGCCTGCTTCATTTATTGCCTTTTTATATTTTCTCCTTTCATCAATTAAATTCAGTATTTCTTCTGTTACCCAAAGATTTCTACTAGCCCTCGTCTTTTTACGTACTTAATCCTCTGCTGCCTTCACTACTTCATCCCTCAAAGCTACCCATTCTTCTTCTACTGTATTTATTTCCCCCATTTCCGTCGATTGTTCCCTTAATCTCTCCCTGAAACTCTGTACAACCTGTAGCTCAGTAGATTCTCCAGGTCCCATCTCCTTAAATTCCCACCTTTTTGCAGTTTATTCAGTTTTAATCTACAGTTTATAACCAATAGATTGTGGTCAGATTCCACATCTGAGTCCACATCTGCTCCTGGAAATGTCTTACAAAATTAAAACCTGGTTCCGAAATCTCTGTCTTACCATTATATAATCTATCTGATACCTTCTAGTATCTCTAGGCTTCTTCCATGTATTCAACTTTGTTTTACGATTCTTGAACGAAGTTTTAGCTATGATTAAGTGATGCTCTGTGCAAAATTCTACCAGGCTGCTTCCTCTTTCATTTCTTACACCCAATCTATATTCACCTGCTACGTCTCCTTCTCTCCCTTTTCCTACTTTCGAAGTCCAGTCGCCCATGATTATTAAATTTTCATCTCCCTTCACTATCTGAATAATTTCTTTTATCTCATCATAAATTTCATCAATTTCTTCGTCATCTGCAGAGCTAGTTGGCATATAAAATCGTACTAGTTCATGTATTTCTCAGTTAATGTGACGTAATATGATGTATGATGATTCTGAATCTGACACTTGGGAATAAGTCACAAAGCTATCATTGATATATATCTCAGAAAAGACCAAGCGTATTACGAAGGTACTTGTGGTAGTTTTTGTTGTTTATCAGATGGTCCATTTCCCACAGATAACAATGGAGTCCGACGATAAATGCCACAGTAATGAATTCCATTCTACCGAGATTTTGCATTCCACTAATCCATGCTGCTTGTCTGTGAGTCAGTATAATTTTTAAGGTTTTGAAGGCAATGGACACTTCAATTTTCCTACAGAAACATCAAATACGAGATTTAAACAAAAATACAGCGTATGTTATATCCTTATACTGAAGATTGCACAAGTGATCAGCTGTTTGAAAAATGACACCAATTACTGAACAGAGTAAAATTTACTCATTGACGAATTCAAAGTGACATGTTATGGAAATTCAATAATAATTTCAAACAAGAAATCATTTCCATGTCGAGTGTATGTAAGACCAATCATTGGTTAGCTTCTATTTGCCCAGGGATTAAAAATGACCATTTTTTACTTGTTTATATTCAATATTGGTAGAAAAAAATGAGGAACATGAGGCAAAGACAAAATCGTAAATGAACAACGTCTTTGAAAACTATATAACAGAATTAAACATATCATCTATATATATATATATATATATATATATATATATATATATATATATATATAGTTATCGAGTAATATGAAACAATGAAAGAATAATTAACAGATTGTTTGGATAAATTACAAGTAACTCTTTCTGATCCTAAAAAGTGGTAATCAAAATAACTTTATAAATGGTTGGGGTAACAATATTAGAGGTTTTCAGTTAACGTTCTATGTTTAGTTTCATGTATAAGATCATTATTTTCATGCACGGTCACATGTCAGTGATGTTTTTATTAGAAGTGGTACACAACTTGATTGTAGTTCTTGTGTTTCTGAGACAGCTGTGTACATAACATAAATATTACAAAACTCTTTAAATTGTTAACATTTAAAAAATGAAATGAATAAGTGTTTAACGGTGTTACTTGGTGAATGCATATTCAATGTTTATTATGCAGAGAATTTGAAGACTGAATGCTGCTTGATATTTTATTTTAGTATGTAATGTTATTTCGGCTTTATTGCCTTCATCAGTACATGTCCTGATATTGTAAATGGACATATACCAAATTTATTCAGTGAATATTTCATTTACACCAATGCTTAGGTTTCATGCAAGCAAAAAGTATTGAACTAATTTTTCACATTAAATATTACCTTTTATCTGATTGTCATATAGATCCAACTTCAAAGAAAATTTCCAGTTTTCAGGACCATATCAGATGCACAATCAAATCACTTTTTCAAATAGTTGTAATGATTTGAGCAATCGTTCATTCATTACTGAATGGTAACTTACTTCATCTTACCTCGCTACATAGGGTAATTTTAGCATGAATCATCTATCAGGACAACATGATATTAATTACCACAAGAGATGAAATGTTGTAAAATATCACTTAACAACAATGTTTGACGGTGGGATCCTGCTTGTATCAGACCTAACAATCTTGTTTTGTTTACATGTGGGTCCACAGCCTTTACATATTTTTTTAAAATCGGTGTAACACGAGTTTAAATTGAAACTTAATGCCTGATATGTTGTTTTCAGTGTATCATTGTTATGCTTCACATCGAGCTCTACTGTACATGGCTCTTCCACATCGCTCTATTAATGTGTGACAGAAGAAGCCAACAATGATGTGTACTTCCACATGTGAAGTGATAAATTAATATTCATGTCATGTCTCATTCGATATGGTATGTAGTGACACTATGTATGTGCATAAATTACTTCACAGTCGAAATTGGCCATTAGTGCAGCAAGTAAACGATAAATTCTACTGCCTACAGCGGACAATGTTTTCTTTTAAAAGACCAAATAAACTCTCCACAACTAGAAATAAGGCAGAAAGAAATGTAAATTCGTGAAAATGAGCCACACGATGTAATTACTTCTCCTGAGAACGAGAGAACCGATGCAGAGTACTCATGGATTCTTATCAACAGGAATAAGGCAGCATAGAGATTGAGGTAAAGGAAAATATTATGCTTGAAGAAGCAGGAATAGATAAAATTAACTATGAAAACGTCTCCATCACAAGGCGCTAGAAGCACGCAGTAAACTGACCTAAATGTGATAACTATTGCAAATAAGAAATTAAGCAAAGAGAAAAAATTAAATTAAATGTCCATATAAGGATGATTTCAGTTCACTTCAGTTAGAATAAAGGCTGTTCTCCCTGAAACATCGGAGTCACAATAAAAACCAAAGACAAGCGATAGACGAACGGAATAAAGATCCATGAAAACATAACTGATGACGTCCACCACGAAGTTGGACCACATGAAGGAAACATGGACACAATTAGTGACCCATATAAAACGGATTTCAGAAAGATATACTGGTGGAAATGGAAAGCAGGATCAAATGGAGACCGTTAATAAACGATTCCATAGACAGTATGAAAGTAACATGAGAGCTCTGAATATAAACCGATTTCAAAGTCCAGTATAATTCATTTGTTTAGTGGACTGAGCAGAAATAGACTTTACGCTGCAACAGGCTCTTCCTGCGCAACTTAGTGCCACTACTTATGTACTAACTTGCCATGCTCTAAAGCAAACTAGTTACACAGAACTGTGAGAGTTTGGAGAGAAATCTTATTTAAAGTTGGCACTGAAATCCCAACCATAAGTATTTGAAACAAACCCCTGCAGCAAAATTAAAATCTGACTCTCCTTAACTTCAATTTCCACGAAAATTACATATGAAATGACTAAGACACTCGCCCCTTTCTGAGGAAGGAGTACATATGCACTATAAAAATTAGTATATATAAAAATCAAAACATGAATGGAAACAAAATAATAAAATGGTGGCGCATGTACATATGATGCTGCGCATAAATTACGCAGCAAATCAGTTCATCCTATCTTTGCACATATAATTTTAGCTCGCTGATGTATCTGAACCCAAATGGTTTTTAAGTTCTTTCCTGTTCCAAGATGGCCGCCGACTAAGTGACGCCAGAAACTACTTCCAGAAAGTTAAGTGATTTAGACCTGAATGTAATTTAGTTTAACGACGACAACAAATTAAATACGTGCATTAGTGTATCGTTTAGTCTTTCCGTTAAAGGTTTCACTTTTATTTGCGTATTTTTTCAGCAAACACGTAAAGATCGTAACTTCGCGAAGTCGCGTTTAGGCTTAAATTTTGTAAACGTGTTTATTTTTTGTTTCACGGTAATTTGACTAGTTTCTCGGTAACAAATACGTAAACTACCGTAAATATCGTATAACTCCATTGTTTTAATACAGATTTCAGAAAAACAGCGTAACTTTACATCAGAAACTTGCTTATATACATTTGTTTATAGGCCTAATTCTCGTAACTTTTTTGGAGAGTCAAACTTAAAGTATCTCGTTTAATTGTCCTTTTTTCATTCCATCGAGTGAAATATATAATAAATAGCGTATACCTTCATTGTTTTAATACAGATCTTAGAAAAACAGCGGAATTTTAAATCAGAAACTTGCTTATATACATTTGTGAAGAGGATTAATTCTTTTAACGTCTTTTTTGATTTTCGGTGATCCGATTGATTTACTCTAGCTAAAGTATTATTTTTGCCATGAGTAAGAAGTGCCTGACTTGCTGTAGAATTGTTAGTTCTGGGTTTTGGTGTGATGGATGCAGTAGTTTTTTTCATTGGGGGACTGCAGTGGCGTGGGTGTCGGGAAAGTGGATCAGGCTCATCAGTGGTTATGTAGGATTTGCAGCAGAGATAGGAAGATAGTGGAACAGGAGGGGAAAATTTTTGCACTTCAGGCTGAGCTAGATCAGACTAGGGAAGATCTGGACATGTTAAGGAGGGAGAAGGGCAAAGAGAGGTGGGAAGTGGCAACAGGTAACAGAAGGAACAGGCCTAGAACTAAGTCTGAAAGTTTTGTGGTGAATGTCAAAATGTCAAAAATAAGTTTGACCTGTTGCTTCAGTTAGAATCTGATGAGCCTCAAGCAGAGGTAGGTGTAGACAGGACACAACAAACTTTTAATAGGAAATTGAAAGCCATCGAAAAGGAAGAAAGTTTTGTTGTTAGGCAGTTCTCATGCCAGAGGTGAAGGCCAACTTCTGCAGGAGGAATTAGGACCAGAATACTAGGTCACAACTTTTTCAAACCAAGTGCTAGTCTGGATCAGGTGACAGAGGATTTAGGTTCACTCTGTAAAGGATTTACCAGTGAAGACATCGTGGTTATTGTGGGAGGGCCAGGGAACAGTATAGAGTGTGACCTGGTAAAGATTGCGTCGGCATCGAGACACACAAATGTTGAATTTTTATCTGTCCTGAGACGCCATGACCAGCCTCATTTGAACTCTTGTTGGGAGAGTTAATTTGGAGTTGGAACGGCTGCTTGGGTCGAGTGCGGGGGCTCATATTGGTGTGGTTCCTGTTGATTCTCTCAGTAGGTGGGACTACACCAGGCACGGCCTACATCTCAACAGGAAAGGGAAGGGTAAACTGGCTGGGGTAATAGCAGGAAATTTAAGGGGGGAGGCACTGCCATGAATGGTAAAATACCAGTGGTTACAGGTGTTGGAGCAGCACCTTTTTTAGGATAGGTAAGACAGAAAGATATCAAGTTCTACGAGAGGTCAGGATTGAAACAAATCTTCAGGATAGGAAAGAAATCAAACAGCGCACTTCTAGCACATTGGATCACCAATCACAGCTGTCAGAAATTTTATCTCCACCAAGTTGTATCTCAGTCCTAGGTAATTGCATTGATGAATTAAAGTCACCCAACCCAGTTGACATAATCTGCCTCTCTGAACACCATGTGACCACTGGTATAGGAACTAGGCCTAAGCACAATGAGAAACTCAGACAGGAGAGTACTGCAAATGTTAGAATAAGGAAAGGTTCTCATAAAAGTATAATTAAAAGTAATGTAAGTATATTTCATCAAAATATTGGGAGTTTAAAGAATAAAATAGATGAGCTTCTGGTTTGTTTAGAAGATTTAGAAGCTGAGGATGAAATAGATATACTATGCCTGTCTGAGCATCACATTGTTACTGATATGGATAAGGTAAATGTAAGTGGACGTAAGCTCTCTGCACATGTAATTAGAGAAAATATGGAGAAAGGAGGAGTTGCCATATATGTCAACAGTTATCATTGTGCAAAGGGTGTAGAAACAAAAAACTTTTGTGTAGAGAAACATATAGAAGCATGTGCCTGTGAGCTTAAATTAAATAAAGGCACATTTATAATTGTAACTGTATATATGTCCCCATCAGGAAATTTTCGTCTATTTCTGAAAAATTTGGACTCCTTGTTGTGCTATCTGTCAGACAGGGGGAAGCAAATTATTATTTGTGGGGACTTCAATGTAGATTCTCTGAAAGAGGGTAATAGGAAAAATGACCTTGAAGTATTACTCGGTTCAATTTGACACCCATTATTGATTTTCCTACTCGGGTGGTAAAGGATAGCAGCTCACTGATAAATTCCTTATAGACCAAGATAAGTTTAACCAAATAAATGCTCAGCCTGTTGAGAATGGTCTTTCTGATCATGGTGCACAGCTAGTTACAATATATGACATAGCTCCATTCAGCAGCACTAAACAGTCCTCCAAAGTAGTACGTTCAGTCAACGATTTAACAATTGCAAATTTCAGGGAAACCCTACTGCAGTTAGACTGGGATGAGGTGTACCATGAATCTGATGCCAATTTAAAATATAATTTATTTCATGACACTTTTGCAAATGCATTTGAAAACTGCTTCCACAAGAAAATAGTTAAATATACTCGTAAGAAACCATGTAACAAACCATGGTTTACTAAGGGTATAAAAATATCTTGTAACCGGAAAAGGGAAATTATCTGACAGCAAGTAAGAGTAGTGACCCAGAAACTATCAAACGCTATAAAAACTACTGTGCTATATTAAGAAAAGTTATTAAAAAATCCAGAAGTGTGTGTATCATGTCTGAAATCAGCAACTTTGATAATAAAATTAAAACAATTTGGAATATTATTAAAAGAGAAACAGGTCAACCAAGAGCACAGGAAGACAGTATTACCATCAAACTGAATGAAAACTTTACGATCAAAAAGTCAGAAGTTGAAAATATTTTTAATAATCATTTTCTAAATGTTGTGAATATAGTAGGATCCAGGTGTTCATTAGAAGATACTAGGCTGTTAATGGAAGAGGCCATACCTATGCAGTTTGATACAATTGAAATCTCACTCACTTCTCCCTCTGAAATTAGGAAAATAATAAACTTGCTTAAAAGCAAAAACTCACATGGAATTGATGGCATTTCCAGCAAAATACTAAAAGCTTGTTCTCAACTGATAAGTAAGATTCTGAGCCACCTGTGTAATAGCTCTCTGGAACAGGGCCTTTTCCCTGATAGACTGAAATATGCTATTGTTATACCTTTGCATAAAAAAGGGGATAGATCTGATATCAACAATTACCATCCAATCTCCCTTCTAACAGCTTTATCCAAAATTTTTGAGAAAGTAATGTATTCAAGAGTAGCTTCACATATATGTAAAAATGAAGTACTAACAAAATGTTAGTTTGGTTTCCAGGAAGGTTTTTCAAGAGAAAATGCCATATATCCTTTCACCAATCAAATTTTGAATGATCTGAATAACCAAACGCCACCCATTGGGATTTTTTGTGATCTCTCAAATGCTTTTGCTAGACAAGTTCAAGTATAGTGGCATGAGTGGGACAGTGCAGAAATGGTTTATTTGTACCTAACTGGAAGAGTGCAGAAAGTTGAAATAAGCAGTTCTCATAATATGCAAAGATCAGCACATTCCTCAAACTGGGGAACAATCAAGAATGGAGTTCCACAAGAGTCGGTCTTGGGTCCTTTGTTGTTCTTAACATATATTAATGACTTGCCATTCTATATTCATGAAGAGGCAAAGTTAGTTCTCTTTGCTGATGATACAAGTATAGTAATCACACCTTACAAACAAGAATTAACTCATGAAATTGTCAATAATGTCTTTCAGAAAATTACTAAGTGGTTCCTTGTAAACGGACTCTCACTGAATTTTGATAAGACACAGTACATACAGTTCTGTACAGTAAATGGTATGACTCCATTAATAAATATAGAACTTAATCAGAAGCATATAGCTAAGGTAGGATATACAAAATTTTTAGGTGTGTCCATTGAAAAGAGATTAAATTGGAAGAAACACATTGATGATCTGCTGAAACGTTTGAGTTAAGCTACTTATGCAATAAGGGTCATTGCAAATTTTGGTGATAAACGTCTTAGTAAATTAGCTTACTACACCTATTTTCACTCATTGCTTGCATATGGCATCATATTTTGGGGTAATTCATCACTGAGGAATAAAGTATTTATTGCACAGAAGCGTGTAATCAGAATAATAGCTGGAGTCCACGCAAGATCATCCTGCAGACATTTATTTAAGGATCTAGGGATATTCACAGTAGCTTCTCAGTATATATACTCTTACGAAATTTGTTATTAACAACCAAACCCAATTCAAAAGTAATAGCAGTGTGCATAACTACAATACTAGGAGAAAGGATGATCTTCACTATTCAAGATTAAATCTAACTTTAGCACAGGAAGGGGTGAATTATACTGCCACTAAAGTCTTTGGTCACTTACCAAATAGTATCAAAAGTCTGACAGATAACCAACAAATATTTAAGAAGAAATTAAAAGAATTTCTGAATGACAACTCCTCCTACTCCATAGAGGAATTTTTAGATATAAATTAAGAAAAAAAGAAAAAAAACGAAACAAAAAATAAAAAATAAAAAGTTGTTATATTAACTTAATTATGTTAAATTAACTTAATTATGTCATGTATTGGAAAATTTGACTCGTTCCACATCATTACGAAATATCGTATTCATGATCCATGGAACTAGTATTAATCAAATCTAATCAATAGTCAAATGCTTGTCCTTATTTACCATGTCTTAAAGGTGTCAATTGTGTAATGTTCTCTTTGTGTATGGTTGTAAATATACTTGTAGGTTACTCTGAAACTGAATTCTTTTTATACTATTTCCTAAATGAAATTAGCTCACCTATTCCTAGGAATGTATCACACAAAGGAGGCACAAAGGAAATCCACGCCCATTAATTTGTTTGTAGGTGATCTCAGAGTCCCAAAACTTTTGATCTTGCACTTAACTCCATCAGTTTCAAATTCTACAAGATCCTTTTTTCCGTTAACTGTGGGCTCCTGTCGCACACTCAATTCTCATACCATAGATTGGAACTAAGTTTCCATATCTAATCGCACCATGTTGTGTATTAATCCAATGCAATTGTCTATAGTAAAATAGTATCTCAGAAATCTGCACAGATATTCAATCAGATCTTGCTAAGATTTCAAAACGGTGCAACAAAGATTGTGAACTTGCTTCAGTTATCCAGGAATGTTAAACGTTGCACTTCACAGAATAATGAGTCACGAATGGAAGCGGTCAACTCATACATATAACTGGGTGTAGCAATTTGTAGGGATAAGGAATGGTAATGTTCCTGGTACTGAGACAATTTTGCTTGTTATATTCAAGGTCACTGACATGCTCTCCCCTCCACCACTCTGCTCTCAGCCAGTTGCAGAATGTCAGTAGCATCAGGCTCTTACTTCAGCCAACTGCCAGGAGAGGGGGTCGGGGCTGCTGCAATTCGGGAAGTTTAGTGAGAAGACCATGAGCAGCATAGTTAAAATTCAGCAAATATTACAATAATTTATGAGGTAAGATAGTTTCACAGTATAAATTAATGGTATCATGGGTTATTCTACAAAATAGTTGTAAACAGTATTGTAAGATACCTTGAAATTATAAATTATTGACCTCATGGTATATTCTACAAAATGATGACAAATATTAACATAAGATACTTTTGAGAGCATAAATTATCGATGTCGTGAGATACTCCGCAAAATGATGGAAAACATTAATGCAAGATACTTTGACATGTGTGTGTGTGTGTGTGAGAGAGAGAGAGGAGTGTGTGTGTGTGTGTGTGTGTGTGTGAGAGAGAGAGAGAGAGAGAGAGAGAGAGAGAGTGTGAGTGTGTGCGTGTGTGTGTGTGTGTGAGAGAGAGAGAGAGAGAGAGAGTGTGAGTGTGAGTGTGTGTGTGTGTGTGTGTGTGTGTGTGGCTATTCTACCTAAAAAGGCTTGCCAATATTACCGTAATTAATAACTGGCTTCACGTTTTGTGTCTTAATTACCCAAATTACTTACAAAGTATAGGGCTACTGATTCGACACACACGTTGAACCCATCTCACACATTTGTTATATTCATACTTTATGCGCAAGGTGAGTATCTTCCTGATATGCAAATGTGTTAATTCTTGAAGAAATAATAAATGTGCAATTCAGATGTAACTGCACATTGTAAATAACTAGCTCATGACTGAAGCAGACGTCGTTTCTCCCCAATTCTTGTGCAGGAGCAAATCATAATGTAACCCGTGCTCTAAAGTATCTGAATGTTCTGAATTATTTATCAGTCATGCACTGCTGCTATCAGCCAATAGATGCAGGACTCCACTATTCTCAGGAAGTTTGCTCTCCATTTTTGGTCTGTGCTCTGTAGTGAGAGGATCAGGCAGTGAGTATTTGTTACAACAAATTAATTTTGTTACTATATCACTTACGCAGATTTCGTCATTCGTGTAATGGGAAGAGAACTAGCAGCAGAGGTAGAAAATGACCACCAATACAATGAGGTAGGATACTTTGACATCATAAATTAGTGATGTCATAGCATATTCTTCAAAATGATGGTAAAAGTTAAGGTACTTTGACATTACAGTGTATGATATAGTAAATTCAACAAATAATTCTCTTGGAGAATTGTGTGTGGCAGTAAGCCATCCCATCTAAAAATGCTGACCTATATAACTATAATTAATAACTGCCTTAAAGTTTCGTATCATAATTAACACAAGTAGCAGCTAAGTATTGGGTATTTTCTTCAATTTGCTACAATGTAGCTTTTTTTTCACGAATACCCATTGTAAGTGCGACAAATAAAACCACTGCTATGAGGGAATACATCCTATAAATGCTTGCACAGTGCATATTTACTTTAAATGTTCAGGTTTTGTGAATATGCATCAGAAATTCGTTGTCATCTGTATGTTAAATTATTATGGAATTGTGATTGAATCATGGAAGCAAAGTTGCTTCCTAAGACTTAAAGCAAAAAAAAAAAAAAAAAAAAGAACGTGTATCTAATGGAAATTATTATCTGCCTGTCTATAGTTTTAATTAGGTGGTATCACGCAATTTGGCAAATGGATGATCTTATTACTTTATTTTGTGTGTGTGTATGTGCGTTAAGCATCTATTTATAACTCCAGTGTTTGCCCTTCACGTTAATTAGGTAGTATTATCTCTGTGGCTCTTTTGATATTGTGCTGCAGCAGTGTGAGTACACAAAAAGTTACGTTAGAATGCCTACATGTTGTCCTTGTTAATTGTCGTTACATTGTTTCATTTCGCTGTGTTTTATAACACTTCACTGAGACTCCACATTTGCATTTCGATTATGAATAAGAGAAGAACATGTGGCAACACAATTCCTGTTATGAAAAACATGATGTGAGTACTGCTTGTTTTAAAGAACTGTACTGATTCAAATAAATGTCTAGCGTTTGCCAAATAGTACTTCATTTATTACTCTTGAGAGTACCCTGTACATAACTGTCCGTTCCAGAGCATTGTCCATTCAGTGATTTGTGCTTCTGTATTGAATCAGATGTTAATTACACATCAAATGCCTCTTTTACTGCCTTGCAAACAACTAGCTTGAAATTGCAATGACATTCACGCCTCACATAGGTTGTACTGGTATTATAAGAATCTAACTTGTCATTTATACCGAAATGTACTGTTGGTGTATATGTCTGCCTGATGGTATTAGATGCACTATATGTATCACAGCATACCAGCTAAATCATGCACAGAATTGCAAACGAGCAGCTATCGAAGGAAGGTAGGCTCACATCATAAGTAGGCTACTTAAAATGGTAGCCTATGCAATTACAATTAATTGTTCAAAATACCCAGCTTCAGTTTACATATCTTAGCATAATTTGCAGCCAACTATTAGGTATTTGTCTGTAAGCAGTCCACAAATATCCACGAAGTATAAGACTGTAGGGCAAATAAACTATTGCTATGAGCAAACCCATCCGCAGAATTCTCTTCCATGCCCTTCTCCTTGGTTAGATTAGCCTGAAGGAAACACCCATGCATTTTCTTTCAAACAAGGGCAGGTGTGGCGCAGTCTGATTCTAGAGCTGAAACTGTCATGTTGGTCTACATGTAAACGACACTTTATCAGCGGTAGACATATCAGAACAAAGTTTAATGACAAATACGGGTGCTCTTATACTTTCTGAGAGTGCACTGATGAATGATCATATCCCTTCATTGCTTTTTACTGGTATCTTGTGCACATAGTAGGTGAGAGCCGTGATCTGAAAGACTTCGCCTCGCAAGCTGCCTTGGCCGCCGAGACCCAGTCCACAGACACTCCATCAGCCACGGGCAGGCGTGGAGTGTCAGGTATCAGAAAGCAATGCGCAACACGTGCCGGTGGCTTCACACCAGCGTAGTAATGGTTCCATGTAGAAAAACTTGTGATTTTCCAGAATAATATTATATATATGCATATTATGCATGACAACTTCCGATGACGTGCAGAATCTAGTGGCAGTGTCAAATATATTTTTCCCACATCCACAGAAAAAAGGACCACATGATCTGTTGGCGCAATATTATATATGCTTACTACACACATTGATATCTGGACGACTTCACTTTACGTGTGCAACTAAGCCGTGGTGATCTGCACAAGCTGGTAAGTGGGCAACATACTTTTAAAGCATAATCTTGCATGCCCACTCGATAGAGCATTCCCCAAACGGGTCTAAGGGCCTACCGGTACACATTACTATTAAAAAGACCATCGCCCTGATGAAGGTCACTAGTGAGGTCCTTCTGCATAAGTTTCATACATATCATATTAAGGTATCTGATCTAAAAAATAAGTGAGACAAAAGTTAAGAAATGGAAACATAACTTTACCTGACGTTGCACACTCTATCACACATATTTACATCCTTTGTAAACTCCCAGTCCCTGTATTAATAATCGATCCTCGAATTCTCTACAGTATACCACAATGCTACAAGCAGCATACATGTTTTTTGTACGTATACCACTGCTCTTCACACCACGTATCTACTTTGGGAGTAACTATCAGTATATATGTACTATGTCACTGCCCAGAAAGGAAAACGTACTGCACAACCTATTCTGTTTGCAGCGTTTTCAAAATGCTTCAAATGGCTCTGAGCACCATCGCACTTAACTGCTGTGGTCATCAGTCCCCTAGAACTTAGAACTACTTAAACCTAATTAACCTAAGGACATCACAGACATCCATGCCCGACGGAGGATTCGAACCTGCTACCGTAGCGGTCGCGCGGTTCCAGACTGTAGCGCCTACAACCGCTCTGCCACCGGGGCTGCCTGCAACGTTGTCTGTGGATGTGATCCGTAAGTAGAGAGAGACCTGCAAGCACATCTATCTATCACAAACCTACGTTTTCTTTATACACACACTGATACGCTGTACAGTTAAACGCCAGAATAAGAAGGGAATTTAGCTGCATATGACTATTAAAATATCATTAGTGGGGTCATTTTGATGTGATAAGTCACTCCAAAGATAACATAACTTTGTTCCACGGGAAACTGCAGATGTCACCCTGAAATCCTGAAGTGTATGTGGTGTAATAGTTACGTGCATGCTATTGATGCATAATTGTGGCATAAATAAAAAAAAAACTGTGGCAATAACTGCAGCTATTTTTAACTCTGCTCTACTAGTATTTTCACTACAGTGAATGAAAAGCTTGTCTAGTTGTAACAATAATAAAAATTAATTTATAACAAATATCCACACCCTGATCCTCTCACAATAGAGCACAGAGCTAGACTGGAGAGAAACCAGTGGACCCCTCCAGCTACTGGCTCAGAGTATGGTGACACAGACTTGCAACTGGCTGAGAATGAAAGCGAGAGAAGGACCGACACTTTGAGTGTAAGTACAACAGTCTCAGCACTGGAAAATTTGGCACTGTGAGGCGGGGAGGGTTGTTCTCTCACTATCCATGAAACAGTCAGGTTTCTTGTCTGCCCCTTCACTCTGCGGTGGTAGATACTTGTTTCCCCCAAAAAGCAGCGATGAAGAAAATTCGACTGGACACCTACGACGCAAAGGCCGCATAACTCCAATCCATGGACAGCAGCTGAAAGTTACACAAACTCTCACGCGTTCGGGATTCTTGCATGGCTCGTTTGAAAAATGTCTAAAATTTCCTTAAGTTGGTTTATTGTCTTTAGAACACAGAAAATGGCTATGAAGTCCCTATTTAATATCCAGAAGTCAATTATGCTCTATTATTGACGGTCTCTGTGACAAGTTCACACCCGAAAGCAGCCAGAAGATATTTAGTCCGACCCGATATTCTGAACGTCCTAAACAGTCACTGACCCGCGACTAATTGCGAGTTAAGACCTTCAGTCATTCAGTAGGCTTCTTGTAAAGAATTGCTTGCCATAATGTATCGCAATGTGTACGTAACACGACACACGGAGTTCGTGAACGACGTGAAGTGTTCACACACTAATATCTCCTTAAATAAACCACTCACAAGGCTCAGACTGTCACAAAATACTCAATGCTGTAGTCGTTCTTCGTCAACGACACGATAGCCGATGAAAGGCGCGAATTTCTTCATTTTGGTACCAATTTGATCAGCGCAATTTAATGTAGGTATTTACGAGAAGACAGCTCCCGAGCGACTCTTTCCACTCACAGATCTGAGGCACAAAGCCCGATTCAGACGCGTGGGAAATGCTGAATTACTATTGGCTAGTATGTTAAGCAGCCTATCAGATCATCTCGAGCACTTCTAGAGTCGCGGTGTTTCGAATGTCTGCCAGTTAGGTTATGACAAGTTAGTTAGACCAGAAATCTCGTAATTCCGAAACTAAATAAAATTTAATGAAGAAAAATGATTCCTTTCCTCAGAATAAATCACTAATAAATTTAATACTGAATGCCTATTCTGGCTGCCTTTAAAAACGAAATCAAGTTGACATATGACACGAAGTCCCCTATTGCACAGCAACTTTCTCACACATATTTACATAGTCTTAATAAAATATCACATTCACACTTTACGTGTGTCCTCCATTCACTCTCCCAGTCTCTGTAAGACACACAACCAAAACACGATGAAATAATAACTTTCCAATGTACTTTTAATTACGTCAGAAATCTGTGGTAATGAAACTAAAGAAAATACCAGACAGCTATGTTATATTAACCTATCCTCTTGGATGTAGTTTCAGTTGATACCACAAATGAATGAATTACAGTTCCTAACTCCGTTTCACAATTGCAGCACTTATGTATTTTAGGTAAAAATTTGTATCTCCGAAAGTACTAACGTAATTTATTTGAAATTTTAACAGTATGGTTGTGTTATCCATTGAATTTTCTGTACAGAGTTTGAAAAACATTGATTAAAAATCTCATAGAACTTCTTTAGATTCATAGAGTGTATATGTAACGTATTGCACGCAGCGTTAGACAAGTAAACAGCTCGCTCGGCCCCGTTAACAGAGTCACCTGTGCCAGCGTCAGAAGCTGGTTGGTTGGTTAGTGGGATTAAAGGGACCAGACTGCGATTGTCATCGGTCCC
This sequence comes from Schistocerca nitens, assembly GCF_023898315.1. NCBI lineage: Eukaryota > Metazoa > Arthropoda > Insecta > Orthoptera > Acrididae > Schistocerca > Schistocerca nitens. The sequence continues at coordinate 583,586,259 of NC_064618.1, forward strand.
TTTTTCCAAATACTAAAAACACCCACAGAGAATAATAACGAGTAACAGAATAGATCACAGACAACACAGAACAAGAGAGACTTAGACAAAGAAACAAAAAAGGAAAAGCCAACCACCGAGAAACGCATTAAAAACTCAGATTAAAATCGTTGGCCAATGGCCAGAATCAACACAAAAGAACATAACAAACACTCAGAGTAAACGATAAAAACCCCCTGCCAGAATAAAACGTAAAACTAAGCCAGCCATAACAGGGTCATCAGACAAAAGGGCAGGGAGCATATCAGGCAGCGCAAATGTCTGCCTGACCACAGCTAAAAGGGGGCAGGCCAACAAAATGTGGGCCACTGTCGAAGCCGCCCCGCAGCGACATAGAGGAGGGTCCTCCTGGCGCAGTAAATAACTGTGTCAGCCAGGAAAGGCCAATGCGGAGCCGACAAAGGACGACTGAGTCTCTGCAGTTGGCTCGCATGGATGACCGCCACACAGTCGTCGTCTCCTTAATGGCACGGAGTTTATTGGGCATGATCCGATCGCGCCATTCAGTGTCCCAAAGCGCAAAAACTTTTCGGCGGAGGACTGCCCGCAAATCAGCCTTTGGGAGGCCAACATCCAGAGATGGTTTACTCGTGGCCTCTTGCGCCAGGCGGTCAACATGTACATTGCCCGGGATACCGACATGACCGGGGGTCCACACAAAGACCACAGAGCGGCCGCAACGGGCAAGAGTATGCAGGGACTCTTGGATAGCCATCACCAGACGAGAACGAGGGAAACACTGGTCGAGAGCTCGTAAACTGCTCAGGGAATCGCTACAGATAACGAAGTTCTCACCTGAGCAGGAGCGGATATACTCTAGGGCACGAAAGATGGCGACCAGCTCAGCAGTGTAAACGCTGCAGCCATCCAGCAAGGAACGTTGTTCGGAATGGTCCCCTAGAGTTAGCGCATAACCGACATGACCAGCAACCATCGAAACGTCAGTGTATACAACGCCAGAGCCCTGATACGTGGCCAGGATGGAATAAAAGCGGCGGCGGAAGGCCTCTGGAGGGACTGAGTCCTTTGGGCCCTGTGCCAAGTCGAGCCGAAGGCAAGGGCGAGGAACACACCATGGGGGTGTCCGCAAAGTGGCCCGGAAAGGAGGTGGAACAGTGAAAACACTAAGCCCGGAGAGAAGCTCTTTGACGCGGACCGCGATCGTACAACCTGACCGGGGCCGACGTTCTGGCAGATGGACGACCGATTGCGGGAACAGGAGACGATAGTTTGGATGCCCGGGCAAGCTAAAAACATGGGCAGCATAAGCCGCCAGTAAATGTTGGCGCCTCAATCGCAGTGGAGGGACACCTGCCTCCATAAGTATGCTGTCCACAGGGCTGGTGCGGAAGGCACCAGTGGCAAGTCGGATCCCGCTGTGTAGTTTTGGGTCCAGCACCCACAACGCAGATGGGGATGCAGAGCCATAAGCCAGGCTCCCATAATCCAGACGAGACTGGATTAACGCCCGATAGAGCCGAAGGAGAGTAGATCGGTCGGCGCCCCACCTGGTGTGGCTAAGGCATCGCAGAGCATTTACATGCCGCCAACACATCTGTTTAAGCTGCCGAATATGAGGCAGCCAAGTCAACCGGGCATCAAAAACTACAACCAAAAACCTATGCGTCTCCACCACAGCAAGAAGTTCGCCATCAAGATAAAGCCGTGGCTCCGGGTGGACAGTGCGTCGCCGGCAGAAATGCATAACGCGGGTCTTGGCAGCCGAAAACTGAAACCCATGCGCTACAGCCCAAGACTGCGCCTTATGGATAGCGCCCTGTAGCTGACGTTCAGCAGCTGCAATGCCAATAGAGCTGTAGTAAAGGCAGAAGTCGTCAGCATACAGGGAAGCGGAGGCAGAATGTCCCACCGCTGCAGCGAGCCCGTTTATGGCTATTAAAAACAGGCAGACACTTAAAACAGATACCTGGGGCACACCGTTCTCCTGGACGCGGGAGGAACTATGGGAAGCCGCGACTTGCACGCGGAACGTACGATACGACAGAAAATTGCGGATAATGATCGGCAGAGGGCCCCGAAGACCCCATCCATGAAGCGTAGAAAGGATGTGATGACGCCATGTCGTATCGTACGCCTTCCGCATGTCGAAAAAGACAGCGACCAGGTGCTCACGGCGGGCAAAGGCAGTACGGATGGCCGACTCCAGACTCACCAGATTGTCGGCGGCGGAGCGGCCTTTACGGAATCCACCCTGAGAAGGAGCCATAAGGCCCCTTGACTCCAGTACCCAGTTCAACAGCTGGATCCCCATCCGTTCAAGCAATTTGCAAAGAACGTTGGTGAGGCTAATGGGACGGTAGCTGTCCTCCTCCAAAGGGTTCTTCCCAGGTTTCAGAATGGGGATAACAATACTTTCTTGCCATTGCGACGGAAACTCACCCTCGACCCAAATGCGGTTGTAAAGGTCGAGGAGCCGTCGCTGGCAGTCCACTGAAAGGTCTTTCAGCATCTGACAGTGGATGCCATCTGGCCCAGGAGCGGTATCAGAGCAAACGGCAAGGGCACTGTGAAATTCGCACTCACTGAATGGAGCATTGTAGGATTCAGAATGGTGGGTGCGAAAAGAAAGGCTCCGACGTTCCATCCGCTCTTTAATGGAGCGGAAGGCCAGTGGGTAATTGGAAGAAGCGGAACTAAGAGCAAAATGCTCTGCCAAGCTGTTGGCAATTTCGTCGGAGTCTGTACAAACTTCTCCATTCAGTGAGAGCGCAGGATTGCTGACAGGGGTCCGATAGCCGTAGAGGCGTCGGATCTTGGCCCAGACCTGCGATGGAGAGATATGGAGGCCAATGGCGGACACATACCGCTCCCAGCACTCCTGCTTGCTTTGGCGGACTAGGCGGCGGGCCCGCGCACGCAGCCGGTTGAAGGTGATGAGGTGGTCAATGCAGGGATGTCGCTTATGACGCTGGAGCACCCGCCGGCGATCTTTAATCGCTGCAGCGATCTCAGGCGACCACCAAGGCACAGTACGCCGCCGAGCGGACCCAGAAGAACAGGGAATGGCAGATTCGGCGGCAGTAACGGTGCCGGTGGTGACCGATTGAACCACTGCATCAATGTCATCACCAGAGAGAGGCTCAATAGCGGCAGTGGAGGAAAACAAGTCCCAGTCAGCCTTATTCATAGCCCACCTGCAAGGGCGCAGAGAAGACTGACGCTGTGGCAGTGACAGGTAGATCGGAAAGTGGTCACTACCACACAGGTCATCATGCACACTCCAGTCAACAGACGGTAAGAGGCTAGGGCTGCAAATCGAAAGGTCGATGGCAGAGTACGTGCCATGCGCCACGCTGAAGTGTGTGAAGGAACCATCATTTAAAAGTGAAAGATCGAGCTGTGCCAATAAATGCTCAATGGTGGCACCTCAACCTGTCGCCACCGACCCACCCCACAGAGGGTTATGGCGTTGAAGTCGCCCAGTAACAGGAAAGGGGGCGGCAATTGGGCTATAAGCGCAGCCAGGACATGCTGCGCAACATCATCATCCGGTGGAAGGTAAAGACTACAGACGGTAACAGCCTGTGGCGTCCACACCCGAACAGCGACAGCCTCTAGATGTGTTTGTAGAGGGACAGACTCGCTGTGAAGACAAAGGACATATATGCAGACGCTACCAGACACCCTTTCATAAGCTGCCCGGTTCTTATAATAACCCCGATAGACACGGAGGGCGGGGGTTCGAGTTGCTGGAAACCAAGTTTCCTGAAGAGCAATGCAGAAGAAAGGGTGAAGGCTGATAAGTTGTCGGAGCTCAGCTAGATGGTGGAAAAAACCGCTGCAGTTCCACTGGAGTATGAAATTGTCCATGGCTGAGAAGGCGTGAAGGGACTAGGAAGACAATTTACGCCGCTTGTTCACTCGCTGCCACCGATTCAGAACCCGCATGAGTGACATCCATGGCATCTGAGGGACCGGCGAGATCCAGGTTTTCAGCAGACGCCAGAATCTCGACCTCGTCCTCAGACGCTGAGCTTGTTGGTAGCGGTGGGACGGGTGCCACCGCAATGTCGGGATTCTTGGGAACCGTTTTACTTTTCAGCTTACTTCGCTCTGCCTTCGGTCGTTCAGGCTGGGAGAGCTTCACTGGGTCAGTCTCAGGGTCAGACGACGACCGTGAGGCCCGAAGACCAGGGACCGGTTGTTGTTTGAGCCACTTGCAGCTGTCTGCTCTTGTACCGGTCGGAACTTGCGAAGGGAGGTCCCCAAGGGACCCCTTCCTGGCAACAGGAGCCGAAGAAGTCTTACGCTTCTCCGGCTGGGTAGGGGGAACTGGTGTCCCTGATGGTTGGGTGGGCGTTGCTCCTGAAGTAGATGAGCAGGAGCAACAGGGAGTGTAGTACCCCCCACCATCAAAGAAAGGGGCAGGTGTGGTTCTCTGGCTCTGAGAGCTAACATTGTGTGGTGCAGCTATAGGAACTGTAACAGGAGCGACAGTGGCAGCATATGTGGACGTCATACGTACTGGATGCAGTCGTTCAAACTTACGCTTAGACTCAGTGTAGGTCAGCCTATCCAGGGTCTTGTATTCCATTATTTTCCGCTCCTTCTGGAGAATCTTACAGTCCGGCGAGCAAGGGGGATGGTGCTCCCCGCAGTTGACACAGATGGGAAGCGGGGCACATGGAGTATCAGGATGGGATGGTCGACCACAATCGCGACATATGAGGCTGGAAGCACAGTGAGAAGACATATGGCCGAACTTCCAACACTTGAAGCACCGCATTGGGGGAGGGATATAGGGCTTGACATCACAACGGTATACCATCACCTTGACCTTCTGAGGTAACGTGTCACCCTCGAAGGCCAAGATGAAGGCAACGGTGGCAACTTGGTGATCCCTCGGACCCCGGTGGACGCGCCGGACGAAATGGACCCCTCGTCGCTCTAAGTTGGCGCGCAGCTCGTCATCGGACTGTAGAAGGAGATCTCTGTGAAAAATAATTCCCTGGACCGTATTTAAGCTTTTATGTGAGGTGATAGTAACAGAAACATCCCCAGCTTCGTACAAGCGAGCAAGGCTCGTGACTGGGCAGAGGATGCTGTTTTTATTAAGACTGACCCTGACCGCATTTTGGACAAGCCCTCCACCTCCCCGAACTTGTCCTCTAAATGTTCGACAAAGAACTGAGGCTTCACAGACACAAACGATTCCCCAACAGCTCTGGTACAGACGAGATACCGGGGCGAATACCTTTCGTTCTCATTCATAGCCTTTCGTTCCTCCCATGGTGTGGCCAGGGAGGGGAACGATTTGGGGTCATACACATTAGCCTTAAAGTGAGCTTTGGAACGCTTAGAGACTGCTGACGGCTGGCCGCCAGCGAGAGATGATGTACCACGCTTCATTGCGGGTCATCCACCCTGATGCCACCTACTCCGACCAAGGGCCCTCCACACGGGCGCCACCCAGCCACAGCAAAGGCCACCTGGCAGGATGGCCATTGCCGGGAGTCCCGATGCCCCAGGGAGATGGGCATCTACTCCTCGGCATACGTGGGGAGTTAACGGCGCAGGCATCAGTAGAACGATCCCTATGTTGTCAGGGGGCTACAACCAAGAGGGTACACGGCAGCCCCACCACAACGGACTGGCTACCGTGCTGGATTTTGGGTGACATGTCGTCCATTGTTTTCATCTGTCCAGAAACTGGCACTGCTCATCGCATGGCGGAAAGTGCACGCAGGAACGGATCCATGCCCAAGAGATGGAGAGCGGGCAGGACTGCAATGCAACGACGAATAAGCTGGCGAAAGTTCTCAACGCAAGATGGACACAATGCACCAAGTAAGGCGCCCTTCCCCAATCGGCTCGCTCTTCGGAAGAATTTAGAAAAAAAGAATGGTTCAAATGGCTCTGAGCACTATGGGACTCAACTGCTGTGGTCATAAGTCCCTAGAAATTAGAACTACTTAAACCTAACTAACCTAAGGACAGCACACAACACCCAGCCATCACGAGGCAGAGAAAATCCCTGACCCCGCCGGGAATCGAACCCGGGAACCCGGGCGTGGGAAGCGAGAACGCTACCGCACGACCACGAGATGCGGGCTAGAATTTGGAAAGATGGAGGTCAAACCCGCAGAGGACCATCACATAAGGCCGAAATGTTTGAGACTCCTTTTAGTCGCCTCTTACCACAGGGAGGAATACCGCGGGCCTATTCTTACCGCCGAACCCGCAGGGGGGAGCGTGAGAAGTAAAATAGCTCTCCTCTCGACTCCACGGTAAGCTATGCTTTTGGTGCAAGATGACAGCTCGTAATAATTTGCTACGTTACATTTGGAACGTGCTGACCTCCGTGGCATTTCTGGAACCCTGACACCGAAAAATGCTAACGTCAGCGATGTTAGCCATGATTCATCCTGCCCTACTGATGACCTCAGTCCTTGACTTTCCCTTGGAAATTTTCTGAATAAGACTAAGGCTGCATAATGAGTACTGATTCTGCCCTATTAACACGAGCAGACCGGCATTGGTCCTATAGAGACCTCCGACACACTACTGCTAGAATAGGGGTAAGTTCTTTCACATGCTGTGTGTATATTCGAACTGACAAGCCATCAGGTCTACTGAACATTCCTCCGTTGAGCGATTTCAGTTACATTTCTATCCCTGTATCACTTCGATACGTGTAATTTTGTCGTTCGTACAACGTATTGGAGGAGGAACTACAGTACAATCTTCCTCTGTGGAACAATTTTGGAAAATGGCGTTTAGTATTTCGGTGTTTCCTGTGTCATCCGCTATTTCAGCACCATTATTGTCACAGATTGTCTGTGCAGATAGGTTCAATCCCTTTGCTGATTTAACGTAAGACCAGAACTTCTTAGGAATTTCTGTTAATTTGGTAGATAGAATGTTACGTTCGTATCAGGTGAACTCTCCACGCGAGGCCCTCATTACGTTAATTTTGACTTTGTTTAGTATTTGTCTGCGAGGCTTGAAGTACTTTAACATTTGCATTGAAGTTCGTTTTTTATTTTGTAGCAGCTTCTAATACGTTTGTCGAGCCACATTTGGTATTTTCCATCAGTCACAATTTTGCTCGGCACATACCTGTCTAAAACGTATTGTATGATGCTCTTTAACATTGAACATTAGTTTACCTTCCATTGTTAGTGCTGGAGAAGAAATGTTCGTGGTGACCTGTCATTTAATCTGAAACCTGCCTCATTTCGCCCTTTCTAATCAAAAAGATTTCCCTAACATCCTTGTGCTCCTATTTACAGTCGTGTTCAGTGATGAAGAGGCTTATTAACAATGATTGTCTGTTTAACGCTAATGGAGCGGTAAAGTTCGTGTCTGTTTGTCAAGAGAAAGTTTTAGACGTTATTGTCACGAGTCAGGTCTCTGATTAACTGATGAAAATAATTTTCGGATATAACTATACTCAACAGCGGAGGTCTATGAAGCTCCATCCAAGGTGTCACAGAATCGTCGTATCTCCTGATTTATGGCCTCCACCCGGCTCCGAACTAGAAGCCTGCGATCGGTTCTCGGAATGATTCTGCAAAACGATAGCTCTGTTTCCTGTCTGTTAGCGAGTACAGCTGTCTTCACCAAACCAGCCATTTGCCGGTAGAAGCCGAGGATTGCTCTGAGCCCAGGCAGCAGGCGTCATTTGTGCCGGCGTGAGCAACGTTTTTCAACCACATGCACACAGTATGCTCAGTCGCTGCCGGCAGAGCTTTCTCCAGCAAACAAACAGAGAGGACACCGGCCTTCTTTCCGGACCTCCCCGTTGTTTCCCTTAGGGGTGCCGTCAACTCCCAATGACATGCAGTCCCACCCTCTGCGCTTATCCAGACCTCTCAGGAAGATCGGCATGGTCTTAACAGGAGAGTAATCCTGTGCTGTTTCAAATATACTCTGAGTGGGGGTGCAATACTTCAGACCTGTTTTTGAGATGTAAGGGGACAGCAACCACTTTTGCCTTCCGGCCAGAGGTCTCGATCCTGCCAGTGTTCGCCAATCACCGTGAGGCAGGTGTCGACCGGCAGGGACGTGCGAATCGGAAGGTGCGGCGGCGACGGGGCTCACAGGCTGCGCTATGGGCTCCAGAGGTACCAAAGCATTCGTTTCATATGTCCCACCGCCAGTCCAGGATAGCTGCCTGCAGCCTGTTCAAATGTGTGTGAATTCCCAAGGGACCAGATTGCTGAGGTCATCGGTCCCTAGACTTGCACACTACTTAAACTAACCTATGCTAAGACTAACACACACATCCATGCCCGAGGGAGGACTCCAACCTCCGTCGACAGGGGCCGCGCAATCCGTGGCATGGCGCCCCAAACCGCGCGGCCATTCCACACGACTGCAGCCTGTCAACGGTGGCCGCACGGCTTCCGGCTGTTTACGGACGGTGACCGGTTCTTCCTGTACCCATACACAACGGATAAGTCCCTAGCCGTCACTGACCAGTTTTTGTCTATATCACAAGTAGTGTAACACTGACCCAAGAATTCTCCAAGTGTCACCTAAGTTCTGCCGCTACGCTACTGTTAGTCTATACTACCCAGGAAAGTTGCCCAAGACCATGATAATGCACTAAAATTTACACAAAAATGTTGAAGTAGGTTAGTAAACACTAGTAAATACAGTAAATTCACTTCTCCGCACACACTTCAGTACGACTGAAATACAGAAAGTAAATTAATTAGTGTGTTAGGCAACTCTTACAACTACAGGCGCGTCCTCTCGACCCCGCAAATGGCATTACACCATTCAAACACTGATCCAATGGTCACGAAATTGAAACTGGGTCACGTGACGTGTTTCTGGCGTCGGACAACTAAACGAGAAAGTCGCCTAACACAAACATATGCACTAAAATTTATTCAAAATGCTTTGAGCAGGTTAGTAAATAGTAGAGAGTTTCGAGCCCACACGGAAGCTTACAAGTAATCGCTCTTTCCGCAACTCATATGCAACTGGTACAGGAAAATGGATAAGTGACAATGGTTCACAAAATACTCTCTGCTTGCGGAGTATATACACTACTGGCCATTAAAATTGCTACACCAAGAAGAAATGCAGATGATAAGCAGGTATTCATTGGACAAATGTATTATACTAGACCTGACATGTGATTACATTTACACGCAATTTCGGTGCATAGATCCTGAGAAATCAGTACCCAGAAGAACCACCTCTAGCCGTAATAACGGCCTTGATACGCCTGGGCATTGAGTCAAACAGAGTTTGGATGGTGTTTGCAGGTGCAGTTGCCCATGCAGCTTCAACACGATACCGCAGTTCATCAAGAGTAGTGATTGGCGTATTGTGACGAGTCACTTGCTCGGCCACCATTGACCAAATGTTTTCAGGTGGTGACAGATCTGGAAATGTGCTAGCCAGGGCAGCAGTCGAACATTGTTTGTGTCCAGAAAGGCCCGTACAGGACCTGGAACATGCGGTCGTGCATTATCCTGGCGAAATGTAGGGTTTCGCAGGAATCGAATAGAGGGTAGAGCCACGGGTCGTAACACATCCGAAATGTAACGTCCACTGTTCAAAGTGCCGTCAATGCGAACAAGAGGTGACCTAGAAGTGTAACCAATGACAGCCCATTCCATCACGCCGGGTGATACGACGGTATCGCGATGACGAATACACGCTTCCAATGTATACGTTCACCGCGATGTCGCCAAACACGGATGCGACAATTATGATGCTGTAAACAGAACCTGGATTCATCCGAAAAAATGACGTTTTTCCATTCGTGCACCCAGGTTCGTCGTCGAGTACACCGTCGCAGGCGCTCCTGTCTGTGATGCAGCGTCAAGGGTAACCGCAGCCACTGTGTCCGAGCTGATAGTCCATGCTGCTGCAAACGTCGTCGAACTGTTCGTGCAGATGGTTCGTGTCTTGCAATTGTCCCCATCTGTTGACTCAGGGATCGAGACGTGGCTGCACCATCCGTTACAGCCATGCGGATAAGATGTCTGTCATCTCGACTACCAGTGATACGAGGTCGTTGGGATCCAGCACGGCGTTCCGTATTACCCTACTGAACCCACAGATTTCATATTCTGCTAACAGTGATTGGATCTCAACCAACGCGAGTAGCAATGTCGCGATACGATAAACCGCAATCACGATAGGCTACAATCCGACCTTTATCAAAATCGGAAACGTGACGGTACGCATTTCTCCTCCTTACATGAGGCATCACAACAACGTTTCACCACGCAACGCCGGTCAACTGCTGTTTGTGTATGAGAAATCGGTTGGAAACTTTCCTCATGTTAGCACATTGTAGGTGTCGCCACCTGCGCCAACCATGTGTGAATGCTCTGAAAAGCTAATCATTTGCATATCACATCATCATCTTCCAATCGGTTAAATTTCGCGTCTGTAGCACGTTATCTTCGTGGTGTAGCAATTTTAATGCCCAGTAGTGTATGTAGATGTAGACGCAGGCAGAGATTTTGAACAATGGTCTCCCTTACCTGCTTCCATGGAAATCTTGTGTGACATATCTACAAATATCATAGCTGGATGCTCTACTCCCTCGCTACACTAGCAAACATTTGATTTCTCAACATTTAAACAGGATACATTAAATGTAGTTTTATCAGAAATATCACGTACCTAAGAGGGGTCCGTGTTGTCAACATGTATTGTCAATCTTGGTGTAACTTGCAACAGGAACATTCTTCTTGTAGCAAGAACTTATCGTGTATGCAAATGGAAATTTGAAGATCTGACTTGAAACACGAACCTGTGAGAGGAACTAGAGAACTCAGTTTTAAATTGAAATTAACGTATTGCAGGAAACAATCTCATGGAATCGCGTTATGTACACCTTCGCATCAAATTGCTATACGAGCAGACTTCGCAGAAAACATTTTTCTGAAAACTTTCAAACAGATTGAGTAACTGTGACATTAACGTTGGAATGCACACGATCGACAAAATGTATGTCCTGGCAGTCGATACAGTAACTTCAATGTAAGTCTTCTAAAAGACTACGATTCTTTACCTTTAAATATGGTAGAAACGGCAGCTGATCATTGGACGTGAAGACAAACGTTTCAGCACAATTGAATGCTGCGTTTACCTCAGCTGTGATCCACGGTTACTAACTATTCAAATACAAACACTTCTGGCAAAACATTCTTTAGAATTCTAGTGCAGATGTCTCAAACACATATATCATAGTTATAGTTTGTTGACGTTTGTAAGTCTGAAGTCACGGGCACTGTGACAACTAACTCCACACAACACTAGCGGCACAGTTCACTGAATTCAAAGGTACGGTAGCTCAACAACCAATATTAGACAGCAACAGTCGGAAAACGCTATTATAAGATCCATTCGGAAAAACGTAGCTGAAGAAAGCTAATAATAACCAACAGATATTTCGCAATAGTGTGCAACTTATACCATTTATTGTCGTCATTAAAGTCTCATCAATCTGTCTTCTGTATGCCGAAGGTCGCTTGGCACAGTAGGTAAATTCGGTAATGTCGTTATGACGCTTTTCTGAAGTTTCTCATGTCGCAGTATAACTCACAAATTATCCTTAAAATCAGTTACAGAATGAACCACTCACATCCCGCTCACTTGTCGAAAAAATTATTTCTCGATCAATCATGTACAGCGAACCAGCCATTTGAAATATTTCACTGGAATTTATGTACATTGCTAAACTTATTTCAGTTTCGCTGATTATCAGTGTCATGGGATCCTTGACTATTGTTCTGCATTTGAGACCATTTCCGTTTTTCGTCTTGTTATCCACCTCAAGAGGAACATACAGTGTGTAGCCCAGTTATTTAGTTCCACACATTGCTTTCAGTAAAAGGAAAAAAAATCTTATAGGCTCTTCTTACGGTAATCCAATGGATTGGGCTATTTCCTTTCCTAGTTGATGAATACAGTTCGCTGGTGAGCGAGGGAGAACAATGTGGCCAGGCCTCGGGTTTGCGACCCATGACCCCGAAACCCCTTGGCAGACTGCTATTTTCCTTATTCAAATAATAAATGATAATAGTAATAATAATAAACCGCATGCTCGGAAAACCAGAGGACGCGGAATCGAATCTCGATTGGACCATATATTTTTTACTAAAAACAAAAAGTGAATTGATGATAGAAAATTTTAAAAATGAAAAATCGATAAAAAATAAGTCGATAGAGCACTTTCACGCGAAAGACGAAGGTTCCTGGTTAGAATCTCAGTTCCGCACATGGTCTTAATCTGCCAAAAGTTTCTTTTATATATATATATAATATATATAACGAATGAAGAGATACTGGGCCACTCGGAAGGGGAAAATACCAAAGAAGAGGACCAGAAATGATTGACTGAAGTGGTCCAATGAGGCCGTAAAAGCAGAAGAAGAAGAATATATATATATATATATATATATATATATATATATATATATATATATATATATATATATATATATATACTCCTGGAAATGGAAAAAAGAACACATTGACACCAGTGTGTCAGACCCACCATACTTGCTCCGGACACTGCGAGAGGGCTGTACAAGCAATGATCACACGCACGGCACAGCGGACACACCAGGAACCGCGGTGTTGGCCGTCGAATGGCGCTAGCTGCGCAGCATTTGTGCACCGCCGCCGTCAGTGTCAGCCAGTTTGCCGTGACATACGGAGCTCCATCGCAGTCTTTAACACTGGTAGCATGCCGCGACAGCGTGGACGTGAACCGTATGTGCAGTTGACGGGCATGCGGGAGGCCGGGTGGACGTACCGCCGAATTGCTCAACACGTGGGGCGTGAGGTCTCCACAGTACATCGATGTTGTCGCCAGTGGTCGGCGGAAGGTGCACGTGCCCGTCGACCTGGGACCGGACCGCAGCGACGCACGGATGCACGCCAAGACCGTAGGATCCTACGCAGTGCCGTAGGGGACCGCACCGCCACTTCCCAGCAAATTAGGGACACTGTTGCTCCTGGGGTATCGGCGAGGACCATTCGCAACCGTCTCCATGAAGCTGGGCTACGGTCCCGCACACCGTTAGGCCGTCTTCCGCTCACGCCCCAACATCGTGCAGCCCGCCTCCAGTGGTGTCGCGACAGGCGTGAATGGAGGGACGAATGGAGACGTGTCGTCTTCAGCGATGAGAGTCGCTTCTGCCTTGGTGCCAATGATGGTCGTATGCGTGTTTGGCGCCGTGCAGGTGAGCGCCACAATCAGGACTGCATACGACCGAGGCACACAGGGCCAACACCCGGCATCATGGTGTGGGGAGCGATCTCCTACACTGGCCGTACACCACTGGTGATCGTCGAGGGGACACTGAATAGTGCACGGTACATCCAAACCGTCATCGAACCCATCGTTCTACCATTCCTAGACCGGCAAGGGAACTTGCTGTTCGAACAGGACAATGCACGTCCGCATGTATCCCGTGCCACCCAACGTGCTCTAGAAGGTGTAAGTCAACTACCCTGGCCAGCAAGATCTCCGGATCTGTCCCCCATTGAGCATGTTTGGGACTGGATGAAGCGTCGTCTCATGCGGTCTGCACGTCCAGCACGAACGCTGGTCCAACTGAGGCGCCAGGTGGAAATGGCATGGCAAGCCGTTCCACAGGACTACATCCAGCATCTCTACGATCGTCTCCATGGGAGAATAGCAGCCTGCATTGCTGCGAAAGGTGGATATACACTGTACTAGTGCCGACATTGTGCATGCTCTGTTGCCTGTGTCTATGTGCCTGTGGTTGTGTCAGTGTGATCATGTGATGTATCTGACCCCAGGAATGTGTCAATAAAGTTTCCCCTTCCTGGGACAATGAATTCACGGTGTTCTTATTTCAATTTCCAGGAGTGTATGTAAGGTGGCTTTAAGGTGCAGATCGAGAGATTTATGTGAGGTTTCAGTTTTCCTCTAAAGCTTAACAGCTTGGTCTTTATGTGTTGCTTCGCTCCAGAAACTTTTGTGCAGTTTCTAATAGCGTGTGATCTCTTTTATCAGGGTTTCTGCTGAAGAGACTAATACGTAAATGTCAGCTGTGTACGGTGTGCAAGGCAGTTTCACGTTCTCTGTATTTCATAGATGATGTTATAGAATGACTACCAGGCACTCGTTTCGGTTGTGATCGGATACGTGTAGCGTAAGGATTGAAAATATTGACTTCATTGCCCATAAGTCCATTTATTAAATGAGTTTGCTTTAAGTCATTTAGTAACGTTAATAAAGCTATGGTCTAAGGTGTCTGTAGTAATCAACTTTTCATGCAACCGGAAGGTTTTTCGAGGTCGTTGACCACTAGCCTGCGTTTGGTTTTTAATGTAGCTGCCGAAATCCCTAGTATATCATCGGACTCGTATATTCCGAAGATCATTCAGAATTTGACAAATTTTCCATATGGCGCAGGTGAGACACTCTGCTTTCCTTCTAAAGTCGTGTACTTAAATATTCTTCTGTGCTTCAAAAATCTCTGTCTTCCAATGTTGTTTTCTATATCGTTAGCTACACTGTCACTGAAACGTGCATCCGTATTTACATATTTTTTTGTTTTTTGTAGATCACAGCAGTAAGGAAAGAAATGTGGTAACGTTTAGTGGAGTTTTCTCAATAAATTTCCATTTCGATGAGCAACCTCCTCACGATGGGAAACCTAACAGAATAATAATGTTATTATTAGCCGACAAAAACATGAAAATATTTGCTTTAGCATTCAATGGAATGAATAAACTAAAATAATAGCTGGTCATTGACTGGGTTCGTTGCTTCACGTTTCCCATTACAAGCATCAACAAATTTGAAACGACTATGTTTTAATCGTACTTTCATGTGAATATACTTTCATATACTCCTTTTACAACGCTAAGGGGAACATTTGCAAGATGAACACGAAACATATTTTGGTAGGTTATGCCTGAGTAGAAACAGAGGAATATAAATCAATGCAAACCCCGGCACTAGATGGGCTACGACCACTGTGGAGTTAAAGCGACCAGTATACAGCAGGAGGGTATTGGAGCGTTAACCCAACAGATTGAGGGTCGGAGGGTAGCGACCTAAATAACGGCAGAGCGGCGGTCCAGCACCGTCCCCAACGCGGACCGCATCGCCACGGAGGCGGTGTATTGCCCGCGCTACGTGCCGGGCAGCCGGGACAGCTTGTAATTAGCTCACGTACGGGCGAGCTTCTCATAAGCTAACTTCGTTAGTGGAAACGGTTGTTTCGGTCTGCAGAGCATTGTGAAAGCCTGCACCGCTCCACCTGCCGTCCCACTGTGTCGGAAGCGTTTTTGGAGTGAAGTTTCATGGCGGGGAAAACTACTAAAAGAAGAAATAGGGTGCAACGATGCCGTAGTAACTTAAGTGGGTTTCGGTTGCTATAAAGATTAATAGTATGCCACAACAAAGAAATGATTACTGGTTGCCCAGAGTCTTTTACCAGACAATTTGTAGTCTGGTAGAGTGTTTCTCGAGGTATAGAAAACGTTTCAGTAGGGAGGAGCATAGATAGATATGGTATCATATAAATTTGTGAATAATTTTCTGTGGTTGAAGAATTATAAATGTTTAGATATTATATGTAACGAAACTGGCACAATTAATGTCAAGAGCACTGGAATAACTTCTAAAGAACGTTGTTGATACAGAAACGTATGAAAGTATAAATTTGCCAAAAATCTCACCAATTGATCCAACAAACTTCTCATCTCTCTTTCCAAGAGTCCACGTAGGATCTGAGGACTTCTGAAGTAATTTTATGAGACTGATGTGAATACAGTTATCTGCGATCAGTCACTCACGAAATGTTTATTTTCATAAACTAGCTTTCGACATTTTCCAAGCTCGTAATCAGATTCTTTAAGAAGATACAGATTTATTTTCGTATCGTGATGGTGGGTACTGGCCTTGTGATGAGAAGGGATGATACGCTTTAATTTATCGCCATGAGTGATAGCTGTATGGCGAATTGTGTCGGAAACAAATTTATTTGATTACTACGTTATTACTGACGATATTGTAGCTAAAATCCACTAGGCAGCTTCCACTTTGGTTGCCAAAACTTGAAGTTGTCACATGAACATTAACTGCAAATGTCGTGCTCACATCTGCAGTATCTCCAGAAATTTGATTCGATACAGTTAGTCGTATAACTTTCACTCATGGCGATGAATTAAAGTGTGTCGCATTTTCTACATCTACGTGATTACTCTGATATTTACAATAAAGTGCCTTGCAGACGTTTCAATGAAGCACCTTCAAGCTGCCTGTCTACCGTTCCACTCTCTAACTGCGCGCGTGAAAAACGAGCACTTAAATATATCTGTGCGAGCCCTGATTTCTCTTGCCTATTGGCAAAGGACACTGCAGCAGAAAAAATGTCTGTCGTGATGTATGTGCCACACCCACCTTGTAAAATCGACAAGTATGCAGGATGTATTGGAGCTGCCGTGGAATCTGTTGCATGTGAGTCAATAAAGGGTGCTGTAAACGAAGCTGTTGAAAAAAATGACGGTATGGCTGACATACCAGTAGCTTTTGATGGCACTTGGCAGAAGCGCTGCTACATTCTAAGGATTCTGTTGCTATGGTGACCAGTGTGGATACTGGAAAGGTAATAGATTTCCACATTTTAACCAAACATTGTTATGAGTATAAATCAGGGAATGAAGGGCATATCTGTGTCAGAAATTATGAAGGAACAAATGGTAGTACGGAGGCCTGCAGCTACTGAAATTTTTAGTCGGTCTGTGAACGAAAGGGGAATGTGTTACACTAAGTTCGTAGGTAATGGAGACTCAATGGCATATAACAATGTAGTAGCCGCTCAGCGTCATGGTGAGGAGATTATCGCAAAACTGGAATGTGTTAGTCACGTCCAGGAGAGTATGGGCACCAGGTTGAGGAAGTTGAAAAAAAGTCTCAGAGACCAGAAACACTCTGATGGTAAAACCAAAGAGGCAGGCTGACAGACAAAATGATTGATAAACTACGGCAGTATTATGGGATTCCCATTAGAAATAATACTGAGGATTTGTTGAAAATGGGCTACCTTCTTCCACAGATTGTCAACTGATGAAAAAAACCTTTGCCCTCTTGGACCTGACTCATGGTGCAATTACTGCGACGCCCAGTATTCAAACAGTTCATACAGCCATAAACATTCCATCCCAGCAGCAGTCATTGATAGCATAATACCTATATACAGAGATCTGGTAAATCGTGAATTACTGAAGAAGTGCCTGCATGGTCAGATTCAAAATCTCAATGAGTCCCTCAATAATCTTATATGGACTCGCTTACCAAAAAATGTTTTTGTTCGAATGAAGACACTAAAGAGAGGGGTCAGTGATGCTGTTATTGCTTTTAATGATGGCAACATTGGTAGGGTGAAAGTACTACAGCATATGGGAATTAATCCTGGAGCAAACTGCACCAGAGAACTTAAACGGATGAACAAGGTTCGCATTGATAAAGCAGAGTATGCAGCACAGTTGGCCACTAAGGAGTGCAGAAAGAAGAAAAGAAGAAAAAACTTGGAAAAAGATCAAGAGGGTGATCTACAGTATGACGCAGAGTGCTTCTGCGTGACTAAAAACAAAAAAAAAAAGAATATATTTAGGTACAGCCTTCTGAAGTTTTAGAAGCCGTTCTAGAAAATTTACGTTTTCTGTTGCATTTTTTCTAAATCGCAGAAACCACTTCGAGTAGAGCATTTAAATTTTCAGGGAGCAATAACATACATATCCTGAGCCTACTGAACTAAAAGAAGAACATAATGTTATGTGTAATTAAAATTATTCAGGATAACGTACAAAAAAGCAAACAAATTTAAAAAATGTATTTCCGTAAGCAGTGGCTGAAATGCAATTATTGTAGTTCAGTAGACGCAGAACATAAAGTTTAATGTCCTGTCAAAGATGAATGTCAGTGGCTACAGTGGTTCGTGAAATACAGGGAAGGCAAGTCACCAAATTTAACATTGTCAATATAGGGCGTTCCAACTCCCCTTAAGTGAATATAAATCGAGATTACTACGATCTCTCACTAATGAAATATTTGTTTCCATAAACTAATTCTCAAACATTCTCAGGCTCATATTCAGATAAGGCTTGCAGAGGCTAATTATTTATGTGATGCTGCGTACTGGTTCTGTCTCCAAGTCGTACGTAAAGCACACCAGTGGCAAGACGCAACCAATACCTTCACTGCGCGATAACAACGGTGAAGTCACTGATGACAGTGCCACTAAAGCATAGTTATTAAACACGGTTTTTCAAAACTCCTTCACCATAGAAGACGAAGTAAATATTCCTGAACTCCAATCAGGAACAACTGTCAAGATGAGAAACATAGAAGCAGATATCCTCGGTGTAGGAAAGAAGCTTAAATCACATAATAAAGGCAATGCCTCCGGTCCAGATTGTATATCAGTCAGGTTCCTCTCAGAGTATGCTGATAAAATAGCTCCATATTTAGATATTATATACAACCACTCACTCACAGAAAGTTCCGTACCTAGACTGGAAAATTGCTCAAGTCACACCAATACCCAAAACGGGAAGTAGGAGTAATCCGCTGAATTACAGGCCTATATCACTAACCTCGGTTTGCAGTAGGGTTTTAGAACATATACTGTATTCGAACACTATAAAGTACCTCGAAGAAAACGATTTGACATATAGCACTGATTCAGAAAATATCGTTCATGCGAAACAAGTAGTTCATTATGCTCATGAAGTAACGAGTTCTATCGACAGGGGATGTCAAATTGATTCCATATTTTTAAGATTTCCAGAAGGCTTTCGACACCGTTCCTCACAAGCGTCTTCTAACCATGAAATATCGCCTCATCTGTGCGACTGGATTCGTGATTTACAATCAGAAAGTCACACTTCGGAGTAATAGACAGAAAGTCATCGAGTAAAACAAAAGCAATATCCGGCGTTCCCCAAGGAAGTGTTAAAGGCCCTCAATTGTTCCTGATCTATATTAACGACATAGGAGGTAATCTGAGTAGCAGTCTTAGATTGTTTGCAGATGATGCTGTCATTTGCCGTCATCAGATGACTAAAACGAATTGCAAAATGACTTAGGTAAGATATCTGTATGGTGCGAAAAGTGGCAACTGACCCTGAATAAAGAAACGTGTGTAGTTATTCGCGTGAGTACTAAATTTCGATTACGCGATAAGTCACACAAATCTGAAGGCTGTCAATTCAACTAAGAACTTAGGGATTACTATCACAAATAACCTAAATTGGAATGATCTCATAGATAATGTTGTGGGTGGAGCAAACCAAAGACTGCGATTCATTGGCAGAACACTTGAGAAGTTGCAACAGGTCTACTAAAGAGACTTTTTGCACCACGCTGTCCACCCAATTCGGAGTATTGCTGTGGGATATGGGATCCGCATCAGGTGAGACTGACGGATGACATCAAAAAAGTACGAAGAATGGCAGGTCGTTTTGTATTATCGTGAAATAGAGGAGATAGTGCCACAGACATGATACATGAACTGGAGTGGCAATCTTTAAAACAAAGGCGTTTTTCCTTGCGAAGTGATCTTCTCATGAAATTTCATTCACCAGTTTTCTCCTCCGATTGCGAAAACATGCTGTTGGCACCCAGCTATATAGGGAGCTCAAAATAATTGTCTTTACACTTATCAGAATTCCAAAATGAATTAATGTATTTACAATTGCCGCAATGAGAAGTTTCCTGGCTAGTCCATTTGATACCTAACTGTCTTCATGTAAACTTATTGGCCTCCACATATTTTACAACACACACATTCACCTAACACCCTTGTTGGGATGTGTGAATCTATCAGAATACAACCTAACCAACCATTTACATCACTTTCGTTTGGAGAAAACTGTGTACCATAACGTTATATTTTAATCTTCGAAGCACTAATGGGTGTTTCTCTAGATACTGACGAGTTTGCCTGTATTACATTGTAACTTCACACGCCACGTGTTGAACACAATGTTTCCCTTTACTCCAAAATCTATTATATTGAAACCCACGTTTCTTAAAAACACTTAGTTTTGGCGTCATACTTTACTTTTTGAGAGATTTACCGATCTATGCGACGCTTTTCCTCGGAAAAAACGTTAGCACTTCGACATACAATGCATGTTTATACTATGAAACGATACGATACTGTTTCTGACAGTGTTACCAGTACAAACACGTAATTTAACCTTTATAACATAGCAATGCACAGCCTTCTATACAAAAAAATACCGATTTTATTAGATATTGAAGTAATGCATGTAAAAAATTTAACCTTTTTTACCGGTCTAGATTATATTTAAAAAAGTAAAATAATATTCTTTCCATGTGAGCTTATAGGCGATATATATGTCATTTTATTCGGATAACTGCAAATTTTAAAATGAGATAAAAATCCGAAAATGTAAAAAAAATGTTTTTCCTTTCTACTCCCCTTAACACAAGGTCACAAGTTCTACGATGTCCATCATCATGGATGAACTTAACATTATATAAACTGTTCATAGTTCCAGGGATTGCTGTTTTTCATTTTCTCTGTGGCATTTGCACTTCATACATCCCAGCATACAAAAATCTGACTGAACAAGCTCTGGTGACGTTGGTAGCTGGCTTCTTGACCAGAGAAAGTTAGATATACACTATCTGAAGGATAGACTCCACAAGTCGTTTATCTTGGTGCAAGAACACGTCCACTCTAGCAATAAAAAAAAGCGAAAGATTTTCTGCGCATACTGTATGTTGCAGTGAAATTTGTTTCAGACATCACAGTGGGTGCCGCTTAATATAGCCACTTATTTTTAAGATCGATATTTGTGAAATGGTGGATTTATTGTACTGTCCAGCTGAGACACTATGTTAATTAAAGTCAGTCACTATAAATTTCCAGTTGAGTGTGGTATTTGCATTTTTGAATTAACCCTAGCATTACCAACGTATTTTTTGTTACATGTAATACCAACGGGGGGGCCTCAAAGGCCCATAAAGAATACCACAATTTATTTTATCATAAATCAAGTTTATTTACTTCTGATACCTCTAATAACAATTCAAAATGCTTAGACATAGTTTTTGTATACTGGATAATAAAAGATGTTATTATAATAGGAATAAAATGAACAAATCACGAGATTCAGTTTATATATTTTTTGGAATAATGTTTCAAAATAGTGTTTTCTTATAAAAACGACTTTTTTAATTCGATACACTACATGAAGCAAACAAAATTTACTGTCTCATTCTGCAACGCATTTTTCACACAACACTGTCTTCCTGCAGTGTTTCCCACAGACGTGTTTGTGGCACTGAGAGCAGGTAACAGTTGACTTTCCCAGCTTGTTGTACTTGATCTTTTTAGATGCAGCTTCTTGGCAGCATAGGTGGCACCGTCAACGTGTTCCTGGTTCTGCAGATGAGGATGATGGTTCTACAGAGCAGCTGAACTTCCGTTGTGTGATGCTTTCCATTGCCATTATTACTGGCTTCTGAAGTCCATACAAATTTTGTGCCCGTTTATCTACTTGAGATCTTATTAGTTCGAGACCTAAGTTAGTGATAAAAACTCTTCTGCGGTTTAGCAAATTCTTTTTCCAATTCGGAAAGTTGAGGAGGAAGAGTGAATATGCATTTATTGCTGCTATGTCAATGAGTGTGTAGAAGAGGGACAAAGGCCATCTTCTTGTTCCTCTCTTTGTGCTGTAGTGTCTTGCCATCTGGTCTATGGTGTCCACGCCTCCCTTTGTAGAATTATAAAAAAGATTTATGTTAGTCTTTTTTGAGTCTTCATTCAACACCCCTTCTGAGTGATAAGTTGAAAGCATCAACAGCAGTCGTTTTGGCTTCTCGCGGACTAGCGTTGATGCAAGAGTAACTGGTGGCCTCTGTGTCTGAGGGTCAGTATAAGCAAAGATGGAAGAGTGTAAACTGCGGCCAGTTGTAGTCTTCAGCTCTTCAGGTATGTGTCGTTTGTTAGACTGTAGGGTGCCATCAAGTGTGAGGTGAAAATCATTCCATAGAGTCTCAGCAAGCTCCACTGAAGTATAGTACCGATCTGTGGTAACATTACGGCCTGATTTTTCAATAGGTTTTATTAGTCTCTTTACAATTTCCATCGGTCCATTTGAATGCTGTGTATTTCCTGACTTGCCTGTATAGATGTCCATGCTGATCACATATCTAGTCTCAGAATCAGACAGCATTCGAATTAGAATGCCGTATTTTCCAGGTTTTTCTTTTAGAAACACCTTGAATGGACAGCGACCACGGAACAAAGACAACATCTCATCCACTGTTGTATGTAGACCAGGAATGAAATACAATGGAAGTGAAGAATTGAAGCTTTCAAAAATTTCCCTCATTGGAGCAAACTTGTCAGTCTGGCGACGAATTTCTCTTGTGTTCTTATCATCAAACCTCAATATTTTAGTCAATTCGAAAAATCGGGTCCGACTCATTGATCCATAGTACACTTGTCGACCCTGAAGCAAAGACCATAAATCTTGGACAGGTATCTTATTGTCATGATTTGAACCCATGATTAGCAAGAGTCCTATATAACAAAATAACTCATCTTCATCTGTGTGCTGAATACCTAGTCGAGAAGCCTCTTCATTTGAGTGTAGTTTTATTAGATTCATAATTTGAGGTGTAAAAAAGAGCTCTATAGCCTCTTTCGGAGACGCAATTCTTCCTTTTTGTCCTAGCCCCATTCTTTCTCGCACTATATTTTGTACAGAACGCCGATATTGTCGAGATGGCTTCGTAATATACTCTCGTCCACTTTTTGCAATGAATTTATCACATTCCGTATCATTATCATCTGGTGGATTGGCTTCAACCTCATCTTCATTCTCAGACGATGAATCAGTTCTAATTTCTTCCACATCATCATCCACTTCACTTTCCTCTAAATCTGATTCGTTCAAAACTTCTTCTAGCACTCTTTCAATGGAACTATCACGTAAACGATGTCTACTCATGTTGCTGGTTCAACAGCAGCAGAAACACTGAAAATAACAATGGTCCGCTTCATAATAATATGTCTGAAGGCAACAATGCCAAAATTCGTTTCATGGTAAGAATTTGAAACGAGAGACTCAACCTCGTAAATCTTTCCTTGCTATTACCAACGGGTGGGCTTCTAAGGCCCACAGAGAATTAAATCAAGTAAATGAATTTTAATTACATTTTTATTCCGAAATTCTGTAATGACTCAATAGTACATTCAATAACGAACAATTACCTTTGCTTTCAAGTTCATATATCAAAGGGTGTGGATACAACATAGAAAAACTGAGTCAGTGGGCCTACGAGGCCCCCCCGTTGGTAATGCTAGGGTTAATTGCACAGTTTACAGGCTATATCAAAGTATTTTTTTACATGCAAACATTTGGGGTTACGGTGTACCACGACTGCCACTGATATCGACATCAGATCAAACAACAAGTTTACTGTTTGCAGACACTTTTTATTCACTTCTACAATGCGTTTCAAAGGTTTATATCCCCCAAATCAAGCGTATTTGTGTCTATTAATGTGGCATCAATGTGTTGTGCTACCTGTGGTAGCGTCTAGTGAAGAAAAACAAACGCTAGCCTCTATCAGAACGTGGTTGTATGGATGTCTTTGAAGATTGAACGTAAATATAAATGTGAAAGTAAAATAACTAAAATAGAACATCTCCAGTAGTCACTGGCTCTGTGGTAATACCGTAACACTACAATCAATATTGTTAATAACTTGTACTGATTAATTCTACATAATGTCAAGTGTTTATTCTTTATTATGAAATGTCTTTGATCTACCGTAAAGTATTGGAAAGGTAGTGTGACATGTTTACTCTTTGCAAGTCCTTTGTATTATTTGAAGGGAAGTGGTATTTAATTATGTATATTTGTGTTGACTTTTTAATATGTTCGAATAATGAGATTTTTAAAAATATGTTTGCTGGCAACTACTGGTTCATGTATACAATACGAAGAGAAGCCCAAAGTAGTTCCCTTCTGCAACGGAAGTGAGTTGGCGCGCTAGGAAAAGGGGGATGTGGCGCTCAGTCTGGGCGGCAAGTCAGAGAGCTCAGTAGTCAGTCGGTTGAAGTAATTGACGATTAAACAGCGCAGGTGCAGAGTGATACTTACGGTACTGCAGCTGGAATGGAATGGCCTTGGATTTAAAATGCGGCTGTAAATTGGTGCTCTCGATTTGGTAAAAGCTCTAAAAATGATAATAAAAATGCCAAGAAGAAGTAAATAGAGCTAATTATTGCCAATGGAAAGACCATCTAGCCTCCACCACGATTGTGCAACCACTTCGTCTCACACATGAAAGGTTAGAACTGTATTACTGTATGAACCAGTAATGTTGTGTTTGGTTCTGTGAAAATATAATACTATAGGGTTATAATAATGTGTTAGAACAATGTGTCCATCCTATGTACTTATCCAAGTCGGATCCTCTTCTTTAAGTGATGAAATCCGAGAGTGTCCTTTGCATAAAAAGCATTAACAGTTTTACAGTGCATTTTATTGATGTGTGGTTAAGTTATGCCTGTACTCTTAATGTGCAGGGTAAAATTTACCTGTTTTTCATACATATAAAAGAGACTATATGTCTGAGTATTTTGAAACTTAACTAGAAAATAAACTTGAATATCAGTTTAGGAAAGAATATTACTTGGAAAACAAAAGCGTTCTAATGTTTGTTGCTTTAAAGTTGTTTCCAAAAACTACTTGTTTCATAAGTGGTATCATAAAACACATGGTCTTGAGGTTGTTTGAAGTAAACGTTTACTGGAGATTATCTCTGATTTTGTAGAGGTTTTGTCTGCGTAAAGAGTGTTAAAATAGTACAAAATTAATAGTCTCAAATGAAACAGTAATCCAATTATACCTTAATCTTACATAATTTTGAAAATATGTTTAGTTTTGTTGTTACAATGAAAGGGATAGTTTGCAGGACCACATTCCTTTTCCATCATAATAAAAAGGATAAATCAGATTAATAGGTTTCTGGTTAATAAATTTTGAAGTGATTACTGATAAGCAAAGGTAGAAGGTTTGTATGCTGTGTCTCATTATTGCTTTTGTATAGTGAACGTGTGTATCGATTGTACTTCACTATTATCATGTGCTATCTAGTCTTGTGTGGATTGTGAAGAGCAATTTCAGACTATATTAGTTGAAGGCAAAAGTAATGAGTAAATTAAACAAGAGAAAGGGCTCATTTGCAAATCCTGTGACTGCTTTACTGCTAAAGTGACAAATGCTGCTATTCACTGTGTAAGTTATCCTTTTGGGTGTGTTCATTGCACTTCACAGAGCAGTATTT
Organism: Schistocerca nitens; assembly: GCF_023898315.1. Taxonomy (NCBI): domain Eukaryota; kingdom Metazoa; phylum Arthropoda; class Insecta; order Orthoptera; family Acrididae; genus Schistocerca; species Schistocerca nitens. Next base: position 583,611,622 of record NC_064618.1, read on the forward strand.
AAAGAACGTTCGTTTTGAAATAGTAAAAATAAGTTCGTTATAAAAATGGCTCTGAGCACTATGGGACTCAACTGCTGTGGTCATAAGTCCCCTAGAACTTAGAACTACTTAAACCTAACTAACCTAAGGACAGCACACAACACCCAGCCATCACGAGGCAGAGAAAATCCCTGACCCCGCCGGGAATCGAACCCGGGAACCCGGGCGTGGGAAGCGAGAACGCTACCGCACGACCACGAGATGCGGGCCAATGCTTTTACATTATTATGCCTAATTAGGATGGCGACCGTATAACTATTTCGATTAACAGTAATCAGTTACTGTTCCTTTTTACAAAATTATTTTCTTTCTGTTAACTACCTACAGATATTCTCACGAAATTAAGGTTCGATACCAATTTTATATTAGGCAAACTCGGACCAATTTTCTAAACTCCTTCAGAGGGTAACATTTACTGCACGTTTAGGTCATATTTGGCAAATTTACCACCGCAGTAGTGTTATACGTGGCTGCCATGTGACAGAAGTAAACCTTGTCGTCACTAGGTTAAACTGCATGCCAGTATAACAAGCGAAGCAGTAGTGTTATAATACACCACATATACAATGCCACACAAAGATGGCTTCAAGGAACTAGTAAGTACAAAGAGCATCTAGCAATCATAGAGTAGGAATGTCTCTGGAGTGAGCATTCAGATGCGCAGAACAGATTTTGTGTTTTCAACATACATTGACAGAGTGATCATGTGTTATTGGGACGCAGCAGGTTTGTCCATAATGCGTCCGACTATTATTATATCACTACTACAGAGTAGTACAGACAGATTCCCTTAATAGGTACTGTTGATTTGGTATAGGCGTTTTGTAGACATCATAATAATTTCCACTTGATACCTGGGCTAAATGGGCTCTAAGTTTTGAAGAGCGAAATGATTGGGCATCACGTAACGGCACCTTCACATCAGCACATATGTACACTGGCTGTCTTGTCACGCCAGTTCACTTAGCCCAGCACCAAATGGCTAAATGAGATTAAGAATCAAGATATGCGATATAAATAGTCAGAGAATAGCGTCGGAACTTAAGTACCAACGACTACATTTATAAATGGGAAACATTCATAAAGTATGTTCTTGATCAATTTTATTTGTTAAAGCTGAGAAGTGAAACAATATTTCAAAACATCGAGCTTTATTTGCTGGTGATACAAGCACCTCAAACAATTACTGTAGAGAAGTAAATGGAGCCTGTTTACCGTATCAGTTATATTTTTCCCTTGTGTGACCAGTAACTTCATAAGAAACTGTATTTTTCTCCTTCATTAAAACTGAAATTTTTACTTGAAATATTATTTAATGGAAACTACTTCGTTAACTTACTTTCTTATGTATATACATTGTGGGTGTCAGCTATATTCTGTTATTGTAAGACCTTAATTTTTCGCCTTCAGGTATCTGACCTCTCTTGTGTAAGAACACTATACGGAAAAAGTATCCAAGTTGAAAGGAAGATTAAGTAGACACTCTAACATGAATGAGTTCGGAGAGAATGGATTAACTTCGTTTTTTAACAGACGATGATACCATGAAAACTTTCTTACCGTGAAACCTCGAAGTGTCGCATTGTAACGTGACGGTTCGTTGACGGTCTGTGTGAATGCCGACGTGTTTCGTGATGAACGTGAATTACCACAAGAAGAGAACGTAATTTGTGATTTTCGCTATTTCCTTGTGAGCAGGTATGAGAAAACATGGTTGTGTGCGCCCGCTTCGCAACTATGTAACTTATTTGGATTTTACTAATCTTTCAAAATCTCATAAACAAAAGGGTGAAGATCACTGTATACAAAATGCGACTTCACAGAAGGTTAAGAATCATTGATGGTACCTGTCACCCAGGCTATCCTCTAGGATTTCTTTGGTCCTAATTCACCTTCTGTATAAAACATGAAAATGGTCAGTAAATAAAAAATTATGGTAGAATCATGAGACAAAGATTTGGAAAGGATTAAATCAGGAATTGATTAATCTTAGAAATAATCAGCAATGCAACTGGACTGCGTTTATAATAAAATGAGAGTCATTTTTACGAGATCTGATTTGAGTGACGAGGTCTACACGCAGGCGAGGATTTAGGGTTTCCTTCTGGATGTGGTCAAATTTTGGTACTGGCTCTTTCTTCATCTTTCCCCCACTCCAAATACAACTTGCCGACACCCTTACTTTTAAAATGGCAAAAATTTCTATGATTTAAACAATAATAATAGTAAAATACATAAAATGTTTTTGTGTAGTAATAATAATAATAAAATTTGTTTAGAATGATATAAAATCGTAGTGTGCACTTACAGTTATCATTACTTTACTTAACACTATGGCTGAACACATCTCGGCGTACCATGCTTTGACATACAAACTGACAAGGAAAATGTAATGTCAGAAATAACTTTCTATTCTTGGAGTGATAAATCATATTCGTCATGGGAAACAAATCTTTTCAAATAACCGAGTCTGAGGACATGTATACGGTGGGTAATACAGTTTTTTTAGTGGAAAGTCTTTCCCTTTCCGTCTACCTTTCTCAGCCTCTGGCACTTCGCCGAATCTTATTATGCGAAACGTGTTGGATTTGTTATTGGCAACAGGTATGCTCAGCCCTGCGCATAGGCGTCTACTCCTGGCTGAATTTGTTATCTGCAGCCCATCTTAGTATAGTGTGTTAAAAACCACTTGCAATTTTTATAATCCTCGCATTGTTTTTCTCCTTAGGTTGAACGACAAATTGTGAAACTGTCATAATCGAAAAGATAATCGATTTTCGTAAATGTTCCTTTAGGAAGAGGCAGGCACCACAACCCCATGACCACCTCCCCCCCCCCTCATACCTCCTCCCCTCCGACCCCCTGCCTCTCTCAATCCCCGAGTACTGAAGCACAAATGCGTCATAGCTCGGCCTTAACGTGTCAACAAATCAGACAGTCGCAAGTTCTCTGTAGAATGTTCTGAAGTAAGATTTCGAGCCGTGAAAAAAGAAACATATGTAATATTATGAAAATGACCAGTTGCGAAAAGAAAAGGGATGAAAGATGTTATTTTGCTGGTAAGTGTTGTGTGCAACGGTGCACTACACCATATACGCGGGCGGTATGACGCGGGGAGACAAGTCAACAACTTCGACAATTATTGCTGTGTCTCATTTACATGCTGAAACTGAAGATGGGATTTTTTAGGTAGTGTGGTGGGTGGAGATGTACGCACGCTCTACTGGTTATTTACAATATTTTGACATTTTTAAATAGCTGTCGTTCGTTGACCCGTTCAGAAGCAGCAACAGAAAAAATTAAATGTTTCTCTACGGAGCGTATATCTACTTGAGCTATTGATGTTGCATCAAAAAAATCCACGTGAGTTGCAGCTGATGTTTAGTAGTTGACATATTACGTAACATTTTATCAAATGCTAACTTTACGGTTCCCTCGTAGCAGGTAATCATAACTAATTTAATGAAACAGAATTTATCTGCAACATCTGCAGTACATCTGAAACTATTCAACTGGGCACTCTCGCCTTCATGTAACGTGTCAATCTGCACTTTGCACAAAGTAATTAATTGCTACTTATTGGCGCTAATGTTCTTTTGCTGTCTCGGTTATCTGTAGCCGGTTATACGCATGACTTCTGAATTGCTGCTGTTGTATTCCATACCAAAACTGGAATGAAATTATTTCTGTATGCAACCATTGTAAATTTTCATGGGTATAATGGCTAGACATTCTAATAATTTCCCCTTTAATAGCAAGAGGTACACTGTTGCTCGTTACTGTATTCCGAAGCACTGGCACCAGCACCGTCTTTAGGTGAAAATAGAAGAAGTCATTGGTATTTTAGCAGTATACACGTTTGAAAGTATTCATGATATTTCTAGAGACCGGAAAACTCCTCTGTAAGAACCAACGTTAGTTTCGAAGACTATGACCTTGTGTAAACTATCTCGCTCTGTTCGTCCAAGAGACCCAGCAAAAAGCAGATACAGGCGCCCAGGTAGATTTTATGTTCCTCGACTTGCGGAAGGCATTTTATACAGTTCTGCACCGCCGCATAGTGACAAAATATGAGCTTATGAAATATCTGACCAACTGGGTGATTGGATTGTAGAGATTCTACAAAACAGTACACAGAGAGTCATCCTGAAAAGAGAAAAGTCTTCAGACGTAAAAGTAACTGCGGGGCGTGCCTCAGAGGAGTGTTATAGGACCATTACTTTTAACAATATATATAAATGATCTAATAGATAACATCGAAATTTACATGAGGTTTTCGCGGAAGACGCTGTTGCATACAGAGACGTCGCGACGCTAGAGTATTGTAGTGAAATGCAGGAAGATCTGCGGAGAACCGACGCTTGGCACAGGGATTAGCAGTTGATCCTCAACGGAAATAAATGTAACATATTGTGAACACGTAGACAGAAAGACCCTTGATTGTGAGACTACACGTTTGCCAAACAATCGCTGGAAGCAGTTACTTCCATAAAACGCATAGTAGTAAGCGTACGGTGCGATTTGAAGCGGAACAACATAAAATTAATCACGAGTAAGGCAGAGGTCGGACTGATATTCATTGGAAGAATCCCTTTGCCATTAGCAAAGACGGTAGACTACAAAACACTCGTTCAACAAAGACGTCAGTATTTCTCGTCAATATGGGTCCATATCAGATAACACTGGTAGACGAAATAGAAAAGATCCAAAGACGAGTAGCACGTTTCGTTACAGGTTCATTTAGGAAGTGAGAAAGCGTCACGGAGCTGCTCAACCAACTCCAGCGGCAGGCGCTGCATCACGGTGTAGCCTACTTTCAAAGTTCAGAAAGCACACGTTCCCAGAAGTCAACCAATGTATTGCGTGTATCTCGTGAAAAGACCATCAAGACAGAATTAGAGTGTTTCGAGACCACACGGAGGCTTACCAGTAATCAATCGTTCTTCCCGCAAATTTAACGCGATTGGAATGGGTAAGAGCGAAGTGACACTGACTGACAAAGTACCCTCCGCCACACACCGCAAGGTAGCTTGTGGATGTCGATGTAGATATAGAAGCTAAATAGTAAATAGCATAGGATGTTTAATTTTAGTTCATGAATATAGATTGGTAAGTCAAAGCACACCATATAGTTCGAAGTAGGGTTATTTGAAAGTGATTTTAATACTGATTAAAAATCTTGCAAACAAACCATTGAAACGCACGTAACGTTGGTGGAAGAGTATGTAATAGAAAAATATTTGTGATTAGTTCCAAAACTAACTGGACGGAAGAAAAACTTTTAATCAGTTCGATGTAGCAGAGAACGTGCGACAGACGAGGTGTGAAATAGGTAACTCACGCTGAGATTCAGTTCGGAGAAATTTTGAAATAGTGGGCGTAGTTCATTCACAAGGACTGGAGTAGGAGGAAGAGACATTCTAAGGTGAAAAGAAAACCGTACATCCGAATAGGACGCAAACCGGTACTTGTGATGTATATGTACAAACAAAGGAATGACTACCATTTCAGAAAGTAACTGGATGCTTCATGCAAGGGACAGAGGTACACAAATTGAGCAAGTCATGGGTGCACCTCTGTCCCTTATGCAAGCAGTTATTCGGCTTGGCATTGATTGACAGAGTTGCTGGATTTCCTCCTAAGGCATACTGTCTCAACTCCTGTACAACTGACACGTTAAGTCGCCAAAATCCCGAGCTGGTTTGAAACTCCCACCGTGTGTGGGCAGGCATTACCTTGCTGAAATGTAAGCCCAGGATGGCTTCCCATGAAGGGCTACAAAACGTGGGCTACAACAACGTCGATGTACCGCTGTGGCAGTAAGGGTGCCACGGATGACAACCAGAGGGGTCCTGCAATGAAAAAAAATTTCAGCCCAGAGCATCTATCCTGGATGTCGGGCCATATGGCGGGTGACAGTCAGGCTGGTTTCCTACCGCTGTCTCGTGAGTCTCCAGACTCGGCTTCAGCCTGTTATCTCATTCATTGGAGCAGAATTGTCTTCAATGGTGAGTCCTGTTTTGATCTGAGCCCCGACGACCAGCAAATACGTCACTGGGGACGCCCCAAACAGAGGTGGGATACCAACCTGACTGTCGACCATCATTCCTCGTTATTGCGCCGTACTGCGGGCGACAGTCGCGCTGGTATCTCACCGTTATCTGGGACGTCTCCAGACACGCCTTCGGCCTGGAATCTCATTCACTGGAGTAGAGTTGTCTTCAATGAAGAGATCCACTTCGAACTGAGCCTCGACGACTGACGTAGACATGTCTGGAGACGCCTCGGACAGTGGTGGTCTACAAACCTGACTGTCGCCGTTTGGCCTGATAACCAGGAGTGATGGTCTGGTATGCAGGATCCGTTCTGTTGTCATCCCGCGGCACACTTACCGCACAGCGGTATATAGTTGATCTTCTACGCTCCGTTTTTGTTTTCAGTTATCCATTATTCAGGTGAAACCCCTCGTTGATGACTGTTACGTTGATTTCCAAGTTTTACCCACTCTGCCAAGTAGTTCTAGACACTTTCTATGTGGTTAAGACGCTCACGGCACTTTGAGCATGACTGTTGCTATCTTGGAAGAAGAGCACGTCCCCAGAAAATTCATCATGAAGATGTAGGAGAACGAGCAAAATTAGGTCACCGAGTGTGACTTAATAAACATCGTGGTACAAGTTCAGAGTAATATGAGGAGGAAGCCCACCTTCAGCCTCAATTGCACCCTCCCTACACTGATAGTTAAGGTGCGATTACACCTGTGCACCTTGCAGCTAGTCGTCGTGCTGCTATGATCCCCCCCACACACAAGCAGAGACACATGTCTGTTATGGGGAGAGACTAGCGCCTGCGCACCGGTGCTTGAACCCCCTTCCCTCTTTGTGCAACGGCCACATGCCCCTAGTGTGCATTGAAAGTCGCACAGGTGTAAACGCCTCACTGGGATATCGCTGCAATCCCACGACATTCTATCAGTCGACTATTGTCCAATTTCTGTTGGTCCAGTGAATGTCCGTAGCTGTGTGTGTCGCTGCGAGAAATGGCTTCTTGGGTGGTACCCGACACCACATATCCATTGCATGCAGTCGCCTTTCCAGTGTTCGCTCGGAAATTATTTGAGACAGGCTTGCATTCACCAACTGCAACAAATACACTCCAAGTTTGAAAGCTCTCACCACAGACAAGCCACAACAATCGTCTCCAGTACCTCTCAGTTAGTACCTATTTACGACCACTGTTCTTACGGTGTATCATACGACTGGAAGTGTTAAACCGTCACTTGCTGCCACTGGAAAATATGCGTTGATACGCCAACAAATCATTCGCTATGTAGTCATGGGCAAGTCCAAATACGGAAGTTCCTTAAGTCTGCATAAAGTAAGTGCCTGACAGAGGGCTCATCGAACTACCTACAAGCTATTTCTCTACCCTTCCAGCCACTACGGGAAAAACGAGTACTTAAATCTTTTTGTGTGAGCTCTGATATATTTTATTATTATGATTTCTCCCTGAGTAAGTAGTTACAAACAAAATATTTTCACATTCTGAGGAGACAGTTTGTGACTGAAATTGCGTGAGAAGATCCTGCCACTACGAAAAACACCTTTATTTAAACGATTACCACCCCTCTTTTTGTATCGTATTTGTGGCACTGTCTCCCTATTTCGCCATAATACAAAACGGACTGTCTTTCTTTGAACTTTCTCGATGTCCTCCATCCGTCCTATCTGGTAAGGATCGAACACCGCAAAGTAATACTCCAGAAGTGGGTGGACAAGCTTAATGCAAGAATTCTTCCTTTTTCTAAGTGCTCTGCCAGTAAATCTCAGTTTTGGTTTGCTTTCTCCGCAACATTATCAATGTATTCGTTCTAGTTTAAGTTATTTGTAGTTATAATCCCTAAGCACTTAGTTGAATTTACAGCCTTTAGATTTTTTTGATGTATCATGTACCCATGAGGATGACCTCACATTTTTCAGTTTCGAGTTTCTCATCAGAGTCTCACAACCGGACAACACTCAGTTTAGCCACAGAACTTTCGCTGTCTCACATTTACTTCACAAATCACTTCCCTCCATATAGTCGGGAATTAATTTTTTACTTTTGGTCTGGGCGGCAGCCTACCCACCTTATCCATTCACCACTCACCAGCTGCCCCTCCAGGGGTAGCCCCTTCAGTTGGCGAGTATCTGTAACTTCCTAACCTTCTAGAACATCAAAGATATTACGAGAAGTGAACTGCTGATATACTCTTTTATATGTTACCGACAATGGAACCCCTACAACTCGACCAATGGGTACTAATTCTACACCATCTGCAACTCCTCAACGACTACAATAAGTTCATTTAAGGGAGTGACTAATATTTTGTTGGGTGAGTTTCTTCAAGTTCCTCAACAGCAAGATCAGGAATGCAGACATGAAAGCTTTCTCCCTGAGAATATTAAAATGGCGCCAGTCGTGTGACTCGGTACATTGGAATCCACACTGGTGGACAAAGCTATTGCTCATAAGAAGACAGAAGCTTGTAGCACCAGGAGACATTAATGGAATACAGGAAGTCCTGGAGAGGATTTCAAGGGAAAAAGTTATGAAGGAAATGGCATTCTAAACTGAAAAGAAAACTACCATGAAATAAACGAGGATGCAAGAAACGCAGTGCATCAAAACCTGTTACTGTATAATACAATTAAAATTACCAGAATGAGAAGAGGTCTAAGTACATACTGTCACTAACCAGTGAAATGATCCCATCCCATACGAAGATTACGTGTCAGATTGTGCAGATTGTGATGTTTACAAGTACCATCATCAGTGCAGCCAAAGTGACTATTATGAATTAAAAAACCAGGGACATATTTTCTTAGTTATTGACTTGTCACATATTTTCTGAAACAATGAGCAGAAATTGCAATTGGATGAAAAGTTTTTAACGTTGGATGAGCTCTTAAACGGTGTATTAATACACCATAAGAGCAGAATAATTTTGTAATGGATTTCAGTGTGACAGATTCATAATTAGAGCACAACTACTAAACAAAAAAATTGTCAAAATGGTCATGTGGTTGGTTTTATTATACATCTGTATGTAATAACGTACAGTAACTTCATTTAGAAAACCCAGTGAGCTGCAGAAGATTTGGGACAGAAGATGTTGTATAAATCACAAAGTTATTACATGTAAAACGGTTGTCCATTTTAGGGCTGTACCTATAATTTTTCACAATGCTTTGTCTGTAATAAAGCTCACTTATTCATAGTTCACGTGAGTGATATTACTAGTAACTAGGGACCTGCAGCCCATTTAGGCTTTCGAACTTCTGATGAAGGTCATGAGTTCGGTTATGTGCAAATCACATATCCCCCACCCATAAATTGACAAGCCACGCCTCTTATCTATTGATCAGCTATCCTCAATTATGTATCGCGTGACACCACATCTCTGCCCAACTCTATATTCCTTCCTCTCTCAAAAGCTTTCAGTTTCCACTGCCCCAAACTCATCCCAGTACTTTACAGTCCATTAAAATGAAACAATGATACTGTAGCCCAAGAGCTCCATCTTGGCTACGCTCAAAAGTATCCAAACGAGCTGAATTGTTTGTGCCGTTTTCGACAGCATTTACGATAACGAACTGTACTGAATACTCGAAGTTCGATTTCTGTACCATACTTAATGAAGGCGCAATAAACAATTGTTCTGTGATGCAGGCTTAAACCATTGTTTAAAATATGTACGAAAATATGTCAGAAAAACAGAAAATGAGATGTTTATATCAAGTGTCACACTGTTGTTCCTACACACACGTGTGTGTGTCAAAATTGGTGCCTAAAACATGATTGTGAACTCTCAAATTAAGTCCCACAATGCTATTTTCATACCTAAATGTTTGTAAAACAGTTACTGATAAAAATAATATCCCAAGCAGGTATTTTTGTATGTACACTTGGTGTAAGACAAAATGGACCTCGATTTAAAAATTTCCATATTTAAGATGGTGTGATGACTGAATTTTTAGTGTCATATCCACATCGAAACTACCTAAAATTTTTTGACTTTTCAACCTGAGGATATGTTACTGTTGACTCATAGAACGAACTGACCACACCTACCTTTTTTACAAGCTTTTAAATAATGTTTCAACTTAGCAAACACTTTTTTAGGGGAGGAGAAGAGCACAAAGATAATGTATCATTTTCTAGGTCAACAAATGGAATTGATGTTATTAACAGCCAGATACTGAAACTTCTTCATATCAGCACACACTCCGCTGCAGAGTGAAAATCTCATTCTGCAGCCAAATATTGCTTTCCATTTGCATTTGAACTAGATGTAATGGAGGCTACACACAAAACAAACTTTTGAGGAATGCTGCAACATTTAGCGACTAGAACTATGATGCCAAAGCTCTATAACATGGTTACAGAATTTTTCCCTATAACCAACTAATGAACAATACCAAAATATAATCAAAATGTCCGATGTAAATACATAAAGGCTCTGATTAGCCAAAAGACAAGCGAAATTACGAAATATGACCTTAGGAAGGCAGAAAGAAGGCATTTAATGTGTTTTTAATGGCAATGCCACTCTTGAACTGTGTGTTTTCGTAATACATTCGGTGAATTTTTGCAATGTGTACATTCATCACAAAATGTACCCACAATGGTGACAGTGGACCAAGACAGAGATGAAACATGTCTGAATTTAATGGTGGAATGGAGATACAAGGCTGGTATAGTGAAAATACAATATTTATCAATGACATAAAATTATTTTTATCTTACTTAGAATTGTTTCGAGTACACACACACACACACACACACACACACACACACACACACACACACACACACACATACACACACACATTCATTTGCAATTGGTAACTGTAATTGCATATCTCTGATCACCTTTGAAAATTCGAGCTTTGCAGCAGAATATGTTTATTTCTCATAATTTAATTATTGCACAGGATATAACAGAAGTTCACATTGCTTGCATATTAGCTCTGCTGATAAACATATAGGTTAAGCAGCCTATGTCAGTGATAAAATTGTAGTGGTTGTACTACACTTTGCACCTACAATCTACCTTCCATTTAAATATTTCCATGTCTAAATAGTCTGTATGCTTATTGAAATACTAGTACTTCACTTATTGGTGCTACTGAAATAAAATATATGTTAGCATATGAGATGTAGTTACTACAGATTAATATAATGCATTAATTGCATCAAAATATATAAAAACTGATTCTGTAACATTACAAAACACACACAATCACTACTACTTATCTAACTTACAGCCTTGACCTTGAGACAGGAAATTAACTTCAACTTAAAGTTCAAAATGTTGTCATCTTATGGTGTCACATATTGAAACAAATTGACACTTCGCTGAAATAGCACACTGAACAATAATACCATAGAAACATGTAGGTAAAAGTAAGGGTTCCTATGCTCTCAAAGTCCCCCAAACGTTGCAGCGCCTACATACACTCTAGCATTATTGCATTTTATACTAGAAGATCAAATTAATACCCAAGCTATTATATTTGGGTGACTTTGAAATCACAGCAATCCTCATTTTATACCTCTGTTAATGTGTCTTACTACTGTTCGTTACACTATTTCATCAACATTGCACGTAATTTACACTGTGACACAGGACATGTTAACATTATCAGGACAAGTGACAATCGTTTTGTACAGCAACATAAAGTGAATACCATATTGTAATATTTGGAATTATCAGCTGAATATTGCAAATGTTTTGTACTGTAAGATAAAGTTAGTACAATGGGGTCACTATGTTATTTGGCTGACTTTGATATTTGTTTTAGAGATGTGGGAATAACATTATTTACTTTGGTAGTCCTCATCAACAAGTGCTCATGTATGTTTTGCTATTTTTATGAGTTTAATGTGTGGTATTAAAATGCGGTACAAAGACCAATCTACACTCATATGCTAACTGATAATTTATTTTAGAGTGCTAATAATCAAGCTGCAGGTAATTTAGCAAGCTAAATAACACAGTTTAAAAGTGAGCTGTTCTCGAAAAGTGCGTTACAACATTGTAACTTTCGTCATCAACACGTGCCATTTAAACCGTGAGTTTTATCAGTAATGTCAATATGCAAGCAATGTGTATTCTTTAAATCTCTTAGAACAATTCAACTATGACAGTAAGGAATACGAGTTCTATGCTCTGAGACTTACATATGAGAAGTAATTGTATTTTGCTGGAGAGTTCAAATTTTCGTTCATGTTCAGTGGTCTGTAATTATAATTACATATTCAGATAAGCACCGTGTGTGTGTGTGAGTGTGTGTGTGTGTTTTATACTTGTAATCGTGGCTTACTATGATATGTAATTCTATTTCGGCTGTAAAGTATGTATTTTAGAGACATCGAGCTTCCATCTCTGCCACATCAATATCTTTGGAAATATTTTCTAGAAGATGTACCATTGTATTGCAAAAAATGAGTTTTATATGTTATATTACAATAAGACTCATCAAAACTTCTTTTTCCTTCCTTTCTAAAATCGTGTTTAGTCATTTAGTTTGTGTTCTGGTTACGTTGTTTGTGTGTGTTTTTTGTTGTGTTACATGTTTTGATTAGATTTTGGTGTCACTTGGTAAGTGGTTATAGGGAATTCAGTCTGTAAACATTTTAGAGGACATGGCACCTTAGTTTTAGCTGCTAAACATTTTAGCATTCCTCAAAAGTTTGTTTTGCACATAATCTCCAATACGTGTAGCTCCAATAAAAACAATAGAAGGCTGTTAATAACATCAATAACATTTTCTAGTTGGGAAGCGACAACCATCGTTGTAGTGTCTGATGCATCGTGTTGTGGACATAGGGTGTGGTTATCGGTATTTCGGTTGACAGCCTGTGTGAACTGGGAAATTAACACGTAACTGTGGTTTACTTGTGTAGAAAGTAGAATCTGAGCAGGAGGCATGAGTCCCAAAATCGATCACGCAATAAAACTTGTAACACCATAACTGTAGGTGAGGCTATTTTATTTATTGTTATTGTTTTATAACTGTTTAGGCATGAAAACACCATTGGGCACTGAACCTGAGAGTTCGCGTATATGAATGTAAAATAACATTGTAATGCAGGTTCGAGTCCTCCCTCGGGCATGGTTGTGTGTGTTTGTCCTTAGGATAACTTAAATTAAGTAGTGTGTAAGCTTATTAGGGACTGATGACCTTAGCACTTAAGGCCTATAAGATTTTACACACATTTGAACATTTTTTTAACATTGTGGCACTATACGTAAGCATAGCGTTTCTTGTATTTATGAAGTATTTTCGCTGATATTTCAGATATTGAATCAGCATTCTGGCACTCCAGAAATATCATAGAACTAATTTGATGCGGAAAATGACATGAGTGCATGTTGTGCCTTACATGGCGTACATTTTCCAAGTTCACTAGTACTGATTAAACTGTAACTTCATGACAAACATGGGGACAACCAAGACGGTGGCTCTGAGATGACATTGTAATTGACTATTTTATTTTAATGGACTGCAAAGAACTGCGATGTGTCTGCAGGAGTGGGGAGGGTAGGGGAAGAGGTGTTGTCTGTCTCATGGTAGATAAAGGGGTATGGATTGTCATGAGATAAGAATGTGTAGCTTGTGAGGCCATGGGCAACGGGACGATGATGTGCACATGGTCACCTTCATTACCAAGAGCAAACGTCTGAACGTTAAAGTGGGCTGGAGACGCCATAGGTATGCTACAGATATTCACTCCCATATTACTGCTTGCTAACTTTGTAAAATTTTGAAATTTTGTAAAAACAGTGCTGCGATATCTTGTACTTTTTTAAAGTGTTGTTTAATGGGTTAACGGCTGAATTACCAATAATAACACTTAAACGGACGCGAAAAGGATCAGTCATCTGTGGAACAATGTTGTCCTTCACAACATCTATATTGTCTGAGCGCTCATCAAAAACACCAACAACATTTCTACTTCAGGTACTTCACTATTTAGCCAGTTCAGGACGATTGGTTTGAATGGCTGTGCTAGTCTTTCATTAGCTCTCGCCTCTACGACTACTGAGTAATTCTCGAAGTGGAAACCTACTTACACACGTTAACTTACTTTCATCATGGAGCCAGGGTTGAAATCAGCAAAACGTACCTCACAAGACAATTTCTTAGTTTCTGATCATCTCCTCCCCCCCTCCCATCCCCCCCCCCCCCAAACAACAACAACATGTTTTAATATAGTAATAATATTTTTTGCATCGATACTCAGTATTTCACTTGGCACAAATTGCAGAAATAATAATTTACGCGGTATAAAAATGTTAAACATTATCAATGTTTCGCTCAGCACTACTGTTGTGAACACAAGTCTGCAAATTACATCTACATGTGAGTGAGAGGAATGCAATATCATTCAGTCCATTCTGCTAACTGCCAGGAATTTATGTTTGTATATATACGGGGTGTTCAAAAAGTCTCTCCGTAGTGCCATATGATTGTTAGCCGTGCGTGCCTTATGATTGTTCCCCTGCCTGGATTTTTCAACGAAATAATAAACGCACAACGATACTGCAGTGTTATTCTGTTCCCATTCACAGGAGAAATTGTGTTAAGTGAACTATGAACGGTTATTTTCAACCACGCAGGCAGCTCACGTTTCAATGTCACTATTTGCTGATGTTTTTGGTGATCGCATAATTTCACAGTGACTTTGGTCTCCACGATCGCCTGACCTAACACCACCTAACTTTTTCTTCTGGGGTGCAGCGAAAGCACCTGTCCATAAAAAAATCGTCCAAAGTCCATCGGTGAACTGAAAACTGCAATATCCACTTTCATTGCTTCCGTTACAGAAGAAATGTTACAGCTTGCGTTTGGAAACATTAGACAAATTGAATTGTGTATTCGACAACAGGGGGGACACTTTCAACATTTAATGTAAACATTTGTAAGTAAAAATGAATATTCAGTAAATTAATAACTTGTATTTCACTGAGTTTCATTTCGGTATATTCACTGCGGCATACGGCAGGCGCGTCTAACAATTATACGGCACTGCGGAGAGACTTTTTGAACGCCCCTATATACTTCGTAGAAAGCTGCTCCTTCTCTCCTCCTCTGTCTTTCCTTATTCAACTCATTGCTGATTCTCCCTGTGGAGCCGGCCGAAGTGGCCGTGCGGTTAAAGGCGCTGCAGTCTGGAATCGCAAGACCGCTACGGTCGCAGGTTCGAATCCTGCCTCGGGCATGGATGTTTGTGATGTCCTTAGGTTAGTTAGGTTTAACTAGTTCTAAGTTCTAGGGGACTAATGACCTCAGCAGTTGAGTCCCATAGTGCTCAGAGCCATTTGAACCATCTCCCTGTGGAATCAAAAACTATGTATGACTGGCTGTTGACAACAGGTGTGGTCATCCCTTAACCGTGCTGGTAGGCTCTGTACAGCTGGTCAGTTTACTAGCCCATTCATGCGAGCAGGCCCTCAGGCGAGTAGCTGGAATGTGTTCAGTACGGAACATATCTTCTGATTTTCTAGAATTCCATTCCATTTTTAGCCAATTTTCATGGAACTTTGTTTTCCGAAAATGTATAAGAAACTCTTACGATGATATGCGTTAAAAAAGTAACCCCTTTTAGTAAATTTTTTTGTGAGGGGGGGGGGGGGGGCACGCATTCGTGACACCCCGCCCCACAGTCTGCGATCCACACCTGTCCTTGTTACAGATCCTTCGGGGCGAAATGAAATGTCATCAATGATCCGCATCTATTTAACAAAGTGAAAGTTTTAAATAATCCTTTTAAGAGAGGCACAAAGATCATGGAGGACTCCAATAAAATTTCTACAAAGAACCTGGAGTAGAAACAATATGTGGTTTAGCTTATTCCTGAGTCTTACTAATATTTCTGTGACATACAACAGGAATGAGAATTCAGAACAGAAAATGTGACTCATCGTATTTATCTCACAAGCGTTATACAGAAGAGTCTTATGCATCGCGTTTTCTGTCACTACAGCAGTATTAAAAATTAAATTTTTTGGTTATGAGGTACATCTGAAAATTTTTTTTGTAGAAATACAAATAAAATTTCTTTGAGCTGCTTCGTTTGTTTCCAGATGTATGGGCCAAGGTGCTGCCTATCTATCCTTTTCTTACCGATCGGAAATTACACTTAATCAGTTTTTTAGTGCAGTAGTACAAATGAAAGATATTTCAACAGGAAAACCTGCAAAATTTACTTGATAAAATAGTAAAACTTTACAAATAATACTAGCCTTACTCATTACCAATCTTTGTGCTTCAATGTAGGGCCTTTACGAATCATAATTTCGTGACTGCTGACTTCTGTTCTGCTCAAGTATTTTTGTACACAATTATATCGATTTTTGGCATGCAAATGCACCAATGTATGTATGTTGGAACACGTTGCCTCCAGGCACGCTCGTCAGGTACTTACAGTTATTTAGAAGACCTGCAACAATAACAGAGTATTGGCATAGGTAGTCATAGCCTCACTTGACTGTGAGTCATACAGCCTGCGAACGACTTAATGCTGCTTTCTGGACCGAGATACTGCAACACGTTCTCAAGAACTTCAATCTCGGTTTCTTGTACGTTCTCTGTTCTGTCCACAAGACTCCGAACTGTGCACCTTCCTTGGTGTCTAATACTTGTAACACCAACTTCCTGTGTTCCTCAGTAGATACTTTAATTCCAAAATGTACTTCGAGATCTCCGCGAATGTTCTCAGGTTCATATTTCTGCTACACTTGTGTCTTGGTGATTGCTGACACGGTAGAAGAGTGCATCCATTTCAGGCGTATTTCTACTTTTATTCGCAACGCTGTTCTGTATCACAGCAATCTCCTGATCCATCTTTCTGATAGCCTGCTCCCATCAACATTAATCTGTAGAAAAAGCTTGTCATTCTTACTTGCCCTTGCGGAAGCTTTTCTCTGGATCTGACACTTCTGCATCATTTACTGTTATCCTGCCGATATATTTTCGATTTCTATTCTTTGTTTTACTTACATTCTGTGTGAGATTATAATCCCATTTTTTTCCATTCTGCATTTCTCTCTTTGGTTGCAGAAACTTTAAATCTGTTTCTTAGACCAAAACTCTAATCTACACTCCTGGAAATTGAAATAAGAACACCGTGAATTCATTGTCCCAGGAAGGGGAAACTTTATTGACACATTCCTGGGGTCAGATACATCACATGATCACACTGACAGAACCACAGGCACATAGACACAGGCAACAGAGCATGCACAATGTCGGCACTAGTACAGTGTATATCCACCTTTCGCAGCAATGCAGGCTGCTATTCACCCATGGAGACGATCGTAGAGATGCTGGATGTAGTCCTGTGGAACGGCTTGCCATGCCATTTCCACCTGGCGCCTCAGTTGGACCAGCGTTCGTGCTGGACGTGCAGACCGCGTGAGACGACGCTTCATCCAGTCCCAAACATGCTCAATGGGGGACAGATCCGGAGATCTTGCTGGCCAGGGTAGTTGACTTACACCTTCTAGAGCACGTTGGGTGGCACTGGATACATGCGGACGTGAATTGTCCTGTTGGAACAGCAAGTTCCCTTGCCGGTCTAGGAATGGTAGAACGATGGGTTCGATGACGGTTTGGATGTACCGTGCACTATTCAGTGTCCCCTCGACGATCACCAGTGGTGTACGGCCAGTGTAGGAGATCGCTCCCCACACCATGATGCCGGGTGTTGGCCCTGTGTGCCTCGGTCGTATGCAGTCCTGATTGTGGCGCTCACCTGCACGGCGCCAAACACGCATACGACCATCATTGGCACCAAGGCAGAAGCGACTCTCATCGCTGAAGACGACACGTCTCCATTCGTCCCTCCATTCACGCCTGTCGCGACACCACTGGAGGCGGGCTGCACGATGTTGGGGCGTGAGCGGAAGACGGCCTAACGGTGTGCGGGACCGTAGCCCAGCTTCATGGAGACGGTTGCGAATGGTCCTCGCCGATACCCCAGGAGCAACAGTGTCCCTAATTTGCTGGGAAGTGGCGGTGCGGTCCCCTACGGCACTGCGTAGGATCCTACGGTCTTGGCGTGCATCCGTGCGTCGCTGCGGTCCGGTCCCAGGTCGACGGGCACGTGCACCTTCCGCCGACCACTGGCGACAACATCGATGTACTGTGGAGACCTCACGCCCCACGTGTTGAGCAATTCGGCGGTACGTCCACCCGGCCTCCCGCATGCCCACTATACGCCCTCGCTCAAAGTCCGTCAACTGCACATACGGTTCACGTCCACGCTGTCGCGGCATGCTACCAGTGTTAAAGACTGCGATGGAGCTCCGTATGCCACGGCAAACTGGCTGACACTGACGGCGGCGGTGCACAAATGCTGCGCAGCTAGCGCCATTCGACGGCCAACACCGCGGTTCCTGGTGTGTCCGCTGTGCCGTGCGTGTGATCATTGCTTGTACAGCCCTCTCGCAGTGTCCGGAGCAAGTATCGTGGGTCTGACACACCGGTGTCAATGTGTTCTTTTTTCCATTTCCAGGAGTGTATTTGGTACAGTGTTTTCTAATCTCTGCCAAATTCTGTCTGCACGTTCTCCACATTTTCTGTTAGCTTTCAGTGTAGCACTTAAGTCAACAATGACGAAACACTGTGCAACCGGCTCAGTTTCTACGCTGATCTGCAGCTCCACGATCCACTTTCGATACTAGTGAAGTGTGAAAATACGGCCTTATAATTCGGCTAGTGAGGAAAACGAGGAAGGGCTAGACCTTTGGTGATTTGGCACAATTCATTTAGTGGCACAATACAGAAATTTATTTTGCATAGACTGAATCACAGTGAACCCAATTAAGAATTTAATTGAACAACAATAATCAGTGATGGCAGAAAAAGTCAATTATACACTGAAGCACCAAAGAAACTGGTACGGGCATGCGCATTAAATACAGAGACATATAAAAACGCAGAATACGGCGCTGCGGTTGGTAACGCCTAAATAAGACAGCAAGTGTCTGGCGCAGTTGTTAGATCGGCTACTGCTGTTACAACTACAGGTTATCAAGATTTAAGTGATTGAAAGTCGTGTTACAGTCGGCTCTCGAGCAATGGGACAGAGCATATCAGAGGTAGCTATGAAGTGGTGATTTTCCCGTACGACCATTTCACGAGTGCACCGTATCAGGAACCTGGTAAAACATCAAATCTCCGACATCGCTGCGGCCGGAAGGAATTGTGCAAGAACGGGACCGCAAGGATAGGATAAACGCCAATGGTGGAGGAGTATTTATAGCAGTAAAGAATTCAATAATATCCAGTGAAGTTATTAGCGAATGCGAATGTGAAATAATCTGGGTTAAGTTAAGTATCAAAGGTGGGTCGGATATGATAGTCGGATGCTTCTATAGACCACCTGCATCAGCAACCGTAGTAGTTGAGCGCCTCAGAGAGAACCTGCAGAACGTCGTGAAGAAGTTTCGTGATCATACTATTGTAATAGGGGGAGACTTCAATCTACCAGGTATAGAATGGGATAGTCACACAATCAGAACTGGAGCCAGGGACAGAGACTCTTGTGACATTATCCTGACTGCCTTGTCCGAGAATTACTTCGAGCAGATAGTTAGAGAACCAACTCGTGAAGCTAACGTTTTAGACCTCATAGCAACAAATAGACCGGAACTTTTCGACTCCGTGAATGTAGAAGAGGGTATCAGTGATCATAAGTCAGTGGTTGCATCAATGACTACAAGTGTAATAAGAAATGCCAAGAAAGGAAGGAAAATATATTTGCTTAACAAGAGTGATAGGGCACAAATCGCAGAATATCTGAGTGACCACCATCAAACGTTCATTTCTGAGGAAGAGGATGTGGAACAAAAATGGAAAAAATTCAGAAACATCGTCCAGTACGCCTTAGATAAGTTCGTACCGACTAAGGTCCAAAGCGCGGGGAAAGATCCACCGTGGTATAACAATCATGTACGAAAGGTACTACGGAAACAAAGAAAGCTTCATCATAGGTTTAAGAGTAGTCGAATCATAGCTGATAAGGAAAAGCTGAACGAAGCGAAAAAGAGCGTAAAGAGAGCAATGAGAGAAGCATTCAACGAATTCGAACATAAAACATTGGCAAACAATCTAAACAAGCACCCTAAAAAGTTTTGGTCATATGTAAAATCGGTAAGCGGATCTAAATCCCCTATTCAGTCACTCTTTGACCACGATGGCACCGAAACAGAGGACGACCGAAGAAAGGCAGAAATACTGAATTCAGTGTTCCGAAACTGTTTCACTGCGGAAAATCGTAACACGGTCCCTGACTTCAGCCGTCGCACGGACGCCAAAATGGAAAATATTGAAATAAACGATATCGGAATTGAAAAACAACTGCTATCACTTAGTAGCGGAAAAGCATCCGGACCAGACGAGATACCCGTAAGATTCTACAGTGATTATGCTAAAGAACTTGCCCCCTTTCTATCAGCAATTTATCGTAGATCTCTGGAAGAACGTAAAGTACCTAGCGACTGGAAGAAAGCGCAGGTCGTTCCCATTTTCAAGAATGGTCATAAATCAGATGCGAATAATTATAGGCCTATTTCGCTTACGTCAATCTGTTGTAGAATAATGGAACATGTTTTATGTTCTCGTATTATGACGTTCTTAGATAATACAAATCTCCTTCATCATAACCAACATGGATTCCGCAAACAGAGATCATGTGAAACTCAGCTCGCCCTATTTGTCCAAGAAATTCACAGTGCCGTAGACACTGGCGAGCAGATTGATGCCGTATTCCTGGACTTCAGGAAGGCATTTGATACGGTTCCGCACTTACGTTTAGTGAAAAAAATACCAGCTTACGGAATATCGGACCAGGTTTGTGATTGGATTCAGGATTTCCTAGAAGAAAGAACACAACATGTCATTCTTAACGGTTCAAAATCTGCAGATGTAGAGGTAATTTCGGGAGTACCGCAAGGAAGCGTGATAGGACCTTTATTGTTTACAATATACATAAATGACTTAGTTGACAACATCGGTAGCTCCGTGAGGCTATTTGCAGATGACACGGTTGTCTACAAGAAAGTAGCAACATCAGAAGACTCGTACGTACTCCAGGAAGACCTGCAGAGGATTAATGAATGGTGCGACAGCTGGCGGCTTTCCCTAAACGTAGATAAATGTAATATAATGCGCATACATAGGGGCAGAAATCCATTCCAGTACGATTATGCCATAGGTGGTAAATCATTGGAAGCGGTAACGACCGTAAAATACTTAGGAGTTACTATCCGGAGCGATCTGAAGTGGAATGATCACATAAAACAAATAGTGGGAAAAGCAGGCGCCAGGTTGAGATTCATAGGAAGAATTCTAAGAAAATGTGACTCATCGACGAAAGAAGTAGCTTACAAAACGCTTGTTCGTCCGATTCTTGAGTATTGCTCATCAGTATGGGACCCCTACCAGGTTGGATTAATAGAAGAGATAGACATGATCCAGCGAAAAGCAGCGCGATTCGTCATGGGGACATTTAGTCAGCGCGAGAGCGTTACGGAGATGCTGAACAAGCTCCAGTGGCGGACACTTCAAGAAAGGCGTTACGCAATACGGAGAGGTTTATTATCGAAATTACGAGAGAGCACATTCCGGGAAGAGATGGGCAACATATTACTACCGCCCACATATATCTCGCGTAATGATCACAACGAAAAGATCCGAGAAATTAGAGCAAATACGGAGACTTACAAGCAGTCGTTCTTCCCACGCACAATTCGTGAATGGAACAGGGAAGGGGGGATCAGATAGTGGTACAATAAGTACCCTCCGCCACACACCGTAAGGTGGCTCGCGGAGTATAGATGTAGATGTAGATGTAGACGACGACTGAAGAGAATCGTTCAACGTGACAGAAGTGTAACCGTGCCGCACATCGCTGCAGTTTTAATTGCTGGGCCATCAACAAGTGTCAGCGTGCGAACCATTCAACGAAACATCATCGACACGGGCTTTCAGAACCGAAAACCCACTCGTGTACCCTTGATGATTGCGCGACACAAAGCATTACGCCTCGCCTGGGCCCGTCAACACCAACATTGGACTATTGATGGTTGGAAACATGTTGCCTGGACGGACGAGTCTCGTTTCAAATTGTACCGAGCGGAATCACGTGTACGGGTCTGGAGACAACCTCATGAATCGATGGACACTGCATGTCAGCAGGGGACTGTTCAAGCTTGTGGAGGCGTTGTAATGGTGTGGAGCGCGTGGATTTGGAGTGATATGGGACCCCAGATACGTCTAGATACGACTCAGACGGGTGACACGTACGTAAGCATCCATTCATGTCCATTGCGCATTCCGACGGAGCTGGGCAATTCCAGCAGGACAATGTGACACCTCACACGTTCAGAATTGCTACTGAGTGGCTCCAGAAACACTTTTCTGAGTTTAAACACGTCCGACTTCCGCTGTCCACCAAACTCCCCAGGCGTGAACATTATTGAGCATGTCTGGGATACTTTGCAACGTAATGTTCAGAAGAGGTCTCCACCCCCTCCTACTCTTACGGATTTATGAACAGACCTGCAGGATTCATGGTGTCAGTTCCCTCCTGCACTACTTCAGACATTAGTCGAGTCCCTGCCACGCCATGTTGCGGCACGTCTGTGTGCTCACGAGGCCCCTACACGATATTAGGCAGATGTACCAATTTCGTTGGATCTTGAGTGTAACTCGCACTCAATCACTGTTTGCTATACCATAAGATAAAAGACTAATGATATAAATTTCAAGCCAGATTTAAACAGCCATAAAAATTGCCAAAAATAACTTAATGAGCAGAACAAACCAATAAAAAAATTTAATAAAAGTGAACCGGCCACATAATAGGCCACTGCCAGAAAATACTTATACTATAATATAAAACGTATAAAATATAAAAAAAATTGAAATCTTATAAAGCAGACATGGTAGCAAGGCTTACAGGGTTCCATAATAATATTCAAATAATTAAAATTTATATTAAATAAGAAGGATCGTTGGGATCTCAACCAATAGTAAAATGTTTAAATAACTTAATGGAGCAGTGAGGCTATAAAAAGGGAGCCTCCATTAGTTAACAAACAGAATGACTCAAAATTGCACTAAAATTCCAACTTTACTTTAAGCAGCAGCAATAAAGTCAAGAGCTGCTCTTGGAAGAAATAGCACTGAAGAAGACGGAAAGTGTGAGCTTTCATTGCCCAAGGCTTGTGCACAGAATCGCACAAACAGGCGGCTGTGTTAGCTGACTGGCACCAGAATGAGTGAGCCCGACAAGGGGGCGGTAAACAGCACCGAAACCAGAGCACAAGAAGTCTTAACAAAATTCCCTGCAGCACAAATAAATTCCAAAAAGTGCCAGTTCAACTCACAGCCAAGATTATAATAAACAATGATTACGCTCCCGATAGTTAATGCAATGTCCTACGGAGCGATACTCGAAATTTAAGTCTGCTAAAAAGTTAGCAGAAAATTTAAGACACCACTTACAGTTGGCTTAAGGGAATATGTGTACCAAATCCTACTGGAACAAATGATTGAGACAACCCCGAACCAATTGCTTCAAATTCTAAGGGTCCTGGACACATACACGTTTCCAGGTCAAAGATGGCCTGAAGCAGAATAAGCAGTACTTTAGCCTTAATGAATAAACGGTTAATGTTCTGCCACATGACAACTAAAAAATTGAGTCCAAATTGTTCAAATAAAATATGAGCCACACGTTTATTAACGTTAATCCTGATAACTTTCGCGCAACATGTAAGTCCACTTTCGCACCAGGAATAGAATATCTGTGTTAACAATAACATCGACGAATGCCGTGCACCAGAACTAATATCGCTGATAGATATTTGCCTCAAGTAAAGCGAGAATTAATAACTGACAGGTAGAAGCACTTAAACACACACAAACGCTACAATCCCAACGAACTTCACGCAAGCTTCATTGTAGAGGCGGACACTAACATTAACTCAAATTAAAGTTGCCACGGACACACATAATTCACATATAAAACTTCCAATAACAGGCAATATACAAAGGTTTAATTAAAATATTTAACAGACCTTTCTAACACAAATTCTTGCTCATACAATACAACCAGCAAAGACCATGGAGGCGCTGATTCAGTACCACTAAACAGAACCAGAGCATACAGAAATTCCGGTAACCACACCTCTGAGAGCTCGGCAGGTTTTTAACAATCCACTGCTGAGGTTCCTCGGCACTGCAAGCCAAGCACAAGCCAATATGACCTCTGCATATCCTTCCCAGTTTACGCCAACATAGAGACAATTGATTAGAGGAATAAGGCCTTCTTTCCGATTAGTTGCTCCACTGATACTCCCCTCATCGCTGTGACATACTGCCCTTGCGGGCCCAGAAAACCGGCCCTCCAGGACACGTCAGAGGGAGCTGCGCACGCTGGGCAGCAACTTAGAGCCAAGGATAAGGGCGTATCGATAACGATACAGTACGACAAGTAGACTTCTCTAAGCCAGGAATATCTTTTCGCTAGTGCTAGTCTGCTTTTTATGTCCTTAGTGCTCCACTCATCATGGGTTACTTCGCTACCCAAATAGCAGAATTTCTCAACATCTACTTCTGATTACCAGTTCTGATACTGAGATTTCTCGCTCTTCTCATTTCTACTGTTCCTTACTATCGTCTTCTTTTTACTCACAGTCAATATTCTGTACTCATTAGACAGTTAATTTTGTTCAACAGATCCTGTAGCAGTTCTTTACTTTCACTGAGGATAGCACTGTCATCAGCGAATCTTATCACTGATATTCTTCCACCTTTAATTTCAGTCCCGCTCTTGAATCTGTATATTTCCTTCATTGTTTCTTCAACGTATAGATCGAATAGCAAGAGTGAACGACTACATCTCTCCCTTACATCCTTTTAAATCCGACCTCTTCGTTATTGGTCTTGTTCCCTCTTGTTTCTTGTACATACTGTATATTCCTCGTCTTCCTCTAGAGCTTACCAGTTTTTTTCTCAGAACTTTGAACACCTTGCACCATTTTACATTGTCGAACGCCTTTTCCAGGTCAATATATCCTATGAACGTGTCTTGGTTTTTCTTCAATCTTACTTCTATAATCTACCGCATCAGAACTGCCTCTCTGGTGGCATTACCTTTCCTGAAACCGAAGTGAGTATCTACCAGATACCCTTTTTCCTTTTCAAGTCTTCTATATATTATTCTTGTCAGCAACTTGGATGCGAGATCTGTACATTTGATTGTGCCATAATTCTCGCACTTTTCGGTCATTGCAATCTTCGGAATTGTGCGGATGATGTTTCTCCAAAAGCCTGATGGTATATCGCCAGTCTCACACATTCCACACACCAAATTTGTTGGTATTTCCCTCCATGATTTTAGAAATTCCAATGGAATATTATGTATCCCTTCTACCTTATTTTACATTTAGTCTTCCAATCTTCTTTTAAATTCTGATTCTAATAGCGGGTCCCCCATCTCCTCCCTATCTACACCTGGTTCTGCAGACAAATTCTCCCAGTCACAGAGAACCTCAGTGTACGTATTCCACCTGTCTACTACCTCCTTTGCATTTAACAAAGCAATTCCCATTGCACTTTTTACGTTACCGTCCTTGCTTTTAATTTCACCGACGGTTGTTTTGATATTTCTCTACGCTGAGTCAATTCTTCAGTTAACGGCTTTCTTTATTCTTTCACGTTCTTCAAGCAGTCATTTCGCCTTAGCTTCGCTGCACTTCCTCTTTATTTCATTCCTAAGTGACTTGTATATCTGTATTCCTGAATTTCCTGAACACTTTTTCTGATTCCTTCTTTCGTCGTAATATTTCGTCTATTACCCATGGTTTCTTCGTAGCTACTTTCCTTATGTCTAAGTTTTTGGTTTCCATTTTCCTTGATGGTCCTTTTTAGAGATTCCATTCCTCTTCAACAAAACTGCCTAAGGGGCTATTCATTTTAGGCTCAGAAAACCTCATGTTTATCCCATCACTCCTTAGTATTTCCGTACCCCGGTACTTTGCGCATAGCCTCGTAGAATTCATACTGACGTCAAAGTCATGAAACCGTGTGAGGTGACGAAAGTCTAGCACATTGGACTCACATTCGGGAAGAGGGTGCTTCAATGGTCGTACGGTTTTTCTGATTTAAGTTTTCAGTGATTTCCCTAAATCGCTTAAGACCAGTGCCGTAATTTTTCTACTAAAGGGGACGGCTGATTTCCTTCCCCATCATTCCTCAATTCTAGCCTGCGTTGCTTCTCTAATGACATTGTCAACGGGAAGTTAAAATCCCATCTTCCTTCCTTCAAAACCATGAAGTACAATGGTTCGGGAAGGCGCCAGTGAGTCACATTGTCCAGAAAGTTGATTTTCTCGCCAGGCACGTGGGATCTTCTGGTACAGCTGTGGTGGTTGTTGTCGTCGTCGTCATCGTTGTTGTTGTTGTGGTGGTTGTGCCGGTGGTGGTGGTGGTGGTGGTGGTGGTCGTCGTCGTCGTCGTCGTGATGGCCGTGGCGGTCGTAGTCTTAAGGGTGTTTTGATACAGTTCTTCAAATGTCTATCCTGTACATCCATCCTGATCTACGTACAACTTCTGCAACCTACTTCATTTGAACCTGGTTACTATATTCAGTCCTTGTCCTGCTTCTGTAACTTTACTCCCCATACTTCGCTACATTACCAAAGTGACGTTTCCTTGATGCATCAGTACGTGCCCTATCAACCGATCCTTTCTTTTGGTGAAGTTATGAATTGATTTCTTTTTCCCCAATTCAGTTCATTAGTTACTTGATCTATCCATCCAACTGTCAATATCATTATGTAGCACCACATTTTCCTACCAGTCCGAGCTGCGTGTATTCCACGTTTCAGTTCGAGGTCAGACATCATATACCTTCAGAAAGTATTTCTTAACACTTTAATTGATATCAAATTTTAACAAATTCCTCTGCCTCAGAAGTGATTTTCGTGCTATATCCAGTCTGTATTGTAAGTCCTCACTGCTTCAGTAATCACCAGATATTCTGTGTTCAAATAGCAAAACTCGTCTAATACTTCTAGGATATCATTTCTTAATCTAATCACGCCAGTATGGCGTGATTTAGTTCAACTACCTTCCGTTACTTCCTTTTTCTTTCATTGCTGTTTATCTCAATCTCTTTTTAAGACTCCCGTTGTTTCTGGTCAACTGTTCTTTCAAGTTCTCTGCTGTCTTTGACAGAATTACAGTGCCACTGGCATAACTCAAAGTTTCTATTTATTTCTCATCGAACTTTAATTTCCTCTATAAATTCTTCCTTGGTTTCGTTTATTGCTTGCTCAGTGTACAAACTGAATAAAATCGGGGATAAGCTACTAGCCTTTTTTTTTTTGTTTGTGGTTTTAGGGCGCAAAACTGCTATGGTCATTAGCGCCCGGTCCGTGACTGAGGAAATAATAAATCCGAAAATGGAAAACAGCAAAAATGGGAACGAAACTCAAAGAATTGGAGACACTAAAAGCAGAAACAAGGCTTAAAAGTCCACTACAGAGAGGGCTTGATGGTCCACCGATAAAACTTCAAATGACTGACGTCATTTCACTGTCACTAATAAACTGGAGAACGCGGTCGGCTGAGCGCGTGTCATCTGCTAAAATCAACGATAGATCAGGCGATAGCTGTAGACGGGAGCGTAACGGATTAAAATAGGGGCATTCAATTAAAAGGTGTCTGACCGTCCACAGCTGAGAGCAGTGGGGACAGAGTGGGGGAGGATCGCCGCTTAAAAGATGTCGATGGCTAAAAAGACAGTGCCCTATCCGGAGTCTAGCTAAAATTACCTCCTCCCGACGACGCGTTCGGGAGGAAGAGGTCCAAGCGCAAGGAAGGGCTTTCACTTCCCGCAATTTATTATTGGGAAGTGTTGACCAATGCGCATGCCATAAATGAGCAACTTTGCGACATAAACCGCTCCGTAGATCGGTGAAGGGAAGCGACTGAATAGCTGGCCGAGGAAGAGAAACTGCAGCCTTGGCTGCTATATCAGCCGCCTCATTCCCACAGATACCAGCGTGTCCCGGGAGCCAGAGGAACGCCACCGAGACGCCCCCCAGGTGGAGCAAGCGCAGACAGTCCTGAATCCGGTGGACCAGAGGGTGCACAGGGTAAAGAGCTTTGAGACTGAGGAGAGAGCTGAGAGAATCTGAGCAGATTACGTACTGTATCCGCTGATGGCGGCGGATGTAGTGGACAGCCTGGAGAACAGCGAAAAGCTCCGCAGTATAAACCGAACACTGGTCGGGAAGCCGAAAGTGATTTGGGGCGTCGCCAACAATATAGGCACTCCCTACACCCAACGATGTTTTCGAGCCGTCGGTGTAAATAAAGGTGGCGTCCGTCATTTGTGCACATAGAGCAGCAAATGCCCGACGATAAACAAGTGAAGGTGTACCATCCTTGGGAAATTGACAAAGATCACGGAGCAGACAGATCCGGGGACGGAGCCAAGGCGGTGCTGTACCCCAAGTTGTCAAGAAGGTTTTAGGAAAGCGGAAGGAAAGAGAATGGAGCAGTTGACGGAAGCGGACTCCCGGGGGTAGCAGGGAGGAGGAGCGGCCTGCATACCCTACATCAAAGGAGGCGTCGAAAAAAGGGTCATGGGCTGGATTATCAGGCATGGAAGACAGATGGCTAGCATAACGGCTCAGAAGGACCGCTCGCCGATTGGACAGCGGAGGTTCAGCAGTCTCAGCATAAAGGCTTTCCACAGGGCTAGTGTAAAAAGCTCCAGACGCTAAACGTAATCCACGGTGGTGGATAGAGTCGAGACGCCGAAGAATAGACGGCCGAGCAGAGGAGTAGACTATGCTTCCATAGTCCAATTTCGAGCGCACTAAGGCGCGATAGAGGCGGAGAAGGACCACTCGGTCCGCTCCCCAGGAGGTACCATTCAGGACACGGAGGGTGTTGAGCGTTCGCAGACAGCGAGCCGAAAGATAGGAAACGTGGGAGGACCAGCACAGTTTTCTGTCAAACATAAGACCCAAGAATTTAGTGACGTCTGAAAACGGAAGGTTGACAGGACCTAGATGTAAGGAGGGCGGAAGAAACTCCTTACGTCGCCAAAAATTAATACAAACGGTCTTACTGGGACAAAAACGGAAGCCGGTTTCGAGGCTCCAAGAGTGGAGGCGATCGAGACATCCTTGAAGACGTCGTTCAAGAAGGCTGGTCCGTTGAGAGCTGTAGTAGATCGCAAAATCGTCCACAAAGAGGGAGCCCGAGACGTCAGGAAGGAGACAATCCATAATTGGATTTATAGCGATGGCAAACAGGACAACACTCAGCACGGAGCCCTGGGGTACCCCGTTTTCTTGAGAGAAAGTACGGGAGAGAGTAGTGTTCACCCGCACCCTAAATGTTCGCTCTGCCATAAATTCGCGAAGAAAAAGGGGCAGCCGGCCTCGAAAGCCCCAAGAGAACAGTGTGCGGAGGATGCCTGTCCTCCAACAGGTATCGTATGCTCTCTCCAGATCAAAAAATATTGCTACCGTTTGGCGTTTCCGGAGAAAATTGTTCATGATATAAGTGGAGAGAGCAACAAGATGGTCAACTGCAGAGCGATGCTTTCGGAATCCGCATTGGGCAGGTGTTAAAAGATCGCGTGATTCCAGCCACCAAGCTAAACGGTAATTCACCATACGCTCCAAAATCTTACAGACACTACTCGTAAGAGAAATGGGGCGATAGCTAGAGGGGAGATGTTTGTCCTTTCCAGGTTTCGGAATGGGAACGACGATAGCTTCCCGCCATCGTCTGGGAAAAGTACTGTCGGTCCAAATTCGATTATAAAGGCGAAGGAGGTAACGCAGACTATGGGTTGATAAATGCATCAACATTTGGACATGGATACCATCCGATCCTGGGGCGGAGGAGCGAGAAGAAGAAAGGGCATGTTGGAGTTCCCGCATGGAGAAAACAGCATTGTAGCTTTCGTGATTTTGAGAGGAGAAAGCAAGATGTCGCACTTCCGCTGCACGTTTCTTCGGGAGAAACGCTGGCGGGTAATTTGAAGAGCTCGAGACCTCAGCAAAGTGCTGACCCAATGAGTTAGAAATTGCGACGGGGTCCACTAAGGTATCATGCGCGACAGTGAGCCCAGAGACCGGGGAGAAACTAGGCGCGCCTGAGAACCGTCGAAGCCGACTCCAAACTTCCGAGGAGGGAGTGAAGGTGTTAAAGGAGCTAATAAAGAATTGCCAGCTTGCCTTCTTGCTATCGCGGATGACGCGACGGCATCGCGCACGGAGCTGCTTATAGCGGATACAGTTTGCCAAAGTAGGATGGTGACGGAAAATGCGAAGAGCACGTCGCCGCTCACGTATTGCGTCACGGCATGCCTCGTTCCACCAAGGAACTGGGGGGCGCCGGGGCAATTCGGAGGTGCGTGGTATTGAACGTTCCGCAGCTGTAAGAATAACGTCGGTAATATGTGTGACCTCATCGTCGACGCTGGGAAAGCGACGGTCATCGAATGTCGCTAGAGACGAAAAAAGTGTCCAATCGGCTTGGGCAAACTTCCAGCGTCGCGGGCGCATATATGGCAGTTGAGGCTGCAGCCTAAGGACACATGGAAAGTGGTCACTCGAGTGTGTATCATCAAGGGCGAACCATTCGAAGCGCCGAGCTAGCGGAACAGTACCGATCGCAAGGTCCAAATGAGATAAATTTGTCGTGGAGGCAGACAAAAACGTGGGGACCCCAGTGTTGAGGCAAACTAGATCCGCTTGGTGGAAGACGTCTAGCAATAGGGAGCCACGTGGACAAGGATGTGGAGATCCCCAAAGCGGGTGGTGGGCATTGAAGTCCCCAACCAGCAAATAGGGGGGTGGAAGCTGACCAAGAAGATGAAGGAGATCAGCTCGCGCCATTGGTGTGGACGATGGAATGTATACAGTACAAAGAGAGAACGTGTATCCAGAAAGGGAAAGACGGACGGCGACAGCTTGGAAGGAACTGTCTAAGGGGATTGGATGATAATGGAGAGTATCATGGAGAAGCATCATGAGTCCCCCATGGGCTGGAGTGCCTTCCACAGAGGGGAGGTCATATCGGACGGACTGAAATTGAGGGACAACAAAGCGGTCATTAGGACGCAGCTTTGTTTCCTGAAGACAGAAGATGACCGGCGAGTAGGATCGTAAGAGGATCGACAATTCATCCCGATTGGCTCGAATGCCGCGGATATTCCAGTGGATAATGGACATAGGGTGAACAGAAAATGGAGGAATGTGACCAAGGGTGCTGTCAATTCAACGACTGCTCAGAGCTTGCGACCGACAGCATGGAATGGCATTCAGCCGAAGGCAGAAGATCCTGATCCATAGGTTGGTCAGGAGCAGCTCCTGCCACCAGCGATCGGCCGGTTGACCGGCCACCAGCAGTGCGCCTCGGCGACACAGAAGACGGCCGAGGGCGATTTCCGCCAGGTGGCGCTGTGGATGGGACACGCCTTGGCGGAGAAGGAGAGGAACTGGGTTTCTTTGTAGCCTTCTTGGAAGTATGAGGTTTAGAGGAAGGAGGAACCGATGGTGGTGAAGTTGCCGTACGTAAAAACTCTTCACGAGTATGCTCTTTCTTCGAAGACTTGGTGTCTGACTTGTGGGCTCGAGATTTAGCAGAACCCGACGAAGGGTGAGCCAAAGAGTGGGCAGGCGAAAGTGGTGAAGTTGAACGGGCGATCTTTGCGCTGTCCGATCGGACGACCGTGGCACTAAAGGTGAGGTCGCAAGTCTGCGTGGCCGCCTCCTTTGTTGGCCGAGGAGAAGCAAGGACAGTGCTGTATTTGCCTGTCTGAGGCACGGTGGGTTGTCGACTGGCGAATAATTTCCGAGCAGCAAAGGTCGACACCTTTTCCTTCACTCTTATTTCCTGGATGAGCTTTTCGTCCTTAAAAACGGGGCAATCTCGAGAGGAAGCAGCGTGGTCACCCATACAGTTGATGCAGCGAGGGGATGGAGGTGGACAAGCACCCTCATGGGCATCCCTGCCACACGTAACACATTTGGCCGGATTAGAACAGGACTGGCTGGCGTGATTGAAGCGCTGGCACCGATAGCAACGCGTAGGGTTTGGGACGTAAGGACGAACGGAAATTATCTCATAGCCTGCTTTGATTTTCGATGGGAGTTGCACTTTGTCAAATGTCAAAAAGACAGTGCGGGTTGGAATGATCTTCGTGTCAACCCTTTTCATAACCCTATGAACAGCCGTTACGCCCTGGTCTGACAGGTAGTGCTGAATTTCTTCGTCAGACAGTCCATCGAGGGAGCGTGTATAAACGACTCCACGCGAGGAATTTAAGGTACGGTGCGGTTCCACCCGGACAGGGAAAGTGTGTAGTAGTGAGGTACGCAGCAATTTTTGTGCCTGGAGGGCACTGTGTGTTTCTAACAACAGGGTGCCATTCCGTAATCTGGAACAAGACTTTACAGGACCTGCAATTGCGTCGACACCTTTCTGAATAATGAAAGGGTTGACTGTGGAGAAGTCGTGACCTTCGTCAGACCGAGAAACAACAAGGAACTGTGGTAACGATGGAAGAACTGACTGTGGCTGAGACTCAGTGAACTTACGTTTGTGAGCAGACATAGTGGAAGGTGAGGAAACCATTGCGGAAGAATCCCCCATGATTACCGGCGTCTCCGATGGCGCGCTCCTCCCTTGTGGGGGCCCTCTCTGAGGGCACTCCCGCCTTAGGTGATTGTTCACACCTCAGGTCACACCTCCCGACAAACGGACGGAGGGACCAATCGGCACTTTCGGAAGGTATCAGCTCGGGTAATCACCCCTCCCTGGGCCTGGCCGTTACCAGGGGGTACGTACGTGTCCTACCTGTCTACCCGGGGCGGGGAATTACGCGTTACCCCGTCACCGGCTACGCATGGAAGTGCGTGGGTCGGCCTTCAGACACGCACAGGGAGGAAGAAAGAGAAAGGGAAAGGGAAAGGAAAGAAGAGGTCTCAAACGCCGCAGCGGAGAAAAGGGTAGAGAGAAGAGGTAAGGAAAAGAGAAGGACAAAGGAAGGACGAAGACTTACAAGTAAGGAAGGCGAAGAATGTGGTACATTTACAAGCGTCCGTCTCCGGACGTAGGCACAAACCATTCCCCCAGAGGGGGAGAAAAGGAAAGAAGGAGCCAGAGGTGAGGGGGGGGGGGCGAAGATGGGGGATGGGGAAGGATGCGGAAAGGGAAGGTATGCAGCCCGGAAAGGAAGGAAGGCCACATCAGCTCGGGGTCCCGTGCTCGCTACGCACGTATCCACAAAAGAGTTGTGGATCCCCTGGGGGGAAGCTACTAGCCTGTCTCACTCCCTCGTGAATCACTGCTTTCCTTTCATACCCCTCGACTCGTATAACAGCCGTCTTGTTTCTGTACATGTTCCAATTAGTCTTTCGCTTCCTGTGTTTTATCCCCACTATCTTCAGAATTTCAAAGAGTGTACTCCCCTCATTCTTGCCATAATTTGACTCTGAAGATACTGTGAACATATTTGGCTTTCTTTAACCATCTTATAGTACAAGACTCAGGGTCAGTATTGCCATACGTGTTCCTACATTTCTTTGGATCCCTAACTGATCTTACCCGAGGTCAACTTCTAATCAGGTTTCCACTATTCTGTAAATAAATTGTGTCCCTATTTTGCAACCATGTCCCATTAAACAGATAGTTCGGTAATATTCACACCGGTTAGGACGCGCTTAATTTGAAATTAGAATTACTGCGTTCTTCTTGACGTCTGAACATATTTCGTTTCTCTCACGTATCTTGCATACGATGTGGATAGTTGACTCTCCCAGGAATCTTAATAACTCTGGTGGATTGCCATTACTATAGGGCCATTGTTTCGACTTAAGTCTTTCAGTGTTATGTCAGATTGAGACACATTCGAATATGTAATTCTAGTGGCTAATCACAATCTTAAATGTTTCAATTTTTCCCTACTTCGTTTTAATTATTTTCACTGTATCATACTTTCAATATTATTTATATGCCAGAAACTAGATTACTGTACTCGTATTAAATTGTTCAAAATTCAATTGGCGTTTGGTTTTCATTTGTACATTATCTCAGAAAGTATTGTCAGTCTTAACAATCCTGGATCCATGCAGTACTCACGTTTGTGTATACAGTTCATGATTTCATTCAAGTCATTTTGGGGAAATTCATTCATTGGTTAGTATAAAGCTTGTAGATGCCTGAAAAACTGCACTGAGTGGCGACACTACGCAGCTGAAACAATAATGAAAGTAATATTTCATAGAAAAGTATATTCGTGGAATAGACTGAAGCATCAGATACTGATGTAAAGGAGTAGAAATGTAACAGAAACGATCGAAGAGAGCGGATAGTTCCTGAAGTTAAGCAGTGCGATTTTACAATGAATCTCTTACTACAGATATACATAGAAACTGTGCCACTTATTAACGATGAAAATAAGGAGTCGACATGCTCATTTGATCTCATGTGCTACTGTAACCTGTGGAAACTACTTTCCTAAAATGTCATTGTGGAAAAAGAATTGCTTCGAATACGGAACTTGTAGTCGTGTGTTCACAAATCTGGGATCTAACACTACATTTAAGAATGGATACGTTAGTTCAGTTTAAGGAAGTCAAAATGACAGGCAAGGAGACTTTTTTGTTTTGTAAATAGTTGTTTTCCTGTGCAATAACAGACAATTCCAATAATAAATTACCAGTTTCTGCCGTTACCTCGGTTAAAATCACATTGATAATGTCTATGTTAACAAAGTGCGAAATAAATTAGTGTCTTACAGTAATTATATGGAGTGTAAATAAAAATTTTGCGTCGTAGAATACTAAGTAACTACATAAGAATTTACGTGTTTTATAACAAGTGTTGAATTTTGAAAATTTTACCCACTTGATGTAATTTCAGTAATAGTAAATTTTTTGTTTCATCAAAAACTGTTTCGAAACGACGTTGTCTAAACCGTTAATACATTGAGAAATCTTTCTAAGGGTTGTAGAAAAGACAGAGAAAGAGGGTCATAGGAAAGAGAAGAGGGGGAAGGGAGGAGTAAATCTGTGAAGCAGGGGGTACAGATTCCCAAATGTTTGTAATGTGAAAATACGCAGGAGGCTCAAGGAGATTATGAATCTGACAATACTCCAGAGACAAATGGTGATTCCAGCGCTAGAATTTTGTACGTTCTGCAAGGAAGTATTCGACTTTCAAGTGAACCAGAAGACACCAGCGACGTTTCTGTCCTCTCTAATTTGTTTAGTCGAGTTGTACGCAACATTATTCATGGTTGTCATATCATTTACGATGTACAATTTGTATATATTGAGAGGTGGCACGCCACTCATTTTAACAACATTGTCAGATTAAACTACACATTTTAGGTCGTGATCTCGGTGTTCCCAGTACTACATTTGGTATATGTGGTTTATGACTTTTTACATTAGGAGACTGAGCAGAATGTGCTTTTAACTGCATGTGACACTGTAGAAAACTTGTACCCTAGAGGCTGTAGTGGAGGCGACGGAGAACAGGGAGAGAGATTAATTGGATGCCATAAATCCTGAGTGAAGTGGCCTGACTTTGAGAGCGATTCAGGGAAGCAGCGCGCAGTGGATTGTGCCTGCAGAGGGACTTCTGGCCATAGCCCTCTCCCTCATTTAGGGTTTGACAGAAGGGCGCCGGTTTGCTAAACATTTTAGGTGGGACAGGCGGCAGTCCATCACGAAGGCGGACGGTTGGTGGAAAGTGGGTGTAGGAAGCCTTTTAAGAGAGACTGTTGTGAACTGAGCTTGCGTGCAAATGGTGGGAAGGTCGTAAAACTCCTTGCTTTCTCACGTTGAAAGTTGGGACAATACGGACAGAGCAACTGGTGCTTATTTACAAAAGTATTTACAAAAAAATATAATTTTTGGTGCTGATGGGGGGAGGCACCAGACATTTACGTTAGCGTCGGTTCCAGGCAGCGGTTGTTGCAGTGGAAGAAGTACAGACCGGTAATCCGAGGGATAGGAGGTTGAGACCCTATGTCAAAAATTCCTTTTTATTTTATATATTTACGTTACTTGCACTGCTAATAAACCGAAATAATGCTCAATATATTGTATTAATATTTTCATAAAAGGCATGAAAAGGAAAGATAATGGAAGATGTGGAATTGGATATAAATTTGCAGGAAGGGATTATGAGGAGTAAACGAGAACAAAATTAGATACTTTTATTATTATTCATTCGCCAGTTTACAAGTGCTGGAGTTGATATCGTCGCAAAATGGGAAGCAGTGGTTTTCTTGGAATCTTGCTCACGTTATAAATGCCGCATTTCTTTTAACTACATCGTTCTTTTGAAGTTTCAGTAGGAAACCTAACTTGGTTTACATTCATAAAAGGTGCGCGTTCATCGCACAATTTGACGGCAAACTACGCGTGACGCATCAATTCAACAAATAAGGGCGAAGATAGCTGCTGATGTACATGAAATTTATTTTGATGCAGTCTTCTGGCTGTGATTTCTTTTTCTCTTTCTGTGAAATAAGAAGTTTTGAGTTTTTAAAAAATCTTTACCTTACGATTACAACAGACAGAGGGTTTCTCTGTTAGAGTGGATTTGGGGGTAATCACTTTAATACTGCACGATGGCAATCGTGCTTCATCTTGAAAAATTTCATCGTGTAAGTGAGGTTTTTTTTTGCCTCCCCCCACGACTTAGTTACAATATGAAATTTGTTCTCCTGGACATCAGACCAAAACTTTTTGTGTAGGGCCGTTGCAAATTTCCCAGATTTTGAGGAAATAATGACTTTTCTGTAGTTTTTCAGTTACTGATCCAACGTTTCTTGAATCGTCTGTCCAAAAGATCCAGTACTCTGTCGTAAGCATACATGGACTGTGGGAAATAATTTTGCAGAAAGGTTTATAGCATATTTCGCTGTATACGTGTGGTTTACTTTGATCATATTTCCTTCTTTTTTGCACCGTAAGTTACGTTAGAACTGAGAATAAAAGAGTTTGGAATACTGTTCTCACAGGGTCAAACGCTGGCTGGAAACTACGCTCCGTCAAAAATACTATTTCTTCTAAACGCTTGTCCATCTACAGCTCCAACTCCTGCACTTTCATTTCTGGCCAAGACCAGGATACACTATACATTGAAAGGTGGCTACACTGAGTCACAGCGCCAGAGATTGCGCCAAAGAGTTTTATTCCGCCACCTCCACTGGCAGTGCTTGTTCAGATGTTGCTGTGGACTTCCCACAGTGGTTCTGAAGTTGCCGTGTGCAGTTGTTCTGATGGGCTAGACAGCCGATGCTGTTCGAATGGGGATGTTGTAATGATCAGAGTGTATTTTTCGTCAATATATATGAAGGTAAAAAAAAAAACTTTTTTTTATTTCAAATTTCCTAACTAACAATGTCTCTTGGTCACAGGTTCAGTCAACAAAGCATCTGGCTTGTGTTCATGTATTAGAGTGTAATTCTGGTTTCTATGTGCAATTGTAGTATTTCTGTTTTTTTTTATTACTTCAGTGTAAATGGTGCTTAAAATACCTTGTCTTATTGAGGAAGAACCGTGCCAGATGTGTACGTTGAATCACACTTCCACACACAGAACAGTTACACTTGTGCTTTGTTGTTTCGTAGTTTTTGTTTCGTAGCTTTTATAGTTGCTGGGGACTTAATTGTGTTAACGGAAATTTTCTTTCATTCTTTGTTGTTATTCTATGCAGTCAGATTGCGGAGTAATACTAGTCAGGGCCAACCGGTTACGAGACTGCGTAACCGGACAGACAGCTACTAAAATTAAAATTATTTGCATTATATTTAATTAAGCCCCCATGCAACATGTGGGCGAAATCAGTGATGACAGTTAAGCACGGTCATATTGTCAGGCAGGAGATCAGTTGTGTTAAGAGTGTAGGACGAAAGGGACTGGACATTGGTTATACGAATCGTTTCGCATAAACCTTCTCTGGTTTCCCTTAAACTTCTCCTGAGACCCTTTCCCATCTTAGCTGTGAAGAATCTGAGTTACTTTATGTTTCGTTCAGTGTCATCCTGCTTACGAATGGATAAACTACAGAACGATATTACTTCTGTCATGTTCAGAGAATAGCTGTTATTGTGGTTTTCAGTTCGAAGACTTGCCTAATACAGTCATATGCGTACAGTTGTATCATGGAATTCTATGTTGCACGTACGACGAGTATACAGGATAAAATTAATCATGCTTTCAGCATGTATAATGAGTAGATAAACGAAAATGTAGAATTCCACATGCATTAAATTTTCACATTTCTGACACGTAGAATGAACTGGACCTCTCACTCGTTGTCACTTTAAGTTATGAAGACCAGCCACTTCGACCACATATTTTGTATGAAATCTGCTAATATCTGCACCTCTCAATGTAGTCCGTTACTTAGAAGTGGCTGTTTGTAGGCGGGCAGTGACAGAAAGCAGCAGGAGCGATTTCCTCCGGTGTGGAAGTTAAGTTCCCTAGCAAGAGAGTGCGACTTCTGATACGGCCGGCATGAAATTGATCGCAGGAAGTGCATGCATTATTCACTGAGGTAACTTCTCTGTTCGACTTGCAGCGGCCGCATCAAACATTCAGAATTACACACGGCCGCGCCTCGGGCTTCCTCGCGCTCGCCTTCATAGAAAGGGGCTGTGGGCGGTTTGGGAGGGGGGAGTGGGAGGGGAGAGTGGCGAGTGGTGGGGGCAGGGCCACGTGCCAACCCTGCCGCCTCGAAATGCATACAGGGCACATTATTCTACCCGTATTTAATGACTATGAGGATAATGAGAGCACCGGACAATGTCATAGAATGACCAAACTGCAGGGGTGTTGATTGCGTAACATACCGACCATATTCGCTCAGAAACGCGCAAAGTAGGAAGTAAATTACAGCAGAGTCAGATGCATCAGGGCTCGCTTGCTGCTATCTCTGCTGTAATCTACTTCCTACTTTGCGCGTTTCTGACCGAATACGATCGGTATACAGAGTTGCACTCTACCAGAACTAGTGTTCGATAGGTTTTTTTATAGAACACGAATGACGTAAATTATAGAATTACCGGTAGTATTGATCGGGAAAGAAACAAACATGAAGGTGTGGGAGAGGAACTGTTTCTTGTTTGGCTGCTTTGCTCTTGGTAAGAACTGCACATGGTTGAGTGTTAGTCCATTGTGTATTTCATATTCTTAAAAAATAAAAATTGCATTTTATACGTAAAAGAAATACCTGCACGTGCAACTACTGCGCCTTTATGTAACCAAAACCATTACTTTTGATGGAAGTACAGTTTACATGCACAAACAAAACAAAAATCTATATAATTATAGCTGTTATTCTTTTCTCAATAGTTCATCATGATCAAAACAAAGTTTCCTATTATAACCGATAAGAGCGGAAGACGCTTAGTAAGAACAGAAATATGTTTTAAATTAGCTCGAAGAAGTATTGAAGGAATGTTTTCGCATGTTTCCGCTTTGCGTTTGTTTTATTTTACCTATTTTCAGGCAGTTGCGTTCCATAGAGCTATATGATAAATCTGTATTTTAATTTTTTATTTTTATTACAATATACCCCTATTTGACATTATAAATCAACAATTTTCGAATAAAACCTGAATTAAACAATGAAATTTTCAATTTCACTTAAGTGACAGACAGGATGATAACTATATAGAACAAAAGTATTCCACGGATTATCTGGCCCTTTATAAAGCAACACACAATTTCTAGACACCTCACTGCTTCCGGTTTCTTTGGGAACCTAGTAAGTCACTGACAGCATATGCGTAAAAAGCGATCGAAATGAAGTAACACCTAACATACAGGTCCCACCCGCTACGTATGCAACACACCTAACATGCAGGTAATGTGCGTGCGATCTTAACTGCCCAAAGCTACTAGGAAATCTATTGTAGCCTACATGTACTTATGATACGCTGTGGTAGTCTATCGTAGATTTACAACTCTGCAGTGTGCTACAATTCCTACGTTTCTCTTGCTGTTACAAATAGTACTGGGTACATCCCGCAGAATTAAGAATGGGTTATTTAGTGGCCAATTCGAGATGCTCTTACGTCGTGCGCAGGCTGGTCTGTGAACATGGCTTATTTTGGAAGATGGGTGTCCACAGCGTACTCATCATACGGATGTAGAAGAAAGTGTAATACTTGGAACCGAGAATACGGAATAAACAACGTGGTGTGTGTTAAGAGTAACCTGAATGAGTGGGCCGAAGTCAGGGTATAAACAATGCCCCAAAACAGTCTGTGCAGCTGTATGTCACGCCGTGACGAATGGCCTTTTGCGATGTACATGATGCCAAAAGGCCACTTCATACATTTCCCTAGACAATATTGAATCAGAAGTTGATTGAGAAGGATCTTATTGTGGAGCAGACTGTTTAGTTTACTTTCCGTTTCTAATCTGCCTCTGTTTCATCCTGATTTTTATTGTTCAACACACGACAGGGGTTTCGAAAATAGGCAGATAACCTCAAAATAGTCGTAAATGAGTTATCTGTAATCTGCTGCCAATTTTCCACATTTACTGCTCTCCATCGCTGTAAGGAAACTTAATTGATACCGTGAAGTAGTGAGGAAGTAGCTACTGAAGTTACGTAATCAATGTTTCACGAAAAAATCAATATACTTGGCTTCAAATTTTCCTTACATAACACGCACAAAATACAAACAGTTAACCCACACTGTTTCCTTCCCTCAGCACCTAGCACAGATCGAAAGCGAAACACTGTTCCCAGTTCTACAAATTCTGTCTCTGTTAAACACCAGTAGGACTAACCAAAGTTACATGACAAGTTTGATGCCCTACACGCTTCGCGAATTTTAATGAGAGTGACATACGAAAGCTCGTTAAACTGGATAGCATAAGGCAAATATTTGTCTAAAACTCACATGAAAGTCCAGTTCTGTACAATGGGAATGAAGTACGATCACCGTCTATCTCACGATAAATTAATGTTGCGCCGCATAGAGGGTGGTCAGAAAGTCTGAAAAGCTTCTAAGGATGTTGCAGGGTAGATTGTGGGGAAAAATAATTGTTAAGAGAAAAAAAATTGATACGTTGTGCCGTTTCCGAGTTAATTAGTGTTGAAGTTAGTCAGTGAGGCCGCTGCACGTGAAAATTCAAGCGGCCTGCCAGAGACGTGTCCCCAAAACGTGTTCTTCATTTAGTTTCCTTAGTGACGAACCTGAGAGCGATAACGTAACTAGGCATAAGATGATAAGTATCGAACCCTAGCCAAAGCCTGATAAATTGCGTGTGCTATTATCTGCGGTACGAGAACGACTAACACTAACTCTGCCTGGCGGGTTGCTCGAATCTACGCACGGAACGGCCTGATTGGCTAACTTCTGTGCTAATTGACTCGGAAATTGCACAACGTATCGAATTGTTCCCTTTACAATTATTTCTCATAAGCTACCCTGTAACACCCTTACAAGCGTTACAGACTGTTTGACCACCCTCACCCACTTGACCGCTCGCGCTCATAGTTGCAACTATAGTCACACTATAATACTTTTCTAGGCTCTGATAGTCATACTTCCTGACCAAATACGAGACAATGTTATCTTCTGGAGTTGCTTGTATATGTGACTCCGGAGCGGACGACAAACGAAATGCTCGCTTTTCGGTAGACATCACACCTAGCTATGTGCTTGAAAAGTACCCCTCTTGCCAAATTAAATCTCTCCCAGTTGAGACTGTACTTATTTTCTAATTTTTATACAACAGATAAATGCTTAAAGACTGTTGTTGTTGTGGTCTTCAGTCCTGAGACTGGTTTGATGCAGCTCTCCATGCTACTCTATCCTGTGCAAGCTTCTTCATCTCCCAGTACCTACTGCAACCTACATCCTTCTGAATCTCCTTAGTGTATTCTTCTCTTGGTCTCCCTCTACGATTTTTACCCTCCACGCTGCCCTCCAATACTAAATTGGTGGTTCTGGCGCTGCAGTCTGGAACCGCGAGACCGCTACGGTCGCAGGTTCGAATCCTGCCTCGGGCATGGATGTGTGTGATGTCCTTAGGTTAGTTAGGTTTAACTAGTTCTAAGTTCTAGGGGACTAATGACCTCAGCAGTTGCGTCCCATAGTGCTCAGAGCCATTTGAACCATTTTGAACTAAATTGGTGATCTCTTGATGCCTCAGAACATGTCCTACCAACCGATCTCTTCTTCTGGTCAAGTTGTGCCACAAACTCCTCCTCTCCCCAATCCTATTCAGTACCTCCTCATTAGTTATGTGATCTGCCCATCTAATCTTCAGCATTCTTCTGTAGCACCACATTTCGAAAGCTTCTATTCTCTTCTTGTCCAACCTATTTACCGTCCATGTTTCACTTCCATACATGGCTACACTCCACACAAATACTTTCAGAAACAACTTCCTGACATTTAAATCTATACTCGATGTTAACAAATTTCTCTTCTTCAGAAACGATTTCCTTGCCATTGCCAGTCTACATTTTATATCCTCTCTACTTCGACCATCATCAGTTATTTTGCTCCACAAATAGCAAAACTCCTTTACTACTTTAAGTGTCTCATTTCCTAATCTAATACCCTCAACATCACCCGACTTAATTCGACTACATTCCATTATCCTCGTTTTGCTTTTGTTGATGTTCATCTTATATCCTCCCTTCAAGACACCATCCATTCCGTTCAACTGTTCTTCCAAGTCCTTTGCTGTCTCTGACAGAATTACAATGTCATCGGCGAACCTCAAAGTTTTTACTTCTTCTCCATGAATTTTGATACCTACTCCAAATTTTTCTTTTGTTTCCTTTACTGCTTGCTCAATATACAGATTGAATAACATCGGGGACAGGCTACAACCCTGTCTTACTCCCTTCCCAACCACTGCTTCCCTTTCATGTCCCTCGACTCTTGTAACTGCCATCTGGTTTCTGTACAAATTGTAAATAGCCTTTCGCTCCCTGTATTTTACCCCTGCCACTTTTAGAATTTGAAAGAGAGTATTCCAGTCAACATTGTCAAAAGCTTTCTCTAAGTCTACAAATGCTAGAAACGTAGGTTTGCCTTTCCTTAATCTTTCTTCTAATGGTTCAAATGGCTCTGAGCACTGTGGGACTCAACTGCTGAGGTCATTAGTCCC
The DNA here is from genome assembly GCF_023898315.1 of Schistocerca nitens. NCBI lineage: Eukaryota > Metazoa > Arthropoda > Insecta > Orthoptera > Acrididae > Schistocerca > Schistocerca nitens. The sequence goes on from NC_064618.1 coordinate 583,654,922, forward strand.
CTAGAACTTAGAACTAGTTAAACCTAACTAACCTAAGGACATCACAAACATCCATGCCCGAGGCAGGATTCGAACCTGCGACCGTAGCGGTCCTGCGGTTCCAGACTGCAGCGCCTTTAACCGCACGGCCACTTCGGCCGGCTTTCTTCTAAGATAAGTCGTAAGGTCAGTATTGCCTCACGTGTTCCAGTATTTCTACGGAATCCAAACTGATGTTCCCCGAGGTCGGCTTCTACTAGTTTTTCCATTCGTCTGTAAAGAATTCGTGTTAGTATTTTGCAGCTGTGGCTTGTTAAACTGATTGTACGGTAATTTTCACATCTGTCAACACCTGCTTTCTTTGGAATTGGAATTATTATATTCTTCTTGAAGTCTGAGGGTATTTCGCCTGTTGCATACATCTTGCTCACCAGATGGTAGAGTTTTGTCAGGACTGGCTCTCCCAAGGCCGTCAGTAGTTCCGATGGAATGTTGTCTACTCCGGGGGCCTTGTTTCGACTCAGGTCTTACAGTGCTCTGTCAAACTCTTCACGCAGTATCGTATCTCCCATTTCATCTTCATCTTCATCTACATCCTCTTCCATTTGTATAATATTGTCCTCAAGTACATCGCCCTTGTACAGAACCTCTATATACTCCTTCCACCTTTCTGCTTTCCCTTCTTCTCTTAGAAATGGGTTTCCATCTGAGCTCTTAATACAAGTGGTTCTCTTATCTCCATCTGAGCTCTTGATATTCATACAAGTGGTTCTCTTCTCTCCAAAGATCTCTTTAATTTTCCTGTAGGCAGTATCTATCTTACCCCTAGTGAGACAAGCCTCTACATCCTTACATTTGTCCTCTAGCCATCCCTGCTTAGCCATTTTGCACTTTCTGTCGATCTCATTTTTGAGACGTTTGTATTCCCTTTTGCCTGCTTCATTTACTGCATTTTTATATTTTCTCCTTTCATCAATTAAATTCAATATTTCTTCTGTTACCCAAGGATTTCTATTAGCCCTCGTCTTTTTACCTACTTGATCGTCTGCTGCCTTCACTACTTCATCCCTCAGAGCTACCCATTCTTCTTCTACTGTATTTCTTTCCCCCATTCCTGTCAGTTGTTCCCTTATGCTCTCCCTGAAACTCTGTACAACCTCTGGTTCTTTCAGTTTATCCAGGTCCCATCTCCGTAAATTCCCACCTTTTTGCAGTTTCTTCAGTTTGAATCTACAGGTCATAACCAATAGATTGTGGTCAGAGTCCACATCTGCCCCTGGAAACGTCTTATAATTTAAAACCTGGTTCCTAAATCTCTGTCTTACCATTATATAATCTATCTGATACCTTTTAGTATCTCCAGGGTTCTTCCATGTATACTACCATCTACGTAAAAATCTGAATGCTTTTAAATTACCAAAGTTTTTAGTGGGTTGTTTAGCAAGAACATGGCTAAGCCTCTGACAGAGGCTTGTGCGGTCGGCTTCAGCAGCGCAGAACGACGGTAGGTTGGCGATAGTCCGACACTCTCCACGTGTTACACCTACCACCAGCTTCCCCATAACGTGTATACAGTGAATGCAGCAATCCAAATCGGGTTTGAAACCAAAGGTGTGGTACTCTTCTGTGTTCGCTGTACTTAGGATACTTTCACGATCACTATTGTAAGTGGCATCACACAGCTGCGAGTTGCCCACTGTTCTTTGTTAATACGTTAGGCAGCATTGATACACTACAAAATCAGTCAATTGCTTTCTCCCAGTATGTCGACTCATCTTAATGGGTCGGTTTCAGACAACTCTTTGTCAGCACACCACTTCAATTTCACGAGGCCGATGAGAAAGACAGGCCGCGCCGCGTACGTCACAGCACGTGACATTGCAGGTATTACGAATACCGGCAGCCGTCTCCAGCGGGAAGCGAGTAACTGTTTCAGACGAGTTTAAGAATTCTTAACTGCGCGTCTAAATGCACTGAAGCCCTCGAGAGCATACGACAAAGTTAAGACCTTTAATGGGTACCTTTTCATTGACTTATTGATTTCCCCTGGGCCCTGAACAGAGCCGAGCGTTGATGAAGTGTGACGGACTAGCCGACCAGTTTGGCGTCACAAATTCGTTGCAGGACCCGTATTTCTCGTGGGCCCCGTACTGCCATGACCTACGTCAGTGGTGGAAGTTCACGTTTTCACCTGATACGGGTTCTACACCATCTGCAGTGCTCCAATGCAACCAGTGTCCTTTCTTCGATGACTAACATATTGTCCAATGGGCCTATTAATTGAGTGCTAACAATTGTGAGCAAGAGACGTGTCCATTAATCTAAGAGTTCAATATTCCGGTACTGTGTACGGCTCTGAATTGATGGTAGCATCTGCTAACGATTGGAAAGACGCTTCATTTGTTGGTGCTCCAAGCCAGTTCAGGTCCAAACATGGTTACAACGTCAATCTCTCTTGTAATAAGCAAGGCCGGCTGCTGTGTCCGAGCAGTTCTAAGCGCTTCAGTCTGGAACCGCGCGGCCACTACGGTCGCAGGCTCGAATCCTGCCTCGGGCATGGATGTGTGTGATGTCCTTAGGTTAGTCAGGTTTAAGTAGTTCTAAGTTCTAGGGGACTGATGATCTCAGATGTTAAGTTCCATAGTGCTCAGAGCCATTTGAACCAATAAGGAAGAAACACTTTCAACAATCTCGTCGTCTCTGAAAGTGCACAGTCAAGAGTTGCGCGAATGACGTCTTGCTGTACATAATGCTAAATTAAATGATTATGAACTGTACACTGTTTCATGCTATCTGAATGTAGATTGGTGGCCGACTATTTTAATCACGGAATTATTAAATATCTTCTTCTTGGCATCAGGTTGGTAACTATATGTACTGACTCCATGTGAGTGTCCAAACAAAAATAAAGAAATGTTTTTGAAAAATGATTAACAGCCTACGCAGCCTACACTTCCGTAAACAAAAACTTTTATCGATGATTGAAATGAAGAAAAAAATTTGCCCGATAGTAGTACGTAATGGCCAATTATACCAAAAGCAGATTCGTGCTGTAGATATATAGAATGCGACACATATTTGAATTAGTTGTCCGGCCGTCATACTAGCGCTCTATAGAGCTAAACAATGTAAGTGTTGTTCATACAACAATAACACCAACTCACAGTCAGTATCATGTATACTGGCACGGAAGATCACACGTGCAAGCCACTCTTAGAGGGCGTACCCGAGCTCAAACAGAATCTAGAAACTAACCGAACTATCTAACGATTGTTCCGCTCTAAAGCTACAACGACTGACTTACAAATACTGGTTGTAGAATATTGCTATTATTGATTTGACAACGAAAACAGAATTCTACACAGCCAAAATAATAGAAATTGGACCACATTTGGACGATTTTATTAATTCATGCACAACGTTTTGGGCATACTGTCTGGGGGTTCCGACACATTCTCTTATTTGTGTCATCCACGTGACCAGATTTAGACACCAAACAACACTAAGTTGTGCCGGCCGAAGTGGCCGTGCGGTTAAAGGCGCTGCAGTCTGGAACCGCAAGACCGCTACGGTCGCAGGTTCGAATGCTGCCTCGGGCATGGATGTTTGTGATGTCCTTAGGTTAGTTAGGTTTAACTAGTTCTAAGTTCTAGGGGACTAATGACCTCAGCAGTTGAGTCCCATAGTGCTCAGAGCCATTTGAACCATTTGAGCCACCAAGTTAAAATGCAACGAATATATTGAGAAGCCTACGCGATTATGATTACAAAGTTTACCACACAAAATGTGTTATTTAGGTTAAAAAGAAAGGCAAAATGCATCTTGTCTCGACGATGTTACCTCTTTGGTATGTCTATATAAAATTTTTGATTGTTCTTTTCCCCAGTCCTTTTATTTCGATCATGGTCTATTTTGTAAGCAGAATTTTATCTAGACTTGACCGTTACTTATCGTACAATTATGCAACCACTGATTTAGAGATTTATTTTACCTTAACGGTTTAATGTAAGTTATTATCAACTACATTTACACTAACGGAAAAAAATCCTAGCATCAAGAAGGTATTATGTGACATAAACGAAAGTTGGGAGGCGTGTTTCTACATCTGAAAGATATCTATTCAGATTTCACTTCGGTTCATTAAGAATCAGGATGCAAAACAGGTTTGCTTTAAATACACGATGTAACAGTCGTGAGACTTTCGAACTCCTCCTCAAAATCCCATTTGTGTTCTCAGTCCCTTCAGCAACACTTCTACATACAAACAATCTCAGCCTCTTTGCCGTCTCGCCACCTTCACTGCCGTGATAAAAAGATTGACCCTGAGATCGTGACAGAAGAGGTGGTTTCCGAAGCCAGTTCCGAGCCAATCAGCCATATCTACAATGACTCAGGTCCCACTTACTTCATGCAAATCTTCATAGAATATGCACATCCATCTACCACATCCTCACAGAGAGCCCTGATTTACAGCAAAATGAATGTCGAACCCTGTATCATCCTTGGCTCCCCTCCCACCTGCAACACTTGCAATGATGTCCACCATCCCCACTCCGCCAATCACCCACCTGTCAAACCAGAATTAGCAGTAAGTGCATAACATATTGATCATCCTATCCAACCCTAGAATTCACTCCACTCAACCCCCACTGCCACAGACACCATCAGATCCCTCACAATTGTCCTCCAAAATATCCAACCCTTAGAATGACTACATGCGCTACAACGGATTTCTCTTGCTGCCTGCTGTTTTCCACCTCAACTCCCAGGGCATCTACTCCCAAACATAAGTCCACTTGAAACTTTCTGGCAGATTAAAACTGTGTGTCGGACCGAGACTCGAACTCGGGACCTTTGCCTTTCGCTCTACCAACTGAGCTACCCAAGCACGACTCACGCCCCGTCCTCAACTTTACTTCTGCCAGTACCTCGTCTCCTACCTTCCAAACTTTAAAGAAGCTCTCCTGCGAACCTTGCAGAACTAGCACTCCTGGAAGAAAGGATATTTCGGAGACATGGCCTAGCCACAGCCTGGGGGAGTTCAAGTTTCGGTCCGGCACACAGTTTTAATCTACCAGGAAGTTTCATATCAGCGTACACTCCGCTGCAGAGTGAAAATCTCATAAGTCCACTTACTTTACACCCACCTCAGCACCCTCACTTGAAACCCTCCATACCCTCACCTACGCAACTCCATAGACTCCCACCATGGTGTGACAGCAATAGAGCATCCTATACAAGAATATTTGCTCCCTACGCTTGAACAAGCCCCTTTTCATGCACACCCTGTCTTAACACGATGTGGACACGTTTTTCCTTTAGGAGACATTTCTCCAACCATATCACACCACCTAAATTACTCCCCATGTCCTCCTTTGTACAAACAATCCTCTCCCCATGGCCAGAGGTGGAGTTGCAATCACCCACACAGCTCTGCCACAATCCTTACTCAATAACCCTACTGAACACCTTGTCCTTAGCCGCCTCTTCTAATCCATAACTGCTACCAGCTACTATCTATATCCTACCTACTACTCCATTGCATACGATTTCCTAACCCACATTGACCATACCTTCTCCATGTATACTATTGTCGCTAACCTTAATGTCCATTCTAGATCCCCTGCAGAACTCGGGTGGTGGTGTTAGTTTACGTACTATCTCCAAGTTGACGTTGTCCTCAGTCCACAGCACATCCATCCTGAAAGCAACACCATGCGAGATGTTGTCCTTCCATTTCCCAACCTCCTTGGACACCTCACTGCAGAAGTCCTCGACCCAATTAGAAGTGACCACCCACCTGTCCTCACCATATCCTGCACACTACCTCATCCTCATGCACCCCATTCCCATCTTCCATATAAAAGTGCAAACTGGAGTATCTAATGGGAGTCCATAGATACCCAGACAGGAATTCATCCCCTTATCTCCTAGCAAACTGATGATATCCCCATGTCACAGCCTTCCTGCAGCAGGCATTGTCAGATGCTATCTCTAGCCATATCCCTACCGAAGCCATACATCCTCATTGCCCCACTCTTCCACCACAAACTGTTTTTCTCTGCAAATCAAGTCTTTTATATTGGTCTTTCCCGTGGGTTCTGACTACGATACACTCACAAATCATTGGAAAATACCGCGAAACATTAGTAATCTTCTCAATTCCAAGAAACCACAGAATTGGCGCCAGACATGCACCAATGCTACAATCTTAGTTAACTCTTCGAAGTACTCAAAGGCATTCCACCAACTTAATAACCATCCCATCCCTCACTACCTGATAACCCAACAACCTTCCCTTACCTGAGGACCTGAGCAGAGCCAATCTCTTTGCATCATGTTCAAATAACATACGGGTTTGCTGCCGGGTGACGTCGTCGACCACCGCCGATATTTCGACAGAAGCACCCCCTGCCATTCTCAAGTGACAACTGCAAGAAGGAGGCAATGTGCAAGGGAATTTAATTCCTCGGTTCACAGAGGAGACACAAGGAAGATACCACACAATAAGTAACCGCAGAGTCAACACAACCAAAGATGACTAACATCAGAAATATCGATAGTGACTATTAGCAGGTGAGGTAGCACTAATTCTGTACCTCTGTTTTTTGATGAGAGACAGCCGGATTCCAAGCAGCATTTAAACAAAATTCACCATCTCTGTTTATAAGGTTGCTTGATAGTTTGATTTCAACAGTTTCCTTAATAACACTATCCCAATAGCTGGACTTGCAAGCCGGAATCTCCGTGTTATTGAATTCCATAGGATGACCGATATCAAGGCAATGCTCTGCAATAGCGGATTTGCTCGGCTGTCGCAAGCGTGCGTGACGCCTATGTTCAATACACCGGTCTTCTACAGTTCGATTGACCAATATATGACATGCCACAACTGCAAGTAATACGATAGATATCAGCCTTACGCAAACCAAGATCATCTTTTACGGACGCCAACTGGGCCTTAATCTTAGAAGGTGGTCGAAAAACATTTCACACCCTATTTTCCCAAAATACGGCCAATCATGTTGGAAATGCTTCCTGCGTAAGGCAAAAAAGCTGTAGACTTAGGTGCCACTTCGTTGCTATCGTCACCCGTTGCAACAGAAGGCTGATAGCGCAACCCACGTTTGTTCTGCCTCACTACAATCATTCGGACGAAGGGTGACTTCGAGATGTGATAGCTCAGCTGCCCAACTTTCAGGGTCTGAGACAATGTGGGACCTGTGAACCAGGGTACGAAGTACTCCTTCACTCTGAGCTGGATGGTTACAACTATCAGCTCGCAGATACAAGTCAGTGTGAGCAGGCTTCCTATAAACAATGCCCCAACGTACCATCAGTCTTCCTTCTGACCAACACATCAAGGAAGGGAAGGCATCCATTCTTTTCCACCTCCATAGTGAACTGAATATTCGGGTGGATTGAATTCAGTTGTTTCAAAAACCGCTTTAAATTCTCACTACCATGAGGCCAAACAACAAAAGTATCGTCTACATATTTGAAAAAACACGCAGGTTTCAAGGTCGCTGACTCCAATGCACGTTCCTCAAAGTCCTCCATGAACAAATTGGCCACAATAGGGACAACCAGCTTCCCACTGCAACTCCATCAGTCTGTTCGTAGTACTGACCACTGAATAAAAGGTAAGTTGAAGTCAGCACATCTCGAAACGAATTTGTTAACTACACCAAACTTAACCTGAATTAGCTGCAACGAATCAGAAAACCACACCAAAACTGACTATAATATTAGAGTCATTCAAACAATCCCTGCAATCTACGTAAGAAATATGCAGAGTTGTTAATGTGGTGTTCACACCTACCTACTAGTGGGCTCAACAAACTAGCAAGATGTTTAGCTACACGATATGATGGAGCACCAATATTAGAAACACCAGGCCTCAACGGGACAGCCTCTTTATAGACCTTAGGGAGGCCATATAGTCTAGGTCGCACAGCACAGTAAGAATTAAAGCTCTTGATAGGCTCCTGTGACAAAGAACTTTTCTTCAGGAGGTTATTAGTCTCTCAACACTCTTAGTAGGGTCAGCACCGATTTTGCGATACGCCGAATCAGAAAGTAGACACTGCATCTTTCGAATGTAATCTTGCTTGTTCAACAAAACGGTGGCATTTCCCTTGTCCGCTGGTAAAACAATATCAGGATCCATTCTGAGTGAACGTAAAGCAGCCGCCTCAGCTGCTGTAATGTCACATGGGTGAACGAGCCCCAGTCAACACACGACAAGCTTCCCTCCGAACCTCTTCCGCAGCCTCGGAAGGTAGTTTACAAACAGCCTGTTAAATAGAACTAAGAAAATCAACGACTGGCAAGCTCTTAGGTGTCGGTGCGAAATTCAAACCTTTCCCCAGCACAGACAAAGCTGCGTCGTCAAAAGTTTTCTCCGTGAGATTGATCACAGAACGTCGAGAATTAACGTTAGAATTAGACACTGAGCCAAGGAAACGTTCAAACTTCGTCGAATTACGAGCAGTTACAGACAAATTCCCAGTCAGACTGCGACCAAGAGGCACTGTCCACCCAATCCCAAGAAAATGCAGAAACATTAGACACCATTAAATGAAGATGAAATAATTCCTTAGAAACAAAATCTAATTGACGGCGAGGATAGTGGATCCTTTCCCGAACAAGAGTTAAACCAGCACGTTGCTTGATGCCAATGGCGGCAGGAGAATTAATATGAAGCACACTATTAGCAGACGTTGGAAGCACATTATGATTTCGACACTACAAAAAAAAAAAAAAAAATAAATACTGCACATTCCAAACTTACTCTACCGCTGCGAAGTTTATCCAACCTCCGCAAGCAACGATACATTTCCTCCCCATAGAAGTAAACAATGTGAGACTTTAACTTTTCCCGACGAATTGAATGTTCAAATAACTTAAGGGTTTGCTGCCGGGTGACGTCGTCGACCACCGCCGATCTTTCAACAGAAGCACACCCTACCATTCTCAAGGCACATCAAGGAGGAAGCAATGTGCAAGGGAATTTAATACCTCGGTTCAAAGAGGAGAAACAATTAAGATACCACACACAGAACAAGTAACCGTAGAAGTCAACACACAACCAAAGATGACTAACATCAGAAATATGGATAGTGACTATTAATCAACAGGTGAGGTACCACAAATTCTGTCCATCTGTTTTTTGATGAGAGACAGAGCCGGGTTCCAAGCAGCATTTAAACAAAATCCACCATCTCTGTTTATAAGGTTGGTTGATAGTTTGATTTCAACAGCTTCCTTAATAACACTATCCCAACAGGTGGACGTGAAAGCCAGAATCTACGTGTTGTTGTATTTTACGGTTGAACGTTTTTACTACAGTTGGACAGTGAATGTTGGGTCGTGTACTGGTTATCGCTTGAACTAAGTTATGAAATAAATATGAGTATATAATTTCCTATACAGTTTCGTGTACAGTTCAACTACATTTTAACCGATGCAGGATCTTTAGGTGTTTCATTCTTGTTTATATGCATACATATCCATGAAACTAGTTTGTTCATAAATGGATATACAGTATATCACACAGCTGAAGCCGTCTTTTTCAACATGGTATAATTTTACAGCTACGAATGGCCCCAATACAAATTTTCTGAATTAAAATATGTGTAAATGTGTAATAAGACAAAACTAGTTACAATTCTTGTATTTGGGATGGTATGTAGTACGGAGTACGATCTTAAAATAACTAAAAGAGTAACTACAGGAATGATTACAACGTCATGTAATTCAAGAAAAGTCAGTACAAAAAGTAAATAAAATATTAATGTAGAAAATGAAATTATTCTTGTAATGTTTGTGTCGTTGTAGATCCATTGATTTCATAGAGGACATTACGTCTGGTGCCCGTCCATCCACGTACGCAGCGTTGCACAAAAAATTTATTTATTCGGGTGGCTATAATTAAAGAGCAGCTATTCATAGTGGTCCAGTATGGGCTGTAATTATCTTACGGCAGCCAAAACTGGTTGATATGCTAATGTGTTGACACGGACGCGATTTGCGGCGGAGAAAATTTATTACAGTTTTGGTTACCAGGTGCAAATCTGGCATTGCGAATGCAAGAGAAATGTTTCCGTAAGTAATGGATTAGGATGGGACGTGTGCAGAAAAGGTCACATAGGTGAGAAAGGCATAATGTAGAATTTATTACAAACCGCCGCAGGTACACTTAGTTCAGTATGAGCACTGGAGACGCTAATGAGATGCTGTATCCATAAAACGACGTGATCAACAGTTGCTCTCTCGGTGGAATCTGGACAACGTGCTCCTTCATAGCGGATCCGGTAAAAGCGTTCTGTTACATATTCCTAGAGCCGAAAGTCTCATAGATTCAGATGAAATGATTTTGCAAGCTACGCTTATGGAAAACCTCCGGAGATAATAAGATCGTGGAGGTTGTATCAAGCAGATCCTCCACTGGACTTGTGAATCCAAACAGCACAGTCACGTGCAGCGCGTTCAGTGGTCCTTTGTGCACAACACGTGGTTTAACAGTATCACATATTCGACAGTTCTGTGTATTCATTGTACCCTGCGCTGTAAAATGTGTCTCGTCACTCCATAGAATACTGCCCGGCCACATGTCATCAACCTCGATCTGCGCCACAAACCGAAGAGCAAATTGAGAACGTTGCTGCAGCTCATGAGGTTTCAGTTACTGCAGCGTCTTGCACGGGTACCAATGTAAAACAGACTGCACATTTTTCCGTAGTGTTGACCATGGAATGAACGATTCTGGAATAGGGATCCTTAAACCACCAGCTGCCACACCAAGCTCAACCGTGTTTTAGAATTTCATTATCTTCGTCTTCAAACAATTTAAGGGCATCGGGCCTCTCTCAGATCTTTTAGTCGGCGGTACTCTATTAGTGCATCACTATAACTGCTGCCGTTCACATAAAAAAGTTTCATTAAAAAGACGCGGTCTCTCTTCTCGATAGCCATAGTTTCACTCACGTTATGTCTTGTCAAATGATAGCGTGGATGTCATACTGTCATACAAACAGAGTGTAGCGCCAAATTTTCACCCGGTGACTAGATCTGAAACTAATTTTTTCCTGCGTACTTAGATTGAACATTACCTCATTAGCATATTTACCAACTTTTGCAGTCGTACGGTAATTATGGCCCACACCAGACCTCCGTAGGTAGCTACAATTCAATTATAACCACCTGGTGTGTAACAATAGCTAATTTTAATTTTCCAACATTGTAAATCTGCAGATGGCCTATAGAAACTGAAACTGGTCATCGAAAAACAGTGGAGGTTGAGATCAGTCCTGTGTAATTCGTACGGTGGAGGACACAGTACACAAGCTGGGGTTTCTGCCAGCACGGAGCTAGAATCGCTAGCTGCAGCAAGAACACAGACGGCGATTCCAAATAACAAGGCTGGAGCTGCATCGGAATATTGGAGGCAGGCAAAAGCAGCGAGCGGGCGTCGTGGCCACACGTGCATCCTGCAGCCTGCAGCCCACCAGACGCGCTCTGAATATTTCCACCACCTTACTTCCGCAGGCGCTTCTCCCAACGAGACTCTGCTTGGTCGGACACATGTGTCTACCTCCGACTTCTTGGGAAACAGCTCTCTAACCTCACAACTCGAGTGCAACGAAGCTCATTGTTACTGACGATGTCTCTCTTCCTCTCTCTGTAAATTAATGAAGAACGGTATGTTATTGGCCAGCCAGAGATAGATACAGTGTAACTGCTGTAGTAGACACTAATGATGCTTTGGTCTGGCAGTAACGTAGCACAAGTACACTTCAAAATGAAATAATTTATATTTTCTTCGGAAGAGGAAAACTAACAATTATACGTTGTTATTAGAACAAAATTGAGCGGTTCTTTTAAGAGAGACTCACGTCGTTATGCGACGTATCGCTACCTCTCGGTACAGCAGAAAAAAGACGTCCAGAGCTTTTAAGAAAGGATGTTACTAGCTCACTGTTCCGCGAAACTATTTTTCCCAATAATTTCGTAAGTTTCCGCAGCCAGTGTCCATATGAGTAAAATCATTTTGGGTATTAGACATCATTATAAATCAATAAAACAGCTATACCACCGGCGTTTCGACTGGCCTTACAGATATCCTCTTCAGCGGTAATAATTGCTACATTCTTGGAATCGTCTTCTCTATAAAATGTCTTATTTCGGATACCAGAAAGTTACTGATGTCGCACCATAAGGTTTGTCAAAATCGTTAATCACGAAGAAGAGATTTTTTCGTAAATATCGAAGGAATGCCTTCCATCAGCACAGATATTCTTGTATGAGTATGAAGATTAGCATCTCCAAAACGAAAGTAATGTCAGTGGGAAAGAAATATAAACGGATTGAGTGCCAAATAGGAGGAACAAAGTTAGAACAGGTGGACGGTTTCAAGTACTTAGGATGCATATTCTCACAGGATGGCAACATAGTGAAAGAACTGGAAGCGAGGTGTAGCAAAGCTAATGCAGTGGACGCTCAGCTACGATCTACTCTCTTCTGCAAGAAGGAAGTCAGTACCAAGACTAAGTTATCTGTGCACCGTTCAATCTTTCGACCAACCTTGCTGTATGGGAGCGAAAGCTGGGTGGATTCAGGTTACCTTATCAACAAGGTTGAGGTTACGGATATGAAAGTAGCTAGGATGATTGCAGGTACTAGTAGATGGGAACAATGGCAGGAGGGTGTCCACAATGAGGAAATCAAAGAAAAACTGGGAATGAACCCTATAGATGTAGCAGTCAGGGCGAACAGGCTTGGATGGTGGGGTCATGTTACACGCATGGGAGAAGCAAGGTTACCCAAGAGACTCATGGGTTCAGCAGTAGAGGGCAGGAGGAGTCGAGGTAGACCAAGGAAAAGGTACCTGGATTCGGTTAAGAATGATTTTGAAGAAATAGGTTTAACATCAAAAGGGCACCAATGTTAGCACTGAATAGGGGATCATGGAGGAATCTTATAAAGGGGCTATGCTCCAGACTGAACGCTGAAAGGCATAATCAGTCGTAAATGATTATGATGATGATGATGATGATGATGATGATGATGATGATGATGATGATGATGAGTCACTACAATTTTGTACTGTGGTAGACTAGGCTATTGAAACACCCGATTAGACAAATTTAATTTTATGAAAGTGATTAAGTGTAGCTGATGTTACAGTTTTACAATACAAATATCTTGAAATAAAACTCATGTTACTATTTCTATTTTTACGAAGTTATTGCTTTAAAAATTTTGTACTTCTGTTTCCTAATGAAATTAACTATCCAGCTTCACATATCCATTCAGTTGGCGACATTCCTCTTTCCTTAAAAGTTCTGCACAAACCAAATAGCGGTTTCCGTAAGGAACTGGTGAATTTTCCGAACATGCCACATTCCTTACCTTCCAGTTAATATCTCGGTTCAGCTTATTGTAGCTGTGTGTAATCAGGTTAGCAATTTAAAACTTTTCTTTACTATTTCGTATTTGTAATTAGTTGCAGAAGCGTAATGATCGACTGACCCATTGACCCATCAGCTGGGCACGAAATTTCCCTATGCTATTGAGAAGCAGTCAATTGTTCGACATAGAAAATTGTAAGTTCAAATTTAGGCGAATTCTTCCTAGCTATTTATAAGACTTTGCAGAGTGAAATTGCCTTTGAACTAACAACAGAAATTATTAGATATTCACTGTAATACAACAAAGTAGGTGGCTGTGTCTATTGCTATATTGGGAGACTATGTGTCTTTTGACGAGAACTTTCAAACAGTAAATTTAAATTTTCAGTTCAGTTACGATAACTTAAAAAGTTCTGGAAATATTTGGGGTAAGAGCTTGTTTGAGTCACTGTGTGTTTTCATCACCTAGATGTAGGGTTTTCTAAATTACCGGATTAAAATAATAATAGAATGTTAAGTGTCTAGCTTCCTGTGATACTGTTATCGTATTTGCTTACTTTCGTAAACATTGTTTGAATAAGAATGTCCTTTCTTATTTGCATGACTGCAGAGTGTTGCTAGAAGGTAGAGTCACACTTTGCACACGTTCCTCAGTATCATTGCTACATATCCTAGCAATTAAAAAGTTTCGTGGATGGATTAATAAATAGCTTTTGGGATGGCAGTCACATATAACTTTTTTATGATATGTGATTATTTTCCGCTTATTACTTGGATATTTTGAGGAAGGTACATGGCTTGCTAATTCAGGAAAAAGGGATCACATTTTCTTGACAGAAACGACGTGGACCTGGTGTCATTCCACCGTCTAGCTTGACCACAAGACTTTCGTCACAGAGACTATAGAGAGGGGCGTGGGTCTCCGGGGCACTGCACTTTCTGAAGATCGGTTGCAGTGAGCCCTTGTTCGCACTTTGTTGGCAAATAAGATTTTATCCTTTAAATACAGCTGTTCCTAAGTCATTATATGTCCCTAATATGGATGGATTTGCCACTCTCGAAGCATATCTAAGATCGAGCCATAGCACGAAGTGAATGACGAATGGGTGGAACTTGGCTAGAAAAGTGTTGCGTTTTAAGACGCATTCTGTAACAGTCTCGATTTTCTTTTATTCATATAGTACACGACGCGTTTCGGAAAATGATTCCCACTTTCAAGTGTGTTTGTTCTGTGGCATCTTTACGTAATGTTTTCGATGTGTGAGATTCTCCTTTGTTTTGTTGACTTAATTGCAATACATAAGAAACGTACAGCTTTTATTTATTTATCGATTTTTATATGTAGCTAGTGGCGAAAATTGGAAGAACTGGACCGTACAGTTTCCTTACGGTCCATTTGTGCAAGTGTACCACATATTAAAAACCACAAACAACTTCCAGTGCAGAGGATTTATCGAAAATAACTTACATAAACAAACATTTACAAAGATATTTTTAGATGTAGTTGACGGAGACAATGTTACAAATCTTCCATAGAGAGGGTTTTTATTTTAACAATATGGTTCATAATTGACTTGTATCTATTTCACAAAGGTGCTTATTTCTATGTGTCACTATTTTTATTTAAGTATATTGTCAAAACGTGTGAAGTAATCAACTAATTCACTTTCAAGTTTTTTGTTTAACATTTTGTCTTCACATGTTCTGTAATGTGAATATATGTCCAGTTCTTCTAACAAATCCATTTCATTGTCCTTATTTAGTCAGTGGAGTACTTTGACATTTTTCTGCAATTAAAATACCTTTGAACCACGAAAACTTACAACAAGAAATAAATATAGTGAAGCAGATTACAGTTGCCAATGATTACACTGCTTCCATGGTTGACATAGGCCTAGACAAACTGAAGAAAGATCCAAACACAAAGTACACCACAGAAGGAAAAGACAAAACAAAATATCTAGCATCTTACATATTGGCAATACATCACAGAAGATTGCAAATATTTTAAAATATCACAAAGAAAATGTTGGGTTCTCTATACCAAATAAACTACAACAAAACTAGTACACAGTATAAAGTTTAATCATGACCCAAACTCACACTGGAATATGCAAAGAAACATGCCAGCAACGCTGTGTTTTAGATATACAAAGGAACATATCAAAAAACTCCATGTTTTACCTAGGAAAAACAGGCCGAAATTTCAACTCCAGGTACATATAGCACATTAAAGCCTACACACACTATAGACATATAACATCAGCAAAAGAAATATACATACACAATATAGTGTTGAAAGGTGCAGGGCAAGTAAAATACAACGTTTAGTGTGTGTGCTTTAAAAAAAGAATAGTGCTTAACATCTAAGAGTTTATATAAAAATAAAATATATCTGTAAGGTAGGTTGACATAGCAACATATCAAGTGTGTATAGTATTTTTTTACTTTGTGTCTATGTATGCTCGGTATTACATTCTCATAAGGTTACAATAAAATTAAGATAAAAATCACAGAAATCAGAGAAATAAGAAAATAGAAAAGCTAAAAAATAGAAGTCATGAATAAGGAAGAAAAACAGTTGAAGACGTTTCAAGAAAACGAAGAATTTCGTGATACACAAGTGCTTAAAGATAGTAGTACATTCAATCTGTGGGATGTTGAAATCAGAATATTGTTTAATACACAAGACCTGTGTGATATTGTGGATGGAACTGAAACGCTGGAAAATTGCAAAACTTTAGAAAAACAGAAAAAATGGCAGAAAATAGACAGTAAGGGAAAACATTTTATAATGAGAACAATTGATAAAAATGTAAAGCCACATGTATTGTGTTGTTAAACTTCCAAGGCAATGTATGATAAACTTAAAGCAATTTATAAAAGAGGTGCATCTCAAAGAACTCAGCAGTTGCTTCAAGAATTTTATAGTTTCAAATACGATAAAACCAGAGACATAGCTAGTAATATAAGTGTACTACAGAATATAGCATTTGAACTGAATCGTCTCCAGTCAGTAAGGATGACAGATATTATGATCATACACAAGATATTGTCTATTTTGCCAGAAGAATATTAACACTTTTCTCCAGCATGGGATTCGTCACCCAGGGGTGAGAAGACTATGGATAATCTAATTGCAAGGGTTATAAGAGAAGAGTAACGACTGAAAACAATAATCAAGAAGAGATTATTGCCTAAGATGTTGGGTTTAACAAAAATAAAAGAAAAGATATAATTTTTAAAAATTATGTTGGTCATGGACATTTTGCAAGAGAATGCATGAATCCTAAAAAGAAAGAACACTGCTCTATATGCAAGAGGAATAATCACAAAGAAGAGTGTTACTTTAAAAATAAAAATAAGAACTAAAGTTGAGATAAATGATGACTAACTGACAACCTCAGCTGCCGACAGGTGTTGTTGATATACCTCGATGTGGACAGCTGAAAATGTATGCCCCAACCGGGACTCGAACCCGGGATCCCCTGCTTACATGGCAGACGCTCTATCCATCTGAGCCACCGAGGACACAGATGAATAGCGCGACTGCAGGGACTTATCCCTTGCACGCTTCCCGTGAGACTCACATTCCCAACTGTCCACAATTCTACATATGTATTGTACCTTGTAGAACATTTGCCCACCCACTCATTACTCGCGCACGCTTTGGCGATTCCCGAAAGAGTTTGGGCAACCTGTGCGCATTGGTACAGACGAAGGTCAATGGCTGGGTAGCCTTTTAACTGTGTATACGAAGACAGTAACTTGTTCTCGAAAGTACAGTTATTGTTGATGACCGTGCAACTTTTCCCTGGAATAAATGATGACTAACTGACAACCTCAGCTGCCGACAGCTGTTGTTGTTATACCTCGATGTGGACAGCTGAAAATGTAAGCAGGAGATCCCGGCTTCGTGTCCCGGTCGGGGCACACATTTTCAGCTGTCCACATCGAGGTATAACAACAACAGCTGTCGGCAGCTGAGGTTGTCAGTTAGTCATCATTTATTCCAGGGAAAAGCTGCATGATCAACAACAATAACTGTTCTTTCGAGAACAAGTTACTGTCTTCGTATAAAATTGAGATCTTTCAAGCCCTGTCCTCATTGCAAAAAGACTAACCACAAAGAAGAAGAATATTGTTATTTTAAGAACAACGATAGTGGAAGAATATAATTTTGCACTTCGTTTGAAGATATGGTCATGGTTGTTGATAATGTATGTACAGGACATTTGTGTCATGAAGTGGACAAGTTAACAAATGTGAGACATTATGATAGTATTGTAAAAGTTGCCAAACAAGATGGATCAATGAAAATAGTGGCAACAGGAAACTTTGTAGGAGAAACCTGTGTTCTAAAAGATGTTATGTATGTTCCTGAACTGAGCAGAAATCTGATGTCTGTAAATGCAATCACTGAGAAAGATTGTACAGTTGTATTTACTGAACATTCTGTTCAAATGTATAAAGGTGAAATACCTGTTTTGAAAGGACAAAAAACAAGAAAAATGAAGTGAACATTAAATCAGGAATGCAATCACTACCGACACAAGAAGAAAAACAAGAATGGCATAAGAAAAGAGGTCATCCAGGCATAAGCTGTACTTTAAAGATCAAGAGAATGTGTGAAGGAGTTCCTATTAGTTTATGCTCAGCAGAACAATTATGCAAAGCTTGTGTGAGAGCTAAATTAACAAGAAAACCATTTTGTACTGTGGGAGAAAGAGCAACAAGATCTCTTGAAATCGTACATACTGATATCTGTGGATAGTTGAACCCCCACCATTTAATGGATATAGGTACTAAATGACAGTGTTAAAAGGTTTCACTCATTTCTGTGTAACCTACTTGTTAAGATATCAGTCAGAAACTGAAAGATTCATAAGAAAATATGTGTTAGAAAGTGAAAATAAGTTCAATAGAAAAGTGTCAAAAATAAGATGTGATAAAGGTGGTGAATACATCAGCTGTGAGTTTAAGAATTGGTGTGAAGGAAAAGGAATTGTGCTAGATTATAGTATTCCTTATAGCCCTCAGCTCAATGGGAAAGCAGAGAGACTAAATCTGACAATAATGAACAAGGTAAGAGCTGTGATATTCGATAGCAAACTAAAGGAAGAGCTATGGGGAGAGGCAGTGCTCACAGCTACATACTTAATCAATAGAAACCCAACTATCAATCAAAGTGCCACACCTGGAGAGAAGTGGTTTGGGAAAAGACCAGATCTGCAAGACTTCAAATTTTTGGATCAAGAGTTTTTGCCAAAAATTTAGGCTATTTGAAGAAACTAGATGTAAGAAGTAATGCATAGGTTTTTGTTGGTTATGCACCAAATGGCTACAGACTGTTTGATGCAGAAAGAAGAAATATTTTTGTATCAAGAGATGTTGAATTTGAGCAGAAAGTGACAAAACAAACTCTACAGAAAAATCTTCTTATTGGTGAACTATAAAATGATACTAGCAATCAAGAAAATGAAATAGAAGACCATGAAAATCAAGGAGAAGAAAACCAAGAAGTAATAACATGCAATGAAGACACAAGAAACTTCAACCTTACGAAAAGAACTAGTTTGAAAGGACCTGTAAAATATAATTATTATGAAACAGCTTTACTTACCAATAAAGAATGTATGAGTGGTCCAGACAAATAAAACTGGTTAAAAGTAATTGAAGAAGAAAAGAGATCTCTTTAATAGAATGAAATACGGAATTTGGTTAGTCCAGAGGAAGCAAAAGGGAAAGAATTCTTAACAAGCAAATGGATCTTAAAAGTCAAAGATTATGGACAATATAAGGCCACAGTGGTTATCAGAGGTTGTCAAAAAGAAAAGGGTATAGATTTCAAGCAATTATTCAGCCCAATAGTAGATATGTGTTCACTGAGACTGTTGTTTGCCCTGGCAGCAGAGAAAAATTTCCATATGAGAGTGTTTGATGTCAAAACAGCATTTCTCGATGGGAAACTGGATGAAGAAATTTTTATGAAGATACCTGAAGGATACAAAGAAGGTGGAAAAATCTGTGTTTTGAAGAAAGCTCTGTATAGACCTAAACAAGCCCCATCCAGATGGTATAAAACTTTGACAGATTTCCTAACATCAGAAGGACTAATTCAGTTGAAATCAGATCAGTGCATATTTAAAGATTCAACTGAAGAAATGTACATGGCTATACATGTTGATGATGGAATCATAACAGGAAAAGACTTGGAGAAAATTGAAAATACACTAAAGAAACTTCAGAAGAAATTTGAAATGGTTGTGGGAGAAAATCCAGATATGTATTTAGGGATACAAATAATGACGACAGAGGATGGAATATTTTTTCACCAAGAACAGTATTCAAGGAAAGTACTAGAAAATTCAATATGACTGACTGTAAGACCATGAAGACTCCATTAGTTCCAGAGGGAAAGACAAATGAAGAAAATCAAGAAAACGAAAACATTGAATTTGCATGTCGTGAAGCCATAGGAAGCCCTTTTCATTCGTCATATTAAACCAGACCAGATTTTTGATTTATTATAAATTATGAGAGCCGCTTCACAGAAGACCAAATGAAAAGTGATTACAAACATGTAAAAAGAGCTCTTAGATATCTACAAGGTTCCAAGAATTATGGTCTTTCTATAAGAAAAAAGAATGGTAAGAAGATGACGGTATTCATATAAATGTTTATTGTGATGCCGATTATGCACAATATTTAAGAGATAGAAAAATTACAAGTGCATACATAGTTCTTTATAATGATGCACCCATTAGTTGGTGTTCCAAGAAGCAAAGTGTGACAGCTACTTCATCAACTGAAGCAGAATACATTTCAGCAGCAGACTGCACCAAAGAAATAAAACGCATCAATAATCTAATAACAAGAGTTAACCAGAGAAAAGTGAAAAATAATTTTTCATGTGTACAGTCGAAGTGCTATCCAAATGATCAAATCAGGACAGTTGGTTAGACGAAGCAAACATATAGATGTAAAATTTCACTATGTTAGCGAACAATATAGAGAAGGTTTGTTCGAGATAAAATATTTTAACACGGAAGAACAATTAGCAGACATACTGACCAAAGCTTTAGAAAGAGTAACATTTGAGAAATTTAGAAATGCTATTATGAAACAATTACCATGACTGTGTGATAACTAAATTTGTGAAGCTTGTGATTCAGAGTCATTAAAAACAAACATTGTATATTAAGGGGGGATGTTGTAAGGTGTGGAGCAAGTAAAATACAATGTTTGCTGTGTGTGCTTTAAAAAAGAGAATGGTGCTTAACTTCTAAGAGTTTATATATAAATAAAATATATCTTTAAGGTAGGTTGACATAGCAACATATCAAGTGTATACAGTGTGTTTTACTCTGTGTCTATGTATGTGTGTTATTACATTCACATAAAGTTACAATAAAATTAAGATAAAAATCACAGCATATAGAACATCCATTTGATAAAGCAGAGCAAAAGTCAAAGTATTCTATCGACTAAATAAAGGACATAAGATGGATTTATTAGAAGAAGTGGATATATATTCACATTACAGAGAATACGAAGACGAAATGTTAAACGGAAAAATTGAAAGAGTATCATTTAATTTCTTCAGATGTTGTGACAATATACTTAAATACAAATAGTAACACATACAAATAAGCACCATTTTGAAATAAATACAAGCCAATTATGATCCATATTGTTAAGGAAAATACCCTCTGTATAGAGGAACATCATACTCTGTGCAAGACCTGTAGCATTATCTCTGTCAACTACATTAAGAACATCTGTGTAACTGTTTGTTTATGTAAGCTATACTGAAATTTGCGTGTGATCTTTAACGTGTGTTACACTTTGCACAAGTTGATCATAAGGAAATTGTAAGCACAGGTTCTTCCAAATTTTGCCACTAACAACAAATAAAACCGATAAGCAAGTAAAAGTTGTGCGATTTTTATGTATTGCAATAAAGTCAACAAAACCTAAGAGAACCTTACACATCGAAAACATTACGTAAAAATTGCATAGTACAAAGAGAAAACACACTTGTAAAAGGGAATAATTTCCCTAAACGCGTCGTGTACAATACGAATAGAAGAAAATCGTGACTGGTAGTAGAGAAGTTATTTATAAGCAAATCCATAGTAGCACTGAGTTATCACTTCCACGCAGAGTTTTCCAAAAGCTGAGAATTATGTTTATGGGAGGATAATTTCGGAGAGTTGCGAACCTGCTGTGGAGGGAGAGGACTTCCGGCCATAGCGCCAGTTGCAGCGCACTCTTGCTGACGCTGGTTAGTGTGATCCTTATATGCTGGCGACCTGCATGGCTTGGCACACTTTTGCAGAGTTTTGAGTGAGTGTCACATAGCGATATCCAATTTCTAAGCAGCTCAAAATTTCCGAGACTTGCTATACAGCGTGAGTTGCCTGATTAATCATATTGTTTCGTGGGGTTTGGACTCGTTTGCTTTGCATTTGCGAGGTGTACAGTTGGGAAATTTTATAGTGTTCCCCAATAAATCTTTCACGTAAATGAGACTCCCTCACATAGTGTTAGTGAGGCGTTCTTGATTAAATTGAACTTCTAGAGATGTTTGTGTTTCAATATTTTATTCAAGACACAAAGGAATTAATGACATTAGCTACCAGTGGACATTCATTTAAATCAAAGGTGGAAGTTGAAAATTTGTGCCGGACCAGGATTAGAAATTGCATCTCCTGTTTCTTAGGCAGATGGGCTGACCACTGCACCATTCGGACATACCGGGCATCGTGACTTCACGGAATACCCTAGCACGCCTCCCGTCAGATCCAAATTCTCAACTTGTCCACAAACACTGCTGATGTAGTGCCTCTTGCCCGTTTTCCTCATTACTCGCGACATTTCGCCGGACATGTCCGAAGGAGCAGACGTGAGAATGACCAAGTGATCACCTCAGTGCAGATGCACACCACGCTCTAACTCCTACTGGAATCGGCGAAATGCCGCGAGTAATGTGGATAATTGGACAAGGGGCGCTATATAAATAGTTTGTGGATAAGCTGAGAATTTGGGTTTGGCGGAAGGTTTACTACTAGGATAGTTCGTGCTGTTTCGATGACCTCTGTGGCCGGATGGCGCAGTGGTCAGCACATCTACCTAGTATGCAGGAGACCCAGGTTCGAATCATGGTGCCGGCCGGAGTGGCCGTGCGGTTCTAGGCGCTACAGTCTGGCGCCGGGCGACCGCTACGATCGCAGGTTCGAATCCTGCCTCGGGAATGGATGTGTGTGATGTCCTTATGCTAGTTAGGTTTAATTAGTTCTAAGTTCTAGGCGACTGATGACCTCAGAAGTTAAGTCGCATAGTGCTCAGAGCCATTTGAACCATCGAATCATGGTCCTGAAAACAATTTTCAACTTTCCTTATTGATTTAAATCAGTACCCACTGTCTGCTAATGTCATTAATTCCTTTGTGTCTTGATGGATTCGTAATGGCTGCGCGATAGAAATTGTGTCCGTTCTTTCGGACATGTCCGAAAGTACAGTATTTTAGATGACTTTATGCTCGTTGTGTTGGAACAATGTTTTCAGTAAATTTTGCGAGACTTTGCATACATTCCCCTGCAAATATATTCTTTGTCATTGTAATGCGGTATGTGTGGAAAACTTAGAGTAAATAAACGACGTATTAAAGTCAGACTTGGTTTGACGTCAAAACCTAACTATTGCCCCACAGCTGATAGTGGTAAGGCGATCCTCTAAAAAAAGAAATATAGCCAGTTTATCTACATTTCTTATTTGTTTGTATCATTGTGACGATGTTGCGTTGAAATGCAGTGTCCAAACCTCCTGATCATAAGCAGACATTGTGATCGGCTGCTTATTTGATGTATAACAAGCATTGCACACATTTGTCTAACGTGCTATCGACGATATCGTAAGTAAAG
Organism: Schistocerca nitens; assembly: GCF_023898315.1. NCBI lineage: Eukaryota > Metazoa > Arthropoda > Insecta > Orthoptera > Acrididae > Schistocerca > Schistocerca nitens. The sequence continues at coordinate 583,678,239 of NC_064618.1, forward strand.
ACGGATAGCATATTGCATGCACCAGGTAAACACAGACTACACTTATATTTCACGTCTCTCCTTATCCAGGGTATCATAACGCCAACGTTTCATGACAGTCTTTAAGATGGTGATTTTAATGCTTCAGGAGTTTTGCATAGTCTCCCCCAGCCCGTCCCCACGCGTACATTGCACATAATGTTCATACAACAGTGTAAAACTGTCAGAAAAATCCTTCTTTGGGACGTTAAACTCGAGTGACATATTGGCTTGACTGTCAGTTACGCCGTCAAAGCGTCGACCCTTCATGTGAATTTCTGCACTTTGTCGTTCTCTGGTAGGTTCGAACTGATAACGCCAAGTTTCTCTTTTTACATAAAAGATTTGACGGCGTTTTGGCTTCAGTCGAGTGGCGGCCGATGTCGAAGCGTCGCTTTTGTTCTGGAGTAGCCGTGCGGTCTAAAGGCGTCCTGTCACGTTTCGCGCGCTCCCCCCCCCCGTCAGAGGTTCGAGTCCTCCCTCAGGTATGAGTGCGTGTGTTGTCCTAAGTGTAAGTTATTTTCAGTTAGATTAAGTAATGTGTAAGCTTATGGACCGATAACCTCAGCAGTTTGGTCCCGTAAGATCTTACCACAAATTTCCAAATTGTTCTGGAGATTAGGTGTGCGGAACAAACTTTGCACTCTCTCTTCTCTTCTTCAAAACATTCTGGAAAATGTCTTGATCAGTTGATTTAGAGACGTTTAGTTCTTGCTTCATTGCGATATGTGACACAACAACGCTGACACACTATGTTTACGTTATTGGGTCAGTTGTCTTCTGACTGGTTTGATGATATGATTTCTTTACCTGTGCCAATGGCTACATCACAGAACAGCCCCTAGCCACAACATCCTTAGTAATTAGTTATACGTATATACACTTGGTTACTCTAAAAATTTTGCCCACTACGGCTCTTTCTATTTTCATGAAAGTTATAATTAAACCTTCACTGCTGAAGAGGGTTTCCATGAAAAACGATTGACCGCAGAACAACGATGCTGTGTGGAAACATTTGTAAGGGCATGCAGAAGAGAAATAACGAATAAACCATTGAAGGAAACACATCTTATTATCATGTCCTAACCTCTACTTACATTTATCCACAAATTCATTCCCTTACCGGTTGTACAGACAACCTGCTCGTTTCTTAACTTACCAACCTGCTAACCTTTCTGTAACCCTTGTGTCAAACGCATCGATTAACATATACCTTGCTCAGTTTGACAGTTCTCTTCAAATAATAAACATTTGACTGGCGTACTCCGTTCTGAAAAGGGAAGTCCTTCATTCTGTAAAAGTTAGCAATCTGACTGCAAGAATTTTTGAACGGTATAAACTGCCTGAATAATCAACTTTGACATGAAACCTACGATAATTAGTTTTGCAAAACTGATCGCAATAATTGTCTCTTAATGACATAAGTTAGCCCTGATTGAATAAATAAAAAAGGACACCAAAATATTTAGTTCTTATCTACATTCTGCGCAAATCGGGATAACGTGTTGCAGTACTGCTCTGTCTTGCGCACCGATATGCAAAAGCTGCAAATTACTTAATCTACACAGAAACACTCGAGAGTTGCAATGAGTTCTCTGTTGATTGCAAATTCCCATGATAAATTAAAAATTGTAACAGAAAGGTTGGTAAAAAATGAAATATGCACATAAAGTATATTGTGAAAAAGTGCTCATGGCTGATTTTAAATTTAATGAACGTCTTAACATCCAAACAGTACACTTTCCTATCTTTAAAATTTAGCAATTCTCAGTACAATAACCAAGTTAGTCCAATGGTGCATCAGTAGTGAAAAAAAGTGACATCCTTATAATTTTTACCTCTGACATTCCATTAGACTTCCTCCCCCGCAAATCAGTTTCCGTTACGATATTGATGTAACCAAGTTTATTAAACATATTGATAAATTGAGACTTTACATTTTAAACATAACATTGCCTTTGCTTCCTCGCTGTAATACAGCTTTACATTGTCTGCCCCACTGCGCCCTCGCGCACTTCAGGTATAATAACCTAACTTCTGCGATACCGCTTTACAACATCGGTGATGCTCACAATCGATTTAGATACCAAAATTATACACGAAACGTATCAAGTTTAAGTACCAAGTTTGATGGAGGTAGTCTTTTCCTGTATAGTTTACTTCTTATGTTCTTACTGCTTCATCTATCACGCGTGTCTGTACGTAGAAGGTGGCAGAATTCCCCAATAGTGACGTTTGTTGCTAATCTCATTTTTACTTTCGTCAAACTTTGTTTTGCTCTTTGCTTAGTACATGGTTCCTTCCATTGAAAAGGTCTTGTAATCCCTCCTCATTTTCTAAGAGGATAATAGTGTCACCGCCGAATCTTAGCGTCGATAATCTTTTGCCTCAGATTTTAAACCCACTTCCGATTCTTTCTGATATTCTCTCAATGTTTAAAAAAAACAGCTGAGGAGAAACGTCTGTTATGTTCTTTAAATCGTTTTTATTCGGAAGACGTTCCTCTTCCTTTATAGTTTTTCCCTCTTGGTTGTTGTGCTTGCAATATACTATCCGTGTATATAACTGTTTTCCTGAGATTTTTTGGAAAAAAAGCAAAATCCGTTTGAGAGAAGTGTGATTGATTCACATTACGTTTGTTTTTATTTTATTTTTGACGATCACTTTTTATGGCACCATCATAACCAGTTTCGGCCTACAATGACCATCTTCATATGCGCCCACATCTGAAGACAGCCGCTGTAGACCGAAACCGACTATGACTGACTCATAAAAGTGATTTTGTAAAACTCTGTTTCAAGGTCAACAAATTCTTCGAAAGTAATTTCAGTAGTCTTGTACACGGAAGAGCCAAAGAAACTGGTGCACCTGCCTAGGAATGTGTAGTGCCCCCGCGAGGATATAGAAGTGTCGCAACACGACGAGGCATTTACTCGAATAATGTCTGAAGTAGTGCTAGAGGGAACTGACACCAAGCAGGTCTGTCCATAGATCTGTAAGAGTACGAGGGGTGTGGAGATCTCTTCTGAAAAGCACATTGCAAGACGTCCGAAATATGCTCAAAGACGTCCATAAGCGTACACGTTCATCCGCTCGACACAATTTGTCCATAAATCTGTAAGAGTACGAGGGGGGGGGGGGTGGAGTTCTCTTCTGAAAAGTACATTGCAAGACGTCCCAAATATACTCACAAATGTCCATAAGCGTACATGTTCATCCGCTCGACACAATTTGAAACGTGACTCGTCCGAGCAGGCAACATTTTTCCGGTCATCAACAGTCCAATGTCGGTGTAGACGTGCGCAAGCGAGGCGTAAAGCTTCGTGTTGTGCCGTCATCAACGGTACACGAGTGGGCTTTCGGTTCTGCAAGCCCGTATCGATGATGTTTCGTTGAATGGTTCGCACGCTGACACTTGTTGATGGGCCAGCACTGATATCTGCAGCAATTTCCGGAAGGGTTCAACTTCTTTCACGTTGAACGATTCTTTTAAGTCGTCGTTGGTCCCCTTCTTGCAGGAACTTTTTCCGGACGCAGCGATGTCGGAGAGTGATGTTTTAATAGATTCCTTACATTGACGATACACTCGTTAAATGGTCGTACGGGTAAATTCCCACTTCATCGCTACTTCGGAGACGCTGTGTTCCATCGCTCGTGCGCCGACTGTAACACCGTGTTTAAACTCAATCTTGACACCCTGCCATTGTAGCAGCAGTAACCGATCTAACAACTGCGCCAAACACTTGTTGTCTTATATAGGCGTGTTCGACCGCATCGCCGTACACTGCCTGTTTACATATCTCTCTATTTGAATATACATGCCTATACCAGTTTCTTTGGCCCTTCAGTGTATATTGTTTACATTATCAAAGGTAATGTAAGAATATTTTCTCTAGAGCCATTACATACGCTGAAGCCAAAGTAATTCTCAGTTGATTTTACGTTAATTTGCGTGTTATTATTCTCGACTACTTGGACGCATGCACGGTTACTGTTGCATTAAATGGGCTCTTGTTGTGTAGATGATATTTTTCACGAAGTCTGATGAAATAGCATCAAAACCTCATAGCTTAAAACAGCTTCGCAATCTCATAGCTTCTACGCACTACTTGATAATTAACTGGTGAACTGTGCCCCATCCCACATCCCTTTGAAATACATCTACATCTACATCTACATCTATACTCCGCGAGCCACCTTACGGTGTGTGGCGGAGGGTACTTATTGTACCACTATCTGATCCCCCCTTCCCTGTTCCATTCACGAATTGTGCGTGGGAAGAACGACTGCTTGTAAGTCTCCGTATTTGCTCTAATTTCTCGGATCTTTTCGTTGTGATCATTACGCGAGATATATGTGGGCGGTAGTAATATGTTGCCTATCTCTTCCCGGAATGTGCTCTCTCGTAATTTCGATAATAAACCTCTCCGTATTGCGTAACGCCTTTCTTGAAGTGTCCGCCACTGGAGCTTGTTCAGCATCTCCGTAACGCTCTCGCGCTGACTAAATGTCCCCATGACGAATCGCGCTGCTTTTCGCTGGATCATGTCTAAATACGTATGTTACAGATTCCTCATGATGTTTCTTCTCCCAGCTGTATTGTTTGACAGCAGGATTTTTCCGAGGCTCATTCAAACCTTGACTGTAACACTGGATTTCCAATGCCCCCCAAATCGACAACCATTCCATTTTCTACCACGCTGTGAGACAGTTTCTGGTTATTATGGAAGCTGTGAGTGTATTTATTCCAATTACTCACACTGTTTTGTATTAATATTCTTTTACACCTTTAGACCGGACAATTTTATTATCAAATTCTTTGAACGTTATTCTGATATTTTTATGCTGGATCTACGTTTTTGATGTCTATGTCCTTTTAGATTTGTTCACGTTTTTAACGAAAACATTTCGCTTGAGTCTCCCTGCTCTTCCCACTGATTTCTTTTCATTTCGCAGTTAGCTTTCATAAACCTATGTTTGTCTGTGCGACTTCTGTAATTTTCCGTTTTATATAGTCAGTTAATGCTCATCTGAAGTACATCCAGTGGTTTTTAACACAACAGTGTATATTGCCTCTGGGAGGTCAGACACTCATCAGTGTTCCTCAGCACTTAAATGTTCTGCTTATTTGCATATTGACTTTCCCATAGATTATCTCGTCTTTCAACTTACTTTTTATCGCATTTGTATCTGTTGTAAGTTCATACAGTTTCGATATCGGCTCCAGTTTGCATTACATTCGTCTAGGTAGTAGTCCGCGTCGTATTTCAATATGATGCAGTAACGCTCTGGCTACTGCTGCAAATTGCCTTCATTATGTTAATGTGTATATATCTGCTTTTCAGAAGTACAATATCTAATTTCACAGTCCATCTGTTTTCTTCTTGGGTCTCTTAGCTTTCCAAAATGTGTGTCTTGTGGTGAAGATCTCATTTATCTCGTTTCTAACATCTGACGCTGATCGTTTATTCTCTCATAGCTGTACCTTCTACCCATATCTACAACATTCCATCGCCCCCACCCCCCGAATGTTAGATTGTCACCCGACAGCGGTGCTGCCGGCCGATGAGGCCGAGCGGTTCTAGGCGCTTCAGTCCGGAACCGCGCTGCTGCTACGGTCTAAGGTTCGAATCCTGCCTCGGGCATGGACGTGTGTGACGTCCTTAGGTTAGTTAGGCTTAAGAAGTTCTAAGTCTAGGTGACTGATTACCTCAGATGTTAAGTCCCATAGTGTTTACAGCCATTTGAACCATTTGACTGCAGTGCTGAGATTACTGCTGCACTCCTGCCTCTCGGCATGGGAATAACCGACTGTAATACTAGTGGTGGTAGAAATTGTCACATCTACTGTTTAACCGGAAGGAGGAGAGGGGGGATGGTGGCATAAAGTTTCTAACCGCCAGACTTTGGTGTCGATTAAATCACAGTCCTCTCCGCAGTGACTCATGCAGAGAGGAGAAGTGACAATGTGATTATGATCCGTTAGCCTGTTTGTGTCGTTAGGCCCATTGGAACTCTTGGTACTGTTCGATAGTAGGAGGTTAGCTGCCGAAACCGGGTATATTTCTCTCCATTTCCACATCACCATCATACAACGCAAGCATGACACCATAGTATACGCACAGTTGCTACAGTCATCTATCCTCGGTAGTTTCACTTGACATATACCTCACACATCGCGTGGAAAGGGGCTACAGCATACTGAGGATGAAAATCCTTTCGTATTAGGAAGTTGAATAACCCCTAATGGTCTCCCAGTCAACAATGCCACTCGACTCATTCTTTTCTTGCTTTGTTGCCATTTTCCATTACATACCGTATTAGCCACATACATCTCTCTTTCTCTCTCTCTCACTCTTCTCTCTCTTCTGTCTCTTTCGCTCGTCATTTCATGCTTCTGTGTTCGGCACATGTACCTCAACGAGAGGTATTTGCAGTAAATTCGTTTCAGTTGTGATGAGAATAATCCTATTATCCAACTGTCCACAGGAACTTACCTTTGCCCTACATGCCTAAGAGTATTCATAACAAACCCTAAAGTAATTATACCGATCATTCTGTTGCTGTTAGTCTATATTCGTGTAGCCAGATTATTTATTAACTTTTCAAAGGTTCTGCCCTCAATATTCAGACCTGAATTTCAGCCTCTCATTCGTTGAATGTTGGACTTTCGTTCGACCCTCAGTCTTTCATTCTTAGTTTTGTAATAGTCACCTTCCCTGTAGTACTTCCATCCCAGACACCCAAATACGGGATGTTTTACCAATGGAGGGACCATCCTAATAATTTTTCGATTACAGGCCGCACTTTCTGTGGAGGAAAATTATATATATTCAATATAGTAATTCCCTCTTCTTCTCATCGTTTATCACTGATGATTTTACTGCATACAAGGTTTCTCACCTAATCACACTCAAACAGCAATAGGATACCTTGAATCTCTACCCATTCTTCTATCCACTTTCGACATGGCCTCTGACGAAATGAAGATGGCCGTAACATAAATGATGATTTATGTTGGAAACCCAACTAATGGATGGAGATTAGGGTTTACAGTCGTGTCGACATCGAAATGTCTCAAGGATGGGGAAGGAAACCGGCCGTGCCCTTTGAAAGGAACCATCCCGGCATTTTCCCGAAGCAGTATTGAGAAATCACGGAAAACCTAAATACCTAAATCCGGATAAGAGTCCGGTGTGCCAACTACTGCGCCACCACGCTCGGCGAAAAGAAGAAAAAGAAGAGAAATTGGAATAACAGCCTCATCAACCTCACCAGCGGGGACGCTTTTGTTATGGCGAGGGCGGGTTCAGCGGGCGCCTGGCGAGGGCAGCGCGGCCTGTCAGCTGCAGGGCGTGGCACGGCAGCGTCCCCCGTCCCGCTAACAACGCCTGTCGCTGCCGCCGCCGCCGCCGCCGCCGCCGCCGCCGCCGACAGTTTATCGACTGCCTCCCCCTCCTTCCCGTCCCCCTTCCCGGCAGGGCCACCCCCTAGCGGGCCGCCAGATCACACGAATTTCACGGCCGTGTACCGTAACACAGCGCGCCGCCAGAGCTACCAACCTGTAATTAATGAATACATTAATTAGCCGATTCGCGGAGTATTGACCGCGCCGTGATTCAAAGCTGCGCAGCCGGGCCGTTCCGTTTCATTTGCATTGTATTGCGCTGAATGGATGTTTGATTGAAATGGATCGTTTATTACGATTGCTGCCCACAGCCGGCGTCGAGGCGCTAAATGTGAGCTTGTGATTTTAGGAAAGGCCACTCGTTATTGTACGAATTTGGTCAGATATGATTACTGTTTAATTAGTGATTGAAGCATACCCAGAAAAAGATGAGTTTTCGAGATGAAAATGTTGATATAAGGCCTTCATTTTTTCCTGTGTCATGAAGGTTAGTGTCGAATGAATGAGCATTGGCTATAGTCCCTACCTTTTGTAACTGCCTTAGATTTCCGGAATTGCGTGTATGTCCACTTTCTAGATTAGTATGTTGCTAAGAAGGGAAGTGCTTTATGTGTTCTATGCCGTGTGTGTGCGGGTGTATGTGTGTGTGTGTGTGTGTGTGTGTGTGTGCGTGTGTGAGAAAGAGGGAGAGAGAGAGACAGAGAGAGAGAGAGAGAACATTTCTTGGTGCTAGTTTTCTCTCTGTCTGCCTCACACGAGGAATTCCATCCGTTCTCTGCTGTCAACTGGCTACGGTACCACTGAGTACTCGCTTCTACATCTCTAGCGCTACCACCTTCACTGACTCCCGTCATTCGTGTTTTTCATTATGTCGTTCACAATGAATTACAGACCAATATCAAACTTTTCTTACACACTGCTCAAAAGAAGGATGGGAAAATGTCTTTGGGTCTCTTCCATACTCTACTGAGCAATAATTAAAGAGGGACATGTTACCAAATTACACGACTATCTTTCACAAATTAAGTACGCAACAAAACTTCATTACATCCTCGATCGTTTACATAAAAAGAAGAGAAATGTCCGACACTTTTCGAAAACAAAATGAAAGTCTTTCATCCCCCTATCCTTAGTGCCTGCCATTTGACTTTGAGAGCTTCACAACGTGTACGCTCTCCGTGAGCGCTTATAACTGCCTGACATCTCACGTGGCATGCTCCATGTAAGTCTACAGAAGTCAACCAGTGGTGTTCAATGAGATCCCTCGAGACCTTTTGGAGATTCTGTGGTGAACAGAACGACGGCGAACATGTCTGTCAAACAAGTTCCACATACGCATGGTGGAGTTCAAGTCGGGATTTGTCGCCGGCCGTTGTATTACTTCAATGCTCAGGCTTCACAAGACATCCCTGTTGACGCATTTCACATGGCCCTGGCATTAGAACGAATTCTGGACCACCGTCGTATGCAGCAGCCACCACATGGTGAAAGGTTCCTTCTGTTTAGTTACGCATCGTTACCTTTTTGTATCTCTCTTCCTCTGTTTCCTTCTGTCTATGCGAGATCGTGCCGGACGTGTGTGTGGCCAATTCGCCTCATTGACACATGCTTGCCCGCTTGATACATTGCTCGGACGCATTGAATTTAAAGGGCCGGCCCGACATTTAGTTAAATGATCTGATGATTATTGTGTTAATATTGCGCAACGGATAACGCGGGGGAGGGCTCAGAAAACCAAGTGGGCAAGTCAGTAAAGGCCACGCTCTATCATGATCTATAAGGACCCCACTTTGTTGGTAGCATTGCTCTCTACTCAGGTCTGGGGTTTTTAATGACCACTAAATCCATGACATCCAGTTTATAGGTCACTTATTGTCTAGATCCCAGAAGTTTTACAAACTTAATATGACATTTATTATCTATATTCCCCAAAACTTTACAAATTTAATAATTGCCGCAAACAAAGTCAAATCAAATATCTTCTAGTTTTGTCTCGCACTGAAGGTGCTTAAACTAACAGGAATCTCGTTTCTACTTAAGCACTGGGAAAGAGGATGGGACTACGTTGCTGCCCTTGTGGTCCGTCTGCTGGGACAGTGATCTAAATTCGCACTCAAGATTACTACTAAGACCGAATAACAAAAACTGTCTTTGGCGGAAAAACGGGGGAACAAAGCAGACACAAACATTCCCCATATTCACAAAGAAAAGCAAATTCTTAAAAATAAAACATCCTGTGAAATACGGCACACGCAAATAGTCAATTAAGAGCACACGTAAGCATCCTCGCCTTAACTAATTACCAGGAACGAACTGGTAGCTCGCTGGTAGTGCAATTCGGCACCACGTGGCTGACCGATACCAACAGCTAATTTCTTTGTACTCACCCATTTGCTTGTTCTTGCTTTCCATACTATACAATTATTCACACGCTCAACCTATTCTTTATCAAAGTAGTTAGGACGTGCTGCTTGCAAATGGGGGTTAAAAAAGGAACCGTGAACAAAATTTATTAGATGGCCTAGAAAAATTTTACGTCACACGCTTAGAACCTTAAGTATGTCACACACGCATCTCCTACCAGGTTTCACACGGAATCGTCATCCAAATGACTCGTCAGCCGTTACGACCTCGTGTTAACTAGGCGGGGTGAGGCCCCAGGTTACTTTAACATTGCAAAAAATATGCTGCTTCTAAAAGTGAAACTATACAATTTTTTTAGAGCTATTGCTGCTCTCGCGAGCTGAAGGCACCAAGTGATTGCAGCACTATAAAGGGATAACGCGAGCCCCCATGCTCGCCTCTGAAAAAGAAACCCTAACTAAAAACTTTAATTGAAAAGGCAAAATTTCTAAAAAATGAATGAATGGCCGTAACGACACGCTAACTATCTCAACCCTGAAAAAGAGCGGATTAATAACAGTGTAAAACATAATACCTCATCCCACGATGAAATTGGCGGTAAAGACGGAGATTGCTCTCGATCCCGTCTGCTCAGTTCAGCCGCAACCCCAAGAGTGACTGTATCATGGCGGCTCTCAACGGCCGTTCCCTTACATGGAAGGGAAGGGGACCTGTTACCAACCCCGGACTACACTCTGACAAATAGGTGCATCATCTCTGTCTGTACTCCAGGCTTAGGTTGGCACTAACCGACCTACAGAGTGACCACATCTCTGCCTCGGCACTACCAGCAGACCAACTCTTAATAACAAACCCCAAACTTAATCAACCCAAGGCAACGTGGTGGGATTAGGGAAAGTAAGTGTTTTTATGTAATTATGAATTCACACGAGATATCACACTATTTAAACTAAAAAATGTTGAATCTATAATGCAACAAAAAACTAATTGTAATGAGAACAAACTGTTCCCTCTCAATGGACCAACAGATATGTTCGATTGGCGGTCTGGCGTCCATGAGCAACGACAAGATCTGTATGGCTTGTAACGCCGGAAATGCATATCCTCCTATTTCCATCTATTGTACTGTAAATTTTTTTCTTATTTTGTTACCTGAATATATGACATTTCTGTGCCTTTATATATTGTAATTGTTTTACTATATATATATATATATATATATATATATATATATATATATATATATATATATTTATGTCGATGTATAATTGGTTTGTTTCGTAAATATTATTTGTATTTTTACGCTGGGTCTTGCCTAGGGAAAACTGCTATCGAACGATTACATCGATAGGTCGTGTGAAGAATCAAAGTGTGTAGGAACTTTGGTAGTGGGAACCCTGCCGCGTGGAGCGCGGGCAGAGGGGGAGTCTGGCGGGAGTAGCGAGTGGAGCAGGTGTGTTGTGTGTAGCTCCCGCGAGTTGCCGCGCTTTCGGGGTTTGGCAGCATGTAATTGCGCTCGACTTGCGATGATAGTTTCTGACATGGTGTCGCGGACGGGAAGCATTAGCTGGCGCACATCAAGAGCCCGTTTCGCCTGGTGACCGTGTCGAGAAGGCGCGCCAGCATCCAGCTTCTGCAACAGCGACGCCCGACAATGAGTGACTGTCGCCACCTCCTCGATCGACGGCATCAAACCTTCAATCAACCAACAAGGAAGACTAAAAGCACGTAAAGTTTCAGTACTGTATGGCACACCTCAGCTTTTCAAATTGTTCCATTTGCCTCGCAAAATTACAGCAACTTAGCATGAACCTTTGTTGCTCATTGTCCCAATTGCATTGCCAAGTAGGGTTCCTTCCTTTTCCGAAATGAACCCGAGTGTCGTTGAAATTCAAACGCCAGCATTAAAATAATATAATTAGATTTCACTGCTTTAATTTCAAAGTTCAGTTAAAGTATTCATATTTAGATTACACGAGCACAAATTAAGAGTGCGAATTTTGTTATCATATTTTAGCTTACCTGCGACTGGAGCTCAGCTTGGTACGTACTAAATTTTACTATTGTTAATTGTTCAGAATCATTTAATTCAAGTTCAAAGTTAAATCTCTTGTTTCTAAATTGCGTAGAGTCAAGTTGCTTTTGAAATGATTGTTGAGGTAGTCCAAGACTAACCGTAGTTTACTGGATTTCGATGTGCTTCAGAAAGAAAGCTCACTATTAACTTCAGTCACTAAATTAACTTTCGATTTTCCGGTTTTATTAATTCTTTTGCTAAATTAAGTCAGAGTGTAGCGAAATTTATTACTTCTGACAAACTTTCAGTTTTCACACTACACGTGTCAACCTTCAGTTGCCACGCTTCTAGTGCTAATTATATGTGTAATAACCTTTCTTTTTCAGTTACTATAGTAATTGTCCTTAGGACTGGCGACCGTGATTTCCCCCAAATCTCAAATATCTAATTACCGCTAGTTAATTGTTAACGTAACGGCCGCACATTTACTTTCTTTATTAACTTTACCCCTTTTCAAAATTAATTTCCACCAGTTTCATTTGCATTTTTCCTTTCATTTAGATGCAACCCTTTCCTCCCTCTTTACCGACAGATTAACTTCGGTGACGATTGCTTTTCCCAAATTTCCATTAGGTACACGCGGTTTAATTTTTCACTGTCATTAAGGTCGATAAGTGAGGGGGAGGTTACACGTGGCGACCTGGTGACAAGACAATCTTCAAATTTGAGGTTGTTCTGGACACGAATTTTGCATTGTGCAAATCTCGTAACAAAGTACTGGTTACGAAATGGTCGATACGTCAGCGAGAATATTAGTGTGAGGAATCCTAATTAGATTTGAGGTTTTGCATTTATATTGAAAATTATTAAAATGAGTGAAGGCAACAATTACCAAAATTTGGTAGACTTGGATACGAAACAATCGGTCGAACAGTGGGAAACGCGCACCGCGGTACTCATTGTTCAGGGGCAGGCGGCTAGCATGAAAGACGCGACCGCCGAAACGCAACAAAGAGCAGAAATGGAATTCCAAACTTTAGAAATTGTTTCGGAATCGGAAGTGAAAAACAAATATGAATCCCTTGATGACGAATGCGGGGGGACATTTAAAGAGGAAGCCGCTACTGAAGTAAAACCGGTAGTTTCCGAGAATTTAACTGATTTATTGAATGTTTTGATTAACGAAATCAAGAGTCAATCGGCAGAAATTAAAGCTCTGTCTGCCAAGCAAGAAGCTCAGGCTGCCAAGCAAGAAGCTCAGGCTGCCAAGCAAGAAGATCAGGCTGCCAAGCAAGAAGCTCAGGCTGCCAAGCAAGAAGCTCAGGCTGCCAAGCGAGAAGCTCAGGCTGCCAAGCAAGAAGCTCAGTTTGAAAAAATTGAACGAAAGCTAGACGATCAGAACAAAGCTATTAATGTTGTTAACAACAATGTTGGAGTTGTTAACACAAAAGTTGATAAAATCAAAGAAGATATTGTTGTGATTAATACCGAAATCGGTAATCTTAAACAAAAATGATAGGCGTTCAGGCGGAAATTGCGAGCATAAATACTCGTTTTGATTCCGAAATTAGCAGAATCGAGAAAAGTGTAGGAGACGCAGTTGCTCCGATCATCGAGATAAGGTGACGGAACAAATTCAATTAGTGAAAAAAGAGGATCAACAGAAGGTGGAAACTTTAAAGGCTTTAGTATCCGAAGTAGATGACGGAAGAGGAGCGGTTCGACCCCTTGAAAAAAGGCGGTATACACGCGACGGATTTCATTAAAAATTGTTAAAGAGTTTTACCCAGATCATGGACTATAGAGAGAAAAATGAATGCGGTTATTGATGTGTTGGCTGGTGATGCCAAGCGTTGGGGCTTAAATCTCAACATTACGAACCTGACTTTCGACGAGTTTAAAAATTTGTTTCTGGCTGAATACTGGTCAGAGCAAAAACAGCAAGGTGTCTGGCGCGAATTTGTCGTATCGAGGTCTTTCGATGCGAATTCGCGCGGTTCGATGAAGGAGTTTTGTGAGGGCTGGATCCGCAAGTTGGAATATTTGCGTGATCGCCGCACGGAAACCGAAATAGTTTGGGAACTCTACAAGAAGCTTCCAGATGATACAAAACGCTACGTAGGAAGCAATTACAGGACAATCAATGATTTCCTGGAAAGAGTTGAGGACGAGGACAATTGGCGCAATAATCGCGATACTGGTAGAGGCCGTGGTAACAACAACGGGTACCACAGCAACCACAACAATCATAACTATGGGAATAATGCATACCGCAATCTTGGCAGCAATAACAATAGTGGTTCGGGCCGTAATGACAATCGATACAATGCAAATAATAACAGGAATGACGGAAACCAGTATCATACTAGCGTGATACGGGCTTCGCAGAATAGTAATAACGCCAGAGTGTGTGATCAGCCGCCTCAGAAGCATCCGGGGAGCGTATCTGCTGGGACGAGACAGGGAAACCATTAGCCGCGCCGGTGAGGGGCCGACCGGGCGTGGAGAAATTTTGGCGGCCCAATAACAGTAGAAAACCGAGGTGTAGTCGTTATGAGAATTAGGTATGGAATAATCAACGGCGGGAGAGTGTACCAGTGTTAGGAGAAAGGAGTGCGCCCACTAGTAGTAGATCAGCTGTAGACACGGCAGTAGAAAATACATTCGCTGTCAGTGAGAACAATTTAAATAGTGTTCCGGAAATCGATTATAAAGTGGCAGCTGTAATACCCACAGCGGAACTGGAGATTGAGTTTAAGAATGATTCGCAAGTGTTGAGAGAAGATCAGATGTCGGATAAAACGTCTGTCATCGAGCGAGGGGATGCAGAGAGGGATGAGGTCTGGTTAAGGCAGTTCGGTCGCTTATACGACGAACTAAGAGATTATAGGGGCCTATATGGGAGAAGTGTTTATGGGGAGCGCGGGCAGGATTTGCCGCGTTTCGTCCCACAGGAAGATAGTGTTTGTGAAGTGGTAGAAAGTTCTGGCCCTAACCGGCAGACTTTACTAGAAATAGTTGATGTTAATGGGGAGCACGAGCAAGGTTCGTCGTGTTTCGTCCTACAGGAGATGGATGTTGAAGTAGTAACGGAAAGTTCTGGCCCTAACCGGCAGACTTTACCGAAAGTTATAGTGGTAGAAGTAGCCGACCCATCCGACGCAAAACTCCAGTTTAAACATTGCGAAAGTATTGAGGAGAAAGATTACGAGAATTTTAGTGATAGCCGGACACGATTGGTAGAAAAGCATGTGGATTACAGCGTGTATGAGGTTAGAGCTGACATTATACGGTCAGACGATGGCAGTGTGGGTTGCGCAGATCCAGAGGAAGTAATTGCAGATACTACTGGGCACATTCCTCCAGGTAGATTGGCAGATGAGATCGATCTGACCAAAGAGGAATCAACGAAGGTGACAATTAGTGAATCGATAGCAAAGCAACACTCACTAGTTGACGAGTTACAGGATAAGGTTTCGGTATTGGAGGCGAAGCTACAGACTAAGCCTCAGGACAAACGTGTTGAAATTAAAACTGTATGTGAACAGAGGCTGAAAAAGTCACCAGATAAACCGGATTTAGGATCAAAGCCGGATGGTTTTTTCTGGAATGACCTGGATATAGACGAGGATTTATTGTGGGAAAATAAAGAAATAGTCGAGGATAAATGTAGACACATAGTAGTGTCTGTTAATATGCACGACCTACAACTAAACGCGTTGATTGACACCGGTGCAGAATTGAGTGCTGTATCTGGGAAAATATTTAAGTTACTGAAAGACAGACCTGGCATCGTAGTTATGCCAGTAACAGGAGTGAAAATTATCGGTGCTACTGGGAAGGCCAGTAAACCGGTCACAAAACAGATTTTTGTCAACTTCGAGATATGTGGGGCACGATTTGAACAAGAGTATGTCGTCGTGCCAGACTTAACTACGGAAGTAATTATCGGGTTAGATTGGCTATTAAAGTACCGTGCAGTGATTAATTGCGAAAGCAAAACTTTGACATGTACGTCACAAGATAAAACAATAGTAGTTAGTTTTGACGAAGCAGGAGACGGTGTGCATAGGCAATACCAGCCTATACACATTGTTAACTGGCTGGATGACATTGACGTAGGAATCAATTTGAACTGCCGTAACGTTAGGAATCTCGGCATTGACAAAAGTGTAAAAAGTTTAGTGGAAGAGATAATCAAATTCCCTCCACGGATTGACATTAGTATTGGTGTGAAAAAAGATCGTTTGCGAGAAGTAATGAAGCCAAAAGCCGATGCTCGCATACGTCGTCATGACGCTAAAGCGCGGTTTGCTAAGTTTGCAATCGGAGACTTAGTACTTGTAAAAGCTCATGAGAAATCGAGCGAGATAGACAATGAAATCTCTAAATTTAAGTTTGTTTATAATGGACCACATAAAGTCATTGGTATACCTCACACAAATGCTTATTGCTTAGAGTATCCAAGCTCTGGAAAACTATTAGGTATACGGAACATTGTAAACTTGAAATTGTACCAACCTAGGATTGATTAATACCACAGAATGGGTAATTTGTACAGTTTGTGAATATAGAGTGTAAGATTTAAACGATTTGCTAGATTGTCATGCTTTTGCCTGACCAAGAGGACATTAAAGAAGTTGTAATTAATAAGTAATTAACTTGTACTAAATGATTTAACAGAGAGTGATTATTTATCAATTGAAAAATCCAAGCTGCTAGTTTAAGTTTTCAGCTGAGTCACAGTAGATTAAGTAATGTAAATATGATTTAGTAAATATCTGTAAGATTTCATAAATATGTGATTTACTAGTCGTTGCCGATGTACTTAGACGCTGTTTTAAGTTTCAGGCTAGTACATGCGTGTGATGATGGACAGTGTTGAGTTATCCACTGTGATAGTGTTAATGGACTCCTTGAGATTACTCGGGAGTGAGTTTTTCCCAAAGAATTCAGTGAAACGGACGTTCTGCAGATGCCGTTAGACAGGCGAGTGAGACCGAGCGTGCCGCACAGGCGGGCGCAACAATACTGACGAGGCGGAGCCGCTGTCGGCTCTTGTGCCGCTCTCGGCTCTTGTGCCGCTCTCGGCATTCTTTGTACTTGCGGGTACGGAAGGCGGAATAGTTTTTCTTCCCGGACAGCTGATGTGAAAGAATTCTGGTGTCAATATTTATGTTTTTTCGATCTACTGAACATTATTTTCTTGTTTAGCGTCAAATAGATTCTCGTGACGAAAATATTAATTATGAAAAGGTTATACAAAATGTGTAGTCTATTTAATTGTTTATTTGCGTATTTTGATCTACCTGTTTTTTTGACCATGCACTCTAATTAATTATACAAATAGTATTCCATTTCTTATAGTGATACCAATTGTAAAGATTTTGGAATAGCTAAACCATTTTCTATGTTTTCTATGAATTTTGATATGTTGTCAACCTGTTTTATTTTGTGCAAGATGACAGAGTGGAATAAGATTAAGAGTGTCTCCACTCAATTATTATTGTCTAAAAATTGATTTATGCTTAATTAGACGAATGCTAAATTTTGATGATGTTTTGAGCATATGCATTTCCGCTGTTTATTTTTTGGGACATTTTCTGAGTCTGTTTAGGTTACACGAACACCCTCAGACAATGTGGGGCACGTGTAACGCCGGAAATGCATATCCTCCTATTTCCATCTATTGTACTGTAAATTTTTTCCTTATTTCGTTACCTGAATATATGACATTTCTGTGCCTTTATGTATTGTAATTGTTTTACTATCTGTATATATATATATATATATATATATATATATATATATATATATATATATATATATATATATATGTATGTATGTCGATGTATAATTGGTTTGTTTCGTAAATATTATTTGTATTTTTACGCTGGGTCTTGCCTAGGGAAAACTGCTATCGAACGATTACATCGATAGGTCGTGTGAAGAATCAAAGTGTGTAGGAACTTTGGTAGTGGGAGCCCTGCCGCGTGGAGCGCGGGCAGAGGGGGAGTCTGGCGGGAGTAGCGAGTGGAGCAGGTGTGTTGTGTGTAGCTCCCGCGAGTTGCCGCGCTTTCGGGGTTTGGCAGCATGTAATTGCGCTCGACTTGCGATGATAGTTTCTGACATGGTGTCGCGGACGGGAAGCATTAGCTGGCGCACATCAAGAGCCCGTTTCGCCTGGTGACCGTGTCGAGAAGGCGCGCCAGCATCCAGCTTCTGCAACAGCGACGGCCGACAATGAGTGACTGTCGCCACCTCCTCGATCGACGGCTTCAAACCTTCAATCAACCAACAAGGAAGACTAAAAGCACGTAAAGTTTCAGTACTGTATGGCACACCTCAGCTTTTCAAATTGTTCCATTTGCCTCGCAAAATTACAGCAACTTAGCATGAACCTTTGTTGCTCATTGTCCCAATTGCATTGCCAAGTAGGGTTCCTTCCTTTTCCGAAATGAACCCGAGTGTCGTTGAAATTCAAACGCCAGCATTAAAATAATATAATTAGATTTCACTGCTTTAATTTCAAAGTTCAGTTAAAGTATTCATATTTAGATTACACGAGCACAAATTAAGAGTGCGAATTTTGTTAGCATATTTTAGCTTACCTGCGACTGGAGCTCAGCTTGGTACGTACTAAATTTTACTATTGTTAATTGTTCAGAATCATTTAATTCAAGTTCAAAGTTAAATCTCTTGTTTCTAAATTGCGTAGAGTCAAGTTGCTTTTGATATGATTGTTGAGGTAGTCCAAGACTAACCGTAGTTTACTGGATTTCGATGTGCTTCAGAAAGAAAGCTCACTATTAACTTCAGTCACTAAATTAACTTTCGATTTTCCGGTTTTATTAATTCTTTTGCTAAATTAAGTCAGAGTGTAGCGAAATTTATTACTTCTGACAAACTTTCAGTTTTCACACTACACGTGTCAACCTTCAGTTGCCACGCTTCTAGTGCTAATTATATGTGTAATAACCTTTCTTTTTCAGTTACTATAGTAATTGTCCTTAGGACTGGCGACCGTGATTTCCCCCAAATCTCAAATATCTAATTACCGCTAGTTAATTGTTAACGTAACGGCCGCACATTTACTTTCTTTATTAACTTTACCCATTTTCAAAATTAATTTCCACCAGTTTCATTTGCATTTTTCCTTTCATTTAGATGTAACCCTTTCCTCCCTCTTTACCGACAGATTAACTTCGGTGACGATTGCTTTCCCAAATTTCCATTAGGTACACGCGGTTTAATTTTTCACTGTCATTAAGGTCGATAAGTGAGAGGGAGATTACAGGCTATCAACATTAAAGCCTCTTCGCAAGAATCTGTCGATCCTGTACAACATTTGGAGGGTACCGCTCACCATGGATTCCCACACAACATGATCACAATCTAGCGTCAGAGGATATATGCATTCGTCTGCGAACAACACGTTTCACCAGTGACGAAGTTACCAGTTGACATGGGGACGGCAGAATTGAAGGCGAGCACCAACATGTTGTCGTGTCAGTAGGGATACTCGAACATCTGGGTCGCACGGTCGTTTCTCGTAACCTGTTCGTTACAGTTTGATCGAACATAGCGTCTCCAGTGGCCTTTCTGAGATTATCTTCCAGGTCTTCAAGTGGGTTCGTAACGCGAAGGCGACTTTGTCCACTCGCCTTGTGTACTGACCTGTGCCCCTGTATCGTTCCACAACCCATAGATGACAGATAGAGGAACCTGGAGCAGCACGAAGGAAAGTCCATCCTCTTTGGATAAAAAAACCGCCCTTGCAATTTAAATTGCATTAAGATGTCGCTTTGCTTGTACTTGGTTGAACACAATATTCACAAATGGGAACTGCCATCTGTGTATCTCACTAGAAAACACCGGGACACCGGCGCTCGCTTCCTTCAGAGGGGTCACCTGACACTGTAATGCATGACGCAGTGAATGGATGGTGAATGATATTAATTGTTGCATGCACTGAATGCGAATATCTCAAACCATGCAATAACACCCAGGCACCTTAAATGTATTCCCAGTTGAGAATATGGATAACCACGAGTTATCTAACCGAATGACGTAAATGAAAATTTGTCCCGGACTGGAATTCGGACCCGGATTTCCCGCTTGTCGCTTATAATTAGGATATCCGAACACGACTCACGGTCAGACCCAAACTTTCGTATGTCGTTAGCCGTGTGTCTCCAAACCGCACTCGTACATTCATTACGAACAGGGTTAAACTTTCAAACCGCTGTAGAAATAACACCACTGGTCAGAATGACGTCAAATTGCAACGGAACATTATCGGAGAAGGTGAAAACATATGGCAGAAGAAAAATAAATAGTTGAAAATGTAGCAATACATGGCGCTGTAAGCGTCTTAACTTAATAGTGCTCGACCACAAATGACAAATGAATGATACAACAATGCCTAAGTTGTACGTGTGCCTAACTGTAGTACTCAGTGCGCATAAGTGTAGAGGTGTGATACAGTTAGTTAAGTAAACCTACCCATCACGGCAAGGTCATATCACATCGGATGGGAAAAACCGGTTTTTAATTGTCCTGAGGCCAAAAACCGCCTAAAAAGCATCAATAGCATCGGTTTTTAATTGTCCTGAGGCCAGAAACCGCATAAAAGCATCAATCAAAATCAAATCGGATTATTAATTTCCGTGTGACTGGCGCAAAACATGTTCAATATGCTGTCCATCGTTTTCTGCAACAGGTTGAAATCGAAGAACAGCATGTTCCACAACTGATCGAAGTGTTCAGAAAGTGTTGCGCAATGCGTGCCTTAAATGCAGATAAGTTTGCAATCGGAGCACTGAACACAACATCTTTCAGATAGCCCCACAACCAGAAGTCACACGGATTGAGATCAGGTGATTGGCACGGCTAGGCTGTAGGGAAATGGCTGCTGATAGTTCTAGCTTTTCCGAAATGGCGCTTCAGCAGCTGCTTAACTGGAGGTGCGGCATCTTGCATAAAAATGATCCCATTCACACATCGACGCTGTTGGAGAGCTGGAATGACGTGGCTGCGCAAAAGAGACTCGTAGCGCTTACCAATTGTGAGTTAACAAGCATTGCGCTCTCATTTAAATATATGACCGAAAGAGTCAGCCTACAGGACTTGTGAAACGAACATTGTCGTCCAGGGCCGCGTGCCACAAAGGGCGCAGATTCACCATGAAATGGGCAAACTCACAGGCGTCTACTGCCTATGAGGCCTAAGCGCTGTAGTGTGCGAGTGAGACAGACGAGAACCTACGTCATAGGGAAACCCAGTAGAAGCTGTTTGTGGGCAACGAGACGTAGCAGTGTTAAATATGGTGGACCTAAGATCGGCCATAAAGGGAAACGTTTATGGAAACTATTTAATTCTGTAGTAATTCAGGAAATAAAGCCACAGTAACTTTAATCTACCATTCTTCATAAATTTTCATGGTAATCACAATAAAACTTGCATATTATTAAACTTACAGTTATAAATGATATGTCAAATGAAAGAGCAACTCAAACAGTTTTACCAAGAACCTTATAAATGTTCAATGTGAGCACCATTTGTCACACGGCACAGATCAAGTGTATAACCGAGTTCTTCCCAAACGTTGATAAGTGTATCTTCCGTGATTGTAGCAACAGCTGCTTCAATCCGGTTCCGTAATTCAGGAAGATCTGCTGGTAGCGGAGGCACCTACACACGATCCTTGATGAAGCCCCAAAGGAAAAAATCGCATGGCGTTAGGTCGGGCGAACGTGGAGGCCATGCAAAGCAAGCCCTGTCATTGAGCCCCTTGCGGCCTATCCAGCGCCTGGATGCAGTGAAGTTCAAGACTTGATGTGTGCCATGTGACAAATGGTGCTCAAATCGAACACTTATAAGGTTCGGAGTAAAACTGTCTGAGTTGCTCTTTCATTTGAAATATCATTTATAACGGTAAGTTTAATGTGATAAATATCATAAAGCGTTAAAACCCCGATATTCATTTATAAACACCCTGCAGTTTAGGATTTACTATTAAAGTGAATGCTAAAATTTGAACGCTTTGGTCGATCTTAACGATCGACATTCCATATAGAAGCGTATCATTAAAATGACAAATGTTGTAAATATCAACTCTGTAACTTTATTTGTCTAAAAGATGTAGTAAATTTAAATTATCAGTATTTTCAATTAAGCATCAGATCATCATTTCCTTCACACAAAACATATTGAACGATGACAGCATGACACCTTATTGAATCATTAGGTAATAGAATATTTGTTGTTAAGTTTACTGCATAATACTTACTTTTGTTCTTTATTTATTTATCAGAAACCACATTGGTTCAAGGCTATTGATCGTGACATTCAAAGTTAAGAAGGATATTGTATTGGTTTTATCTAAAAGAATTTAACGTTTATTATGTTGTTGTTGTTGTGGTCTTCAGTCCTGAGACTGGTTTTGATGCAGCTCTCCATGCTACTCTATCCTGTGCAAGCTTCTTCATCTCCCAGTAACTACGGCAACCTACATCCTTCTGAAACTGTTTAGTGTATTCGTCTTTTGGTTTCCCTCTACGACTTTTTCCCTCCAAGCTGCCCTCCAGTGCTAAATCTGTGATCCCCCTTGATGTCTCAGAACATGTCCTACCAACTGGTCCCTTCTTCTTGTCAAGTTGTGCGACAAACTCCTCTTCTCCCCAATTCTATTCAATACCACCTCATTAGTTACGTGATGTACCCATCTAATCTTCAGGATTCTTCTGTAGCACCACATTTCGAAAGCTTCTATTCTCTTCTTGTCCAAACTATTTATCGTCCATGTTTCACTTCCATACATGGCTACACTCCATACAAATACTTTCTGAAACGACTTTCTGATACTTAAATCTATACTCGATGTTCACAAATTTCTCTTCTTCAGAAACTCTTTCCTTTATATCCTCTCTACTTCGACCATCATCAGTTATTTTGCTCCTCAAATAGCAAAACTCATTTACTGCTTGAAGTGTCTCATTTCCTAATCTAATTCCCTCAGCATCACCCGAATTAATTCGACTACATTCCCTTATCCTAGTTTAGCCTTTTTTGATGTTCATTTTATATCCTCCTTTCAAGACACTGTCCCTTCCATTCAACTGCTCTTGCAAGTCCTTTGCTGTCTCTGACAGAATTACAATGTCATCGGAGAACTTCAAAGTTTTTATTCAATGGATATTATTGTTACTTTACTTAGAACGTGAAAGTGGTCAAGCTTTGGTTATTTAAACATGTTAAAATGTAAAATAATGTAGAATAACCTGTAGTCAATCAGATGGACGGCTTCAGGAGAGGGAATTCCCCTCATCAGTTGAGCGAGGACATTCGGCTCGCGGGAAACGCGGCCGGGGACGGGCAGAAACAGTGCTGGTACAGACGCGAAGGCGGACAGTTCGGCTGGAGACACCAAATGGTACAGTTTGGATGCAGACGCGAATGCGGACGGTCGGTCTTTAGGCAGCTAGGAAGTGAAACGACGTAGAAAATTTCGCGTTGTGTGGTATCGCGGGACTTAGTCTCTGAGCGGTGAGCAGCCGCGCGCCTGGTGTGAACTTTTCGCGTAGATAACTTACATTTCGCAATGAGATTGTGAGTGATCGAACTGTGTCAAATGGATATGCGCTCAAGTGTAACAGTAACTCAAAATAAGACCACTTTCGCTATTAGTTTGCTTTCTGAATAAACATTATTCTAACCAAATCGCAACTGAGTGGCCTACATCGTTTATGGTTCGTTAATTTAGTTCCCGATATTATTATTACTGTTATTATATGTTATAACAACTTTGTATTTCGCAAACTTACCATAAGCCTGACAATTTAACCAAAGGGTCACAAGTATCTAATTTAGGGCGTGTAATGCGTCACGTGCGGTTCAACCCCTAGACGTGTTTATGCCAAGACATTTCGATGAAGGGAACCGCATGTGAGTCCGAACGTCTTTGGTGTGTTAACTCGCACAGTGACTGTACAGGTAACAGGATCGGAAGCACCTGTCTCTGCCTATGATGAATGATGCCGTAACTCGCACCACACAGTGACCTTTCCAGGATGAAGTAATACTGGTTGATTTGTGTGTGGATTTTCCATTGCCCATATTTGACAATTCTGTCTATTGACATATCTTGTCAGATGAAAGAGGGCTTCGTCTGTCCACAAAAATTTCCACGGCAAATCGATGTACACTTCCATGCGAGAAAGAAATTCTAAAGCAAAGGTCTCTCTCGCTGGAAGGTCAACAGGAAACAATTCGTGCACATGAATAATTTTGAATGGATAGCAAAGAAGGATGTTTCGTAGGATTTTACGCACCGTGCTCGCAGGTATGTCCAATATCGGGCCATTCTCTGTGCACTACACGTTTGCACACCACTACTCGTCTCCTGCTGCATTGCTGTGGCCACTGCTTCCACTGACGTCGAATCAGTTCATTTTCTTCCTCCACCAGGTTGCACCCCAAAAGAACCCGTCTTTTCGAATTTTCGAATCATTTTCTCCAGACCCATGGCAGTCATCGGAGCAACGCCTTTTTTCAAACACTTCAGTGTTCGGAACTTCTATAGAGCGACTTGTGCACAGTATCATTCTCGTAATACAGCTTTACAAGCAAAGCGCAATCGTGCATTGAGACAGTCATGGGGAACGTGAAAGGAAGAAAAGCCGTGTATCCGGCGTGTTTGTACCAACTGCAATAGGTCGTGGGCATGACAGGTGTTTTCATCTACGTTTTCTGACACTTACAGGGCTACCTACTGATCAATTTTCACTACATTCTCATTCGTTTTGCCATACGTTTTTCCTCTTCTCTGATAATATTCCGTTGCAATTTGGCGTCATTATGACCAGTGGAGTTATTTGTACATCGTTTTGAAAGTTTAACTTTACTTATAATCATCCCGTTTATTACCGTATAGAGGAGACATTTTTAACTGAAAGTCGCTTGCCCGGTTGAGGCGGATGTATACGACATTGTATTGCCTGTGTTATTCAGAAGTACTAACTTTCTTTCATCGTCATTCCATTATACAGCTGATGGTTGTCCATATTCGCAACTGCAAATACATTTCATGTATTTCATAACGGCCGTAGTCGCAGCAGTGAAGAAGTACCATGCGAAGTTCCTTTGGACATGCACACATATCCCAAGGAACTTCGTATCGTACGTTTGAACAACACACACTACAATATTGTACCATGGGTATCGCCTGTATTAAAATATTTTTAAAATATCAGACGTTGTTTCACGTGTTCCCCTAATTCTTTTTAACACTGTGTATATCACTGTTGCGGAGTTGGATACTTGTTGGGAGTGAGAGACTGTCTGATTATCCTTTGGAGCACTATCTCTCACTTGTTGATGTATGTAGTTCTGTGACAAGAAATATCGTTGTGGATCTAGTACACTCTGTCATTACTATATTTTCACTAAATAACATTTTTTGGTGCGGAAATGCTGGAAGAAGCGAACCGAGAAGAAAAGGAAAAAACTCCGAAGACGAGCTGGACGACAGAAGAAGACACACATTTTTCCTACAACACAGCTAACTAAAATTACAAAACGTTATACTTTCGGAATACTGCGCAATCTCTATTGCAGTAATCAATCAAATTGATGCTCTGGACATAAGTGAGATACTGCACATCGTTTGTGCTTCCGTCGCTGTTTAAATCAAACGGTTCTTCTAGAATGCTATTGCGAATGTGTATAAAACTAGTGCTACTGTAGAGTGGTCGTCCATGACACTACTCAGACTAGCGATCCTCGGATAACGTCGGTTCAGGAACAGCTGATTGCGAGCCGGCACTTCCATACCACCATCTAACACATACAGACACGACATTCATACTGAAATTTGCTATACGCTGCAACAGTAGCGCCCCAAGCGGACAGAAAGCTACACTTCTGAATATGTCGGATCAGTACAAATAAAACCATATTATATTAAAAATGGCTCTGAGCGCAATGGGACTCAACATCTTAGGTCATAAGTCCCCTAGAACTTAGAACTACTTAAACCTAACTAACCTAAGGACATCACACACACCCATGCCCGAGGCAGGATTCGAACCTGCGACCGTAGCAGTCTCGCGTTCTGGACTGCAGCGCCAGAACCGCTAGACCACCGCGGCCGGCATATTATATTAATTTGTAACATTGTTTTACAGCAGGGAGCACATGTAATGCCATGAAAATCAGCAATAATTAAAAATTAAGTACACCACATTTATCTTTCTTTAGTGTCCTAAGAACTCTGGGAGACATAAAACGGTACATTACAAGGCAGCTTATTTACGTTTCTCTTGTAAGCTACAGGCGCTTAATGAAGAATGTCGTTAATAGACTTTGACCGTACATTTCCAAATAACGAGACGTATTGTATATGGCGGAAAACAATCCGAAAGCACAATTATACGGTCTAAAAAGGAAACGCACGAGAGAAAGGCTAAATATTATGCGCTTCGTCGCGGAAGTTGAAAGGTTGCCAGACCCTGCGGAACTCGCCGATTATAAATGCTGTCAAGAGAGACTACAAGACGTTTTGGACCGGTCACCAAACTATATGAGGGGGTTTATGACCTGTTACATGATGATGAATACGAGGCAGACGTTAGAAACTGCGAACAGTATACAGACGTCGCGAAACGCCCTGTTTCTCGAATGTTACACGAAACAGGGAAACTGATTGAAAAATGTACTGCAAACTTAAACATTTCCGATACTTCTTCGGTGCACTTTGTAACAATGAATGTTTCTTCAAATTCCACCAATCAAGCTTGACCCCTATTCAGTATTCTGGACACGATAATGGAAGCAGTTTGGTAAATCGGTCGTTAAGGACCCGTCGCTAAAACTATTGTCAATAAATACATATTTCTTCGCGGTTATCTGTCAGGAGGACCGAAGTACAGCATTTAATAGGAGGTATTACGGTGATGGCTGAAACGCAATCAGAAACCAAGAGAATCCTCCAATTTCGTTATAGAAACAAGGATCGTATAATTCAGGCCGACCTAGATTACATAGAAGCCATAAAGCCCATTCTGTTGGCCACCTCGGAGGAACTCAATTATTCATTCATTGAATGCCAGCGGCGAATTCAGGCTCCCCGTCTCTTGGGGTAGAAGTAAATGAATACGGCCAAGTCCTGGCGCATAAAATTTCACGCTTTTCCGGATTACGTGTGTCGCAGCTGGATAATTCGCTCCAAGCATACGAGACTATTCAAAAGCCATATTTTGCAGCCTAAGGAGTTTCTGAACTAGGAATTGGACGGAGCGCTTACTACGTAGAAGATACGCGCTGATCTATCCACCACCAGCGGCACTCCGAAGGAAGTTGCACTCTACTCGCACGCGAAACATAAATGACCAACCCTGGAAGCTATGACAGTAATAGAATCAGCCTGGGTCTTTTGTGAAACTCACGGTCATTGGGAGCAGAACTGTGAGAAGATAATATGTATCAGTAATCGAATAGATAAAATGAAACTAGCAAGCAGATGTTTTCTTTGTCTCCAATTTGGCCGTAGAGTATCAGATTGCAGGAAGAAGGAAAAGTGTAGACAGCTGCAACATAAGTCGATTTGTTATCAAAGAAGGGATACTAAGGCTCCTGCAGCTCGGAAAAGCAATAATTCCGTGCTAAAAATAGCTGTCGCTCCCCACGGATTCACGTACATTCAGATGAATTAACCGTTTGCTCATTTGAATTAACGAGTGAACTCTCACGCCACCGTAGACTTATTCGGTTTAATAGTGAAGATACTTTGGAAGAATGCTTCCGTGTCACCTACGTTGAAAATCGTCATGTGATTTCACACGAACCACCTGTTCCATAAAATGTAAACAACTTATCGCAGGTTCGTAATATTACACTATCAGATCCAAAAACAGACTAAACGGACGATATTTCCTTAGAGATTGTCATAAGAGGAGATTTTAATCGGAAAATAGTGAAGGACAATTCGCCAATACGCATCTTTGGATTTTTAGAGTTAGTTTCTTCCATATTTGGCTAGATACTTTGTACGAAAAAATCAGAAGTATGTGTGTATGCAGCTGTGGCGAATTTTGTTCGTGCTCACTGGTCTTCTCTGCCGTCGGATAACGGCGCTTTTGTTTTGGAGGCTGTAGGGATTACTGCTATTAAAGATCGATCCGTGAGCAACAAAGTCGTGAGTCTTCTTGAGGAGTTCGGAGCATCTTCCTGTGGCTTCACCTCCTAAAAGACGGGATAAAACCCTTCCAAGCAACGGAATGACTGCAGAAAAACGATTCAAACACAAAGGGACAAGATTTCAACGCCAAGAAGCCTTTAAGCAAATGTACCACTTCATAATGTCAGACTGTGTAACGAAGGGGTAAGCAGAGATCGCACCCACTCAACTCTCAGGGAAGACAATGTTTCATCTCCCCCATCATGCAGTGAGGAAAAAGAAACATGGATAGCAATGCATCATTTTTGAACGAGGTACTAGAGACAGGTCAGAATCTGGTATCCGAGAGCTAGAGATTTTACTGCGTTGCAAACTACATTCTACTGCTATTGTCAAGGGCATCATGCAGGCTTTTCTTCAACAGGTATTGACTGAAAAAGACAAAGACTTGACTTCTGGTTTGGTGCTAACCGGAACAAAACGGGAGATCTTCAAACGACAAAAATGAGATAATGCAATACCGCTTCAGCAGGCTCTTATTCCGTCTGACCTGCAGCCCATTTTTACTCTCTGCACCTACAAGAGAACACACAGAAAGCTGTATGACATCATTTCCCACCGTAGTGCCTCATAAGCAGGAGTACATACATGGAAGACGTGGCGATCGCAGTAGAAAGTGATCATTTGGCGATCACCATATACTATGCATCTGTAGCTCTAATGAAACCGATCAGCGTCTCCTTACCTTAGAGCGAGAACCCCACGCACAGACTCAGTTTTTAGGTGTAGACTGGAACTCCAATGGAGATCATTTCAAGGAAATCAACAGAAAGTCATTAGAAGAGCCAGCTAAAAAACAACAGTTCGTCAAACGTATGGTTAATCTCTGTGATCCACTTGGACTGTTCTCCCCTGTCTCTCTTGTAGGGAAATTGCCATTCCAGGAGAGACTGTGCAGGGAAATAGGCTGGAATGTACTCATGGCCTGGACCTAGTAGCACGATAGCACACTTGGATACCTAGCATACTCTCATTGCCACAGCTACGTGTTCCAATATGGCTAGCCACAGCTCATAGAAGAAACACACAGGTTCACGTATTACGCTACGTATCTGAAAAGGTATATGGAGCTCTGCTGTACGTTCACAGAGCCTTAGAGAGTAACGCCCTAACGCATATAGTATGTAGCAAGAACAGACTTGCTCCTATTGTAAAGCTAACCTTTCCTCGACTGAAAAATTTAGCAGCAGCAGCAACAGAAACACGACTACTATATCATTTCTGATACACAACAGAATTAAAATCGCACATGCGATGTTGTGTTCGAACGCTACAGTCACACTAAGCTGGGTTTGCAGCAATCCAAACAGATAACTGAGTTCCAAACACCAATAATTCCCACGCATGAGAAGCACTGCTCAGGACAAAACAACCCTGATAACCATCTTTCACGACGACTCCTCGGAAATAAAAGACATCCCTAGAAATTTGGTGTGAAGGACTACCTTCGCTTACGCGCCGACTTCAGTTTAGGCCATTTGATAATTTGACAGCGGACCGACTACATCCTGAAGTGAAGACGAAGAAAAACCGTAGCCAAGTTCTGTTAGCATCCAAACCGACTAGTCTCATGAATATACATAAATGCAACTCATACTGGAAGCTGATTCGTACTACAGCCCTGACTCCCTGTTTTCTACACGACATCAGTCAGAAGGAGAAATCTTCTGGAGAGCTTACAGCCATTGTACTTTCAGCTGCATGAATGTATTGGATACGATTAGACCAAAGACGTTAGACGACAATTAGTCTGGCTTTAAGTAAGGGAAAGGCACCAGAGAGGCAGTTCGGACGTTGCAGTTGACAGTCGAAGCAGGACTGAAGAAAAATTTGTCGACCTGGAAATAGTGTTCGAGAATGTCAGATGGTACAAGATATTCGAAATTTGGAGAAAAATAGGGGTAGACTGTAGGGAAAGGCAGACTGTATACAATATGTACAACAGGGAATAATAAGAATAGAGACCAAGGAAAGCGCACAGATCAAAACGGGTGTAAGACAGGAATGTAGGTTTCCGCCGACGAAGAAGGAATAACGGAAATAAAAGATTTCTGCTACCCAGGTACCAAAAAACCACGATGGACGGACGGAGCAAGGAGGATATAAAAGGAAGACTAACAGTAAAAAAAAGGCATTCCTGTCCAAGAGAAGTCTTCTAGTACAAGACACAGACCTTAATTCCAGGAAGAAATTTCTGAGATTGTACGTTCGGAGCACAGCATTGTGTGGCAGTGAAACATGGATTGCGGGACAAACACAGCAGACGACAAATGGTTCAAATGGCTCTGAGCACTATGGGACTTAACATCTGAGGTCATCAGTCCCCTAGAACTTAGAACTATTTAAATCTAACTAACCTAAGGACGTCACACACATCCATGCCCGATGCAGGATTCTAACATGCGACCGTAGCGGTCGCGCGGTTCCAGACTGAAGCGCCTAGAACCGCTCGGCCACACCGGCCGACAGCAGACGACAACCGCAGCTGTTGAGATGTAGTGCAACAAACGAATCTTGAAAATTACGTGGACTGATAAGGTGAAGAGATTCTCCCCAGAATCGCAGACGGAAGGAATATGTGGATCACACTGACATGAAGAAGGTACAGGATGATAGGACACCTGTTTAATGTTAAGACATCAGGGGATAACTTTCATGGTATTAGAGGACGTTGTAGACAGTGAAAGCTGTAGAGAAAGACAGAGACTGGAATACATCCAGCAGACAAATTGAGTTTTACCAGTAAACTGAATTACACATGACTGCCACTAAAGGAACTAACAATTCCCCAACATGGATAAATCTTAAATAAATAGACAATGCCCATCCAAAATACAGAAAGGATAGCAGATCATTCCGCTGATTGTCTGTTGGAAAGCCCTTAATATTCTGTAAACCTTATTAAAATCCCTTAAGCAATAAAATCCATAATCCCCAAAATTCAAGAAAAGCTGGGAAGGCATACAATTTAAATGTGACTCCCAGCTGGTAGACACCAGCACAAACATTGACAACGACCCTTAAATGAATATGTAATCCCCCTAAATACACGTGTTCCTTGAGATAACTGTCAGTACCAGGGCCTGCCAAAACCAACAAGACAAGCCTCGAGCAGAGACCCTAGCTCCCAACATATGATCAGGATCGATGACGGCAGCCCAGATAGTTAGTGAATCCAGCATAATGCCATGTCCGCCAAATTGAAGCCCCTCCTTAAGCCACTTTCCCCAACCCCCCTATGAGAAAAGTGGGGGAGAGGTCAACTAACCGGATTAAGTTGACTAAGGTGAGCTCTGATGTTCTTGCCCGTGGCTAACTGCTTGACCAGTAAATTAACCAACCCCAGAACCTTAACAATGGAACATGGTCCGATAAAGCAGGGGATGAACTTACCAAGTCTAATGCCACCCTGGGCTCGCCTGGCGTAGTTTCTAATAAAGATCTTATCCCCCACCTTGCCCTGAAAAGGTCGTCTAGCCCAGCTATAGCGCTTTGCCTGTCGACTATGGGCCGATTTGAGATTGTTCCTAGCCCATAGGCAAGTTTCCTCAAGGGCATTAGGAGTAATAAATGTGGGCAGAAGACCATTAACATTCCACAAGTTAGACAGTGAAGAATTGACGGGTTACGACAACATAAGGGCAGCATGAGCAGCTTTCAATGCTTCGTGTTGACCGACATTAAACGCAAAGTTGATACAAGGGAGGGTAATATCCCATTTACTAGGGATGTTAGCGTGGTATGTAATCAAGGCATGCCTAAGATTACGGTTGTCTTTCGGCAAAGGCCGGATGGTGATCATATGGCGTACTATTGATGTGCTTAATGGCATTCGAAAACTGTGTAGAAACAAAGGCTGGAGCATTATCGCTTACCAGAGCGTTAGGAGGGCCAAACTAGCAGACGATGTTGGCCAGGTGTCCGTCAGTAATAGCGGCAGTAGCTCCTCGGTTAGGAACGAGCCAAACAAATCGTGAAAACGCGACAATGACCACAGGGATATAACGGTTTCCATTCTTAATACGGGGAAGGGGTCCCTCAAAATCAATAAAGACTTTGTCCATAGGGTACTGTTCGCGCTCGGACTGTAATAACCCCGTCAGTGGGTTGCTATTGGGTTTTCCCCTTCTATAAGAGTCGTACTCAACCAACCAAACGCCGGATATTCCAGTACAATAACGGCCAGATGAGGTGAGCTCATATCTTCACCACGGTCTTGTACAGGCCTAAATGACCACCCACCAACGAACTGTTGAGGTAGTGAAAGATGCAGGGGACTAACTCAAGAGGCAAGCAAATCCTGAATTCCCTGGGTTCGCCCACTTGTTTACGCAATATACTGTTCTTCAGTGAAACTCTCGGGCCGGCCGAAGTGGCCGTGCGGTTCTAGGCGCTACAGTCTGGAACCACGGGACCGCTACGGTCGCAGGTTCGAATCCTGCCTCGGGCATGGATGTGTGTGATGTCCTTAGGTTAGTTAGGTTTATCTAGTTCTAAGTTCTAGGTGACTAATGACCTGAGAAGTTGAGTCCCATAGTGCTCAGAGCCATTTGAACCATTTTTGACTGTTGGTCTCCATATCGAACTCATTATCTTTCAGACAGAACTGGAGTTTTTCTAGGGCGAACAAAACGGTCAGTGTCTTACATTCACACACAGAATGATTCAACTTGGGGCTAGACAGCCTCGTTGACGCTAAAGCTAAAGGGCGTCTTTGACCATGACCCTGCTGGAGGAGAATCCCAGCAATCCCTGCGTTGGAGGCAGTGGTCTGTACAATAAATTTCTTGCCAAAGTTGAGCAAGGCCAATACCGGGGGGCTCGTGATTGCGGTTTTAATAGCTTCACAGGCAAACTGTTGGCTTTCGCCCCCATACAAAATTTTCTCCCTTCCTTTCTGCACAGATTATTAAGAGGGGCAGCAAGCTTAGCAAAATTTGGGAAAGAACCTGTGAAAACGCTTGGTCATTCCAGGAAACCTAGCTACCTCCTTCCTAGTTCTAGGTTGGGGGAATCTCTTCGTGTCCTTTGTTCGTTCTTGGTCGACACTAATGCCATCGCCAGAAACCAGATAACTGAAAAATGAAACCTGACGCCTGGCGATAGTAATCTTAGACTGCTTCACTGTTAACCCAGAACCGCGAAGCTTCGACAACACTTGTCTATGATGGGGAAGGCGTTCCTCAAACGAACCACTATAAATGACCACATCATCCACATAGTTAAATACACAGATGAATTTCAAATCCCCCAAGACATGATCCAACAAATGAAAGAGAACAGCGGCTCCAGTAACCAACCCAGACGGCACCCTACTAAACGTGTAGAGATTCCAGTCAGTGCAAAAGACCGTAACATGTCTAGATTCTTCGGTGAGAGAAATTTGATAATAAGGTTGATTCAAGTCAAGCACGACGAACCACTTAGCTCCAGAGAACCGCTTGAAGCAGTTGTGAAGATTCGGCAAGGGGACTGACTCCAAAACAACCTTTTTATTCAGCAGCTTGTAATCCGTGATTTGCCACTTGTTCTGACCCTAAGCCTTAGGGATAAGAAAAATCGGCAAGGCATTTGGAGAAGTAGAAGGCATGATCACCCCATCCTTAAACATATTAGTCAGCTTATGAGTCAAGATTTTCATTGTAGGAGGTAAAAGTCGAGAAGGAGACTGCCAAACTGGAATATCGTCAATCAGACGTATGTCATATTGGATCACACCGGTCACTCCTAGCTTATTAGACAAAACATAAGGAAACTCGCCAAACAGACCCAAAAAATGCATGGCCTGCTCCGATTGAAAATGAGCCACGTCAAATTCCCCAGCCTCACAGCTTAAAGAATTAATCACTCTTGGATGGCGACATTACACAGGGCTATTTTCTCACCTGGAGAGAATTTAAAGAATGTATGACTAGAAAAATCAAGGACTAACCCGACTCTTTGAATAAAATCGCAGACGAGCAGCAAACTAATTGCTAGGTTCTTCACAATCGGGAGAATAACGGACGGGAAAAACTGCAAATGGGCAAGTTACCACGCACCTCCCCAACCAGAGACAACTCTTGCCCATAGGCCAAAGGACATCTCTGAGGGCAGGGGCACATGGGAGGTAATTTACACTAATGTTCGAACTCCAAATACTACCAAATACTACCAAAGTACTACCAGGGACCAATAATGTACAGAGAGGTTCCTGTCCAACACAGTGAAAAACATATGGGATGGACGGTCTTGTCGCAGCATGATTATGTGCACACCAAGGGGTTGACCTCGTCCGACACGTACGAACCTTGCCTCTCCCCCCCCCCCCCCCCCTCTCCCCATGCCGTCAGCTGTTAAGCCTCAGGGCCCGCACAGCTGGACACTCTCGCACAAGATAGTCGTGCGCGGCACAACGAAAATAACGCCTATGTGCGAGTGAGTCAAATTTGAGAGAGGGTTTGTCACCCCTGGAAACTGAAGACACCGGTGCCGCACCTACATCTACCCTACGCTGTTTATGAGAAAAAATGGGGGTCTCAACAGAATCTACTAATTCTTCCAGTTCATTAAAATTAGTGGGACGGCAAGCAAACACCAAACGTGATCGATCCTCGGGGCGCATGCCCCCTAAGATATTAGAAATGATAGCAGATTCCTTAACGGATATACCAAGGACTTTACGTATTGGCTCAATGTCTCTGACGATCCTGAACCTGCCAATAATACTTCCGCTCAAACTCATTGTGGCAGCCACAAGATTTGTTGCACTTGATTTAAACCATCAACAGACAATTCTGACATATCGCTAAGGAGGCACATAATCGGACTGGGTAACTTACCAGAGTGATCGGAGGACAAACGGCCTAAACGCAGATGAACCAAGAGGCTACCATCAATGTCTCCTTAATGACAACTCAGTGAAGGTTGTTGTATATGGGCCGCCACAGTGGGCGCTGTGTTCGTGCACCCATACTGACTGCTGTTTATCGGCGACGAAGACTTGAATTTGCACGCCAGTACCGCAGCTGGACGTCCACTGAGTGAGGACAGGTGACCGTGTCAGATGAATCACGTTATATGGTCCGCCAGAGACATAGTCGTTGATGTGTACGACATGAAGCGTCTGAAAGCAAAGAATATAAGCCGGTGGAATAACTTTACGCTCTGGAGAATGTTATGTGGCACTGTCTGAGTGATCACATCATTCTAGATCAACACAAGTATGTATATCTATCCACCGTTACATACAGTTTGTTTTTCCTTCTCATGATGGCGTCTACCAGCAGGTCAATGCAACTTGCTACACAGCTTGCGGCGTACGTGAGTGGCTCGAAGATCACCGAGATGAGTTTATTGTACTTCCCTCGCCGTCAGACTACTCGGATTTAAACACAGTCCAGAATCTGTGCCATATTCTCAATCGAGAATACCTAATGAGATGTCGGGATGGCTCCACATCCCTGTCCGTACCTTCTACCTCTTCCAGCACGTCTTGCAGTGGGCTGCGCTGCAAAACGTGATTTCCAGGCTTTTGACAGGTGATTATATTAACGTGACTGGACAATGTACAACATTGTTTGTACGAGTGCGTACTGGAAAGTAATGCCTCCAAATTTTCTTTCTGTTCTCAGTATAGCTAGAGGTGTTACACGTCATGCGTATTTTCGGTCGACATTCCTGCCTCGCTGGCGTAAGTCGTGAACCTCTGCCGCTAGAGGACTCCAAATTGTAGCTTGTAACATCGCATTGTGTTACGTAACTACGTCGGTGCGCCGGAAACAGCGTGCAGTAATCGAGTTTCGAACTCCAGAAAATGTTACTCCAATTGAGATACAGAGAATAATGAAAGCTGCGTACGGTGCAGATTGTATCGCCATTGGCAATGTGCAACGTTGGGTTGTTCATATTCGTAATGAAGGAAGCGGTGGTGCGAACATCAAGATCGGAGAGGACGACGGCGTATGGCAACGGCGAGACTCGACAGAATTGGGCTGTTGAACTCACCAGAGAAAATCGTCGGATAACACAAACACGGTTCTCAGGTAAGTGTGGCATATTACGAGAGCGTGTACAGGCCATTAGTGCAAAACAGCGACACAAAAAATCGTTTGAATGGTGGGAACCTCGAATGTTCACTACTGACAAGAAAAAGGGGAGACTGGGCATCTGTGAAAAATTTCTTTGGTGTTTCGAGCGTGAAGCTGATGGATTTCGTAACAATATTGTGACATGTAATGAAAGCTGGGTTTCTCCATTTTGATCCCGAAAACAAGGAAGTGTCAATGGAGTTCCGCCATAGAGGATTACCGATGCCAAAAAAGTTGAAGGTCATGCAAGGATCAGACGAAGTCATGCTCACAGTGTTCTGGGATGTTCAAGGTGTGGTGCATTTGTAATTCATGCCTAAAAGCACCAACACAAAGTCTGCAAGGTACAGTGAGACCGCCAGAAAGCTGGAAGCTCGAATTCGAAGAGTTCTTCCACGCATGGAGCACCCTCTCCTTCAGCATGAAAATGCCAGATCATACAAGAGCGGTGCGACATGTGCAACATTCCGACGCCTTGGGTTCAATGTTGCCGATCATTCTCCATATTGTCCCGACTGCAGCCCGACTTAGCCTTAAACGTTTTTCGTCTAACTACATAACATTTTCGAGGATTTCGCATTTGATGATGACGAAGCGGTGGAAGCAGAGGTGAGGTTTTGGCTCCGTCAGTAAGTCAAACATTTTACAGTGACGGTATCAAAAAAACTGGTCTCTCGTTGGGGGACATATGTTCGTCGCCAGGGTGACTATGTTGAGGAATAAATATGTAGACATGAAGAATAGAGATGTAGAATGTTAATAAAGTTTGTTCTATTTTAAAAGTTTTAAGAATTTTCACATAAAAAATTCGGAGTCCTTTCTTTTTAGCACCGTGGAGAACTGAAAGTAGATAACAATGCTACATTCTGCAGGTAGCTCCTGAACTAGGAGGACCTACACTATTGAATGACCTGGATGTTCCTCAACGTTGATGAAACATTTACTGAGATGGGGAATAGGTACGCTAATATTAGAACATTGTTATTAACAGTTCCGAGGAAGGTTCTTAGGGGAATTCACTGTAGGGAATGGTACGCATGTGATTGTTGACACAGGAAGGAGGGTGGTCGGGAGAAGGTCAAGAGACAAGAGTGCAGGGTTTGTCAGAATAATGGACGTGACAAGGACGTAAGCTGTCTAGAGACGCGCAACCATCAAGGCAGTTGCCTCTAGGAAATTATGGATATCTAAATGTGGGTGGGTGGGTGGTGGTATGAACCACAGTCCTTCTGAATGTGAGTCAATTCCGTAAAACTGCACCAGTACTCTCGATACCTAGATTCCGAGTTAGATCTTACTCACTACCTAGGTTCTGAACGTAGATTGCTAGCTTCATTCTGCGATGTAGAGAATAGAAGAGAATGAGAGAATAATGGTGCACATGTACAGGGCTGGGCAGCGGGAACCCTTCTCACCGATATAAATAAGACTCCAACTAAAATTTATCTGTGCTAGATGTTTCTGTGGAAAACAAAAAGGCATTTCGCCGTAAGGGTGGATATAGAAATAAATAAGGGAATAACAGCATTCAGTTTATT
This sequence comes from Schistocerca nitens, assembly GCF_023898315.1. Taxonomy (NCBI): domain Eukaryota; kingdom Metazoa; phylum Arthropoda; class Insecta; order Orthoptera; family Acrididae; genus Schistocerca; species Schistocerca nitens. The sequence goes on from NC_064618.1 coordinate 583,715,890, forward strand.
ATAATAGACAGGAGAAAGACGCATTATCACATAAATAAGTTCCCAGCCTTCAGTTAAAACTGATGAGCCAAAACGTTATGACCACCTGCTTGATAGCTTATTTGTCCATCTTTGGAAAGAAATACATCACTGATTCTGCGTCTGACGAATCCGATAGTTTATTGGTATGTTTGTAGAAGTATCTGGATTTGATATCTACGCACAAGTCACTCTGGTTGGTCTTTGTTTGCGAGTAATCGACAAAACAGTATCATAACTTCTTATGATCGATAAAACCCTTAAAAATCATTGATTACCAAAGGGTCCCTTAAACTGGCATAAAGCATGTTAGAATTTGCCTAGTAATATAAAGAAACTCAGTCGCTCCACATTATTTGATAAATGTGAAAAGAATGATGAAATAGAAACAGCTCTGAACAAAATTAGGTATTGTAAGGGGGTAGGAGAAGAACAGATTACGACGCAGATGCTTAAAATATGGGGACAGACACTTGGAGAAGCATTCCTACTTCTATTAAACAAAAATCTAGAGGATGGGAAGGTTCCAGAGCCACGGGAGAATGCAGAATTCGTTTTCCTATTCAAAAAATGTGATACCATAAACATGGAAAATCAGAGGCACTAGTCTTTTAATGTACGGGGTGATCAAAAATTCAGTATAAATTTGAAAACTGAATAAATCACGGAATAATGTAGATAGAAATGTACAAATTGACACACATACTTTGAATGACACGGGGTTTTATTAGAACCAAAAAAATACAAAGGTTCTAAAAATGTCCGACAGATAGCGCTTCATCTGATCAGAATAGCAATAATTAGCATAACAAAGTAAGACAAAGCAAAGGTCATGTTCTTTACAAGAAATGCTTAATATGTCCACCATCATTCCTCAACAATAGCTGTAGTCGAGGAATAATGTTGTGAAGAGCACTGTAAAGTATGTCCGGAGTTATATTGAGGCATTGGCGTCGGATGTTGTCTTTCAGCTTACGTAGAGATGTCGGTCGATCACGATAGACTAGCGACTTCAGGTAACCCCAAAGCCAATAATCGCACGGACTGAGGTCTGGGGAGCTGGGAGGCCAAGCATGATGAAAATGGCGGCTGAGCACACTATCATCACCAAACGACGCGCGCAAGAGATCTTTCACGCGTCTACCAATACTTTGTGTGTTTTTTTTTTTTTTTTTTTGGACCTAAGAAAACCCCATGTCATTCCAAGGATGTGTGTCAATTTTTACCTTTCTATCTACATTATTCCATGGTTTATTAAGTTTTCACATTTACACTGACTTATTGACCATCCGGTATACATACTGAAGCAGCAAGTGAAAGCTTTTACTAAGGTCCAGAATGGAAGCCAGGTCTCCGCCCTACTAGGCAGGTGGGCTAGCTACTAAGTTCACACAGCGGTTTGTACATCTGCACGGATTACCGTGGCATGCCTCCTTCTCCGATACAAATTGTCATTGCCGCCCTAGTATGCTTGAAATTCCTCCTTTAAATTTAAAGTAGACTGAGACGGCAATGAGAATCTTAATCGGGGAGGGAGGCGTGCCAAGGAAATCCGTGCTGCTGTGCGAACAGCTGTGCCAAGGTGGCTTAGTGGCTAGCGCACCTGCGTGGTAAGTAAACTGGGGACACGGGTTCCGTTCCTGGTCTTGGTACAAGTTGCTACTCGCTGTTTCAGTCTATATACATGAAATCACATCTGCATGAGACCAGAAAAGTCTCTGAAATTCTGTTATTTCATTTGTATTATCCTTTTATATCTCACTAGTTGCTAATAAAAATTATTGCGAACCATCCTGAGTCAAATATTTAACTTACCAGCCAGTCGAAAACCGGGATTCAGAAAGGGTGTCAGTACAAATGAGCATATCCAAGCAGTACGCATACTGAGAGAGAAATATACGAATATCCCATTTCCCATGGCCGTCATAGGCTACTAAAGGCGTTCGACATGGTCGAAATCTGGACGATGATGACGGCGATGGAGAGAGCCCACATTGACTACAGATATGACAGGTTAATGCGCTACAGTTACGAAAATGCACTCTACATGTGTAAAAGAATGAGGAGTGGATCACTGGAAAGGATCCTGTGAGATGAGGCAACAGACAAGGAGACACAAGCCAACCTAAGTTGGTAACCTCAGTTTTGTATGATGTGTTCAAGTGTATACGTTGGAGACAGGAAGATATCAAGATAGGTGGGGAGCGTTTCAACTACTTTCACTTTGCAGATGTTGTCATTGTCTTTAACATGAGGAACAGTCGTTGGCTGCACTGTGGGTTTCTGAATGTAACACTGTGGCGGCCGAGCCAAGAAATGGGTGACCGGTAGTTATGGCCAGGCCATGCTAGCAATGCCGGCATCCGACGGCTAATGGTTCCCAGATATTTACCGTTAAGCAAAATTTTAGCAACGGTGCGACGCGCACGGGTGCGCACAAAAGCAAAGACCAGTCCGAACTGAGCAACGGACCAATGTAGATGTGTCTCCAGGTGTATGATTCTGCTTGCCGTTGCCCACGTGGGTTGACCTATACGCGAGCTGGCCACAACGCGTACGGGATTGCTTAAACAGCGCCGTCCGTTCGTCCGTCTTGTTACATCGCAACCGCTAAGTACACGACGCTCCGCGGGTCGGAAGACGGTTATCGATTTCGTCACTCACGCGTCCGTCGTTTTTCATACAGTTACGCCGTCGGACCACGGGAATGGAGTGTGAACCCTCCGGGAACAGTGTTCGACCATATCTACTATGCAACACCCGTTCCTGCGACCACGCGATCGCAACACCACAGAGTTCGGCATTACAAGACGTTGTCAGTTGGTTGTGTATTGCTTTGCCACAAATGAATATACTGTTGTGCGGACACGTTTTCTGTTAATTACCGTCTCCCTGAGCACAGTGCGTGGCTGCGGTAATAAGATTGGCCTACAGCACAGCTAACTTATAAGCGGCTTCCCTACACGCTCCCGCTTCAACATTTTACACCAAAAAGAAATGCCAGGTGCAAGATAATCAGTGTATACCTCTTGTCATGTAAAAATGACTAGTTGTCTTTGTCCCGAATGGTTTCTTCTCCGTCAGCTACAGACTCTAACGTATGTGCAATAAACAGAGCATAATGGAACGGCAAATGGGAAAGTCTCAGCGTTACTATAATGAGAATTGCGAAATAGGAGAATGCCATCTGATCTTCTTCTAATCATAATCAAGAAAACGATTATTAGAGCCAATCTAACATTAATGTTCGCAGCAAAGTTCCCCGATACTAGTCATCAGTTCTCGAGCACCATAAAAAGTTGTAGAGAATACTTCACACAAGCTTAATATTAACATGAGATCACACAAATAAGTTTTCCGAGACACGTTTTAACAAATTGTTTCCTTTTTACACTGGATCACACTTCACACTGACCCCGGAATCTAGCTGGAGACACCTTGCGAGCTATGTTAACTATTTAGCCAAAATTGTTGAGGCTTTCGTGGCCACTTGTTGACAAACTGCCTATTGGCTTCTGTCTCGGGTTCTTCGGCCGACGTTCATCTAATGATTTTTCTGACGTTTCGCCAGCACGAGTGGCTGGCATTGTCAAAGCTTCACCCTCCATTGCCGGTGGTGAACTGGAGCCGAGCTCGCGGGCGCAGGCTATATGTACCTGGCGCGCCAACGTCCGAGGGCTTCTCTGAACAAGCGCGTGTGATAGTGCTTCTCTACAGCCAGAACTTCCGTGTCGGCGAATTTTATTACATGGTCGGTCTCATTCAGTGCGTGCTCTGCCACGGCCGATTTCTCCACCTGCCCCAACCTGCAATGTCGCTTATGCTCTTTGATCCTGGTGTTAATGGATCGTCCAGTCATTCCGACATAAACTTTTCCGCATGTGCATGGTATGCGGTATACTCCCGACGTTGCAAGTGGGTCTCTTTTCTCCTTCGCCGATCTAAGACACTCTTTGATCTTCCTTGTCGGTTTGAAAATCGTCTTTACGCCATGTTTGCGCAATATACGGCCGATTCTGTCGGTCACTCTGGGAATGTATGGCAGAAAGGCCGTACCCGACAATTCTTTTTCCGGTTCCTTACTTCGCCGAGGGTTGGGCTCTGTTACACTTCTAATATAATTTGTGGAGTAACCATTGCTCCTCAGGACAGTTTCCAGGTGTTGCATTTCTCGTTTGAGGTGTTGCGGCTCACATATTCGTCCTGCTCTCGTTACGAGCGTACTAATCATGCCTCTTTTCTGGCTCGGGTGGTGGTTTGACAGTTTGTGCAGGTATCGGTCCGTGTGAGTCGGTTTTCGATACACGCTGTGTCCCAGATCTTCGCCGTCCCTTGTGACCAGAACATCTAGAAATGGCAGTTTCTTGTCCTTTTCTACTTCCATGGTAAATGTTATGTTGGCATGGAGGCTGTTCAAGTGTCTTAGGAAGTCACTGAGCTGTTCTTCACCATGGCTCCACACCACGAAAGTATCATCGACGCACCTGTACCACACCTTAGGTTTGTAAGTCGCCGAGTCCAGTGCCTGTGCTTCGAATTGTTCCATGAAGAAGTTGGCCACCACTGGACTGAGAGGACTACCCATGGCGACGCCTTCCCGCTGTTCGCAGAAATCGCCATTCCACGTGAAATAGCTCGTGGTGAGACATGCATGGAAGAGCTTTCTGATGTCTAGCGGAAAAATGGAACCGATGTGCTCCAGAGCGTCACTGAGTGGCACTTTCGTAAATAACGAAACAACATCAAAGCTGACCAGGATGTCGTTTGGTGCAAGTTTCAGTTTCTTCAGCTTCTCAATGAAATGTCCTGAGTCCTAAATGTATGTGTCGGTCTTCGCCACGTGTGGCTGGAGCAGAGAGGCCAAGTGTTTTGCCAGTTTATATGTCGGTGATCCAGGAGCGCTAACGATCGGTCTCAGTGGAACGTCGTTCTTATGGATCTTGGGTAATCCGTACAGCCGAGGTTGTAGGGCTTCTGTGTTGCGCAGGTTTCTCTGTATGTCCGCCGGCAGAGAAGACGCCTTGATTAATCGATTCGTATTCCGTGTGATACGTTGCGTCGGATCTGCGCTTAGTTTTCGGTACGTCGTCGGATCTAATAGGTCTCGGATCTTTTGCTCATAATCTTCGGTCTTCATTACGACGGTCGCATTCCCCTTATCGGCAGGCAGTACCAATATACTCTTGTCGGCGTTGAGATTCTTAATGGCTTGTACCTCTTCTTTCTTCAGGTTGCAAGCTGGTGGTTTTGCTCGGCGCAGTATCCTGGCTGTTTCCGTGCGTATTTCCTCTGCCCTTTCACAAGGAAGGGTACGAATGGCTGCTTCGGTGTTGGCAATGATGTCCTCCATAGGTATAGTTCCCGGGATGATAGCGAAATTCCCTCCTTTTTGAAGAACAGACACTTCCTCTTCGGTCAATTGTCGTTCAGTGAGGTTGACCACTGTGTGTGACATGTCCGGAGTCGCCTTGTCGGTGTGCTTCCGGCATCTTTCAAACTTTTTCTTCTGTCGATCGGTGCAGCGCTCGAGTTCGTTCTGCATGCTTCTGTGAGTGATGCTGTCAATCTTGTCCCAGTCGTCTCGATGCATTCTGCTACTTAGTTGATAGAAAAGGTCCAGAAGTTCCTGATCCGTTCTTGCCAAGTCTCTCCGTGTTGTATGTATTCGCTCACGAAGAAAAGCTCGTTCCATTCTGTCGTAGATACGATGTGCTTGGGCGGTGGTGAATAGGCGCTTACATCTCAAGAACTTCGGTGTAGCACATTCATCTCGGCAACGTGACAGAAAGGCGAGAGAGGACATCAGTCGCGCTTTCTTCTTCCGTCGTTGGTCAAGGCGTCGGTACAATCTGCAAATCTCCTCCCCGTAGAGGCGTAATACAAAATTGTTGAGGCTTTCGTGGCCACTTGTTGACAAACTGCCTATTGGCTTCTGTCTCGGGTTCTTCGGCCGACGTTCATCTAATGATTTTTCTGACGTTTCGCCAGCACGAGTGGCTGGCATTGTCAAAGCTTCACCCTCCATTGCCGGTGGTGAACTGGAGCCGAGCTCGCGGGCGCAGGCTATATGTACCTGGCGCGCCAACGTCCGAGGGCTTCTCCGCGGTCATTTCCGGTGCGGTTCTCCTCTTGCTACCTGCGACGGTCGTTCGCTGCAGTACGGGAAGCCAGGATCCGTTGACCTTAAGGCTTTCCTCTTTCTTGTTCAAACTGTTCGCGTGTTTTTGTATTTCTACAGCTTCTCTGAACAAGCGCGTGTGATAGTGCTTCTCTACAGCCAGAACTTCCGTGTCGGCGAATTTTATTACATGGTCGGTCTCATTCAGTGCGTGCTCTGCCACGGCCGATTTCTCCACCTGCCCCAACCTGCAATGTCGCTTATGCTCTTTGATCCTGGTGTTAATGGATCGTCCAGTCATTCCGACATAAACTGTTCCGCATGTGCATGGTATGCGGTATACTCCCGACGTTGCAAGTGGGTCTCTTTTCTCCTTCGCCGATCTAAGACACTCTTTGATCTTCCTTGTCGGTTTGAAAATCGTCTTTACGCCATGTTTGCGCAATATACGGCCGATTCTGTCGGTCACTCTGGGAATGTATGGCAGAAAGGCCGTACCCGACAATTCTTTTTCCGGTTCCTTACTTCGCCGAGGGTTGGGCTCTGTTACACTTCTAATATAATTTGTGGAGTAACCATTGCTCCTCAGGACAGTTTCCTGGTGTTGCATTTCTCGTTTGAGGTGTTGCGGCTCACATATTCGTCCTGCTCTCGTTACGAGCGTACTAATCATGCCTCTTTTCTGGCTCGGGTGGTGGTTTGACAGTTTGTGCAGGTATCGGTCCGTGTGAGTCGGTTTTCGATACACACTGTGTCCCAGATCTTCGCCGTCCCTTGTGACCAGAACATCTAGAAATGGCAGTTTCTTGTCCTTTTCTACTTCCATGGTAAATGTTATGTTGGCATGGAGGCTGTTCAAGTGTCTTAGGAAGTCACTGAGCTGTTCTTCACCATGGCTCCACACCACGAAAGTATCATCGACGTACCTGTACCACACCTTAGGTTTGTAAGTCGCCGAGTCCAGTGCCTGTGCTTCGAATTGTTCCATGAAGAAGTTGGCCACCACTGGACTGAGAGGACTACCCATGGCGACGCCTTCCCGCTGTTCGTAGAAATCGCCATTCCACGTGAAATAGCTCGTGGTGAGACATGCATGGAAGAGCTTTCTGATGTCTAGCGGAAAAATGGAACCGATGTGCTCCAGAGCGTCACTGAGTGGCACTTTCGTAAATAACGAAACAACATCAAAGCTGACCAGGATGTCGTTTGGTGCAAGTTTCAGTTTCTTCAGCTTCTCAATGAAATGTCCTGAGTCCTTAATGTATGTGTCGGTCTTCCCCACGTGTGGCTGGAGCAGAGAGGCCAAGTGTTTTGCCAGTTTATATGTCGGTGATCCAGGAGCGCTAACGATCGGTCTCAGTGGAACGTTGTTCTTATGGATCTTGGGTAATCCATACAGCCGAGGTTGTAGGGCTTCTGTGTTGCGCAGGTTTCTCTGTATGTCCGCCGGCAGAGAAGACGCCTTGATTAACCGATTCGTATTCCGTGTGATACGTTGCGTCGGATCCGCGCTTAGTTTTCGGTACGTCGTTGGATCTAATAGGTCTCGGATCTTTTGCTCATAATCTTCGGTCTTCATTACGACGGTCGCATTCCCCTTATCGGCAGGCAGTACCAATATACTCTTGTCGGCGTTGAGATTCTTAATGGCTTGTACCTCTTCTTTCTTCAGGTTGCAAGCTGGTGGTTTTGCTCGGCGCAGTATCCTGGCTGTTTCCGTGCGTATTTCCTCTGCCCTTTCACAAGGAAGGGTACGAATGGCTGCTTCGGTGTTGGCAATGATGTCCTCCATAGGTATAGTTCCCGGGATGATAGCGAAATTCCCTCCTTTTTGAAGAACAGACACTTCCTCTTCGGTCAATTGTCGTTCAGTGAGGTTGACCACTGTGTGTGACATGTCGGTAGTCGCCTTGTCGGTGTGCTTCCGGCATCTTTCAAACTTTTTCTTCTGTCGATCGGTGCAGCGCTCGAGTTCGTTCTGCATGCTTCTGTGAGTGATGCTGTCAATCTTGTCCCAGTCGTCTCGATGCATTCTGCTACTTAGTTGATAGAAAAGGTCCAGAAGTTCCTGATCCGTTCTTGCCAAGTCTCTCCGTGTTGTATGTATTCGCTCACGAAGAAAAGCTCGTTCCATTCTGTCGTAGATACGATGTGCTTGGGCGGTGGTGAATATGCGCTTACATCTCAAGAACTTCGGTGTAGCACATTCATCTCGGCAACGTGACAGAAAGGCGAGAGAGGACATCAGTCGCGCTTTCTTCTTCCGTCGTTGGTCAAGGCGTCGGTACAATCTGCAAATCTCCTCCCCGTAGAGGCGTAATACAAAATTGTTGAGGCTTTCGTGGCCACTTGTTGACAAACTGCCTATTGGCTTCTGTCTCGGGTTCTTCGGCCGACGTTCATCTAATGATTTTTCTGACGTTTCGCCAGCACGAGTGGCTGGCATTGTCAAAGCTTCACCCTCCATTGCCGGTGGTGAACTGGAGCCGAGCTCGCGGGCGCAGGCTATATGTACCTGGCGCGCCAACGTCCGAGGGCTTCTCCGCGGTCATTTCCGGTGCGGTTCTCCTCTTGCTACCTGCGACGGTCGTTCGCTGCAGTACGGGAAGCCAGGATCCGTTGACCTTAAGGCTTTCCTCTTTCTTGTTCAAACTGTTCGCGTGTTTTTGTATTTCTACAGCTTCTCTGAACAAGCGCGTGTGATAGTGCTTCTCTACAGCCAGAACTTCCGTGTCGGCGAATTTTATTACATGGGCGGTCTCATTCAGTGCGTGCTCTGCCACGGCCGATTTCTCCACCTGCCCAAACCTGCAATGTCGCTTATGCTCTTTGATCCTGGTGTTAATGGATCGTCCAGTCATTCCGACATAAACTTTTCCGCATGTGCATGGTATGCGGTATACTCCCGACGTTGCAAGTGGGTCTCTTTTCTCCTTCGCCGATCTAAGACACTCTTTGATCTTCCTTGTCGGTTTGAAAATCGTCTTTACGCCATGTTTGCGCAATATACGGCCGATTCTGTCGGTCACTCTGGGAATGTATGGCAGAAAGGCCGTACCCGACAATTCTTTTTCCGGTTCCTTACTTCGCCGAGGGTTGGGCTCTGTTACACTTCTAATATAATTTGTGAAGTAACCATTGCTCCTCAGGACAGTTTCCAGGTGTTGCATTTCTCGTTTGAGGTGTTGCGGCTCACATATTCGTCCTGCTCTCGTTACGAGCGTACTAATCATGCCTCTTTTCTGGCTCGGGTGGTGGTTTGACAGTTTGTGCAGGTATCGGTCCGTGTGAGTCGGTTTTCGATACACGCTGTGTCCCAGATCTTCGCCGTCCCTTGTGACCAGAACATCTAGAAATGGCAGTTTCTTGTCCTTTTCTACTTCCATGGTAAATGTTATGTTGGCATGGAGGCTGTTCAAGTGTCTTAGGAAGTCACTGAGCTGTTCTTCACCATGGCTCCACACCACGAAAGTATCATCGACGTACCTGTACCACACCTTAGGTTTGTAAGTCGCCGAGTCCAGTGCCTGTGCTTCGAATTGTTCCATGAAGAAGTTGGCCACCACTGGACTGAGAGGACTACCCATGGCGACGCCTTCCCGCTGTTCGTAGAAATCGCCATTCCACGTGAAATAGCTCGTGGTGAGACATGCATGGAAGAGCTTTCTGATGTCTAGCGGAAAAATGGAACCGATGTGCTCCAGAGCGTCACTGAGTGGCACTTTCGTAAATAACGAAACAACATCAAAGCTGACCAGGATGTCGTTTGGTGCAAGTTTCAGTTTCTTCAGCTTCTCAATGAAATGTCCTGAGTCCTTAATGTATGTGTCGGTCTTCCCCACGTGTGGCTGGAGCAGAGAGGCCAAGTGTTTTGCCAGTTTATATGTCGGTGATCCAGGAGCGCTAACGATCGGTCTCAGTGGAACGTTGTTCTTATGGATCTTGGGTAATCCATACAGCCGAGGTTGTAGGGCTTCTGTGTTGCGCAGGTTTCTCTGTATGTCCGCCGGCAGAGAAGACGCCTTGATTAACCGATTCGTATTCCGTGTGATACGTTGCGTCGGATCTGCGCTTAGTTTTCGGTACGTCGTCGGATCTAATAGGTCTCGGATCTTTTGCTCATAATCTTCGGTCTTCATTACGACGGTCGCATTCCCCTTATCGGCAGGCAGTACCAATATACTCTTGTCGGCGTTGAGATTCTTAATGGCTTGTACCTCTTCTTTCTTCAGGTTGCAAGCTGGTGGTTTTGCTCGGCGCAGTATCCTGGCTGTTTCCGTGCGTATTTCCTCTGCCCTTTCACAAGGAAGGGTACGAATGGCTGCTTCGGTGTTGGCAATGATGTCCTCCATAGGTATAGTTCCCGGGATGATAGCGAAATTCCCTCCTTTTTGAAGAACAGACACTTCCTCTTCGGTCAATTGTCGTTCAGTGAGGTTGACCACTGTGTGTGACATGTCGGTAGTCGCCTTGTCGGTGTGCTTCCGGCATCTTTCAAACTCTTTCTTCTGTCGATCGGTGCAGCGCTCGAGTTCGTTCTGCATGCTTCTGTGAGTGATGCTGTCAATCTTGTCCCAGTCGTCTCGATGCATTCTGCTACTTAGTTGATAGAAAAGGTCCAGAAGTTCCTGATCCGTTCTTGCCAAGTCTCTCCGTGTTGTATGTATTCGCTCACGAAGAAAAGCTCGTTCCATTCTGTCGTAGATACGATGTGCTTGGGCGGTGGTGAATAGGCGCTTACATCTCAAGAACTTCGGTGTAGCACATTCATCTCGGCAACGTGACAGAAAGGCGAGAGAGGACATCAGTCGCGCTTTCTTCTTCCGTCGTTGGTCAAGGCGTCGGTACAATCTGCAAATTTCCTCTCCGTAGAGGCGTAATACAAAATTGTTGAGGCTTTCGTGGCCACTTGTTGACAAACTGCCTATTGGCTTCTGTCTCGGGTTCTTCGGCCGACGTTCATCTAATGATTTTTCTGACGTTTCGCCAGCACGAGTGGCTGGCATTGTCAAAGCTTCACCCTCCATTGCCGGTGGTGAACTGGAGCCGAGCTCGCGGGCGCAGGCTATATGTACCTGGCGCGCCAACGTCCGAGGGCTTCTCCGCGGTCATTTCCGGTGCGGTTCTCCTCTTGCTACCTGCGACGGTCGTTCGCTGCAGTACGGGAAGCCAGGATCCGTTGACCTTAAGGCTTTCCTCTTTCTTGTTCAAACTGTTCGCGTGTTTTTGTATTTCTACAGCTTCTCTGAACAAGCGCGTGTGATAGTGCTTCTCTACAGCCAGAACTTCCGTGTCGGCGAATTTTATTACATGGTCGGTCTCATTCAGTGCGTGCTCTGCCACGGCCGATTTCTCCACCTGCCCCAACCTACAATGTCGCTTATGCTCTTTGATCCTGGTGTTAATGGATCGTCCAGTCATTCCGACATAAACTTTTCCGCATGTGCATGGTATGCGGTATACTCCCGACGTTGCAAGTGGGTCTCTTTTCTCCTTCGCCGATCTAAGACACTCTTTGATCTTCCTTGTCGGTTTGAAAATCGTCTTTACGCCATGTTTGCGCAATATACGGCCGATTCTGTCGGTCACTCTGGGAATGTATGGCAGAAAGGCCGTACCCGACAATTCTTTTTCCGGTTCCTTACTTCGCCGAGGGTTGGGCTCTGTTACACTTCTAATATAATTTGTGGAGTAACCATTGCTCCTCAGGACAGTTTCCAGGTGTTGCATTTCTCGTTTGAGGTGTTGCGGCTCACATATTCGTCCTGCTCTCGTTACGAGCGTACTAATCATGCCTCTTTTCTGGCTCGGGTGGTGGTTTGACAGTTTGTGCAGGTATCGGTCCGTGTGAGTCGGTTTTCGATACACGCTGTGTCCCAGATCTTCGCCGTCCCTTGTGACGGCACTGGACTCGGCGACTTACAAACCTAAGGTGTGGTACAGGTACGTCGATGATACTTTCGTGGTGTGGAGCCATGGTGAAGAACAGCTCAGTGACTTCCTAAGACACTTGAACAGCCTCCATGCCAACATAACATTTACCATGGAAGTAGAAAAGGACAAGAAACTGCCATTTCTAGATGTTCTGGTCACAAGGGACGGCGAAGATCTGGGACACAGCGTGTATCGAAAACCGACTCACACGGACCGATACCTGCACAAACTGTCAAACCACCACCCGAGCCAGAAAAGAGGCATGATTAGTACGCTCGTAACGAGAGCAGGACGAATATGTGAGCCGCAACACCTCAAACGAGAAATGCAACACCTGGAAACTGTCCTGAGGAGCAATGGTTACTCCACAAATTATATTAGAAGTGTAACAGAGCCCAACCCTCGGCGAAGTAAGGAACCGGAAAAAGAATTGTCGGGTACGGCCTTTCTGCCATACATTCCCAGAGTGACCGACAGATTCGGCCGTATATTGCGCAAACATGGCGTAAAGACGATTTTCAAACCGACAAGGAAGATCAAAGAGTGTCTTAGATCGGCGAAGGAGAAAAGAGACCCACTTGCAACGTCGGGAGTATACCGCATACCATGCACATGCGGAAAAGTTTATGTCGGAATGACTGGACGATCCATTAACACCAGGATCAAAGAGCATAAGCGACATTGCAGGTTGGGGCAGGTGGAGAAATCGGCCGTGGCAGAGCACGCACTGAATGAGACCGACCATGTAATAAAATTCGCCGACACGGAAGTTCTGGCTGTAGAGAAGCACTATCACACGCGCTTGTTCAGAGAAGCTGTAGAAATACAAAAACACGCGAACAGTTTGAACAAGAAAGAGGAAAGCCTTAAGGTCAACGGATCGTGGCTTCCCGTACTGCAGCGAACGACCGTCGCAGGTAGCAAGAGGAGAACCGCACCGGAAATGACCGCGGAGAAGCCCTCGGACGTTGGCGCGCCAGGTACATATAGCCTGCGCCCGCGAGCTCGGCTCCAGTTCACCACCGGCAATGGAGGGTGAAGCTTTGACAATGCCAGCCACTCGTGCTGGCGAAACGTCAGAAAAATCATTAGATGAACGTCGGCCGAAGAACCCGAGACAGAAGCCAATAGGCAGTTTGTCAACAAGTGGCCACGAAAGCCTCAACAATTTTGTATTACGCCTCTACGGGGAGGAGATTTGCAGATTGTACCGACGCCTTGACCAACGACGGAAGAAGAAAGCGCGACTGATGTCCTCTCTCGCCTTTCTGTCACGTTGCCGAGATGAATGTGCTACACCGAAGTTCTTGAGATGTAAGCGCCTATTCACCACCGCCCAAGCACATCGTATCTACGACAGAATGGAACGAGCTTTTCTTCGTGAGCGAATACATACAACACGGAGAGACTTGGCAAGAACGGATCAGGAACTTCTGGACCTTTTCTATCAACTAAGTAGCAGAATGCATCGAGACGACTGGGACAAGATTGACAGCATCACTCACAGAAGCATGCAGAACGAACTCGAGCGCTGCACCGATCGACAGAAGAAAAAGTTTGAAAGATGCCGGAAGCACACCGACAAGGCGACTACCGACATGTCACACACAGTGGTCAACCTCACTGAACGACAATTGACCGAAGAGGAAGTGTCTGTTCTTCAAAAAGGAGGGAATTTCGCTATCATCCCGGGAACTATACCTATGGAGGACATCATTGCCAACACCGAAGCAGCCATTCGTACCCTTCCTTGTGAAAGGGCAGAGGAAATACGCACGGAAACAGCCAGGATACTGCGCCGAGCAAAACCACCAGCTTGCAACCTGAAGAAAGAAGAGGTACAAGCCATTAAGAATCTCAACGCCGACAAGAGTATATTGGTACTGCCTGCCGATAAGGGGAATGCGACCGTCGTAATGAAGACCGAAGATTATGAGCAAAAGATCCGAGACCTATTAGATCCGACGACGTACCGAAAACTAAGCGCAGATCCGACGCAACGTATCACACGGAATACGAATCGATTAATCAAGGCGTCTTCTCTGCCGGCGGACATACAGAGAAACCTGCGCAACACAGAAGCCCTACAACCTCGGCTGTATGGATTACCCAAGATCCATAAGAACAACGTTCCACTGAGACCGATCGTTAGCGCTCCTGGATCACCGACATATAAACTGGCAAAACACTTGGCCTCTCTGCTCCAGCCACACGTGGGGAAGACCGACACATACATTAAGGACTCAGGACATTTCATTGAGAAGCTGAAGAAACTGAAACTTGCACCAAACGACATCCTGGTCAGCTTTGATGTTGTTTCGTTATTTACGAAAGTGCCACTCAGTGACGCTCTGGAGCACATCGGTTCCATTTTTCCGCTAGACATCAGAAAGCTCTTCCATGCATGTCTCACCACGAGCTATTTCACGTGGAATGGCGATTTCTACGAACAGCGGGAAGGCGTCGCCATGGGTAGTCCTCTCAGTCCAGTGGTGGCCAACTTCTTCATGGAACAATTCGAAGCACAGGCACTGGACTCGGCGACTTACAAACCTAAGGTGTGGTACAGGTACGTCGATGATACTTTCGTGGTGTGGAGCCATGGTGAAGAACAGCTCAGTGACTTCCTAAGACACTTGAACAGCCTCCATGCCAACATAACATTTACCATGGAAGTAGAAAAGGACAAGAAACTGCCATTTCTAGATGTTCTGGTCACAAGGGACGGCGAAGATCTGGGACACAGCGTGTATCGAAAACCGACTCACACGGACCGATACCTGCACAAACTGTCAAACCACCACCCGAGCCAGAAAAGAGGCATGATTAGTACGCTCGTAACGAGAGCAGGACGAATATGTGAGCCGCAACACCTCAAACGAGAAATGCAACACCTGGAAACTGTCCTGAGGAGCAATGGTTACTCCACAAATTATATTAGAAGTGTAACAGAGCCCAACCCTCGGCGAAGTAAGGAACCGGAAAAAGAATTGTCGGGTACGGCCTTTCTGCCATACATTCCCAGAGTGACCGACAGAATCGGCCGTATATTGCGCAAACATGGCGTAAAGACGATTTTCAAACCGACAAGGAAGATCAAAGAGTGTCTTAGATCGGCGAAGGAGAAAAGAGACCCACTTGCAACGTCGGGAGTATACCGCATACCATGCACATGCGGAAAAGTTTATGTCGGAATGACTGGACGATCCATTAACACCAGGATCAAAGAGCATAAGCGACATTGCAGGTTGGGGCAGGTGGAGAAATCGGCCGTGGCAGAGCACGCACTGAATGAGACCGACCATGTAATAAAATTCGCCGACACGGAAGTTCTGGCTGTAGAGAAGCACTATCACACGCGCTTGTTCAGAGAAGCTGTAGAAATACAAAAACACGCGAACAGTTTGAACAAGAAAGAGGAAAGCCTTAAGGTCAACGGATCCTGGCTTCCCGTACTGCAGCGAACGACCGTCGCAGGTAGCAAGAGGAGAACCGCACCGGAAATGACCGCGGAGAAGCCCTCGGACGTTGGCGCGCCAGGTACATATAGCCTGCGCCCGCGAGCTCGGCTCCAGTTCACCACCGGCAATGGAGGGTGAAGCTTTGACAATGCCAGCCACTCGTGCTGGCGAAACGTCAGAAAAATCATTAGATGAACGTCGGCCGAAGAACCCGAGACAGAAGCCAATAGGCAGTTTGTCAACTATTTAGCCCTTGTGATTAGTTAATTCTGTCCACCAATTATATCAACATTAACCGAAATTCGGAATTACTTTCTGAGTACGAATTTAGAGTTCCCATTGACTAAAGAGTCTGCCTATGTTGCGCTTGTTCGTCCTCTGCTAGTGTTTTGATATGTTGTATGGGATCCTTACCAGATAGGATTGATGGAGGACATCGAAAAAAACGCAAAGAGGGGCTGGTTGTTCTGTATTATAGCGAAATAGGGGAGAGATTGTCACGGATATGATAAGCTAGTTGGGATGAGAATCATTACAACGAAGGCGTTTCTCGTTCTGGCGAGGTCTTTGCAAGAAATTTCATCCACCAGCTTTCTCGTCTGAATTTGTAAATATTTTACTGTCACTAACCTACACAGGGAGGAATTATCACCATAATAAAATAAGAAAAATTAGAGCTCGCACAGAAAGATTTAAATTAGAGAGCAAGATTTAAATGTTCATTTTTATCAAGTGCTGATAGAGATAAATAGTCTGAATGTGGTTCGAAGAACCGTCTGCCAGGCACTTAAGTGTGAATTGCAAAGAAGTCACGAAGCTATAGATATAGACTCGAATCCTTCTAGACTGTACGTTAAAGCATAATAATAAAATATAGGCAGAGATATGGTATAAACGCCACAAACTCCGGGCCTGTCAAAAATGGCAATAGAGACCAATGTTTGGAGTGTTTCATGTTGCACCACATCTTCGCTGGAAATGTTGAACTGTTCGCTGGAAATGTTGAACTGTTCCAGCGACGATAAACAGAACGACGCCTTGGAAGTAGAAGTTAGTGTCAGCTTGTTGATCAGTCAATACGGAGCAACAGTGCATATTTAGAATACAGGAACACTCATTCAGGATGCTGGCGAAGCGGGAGACGTCATACAGTATCTCCAAAAGCAGAAACTGCGACATCTTACAACACCTTCTGGATATCTGAAGGAGCTGACGATGCAGGAAAACCAGGGTAAGACATGTATGTATGCAGGCTGAAGCAACAAACAAAAATTTGTACCAAGGCCGGAAATTGAACAAAGGTCTTCTGCTCTCTATGCAGATGAGCTAACCACTACGCCAACCTTGCACAGTGGCTCTGCATAACTCCACGGACTACCCTAGCATTCCTCCCTCCATCAATCCGAATTCCCATTCACGCGTCAGCCCATTCGGTATGCCCCCTAAAAAAGTCGTGGCCCATCAGGAGAGATTGCCTCTTTCAGAATACTATCGTTTCTGACGTGGAAGTGCTGCCACAGGACAAAAACTTGCCAGGTTATAACATACCCATACTCAACACTGTATCTAAGTTTTTATTGTGACACGTGTATCTCACGCTCTGTTGTTAATGGAAACAAGTCATCGATTCCGAAGATCAATGTTTACTGACAAAATGTAGATACTTACGACTTGAACGCCATCGCACAAGTGTTGCTACTGCGTTCAACAACGACGGAAATGTAAAAAAGGACAGTAAATTAAAACCTCATTTAGTTAGCCGTAATTTTGAATGCCAGGATTTAGTTTAATTGCACAATAAAACGTTCGCCAGCTCCAAAAACAAGCAAAAGCCAATTTAGTAAATGACTGTAATGACGTTGAAATCACGCGAATACCGTGTGGCAATGAAAACGTAGCAACATGACAAATGGCAACGAACACAAAAGACGTTAAATTGGAAAGCAATGATTTGAGTTACCTTAACCTTACCTTAAGTTACCTTAAGAAAACTCTATCGAAACTCTACTGTGTTACGTGACTCACGATATTGTTATTTGTTTGAAGAAATGCCTAAAAGTGACAAAAACTATTTATTATTCTTTACTTATGACTTTACAGATGAATGCGTCTCAGATTAATGACATGATAACTTTCATTCGCGGCAACAACGACACGAAATCCAAAATATTATGACCACCTGCTTAATAGCTTATTTATCCGTCTTTGGAACGAAATACATCACTTATTCTGCTTTGACCATCTGGGTTCGACTGTCGATCAATGGAAACGTGTCCGCCCTGACAGATGAATGGCCAGCGTGACGGACTGCCCGGGTTCGATTCCCGGCTGAGTCGCGGATTTTCTCTGTTCAGTGACTGAGTGATGTGTGGTCTTAATCCTCATTTCATCCCCATCCGGCGCGCAGGTCGCCCAATGTGGCGTTGAATGTATTAGGACCTGCACCAAGGTGGCTGGACCTTCCCCGTAAGGGGCCTCCCGGCCAATGACGCCAAACGCTCATTTCCATTTCCCACTGGAAACGTGATTCATTCCAGACGCACAGTGTTTCTCTTAAATCCAGGGCTCAACATTTTCGCCATACCACTAGTGAAAGCTATAACATTTTTCATTCCACTCTGGTGACTGCTTCAGCATTTTTGCGCCACCATTGGCGACAGCTTCTACGTTTCGTCCGATTATTTTTTGACGTGTCTTCAACAGCTCCAGACCTCCCATTGGCTCTAGTACCACCGTTCAACTGACAACGAGGCAGAAGAATTTTTCATTGAATCCAATGCCGCCACTGGCTGCGGCACCACCTCGAAACGTTTCGTCTTATCAAGTGGCGAGAAAAATGGTTCAAATGGCTCTGAGCACTATGGGACTTTACTGCTGTGGTCATCAGTCCCCTAGAACTTAGAACTACTTAAACCTAACTGACCTAACGACATCACACACATCCATGCCCGAGGCAGGATTCGAACCTGCAACCGTAGCGGTCGCGCGGTTCCAGACTGTAGCGCCTAGAACCGCTCGGCCACCACGGCCGGCAAGTGGCGAGAAGCAATTCCTCAAATCCTATCTAGCTTAGCATGCAACAGATGCAGAGACGCCTTTTGGGGAAGCTAGCTATCGCCGTCACGACACCAACCCCGACGCAGCTCCATGGTCGACCACATCCAGGCAGTACAATGGCAGCTTCGTGCTTCTGGCACAGAACCAGAGCTCTAGACTCAATACTTGCTCATGCATGGACCTTACGGTGATTTCCATCAGGAAACCTCAATAATCGCACCTGTTTCTTTTCCCCTGGCTCAGCTCATGCCTACTCCAATCAATCACTTTCTGATAATCTTTTCCCTGTCTAATCCACGCATACGTCCTTGCTTAATAGATCCTCTAGTTTCCCTACTTCTTCAGTGCTCCAACGCCCAACTATGCCCTCCAAGCACAATAATTTTACATTCTCAATGCTTCTAGACGCATCTGTCCCCTCCGAGCACCATCGTTTTACATCCCTAGTAATCCTGCGCCGAACTGTGCCCTCCAGCTATTTTACATCCCAGGAGCACTTACACCGTTCTAAGCCCTCTGAGCATATTCATCTTGCATCCCTAGTGCGCCAGCACACAGATATGCCTTACAGGCATAACACTTTTTCTTCCCAAGTGTTCCCACACTGACCAAAGTCTTCCAGCCACCGTGCTGGCACCGCTAGGTCACTTTGTGTTAGGGGAAAAAATGACCATTACAACTTAGACGCGCAGTGGAAAAGCTAGCTACATCACCTCGTGAGATGTTGCTTGACGTCGGTAATTAGCGTTCTTTTTATAAATTCCCCTTCAATGGTAATGAGAAGGTAGAGAAGAATGGTAGCCGACATAGAAGGGAAATTTTGGACCAGTGCTAAGGAGATATGGAGAGGCAATTCCGTATAAAGTGCACGATCTCCACGCGTGTCACTCTTCCATACAAATTGAGACACTTAAATTCTTCCTTCCCTGCACCGTTTAGCATAGACTACTCTGTCAAGAACAGTACGCTCGCCTTGCAAAATAATCCTCACTGAGTAGCAAAGATTCGCATTGTGGCTATAACAAGATAGAGTCTTATCCTGTATGCCGAATATTAGCTCCAAAAACTAACAACCAATAACACAGCGTTCATAGGCAATGTTCACTACCCCGCGTTCTCTTCCGTTCCCTCTAGTACAAATGATTCCACCTATATACAAGCGAATGGTAGCGAAATTTCTGCAAACACTCAGTCGCTCGTGTTCACTTCCGTTCGCTCCATTGTAAACCAAGCTTTAGGTGTTTAAAGTAGGTGTATGTGAACTCCGGATAATTCCCCTACGCAGCGCTGCGTAAGTGATTCACCGAGTCGCACGCTAGGTGGGCAGGCCTGTACAGACCGATATTATAAGCTGTTTTTCGCGCGGCAAAAATGTGTAACTTCAACAGTTTTGCAAAATGCTTGCAGTACCTTTTAGCAGCTAAATTTTGGAGGTGCATTTCTTTCTTTGTCTTCTTCCTGTGTAAAAAAGTTTCAGGATAGGTTTCCACATGTCTTATTGGATCTTCCCCTTGTTAGCTTCGGACACTAAACCCTGTCGCAGCTTAAAAAAGGAATTCAAAGGATCACGCGAACTATTACATATTAAGAGAAGGCTGCAAAAGTACAGGCAAGTTTTTGTGTTACATAAAATCGCAGCACCTTAAGCGACGACTAACGAAAGACCTCAAGGGGAAGAGATAGCACCTCATAAATAAGAAAATAGTTATGTGAGACAGATCTGAGTATATATTACGCTGTTTTTCAAAGAAATTGTTGTTTGTTATAGCGTATTTAAGGACAATCCAAACAATTTCGTACCACCTGTTATTGAATAAATGTAGTATTTTCGGAAAAACGATTGTTTGGCTTGTATGCTGAAGGTTGTGAGTTCGAATACCATCATGTGATTTTTTTTACATCGTCATCAAAACGACTGCGACTCTTACCTGATTAAGTACCTGATTTATGTATAATTTCTTTTTCTGATCCTTGGCCACGTCTTTTTAATCATATTAACTTCTTTTTTTGCTCTCTTGCTGTATTAATTTTCATACTTTTTCGTTTGTAATATTTATCCGTTCCATTTACGTTGTTTATGTTTCTCTGTCGTAATATTTTCATATTTGAAAATACCGACCTATCAGTCAAAAAACCAAACACGAAATAACATAATTACACACTGAAGTGCCAAAGGAACTGGTACAGACGTGCGTATTCAAATACAAAGATATTTAAACAGGCATAATACGGCGTTGATGTCGGCAACGCTTATATAAGAGAACAAGCGTTAGGTGCAATTGTTAGATCGGTTACTGCTGCTACAGTGGTGGGTTATCAAGATTTAACTGAGTTTGAATGTGGTGTTATAGCCGGCGCACAAGCGATAGGGCACAGCATCTTCGAGGTAGCTATGAAGTGGTATATTTCCGTATGACCATTTCACGATTGTACCGTGTATATCTGGAATCCAGTAAAACATCAAATCCCCGGTTTCGCTGCAGCCGGAAGGAGATCCTGTAAGAACGGGACCAATGACGACTGAAGAGAATCGTTCGACCTGACGGAAGTGCAACCCTTCCCACAAACTGCTGCAGATTTCAATTCTTGGCCATCAACAAGTGTCAACCAGTCAACAAAACATCATCGATATGGGCTTTCAGAGTGGAAGGCCCTCTCGTGTACCCTTGATGACTGCACTTTAAAGACACATTTGCATGCTGAGCTTTTTTAAGCGGAAAACGTAATTATAAGTAATGAAATAAAAAAAGAAGTAATTTAAGCCATAGATGTAGTCCACGGCCGTATAAATGTTGTCTGCAGCCTCTGGAAACATTTGTTTTGATCGTCAGATGACAAAGAAAATGGTTCAAATGGCTCTGAGCACTATGGGACTTAACATCTGAGGTCATCAGTTCCCTAGAACTTAGAACTACTTAAACCTCACTAACCTAAGGAGATCACACACATCCATGCCGGAGGCAGGATTCGAACCTGCGACAGTAGCGGTCGCGCGGTTCCAGACTGTAACGCCTAGAACCGCTCGGCCACGCGGGCAAGCGATGACTAAGAGTCACCTTTTGTTTACTAGGTCTTGTCCAGATCGGACGTATGTGGCACACCGCCATTGATACTACATTACTTAATTAATTTTATTAACGAGTTGCAACAAAGCGGCACTCGTAATCACATAATAGAAGTGTACTTTTAACTGTGTTTTTATTTCAGAATACATTGTAATAACTAAACTATGTATGTTTTGTTTTGGGTCTTTAGTCATTCTAAGGTTGTTGGGTGACTTGGCATGGCAAAAGGTTCCGTACTTTTAAGCAAAAAAGTCGTCCAGTTCGATCCCCCTTCGTCTTCGGGTGCTGCTTGATAACGAAGTCTGATTTTAGATAAATCACAGAGAGAAGAAACACGATTAAAATACAAAACCTTTAACGAAAATGCCACTACCAAGTGCCGAGAGTTAGTATAGAATTTTTTAAATTCATTACTATAATTCATTATATGGTCTCGATCCAGTTACCAATGAGCCAAAAAAAAAAAAAATTAATAAATAAAATTGAAGCACGACACAAAGCTTTACGCCTCATCTGGGTCCGTCAACACCGACATTGATATGTTGATGATTGGAAACACGTTGCATGGTCGGACGAGTCTCGTTTCAAATTGTATCGAGCGGATTGACGTTTACGGGTATAGAGACAACATCATGAGACCATGGACCCCTCATGTTAACAGGGGACTGTTCAAGCTGGTCTGTAATGATGTGAGGTGTGTGCAGGTGGGGTGACATGGGACCGAAGATGTGTCTAAATACGACACTGACAGGTGACACGTACGAAAGCATCTTTTCTCATCACCTGCTTCCATTCATGTCCATTGTGCATTCCGACGGACTTGGGGAATTCCAGCAGGACAATGCGACACCCTATACGTCCAGAATTGCTACAGAGTGTCTCCAGGAACACTCTTCTGAGCTTAAACACTTCCGCTGGCCGTCAAACTCCCTAGAGGTGAACATTATTGAGCATATCTGGGAAGCCTTGCAACGTACTGTTCAGAAGAGATCTCCTACCCCTCGCACTCTTACTGATTTATGGACAGCCCTGGGGGATTCATGGTGTCAGTTCCCTCCAGCACTATTTCAGGCATTATTCGAGTCCATGTCACGTCGTGTTGCGGTACTGCTATGTGCTCACGGGGGCCGTACAGGCTATTAGGCTGGTCTACCAGTATCTTTTACTCTTCAGTGTATTTATTGCGCAGTAGGTACGAATTTATTTTTCGTTGCAAGTTACACTTTTTTGGATAGTAATCGCCGTAAAAACATTTAAAACGCAAATTCTGCTCGCACCATGGACAACGTAGTGGCCTGTATGCTATGTAAGTGTTCATTTCCACGTTGTTATACGTATAACTTTGTTACCTTGACATGGTTCTTATATTTTGGGAAATTCCACTTTGACTATCTGGATGATTTGAAAATTTGATCGCGATCCTAAACTAGTCATCAATTAAATAACAGTACAGTTAGCAACTTTGGCTGTTTTCCATTGTATTGAAATAATACAGCTTAAAATTTAAAGGAAGTAGGGTTTATAAGTAAAACTAAATTTCAGCAAAATAAATAATAGAAATAGCGAATGGAATAATAGCAATGAAAATATAGTACCATGGAAATTAAGAAATGAAATCGGGATAAGGACGTCACATAAAAATAACTAAGATCAGATGGTTAATGATTGTAAACAGAAAACAAGAATAGAAAAAAGAAAAACGAGAGCAGATTAAGTTTAATACGATATTTAACACGACACTATAAAGGATTACGCATGAAACAATTGTATTTAACACAACTAATCGAATATAAAATAATGATCACAGTAATTTCGTCCAGGATTTGAAGAAAATATTGGTTGTATTCGATGGGATTCAAACCCACCTTCAGCATAAAAGCGAAACAATCGCTAGGGAAAAATGGCTCTGAGCACTATGGGATTTAACTTCTAAGGTTATCAGTCCCCTAGAACTTAGAACTACTTAAATCTAACTAACCTATGGACATCACACACATCCATGCCCGAGGCAGGATTCGAACCTGCGACCGTTGCGGTCGCGTGGCTCCAGACTGTAGCGCCTAGAACCGCTTTTTTTTTTTTTTTTTTTTTTTCAGCTGGATTTATTAGTCATAACGTTCCACAGTAGTACCTATTTTTCAACTGACATTTAAAAGTAATAAAACAAAGGTTCCTTGGCATTTAAAAAAAATTAAAAAAAATCTAAACCAGATAGTGATGTTCGTCACTTGATCGTATTTGTTTTTCAAAGATCAAATTGTCTCTCGTTTCTTCATGTTCTGAATCGCATCATCGAAAATGGTGTTCACATGACTGCTCGGCCACTCTGGCTGGTAATCGCTAGGATTTGGTTCCACTCTGTAAGTGATGCTTTTTTAAAACTCTTGTGGATGACATATAAGTCTGAAATACTGATATGTTCACAACTCGGAACTACAAGGAAATGGCACCAGAGTATGATACGTGGGACTCTAACTTCACCACCACGCAGTGATTTAAAGAAATTGACGTCTACCTTATTAACCACTGTTGTACGTATGTTCTATAACCATATGGAAGATGAGCAAAATCGGTGACCCGGCGGATGTGAAATTCACTTCTAAGACACTAGTCGCAATAGCACACCTCCGTCAACGTCTCCAAGTATGCAGCCGCCGTACTACATAGTCGCTAGCAAACAAGGCTCTATTAGAGGATTTGTGCCGTTCTGAATGCCGCCGTATAAAACGCGACCTCAATTACAGCGCAATTAAAAGTAAATTGCTTTGTCCCCACCGATGGTCCTGTAATTAGCCGTCCCAGTTAACAGGGAGGTCGTGAATATTGTGCAGCTCACAGCCTTCTAACCTCGTCCTGCATTTTCCGAGACTGCGTAGACTGCTGTCAACATTTGTCAGCACGGCTCCTAGCAAGAGACCCCGTGGAACTACAACTGGTTTGCTCTTACGTCATCTGTGTCTTCTTACACAATTCCATACTGATATTTGTTTAGAAGCCTATTGTTATTTCTTATCAACAATGGTGAAAAGACTTTATGAAGGAAATTTAGTTAAATACGTCTAGGTATATTATTTTTAAATTTAATTTTAATACTGTTCTCGCCTGAGAATTCATGTAGCTTGGCTTGTTCGAGGTTTCCGTGAGGCTGGTCTCCACTTTTAGTGTCTGCATGCGCTACCTCAACAGTGCACTGAAACTAATTTTCACCTCTACAAAAAAGCGAAACTTTGCCCGTTGTACAATATAGTCTGCACAGAGTGTCCTGTAGTACTTCAAACTAAATTTCTCAAGCAATTTCCCTATCAAGCTACAGGCTTTAGTATCGTTTCCGGAAAGGGGATGATAATTAATCAGAAAATTTTCTGAAACCTGACCTAGTTTGTATAGCTTGAAAGTTTCCAGTTATATTTAGATATTTACCAACGTCAATAAATTCGTTCTGTGTGAGTTACCCGTAATTTTGCTCTTATCTTTGAACTCACTGATCTACTTTCATTATGGTGTCTGCCTCAGCAGTATGTCTGCAAAGGTACTTTGGAGCACGAGTGGCCTAACCAGTGAGGTGCCTAGGCGAGCACTCGTTGGCTATGATTTGCAAATTTCTAAACAGACCGATAACGGTGGCTTTTTTATATTCCGTTCGAGATTGTGGTATGGGCAAGATGTATTTTCTTATGGTGTGAAATGGTGTGCTATTGAAATCAAACTGGAACAAAAGAATTGATATATACACTGTCAACTTATATGAATGTGACCACATGTCAAAAATCTGACTAGCTACCTTAGAAGCACTGAACTCTGCAAGACGTGCAGGGATAGGCTGAGTGAGGTTGTGGGAGGTACTGCCAGAGATGTGGTACCATGCAGATTCCAGTGCCTTGGCCAGCTGCACTAGGCTTCTCGGTTGAAGAACCATGTTGCAAAAATTCCGATGGAGATTATAACGGCCCTCTGTCTTAATAAGATGAAAACTCAGTTTTATGTTAGTAAATAAAATGTCACATGATTTAGGAGAATGTAACTTCTCATTAAAACATTTCAAAGATGTTAGCAGGGTGGACGTCACAGCGCTGTTTCAAAGATAAAGCTTATGGCTCTTCACTTTTTTTGTGTAGGGTTTTATATATTTATAAGAGGTCCGAATTTTTCAAAAAGGTAAGGCTAGTAGTTTTATAAAAGTCATCAGACGTTTTTATTCCTCTTAGAAAAACACACATAAAGTTTACATGGCGTCTCTGACAAAACAGTTACACCTTGTGCATCAACCTCTTTGGTTCCGCGATCCACACATGTTTACGTACAATGGAATTAGCCGGCACTAAAAATACTGACCGACGTGACTTTCACAACTACACTGAGCCAACTGCCTGCCGGTCTTTGACAGTGCTCGTATTTATAACCTTCCAAAGAGATCAACAAATTATCTCTTTTTTTAGAGTCAATTAAATTGTTATTAAATGAATTATTTACATGAAATAGTTACGAATGATTCTGGTGCTCAGGTGTTTAGATTAAAAACATAAATGGTGCATTTTACAAATAATTACAAGTGTCAACCAAGTGAAATAGCTGGATTACAAAGTGTTGAATATGACTTTTCTCATTTGCATTATATTGGGATTAAAAAGTGCAAATCTGTAAATTACGTGAGTATACAGTACAAAAGTATTATTAAACTTATTTGTTTTATATACTAAGTGTAGTGAATAATCAGGTTTTGCTGGCCATATTTTATAACGAGCAATTTCGTAGTCACATATGTTGACACTTTGAATAAGCCTACGTGAGCAAAACATAATAGTTGCTAATGGAATATTCATGTTAAAACAGTTTAAATAGATGTACCTAGCTTTTTGCAGTCTCTTTTCGATCGAAATATTGTATATTAATGACATTGAAAAACGTTTCATCGTAACTGCAGCCATACGAAATTTAACTACTTTGAGTTTAATTTACGGAAAAATCGTAATTTATCCTCAGTATCGTATACTTCCATACTTCTTTTCCCTCCTAACGGGACCATTACAAGATGCTCTGACAGATTTTCGATTGGGTTTTAATCTACAGCAAAGTTTAGCATAATCAGTAGCATCGTTACCGTCAAGATATTCCATTCCATCGTATGACATCGGAAAGTGACTGCAGCAGCACCTGCTGGCGTCTGTCATCACTTTTACCGACTATAGCCCCTTTAACGTTGGCTTTCTTCACGCTAATGTTGGACCAGTTCTGTTCTTAGCGCATCTATGAAAGACTACATCTGAAACGGCGCAAAGCTGACTTCTGCTGCTGAGAATTCCTTCACATCATCATAGTATGTCATGTTTACTTCACAGACTGAGGTCTTACACAGGTTCCTCCATTTCCATTCTGCAATCAGCCTCCCATCATAGCAGTGATGAATTCCCTGTATTGAGATTGTCCCACAGTTTGGGACCTCAGGCTGATGGTTGTATTCCTCTAGACCACTTGACACGGGCCCAAACTGTTTTCCACTTTTAACTCTATTTAGCTGAAATGACCAACAGTGTTTCTCATCTTGTGATTTGAATCGATTATTACAGTCTGCATTTTGGTAGCGTTGTGCCCTGACAAGGCTGCAGTATAATTCCCATTGACTATTCCACATGCTGTTCTCATACTGGGCAAACTAGTTCTTGGCGCAAACCACTGAAAGCTACAATATCTTACTTTCAATGCCCAGCAAGAACTTGTTTGTTGTTTGTGCGAATGTTCATGTAGCATAACCGTATGCTCTCTGCAGAGCTGAATAGTGTGTCGAAAATTTGATTTTATTCAACATTGCCTTAAAAAACTTCACTGGAATTCACAGCTGACCCTTCTAGATTCTTGCTCAGTATTATATCCCGTTTTATTGTATTCTGCGCTACCAAAGACCAACAGTTAGCTAAGAATGCATCTTTAAATTCCTTATATTAGCATTTAATGCTACTGGTTATTTTCTTGTCGCTGTTTTGCTCTCAAAGTAGCTGCGTGTTAATTCCAAACGATGTTCTAGCAGTTATGTAGAAGAGAAGAGTAGCCAAATCGTGCTGTTTGTTACAGTTGGGTCCCAATTTCAAGTAAATGCTCTTCCTTCTTTCCTGGCATCTCTTTTGTATCGTCACTAATATTCTTTATAAACTGAAGTAATACATTTGTCATACCCTTTCTCCAAAGGGTTTTGCTGTCGATGCACAGGGATGGCTCAACTGAACATCACTAACTGTAGTAAAATTTGAACTGATATATCCTGGATCAGCAACTCCAAAAGTTGAACTGATGCTTACATTGTGTTGCATTGCTGTGTTCTCATTTGTGCATTCACAGTTTCCATTTACTCCAACTACCTCTCTGTTCTCTAAACTAAGAGCAGCCTCTCATTCACCCACATCTCCACGTCCTACAGGAAATGTTGACTGCTCTTCTGGTTCCAACTTTTCCTCTTCACTACATTTTATTTCCATATTTCTTATGTGGTGTTCCTTTCTTACACTGTTTGTGCCCTGATTTGTCTTCTTGCCTGCACCTGATTACGATTTAATACAAGAAAGGAATTTTATCCCCATGATCCTAACCAACACAGGACGTATCCAAACATACTAGATACTAAAACTCTTCCAAAAGTTTCCAATACAAACAAAAACTGCTGTAGTAACAATAAGATATGGAAAACCCAAGACGTAATACAGGGAAAAATATTGAAAGAAAAGGAACAGGGTTTAGTTAAATGCACAAGCAAATTAAATTGCATTTTTCCCTTTTTTGTTTCATTTATCTATGACATGACTCTAAATTCACTTTTTCTCATTGAAAACTCCGTGGTAGGTAGGTACAAGGCAGCATATTTATTTTATGAAAGCATATTTTGTCATGAAAGATTTTGTGTAAAATGCAAGTTCCAACCACCCATCAGAATATCTCAAGTAAGCAATTTTATACAAGACTCAGACGAGATCTGTTCCAGATGGTGGGACTGAGAGACAGTTGCTACTTGTGAATTAATATATATATAATAGAATCTGTTGTGCAATGTGTTGTATAATGAGGATAGAAAGTGCCTGGTAAGTTAGTTCTAGGTGTCATTATTAGAAATTTATAAATAATTGAGTACCGGGGTAGATTACCAAATACTGAATTGATAATATGCGGTCCAAATTAATTCAAATTTTATTTACTTTTTGGAAGCACCCACACAAAAAGGAAGTACCATGAACTTCAGGGCAATTCAAAAGGCGAAAGTTGCTATCATTCCTACAGGTTATGTCCTAAAACACATAATCACAATTGAATGTGTAATAATTGCTCCTATCATGCCAGAAAATAAGGCACTGGTTCCATAAACAAACATCTAATCTTGCTTAGTCATGGACGAGCCCTCTGCTCCAAATTGAATTATCAAGTTCTGTTGTCCAATAAAGTTTAAAGCAGAAGAATGAAAAACACATACCATTCTCCTACCAAGACAGCTCATGCTGAAAGCTACTCTCACAAGAATCGATGGTTTAGAGCTTACGAGCAGCTACAACTCATTAGCCATGGAGCTAAAAGCTGATTCTCGAATGCAAGTCAACAATGGGAAGGCTCGTCCAAAGATTTTCCACTCAAATCTTAGAAACGGAGCTTCAGCACCCAACATAGCAGATGGTTTTTGAGCCACTCAATGAGTTGCACTCTCACGTCATGAGAGAGAGCTTCGTTGCTCATGTGAAAGTCACTGTATTTTTCTAGGGATGATTTTCTCCAGCTCTCTCATAAAGCCCGTCAGCAAAAATGGACCACCCAGCTGTTCTTTTTAACATGTATGGCGGCTTATAAAATAACTTATTTTGCATTGGGCAGATGCACAACATTGTTCCCAAACTGAGTCTTTTAGGAAGTCACCGCTGCCATGCCAAATGAAGTTTGCTATTCTAAGGCCTTGGAACCACTCACTGCTACTGTGACAAAGTGGCGCAGCTGACAGTTCCTACCTGTTGACAAGTAGCCAGAGTAATGTCCTCTCCTCTAGTGGATCTCCTTTAGAAATCGCCTTGTCCACAGGGACACACCTGCTGCCCACAAATGGCTTTCCAGACTGCCTGTTCCGTGGCTAATCCATTTCTTCTGCATCGATATACAACTCCTTAAATAAAGAAATATGCAACTAGAAAGTTAGATAAAAAAGATGAAAAGAGATTTGTGTCAGCAGTTTGATACTCACAATCAATATCATTATCCATAATGCTATTAAACAGATTTCTATAAATTGGCTCAATCATCACACAGATTTCAATGAATCGCTGCTGTATGAGTGAAACATGAAATATAGCAGCCAAAACCTAAGATTATGTGTTTCAGAGATAAGTATCATACAGGATTCGATGAAAGACAAGCGTATTAGAGAAACTAATAGTGAAAAAAATTAACAATATGCATGAATTCTATCTGAGAATAATGAGCCTCGGTGAAATTCAGTTCAATAAATAAGAAACTAAATTAACAGATAAAGGCGTTTAGTGTAATATCACACAAAACTTGAATCAAAATAGTGTAAAATGTATGACAGCACATAACCGGGTAACCACTAAAGCAGCAAAACTAGGTAGGTCCAATCAGTAAAAATCGCTTTGGAAACAAAGAAATTTATCGAAATATAAAAAGAAATAACAGACAGTAATAAGGATTTTAAAATCTTTAAAATGCATCAATAATAAAGGGGCAACTGCAAAGGCTATGCTCAATAATGTGGGCAAAGGTATAACACACTTGTCATTATCAAAGAGGAAGATTAATTTTAAAAAAAGTGTACACTTATTTAATGAAAATGAGATTTGTGAAAGATCCTAATGGCTGATAATAACTTTTTATTTGTGCTAAAAGAAACTATGCCTCAAAGCTACGAACTCACAATTGCCTAGACTGAGAGCACAATCGAAATCACATAATCTGGGTATTCCAATTACAGTTATTGTAAATAAAATCAATTTTGCATGTTAGAAACTAGATAAAAATTTCAATAAAATTCTAAGGCTACACAAATTTACAAACAAACATTCAATGTCAGAAAAAAGTAACTAGTTGATCCTACAATCTATAAGAGACATTTCAGAAGATGTGAAGTTCACCTGGTCAGACATATAAGTGTTTTATGCAAAAATTCCTACCAAGAAGACAATTGGTATTTATTGAAACATAGAAAGCTGAATCGTGGGGAATTGAAGGAATTTATAGCATTTCTAGAAACTGTCTTAGATTTTAACTGCTTTTGTTTCAACAATAAGGTATGCTGTCAACAAAAAGAAATGGGTATAGGTAATTTCCTTGTTAGCGAGGTAGCAGATACATTTGTCAACTACGTCGAATGTAAATTTTTAGAAGAAAACAAGAAATTAGAGCCAAAACTGTTTATTATGGAAGATATATTAACAATATGCTTTACAGTGGCACTAAAAACCAAATCCGTGCCATATGAATCTTAAGATATGTGCTTCCTAACATGCAATTCACAGTCGAACACAATGAACACAACTAATTAATTTCCTGGACTTGACTATTACATACATTAGAAGCAGAATCAGTTTCGAATATTTAGAAAGCCTACATATACTGATATGTTTATTAGTACAAACTTAAGCCATCCCTATAAACATAAAAAAGGATTCTTTATATCTCTGGTCCATAGCATGTTAAAGTTACGCTCAGACCCTGTTGAAAAGGAAAAGGAAACGCTAATTTTGAAACACTATGAGAAATCCAATGACAGTGTACTGGGAATGTTCATTTCATTCAAAATAATGTAAAATGTACAACTGTAAGTATGTCAAGCATAGAAACACCCAGATTCGTCAGTACGACACACAGGCCTACAGGTAATATTTCAGATAAGACACGTTGGCTTTTTGGATATAGAAATATTAATATGTGTCACGGAGAACTCTTTACAAATGAAACTGAAACACACTGCAACCAACAACTGAAATGATATTTACAATCTCGGCATTTACAATATTAAAAGCAAGGACTGTGACAACAAGCTGGACAAATTAGTCTCAATTTCTTTGTGCAGTTCAAAGAACATACCATGAGTAGCAAATAGCATATCTGAATTTGGTCAGCTCCTTAAATAATGAGCACTCAGTAGGTACCGAAACAGCAGTTTCAAAATACTGCACCATGTTATTCTTAGATCAATTAGAAAAAATAGAAATTCATAGTTAATTGAGCAGACTGACGTCAAGAGAAACTTTTCTACGATTTGTTGTCGTTTTAACAGACTGCTCTTTTGTTTTTGCATTTTACATTTCGAACTTTTTTGAAATGAAAGTAGGATGGCATACTTAAGGCAACATGTTATAACTAAATTATTAATGTCAGATGTGTGCACATAATGTGATCTTTATTTTACTAAATTCAGAGGGAATAGATAAGGTCAAATAAGATAACACCTGGAATTGTTACCAAACCTATATATCTGTATGGCTTGATTCATTATAGCCATTGTTATTATAAAATTACCAAATAAGCAGCAACCAGTCGCAAAATTATGTTTTCTTCATTTACTTTTGCAAATCGACTTCAACTGATTAACAGCCATCATCG
Organism: Schistocerca nitens; assembly: GCF_023898315.1. NCBI lineage: Eukaryota > Metazoa > Arthropoda > Insecta > Orthoptera > Acrididae > Schistocerca > Schistocerca nitens. The sequence goes on from NC_064618.1 coordinate 583,748,124, forward strand.
GTGCTTTCAACGTATATGTTCCCTGAGTAGTATCACTGTCTACTCAGGGGACATATACGTTGAAAGCACTGATGATGGCTGTTAATCAGTTGAAACCGATTTGCAAAAGTAAATATAGAAAACATGATTTTGCGACTGGTTGCTGCTTATTTGGTAATTTTATGGTTTACGGTCGCTGCACAACTTGGGAACTATATGGAGCCCACTATTCAGATTATTATTATATCATTGTATGTGTTCAATAAGTTTAGGAGCTACTGATAAAACATTAGTCTATGAAAACAAGTGGCCAGCCGCGGTGGTCTCGCGGTTAAGGCGCTCAGTCCGGAACCGCGTGACTGCTACGGTCGCAGGTTCGAATCCTGCCTCGGGCATGGATGTGTGTGATGTCCTTAGGTTAGTTAGGTTTAAATAGTTCTAAGTTCTAGGGGACTGATGACCACAGATGTTAAGTCCCATAGTGCTCAGATCCATTTGAACCATTTTTTTGAAAACAAGTAGACATTGCACTGGAGCAGCCTTCCACAACTCCATACACCCGGGCATTGCTCATCGCTTCACTGGCACACTAACGAGACTGATCTACTAGGAAAGTCTGTGTTGAAAAAGGTATTGGCTTCAATGAAGAACTCTAAACATTTTTCTATTATGGTTGACGAAACAAGTGATTTTTCGATTCACGAAAAAAGGCTCATTTTTTTATTCGTACTGTCGATGATTACTTAATCATCAACGAAGACTTTATTGGCTTATATGAGACCCCCAGCACTGAATCACAAACTCTGTTTAATATTTTAAAAGAAGTTTTTGCTCGTATTGATTTGTCAATGTATAACTTAAGAGGACAGTGATATGTTGGTGCCTTGAATATGAGAGGTAAATTCAAAGGACTAAAAAAGTTAGTTGTGGATATAGAACCAAAAGCACATTATGTGCACTGCACTGCTCACCGGTGAGACTTTTCTATGAGTGATATTATGGCTTTAGCCAAGGACTTAAACACCGTAAGTTAGTAATCCAACAAAAAGATGGGACTTTTCAGAAGCATACGCTGTGAAAGCGCCAACGACCAAGCTGATCTACAACCCCTTTGCCTGGACTATGCGAGCTTCTACTAACTTGAGATGAAAAACTTTGAAGAACTAGAGTTTTTTGAAATATTTCCTGCAGAGGACAAAACAGAGGCAGGTTACAAATGTGCAGGCTACCTTGAGTCAATGTTACACTTTTAAGACTTATTTCTTTTTACTTCTTTCTTTCCATGCAATGAACCCAGTAGAAGATGTCAATGAAAAAATTCAATGCCCTCATCTAAGTGTTGCTGATCTGAAAAAAATATATGAGGGTTTGATTTGTATATTTAGTGGAAGCGTGATAGTTTTCAACACTTTTGGGAATTGTGTTTAAAAGAAAAACCTTCATAAGTTGATGATCCTTAGCTTCCTCGGAATCGAAGTATACCGAAGAAGTATGAAAACAACGAAGCCAGCTCACCGCACACTTTCAAAACCCCAAACGACTTCTACAAAGCTATTTACATTAAAGTTTGTGAAATGGGGTTATCTTGCATTACTGAGCGGTTCGCTTCAACTGGACTCATACAGGTCATTGCAGTTCAACAAGAGTGCTTGCTTATGGTAAACAGAGGTGAAACAAATTTGCAAAAGTCAACTGAGGTTTCAAAAATGACCTGGACATTGAGAGACAGCGCTTACACTTGAATGTGTTAGCTGATATGACTAATAAAAAACAACTGGTCTTAAAAAACATGCGGGATCTAAGAAAGTACGTTACACTAGAGTCTGCAGTTGGAGAAACGTTATGTGAAGTAGTGAAGTGCACTAAGCTTCTTCAAGTAGTTCCAATCACGACAGCAACAGCAGAACGGTCATTTAGCGCCCTTAGACGACTGAAATCATATCTCCGATCAACAATGGGACAGAAGCGATTGAACAACTTGGCTGTTCTTCATGCCTACCGAGATGTTTTGGATGAATTGGCTATCCGACCAGTCACCAACGACTTCATATTCAGTTATCCAGTCAGACGACCTACATTTGCACCTTTCTAAATACACTCTACCCCTAATAATGGCATTTAGAGCAATATTAAAAATCTATAAAATAGAGAATTAAATAGATACACAACGTTAAATTTTCACTTTCGAAATATTAGTACTAGATTAATACTGTATTACTATATTACTAAAGTACTGTATTGGTTATTTTCAAATACTTAAATATTTTTAGGATGAAAGACCCAATTAAAACCCGCTGTTTACATACTTTTTAACTGAAAGTATAAGGCATACTGTGTTAACATTATTAACGGTATTAAAGCATTAAATCTGTTATATCGCTTTTATTTGATGAACCCTGAGCCTTATTCAACGTAAGTTTAAATTAGTTATTTCACTTATTAATCAAAGTGCTGTTACCGTGTGACAGCAATATTTTGTGTTTTATTCTTTTAATGATAGTTCAGGATTTATTTAAATATGATTTCAGTCTTCTCAGAGCTATATATTCACTGCTCTGTAATAGTCTATAAGCATGATTATTACAGTAAATTAAATTAGCTTTTTACCAAATTCCCGTGTTTTTTTATGTTTTTTTTCTTTTTTCAAAGCCAAAAAATGTGTCAGGCTTGTCGAGTTTCCCAGAGTGTAGAGTTATCGAGAGTCCACTTTTCGGGATTCTAATATTGATCATATGACTCTAAAATGCTTAAAACACTTTACGACTCACTATTTTTCATCTAAAATTTAGAAAATTTCCCAGGGCAAGACCCCCCAGTATGGGCACCCAATAATTTTTACATGTCGGCGCGCCTGGTCATACTCTTTCTCAACAGCAGACATGCATCGTCTTGTTAAATTCAATACTGATCGACCTTGAGTGCTAATGGTGCTCTTAGTTAGAGTCTTTGAGTCTTGTTTTATAGTGGAGACTCAAATTTGTGGCACTCAGTTATCTATTTACTCGTATGTGGAAAACACCCAGATGTAATTACAACAGTTAGCATCGATTCCCAGAAACAATCTCGCAGTCAGCGCATGAGGCATCTGGAAATAAGTAAGCACAAGCTTCCCATATATATAATTCTCACATGAAAGGTTTACATGCAGTAGATTTCGATATTCTTAGTTCGTCTGCTACATAGCGGTATTCAAGTGGCATTTGCAGTCCATAATCGCTGTCAGCTAAGCTGTATTAGTGTCAGAGTATGAAGCGTTTCAAGACATTTAGTGAATTCTTTGTGCACAATACTTTTAGTTTCGTGAAAGTTGTGTTTAGATGGTTAGTTACATAAGCCATAGATCAATTGAACAATTCTTCTATCGAAATGTGGAATGAGTCAGTTTACAGGAAGAGGATGCTTGGTTAGTTTAACATTAATGAACTCATTACTATTTGGCCCTACTCATGCATCTACTCTTAAAAAGAAGTTTTTTTCAGGCTACAGATTTTTAAATAGAAATTCGTTAGTGTAACTGAATAAATAGTTTGGGAGAAAGATGTTATGTTTGATTTAAAACTTCTTTTGCTTTCTGTCAAAAATTTTATGTTGTTGGACAGATGATCAAATATTTTTGTTGCTGCTTACTGAAGTCCTTACTGATCCACTGATAGCTCTAATAATTGGTAATCAAGATCACCTTTTTCTATTGTGTTCTAGGTATGGACCTCACTGTTCTTCTCAAATTATGATAGTTACTTATTATGAAATTCATTAGCGAATACATGTATTGTAACGATGCAGTTAAAACCCGAAACTCTTCGAAGTGCTGTCTACATGGTGACCGCTGATCGCTCTCTTTTGAGCAATCAGTACTTTCTTTCTAAATGATGAGTTATTCCCGAAAACTATTCCATAAGAAATTGTTGAGAGGAAATATGCAAAATATGTCAGGACTTTGGTTCGTGTGTTTCCTAGACTAACGGTCACACGGAAGGCAAAAGTGGATGACTTTAATTGTTTGAGAAGCTCTTTCATTTCTAATTTTCGTCATCATGTAAACCGAAATATTAGGATTACTCTACTCTATTTATTGACTTTCGTTGATGAGCTACATCGTTTGTGGTGTATCCTACAAGGGGGTGGGGGATGGATGTAAAGGAACTCTTTTATTTTAAATTTTAATAGGAAGAATGTTTGCTTGTCTCTTCAAGACGTGAGCTTCTTGCTTCATGGACGCTGGTAGCCAGCGATGATCCCACTGCAGAGTAGGAGAGAGAAACTGTTTATTTTGATAGAGAGAACTGTATAAAAACATGGCCTTTCTTATTGACACATTCCTTATGGAAAGGTCGCAACTTTGGCAGCTGGCAAAAATAAATATTAAACAGCCTCATAAAGAAGAAAGCATTCATGATTTGGAACATTTACTTATGACTTAATAGAATTTCGCACTACCGTTTACAAACCAGCAAGTTCCGTAAAAAGGATCAAATTGTAATCTTCCCGAATTTTGCCGGTCGGCACACACACAGGGCACAGAAACAATCCCAACACGAGACACCACAAACAGGAAATCGACACATGTCAACACCAGAGGAGAACAAGGGACTACTGGTAAACATTAATGACCCGGTTGGTAGGCTGACACGCTATAGATTCATTATGCTTCCAGTACTTAAATAATATAATCACAGCGAGAAAAACTTTTTGCTACGCTATGACGCAATTAGAGTTTATTCGACAGTGCACTTTAGAATTGTTATGATATACTGTACACCGTTTGGTTGTCCTGTCTCCTATTTTACAATAACCTACATAGATTTAATATTATTATTAGCACTATTAATTTCTGCCAGGACACACAACCTTCTTGGCTTTTTAAAGACATTCCTTAAAATAGTGCATTATTTTTTGTAGTATGAAAATAATGTTGGATGTTGACTTATTCTGACCTTTACATAAATTTTCAGCTCCCTATTACATCAGATGTTAATTCCCTTCGTTATCCATGGTTTACTCTTTTTTCTGATGTTTTTGATGGGTTTCCTGGATAACATTTTAGGAAGGCAACTTTCAAATATTGACACTATGCAATAAACTGAATATGAAACTAGCATCTTTTTATACAAATACGTCATCCCATGCTGCTTCTTTTAATTTACTATTAAAACATATCCGGTTCTCAGTGCTTTCTATGAATGTACCTCAGGGCTGTAAGGAACTACATTGTTAATTTTCTTTTCGAGTGTGCATCATTATAAGATAATCCATTAACAGCTGGATAAACACATTAATAGTTTCGCCCATAGCACTGTCTATATAAATGCTGTCAATTAGTGAGTTTGTATATGGATGCACGTAAGTTGAAAAACTGATTACAGAAATTAGATGCAGACATCCAGATAATGATTCCAATTAATTTTTTCTGTTCGTATTTTTTAAGAAGTCTCAATAGTAATTTACACAAACAACTAACTGTTTCTTCCCTGACTGAAATGTAGCTCAATAAGGCATCTAGTTTTCTGATAAATAGCTGAAATTTTCCTGAAGGGGATCTGCAGAATGTTAGAATTACCAGAGAAGAATTCTGCAATAGCAACTCACAAACACGTCCCTTTAGGTTTTGATCCACACAAAAACTGTCTGCTTCAATATTTTTGGTTTTGTGTCCAATTTTCCCACGTCAATTCTACATGAAATTTACGCGAGTTTATAAATCCTGACATTTAACGTTTCCATTCCTGTTGTTACACAGTGTTCAGGAAGGCACACGACATCTATTTCTTCAGAATTTCCCACATCTTCTAGAAATATGAGAAACTCATCTACCTTGTTTGTGAACCCTCTAATGTCCTGATGAAACAAATAAATTTAATTTTTCTGGAAACTGTTACAGATCTTTTGGTCCTGTTCTGCACTAACTTCTTTCAGTACTGTCTGTAACCTGGTTCCAATGTAAAAGAATGTGCCTCTATGACTATAACAATCACAGGGATATTGTCTTACGTGCCTGTAACCGACCACCTTCATTTCCTGCAAGATGCTCAGGTTCTCTGTTCTCCTACTTCCTATTCATGTGCAGGCCATGATATTTGTTTCCTCATTTCCCAGTTACAGCAAGAGGCGTGGCACAGACATGAGATTTTGTTTCACCCAAAAACAATCCACACACTGTTTTCTTTCTGTTTGGTTTTTCTACCGACGTAGCCTTAAAGCTGTTCCTACGAGTCTGCTGCACTCTACTTATCGCAAAAACGTCTTGAGGCTCTTCTCCTGTTTCAAGTAACAAGTCAAACTGATTGCTAATCGGTAGTAGGCCACTTCGGATTCTGCCTGGAGCGCACGACCTCCCCCCCCCCCCCCCCCCCCGACGATACGATATAATGTACAACTACATAGGAGTTGGCTGCAATCTCCCCAGTGAATGTTCAATCTACAGTCCTGAGTCCTGCCATGTTATTAACCAACCTACGGCAACATCCACATTTGTCACACTACTTTCACAGTAAACTAAAAAACCACTACCGCACGTTTAAAGTGTAAGAAAGTAATAATTGGTGGAAACGTATCTTTTGGTGAGTTGTGGAGTTGACTTCTAGGTTGCAGGCGAACGTAGAAATCGAGAATATAAACAAGACACAGATGTTCACTGAACGTAAGCTTTTATCACCGAAGACAACCAATGGAAACTAAAGAAAAAGCACAATATTTTAATAGCTGTATTGAACAAACACTATCCGGAAATTATGAAAAGCATTGCAATGTATAAAAACTAACTCCGCCCGTTGTGGCCGAGCGGTTCTAGGCGCTTCATTCTGGAACCGCACGACCGCTACGGTCGCAGGTTCGAATCCTGCCTCGGGCATGGATGTGTGTGATGTTCTTAGGTTAGTTAGGTTTAAGCAGTTCTTAGTTCTAGGGGACTGATGACCTCAGGTGTTAAGTCCCATAGCGCTTAGAGCCATTTTTATAAGAACTAACATGTAGTGCTGCGTAGCTTCTGGTGTTTATGACAGAGCGCTTGGAGAGTGTCTGGTGTCGGTGAATCAGTCTGATTGTGACGTTTTGAAGAAGCAAAATTATGCTGGTACAGATCATTCCAAAGAAGTCATGTGTGTCGCTACGCCTTATTATCGACATATACTACTCGCAACTGAAAAATGATAATATAAGGTACCGAACATGAAGGTGCAGCTGCTGCTTGGTAGTCGTTATTTTTGTTTGCATATGGCGATCTATGTCAGGGAACGACGGGCGTCTTGAATATAAGCAAACCTGCAAGAGGAAGTAACTGCTCGGACACGAGAATAGAAGTTCCATGGACTGCTGGCCTACTTTAAAGAAGCGCTGAGTTCCTAAGAATAAAAATACGAACAGTGGACATTAGCCTAGGACAGAGAAACAAATGGAATGAAATTCACTCTGCTGATTCTGATTGCTGATGGAAGGTACTGATGTCGTCTGATTGTTATATATTTCAGAAGGTAACATATAATTTATTAATTCTGCATGGAATTCACACATTACTAGATTGAGTTTAAAATGTGGAGTGACTTTTCTTAGTTCTATGTAAGATTCGGCGAGGAAGAAGACTGATTAGACTTAGATTACAGTATGGTCAAGAGGAAAGTTAGAGGCGCTAATGAATATTCCACGTCAACATCACTCAAGGAATAGCAATCGCATGGTTTTCGTATTCAAGGAAAAAGCTGCGCAGGCAATGCTGCACCTCTTTCGACATTTGAATTGTGCTGTCTCTGATCATTTTCCTGACACGATGTTAGCAATTCCCAAACGTGGAGATTAATTCTCACCTTTCTCTCCTTAACTGCAATAGGAGAATTATTAGTAAAGATCTTGGAAAACATATTGTGGCGTTACAGGCACTAAGCCTTGCATTATGTGGATGGTCCTGATGCGGTTGGCGATTGGAACTGGTGGGGAGGAAGTTGTTACTCAGGTATCTCTTCGTAGAGCATAAGCATTGTGTGAATGGCTGTGGCGGAGGGAGATGCGGATACCCGATGAGAAACTAGTTGGGCACGCTTAGTAGAAACGTTTTTGACATGACGTAGTGTTATAAGCTGATCTGAGCGTTGATATTACATAGTAGCCACAAGAGGTCCAAGCATTTTCGCCGAGGTTCCGACTGTCAGCAACTTAAATCAGATTTGGAGTGTTGAATAATTGACTGTTTTAACGTAGAAACTAGGGTTCGGCTATTTACCCAGTAGCTTTGCTCACCAGTAACTGATTGACCTATACTACAAATACATTATCGATATTAGGAGACAAGTGACTAGACTATCAGACTTTATGCGAGGATTCGTGTTAAACCATTGAATATAGAATTATCGCAACATTCAATTACATAATATTCTACTACTGGTATGAAGTACATACATTGTTACAACAGTCACTATCGATTGTAGTATCACACTTCTACAGATTCTAAGACCGGGAATTAGTCTACAGCGATTGACACCATCATGGAGGCTGTAAGCTATTTCTTCTTACTAAAATAAGTAAAGAATTCTTTACCACGTACAGACCAGTGAAAATTTCTTTGCCTAGTTACAACATGGCGGATAATGCAGATGATAAGAATTTGCAGGCACGTCAGGAACTCCATTCCGTAGCGATTCCGTATACTGCCTCGTGAAGTAGTAAGTCTTTCCGAAAACATGGATAATTCACTATCTGTGACAATGTTTGATGTTTATCGTTATAATCCCCTAGCCATTCTTATTTATTAAAGAAGTAAAACTGACGTACGCATGGTCGACATATTCTAACCGTTACCGTACTCGTATATGTACAGACCACTGAACGACCAACTAATACACATCAAGTCAGCAGATAAAACACGGTTCTCGCACACTTTGCTGACCTGAATCCGGCGTGAAACCTGCAACGCCAAGAGATTTACTGCATTAGCCAAGTGAGGACCGGTTTGGCGTACAAAGCCGCTGTAATCTAATACACGGCCCGCCTCGTTAGCGAACAACGAATTATCTACATGCTGTAAAGTTTACAAGCACTGTGACGTTTAGTGCACCGGTAAATTTTCGTAGAGAAGCTGAAGTAAAACAGCTGACACAATCGATTAAACTGAGTTTAGGAGCCAGGCGGACCGCTACGCCGAGGTGTCTGTCGCGCAGTTCATCCGAAAAACTGCTCCATCGTGATATTTTATTTTGTATGAAAAGTTGGTTAACGTGAAATAATTGCTATCCATTCCTACTTCGTCTTTATTTGATTGAGGGAGATCTTCATCTATAATGAAACTACTGTGAATAAAAAAACGCCACTCTGGTACAGGTGTTATTTACCCAACACGTTTTTTCACTTAAGAAGGAATGGTTCACCCGCCACGTCGAAACCAACCCTGAAAATTTTATGCAGGATGAATACAACGAAAGAAATGCACTGGCAAAATTTTGATTGGTAAGACGCACTGCAAGTTTTTTTTATGTCGCACGAAGAACCACTAATGACAACAGTTTGTACAGCCTTTCTTGCGTAGTGCGCGATCGCTTGTGACAAGAGAACGTAGCCTCACATAGTGCGAATATACGGAGGAATACCACGAATTTGAAGCTCCTAAATCACATAATTGTCACGTACCATTAATGTTTTGAATAAAAGACAGTTCATATCTACAGCTAAATTGTTGCAAACGGAATTGTTACACAGTTGACTAGAAAGGAAAACAAGTGAAGATATTGTTTGGTATTACATTACAGACGACTTCCTTGAATTGTGACTCTAATTTATCGAACTGAAATATTTCTTAGACAAACATAATTTTACAGCAATGCTTGTAGCACAATTGTCATATATTTTTAATAATGTATAGTTTAGTAACAATGATTTCCCTGTTTATTCCCGATAGTCGTCACATTAAAGCGAAGTGTCAAGTGAACGAGGGAAACAAACGTTTTCCTTGCGCAGGCACACCTGACAGAAGAATAATCAATGTTTTAAGGTACTTCACAGTAATTACTAGTTATATTTAGACAGAATTACAGTGGAATAAGAAATGATCCCGGCCGTTGTTCTGTTTATTGTACTGCATACCTAGCATACTTAAGGCAATTTATAAAAATGTGTTGATCCAAACTGATACATAAATGACTGCAGCTTAAGAATACTGTTGGACCTCAAACGGCACACTGTTGTCGCGAATTTTATTGTCCAACAGTTTCCTTGAAATATTTTCCATAGTTGAAAAGATGCCTTACCGAAAGTCACATTCGTTGTTCTGGATGGAATCTGAATTATAACAACAATCTTTTCTTCGTCCTCTTGAAAGACAGGAGTATCGTTACGTCGAGGCCAACTCTCCAAGAAGAACAATGACATTTTTCTGTAGCTGTTTAGAAACAGTCTCGAATGAAACGTTAAAAATTATCCTTCCCTATTTTTCCAGATTTTGAGAGGTCGATCACAATGTTTTTACCACTAAATATTTCCTCATTTCATTTTGGGCACTAATATGCCTTGAGGCCCCTCAACGCATACATAAAGCTGTGGAAACAGTAACCCACTCATACTTACCATTGTCATTGTTGTATATGAATATGTGTCTCCTTTACACTTTTACTTGTAGGAAACAACGTTGTTCTGCTGTTTCCCATACTGTATCTGTTTTTGGATCTGGTCACGCAAGTCGAAGAAGACTTGAATAAGCAATGTTCATTTCTGTTGCCATTCAGAGGGCCTAGTCTCGTAGTACCCCTTGGGTAACAATGCATTGTCTCTCACGAGGAACTCTACGTGGTTCATATCTCAAGAACAGTTGTGCATGTAATTTATTTAGTTTCGGGGTCCGTGTTGTATATTACTAGGGGATAACTGGACTTTTTAGCTACAATGTAGAGTAAATCTATCGGTTAGTTTTTCGTTCACATTTTTGTGAGTTTCATTTTGGCGCATATTTATGACTTCGTTTAACTCTTTCTTCCATTTATGCAGTTCATAGTCAGATTTTACGAAACAAAACTGAGTTTGCGCGGGTCTTAACAGTAAACGTTGAACACAATAAATAATAATTAAATTTTATCTCCATTGTTAACATTTATGCTACTGCAAAAAAAAAAAAAACTGGTAATTATTTTCGATAATAGCTGGGGCACCGGGCTTGGAATTCCTTGCTTCCGTCGTTGAAAGATCTTTCTTGTTGTGTTCCATGAATAATAGGTACGGACGTCGACATATGGTAATGTTCTCGCGATTGGACCCATTTGGCTCAATTGGTAAAAAGCTGTTAATGTTGTGAACTGAGGTGGTTCGCTTGCAGCTTTTCCGGCGGTGTCTTTTGTGAATCAAACTCTCTGTCCATTCTCCAATGTACTGGTAGGTGTTGCACAATTGGTTCGCATTCGTGTATAGGCAAACCGAAAATCCGCCACGCTTCTTCGTCACTGTTGATATATCTTCCTATTTTGTACATGAGGATATCGTCGTTTCTGTTTCGTTGTTCGTTGTCATTAGTTGTTTGCAATACTGCTATGTCAGTGCTGATGTTCACATGTTGTTGTTGTTGTTGTTGTTGTTGTCTTCAGTCCTGGGACTGGTTTGATGCAGCTCTCCATGTTACTCTATCCTGTGCAAGCTTCTTCATCTCCCAATACTTACTGCAACTTATATCCTTCTGAATCTGCTTAGTGTATTCATCTCATGGTCTCCATCTACGATTTTTACCCTCCACGCTGCCCTCCAATGCTAAATTTGTGATCCCTTAGAACATGTCCTACCAACCGGTCCCTTCTTCTTGTCAAGTTGTGCCACAAACTTCTCTTCTCCCCAATTCTATTCAGTACCTCCGCATTAGTTATGTGATCTACCCATCTAATCTTCAGCATTCTTCTGTAGCACCACATTTCGAAAGCTTCTATTCTCTTCTTGTCCAAACTATTTATCGTCCATGTTTCACTACCATACATGGCTACACTCCATACAAATACTTTCAGAAACGGCTTCCTGATACTTAAATCTATACTTGATGTTAACAAATTTCTCTTCTTCAGAAACGCTTTCCTTGCCATTGCCAGTCTACATTTTATATCCTCTCTACTTCGACCATCATCAGTTATTTTGCTCCCCAAATAGCAAAACTCCTTTACTACTTTAAGTGTCTCATTCCCTAATCTAATTCCCTCAGCATCGCCCGACTTTATTCGACTACATTCCAATATCCTCGTTTTGCTTTTGTTGATGTTCATCTTATATCCTCCTTTCAAGACACTGTCCATTCCGTTCAACTGCTCTTCCAAGTCCTTTGCTGTCTCTGACAGAATTACAATGTCATCGGCGAACCTCAACGTTTTTATTTCTTCTCCATGGACTTAAATACCTACTCCGAATTTTTCTTTTGTTTCCTGTACAGCTTGCTCAATATACAGATTGAATAACATCGGGGATAGGCTACAACCCTGTCTCACTTCCTTCCCAACTACTGCTTCCATTTCATACCCCTCGACTCTTATAACTGCCATCTGCTTTCTGTACAAATTGTAAATTGCCTTTCGCTCCCTGTATTTTACCCCTGCCACCTTCAGAATTTGAAAGAGAGTATTCCAGTCAACATTGTCAAAAGCTTTCTCTAAGTCTACAAATGCTAGAAACGTAGGTTTGCCTTTTCTTAATCCAGCTTCTAAGATAAGTCGTAGGGTCAGTATTGCCTCACTTGTTCCAACATTTCCAAGGAATCCAAACTGATCTTCGCCGAGGTCGGCTTCTACCAGTTTTTCCATTCGTCTGTAAAGAATTCGCGTTAGTATTGTGCAGCCATGACTTATTAAACTGATAGTTCGGTAATTTTCACATCTGTCAACACCTGCTTTCTTTGGGATTGGAATTATTATATTCTTCTTTAAGTCTGAGGGTATTTCGCCCGTCTCATACATCTTGCTCACCAGATGGTAGAGCTTTGTCATGACTGGTTCTCCCCAGGCCGTCAGTAGTACCAATGGAATGTTGTCTACTCCCGGGTCCTTGTTCGACTCAGGTCTTTCAGTGCTCTGTTAAACTCTTCACGCAGTATCGTATCTCCCATTTCATCTTCATCTACATCCTCTTCCATTTCCATAATATTGTCCTAAAATACATCGCCCTTGTATAGGCCCTCCATATACTCCTTCCACCTTTCTGCTTTCCCTTCTTTGCTTAGAACTGGGTTTCCATCTGAGTTCTTGATATTCATACAAGTGGCTTCTTTTCTCCAAAGATCTCTTTAATTTTCCTGCAGGCAGTATCTATCTTACCCCTTGTGAGATAAGCCTCTACATCCTTACATTTGCCCTCTAGCCATCCCTGCTTAGGCATTTTGCACTTCCTGTCGATCTCATTTTTGAGACGTTTGTATTCCCTTTTGCCTGCTTCATTTACTGCGTTTTTATATTTTCTCCTTTCATCAATTAAATTAAATATTTCTTCTGTTACCCAAGGATTTCTACTAGCCCTCGTCTTTTTACCTACTTGATCCTCTGCTGCCTTCACTACTTCATCCCTCAGAGCTACCCATTCTTCTTCTACTGTATTTCGTTCCCCCATTCCTGTCAATTGTTCCCTTATGCTCTCCCTGAAAATCTGTACAACCTCTTGTTTAGTCAGTTTATCCAGGTCCCATCTCCTTAAATTCCCAGCTTTTTGCAGTTTCTTCAGTTTTAATCTACAGTTGATAACCAATATATTGTGATCCGAGTCCACATCTGCCCCTGGAAATGTCTTACAATTTAAAACTTGGTTCCTAAATCTCTGTCTTACCATTATATAATCTATCTGATATCTTCTAGTATCTCCAGGATTCTTCCATGTATACAACCTTCTTTTATGATTCTTGAACCAAGTGTTAGCTATGATTAAGTTATGCTCTGTGCATTGCTCACATATATACAAAAATACTTGATGGAGTTCACTGAACTGTGGTATTATTATGTGAGCTTGAAACATTTTGGAAAGTACACACACCAAAAAAAGATTTGCACCGATTCCCAGAACTGAAGATAGACACAGACACATTCCCTTTGACTGTTGAGGGATGTCACTAAACCGGCCCAGAGATGTAAACAACCATGCATGAGGAGCGCCTATTAGACGGAGGGGATCCGACAACCCATCAGTTACAGTCATTCCACTAGGAAGGAGGTACATGTCTCTTGTCTGTAGTTCAGCCATGCCTAGACGGTCAATACGCGGTTCGATCGCGTCCGCATTGTTACTTTGTGCCGGGAAGGGCTCTCAACGAGGGAAATGTACAAGTGTCTCGGAGTGAACCAAAGCGATGTTGTTCGGACGTGGAGAAGATACAGAGAGACAGGAACTGTCGATGACATGCCTCGCTCAGGCCGCCCAAGGGCTAATACTGCAGTACATGACCGTTATATACGGATTATGGCTCGGAGGAAAGCTGACAGCAACGCCATCATGTTGAATAATGCTTTCCGTGCAGCCACAGGACGTCGTGTTATGACTCAAACTGTGCGCAATAGGCTTCTTGATGCGGAACTTCACACCCATGACGAGGTCCATCTTTGCAACCACGACACCATTCAGTGCGGTACAGATGGGCCCAACAACATGCCGAATGGACCGCTCAGGATTGGCATCACGTTTTCGTCACCGATGAATGTCGCATATGCCTTCAACCAGACAATCGTCGGAGACGTGTTTGGAGGCAACCCGGTCGGGCTGAACGACTTAGACACACTGCCCAGCGAGTGCAGCAAGGTGGAGGTTCCCTTTTGTTTTGGTATGGCGTTATGTGGGACCGACGTACGTCGCTGGTGGTCATGGAAGGCGCCGTAACGGCTGTACGATACGTGAATTCTATCCTCCGACCAACAGTGCAACCATATCGGCAGTATATTGCCGAGGCATTCGTCTTCATGGTCAACAATTTACGCCCCCATCGTGCACATTTATGAATGATTTCCTTCAGGATAACGACATCGCTCTGCTAGAGTGGCCAGTATGTTCTCCAGACATGCAGCTTATCGAACATGATTGGGCTAGATGAAAAGGGCTGTTTATGGACGACGTGACCCACAAACCACTCTGAGGGATCTGAGCCGAATCGCGTTGAGGAGTGGGACAATCTGGAACAACAGTGCCTTGATGAACTTGTGGATTGTACGCCACGACGAATACAGGCATGCATCAATGCCAGAGGACGTGCTACTGGGTATTAGAGGTACCGGTGTGTACAGCAGTCTGGACCACCACATCAGAAGATCTTGTTGTATGGTGGTGCAACATGCAATGTGTGGTTTTCATGAGCTATAAAAAGGGCGGAAATGATGTTTATGTGGATCCCTATTGAATTTTCTTTACAGGCTCCGAAACTCTCGGAACCGAGGTGATGTAAAACTTTTTTTTTATGTGTGTAGTATGGTACCGCCCATTGATTATCTATTTCCAGTTCGTCGCTGCCTTGTATTAGTAATTTTGCTGTGAAGCCACGGTTTTTAGTTGATCGTCTTCTATATTTCGGAGAGCCATCAACTCCAGTTTCTGTGTCGTCCAAGTGTGGTCTTGGGTATTTTTTTGCACTTTTTCACCACTCATACATGGCGTATTAAGGTTTAACGGCCCACATGGCACGTGAATGACGTTTCTCAATGCTCTGTCGTACAGTTCTCAATCTTCTTGTGGGAAATTCAGCTTCGACGACTTTGTCGATATCTGTGGGATGAATTCTGTCATGTAGCTATAAGAGACTGTGTTAGTGAAGTAATTCGATTGTGTACCCCCAGCATCTAATGATTCCAAGATGTGGCATTTTGTGATGACTTCAATAAAAATGGTTCAGATGGCTCTGAGCACTATGGGACTCAACTGCTGAGGTCATTAGTCCCCTAGAACTTAGAACTAGTTAAACCTAACTAACCTAAGGACATCACAAACATCCATGCCCGAGGCAGGATTCGAACCTGCGACCGTAGCGGTCTTGCGGTTCCAGACTGCAGCGCCTTTAACCGCACGGCCACTTCGGCCGGCCTGACTTCAATAAATCTCATTTGTTTTTATCGGAAATCTCGGAGTATTAAGTCGCATCGATGCATGGGGCTTGTCCATAGTAGTTAGGTAATGGCAGTGCTGGCGCATTTTATTAATGTGAGTTGCATACATTCAGGGGCTAACGTGATTGATTTCTGACCCTTTCCCGCACTCCTTAACCTATTTTTCAGCTAATTGGTTTATGACCCCCTAAGGATTAATTCATTACCCCCTGGGAATAATCCATCCTTCTGAGAAACCCCTCAGCCCTTCCCCTCGCCCTCCTCCACCCCTATTCCTCTGGGACATCCCCAAACCATGACGCCCCTTCACCAATAAAATCACAATGTCGAAATAAAATTAATTGACTAATTAATTAAATCGATCAATTAATAAACCTCTCCCCCTCTGGAAAATCCCCCAGCTATCCTCTCCCATTCACCTCTCCATCTCCCCTCCCCTGTTTGTAAATTATGTATAAAAGACTCAATCTGTGCTGCAGAGGAAGGATCTCACGGTACAAAAATTAAGTAAATATCAATTGCATAGTAGAATATACTGTTGATTTAAAAAAATTCTGTGAGTTCAATCTCTTCATTTGGTGGGAAAAGCTCACATCCAGAAACGCCATGCCATAATCACATAATTAGTTTGCTACCAACTGAAATGTGTTGTTGGGAAATTTTTGTGTTTGTGCTCAGCTTGACATGTAGGGAATGACTGAGATAGTGCACAGTGCCACCAGCAGAGGTCATGCAGCCCCCCATCTCTCGCCCCCTCCCTTCTCACCCTTCCAGAAAAAAACTGGTGGGAAAAAGAATCAGTCTGTGCTGGAGAGGAAAGATCTCACAATTCGAAATTCAAATCAGTTATTTACTGATGCATACTCCTTATTTAATCAGTTTGTGGGATCATGTCTGCACCGCTCTCTGCCAGTTCCTATTAAGTACCACCTGTAAGCACCAAGGAATGGAATGAACTGCAGTATAGTAGCCGATGTTTGAGGTTTCCCACGTGTCTATATGTCATCAGGGCACTGCCACGGAGGTCAAAAACAGCCAAGTATCCTAATTGCAGATCACAATACTAAATACCACTGACCACAGACTGGATATCAGCCTCCTTTGATCTCGTTGCCTCAAACAAAACACCAAGTCGAGGCATTCTGTTGATCGGGAAATTCCGGAGTCTCTTATAATCTCTGGTATCTCAAGAGGCTACTACTGGTTCTGTGTGTCAACCATCTCCAACATGCAGACAGAGGTTTCCATCTCTCCTCAGAATACTGTGTTCCTATTGGCTCAACTTGGGGAGGAAGGAAGAGCTGATGGAATCTCGATATCAGAAATAGAGCAAAATAGTGCACTTGCACTACCCTATCAAACAAGTTGTCCAACAATTTACAGGAGTCAAATAGATCGCTTAAAACAGTCACCACCATCTTATGATGATCCTTCTTTGTAGCAAAAACAAATTTTCAACGTCTCAGTATCACATGCAAATATTATGCAAATTAATTAATTAAATTTGAACCACAAGTAGATCATATGCTAAATATATCTGTGTCTTGTACGCATCGACATTTGAAGAGACAAGTACCCTCCTCCACACTATCGTTTCCACTAAACATATTTGGTGAAAAAGTCTAACCAATCACAAACACGCCAGGAGAGACATCACTTCACCTGATGGCCACTGGTCAGGAGAGACCCGTACATGTATCAGCCAAGCCCTGCCAAGAGTTCCGAGAGACTGTCGTCAAGAAGTCAACCAGTCAATTTACATAGGGGAATAATGGTCCAGCAAAAACACCTGACATACGAAATCCTCTCACGCAAAAAAAGGACGTCCTCCTCTGTCCCTGCTCATCCAACACAGAGGTCAGTTTGCTAGACCCCGCTGCCTCAAGCAAGAGCGGACAGGTCAAGGTGGGAGCATTCATTGTACCTAATTGCTCGTCACAGGCAAAGATAATCTGCGACTTTCCATCACCAAATCCTCATGACCACTCCTGTCGCTGGCCACAGCACACTGCAACTCATGCAGCAGCTGCTTGGATGCATACAGTATGTCTAACCAATTCCATCCCGACGTAGACACCCCCCCTTTCCCAGTTTAAAAAATCCATTTTACCCAATCTGAAACAGGTATGTTGTTGAACATGCACCTGGAATTTCTCATACAAAATGTAGATTTATCCCTTTTATATGCGTTATTTTCGAAGGTAGAAGGAATCAGAGCATACAGGCTTTTTACGTCGCTGAAGTATCGTTACTTTTGAAAATCCTGTAACAGTGTGGCAGAGCCTATATTTCTTCTGAGTATTGTCTCATCTGGGGAAAAAAATCTGCTCTAATAAGGTTAATATCTTTTGCATCTTGAATCACATGACTAGAATATTAAACTCATTTTGGGCTCATGATGGAGAGCTAAGATCTATCTCTGTCACAGGATGCCTCCTCACTTTTGAACTCTCTTAAAGTATGTATAGAGTGCATGTCTGGACATGAGCTGCTATTTTTTTATTTAAAACCCAAATATTGTTCGGTTTCAGTCACAGACAATCTTCATGGATTGGGGTTAAAACAGTTTAAGCCACAACATCACAGCTGTCATTATTTACATAATGGCCACATCTGAAATGTAGAGCATGTCATGAATTCCAGTATTAAGGAACAGAACGCTTCGCAAAATATGACGTCATTGAGGTAACAGCACAGAGAAGTTTATACTACGTTTCACTTTATAAATTCGATAATACATCTGATTTTATTACGATGGTCATCTCTCCATGTGTGGGCGGGAGATTTAAATTTCGTTAAAAATACCACCGCAATGAATAAACGCTCGAACTACTGAATAATAGACGTGATACCCTAGCCCTCAATTCCACCGGCCAGGCAGCACGTCATTGTTATCAAATTGATAGGCTAATTAATTAAATTTGATCATGAGAGTCACGTTTTGTGGCGAGTAATTCTTTTCCGCAATCGGATTACACTTGCCAGGTAACTCAAGTGGGAATCCCTGGAGGGAAGACTCTTTTCGATGAATACTACTGAGGACCGACATTTGAAGCTGACTGCAAAAGATTCTACCGCCACTAACATTCGTTTCGCTTAAGGACTGGGAAGACCAGATAAAAGAAATTTGCGCTCATAAGGAAACATACACGTAGTCTTTTTCTCTTCCTCTATCTGCGAGTGGAAAAAGGAAGTTAACGACTAATAGTGCTCTGCCACACACTCTACAACGGCTTGTGAAGTAAGCATAAAGATGTAAATATAAATTTAGTCTGATTATTAAGATGTCAGTCTATTAATTTGTACTTACACAAAAACTATGGAAGAATGTTGTCTCTTACTTACTGTGAAAACGAAAGTTAGAACTTCTGCTGCTGATTGCCTGTCAGTAACAATCTTCATATTAGTTTCTAACTTTCTCACTGCAGTCACTTTGCGAGACGATTGTGAGAGGTTTTAATATGTTTGCCCAGAGCACCTAGAAGTAGCTGCGTAGAGCTCACCTCTCAATGCCCCTTTCATCAGTATGGCGTACTTACTGTAGTCTCACGAACCTTCCAGTCTTCGATCCATAGCACTTGAATCCACTTCATTTCCATGAGTATGAGATATCCCACGCCGAGTCACCGACGCCTGCTAATCCTCTCGAAAGCCCATCACGTTCTGACAGCACTGTTCCATTAGTTAGAAGGCTTACAGACAGAAGCTATAACAATGAGAAATATGGAACAGTAACGTACAAGAGGAAATTCACTACCATGCAGAGCATACACGGACTGTACAAAAAAATTAAGAAGCATAACACCTACAGTTCATCGATATCGAATGACTGTCTATAAATTTCACACTGTACATGTCATCATCTACTTTATCGTGTTACTAAGATTTCCGCGCTAGAAATACGACAGTGTAATGGTTTCCGAGTCTTTGTTGACATCACAGCGTCTCTCACTGTCTTTCTCTCCACGTTACATTTGTAACATCAAATGGATTAAAATTATGAACTATAAAATCTTCACAAACGTCATTTGGTAGAGAACTCAAGATGATTTTAACACATCGCTCACTTCCGATGTATCAGAAACAAATACCATTTGCTTGTTGACGCCGACCACATGTGGTGACCCCACTAAATATACGTGTATCGGTCCACTGGAGCATTTGACCAGTGATCAAAGTCACTTACGTGGACCTGTGCATGGGTCTGTCGCCTGTACTGGAGGAAGACCATATCGACTATCAGCCAAAATGAAAGGATATTTTTGCTTTGTTTCACAAGCGGTTTGATACATTATTTTTGCTGTAACACGTCAAAGCAGTGTATGACTACAGCCCTGTACACAGCAAATCATTTTGTTTTTCTACCTTGACTTCGAGGTCTGTGTCCAGTGCTAAACTGACATTAACCCATTTAGATACAGTAGCTCTTACAGAAAGCTGACATCACTTGGTGTAAACCGTGCTGCTCCCACAACACAAAGGGTGGTTGAAATAGAGAACAGACAAAGTGTTTCTTATTGACAAAACGTGGAAGGCATCACAACATGTGGAAATGTGGAGCATTTCGAAACAGCTGTCTGATGGTGATGACCTTCCATCTTCCACAGTGATGGGGTAGCAGAGTCTCAGTGTTCTGTTTCAGAGAGACCAAGAGCATTGATTCATCATATTGCAGCCATGCACGTAATTACTGTTTCGATGCTGGCCATCCCCAAAAGGTGTTGCTTCCACCAAGACTCTGGCCATATCAAAAAATGGGTGTCAGGCAGTTATCATGCGGTAATAAAAAACGTACCAGTGAATGGATTGGGTAGAAAAAACACTTTCAATATGGGATAATCTACTTAATAAGCATCACAGATGAGAGTCCGATCAATTTTAGCAGTTTTACCAGTTTTTCCGTAATTTTAGTGCCAACTAATGACGTGACATGGCATTTAGGGATGTTTGTTACGTTTCCAACATATTTCTAGCACCTTAATCAAAGTGCAGAATTTAAGATTATGATTGGCTGTCTTTTCCTATATGGATGGGAGTCACAGAATATTCCTCGCATTCATAGTGTAAAGTTAGAGAATGAAGATCTCCTTGCATTGTCTTCGACCAACCCTCCCTGCAGCACTGTCGCCGATTAAATTTGCAGTTGACCAGAAGTAGGAGGGTACTATGTCCACTACAATCCATGTCTCTTGAAGGAACAGAGTGGGCTGAGTCCATAACTGCAGTTCAGGGAAGACTGTTCTACACTAAACTTGCTCACAGCACTCTTCAAAGTGCATAAGATCTCTCAAGAAGCCTGCCTGTCGAGGACATTAGCACCCCTTACTGGTGTATAGTAGATATCACAGTGTTGTGAGGATGTAATTAACTGTTAAGAAGAAAAATGTGGTTTACACTTGATGGAGCTTCGGAAAGATGGGGTCTGAAGCATTTTACTTAAATCAAACGTGCTATGAATTGTGAAGTATTGTTTTAGTGTCTGGTTCAGTACCAAGGAGGTATTGGCAAGACAGAAATGAGCGTAGAGCATTAACATATACACTCCTAAAGCTACATGGTTCTGCACATCGACACGCTATAATGTTACAGAAATGTGGTTTGCGAAATATTAGTAGTGCAGAATGCAACATTCTTAATACACGAATGCAGGACATATATGTCCAACATCTGACACATATCCATCGTACAAGTTTTCTATCCCACTCACTATGACAGCAATCTTTAAAACGATAGTACTACTTCCTTATACAATAGAGAAAATCACGCATTCTTCATGATATGTGCAAAGTGTAGTTTTCCGGAAGTGTGTGGCACTCAGTGCTCACATCCGATTACGCTTCAGATATCATGCTACATTTACATTTGTCCTATAACATGATCACCAGCAATCGAAAATGCATCTTATGAGGAAACCGAAAAATGCAGAGCAACGGTGTCTGACTTGTGAAGTTACATGCCATGCAGCACTAATTCTGTAAACAGGACAACTGTCAAGCAAACGTACACCCACAGGCTTTGCAGTACCTCATAAACCTCATAAACCTCTGTCAGTGATTTAGAAAAGGAGTTCGAAACATTTCACATAAATCACTTATGCTAACAAGTCTGAAGCGTTGTTCCAGTATATTTTTGCCTTAGCAAGAAGGTATCGGAAATGGAGAAATGATCATGGAACATAAACACACTCCAATGGCTACACGGTTCTGCGCTTAAACACGCTATAACGTTAGATCAGTGCTGTTTCCAACCCATTAGTCAAGTGAAATGCAACGCTGTTAATACTCCAATGTAAGAAATACATTTCCAGTGCAAGACATACTTTCTCAGTGCAAGTTTCTCTCCAATAAGCTATGATGACAGACTGTCAGTTCATAAAACAACTATCTTGCACCCCAAAGTAAACGTCGATTCTTTCTAACACAAGCACATCACATGTTTTTGAAGGGTATGACGCCTGCTCTTTAAAAATTTCAAGCCTGATTACGGTTCAGAAATTGTGATGTGTTCATAACTTTCATATAAATGATCACCAGGAGTCGAAGATGCACACAAAGAAACTGTAGCATGTTATGAGGATATAAACAGCAAGATCAGCAGCCAGAGGGGATGTAACAGTCTTATCGCAATCGACCACCCACCGTGGTAACCTTTCTCCTGCACACAGAAGTCATGGTCTGATGTTAGGTTGTAGTGCTCATGCACAGGATAATATGGCTATTTCGCCTTGACCCCAGGTCTCTAGAATGCTTCCTCTTAACACTATTAACGTGTGTTATGTATAGCATGAGCCCACTTTGCTCTAGAACACACAATTTTATTGAGTTTGGTCACCACTCATTCCATAACAGTTTTTCTATGACTTTATGTGTTCTCAGTCAGTTTCTGTAATTTTTCTAGGTTTTCACGATTTTACGTATTTCATCGTGTTTTCCCCAATTTTATGCATTTCACATCAATTTTCCTCGAATTTTACCAATTTTATGTCACTTTTAAAGTAGTTTTGACAGTTTTCGATATGTTTTTGGTCACATTGCTGACATATGCTTGAGTTGTTTGATCTTCTAGAATATTCGCGCGTCTTATACACTAACCTACCAAAAAATCCTAAAACTTCCTTCTTCCCAATGATCCACATTACGGCAAGAAAGGAAGAATGAATCGATTGTTGATGTTAATAACGATTATCCTCCTTTACCTCCTCTGCATTACTGCAGATGACGTGTCACTGAGCACATTTGTTCTGTGCATGCAGTACACGTGAGACGCCTAGTTGTTTCATCTGCACTGTGTGGAATTCGAAGGTTTTGTTATAGTTCACTAGCCTGCTGTCTTCAAGTTGATGTCCCCGGCGCAGAAAACAGCACGCAGGTCGTAGGTTCTGTATCTTGAGGCTGAAACTGACTTTCAGCGAGGTTCTGTTCTGAAATAATGTATCACTTCTTTGGGATGCCACTCGCTTATTTTAATACAACCACACGATAAGACTACATGATCTTAATACACACCTTCTGATACAGCAAAGTACATGATCAAACACAATGTTTACGAAAATGTATCATTACACTATTTGTGGCACGTGTCTGTGCCTCATTACTATCGGAGTGATTCTTTTAAAATTGAATATTGGCAAACACATCCTGCCATAGACAACATGACTGTACATATCGACTGCCTAATCCAGAGTGACGAACAGCCCGAAACACTTCGCGCGCCATATCAGAAAAGGGTGACCCGAACGCTTCCGAAGTGCTTCGTTTGCAATTTCTTCAGTCTTTTGCTTTTGATTTAAATTATTTTTAATAATTCTAAAATGACTTATTGATAGTCAGCTGTTGAGAGATATTTCTATTAGAAAGTGAAGTCATTCCAATGAGTAGTTTAACTGATAATAATAACTATACTTAAACGTTTTGGCGCCCTTGCTCCGAACACGGCAGCCAATCACAGAGCAGTAGCATTATGCAGGCGGTCTTTCTCACGGGAATGGTACCGAATCTAGCACCTGTCACAGGTACCTCACACCACATTTCATCATCTCTATACTTCTTGCATCTCCACTGCTCTGGGAACAGTTTCTTGGAGCCTAATATGATGGCTGTCTAAGCCAGAAATATTACAACATGCATGTTTTTTGGAGAGGATGAGCATGAAACGTGAAGTCACAATCCCTTCGTACGTATGCAGATAATGGATGTATTGGAAACTAGAAGTCTGGAAAACATTCCGTGTACTGACCCAAGTCATTTAAGAACCTGTCTGCAGACTCGTGTAGTGCTGCACTTGATGAAAACTCAAAGTCTGGAAACAGTTCTACATGTTCATTGGCCTTCCACTGTATCTGCAGGAATCTGCAACGAGTTCACATGTGTACAGGGTTGATTTCTGTTATGGCTCGTATTTTTTTCCATAAATGTATGTTGTTGTTGCTTACCAGATGCGCTTCGTTATTTCTGTTTATACCTTCCAACTCTGATACTTATGCACAACCCTGTCAGGACATCTACAAACTATAGTTTTCGAGTATTTATTTTTATTACCCCAGTAATAAGTTATTCGTTAGTTGACAGTGTGTCAACTGCATGTAGTATCTTGGGCCATTAGGGCTTCCCCTCTCTCTCTGTACCTACAGAGTGCATCTTCCTGGCAGCAGCATTGATAGACGAATGGTTAGCAAGTTATGTGTCCGAACTGCAACCATCCACCACTAACAACTTTAAGCACATACATATAGAGACTCTGCATGCATATTACCAACAGCGAATTCTCGATTTCAGCCACTTATACGTTATTTTCGACAGTGCTACAGCCCTGCAAATAGCGTAATACTCTTCACAAAATGGTTCTGCATTGTGTGTAAGAGTACTTAAATTATCCTGCTAAAGAGCATAATATCTTAGATGTACTTTATATTACTATTATTTGTAACAACACTGTCTACATTCCCCAGAAATAACAACCATCCAAGGCATCCTGCTGCAAATATGATACCTCATTTTATACTCTAAAGACAGAACTCTAAGACAGAGCAATACATTAGTCCAAATGCATCCAACCACATATTCAACAATAGCAGTGCATTTGCTCTATTTCCCTTATGCCCTGTCTGTGCATGTATCGTGGGTAGCTGCCATAAAACTGACCAAGTCTTCCCACTGGCTGATCCACCTTCAGATATACAGGGTGTTACATAAAGGTACGGCCAAACTTTCAGGAAACATTCCTCACACACAAAGAAAGAAAATATGTTATGTGGACATGTGTCCGGAAATGCTTACTTTCCATGTTAGAGCTCATTTTATTACTTCTCTTCAAATCACATTAATCATGGAATGGAAACACACAGCAACAGAACGTACCAGCGTGACTTCGAACACTTTGTTACAGGAAATGTACAAAATGTCCTCCGTTAGTGAGGATACATGCATCCACCCTCCGTCGCATGGAATCCCTGAGGCGCTGATGCAGCCCTGGAGAATGACGTATTGTATCACAGCCGTCCACAATACGACCATGAAGAGTCTCTACATTTGGTACCGGGGTTGCGTAGACAAGAGCTTTCAAATGCCCCCATAAATGAAAGTCACGAGGTTTGAGGTCAGGAGAGCGTGGAGACCATGGAATTGGTCCGCCTCTACCAATCCATCGCTCACCGAATCTGTTGTTGAGAAGCGTACGAACACTTCGACTGAAATGTGCAAGATCTCCATCGTGCATGAACCACATGTTGTGTCGTACTTGTGAAGACACATGTTCTAGCAGCACAGGTAGAGTATGCCGTATGAAATCATGATAACGTGCTCCATTGAGCGTAGGTGGAAGAACATGGGGCCCAATCAAGACATCACCAACAATGCCTGCCCAAACGTTCACAGAAAATCTGTATTGATGACGTGATTGCACAATTGCGTGCGGATTCTCGTCAGCCCACACATGTTGATTGTGAAAATTTGCAATTTGATTACGTTGGAATGAAACCTCAACCGTAAAGAGAAAATTTGCATTGTTGGATGAACCATTCGCAGAAGTGTACCCGTGGAGGCCAATCAGCTGCTGATAGTGCCTGCACACGCTGTACATGGTACGGAAACAACTGGTTCTCCCGTAGCACTCTCCATACAGTGATGTGGTCAACGTTACCTTGTACAGCAGCAACTTCTCTGACGCTGACATTAGGGTTATCGTCAACTGCACGAAACCACAGAAAGCTATTGCGCAAATTATATCACCTCACAGGGGACTGTACGTTGACGATGGTTATTGGTAGTCTTCTGCAGAATCGAAGATTTTATGTCTCTCAAAATGGTAAGAACTGTGGATGGCGACTGCAGAAGAATGGCTTACCACAAGGAAGTGTACTTTCTCCCACCCTTTATAATGTGTACACTAATGACCAACCTATACCTCAAGATGCAAGACTGTTCGTATATGCTGATGACACAGCTATGGTGGTCCAGGGGTCCAATTTTCATGCAACATTGGAAATCTCTCTAGAGCGCTTGAAGAACTGGCTCAGTACTACGACGCCAATCACCTCAAGCCAAACCCTGACAAAACCCAAGTATGTGCTTTTCATCTGCGCAATAGAGATGCTGGAGTTGAGCTCGACGTTACATGGCAAGGTAAGAAGCTAAAGCACTGTCCAACACCTAAATACCTTGGGGTTGTACTTGACAGAACGCTTTCCTTCAAACGGCATTGCCAAAACACCAAGGCTAAAGTCTGCTCCAGGAATAACATCATCCGCAGGCTGACAAACTACGAATGGGGAGCTCAACCATCATTACTGAGAACATCAGCACTTGCTCTTTGTGTTTCTGCAGCAGAATATGCAGCGCCAGTATGGGAAGCATCTGCACATGTTAAACAGGTTGATGTAAGTGTAAATGAGACAATGCGAATTGTTACAGGCTGTCTCAGACCCACACCAACGGGTAATTTGTACCTACTTGCTGGAATTGCCCCATCCAAGATCAGACGGCAGGTGGCAGCAGACGCTGAGAGAACAAAGAAAGAAACAGATTCTCGACACCCACTAAATGGGCACGTGACTCAGGCTCGGAGGCTTAAGTCTAGAAATAGCTTTACTGCAAGAACCAAGATCCTTGACGGTTCACAGGAAGATAATAGAGTACGTAAATGGGAGAATGCACAAAACGCACTTCAGATATTACCAAAAGAGCAAATGGTACCTGGAAATAAACTTCCCTATACAGTGTGGAGAACACTAAACAGGCTGAGGGCTGGTGTACCCAGATGCAAAACTAATCGTGCAAGTGGGGACTGCTGACTAACGATGACGACGTCCTTTGCGGATGCGGAGAGTTACAAGACGAGGCACATCTGCTCATGTGCCGACTACTGCGAGAGCCCTGCAGTTTTAGTGACCTGCTACAAGCCAACGACAAAGCTGTAGCGGTGGCTAACTATTGGAAAAATAAAATTTGATCTGGACACGGAAAAGTAAAGTAAAGTAACTGCACGAAGAATTGCCTCGTCCATTGCAGGTGTCCTCGTCGTTCTAGGTCTTCCCCAGTCGCGAGTCAGAGGCTGGAATGTTCCGTGCTCTCTAAGACGCTGATCAATTGCTTCGAACGTCTTCCTGTCGGGACACCTTCGTTCTGGAAATCTGTCTCGATACAAACGTACCGCGCCACGGCTATTGCCCCGTGCTAATCCATACATCAAATGGGCATCTGCCGACTCCGCATTTGTAAACGTTGCACTGACTGCAAAACCACGTTCGTGATGAACACTAACCTGTTGATGCTACGTACTGATGTGCTTGATGCTATTACTGTAGAGCAATGAGTCGCATGTCAACACAAGCACCGAAGTCAACATTAGCTTCCTTCAATTGGGCCAACTGGCGGTGAATCGAGGAAGTACAGTACATACTGACGAAACTAAAATGAGCTGTAACATGGAAATTAAGAGTTTCCGGACACATGTCCACATAACATCTTTTCTTTATTTGTGTGTGAGGAATGTTTCCTGAAAGTTTGGCTGTACCTTTTTGTAACACCATGTAGAACACATATCCAGATGCAGTGCATGGTAGATCCACATCCAATCCCTATCCCAGGCATAACACATTGGGGAACCACCTCTAGACACCGTTCCAGATATAATGTGTGGTGGATGCACCTTTGAACCCTATCCCGTATGTATCATATTGTGGATCAGCGTCTGAACATCACTCCGCATATGATGCATGGTGGATCCACACTCAAACATTAGCTCAGGTCTACCCTGAGTCAGGTTTATGGTAACCACCTGTGATATACGCAGAGGCAAACACAAACAGAAAACAGAGCAAATGCATTGCAACTGTAGAATATGCGGCTGCATGCATTTGAGTACAGCACTAGATTATACTGTCCAACTAATGTGTTGTTCTATCTCGTACATAAGACTAACACTCATGAAGGACTGTCTCCCTCCATCCAATGAACATGTAGAACACAAAATAGCGTGACCGGGTTGAACATGTGCCTCCATTATGGATCCTCAGAGTATAAAAGGAGGTGTGATAGTTGCAGCAGGACGCCTTAGATAGTTGTTATTTCTGGGGAATATAAATAAAAAATGGTTGAAATGGCTCTGAGCACTATGGGACTTAACTGCTGAGGTCATCAGTCCCCTAGAACTTAGAACTACTTAAACCTAACTAACCTAAGGACATCACACACATCCATGCCCGAGGAATATAGATAATCTTGTTAAAAATTTTGCTGATATAAATTATATCGAAGATGTTATGCTCTTTATCTGCATGAATTTAAATGTGCTTTCACCCACTGCAGAACCATTTTCTATGAGTATTTCGCTATTTGCGGGGCTGTAGCACTGTCAAAAATAACGTACAAGTGGTTGAAATAGAAACTTCACGATTGGTAATATGCGTGCAGAGTCTCGGTGTGTAGGTGTGTAGAGCTGTAAGCGCTGGACGGTTGCGATTAAGATGCATAACTTGTAAATTGTTCATCTATCAATGACAGTGCTTGGGAGACGCACTCTTTAGGTACAAAGTACATGAAATTACTCCCAGACTTCAAGTTTACAATACATCCATCAAATGCACCGCTTGTTGAGTCTCATATAGGTACAAAGCAACTGTTACTATACTTTTCATTCTCGTCCTATCCAAAACGCATGCATGTCAATCATCGGGAAGAGGGGAAGTCTTAGGATTTTCTATCGCGTTGGTGTGTAAGACGCGCAAATAATCTTGCCGAAAATCAAACACATGGTTATGTCAGCAAAGTGACACTATACATATCGAAAATAGTCGAAAAATTTGAAAACTTACATAAAATCGGTAAAATTCGATGTAAACCTCGTGTATCCACGAAATATTGATGTGAAATACGTAAGATAGGAGGAAATACGTAAAATAGTGAAAATGTAGCAAAATTATGAAGTTGACAGAATATACATAAACTTAGAGAGAAAATACCATACAATGAACAGCGACAGAAGTGAATAAAATTGCGTGTTCTCGAGGGAAGTAGACTGATGCTGCATAAATACAAATTAATAGTGGAAAGAGGAGGCGTTCTAGAGACGTGGTGTCAAGGCGAAACGGCCATATTATCCTGCAAATTAGCACTATCACCTAACCTTGGACCAAGACTTCGGTTTGAAAGAGGAAGGTTACCAGAGGCAGCGGTCGATAACTGTTACATCATCTCTGGCTACTGATCATGATGTTTATTTCCTCGTAACATGTCGCAGTTTCTTTCTATGCATTTCAGCTCCTGACGATCATTTATAGGACAGCTGTGAACATATCATAATTTCTGAACCGTAGTCAGGGTTGAACTTCGTAAACAACAGGCGTCATAGAACTCCAAAAACATGCGTAGTGTCTGTGGTACAAAGAATCGATGTTTTCTTTGGGTTGCAGAGTAGTTGTTTTACAACCTGACAATCTGTCACAGTAGTTTATCGGAGAGAAATTTGCACAGAGAATGTATGTCATGCACTGGAAATACATTCCCTACATTGGAATATTAACAGCGTTGCATTCCACCAGACCGAAGGCCGATTCCCACTACAGCGCAGCAGCGCGGCGTGTGGCAACGGCAGCGGCAAGCGTTTTCCGTTTTGACGCGATGACTCGCGGATTCGGCTTTCCCATTTGGAGGCGGCAAACGCTAGCGGTAGCTAATGACGGACCGCCACTGAGGTATGGGGCGGGACCCACAGAAACGCCGGGTTCGTTTGATTACGCATACCCTGAATGTACATGAAGTAAAGACGAAGTTGGGTGAAGACATACAACTTTTTTCTTTACGATGCAATCTTTCACTTATTTCGTTATTCATGTTTTCTTATTTCATCTTAAACAGATTTCTTGACTACCATTCACGATAGTTTACTATCTCATTTAGAAAACCGAACTCCCAGATCAGAAACTTACTGTTAGTTTCATAACAGCTTTTAGTATTGCAAATTGCAGTACCTAAACGCTGTTTGCTATAATGATAGTACATTACCTGTAATCTGATAGTCATTTATTTGTAATTGAAAATGTCTGACAGTTGATCCTCAATATCTGCTATGTTAAGGGGCTCCGGAAAGGCTCAAAATCATGAAAAGTTCAATTTTTACTTTTTTGCGTTTTCTGAATCTGCAGACTATTGCCTTTTAATAGATATATAATTTATTCAATTCCGAAGACTACAACTATTTTTAAATTTTTTTTGAAATGTGTTCTACATGGGCGTGAACCACTGTGGCGCTGTTAAACTGCTGTCAAATGGTTTTATTATTAACGTCCGTGTTCATCAGGTACATTTTAGTGATGTGAGATAAAGTATGTGTTGTGGCTAACCTGTGATGGTTCAATATATATCGCTGGTGTGATTGTCGATTGTTTCATGTTTATTTACTCTGTCGTTATCTCGAAAATATTCGTAATTAATTCTGTTTCTTGAGTCTCTGTTTTGTTGAAGTATAATAATGAGTAAAAGTAAAGTTATTAGAAATCCTCTGAAGGCTTTTTAGAAAAGGAGAAATGTTGGAAAGCCAAAGGTATGTGTTATTACTGTAAACAATAAAGACGATGAAAATCCCCAACATAGCTTGTGTCCCAAATAAGAAGACAGTTGGTGTAAATATAACAAAGGATTGCTAACTGGTGAAGTGTACACTCATAAGCATAGTCTGCCTCATGCAATAATGGAGGTGATAAAACCTATTTTCAGAGACTTAGCAGCACCTGAACTGTTGAAAAAGTGTATTCACGGAAAAACTCAAAACCCCAATGAAAGTGTAAATAGTGTTATATGGTCGAGAATCCCCAAGACTGTATTTGTTGGAATAGAAACACTTCACTTTGGTGTGTATGATGCTGTTGCGACTTTCAATGATGGCAACATTGTAAGGTGCAAGGTATTTAGAAATATGGGAATGAAGATAGGTTCTAACATGGTACGAGCGATGCTTGCTTTAGACAAGGATCGCCTTCGGGCTGCAGACAGGGCTGTAAAGAGTCTAGAAATACAAGCAAGAGTAAACAGGAGGAGGAACAAGAGGAAGCTGGAGGAGGAGTTTGCAGAGGTTGAAGATAATCCATCCTATGGACCTGGAATGCACTAAAAAGTTAATCCAATCTTTGTCGCTCGATTCCCAAAACTTTTATTTTCTCATACTAATTACATGTTTTCTAAGGATCTTCCAAACATATTTGTTTCAAACTTTCAGTAAATGTTACACAGTACCTTCTGCATAGTTTAACACAGCATTTTTCCAAAAAAACTGTATATTTTTGAATATATAAATAAAAAATTGCAAAAAAATGTTGTGAATTTTCATTACAATTGAAAAAAAAATCATCTTTAATAACTGAACTAAAATTTTGTAAAATCCCTGTGTTAAGTTGTAGCCCATATTCCAATAAATAATCTGTCAAAAGTTCAACTTCCTACCTCAAATACTTTGTGAGGAAAGATGTAATTTATAAGCGTTATTTTAACATTGCAAGTATAAGGCGTTCCGGAGCCCCTTAAGATCATGTATTTCAACTTCTCTGTTAGTGTTAGCTACTGAAACTACCAATCACGTAGTGTCACAAAACTCAGCTCCATCTCTAAACTGCATTTAATATTATCATTACCAACATAGACATAACGGTAACACGCACATCACAGTGATACAAGTTTACATGCCGACCTACAGCATAGGTAATGAAGACATTCAAACAATGTACGATATAAGAGATTATTCAGACAGTTAAGCGAGACAAAAATTTAAAATGTGATGACAGACTTGAATACGTTAGCAGGTAAAGGGGAAGAGAAAATAGTAAGAAAACATAGGCTTGGGGAAGAAATGAAAAAGAGAGGCCACCTGTTAGAATTTTGCACAGAGAATAATGTAATCATCTCCAACACTATGCTTAAGAATCATGAAAGAATAATACATATATGGAACAGAGTTTTCGAAAGCAGATTTTAAATTGTTAGACATTTCCCGGTGCAGACGCATACCGAAGATAATTTATTTGTTACGAGCTGTAGCTTACAACTAAAGAGACAGTAAATGGTAGCAAATCAAGGAGATGGATCCTGAATAAATTAAGGCCCAGAGTTTTTCGATAATCTTAAAAGGTACCCTACGGCAACGACTAACTGAAACAGGGGAAGCAATCCACTACAACACAAATGGATATCATTGAGAGAAGAAGTGGTGAATACAGCAGAGGATATAAATGGAAAAAAAAGTTGCTGTAGAGGTTCCTAGATAAACCACGATACATTGAGTTTCATTGACAACTGGGGAAAATATAAAAATGCCGCAAATAAAGTGGGTAATTGGAAACAGAGATATCTAAAACTGCGTTGATAGAGAGTCCAAAATCGCAAAAGCGTTTTTACACTTGTAAAATCTAGGTGCAGGTATTAAATAAGAAAGAAGAAAGAAAACTTTCCTCTAAGGAGAAGCAGCTGTCAGGAGCTCATTTGGGAAGCCATAACTAAGCAAATAAGAGTAAGATTAAAGGTGGAAGGAATAAGTAGAAATGAGAGGGGGAAGGGCTATACAAATTAACTTGGGCACAATGTTAGATTCCTGTAAAATGTCTGAACACGCACGGCAGTACTGATCCTACCACTTAGCTAAGTAGACAGACTGAAGAAAGGCAAACCTGTGTTTATAGCATGTATATATTTAGAGAAAGGTTTTGACAATCTTAACAGAAAGACACTCATTGAAGCTCTTGAGGTATCAGCGATAAAACACAGGAACACAAGATTATCTACAACTTGTACAATGACCAAATTGCAGTTGTAATTCTTCAGTGACTTAAAAGAGAAGCAGTAAATGAGAAGGCAGATTTAGAGAGGATATCAAATGCAGTCCGTCAATAGCAAGAAAAGTGTTTTTGAAAAAGAAAATTTGTTCACATCGAATATAAATTTTAGTGGTTGGATAGTATTTAATACAGGTATTCGCGTGGAGGGTAGCCTTGTATGTAAATGAAACGTGAACGATGAACAGTTCTGTCAAGAAGACAATGGACGCTTTCAAACCGTGGTGATAAAGAAGAAGGCTGACAATTAGATACGAAGATCGTATAACTAAAGAAGAGGTACTGAAAGGCAGGAGGAATAGGAAATTATGGCACAACTTGTCTAAAAGAGAGGTTAGCTGACAGTACATTTATTATGAGGCATCAAGGAATCGTCAGTTTGGTAATAGAGGATAAATTGCAGAGAGAGACCAAGGCTTGACAACGGTAAGTAGATTAGAATGGATGTAGGATGCAGTAGTTACGTAAAGGTGAAGAGGATAGACTACTGTGGAACACTGTATCAAGACAGAGACGAATTGAATTTCCTTTTAATGCAGCCCAACAGCAAGTAATATCACCTTTCATTAGGTAGGTCAGTTGCGTATTTATTGCCAGAATATTTGTTTAATATAGCCTCTAGCACATATACTTGTGATGTATTTGTATATGCATATCTGTTTCTCTCTGCAAACAGCCATAAGTTATGGAAAATTTACAACTGCAGTTTTTTATGTCGACTGTCAGCAAATGATAAAGTTGAATTACTGTTTCACCATTCTATTTGTAGCATTTTCCTTAAGACATGTATTACTTCATGAGACAACACCAATGACTGGCAACGTATTATCCATGACTTTCGAATGCATTGGCAGTTCTCAGACTGTGTAGAAGTCATCGATGGCAAATGAATCGTAATGCAGTTCTACATATGCTGCCATACGTTTTCTCTGCAGTGGAGGCTTTTCCGCTGACTTCAGATATCCTGTGACTATTCTCAGGCATATTAAAAGATGTAATAACGTCGTGTGAAACTATTTTTGATTACCGTTTGTGTCGGAGAAAGCAGATTAATCAAAAAATATAAATATAGTATTTTGGCAACCAAATATCGAATCGGCAATGGGATTCTAATGCCTAAAATGGTAACTGTGAAACCAATTATTATAACTGGTCCTTCATAACTACTTGCAAGACTGAGATCAATGAGACTTTATGGATATTGTAGACAATTCGCATAATATTATACTTGCCGCTTTATGCCAAGGTGTTTGACGCAAAGGTTCCATCAGGAATGTAAAATCTTTCAGTAAAACAAATCGACTTATCAAGGGCTATATATGCTGCCTGTAAAGACTGTTTTAGCGATGCTGGAAAGAGTAATTGGCAATCTGTTATTGTTACTTGTAAGTAAAAAAGTATTCTAAACGTTGAAAATAAATAAAATGTCTGAAGACAAAACGAAATAATTAATAAGTAGTTTGTTTACGTGGCCGTCACCTGCTGCAAGCATAGAAATATTGCTTTTCTAAATGATAAACGCCATTTTCTTGCTGTGATGTATTTTATTTGTTCTAGACACTTTTCGTCTTTTACTTTAAGGCATTTCCAGAGGAATCTTTGCGATATTTTTTTTTTATGAAACACTTCACGTCTTATTATTTTAAGTTAATAAGTGATTACTTACAGTTAATCGAGTATTTGTCTGACATCTGCGTTTCCTCTCATCTGATCGCACTGTAACTTCACTTACGAGACATAAGCACCTTTCACGTTGTCAACATTTTTCTTCACATTATTCATGTTCTTAGCCGTAATTGGTGTGGAGCACAATTATTCTTCTGTCAATCTGTGCGAATATTTTACCATTACTAGTTTCGGATATTGTACCAAAAACTGATTTAAAGTAGTAACTACTGTGTGTTCAATTTATGTCTCTTCTAATTTGCTTTGTTTACTTACATGTTGGCACCCTAACGATGTATATGCTGGAAAAAAAGTCTGTTTATTCTGGTCCCTTTATATATATATATATATATATATATATATATATATATATATATATATATATATATATATATATATGTGTGTGTGTGTGTGTGTGTGTGTGTGTGTGTGTTTAGTTAGGGTGAGTTGAAGAAAGTTGAATGTGGATGTAATGTCTTTCAGAGTGTAGTTGAAAGTTTTCGTGTTCAACTGATTCGACTTGTGGTTTAAATATTTTGTGGAGGGGTCGATGGAAGAGTCAGGACATAGCGGTTAGATGCCAGTATCGTGATAATAATCATCTGTTGAAATATTCACTTTCAGTTTCCTGTAAGTCGCACTGACTAGCCACACATACAGACATAAGGAGAACCAAAATAAACAAACGTTAGTTTTCAGCACATAATTCGATAGGTTGGTAACAAGGACATAAAAAACCAAATACGAACAGATATAGAATGAACACACTGTAGTACGACTTTAAATCATACTTTCCGATAAAAGAATAATAGTACTCCACGCCCATTAGCGCAAAGGAAACGAAAATTGTGAAGAAAAAAAAAATTGAATCATTCTAGATTGCACCGAAGATGCCTTAAAGTAAAAGGCGAAACACGTCTTGAACAAACAAACTATATTGCAGCAGGGAAAAAGCGTTTTTTACTTAGAAAACGTAATAGTCAGTAGCTGTAGATACTCAGCAAATTACTTCTTAAGACATCCCAGCAAATTAGTTTGGGTTTAACTTCTGTGAATCTATATAGAATATAGTAAATGTTAATGTGTCCCATGTAACTTTAATTCTCAGTTCATATGCTATTAAATGCTGGTTAAAGAAGTTTATCGATCCATTGCGAAAAACTATAGGGGCTCTCAAATTATGATAGACGAAAAGTTTTAGCATATATATCATGCGACAAAAGACGTTACTCTCAATGAGCTATCATTTGCATAAAGCAACGTTTCGATATCTTGAACGTTTTATGAAATATGAAGCTGATATAACCATATCATTTGAGGCGAGCATGGCGTAGTATTCGCGCGACCCGCGCGCGGCTACCGTGCGGCCCGCCCGCCGACGTGTCATTCAATATCTCGAGAACCGTTACAGCTGTCATTCTGCTCTCAACTTTGAAAACAATTGATGAGCACAAGGCAAAAATGATGATAGTCACTTTTTTGTAACTTTTCAGGACTACGAATTTTCTGCTCTAGTCTCTCGTATATCATAAACGTTCACTGTATAATTGTCACAACAACATTTTTATTGTTCTATATCTATTTGTTTCGGTAATAAATGTAATACAATAAACACATTTTCTATTTTAAGGTACTTTATTAATTAAAAACTTAAATAGGTACACAAAAAACATGGTAAAAGTGATGGTAGTCATGAAGAACTTGGTAAAATGATGAAAGTCCACTATCTTTCTGTGCTTCTTCAGTGGATCTTTAACCTGTAAACAGATTCTGTTTACTGTTTATTTTATAAGATTTATAATATTCTTGATTTTAACACATTAGGCCCGTATATATTTTATTTTAATACTTTAATTACAACTTATGTTTTGTCAATGAGGAAGTTCTTCAAAGTACTTTTGAGCAGATGGACTGCAATATTGCTTCAGCTGCTTTTGGTCTTGGCACTTTCCAGGTTTTAGTTTAATCAGATCTCTAAATAAGCAAACAAGGGAACCTGCTGGTGGTTTTTGTCATAAAATAGTAACCTACCTACATACATAGCGTATTATGAATTTTACTAATAACCTAACTAAATATCTATTGCAATAACGGCCAAAATATTTCCTGTACTGATAAGTTTTTTTTTTTACTTTCAAGGTTACACTGTTGTTATGAGGTATTATTCTATAACTCATTATAGGTCTATAGACTATTGATATGTGAAAGCAAAGGTAAAGTGTTGAGTCATTTTCTTTTACCTTCACGCAGAATTGGTGGTAAAGAGAAGGACGCATTATCACCAGGGTCTTCTGTCTCTCTTGAAAGCTTGGTAAGTTTGTGTTGTGTTAGGATCGGTGACATCACAAAGTACCCAGTGTATGATGATCTGTGTTCAACTAACCTACAATGGTCTTTTGAAAATTTTATTTCACGAATTGGTCGTGTAGCAAATGGGCATTTCTTGTGATAGTGATTTTCCAAAAAAGCAGTCTATTTTCTAAATAGGTTTTGGTCAGCTTCAATCACTGTGAAAGGCGATGGCTTTACTCTGGCATTCTTTATTTCATTTACCAAATGTTCTGGTATCTCTGTGGGAAATTTG
Source organism: Schistocerca nitens (assembly GCF_023898315.1). Classification (NCBI taxonomy): domain Eukaryota; kingdom Metazoa; phylum Arthropoda; class Insecta; order Orthoptera; family Acrididae; genus Schistocerca; species Schistocerca nitens. Next base: position 583,785,673 of record NC_064618.1, read on the forward strand.
CCGTTTATCAGGGCCATATCTCTATAGCATTCTAGGTAAGAGTGGCCACGAATAGGGAATATGATTGTTATGCAGTCTAGCTTTTTTTAGGATTTGTACCACATAATGACAGAAGTGAAACATGGTGTAGTTCTTGTTCTGTCCGCTACAAGAATCGCAAAATATGTACAAATTTTTGACATTGGACTGTAACATGGTGAAGACATAATAGTGCAACATCGATACTACTTCGTGTGCACCTTTACCTCCTTCTGTTTCTGTGTAAGCAAAAAAAGTTGCATTTCCCCTAGATAGGCTGTGGACATTTAACAAATACAATGACAATTGACAGCGGTAGTAAACGTCATTTGTGGTCAAATTAGGTAAGCCTAAAATTTTTTGAAAATCAATGGTAAGTGCCTGAGTATCCTCCCTTTTCCTTGAAATTTTCTTACATTTTCTCTTTGTGTCATAAGCTTTCCTCAAGTGTAGTTCATTCTCACATTGTTTTGTCTTAATGCTGCTTAAAATATTTGCTTTTTCCTTGTCATCATTAGTCTGTTCAAGGTGGAGGTTTAGAGCTTTCATTTCTGCATGGTACCTGTCGCATGCATTGCAGGTGTCGCTTCTGGGATATCCGAAAGCTATGTTTAACTTGGATACGAATATCTGTCTATAATATTCATATGACACAATCTTACCACTAGGCCTACCTGTCTTGTACAATGTGTACATTTTTTTCAAATTTAAAGCGTCTGGCAAGTATTTTTTTTTTTTTTTTAGTTTTATCAAAACTATAATGGCTTGTACGGCCCTTAAACGATGAAATGTGATCAATGACACTTTGCTTATCTTCTCCTGAGGTCCTACAATGTTTGTGGTCATACTTTCCTTTCTTGTCTGTTGGCGGTTCACCTGTTTCTTTCAGACTCGTTTGAATAGTTTGAACCCTTCTCCCAGTTACACCAAAAATAGACAAAAATGCTTTATAACACACAGGGGTGTCAATAAAATTATCACCATCCTTTATTCTTACTTTATAGGTGTAGCTCTTATCATTAAAACGTGATTCATTTTCAGGGTTTCTTGTTCTGCCATTTTTGACGTCATAAACTTTGATAAACCCAGCCAAGTATGTGGACTGAGCATCATTAGATTCTAAACTATTAAAATGAGAAATTAATCTTTTTCTTTCACCTTCACAAACTCTATCAAAACACTGTAGTCTTTTACATCTGCAGTCGGGCCCAGTTTTGTGAGTACACACTTTAAGTTTTTTCATCACATCTCTTACCCTTCCATGGGATTTTCTCTTCTTTGTGCTAGGTTTACTGACGTTTTCACAATCTTCATCCACACTTGACTCACTTAATTCACTCATTTTCACAGAAACTACTACCAAGACACAAGCCATAAACTTTGGCAACTTTCTAACCACAAATACAAAGTAAACAAAAGAATGAAGACAGCACATTGAACTCCTGATCAAGCAGGTTTTGCCTACCTTATGAAATGACTCTCATCATATATGCCGTAAACACAGATGACATTCATTAGTTTTACCGTGCACAATAAAAATAAAATGGCAAATAACTTAGTAACTGCCAGCATTCTTGCCGTGTAAACCTCCCTACAAATTCGCCCGTATTTCAGCTACAAATTCCTGTCATAACCAGAAAAAGGGAAAAAATTGACTATCATCATTTTTGCCTTGTGCTCTTCAGTTTCGATATGTTGACTAAATTTCATACAGAGTAATGTATTACCTAAAAGGAACTATACGCAAAGACCACGCAATACGTTTTTACCTCTGTGCACTGAATAAAATTTCGTGCAATGGTTTACATAAAAATAATACAGCAAGAAAGTACGACGAATAACGAAGAGAAAATCAGTCCTATATCGAGTGAAGATATCAGGCTGTAAGATGCAGCTTCTGCGAGAGTTCGTATAGCCGGGGGGTTATGTACCTGACGCCATGTTCAACGCATTCTGTAATTGGTGACGCGTACCTGGAGCGCAGCACGCGGCAGCGGTTCGACATGTGCAAGCCGCTGAAGGTGTTTCCATCGCAACCAAGACCCTGTCGCGTGATTCTGACGCGCGGCAGACCTAGTGGGAACCGGACTTAATAGATCGGAAACCGCACCGCTCTAGCATTAGAGTGTATGTAAATGCAGGGCCGTGAAGCCTTTGGAATGTGTTTGTGTTCCACGATCATTTCTCCATTTCCGGTATCATCTTGGCGTGGCCACCAAACGCCAATACTTCAGAACTGTTAGCACAAGTGATTTCCATAAAATGTTTCGAACTCCTTTTCTGCCTCACTGACAGAGGTTTTGTGAGGTAATGCTAAGCCTGTGGGTGTTCATTTACTCGACAATTGTCCTGTTCACAGAGTTTTTAGTGCAGCATGGTGTGTAACGTCGCAAGTCAGACACCACTGTTATGCATTTGTCGACTTCCATATAAGTCCGCTTTCCACTGCTGACGATCATGTTATGCGACTGGTGCGAGTGTAGAATAATATCTGAAGCATAATTGGATGTGAGTACTGGGTGCTATACACTTCTGGAAAGCTGTATTTTGCATGTGCCACAAAGAATCTATATTTTTCTCTGCTATGGAAGGCATTTATTTTATCATCTTAAACAATGTCACTGTAGAGGGGGACTGGAAACTTGTATGGTGGATGTATGTCAGATGTTGGACATATATGTCGTGCTTTAGAGTATTAAGGATGCTCCACTCCCTGTGACAAATATTTCGGATACCATATAGCTGTAACATTGTAGTGTGTTGGTTTGCAGAACCATGTTGTCTTAGGAATGCTTGTGTTTATGTTCTATGATCATTTCTCTTATGTTAATACGTACCTAGTTTTGAACCAGGGAGTAGAAGAATACTTCGCAATTGATAGCTCAGTCGATTTAAGTAAAATGCTTCAAATTCCATTCTTCTGAAGCTCTATCATGCATAAAATACACTTTTCTTCTGCTATATCATCACAACACTCTGATATCTACTATACACCGATAAGGGGTGCTATCTTCTTCGACTTGTTCGCTTCTGGAGAGATTTTATGCACTTCAATGGTTGCTGTGAGTAAGACTGGTATGGAACAGTCTATGCTGAACAGCAGTAATTGACTCAGCCTGCTCTGTTCCTTTATGAGGCATGGAACGTAGTGGGTATAGTAGTCTCCAACTTCTTGTCAGCTGCAAATTTAATCGGCGACAGTGTTACAGGGAGGAGTGATCGAAAGCAAGGCGGGGAGATCTTTCAATCTCCAACCTTATCTTATAAATGCAAGAATAGTCTTTGACTCCCATCCACATAGTGAAAGATGGCCAAAAGTAATCGTAAATTCCACACTACAATCCAAATACTAAGATATGTAGTTAACCTAACTGCATTGGTGTAGGACGCAGTCTGGTATACTTTGGTGTATAGTATGTCCGAGAATTAACCATGAATGGACGTACAGACAGTCATGTATCTACATTTAGAATATAGTATAAGGTACAAAATTGTTAAGGCTTTCGTGGCCACTTGTTAACAAACTGCCTATTGGCTTCTGTCTCGGGTTCTTCGGCCGACGTTCATCTAATGATTTTTCTGACGTTTCGCCAGCACGAGTGGCTGGCATTGTCAAAGCTTCACCCTCCATTGCCGGTGGTGAACTGGAGGCGAGCTCGCGGCCGCAGACTATATGTACCTGGCGCGCCAACGTCCGAGGGCTTCTCCGCGGTCATTTCCGGTGCGGTTCTCCTCTTGCTACCTGCGACGGTCGTTCGCTGCAGTACGGGAAGCCAGGATCCGTTTACCTTAAGGCTTTCCTCTTTCTTGTTGAAACTGTTCGCGTGTTTTTGGATTTCTACAGCTTCTCTGAACAAGCGCGTGTGATAGTGCTTCTCTACAGCCAGAACTTCCGTGTCGGCGAATTTTATTACGTGGTCGGTCTCATTCAGTGCGTGCTCTGCCACGGCCGATTTCTCCACCTGCCCCAACCTGCAATGTCGCTTATGCTCTTTGATCCTGGTGTTAATGGATCGTCCAGTCATTCCGACATAAACTTTTCCGCATGTGCAAGGTATACGGTATATTCCCGACATTGCAAATGGGTCTCTTTTCTCCTTCGCCGATCTAAGACACTCTTTGATCTTCCTTGTCGGTTTGAAAATCGTCTTTACGCCGTGTTTGCGCAATATACGGCCGATTCTGTCCGTCACTCTGGGAATGTGTGGCAGAAAGGCCGTACCCGACATTTCTTTTTCTGGTTCCTTACTTCGCCGAGTGTTTAGCTCTGTTACACTTCTAATGTAATTTGTGGAGTACCCATTGCTCCTCAGAACAGTTTCCAGGTGTTGCATTTCTCGTTTGAGGTGTTGAGGCTCACATATTCGTCCTGCTCTCGTTACGAGCGTACTAATCATGCCTCTTTTCTGGCTCGGGTGGTGGTTTGACAGTTTGTGCAGGTATCGGTCCGTGTGTGTCGGTTTTCGATACACGCTGTGTCCCAGGTTTTCGCCGTCCCTTGTGACCAGCACATCTAGAAATGGCAGTTTCCTGTCCTTTTCTACCTCCATGGTAAATGTTATGTTGGCATGGAGGCTGTTCAAGTGTCTCAGGAATTCACCGAGCTGTTCTTCACCATGGCTCCACACCACGAAAGTATCATCGACGTACCTGTACCACACCTTAGGTTTGCAAGTCGCCGAGTCCAGTGCCTGTGCTTCGAATTGTTCCATGAAGAAGTTGGCCACCACTGGACTGAGAGGACTACCCATGGCGACGCCTTCCCGCTGTTCGTAGAAATCGCCATTCCACGTGAAATAGCTCATGGTGAGACATGCATGGAAGAGCTTTTTGATGTCTTGCGGGAACATGGAACCGATGTGCTCCAGACCGTCGCTGAGTGGCACTTTCGTAAATAACGAAACAACATCAAAACTGACCAGGATGTCGTTTGGCGCAATTTTCAGTTTCTTCAGCTTCTCAATGAAATGTCCTGAGTCCTAAATGTATGTGTCGGTCTTTCCCACGTGTGGCTGGAGCAGAGAGGCCAAGTGTTTCGCCAGTTTATACGTTGGTGAGCCAGGAGCGCTAACGATCGGTCTCAGTGGAACGTTGTTCTTATGGATCTTGGGTAATCCATACAGCCGAGGTGGTAGGGCTTCTGTGTTGCGCAGGTTTCTCTGTATGTCCGCCGGCAGAGAAGACGCCTTGATTAATCGATTCGTATTCCGAGTGATACGCTGCGTCGGATCTGCGCTTAGTTTTCGGTACGTCGTCGGATCTAATAGGTCTCGGATCTTTTGCTCATAATCTTCGGTCTTCATTACGACGGTCGCATTCCCCTTATCGGCAGGCAGTACCAATATACTCTTGTCGGCGTTGAGATTCTTAATGGCTTGTACCTCTTCTTTCTTCAGGTTGCAAGCTGGTGGTTTTGCTCGGCGCAGTATCCTGGCTGTTTCAGTGCGTATTTCCTCTGCCCTTTCACAAGGAAGGGTCCGAATGGCTGCTTCGGTGTTGGCAATGATGTCCTCCATAGGTATAGTTCTCGGGATGATAGCGAAATTCCCTCCTTTTTGAAGGACTGACACTTCCTCTTCGGTCAATTGTCGTTCAGTGAGGTTGACCACTGTGTGTGACATGTCGGGAATCGCCTTGTCGGTCTGCTTCCGGCATCTTTCAAACTTTTTCTTTTGCCGCTCGGTGCAGCGCTCGAGTTCGTTCTGCATGCTCCTGTGAGTGATGCTGTCGATCTTGTCCCAGTCGTCTCGATGCATTCTGCTACTTAGTTGATAGAAAATGTCCAGGAGTTCCTGATCCGTTCTTGCCAAGTCTCTCCGTGTTGTATGTATTCGCTCACGAAGAAAAGCTCGTTCCATTCTGTCGTAGATACGATGTGCTTGAGCGGTGGTGAATAGGCGCTTGCATCTCAAGAACTTCGGTGTAGCACATTCATCTCGGCACCGTGACAGAAAGGCGAGAGAGGACATCAGTCGCGCTTTCTTCTTCCGTCGTTGGTCTAGGCGTCGGTACAATCTGCAAATCTCCTCCCCGTAGAGGCGTAATACAAAATTGTTAAGGCTTTCGTGGCCACTTGTTGACAAACTGCCTATTGGCTTCTGTCTCGGGTTCTTCGGCCGACGTTCATCTAATGATTTTTCTGACGTTCTAAGGTGTGGCACAGGTACGTCGATGATACTTTCGTGGTGTGGAGCCATGGTGAAGAACAGCTCGGTGAATTCCTGAGACACTTGAACAGCCTCCATGCCAACATAACATTTACCATGGAGGTAGAAAAGGACAGGAAACTGCCATTTCTAGATGTGCTGGTCACAAGGGACGGCGAAAACCTGGGACACAGCGTGTATCGAAAACCGACACACACGGACCGATACCTGCACAAACTGTCAAACCACCACCCGAGCCAGAAAAGAGGCATGATTAGTACGCTCGTAACGAGAGCAGGACGAATATGTGAGCCTCAACACCTCAAACGAGAAATGCAACACCTGGAAACTGTTCTGAGGAGCAATGGGTACTCCACAAATTACATTAGAAGTGTAACAGAGCTAAACACTCGGCGAAGTAAGGAACCAGAAAAAGAAATGACGAGTACGGCCTTTCTGCCATACATTCCCAGAGTGACGGACAGAATCGGCCGTATATTGCGCAAACACGGCGTAAAGACGATTTTCAAACCGACAAGGAAGATCAAAGAGTGTCTTAGATCGGCGAAGGAGAAAAGAGACCCACTTGCAATGTCGGGAATATACCGTATACCTTGCACATGCGGAAAAGTTTATGTCGGAATGACTGGACGATCCATTAACACCAGGATCAAAGAGCATAAGCGACATTGCAGGTTGGGGCAGGTGGAGAAATCGGCCGTGGCAGAGCACGCACTGAATGAGACCGACCACGTAATAAAATTCGCCGACACGGAAGTTCTGGCTGTAGAGAAGCACTATCACACGCGCTTGTTCAGAGAAGCTGTAGAAATCCAAAAACACGCGAACAGTTTCAACAAGAAAGAGGAAAGCCTTAAGGTAAACGGATCCTGGCTTCCCGTACTGCAGCGAACGACCGTCGCAGGTAGCAAGAGGAGAACCGCACCGGAAATGACCGCGGAGAAGCCCTCGGACGTTGGCGCGCCAGGTACATATAGTCTGCGGCCGCGAGCTCGCCTCCAGTTCACCACCGGCAATGGAGGGTGAAGCTTTGACAATGCCAGCCACTCGTGCTGGCGAAACGTCAGAAAAATCATTAGATGAACGTCGGCCGAAGAACCCGAGACAGAAGCCAATAGGCTGTTTGTCATAGTATATGGTACTCACAAAGTATCTGAGGAGTGGCTTAGCGATACAGAAAATGGGAAGCATGCTGCTATGTCATTAGATGGTGTTGAAATTACGCAAAACTGGTAAAATTGCTGAAATTGTTCACACTGAGGTGCTTATTACAGTACATCGTCCCATATCGACAGTGTCTTTTCCATCCCATCTGCCGAATGCTATGCTGTTGATTGCCACACAATGATTGACTGATACCACTTGTTTGAGACGGAGAGAGTCTTTGTGGGAATAACGCCTTTCGGGGATGGCCAGCACCATAACAGTGATTGCGTGCATGGCTGCCATTGAGGAGTCATTGCTCTTGGTCTCTTCGAAATGGAATAGCGTGACACTGTGGAAGATGAGATTAAGTGCAGAGCTCATCACTTTTCGGCAGCTTCTTGGAAGTACTCCGCAATGCCACAAACTTTGCTTGTCAATAAGAAACACCATGTCTGTCCTTCATTTCAAGTATCCTGTATGTTGTGGGAGCAGCATAGTTTACACCATGTGATGTCCAGCTTCATGTAAGAACCACTGGATGGAAATCGTTGATGTCGATTTAGCACCTGACACAGATCTCGAAGTCAAGGTTGGAAAACAAAATGATTTGCTGTGCACAGAGTTGTAGTCATACACTGCCTCGATGTGTTACAGCAAAAAAAAAAAAAAAAAAAAAAAAAAAAAAAAAAAAAAAAAAAAAAGAAAAAAAAAACGTATAAAACTTCTTATGAAACAACAGCACAAGTAACCTCTCGTTGTGCCTGACAGTCGGTATGGCGTTCCTCCGGTACAGGCGGCAGAACAATGCACTCCGGTCCGTGGAAGTGACTTTGATCACTGGTCGAGTGCTCCAGTGCACCAATACACTTATATTTAGTGGGGCCACCACATGTGATCAACGTAAACACTCAAATGGTATTTGTTTCTGATACATCGGAAGTGAGATATGTGGTAAAATCATCTTCAGTTCTCTACCAAACGACGTTAGTGAAGATTTTATAGTTCGCAGTTCTAATCCATTTGATGTTACAAATGTAACGAGAAGAGAAAGACAGTGAGAGACGCTGTGCTGTCAACAAAGGCTCGAAAACCATTACACTGTCGTATTTCTAGCGTGGAAATCATAGGAACACGATAAAAGAGATTAGAACATGTACAGAGGGAAATTTATAGACAGAGATGGAAATTTATAGACAGTCATTCGATATCGATGAATTGTAGGTGTTACACTGCTGAATTTGTTTGTACAGTGCATGAATACTCTGCATGGTTGTGAATTTCCTCCTTTACGTTAGTGTGCTATTTTTCTCATTGTGATAGCTCTCTACCTGTCAACCTTCTAACTAATTGAAGAGTTCTGTCGGAGCATGATGGAATTTCGAGAGAATTAGCAGGGGTCTGTGACTGGGCAGGCCTCATCTCTTACTCGTGGCGGTGATGTGTATTCAATTGCTATAAATCGAAGACTGCAACATTCTTGAGAATATGGTTCGTATGTGATATTCTGACGAAAGGGGAGTTAAGAGGTGAGTTCTAAAACACTTCTTCTAAATCTTGTGGGCAAATATATTACAACTTCTCACAATCGTCTCACGAAGTGGCCGCAGTGAGAAAGTTAAGTACTAATATGAAATTTTTACCAAGAGTCGAACAGCAGCAGAAGTTCCATATTTTGCTTTCTCGATAACTAAAAGACAACTTTCTTCTGTGACTTTGTGTGGCTGTAAACGGATGTACTAACATCTTGACAGGTAGACCAAATTTACATTGACATCTATATGCTTACTTTGCAAGCAATCATAGCGTGTGTGGTGGTGCCTACCCTGTAGCAATAATAGTCATTTCTTTTTCTTTTCCACTACCAGATAGAGTAAGGAAAAAACTCGTTATATGCCTCTTTATGAGTACTAATTTCTACTATCTTTTTTTTGCGGTTCTTACGGGAAAAGTATGTTGGTGGCAGTAGAACCGTTCTGTAATCAGCTTCAAATGTCGGTTCTCAACAGTGCTCCTTGAGAAGAACATTTTCTTGCCTTCAGAGACTCGCGTTTGTGCTGCCTGGCAAGTGTAATCAGAGTGTGGAAAAAAATTACTCGCCATGAAAATACTCTCAGTATCAGTTTAATTAATTAGCCGATCAGTTTGATACCAGTGACATGCCGCCTGGTAGTTGGAAGCGAGGACTGGGGTACCATGTATATGATTCGTGTGTTGGAGCGGTAATCAGGTGCTTTTATTTTGTGGCGATACCTTTTAACGGAGTTTTAGTATCCCACCTACACACACACACACACACACAGAGAGAGAGAGAGAGAGAGAGAGAGAGACAGAGATGACCAGCGTAATAAAATTACATGTATTACCGAATTTATAAAGTGATACATAGCATAAACTTGGTATTTAGAACTTCTCCGGCGCTGTTACCTTAAGAGACTTCTATGTGGCGAAACATTTGGTTACTTTTAGAGTTCGAATGTGAGGAGGCATCCTGTGACAGAGGTATATCTTAGCCCTCCATCTCGAGCCAAAAATGAGTTTAATATTCTACTCCTCTTCTCCTGTAATGCAAAATGTAACAGATATTAGGCTGATCAGAACAGGTTTCTTTACTTGATAAGATATATTATACTAAACATGGGCTATGATATAGTATTACAGGATTTTCACAAAAAGTAACAATACCTTAGTGATGTGACAACGCGTATTTGCCCCCAATTTCTTCTTTCTTCGATAATAACTCATATAAAAGGGAGAAACCTACATTTCTCCTGAGAAATTCGAGGTGCATGTTCAACAATGTTCCTATCTCGGATTGGGTAAAGTAGGTTTTGTAAACTATAGATCTTTATTTGGGTGGATTCGGTTAGAACTACTGTATACATCCGAGCAACCGCTGCTGGACGTGCAGTATGCTGTGACCAGCAGCAACAGCAGCAGTGGTCATGAGGAGTTGGCAACAAGAAGTTGCAGATTACCTTAGCCTATAATGGGCGGTTAGGCACAAAGAATGCGTCGACCTGTCTGCTCTCGCCTGCTGCAATTTGTTCTAGCGAGGTGACCAGTGTGCTGGGTGGGCAGTGAGAGTAACAGACGTGTTTGCGGTGTGAGAAGATTCGACATAATAGGTGTTTGAGCTGTACTATTATTCCTCCTATGTAAATTGACTTCTTGACTCCTTGGTGGCAGCCTCTGCTACCTTTGAGGGTTCGATAGGCCCGGTGTGTGGATGCAGGGAATTGGGCAAGCAGGCGCTGGCATGGCCGGTACCTATATGGGCCTCTGCTGACAGGTAGCCTTGAGACGAAGCAGTGTCCCTATTGCTGGCAGTCCGCTCGACTGCAATTCAGTGAACTCCATCAAATATGTCTGTAAGTTTTGTGAAGAAAGGCAGTGACATCGCAGTATTTCAAATAGCCAAAGACGAGAACAACAAAACAGAGACAACGAGCTCCTCTTCTGATATAGTCTTATATAAAGCATCCGTTTTGCTTTTATCTGTGCATACGTATGTACCAGGAATTGTTGGAATAAACTGGTAGTGTTGAGAATGTTTCATTGTCTCTAATCATTAAGGGGCCAACGTAAAGCTCCTTTGAAACTACTTTTTTGTTTGTTTCTGCGCCTATTTCATGTTGGATTTGTTTGATATTAAAATGATATAGTCCTCTCCGTGCAGAAATATTAATGGATTTTAGAGGGAATCTTTTGAATGGTGTGTCTTTGGAGTGTGTTGCAGTCCTTCTCTTCTTCTTTGTACAATTATGTCACGGCTTGCGCCTTGATTGTCCGCAATTACGATGGTGACTTATTTTATCTGAGGTGGATTAAATCGACGTTCGTGTTCTGCAGATGGTCTTGTATTGGCTCTAATTACAATTTTATATTCGTCAGAAATCATTCGGTCGAGTGCTGTTTTGAATATGTAAGTCAGTTGATTGTATTTGTGTAAGACCGTCTATTCATCTTGGACTACTTCTCGTCTCAGTCCACTGATATTTGTGCATCGTTGATCAGTTTCTGTTTCTTCATTTCCGATTAAATACAATTGCAGAAATTTATGGTCTTCATTGGGTAGTGGTAGTCATGATCCCATCTTTTGACAGATTTGTCCTTCAATAGAAAAAAAAGAACATAATCGGCTTCATCTCCATTGGTGTTGATCGAAGTAGCTCCGAAAGAAGTCACTTGGAAACAGTTGTTGTACCCTATTATTTTTGAAGAAAGTGTTTTCATTCTGGAGGTTCCTGGTCATACAATATAAAAATTCTTAGGGAGATGTTTCCAGTGGCGGTAATCGAATTTTTCCCTTCATGGTGTTTCTCTACTGAATTTTTTCGCGTTGCAAAATTGGCAGCTATGTTTATGTTTGTTATTCGTTGGGTCTCATCTTTTGTTTTAATATTGTCTCGAAATTTTTCATTCTTCAGTCCGTTAATTTCGTTGTTCTTCGGTTTCTCTGTTTTTCACGGTGCTCATTGTTGTTCGTCTGTTTCGTTTTTCCGGTGATCTTTTTGTTTTCATGGTTTTGCTTCAAAACTGGCAAGATCTCCTCCTCTTTTACGTTTGGTCATTGTCTAAAATATAAATCAAACCAACTCTTTATTGACAAATATACTAAGTACACTTTACACACTTTTCACAATTTAATTTTGATTATACTCAGTCATTGTATCACTTTGACTATTCACGTTTCACTGTTTGTTTTTATTCACTCGCTGCACTACTTTTTCGGTTCCTCCTTTCGCCACTGAAAAGAAACTGACGTTAAAACGCATAAAAAGTCTTTACCTGTGGGTACCCCTACCTGTGGCTAATTCCATAACCTAGTCCACAAAGTTCCAGATCATTCCACAAAGCCGGCCGGTGTGGCCGAGCGGTTCTAGGCGCTTCAGTCTGGAACCGCGCGACCGCTACTGTTGCAGGTTCGAATCCTGCCTCGGGAATGGGTGTGTGTGATGTCCTTAGGTTAGTTAGTTTTAAGTAGTTCTAAGTTCCAGGGGACTGATAACCTCAGATGTTAAGTCCCATAGTGCTCAGAGCCATTTGAAGCATTCCACAAAATTCGAGTGTGTTCTGGAACGTGCCACAATAGTATGAGATGTTCCCGAACATTCTGGAATTTTCCCGAAAGTTTCAGACTATTCCGAACATTCCAGAACATCCCGGATCATTGTGGAACATTCCAGAAAATTCTGGAATGTTGCGGAATACTCTCGAATGTTCTCGAACACTCTAGAACATTGTTGAATGTTCGATAAATTCCTAGAGGACTAAACTTCCCAGCCCTTAAATCTTCAGAAGCATGCTATTCAGGTATAAACGAGAAGTTTCTTCATGGATGGGAAACAGAGGACTATCATATCATATAACCCCCTTCATCGTACCGGGATTCGTTTCTCAGTTTTAGGGGCACGCATATTGTACACTTACTTTCATAATATATATTGATTAAATAAGTTGCAAATTTGAGAGAACTGCCGGCCGCGGTGGTCTCGCGGTTCTAGGCGCGCAGTCCGGAACCGTGGGACTGCTACGGTCGCAGGTTCGAATCCTGCCTCGGGCATGGATGTGTGTGATGTCCTTAGGTTAGTTAGGTTTAAGTCGTTCTAAGTTCTAGGGGACTGATAACCACAGCAGTTGAGTCCCATAGTGCTCAGAGCCATTTGAACCATTTTTTTTTTGAGTGAACTGTACCGGCGGACAATTGTTCCATAGGAACTATCAAAAAATCTTGAGTTCCGTAGTAGCGATGTCGCCCACAACTGACACAGTATATGCCACAAGCAGTGCGATAACAGAGCTCTCTAGTGACAGAATTCGAAACTACACAACATCGTTTCCCAAACATAATTGACAGAATTCAACTACATTGTACAGTTGGGAAATACAGCCAAGTGAAATGGTGTCAATCTCTTTGAATCACCGTACCACCGTATTGTCACTACAAATTGAAACTGAAATTCACTTTACAAATTATGATCGCGCCAAATCGTGTTGCCTTTATACCGACGCGCCATCAACCAAGGGTATGTGCCTACCATGTTGAACATGAGCATTCCATTACAGCTCTTGTAGGGGAGTACATTCTTCCAGCCACGTGACGAGCTACGAATTCGAGAACTTTCAAGAAAAAACAAAGAAAAATACTTGAAAATCGTCTTGGCAGCTAAAATTTGACACGGTTTGTCTTTCGTTGTATTCTTCTTGTGTAAAAAATTTCAGGGCATCTTTCGACATGTCCGATTGGACCATTCCCTTGTTACCTACGAGATATAGTGGTAGTAACATGTATCAGAGATTATATTTGGTCATGACAGTGGTAGTGATGGGAAGAAGAACAAACAGATTGAATTTGAATAGAGATATCATAGATGTGGGTTGTAGCAGTACTTTGCACATAAAAATATCATAGAGAAATATCGCTGTGAGGAATAAAACATTTCCGTAAATGGCTGACTCAACCCACGCACTGAAACTACTATGAGCGAAAGTACAGGATATCACTTAGTATACGAGGAGAACTCACGACGTTTAATATGGGTCAAGTAGACATCATTTTTGTGGATTTGCAGTGACAGTACGGTGGTACGGTGATTCAAAGAGATTGACACAATTTCAGTTGGCTGTATTTCCCGGCTGTACAATGTAGTTGAATTCTGTCAATTATGTTTGGAAAACGATGTTATATAGTTTCGAATTCTGTAACTAGAGAGCTTTGTTATCGCACTGCTTGTGGCGTATACTGTGTCAGTTGTGGGCGACATCGCTACTACGGAACTTAAGATTTTTTGCATTCGTCGAGTTCAGTAAAATCGAGTCGGCAGCTACGGTCCAGTGTAGATTTCCTCGTAAGTAGAACGTTGAACCTCTAACGAGAAAGAGCACTGATAGCTGTCGAATGAAAAATTTTAACAAACTGGCTCTCGGTGTAAAGGTAATAACGAAAGCGACCACGTGTCGCACCTGAAGCGCATCCGCGTGATCTTGGTATGTAGCTTGTTCCTCAAATGAATGAAGGTTCAGGAGATTACATTTTCCAGCAGGACTGAGCTCCACTCCACCGAGCTCTGAATGTTGGATATTTCCTGAATGAATCTCTATTTCAACGACGCATAGGACGCATGGGAATCGAAGACTCAGCACGGCACTTCTGCGCGTTATCACTTCGTCGCAGAGCTGGGTCGGTTCTCGTACAGGCAACTGCACTGGATTACTGAAGAGATGCCGCACTGTTATAGGAGGAGAAGGCGCTAGAACGGTACTGTTTATAAGTCTGTTGACAATATCACAATTACTACAGTTAGCGGAGTAGGAGTTCAACCTGTTATGCACGGAACATCGCTTTTTGCTGGAGGAGTTTTGAACTTTACCTTTACAAAGAATGATACTGTCCAACGTGGTTGTGAGAGGATGCAGCTGCAGGAGTACGTTGTGGAGATGTTAAGCATAAGCTTGGCCTTGAATCTTTAAACACACGTGACATTATTCCTTATCGCACATTCCAGGTAGCTGAGATTTTTAATATGGACCTTAGAATGTCTTACTTGAGTTATAGTGTGCCTCTAGTTGTAAAGACTCGCAATTCTCGCAAGGAGAATGAGACTTAGTCTGTCTATGTATGTTTTAAAGGAGCTGGTGTATGTGCAAAAGTAAAAATTATCGCTGATTTCATAATGTATTATTGGAATTGAGATAAATAACCTTGTCCTACAAAACATGGAAGAATCCTGATATCACACCCTGTGATTTTTTCTTGTGGGATTTCTGAAAATGCCATTTACGTACCACCTCTTCCCGCAAGTGTGAGTGACACAAGAAAATATATCATAGCTGCGGTGAGATCAGTGACGCAAGACGTACATTATCCTGTTTGGGATGAATTGAGTTATCGTCTAGATATTATACGTGCAGTCGCAGGAGGACATATCGAGTACTTCCGTGTATGAATAATCAGATGTAATCTACAGAATTTAAATATGCCATATAGTTAAGGAAATATAGCCAACAGAAACCGTGTCCATCTTTTTTAATCACGTCAGTTGAACACACAGCATGGCGGTATGGACTGGTAGGCTATATCAGTTAAGTCCATGCCATTAGTTACTCAGCAATGGCTTTTGTCTTTCTGACGACAAAGATATACACTCAGGTGACAAAATTCACGTAATAACGATATGCAAATATACAGATGGCGATAGTATCGCGTAAACAATGTATAAAAGAAGCAGTGCGTTGGCGAAGCTGTCACTTGTACTCAGGTGACTCATGTGAAAAGCGGTCCGACTCAATTATAGTCGCGCGACGGGGATTAACAGACCTTGAAACGGGAATGTTAGCTGTAGCTCGACACATGGCTCATTCCTTTACGGAAATAGTTAGGGACTTCATTATTATGAGTGCCACAGTCTCAAGAGCGTGCCGAGAATTCCAAATTTCAGGCATTACCTCTCACCATGGACAACGCATTGGCCGAAGGCCTTCACTTAACGACCGAGAGCAGCGGAGTTTGTGTAAAGTAGTCACCTCTAATACACAAGAAACAATGTGTGAGATAAGTGCAGAAATCAGTGTGGGACTGTGACGAACGTATGCGTTACGACAATGCGGCGAAATTTGGCATTGAAGGCCTATGTTAACAGACGTCCGACGCGAGTGCCTTTGCTAACAGCACGACATCGCCTGCAGCGCCTCTCCTAGGCTCGTGTTCATATCGGTTGGACCCTAGACAACTGAAAAACCATGGCCTGGTCAGACGAGTTCAGATTTCAGTTGGCAAGAGCTGATGGTTGAGTTCGAGTGTAGAGCAAATCCCACGAAGCCATGGACTCAAGTTGTCAACAAGGCACTGTGCAAGCTGGTGGTGGTTCCATAATGGCGTGGCCTGTGTTTACGTGTAACGAAATGAGTCCACTAGATCAACTGAACGCCAGTGGCAGGAAATAGTTATGTTCGGCTACTTCGAGACGATTTGCAGCCATTCATGTGCTTCATATTCACATACAACGTAATCGGGGGTTAAGTTGGGGCACAAAATGCTGCACCGGCGACACTTTCGCAGTTATGGACGGCTGTACAGGCAGCATGAATCGATATTTGTGCAGTGGAGTTTCAACGACTTGTTGGGTCCATGCCAAGTCAAGTTGCTGCACTACGCCGGGAAAAATGAGGCATAACACGATATTATGAGGTATCCGATGATTTTTGTCACCACAGTGCAGAGTATAAGAAAGAAGTTTTACTTCCGCATGTCGAATGTGCGGCATCGGCTGCAGTCCGGTCAACCGAACTTTAAAATCGCGCGCCGCCAGTTACGCGATTGCGTTTCCCACAGCCGCCACCGCGGCAAGTGGGCGCTGCCACGAACGATTACGCCTCTTCCAAAGATTTGCAGGCATCCCCTCTCCTTCGACCATAAATGTAATAGACTGGCCCTGACGTCATTTTCGTGGCTCCAACATCTCTGGGCTGAAGTCACGTGAATGTTGGCAAAAGATGGTTGTTTCGTGTTGCGCTTATGGCTGTACTCAGCGTTTTGTCGGGGGAAATGGCATTACATTTCACCTGTAAGTGTTTCTATGATACTGCAGATGCGTTTATTGAAATCTGCTGAAGTGACTTTTACATGTTTTTTTACACTTGAAATAGAGTATCACGTGAATTAAAGTGTTGAAAGTGATGCCTGTAAAGTCAGACTCATACTACATTTTGGAAAGTATCTGTGATAATTCGGTCACAGAAGTAAGTATAACTGTTTCTCGTTCCTACTCATAGGTTCCCTAAGGATGAAAACCGAAGGCAGCTTTGGATACAGGCCCTGAAACGAAAAAAACTTTAAGCCATCTGCACATACGCACCTTTTTGTATATACAAGTGAGATTATAATAAGGTAAGAGCACCTATAGTCGGCACATGAAGAGAAATTTTTTCTACCTTCAAATACTATAAAAAAAAATGTAGGCTCCAAAATTATTTTCTGAAACTTCGAAGTCTCACCTTTCATCTATAATATATTTTTTTAAGCTGATAGTTTAAACTTTTGTAAAAATAGTAGGAACTGAACCTTTGAAGTGCACCTAAAATTGATACTCTAAAATGGACATGCTCCTAAAGTCGACAATTTTGGCACCTATAGTTGACGTAATTCCCATATCCCATTTTCTTTTATAAGTGACTAGAGTTTAAAACGCGGTGAATCCAATGTTTAAAGTTTTGACACGAGCCCACTCTTACTGTTTAAAAGAATTTTAACGACATTTTGCTTTAATTGATAGTTTATAGTAATTTCGTTCCGCTGCCCACCAGAGGGGCGTTCGATGTATTTGTTAGATTTTATAAATGGTACTGTGAACAAATCCAGGTCAAATGTAGTTCTGACATAATTTTTCGCAAATAAAAAAAGTAATTTTTGTTGGAAGCGTTTGGCAGTCAATTGAGAAATGTGGGTAAAATGCGATACAAACTTAGGATGGCAGACCGCTAATTTGAAATCCCGCCACATTATGCCAACAGTCACGTGGTTTATGTAGGAGCCACACCAGCCATATAGCCTCTGCACAGCAAGGGCAGTCTACTAGTATCTACGGTCGAAGCCCCTCTCCGAAGGTCCAGCGGCGAGTGTACTTCAGTGCGAACTTTCATGCATTGACCCCATTTTGTGGATTTGTCAGTTGAATAAAATTTACACACTCTCATAGTGGCCAACACTCGACATCTTCTGAATATACATTGTATTGAAGAGTGATAGATTTATAAACTTTTCGTATCTGTGTACACATGTACATACAGTAACAAAGTGGTGCAATATTTTTCTGTCTGATATTAGATGTAGAATAAATTAATATCTGAATGCTCTTTTCATGAACGGCATCTGTTTCTCGCTTCTTTAAACACTAACGTACCACGCAGCGTGCAAGGAAGCCATAAAACAGTGTTTCGATGAAGTAGGAGCTTGAAAACAGTACGACGAAACAAAATAGCTAAAGTCATTATTAGTTTCTGAATCTGCTATGTTACTTAAAATCCGTCTTGATAATAAAAAAAAATTGCAATCAAGACGGTTTTTAAGTAACATTATAAAATCACTGATTGCTGTTATCCCATATGTCTGTTTCTGAATCTGCGTTCCATAAGATGCTATCTGGGCAAGAGTGAATGAAAAATCCTGCTCCGCTTTAACTTTTCTTTCCATACTGGGCATCTTAGGTGGTTGGTATCATTTCGTATAATATAGAATTATCTGATTTGTCCCTATGTGTGAAGTATGTGTGGAAGGAAGCATGATATTTCATTTCGGTTTTTTGTTTCTGTTTTGTTTTTTCGAATTCTAAGAGCAAGTATTTGTTACAGTTATCTCCTACTGATGATCATTGGGGATACGTATGGCACTGTGCTACTGAATACACGAGGCCGTGTCGTATCACGCTGGTCAAAGTATTCGTACACACTGGTCCGTCAGTCAGAATGATCAGGGGTCTCACAGTGACAACAAATGCTTATAATCTGGCGAGTGGTTTTACAAGCAACACTTTGAGGTTTCCATGGTTGTTTGGTCAAATAAATTTCATTAGTTACTTCCTATGTGTGTAAATTATACTTTCTTGTGTATCTCATTCACCTCCACCAAAACTATGTCCTCATTATACCTTAATTCGATACGAAAAATAAACTTTCGCATATAAGGAGCCTTCAAGAAATTAGCGGGTATGTTGCCATGAAACGCATCTATGCTCATTATATTATCTTTCAGAACGAAATGCTGAGTACTGTTTGGTAAAACGCCTTCCGTTTCACTTCATGTAAGTCCACCATACATTCCATAACCACAATTTTGTTTACAAGTTGTCAATGTGGGGCTGTATCGAAGGCTTTACTGAAAGGAGACGACACGATACAGTGATGGCGTCTAACATCTTCGACCTTCTTATCCTGTCAAGGAAAACGAGTTCCTTTTCGCACAAGCTATCCTTTCGGGAAACAAAATTGTTAATTCTCAATGAGTTGTTCAGTGTTCAAAAGTAATCAAACTAGGGCACAACTCAGATGTCATAGTTCAGCATCAGTTGGATGTCAGTGGAATGCGTCTAAAGCTCTGTGTATTTGTCTCCGACCTTCCTTAAAAACAGAAATGGCCTGTGTCGTTCCCATTGAAAAGAAACACACTGTTTTAATGTTTTGGTAGAATTGGAACAAGTTCTTTCAGAAAATAGATACATAATTCAACTGGGATGATTTCCCAATCACTTGCACTGTATGCCATGTCTGTGTCCATCTAGTATTACAAATGAAAGGCAATTGTGTGAATATTTTTGGTGAAACAGTTTCACACGACATAATTCTATGTTTCGGTCTTCATTTTATTTTCGTTCATTTCGTTTACAGTATGGTCAACATGTGACTTAGCATTTGTTTTTGTCCACTGACTGTCCTTACATAAAACCAACGACCTTTTTAATAATCAGCGAATGACTTCGCTTCTAAATTCATTGAATTACTGAATATCTGTCATAACGCTTCGTCCAGCTTTTCTTTGGTGAAGAAACTTCGGATTTCTTCGGATCTCCAGAGTTCTCTTGGCTTTTCTAATAATTTGTCAACACTTTAGCGACCCATGCCAAAGGCAGTCAAACCATGATCATGAAGGCAAAAATCTATCTAAAAGTGGCCCATGGTACTCTTCTGTTCTCTTCCCCAGAGTTAAGTGTTCTCTGTTGATTCCAGTTCCAAAATTACTGCGTATATTGGCTAAACAAATATGACGATCATTTCAAAAGTTCAGCACACTGAAGAAAGAACTGAAGAAAATAATGTATATTGCAAAATATCTTTACCTTCAGTTCTGCTTATGACAGCTTCTCAACGGTTTGGCAACTACTGTATTCCGGACACGGCATTTTCATTGTTGAGCTACCTGCTTACTCGGGTCACCTTACTGAGAGCTTCATTAGTTGTATCAAACGTTTCCCACGGATTTGTTCTTTAAATCTGGGTTACAAATCGAAGTCTATTGGTCTCATATCATTACTGTATTGTAGATGGGGAAGTCCTTCCCATCTACATTTGTCGAGCGTTTCTCTCACTATCAGGATAATATGTGATCTGGAATTATCGTGCAAAATGAGAAAACCAGCTGTAACAATGTCAGGCCTTCTCTGACGAAATTTCTGGAGCAAAACATTATGCAGAAATAGCTTGTCATATGCGCCTCTTATAGACGTCCTCTGGGGCAGGCTTCAATTGCGGCTCAAATTGTCGTATTCAGGTTTCATCATGCTCAACAATCCTTTCCAGAAACTGTGCTCCTTCTGTTCAGTGATGCTGAAGCAGTTCTTCTGTTATTCTCCTGCGACCTGCTTTTCACTCTTTCCTCAGAGCATGTGGTATCCATCTGGCAGGAACTTTTCTCGCCCTTAAATTTTCAGTTATGATTGTGCAAAATAAAGTGACAGAGATTCTGGCCTGCTATGCAATTTCCTTACATGTTTATCGTTATCCTGTCGCAAATGTCATTAACAGTTACCTGGGAGTTGTAGTCTGTTGCAGCTCATAGCCTTCTAGTTCTTCAGTTGTCCGCAGTGTTCACCCGACCTCACGTAAACGACCAGACCACCACGATACTATGCTACAATTTATTACTCTGTCCCCACATACCTCTCTCAAAACTTTCGAAATTTCCATTGAGTTCTTTCCACGTTGGCGTTTGATTTCGATGTTGTAACGCTGGTCACTACGTGTGATCCGACCTGATTCAGTTTCACTTTCCATTTTAAAACTGAATTATTCACGTCAAAGCCACACGGACTATCAAACACATATACGACCATCACATATGAAGTTTCTCTCACAACTAACACGTTTTCAACTTGATAACGCCACCGTAACGGCCGCTCATGTGTAGTGTACAGTGTTTTTGAAATACCCTCGTATTTCCGTACCCTTTTTATAATTTTTGATCGTTGATAATAAATGGTGATATCGCTGCCTTACGGCTTCCAATAACCTTCACTGTGATCATTAAACTTAGCCACAAAAATGAAATAATAAAAATAAGCTAGGACTTAGCGATCGCAGGCATTGCTTGCAGGGGAACACTGACTGTTACAAATAAAACTGTAGGGCAGTCATAAGTCGTATGCAAGTTTTACTTTATTTTCACACGTTTCACTTGACCAACGTGAGCATCTTTAAAAATTATGTAGACAAGGACTACACGTTACAAATATATGGCTGTGTAGCGACGCCGAGTTGGTCGAGTGGAAAACGTCAAAATACAGAAAAAGTTGGATGCGAATTGTGACTGTTTTCCAATTTTAAAGTAGATCTTGTTTGTCTTCACAAAATGTAAGCACTAGTAAAAAAAACACCAACTGCTCGAAGTAATTCATGCACAAGACGTGTAGTAACGTGCAATATCCTTAGGAATCATTCTCTTCTGACTCCTCTAATATATAACGGCATATGTATGTTTATTCCTGGCAAACCGTAGACCTCGCAATCATTTTAGAACAGTCGGAAAGGTATACACGACATCCCTCAGACTCTCTCCAAAATGTTCATCCTCTGTGTCACTCGATGCATTAGCTGTTAATCGATCGAGATGGCGCAGTAATTAGCACACTGCACTAGCATTCGAGACGAGCAAGGTTGAAAACCACGTATGGCAATCCTGATTTAGGTTTTCTAGGAGTTACCAAATTCGCTTCAGGCAAATGCTGGGATGGCTCCTTTGAAACGGCACGACCGACTTCCTTCACCACCCTTCTCTAATCCGAGCTTGCGCTCCATCTCTAATGCCTTGTTCTCGACGGTACGTTAAACACTAATCTTGTCTTCCTCCTCAATTTGCTATTATTTTTAACCAACCTTTCACGACCCTGTTCACCCAGGATTTTCGGGTTCATAGGTTATTACTCATTACCAACTTTTTGTTACTTCAGTAAATAAAACATTTTCATCTGTAATCTACATTTAATTCTAGATTAAGTCTCTTGCTGCTGCTCTTCTGAGGCTTATGGCGTGTGGACATCCAGAACACTCCCTGGCCATATGTTCTGTTAATGAAAGAATGACCTTCCAGTCATCATTACAGGGCGGGATTAGCCCTTCCACGGGCAGGGCACAGGGCTCGGGGCAGGAGTAGTTCATTACGTTTGACGTAGCTGTATTCGCCCGTATCTGCTCACAGTATTGAATTACCTTTACTTCGTTGCACGTAATTCAGTTTGAGACGCTGTTTATCGGCTGCTGTACTATCGATTGAACGGGAAACTGGATTGGCTGAAACGCCAGAATACGCCATCACACAGAGGCAGATTTCATTGAGTTATTGCGGACAATTTATTTAACGGTCTTGGAGATCAATCTGTGCACAGCAAGTTGTAAATGGATAATTCAAGTAATACAGTGGTTTTGGCGATGGTAGTTTGTATATTCGGTTCATTATTTTGTTCACTATTTCGCTGGCTAAGGGTGGTGTGGCTATAAAGAGATTCCTAATAGCAGAAAACACAGCAGTTTTGCTTTTGCAGTACAGAGTATTGATTTCCCACTCCGATTCCTTTTTTACTGGGATGACTTTATGAAAAGGGTAAACTGTGTTTAATTTTCGTAACAGTACATTTTTCCTACCAGATACTGTGTGAAGAATAAAATGACAAGCAACACACTGTTATGACTGAGTGTATATTGCTTCTTCTACAAAAATACAAAAGTGTCTACTGCTTCTTCTACAAAAATACAAAAGGGAATGGACATTATACATGGGTAAAGCACAGCAATGAAAAATACTCCTCTCAGAATTATTTCAACAATCGATTGCTCTATTGCACACCAATATTAATCCCCAGCATAACATCCAGGCTTCGCACTGCAGATAAATTTTTAGATCCTATGTGGTTCATGAGTTTTCGTATAGTGTTATACATGTTTTCCTAACTTTCCAGCAAATACTTACAGTTGGTATCACTGCTTTTTCTTTAGATTATTGTAAGGGAGTAAATTCGTGCAGTTACTCACAACATTTACATCCTTTAGCATTACATTTCCTTGGTAAAACATACAGATAACAGTTCATGATCCTATCTCCTCTTAACTTCATTGTACCTTACAGTGCACGACTACTATGATAATTGTAACATCATAATCTACATCAGTATCAGCGAAACTTCAATAATTCACCAACACCATAAACTTCAAAAGTACTACAAAGTATATATCAATATCTTCTCAATACATAATCAGTACTTCATAATCCACAACATCTGACTTCACAATGTTAAATAAAGCATGAAGAAAATCTAATCTGTCCACAATCTTCAAGATAACAATCCAGCATTAGTTACTGACTATCAACAAAAAATATACTGTTCCACATCCATCTAGTTTCACAACAAGGCATAACAACATTTTTCTCATTTTCCATTCCAGGCCAAAGCCACAATGGTTCCTTTGAAAAGGTCAAGGCTGATTTCTTTCCCCTAGCCTTTTATACTGTGAGCTTGTGCTGCATTCCTAATGACTGTGCTGTCAATTGGATAGTAAACTTTAATCTCCCTTCCTCCCACCTTATATACTGGAATGTTTATACTGACTGTGTTAAATGTTTGCCAGCAACATCAGTATGTGTAAAACAAGTGATTGTAATATTTGTTCTTTCATGTTTCAGTAGTATTGTCACTTGTAAACAATATTCTTCTGTGCAAATGCAGTAACAAAAAGTATATGCAATGAGTATGCTTTTTTGTGTTCACATGTCTTTTCTCATGTAACCAAACTCTCCTTCACAAGTGTTACTATTTTTGTTGCCAACTATGTTAGGAAATTCGTTAAAGTACATTGTGTATGTAATAGTTATTGATCACTAGCGTAAATGTCACCAACCTTCATGCATCCCCTTGACACAGCTCATTAGAATTTTTCAAAAAAACCCAAATAACTTCATATAATACTCCTAAAGAAAGCAAATGATTCACAGAAACATAATATTACGGTAATTGTCTGTTTATGTGTATGTACATAAAGTATTAATAAACATGCTGAGATATGTGTTGAAAGTAAATAACAAAACTAATTGTAAAAGACAAGCCTTGTTCAAAATTATTACAATAAAATGCTACAAAATTAGAAACATGATGTCGCAAATAAAACTTATGATTTCACATTGAGGTAATCCACAAAATTATGTTGTAAATCAGTGTCAGTTAACATAAAGGCAAACTCATTATCCAACTATTTAATGCCACAAAAAATACCTATTCCTCCATTGATCTGCAATTTATTTTACTTACTTAGTCACTGGAGTTACTATTTTTCTCTGTAAGCACTTATTTTTTCAATATTATTAGTTGGTAATGCCAACAGCCTTGCCATAGTGGTAACAACAGTTCCTATCAGGTTACTGATGTCATTTGATATCAGGCTTGGCTAGCACTTGGATGGGTTAGCGTCCATGCCTGTCGAGTGCTGTTGAAAATTGGAATGCACTTAGCTATTGCGAGGCCAGTTGAGGAACAAGTTGACTGAGGATTAGTATCACTGGTAACAAAACTGCCAATGACCGAGAGAGTGGTGCGCTGATCACATGTCCTTCCAAATCTGTATCCAGTGACGCCTAAGCACTGCAGATGACGCAGCTGGCCAGTCAAAACCATTGTTGGACAGTGTTTATTTCTTTATTTATTAGTTGGTAATAGATTTCATTAGTAATAATATTTCATCATCAAATACTTGCCAATAAATCATTGTTATTCTGTATCCCATATACTTATAATTGTTATTGAGTTTTTAGTTTAAACTGTGCATTTCTTCCTTTTTCCTGGATGTAAAACCAACAGATTTACGTATAACACATTACATTTCAACTTCTCACTGTCAATTTTTATTACTCTCATAAACTATACTTCACTATCAATACATTCCCCAGTGACTCAATGAACAGTGTTCACTATATTTCATTACAATTAACCTCTAATCCTAACTTCATCATAATTTTCTTCATAATGCTTGTATACTTCTCATAGTACTTCATTATTTTCATTAGTACATTTTCAGTACAATCGTAAACATCTTCAATGTATATAATGAATCCTAATCATATCATAGAGTATCAATTCTTCAACAATTTCTAATAAACTCCAAGACTTTAGCCCACATTTACCTCTCATCCAGCTGCAACATCATGAAAGTAGTGCATCAATATTAATCTCATCAAAACTTCACTACAGACAAAACATTCTCATCATCATTGTTATTGTACTAGTCAACACTATTTCATTCAGAACATGAGACAAGTTTATAGTTCTTACTTATTATAATTTTTTCAATAAATTTTATCCTCTGCCATTAAACACATCTTTCCCCCTCTTCCAGTAGTTAACAAAACTATTTTAGTATAAATAGGATAGTTAATATAGGGTGGTCTGCATAATATTATTTTATCTAAATCTTCTTATTCAACACAATACTAAACGAATCACCTGTTCCTCTATAAGGATAATCATTAATATTCAACTGCAGAAACAACAAATTTGACCACTATTTCTCCTGAATGACTAATTTAACACAAACATCCTTGTCTGTTATTACTCAGCATGATTATTGTTTAAAAAACTCAAAACATCAGTATAAGCTTCAATCAATCCATTCCAAAAATGTAATCATGATGCAGGTTGTATGTTAACTGAGCTGCAAAAATAATAATGAAGAATGCATAAAATGTTCTTTGAAATTCATAACACTGGAAAAAATTTTGGAAGGTAAACAGAAACGTATCCAGATGTCAAATAAATTATAGGAATTGTACTTCATTCCTGCTACAATATAGCAAACAGAGAATAGATATGAAAATAGCGGTAAGTTCAACAGATGAATAGGATGTAAAAAAAGATGCAGCTCAAAAATAAAGATTCTACAGTGCCACATATGTAGGGACACAGTGTTCACAATAACATGACTTACCAAATGTGCGTGTTCCTTTGGGGGTTTAGTCAATATAGCCACTCAGCAGCTTGATCAAATAACATGCAACTGTATCATAAACACAAAATAGTCAGTTTCAATCGTAATATGAAACACAGCTCACTCATGAAATAACAAGTCTTCATAATACAATATGATTTCCATTACTGACCACTACACAGCTTGTTTAGTAAGTTAATCAGAATGATGTAACATACCTCCTAGCATAAAGATTAACATTGACTAAAACAGTAAGTATTGATAACACAATAAGAATACTTGCAAAGAATAAACAAAAGTGTCAAATAACCCACAAGTAATCATACTGCAGCATAAATATTAGCATGATATAGACTGAAGACTCAAATAGTCATTGAGTGTTCACAGTGTAGCATAAATCTATGCATAAACAGCATCATATGAAGATCAAAATTTGAGTAACCTCAATATGATAAAGTGTTTAAATTCTCTGTAAGAAATAATGTATTTATATTACAATCCCACAACAATACAAGATTATACTCAATCTTACTTCAGCCAACCTCTCTTAAATCACCTGTCACATAAAAACTGTATGATTTTTGAACAAAGCAAATATAAATCTACCTTCACATGCTTCGTGTACTCTTTCCCTTATTGTAATTGATAGCTTACAATTGTGAACACTCTGATAAGAATCGAACATCATATTTTACATTGAGAAAAAATTGTTCTTAATTACTTTTAAGCTGTTTATAAAATTCTTTAAGATACTTCTTCCCCTAGTCAAGTTGTAGCTGTGTTGGAGACTTTTTCCTGATTGAATTTCTTATATGTGATAGGTTTTGATAATATTCTGCTCTTAATGGTGAAACTTCATCTGCATTTTCCTCAGATATAGAGTCATTTTTCATAGCAAGAAAACGGTTTATCTCCCCTTCAAAACCATTTGCTTCACTGAAAACATCAAATTCTATACAAACTCTGCATAAATGAATTGAATTTTCCTAAGTGCATTAGACATGTCAAAGTTATCAACATTTGCTACAGGTTAGTTTTCAGCTTCTAAAACATATTCCAGCTGAGTCACTTATTGTCTACATTTTTTTATTTCATCACAAACACTCTCAATTTCAATTTGTCTTCATTTATGACTTATCTTAATTCTTCTGTTACTAGTCTAATTTCTTTGTTCAATATAGATCCTATCTAATATTCTTTCATTTCTACTGCTTGTACTGTAACTTTTTATTTACTTAGATTTTCCACAAGACAATAAACATAATTTGACATTATGTGCAGCTTTTCATTACCAATTTATTCAAGGGGTGCAATGTGTGTTTTCTCAAAATTTAGGGAGAGTCCTTTCCAGAGTGCCCCTTCTCTGAAAAATCATCATGGGATTCTTCTGTTGCTTTCTCTCTAATGTGATTTATTATAAAACTAGTATCACCTGTATAAATCTGTCCTGCTTAATTAATGTTAAGCAAAAGTCATTAACACATACCACTAAGGAACTGTAATGGCCTCTAAACTAAATACTGTTGTACTTCCTTTATGATTCTCGCCATCCTGCTCCCACTCCCCAGTCACCAAACATTATTTATATTGTTCAGCACACAGCTAAGCATTATGTGTGGTACGTTTGATTTAAACCACTTGTTTGTAAAGTTATTCTGTCCACAAAACTTAAATGTTTCTAAGAGAGTACTAGGACCTACACAGAAGTTAGAACAACATTTCAAGACTTTGTTTAAAATTCCATCAACAGCATAGAGGCTTCTATTTTTGACAACGTTAATTAATTTATTACCTTCTGTGAAGTTACTTTTTACAGAATAATGTTTTACTATGTTGTCTTGCTTCTTTTACCGAACCATTTCCACCTATTTCTGCTGCTATATTTACAAACTCACAGTTAAAAATACACATACCTTGTGACTTTTGAGTCGCAACATTGGCAGTCAGCTGGATGCCTTCTTATGCGGTGGATGTATCAATGTAATTTTCCAGTTATGCACAATTTTTCTGTTTGACAGTTGTTTGGCAAGATCAAGATTAAGGTTTTGGATCAGCTGACTTCGAGAGTTCTGCCACAAGTCCTTCTTCAACATCTTATCTTTTAGCCTTTAAATTTGACGAAATGTTTCTTCCTTATTTTGTGCTACTGAGTCTGAATTTTTTATTAGGAGAATTTCTCTTGGGAACCTTTGTGTAGTTTCAGGTCAGTTTAGAAATTCTGCAGTTTACTTTTTTTTTTTTTGTTAAGAGATATTTATCCATTTTCCTTCAAGAGATTTTGGTGCTGCTACACAATCAGCTTAGTTTTAAAGGTTTTAAAAACTATCTAGGTGTTGCTTTTTGGAAGTATTTTTAAAGAGAGATAAATGCTTTAATTCTGTCTTTTAGTTTGTGTAACTAATGTTTCAGATTTTCTTCTATTTTACAGGCAGAAGTCACAGATATTTTTCACTTGTTACTATTCCTTATTTACAGTATCTTTCATCGAGATTTTATTGCCTGTACGCAATCTTCATTTCACCAAAAGTATTTTCTTCCACATTTCTAAATTACTTTTGAGCAATTTAAAAAAGTTGTATCTGAATTATTCCAAATTTTGTGCTTTTATTTTGCCTTGTTCACTTACTAATATTAGTAATTAGATTCTATTACTTTCATATTTAGGAAACACTCTCATCCTTTTGCTAAATTTTTGGGCTTGAACTTTATTTTTACTCCAGCTTTTTAGTTGTCTATGGGAATATGTATTACTTTGCCTAATCTAGCACTTAAAATATCCTTATGATGTGGAAACAAGTTAGATACCCAATCCTACAAGTTTCCTTTCTATTTTGATTCGTTCAATTATGCGCAGAGTTGTACCAATCGTTTTCCCAAATGTTCTTTCTTTCCCTAGCTGTGACTTAAAGTCGCCAATTAGAATTTTCACAACATTTTGTGAAATTTTGGGCATTATATTTTCTGCAGCTTATCATAATTTATTTGCTTTGTCTAGTTTTTTATTTCTGATTTGAGCGATTTGGGTGCAGTTTATATTTTATTTGTACATTAGTTTACACTGATTCTACATCTACCTGATTACTCTGTTATTCACAGTAAAGTGCCTGGAAGAGGGATGAATGAACCAACTTCAAGCTGTTTCTCTACTGTTACATTCTCGAATGGCGTGTGGGAAAAACAAGCACTTAAATTTTTCTGAGTGAGTCTGATTTCTCTTATTTTATCGCGATGATAATATCTCCATACGTAGATGGGTGCAAACAGAATGTTTTTGCAATTGGAGGAGAAAACTGGTGATTGAAATTTCATGGGAAGATCCCGTAGCAAAGAAAAACGCCTTTGTTTTAATAACTGCCACCAAAATTCACATATCATTTGTGTGGTACTATCTTCCCTACTTAGTGATAATAGAAAACAAGCTGCCTTTCTTTGAACTTTTTTTATGTCATCCGTCAGTCCCACCTTGATGCGGACCCCACATCGCACTGCAATACTCCAGAATAGGACAGACAAGTGTAATGTAAGCAGTCTCTTTAGTAGACCTGTTGCACCTTCTAAGTGTTCTGCCATTGAATCGCAGTCTTTGGTTTCCTCTACCCATACCCACAACATTTTCTATGTGAACATTCCAGTTTAGGTTATTTGTAATTGTAATTCCTAAGTATTCAGTTGAATTTACAGCCTTCAGATTTGTGTGACTTATCGCGTAGTCGAAATTTGGTGGATTTCTTTTCTACATCTACATCTACATCTACATGATTACTCTGCAATTCACATTTAAGTGCTTGGCAGAGGGTTCATCGAACCACAATCATACTCTCTCTCTACCATTTCACTCCAGAAAAGCGCAATGGAAAAACGAACACCTAAATCTTTCTGTTCGAGCTCAGTTTTCTCTTACTTTATTTTGATGGTCATTCCCACCTATGTAGGTTGGGCTCAACAAAATATTTTCGCATTCGGAAGAGAAAGTTGGCGACTGAAATTTCGTAAATAGATCTCGCCGCGACGAAAAACTCTTTGCTTTAATGACTTCCATCCCAACTCGCGTATCATATCTGCCACACTCTCTCCCCTATTACGTTATAATACCAAACGAGCTGCCCTTTTTTGCACCCTTTCGATGTCCTCCCTCAATCCCACCTGGTAAGAATCCCACACCGCGCCGCAATATTCTAACAGAGGACGAACGAGTGTAGTGTAAGCTGTCTGTTTAGTGGACTTGCTGCATCTTCTAAGTGTCCTGCCAATGAAACGCAACCTTTGGCTCGCCTTCCCCCCAATATTATCTATGTGGTCTTTCCAACTGAAGTTGTTCGTAATTTTTACCCCCAGGTACTTAGTTGAATTGACAGCCTTGAGAATTGTACTATTTATCGAGTAATCGAATTCCAACGGATTTCTTTTGGAACTCGTGTGGATCACCTCAAACTTTTCGTTATTTAGCGTCAACTGCCACCTGCCACACCATACAGCAATCTTTTCTAAATCGCTTTGCAACTGATACTGGTCTTAGATTGACCTTACTAGACGATAAATTACAGCATCATTTGCGAACAAGCTAAGAGAATTGCTCAAATTGTCACCCAGGTCATTTACATAGATCAGGAACAGCAGAGGTCCCAGGACGCTTCCCTGGGGAACACCTGATATCACTTCAGTTTTACTCGATGATTTGCCGTCTATTACTACGAACTGCGACCTTCCTGACGGGAAGTCACGTATCCAGTTGCACAACTGAGACGATACCCCATAGGCCCGCAGCTTGATTAGAAGTCGCTTGTAAGGAACGGTGTCAAAAGCTTTCCGGAAATCTAGAAATACGGAATCAACTTGAGATCCCCTGTCGATAGCGGCCATTACTTCGTGCGAATAAAGAGCTAGCTGCGTTGCACAAGAACGATGTTTCCTGAAACCATGCTGATTACGTGTCAATAGATCGTTCCCTTCGAGGTGATTCATAATGTTTGAATACAGTATATGCTCCAAAACCCTACTGCAAACCGACGTCAATGATATAGGTCTGTAGTTCGATAGATTACTCCTACTACCCTTCTTAAACACTGGTGCGACCTGCGCAATTTTCCAATCTGCAGGTACAGATCTATCGGTGAGCGAGCGGTTGTATATGATTGCTAAGTAGGGAGCTATTGTATCTGAAAGGAACCTAATCGGTATACAATCTGGATCTGAATACTTGCCCGTATCAAGCGATTTGAGTTGCTTCGCAACCCCTAAAGTGTCTATTTCTAAGAAACTCATGCTAGCAGCTGTTCGTGTTTCAAACTCTGGAATATTCCATTCGTCTTCCCTGGTGAAGGAATTTCGGAAAACTGCGTTCAATAACTCCGCTTTAGCGGCGCAGTCGTCGGTAACAGTACCATCGGTACTGCGCAGCGAAGGTATTGACTGCGTCTTGCCACTTGTGTACTTTACATACTTTACATACGACCAGAATTTCTTCGGATTTTCTGCCAAATTTCGAGACAATGTTTCGTTGTGTAACCTATTAAAGGCATCTCGCATTGAAGTGCGTGCCAAATTTCGCGCGTCTGTAAATTTGAGCCAATCTTCGGGATTTCGCGTTCTTCTGAACTTCGCATGCTTTTTCCGTTGTCTCTGCATATCAATAACTTCACATTTTTCTTTATCCAAGGTCAATTGCCACTTTTCACACCATACAGATATTTTGTAATAGTCATTTTGCAGTTCGTTTTGGTCATCTGATGACTTTACTAGACGGTAAATGACAGCATCATCTGCAAATAATACAAGACGGGTACTCAGATTGTGTCCTATGTCAATAATATGGATCAGAAACAACAGAGGGCCTTGGGGAACGCTGAATATAACTGTGTCACTATTGACGTTCCGTCTATTACTACCAACTGTGACCTTTCTGACAGGAAATCAAGAATCCAGTAGCACAACTGAGGCGATATTCCATATGCACGCAGTTTGATTGGAAGACGCTTGTGAGGAACGGTGTCAAAAGCCTTTTGGAAATCTAAAACTATGAAATCAATTTGACATCTTCCACTCTTCAAGGTACTTCATGATGTTCGAACAAAGTGTTGTTGTTGTTGTGGTCTTCAGTCCTGAGACTGGTTTGATGCAGCTGTCCATGCTACTCTATCCTGTGCAAGCTTCTTCATCTCCCAGTACCTACTGCAACCTAAATCCTTCTGAATCTGCATTGTGTATTGATCTCTTGGTCTCCCTCTACGATTTCTACCCTCCACGCTGCCCTCCAATGCTAAATTTGTGATCCCTTGATGCCTCAAAACATCTCCTACCAACCGATCCCTTCTTCTAGTCAAGTTGTGCCACAAACTTCTCTTCTCCCCAATCCTATTCAATACCTCCTCATTAGTTACGTGATCTACCCACCTTATCTTCAGCATTCTTCTGAAGCACCACATTTCGAAAGCATCTATTCTCTTCTTGTCCAAACTGGTTATCGTCCATGTTTCACTTCCATACATGGCTACACTCCATACAAATACTTTCAGAAACGAATTCCTGACACTTAAATCTATACTAGATGTTAACAAATTTCTCTTCTTCAGATACGATTTCCTTTCCATTGCCAGTCTACATTTTATATCCTCTCTACTTCGACCATCATCAGTTATTTTGCTCCCCAAATAGCAAAACTCATTTACTGCTTTAAGTGTCTCATCTCCTAATCTAATCCCCTCAGCATCACCCGATTTAATTTGACTACATTCCATTATCCTCGTTTTGCTTTTGTTGATGTTCATCTTATATCCTCCTTTCAAGACACTGTCCATTCCGTTCAACTGCTCTTCCAAGTCCTTTGCTGTCTCTGACAGAATTACAATGTCATCGGCGAACCTCAAAGATTTTATTTCTTCTCCATGAATTTTTATACCTACTCCGAATTTTTCTTTTGTTTCCTTTACTGCTTGCTCAATATACAGATTGAATAACATCGGGGAGAGGCTACAACCCTGTCTCACTCCTTTCCCAACCACTGCTTCCCTTTCATGCCCCTCGACTCTTATAACTGCCATCTGCTTTCTGTACAAATTGTAAATAGCCTTTCGCTCCTTGTATTTTACCCCTGCCACCTTCAGAATTTGAAAGAGAGTATTCCAGTTAACGTTGTCAAAAGCTTTCTCTAAGTCTACAAATGCTAGAAACGTAGGTTTGCCTTTTCTTAATCTTTCTTCTAAGATAAGTCGTAAGGTTAGTATTGCCTCACGTGTTCCAACATTTCTACGGAATCCAAACTGATCTTCCCCGAGGTCCGCTTCTACCAGTTTTTCCATTCGTCTGTAAAGAATTCGCGTTAGTATTTTGCAGCTGTGACTTATTAAACTGATAGTTCGGTAATTTTCACATCTGTCAACACCTGCTTTCTTTGGGATTGGAATTACTATATTCTTCTTGAAGTCTGTGGGTATTTCGCGTGTCTCATTCATCTTGCTCACCAGATGGTAGAGTTTTGTCATACTGGCTCTCCCAAGGCCATCAGTAGTTCTAATGGAATGTTGTCTACTCCCGGGGCCTTGTTTCGACTCAGGTCTTTCAGTGCTCTGTCAAACTCTTCACGCAGTATCTTATCTCCCATTTCATCTTCATCTACATCCTCTTCCATTTCCATAATATTGTCCTCAAGTACATCGCCCTTGTATAAACCCTCTATATACTCCTTCCACCTTTCTGCCTTCCCTTCTTTGCTTAGAACTGGGTTGCCATCTGAGCTCTTGATATTCATACAAGTGGTTCTCTTCTCTCCAAAGGTCTCTTTAACTTTCCTGTAGGCAGTATCTATCTTACCCCTAGTGAGACAAGCCTCTACATCCTTACATTTGTCCTCTAGCCATCCCTGCTTAGCCATTTTGCCCTTCCTGTCGATCCAATTTTTGAGACTTTTGTATTCCTCTTTGCCTGCATCATTTACTGCATTTTTGTACTTTCTCCTTTCATCAATTAAATTCAGTATCTCTTCTGTTACCCAAGGATTTCTACTAGCCCTCGTCTTTTTAACTACTTGACCCTCTGCTGCCTTCACTACTTCATCCCTCAGAGCTACCCATTCTTCTTCTACTGTATTTCTTTCCCTCATTCCTGCCATTTGTTCCCTTATGCTCTCCCTGAAACTCTCTACAACCTCTGGTTTAGTCAGTTTATACAGGTCCCATTTCCTTAAATTCCCACCTTTTTGCAGTTTCTTCAGTTTCAATCTGCAGTTCATAACCAATAGATTGTGGTCAGAATCCACATCTGCCCCTGGAAATGTCTTACAATTTAAAACCTGGTTCCTAAGCCTCTGTCTTACCATTATATAATCTATCTGATACCCTTTAGTATCTCCAGGATTCTTCCAGGTATACAACCTTCTTTTATGATTCTTGAACCAAGTGTTAGCTATGATTAAGTTATGCTCTGTGCAAAATTCTACAAGGCGGCTTCCTCTTTCATTTCTTCCCCCCCAATCCATATGCACCTACTATGTTTCCTTCTCTCCCTTTTCCTACTGACAAATTCCAGTCACCCATGACTATTAAATTTTCGTCTCCCTTCACTACCTGAATAATTTCTTTTATCTCGTCATACATTTCATCAATTTCTTCATCATCTGCAGAGCTAATTGGCATATAAACTTGTACTACCGTAGTAGGCATGGGCTTTGTGTCCATCTTGCCCACAATAATGCGTTCACTATGCTGTTTGTAGTAACTAACCCGCACTCCTATTTTTTTTATTCATTATTAAACCTACTCCTGCATTACCCCTATTTGATTTTGTATTTATAACCCTGTAATCACCTGACCAAAAGTCTTGTTCCTCCTGCCACCGAACTTCACTAATTCCCGCTATATCTAACTTTAACCTATCCATTTCTCTTTTTAAATTTTCTAACCTACCTGCCCGATTAAGGGATCTGACATTCCACGCTCCGATCCGTAGAATGCCAGTTTTCTTTCTCTTGATAACGACGTCCTCTTGAGTAGTCCCCGCCCGGAGATTCGAATGGGGGACTATTTTACCTCCGGAATATTTTACCCAAGAGGACGCCGTCATCATTTAATCATACAGTAAAGCTGCTTGTCCTCGGGAAAAATTACGGCTGTAGTTTCCCCTTGCTTTCAGCCGTTCGCAGTACCAGCACAGCAAGGCCATTTTGATTAATGTTACAAGGCCAGATCAGTCAATCATCCAGACTATTGCCCCTGCAACTACTGAAAAGGCTGCTGCCCCTCTTCAGGAACCACAAATATTCCAAAACCCTGCTGCAAATCGACGTTAGTGATGAAGTCCTACTGCCCTTTTTGGGTATTGGTGTGACTTGAGTAATTTTCCATTGTTTAGGTATGGATCTTCCTGCGAGCGAGTGGTTGTATATAATTGCTAAATATGGATCTGTTGTATCAGCATACTATGAAAGGAGCCTGATTGAGTGATTTAAGCTTCTTTGATACATAGAGGATATCTACTTGTATGATTCTCATCTTGACAGCTGATCTTGATTGGAATTCAGGAATATTTAGTTCACCTTCTTTGGTGAAGGAGTTTCGGAAATCCATGTTTAGTAGCTCTTCTTTAGTGGTACTGTCATCAGAAACTTTACCGTTGTTATCGCGCAGTGAAGGTATTTATTGCGTCTTGCCACTGGTGTGCTTGATGTACGACCAGAATCTCTTTGGGTTTTCTGTCAGATTCAGAGACTGAGTTCTGTTGTGGAAGTTATTAAATGCATCTCGCATTGCAGTACGCGCTATATTTCGAACTTCTGAAAAACTTTACCAATCTTTGGGATTTTGCGTTCTTTTAAATTTGGCATGTTGTTATGCTGCCTCTGCAAGAGCGATCTGACCCGTTTTGTTTACCATGGGGGATCAGCACCATCACTTATTAATTTATGTAGTATATATCCTATAGTTGCCGTCGATACTATCTCTTTGAAATCATTCTACATATTTTCTACGCTTACATGATCAGATCGGAAGGAGTGAAGACTGTCTTTTAAAAATGCGTAAAGAGCATTTTTATCAGCTTTTTTGAATAGATGTACTTTGAGTTTCTAGCAGCAACTGTCTTGTGGTCGCTAATGCCTGTATTCGTCACGATACTCTATATTTGTCCAGGATTATTTGTTGCGAAGAGGTCAAGTATGCTTACGCAACCACTTACGCTTCAAGTGAGCTCATGAACAAACTGTTCAAGATTATTTTATGAGAAAGCATTCAGTACAATTTCGGATTACGTTTCATGCCTGCTGGCGGCTTTAAACGTATAACTTTTCCAGCATATCGAGGGTAGATTGAAGGCACCACCGACTGTGATTGTATGAGAGCGGTACCTTTTTGAAATGAGATTAAAGTTTTCTTTGAACTGATCAGCAACTTTATCTTCTGGGTGGAGGGGTCGGTGAAACGATCCAATTAATAGTTTAGTCCGATTGTGAAGTATAACCTCCATCCATACTACTTCGCAGGAACTATCTACTGCAATTTCACTACAAGGTAAACTACTTCTGAAAGCAATAAATACTTCACCACCAGCTGTATTTAATCTATCCTTTCTGAACATTTTTGGATTGTTTGAAAAAAAATTTCAGCTGAACTTATTTCCAGCTTTAGCCAGCTTTATGTACCTATAACTATTTGAGATTATGTGCTAGGGCTTGGAGCGCTGGTTCTTTCCCAATACAGCTGCTATAATTTACAACTATAATACCGATCGTTTCTACAACTACCTTATTGTGTTTTACCTGTCCCCTTTTAGACGGACGCCCTTTCTCTGGTTTACTAAGACCCTCAAACATGAAAAACCGCCTAGTCTGTTCCACACAGCCCCCCCCCCCCCCCCCCCCGCCACACCTACCCGTGTAGCCGCTTCCTGTGTGTAGTGGACTCCAGACCTATTAAGTGGAAACCGGAAACCCACCAGTCCATGGCGCACGTCAAGGAATCTGCAGCCTACACAATCACAGAAACGCCTGAGCCTCTGATTCAAACCCTCCACTCGTTTCTGCACCAAAGGACCACATACGGTTCCATCGACGAAGTTGCAGATTGTGACGTCCGCCTTAATCTCGCAAGCACGACTGAACGTCTTTACCATTTCCGCTAGCCACCCGAAACCACAGAGCAGCTCTCCTCTGATCCAAAGCAACACACGTCATTGGTACGACGTGAGCCACCATGAGCCGTGATTAGTGAGGTAACAATGTCCTGTGAAAATGAAAAAACAAAACCGAAATGGAGAGGATATTTTAGCCCCCTTTCATCTGTTTCATTTTTGAACTGTTTCTTGTTTCTAAAATCTGGTCTGGCAGTATTGTTTTTTTCATGCATAAAATTTTAATTTTTGTTCTGTAGATATTTTTCCTAATTTCTAGAACTAACCTGGCTTTATTAGCGTGTTAATGTTGGTTGTATGAAATAAAGTTTTGATTTTGGGTTTGAGTTGCCCAGAAGTCTTCGATTTTCTTGCATTTGGGGTATATTGTTCCATCCTAGTCTCCCAAGAGACCAACAGACTACTTGCGTCACTGTCATATTGGTTAATTGGGTTTCTGCCGGTTGTTTGCATCTTTCCTGCACGATATTTCAACTGCGTGGCTCGCTGTCTTCTTCAAGTGCTGTTTTATACTGATTCCAGTGTGACACGATTCGATATTCATGGCTACGTTGTGCTAGGCATTCCTCGCTCTATCCGTGGTCTTCGCCGACCAACAGCAACGGCTGTAGCGTGGTCTTCTAGCCGCGTCTGTTCCGAACACTATGCACATACTGTATGGCTATTATCCGTTGTCAGTATAGCTGAGTTAAGTACTGAATGACGTCAAAGCAAAGCTGTGCTAGACGCTTTATCTTCCGATTGTCGTCGTTTGAGCCCTTCTTAGAGGTGGGTCGTTCGCGAACTAACGGGTCCAAAGGAACGGTTCACCAAGATGAACGGCAACGAGCGAGGAACAAATTCTAAGGAACGGTCTTTCGTAATTCACTTCGGTCGCGGCTTTCTACTTATAGTTCCCGGGAACGGGAAACAGTCGGTCTCGATCCCGAACGTCTGTCTCTGTCTCGGTCACGGCTTTCTACTTAAGTTCCCGGGAACGGGAAACGGTCGGTCTCGTTCCCGAACGGCACGTCGATCGGTCTCGTTCCAGCCTCGGTCTCGTTCCCGTCTGTCTCGGTCTCGGTGTCGCTCGGCCGGGCTCGTCCTTCTTCGCGTGGCCACTCGTCGCAGTTCCACTGCCGACTGCTCATAGTTCAGTATCGAGACGTTCGTTTCGTCCGTTTCGCACTCTCATTCTAGATCTGTTTCAAACCTTTTTTGAACTCTGAACTTCTGGTTCTTTTCGAATTCTATTCAGCATCCTCGACCGGTAATTAAAATGTATTTTATAATTACGTAAATGACATTAAAATTACGTGATATGCAATACATCTTTTCAGGTAACTTGTTTGCATTAGCTTATTTGTTATTTCTTCACTGCGTGATTATTACATGTTTACCTATTCTGCTCGTAGCAGTCAACAATTCGTGCGTAATTGGCGAGCAGTCTGTACTCGTGGCCGGTTTTTCGTGCTTCACCTTATTTATTCCGCTGTGATTAGCCACATAACGCTGCAGTTGGCTAGACGAGATGTTTTGCAGAATCATGAAAATTACAAGTGTGTGAGAATTCTGCTATGAATAAAAACTCTGTACTCCAGAGGGGAGGCACGTGCCCCCTCTTGGCACCCTCCACCTTCACTCACCTATGCTACTAATTTTCAGTTTTTCGTAAGAACCATGTACCAAGCACAGTGAACGGTGAACGAGTAAAAATGAACGTTTCCCAAAAAAGAGCGATCACCAGTGAACTAGTTCCCAAGGATGAGTGACTTTGCCTATCTCTAGTCTTCCTACGAATTAGAACGTTCTGTTCCCGTGGTATGCCGTGTTGGACGTTCCGTCCGGTTCTTGCCCCCCCGACAGGCTGCAGTGTTATTTTGGGGCCGATTGTGATCAAACTGCCGCTCGTGAGTCGGAGAACGTCCTCAGATATTGTGTCTGTTGTCTGAGGTATCATTTCACGTACGTCCTTTGTTACCTGCATTGGGCTGTTATCTCTAATTCCATTTTTATACTTGTGTCCTTTGGTGTCTGGATGTTGCCTCCGTTGCGTCTTCAGAAGATCTAGTGCTGGGTTCCAAACCGAGCTCCTGGAAACCGGTGTCCCAATTAATCAGATATTCCCCGACCTAAATCTCAATAGATTCTTCGATGACGCTGACCCAGCATCTCGGTGTTTGTATTTAAATCTTGGCTTCATTACAATTCATAGAATGACTGAGTTCTCAACAGTGCTCGTCAAACGCTGACTTGGTTGCCTGTCTCAGTCGGGGGCCATTGGTGCTCCTTGCACCTGATGTCAACGGCCCTGGTCGTCTGGTCGATGTATGCCATACCACATTCACATGGTACTTGGTAAATGCCCTATTTCTGTGGACGCAGGTTATCCTTCACACTCCCTAACAGAGCTTTAATCTTGGTGCGTGGAGGGAACACGTTTTTAATTTTATGTTTGAGGAGAATTCTGCTGACTTTGGGAGATATCGGCCCAAAAGATGGCAAATATGCCACCTTTCGCGTTTCTTCTTGTATCTCTTCAGGAATCTCTGGTGGGAAAACGGGACAGAGTGTCTTTTGGACATCTCGTGAACATTTTTGTAGAACAAAGATTGTACATGTTCTATCTCCGTCTCGAAATTATCCAGATCTGACATAGTTAGTGCCTGGTGAACCATAGTTCTGAGTACACCATTTTTCTGTGCCAGGTGGTGACAACTGTTGGCTTGCAGGTACA
This sequence comes from Schistocerca nitens, assembly GCF_023898315.1. Lineage (NCBI taxonomy): Eukaryota > Metazoa > Arthropoda > Insecta > Orthoptera > Acrididae > Schistocerca > Schistocerca nitens. Next base: position 583,825,786 of record NC_064618.1, read on the forward strand.
AGTTGATGTGAGTAGGTTTCCGGTACACACCGTGACTGAAGATACCACCTGCTACCTCTTAACTAGTACATCTAGGAAAGTGGGTAGTCCACCCTTCTCCAGTTCCATGGTGAATTTGTTTGGATGGCGTTAGTTTAGGTGGTCCAAGAAAACATGGAGCGCTTCCCTTCCATGGGGCCATATCACAAAGGTGTCATCGACGTGAAGCATTTCGGTTGATCTGTGGCTGATGTAAGTGCGTCCCCTTCAAATCTTTCCATAAAGAGATTGGCCCCCGCCGGTGAGAGAGGACTGCCGATTGCCACCCCTTCCGTGTGCGCGTAGAATTGACCCTCATATAGGAAGTACGTCGAGGTCAGTATGTGTGAATATGTCGAGGAGAGCACGTTCGAACTTTTCTCCAATCAACTCAAGTGAGCCGTTGAGTGGAAAGAAGATGAAGAAGAAGAACACGTCGGAACTGACCATAATGTCAGAGGCCGAGATCTGTAGCTGACTGAGGCGTTGTAGGAAATCCTCTGAGTTGCGAATGTGATGGGCACACTTCCCCACATATGGCGAGAGCATCTTCTTAAGGTGTTGAGCAGTTAGGTAGGTGGCTGCGCCAGTATTGCTGACTATTGGACGTAGAGGAGCCCCTTCCAACGGCACCTTAGCCAAGCCATAAAGTCTGGGCTGTAATGGTTCTTTAGCCCGCAGCTGCTTAACGGTCTTTTCTGGAAGGCTGGTTTCCTTTAGAAAGTATAAAGATGGAATTAGGGATAACACCCCAGCACATGTAACAAAGGACGTACGTGAAATGGTACCTCAGACAACAGACATAATATCTGAGGACGTTCTTCCGAGTCTCGAGCGGCAATCTGAACACAATAGGCCTGATAATAACATTTCAGCAGCTCCTAGGGGGGGGGGGGGGGGGCAAGAACTTCGGACGGAACGCCTATCACGGCACATCACGGGAACAGATCGTCCTAATTCACAGAAGGACTCAAATGACGACAATCGACAGATAAAACGTCTAAAATAACTTTGACGTCGTTGAAAACTTAGTTGAGCTATATTGACAACGGATAATAACCACAAAGTACGCGCACAGCGTTCGGAACAGCCGCGGATAGAGGAACAGCCTACAGCCGTTGATATTGGTCGGCGCACACCACGGACAGACCGCCAGACGCGGCGTGGACCACAGAGGGAACGTCTACCACAACGTAACCATAAATACCGGACTCGTTCCACACTGACAGCAACTGAAGACAGCACCTGAAGAAGACTGCGAGTCACGCAGTTGCAGGAAAGACTCGAATAACCAGCAGAAACCCGATTTATCGACATGACAACGCCTCGCCGGGAAAGCCTGAAGAAACACAATAGTTTTGTCACTATTGGTAGAGGTGTATTTGTAATTACTAAAACACGGCATTGTTATGCTTGGAATTACAGAGAGAGCTTGTAAGAACCCGCAATCACCGAGAATGGAGACGTTAATTCTAGAATTATAAGTCCTGGCCGCACCACTAATGTATAAACGCTGACAAATTGCTTCTTACCCCAAGTCAGACTCTAAGTGTATTTTGTTAAATGAGATGCCAGTTCCATTATTCCCTCTATACCGAGACCCAGATCCGTTTGTCCACTACCATTTGGGTTTCTCCTGTCAATCCGGCAAGGGGCACGCACAAGGTTCTACCACACAGGCTAGATCAGGGCCGGCCAGAAATTCTGCCCGCGTGCGGTGCTCCTGCACGTGTGCAACTTCCGGGTCACAGCGTGCACGCCGCAGCCGTCAGCGTTCATGTAGTTCATGTTTCTACGCACAGATGTCGCTTTATCCACTTGCTGGGATACTCTGTACCGGCGCATTATAGTGCTCTTTCCACAGCTTGCAAGCCAACCATGGGAAGGTATTTCGCGTATTAAACATTTAAAATACTGTCACAGTCTTCTCATTGAGACATTTACTTTTATGTTAACAGTTTAACCCAGTAAGATATGTAATACAGTTAACAACCGTGGGTTTTTATTAAGGCAGCTTGACTGACGACACGTAAATACGCGTAATGTTTTTGAGCTAGTATTTAAGAAAGAGAGCACTTAGAGACTTCTAACGAACCATATTCACGATTTCAAACAACATTAAAGTAATGCAAGGTTTTCTATAACTAATTCTCGGTGCTCTCAGTTACACCCACACAATTTCTGTCTCACTGACCTCTGAACAGAATGATAACCGCAGACCTCTCGATAATCACCTGTTATTTCAATACCATTATTGCTATATCTTTCATCAGTTCCGTCTGAAATCTGCATAATAACCGACAGTTACATGAATGTTATGTTTTATCGACGTCAGCTGAGCGTAGCCCTTCACACATTAAAAAGAACCCTAAATGTAAGTATTCATTGAAACAATCGGTTTAATGACCAATTTTCCTCTTGCTTGTACCACATAAACATGGAAGGGGAGCCGTCGCCGTTCATTTAGGACACATGTCTAATAACAGATGTCGCTGTCGCTCCCTGTCGCACACGAGCGCACATGTGCAGCACTTCCGCACGTCTGCACACTGTGCAGCGTTTGGCCGGCCCTGTACTAGATGAACCAAGGTTTCCTAATGAGGTTTTTATTATTTACCCATACCCCTTCAGCATCTTTTGCCTGATGAGACATGGAGTTCGTGACTAGAATATTGGAATATATACAGGGTGAGTCACCTAACATTACCGCTGGATATATTTCGTAAACCACATCAAATACTGACGAATCGATTCCACAGACAGAACGTGAGGAGAGGGGCTAGTGTAATTGGTTAATACAAACCATAAAAAATGCACGAAAGTATGTTTTTTAACACAAACCTACGTTTTTTTAAATGGAACCCCGTTAGTTTTGTTAGCACATCTGAACATATAAACAAATACGTAATCAGTGCCGTTTGTTGCACTGTAAAATGTTAATTACATCCGGAGATATTGTAACTTAAAGTTGACGCTTGAGTACCACTCCTCCGCTGTTCGATCGTGTGTATCGGCGAGCACCGAATTACGTAGGAATCCAAAGGGAACGGTGATGGGCCTTAGGTACAGAAGAGACTGGAAAAGCACATTACGTCCACATGCTTACACCTTTTTATAGGTCTTTTTCACTGACGCACATGTACATTACCATGAGGGGTGAGGTACATGTACACACGTGGTTTCCGTTTTCAATTACGGAGTGGAATAGAGTGTGTCCCGACATGTCAGGCCAATAGATGTTCAATGTGGTGGCCATCATTTGCTGCACACAATTGTAGTCTCTGGCGTAATGAATGTCGTACTCGCCGCAGTACATCTGGTGTAATGTCGCCGCAGGCTGCCACAATACGTTGTTTCATATCCTCTGGGGTTGTAGGCACATCACGGTACAAATTCTCCTTCAACGTACCCCACAGAAAGAAGTCCAGAGGTGTAAGATCAGGAGAACGGGCTGGCCAATTTATGCGTCCTCCACGTCCTATGAAACGCCCGTCGAACATCCTGTCAATGGTCAGCCTAGTGTTAATTGCGGAATGTGCAGGTGCACCATCATGCTGATACCACATACGTCGACGCGTTTCCAGTGGGACATTTTCGAGCAACGTTGGCAGATCATTCTGTAGAAACGCGATGTATGTTGCAGCTGTTTGGGCCCCTGCAATGAAGTGAGGACCAATGAGGTAGTCGTCAATGATTCCGCACCATACATTTACAGTCCACGCTCGCTGTCGCTCTACCTGTCTGAGCCAGCGAGGATTGTCCACGGACCTGTAATGCTTGTTCCGTAGATTCACTGCCCCGTGGTTTGTGAAACCCGCTTCATCGGTCAACAGGTAGAACTGCAACGCATTCTCTGTTAATGCCCATTGACAGAATTGCACTCGATGATTGAAGTCATCACCATGTAATTGCTGATGTAGCGACACATGAAACGGGTGAAAGCGTTGACGATGCAGTATGCGCATGACACTACTTTGACTCAGTCCACCGGCTCTCGCAATGTCCCGTGTACTCATGTGTGGGTTCATGGCAACAGCAGCTAACACACCAACTGCACCCGCTTCTCCTATGACGGGCCTGATACGGACCCGTTTGCGTGCTACGACCATACCTGTTGCATATAGTTGGCGGTAGATGTTTTGCAATGTGCGGCACGTTGGATGCTCTCTGTCCGGGTACCGTTCTGCATACACCCTGCAAGCTTCAGCTGCATTTCGTCGACACTCGCCATAGATGAGTATCATCTCCGCCTTTTCAGAGTTCGAATACACCATGGTCACAGTGCCTACAACACTACACTATCACAGATGTCTGGTAACACGGTGTACTACAGTTGGTCTGCGAGCGGAGACGAATGCAGAATAACAATAGCAGCAAGCGCTACATGCGGACACTGCGACAGCTAGACCAAACCACAACAGTGCACTACAACCACACTCGTAAACACGGCCGTCATCGTAAACATGTCACTGCAGATGCTGCTCGCCGACCGTGGCCCGTGTTTGTTACAACACGCAACTGAACGTCGAAGGTTTCAAGCGTCAACTTTAGGTTACAATATCTCCGAGTGTAATTAACATTTTACAATGCAACAAACGGCACTGATTACGTATTTGTTTATATGTTCAGATGTGCTAACAAAACTAACGTGGTTCCATTTAAAAAAACGTAGGTTTGCGTTAAAATACATACTTCCGTGCATTTTTGTATGGTTTGTATTAAACAATTACACTAGCCCCTCTCCTCACGTTCGGTCTGTGGAATCGGTTCGTCAGTATTTTACGAAATATATCCAGCGGTAACGATAGGTGACTATCCCTATATATATATATATATATATATATATATATATATATATATATATATATATATATATATATATATATAACCAAATCTGCCACTGAAACGGCAAGCATCTCAAGTATCAACACTGTGGGGTTTATAACCATTCCAATGAGAATGGAGATATGGGCAAAGATATGTTTTTCCAGCCCCTAACATTTAGAATGCCCTTCACAGCAGGCATGTTGTGTGGAAACAGTATTGACTTGTTTTCCAGGGCAGCCTATATGTCAGGGGTCACACACACACATATATATATATATATATATATATATATATATATGTGTGTGTGTGTGTGTGTGTGTGTGTGTGTGTGGTGTCACCGCCAGACACCACACTTGCTAGGTGGTAGCCTTTAAATCGGCTGCGGTCCGGTAGTATACGTCGGACTCGCGTGTCGCCACTGTCAGTGATTGCAGACCGAGCGCCGCCACACAGCAGGTCTAGAGAGACTTCCTAGCACTCGCCCCAGTTGTACAGCCGACTTTGCTAGCGATGGTTCACTGACAAATTACGCTCTGATTTGCCGAGACATAGTTAGCATAGCCTTCAGCTACGTCATTTGCTACGACCTAGCAAGGCGCCATTATCAATTGCTATTTATCTTGTGATGCATGTACCGTCAGACCGATGTTCACCAATTATGGATTAAAGTTAAGTATTCCAGAAGCTACGTACTTTATTTGCTAGTATCCATTACTTGACCTGTTCCAGACCTCACACCAGCCTGCGTGAGCGTGAGCTTAAACGCGTGCCTTTCGGCTATCTCATAGTGGCTTGGCTGTCTTGCCAAGTCACAACAGTTTGGCGACGAGGATTTTGCGTTCGTATTGATACCCTGATTTACTTGTCATGGCTTCGCCACCATCTCCAGATGTACTGTCCGAATTGTATCACTTACAGAATCAGCAGACGAAGGCCTTACTGGATGCCCTTGGACAGCTCGTCCAGGGTGAACGTACAATGCAAAACGATGCGGCAGCCGCTGCTCCACCGCTCACGCAGCCGCAATACGCAGTTGCACCACCTTTTCGTCCTTTTTATGCGGCACTGGAAAGCTTGACGGAGTGGTCACGCCAATTTGGATTCCATCTCGCCGCCTACAGAATTCAAGGTAATGAGCGGCAGCCTTTTCTCCTTTCCGCCGTAGGCGTCCAAACGTACCGTGTGATAGTGAAATTATTTCCCCGATGCGACGTAGCAACTCTGTCCTACGAAGAAATTTTGTCTGCTTTACATACAAAAATTCAAAGAATCAGTCAATGTAGTTGCCAAACGGTATACGTTCTTTCGTACAAAACGTACGGCCGGTCAGACTAATCAGGAGTGGGTTGCAACCTTGCAAGGCCTTACTAGGGATTGTGCTTTTGAGTGTGAATGTGGACTCCCTTATTCAGATACTATGGTACGTGATGCAATTGCACAGAACGTTTCTGATGTTCGTATATGGGAACAGATTTTGAAACTAGTCAATCCCTCCCTTCAACAAGTGATGGACGTATTGGATGAGCAGGACACACTTGACTTTGCTCAGGAATCATTTGAAACTGCGCCACCCGTGTGTCACGTTAACCGGCCCGCTGGGCGAGCTGCATGGAACAGTAAACAGTCCTCGCACCCGGACGCGCCAAAGCCGCCTGGCTCTCAGCCACGTGTCCCGCGTCGGCAAGCAAATGCAGTGAAATCATGACCGCGGTGTGCTACTAGACATTCACGTGAGAATTGCCCGTCACGCCGGGCTATTTGCTTTTTCTGTAATAAAAAAGGACATGTTCAACGTGTTTGCCAGAAAAAGCTCCGATCGGACGCTCAAAACCATTCCAGGGCCATTGCTTTGCGCCGGAATCGGAATCGAACCAAGGATATTCAGGCTCGCGATACTTCCCCTATGGAAATTCATGTAGTTCATGCCACTCCGCCCAGTGCCACTCTCTCTAAAAGTGACTGGGTTCATCCCAGAAATAGTGTGCGTCGACGTCGCCGGAAATCACGTCAAGTCGCAAGTGATTCTGTACCAGTGTCAGTTCACGTTGCATGAGACAGTCGCTCTTGTCGTCAGCAGGCCAATAAACTTTTTGTGGACTTGGCCATTAACGGCCAAGTGATACCGCTCCAGCTCGATACCGGAGCTGCAGTTTCCCTGATCAATCACGACACGTACAAACAGCTGGGCACACCTCCGTTCCATGCCACAAATGTTAAGCTAACTACATATTCCAGTCACGGGCTCCCTGTGTTAGGACAGTGCAGCCTTCTTGCAACATACAAGGGACAAACAAAACTAGTGTCATTGTACGCCCTTCGTTCTTCTTATGCAGTGAACTTGTTTGGTTTCGATTTGTTTCAGTTGTTTAACTTGTCTATCGTCAATCAGGTCCTATCAGTGAACCAGACTGTGCCTTCAGCCAGTGTTTCTCGTCTATGTGAAGAATTTGCAGACATTTTTGCACTGGGCGTCGGTTGTGCTAAGAACTATAAAGTAAATTTGGAACTGCAAGTAAACGCGCAACCCAAATTTTTCAGAGTGCGCAATGTTCCCCACGCATTGCGTGATGAAGTCGCAAGAACATTAAACGATTTGGAATCACAAGGTGTAATTGAACGTGTGGAGGCTTCTCTCTGGGCATCACCCTTAGTAATTTTGCAAAAGCCTTCCGGAAAATTGAGACTTTGTGTGGACTTCAAGGCAACAGTGAATCCCCAACTAGTGACTGCAACTTTTCCTTTACCCCGCCCGGAAGATCTTTTTGACAAACTGTGCCCGGGTAAATATTTTTCGAAGTTGGACCTAGCAGATGCGTACTGGCAAATACCGGTGGACGAAGAATCCCAGCGCGTTTTGGTGGTTAACATGCATCTTGGTTTGTACCGATTCAAACGACTGCCATTCGGGTGTGCATCCCCCCTGCATTGTTTCAACAATATCTACAAACTGTTTGTGCGTCGGTCCCTACTGCAGCAAACTATCTGGACCATATTGTGATCTCTGGAAAGACGGAAGAAGAACATTTAGCCAATCTCAGAACATTATTTCAGGTCTTGCGACAAAATGGTCTTCGCTTGCGGAAGGCCAAATGTGTGTTTTTTGCTCGTGACTTGCCCTACCTGGGACATGTACTCAATGCCCAAGGCATACATCCTAGTCCCGAGCACCTTCGTGCCATACAAGACTTGCCTTCGCCGCAAAATTTGAAGCAGCTACAGTGTGTGCTGGGAAAAATTAATTATTATCACCGTTATATCCCACACGCTTCTTCTATTTCAGCTCCGCTTCATCGCTTACGCCGTAAAGGTGTTCCGTTCGTCTGGACGACGGAATGCGAACGCGCCTTTCGCCAGTTGAAATCGGCGTTGCTTTCAAATACTTGCCTTACGCCATTCGATCCCCGGAAGCCCCTTTTGTTGATGGTGGATGCATCGGATTTCGGGATCGGTGCTGTGCTTGCGCACAAAGATGGTTCGCACGATCGCCCTAATGCCTTTGCGTCCAAATTGCTCTCGTCTGCACCACTAAATTATTCACAGATCGAGAAAGAAGCTTTGGCTCTCGTATTTGGTGTTACAAAGTTTCATGATTTCATGTATGGTCGTCACTTTACCATCATCACAGACCACAAACCTTTGACATCGCTTTTCCATCCGAACAAGCCTGTACCTCCACGTACAGCGCAGAAATTCATTCGCTGGTCTATTTTCCTCTCGCAGTACCGCTACGATATCTTGTATCGGTCCACTGCGAAGCACGGAAACGCCAATGCGTTGTCCCGTTTGCCTGTTGCTGAGGATAGAGCCTTCGATTCCTCCGAAGTTGCTTGCATGTTCATTGATTCGGAAACCGATGACGTGGTCGAATCGTTTCCTATTGATTTCGTCGTATAGCTATAGCCACAGCTGCAGACCCTGTCCTTGCTACCGTTCTGCGTTCTGTTGCTACGCAGTGGCCCCTGTCAAAGTCACGGATCGAGGATCCGTTGGTTCGCCGACTTTTTGCACACAAGGAGAGACTTTTTGTACGACGTAGTGTTTTGCTGTTGTGATAATGATCAGTCCAGGGTCGTGGTCCCCCGTTCATTACAGTCCTCTGTCTTACGGCTTCTCCACCAAGGACATTGGGGTATAGTGTGAACGAAACAACTTGCTCGTCAGCACTGTACTTGGTTCGGAATCGATGCTGCGATTACGCATATGTGCTCTTCTTGCATGGTGTGTGCCGAACAACAATCCGCACCACCGCGGAAATTCTTTGCATGGCCAAAAGCCACTTCCCCTTGGCGACGCTTACACATCGATTTTGCTGGTCCGTTCTGGAATTCTCGATGGTTGGTTCTGGTCGATTCCTTCAGTAATTTTCCTTTTGTTGTCCGGATGTCTTCCACGACGTCATCTGCCACCATCCAAGCGTTATCCGCTATCTTTTGCATTGAAGGTCTTCCGCAGATTATTGTTTCCGACAATGGCCCACAATTCATGTCCGCAGAATTTCAGTCATTCTGCAAGGCCAATGGTATTCAACATCTGACGTCCGCGCCGTTTTCGCCACAGTCAAACGGTGCTGCTGAACGTTTGGTCAGGACTTTCAAGTCACAGATGTTGAAGGTGAAAGAGTCGCATTCTAGGGAGGACGCGTTATTGCTCTTTTTGTCCTCGTATCGCTCTCAGCCTGGAGATGGTCGCTCGCCGGCTGAGTTGCTTCACGGTCGCCCTCATCGAACCTTGATGTCTTTGCTACATCTGCCGCATCAGGTTCCTGTGCAGCGGCAGACACCTGCTTTTCCCCCGGGCGACGTTGTATACTACCGCCACTCGCAGCGCGCATTCTTCGCTGCCTTGGATGCGCTATGTATCTGGTTTTGGGAGCCTCTGGTGCGGTGCGTCGGCATCTCAATCAGCTGCGCCTCTGTCATCGCACGGGATATGCCACTCCCCGTCTGCTTTCAGCGATGGTGCCGTCCGGTCAGCGCCCTGGGGACCCATCTACTGGCTTGCCTCAGCCCCAGATGTTACCGACCCTGCCTTCCATTTTGCCCCATGGCGACGCGCTGCCGCCGCCGCCGCCGCCGCCGCCGCCTGTTCTCCTGCCGGCGACGCCCGCAGTGGACGCGTCGCTGCAGCCGCCGGGCGCCTCCTTGGGTCACGCGCCGCCGATCGCTTCCCGTGACCAGTTGTCCTCCGCCATGGAATTCTTGCCCGCTCCGGACCATATGTCGTCTTCGCCCGTCGGGTGGCCCGACCCGATGGAGGTCGACCCTTCGGCCCCTCCTGTCTCTCTGCGGGCGCATACACTGCATGTTGGCGTGCACCCTGGACTAGGTTTTCAGGCGTTTCCTAGTTCCCCTCGGACAGAATGGCAGGGTGCGGGTGGCACAGCCACGCCTGTTGTTAGGCTCCCCACCTCGTCGCATACGTCAACATGGGGTCCTCTCCACGGCGGGCGGAAGCCTTATAACACAACCGTACGCCGATTTGCGGGGGAGGAATGTGGTGTCACCGCCAGACACCACACTTGCTAGGTGGTAGCCCTTAAATCGGCCGCGGTCCGGTAGTATACGTCGGACCCGCGTGTCGCCACTGTCAGTGATTGCAGACCGAGCGCCGCCACACGGCAGGTCTAGAGAGACTTCCTAGCACTGGCCCCAGTTGTACAGCCGACTTTGCTAGCGATGGTTCACTGACAAATTACGCTCTCAATTGCCGAGACGATAGTTAGCATAGCCTTCAGCTACGTCATTTGCTACGACCTAGCAAGGCGCCATTATCAATTGCTATTTATCTTGTGATGCATATACCGTCAGACCGATGTTCACCAATTATGGATTAAAGTTAAGTATTCCAGAAGCTACGTACTTTATTTGCTAGTATCCATTACTTGACCTGTTCCAGACCTCACACCAGCCTGCGTGAGCGTGAGCTTAAACGCGTGCCTTTCGGCTATCTCATAGTGGCTTGGCTGTCTTGCCAAGTCACAACAATATATATATATATATATATATATATATATATATATATATATATATATATATATCAGTGCTGCACGTGGTTAACACAAATCTTGACACATCCTTCAGTCATCCTTCACAGTGAATCACACATTCTTTTGTATAGAGTAGGCTTCATTTGTATTTAATTACATACATTGATCACATTCTCCTGTAGAGCCTGTGCATTGTCGATGGATTGAGCTTGTACTAACGATTTTAAATGCTCCATAGCCAAAAATCCAGTGGACTGAGGTTCAGTGAATGAAAAGGCCATTTTACTGGACAGAGCTGACCAATTCACCGCCCATGAAACATTGCAGTGAAATGCTGCCACATGATCTCTATAAAATGGAGAGGTGCCCCGTCATGCACAAACTATACTGTATGTCTTTCAGGAAGGGAAATGTTCTACAATAGTGCTAGTAACTCATCATGTAGATATTGGTTATACGCATCACCTGTGCCAGTAGCTCATGAAGCAGACATAGGTTGTACACATCACATGACAATCCGTTAGGTAAAGTGTATGGTCCTATGAATCTGTCATTGGTAATCCCTATCTATACAGTGATAATGAAGCATTCCTGATGCCTCACTTCGTTGATTACTCTAGAATATGCAACTGTCCACATGTGTGTATTGTAGCAGTTTGCTATGACATATCTTGTGATGCCCTACATCAGTGACAGCTACACATTACTCCCCACATATCTCAACATCGGTAGGTTTTCCAGTCTTTGCGTGAAATGTCTATGGGTGATAGATCGCCTCATGGGAAAAACTTCTGCTCGAGGCTAAATATTCATTGACGCTTCCTGTTTGCTAGACACCAAGTTGTATTGGTTATGCTGCTTTCATATGCAAAGTGTGTTGTCTGTAATACAGTAATTTGCTCTGTGTGAAACGCAAAGTACCTGATTCGCTTCTAAATTATCTTTCCCCACATAGATATGCTCGTTCTGATATGAAATTGCAGCACCTGTGTTGTAAAGAAGGATGATGTAATATTCCTTCAGACATTAATGCATTTATGAAGGCATTGGCACTGCGACAATTACAGCCATTATGAAATACATGAGACGTATTTGCTGTTGATAATATGAACAACCATAAGCTGTCCCAGCAAATGAGGACAGTGACATTTTGTACTTGAGCCAGACTCGAACCCGAATTTCACGATTTACACGAATGGTCACCTTAACCCCTTTGGCTTGCTGTGCATGACTTATGGTCAGAAACAAACTTCCGTACGTCGTCTTTCCAGTGTCACAGCCTGTACTCAGTTTGTGTAATTCCTGTACATGGGAGGACATTTTTGACTGAAAGTGTCCACCTGGGATAAGCGTATAAATAAGGTATTCCAGTGACTGTTTTGATAAGAAGAAAGATGGCATATTCATTCGGACATGCTTGTGTGCGTGGATGCAACAACACAGGCACTGCAATATTTTATTTATCTGCTGACAACAGGCACCGACTTTTAGTTAGAAACATACTACCCTGTATGGGAATTAGATAAAGTGTATACAGATATAGTATGTGACGCAGAAACAAAGACTTATGGAAGTTTGGATGTGGCCTTGAGTCGTGCACGGATAGGAAAATTGGGAAATCAAGATTCGAGTCACAATTTAACACAAATTTTCATTGTCGACATTCCCTTATACAGCTGATATTTTCTCGTGTTTGCAACTAGGAGTAGATGTTAGGTACTCATTCTGATGGTCTGTTTGTAGATTATGACTCTTTCGGTTTACTGAGGTATGTAACGTGCTAACCTTGTGTGCTGCAGCACACCTGGTTAGCAGACCCTGCCAGTTTAATCAAATTTCGTCATCCCAGGGCTGGCATCGCTGGGATGCATCCGTGAACATTTTGTCTCTAACGCAAATTGTTCCCCATCACCTGCCCTGCCACCCTCAGACATTTAATACAAAGATATTGAAACACGTTAAATGTACAGTTACCTAATGTTTGAAATTGGCGAAACTCAAAGAAATCCTCGACAGCAGTTATTTTCACCTTATTTTATCACCAGCTTCGATCAATGAAATCATCACCAGATTTGTATGGCGACGAGTACGGGATGATAGACACGTCTAATCATGATCGGAACCGATTCCAAAATTAGAGGAACAAGATTTACAATCTCAGGCTGTTAGGAATTCCACAAATGTGTTGTACATATATGATGGATCATATTTTCATGGCGACACTGTGATGGGGTTTTATTGGATGTGGTGAAGCAGTTTCATGCTGTTATAGTCTTCCACAAATAGTGGCATCGGTAGAGTGAGGACGGTACACTAGATGAGAGACGTAATTGATAACGAACGCCAGCTCAGGTGATGTGCATAGAAAATGTACGACATAATGGACATGATAGTTTGTGATGGACGACGGCAATGAAGACGATGTGGACACTATATTAAGACTTGTACAGTGATACTCGTATAGTTATCCTGCATGTAGCACAGGCTAATTATTTCGAGAGTGAATCAGAGTTTCTAACCATTAGGAGTAGCTATTAATCTAATACCAGCGAATTTCTCTAATCAGGCTAATCAATGTGCTAATGATGTGTGAAATGTATTCTTAAAATGATAAAAAGTTATATACTAGATCTGAAGCTCAAAGTCTCGTGTTTGTTCGATTCTCCCTGGGCCTTGTTTCGACTTAATTCTTTCACTGTTTTGTCAAATTCTTCATTCAGTATCATATCTCCCTTCTTTCGTCTTCCTCCTGTTTGCATTACTTCTGTAGTAGCAACTTCTGACACCATATGTACCAGCAACACCAAATGTAGTTGGAAGAGGTAGAAGGCACAATATTAAGACTCGTCCGTGCTTTCCAAGTGATTTATTATTTTCAACTACAGTGCCGTGTTCCCCTCGGCCTGCATCACTGGGTCCCACAATGCTGTGTACACCACCTCAGTGACCCGTCCGGCGCTCTGCTAATGTGTCGGCCTTGTATGGCTCCATTGATATGACAACTGCAAGGTGGCCCGCACCGTGCATCCTCGCTGGTGTGGCTTTGGTCGCGGCGACAACAAGCACCCGCGATCTGGCAGCTGAATCTGCGGCCCTTGCCCTGGATGCCTCCAGTGCATGTTGGGAGCCAAAACGACTGCCCACGGTAACGAGCCATGGAGTGGCCCGCCATTGGCTGGCTATGGACCCCATGTCGGCCTCAGAGGGTCGAACCAGCGACCCGATGTGGACTGGAACGCTGGCGCCCCATCTGCTGCTGTGTGTAGCCGATGGTGTGACATGCCCCGTCGTCCAGGAGAGCTGCCACACTTGAATGTTTTGTTAGTGAACCAACACCTATTTCTATGCGGCTGTGCACCTCTGTTTTGTTAAGCGCGCCGCTCCATACTCAGAACACTTAGGTTGGCCAGTGGACCCCTTCTGCCTGTGACCTGCGCCTTTCAAACAGCTGCGTGTACTTTTCCTGGCCATAATATGCCCCTGTGGCCGCTATTTTACTTCACAGCTGCTGGTGAGCGTGACTCACTGTAAACAGACCTACGCCTGGCTGTAACTTGTTTGCCCAGAAATGTTGCACCTAAACTGACTTCTCTTATCCCAAATGGTAGTGCCGCTACACTTCTGCAAAAATTCTATTTTTCGTATGATTAAACAGTTCATTTCGTCATATGCATGAGGCTGGGCTTCCATATAAGTGTCTTACCTTAACGTAAAAACAAACAATTATATAATTGAAAGTGGTTTGGCTCTGTGACTACTTTTTGATTTATATTATTTCTTCCTTGATTATTTTTGGAACTTTGGATTCACTGTCAGTTGCTGTTTTTTCCATGTTACTTGTGTCACAAGGTGAGGTTGATGTGTAAATGTTTTTCCATAATAAAACATAAGTTTCTCAGTTAGTGAGATGTGTGTGTGTTATTTTCTGCATTATTTCAAAGGAATATTTTTTACTTCTGTTGTCTCTGGTTTGTGATATGCAGCTAAGTACTGATGTCTGAACTTTGCAGAGAGGCATGTGGGAGAACTTTTAAAATTAATAACTGGTCTTATGGGAGTATCCTCTTTATGTATTTTGTGCTTACTACTGAGAGTTGGGCCGGCCGCAGTGGCCGTGTGGTTCTAGGCGCTGCAGTTTGGAACCGCGGGACTGCTACGGTCGCAGGTTCGAATCTTGCCTCGGGCATAGATGTGTGTGATGTCCTTAGGTTAGTTAGGTTTAAGTAGTTCTAAGTTCTAGGGGACTGATGACCTAAGATGTTAAGTCCCATAGTGCTCAGAGCCATTTGAACCATTTTTTTTACTGAGTGTTGGTGCTACTGGATTGTTTTGTACTATAGTTCTTGCTGATTTTTGTGAGTAAGCTTGACACTTTTTCAAGTTTCTTCTCAGTGTCATTTGTAATTTATCAGTTGAAGCAGACTTTTCTCTTAAAACATTATTTATTTTCTAATAGATCTTTTGTTTTATTCCTGGAATCCTGTGTAAACATGGGCACTACAGTATGATTCTCAACTTCCTTTGTAGCTATTGCACCATTTCTCTCGTTTTTGCTTCATTGTTTTAATAGGTAGTACTTCCTTGTTATCCTCCTGTTTACTTCTATGAGTTTTCTAAATGAATTAGTTAAAGAGTATGTGAATTAAAATGTAACAGCTGCAGCTCTAACTATATGAGATTTACTGGAATTATTAAAAAAAACAATTCGTGTCAGGTGCGAAGGACATACAATGGCATTGGCTGGATGCAAGTCTGAATAGAGTACCACTTCTGCGACTTGGTTTCATATCTTAACACAAGTACTCCATTGGCGAAAGAGGATCTACAGTTTAACATGCAATCTGAATCATTTGTTGGTTTTGCTGATGTCTCACATCACTGAGAAGTGCAGTTTAGGAAAACGAAGACTGAAAATTTCCATGGTCTGATTAGGATTTGATAACATGACCTTTCAGTTGCCAGGCATTTGTATTGCCATTAGACTGCCAAGCCCAACAATGAAGAGTTAATGTATTCATTCCATGTAAGTGGAATATCTACTAAAATAAAATCACCTCTAAAATGGAATAAGAATAGAAATGACAGTCTTCTACAATAATAAGAAAAGAATGGAAATACACTCCAAGAAAAATATTTCTTACAGAGGACCATAGAGAAAAATGAAAATGAGTTTTTAAGGTTTTGTCTAATGACAGTTCTATGATTAGTTTAGTAGAGGTAATTTTTTATGAATGAAAGATGTGTTTTGTAGAAGATACATTAGTTGGACATTTCCACGTTCCGTTATCTCCATGTAACATAAATTTTCAGAAACGATAAAAATTTGTCATTCAGTTGGTATTTGCTTTTTATTATTATGCTTTATTTATTATGATTGTATTTTGTATTCTGGATTTATATCTACACTTCCTATAAATCACACCACAATGTTTTTATTTAAAATAAATATCTTACTTTCGCTATAATCACTTTTGGAAGTGTAATCTGCACAAAACCGGTTTTGGAAATATTTTGATTTTAAAATGATGGGTACAAATGAAAAATAACATAGACGTTTCATAATACTGTATTCCTGTTATAAAAAAATTGTGACTTCTAGAAAGAATAACATAGTATATATCTACTAATTAGTTTTTGCGACTTTATATTAAAGTGACACATCATTATGAGATGGCTTCTTTTTTGTATCAAATACTGATCTGATCTTTAGCCTCATCAGGTAACTCTAAGACATCAGATTCTTCATCCATTTCAGCTGCAGACTGCTGTTTTAAAACATTACTGTATGATAAAAGTTCGTTAATGTCCATTTAACTTGGTCTGTAGCCGTTCTGTAAAAGAACTGTAACATCTTTTACCTTTTACTGGTTTTACCATAACACATTCAAGTATCTCTACTGGTTTTAATCCCATCCAAGATTTACTCTTCTTACTGTTATCACATCCTATATCAGTGCTATATCTTTGTTATGTCAGAGTAGTTCAAATGGTTCGAAAGGCTCTGAGCACTGTGGGACTTAATATCTAAGGTCATCATTGCCCTAGAACTTAGAACTACTTAAACCTAACTAACCTAAGGACATCGCATACATCCATTCCCGAGGCAGGATTCGAACCAGCGACCGTAGCGGTCGCGTGGTTCCAGACTGAAGCGCCTAGAACCGCTCGGCCACATCGGCCGGCGTCAGTGTAGTAATAGTACGTTAATCTTTCTTTTTAATTAATAACCTTTTGAATGCTTGAACTGAAACTGACATGCAGAGATAGGTTTCATGGCATCTTTAAGAGGTGTCTTCCAGTCAGTAACATGCACATCTGAAGCGAATTTGTAGATACTCCCAAAGTTTTCAATAATGTCATATTAATCGTTGGGGTTCAAGGGAGTCATCTTTGAACGTACTTCCTATTCAAACCAGCAAAATATGCATTGGAAGGAAGTATATGAGTGGGTGACAACTGGAAAAATATAGTTGACATGTTCCACTTTTTGTGGACAATTTTGACCAAATTAAGTACAAAGCATGACGATCATGGCTTGATTTTTATCTTTCCCCACAACGTTCGGCTAGTAACTTCAGCCTATGGATATTTTCAACATTTTTGTTGCACAGCCTACGAAAAATTCATGATTCAATTTAACATGAACCTTTGGTGAATTCATTTTCTAACAATGTATAGCAAACCGCATTGTCCTTCTTCTAGGAATCATAAGAGGGTCCCTCACAAACTGTGGACCATAAAAAAATATCTTAAGGAAGGTGAAGACTCATCAAGAAGCTTAGGGAGAATCAGATTCATTGGCCAACCAAAGCTCGCTATTCTCTGGCCTTTTGTTTCACTGCAGAGTTGATTGTAAAATGTGTCTGCTTTCAGTTTATGCATGGTAAACTTTGCCTTCAAGTCGTCTTTCTCCTTGAGATCTCAAATCTGTTCTTGTTGTTTTTTAGACTATAAGCAAAAATAGCAAACACCTGAGGTAGGAGATCCAAATGCAATATCAGTGTCATTATAAAATACATTTCAAAAATATTTATAGTTCGGATGTATCTCAAAGTTTTCTTTTTTATATTTTGTGTAACTTCTAAATCGAAAGGTCACGCTTCTTAAATATTGCCTGTGAATGTTCTTCATCTTGTGCCGCCACCTCTCTTGTTCTTGGTAGTTACTTCAATCTCCAGAAACTGGTTACACGGATTCTGAACACGATCTCACCCTTCCGCAAGTGTTTCAGTGATTACTTTTTACAGACACCGAGTCTCTGTAATCTCCCATTATCTGTCTTTGGAAAGAAGTGTTAATTAGTTATTTTCCTGTTCTTCAGTCCTTCCGATGATCTTCTCTGCTTTACTGTCTCCACGATTATGTACTGAAGAATTAAATCATTCTGGCCCTGCCTGTCAGGTGTATCATAGAACTTCTGATTTATCCTTCTTACTTATTGCATTGGAAGTTGTCCACATTGATATGGTCCTCCCTTAAGCTTGAATGAGCTTTGGAAATCTGTTGTTGGAATATCTGCTAAGGTAAATGCAACGAACATTAGACATCTTACACATACATTTAGCTATTAAAATGTTATTTGTAAAAAAGGATGCATAGGTGTATTGTGAGCGAAAATAATCAGCAGCTTACCTCGTTTTATTTTCAACATTTTTTGCCCAGTGTTCCTTCTTTTGCTTTTTCCATGATTTCCCTAGAGTTTTAGGTCCATTATTGCTGTCGGGATTTAATGGTTACTGGAACTGCGACCATCATCGTTATAATGGAGTCACTTTTATAATAGAAACAGCGGCTACTGGGACTTATGGTCTAAACTGTGCAGCTCGATGCGCGCTCTTTCGACATATAAAAAAGGTATTATGGGAAAAAATCGATTTAAAAACGTTTTGAAAATGGGTGACTCATATAGCACAATGCATTATAATATTGGCAGAATCCCACCCATAACATGAAATTCTGCAGGTGTATAGTGGAGTGACAGCCCGAATTCGCTTAGTAGACTATAAGAGATAATAGGTGTTCGTCAGTATACTGACATAAATTTGTCAGAAAGCGAAAAGCCTTGTCTGAATTCCTATGTTAGGTTTGTTGCACAATTGTTTCACATGAAACTACACCAAATATAAATACCAACAGAAAATATTATTTGATTTGAGGCTTTATCTGGTGGCGTCCATACATCTGGTACAACTATTGGAACAAATCTGCAATATATTTTAATCATTTCGACAGAATATTTATAATTTGTTTGATTTTTGTTGGAGAGAATAAAATCAGTGTTAAATAAAAAAATAAGTGAGGAAGTTATAAACTTAATTTAATGGTTGTAATTAACCGCAAAATTATTTGTAAAAATAAAATACTGTAAAACAACAGAAACGTGCAATAAAAATGTAAGTGGCCGCATTGGAGATATTTTCTTTTGTCTATCGCATTTTCAAGGCAAAAAGTACAGAAGTCTGTAGTCAACGAAATACTTCTTTGACAACTCACTTAGTCTCCGTTGAAATTCCATGAAACCAGCTATAATCTCAAATGCTACAAATAGCTATAACTATTCAGAAAAAAATGTTAACCATCTGTCTGTAATACTTAGATACAATATGAATGACACTGGAATAAATGACAGCTTCTTGAGATTGGCGTCTTGATTTTGGGTGATGGTAACTGCATCCTGAACATTCTCACATTGTCACACCACTCATGAGAATATTTTATTATTATCTATAAAGACTCCAAGATAAATATAATTTGTTCAAAAGGTTCATGCTACTTTCTCTCTTCAAAATGTTAATGCAATTTAGTTAGTTATTAGCCAACGTCTGTTCTTAGTGGAGGGTAGGGTAAAGTAGTTACAAAAGCCACAAAGGAACACAACTTGTTGGTGGAGAATTGTGACATTTAAGATGGAAAATATTTAAATCCGAGAAACGCTTGGAGAGCATCACTTTACTGCAACGTATCAACAAAGAAAGCATTGCTACTCCCAGTAGGTCGGTATTCTGCTCATCACGTAACTCCCTGTTGGGCATCATACTGCTGCCTGAAGGAGTGAAAGTAGGTTCCAAGCCTACCATGAACGACTTCTGTAAAGCTGGTGATGTTCCTGTGAAATTATGTTTCTACCCCTGCAGTTTACCGTCATAAAAATAATGGACAAGGTAATTAAGTATTTGTTGTTTACCATTCAGACGTACTTGACCGTATCCATGATACGTTTTGTGTACCTTCCACGTTCACCCTCCCTTTCGCTCACCAACACTATATAAGTTTTGAATGATCATCGTGTTTCATACTTCAACCTTTTATCGGCGCGTTTGAGCCAATATTTTGTAAGGCGATTACACACTCAATAGAAGTATTGTCATTTTCATCAAATCTGTACTCTTGTACCGTTATCATACAAGAGCTACTGAATTCGGTAAACATTTGTATATTCCGTTGTTTCTTCCATGCCTGCGAAACTTTTGAACGCCTACCCATTCGCATGATTTACAGCGGTTTTCGCTTTATGGACGGTGCATTCTTTTGTCGAAATCGGGACTTCTTTGGAGAGGTGCTAGAAATGCATTTGGCGCACAGAGAAGAGCTTTTTGTTTCGCACTCTTTTGTTTCCATTGAAGTGAATGAGCGACTGTTGCACTGACGGAAAGAAAGGATGCATCTCCTGCCGTACCCGTGATGTATCTATGTTCTACGACGTGATTACCTCCAGTCTGAAAAGCCTTCGTTTGTTTCAGGCGTTTGCGACATTAAGTGTTACACCATTCCAGAGTAATTATGGAAGCATCGCTTAGCAAATAGAAACGGATAGTTTCTTTGTTCCCTGTAGGGAAAGAACGGGTGATTTCATTTTAATTAACACGTACGTCTGGCGGAGTGAACTGCCTCTTTAGTGGGATATATTCTAGTAGCAATTTATATTCCTTTTATCTTTTGTTGTGAGATTTTTACAGCAGATATGGAGCACACGAATTTTAAAATTAAATAAATTAATTGTTGCACTAATTAACAATCTTCAACACTGGCACTGCAAATTTCCAATAACATAAAAAATCACATGAACGTTACAGTGAAAGAGCCCTGACATCGTACTAAAGACTGGCATTTAATACTTTTTTATTTATTTACCGCACACTTTTATTTTGTAATCTGTGCTGTAAAACACGGATGAGCTCGGCATAAACTTGTGTGTAACATTCCGTAGACTTGGGCAAGATTTTGAAAATACTGTTATATTTCATCGAAAGTTTGTTTCATCAGTAATAATGCAAAAGGAAAAGAGGTAGGTAAGAGAATGAAATGAGAGAGAAAGAAAGATGAAGAACAATTACTTGTCAAGAAAATGGAACGTCTACTTATTACAATAGGTCACCTGACACGCAGATATGTACCAATTTAATATTCCCCTTCCTAACTTTCTCCCCACTCTCAAAGCCGAAAGAAAGATCGAACATTTTGGCAATTAGATATGAAATGATGGTGCATGATGATATGTTTCATTCATTCCTTCAGTTTGCTAGCGATTTCGGTCTTCCTCAAAAAATACCTAGTAACCTTTTACGCGCAAATCAACCAAACACGAAAAAAGAATCATCTTATTTTGAATTAAGATATCATTGTTAATTTGTTAGATATGGCAGTACCGTCTTCGATAAAAGGAAATTTAACGTGTTATTTTTGTGCAAAGTATCCTGTTTTCGTCAGGAATATCTGAAAAAAAAAATCATAGAAAATTCAGGATAGGACAGGCCCTCTGGGATGCAAATCTTCCTCCAAGCCTCTTGATGAAACTACAGTATGAATTTTGCCTTTCTAATGTACACTTTTCATATTAATTACCAATTCTAGAAATGAAGTCAAACTGCATACACTACGTGGTAACGATCTGTAATCACGAAATTCTGTACAAACCTTTAGGAGATGTTTAGAAGCGATACATAAACTAATTATATTATGCAACACTTTATTTTGTATCACCGTAAACATTTTCTGCAAAGGTTTGAGTTAGAGCGCACGTTAGTACATTGCTACATTAGCCAGAACCAGTAACATTCACTCCCATTCTCGATTCTTTAAAGAACCGATCACGTATGCGTATAAAAGAACTTGAAGTTACTGATTACTTTACAAATATGATAATGTGTTAAATAATTGACGTTAAACCTTTAAAACCAATTTGAAAGAAGACACAAAGCCCTAACTACGTTGGTTGTAATAGTTTCGGATTATTCACATCTAGACCAAAGAAAGAGTCAAAACCAAAACTGGTAATAAGTGTTAAGCTCGATAATGAAGTTATACCATACGAACAACAGATACTAAGAGCTAAACTGTTTTTCGGTCTTCATTTTGTGGGACTGCAAGCGAGAAAAGTTAGGATAAGGTTAGAAATGATGTTAAAAGTGTAGCGGAAGTCGCCAAGCGCTCCTATTGTGAAACATTGGATGACTAGAGTCTGGGTAATCCGCACATCCTTTTGAGGAAAGCTAGCTAGATTTTCTTTTATCTCAGTGTTTCTGACATTATGTCTCCTGCACTGTGTCGAACAGTGTTATGATTTTGGAGGCACATTCAGTGACATACAATGGTATGATTTTGGAGATACGTTCTGTGCATTACGTGTACACTGTCTGCAAACTGTGTTGCGAATAGAGTTAGTGGTAAAGAAGCAATCCATAAAAACGTTAAGCCTGATTATAAATTTTTGCTGCATGAACGGTGAAAACTTAGTAAATAGCAAACTTCATTCCTTTAATATTTTTTGGGGCTGTCAGCGACAAATTGTTTCGAGAAGGTCTGAAAGTGTGTGTAAAGTTTGTTGCAAGTCGCTAAGTGCCCTCATTTTCAATATGGGAGAATGTAGACTGCCTAATTTGTGTCCAGTGAGTTACGCAGCCTTAAGATCTGCACACAATTTCTAAGTCTAATATTTGACTACTGTATTAAACACTTAACGTAGAATTATACCTCTTAATGAGTAGATTATGGCAACATTTAAAGAAAATTAAATTCAGCGAATAACTTTATGAAATACTGCAAATCTAATTTTCATTGTCCCTGGAAGCTATTAGACGCAACCTGCAACTAGAAATTCGTGTCCTTTAGAGCCGTTTAGTAATACAGATTACAGGGTTATCCTATTAGACTGGCTTTACTTCACATTCACATTAAAGGTTTCAGCTATTCAGGTGGAAAACACCCTAAGGTATTCTTCATATAGGGTTTTAGCTTATATCAAATATAATTTACTTGTCAGTATCGATAGCGGTATTCCCAATAGGCAAGGCGTCAGTTTTGCATAATTCAACGAGGTTCGGATTAAGATTGTTGCAGGCCTAGATATTAACTTCTCGTCGAAAGCCTGCCATTCATTTTGAAACTAAACCTGAATGTTCATATAAGGTTACGATAAACATTCGCTGTCGACATAGGTCTCAAAGAATTCACTTACGTCAACTAACGTGAAGTCTTCTCAAGTTCTAACTGAAGATAATTGCTGCCTATTCATATTGTGTGACCCCTGTATTAACTGCAAAGAAAGTGAGTGGAGCATGTTTTTATGGAGCAAATCTTAAATACTCACATATAATGATA
This sequence comes from Schistocerca nitens, assembly GCF_023898315.1. Lineage (NCBI taxonomy): Eukaryota > Metazoa > Arthropoda > Insecta > Orthoptera > Acrididae > Schistocerca > Schistocerca nitens. The sequence continues at coordinate 583,849,214 of NC_064618.1, forward strand.
TGGGGCATATGATTGAAACAATAACAAAAGGAATAGATGCAATATAATAAATTCACAAAGACCAGACATATAAAAGTGTAATATAATGTTTGAAAAGGCAACATACGTAAAGTTACTGGTGTGGATAAATACAAGTATCGACTTAAACATCTTAACATCTCGATAGGACATCATAGCAGAAGGAAAATACGAAATAAGGTCACATGTATCTGAAACATGATCTTGAAAGAGAGAGAAACTGTTATATACTTGTATTTGCTGATGGTCAAATCAGTAGACTCCGATCACCACGAGTTCTGATGAGACAAAAAGCGAAACCAAATGCATAACATTTCCAGCACAATGTTTCTAAATTTTCGTCCCGAAAAATTCTCTTTAGTTTTCTGAACTAGGAAAAGCTTATAATAGGTTTGTTTATAAATAAATAAATCTTCTGCTACCAGTCACGATTTTTTCTTTATTTTACTATTCGCATGACGCGTTTCGAGAAATAATTCCCATTTTCAAGTGCGTTTTTTTGTTGTGTATTAAGCCATTTCTTTTGATGTTGTCACTGTGTGTGAGTCTGCTTCATTTTGTTGAATTTTTGTTTTCTAATAGTCCATTTGTGTAGAGTCTCACACACACTTAACAACACACATAACTTGTTGTACACTTTACACATCGAAAATATCTTATGTAAACAAAACAGTTACAAAGATCTTCTTGATTATTTATTTATTTATAAACAAACCTACTGTATCTACAGTCGCAGGCTTTCAAAAACCATTTATAGTGGATCAAATCAGATTAGGAAAAGCTTACTTAAAGGAAGTTTGAAAGAAGGGAATCCAAAAATTAAAGGACCTTAAAAGTGCCAGCACACATGACAATCCCCTGTGTTGGTTAAAAACAGAATTTGTTCTCACTTTTTTGTTTTTATAAATTTTTAGTCAGTAATGTTGGCTAACATATGAAAACGTCATGGTTGCTTTACTTTTGCGTATATAGAAGTGTAGTCACCCTTTCGCTGCTAACATTTTTGTTTATAGTGAAATGATGGAATTAGTTATGATAGTTGTGTTAGGTCTCTACCAAAAAATTCCAAAAACTCTCTTAGTAGTCGTGGAAACAAATTATATCTTTTGAGAAAGGCTACCTTCTCTTATAAAACTTTGACAGATGACGACCCTTGTCATGCACTCTGTTCACATGGCAGTGGGTCATAGTGTGACTACGAGGGCGCTATTATTGATGATAATACCTACAACAATAAACATTCTTTGTCATTTGGTAATGGAAATTATAAAAACTATACATAGGTTTCTTAGTGACACAAGATTATTAAAGAAATGTTTACATGGTAGGACTCAAAACTCAAATGAGAATTTTAACGACTGTGTATGGAAAGATATACCAAAACCTGTTCAGGTAGATTACATACTTTGCAGATACATTTGTTGGATTGTATGACATGTTTCAGTGATGGTGCAGTGCCGGGTACAAGGCTATAGAAATAATACGAGTGCCTGGAGGACTAAATATGCAAAGAGCTTTATGTACCAGTGGCTGCAGGAGGCTCTTCACAGCTGAAAAATCAGGATTCGAACCTACGAAAGAAGAAAGAATAAAATTAAGCAGCCTAAAAAGAAAAGGGAGGAGGGAACATAAAAAATAAGATGAATACGGACCTGCGATATATTAGTATTATACAGACTGGGTAGAGAAATTTTAACTGTAACTTGAATTTCCCGACAGTTCAGTCTCTTGATCTTGTGGTACACACGGCTTAAAAACTAATAAAGATACATAGCTGAAATTTTGTACACTCACTTACAAAATTCTTATCTAAAAATTGACAATTTTTTCAGTTTGTGTCAGTTTGTGTGTTTGCTAAAAGCCAGTTTCAGTATAAATTTTCTGACACAATAACGACTCATTCTTGTATTGGATAACAGAGGCTACTTAAGGTAAAGTAAAATTTCACTGCAAAAATTAATAACTAAAGATACAGCACAAATTAAAAGTGTTCAATTTCATTTATTCTGTATTTAGCTTAGCGAGTCATATCTGCGGTCCTTGTATGTATTTTATCGTTGTTATTTTAAGAGTGAAACCAATTGCTCATTTGCTTGACGTAAATTCAGTTCAATATTTCAGTAATCAAAAATAAATAGGTCACCTTTTTCTAAGGTTTCATTACGTTACACTGATGTTTCTGAAAGTAATTTTTGTTACATAACAGAGTTTAAGCCCGTCATTCATTGAACCAGTAACTCCATTTAATTTTACTTTCAAAATTTAGTATTTCAGAATAAGTAACTGTAAACTTGGTGCTTTCTGATTCATTTATTTTCTCGTGAACTTTTGTGCTGTGGAAAAGCGTGACAACCTTCTGTTGCCATGCCAGTTGTCACTTGATTAAAATTGTTCGTCGTCATCTTTCTCAAGATGACGGAGTTTCATTGCTCTAGCGGGCTGGCAACCGTTTAAGTATCCCTTTTTCTTTAGCTGCTCAGTGATTCCTTTGTGTTATCAGTGATTTTTGTGGTAAATATAAATTGATACCCTTTTTCCCCCCAATGTGGTTCGTGAGCTATTGCAATATACTACATCCATATCAAAATTATCATCTGTATTTAGCTTAAGCTTTGAATAGATTCTACCTTCAGAATAGTCTATTTTAAACTTTCGTCAAACTAACCGGCGTTGTTTCCCTTCGGTAACTGTAAAATTTCATTAGCCATATGCGATCACGGTCAGTTATATCGCAATCCAGTAGGCCGAGTGGGAAGGGGGAGGTTACAAGTGACAGGACGATATCAGTTTGGTGTTGGTCGTGGCGTGAATTTTGCATTGTGCAGATTCGTAGCGAATTACACCCTTGAGCTACGAGTGAAGTTGCTCACGCACGGTGGTAGTGTGTGGTGGAAATAAGATACAAAATTTCTAAAGTTGCCTTAATCAGTGAAACAGGCAACATGATGGACACAATTGAAAGTGATAATACGATTGTACTTAAAGGTGACAATCCGTAGAACAAAGGGGAACGCTGGCAGCGGAACCCGTTGTTGGGAAACCGGCGGCTAGCAACACAAACGCTACCGCTGAGACTCAGGAACACGGGAAAATGGCACTGACGGATGCGACGGAATTGGGAATAAAAAGCAAAACTGAATCCACTGACGGTGGATACGCAGAAACCATTAAGAAAGAACCAGTGATAGCTGGAAACATAAACGATTTGTTCAGCATGTTCATCAGCAAATGTAATACTCAGTCTGAATCGATAAATGCTCAGTCCGACTCAATTACTGCTAAAATAAATGCTCAGTCCGAATCAGTTACTGCTAAGATTAATGGTCAGTCGGAATCAATATAAGCTCAACGCGAATCAATCAATGCTCAGTCCAAAGCGATAAAGAGTGTGAACAATAATAATAGAGTAGTTAACACGAAAGTAGGTGAAATCAAGAAATAAATAATTGTAGTAATACCGAAATCGGTAATCTTGAGCAGGACATGGCAGAGGTACAGTCAAAAATCGGAAGCACAAATAGTCGTTTCGTGACGAAAGTACAGAGAACTGAACAGAAACTACAACAGGCTGTTGAAACCGTTATTGAAAATAGAGTAATTTAAAACGTAGAGATAGTGCGGGAAGACGATAGGGAAAATGTTACAAATTAGCTAACTTTAGTATCAGACATGGATAGTAGAGTGAAGAAACAGTTCACAAGGTGTGATGAGAGTAAGAGGGAAGTGGAAACGTTAGCAAATACCACTTCCCGAGTAGTTACAAAAGTAACCGAACTAGAAAATAGATCAGTCGAAAAGCAACACTATGTGTTATGCCACACACATAACACTGAAACCTTAGTGAAGGAGGAGTGTTTCGATCCCCTCAAAAGAAAATTGGATTGCATGCTACCCGCTTCATTAAAAATGTCGAAATGATATTGCCTGAGTCATGGACGGATAAGAGAAAAATTAACGCTGTAAGAACAGTTAACAAATTTAAACTTTTTCTCTGCACCTGATTTGTAGATGGGCGGATTTACGTGATTTTGGGGTGCTGAATACATTGTCAAAATGAGTTTTTCTCTATACTTCACATTTCCTAGAAACACAGCATACTAAAAAATTGTAAGACCGAAAATGGACACAATGAAGTCAAACAAAAATACATATTCAGAAATTTTGAAATAAATACTAGTTCTTATGTATGTATGGGGATGATGCCAATAAAAGGTCCAAATTAGTTTAGAAGATATTTTCACCTTTAATCGTCTTTGGTTTTTGTAAAATGTGATGACGGACGGAGCTCTTCTTTTGTTTGCTGTTTCGTCACTCCGCCTAACAAGATCCCAGCAGTAGTCACCCATCATCGAAGGATACAATGGCCTTTGTAACGGTGTCCTATGGGAAGAATGTATGAACTTTCACCAATTTCCTTATCTGTGTTCCAACAAATATATCCTCTTTCAGCTTTGCATCACTTAATTTGGGAAACTTTTTTTGGTGATTGAAAACCACAACTTCTTTATCCAGAGCTTTTACAAAGTTCTTGATAAGGCCCAGCTTGATATGAAGGGGAGGGAAAGTGATTTTGTCGGACTCAACGAATGAGGTATTGTTCACATTTACGTTTCCAGGAACATATGACTTCCTTGTAGGCCATTTCGTCGTTATTGGTGTCACTACTGTCCCAAAGGCACAAAAAGCAGTAGTATTTCGTGAATCCTGCCTGTAAATCTGTAAGGAGTGTAACAAGTTTTAAATCATAGCAAATCTGCCACTCATGATCTTTATATTTGGTTGCCTCTAGCTGCATAGCCATAGTTTCACAAGTTTGTTTCATGTCCACTGCGTAAGCAAAAGGTACCAATGGAAACGCATTGGCATTATGTAGTAGTACTGCATTCATGCTACATTTACTCGAGTCAAAAAGTAGTCGTCAATATTGTGGATTATATTGTACTCCTAGCTGCATCATGAGACCACTGACATCTCTACATACACACATTGAATTCTGCATATCGAAATATTGAGTAAAGGAAGCACCCCTTTATCTGAAACAGGAAATTTTTGTCCCTAGATCTATAAAGTTCCGTTGTAGAATTCTCCAACCCAAGAGTTCAGCTTGCTGTTTCGCGAACCAAATAGTTCAATTCTGTTTGATTAAAGAGCTGAGACGAAGTGTCATGATACTGGGGGCAGTACTGTTCTATATGTTCAGTATTTTTTGATTCACGTGACATGGTGTCTGATTCCGTGGCTTTCAAATTACAGACAAGAACAGGCATCCCCTCATAATGGGTCACAGGCAAATGTACTGAAGATACATTTGGATACTTTATTTTATGTCTAGCTTTGTTTGAATATCCCGAAATATTTGTAAGACAGAAATAACAATCTGAATAACGGTCATTAGGGTCACACCACACCATGGGAATGGCATGGCACGGCGTTTTCCTTTCAGTCACTCAGTTAAGGTTTTAGTACAGGTCATGCGGGAAATATGAGGCTCAAAATTTTTATCTTGATCACCCACAGGACAATCAAAATACAACTGATAATCCTTCTTAACCAAATCAGTGATTGGTTTTCTTTGGGCTTTTGGAGTGAATATCCCACACACACATAAGAAAAGTTGTCGGGGTAGTTTAGACATCAAAGAGATTTACTAGTTGCCATTTCTCTTAGTGTAAGTTTTAAACACAAAAAGTTTGCACTATCTTTCACAGGAAACACTCACTGAGGATGTCCTTCACACCACTGGATTAACACACCAACCATTTACTGAAGATCTGTAGATCTTCTAGCTCTCCTCTGCAAATCAAAATCAAACAATTAACCATCAAAACAGAAGAACAGCAAAAAGCGAAATACTGAATACGAAAAACAAAAAACCTTTAAAAACTCAAAAATAGTATGTCCTAGACATTTTGAAAGGTATAGCCGGATTCTACACATCAAAGTGCATACTAGTTGATGTATCACATCCCAGATGCAAAATGGCTATTGACTATTGTAATCGACGTGCAAGCGGGCGAGGCTAAGTGATGGAGCTTAAATCTCGATATTGTGAACACGAGCTTCCAAGAATTTAGGAATGCGTCCTTGAAAGAATATTGGTCAGAGCAGAATCCCAGAGCGAATGCTGCGATTTCGTGTGTCAAAACCCTGCTTCGTGAACTCTCGCTGCTCGAAGGAACTATTTTGTGGAAATTGCATCCACAAATTACAATATTTGCGTGATAGACGGACTGAATATCAGAGATTGTCTGAGGGTTGTGGAAGAAGCTTCTGGATAATTCAAAGAGGTACACTGGCAATGGTTACAGAACAATTACTGCGTTCCTAGAGGACAGTTGGCAGAATAATCGCGATAATTTTAAGAATCGTGGTAATAACAACAGTTACCACAACAGCAACAACTATAATAACAATAGCCATGGAAATACTGATAACGACTGCCACGTAATAATAATTGCCTCCCTCCCCCCCTGTAACAAAAACACTCATAGAGGGGACAACAATAGTAGAAATGACAGAGTCCAGTATCACGTGAATGTGGTACGTGGTTCTCAACAGAATGGTTGTAGGCAGGAACAAAAACAGCAGTTGCGGCATCTGGATAGAAACAGGCCTGTCGTATTTAATCAATTGAAACAATTAACCACGACTGTTTAGGGCCCACCGGGCGTTTGAAGACCTTGGTGGCCCAGAAGAAAGCCTAGGCAACGTCGCCATGACAGATCCGGATGGATATATAGGCGATGGGAGCATGTGCAAGAAGACAGAGCGAGTAACGCACCCGCTGTTACAACAGTTAAGGGTGAAACAGCAGTCGACAAAGCGTTCACTGTCCGTAATAACGGTGAAGATAGAGTGCCGCTCAACGAGGAGGAGGTTACCGCCAGTAAGACAACAATGGTGCCTCAGGGTCCAATACAGTGCAATTCGCCGGCGGAATTAAAGAAGCTGATATTGGATAAAACTTTCGTTATCACGCAGAGCAACGTGGAACTCGAGGAGATGTGGCTAAGTCAGTTCGGTTGGATATACAACAAACTGAAGAATTACGGAGGATTATATGACAGGTGTGCTAATGGGGAGAGCGGACAATATTTGACGCTTCTCAACCCGTATGTAATTAGCGGTTACGAAAAAAAGGAAAGCTCTGTAGCGAAGAGACAGGCTTGTCCAAATGTTGTAGTAATTGAATTAGCCAACCCCAACGACACTGGTTCTAAAGAATACCGAGTGGAATTTCTAAAAAGGGGCAAGAGGATTTTGCCGATGGTGACCAGGTACGACTAATTTACAGCCACGTAGATTATGTCATCTACGGGGTTAAGGTTGACATCATACAGTGAGACTAGAATGGAATGTGTTGCCTGAGATCGGGAGAACAATTAGAAGCAGAAACAGAACACATTCCTCCAAGCAATTTGGAAGATGATAACCATCTTTCCGAAGAAAATTTACTTGACGCAACAGTTAGCGAGTCGTTGGTAATACAAGGTTCGTTAATCGAAGAAATTCATAAAAAGGTGTCAGTATTTTGGTCAAAACGGCTTCAACAACTGCAAGATAGGCAGATAGAAATTATGAATTCCAAGAACAGAAAATTTAAAAACCACCATATAAACCGCTATCGGTGTCAGAGCTGACGCGTTTCTCTGGAACGACTTTGATGTGGATGAGGATTTGATATGGGAAAAAATGGTTCAAATGGCTCTGAGCACTATGGAACTTAACATCTGAGGTCATCAGACTTAGAACTAATAAACCTAACTGACCTAAGGACATCACACACATCCATGCCCGAGGCAGAATTAGAACGAGCGACCGTAGCAGCGGCGCCGTTCCGGACTGAAGGGCCTAGAACCGCTCGCTCACAGGGCCGGTTGTTATGGGAAAACCAAGAACTAGACTCAGAAAAATTTTCTATTTGTGAAGGGAAAGACCAGGAGCAGCAGTAATGCCCGTAATGAGAGTTAAAGTAATCGATGCCACCGGGAAGAGTAGCAAAGCCATATCCCATCAAATATTTGAATGTTTCTAATTTCAAGGGTGAGAATTTGAAGATGAGTTTATCGTCGTATCAGATTTGAGCACCGAGCATTGGTCTTAGACTGGTTATTTAAATACCACGAAGTAATTGACTGCAACAATAAAGCAGTGATGTGCATTCCAAAAGATAAGACAGAAATTAGTGTGTTTCTTAATAAAACAGCTGATGTGAGTAGTCCGTACCAACCTATTCACATTGTTACTTCGCCTGTCCAGTTTGGTTTAGGCAGAAATATGGGACACTACAGCATATGGAATGTAAATGTTGACAATAGCTTGGAAGACGAGTTAGAGAGTATTGTGGATTGTGTGTCAAATGCTAAACCCGAACAGAAACAAGACTTGTATAACATTTTTATGAGAAATAAACTGTTTTCGAGTAAACCGGGGATTGTTACTGGATATCAGTGGAAGTTAAATGTGATGCTCCACGAACCGTTCTTTGTACGACTGTACACGGTACCGCTGTCCAAAAAGGAGGTCTTACAACAAGAAATAGGTCGAATACTAGATTGGAATGTTATAGAGAGGAGTAGCAGTTCCTACAACAATCCCTTGATCATAGTAGGAAAAAGATATGGCAGTGTCAGTATCGTGATAGATGTACGTATGCTGAACAAAGCTGTTCAACGTGAAATGGATGGACCAGAAAGTATAGAAGAGATACTGTAAAGATTTCGTAATGTACGAGTCACGATCAGCCTCGACCTCACGGCTGGCTGCTGACAGACCGCTCCTGAGGAAGAGTCTAGGAGATGTAATGCTTTTTTGTATGCAGGCAGGTGTTACCAGTATAAGGCAGTGCCATTCGGACTGAACACGTCAGCGTCTGTCTTTATCATGGCGCTCGGTAAAGTACTAGGCGTGACCCTAAGTTCCAGACTGACAGTGTACATGGACGACTTGCTTTTTCCGAAAGCGACCTGGCAAGAACATTGCGATCTTTCAGTCTAGGTTTTCAGTGCGTTACGCGAAGTTTTAATGAAACGAAAAAAATATGAGTTTGTGAATTAAGAATTAAATTTTCTTGGGCACGTAATTACAACAGCAGGAATCACTAAAGGTCTCCACAGAAGATAGAGGCAATAAAGAATTGTACACCTCCGAAGACTAGAAAAAAATTGAAAAGTTTTGTAAGATTAAGCGGATTCTGTCCCAATTTCCTGCAAACGTTCAATGATCCAAACTTAAACAACTGGTTACGGAAGAATATATCATTTGCCTGGACTAACGAGAGTCAGGCCGCATTTGAGAGACTGCAAAAGTGAGTTCTTACAGACTAACACATTGTACCATCCCGACATTTCGTTACCATTTCGGATGGGAACGGATTCTTCAAATTACAGTTTAGGTGTAGAACTGTTCCAGGAGGTGGGAGAAGGAGAGAAGAAGGAACACCGGACGGTCGCGTTCACAAGTCGGACGTTGACAAAAAGTGAGCGAAACTACACGTTTTCTGAGATGGAAGGTCTCGCAGTCGTATGGGGTCTTACGAAATTTAAAGGTTACTTATGTGACCGAAAAGTGGTTGTTCATTCGGACCGCAAAACGCTCAGTTATCTCGAAGATTGTCGCTTACTGCATCAAAGATTGACAAGTTGGCATATCTATATATACAGCAGTTTAATTATGATATGTGTTATGTAAGAAGTACAGACAACTGCACTTGCGGTAAGTGTCAGAGGGGGAAAGTGGCCACCTGCACAAACCGTGGCCCTGTGCAGGGCTTAAGACGTGACCATGTACTAGAGTTAGTGCGTACGGACTTATATTGCCCTCTGCCAAAAACCTCTGGTAATTTCACCTACATATTAGTAGTGATGGAAGCCTTTTCGAAGTTCGTTAAGTTATACCCGATAAGAAAGGCAACAGCTAAAACGGTTTATGATAAACTTCCAAACGATTACTTTGTGCATATCGGCAAACCAAAAGTGATTTTGTCCGATAATAGAGCACAGTTTACTCCCAAATTATGGAATGAAGGTATGGAAAGCAGTGGGGTTGAAGTGATACATATCTTGCCCTATTTCCAAGCCAGAAATCCAGCGGACGATACATGCGCGAGCTTTGGCGATATTGCCGAACGTGATGTCACCACAATCACAGAGCATGGGCCAATATATAAACGATTTTGAAAAGATTATGAATGCTCTGACGCTCGAATCTGCAGGATTCACGCCGTAGAAAATCCTATTAGACCATAAGTCTAAGAGTTCTGTCGAACAGATAATTGATTTTCCTACGCGATTAGTACTGATATTGCGGTGATAAAGAACGTTTACGAGAGGTAATGGAAAAGAAAGCCGAGGGCGAATACGGCGTCATAATGCGAAAACGCAGTTTGTTAAAGCTGCAATTGGCGACTTCATTCTCGCTAAAGAGAACGAGAAATCAATCGAGATTGATACTGAGATTTCAAAATTTAAATTCAGTTATAATGGACCATTTAAGATTGACAATATATCTCACACTAACGCTTACTGTTTAGCTTTAACTAATTCTGGCGAGCTGTTAGGTCTACGTCACATTGTTGTCTTGAAGTTGCATCAATCAGGAACTGACTAATCTGAGAAAGAATTTCCAATAAAGATTTAATTGTTAGTGTAATTTTCAAAATTTATTCCTAATTTATTTCCTAGACTAGACTGTCATCAACGAATTTGCAAAATGTGTAACGGGAAATATGGCTTACAGAGTAGGTGTTCTCAAAGCAACTGAAATGAAAGGAAAAGCCAAGCCATGATCAATGAGTATAAATGCCTCTCTGTTATATGTATATTTGTAATTTTGTAAATAATATATTCTAAAAATTCTTTTATGCCATCTATTATGTAAGTAAAAACCGTTGTGCTTAGAAAATGTATAAGTTTCTGGTCTGGTATGCGTGTGAATATGGACAGTGTTGAGTTATCCACTACGACAGACTCCTTGAGAATCCTCGGGAGTGAGTTTTCAAAGCATGTGAGGCAAGTGGACGTTCTGCGGGCTTGGTATGTATTTTATTATACGTTATTTTAAAAGTAAAACCAATGGTTCATTTGCGTAAAGTAAATTCAGTTCAATTTTTCATTAATCAAAAGTAAATTGCTTGCCTTTTTCTAATTTTTGCATTGCGTTACACTGATATTTCTGAAAGAATTTTTTTTTACATAACGGAGTTTAAGTTGAACTAGTTTTCATTTAACCAGTAACTCCATTTCATTTTACTTTCAAAATTTAGTATTTCGGAATAAGTAACTGCAAACTCAGTGCTTCCTGATTCATTTATTTTCTCGTAAAATGTTGTGCTGTGGAAAAGTATGACAACATTTGTTGCCACACCAGTGATTATCTGCTTAAAATTCTTTGCCATTACCTTTCTCAAGATGCTGGAGATTCATTGCCCTAGCGGGCTGGCAACCGTTCAATTATCCACTTTTTTTAACTAATCAGTGATTTCTTTGTGTTATCAGTGACTTTTGTGGTAAACATTACGTGGTACCTTCCCCTCCCCCCCCCCCCTGTGGTTCGTGAGCTAATGCACTATATTCCACCCGTTTCAATATTATTTCAGTATTTAGCTTAAGCTTAGAATAGATTCTCCCTTCAGAATAGTCTGTTCTACTACTTTCCTCCAACTAGCTGGCGTTTTTTTCCTTCGGTGACGATAGCCTTACAAACTTTAAAATTTCATTATGCATATGCGATCACTCAGCCCAAGAACAGAAAATTTAAAAACCTCCAGATAAACCGCTATCGGTGTCAGAGCCGCCGTGTTTTTCTGGAACGACTTTGATGTGGATGAGGACTTGCTATTGGAAAACCAAGAACTAGACTCAGATAAGTGTAGATAAAAAATACTGCCCGTCGATATGAACGGCCTCCAAATGAAAGTTTTAATAGATACCAGGGCAGAGATAAGTGCTAAGTCCAGAAAAATTTTCTATTTGTAAATATTAGACCAGGAGCAGCAGTAATGCCTGTAATGGGAGTTAAAATAATCGATGCCACCATGACGAGTAGCAAACCTATATCCCATCAAATATTTGCCTGTTTCGAGATTCAAGGGTGACAATTGGAAGATTAGTTTACCATCGTACCAGATTTGAGCACCAACATAATAATGGGCTTAGACTGGTTATTGAAATACCACGAAGTAATTGACTGTAGCAATAAAGCAATGACGTGCATTCCAAAAGATAAGACAGAAATTAGTGTGAGTCTTAATAAAACATATATATGTATATTCAAGTTTTTAGTTGTATAACACCCTCCGAATCCTCGAGCGCCATGCACTCCATCTCGCCTTCCACATCTGCCTTCCGTCCCCCATGCCCATCCTCTATGGACTCATCATCTTTCCCAACCTTCTCCTTTTCCTTGAACACATCCGCACCCTGTATAATTTCCGCCGATTCGATCCCCATCACCCCCTGGTGTCTCCCTTCCTCTCCACCCCCAGCCCGCTGCCTCATCTTTAGCATTGTGTACCACTCTCTCTCCATCTCCACACACTACCCCTCCTTTCCCAATGCAACTTCCAGCATCTACCTCTCCCAGATGATGAGCTTCGACCTGACGTCTACCCTACCTACCAACTCTAACCCTACCTTCCTCCTGCCTCCTCAGGGCTCCGTCTCCTCCCCTTCCCTTCTCATGAGCAGTTTTCCCCCTCCTATTCCTCCTCCCTCTCCTGTGCTCCCCTTCAGTGTCTCTGCGTTCCCTCCTGCTTGTTTCCCTCTTCATCTCCCGCCCTGCCCGTCTCCTGCCCCTTGGTGCGCCCCCTGTCCCCCATTTCCCTCTTCCTCCCACCCCCATACCCACTCTCCTCTTTTTTCCTCCTCTCCGACCGCCATTCCTTCCGCAGCTCCCTCTTTGTGAGAGTCCTGTCGTTTCCTGTGGTTTTGTTTTTTACGACTCTCGCTCTGTGTGATTTTTACCCTAGGATGCCCAAGCCTTTTTTTCTAACTTGGATGCCTAAAGAGGGGAGGGGGGGTTCGGCGAGACCACAGGTATCAAATAAGTTAACTGAGGAAAAATTACAACATTCAAAATGGTTTATGTATTTTAACTAAGGCATTGGTTTATAAATGTTGTTAATTGTTATAAATATTGGATTGAGTGAATAAAAAATAGATATATTACAATACAAAATACAGATGTGTTCATATACAATAGACTACTCTGAGTCCTCAACTTCAAGGCAAGAGACACACTTCACAATTTTCTCTGAATGTATGTTACACACATGTTTATGACACTGTCCACAATACTGTTTTGGTTTACTTAGATTGCTGTACTTCTGCTCCTTTGTTTTAGCTTCTCTTACACAAATATGGCACTGACCTTACCCTGCAAGAGGCTGACGTGCGTCTGTTGTCACTTCTTTGATTTTCTTTTGTTGAATAGTCTCCATTGACTGAACAATTTGGTTAGATAACCCTCTTGCATTGGCATTGGCACTTCTTTCTTCTACCTGCAATTTCACTAGTTCCATCCCAGCTTGCAGAAGATAAAGTTTCCATTTGTTGTGTTTCTTTTCATTCCATCTTGGATGTTGCTGGATGAATATGGTTGTTGCATTGATAGCACAAATGTCGATGAGAGAGTAAAATACAGATAGAGGCCATCTCTCTGTTCCCCTCTTGTAGGTGTACATATGCGCCATTTGATCAATGGTATCAGTTCCACCTTTAGTGGAATTATAATATGCATTTATATCGGTTTTATTCTTCTCTCCTCCAACAGTGCCTTTATCTTGGTGCATTGTTGACAACATCAGTAAGTTTTTACTTGGTTTCGTTTTTGCTATGTAGGACACCAAAGTTACTGGAGGCCTACCTGTTGGTGGGTCTGTGAACAAGAACATTGATGAATATAGCTCTCGATTTGACGTGTTTTTCATCATGTCTGGAATATGCATCCTGTTGGACTGGAGAGTTCCTACTGTAGTAACTTTGTAGTCTTGGTATAACTCTTCCGCCAAATCCACCGATGTGTAGTATCGGTCTGTAGTAATATTTCGACCAGAATTTTTCAGAGGTGCTACCAGACGTTTGACGACAGCTGCTGAACCCCATTGTTCTTTCAGCAAATTCTGAACATTACCTGCATAGGATTCCATATTCAAGACGTATCTGTTTACTGCATCGGACATCATGCGTATAAGGATGCCATACTTGCCCGCTTTATCCTTCATAAATACTTTGAAGGATCAGCGCCCTCTAAACAAGCTGAGTATCTCATCAGTGGTGAGGTGGGCCCCTTCTTTATACAGTAGTGGAAACCTATCATTCACTTTGATGAAAACATCACGGATTGCTGTGAACTTGTCTGCTTCCCTTCTTAGCTGGCTTGTCATCAAACCTTATGACTGCAATAAGTTCCTTGTAACGTTCTCTTGCCATAATACCCTTGTAAACTGGCCGACCCATTAGGTCTGACCAAAGATCGTGTACACTGACAGAATTGTCCTTATTTGCTCCCATAAGTATCAGTATTCCTATAAAGGCATACAATTCTTTCTCATTAGTCAAAGTAACATTTCGCCTAACTGCCTCTTCATTTGAATGTTTTACTGTAACATCCATGATGTCAGGCGTAAGAAGTAACTTCAAGGCTTCTCCAGGTGAATGGCAAACACCAGCTGTAGTTACTCCTGCCTGCTCTCTTACTATATTAGCAACAGACCTCCGAGGAATTCTAGGCTGCGTGGTTACGTACCCTCTTCCAGACTTGGCCACAATAACTTCCTGATGGTCACTGCCTGAAGCTGCGCTATCTTCACCTTCTCTGACATCCACATCACTTTCCCGATCTGAATCATACTCCATAACACCATCCTCATATTCACTTTCACTCCCCGAGTCAGAATCTTTACCTAAAATTTCATTCAGAACTCTTTCTAAAGACGAGTCACGTATTCTTTTAGTCATTTCTAAGTCTGGGTGTGAACAGTAGGGAACTGCACTAACTCACTGCAAGTTTACAAGATAAATAACAGCTGACTGACATCAACAATCACTTCCTGCGAAAGTAAACCGATTGGTGTAAATATCAAGAATACCAACCAACAAGAAACCAACTCGCATTGTTGTAGAGATGTTGGACCCATAATAAATTTATTTATTTTTTCTTTCAAAGCAGGAATTTTCTATAAAATATATTGACACTAACATTTCATAAAATAGCCAACAAACAATAACTCAAAGGGAATATGTAGTATGAAAGTTACTTGGGCAAAAGCAGGGGACATAAAAAAATTGTGGGTTCAACGAACCCCCCCTTAGGCGCCCTAGGGTTTATACTGTGGCCGACATTTAACTTGTGTTTGACTCCAGTCTTTTTAAGTATGCAACAAATTGCCAGCTGTGTTCTTTTAACTTCATGTCGACTTTTTAATTGTCCCCCAATGTCCCCATATTAGTGAATATTTCAATTCCCATCATCTCCATTTACTGTATTTTTATGTCCCCTTTATAACCTCATTCTTTATGTAAGAGGTTCCCTTGTATTTTCTTAAGGCCTTTAGGCTGAAGAGTGGTGGACTGTGCCACTGCCTGCTCTCCCCTGCCCTTATGGTTCAGGGAAAAGAAATTCCAATAAAGGAAAACAAAAAGTCACAGTTCATGAACAGCTACGACCCTGTCACCACTCAGTGGTGGCATCAGTTCCTGGCCACCCTCCACAGTGACCTTGTTCCTTTCCCACTACACGCCCATCCTGAAAGTAGCTCCACCGCCAATGTTATCCTCACTTCCCCCTAACTCCTTGGTTGTATTGCCGTGGATGTCCTCGATCCTGTTGGTAGTGACCACCTCCATGTCTTTCTCACCATCTCCTCTGCGTATGGCTCCCCTGCAGCCCACTGCCCAGCTGACTCTCCAAAGTCTGTCCACAACTATCGGTGCACTGACTGGGATGCCTATCAGGAATCCATTACCTCGCAGGTCGAAAGAAATTCCTAACCTTTCGTGGTCCCGTTGACATCATTCATGCCTCTTCCTTCGTTAAGAAGACCACCACTGACACTGCAAAGGCCCATGTCCCTACCAGGCTCTACCGCTCCTTCCTCCACACCCGCGACCAGGATACACTCTTCTGCAACCGGCAATTACAGCGACACAATCCACATCTGGAACCTCCTTATAGCAAAGAAACGCCAGGCCTGATGCCAGACATGCACACACCTCAACTCTACCCTCCCTGTCAGCTCCTCCAGGTACTGGACAGCCTTCGACCACCTTACTGATGGCCATCCTACCCCACATTACCCAATCCTCCATGGCGATTTCCCCTTCCCTGACAACCTCAGTGAGGCTAACCATATTGCTTACTACCTCTCTGAGGTTTTCTCCATACCTGATGATCCCCATCTTGATTACTCCCTCTTCCCTAATGTGCTTGACCGCACTGATACCTCTGTCCCACCTCTCGCCCCTAACTTGCAGTACTTGGATCAGATAGCCCCTCAGACATCAGCACTCCCATCACTCCACATGACATTACATTCGTCCTCTGCTCCAAATGCAACACTGTCCCTGGTCACGACTCTGTCACCTACTGCCACCTCAGAGACTGCCCTTTCTCCTTTGTGACTGTCCTTGCCAATTTATACAATGTCATCCTCTCCACTGACTTCTACCCTGACCTGTGGAAGACTTCCCACACCCTCTTATTCCTCAAACCCAACAAACTCCCTTCTGTCCCCTCTTCCTATCATCCCATCTGCCTAACCTCCATCATCAGTAAGGTCTTCGAATCCATCCTCTCCTGTTGCATCACCACCTTCATCAACACCACCTATGTGGCTCCTGACCCTCTTTCTGTGCTGAAGACCACCTCCTTAACCTCATCCACCTTCTCTCCCTCCAACCTAACTCCCATCACACCACCATTTTTGTTTCCCTCAACCTCCAAAATGCTTACAGCTGTGTGTGGCATCCCAGTCTCCTCATTAAATTCCAAACCTACACTCTGCCAATCAATTTTGTCCATCTGGTCACTTCCTTCCTCTCACACCGTCCTTCCTATGTCACCCTCCAAGATACCAACTCCCGTATCTCTTATCCCACTGCTGGTGTCCCCCAAGACTCCATCCTCTCACTGTTATGTACTGTCTCTCGGCTGAAGAGTTGCACCTATGCTGCTGCCAGCCCACCATGGATTGCGAACTGTAATCCAATAAAAAACGTCAATCACTGTGGAGGCTAACTGTTTTGCTTCCTACTTCTCCAAGGTCATCTCGATTCCTGACGATTCCAATTATGATTACTCCCTCTGTCCCGCCTCTCCCATTACCACACACAACATCAATCTCATCCTCCACTCCAAACTCAACACCACTCTTGGCCATGATGGTGTCACCTAGTGCCACCTCAAGGAATTCCCCTCCTTCCTGGCTGTCCTTGCTACCCTCTATAACATCCTCATCTCAACCAGCTTTTACCCTGCCTCCCATCCCCCACACAGATGCTCTAAGATCTCATCCCCTTCCCACAACTTCTACTTTTCCTCCAACACTTTCGCACCCTGTACATAGTCCACAGACTCAATCTTCTCCACTCCATGGTGTCTTCTAATCTCTCTAACCCCAGCCCATTGCCTTGCTTTTACTGTTCTCTCCCATTCTCTCTCCACCTCCACACACTCCATGTCATTTCCTAACACAATTTCCACCACCTACCCTCCCAGTAGATGAGGTTCGCCTGGATATCAACCCCTCCTATCAATCCCACCAGTCCCTCTCCTACTCCTCAGGGTTCACTCTACCCTCCTCTTCCCTTCCTCTGGGTGGTTTCTTCCTCCCTCCTCTACCCCCTTCCTATCCAGTGCACTCTTTTGTGTCTTTACATTCCCTCCTGACTTGCCTTCCCTCTCCATCTCCCACCACACCCCACCCATCTCGTGCCTCTTGCTGCGTCCCCTGATCACCTTTCTTTTCATCACACCCCATCCAGCCCCCCCCTCCCCAGTTGCCCCTTCCTCTCCCCTCTTACTCCCTCCCCTCAGGCCTCCACTCCCTAGAAGGTCCCTCATGGCAGTTTTTATTCTTCATCATGTGTGCTCTGTCTTGTACAATGATTTTAAAGTGTCTTTGCTCTGCAGAACTTTCATACAGTGGATGTCTCCATGTAAGCGTTTATTTTAACACTCACTGTCTCCCCTTTTTATGTTCTTATGTCCCCTTTTTCATCACCTTTTCTATGTCTCATTTTCATATTTTTATTCAATGTATCACTCTGCTGAAGAATGGCAGTTGATACCACTACTAGTCCTCCATGCCCATCTGGGGCTGGGGAATGAAATTACAATAAGGAAAAAAACAGTTGTAATGGGGCAGTGGGTCACTGTTCTGATATTATTAGTATTCATCCTTATGTTACTCTCAGCAGCAGCTATTCACTTTAACTTTGGCAGGAGGCTACTCTCCTGTACTTCAGTGACAGCTTGCTATCATATAATTTTTATTCATCCTCCCCATGTAGGGCTATTGCCTAGACTAACTGAAGCAATTGTCTAGTTTTAGACTAATAGTGAAAATAAGGTCTCCACTTCCAGCAGTTACTTACTTTTAGACCAGCAGGAGGCTACTCCCATGTTCTTCAGTGATGGCTGTCCAATTATTATTACCCATACTTTCCATATAGGGCTACTGGCTGGAACAACTCTCCAGTGCTAGAGTAATAGCGAAAATCTCCACCCCCACATATAGTAGTTATTGACGAAACTGGATAGAGCTACTTTATAGCGCTCAATCAATCGCCACTGTAATTGTTTAAATAAACAATGTGCCGCACTGCAAACAAAATAAATATATACCCACCAACCCAGCACATACTGAGTCCTTTTTCCACCAATCTCCAGATATGGGATGTAATGGGATGGTATGGTATGGTAGAGGATGGGATGGGATGGGATTGGAAGGTGTGGGAGCGGAGTGGAGCAGATGGTATGTGAGTGGGGAGAAGAGGAGGGGAGGGGAGTGTGGGGAGGGGAGGGGAGCGGAGGGGAGAGGAGTGGAGGGGAGGGGAGGAGAATGGGGAAGGACCACTTATGGAGGTGGTGTTGTGACTTTGGTCAGGTGGTCTCCAGATGTCAAGCTGAACACACAAAATTTGATATTGCCACCAATAAACATGATTTCCCACCATTTTGAAGTTCCTACCAAAATGTCAATGTCCTGTAATTTCGACAGGAGGGGAGGGGTGGGAAGGAGGGAGGAGGTGTGGGGTGGGATGCAGTGGGGTGGGGTTCTAGGGAGAGGGAACCACATGCCAGTGCGAAAACCCACTGTCATCAGGAGGTGGGGTTAGGGTGCCCCTGAATGTATGGAACCTGCACCAGCATATTGTCTCAGAACACACTTTACCCCACAACTCCCGAGCACCCACGTTATAGTCATAATCTCTCTCCATGTTATTATCTAAGTTCAGTCCCTTTAAAGAAGGCTTTAAATGGCTAATGTTTCTCGTCAGTTGAGGATGTGCAGCCAGTAATTACGGATTTTTTCACGGAGCGAGACACGCTGTTTTACCAAACGGTTATCTTCAAACCGTTGCCTTGATGGAATGATCGCCTCTGTGGCTACGGCGATTTTGCTTCAGTCACATACCAATTCTGGACTGTACAGTCTTCGAACGAAAACTTCTTGGTCGCTTCTTATATTTTAATTTTCAATCATATGGCGAAAAAGGGATGTGTACTATCATCTGATAGAATTAAGCTATCGGTATATCAATAGTACTATTGGCTGTCGCCTTTCCCTACTCTAGGCAAAATCGACTACTGTACATTGATGACCTTAGTTGATTTCAGTTTTTCTTTAGTTAATCAGTTCGGTTAGCACTTGCAGTTGAATTTAATGTAAGTGGTGTCGTTTGTTTTTTTCTCCTGTGTGCTCTGCTGACAGTTTCTAACTATGGATAAGTTTCTAGAAAGAGAGAAGAGGAAAAACGATTTTGATTCGTCGTCTAACGTTTTAATAACTTAAAAATATGCTCGCACTACTATATTAGCCTAATTACCTATTTATAGCAGTTCATTTGTGCACTGGATTTGTTCTTAACAGACGATTAAACTTTGTGGCCGG
Organism: Schistocerca nitens; assembly: GCF_023898315.1. Lineage (NCBI taxonomy): Eukaryota > Metazoa > Arthropoda > Insecta > Orthoptera > Acrididae > Schistocerca > Schistocerca nitens. Next base: position 583,869,345 of record NC_064618.1, read on the forward strand.
TATATTTCAGTATTTCAGAATGCAGGCAGCGGTAAATACCATTACAGATAAAAAGCGAATAAAAAACAGAGCGCACCAATACACCTGATTGTCCTGTGTCTCTCAAAAAAGCCATTAATGAACAAAAATATCCCCGAAAAGGTGATGGTTCAATTCCTTACAAAATTTTCTCAAAATTCTGTCATTAATAGCTAAAATGTCAAAATATCGCCCAATTTTGTCACCCAGGCGGATCTCAGTTATGAAAAACGTCTCAGATACCGAAAGATGGGGAGGGGTTTAGGGAGAGCTAAATATGTATGTGATGACAGCACATTATATATATTCGGCCATAATTGCTAAAGCATAGCTGGATCACAGCGTGTAAATAAAGCCCTGGTGAAGGATCATTTGGCTGCTAATGGTGGCAGCGTTACACAGCGACTTTGATGTAATGCTGACTCGATAGCACATTGCACGTAGTACTGATGAAAGACGGTCATATTACACACGATCAACTGCTCTGGCAATGGTGTCAGGCAGAGGTTGTTGACGCACACTGAGATAACAAAAGTCAAGGGATAGCGATATGCTCATATACAGTTGTATCGTGTACACAAGGGCAACGCATTGGCAGAACTGTTGTTTGTATACAGATGATTTATGTGAAAACGTTTCCGATTTGTTGCCGCAAGACGGGAATTAACAGACTTTGAGCGCGGAATGATAGTTGGAACTAGATGCTTAGGACAGTCTATTTTGGAAATCGTTAGGAAATTCAGTATCCCGTAATCCATAGACTAAAATGCGGAATGGTAGTTGGCACTGGACGCTTGGGACATTCCATTTTGGAAATCTTGGGAAATTCAATGTTCTGAGATCCATAGTGTCAAGAGTGTGCCAATAATATCAAATTTCAGGCATTATCTCTCACCATGGACAATGAAATGGACAACGGCATTCACTTAACGACCGAGAACAATGGCGTTTGCATATAGTTGACACTGCTAACACACGAGCAACACTGCTTGAAATAACCGCACAAATCAATATGGGACGCACGACGAACGTATCCGTTACGTCAGTCTGGTGAAATTTGGCTTTAGTCGGCTACTATTGCGGACGACCGACGCTAGCACGTTCGACAGTAGCGCGACATCACCTGCAGCACCTCTCCTGGGCTCATGATGTTATCTATCGGACCGTAGTCGACTAAAAACCCTAGTCTTGTCAGATCTGTCCCGATTTCAGTTGGTGAGAACAGATGGTAGGGTTCGAGTGTGGCGCAAACCACACGAAGCCATGGACTAAGTTGTCAACATGCACTTGACCGATCATTGACTGCAAATGATTACGATCAGCTACTTGGAGGCCATTCTCAGCCATTGGTGGAGTTCATGATCTCAAACAACGATGGAAATCTTGTGGATGAAACTGCGTCGTTGTAATTGATTTGAACAGTATTGAACAATTCGAGCGAATGATTTGGCCATGCAGATCGCCCGACATGGATCTCACTGAACATTTATGGGACGTAATCAAAAGGTCAGTTTATACACAAACTCCTTCAGTGGCAATGCTTTCGCAATTATGGAGGGAGAATGGCGCAGTATTTCTGCAGGGAACATGCAACGACTGTTGAATCTATGCCACGTCGAGTTGTTGTACTACGCCGGGCAAAAGGAGGTAAGACATGATCTTAGGAGGTACCTCATCACTTTTGTCATCTCAGTTTACGCTGACACAACGCGTGGGGAGGATGGCAGTTCGATTGTGTCGTCAGGCTCTTGCGTTTGGGACGGTAGGCGGATGTCTGTGCCCCGAAATTCCTCGTCGACGTATTCTATCGACACAGCAACAGTTGATATAAATGATAAGGCCAACAGTCATCACACGTATTTGTACAGAATGTTGCAGGAGGAATGGTCAACATTCAGGAATATGACAGAAACGACCATTCGTAACCAAAATTTCTAGTAATCATGGGCTTTAGAATGTTCAAGAGTTCTGGCCACTTGCTCGTCTTCGATACTGTGAAAGACATCTCTTCTACTGAACAAATGCTCGTAGCTCTTAAAGCAAGCATTTTTGAACGCATGATTTTGTTTAGAATCGTCGTTCCTGTCGTGTCCTTGAACAGTGACAATATCTCGTGGGACACGCTGTATTTCCAGAACGTAGGATGATGATATTCGGTTTGAGGGGCGCTCAACTGCGCGTTCATCAGCGCCCGTACAAAGTTCCAGCTGTTACACAGTCCAAGTACTACATGGTCCAATCTAGCCACTGTCACGAATGATGGTGAAGATGATGAAATGATGAGGACAACACAAGCACCCAGAACGTAGGAAAAAATGTGTGAAATCTTATGAGACTTAACTGCTAAGGTCATCAGTCCCTAAGCTTACACACTACTTAACCTAAATTATCCTGAGCTGAGGACAAACAGACATACCCATGCCCGATGGAGGATTCGAACCCCCGCCGAGACCAGCCGCAGAGCGTAGGAGTAAACCGCCAAGTTATTTGCAGATTATACAGATGGAACCTACGCTATAACGGTATATGAAGAAGAACGTCACACATGGAATCAGCACTAGCCCGCAAAGCACACTCTCTTCTCGATAACTCACCATGTAACCGCTCTTTTATCAGTAGCGGACACTTACTAGACAGTGTAAGCACAGACTGCAGTGCAGGTACCTATTAGCCTGAAGTGGATTTAATTTCTAAGAAATTTCACTTCATTTAAGGTTTAAGTAGTTCATTTGACTCTCAAGCTGTCCAGTCTACTCAATTATGGGATGAGTTTCTGTTAAACAATCAGATACGAATCTTAATGAACGATAGAGTTACTCGTTCCTTTGTATTGTAGACAAAACCTTGAATAAAAAAAAGATTGGTATCTGATTGTAAAAGATAAACTAATCACATAATTGAGTAGACTGGACAGCTAGAGAGTCTATAGACTACTTAAACATTAAATAACGAGAAGTTTCTTAGAAATTAAATCTACATCAGTCTAACAGGCACCTCCACTGCATTCTGTGCTTACACTGTCTAGTAAGTGTCCGCTACTGATAACATAGCGGTTACGTGTTACATGTGTAGTTATCGAGAAGCAAGTGTGTTGTTTAAGTTGCAAAAATGGAGACGTTATTTTAAGAAACTGGGAATTTCGACGAGCTGTCTTTGTAGTTTTTATTAGAGACAAACAGAAATATTACGCAGAAAAATATTGCGTTATTCAATACATTCTATTAATAAAATGGATTCCTTCCCGTTGTAGATGTTTTTTATCCACCACGCAAAACGTAACCTAGAGAAAAACAACGTTTTTAGCTCGCCTCCTTTGTGTAACATTAAGGATAACAACTGAGTCCAAGCAGATAAAAAGAACTGTCGTTTCGTACAAAACATTCAGTTGCACGTACATCAGAAATATTATTTCGGCCGTTAAGGAAATGCTAGTCTCTTCGACTCTGATAATGCTCACCATGTTTCATAACAATATTCAGATGGCACCGTCTGAAGCAACAAATTTTCTCGGCACATTGCTTGGGCATTCTCCGGGATGCATCCACCTGAGCTCGAGATATAGAGCGTTACTCATATCTTCTTGACGGCCAGGCACTGTATCCGACTCACATAATTCACCAGGCCGATGAATAAAATATCAGTGAGGAGCGGGGACTAGTGCGCTGCAAGGCTCTCCGCTTGTGAAATAGCTACAAAGAGGTTGCTTTCCCTGGTTTGTTGTAAGTCCGAGTGCAACATACAGTACTACAACAAAGTGTATTTGATAATTCTTCTCTGGGAAAGGTCTACGTTATTCATAATTATTTTCGGAGAACTTTGGTTTCATTTCTTTGTGTATCTCATTAAATCGTATTTTCAATATACATGAACTGCCGTGGCACTAGCCACGTCAAGAATGCTGATGCTGCGATAACTCACGTGAAAACACATTAACAACTTAAGACAGAGATCCAGATTCAATTGTTGCTTGAACATATTTTTTGAAAATATTCGTTCATCAATGCTGACATTCCTTGAGAGAGAACAGGAAAATGTATTACAGGAATGTTGTTTGCCCCAAAGCATCTCATTTTTCAGAACTAGGAAGTTTCTATTGAAGACGGGCTGTAAAGAGGTCTCATTAGAACTCTGAACTGATCCGGGTAATGTGATCGGTTTTCATGCTGAACGAACACAGCCTTCTATAGTTGCAGTTCCAGCTTAGCATACCAGATGCACATTTAAATAACCATATTGGAAAGGGTGATTACTCACTTTGTTGGTGTGAGAGATACGCAACGATGCTCTTTCAATGAAAGCCGCCTGGAAATATTAAGAATTGTCACGATGAAATCTGGAAGTAAGTATTCGAAATCAGAAACTGTACTGTCTTTGTTTACCGCTCTCAGACCTCTTTTTGAAAACGATTGTTTCGGTTTGGTGCTATTATGGTGACGCTATGTATAATGAACGGTATGGCGTTAGCTACTTTTCTGCTGCCTCTCTAACAATGCATGCGAGGGAGACCCTAGGTAACAGTGATCCGATTTCTCATTTCAGAAGGTATATTAACTACACATACAAATAATCTGGGGATAGAGTCTGGGACCTCCGTGAGGTTATTCCCATGCAACGCCCGAACTCTGTAACGGAATTCACGAAGACCTGCAGATGACCGACGCTTGAAGCAGGAACTGGAAGATGGCCATTAACATATATAAGTGTAAAACATAGTGCATAAATAGGCAGTAAGGCCCATTATTGTTATACTACACTATTAGCGGTGCGTAATTGGAAGCAACAAATGTCATAAAGTACAGTATATAGGATTACAGGTCCGAAGCAACATAAAATGAACGACCATAAAGCTTTACTTGTAGGAGAGGTAGATTCCCGGTTAACATTATCTCATATGTCCCTTTTTATTTCATCAGCCGCTCTAGAAGACGTATGCCACAAATTTCGTCCTTAGCAGATACATCCATACATTGTTAAATCTGATACTGCATCCTTAAATTCACCGCCTCTTTATTGAGACAAACAATCCGTTTACACTGTGGCGCAATTTAATGTGCAGCGTGTAATGAGGTTTACTAAGAATTCTCAAGGCACACAAGTTCATCTAGTTCTACATGTTCTAAGCCATAACCTACTAATCGTATCACAAAAGATTTGTTCTGCAATTAATCTTCTTGGTGCGACTGATCACATTTATTGCATTCGCGCAATGTGTTACTTGCGTTGTCCTAATTTGAAACGTTATAAGAAACATTACAAGAGTCAAAAGGAATTGTAAATCTGCGCAAGATTCTGCATGTGATACTTCGAAGAAATTTTCTTACCCACCTTCTTTTCAAAGAACTTAAACTGCATGCACTACATATTTCAGTGGTTAAGCGAGAATTTGATTTGCGTGAGCCATGCGTTGATGTTTGTCTCCACCATATTTGCTAAGTTATTTACATTAAATTGCACGTCTTTCAGAATGATACTTATGTCATCCACAAAAAGAAAAAAAAAACTATCATATAGTAACTGATACATAGTTAGACAAGCAGTGAACCGAAAGGGGTCCCTGTGGCACCAAACCACTTCACAGTATCCTTCTGAGGCTTAAAACTCTTCTCTGCTTATTGCCACACTCTTAATATAAAATGGCTCTCCCGGTTTCGATCCGACTCACTGCTAACATTTTGAATAAAAACCATTAGCAATCGTGGGAGAAGACTTCCGGCATAGGAAGTCACCCTCCTTTTGGCAACAGCCTTCTCAAAAAGGACGGAGGAGCGGACAGGATAATCACCAAAGATCGAAGACATGAGGAAGCTAAAGAGTACGAAAATCACTGCATTAAAGACACATAAGGTGTCTCCACAAGACATGTTGCCTGTGATAGATAAAGTTTCATGACGATCTCTCAACTGGCAAAAGATTCTGGACTTGTCCACCATTCGGATCTTCGAGAGGGGGAAGGGGGTGGGGGGCGGCGCCGGGCGTGTGGTGACCATGATAAAAAGATGGAATAATCAACAGTGGGATGACATTCTACGAGTCGCAGTATGGAATGTCAGAGGTTTGAATGTAGTAGCCAGTCTCGAAAGGGAAAATCAAAGGCTCAATATAAATACTCTGCCGCTTTTGAAAAGTGCAACACCGAGAAGGAATTACCCAAACAGCACCACACTTGGTTGAAGTGGCGATAGGTATGCAAGCAATACGTGATGGAGTACACGTAGGCAGAGCAGAGCCCTCTCGTGTCGGCCCATGGGGTCGGTGTTGCGCCTAGTGTAGTCGGTGCAGAGATGTCACACAAGGTGGAAACTATACAGTGAGTGCTAGTATGCCTCGTCGACGTCAAAGGGAGCCATATCGGAATGTGAGCGAGTTCTAACGGGGCAGAATGATCGGTCTCCGGGAAAGGGGTTTGATATATTGTTACATTTCAGCTCGTACAGGGCATGCTGTTAAGAGTGTGATACGTGTGTGGAAGCAGTGGTAAGAGGTAGGTCGTACGCAGCGACGAGCGGGAACTGGACTACGGAACATGATCACAGCACGGAATGACCGTCATCTTGTCCACATGGCCATTACGGATCGTACAGAGTCGTCCACAGTGTTGCTCGTCGCTGGAGCATTGCAACAGGTGTGAACTTGTCTTCATCGACGGTTCGTCGCCGTTTGCTGAAGATTGGACTGGTTGCACGCATGCCATTACGTCGGCTTCCATTGTCCAGAAACCACAAGCTCCTCCGACTGCAATGGGACCGTCACTGGAGTGCTGATTGGCAACAAGTAATCTTTTATGATGAGTCCCTCGTCAACGCGTCCAGCAGTGAAGGCCGCATACGTGCCGGCGGTACCGTGGTGAGCGCAACCTGGAGGGCTGCATTGTGGATGAGCATAGCGAGCAAACACCAGGTGTGATGTTTTGGGGCGCCATTGGTTACAACAACCGATTTCACCTCGTACGTATCGCGCACACTTTGAACAGCAACCGGTACCTAACAGAGGTTGTGGAGCCTGAGGTACTCCAACCGCTTTAGGCATCTCCACAGACCGCAGCTCAATAGGACAATGCCCGACCACATATTGCGAGTAATGTACAGGCCTTCTTCGAAGAGCAACAGGTTCCATTGCTTCCCTGGGCTGCACGTTCGCCTGACATGTCACCCATCGATCATGTCTGGGATATGGTTGGTCAGCACCTGGTGCTTCACGATCATCCAGTAACTGGTGTCAAGGATTTGTGGGCTCGGATACAAACTGCGTGGAGGGAAATCCCTCAGGAAAGTATTCAGAACCCTGCTGATTCAATGCCAAGGCGTATAGCAGCTCTAATTGCAGTGCATGGTGGCCACACGACATACCGAATAGTAGGGCTCAAAGGACATGTACAGATTTGATAAGGCTATCATTTGTTACTTGTCATTTACCTAACCTGTGCTATTAAATAAATTGTATTCATGCATTTCCTTCTTATCCACTAGGCTGTTGCAAAAGCACCCCATGTCACATCCTAAAGAAAACGTTTTGCAAGCTACAAAGAATGTGTTGTAGACAATGTGGATTTGCATAACATGACACTTTTCTCATCCATGAAAACAGAAAATAAAGTAGGCTCCGTTTTTTTTTTCAATTTATTGACTGTTGGGCAGTACCCATTCAGCCATCTCAATAGTAATGCTAATTATGATAATATGAAGATAATCACAGCACAATATACAGTCTCCAAGTGGAAAAAAAGATCTTCAATGTAGCTGGGAATCGACCCTGAACCTCTTCTCTTTACCACCCGCCGTAATGGCTACACAGCTACTGAAGCAAACAATACACAACTTATTTAGTACGACACATTAAGACAGAAAACACTTGCAGCATCTCGTTTCAGCTGTTGATTTCAAAAGAATATCTCAAATTTCAGAAGCTCAATAAACATATACATACTTTTGAGTGAGTTGTCACTTATTATCCTTTGACTTAGCATCGCACTCAGAATGTGTTGCCAGCGATCATAAAAGCTGCAGCCTTCAGCCACGACTTGGTCGGAGCATATCGCAATGCGATCCAGGCATCATTCTCTTTCCAGCAACCCAGTGCTCCCCACCACTCTCATCAACTGGACCGTTGGCCATCTCATTAGCTCACTGCTCCTCACCAGTCTCAGGGATCAGACTGCAAGGTAGCTCGCTAGCTCAATGCTCCCCAAAACCCTTACAGATCAGATTGCAAGCTAGTTCACTGCCCCCTGCCCCACTCGTGGACGAGACCACCTGGAGCAGACCACATGGTGACTTGAGGTGTGATTCTGTTCTCTGCAATCTTGGCACAGTGATACAGCTCACAACTCACTTTCTTGACTGAGCACCTCTCCATACAAGCGCAGCTCTTTATTCGTTGCATGCTTATTTTATTTATTCTAGTTTTTGGCTTCTTATATTGTTATTCTTCTGTTTTCTTGTTGTGTTTGCGTTCTTGTTAGGTGCACTATTATGTCTTCTTCCATGACTGTTGCATTTATAATTGCTGTTGGTGTGTCGGGAGTCTTTATACATGTTTTATTTACTTTGGACAGATAGGATACTAAATATACTTGTATGTATAAGATAAAATTATTTCAACACGCATGATAGTCCACATGATAGTCTCTGGAAGAATAGTCAGTATTCAGAGATATGACAGGAATGATCATTTGAAGCAAAAATCTAAATATTGACATATGCCCTATTCCAACTGGTTCCTGAGAAGAGACATATTTAAAGTTACTTTTGTATCTTTTTCTTGACTAACATGAAATCTGCGGCTTGTCGCAGCACAGCATTTAACTACACAAAATTTCCATAAAAGCTCCTATTCATTTTTTCTCAAGGCCTTATAGGTTGCGTGAAGAGAACGAGAGAATACAGAAAATCTTGAGCAACACGAATGCATTGAGGTGTAGATAAGCTAGTACGAGGTAGTTCCCCGATTTGACAGACTACGTGTCTTACATCAAATTATTTGGAAGATTTCGTCTACACTACTGTAGTACGTTGCAAACAATGAAAATGTACTGAATAATAAAGAAAATAAGTAACAGTGTACATTAAATATGTCCTATCTCGGAAACAATTCAGAATACTGCATATGTCGACATTAAGTTTTCTGCTTGAAATGATCGTTCGGGTCATATTCCTGAATATTGACCATTCATCATGGGACAACTTGTATATTATGTTTATGTTTTTATTTATTCATTTAACCTGAACCGATTAACGCCTTCAGGAGCCCTCTTAGATCAGACCAGATTTTGATGTGCAACTACAAAACTTATTAATATCACCATTACTTACAAAATCATACCATTTTTAATATGGCACCTCTTCTCCTTTCTCTCTGCAAGTTTTAGGCATTTGCCTGTTACGCCCTCTTTGTTGAAACTGTTGATTTTCCACAGTCTTCCTAAATATCTTCTGCCCACTGGCTAATAATTATCACCAATTTTGGTTATCTGTCATCTTCAATTCTTGTTACATAACCCTTGCAGTTGTTTCTGTAGTCTTTAATCTGCTCATTTAAGTTTTTCACTCACTTCTTTTCTGATGTCTACATCCACTCTCCCTTCAGACAGAATGTACCCAGCTACTCTTCTTAGCCATAGGATCTCTACTACTTGTATTCTGATGGGAACGGGTATTTCTGATGTGCTGTCCAGGCATGAGCTTCAAGGCCTATGGACCAGTAATTATTATTAGCAGTAGTGGATCAACAAAAAGCTTGGTGATTTGGACTGCGACGCCACCTCTGCAGTAAATGCTGAACTGAAGGATTTTTCTGCAGCGTTGTTAGCTATAGAAAGAATTTCTCACGACTATCGTCATTTACGTCTGCGAAATAATTAGTAAGTCTATGTTTTGTTTACGCTTCAATGAAGGTTATCGCTAAAGTCCTTGGTCAGGACAATGGGATCAGCTGCAGAATCTACTTTATCTGTTCTTCCCTAGATCACACAAGCTTTCCCATAGAGGATTTGGTCTTTGCGTTTTACATTAATGTGTTGGCATGACTTAGTTTGTTTTCTATCTGCTTGTAACCAATTTTATTTTCAAAGATAGGTGTCGCTTGTAAGTCCGATGTACAGCGTATCCGAGATACATGAACCGTTTTAGCTCTTCCGTTGGTGCGGGGTTTCCCTTCAGATATCCGGTCTTTGGGGGAGCATATTTATCGTGTACTAGTTTGGTAGTAAACCATGAATCCTGCAGGATTGTCCTTAAATCCTTAAGAGTACGAGGGGATGCAGATTTCATCTGAACAGCACGTTGCAAATCATTCCAGATATAATGTTCATCTCTGGGGAGTTTGGTGGCCAGCGGAAGTGTTTAGGCTCAGAAGGGTGTTCCTGGAGCCACTCTGTAGTAATTCTGGGCGTGTGGGGTGTGGAAATGTCCTACTGGAATTGTTCAAGTCCATCAGGCTGCACAATGGACATGAATGTATGTAGAAGATCCGACAGGATGCTTAGGTACGTCTTACCCGTCAGAGTCGTATCTAGACGCATCAGGGGCCCCATATCACTCCTACTGCACATGCCCCACACCATTATACAGCCTCCACCAGCTCGAACTACCCCCTGCTGACATGCAGGGTCCATGAGGTTGTCCCCATACCCGTACACGTCCATCCGCCCGACACAATTTGAAACGCGACTCGTCCGACCAGGCAACATGTTTCCAGTTATCAGCAGTCCAATGTCGGTGATGATGGGCCCATGGGAGGCGTAAAGCTTTGTGTCGAGCTGTCATCAAGGGTACGCGAATGGACCTTCGGCTCCGAAAGCCCATACCGATGATGTTTCGTTGAATAGTTCGCATGTTAACACTTGTTGATGGCCCAGCACTGAAATCTGTTGCAATTTGCGGAATGGTTTCACTTCTGTCACGTTGAACGATTCTCTTCAATCGTCGTTGGTCCCGTTCTTCCAGGATATTTTTCCGGCCGCAGCGATGTCGAAGATTTGATGTTTTACCGGATTCCTGATATTTACGGTACACTCGTGAAATGGTCATACGGGAATATACCACTTCATCGCTACCTCGGTGATGCTGTGTTCCATCGCTCGTGCGGCGACAATAACACCACACTTAAACCCCCTTAAATCTTGATAACCTGCCATTGTAGCAGCAGTTCCCGCTCTAACAACTGCGCCAGACACTTTTTGTCTTATATAGACGTTGCCGACCGCAGTGCCATATTCTGCCTGTTTGCATACAGTATCTTTGTATTTGAATACGCATGCCGATACGTTTCTTCGGCGCTTCAGTATATACGGAGGAGTTCGACGAAATGAATTGAAACTGATGGCCAGCTGTAATAAAGGGTGACTGTAGCCGATTTAGATCACCATCAATCGATACAGAAAATCCAGCAATCATTTCTCGTGAATCGTCCTCACTTATGTCTGTTTGCAACTCAGGCGGAGGTATCCTCCCAGATAAGCAAATTGAGTCTCAAGCTGTATCCAATCCATCAGTTTCGTCAGGTTCTCAGCCATGTCGTGATTTTTACGACAACCAATAAGTAAATTTTTTGATATTATAAAACCGCTCACATTAAATAAAAATTAAATAAAAGTATTGCCTTCCATGTATAGCTTTTAAAAATGAATTTGCAGTGAATACCATCCTTTCTCTCTAGATGAACACACACACACACACACACACACACACACACACACACACACACACACATATATATATATATATATATATATATATATATACTCCTGGAAATGGAAAAAAGAACACATTGACACCGGTGTGTCAGACCCACCATACTTGCTCCGGACACTGCGAAAGGGCTGTACAAGCAATGATCACACGCACGGCACAGCGGACACACCAGGAACCGCGGTGTTGGCCGTCGAATGGCGCTAGCTGCGCAGCATTTGTGCACCGCCGCCGTCAGTGTCAGCCAGTTTGCCGTGGCATACGGAGCTCCATCGCAGTCTTTAACACTGGTAGCATGCCGCGACAGCGTGGACGTGAACCGTATGTGCAGTTGACGGACTTTGAGCGAGGGCGTATAGTGGGCATGCGGGAGGCCGGGTGGACGTACCGCCGAATTGCTCAACACGTGGGGCGTGAGGTCTCCACAGTACATCGATGTTGTCACCAGTGGTCGGCGGAAGGTGCACGTGCCCGTCGACCTGGGACCGGACCGCAGCGACGCACGGATGCATGCCAAGATCGTAGGATCCTACGCAGTGCCGTAGGGGACCGCACCGCCACTTCCCAGCAAATTAGGGACACTGTTGCTCCTGGGGTATCGGCGAGGACCATTCGCAACCGTCTCCATGAAGCTGGGCTACGGTCCCGCACACCGTTAGGCCGTCTTCCGCTCACGCCCCAACATCGTGCAGCCCGCCTCCAGTGGTGTCGCGACAGGCGTGAATGGAGGGACGAATGGAGACGTGTCGTCTTCAGTGATGAGAGTCGCTTCTGCCTTGGTGCCAATGATGGTCGTATGCGTGTTTGGCGCCGTGCAGGTGAGCGCCACAATCAGGACTGCATACGACCGAGGCACACAGGGCCAACACCCGGCATCATGGTGTGGGGAGCGATCTCCTACACTGGCCGTACACCACTGGTGATCGTCGAGGGGACACTGAATAGTGCACGGTACATCCAAACCGTCATCGAACCCATCGTTCTACCATTCCTAGACCGGCAAGGCAACTTGCTGTTCCAACAGGACAATGCACGTCCGCATGTATCCCGTGCCACCCAACGTGCTCTAGAAGGTGTAAGTCAACTACCCTGGCCAGCAAGATCTCCGGATCTGTCCCCCATTGAGCATGTTTGGGACTGGATGAAGCGTCGTCTCACGCGGTCTGCACGTCCAGCACGAACGCTGGTCCAACTGAGGCGCCAGGTGGAAATGGCATGGCAAGCCGTTCCACAGGACTACATCCAGCATCTCTACGATCGTCTCCATGGGAGAATGGCAGCCTGCATTGCTGCGAAAGGTGGATATACACTGTACTAGTGCCGACATTGTGCATGCTCTGTTGCCTGTGTCTATGTGCCTGTGGTTCTGTCAGTGTGATCATGTGATGTATCTGACCCCAGGAATGTGTCAATAAAGTTTCCCCTTCCTGGGACAATGAATTCACGGTGTTCTTATTTCAGTTTCCAGGAGTGTGTATATATATATATATATATATATATATATATATATATATATATATATATATATATATAAAGAGTGTAAATAAAATTAGTTTCTGTGCACTCACTGCACATTTCACAGATTAATAGAGTGAACTAAAGTTATATATATATATGTGTGTGTGTGTGTGTGTGTGATGTTTCATTTGTAACAGTTAGCTACACCTTTCAGCTTCTTCTCTACGTAGTCGGCGTTCTGACTCAGACATTCGTCGTAGCGTTGGACCAACTTTCCAATACCCTCATCATAGAAGGCAGCCGCCAGTGCTTTCCGCCAATTCTCTACGCTGCCTAAAGCTCGTTGTCTGTGCCAAAATGTTGTCTTCACAGCCAGCGGTTCGTTTGAGCAGAGATGAAACTCAGTGGGAGACAATTACGGGCTGTATTGTGGGTAACCAAACATTTCCATTTCAAACGATGCAGGAACATCTTCATTGCCCCTGCAGAATGAGGCTGAGAATTGTCTTGAAGAAGAAACCGCACGATAGTTATGTAATGTTGGTTGCAAAGCTTCAGGGGAACATTCTCACCAGGCCCTCGTACTTGGCGGGAGACACTATTTTCTATAACATCTTTACGCGCTCACTAAGAGCTCAGGAATGAAAAGAGCGACGTAATCCTACCTAGAGTCATACTAGAGACACTGCCCAACACATCTTTGCAAAGCTTTATCGGATTTTCATAGTCGCTTCCATTTCGCGACCGATCGTAACTTACTTTCTGGACAGCCCTCGTATATGCTTTGCGCAGATTATACTTAACTAAGTCGAAAAATGTTGTAAAACTCTTTTATGCACAGTTCGCACCATGATTAATTTGATAAAAATGAAAAAGTTTGGCCACCGCAAAGGCAATCTGCCTTTCGTCTCCTGCATGGAAGAGTGTAAATAAAATTAGGTTCTGTGCACTCACTGCACATTTCACAGATCAATAGAGTGAACTAAAGTCATATCTCTTAATGTGTTCGCAATTCGAAAAGAGACACACTGCAGAAAATATCTCAAACTGGGTAAAGGTTCTTACCCCAAATACAATAACAATCTTAAAATCACGTCCATAACAATAGAAAAAGCGTCAAATATGCAATTAATTGCCCTGCTTCTGAAACTTCCATACATCCCACACTTTGTACATTTTTCAAAGCTCACCGCGCAAAACGAAATTCAGAAGTCCGTACAGAAAACCATTAACGATGTCAAAAGAGTTGTTATGTTTCTCAAGGAGAGTCTCTTTGCTTTAAGCAAATCTGCTGAAATGCAAGAAAATTTAGAAAAAGACCGACTGAAACTGAAACAAGATGTCCCAACGTGATAGAACTTTGCTTACGAAATGTTGCAAAGATGTGCTTTAAATAAAAATTCCATGATTTGTTGCCTCGCTACTGTAGCTGGAAAATCAGTCACCTTAAACTTAAAGGATAGAGACTGGGAGATAATGCAAGAGGCTTCACAGATTTTGAAATTTTTTTATGGCGTAACGAAAGAGGTGTCCTCAGAGAAAACAGTCTCACTTTCAAAAATGAAAATCTTGCCAAGATTAATGGAACGGCAACTAAAATCTTCTGAAGACAAAAATCAAGAGTATCCTGAAGGAATAGCGTAGCGGTGTGCTGACCACACGCCCCTCCTATCCGCATCTTGAACTGAAGATGACACGGCAGTCGGATGGTCCCGATGGGCCATTTGTAGCCTGATGACGGAGTGCTTTGCCTGAAGGAATAGAGTCATTGGTTGATAATTTGCTTAAAGGATTATCAGAATGTTTTGGGGTTTTCTCGAGCAAGAAACTGACTAGTCGGGCAACGTTACTGAAGCCTCAATTCAAAGGCCGCAAAACATTTCAGGACTACTACAGGAAGGCTGCTGCAGAAATGAAAGCGTTAGTTGTTCAACAAGAAAAATTTAGAGCTCATTTCTCAACCAGTTACCACCGCGACACATGAGACTTCTTCAGCCTGGAAGGAGTCCAATGAAACCATTAGTCAGCTTCAAGCAAGTCACGACGCGGAATGTGCGGCAGTTGTCGAATTGGTCAAATGTTTAGTGGAGGGATATTTGACTAGAAACACCAATCCCTTGGACTGGTGGGAAACAAGGAAATTGTTGTGGCTAGTGCTATTTCGATTGGTTCTAAAAGTATGACGTATCACAGCAACACCAATGGTTGGGGGGCGCTCAACTGCGCGGTTATTAGCGCCAGCACTGTGAAGAGTCGTAAAATGGTGCCATTTTTCTTCATAAAAGAAATGCAGATTAATTTTTCCTTTGTGGGATCATAGGTGGAACAGATGATGAGTGCAGGTACACAGAAATTACAGTTTGCGTAATTTTTATATTCTATTTTATTCAATAAAAGTACAAATATATAAAATAATCAGTCTTTATTCTTAACATTTTTCCATTTGATAAAAAGTATTTAGGACTTTTTTGTAATATTCATAATTTTTACAGCAGACGAAATTTAAGACTTTTGTGTCTGAAAATTTCTAGGGAACTAACACAAAATAGGACCATATCAGACAGAAGTGCAAATTTAGTAACCTAAGTTAAAAAGGCAGTGTACCGTTCTTCTAATTATTTTTGTGAGTGAATGGTGAGTCGTGAGTCATGAAAAAGAACTAGTTCATTCCAGTGAGTGACTAATTTGATCCAATTCCTGAAAAGAACAGTTTTGCCCATCTCTGCTATGAACAGGGAAGTAGGACAGAGCGAGAGGTACCGTGAACAGTGCAGTGACAGACTTCTTCTATTAGATTCTGCAGGAAACCGAAGTCGCAACGATACTTTAGGAATACATGCAAACGTCATGAGAAGAAGATGAGAAGACTTGGAAGGTATATGAGGATCCTTAAAAGGTACTTCTGTATCTAAAGGAGACGAAAATTTAATAATGTTCGGGGATAGGAGCACGGTTGTAGGGGAGTGATAGAGGAAATTGTTACGGGAGAACATGAGCCTGCCAGTATTAGCGAGACGGGAAAAAGACTGAGTTCTGCAACATATTTCTGATGATACTAGTGAGCTGTGGTGGTCATGCGGTTCTAGGCGCTCAGTCCGGAACCGCGCGACTGCTACGGTCGCAGGTTCGAATCCTGCCTCGGGCATGGATGTGTGTGATGTCCTTAGGTTAGTTAGGTTTAAGTCGTTCTAAGTTCTAGGGGACTGATGACCACAGATGTTAAGTCCCATAGTGCTCAGAGCCATTTGAACCAGTTTTGATACTAGTGAATACTCTGTTCAAGAATCACAAGAGGAAAAGGTATACTTGAGAAAGACGCGAAAAACAGGAATATTCCAGATGCAATACGTCATCGTTCCGAAATCAGATGTTTGATTTTAAGGCGTACCAAGGAGCTTATATAGACTCAGATCACAATTTAGTAATGATGAGGAACAGTCTGACGATTAACAGAATCTTCGGGAAGAATCAGAGTGGAACGGGATAGCATACTTAAGTTTCCTAAAGAATACGCCAAAGGCCATTATGATGATGGGTAGAAGAAATCGGAACCGATATGGAAGACTTTGAGGATCCAGTATTGGAGTCAGAGCTTAAAAAGGTTGTATAAGACTTATCAAATGAGTCAGAAAGCATAGACACCATTCCAACGTAATTTATAAAATGCCTGGGGAAAGTAGCAACCAAACAACTACTCATGTTATTGTGCAGGATCTAAGAGACTGGTGATGTACCATCAGACTGTCGGAAAAATATCATCCAAACTGTTCCGAAGGTAGAATGGTCACATAAATGCGAAAACTAATGCACAGTCAGCGTAACAGCTCGGACATCCAAGAGGATAATATACAGAAGAATGGGAAAGGAAATTGAGGACCAGTTGTATACCGATAGGTTTGGCTTTGTAAAGGTACAGGCGCCGGAGAGGCAGTTCGGTCTTGCGCCTGATTATGAAAGGAAGACTGAATAAAAATAAAGGGATATGTCTTACAAGGGAACCTCCCCATCGCACCCTCCTCAGATTTAGTTATAAGTTGGCACAGTGGATAGGCCTTGAAAAACTGAACACAGATCAGTCGAGAGAACAGGAAGAAGTTGTGTGGAACTACGAAAAAATAAGCAAAATATACAAACTGAGTAGTCCATGCGAAGATAGGCAACATCAAGGATAATATCAGCTCAGGAGCGTCGTGGTCCCGTGGTTAGCGTGAGCAAGTGCGGAACGAGAGGTCCTTGGTTTAAGTGTCCCTTCCAGCGAAACGTTTTTCTTTATTTTGGCAAAGTTATGATATGTCCATTCGTTCATTGACGTCTCTGTTCACTGTAATAAGTTCAGTGTCTGTGTTTTCTACCGCACCGCAAAACCGTGCGATTAGTAGACGAAAGGACGTGCCTCTCCAATGGGAACCGAAAACATTTGATCACAAGGTCACAGGTCAACCAATTCCTCCACACGTAAACACGTCTGATATATTCTATACGACACTGGTGACGGCACGTGCGTTACATGACAGGAATATGTTGTCGACCCACATAACTTGTACACTTGGCGAATGGGTAAAAACATTCTTCTACGTTGCCCGATTTAGGTTTTCTTGTGGATGTGATAATTACTCCCAAAAAGTGATGAAAACATAAAGAGTTTGTCACATAAACTGCAACAAATGAATCCAACAGTTTCGCAGTCGCTCACTTTCCCCTGTAATCTGTCAAAACATACGTTTCAAATTTTTCCGTGTGTAGACCGTCAAATCCTGCCTATGTCCAAGCAAATCTGAACATGTCCTGGAATTTTGGAGAGCGAAGTTGACTATGTGTGAGTGCCTGAACTTTGATAATTGTCTGAAAATAAAAATAAAAAAAAACACTATTCGCTCGAAGGTGGACTTGAACCTATGACCTCTCGTTCCGCAGCTGCTCACGCTAACCACGGGACCACGGCACTCTTCAGTTCAACCTCTCATTGATGTTACTTATCTTGCACATGGACTACTCGGTTTGTATATTTTGCTTATTTTTTCATAGTTCCACACAACTTCTTCCTGTTTTCTCGATTGATCTGTGTTCAGTTTTTCAAGGCCTATCCACTGTGCCAACTTATAACTAAATCTGAGGGGGGTGCGATGGGGAAGTTCCCTTGTTAGAAAAAGCGTTCGACATAGTGAAATGGGAAAAGATGTTGGAAATTGTGAGGTGTAGAGGAGTAACCTAGATGGAAGGACGTATACAGTACGTACAGGAACAATAAAATTGGAAGACAATGAACGAAGTGCTCGGATTAAAAAGGGTGTATGATGGGATGTAATTTTTCGCCCTTACTCTTCAATCTATGCACCGAAAGAGCAACAACGAAAGTAAAGGAAAGGCACAAGAATGGGATTAAAATTCAAGGTGAAAGGACGTCAATGATACGATTCGTTGATGACAGTGCTATCTTAACTGAAGCTGAAGAAGAATTACAGGGTCAATTATAGCGTGTAGGCTTTCACGGCCGGTGTTTTCAGTAATTAAAACTTCCGGGCTAAGAGGCCGTGGTCCAATAGTAGAAATACTTCTCCCTGGCGTTTCGTTGCCAGCTGCGGGCAACATCATCTGAGGTCGTAGACTCGTAGAGTCGTAGACTCACCTCAGATGATGTTGCCCGCAGCTGGCAACGAAACGTCAGGGAGAAGTATTTCTACTATTGGACCACGGCCTCTTAGCCCGGAAGTTTTAATTACTGAATTACAGGATCAGTTAAATGAAATGAACAATCTACAGAACATGGATTGAGAGTAAATCGTAGAAAGAGGAATGTGTTGAGGAGAAGCAGGAATGATAATAACGCGAAACTTAACATCAGGACTGGGGATCACGAAGTAGACGAAGTCAAGGAGTTTTGATACCTAGACAGTAAAATAAGCCATAATAGACGCAAAAAGAAGGACATAAAATGCAGATTAACACAGCCAAGGGGGGCATTCCTGGCCAATAGACGTATACTAGTCGCACACACAGGTCTCATGTTGAGAAAGAAATGTCTGAGAATGTACGTTGGGAGCACAGCTTTATATAGAATAGTGGACTATGGGAAAAGAGGACCAGAGGAGAATCAAAGCGTTTGAGATGAGGTGCTAAGAAGAATGTTGAAAATTAGGTGCACTGATAATGTAAGGAAGGAGCAGGATCTCTGCTGAATTGGCAAAGAAAGGAACATATGCTGAAAACTGCCCAGAAGAAGAGACTGGATAACAGAACATGTGTTAAGAACGTCAGGGAACAATATCTGTTGTCCTAGAGGACTCTGTAGAGGGTGCAAACTATGGGGGAAGACAGAGATGTGAATACATGGAAGAAATGGTTGAGAAGTGTTACTGTGAGACGAAGAGATTAGCCCAGGAGAAGAATTAGTGGCGGGTCGCATCAAACCCGTCAGAAAACCGGCGACTCAGAAAAAACTTAGGTACAGACAAACTATTTCCTTAATTCAGTACTTTGGAGACAAATAATTTTTATAGCTACCGTACTCAACTTAGTTCTTAATGCTTGAAGTACCACATACACGCACATACAATAATAAACTGAATCTGAAGTGCAGTTTGATAAAGAAAGTATGTACTGAAGTGTAGAACGCTTGTCGGTACGAGTAGATCAACATTAATATGTACGTATCTGTAGCAGTTTGGCACAGGTGTGAACTCTTACTCTCAGTAAGTTATTTATGCACTAATGAGCAACCTTTTCAACAACATATGAACAAATGTTGGTAAGTCTTAGTTATGATCTATTATAGTAGTTCCCGATGTAACTATTGCAACTGATTCTCAAAGTACACTGAGGTCATTTTCTATTATTAATTTTGGAGTTGAGCCAGAAAACATGTTACAAAAAAAATGTTCAAAAATGTGTATAGAATCTTATGGGACTTAACTGCCAAGATCATCAGTCCGTAAGCTCACACACTAGTTAACCTAGGCCGCGCGGTTCTGGCGCTGCAGTCGGGAACTGCGAGACCGCTACGGTCGCAGGTTCGAATCCTGCTTCGGGCATGGATGTGTGTGATGTCCTTAGGTTCGTTAGGTTTAACTAGTTCTAAGTTCTAGGGGACTAATGACCTCAGCAGTTGAGTCCCATAGTGCTCAGAGCCATTTGAACTAGTTAACCTAAATTATCCTAAGGACAAACACACACTCCCACGCCCGAGGGAGGACTCGAACCTCCGCCGGGACCAGCCGCAAAAACACGTTACACTTTGTACTACATTGGTTAACTAGGGACGCTAACTAAATCTATCTCACTTAATTGCTGAACTAATTTTAGAGATTGTTTACAAAAACTGGCAGCAGAAATGAGCCATTTGAAGTCATATAAAAATGAATTAAAATTTTCTGTTAACTTCCAATCGGTGTTTACACGGAAAAGCTGGATATATATATATATATATATATATATATATATATATATATATATATATATATATATATATATATATATATATATATATACTCTTAGCTCATGCTATACAAATAATCACTACCATTTTTCAGGAGCAATCTCGCTCTTCGTTTCGACCTTTTCCACCTACCAAATCCATGAAGGTTGAAAAATAACTCAGGAACCACTTACAAATTAATTGACACCAAAAAGCACTGCATTCTGCCACGCATTACCACACAATTATAACTTGCGGTGTCTCCTTGTACTTTCATTTGTTTAGGACTAATGACACAATGCTCATGAAACAGAAATAACTACGGACACGTTCAAAAAATAATGTCTTTTGTCATTTAACGATCAACGTTGGATTGCCATTGTATTTTGAAAAGTATTGCTAAAACATAAGTGCTTTCCGACTTACATGTACCCTAACTTAGCAGCGCTACTTAATAGATGTCACGCCATTTTCGTCAACTGGACTCCAGTTTTCATTACGAGATATTCTCCTACGCATTTCTTACATAGTGAACATACATGATGTAGAACAAATTTTTAACAAAAGCAATTATTACACGTAATTATACACCTTTTTGAGTGAAGTATTTGTCGTGATAGTGTTATCTTACTCTGTAACATGGTTACTTATCACTGAATAACTGTTCACTAAGTTCACCACCACACTAGAGCAATTCTATGTTCTTTGCTCCCACTAAGGATAATATAAACTGCTTTCCCACAAGCGTCTTCCAAAACACTCATCCCGTCGCGCGACGTGATCTCCATTCCACCCTAAAGGGAACTGGACGTGAAAGAAGATGTATCCTTTTTCCCCCCAAGCTTTGAGAGTGCATTATTCTTGAACGATGCGGTTTGATGTCAACACTTGCACAGCATTAGGTAAATCAGTACAAGAAACTACATATGATTATCTATGAAATTAATTTCGAAACTACAGCATGAGTGTTATTACAGGTGTGATGCCCCAGATAACCGTATTGAACACAAACCATTCATTCACTGTTCATTTCGTAGGTAAATTGTTGTAGCAATTAAACTATCATAGATAAACGAATAAAAGGTGTAATATTGCTTTACCTAATGTTATACAGTGCTGACAAAAATTCGTAACGTGCAAGGTGTAATAGAGCAGTAGTAACGTATTCTCACAGAATGAGGCGAAAATGCTTCCTGGCGATGGTCAGGACCCGTTCACATCACCTACACGTTCAGTTACACTTCTATTTTGCCACGCGGAGGGGCCGCGGGTTCATAGGCGCCATGTCACGGATTGTGCGGCCCCTCCGGCCAGAGGTTTGAGTCCCATGTCGGGCATGGGTGTGTGTGTTGTTCTTAGCATAGGCTAGTTTAAGTAGCTTTTAAGTCTAGTGACCGATGACCTCAGCAATTTGGCCCCTTAGCAATTCACACACACGCTACTTCTATTTATACCTTGCCTAATCCTAATCTCACTCCATCTTATGGAACATCTCTTGTCATTCTCCTACACGCATTCAACACAGTCACAGTGACATCCTAGTCTGATATCACAAACCCGTAAAGTTTTTGTCGTTACTCCTCTGGTTTGATGCGGGGTGCCACGAACTACTTTCCTGTGTCAACCAGCGAAGTTATTCCTTGACGTCTTCGCACATGCTCTATTATCCTGTTCCTTCCTTTTGTCAGTGTTTCCACACACTCCTTTCCTCGTCGATTCTGCGGAAAACATCTTTTCTTGCCTTATCAGTCCATCTAATCCTCAATAATCTTCCAGTCGCATCTTAAACTCTTCGATTCTCTTCTTTTTTTGCAGCCCACACTCCGTGATTCACATCCATACGATTCTCAAACATTTCTGCCTCAAATTAAGGCCGATATATGATATTAATTGATTTCCTTTAGCAGGGATACCGTTTTCGCCTGTGCCAGTCTGCTTCTTACCTCATCCTTACATCTTCGGTCGTACGTTACTTTGCTTCTAAGGTAGCAGAATTCCCTTACCTTGCCCATTTTTTGGTCTCCCAATTTGATATTAAGATTCTCAATAATCATACTCCTGATGTTCCTCATTGCTGTCGTCTTTCTTTGCTTTACTCTCAACACAAATTTCGTGTCCACTAGATTTCCGCGCTTTCATGGAGGATAAAGATTTCATCAGTATCTTCTTTCACCCCGAATTTTAATCTTTTATAAATCTTTTATTTCCAGCATTTCTTCTTCAAGGTGCAGATGTGTAGGTTGAAAGGTAGTGATGAAGGTCAGGAGACGCAAAACACAATGTATCTCCTTTATGTATTTAACTTAATTGCGTCCCATAGAATTATGACGCTCATCTCGTAACAGCAATATATAATGAACCAAATTAGAAAATAAATAATTTATTATTAAATCTGAAGGTGCTATACCAGGGAACTGACTGGTTCCAAACACCACTAAGAATGATGGTAATCTCTTAGGTAAAATATTCCAGAAATAAAATAGTCCCCATCCGGATCTCCACATATGAACTACCTTGGATAATGTCATCAGAAGAAACAAAACGCATTCTACGTTCAGAACGTGGAATGTTAGATCGATTAATCGAATAAATACATAAAAAAATTTAAGGTGAACTGGATAGGTTGAAATTAGATACAGTGGGAATTTGTGACAATGTGGCTGGCGGAACAGTGCTTCTCGTTAGCTGACTAGGTCTAATAATTAATAAGAAAATAGTAGTTCATTGAAGCTACTTCGAACAGCACGTAAAAAAATTGTAGTTGCCAAGATAACCACGAAGCCCACAGCCACCACTGTAGTACAAATGTATATGTCGACAAACATCCCAGATGATGATGATAATGATACTAATGATGATGGCAGGATAAAATAAATCGTTATAGTAGTTTAGGGACAGAAAACGTTAATTGTGCTGGAGGTCTGGAATTCAGAAGCATAAAGAGGAAGATAAGGAAAAATAATCGAAGAACGTGGGCTGGGGAGTGGGGGGGGGGGGGGGGTTGGGAAGGAGGAATTCAAGATGAAGGAGTTTGGTAAATATGCACAAAGCATAATTTAATAGCTAACACTTGGTTACGCAACAGTTGACGAGAAAAGGGGAAGCAATACAGTAGAAGACGAAAGAGAAACTTTGAGAGCTGAAGTGAAGGCGGCAGAGGACCGAACAGGTAAAAATAATAGACCTAGTAGAGAGCCATGTATATCTCAGGGGACGAAAAGAGAAAAAATAATTATGCAATAAATGAAGCAGGAGAAATGGAATACAGACTTTTAAAAATGAGATTGACAGGAAGTGCCAAATTGCTGTGTGGGAATAGGTAGAGGACAAATTCAATGCCATAGAAGTACGTAAAACTAGAGGAAAAATAGATTCCACCTACAGCAAATGGTTCAAATGGCTCTGAGCACTATGGGACTAAACATCTATGGTCATCAGTCCCCTAGAACTTAGAACTACTTAAACCTAATTAACCTAAGGACATCACACAACCTACAGCAAAATTAAGAGATGTTGCTGTATGAATATCAAGAGCTCAGACTGGAAACCATTACTAAGCAAGGAAAGGAAAGCTGAAAGGTGGAAGCATTGGATGGTTGTCTGTACAAGGGTATTCAACTTGAAGGCATTATTATAGAAATGGTAGAGGAAGGACATCAAGATGATATGGTAATTGTAATACTGTGATAAGAATTTGACAGAGCACTAAAAATCGAAGGCAAAACAAAGCCTCTTGAGTATACGACATTCCCTTAGAATTTGTGATGTCTTTGGGAGGGGCAGCGTTGACAAATCTATTCCCCCTGTTGTGCAAAATGTATGAGACAGGCGAAATACCCCAATCTTAACGAAGAATGCAATAATTACGTTTCCAAAACAAAGTAGGTGCTGTGAAGAGGCTTGCTCATGGTAGAGTGGTGCGGAGGATCTTCAGACCACGATGAAAAAATGGATTTTTGTAAAGTGCGTGAAAAAGAACACACAAGAGTAATAATAACTAAAGTTACCAGATTATTAATTTTTGTATAAACCTAGACCTTTTTAAATATCGGTAGCATAATTATATGTACACTCGTCAATGAATGTCATATTCTA
Organism: Schistocerca nitens; assembly: GCF_023898315.1. Taxonomy (NCBI): domain Eukaryota; kingdom Metazoa; phylum Arthropoda; class Insecta; order Orthoptera; family Acrididae; genus Schistocerca; species Schistocerca nitens. Next base: position 583,894,011 of record NC_064618.1, read on the forward strand.
TGATCATAATAAACATAGACCTTTTACGTCCACGCCAACATACACAGAAAAATTCTGTAAGAACTTACTGCACCAAATGACCAGAAAACTAGAGCACATGTAATTCTTTCTTTTATTTCGTGAGGCTTGAAGTTCCACTGCTATTTCCTAATAGTTCTACTTCTTGTATGTTTGATTGAAGGGGTATCTATCTTTATTTATTCTCTTGAAACGTTTTTCCATGGGCCATCTATGGTCCTCTTACCTCAAGCAACAAAGGATTTAACCTAGATCATCCGTGTGACAGACTCAGAGGCGGACTTGAGTAATCATAGAATGAAAGCTTTCACGACTGGATTTCATAGTTGTTGGTGAGGCTTCCGGGTTGTGTAGCCATTGTCGAACAAACTAGTCGGTTCTGACGTTTCGTCTGGCCCTGCGCTGGACACCTTCGGAGATGTTCCTGGCGACGATGAGTCTTTCTGGCTGACGATTTGGGCGTCAGAGAGCGATATAAATGCTGTGTAAAATGGGGCGAGATCGAGTTCGCATGAGATCAGCAGAGAAATCCTTGTCAGAAATAAAACAGTTTTCGATTGTCGCCTGTCAAAGATAACAACTGATAAATTGAGTGTGCGGACCGACTATCCACATAACAATAAGTTTCGCGCCTTGTTCTCTTCTGTTAAAATTATCCCCATGCCACTATCTTTCGATAGCTTTTCTGTATAACTGTGGACGATAGTTTGTCTTTGTTGTTAAAATTGTGGTTTCAGAAAACTTCACTCCATGATTTCCTTTCTGAAGAGCATGCTCTGCTAAAGCTGATTTTTCTTTTCCTCTAGTCAGCAAAGATTTTTATGTTCGTTCAGTCTTGTATTCACGCTTCTCTTGGTATTTCCGATGTACACCTTGCCACACGCATATGAAACCTTGTATACCCCGCATCTTGACGGAGAAGGAACTTTATCCTTTAGCGATAGGACTGTTTAACACATTTTCTTAATTTGTCTAGAAGTCTGTCTGATGTCATGTTTCGGTAAAATCTTCCCACCTAATCAGTTACTTTGTTGATAAAGGGGAGAGAAACCGTGTCCCAAGCTCTGTTTTATCGCTGTCATAATGTTTTTGACTGCACAATCTTATTTATTTCTTTGCCTGACTAGCCATTTTTCTCAAATAAAAGCTTCAGGTGTTTTGATTTTGCATCCAGGTGTTTCGACGTGCGATTTTTGGCTCTATCAGCAACAATTTAGATGTCACCTTTCTTTGTTGCAGAAGATGGTTGGAGTTCTTAGGTAAATATCTGTTCGTATGTATTACTTCCCGGAAGACCTCATATTTCAAGCTTCCATCAGTCTGCCTCATAACTGAAAAATCCAAGAAGGATATTACATTATCATTTTCCATTGTGAAGCGGATTTTGGGATATGTATCTTTTAGACAACTGAAGGATTCTTATGAAGCTTTTTTAACATATGACCAAAGCACGAATGTGTCATCCACAATCCGATATTATCGACATGGTTTTTTATTTGTTCTTCATAGAGCTGACTATTCAGATTGTTCCATATGAAAATTAGCGATCACAAGACTCAACAGGTTGCCACTCGACACCATCAATTTGCTCATAAGACTCTTTGTCTCACTGGAACTGACTAGCAGTAAGGCAGTGTCTCAGAAGATCTGTTTAAGCTCATAAATAAATATTTATTGTCTTTGGGACTGTGTCAATAATTTTTATAAATACTGTGTGTTTGTGGAAGACATGGGCACCAATCGTCAAATTTGGCCAACTTTTCTGCTGCCATTCAGTGCCTAACGATCCAGACCAAGAAAAGGAGCAGGACGTGTCCACACATGATGGGCGCCAGCAGGTGTAGGAAAGTTGTGCGGAGCTGTTTATTAGAGACGCCTCATTAGCGGCAGACAAGAGCGGCGGGAAGGCGCGCGCGCGGCCCGGACCTTGCCGGCCGGCCGTGTCCTCATTACAGCAGCGCTGCGCGCAGCGGCGCCCAGCTGACGTCAGCAGGTATCGACCTGGCAACAGCGCCACACGCGCATGAATGGGCGGCCGCGCGGCAACACCGCGTCCGGGTCAAGGGGCGCCGACACGCAGCCCGCGACACACACACACACACACCCATGTTCAGCCGTTACTGCTCTCTCGTTATGTTTACCCTACTGCCAACCTGTCAAAATATTTTTCATCTGTCCTGTACTTAGTGTTCTCGTTTGATACATTATTCCTTGTTTGTGTTGTTGGCAAGGTTATGAATATCACAGTTTAATGTTTGTCAACAATGAGACCATTCATGACATAACTATAACTCAGTCGGGAAATCAATGTAAACCACGTGAGATCACATATTCTTTAATGCTTTCGTTTCTATTGAGGAAGAGTGAGGCCACATTTCTAGTATAGCAACATTTCTCAGGTTTTTACAATCACTCCTACATCTACGTACAAGCTGCACAGTCCTCTCTTCAGAGCATGATTCGCAAATACAGCAGAGGAAAAATGATTTCCTGTATGTCTCTGCAGAGGCCGCAATACCACTGTTTTATCCATGTAACTCTTATACAGGGATGAGTGCTGGAGACACCACAATTGTTCTACAGGCTGTCCCAAATGCTGATTACCTAAACTTGTTCAACAAAGGTTGCAGAACATTTACTTAACACACTTATGTTTGCCACACCGACTGGTAACAAATCTAGCAGATAGCCTCTGAAATGCTTCACTGTCTTTCTTTAATCTAATCTGCTAGCGATACCAAACGCTCAAGAAATAATAAAGTATGCTTAAGTGTTCAGTATGTGTTTTCCTTTGTATAGAACCCTCCTAAAAACTGATAATTGGCCATTTATTTCCCAGTTTCACTAAAGATCCAGAACATTACAACCCCGTGATGTATCTCTTCAGCATGGCTGAATGAATAATTATACCATTAAAATATATTCTAAGGTTTAAGGAATGTATCTTCTACCCACTGATAAGAATTTACGTATATCCGTATCTACAACAAGCTTCAGTTCATTGCAGTAAATATATATTCCTACCATTAATCCTGATTCCCCCATAGTCACTCAGCGACGACACTTGTACGCAACAGTGTTGTTAGTTTCAGGCTGCGTCCACCCTACGCAATAGATTACCAAGGTATATGGAGAACAGGAGCATTATTATCTCACTCCCCTGAGATCTCCTTACATTACTATATGTCGAACGAACACTCGCTACTCAAAAGTATTCGAGCCGGTCACGTACAGTACTTAAAGTTCTATTGCGTATGCTCGAGTCTTTGTTATTAATCTAGAGTGTGATGCAGCATCAAGAGCTTTCCAAAATTAAAGCAGTATAAAATCATGGTACTCCCTTACATCCGTGTTCCAGGGATTTTATGTGCAAAGAGAGAGACTAGCCTTTCACATGACTTAAAGCTACTTCAATGTAGTTCTTTCCTTTAAGGTGACCATGTGGTTCATTAGTGAACCTCAGTTCTATGTTAAATCTACTGGGATAAGCTTCATTGTAGACATATGAACACTGTGTACCTGACCAGAGCCTTTCACCAGCGATTACTCTAGCAACAGAGCTGTCGAAGCACGACTCACGACCTTCTCTCACCGCCCTACTACCACCATTACTTCAGTGCATACTTCATTGCAGAGTAAAAACTTATTCTCCATACTGCTGATACTCAGCATTCAATTGACAATTACTTCTCCTTTTTTTACTTTTTCGTCTTTTTCTCGTGTCTCCTTTGCATACATTTCCCATCACTACTAATCCCATGTATAACTGCCAGTTTCATTCTCTAATTAGGGATAGTTAATTTCGTTTGATATAGATTCCTTTTGCATAGAATGCGTAAAGTGACCAAAATCTCCAAATCTACTTAATTACCAATGATCTGCATACACCTGCGTCTCCTCTACAACTTCTTGTCCAGCACCTAAACAAGAACATGTTGCTTGTTTGACACTTCATAGGTGAATGACTGAGACTTGGATTCCAAAGACTCATAGTGACAAACATTTTTGTTAGTTATGTAAACTAAAACCTTCTCACAACAGCTCAAATTAAAAATAAATCAACAGGTAGTGACAAATTTCTGACCGGCATTAATGCAGGCAAAATATCAGCAAAGTAATGGCCCCATAACAAGCGTCTTTTAGAAGTTGCAGATTTTTTTGTTGTTGTGTATGATCCACAGTAAGGAGGAAAAGGATCAACTTAGCTATAATACTGATCCGCTTACTCAGCAGCTAACAGCAACCAACCTGCAGGTTAACTGAAAAACATTAAACATTTTTCTCAGGGTTACTCTACGATACTGCCCGACTGGAACAGTTGACAGTTACTGTAGCAAATAACTTGTCATTTAAATAAAAAGAATTTATAGTAAGAAACATTTAATGCCTGGACCGCAAATTTACTATTATAATTAAAGTATGATAATTAGTTTCGTTTGCTATCTACAACCATCTTCAGATCGACCAAAAAGCAAAAAAGCGGTGAAATTCTTTGGAAGGCATCACTAGCTGTAGTCATGCATAGCACCAATTCATAAATACCTAGATAATAACAATATGTAGTTTAAAAACATCAACGTGAGCAAAACAGGGGTTTAAACTAGGTACTGTCATTGTCTTGGAATTTACGAATGCATGTCATTGTATGACTACAGCTAATGACGCCTTCAAGTGCATTTCACCGCTTTTTTACCTTTCGAACGATCTGAAAAAAGTTGTAGATACAATCCGAAACTTATCGTAGTGTAATTGCAGTAGGAAAATTTTGGTGTAGGCATTAAAAGTATTTTACATTAAAAATTTTCTGTTTAGTAAAGACCACTCAAACCCGTATCCCCTCCTTGATAACGCCTTGTCTCCTTGATAACCGCTTGTCTCCCCCCATCACCACCAACCTTCCACACATTTGATGTGTCTTCGAACACGCCTTACGCATAGCTGTCACACATTTGTAATTGTACTGCCAGATATAGTACACTTATCACTCACGCCTTGTCAACAGAGTGATAATATCGATGAAGCAATCTACTTTACGTATGATTAACATGTATTCATTAATCTGAGCACTAGCGGCATTTCATAAGTCAGTCTGCATGATCTACGCAGGCCAGTCACATTAATGTGATCTTCTGTCAAAAGTCTGAATAACCACCTTTTGCAGCACGGTAGTGTGGGGTGGCCAGATGTGCGACGTTTCTCGGTTGAGTATCCGTGGCACAAACAGCCCAGAAGGTTCTCGATTGAGTATAAACCTGGTAAGTCTCGTGGCCAGGGCAGTACGGAAAACTCATCCTGGTGAAACTCGAACCACGCATGTACAGTATGAGTTGTGTGACGCGTTTCATTGTCAAATGGCTCTGAGCACTATGGGACTTAACTTCTGAGGTCATCAGTCCCCTAGAACTTAGAACTACTTAAACCTAACTAACCTAAGGACATCACACACATCCATGCCAGAGGCAGGATTCGAACCTGCGACCGTAGCGGTCGTGCGGTTCCAGACTGTAGCGCCTAGAACCGGTCGGCCACTCCGGCCAGCGTTTCATTGTCCTGCTGGTAGATGCAATCTCGCAAAAGAAAAACAATATGTATGGGGAGGTGCATATGATCTTCAAAGATATATCCTTATTTGTGTTGTTGAGCCATTGGACCTGCCAGAATGACGAGATCACCCAAACAATGCCATGGAAACATTCCTCAGGACATAATGTTCACGATTGTTGCGGGGCCGTACACGCCAACGACCAGGTGTCCGATGGAGCGTGAAACGTGATCCATCTGGAAAGGCCACCTGCTGCCACTCAATGGACATCCAGCTGCAGTATTGGTTTGCCAATTCCAGCCTTCGTCGCCGATCAACAGCAGTCGTCACGGGAGCTTTTATAAAGGATGGGGCCCCTCCACGCCCCCACCAACGTGGTGACCAAACCAAAAGTTCTACTGACACCTCAGTAAACATGTTAGTTTTTGAATCAGGCGGGCTGTGATGTTATCCATGCGTCTGGGTAAGATTACTCATTAACATGGTCCATCAGGAGATAGAAGTGGTCGAAAACGATTGAAGGGTAGCGGTTGTAAGAGCAGAGGAAAAAAAGTGCCAATGCCAGCGCCAAGGGAAAAAAACCTCTGCGACAGTAGGACGGGTAGTAAGGGCAGTAGCGGCTTGCTAGCTGCGACAGAGCATTCAAGGTGAGGTAGGGTTAGCGTGAGGTATCGTGTATCGTTACCTATGTGCTGCGTGTTCGTTAGCTGGGTCAGTCCGGGTGCTGCGACTGGGCTCGCTTGTAGTCTCCTGGGCGGGCCGCAGTGGCTTCCTCACTGTAACATAAGAGTTCGGCGCGGCAACGCATGCGTTGCTGTTAGGCCCTCTGCTGCGCCTTGTCGTCAGTGACTTGGTGCAGCTTCATCAGGCTGGTGCAGAACGGCGGCGGTCGGCGACCGTTCGGCGTCCTCCTCTACTGGACGCCGCAGCCCTTCCGTAATGTAGCTTCCATGAGCTCCGCTTGTTCAGAGAGCTGCGCCAATTCAGCGTCGGAGGAAAAGGTATTACCGTTCGCTCGCGCTTGTGCGATGAAGGCCGCCCTTTTGGCTTCTCGATCCCTTGCGGGGCCCGGTCCCGCAGCAGTCGGCGTTGCCACCGGTTCCGCTGGGGCGGCGGTTGTCTTCTTTGCGCCTCTCACCTGCGGTGCTACTGGGACAACCGCTGGGATAAGCGCGCGAACGTCCTTCTGCGAGGTCGCAGGAGTGTTCGCAGGTACGACTGCGCTGGGGCCTTGAGTGAAGACTGCTCGCAGTTGCCTCAAGGCCTCTTCCTTCTCTGCAGCCACGGCGGCTGCGAAGGCAGCCCTCTCTGCCGCCATGACGGCTTTGAGGGCTGCAGTGGCCTCCCTCACGGCGGTGCCGAGTTCGAGGCCCCATCTCTTCCCGGGAGCGCGAGCTGTGTCCTGGCTACCCGTTTCCGAGCGGCCGTCCCTGCCCCTGGCAGGTGGATCTGCTACTGCGCCGTCCCTCAGCTGCGCCGGGCTGTTCTGCGCCCTACGCCGTTTCCGGCGTCGTCTTCGCTTCTGCCGCTGCATCGGTGCGGCCGCGGCCGCCTCGCCCCCCCCGGCACGGCTGCGGCTTGAGAAAGCCGCACAACCGCGCCAGCTGGCGACGTGCGAACCGCCACACCGGACACAAGTCGGCAGAACGTTGCTGCCGCGGTCGCAGACGCGGCTGTCGTGCTCGCCTGAGCACTTGACGCACCGCGCCGCGTTGCGGCAATACTTCGCAACATGGCCCTCGCCCTGGCACCTGAGGCACTGGGGCTGAGGGTCCATGGCGGTCGGGAGAGCCTCTGTCGTAACCGGGAAGCCCAGCAACTTCCGCAAGTCGAAGATGTCGCTCCCGCCGTCAACCGTTTGCACGGTCACGGCATAGAGCGGCGCCCTCTTCCTGTTGGTCCGGTTGTGCAACCTTGCGGTCGCATTACCAAACCCGGCTCGCAGCAGCCCTTCCCGGACCGCTGCCTCATCACAGCACCAAGGTAACCCCCTGAGGAGTGCCTTGGTCGTCTTCATCCTTCCTACGGAAGGTGCCTTCTCACGCGCCGGCGGCGCGTCGACGATGTGGTCGGCCACTGCGACCTTGATGGCCCTGTGGTCGGCCACGTTTGCAGCTCGAACGCAGATCAGCGAGTCTGTATCGACAGACTCGTAGACCACCTCGTTCCGAGCGCAATTCGTCATGGTATCGAACAGCGCTGTCCACCCGCCTTTGCACTTGACGTACAAAGGGGGGACAGGCCGCGACTCGTCTTCTCGGGAGTTCCTTGCATGGTCTGCAGACTCAGTGAGTTGCACAACCGAAGGACCCCTCGTAGCGGCAGGTTTCCTCTGCGCACCCTTCTTTCCCATGCTGCGAGGTGCGGAACACGACAATCTGCACGCGTTGTAAAAACAACGCACGACAATTTGCTCTCCGCGGCGCCCACAGCACAGAAACCTCTTCACGAGCTCTCAACGGCCGAGTAAGCGAAGCGCGCAACGACAGCGATGCGCTCGCCTCGCCAGCTCAGGCCGCGCCGTCACGGGAGCACAAGCCAGCCGTCTGCTGCGGAGGCCCATATGCAGCAACGTTCGCTGAACGGTCGCTAAGGAGACGCTGCTGGTAACCACTTGGTCATCTGGGCGGTCAGTTGCTCAAAAGTTGCAGGTCTATTCGCCCTCACACATCTCCGCAGCCGTCGTTCACCCTTGCCATCTATGGGTCTGGTGCATCGCAGTTGCCTCGGCGCTGGTTTCGGAAAGCGTCATTTCGCACTGAATGGTATGCTTTAACCACGGCGGCACGCGAACAGTTTACAAACCTAGGTGTTTCGGAAGCGCGATAACCATTTTACCCGACCACCAGTGACCATGCCTTTATGGAAGGCAGATAAATCGCTAGACGGCATCTTGTGGGGTATCACAAATAAATTCACTTCTTCAAATCGCTCAGTTTCTTTTATTAACTTTACCATTCGGTGGGACAGTCTGGTCGAATCCACTGAAAAATTAGATTTAATTTCATTATTTGTAACGCTGAAATATATAGATTATGACTGCGAAAGGATCTTTTGATTCTGAAAATAATTTAGACGTTACACTGTGTTGAGTGGAACAGTGCGCCGACCGAAAAATCGATAGCTGTAGGCGCTCGATGAATTAGTTCAAGAAAAGATTCGACCAGTACACGAATCTCTGTCCAATAAAGATTTGCTTAAATGGTTCACTGGTGCCAGTACGTAGAATAAGAACGAGAGCTTTAAACAGGCATTTGGAAACTAATACCGGAACAACTTCATTGTGAGGTGAAAACTGTTGAAATAATAGCATTAATAGCTGCAGGTATACTGAACGAAAGTTATTCAACTGTTCTGAAGACCACTAATGTGTTAGAAACCGTCACAGGAACGAACAGCAAAACCTTTGTGTGCTTATAGGACAGATTGGATTGTTTGGGGGAAGAGACCAAACAGCGATATCATCGGTCTCATCGGATTGGGGAACGAAGTCGGCCGTGCCCTTTCAAAGGAACCATCCCGGCATTTTCACGGAAAATATGGGACAGAAATCACGTGGTAGCCACGTTGCAAAGAGTGCCTCAGTTTATTAAAAAGAGTCCGGACTGAAAAAAAGGAACGATGCCTTTATGTGCCTGTGATCGCAAATTAACCGTAAGTTTTGAGACAACGTGTTCTTTGTTACTCCAAACTTTAAATTTTTTTCTCGACACGAGCATTTTCAGCTTGCTAATTACTGTAGATAATTGATAAATTAACAGAATTATTTGATTTTGTAAAATGAAAGAAAATTAAATTTTGCTGGCATTAGCGAGACCTGTTTTTTATTGGAATTTTAAATATATTTTAGACATTTGGACTTCGAAAAACGTGCCAAAAAATTGATAAATAGCTGCCATTTATGTTAAATACATTTTTCAAAACCACATTGTGATTGTCTTTGAAATTCATTCTAATTTAAGAATTTTCGGTTTGTATGGGTTTCATAAATAGCCACGAGGTTATGCAACGCTTAGCGTAAACCAGAACCCGCCGCTAGGCACATGCTTTGGTAAGGGCTGCAGCTGTCATTTTTAATTTGTTGTGAGACAAAAAAATGTTTTTCACACACGAATGAATGTATAATGATGTAGTGAAAGCATCCTTTCAACAAAAATAATTGTAGTTTGAGGATATTCTAAAATTCACTTATGCTTCGTGCATTTTGACCAGAACATCCCCTTAAGTGGAAAGTCAACTCATCACTAAAGATGATTCCAGTTAAGTCTTCGTCTTTATCCAGTCGATGTAAGATTTTCCCAAAATTAGCTTTACGAGAAGTCCTATCTGTGTCTCTTATTTCTTGTACCATTGTTAATTTGTATGGTTTGAGATGTACGTATCCTCTTAACTCACGCCAAACAGTCACACGTGGGAGACCGTCTTACTGGAAGCACATCAGCTCGATTCTGAAGGACTATTAAGAAAGCTCTGACTCTCTTCTCTAAGCCGTCTTCAGACACATATGGTCCACCTGAGGACTTTTTATTTTACCGAATGGAGGAAGTTGGAATATAATCGGGTAGCTACGCAGAAAGCTGGATGATAATGACAATTTTCGTTGTTTACTTGAGTGAAAGATAAACGGGCATGAGTAAGATACGTGGCTATGAAGACTTATTTTTTGTGGTTTAAATTATATTTAACTCAGCGCTTGGAAGTTTACGGTTACAACCGAGGTCCACGAGAAAGACAGGCCGCGGCATGTACGTCAGAGCACGTTACACTGCAGATGTTACGAGTGCGAGCAGCCACCTCAGGCGAGGATCGTACCTTTTCAATTAAATATTTAATCCCCGTGAGCTGTGCACAGAGCCGAGCGTTCGCGAAGTGTTGCAGACAAGCCGACTAGTGTGACGTCACAAGTTCGTTGCAGTTGGCCCCGGTTATAACCCATACCTTGTGGTAATTGCAGGTACTCTGTGGGGCACAAATGTACGGTATTATATTTACCGTCTGAGACATGCCACACACTGATACTCACGTAAGTCATCTTCAGTCCACCCTGTATAACCCTCATGGGCCCACTTCTTATAGTTTAAATACGTTACCTAGTCATTTGATTTTCTTGTTGCCCTCTTCAGAACAGCTGTTATCCTCGCACGTCTTCAGACTCTTCTCATTCTTCGACACACTGTTTTAAGCTGCGAGGAAGTTTCATATCAGCCCACACTCCGCTGCAGAGTGAAAATCTCATTTTGGAAGAATCTGTTCTTCTTTCGTTTCCATTGTATAAGGAGCATCCTACGAAAGCGCCAAAGCTCAAACGTGTCAATGCACTGTTTGTCTGTGGCCTTGAGTGTCCATGTTTCGCCACCATAAAAGAAGACAGAAAACACAAGTGTTTCAAGTAGCCGGATCTTTATGTTATTTGTTATTGCTCTGTTCTGTCAGATCTTGGTGAGCTTCTTGATAGCCACTCGCCCTAGCGTGATCCGTCTTCTTATCTCATCTTCACAACTTACCGTGCTGCAAATGGTTGACGCAAGATAGATGAAGGAATGCACGACTTCCAGTTCCTATAATCGGCTTGTGAGCTGGATCTGTTCTTCTTCATCAATTATCATGAGTTTTGACTTCCTGAGGTTTAAGTCTAATCCATTTGCTAGACTAATGTCCTTTGTTCTTGTTAGTAGCTCAGCAAGCTCATCTTCGCTGTTGGCTAAAAGCACAGAGTCATCAGCAAAACAGATGCTGTTGATAGTTCTCTCACCAATTGAGATGCCTTTGGTCCAACCATCAAGAGCTCTCCTAATGACGTGTTCTACATAGATGTTGTACAGTTGTGGGGATAGGACGCAAGCATGACTCACACTTTTGATACTCTGAAGGAATCAGACGTGTCAGCACTTGTCTTTACAACTGCGAAATAATTTTTCTATAGACTTTTGATCAATGCTATCAAGTGTGGTGGGACACCGAACTCTGCAAGCACTTCCACAAGCTTTCCCAGACAACACAGTCAAAGGCTTTCCTATAGCCAAGGAAGCAGATGAAGACGGGAACACAGAACTCTCGCGATTTTTCTATTACGTGAAAATAGTAATACCTGCAAAATATGTAGGAGTAACTGTACGGAGCGACCCGTAGTGTAGTGATCATATAAAAGTAATTGTAGGCAAAGCACATGACAGGCTGAAATTTATTCGAACGAAAGGGAATGTAACCCATCCACGAAAGACGTGGCTTAAGTTAAGATTTGTTTAACCGACTGGGAAAATTTCGATGATCCCCGGGCCTGATTCTCGTATTTCCTTAGCTCGCGGGCCGCATCGTTACGTTGAGAGGTGGCATGAGCCCCCTCTCATATTTCTATCTTACGATTCTCCTCTCTAGTTGCATGCGGTGGAGGGTTGCTTTTCCTTAATACGCGTACTTCCCACGCAGCGTCTCTCGTCACCCGGGTGGGCCGGTGACAGGCGGGCTCTGTGGAACAGGAGAGAGTTAAGCCGACGTGTGTGAGGCAGTCGAGTGAATGCTTTTCAGACGCCGACATTGTCAAGAGACACGCCCGCTGGGGTGTGAAGTAGCGGCTGGGCTAGAGGTTCCGTTACTTCAGAGAAACCTTGCGAAAACACTTTCTGGCGGGCTACCAGCGAGGCGTGGGAATGACTTGTGTACCCACGCAGTTGTGGCGGGAAAATTCCCGCACTTTCTGCAAAATCAGCACAGAAATTGGCGCCAAGAATCTCCATTGGTGGAATGGTAGTGCTCCGGCAATGGAGTGGAATTTCCGCCGGTTTTCGAGTTGCTGATTGGAACGTAACCACGACCACTGTCGTGGGGGCGGGAAGGTTGTGTGTTCGGCCTGTACGGGTGCTCTGGGTAGTCGGCAGTCGCCTTTCGGTCGAGGACGTCGAAGCAGCCAGCCCTCGCCTGCGATACGCCAGATCGTGTTCTGGGAGATAAGAAGACTGTTGGTAATGTACGTCCGCAGCACCGGCAGATAGGGATTTTTCCTAGGTGATAATCAGAGCTCAGCAGAACGCGCCTGTTCATCCTTTTCTAACTGTGTTCAGTTTCGAGTAACAGCAATTACTATTGGGTTAGCTGTGTGTCTCTCTTGAGATTTGAGTGGAAAGGAATTGGCTCCACATACCACTTCGTCTTAAACCTCAGGATCTAAGTTAGGGACAACTTCACCTTTATAGTGTTTGTATGAATCTCCAATTTTAGCCAATTTGATGATTTATAAATTTCCTGTGTTTCTTTTACTATTCTGGGTTTAAGCTTAATAAATCATATTGTTATTTTGAACAGAACTTTCATTCTGTTAATCGATAGAGCAACCCTATCATTCCTCACTATGCTAATGAAACCTTTGTTTATTTAACTTATGTATCAAATTAAATTATTGCAGGTGCCAAACTCTCTTCTACTCCACTAGCAGGGTTGATTAGAGTCAGTTCGCGTATTTTTTTTATCCTTGTGCAACAGCAAAAGTCGGAGTTAGAATAGGGGGGGCTTAGAGCATGATTTACACATGTGGATTCTAGTAGAATTTAGTGATAAATACACTACTAGCCCCGGCACCTCGCATAATATGGCGACCCTTGGCCTCGGATCTTTCCTGTGAATCTCTGATAAACAAACAGGATTCTTAGTAGGAACATTCAATTTTTTTTCTCTCTATTTTTTTTAATGATTAATACCCAAGTTTTTTTTTGTTTTGGTAGTTCCGCGTTTAGTTTTAAGTAGCGGCGCATGACTACAGTTTTTGTTTTCAGTGTATATATTTTTTTGTTCATTGTTTTTTTTGTGTTTCGCTGATGTGGTGTCTGTACCGCATCGCACTTTGTCGGATTTGTGTGCGGTTTCTGTACCACATCAAATTGTGTTTGTGATTACAGCGTTGGAACAGCGTTGTTGAAATTTTATGTTTATGTGTAAAAAATATATGGAGTAGATTAATTTTATTGTGCATTTTAGATGAATTTGTTTTTATGAATGATAACGAGAAGTAAGGCACGACTATTATCGGGCGAAGCTAAAACAAAAGAGGATAGCATAATGGATAAGGGGCAGTTTACTGACGGGAATAGGTTCGGAGATGAGATGGGCACATTTTTAGCAGGACAGGACGCCAGGGGCATTGATGAGGAAGGTGATTTGGACGCGATCTCAGAGCAGCGTTGCGGCCATGATTATGATAGTGAAGTAGAGGATGAAACAGAGACAGGCACACAGGTCGAGAAGGTAGCAGAAGTTTATAGTCAAACGAACGAGTGCAGACAGAGGCCAGCTCGGTCACGTCAGAGCTCTAGCGCCCAGGTGTCCAGAGTTACATCGCCCATGTTTGAAGAGGATCAAGAAGATGACGTAAACCCAATACTGAGCTTCCTACGATCAATGAATGAAGAAGCTGACGAACAGCGTAAGAGGGAGAAGGAAGAAGAGGAGAAACAACGTAAGAAGGAGAAGGAAGAAGCTGACGAACAGCGTAAGAGGGAGAAGGAAGAAGAGGAGAAACAACGTAAGAAGGAGAAGGAAGAAGCTGACGAACAGCGTAAGAGGGAGAAGGAAGAAGAGGAGAAACAACGTAAGAAGGAGAAGGAAGAAGCTGACGAACAGCGTAAGAAGGAGAAGGAAGAAGAGGAGAAACAACGTAAGAAGGAGAAGGAAGAAGAGGAGAAACAACGTAAGAAGGAGAAGGAAGAAGCCGACGAACAGCGTAAGAGGGACACTGAGGCAATAATCTCGCATATAGGGGCAATTCGTGGGGAATTATTAACAATAAAGAAAGAATGTGGAGAAGCAAAACAAATGTCAATGGTAGCACAAAAAGTAGCAGGCCTAGCCAAAACTGCAGCAACAGGGGCAATGAAAATCGCAAGAGTAACTCTTAAACTCGCAGGGCGCTTGCGACGTGCGACACAAGTCCACTCGAAATCCCTAGCGGCCTTAAAGACTCAAGGTAATATTGCGGTTACGAACATCACGAAACGAATGAAAGAAGTAGAGAGTCGGATAGCAAAACTAGAGCGAAATGGGCACACGAGCACTGCGCGTTCGGATACCAATGATGGAGCACACAGGATTGTGTCTCCGAGGAAAAGCCCGCCGTGCTCTAGCCCAGTGACAGCGTGCGGAACAAACAATGCACACGCAGAAACAGCGAGTAATAGCTCCAATAATTGCAGCCCACTTAGAAGAGTGAATGCTGAATGCCACTTCCACTGTGATACAGACGTAGCACATCACAGTTATCAGCAAGATAGATCAGGACACTCCGCAGACGTGCAAGTATCGGAAACGTCTGACAACACCAGTGCGAGGATCGGACAGAATTTTGATCACAATCACTTCCTGTCGATACTCAAATTCCAGAAGTTCAAAGATAATGGAGGGTCGATGCATCCGAAGAGCTGGGTGATGCAATTTACTAATTCATTACCGTCGTCATGGCCAACCCAGGCCAAATTAGAATTCATGTGTGGACACATCGATGGCCAAGCCGCGGAAAAGATGCGGGGCGTGGCAGCGACGTGTCGGACTTATCAGGAATTTGTTGGTGCATTCCTGCGGACCTACTGGTCAAAGGAAACGCAAGACAGGATTAAAGAGGAAATAATATTTTGTCCTGAACTGGAAGTGTCCGGGCATAAGAGCGCAACCAAATTTTTTGATGATTTACTCAAGAAGAATCAGTTTTTAGATAGTCCATACAGCAACGGAGAAATTATTAAATTTTGCTTTTCGAAATTGCCAGTTAGGTATCAACAGACACTTGTCGGGAAGTGTGGATCTGACATAGATGCATTCAAGAGTCTACTGCGCGAACTCGAAGTAGTCTTCGATAAACAAGACGCAAAGGACAGGAAGAAGGCGCAAAATAACAAATACCACGGGCCAGCAAGGGAAGACGACAACAGATCGCATAATCGCACTGGTCAGTTAGGAAACCAGGGTTACCGAGATCAAGGTTACGCTATTCAAGGTTATGGAAACCAGAGACACGGAAACCAGAACGTCAGGGAACAGGGTCAATCCAGACAAGCAATCTGGGACAGGAGGAATGACGAACGGCAAAGCGACCGTAATTGGAGGGAGCGAAATCAAGGACAACAGGAGAGCCAGGAGATTGAAATTAGACCTCCAAATCCTAATGCACGTCAGAGGAGGGGGAGTCTAAGAAGGGATTGACGCTAGTCCATAGGACTCCACCACATATCTCACATAAAGGAGTTCGTAGAATAGTAGTAGTGTAAGAAATGTACATAGTAGAATAGGCAAATATATGAACCTTTGTTCGGGGAACAATAATCGTTACATTAATAGATTAAGATTGCTAAAGTATTAACACGCTGCGTAGTCTTGCATAAGAATTTACTGCTGCTATCCTCTTTTTGTTTATGTTTGCGATCTCCAATGTCGATGGAGTAGGAGACACTACCTTTTCATGAGCAATGTTTTTGTCCTTTCCTATCTGGTGTCCATGTTAAGGGATAAGGATGAGTGACGAGACGTCGCACAAACGGGCGCATACAAGAACGTGCTCTTAGAAGCGTTCTGAGAGGTCGTGATACGCTCCATAGCGGCCACAACCAGTTCGTGAGACGTTCATACCAATGCTTGCAGGCACGCGTCAGTGCACTGCACGATTGTGGTATATTGCGCGATTTCGAGGGTGAATATGGGCAGTATAGTTTTTGCAGAGCTGCGCCGGTATCGTTGTCTTGCAAGTCGGGGTGAACCTGTGAGCATTTGACTCTAATGGTGCCCTAGACGAGAGAAATGAGGGCATAAAAGCCTACCATGCTAATGTGCTGGTTGGGGATTTAGCGTGCTGCTCGTTTTTGTCACAGATGAATCACCAAGGAATTGTACTTGGATATTCGTGACATACTGTGTAGCTGGCGTGTGTTGGGTGTCTGAATCCTCAACAGGAACCAGTCCTGGCTTGGTCATATTACATTGCTTCTGGAAAGGTGTACTTCGATCGCGAAAACCGCTTCACATAGAGAAGGAAGTTGCAACTATAAATTTATTGTCGTGTATAGCCATGGCTAACCCAGTCTCTGGAGTTTCAGTGAGGCGTAATGAAAACTCGGAGGTCATGTCGTACGGCGCGCACATCACCGTCGTCAATAGCGGCGAGCAGCAAGACATCTCAGCGTAACAGGAACTATGTAAGGGTATTGTATAAGGTAAATAAAAAAATAAATAAATAAATAAATAAATAAATAAATAAAATAAAATAAATAAATAAATAAATAAAAGGGAAAGTACGATACTAGGATAAGTTAAACTGTAGGATTTAACAATAACTAGATTAATATTGTGGGGGTTTTCTACCACAAGTGTGGCGCGCGCCTGTTGAGTTGCTATTTTTCAGGTCACCAAACCACAGACCCGAGATGGAGGGACGACGGGCGAGCGAAAGTAGCGTAGTTGCATGTTCTTTATAGCACAGTAAAACTTAGACCTGCATAACAACATAATTTAATTAAAAGACGTAGAATGTAGATCGTTGGGATATGGTAGTTAATTCTTGAAGCATGTCTACTGTCGATCTATATAATTAATAGTAATATTAGTGCGGGCCCGCACATTTAGTTGTTCATCCATTACAAAGCATCAGTTATCACACACCATGTACTTACTGAGATCGGTCTCTACACGTATATCAGAATAAATTATTTCCATGTCTAGATTAGATGTTATAATGATTGCCATAGATTAATAACTATAAAAGTAAAATAAGAGTGTCTGAAATGACAGACCATCAATGTTTCATTAGGTAAATTTATTATAACATAGAAGGTCATGGGAAAAAGTTAGGCATAAGACTTTTGTAAGAATTGTACAGATGACGAGGAACGTGGCAATGCAGAGGCCAGCCAGCGCAAAAACAAGAGGTCTTCGGCTACCTGATAGAGGGCGAGCGTCCCGTCCTACACGCTGACAGTCACCCGGCTGCCTACCTGAGGGATTACACGGGACCCTTGCCCCGCCACAAGCGAAAGTGGGGCTGGCCGTTGACCCTGACACGCGACAGCCTGCTAGCTCTCCGGACGCGGCAGCCGCTTGGAGGGATTCCCTGCGGCAGACCACGTTGTCGTGAGTACACGAAGAAGATCACATATCGTGTCAGAACCTGCGCCTCATGTGCCTCAGGACAGAAAGGGACGCTCTATACTCACCTGTTTGGGTTTTTACAACTCACTAGCATTGGCCGATCTGCATACACAAAGCAGTATCGTGCCACACTAACAAATGTATGGTCTCATGTCTTACTTCTCCTCTCTATTAGAGAGCAGTTTTTAACAATAGTCGCTCCTAGTTCGATCCTGTATGGATGACCTCACACACTTGTGGAGTCACTCCACGTGCCATCATCCCTCGTCGAACTGCAATATTGGGAAACGTAAAGTTCTGTCCAGCGAGAGAAGAGACCTAGACTAGTGATGTATCCCAACAAGGAGATCTCAGAGACAATTAATCGACGTGAGGAGAACCTATCACTGTGTCTTCCTACCGTACTGCCGTGATCATATGCGTGGGTCTGACTACAATCTCAACAGCGTACTGCAGACACTCCAGAACTCCCTATTGCTGTTGCCACAACGTAGCAACTACAACCGACGTTTAGCCTTATGTGATGTCAGTACAGTGGAATCAGTGAAGTGCCACGGATATTTCTAACAATGTGATTTAGTGCCTCATTCTCAGCACAGTCGTGAACTTTGTGCAATGTGCACGCACAATTTGATGCCCCATGAACCTTGTTTTTTTTGTTTTTCTTAAATTTCTTTCTCTTATGTTGTTTCTGTAATGTATGTTATACCTTGTATGCGTTTGTGTTTTACACTGTAATTCTTATTACAGATTACTGTATTGTTCTCCACATCATGTTTTTTTTGTCTTTTGTGTTTATTGTTGTGTGTATGCTAACAGTGTGCCTGAAGTCCCCATAAACTGAAGCAGATACCACCACTGTCATTGTGAATGGACCATCAGTTCAGGGAACATTTTGTAAAGGTTATTCTTGCTGCAGGGAGACAGAATGAATTGGAGGTTGTAACTAGATTCTGAAAACTCACAAAGAGATTGTTAACTTAAATATTATCATGTGTGAATGAGGTCAGGTTAGTTTAATGATTAAAATTGTTGTAACATCTTGGGCATTTAATCGCGGAGCACTCCAACTCTGATTGTAAAGAATAAACTGCTCCATATTTGGCTCAGATGCCCGGGCCATGTTTAGAGCGTGAATGTCTGCGTGAATCGGTGTTTGGAAGGGGCTCCCTGGGTATGGATGTGTGATGTGAGTGTTAGTGTTCCATATTAAGAAGGTGAAGTTGGCTACATCATAAATAATCCTCCCTCTATGAGTTGCATTTTTCAGTTGCAATGATCTTTTTTATAGAGTGCGGTATGTGGAGTCACTTTGTAAGATTGTTCTTGGGCGATTGACTCACTACCTTGCTCCTAAGTGAGCCAACCGCTCACCAATTACAATCTAAAATGGCGTAGGGGCAATGAGAGGTGGCATGAGCCCCCTCTCATATTTCTATCTTACGATTCTCCTCTCTAGTTGCATGCGGTGGAGGGTTGCTTTTCCTTAACACGCGTACTTCCCACGCAGCGTCTCTCGTCACCCGGGTGGGCCGGTGACAGGCGGGCTCTGTGGAACAGGAGAGAGTTAAGCCGACGTGTGTGAGGCAGTCGAGTGAATGCTTTTCAGACGCCGACATTGTCAAGAGACACGCCCGCTGGGGTGTGAAGTAGCGGCTGGGCTAGAGGTTCCGTTACTTCAGAGAAACCTTGCGAAAACACTTTCTGGCGGGCTACCAGCGAGGCGTGGGAATGACTTGTGTACCCACGCAGTTGTGGCGGGAAAATTCCCGCACTTTCTGCAAAATCAGCACAGAAATTGGCGCCAAGAATCTCCATTGGTGGAATGGTAGTGCTCCGGCAATGGAGTGGAATTTCCGCCGGTTTTCGAGTTGCTGATTGGAACGTAACCACGACCACTGTCGTGGGGGCGGGAAGGTTGTGTGTTCGGCCTGTACGGGTGCTCTGGGTAGTCGGCAGTCGCCTTTCGGTCGAGGACGTCGAAGCAGCCAGCCCTCGCCTGCGGTACGCCAGATCGTGTTCTGGGAGATAAGAAGACTGTTGGTAATGTACGTCCGCAGCACCGGCAGATAGGGATTTTTCCTAGGTGATAATCAGAGCTCAGCAGAACGCGCCTGTTCATCCTTTTCTAACTGTGTTCAGTTTCGAGTAACAGCAATTACTATTGGGTTAGCTGTGTGTCTCTCTTGAGATTTGAGTGGAAAGGAATTGGCTCCACATACCACTTCGTCTTAAACCTCAGGATCTAAGTTAGGGACAACTTCACCTTTATAGTGTTTGTATGAATCTCCAATTTTAGCCAATTTGATGATTTATAAATTTCCTGTGTTTCTTTTACTATTCTGGGTTTAAGCTTAATAAATCATATTGTTATTTTGAACAGAACTTTCATTCTGTTAATCGATAGAGCAACCCTATCATTCCTCACTATGCTAATGAAACCTTTGTTTATTTAACTTATGTATCAAATTAAATTATTGCAGGTGCCAAACTCTCTTCTACTCCACTAGCAGGGTTGATTAGAGTCAGTTCGCGTATTTTTTTTATCCTTGTGCAACAGCAAAAGTCGGAGTTAGAATAGGGGGGGCTTAGAGCATGATTTACACATGTGGATTCTAGTAGAATTTAGTGATAAATACACTACTAGCCCCGGCACCTCGCAACGTGACGCAATAGCATCGTTCCTAGCTCATAAAATCAAAACTATAGCGTTCCTGGCCTTAATGTTTACGATGTAACACACTGATATGAATGGCACCCCTTTCCTTAAATGGCAGTCCAACAATTAATTATGCCTCAAAATTTATAGAGTACATTCTACTTATATTTACCTATTTTTCCGATGTTTAGATTTGTTTTTGCGTAGTGAACATTATCTCTTTACTTATGATGTTTTACAATAGCTGTCTTAGAAACTTCCGTTACAAAATTGTTCAACGCCTTGCTAAAGAAGCAATGTTCACGACACGTAAATAAATGTAAACATCTGAAGATGAGACGCCAGGCATGTCGAAATGATGTCATGGAAAAATAAACGCTGTAGAAGCAACTGGTTGCGGCTAAGCCGGCCGGAGTGGCCGAGCAGTTCTAGGCGCTTCAGTCTGTAACCGCGCGACCGCTACGGTCGCTGGTTCGAATCCTGCCTCGGGCATGGATGTGTGTGATGTCCTTCGGTTAGTTAGGTTTAAGTAGTTCTAAGTTCTAGGGGACTGATGACCTCAGATGTTAAGTCCCATAGTGCTCAGAGCCATTTGAACTTTTTTTTTTTTTTTTTTTTTTTTTTTTGCGGCTACTTCATTATAAAGTATCTTCAGTTCTAACATTTGCTACATTCTGATATGTACACAACGGACAAGGATTGCTTATTTATGTTAATATGAGACATGATAGAGAAACCAAATCGTCATGTGGTTGGCAGTTTCACTCGCCAAGCAATTGCAGATAACTTAGCGATTTTCGGCTATAGACAGTTTATTGAAGTGTTTGAAACTTAGTGAGTTAATATCTACAAACTCTGTTATCAAGTATTTTGTAAATATATGTCCAAAAATACTCATGGTGGCGGATCGCATTTACATGGGTTGTTTCTATTATACTAAATAAATACAATACGTGCTCCGCGCTCTCTCCCACGAATTTCATCTGCGGGCCGGATTAAAACCCGACGCGGGTCGGTTACGGCACTCGAGCCGCCGGTTGCTCACCCGTGGTCTAGTATCTTTACCAAGTAGGACTAACAGAAGAGATAGAGAAGATTAAACAAAGAGCAGCAAGTTTTGGGATCGTTTACTCGGTGCGACAGCGTCGTGAAGAAGTTCAACAAACTCAGCGCACTCGCTACAAGAGAAGCGTTTTGTATCATAGAGATGGTTTCTGTTGAAGTTCATGGCGGGTGCATTCAAAGAAGAGTTGGGCAACATCTAACTTGCTCCCACACAAATCTCGCGTATTGACTTTGACGCGAAAACAAGAGAAATTTGTGCTCATACGGAAAGTTAGACATTCGTACTTTCGTCGCACCATTCACGAATGAAACAGAGAAAGGGAAGAATGACAGAGGTAGACAAAACTGCTATTCGCTTTGTAGAACTGATGTAGTCACTGAAATAACAGAAACACATTGTGATAACAGCTTCCTCTAACTCAGTCGCTCAGCAATGTAGACTGCTTTAGGATATCCCGCAGATGTTTGACTCTGAGTAGGAAATCACGGTGATTCAGTTCCAATAGCCGGTGGCTCTCCCGCTCAGATTTCCTCCCCCGCCCTTTCCTGCACTGTGTGTTCCCTCACCGCTCTCCTGTTAGTTGCGACGTTACACTGGAGCCAGAGGTGGAATTCGCGCAATAACAGTGCCCCCGACGTGGGCCACTCCCCGCCGCGCGCGAGCGAAGCGGGTGCAGCGCGGCTCGCAGAGTCGGATGCACACGGCTGCGGAATGAGGGGCTGGCGCCGTATTGACTGGCCTGCCGGCAGACGCGCCGACCGCAGTAATATCCTGTCAGTGACGTAGCTGTTTTTCAATTACCGGCCGCAAGATTGGAACATTCCTGTAGCAGGGTAGCGCAGCACAGGGCAGGCAGCTCTGCATAGCGTTCGCCGTGGGCAGCGACTGAATCACGAGTGCAGTTTTCACGGCACACGACGAATACGAAAAAGTCTGGACGCTCTTGCATCATTTCATTTGTGTCTGCCCGGTAGCAGTCGGAAACGTTGTAGTCATTAGTATTACAAGCGACTACCCAAACGGATATCCAAAATACAACCATCCGAAATATGCTCCAATCGGAGTACAAAAAAGGCGAATATACTCTACTTTAAAAAATCTTGACTGAAAAGTAGGACATCATACGCCTCATTCTACCTTCCTCAGGACGTTTAAAAACTTTCTCAAAATTTTTTTTAGTCGAACGCTTTCGCGCTCTTTTTAACACGCAACTCACTCTTACTCCCAACAGCTCCCCCACCTGTATCTCGCTCACACCCACTACTCCATTGCTGTAAGTCGCTCTTACCCGTTCACTCTCTCATTCACCCCAATTCGCTGTCATTATCTCTTTATGTCTTCCTCTGTCAGTGTCTTCTGTCTCACAGCCACAGTCTTCTTCGTTCTGTCCTACTGGTACTCCCTCCTCTCACTGTCGCTGTCCCCCTAGTCCTCTTACTGCTACCGCATCATTCATTCCTTCCTACGGACGCTGTTTCTTCTCACGGTGACTATCTATCTCTTCCTCTCACCTCCTACTTGTCACTGTCACAGACTGTCGTTATCATTGACTACCACCCACCTCTAATTTCTCCTTCTCTTTATTCCTCTCCCACTGGCGTTGTCTCCTTCCCTCTA
This sequence comes from Schistocerca nitens, assembly GCF_023898315.1. Classification (NCBI taxonomy): domain Eukaryota; kingdom Metazoa; phylum Arthropoda; class Insecta; order Orthoptera; family Acrididae; genus Schistocerca; species Schistocerca nitens. The sequence goes on from NC_064618.1 coordinate 583,917,030, forward strand.
GGCGTACGAATAGATAAATTTTATCCTATGTATCTCGGAAACAGATAAACAAGAAAATTTTCAAGGCTGGAAGATACCGGGATCTTATGAATGTATCGTAAAAATTAAAGCCATTTGCTGTCCGTATCCGTCTTGGAATCCGCAGTTCGGTCATGGTACCCAAAAAACATGGTTTTTGGGGACTTTCTGGATAACAGATAAAGATGTTTGAAAACGTAACTATGCCTAGAGAATATACCGTTAGACGATGAGGAACTTGCTGCGGTTAGTTATTTGCGTATCAGATGCTGACGGCGAAGAGAAAATGGTGATAAACACTTTTCAGGAACCTGCATAATCTTCTTAAGACCCACCGTAGACAACATCTAATGCAAAAATAACTAACCGATTTATTACATTTACTTAAGCGAAATGCAGGAAGATCTGCAGCGGATAGGCACTTGGTGAAGGGAGTGGCAACTGTCCCTTAGCATAGACAAATGTAATGTATTGCGAATACATAGAAACAAGGATTCTTTATTGTATGATTATATGATAGCAGAACAGACACTGGCAGCAGTTACTTCTGTAAAATATTTGAGAGTATGCGTGCGGAACGATTTGAAGTGGAATGTTCACATAAAATTAATTGTTGGTAAGGCGGGTACCAGATTGAGATTCATTGGGAGAGTGCTTAGAAAACGTAGTCCATCAACAAAGGAGGTGGCTTACAAAACACTCGTTCGACCTATACTTGAGTATTGCTCATCAGTGTGGGATCCGTACCAGATCGGGTTTACGGAGGAGATAGAGAAGATCCAAAGAAGAGCGGCGCGTTTCGTCACAGGGTTATTTGGTAACCGTGATAGCGTTACGGAGATGTTTAATAAACTCAAGTGGCAGACTCTGCAAGAGAGGCGCTCTGCATCGCAGTGTAGCTTGCTCGCCAGGTTTCGAGAGGGTGCGTTTCTGGAGGAGGTATCGAATATATTGCTTCCTCCTACTTATACCTCCCGAGGAGATCACGAATGTAAAATTAGAGAGATTAGAGCGCGCACGGAGGCTTTCAGACAGTTGTTCTTCCCGCGAACCAAATGGTTCAAATGGCTCTGAGCACTATGGGACTCAACTGCTGAGGTTATTAGTCCCCTAGAACTTAGAACTAGTTAAACCTAACTAACCTAAGGACATCACAAACATCCATGCCCGAGGCAGGATTCGAACCTGCGACCGTAGCGGTCTTGCGGTTCCAGACTGCAGCGCCTTTAACCGCACGGCCACTTCGGCCGGCTCCCGCGAACCATACGCGACTGTTACAGGAAAGGGAGGTAATGACAGTGGCACGTAAAGTGTCCTCCGCCACACACCGTTGGGTGGCTTGCGGAGTATAAATGTAGATGTAGATGTAGATGTAGAAGCTAGAGGAATTGTGTAATATTTAAACTTTGGCGCTATGATGTGACCCTGTTGCATATACAAATCGTCTTAGTGCAAGGGATGTCCATAACACTTGACCCTACCTGGACCCTACCAGCAGAACCCGAGGTACCAGCCCCGGAAAATTCCATTTTTAATGCGCGGCGTTTTCTAATATTAACGCACAACAGCGCAAAGAATATGAGTGAGAATTACGCACCTGACGACACACACACACACACACACACACACAGACACACACACACACACATATATATATATATATATATATTTAACCGACAGGAAGAAGATGCTGTGATATGCAAATGATCAGATTTCAGAGCATTCACACAAGGTTGGCGCCGGTGGTGACACCTACAACGTGCTGACATGAGGAAAGTTTCCAACCGATTTCTCGTACACAAACAGCAGTTGATCGGCGTTGCCTGGTGAAACGTTGTTGTGATGCCTCGCGTAAGGACGAGAAATGCGTACCATCACGTTTCCGACTTTGATAAAGGTCGGAAGTAGCCTATCGGGATTGCGGTTTATCGTATCGCGACATTGCTGCTCGCGTTGGTCGAGATCCAATGACTATTAGCATAATGTGGAATCGGTGGGTTCAGGAGGGTAATATGGAACGCCGTGCTGGATCCCAACGGCCTCGTATCAGTAATAGGCGAGATGACAGGCATCTTGTCCGCATGGCTGTAGCGGATCGTGCAGCCACGTCTCGATCCCTGAGTCAACAGATGGGGACGTTTGCAAGACAACAACCAACTGCACGAACAGTTCGACGACGTTTGCACCCGTATGGACTATCAGCTCGGAGACCATGGCTGCGGTTACCCTTGACGCTTCATCACAGACAGGAGCGCCTGCGATGGTGTACGTAACGACGAACCGGGGTGCACGAATGGCAAAACGTCATTTTTTCGGATGAATCCAGGTTCTGTTTACAGCATTATGGGGGTCGCATCCGTGTTTGGCGACATCGCGGTGAACGCACATTGGAAGCGTGTATTCGCCATAGCCATACAGGCGTATCACCCGGTTTGATGGTATGGGGTGCCATTGGTAACACGTCTCGGTCACCTCTTCTTCGCATTGACGACACTTTGAACAGTGGACGCTACGTTTCAGATGTGTTACGACCCATGGGTCTACCCTTCATCCGATCCCTGCGAAACCCTACATTTCAGCAGGATAATACACGATCGCATGTTGCAGGTGGATACAGAAAATGTTCGACTGCTGCCCTGGCCAGCATATTCACCAGATCTCTCACCAATTGAAAAAGTCTGTTCAATGATGGCCGAGCAACTGGCTCGTCACAATACGCCAGTCACTACTCTTGATGAACTGTGGTATCGTGTTAAAGTTGCATGGGCAGCTGTACCTGTACACGCCATTCAAGCTCTGTTTGACTCAATGCCCAGGCGTATCAAGGCCGTTATTACGGCCAGAGGTGGTTGTTCTGGGTACTGATTTCTCAGGATCTATGCACCCACATTGCGTGAAAATGTAAACACTTGTCAGTTCTAGTATAATATATTTGTCCAACGAATACCCGTTTATTATCTGCATTTCTTCTTGGTGTAGCAAGAACTGACAGTGTGTGTGTGTGTGTGTGTGTGTGTGTGTGTGTGTGTGTGTGCGGGTAGGTGATTAAGATCACAGAACACTCGATCAACTATGCTACTGGGAATTTACAGGGGTTGGGCAAAAATATGGAAACGCCACGAAAAATGCTGCTTTAACGTAAATGCAATTGGCAGCCAAGCGACATGGTGCCCTTGTGCATTTGACCACGAACGGCACCTGCGCAATCTCCTCAATACGTTACAAGTGTCAGTGGATGTCAAACTAGTTTTCTCCGTGGTTGGGAATGCTTTATGCCGGAACTGAGTGCATTCGAACGTGGGCAATTATTGGTTTCGTATGGTGGGACCTCCCGTAAATAAGATCGCCGAATTGTTTCAAGAAACACCGTATCGAAGATGTATACCAAATATAAGATAATCTGAAAAAGATCATCCACTAAGTCACAATGCAGACGAAAGTGTGCTGACCGATCGTGACGAATGGTCGTTGGTGAGGATTGTGACGAAAAATGAGAGGTCAACGGCTGCAAACGTCATTGAAGAACCTCACTGTCGCACTCGCGAACCCTGCCAGCATCAAAAGGACCACCAAAGCTGGGAACTGCAGGGTGAGTGGAAATGAAAAACCATTCACCGGAGATGTAAATGCCAGTAACCCGAGCACCTGGACTATGGAGCGATGGAAAAAAGTCATTTTGTCGAGTGAGTCTTGTTTCTCACTAACTTCTGGATGCGTTTACCGCCCAAGAGTGAAACATGACAGGGTTCCGGTGATAATTTGGACAGCCATATAGTGGTATTCCATGGGCCCCATGGTTACTCTGCAAAGTCGCATTACTTCCAATGGTTATGAGACCATTGTAGCTTATCAGATCCGTACCGTGGTACAATATTTGTTCCACAATAGTGATGCTGTTTTCAAAGACGACAGCTTCATTTGTCCAAGACCGGTTTAGTGAGAGCGAGGATGAATTGTCGCATCTCCTCTGGCCATTAAAGTCACCAGATCTCAATACTGTTGACTCTTTGTAAAGCATTTTTGAGAGAGTGGTGAGCGATTGGTATCCACTACCATCCTCCATCCACAACGTGCCACAATTTTGCAGGAAGGGTGGTATAAGGCCTTTATTAATCCACTCCGAGACGACTGCAAGCTGTTCTCAGTGCCGACAATTTTGCAAAACAGTGTTAGCAATTGTAATGTGTTATCTTTTGGTGTTTACGTATTTTTGTCCACCCATCTAATAGGTTGTGAGAAAGCGCACAGTCAGGAAATAAAGCGTCGAGGTATGGAATCAAAGTAAACCTGGAACAAATTTTGCGAAATGTTGATCCAAGCAGTTGGTTTGCGAATAATCCACAGAGTATCAACACGTGTAATGGTCTTGCGGAGGCGCACATGTAAAAAGCTGTCTCTGGTTTAAGCCGTTTCGACGATGTTCGCTCTTTTCCTCGGCAGATGCGCGCTTACGAACAAGAGGACAAATGTTTTCGAAAGCTAAAATTTCAACCCTAGCATGACATTGCCAGAAAACAAAAAACATGGCGATCAAGAAAAGAGCTGATCGTTTGAATAACTCTGCAAGCTCACTTGATAAACTTTGCAGAAAGAGGAGGAGCATGATTAGTTGCGAAAATAATGACAAAGCTATTGCTTACCAGTTCGTTTCTCTCTAAGAAATTTTTACCGAGATTTTAACTTAAATGAACCAATAATAAACTAGTGTAATACACTATACGCCTTAAAAAAACTTTTTATTATCCTCTTTATATACTTGTAATACAATAGTAAACACAAAGCATCCGCCGCAGGCAGTCAAACAAGTAAGGCATAAGCATAAAATGAACAATAGTTTATTTGAATTAAGTTTTGAAGCAATAATGAATTTCAGGCGCAAGGCCTGGTAATAAAGAAAATAAGTTTGAAGAAAAGGTGTTGGCAGAATTATGACAGAACAAGTCCCTCCGGAACGTCTCAACACTGTAAGGCTTGTTAACATTTGGGGAAAGTAAACCTTTCTGGTCGAAGCACAAACAGTAAATCAGGTAGAAGGCCTGGTAAAGGAGAAAACAAAAGTTCGGTGTTAAAGTTCTTATCACACTTGAGACAGAAGCAAAATCCGATAAAAGTTATTGACACCCACAGTATAGAGACCCTGTCTGATTAAAGACTCTTGACGCTGTTAAGATAGAACAAAGTTTGATTACAGTTCTGGACACACTCACAGAGAAACAATGTCCGCGAGAAAACAGTTAGAGTCTAGGATCCGAAGTTGGAAGTTTCTATGTTCAGCGAAGACGAATTAAAGAAAATCACAGAAATGGTACAAGTCCAGTGGCTGGTCACCATGTCAGGGCCGTGTTTGGTTTTGGGTGATCACGTTACAGGATCGGGGGAAGAAGGCTGGCTCGGCCGACGCTCACAACATAGCGACGGATCCAGAGCGAGCTCCCGATTAAAGAAACGCTTAAGCATTCGGCGCCTGGCCCAGGGCGCTTGCTCAGAGTGAACTGGCTTCTCAAAGCCCGTGCGCCGGTCGTAGTACAGCCCTCGGTGCAAGGAAACATTCAGTCTAGCTTGCTGTCACATGGCTGGCGTAAGGAAGAGGTATGTGGGGCCACCAACCACTGCTGGCGCCTCGGTCGCCGTCTGCTGGTCGCATGTAGCGAGCAGTCCTCGGCCGTTGAATGTAGGAAAGCCGGCAGTGCAACAACTGTTGTGTAATGTCGGTTGCAGCAAGACTAGGCGTAAGCCCACGATACAGTAAAAATTTTGTTATATCTGAGCCGTGCCGGCTCGTATCGATTGATCGATCGGGTCGGCATTGTGTGATCTTTGGGCTCGGCCGTCTGACGTGGCTTTTGGCCGCGACGGGCGTGTGGCGTTAGAGCAGAGGTTCCCAAACTTTTGTTTGTCACGCCCCCCTTCTGCCGAAAAGAAAACTTCCGTGCCCCCCTCCCCCTTAAAAAATATACAGATTTTTATTAATTATCAAGAAACTATTGAAATATTTGTGATGGTGACGTCATGTAACATGGTGGGCTGTTAATGTATCGAGTCTCAGTTATTACGTCATCAGTCTAGTCTAGTGATTATAAGCCACTCCTAAAGTAAAGAAAAGTCATTGGTAAACAAGGAAAAATATTTGAGACCCTTGCAGATTAGTGGATGCGGGCCATTATTTTAAGTTGAGTGTAGCTTATTACTTTAACTCATTATCAAAAATAGTCGCTCTGTTACGGTGTTAACGAACATCACTGATTTGTACGCCTATAGCGGTCCCCATTGTCATTGCGCATAGGTTGGCATTTATGTCAACGACGACAGTTACCGAACGGCGACAAAGGCCCAGTTCCCAGAACCAGACATAAAATAAAAAATACGTTTTACGAGATAATTTTGCAGACTACACAGAACTTTAAAAAATATGAATAAAACAACTTCCTTACCTTGATTACATTCCCTTGCTGCACACCATTTCTTCAGAAGTATACGATTTTAGGACTACTCTTCGCTTGCCATATCTAGGATAAACTTTCGCTGTGTCTTCATCCAGAAGAAATACTATTATTAGTTGAAATAACATACCACACGTAACATCAGAATCCATAAGGATCACACGCAGTATTTATATTTAAATCAGATTCACTATGTTTATTTTATATTGTTTCTTAGAAGTAGTTTTTTTTTATAATTTTACAGTATTACCTACATGTAAGGATAGTTAGGAGGAAGATAATAAGTTCTCTTATAATGTGACGTATTTATTATTAAAACATTATTTCCACAAACATATGGCAAGAAAAAAAATAAATCAATGTGAAGGTTGAGCTTGCATATTTTTTACAAGATTTTGAATTCTTCGCTGAATAGTAGTAACTGCGCAACGTAAATCATTGGCAATACTGAGTTTGCTTCTAAGCAGATTTTTTATCGCCACTACCGCTGAAAATGCTCTTTCGCACAAATAAGTGCTTGAAAATGGTAAATACAGTTTCAGTGCTTGTTCTGCTGTGCTGGAATACACCGTGAGATATTTCACCCGAAATAAAGGCTTATCGATCTTCTCAAAGTCATACTTCGCTGCAGAATCATTTTTAATTTCTAAGACTTCCTCTTGTAGTCTGTCTGGCAACACATCCACGTCAACGTAAAATGGATCCGTCGCTAACCTATAATAAATTTTATCATCACAACTGTTAGGGAACCATCGTTCGAATTCATCAATGAGGTGTTGAAAATGGTTCGATATTTTACTCTTAGTATTAGTATCCTTAAAATTGTTTTGAAATCGGGCTTCTTCCAGGATTCCAAACAATCTGGGAAAGCAGGAATAATTGCAGGCTAAAATTTTAGGTTTCCATAGTTGCAACTTACCAGTAAACGCTTTGGTGGCATCCCGATGAAACAATATGTTTGACACTCCACCTTGTAATTTCAAATTCAATGTGTTTAAAGACTCGAAAATATCTGACAGATAAGCCAATGCAACATGAACGCCGGGCTTGCTAAATTCCACATACAATTCAGTTTGTTGGTTATTTTCCTAAAACTGGATCACTTCGCCTCGAAGTTCAAATAATCTTCCTAGCATATTTCCTTTTGAGAGCCAGCGTACTTCTGTATGAAATAAAAGTGTTTTATACTCTGCTCCCAAGTCTTCACAAAGAGCCGTAAATAACCTGGAATTTAACGCACTCTTTTTTAATACGATTCACGATTTTGATGCACAGTTTCAAGACATCATTGAGTTCCTTTGCAAGTGTCTTAGCTGCCAATGCTTGACGGTGTATTACACAGTGGATAGCAGTAACACTAGGTTTTTTTTCTGACCATCTGCACGAATCCTGATCTGCATCCATGCATTGATGGGGCGCCGTCTGCGCATACGCCTATCAGTTTCTGCCATGATAACTAATTTTTACAAAAGAATTCAGAGACGGCTGTCATTATATGAATTGCTTTTGAAGTTGTCTTTAACTCTGTAGAAAACAGCAACTCTTCTTTAATTGCTTCATTTTCTATATAGTGAACGAAAGCTAGCAGTTGGCAACAATTCGCAACATCGGTACTCTCGTCTAACTGTATTGCGAAAAACTGCGATTGTTTGACTGCCGTAACTAATTGATTTTGTATGTCTTCGGCCATATCATCAATCCGACGTTTCACAGTATTGTCAGAAAGCGGTATATGTGAAAGTTTTTGTTTGCTTTCTGACCCAAGAACAATATCAGCAGCTTTCAACAAACAGGGTTTGACTAGTGTCTCTCCGATAATATGACTTATCTTGGTCTTTGAAATAAGTAGCGATAACTCGTACGAGGCTTCCAGTACCTTTTCTGATGTCTGAGCGTAGGATCCAGCAGTATCCAACTTCATTCGTTTCTAATTATCACATTTTGCAGCAAAAAAATTCCTTTGGCTTCTCTTTCATGCACCATGCTTTTCCAACAAATGGCGTTCCAGACGAGAAGGTCTCATAGAATCATTGCTCAATACCTCATAGCAAATAAAACATTGCGGCTGGTCAACACCATTTTTTTGTATAGAAGCAAAACCGTATTTGATATAATCATCATTATATTTACGTTTTTGCACGACACTCATGGCGAAGTAAAAAGAAAACAAGAAGTTAACAGTATAATTTCGCACTAACACAGATTTTACTGAGGCACAACTGTGAAAGATCCAACACGATTTCAGCAAAATCCAATACATCAGATGTGTCAACAACTGCAAGCAACCAACTGAAATAAAGGAAAGCTACTGTCGTCTGTCGGCACCTCAGATGACTGCCTGTGAGGAGTGGGGCGAAGAACGGGGAAGCCCAGCCGCAGCACAGGTAGTCAGTGCACTGTCTGTCTGCGACCTGGTGGCCGAGCAGGGCTCTTGATGGGAGAAATTTCATGGATACACCTCACACATCGCTGGAAACTGTGCACAGTGCCAAGCAGTTATCTCTGTACTCGTACCAAAAGAAGCCATTGTCGCAGCAAAGAACGTACACTAATTTCAAACGAAATTATGCCGTATTTCAAAAAGGCAGAAGAACGATAACTGTTTTGTCAGATAAGTAATCCGAATTAAAGAGCTGTAGTACTGACCGTTCGAAAAAAAAAAATAGCCTCACTAATGGACTTCATTCTCTACCTAGCTGGGTTATGTTCCATTGTTAGCAGTCACAACAATGTTTCCAGAACGGCGTGAAGTACTCTACTCAGAACGAACACTTGTACTAGTTTCGCATTCACGTCGTGCACATTTTTCTGGTGACAAAGGGCATGGCCCTGGTGTCCAAATTACGAACCCGCCAGTTCATTTGATGGTTCAAATGGCTCTGAGCACTATGGGACTTAACATCTATGGTCATCAGTCCCCTAGAACTTAGAACTACTTAAACCTAACTAACCTAAGGACAGCACACAACACCCCGCCGGGAATCGAACCCGGGAACCCGGGCGTGGAAAGCGAGAACGCTACCCCACGACCACGAGATGCGGGCGCCAGTTCATTTGAAGCGTATACAGTCTATTAAAGTCACCATAATCGCATCACATGGGGATCCGTGGGTTGACAGGGTAATAAAACGGCATTTTTGCGGTTACGCGGTATAAGTGATTATTACTCTGATGAACATAGCCTACTACCGCTAAAAGTTATAACATGATTACGTTCAGTTCATGTGTACAAATGTACGGAATAGTTAATACCTGACTTTTCCGTTTTCCAGTTGTCAGAAGTAAGTTGTTTACAAATCTGATATATTAGAATTAACGCATATCGCCTCCGTAATTTTGAGAGTTTCTGTGTGTGAGATTCTAAACGTGACATTCTAAACAAGATCTTCAAAAGCTGTATGTTCTAGGATAGGTTATTGAGATAGGATTGCGGGAAGTGGGACACCAAACGATTGCATTTAGCACCATAATCTATCATTAATACCTACACATTCATTTTTATTAAAATTTCGATATTAAAAAGAAATATTCGGTTTATACCGCTAACTCCACCCGCGCACCCTTGCAACATCATCACGCCCCCCCCCCCCCCAGGGGGGCGCGCCCCCCAGTTTGGGAACCCCTGCGTTAGAGAGAGGACAGCCGGAGAGCCGCGCGGCGCATGAGAAACGGGGGCGAGCGTGGTTGAGCAGGCCGGGGCACGACGCAGAGGTTGGGGTGTGTTTGACACGTTTGGAAGACCGAACCTGGCTTGTAGTGTGGGAACTGGACTCGGCCACATTACCCGAATCGAGTCGTGCGGCCCTGATTTGGACCTGTAAAGGATTTCATAAAAGATTTTTCTTACAGTGTACTGTGTGCGGCAGCCTGTCCAGCTCGCCCACTTGCTGTGGGTTCTGGGTCTAGCTGCCTCTGGTCTGGGTCCAGTGGGCCCCCCTTCTGCTACTTGAATTATCCCGTGCCTATGTGACGTCACCTGTTTTGAAAATGTGTCACGAAGGGGCGTATCTGTTTGTATTTTATTTTGTGTTAAAAAAAATTGTGATATTCATTATTGGTTAAAGTTTATCTCATTACTGTAGTCTCCTTTTGGGAGCTTTACTGTGTACAGAGTTTAATTAACTTGCGAGTCACTTAATGCTTGTTTAAATATTAATGTTGTTGTTTGAATAGGGTGGTTACCCGTGCTTGTAAGACTTTTTTGCTAACTTACCTTATCACCAAAATTTTAAAGATAAAATTTTATTTTGCCAAAGACAAGTTTAATAAAAGTGTTGTTGTTATAAACTGTGAATGTTGCTTATGTGCCCCGCCCCACTCGCTTAACAGCAGTTGGCTGATTAGGGTGAACTGACCACCACATTATGTGCCTGAACAAAGAATAAAATCAATATGAACATACGTAGCCATTGTTCGTGATCTACATTTTCATAAAATTACTTTATTGTGTTTCGAGATATTTGACCAATACTAACAGATCCCACTAATTTTGTTTCGTGATCGAAAGTGGTGCAATCGAGGTTAGATTTAAAGCTGACCGCTGATCGCCCAGAGGAGACCGTGCAACACCCTCTCCAGCTTTGACAATGGCCTTAGTTCGGCGAGGAAGAGAGGCGAGAAATTTCTTACGGTACTCTATATCAACCTGGAGCCGCTCTTTATAATTAGATCCGATAGAGGTCCAAAACTGTGGAGAAGTTGATTGCTACTTTTCACCCACTGCTCCGAAAATATCAGTATTTCCTGTGAAATATGGAATGAGCTACTGAACGAGCCAATCGAGGTGGTACAGTTGTCTCAATGAGTGTAAAACAGGAGCGTCTGCTTGAAACACTGAAAATGTCTGTTGTAATCCTACACTGGAGGAGAATCCATGAAGAAGATGTGTAAGTAAGAGCAACATATAGCAACCAAGAAGGTTGAAATGAACCTTTTGATTCACCGATAAAATTTTGGACAGGAACTGCCAACGGTGACGCCCGTCAGTAATGTTTATGGTCTTTTAACGACCATTGTTATTACTTCGAAACGGAAGATGACATAGAGAATTTGCATGGTACTAGAGAGAGCTGTAGAGGATAAAAACTGCACAGGAAGACGGGGAATACAGAGACTGTAATACACCCAGCAAATAATTGAGACTGAGAACGTAGGTTGCAATTACCACTCTCAGATGAGGATGACACACGAGAAGAATTCGTGGTGCGCATCAAACAAATCAGTATATAGACTGATGACTAAAAGAAAAAAGGAAAGGAAACAAGGAGCAAATCCTTTGGCATAATATGTAGAATCTTAGAGGTACCTCATTACTAAGCGATTGTAATTACATTTCCATTCCGCTATAGCTAATCGCAAAATCTGTCATTTCTACGTTCGCTTGGTGATTGAGAGGAGAAAACGCATTTTTCTTTTAGTCATCAGTCTATATACTGATTTGTTTGATGCGCACCACGAATTCTTCTCGTGTGACATCCTCTTCATCTCAGGGTGGCAATTGCAACCTACGTTCTCAGTCTCAATTATTTGTTGGGTGTATTACAGTCTCTGTATTCCCCGTCTTCCTGTACAGTTTTTATCCTCTACAGCTCTCTCTAGTACCATGCAAATTGTTCCCTGATGTCTTAATAGATGTCCTACCATCATGTCCCTTCTGCTCATCAGTGTTTACCATATATTCCTCTGCTCTCCGGTTCTCTGTAGAGCCTCCTCATTCCTTGTCTTATCAGTCCACCTAATTTTCAGCATTCTTCTGTAGCGTCACATTTCAAAGGCATCGATAGTTTTTCGTTCCTGTCCAACATACTTCGTGTTTCACTACCATACACTGCTGGGCTACAAAAATTGATTCTCAAAAATTTCTTCCTCCTATTATGGCCTATTTCTGATACTAGTAGACTTCTCTTGCCAGTGCTAGTCTGGACTAGTAGACTTCTCTTGCCAATGCCAGTCTGTTATTTATATTCTTCCTTGCTTTGTCCATCTTGGATAATTTTGCATTCTAGGCAGCAGAATCCCATAACTCGATCTGCTTGGTGAACTCCAACTCTTACGTTCCGTATCTCACTATTCTCATTTCTGCTACCTCTCACCACTTTTTGTCTTTAGTCTCAATCCATATTATGTACCTTTTAGAAGGTTCATTCCATTCAACTCATCCTGTAATGCTTCTTCGTTTTTACTGAACGTAGCAATGTTATCAGCGAATCTTACCATTGGCATTCTTTCACCTTGAATTGTAATCCCACGCTTGAACTTTTTTCTATTTTCGTCATTGCTTCTTCGATGTATAGATTGAACAATGTGGACGAAAGATTGCATCAATGTCTTACTTTTCAATCCTGGCACTTCGTACTTGGTCTCTCTCTCTCTTATAATTCCCTCTTGTTCTTTCTTCGTATTGTATGTCGCCCGTCTTTCCCTATAACTTATACCATTTTTTCAGATTTTCTAACATCTCCACTATTTCACGAGGTCGAACGCTTTTTCGATGTGGACATATTCCACGAACATGACGTGAGTTTTCTTTAATCTTTCTTACACTATCAACCCCAACTTGGGAACTGTCTCTGAGGCACCTTTACCTTTCCTAAAGACAAATTGATCGTCATATTACAGATCCTCAATTTCCTTTTTCATTCTTCTGTAGATTATTCTTCTCAGTAACTTGGATGCATGAGGTGTTAAGCTAACTGTGCGATTTTTTTCGTACTTGCAATGTTCGTAATTGTGTGGATGGTATTTTTACGAAAGTTAGACGGTATGTCGGCAGACTCATACATTCTACACACCAATGTGAACAATCGTTTTGTTGCCATATCCCCCAATGATTTTAGAAATTGCGGTGGAATGTTATCTATCCCTTCTGCCATATTCCATCTTAAGTCTTGCAAAGTTTTAACTTCTGATCAAAAATTATATCAGACAATTGTTCCCCATGATAGAGGCCTTCATTGTACTCTTTCCATGTATCCACTTTCTCCTCTGCATTAAACAGTGGGATTGCTGTTGTACTCTTACAGTTAAAACTCTTAATTTCAACGAAAGTTGTTTAGACCTTTACATATGCTGAGTCAGTCTTTCGACGATCATTTTTTTCCAATATCTTCACATTTTTCCTGAAGCCAAGTGGCCTTAGCTTCCCTGCACTTTCATTCGCAAGGGACTCGTATTTCCGTACTCCTGAAGAATCCTGAACCTTTATTTACTCTCTTCTTTCTTCGATAAGCTGAAGTATTTCTTTGCCTTATCTATTTCTCCGCAGTCATGCTATTTGTACCTACGTTTTTCTTTCCAACCTCTGTGACTGCCCTTTTTAGAGATACTTCTCTACATCATTTTCATTGGTAACCATGAGTATATTCTGAGTATTAATTTGATGAAGCGTTGAGGAAAGCCTATTGCCTTCATTGTTTCGAATAAGTAATGACGATCTACTCTTTCAAAGGCTTTTTGAAAGTCTAGTGATATTCTAGCGCATTCTAATTTGAGAATATCTTTTATGGCTATTATCTCTGTATAATTACACACTGTTGTTCTGTCATTGCCCATGCTGGTTTGGTAAGGACCAATAACTATATGGATTACATTCTCAAGACTTTGATCTAGCATGCGTGCCATGATCGTAAAGTCACTCTTCAGCAAAGTTATGGTCTAAGGTTTTCGATGGATACTTGTGCGGATTTTTTGGAACCAAAACCACAATTTCTTCCACAAAATCACTTGTCATTTCTGCCTCAAGGTTCTTTAGTTTATTGTATATGAATAGCAAATTAGTTTTAATTTGTTCTCGGAAAATGTAATGAATGTCTACGGGTATTCCATCATGGCCAAACGATTTATTTTTGAGACTATGTTCTACTGACGGCTCCAGATCTTCTTCATCAATCTTCGACATAAGAACTTTTGGGTCGGCATAGTTGACACTTCTTTTCTTTTCAAAGGGATTCCTGTGCATTGGTATCAGTAGGTTTACTGGAAATCGAATCAGCGAAATTATTGTGAATGCCTCCTTTTATTCCATGCTGTGTGTTTAGAGTGGTACCAAATTTCCTTACATGTTTTGTCAATATTTTCCTATGTGAACTCTTTGTTACTGTTTATTTCTCGATATTCACCTAATTTGCGGTATCTGAGACTTCTGGTCTTTCAAGACCTCTAAGTAAAATTAACTCATTTTCTTGTACCAGAAAGTTTTTTTCACACGAGTAGTTCATCAACATTTTTCATATTTTGGGTTTGCGCATTTGAGCCACCAGGTTACTGTAGAATTATGTGATAGGAATTTTCATTCTCATTCTTCCCAAATATGGCTGAATCGTTCGCGGCATTTTGTAAATGTGCGACGTTCAGTTTACATGTTCCTTTTCCTTCATAAGATTTTTGTTTTTCCGTATCTAATGTGCAGGTGTATCCTGCATGATCCCTGAAATTATTGGACCACACTCCAGTTTGTAAGGTTCGTTTCTTCAAGTTGTTAGAGACATAAATTCTATCTAGCCGACTTATGGATGTGTTCGTGGTGAATGTAAAACCAGTCATATTTCCACCCTTATGTTCTCATGTGTCAGTTAAATTGATTAAATGGGCTAATTCTGGTGAGATGTTAAAACTGAGGGTTTGATCTTTAGCATTTAAGACATAGTTAAAATCTCCCGCCAAAATTAAATTATCTTCGTGCATTCCGAAGAGGGGGGCGATCTCTATTTTATAAAACTCAGCTCTGTTGGGTATTTTCCTGCTTTCTGATGGCGTGCAAACGTTGATAATACTGGTACTGTGGATTGTGGCGGCAATAGCCGTGCAGTTTGGAGGTTTTTCCACGTGGTTGACAATAATCCCGTCTTTAGCGAGTACCTTGGTCCCCAATTCTCTTACTGCCTCTGAGTTTACTGCAGCATCACATCCACAGATATAATCTAATTTGATATTTGTCACTTCCTACATTAAAAGAATCTGAATGTCTGCAGCGTATAAAATGCCCTTCAAACTATGTAACGTTAAGAAACTCCTTCTCTAGCAGCAGTTTATAGTAGGTTGCTGGAGCAACGAAGGGTACTCTAGAGACTCGAAAGAAACGCAGGACATTCCCGTTTTCTGGAAGGGTCTTAGGACAGATGCCCATAATTATAGGCATATATCGCTGACGCCAACTTGTTGTAGAGTCATGGAACATGTCTTGTGCTCACGTATTATAACATTATTTGGGATCGAAAATCTTCTCTGTAAAAATAAACATGGGTTCCCTAGGCCGAGGTCTTGCGAAACTCAACTCCCTTTGTTCCTCCACCAGATCCTCAGATCCACAGTGTTGTGGACATCGGCAATCGGTGCTCTGGCTGGTGTAGTATCCCTTCACTTCGCTTTTAACGGAACAAAATCGAAAGATGTAAAGGTAATTTCAAGCGTACCACAATCAAGTTTGGTAGGATCACTACTATTTGGAATACATACAGTGATGTTAGAAATAGTATGATAAACCAATCAGGTCGTTGTGTGGGGGCAAATTCAAGCGGCCCAACAGAGACGGAATCACCAAGTGCGTTCTTCGTTTGGTTTGCTAAAACCAGTCAAAAGAGCGGAACAAAAATTGGCTTTCCAACAGTAGTAAGGTTCGAACCCGAGCCAAAGCTGAGCAGTCTCGTGCGCTATTTACTCTAGCAGAACCACTGAACTTATTGTACCTAGTGGGCCGCTTGTATTTGGGCACACAGCGACCTGACTGGCTAACGTCAATGCTAATGAACTCGGAAACGGTGCAACGTATAGAATTATTTACTTAACAGCTATTTCGGAGCAGAACCTACTCTACAATACCCTTACAAGCTTTTCAGATTGTATCTGACCACCCTGTATAAACGACCTAGTAGAAAATGTCGGAATTTCAGTAAGTATATTCGCATGCGAAGCGCTCGTCTTTAAGAAAGTAGCAAGGCCAGAAAACTGTAGCGATTTGAAAAAGGATCTGCAGAAGATTGATGAATGGTGCAGTGCCTGGTAGTTGACTCTAAACGTAAATAAATGTGACATACTGTGCGTACAAAGAAAAAGAAATCCGTTACTGTACGGTTACAACATAGGCGACAAATTTATAGAAACAGTATCTACCGTAAAATATCTAGGAATAACCATCCAGAGCGACCTCAAGTTGTAAGACCACAAAGAAAAAACAGCAGTAAAAGATGTCAGATTGAGGTTCATAGGGCGAATCTTAAGGGAATGTAGCTCATCCACGAAAGAAGTGCTTTAAAATATCGACTGATTTTTCAACATTGGTTATCACCCTTGTGTTCTGATCAGGTAATACTAATAGAAGAGATAGAGAAGATCCAAAGAAGAGCGGCGCTGTTCGTGACGGGAGGTTTAGTCGCCACGAGGGCGTTCCAGATATTCTCAACGAACTTCAGTGGCAGACACTACAACAGAGACGTTATGCATCACGGAGCTTTACTACTGAATTTCTGAAGGAGTACGTTCCGGAAATCATCGGATAACTTATTACGTCCTCACACAGTGACAAAATTCGAGAAGGTAGAGCTAATACAGTGGTTTACCGACAGCCATTCTTCCCACGCGCCATTCGCGAATGGAGCAAGGACGGGGGGATCAGTTAGTGGTACTAGAGATACACTCCGCCATACACCGTCAGGTGGTTTGAGAATTACTGATGTACTCGTAGATGACGTAGATGTACTACTCCTAGTTTCATGATTGTCAGTGCCGCATCATTCCTTGAAAAGATGTTGGACAGTCTGTGCTGGTTCAACAACAATTTGAACACCTTCATTCACTGTGTGGCCAGGCCACGGCTAAATACATCTCTTCACCGCGATTCTATACGGAGCTATCAAATGAAAACGATGCAAAAGAAAACAAAGTAAGTAAACCGTTTATTATTTTAGAAATAACTTGCATAGCTGTTAATACATATCTGCCAATAAGGGACAAGACGGACAATGCCTTAATGGAAAAATGTTTGCCGTCGCCAATGGAACCATGACTGTACCAAGACGTACACCCCTTCATCAGAAGCAAATCGTGACCACGAATGTCTTTCCATCAGGGATCCAAAAACATGGAAATCACATGATCGGGACTGTATGGAGAATGTGTAAGAGTGTCTCAAAGAACTTCTGCGGTGTAGTGGAAAGGCATCTTTCTACGACAGGATAATGCCCACTCACACGTTTCCAAGGTTTCGGATGCGGCCAGCAGGCGATAGTTAAATGACGTAGAGGCAATCACCTCAGGGGTGTCGAGATGGTTGCCTGTGACACTAGTACCTAGTAATCAATGATCGATTGTCTCAGCACAGGTGCACGTTTGAAGTGATCCACATAGGTACACGGTTATTTAAGCATGTTTTAACGTCACAGCCCCCTTCCCCCTCCCATGATCACAAAAGGGTGCGAGACAGGAGGACGGTAGAACATAAACATCCTTTACTGCCCCGAATTACATTCAAATTCAGTCGAAAGGTTTTCATTAGTCCCTATTGGATCCACCCTTTAGACTAGAGAAATATCTGCGGTCGCGCTACGCTCTGAAGGGGTGCGGCAACGTTCAGTGAGCCTGCAGGCCCAAAACTTCCTTAGAGATGGGGTTAATCGTCCGAGGGATGTCAGTAGTGTCAAACTTGATCAAGAACGACGTCCTGTTGCTTATCGTAGTGAGAAAGAGGTGGTTTCATTGAAGCCCTTTGTAACAAACAACCTCTTAGGGCTATTCATGTCGATATTGAGCGGCGATGTGTGCACGTATTTTACTTGGCTGCCCTTGAGAGAACCGCCTAACTTAAATGCTGGGCGTCACGGTTTTGACCTCCATTGGAGACGTCGAAAGAGGGGGAGGGGGGGGAGGAATTTGGGTAAGAAGGGGTGTAACACGTACACGTACACGTACAGCACTGAGCAGGTGGTGAAACTTGGTACCAATGCGACGCATTAATCCACGTTAAACATCACATGAAATGCTCAGCTCGGCTTTTTTCCCGCATGTATCAGTACTTTGTTGTCTGAAGTGCTGCCGAGCCCAAATTTGACGAACATTACAGAGGGAGCTTGTACGCACCTCTGTGCCAAATTTCAAATTGCTGCGCGCAATGGGACATAATATCTTTAACTCTGTTGCTCACCGTCAAAAATGAATGGACACCATTTAGTTCCACTGTGATGGTCATAGAGAAATCACAGGAAAATTTTTAAATGGATTCAAAAATGGTTCAAATGGCTCTGAGCACTATGGGACTCAACTTCTGAGGTCATTAGTCCCCTAGAACTTAGAACTAGTTAAACCTAACTAACCTAAGGACATCACAAACATCCATGCCCGAGGCAGGATTCGAACCTGCGACCGTAGCGGTCTTGCGGTTCCAGACTGCAGCGCCTTTAACCGCACGGCCACTTCGGCCGGCTAAATGGATTCTAAATCGTGGCCTGAAGAAGTATGAGACGAGTAAGTGTATGCAGGAAGGGAAAGAAATACCCCTATTTAACGACACTCTTCTAAAATTGCTGAGGGAGCAGAGACTGTTACACACTTGCTTGAACAAGAACACGTAAATGACGACAGGCCAAAGTTATTAGAAATTCTTGCGTCTGTAAAAAGATAGATGCACGAAGCATACGACAATTTGCACCGTCATACCTCAACAAAAGAGCTTGACAAGAACCCGAGAAAATTCTGGTCCTACGTAAAATCGCTAACTGGATTGAAGGCTAACATCCAACCGTTCGTTGACCAGTCTTCCGTGGCATTTGAAGGCAGAAAAAGGAAAGATATCGACTTTAAGAAAACATTCACGCAGGGACGCAGGGGAATCGTACGAACATACCGTCGTTTCATCGTCGTACAGACTCCCGTACGGAGGACGTAGTAATAGGCATATCTGGCGTAGAGAACCAAATGAAACAGTTGAAAATAAATAAGTTGCCAGACCCGGATGAAATCCCAGTTCGGTGTTACAGAGACTACTCTGTGGCACTGGCCCTTTGTTTATCTTCAATTAATTGCGTATCTTTCGCCCTTCGCATTGTCACAAACGACTGGAAAAACCGAAGAGGGGTAAAGAACAGACACGCGAAACTAGAGACCAATATCCTTCATATTAGTTTGTTGCAGAATATTGAGCATATTCTCAGTTTTAGTGCAATAAATTCCCTAGAGAGGGAAGAGATTCCGTTCGCGAATCAAGACGGGTTTAGGTACAGTTATTCGTGCGAAACTCAGCTTGCACTTTTCTCACATGATATCTTGCGACCCATGAATGAAAAGCAACAGTCAGATTCCCCGTTCCTAGTTCTTCGGAATTCGTTTGGCACGCTGACTCCCTTCCTGCTGTTAACGAAGGTACGAAGGTACCAGCATAAGATTTAGGTTTCCAAACATGTGAGTGGCTCGAAGACATGTTAAGTGACAGAACCTAATACGTTGCCATCGACGGGGAATGTTAATCAGAACAAGGGTACGGTCAGGTGCGCCCCAGAGAAGTGTCATAGGACTGCTCTGGCTCTCTATATATACAAATAAACTGCGTGACAGGTGAACAGCAATCTACAGATGTTTGCTGATGATGCTGTGGTATATGGGAAGGTGTCACCGTTGAGTAACTGTGGGAGGCTATAAGATAACTTAGACAAAATTTCTAGTTGGAATGATGACTGGCACTTGCACTAAATGTAGGGAAATTTACTTAATGGAGGTGAGTATATAAAACAATCCCGTAATGTTCAAATACAGCATTTGTAGTGAACTGACACAGTTACATTGATTAAGTATCTGGGCGTAACGTTGCAAATCGATATGAGATAGAACGAGGGCGTAAGTACGGCAGTAAGGAAGATGAAAGGTCGACTTCGGTTTAATTGGAGAGTTTTGTGAAAGTGCGGTTCACCATATAGAAAACTAGTGCGATCCAATCTTGAATAAGTTACTGCTCTAGAGTTAGGCCGGATCGAAGGAAGACATCAAAGCAGTTCATAGTCGGGCTACTTGATTTGTTACCGGTTGCTTAGATCAACATGCGAGTATTACGACGATGCTCCGTGAAAACTGGGAATACTTGGAGGGAAGACGACGTTCTTTTTGCGGAACACTGCTGAAAAAATTGAGAGAAGTGTCATTTGAAGCTGAATTCGGAACGGTTATGCTACCGCCAACGTACAGTTCACTCCCTCGCTCCATTTACGACTGGAAAAGGAAAGGAAAGGGTTAGTAGTCGTATAAACTACACTCCACCAAGCACCATATTTTGGCTTACGGAGTATATCTGTAGCTGTAGATGTATAATAGATATATCATAATATGTTTAATAGTGTGTTGGTACATTTATGTAACGCAATACAGCAGCTGTTATCTGTGCTATCGATTCAACTGCTCTACGCACAGGTCACTCGATTCTTGTAAATTATGGGCAAGTGGACCGATGGTGCGGAGCTGGCACCCAACAGCTTCCCGGGTGGGTTCTATTGGGTTCAGATCAGGCAAATTCGGTGACCTACAAACCACCGTTAGTGCACTAACACGGTCCTCAAAACATGTAGCACAATTCTGGTCTTATGACACGAAAGGCCCAATTACCGTTGAAGAATACATCAAGCATGATGAGCTGTAGGTGGTCCACAATAGTGTTCACGTAGTTCAAAACCCACCGTCGGTGATATCTATATAAAGCGACGAATCATAATTCATCGGACATAACAGACAACTTCACGGTATCACATCTACAGCAGCTTTCTTCATAGAATGGGACAGAGGCTAACGAAAAACTACAGAGGGGTAAATTAAGACTCAAATTGCTGCCCTAAATGATTGTACCAGACTATTATAGAAAAGCAATAGCTGTTTACTAGAGAATATTGTGGCAAAGATACCAGAAACTAACACTAGTTGATCAGGAATACCCGAGGGATAAGTAAATCTGTGATTCTCTTTGACGAAAACAGTTACTGCGTCTCGATGCTACAATGTGTAGCATCTTATGCGTAGTTGGTATGGTGACGTGCATCGGTCTCAGCCATTGTAGAGCTAAGGAAATGTGTAAACGCAAGCAGGTAGTAGTGCAGAAAAAACAGCCAAGGCTAACGAATAATTTGAGAACTAACAGCACGAACGTAGCGATCTAACAACACTGGAAAGTCAAGTGTCACCCAACACGCACAAAACTGAAAGAAGTATTAGGTGTAACCAGATGAGAAGGAAATCATGAAGTTAGGGTTCTACAAAGTCACTCCTATACTGACGCGTTTATGCGGATGTATGGTATGGCGACGATCGTCAAAATCGCTACGCTCCTCTGACAGATGCTAATTCCAATTCCGATTTATAATTACCTTCACACGGGAGACTAGCAACCATGCAAGAAGCTCTACCACCAAACACATTAAAATAGGTACAAAAGAGCTAGTAAAAAAATTACGAAATAAATTTACCAACGTAATCGCTATGGATTATCAGTCGACTATACAACGTTCAACTAAGGTTTGAGCACCGGTTAACAGTCATTCTAAGAGTATTAAAACAAAACGTTTTGAAAAGTAAAGTGGATATAACAAGAGGATGACAAGAAACCAGGGATGAATCTTTGCAACAAATCATCCCCTAAAATGGGTAAACAAAATTACCCAATAAACATTAACAAAATATAAGTCGTGTCAAACAACTTCGACCATACAGAAGGAAGACGAGCTGGCACTAAACCAGAAAAAATGATGATAAAATGTAATGAAATGATCGTATGGCTTTGATGACTGGGAGTTCCCACTCGGTTAAGCTCGGTAGCAGAGTTGCAAGTCTTTTCATTGACGCCACACTTGGTGACTTGCTTGTCGATGACGATGAGGTGATGATAGGACAGCACAACTTCCAGGCCCTGAGCGGAGAAGATCTCTAGCTGGGCCCGTCGCTTGGCAGTCACGCTCGCTGATCATTCAGCTAAAGAGGCGGACAGATGACAAAGTTACTAAAAGTCGATACGTGAAGAAACCAATCTATGCGTTTGGTGAAGAGCCATACCTATGCGGTAATCCACAAAATCGGTACTAGGATAAACAGTACTTCCGGAAAGAAAGAAATAACTACATATCATGAATTCTGGAACGTCGTAAAGACCCAGTAAATTCATGTTTTTTTCACTGCAGTTACACTTTAATTGTGACTATTCTCCAAATATTTATTTTTAATTTCAAGCTATTTTCCTTGTAGATGATTGTGGTTTCCCATTCCTATCTTTATAAATGACGCCTTTATTTCCACGTAACCGTGAAACTTTCTAAAATCGACCATAATCAGCAACAAACAGCAACTTCAGTTAAAACTTCCGGGCTATTAGGCCGTGGTCGCTGTGTAAAACTTTCTCCTAACGTTTCCTCTCCGACTGAGGAAGACATCTCCAGGTTCAAAAGGCGAACTGCAACCAGAGCTCCAGGGAGAGCCGAATATATGGGCAGTGTAGACATCACAACTATCACGTGACGTGGGTTACGAGATTATCGCTGTTACTTTCTCGATTGAAAGTAATCGATCGTCGTTCTTACATTGTAATGTTTACATTCAAATTTTATCTAATCTAACACTAACACCTCTCTCTTTTCTGGTAAAATTATTTTGGTGTTTGTAAATGTCAATAGCAACTCTGTATAGAAGGGCATGACATTGCGATGTTCTCGATGTGACCCCGGTCATGAATTTTATTTCATGATCAAAGCTGACATCGTATGACTAAACAGCAACTGTTTGCGACTTGTTCTCAGTTCACTCAACAATAGGAGTCTTAAAGCACATCAAGAATGGGAACGCTCGGTATTAAACAAAAAAATGGTTCAAATGGCTCTGAGCACTATGGGACTCAACATCTTAGGTCATAAGTCCCCTAGAACTTAGAACTACTTAAACCTAACTAACCTAAGGACATCACACACACCCATGCCCGAGGCAGGATTCGAACCTGCGACCGTAGCAGTCCCGCGGTTCCGGACTGCAGCGCCAGAACCGCTAGACCACCGCGGCACTCAGTATTAAACCTTCGTCTGCGTTGAAGCTGACACTAAAATTGCATTTCTGTAAAGCTCTAGGTTGAAACCTTGTGTCGGGCCATAAAAGCAGTTTCTCAACCTTGATTTCCGCGATCAAGCTTTGTCTCCTGAACCATACACTTACGTTCAACTATTTGATTAAACGGTTTTACCCCTCATTTAGTTGTCTATAAATTCGCGTCATAATGCGAAACCGAGCGAGGTGGCGCAGTGGTTAGCACACTGGACTCACATTCGGGAGGTCGACGGTTCAAACTCGCGTCCCGCCGTCGTGATTTAGGTTCTCCGTGATTTCTCTAAATCTCTTCAGATAAATGCCACGATGGTTCTTTTGAAGGGCGCGCCCGACTTACTCCCATAATCCGATGGGACCGATCAGTTCGTTGTCTGGTCCCCTTCCCCAAATCAACCAACCAACCGTAAAGTGAACATCTCCAAGATATTGTATTTCATAAAGCAGAGGACATTTTAGTCTTGGATTTGTATAAAACTAATAATTTGACGATGGAGATACATGACCTAAGGGCTCCTAAGTCAGAAAACAATTTAAGGGAGTGACCATAAAGTTATAGAAAGGAGAATAAAGATATAATCCGGAACAATTTTCCTTCGGACATGCATTCAAATGAGGAGACGCTGCGTTGACGATTAACAAAAAAAAAAAAAAAAAATGTTCAAATGTGTGTGAAATCTTATGGGACTTAACTGCTAAGGTCATCAGTCCCTAAGCTTACACACTACTTAACCTAAATTATCCTAAGGATTAACAGCCGTATTCAGTCAAGAATGATCTCGCAAATTGAGGTTATGCTTCAACATCAGCTGCAGAATATTTCAGAATAAATGTAAATTTGTCAATGACAGGGACTCAAACCCGGACTCCCCGCTCGTCACGAGTGGTCGGCTTTACCATTGCAAGTATCCGATTACGCTTTTACGCTTGCAAAACTGGCCCAATTTTTCCTGGTGTCTACATTCCCTTGTCTCATACTATATTTCCGTGATACCTGCACAGGCTGAAACACTGTTTTTCTCTCGTCATTTTGCCTTGCTATGGTGTGAAGTACTGTTATGCAGTGCGGTGTTGTACTATACAGTCCTAAGCAAAAGTTTTGACCATTAACAGTCCCAGTCCAGCACAAATTTTAATTCACACTAAAAAAATTCTGCAGTTTATGCTGAATCATAACCGCAGTTTAGAAGTTCAGTCTTGATGAGCAAATTCTTGTTTGAAGTACCACTATTTTTTGCAAATGTACAGCTCTCGCTATTCTTAATTTTTCTCCGAGCCACGAATACAGTGGACTTGCCTCCGGGAGTATTTACGCAATCGCCTGGCGCAATGGAGCCGGTGGCTGTCAGTATCGACACGAGCGTATAGTCGCAGCGCTTTTCCAATCTGTATGCAGATCTGGGCCAATAATTAGCGGCCGTGCCACTGGCAAGCCGTTGCCTCTTCCGTATCGATTGCTGGAAGAGCCGCTACTCCCCCGTGTCGTACACGCCTGTAGCGGCGTGCGAGGTTCGCTTGCCATGCGGATGGCTCTGCGTCAACCCATGCCGATTAGTGATAAGCTTCATGTTGAAAACTGAATGATTAAATACAGAAAGAAAATACGACTGCTGTAACTGAAAACGTTTGGGAGCTGTCCGTGACAGGATAAAATAGGTACGTTAACGTCAAAAACCGTTTATCGTGTTTGCCGAAATACGGGTCGTGTACTGTCAGTTCATGAGTCAAGTACTTCCGTGTGTGGTAAAACAGGGGGAACCATCTACAATGCTGGCTGTAAAAATTCCAACTTGTTATGGGTACACAGAACAGTAGGAAGAATGGACAGTTAAAACATCGTTTGAGGAGCATACTAAAAGTCAAAACTAGTGCATAGATCTGCTGCCTCTGGTAGCAAAAACGGCTCTAAACCGGTTGCATATCGAGTCAAACTTCAATGACAGATATGGATACTAAACAGGTCGGTCGGAAACAGTCTGAAAGACTGGGTGTTGTGTGATGTCCTTAGGTTAGTTAGGTTTAAGTAGTTCTAAGTTCTAGGGGACTGATGACCATAGATGTTCAGTCCCATAGTGCTCAGAGCCAACAGTCTGAAAAGCTTGTAAGGATGTTGCAGGATAGGGTGTGCTCAGAAATCTTATGGGACTTAACTGCGCCTTTTCCGCGGAATTTCAAGTGGCCCGCCAGGGACGGTGACGTGAAATGTGTTCTCCGTTTGGTGTCCTGAAACAGAACAAGGATGCGATACAAAAATTGCGCATGCGACGGTGGTAAGAATCGAATCTGAGCCAAACGCTGAGCAGTCTCGTGCGCCATCATCTACGCTATGAGAGTAACTGACACTAATTTTATGTATATGAAGATGGTATCTGTTCTTTCGGACATGTCAAAAAGAACAAAAAATGGTTCAAATGGCTCTGAGCACTATGCGACTTAATTTCTGAGGTCATCAGTCACCTAGAACTTAGAACTAATTAAACCTAACTAACCTAAGGACATCACACACATCCATGCCCGACGCAGGATTCGAACCTGCGACCGTAGCGGTCGCCCGGCTCCAGACTGTAGCGCCTAGAACCGCACGGCCACTCCGGCCGGCCATAAAGAACAGACAGCATCTTCATTTAGTTGAGGCTAACCGGCCATTGACCTTCTTCTTCTGTGCTGGATGCACACGCATAGCCCGAACTTTTACGGGAGTCGGTAAGATTGTCTGCCGCGAGTAATGAGTGTAATGGGCAGAGGCACTACGAATGTAGTGTGTGGACATTAAATTGGGAATGTGGGTATCACGGGGAGCGTGCATAGGATAAATCCCTACAGTCGCACTGTCCTCTTTGTCCTCGGTGGCTGAGATGGGTAGGGCGTCTGCCATGTAAGCGGGAGATCCCGGGTTCCAGTCCCGATCGGGGCACACATTTTCAACTGTTCCCGTTGACGTATATCAACGCCTGTCGACATCTAAGGGTCGTGATTTAATTATCATTTCATTCTAATTGTATCTGGCGGGATTCTTGAATTTGCGCGTGCAACGACCTGATTGGCTAACTTCAGTGGTAATTAATTCCGAAACGGCTCAACGTATCGAAATTTTTGTTAACAGGTACCCTGCAACACCATTACAAGCTTTTGACGCGGTTTATAACCACCTTGTAAACGCTACACATCGTTCCAGTTGGAGGCGATTATGAGTAATGTGAAATTTAGAAGTACAAACTTCAACAGCCAAGACCGCTAATTACAATTTTATTTTTCATGAATGGTTTCGGAAAATCAAAGTTCTCGTCAAAGGATTTGTAAAGGATATAGATCGCAAACTGCAATCGTATTCAGAACACCGGTGGGGTACATATTTTCTCAGGATGGAAATATACAACATACATTTTGTAAATACATCTCGGTACATTTCCACTGTATGTACAGTGCATCATCTCAAGTCGTGACACGTCACTGCAACATGCAGAAAGTGAATAATCAATAATCAATTATTGCACCGACTTCTGTGTGAACATGGGCTCGTGCAATCGGTGCAATATGCATAATATTCTATGTCAATTTGTTCTATTACTGACAAGCTGATTCATAAATTTCTCCATTCTTCTGGAATGACGTGTTACGGCTTTGCATGATATATTGTACATCTGACTGAGATGTATTTGCGTAAGACATGTTGTTTACATCCATATTATGAAAATATGTACCCCAAATTGGACCCTAATATTGATTTTAATTTGCGATCTATATGCTTCACAGATACGATGATTGCAACCTACACTGAAGTGACGGAACACATGCCATACCTCCTGCCGGCCGGTGTGGCCGAGCGGTTCTAGGCGCTTCAGTCTGGAACCGGGCGACCGCTACGATCGCAGGTTCGAATCCTGCCTCGGGCATGGATGTGTGTGATGTCCTTAGATTGGTTAGGTTTAAGTAGTTCTAAGTTCTAGGGGACTGATGACCTCAGATGTTAAGTCCCATAGTGCTCAGAGCCATTTGAACCATTTTTGAGCCATACCTCCTAATTTCGTGCTGAAACAGCTTTTGGCCGGCGTAGTGCAGCAGCTCGATATGGCATCGACTCAAGAAGTAGTTGGAAGTCCCCTGCAGTAATATTGTGACATGCTGCATCTACAGCCGTCCATAATTGCAAAAGCTGGTGTAGGATTTTGTACACGAACTGACCCTCAATTATGTCTCATAATTGTCCGATGAAATACATATTAGGCGGTCTGGGTGTTCAGATCATTCTCTAGAATTGTCCAGAAGGTTCTTCACACCAATCGCAAACAATTATGAGCCCGTGTCAGGGTGCATTGTCATCCATGAAAATGAAGTTCATGAATTGCTGCAAATGCTCTCCAAGAAGCCGAACGTAGCCGTTTCCAGTCAATGACGGGTCCAGTTGGACCAGAGGACCCAGTCTATTCCATGTAATCGCACCACACACCATTATGGAGCCATCACCAGCTTGTACAGTGCCTTGTTGGCATCTTGGGTCCAAGGCTTCGCGTGGGTTGAGCCAATCTGCCATCAGATGTTACCGACTGAAATCGGGGCACCTGACCAGGTCATGTTTTTCCAGTCATCTAGGGCCCAACCGACATGGTCACTAGCCCAGGAGAGGAGCTGCAGATGATGTCGTGCTGTTAACAAAGGCACTTGCGTCGGTCGCCTACTGCGATAGCGCATTAACGCCGTATTTCGCCGCACAGACATAGATCCGACATTGATTTCAAATATTATTTTAAGCAATGTTGCTTGTCCGTGAGCACTGACAACTCTACGCAAACGCTGCTGTTCTCGGTCGTTAAGTGAAGGCCGTCGGCCACTGCTTGAAATTCGGTATTCACTGCACACTGTTGACACTGTGGATCTCCGAATATAGAAACGATTTCCAAAATGGAATGTCCCAAGCGTCTAGCTTCAACTACCATTCATAGTCTGCTAATTCCCGTCGTGCGGCCATAGTCATATCAGAAATCTTACACATGAATCATAAATGACAGCTCCACTAACGCACTGTCCTCTTATACCTTGTGTGCCATCTGTGCATGTGTCTATCCTTATCCCATGACTTTTGTCACCGTAGTATACATCTCAATACAACTGCATCATTTGTATAGTACACCGTCTCAGGGTCGTGACAAGTGATTTCAGCAACATACAGAATGCGAAGAATCGGTTTGCCAATAATGAAACAAGATTTACACCGACTGCTGTGGGAACATTAGCTTTTGCAGTTGGTGCAATATGCATGATATTTTACATAACTTTTGTTTTATTATTGACATGCCGATGCATGACTTTCTGCATATTCCGGAATGACTTGTCACGACTTGATACGATGGGCTGTACATATGATGGAGGTGTACTGAGATGTATTTGCATAAGATATGTGGTATATATCCATCTTGTGGAGAGGTGTATCCCATCTTATTGTATATAACACGATTATTACTGTAACCTGCGATCCATATGCTTCAGAGATCCGATGATAGCATCTTAGATTTGCTGAAATGAACCATAAAAAATAAAAATTTAGCTATCGATATTGACTACTGAAATTTTTATTTCTATTTTGAGGTATGTTTTCAATGAGGGAGTGATGTGAAGAACGTGCTGGCCAGTCGCACACTCTCTGTGTCGACATAGGTTTGAACAGCACAGGCAACGTGCCATATTGTATATCTTCTTGAATAATAACATCACAGAGACTTTGAAACAGGCACCAGCTTTGATAGCTGCTGTCCACATTACCGTCTATACGACTCTGAGATGAACGTACTGTACACCCATGGTATCCCATACTACTACACTAAGGATGATGATGATGATAAACGCAATCTGCAACGTTCGTTCACATCAGAGCCTTCACACATGGGGATGTCCGCTTTGATGCTGTATGTGGAACTAGGATTCGCTAAACTAGACGACGTGCTGCCATTCATGTGTCCACTGTTATCGTCTGGCAAGCCACTATT
Organism: Schistocerca nitens; assembly: GCF_023898315.1. Classification (NCBI taxonomy): domain Eukaryota; kingdom Metazoa; phylum Arthropoda; class Insecta; order Orthoptera; family Acrididae; genus Schistocerca; species Schistocerca nitens. The sequence goes on from NC_064618.1 coordinate 583,946,512, forward strand.
GTGTGCCTCTCTGCAGCCGCGTCAATAAACTGCGATTCCAAAACTACACGGTCGTACCGCTGGCGAATTCCGACTTTTTCGGGTATATGTATCACTTCTTACACGAATCACAAGAAATACTTATCACTGAAACGCAATCTGTAGATGAAAAATCCGCTGTTTAATTCCTTTAAACTTATTTACTCACATTTCAAGCACAAACTCTCAAACCCCTTCAAAATACTGCCCACTTGCACTAATACTCTTCTCTAGTCTTTTATTTAATTTTTAAAAACATTGTTGAAATTCATAAAGATGTTCGACATCGATTCTGCAATTTTTTCTCCATTTCAGCGTCATCAGCAAAACGCTTTCCTTTCATGTCTCTTTTCATTCTAGAAAACAAAAAAAGGGTCGCAAGGAGCAAGGCCGGATAAGTGTCGGAGGTGAGGAACAGAAGTCACACAATTTTTTTGTCAAGAATTGTCGTACAGACAGGGCTGTGTGAGCAGATGAATTGTCAGGATGGAAAACCAGCTATCCGACTGCCACAATCAGCCTGCACATTGTCGTGCCCTCTTTTCAAAACTGTCAAGCAGAAACCCTGATTCTCTCTATGATCCTGCTGAGCAGACACTATGGACGACTACTCTCACATCGAAAAAACAAATCAGCATTGTATTAATGTCTGATTCCACCTGACGAGCTTTCTTGGGGGCAGTCGAACTTCAAGTCTTCCACTGGCTTGACTGTTGCTTTGATTATAGGTCGTAAGCATAGCACCAAGTTTCGTCACATGTGATAAATTTTTTAAGAAAGCTTAGATAATTTCGGGACTGATTTTAAACGACAGCATGCTTCCACGCCACCTTGTTTCTGTTCTGCAGTCGACAGTCGTCGCAAGAATTTGTCAGCCACCATTTTCATTCCCAAATCTCCTTTCACAGTTCGCTGCACTGAACTCCAAGTTACTCCCAACAGGTCCTTAATTTCTCCAGGGGATCGTCATCGATCTTTTTGACGATTTAACGAATTTTTTCAACATTTTCACGTGGAAGGACTACCGGAACGAGGTTTTCATCAGTTGACATTTTACCATTTTTGAAACGCGAAAACCACTCAGACACTTGAATTTTCCCCGTAGCACCGTCCTTGTGCGTCGTTTTAACATTTCAAAAGTTTCTGTCCCACTTTTTCCTAGCAGAAAAGCTGAATTACATCGCCGCACGCTGTTCACGAAAATCCGCTATTGCAAAAAGTGATGATCACACAGCTACCACACTCAGCTAAATGACACTGCAATGTTCGTTCTATGCGCTGCTAGCGGCAACGCTTCTCTGTTCACCAAAATATTAGTACGATTTCTTTTGGGTATCTTTCATACAATGTATATGACGCTACTTCCATTTACTTTCGTTGTTTTGCTGAAATGCCAGCGTTTGCATATCCAAGCATGTGGTACACGTCATGCTGATTTGCCTATTATTGCACACCGCCTGCTTTTTAATGGGACTTCAATGACCAGCGGTTTTCTAACTTCTATCTACATTTGAACGGAGTGTAATGTGAAAAAGCCTTCACGAAGAACCTGGGTGTACAGGGTGTCCTACAAAAGCTACGACAAACATCGAGAGGTCGTGGAGGACGACTTGAGGAAGATATGGAGAATAGGAACCCATCTCTTGGAACGTCATCCAACGATGCTATGGAGCGTCAATGCTAGAGGCGCCGGCGCCTGTCACTAGGTCACATCTTTGGCAGCAAACGTGACTTTGTACGTTGACGGACCAGAGGTGGAGCCGGTCACAATGTTGTTTGTTGTTCAGTGATCGCGACTGATTGCGCCGATCGCTAATAGGGATGACAAAGCTTGCTGCTCCATAGATAGGCCTCCTCTCCTATGAATGAGATGCTATTTCCTCGATGAATGATTGTTTCGGATACGGGTTTCCATCCGTAATTTTTCTCATGAAACCCTCTAAAATCTCCTGTGTTTTTCGGTATACAGGAGAAACATAAACAGCAGATGAAAATCAGTGAGTGAAACTGTCTTCCACCGGGGAAACAGAGCACCACATTCATACGAAGCAAGGACTCTTTAAGCAGAAGTTAGGTCCGTCTTCTCTACTGGCGATAGTGGCAATCAGTCACTATCATTGAATAACAACGACATAGCAACACTTTCCACCTATGGGCCGCCATCATACAAGTCACGCTTGTTGTCGAAGGGGTGACCTTGCGGTAGGCGCCAGCGCCTATTACTTTGTAGCTCTGCACCGTCGTTGGATGACGTTTGTGGATAATGGTTTCTATCCTCGATTTGTTCCTGAAGACACCCACTACAACCCCTCTAAGTTTTTAGCAACGTTTCTGACTCACCCTGCATAGATTTTACACCACCAGAAAGTGTTACCAGAGATGGCTCGAGAAAATTTTTTCACACTAGCGAATTTTCATTTGCCGCCCCTCCCCTCAATCCCCTTTTACCACGTACATTTTCACCCATGTAAGTTTATGTCACTAATTGTGATATGCATTGTGTATAAATCTTGCATCCGGGCACCCCCCTTATCCAGGCATCCCCAAGAGGCCGCTAGTAATCCCGGTATAGAAGTCTTGTGGTTGTGGCAAGAGAGACCGAAACAGCGGCTTCTTTAGATGCTGCTTATTCTGTGCAGATTTCGCGCTGCTAAGCAACTAACAGTCAGTAGTGCCTCACATTATTTTGGCACGTATACAGCGACAAAAAATTTAACAATCTTAGCAGTCTTCTAGGGATGAGAACGTAAATCACGATAAACAACGTTTTAAATACGGATATCTGTATCTTCCTTTGTTAGGTCACATTTGGACTGAAACTATTCTTGGTGGGATGCTGGTTCACGCTGTTAGGAAGAGCTTCGTGTCGAAAAGGATTCTATACATCTATTCGACTGTGCCTTATGTACTCTTTGTCAAGATGAATGAAATGAAGCGTTTAATTTCTCTGTAAAAAGTGTAGGTACGATTGTCTGAATATGTGCCTTTTATGTCGGACCAAAATGTGGCTCCAATATGGCAGCTTCAACCGAGTTTAAAATAATACAGGAAGCCTGCATCATTTGGAGAAGTTGAAATAATATCTCGAAGGCCTTCTTTCAAAGACTTTTGAATGTGTCACCCACATAATGCTTGGCCACATGGTTCTATCAAAAGGTTCATTTTCTTATTGACCGTGGATACTTAGCTGTGATAACTGAAACAACAGACTTCGCCTGCATTTTCAAATATCGTGATACACAACACAACAGGAATTTAGTGCATTCAAAATAGGTTGAAAAATACATAAAATTATATCGTTGATTTTCTGTGCTGTCTTCAATAGTATTCTCCCCATATGGTACAACTGAATGGTGTCCACTGTTATTGTGCTCGTGGGTAAAATATCGTCGTTTTCATAGTTTTCATGAGAGAAAATTGACTAGGTGCGGTAAGGACTCGCGCACTGAGTTTTCCCTACAAACTTCATTACGTGCACAGACATTTAATCCGGTACATTTTTGCCTGCTATCGACATCGATACCGGCAAAATATCGGTGCTATGGATTCCTAGATATTCGAGAATGTTTTCATTTCAGTAATATAAATGTGACATAAAGTCATGCTTGAGGCAAACGACCATTATTATAATAATGAGTAGTTCTTCATTCAAGCTGACTGGTTCGCAATGGTAAAAGTCAAACATCAGGCATAAAAACACTTTATTGCTCATATGGAGCTTTTCGAAATTTATCCAACACCAGATATAACGAAGCGATTATTGCAAATAAATCTGGCGTTTCAAGTTTTATGTGAAACATACATTCGCAGACCAGTACCCCATAGGTTTACATGAGTGAGTTTTCCAGTATCAAAATATGTGACTTAAATGGCAGTATTTTTCGACTGCATTGACTTAAAAGCTTGAATGTTTTACACCGCTGTTAGACCATAGGCCTGACTATGTGACATAAATTTCAACTTGATACGTCACCATTTCCCGAGGAAAAGGGTTTTCAACAGTCGAACAGACAGACAGACAGACAGACAGGTGATAAAGAAAGTGATCCTATACGTTCCGTTTTTATCGACTGAGGTATGAAATCATAAGTAGTCTACTACCAGCCTCTTCAATACAGGTGAATGTCGCACATTAAGGTTATAAATATTTTCAGGTACCGTCTCTGCACGTGAAGTACATGATTTCTGTATGTATCCTATGTTGTTTAGCACATGCTCTTTGTAACAGCATTTTCCTTAGTGCCATGCCAACATTAACCATTGTGCGGCCATAAAATGTAAGTCGACAGCGATAGTGCGTGGAAATACACATCATATCATTTGTGTGACTTCTACTCCTATTGACATAACTAGTGACACTTGTTTTGTGATAACTACGACATTTGTACTCACAAGTGCAATGACCGAATATGCCATTCAAATATGACACGTGAAGGGATAACTTTGCTATCAATTGTCATTTCACGTCGCCTGTCCCTCTTCTTTTCCTTTCCCTCCTCATCTGTACCTTTTGCCCCTGACCTCTCCGTCTCTACCTGCATCTTCTCCCCCTTCACATTATGGCCTTACCGAAACCCCCGACTACTCGTCCCTTCTTGTCTCCACAACATCCACTTCTTCTACGACGATATTGCTCATCAATCCTCCAAACATATCCATAATAACCCTCCCTACCAATATATTAACCTCTTTCTCTCCAACAACCAACGATTCTTTTCGAGGTCCTTCCACTTTTAATGACAATGTAGTGTTCCATTTTTAAGATGAGTTTTCTATATCGTACTTTAAAAGTTTTGGATGTATTATTACTGTTTCAGTTTTACATTTTAGTATTCTTGTATTAAAATTATAAGTGACAAAAGTCAAATTTCATTTTTAAAATTATGAAATCACTTGCAAATATTTCACATTTTAGTTTATTATTTTTTCATGTCTATGAATGGTAGATATCCTCTGGCTGGAGAGCGGGCAGTGGTTACCGCGAGAGGGATGAAATAAGAAGAAAGAAGGAAAGACTAGTAGTAGTAGTAGTAGTAGTAGTAGCACTAGCCTTATTCATCTGTAGATCTCTTTTTAAAAGGGTATAAGACGTGTCAAAGTATTAATAAATTTACATCATTTTAAAATAAGCTAATTCGTATACATTTACATTTACAGACTTCTACTTAGAGACAATCATTAGATTTACTCCTGGTGTACAATACTTTTTTTACAAATAACTTATTAAATAATGTAATGCCACATTGTTCACTCATATCCCACTATCGATCACTGCACACACTATACACAGATTGTTCCATAGCAATTCACTCATTACACACACACACACACACACACACACACACACACACACACACAAGCAATTCACTCATTACACACACACACACACATACACACACACACACACACACACACACACACACACAAGCAATTCACTCATTACACACACACACACACACACACACACACACACACACACACACACACACACTGGTGATCTCAGGGCCATTTTCTGTACTGGGACTTCCCATTTGCTATCCTGAAAAACTGAGTCAGCATCTTTCCATAATGAGTGAGATGTTGAGCTTAGAAAGAGGAAGAGGTGTTAGTATTGTGCTAAGTGGGGGTAAGTATTTCTAGAAAAGAAAAAAAGAAGAAAAGAAACATAAACTGAAGGTGTTACGTGGAATGTTCGATATTTTATAATCATTATTATTATTATTTATTTCTATAACATTTTTTATCAAACCCCTGATCTGTTTTAGCTAAGTAATCCATCAATGTATAAAATGGATTGCATAACAGGTACTTTCTAGCTGCCTTTTTAAATAAGTGTATTTTGGCCATTTCTTTAATCTCTTTTGGTAGTTTATTGTACAGTTTTATTCCTTGGTAGGAAATGCTGTCTTGAGTTTTATGTTTATTTTTTCTTGGTAAATGTAAGTTGAGCCTATTTCTTGCTGCATGGTCATGGACAGAGCTATTTGTGCAGTAATTACCAATATTATTGTGTACAATTGACTGGTAAATGTATTCACATAGAGCAGTTAAAAATCCCCAGTGTTCTGGACAGATCTTTACAGTGAGCTCGACCGGTATATTTGGTTAATATTCTTATGGCTCTTTTCTGGAGTTTGATAATTGTATTCACATTTTGTGCATCTGTTCCCCCAAAAAGAATTCCATGGCTAAGAATTGAGTGTACATATGAATAATATGTAACTAAAGGACACTGAATGTTATACACTGATGATAGGATTCTAAGGGCATAACATGCTGATGACATTCTGTTTGCAAGTACCATTGTGTGTTCACACCACTTCAACTGAGAATCAATATTCAATCATAGAAATTTGGCATTTGTTACACAGTCTATAGAGGTGCCATCTACATTTATGTTAACATTGTCAATTTTCCTCTTCAAACTAAATTTCATAGCAGTAGTTTTCTCTATGTTCAGCATCACTTTATTACTTATTGACCAATCATAAACTTCCTTGAGAGTTTCATTTGCTTTCTTGGCAAGGAGTTCTCTTGTTTTCTCGGTGCCTATAATATTGCTGTCATCAGTGAAGAGGATATTTTCACCATGACTAACACTACTGGGAAAGTCATTAATGTATATCAGGAACAGTACTGGTCCTAATATGCTACCTTGCGGAACCCCTATATTAATAAATTTTGGTTCTGATAAGTGTTTTACTAAATGTTTAGATCTATTTGAAGTATGTGTTATCTCTACTCTTTGTACCCTATCTGTTTGGAATGATCGAAAAACCAGTTGTTAGTTATTCCTCTTATTCCTAACGCTTCTAATTTATTTTATAGAATTTTGTGGTTGGCTGTATCAAACGTTTTAAAAAGATCCAAAAATATGCCTGTGACACACTCATCTTTATCAAGAGCATCAGGTCCATTTTTTGTGAATTCTACTATGGCTGACTCCGTATTTTTGCCACTTCGGAAACCAAACTGTGATTCGCTTAAAAGTTTGCGTTTGTTCAGGTAATTCATTAATCTGTCTTTCATATTTGCTTGTATTATTTTTGAGAATGCTGATAGCAGGGAAATGGGCTGGTAATTTTCTATGTCTTCTGCATTACCTTTCTTAAGCAAAGGCACAACTCTTGCCTGTTTCAACTGCTCTGGAAATGTCCCTGATGTGAAGGATTCATTTATTATATTTGTTAAAGGGCCTTGTATAATCCTTATGCATTGTTTCAGTACACACTTTGGTACTTCATATAAGTCTACAGACAATTTACTTTTTAGTTTTTGAATTATTTTACTGACTTCATTCTCAGTGGTTGGAAGTAACATCATTGTATTTAGTGCAACATTATTTACAGGTGTTATATTTGCAGTACTTGAAAAATGCTAGTTTACATAGTTTGCTAAGTGCTGTGGATCATTTATTACTTTATCCCACTCCCTCAGCAGTGTGTTATTCTGTGTTTGTTTGCCTCTCCCCGTTTCCTTTTTTATAACGTCCCAGACTGCTTTGCTTTTATTCTCTGCATTATGTATTATTTTGTCATTAAATGACTTTTTTGCAGAAATCAGCACCTTCCTGTAGATCTTTTTGTATCTATCATAGAATTTAAGAATTGTGTATCATTGTGAATCTTTTTCATGGAACTGAGGTGCTTAAGTGATTTGGAGGACTTCTTAATACGTGCTGTTATCCATCTGTTTTTGTGAGATTTTGATACAGACATGCATACTTTTGGAAATGCCTTTTCAGAGTTCAATTTAAACTATGTGGAGAATTTAGAGAATTTCATATTCACCTTGGTTTCCTTATACACTTCATCCCAGCTTTGTTTTTCTAGTACTTTTGAAAAATCTTTTATTTTCATTTCTCATAGGTGTCATTTGTAGACTCACAGTTTAGGGAATGATTCTATGCCTGACTTTACTGCTGTTATTTGACAGAGATGGTCTGATAGTTCGAGATATTTTACAGCTACCTCATATTTTTCCCTGTCCATATTTGTGACCACATGATCAATTACTGATGAAGTTCAAAATGGTTCAAATGGCTCTGAGCACTATGGGACTCAACTGCTGAGGTCATTAGTCCCCTAGAACTTAGAACTAGTTAAACCTAACTAACCTAAGGACATCACAAACATCCATGCCCGAGGCAGGATTCGAACCTGCGACCGTAGCGGTCTTGCGGTTCCAGACTGCAGCGCCTTTAACCGCACGGCCACTTCGGTACTGATGAAGTCATTGTGGCAACCCTTGTTGCACTATTGACCAATAGGGACGTGCCAAAACTTTGAAGGATGTTTATGAAGGTGCTGCTCAAGTCATCTGCAATGTTAGTGTTGATGTTAATGTTCACACATAGAATTATGTTGAACTTTGTACTTCAGACTTTATCTAGAACATCTTTTAACTTATTGAATAAAGCGTCCACACTAGCACTGGGAGATCTATACACACACAAAATGATTAATTTCTTGGTGATATCAAGCCCTGTTAATTCAATAGTCGATATTTCAAAGTGTTTCTCTTCACTTACGATACTGAGGTCATGTGTTGATGTGAACTGTGTTCCTTTTCTAATATAAATGCATGATCCTCCACCCCTTGAAGTAGTTCTGCACTAAGATTTTGCTTTTTGATACAATGATGATCCTACATGTCGGATTTCTGTGTCTCTACACCAGTGATCAGTAATACAAACTACTCTGCAGTTCAAAGATTGGAGTTCAACTTCTAATAGTTATATTTTCTTTTTTATTGATTGCATGTTTTGATGGAGGATTGTTAAGTCTGTGAAATGCCCCATGTTACTCTTTCCAATGCTTTGTTTTTCTTTGTGATATCTGGTATATGTGATGTTTAAGGTGTTAAAATCTGTCTTGTGAGTGATTGTTTCAGTTTTCTTAAGTGATGGAGACACTCTTAAGGCAGCATAATGTACCATTCCTGAAATTTTGTACAATAAGTTTTTATAAATCCTAGCTCATTTGTTACTGTGTTCAACCCTGAACATAGTGTTAATGCACTGAATTCCTATTACTTCCGTTCGATGGGATGAAATATTCCCAATATTATCTCGTGGTCAGATTAATTCTTAAACCGAATTTATGTATTGTGTTGGTGTCAAAGCAGTACGGAGATGGTTAGGGAGTGGTAAAATGCTGGGTCGACAGAACTGTATATAATTTAAGATGAATTTAAAATCAAAAAATCACTGAGCACTTCACAGTTAATAAACCAAACAATTTAACAGTGAGAAAAATAAGATAGTTAAATCCAGTGATCACCACATCAATAAATACAATTCTTAAAATTCATGCAAGCTGATAATTAAAACAAAACAATAACAAAAATTGGAAAAGTAGATCAGAGCACGTTTGTGGAACCAAAATAAAATCTCATTCGTTTTCTGTTCAAAATAACGCAAGGAGCTAAGCATTTGCCGCTATAATTATTAATTTCCATTTGACAGTTACAGGTCAAGACTTCAGTTAATCAAACTAAGTATTACACATAGCAATTGCACAAACAGTTATAGTCTCAAATGACGCCTGCCTAGCACTGCGAAAAGTCCTTTCAGTTAATTATATTTTATACATAAATTTCTTTAAGGAACAAGGTGCACCACCCCTGAAGACCTCAGGTGAATAAAATTTCATTGCGCAAAAACAACACAGTATCGCAGGAATGACCACATATATCAGCTACATCAGAAATAAAGCAGGATGCAATGGGTCGCAAGTCAATTAAGAAAAAAATTACTGCCCTTTACAGAAAAGAACTCACGATAAAGTTCACATCATATGCAGGCAACGATTCCCCGAACATCTCGCTTCCTCCATTGGTCAAGCTGATAAGAGTTAAACACCAATCGGGATAATGTCGCCAATAAGGTTACACGGACTAGACGACTTCTTGCAGCTATGTTCAGTCCAATGGGGCGCTCACGCGTCCAATGTAAGATCGGGATTCCAACTTTCCACACTGCTGCCAGCTAGTCCCTTCACTTCTCCTTCCTGTACACACACCTATTTCACCCACCAATGTTCACATGCCCTCTGGCGGACCTCCAGTTCCCTAGCAATCGGGCAGAGATAAATAAAGGGCAGATAATGCCGGTAACAGGACGCCAAGGATGTTGTGTGCGCATGGCTGAATGACGGACACCACAAAAATACGACGGCCAACACTGAGAGAATGTACAGTAGCAATCGATAATCGACAACATACTGTTACAGTAGGCTGTAGTTTACCGGGGTGCTGGGCACTATAGTGGTACTGACCTACTGACTGCGTTCTCGGAGGCCAGCTGCAGTTCATCCAACAGTCAAACTTTCCTCACCTTACCTTCAGTGTAACTGTCAGTACAACACGCTCCAAAAATGCGGATTCTGCCAAATGAAGTTTCCAACGCTATTGAACGTGACGTCAGACTCTCCAGTTTATCACTTATTAATTCTGCTTGTAATTATATCCATTTCCATAATTGACTGGCGTGGCGAACAACTCTAAACTTTAATTTACTAAATACTGTGAATTCTCCGCTGTCCATCTCAATGTTTTTAAAATGTACGAAGGACTATTTTACTTTTTGGATGGTCTCATCCACAGGAACCAAAGTGAAGAAGCGCCAGCCCCGACAAATTATGTCTTAACATTTACTTTGGACTCTTTTCAAGTATCCCTGCGCCCGTTCCTACACTTTCCAGACCACCCCTGGCTTCGTTCATCCTGCTGACTCGCAAAATTGGGGCGGGGCCTGCCGACTGCGTCTGCCCCTGAACGCGCTAACTGGCGTCGTTTGCTCCAGACATCTCTAAGAAGATTCTAGTAGGCTCGCTCAATTATAACTCAAATAGCTCCAATACATATACCCTGATGATAAGTAATGTAATAAAATATTGCACCAATTAACAAGTTTTCCAACTGATTACTTTTCTCATTTATTCCTATTAACTAGTTAATTCGTTTAATTAATCAACGTAAGCATGTGCAATGTTAAGACAGTACAATGCCACGTCTCAAGGATACTTGAAAATGATATGAGACTGAAATTTTACAGCCGGCCGGTGTGGCCGTTCGGTTCTAGGCGCTTCAGTCTGGAACCGCGTGACCGCTACGGTCGCAGGTTCGAATCCTGCCTCGGGCATGGATGTGTGTGATGTCCTTAGGTTAGTTAGGTTTAATTAGTTCTAAGTTCTAGGGGACTGATGACCACAGATGTTCAGTCCTGTAGTGCTCAGAGCCTTTTGAACCATTTTTTTGAAATTTTGCAGTAGTATATAAATAATGAAATATATGACACTGCTTATGGCATTAAATTATTCAAATTTTCATTTTGTGTTTGATCCCTGTATTAGGGAATATTGATATTTTACTGTTCCAATGTTAATATAACTTGCTACTACCATTATTGTTCCACTTTCTTCTACCACTCTCACACAACAGTTTACTGACAGGTTGTTGGCACTTTACTCAATGTGTGAAATGGTCTGTGTATGCTACTGAGAATGTCCATGTTGTTACATGAAAGTTTACAAAGCATCAACCATGGTTGGCGACTAATCAAATCGCACATGGTTCCTTTTGGTGACACGTCAACGAAATGCACAGGGCAGGGTGGTACTGATCCTCTTAACCCTTCAAAAGAAGATTCTCTAATTACTCAGGCACTAAAATCCTCTTGGTATGGACGTGTTCAGATTGGCCCCCAGTACGTTTTCAGCAACATCGTGCAAAGCATTCAGTGGCAGCCCCACACATTATTCTTGATCTTTATTCATTGCGTTGCCCAACAACATCGGCTGGCAAACCGTTGTTGCTACAGTAGCGCCTAATATATGTGCTTCCATCACTGTACGAGTATCTCATTCGAAAACACAACGTTTTACTACTTACTTTGCTAGCAACAGAGCTTACATGTCAGTAATACTCTGAGGCATTTGTTTTTCTCTCCTGGGCACTCAAATCCGATGGAATAGATTGTCTTCCACTAGTCCAGTATGCAGCAGATGGCATCAAGCTATGGATGCAAATGGGTCCACAATGGCTGCTGTTACGCAGTGTAAATGCTGTGCACGAAGCTGCATTCTCCATTATGTGACTGCAAAACAGATGTCAGTCACTTCTTGTTATGGTCATCTTGTTTAGTTCAGTATCATTTCATTGGTATGACCATCTTCTGTCCCCATTGTAGCAGCATACACTGTAAGGGATGAAAAGACCCTTTATGGTGAATCCATTTCTGAGCATTCTTCACCTTTCGAGACCTCTCACACGTAAAAATCAATATGGTATTTCCTCTGTGGATATTAATGGTGACCTATCTTCAGTGCTCCTCTTGGACTTAAACTAATGTGAAGAGTCACAAGCGATTTTATTATTTAGTCTGTAGATGAGTAGTGTTTACTTCTACGAAAAATTGCTGTTTAACGTTTATTCTTCTCCATGGTATCCCAAGGCACTATTAAAATTCTGTGAAGAATTTAGTGTGTCTTTGGATGAGCCCCTCAATAGTGTAACGCATCTGCCAAGTTTTTGGTCGACTCTTTTCTTGAAACGAAAGTTAAAACCTTCAGTTGTCGAAGAAAGAGTAACTGTATGGGGGAATAAAAGAAATGAAATAAAATAAATAAATGACATCTGTAAGTAGAGGGATTTCACAGCTTTAATTCCCTAAGAAGTGGGAGTAGGTACTGCAGTCAGTAAGTTTCCCTGAATATCCTATCACTTAGCAATAGGCATAAAACGCGATCGGTTGGTTTTGTGGGTAGAGAGGAAGATTGCTGGTCAGAGAGGTCACAAGTTTTTGTTTATTGAAGAGCTAAAAGTAGCAGGAGTCACGTGCTTCACGGTGACCGTTGAGAATTTGGTGCGCTATGAACACCTGGGAGGCGATCATTATGAAATACGCCAGACATTCGCTGTTGAGTTCCGGTCAGAGCCAGGATAGTTTACTGCAGCGCTGCGAGTGTTCACTAGTATACAGGTTGTTATGATGTGGAGCTAGACAGATGAAGTTAATGATTTTCTAGTTTTTGAGGGCTAAATTTGTTGACAGTGTTCTTCATCAATCTATGTTATTTTTTTATTCTTTTTTACTTTCTGAATTAGTCGATGAGACTTTGTGCTTGAAACCACATGTGGTTAGATGAACGTCGGTGACGCTCAATTGTTTGAACCAGGCTCGTATAATACTTCTCTTTCGAAATATTCGTTTAAATAATTTTATACAAAATTTACGATATTCCGCGATATTGATTTTCACAATTAAATCAACCGTCCTTTGTTGAAAAACTCCACATAGTGCTAGTCAGTATTTCATGGCGTTCATAATATTAAACCAACGCTCTACCCTTACTCTTCCATGTTAATTACTGCAATAGCGTTTGAACCATGTTACATGATGGACTATTTTTTCATCATATCTAAGGTGTAGCCAAAGACATTTACTGCAATGTACAGAAAACATAAGGCTCGAAGGAGATCAGCCGGTGGGATAGAGAATTGGCACTGGTCAGTGACGGAGAATGCTGCTGCGCCCACAACGAGAAAAGAGTGTGGAGTGAGTCTGCAGGTGAGATGAACGAGACTTGACAGCGTTAGGACTCTGTGAGGTGCTGACAGTGGATCCTTGGTGTGTCAAAGAAGGCACTTAGACTGGGGGGCGTCATCGTGGACAAAGAGGATGGGAGAGTGGGAGATGGTTGTCGAGTACATTGGATAGATGTACAGTTTGTCAACCTTTGAAATTTTTGAAGCATTGTGACCATCCGAAAGTAAGATCCCGGTTTACGTCCAGCCAGAGGAATTGGTGATGCTGTAAAAGCGCAACATAACTTTGTTTTGGACATATCTCCGTTAGAAGTGTTATAGGGTAGTGAGAAAGCTCCTAATAGAAAGACTCTTGTGGAAAGGTGTTTGAAGGGGCTATGTAATCATCCACACTACTTTCAAACTGTTAACTGTGTAAACTATGGCAAACTGACGTTATCTTGCGGAGTATAGATTTGCCGGCCTGTGTGGCCTTGCGGTTCTAGGCGCTACAGTCTGGAACCGAGTGACCGCTACGGTCCCAGGTTCGAATCCTGCCTCGGGCATGGATGTGTGTGATGTTCTTAGGTTAATTAGGTTTAATTATTTCTAAGTTCTAGGCGACTTATGACCTCAGAAGTTAAGTTGCCTAGTGCTCAGTGCCATTTCAGTATCGATTTGTTGATGTTGAGGCCAGAGAGAGGTGGCATGAGTGAATTTGCAAAACCTACAGTTAAAAGGCTAACTAAGTGTTAATAATTAGAAAATGATCAATGTTGTGAGACACAAAAAGAAGGGGAATGTAAGGGTAAACTTGTTCACTGAGTAGCAACTGTCAAAGATATCTGATGTATTATTAACAAAAACTATCTTATTTTAATAATTTTCTTCAAATTATCTTTTGTAAGTTCAAAAATATTTTGTAATCTTAAAAAGTTCACAAATTTAATATAATTTTAAAAGACTCAAATTTTTTATGATCTTAGAAGGTTAAAAATTCTGCGCACACAATGTGGCAAACAGATATAGCAATGGATTTAATTGAATTGAAAGTTTCACATTTATATCTGTTGAAAAAATATTGAAAATCTTGAGACTAATTTAAATTTTGGTGGTCAAAGTACTTGTTATATCCATTCCCTCAGAAACCCATGTCTCTATTAAAAATACAAAGGAAGAATACCTTTATTTTTGAAGTGTTTTCGAATTCAAGGTGAGGATCTGCTATTAAATGTTGAATAGCTGGTGTTCAAGCTATGAAGTGCAGCTGACCATGCAGGTGTGTGCAGGAGTAGTAAGCTCAGTAGTATGTTGGAGTGAAAATGGTATCTTCTCTTTACCTATGAGCCAGCTTTTGGCAAGCTGAACTTCGTCCTGCCTGTAGAAAACAGAAAGTTTACTTTGTTTCTGGACATGTTATCAAATCTGTAAGCTACTATTTGCTGTTAATATTTCAACTGGTGCTTTTATTCAGTGATTAAATACCACTCTGATCACTGTCATGTCCTAAATTACTGTTACAAGTATTTTTGAAATTTGGCATCACTGATAAGCAGAAAAATCAGAACTGGGCAGACCTAAAATTAAAGCTCTTGGTCATATTATTTTGGCAGAAGGCATTTGAATGAACCAATAATATTAAAATCCATTGAGGAAATCACAGTTCCAACAATTGTGAAGTTAGATGCTTTTTAGGCTTTATAAATTTCTATCTAGATTTCAGTTATCTTACCGACAACCAGATTGTATGAGCTCACGGGAGAAAATGCAGTGTGCCACTGGGATGATGGGTCAAAAGGGCTAAGGCTGAATTCTCAAGTTTGAAAGACACTCTGAGAGGTGGCATGAGCCCCCTCTCATATTTCTATCTTACGATTTTCCTCTCTAATTGCATGCGGTGAAAAGTTGTTATTCCTTCACACGCGGGCTTCCCACGCAGCGTCTCTCATCACCCGGGTGGTCCGGTGACAGGCGGGCTCTCCTGATCTTGAAAGGGTAAGCCAACGGGTGTGAATACTTTCCAGACGCCGACATTGTAGAATAGCGGCGGAGACACGCTCGGAGGGGCCTGGGCTAGAGGCTCCGTTCCGAGTTAGAATAGGGGGGGGGCTTAGGGCATCCTTTATATATGAAGATTCTAGAAGAATTTAGTGCTAAATACACTGCTAGCCCCGGCACCTCGCAACTCTTGTTATTGGTCTTGTATCGTCTCATCCTGAGTTTCATGTAATTTTTGTGTTTCTACTGAGAGTTCAACACCCAATTTGTAGTCCATCTGTTTCAAGGAATCGAGAGAAGCGTAGCATTTGACATTTATGTGCTGTCAAAATTTGAACAAAATTATTCACTCACAGAATTAGAAGGACGGAATATACTCCAGGGCTTCACCAAACTCCATTCCTTTTTGTATGGTAAACACGCCATAATACATGCTGATCGCTGTGAACTCCAGTTTCTAAGGACTATTAAGCAGACTCATGGGCGCTTAACAGGTTGAGCCTGGTATTTGTGGGAAATTTCTTTCAATTTTGCTTATGTTCCTGGTGTTCAAAACGTTATTACCAACGTTTTGTCAAGTGCATCTGCTGGATTAATCAAAGAACGTGAAGTGGATTGCAGTGGAAACAATTTTAGCCTGTATTATATTCAGAAGGAAAAATTTGAATTCTCTTCATCCCTAGTGACATTGCCAAGGCGAAGTATAAACAACACATCAAGAATGAGGTGAAAGAAGAGTGGCATGAAGAAAGAAATATTGCATTGAGACAATATTACTTGATACTAAACAATATTACACTCAGTTGCTGAAATCCTGACAGTTCTCTTTGGGTTATGTGTATACCCAATGATTTGACCAATAAACTCATTTGTTATATGCTTCTTAGCTATGATTATTTTGGTTCTATAAAATGCACCAATAAATTATGTGAGGCATTTTACTTCAGCAGCATGGATAACAGAATTCTCCATATTTTTTGAAGTGCAAACGTTGTCAGAAAGCAAAACCGCTACCATTTCGTATACCACTCCATTATTTGTATCAGTCCACTTAAAATAAAACAATAAGCATTTATTTATCTTTTCGGCCACATTACAAAATTAGACTATTCTTTTTCTTTTGGTTTTGTGTCAGTTTAAATCAATTTCTGAAGACTTTGTTAAAAATTTCTTAAAGGAAATTGGCACATTGATACTGTTATTTCAGACAGCATACAGCAGTTCCATTCATGCCACTGGTTTTGCGCTTTGCAAAACAAGAGGGGAAAACCAATTTTTATCTCTTTTTACCATCTCACTTCAAATTGGTCAGATCATGTGATGAATCAGGAAAACTTTGTAGATTATATTGTTATTAGATACATAATACTTAATAAAATTTGCATATTCTTCAGGATTCCACATTTTGTCTCTAATTCCAGTACTAAAAAATTAGCAGCGACCAGACTGTGTAAAGGAATTAGTACCATTGTTAAGTCAGCAACGGCTACATCGTCATAAGATACTCGACTTGGGACTCTCTGATATTAAGAATACTCTTGAGAAATGAGAAAACTTCCACGTCAGGAAGAACCAGTTCCCAAAGAACTTGAATACGGAATTACTAAAGAACGACTAGGTACGCTTGAAGTTGTCTAAGGCTGTAGATACAGCAATTACAAGTAGCCCAGTGGACAGTAAAGATGAAGAAGAATGGACATATCTAAAAACGGCTATCACAGAAGTTGCAAAGAAAAACACAAAGAAGGTAACTGCAAAGAAGCCATGGGTAACAGAAGAAATACTTCCGTTGATCACTGGTAGGAGAAAGTACAAAAGTGTTCAGGGAAATTCAGGAATACAGAGATACAAGTTGCTGCGGAATGAAATAAATAGGAAGTAAAGGGAATCTAAGAGGAAATGGCTACATGAAAAATGTGAGGAACATGAAAAAGAAGTGATTGTCGAATGGACTGACTCAGCAGTAGTAACATTAAGAGCGCAACAGGAATACCCCTATAAAATGCAAAGGAGGAAGCTGACAGGCGGAAAGAGTATTCTCATGACCTCTATGACGGGGAGGATTTGTGTGGAGGATACAAGAAGAAACATGAGTCGATTCAGAATAGATATTGGATCCAATTTTATAATCAGAATTTAAATGAGCGTTTGAAGACTTAAAATTAAATGAGGCCTGAAGGATAGATAACATACCATCACAATTTCTGAAATCATTCAGGGAAGTGGCAATATTAGTCTATTGAATGTATAATTCTGGTGACATACCATCTGACTTTCGGAAAAACATCATCTACAAAATTCCGCAGACTACAAGAGCTGACAGGTGCGAGAATTACCTCATAATAAACTTAACAGCTCAAGCATGCAAATTGCTGACAAGAGTTAGAAGAATAGAAAAGAAAAATGAGGATGCGTTAAATGACGATTAGTTTGGCTCTAGTAAAGGTAAAGGTACGTGACAGGAAATTCTGACATTGTGGTTGATATTATACTGAAGAGAAAAAAAGACGTTGTCACAGGATTTGTCGACCAGGAAAAAGGATTCGACAATGTAAAATGGTGCAAGATGTTCTAAAGTCCGAGAAAAATAGGTGTTAGCTTTATGGAAAGATGCATGTTATAGAATATGTACAAGAGCCAAGAGAGATTAGTAAGAGTGGACTGCCAAGAACGAAGTGCTCAGGTTAAAAAGGGTGTAAGACAGGGATGTAGTCTTTCGGCCCTGCTGTTCAGTCTGTACATCGAAGAAGCATTTATGGAAATATAAGAAAGGTTCAAGAGTGTAATTAAAATTCAAGGTGAAAGGATATTAATAATACGACTCGCTGATGACATTGCTATCCTGAGTGAAAGTGTAGAAGAATTACATGTTCAGCGCTTCAATGAGTACAGTATATGGATTGACAGTAAATCGAAGAAAGACTAAAGTAATGAGAAGCAACAAAAGTGATAACAGTGAGAAACTTAACATCAGGACTGATTGTCACAAAGTAGATGAAGTTAAGAAATTCTACTACCTATGTAGCAAAATAGCCTATGAAGGACGAGGCAATGAGGACATAAAAAGCAGAGTAACACTGGCAAAAAGGACGTTCCTGGCCAAGAGATGTCTACTAGTATCAAAGCTGAGTCTTATTTTGAGAAAGAAATTTATGACTAGCGGTTCTAGGCACTTCAGTCTGGAACCGCGCGACCGCTATGGTCGCAGGTTCGAATCCTGCCTCGGGCATGGATGTGTTTGATGTCCTTAGGTTAGTTAGGTTTAAGTAGTTCTAAGTTCTAGGGGGCTGATGACCTCAGATGTTGAGTCCCATAGTGCTCAGAGCCATTTGAACCATTTTTTTTTAATTTCTGAGAATGTAAGTTTGGAGCACAGCATTGTATGGTAGTGAAACATGGACTGTCGGGAAACTGGAACAGAAGAGAATCGAAGCACTTGAGATGTGGTGTCACAGAAGAACGTTGAAAATTAGTTGCTCTTATAAAGTAAGGAATGTGTAGGTTCTGCGCAGAATCGGAGAGGAAAGGAATATGTGGAAAACAATCACAAGTAGAAGGGACAGGGCTATGAGACATCTGTTAAGACATGAGGGAATGACATCCATGGTACTATCCGGAGCTGTAGCGGGCAAAAACTGTAGAGGAATACAGAGATTGGAAAACATCCAGCAATTAATTGAAGACGTAGGTTGCAAGGTCTACTCTGAGATGAAGAGTTGGCACAGGAGGCGGGCCGCATCAAACCAGTAAGATGACTGATGACTTACGAGAAAAAAGTGTAGGAATAGGACATGTGGCTTGTAACTGATGATGTGTCGTCATGGTCTCTCCATTGGCATAGAGTCCCAGACTGCTCTCCCATTCGGGTCTCCGGGAGGGAACTGCTAGAGGGGAAGGTGTCCATGAAAGGAAGCTGGAATAACCAAAAAGCGATAACATTCTATGAATTGGAGCATGGAATGTCAAACGTTTGAACGTAGTAGGAAAGCTAGTAAATGTGAAAAGTGAAATTCATTCTAGGTAAAGTGGGAAGTCGGTGTCAGTGAAGTGAAACAGAAAGAAGATGAGCATTTTAGGCCAGATGAACGAAGGATAACATCAACTGCTGCAGCAAATGGAATAATGGGAGTAGAATTAATTAAGAATAGGAGATTAGGACAGAGAGGGAGCTATTGTGAACATTTCAGTACCAGGATTTTTCCGTTAAAAACCTACGATATCTCTACGTGTCTTGAACTGGTTTTTTGCTCTTAACTTTTTGTGCACGTTCATGAAGTTCTTCCTATTACGATGATAACAGTTTCGAAACTTTTCTCTGTAGATTCTTTCCGCATTCTGGGCAGTGCATTCTGCATTAAATGCATGTCTCTAAGTTCCTACAAAAAGTAGTGCCAAACCATCGACAACTAATGCTAAATTGCGAACAGTGGTAAGCAGCATCATGGGGACATAAAAAATATGACTGTTCTTTGTTGTCTTTGTTTTCATGGAAGCGCTACCGGTCTGAATGGCGTCTGACAGCAACTACGCACAATTATAGTTAATAGACGTGCAGGCTTCCCATTGTTACAACATACATCCACTGGCAAGTATAGGTGGTGGACAGAAACTGCACTAATGTTCATTAGAACTGCTGTAACGAAAGGCAAGAACTGGAACAATTCCAAATTACGGGGGAAATGTATAATAAAAACGAGTCGATAAAGATCGCAGAAAGGTCAGAGGCGCTCTCATTTAACGGGCTGGAAAGGTCAGCGTTAAGCCAAGCTCAACCAGCATAGATTCGTTACACGGGAACATGTAACCGAGCTCCATTACATCTTTTGGGAATCAAATGATGCACATTTTAAAAAATACATCACCACGAAACCGGCAGAAGTTGCTGTAACGTGTACTTATTTACCAACAATCATCCTGCTCATGCAACTACCTTCATACCCCAGATACAAGTGCATCGGATTAAAGGAAGATTCCTTGTCGTCAGAGAACCACCCATTGGTCTGATGTATTGATGTTTGCGACTTAAAGATGGCTGCCTGAGCGAAACTGAATGCTGGTAAATAGATGCCAATTGCTGGTTTAATGATATTGTTGTTTAAATTCACAGAAAATGTGGAGCACTGTTTGAAAACTATATTTTGACGTGATATTTTATTTACTTACATCATTTTATTATTTATTTATCAAATGCAGAATAAAGAACAACGATATAATGAGATCAGAGCTTGGTAGTGATGTCAGTACGAAACAGTGGGGATACGAGGGCAATGGGCCCGTTGTTTGCCTAAGTGAACAATGTGGCCACTTGGCCTACTGCCTTCATGTAAACAAACCGGTGTAATTTATGACCCCAATACAAACAATCTGCTCATTAGTGCTCTTAATTATGTTTACACAAGTCTAACTAATTACCAAATGCTAATAGCCTCATTTTGGCGACCATAATTATGACCCAAAATGGCTGCCACTTGTGTTTATGTAAGTATAATCTTTATTACCGTGGTTTATAATTAAAATGGTCACTTCCCTTCCCCCATTTCCTTAGACCAATAGTGTGGGCTGAATTAATATAATTAATAACCCTAAAATGATGTCAGATGCTTTTACACGATGGAGGATGTAAGATGTTGTTGTTGTTGTTGTGGTCTTCAGTCCTGAGACTGGTTTGATGCAGCTCTCCATGCTACTCTATCCTGTGCAAGCTTCTTCATCTCCCAGTACCTACTGCAACCTACATCCTTCTGAATCTGCTTAGTGTATTGATCTCTTGGTCTCCCTCTACGATTTTTACCCTCCACGCTGCCCTCCAATGCTAAATTTGTGATCCCTTGATGCCTCAATACATGTCCTACCAACCGATCCCTTCTTCTAGTCAAGTTGTGCCACAAACTTCTCTTCTCCCCAATCCTATTCAATACCTCCTCATTAGTTACGTGATCTACCCACCTTATCTTCAGCATTCTTCTGTAGCACCACATTTCGAAAGCTTCTATTCTCTTCTTGTCCACACTAGTTATCGTCCATGTTTCACTTCCATACATGGCTACACTCCATACAAATACTTTCAGAAACGACTTCCTGACACTTAAATCTATACTCGATGTTAACAAATTTCTCTTCTTCAGAAACGCTTTCCTTGCCATTGCCAGTCTACATTTTATATCCTCTCTACTTCGACCATCATCAGTTATTTTACTCCCCAAATAGCAAAACTCCTTTACTACTTTAAGTGTCTCATTTCCTAATCTAATCCCCTCAGCATCACCCGATTTAATTTGACTACATTCCATTATCCTCGTTTTGCTTTTGTTGATGTTCATCTTATATCCTCCTTTCAAGACACTGTCCATTCCGTACAACTGCTCTTCCAAGTCCTTTGCTGTCTCTGACAGAATTACAATGTCATCGGCGAACCTCAAAGTTTTTACTTCTTCTCCATGAATTTTAATACCTACTCCGAATTTTTCTTTTGTTTCCTTTACTGCTTGCTCAATATACAGATTGAATAACATCGGGGAGAGGCTACAACCCTGTCTCACTCCTTTCCCAACCACTGCTTCCCTTTCATGCCCCTCGACTCTTATAACTGCCATCTGGTTTCTGTACAAATTGTAAATAGCCTTTCGCTCCCTGTATTTTACCCCTGCCACTTTCAGAATTTGAAAGAGAGTATTCCAGTTAACGTTGTCAAAAGCTTTCTCTAAGTCTACAAATGCTAGAAACGTAGGTTTGCCTTTTCTTAATCTTTCTTCTAAGATAAGTCGTAAGGTTAGTATTGCCTCACGTGTTCCAACATTTCTACGGAATCCAAACTGATCTTCCCCGAGGTCCGCTTCTACCAGTTTTTCCATTCGTCTGTAAAGAATTCGCGTTAGTATTTTGCAGCTGTGACTTATTAAACTGACAGTTCGGTAATTTTCACATCTGTCAACACCTGATTTCTTTGGGATTGGAATTATTATATTCTTCTTGAAGTCTGTGGGTATTTCGCCTGTTTCATACATCTTGCTCACCAGATGGTAGAGTTTTGTCATGACTGGTTCTCCCAAGGCCATCAGTAGTTCTAATGGAATGTTGTCTACTCCTGGGGCCTTGTTTCGACTCAGGTCTTTCAGTGCTCTGTCAAACTCTTCACGCAGTATCTTATCTCCCATTTCATTTTCATCTACATCCTCTTCCATTTCCATAATATTGTCCTCAAGTACATCGCCCTTGTATAAACCCTCTATATAGTCCTTCCACCTTTCTGCCTTCCCTTCTTTGCTTAGAACTGGGTTGCCATCTGAGCTCTTGATATTCATGCAAGTGGTTCTCCTTTCTCCAAAGGTCTCTCTAATTTTCCTGTAAGCAGTATCTATCTTACCCCTAGTGAGACAAGCCTCTACATCCTTACATTTGTCCTCTAGCCATCCCTGCTTAGCCATTTTGCACTTTCTGTCGATCTCATTTTTGAGACGTTTGTATTCCCTTTTACCTGCTTCATTTACTGCATTTTTATATTTTCTCCTTTCATCAATTAAATTCAATATTTCTTCTGTTACCCAAGGATTTCTATTAGCCCTCGTCTTTTTACCTACTTGATCCTCTGCTGCCTTCACTACTTCATCCCTCAGAGCTACCCATTCTTCTTCTACTGTATTTCTTTCCCCCATTCCTGTCAATTGTTCCCTTATGCTCTCCCTGAAACTCTCTACAACCTTTGGTTCTTTCAGTTTATCTAGGTCCCATCTCCTTAATTTCCCACCTTTTTGCAGTTTCTTCAGTTTCAATCTGCAGTTCATAACCAATAGATTGTGGTCAGAATCCACATCTGCCCCTGGAAATGTCTTACAATTTAAAACCTGGTTCCTAAATCTCTGTCTTACCATTATATAATCTATCTGATACCTATTAGTATCTCCAGGATTCTTCCAGGTATACAACCTTCTTTTATGATTCTTGAACCAAGTGTTAGCTATGATTAAGTTATGCTCTGTGCAAAATTCTACAAGGCGGCTTCCTCTTTCATTTCTTCCCCCCAATCCATATTCACCTACTATGTTCCCTTCTCTCCCTTTTCCTACTGACGAATTCCAGTCACCCATGACTATTAAATTTTCGTCTCCCTTCACTATCTGAATAATTTCTTTTATCTCGTCATACATTTCATCAATTTCTTCATCATCTGCAGAGCTAGTTGGCATGTAAACTTGTACTACTGTAGTAGGCATGGGCTTTGTGTCTATCTTGGCCACAATAATGCGTTCACTATGCTGTTTGTAGTAGCTAACCCGCACTCCTATTTTTTTATTCATTATTAAACCTACTCCTGCATTACCCCTATTTGATTTTGTATTTATAACCCTGTAATCACCTGACCAAAAGTCTTGTTCCTCCTGCCACCGAACTTCACTAATTCCCACTATATCTAACTTTAACATATCCATTTCCCTTTTTAAATTTTCTAACCTACCTGCCCGATTAAGGGATCTGACATTCCACGCTCCGATCCGTAGAATGCCAGTTTTCTTTCTCCTGATAACGACGTCCTCTTGAGTAGTCCCCGCCCGGAGATCCGAATGGGGGACTATTTTACCTCCGGAATATTTTACCCAAGAGGACGCCATCATCATTTAATCATACAGTAAAGCTGCATGTCCTCGGGAAAAATTACGGCTGTAGTTTCCCCTTGCTTTCAGCCGTTCGCAGTACCAGCACAGCAAGGCCGTTATGGTTAATGTTACAAGGCCAGATCAGTCAATCATCCAGACTGTTGCCCCTGCAACTACTGAAAAGGCTGCTGCCCCTCTTCAGGAACCACATGTTTGTCTGGCCTCTCAACAGATACCCCTCCGTTGTGGTTGCACCTACGGTACGGCCATCTGTATCGCTGAGGCACGCAAGCCTCCCCACCAACGGCAAGGTCCATGGTTCATGGGGGAAGGGATGTAAGATATTCAATAGATATTTGAAAATGGTTTTTCCAATTTGCAGCATAGTATCACACACAGTGGCATTTTCTGCAGGCATTCTAATGTATGACAACCTTCCATTGCTATTCACAGATTTGTAGTAACTTGTTACTGTTTACAGTTCCGTGGTAACTTATTACAATTTTTCCAATTTTCTCCCAGTATTCTAAATACCAACATTTAACTACTTTTCATGTAGACACATGTAAATAAGAGACTTTATTTTTTTTTAAATTAGCACAGATCATCATGTAAAGAAATACGCTAATATCCCACTAATTTAATGTTTAACAGTTAGTTACATGCCAAGTCAACGTTTCACTATAAGCAGCTCGTCTTTGTATATCCACTGGGTTAAAAACAATGGCTGACAGTATGATGTCACTGTAAGGATCCTTTGGTGGTGTAATGCTATAAAATTAGAGTGGTCTTGAAAATATGATAGGAAATTCAAGAAAAATCCAAGTAGAAATTTTATAATGACAAGTATGTACGTTAAAAAACACATACAGTCCCACCACCAATTGGGATAGAATTGTAATGGTAGTGGTACGCATTTTAATGTCCATCTGCATGTTTACTAGAATATTATTAGAAATTTGAACTAAATTGGTGAAGGACATTCCTAAGCTTCTGCTAACTACTTTTCACCTATGTGTGTTAGAAATATTTTGTTGATTGTATTTATTTGGAACACTTTTTTGTACACTGCGATGTTAATTAGAATATCATGTGAAAATCTGAAGTGAATCGGTGAAGAACAGAGTTTTCCTAACAGGGTATCATTTTGATACATTACATATATACTATATAAATTAAAAACATGTAGCCTATGCCCATCGAATGTTACTTAGAGTATTGTGTAAAAATTGGAAATCAATTGCAATTTTTATTTATTTATTTTTTTGTGAGTCATCAGTCTTCTGACTGGTTTGATGCGGCCTGCCACGAAGTCTTCTAATGTGCCAAACTTATCATCTCAGAGTAACACTTGTGACCTACTTCCTCAGTTATTTGCGGGATGTTTTCCAACCTCAGCCTTCTTCTACAGTTTTCTGCCTTCTACAGCTCCCTTTAGTACCGTGGAACACATTCCCTGATGTCCAACAGGTGTCGTATTATCATCTCCCTTCTTCTTGTCAGTGCTTTCCACATATTCTTTTCCTCTCCGATGCTGCACAGAACCTCCTCATTCCTCACCTTATCTGTCCACCTAATTTCCAACATTCGTCCTTAACACCACATCTCAAATACTTCGTTTCTCTTCTGTTCTGGTATTCTCACAATCCATATTTCACTATCATATATGCTCTGCACCAAACTTACATTCTCAGAAACTTCTTCGTCAAATTAAGGCGTATGTTTGATACTAGCAGACTCGTCTTGGCCAGGAACGCCTTTTTTCCAGTCTTACTCTACGTTTTATGTCGTCATTGCTCCATCCGCCATAGATTTTTTTTTGCCTAGGTAGTAGAATTTCTTAACTTCATCTACTTCGTGACCATCAATCCTGATGATAAGTTTCTCATTGTCATCATTACTGCTACTTCTCACTACTTTCGTCTTTCTTCGATCCATGTTCTGCACTCATTAGACTAGAGGCGGGCAAACGTTGCACGCGGCTCGTGAGCGCACAGCGCTGCACGTGTGCTGCTCGCGTGCAATCGTCGACTGGGGCAGCGGCGACAGCAGGCAGGTTGCGGCAGTGTAGTGCCAGGCTAAGCTGCGGACGTTGATGCGTAGCGATCACTACGTAGTGAACGTTGTATTTCAAGAACCGGAAAATGCAGAGTGAAACAAGGAAACGGAGAAGTGGAGATTTGCTATCTTTTAAAAAGTAATGGAAGAATCATTTTTTCTCTGTGCAAAAACGTGAAAATTCGAAATGTTTAATATGTGGCAGTATTCTCGCTGGTCAGCGGAAGTTTAGTATTGAAGGCCATTACAACAAATTTCACAAGGACGAGTACAATTCATTGTCGGATTCTGAGCGGATGGGGAAATTGACTGAGCTTAAGAAGAGCGATCTGACGATACTAGATGAATCTGTCATAGTTGCTGTGGTCACGAGAGATCTGCGACTTTCTTTCGTCATGTCTCTCATCTAACTGATTTAACATTTTATGGAGCACTGTTTTCAATTTTTCAGGACGACAACAATAATAGCCCAGCGGTACGTGCAAGTTATAAGATTGCGCTTAATATAGCGAGAGCTGGAAAACCATTTGCTGAATTAGTAAGTGTCGGTTAACAGCAAACATGAGTGATGAAAATTTAAGTAACTGTTTGTGTTTGTCTGTATGTAGAAATTTTGTTCCACTCCACCTATGATGATTAAATAAATCTTATCGTAGGTAATAGGTACTCTTTCAAACCACGATATCTTTCAAGCACTCCTAATCTTATTCATTGATGCAATAAAGCAAGCTAGGAAACAAAACGCATTGGAGAGGAAGGAGCGGACAGAAGGTATGGTGGTGAGGGGAGATAAGCCGGTGGCCAACTTGCCCCTGTGTGCACGCAGAACACCTGTTAACTGCACGCGTGCAAGTGCACCGCACACGTGCAGGATTCCTGCCCGCCCCTGCATTAGACCATTCCATTCAGCAGATCATGCGCTTCTTCTTCAATTTCACTCGGGATAGGAATGTCATCAGCGAATCGTATCACTGATATCCTTTCACCTTGAATTTTGATCGCACTTTTGAACGGTTCTTTTATTTCCATCATTTCTTCTTCGATGTACAGATTTAAGAGTAGGGGCGAAAGATTGCATCCCTGTCTTACAACGTTTTTGATCTGAGCACTTCGTTCTTGGTCGTGCTCTCTTAGTATTCTCTCTTGCCTCTTGTACATATTGTGCACTGAAGAGCCAAAGAAACTACAACACGTGCGTAGTATCGTGTAGGGCCACCGAGAGCACGCAGAAGTGCCGCAACACGACATGCCATGTACTCGATTAATGTCTGAAGTTGTGCTGCAGTGAGCCGACAGTGTGAATCCTACAGGGCTGTCCATAAATCCGCCAAAGTACGTGACGGTGGAGATCTCTTCAGAACAGCACGTTGCAATGCATACCAGATATGCTCAATAATGTTCATGTCTGGGTAGTCTAGTGACCAGCGGAAGTGTTTAAACTCAGAAGAATCTTACCGGAACCGCTTCGTTGCAGTTCTGGACGTGTGGGTGTCGCATTGTCCTGCTGTAATTTCCCAAGTCCGTCGGAATGTGCAATGGACATGAATGGATGCAGATGATCAGACAGGATGCTTACGTACATGTCACCTACAAGAGTCGTATCTAGACCTATCAGGGGTCCCACATCACTCCAACTGCACACGCCCCACACCACTACAGGATTTCCACCAGCTTGAACTTTCCCCTGCTGACATGCAGGGTCCATGGATTCATGAGGTTGTCTCCATATCCGTACACGTACATACGCTCAATACAATGTGAAACGAGACTCGCCCGACCAGGCAACATATTTCCAGTCATCAACAGACCAATGTCGCTGTTGACGGACCCAGGTGAGGTGTAAAGCTTTGTGTCGTGGAGTCGTTACCCGAGTTGGCCTTCGGCTCCAAAAGTCTATAACGATGATGTTTCGTTGAATGGTTCGCATGCTGACACTTGTTGATGGCCCAGCACTGAAATCAGCAGCAATTTGTGAAAGGCTTGCACTTCTGTTACATTGAACGATTCTCTTCAGAAGCTGTTCATCTCATTCTTGCAGGATCTTTTTCTGGCCACAGTAATGTCGGAAATTTGATGTTTTACCGGATTCCTAATATTCACGGAACACTTGTGAAATGGTCGTGCGAGAAAATCTCCACATCATCGCCACGTCAGAGATGCTGTGTCCCATCGCTCGTGCGCCGACTATAAGACCACGTTCAAACTCAAATCTTGATAACCTTACCATTGTAGTAGCAGTAATCGTTCTAACAATTGTGCCAGACATTTGTTGTCTTATATAGGCGTTTACATATCTCTGAATTTGAATACGCATTCTTATACCAGTTTCTTTGGCGCTTCAGTGTATATTACCCGTCTCTCCCTATAGTTGGCCCCTCTAGCGAATATCTTGCACCAATTTACATTGTCGAATGCTTTTCCAGGTCGAAAAATCCTATGAACTTTCCTTCATTTTATTTTTTAACCTTGCTTCCATTATCAGCCGCAACGTCAGTATTGCCTCTCTGTTGACCAAACTGATCGTCATGTAACACAGTCTCAATTTTCTTTTCCACTTTTCTGTACGTTATCCTAGTCAGCAACTTCGACACATGAGCTGTTAACCTGATTGTGCAATAATTCTCGCACTTGTCAGCTCTTGCAGTCTTCGGAACTGTGTGGATGAAATTTTTCAGGAACTCAGATGGTATGTCACCACACTCATGTAATCAACACACCAACGTGAAAAGTCGTTTTTTGCCACTTCCCCAATGATTTTAGAAATTTTACTGGAATGTTGTCCATCCCTTCTGCCTTAAGTCCTCCAAAGCTCTCTTAAGTTCTGACTCTAATATTGGATCCCCTATTTCTTCTAAATCGATCCTTGTTTCTTCTTCTATCACATGAGTAAAATCTTCCTCTTCATAGAGACCTTCAATATACTCTATCCACTTATCCGCTTTCTCCTCTGCATTTATCGGTGGTGTTACCATTGCACTATCAGTGTTACCACGCTTGTTTTTAATTTCACTCAAGGTTGTTTTCACTTTTCTATATGCTGAGTCAGTCCTTCCGAAAATCATTTCTTTTTCGATTACTTCACATTTTTCATGCAGCCATTTCTTCTTAGCTTCCCTGAGGGTCCTTATTTAATTCCTATGTGACTTGTATTTCTGTATTCCTGGATTTGGCTAAACATTATTGTACTTCCTGGCTCCATGATCAACTAAAGTGTTTCTTCTGTTATGCATGATTTCTTCGCACTTACCTTTTTTCTTGTACTGGCGGTGTTCTTAACAACTACAGTGATTGCCTTTTTAGAGGTGCCCATTCATCTTCAGCTGAACTGCCTACTCAGCTATTCCTTATCGCGGCTTCAGCCTCAGAGAGCTTTATGCGTATCTCGTCATTCCTTAGTACTTAAGTGTCCCACTTCTTTTCATATTGATTCTTCCTGACTAATCCCTTAAACTTCATCCTTCTCTTCATCAATACTACATTGTTATCTGAGTCTATATGTGCTCGTGGGTACTATTTACTATCCAGTATCTGATTTCGGAATCTTTGTCTGATCATGACGTAATCTAACAGAAATATTCATGTATCACCTGGCTTTTTCCAAGTATACCGTCTCCTCTTGTTATTGTTGAACAGAGTATTCGTTATTGCTACCTGAAATTTATTGCAGAACTCAATTAGGCTTTCTCCTCCCTCAATCGTTGTCCCAAGGCCATATTCTCCTGAACTTTTTCTTCTACGCCTTCCCCTGCAACTGCATTCTAGTGCTCCACGACTATTAGATTATCATCTCCTTTTACGTACAGTATTATCCCTTCAGTATCCTCATATACTTTCTCTATCTCTTCCGCTTGCGACGTCGGCATGTTTACTTGAACTATGGTTGTCGATGTTGGTTTGTTGTCGATTCTGATAAGAACACTATTATTACTAAATTGTTCACAGTAACACACGATATACCCCACCTCCCTATTCATAGCGAATTCTGCGCCCTTTATGCCATTTTCCGCTGGTGCTGATATTACCCTATACTCAACTGCGCAGAAATCCTTGTCTTCTTTCCGTTTAACTTCACTGACCCCTGCCATGTCTAGATTGAGCCTTTGCATTTCCCCTTTTAGAGTCTCTAGCTTCTCTACCACATTCAAGTTTCTGACATTCCACCACCGACTCGTAGAACGTTATCCTTTCGTTGATTAATCAATCTTTTTCTCCCTGTCATCTCCCCCTCCCAGAGAGTCAAATAGGGGATTATACCGAAATCATTTGCCATTGGAGAGATCACCGTCGCACTTTTTCAATTACAGGCCACATGTCCTGTGGATACAGGGTATGTGTCTTTAATGCAGTGATTTCCATTGACTTCTGCATCCTCAAGCCGTTATCATCACAGATTCTTCCCACCCCAAGGACGAGAGAGTGGCCTGAACCTACGTCCGTCTTGTGCTCTCTCTGACAAGGCCGTTGGCAGAATGAAGGTGACTTCTTATGCCGCATGTCTTCGGCTGCCAATGCTGGTTGTTAATCAAAATTTATGCCGTTGCGCGTTTCAACCCCGGGACCGAGAACGTAATTATTATTTATCAAAGACGCTACCCCTAGACCACTAGTGCATACACCTCAGGGTTTTGGATGCTGTGCTTTGCAATACTGATTTTTACGACTTTTTGGACAGTTTCCCACCCCAAGGGCAAGAGACTGCCCTTGGCCTCTCTTTGGTCCTGCTCCTACTTTGATAAGGCATTTGGCAGAGCGAGGGTGACTTCTCATGTCGGGAGTCTTCGATTACCACCGCTAATGCTTTCCCTTGAAATTTTAAGCTCTGACTGGAGTCTAACCCAGGAACCATGCTGTCAATCAAAGACGCCACCTCTAGACCACGGGTTTCCCTAACAAATCTACAACTATATCTGCATCAACATGATTACTCTGCAATTCACACTTAAGTGACTCGCAGAAGGTTCATCTAACCATCTTAAAACTATTTTTCTACCACTCCACTCTCGTACACTTAGATCCTTTTGTGTGAGCTCTGATATCTCATATTTTATTATGAAGACAGTCCTCCCGATGTAGACGGGCGCCGGCGTAGTATTTTCACGCTCTGAGGAGGACGTTGGTGACTGAATTTTCATGAGCAGTTTCCTTCTTAACGGAAAACGCCTTTGTTTTAACGACTGAAAACCCATTTCACCTATCATACCCTTGGCGCTCTCTCCCCTATTTCGCGATAGTACAAAACGAGCTGCCTTTATTTGAACTTTTCCGATGTCGTTCGTCGACCTTGTCTGTTGCGGATCCGACGCTGCACAGCAGTACGCCATAAGGGGAAATACAAGCGTGGTGCAGACCATCTCTTTAATAGATCTCTTGCATTTTCTCAGTTTTCTGCCAGTAAATCGTAGTCTTTGGTTTTCTTTACCCACAAAATTATCTACGTGATCGTTCCAACACAAGTTATTCGTGGTTGTAATTCCTAAGTATTCAGTTGAACTTACAGTCTTTATATTTGTGTGATTTACCTTATAACCGAAATTTTCGGATTTCTTTTGGAACAGTGTGGAAGACTTTACACTGTTCACATCTCACAGATGCGCAAGCCATTTTTCAACTTGTTTTGATTATCTGATGAATTTATAAGACCTTAAATGACAGCATCATCTAGAAACAGTCTAAAGTGCTACTCAGATTATCTCCTAAATCGTTTATGTTGATCAGGATCTGCAGAGAGCCCATAACACTTCCTTGGGGAACGCCAGAAATTACTTCTGTTTACTCGATGACTTTCCGTCATTTACTGAGTACTGCTATTTCTTTGACAGGGAATCACGAATCCAGCCGCACAACAGAGACGATAGTTCATAGGCATGCAATTTGATTACAAGTCGCTTGTGAGGTACAGTGTCAAAATCCTTCCATAAAATTGTGGAATCAATTTGGCATCTCCTTTCATTAGCACTCTTTACCTGGTGTTGTGTTTCAGAAGGATGACATTTCCTGAATCCATGTGGGCTGTCTATAAATCGTTTTCTTCGAGATGAATCATAATGTTCGAAGAGAGTGTGCGTTCCAAAATCGTACTGCAAATCGACGTTAGCGACATTGGTCTGTAATTCAGAGGATTGCTCCTGTTTCTTTCTTTGGGTATTTGTGTGACTTGTACAACTTTTCAGTCTTTTGGCACGAATCTTTAACGATGGATGCAAAATAAGTATCTATTGTATCAGAACACACTGAGAGAAACCCGACTGATGTACAGTCTGGAGCGGAGGTCTTGTGTTTATTAAGTGATTTAGGTTGCTTTGTTACACTGAGGACATCTACTTCTAAATTACTCACGTTTGCAATAGACGGGCTTGGATAGGTACTATAATGTTTTGTAAGAGCGTCATTTTAGGGCAGCTATAGGACTCTGTGTTAGCCACAGCAGAATGCTGTTTTCTGCTTGGGACGCAGTATTTAAACAGGACCCAATAGAAGCACTCAGTCGCACAGTACTCGGTGTGCTAAGCCGGCCAGCAGGTAATGTCCGCGTTGTGTATCCAGTGTCCAGAACAGTAGGCCCCGTGCTTGGCGCCATGTTAGCGAAATTATCGTACTGAGTGTTGGCGCACTCGGAGATTTCTTGACAGTCTGTAATATACACTGCTGGCCATTAAAATTGCTACACCACGAAGATGACGTGCTACAGACGTGAAATTTAACCGACAGCGGAAGAAGATGCTGTGATATGTAAATGATTAGCTTTTCAGAGCATTCACACAAGGTTGGCGCCGGTGGCGACACCTACAACGTGCTGACATGAGGGAAGTTTCCAACCGATTTCTCATACACACCGAGCGAGGTGGCGCAGTGGTTAGCACACTGGACTCGCATTCGGGAGGACGACGGTTCAATCCCGTCTCCGGCCATCCTGATTTAGGTTTTCCGTGATTTCCCTAAATCGTTTCAGGCAAATGCCGGGATGGTTCCTTTGCAAGGGCACGGCCGATTTCCTTCCCAATCCTTCCCTAACCCGAGCTTGCGCTCCGTCTCTAATGACCTCGTTGTCGACGGGACGTTAAACACTAACCACCACCACCACCATCTCATACACAAACAGCAGTTGATCGGCATTGCCTGGTGAAACGTTGTTGTGATGCCTCGTGTACGGAGGAGAAATGCGTACCATCACGTTTCCGACATTGATAAAGGTCGGATTGTAGCCTATCGCGATTGCGGTTTATCGTATCGCGACATTGCTGCTCGCGTTGGTCGAGATCCAATGACTATTGGCAGAATATGGAATCGGTGGGTTCAGGAGGGTAATACGGAACGCCGTGCTGGATCCCAACGGCCTCGTATCACTAGCAGTCGAGACGACAGGAATCTTATCCGCATGGCTGTAACGGATCGTGCAGCCACGTCTGGATCCCTGAGTCAACAGATGGGGACGTTTGCAAGACAGCAACCATCTGCACGAATAGTTTGACAACGTTTGCAGCAGCATGGACTGTCAACTCGGAGACCATGGCTGCGGTTACCCTTGACGCTGCATCACAGACAGGAGCGGCTGCGATGGTGTACTCAACGACGAACCTGGGTGCACCAATGGCAAAACGTATTTTTTTCGCATGAATCCAGCTTCTGTTTACAGCTTCATGATGGTCGCATCGCATCCGTGTTTGGCGACATCGCGGTGAACGCCCAGTGGAAGCGTCTATTCGTCATAGCCATACTGGCGTATCACCCGGCGTGATGGTATGTGGTGCCATTGGTTACACGTCTCGGTCACCTCTTGACCGCATTGACGGCACTTTGAACAGTGGATGTTACATTTCGGATGTGTTACGACCCGTGGCTCTACCCATCATTCGATCCCTGCGAAACCCTACCTTTCAGCAAGATAATGCACGACCGCATGTTGCAGTTCCTGTACGGGCCTTTCTGGGTACAGAACATGTTCGGCTGCTGCCCTGGCCAGCACATTCTCCAGATCTCTCACCAATTGAAAACGTCTGGTCAATGATGGCCGAGCAACTGGCTCGTCACAATACGCCAGTCACTACTCTTGATGAACTGTGGTATCGTGTTGAGGCTGCAGGGGCAGGTGTACCTGTACACACCATCGAAGCTCTGTTTGACTCAATGCCCAGGCGTATTAAGGCCGTTATTGCAGACAGAGGTGGTTGTTCTGGGTACTGATTTCTCAGGATCTGTGCACCAAAATTGTGTGAAAATGTAATCACATGCCAGTTCTAGTATAATATATTTGTCCAATGAATGACCGTTTATCACCTGCATTTCTTCTTGGTGTAGCAATTGTAATGGCCAGTAGTGTACTATTGTGACGCTTACCTTTCGCAAGATGGTACGTAACTGCGTAATTCAGGAATCCAGAAGATGAGTCGCCATCCTGCAGCCCGCAGCTACCTGTAGAGATGATCAGGCTAGATAACGCTCCAACAACCTTGCTGTGTCACTTCTCATTCCTTGAATTTCTCTCTCTCGCTAATCTGAACGCTATGGACACTGTCTAAATACTAGAAAATATTCAGTTTATAATATTTTTCTCAAAATTAATAATTTGATTAACAAGTGAAAGCTACTGACTAATACACGAACACTCTTCTACCCTAATTTCAGTGACAGATTTTTAATTTCTGAAATACGTGTACGTCTTTGGTCTACAATACATTTTGATTATGCTACTCAGTTTCGTTATTTTTCTCGTGTTATGATTTTGGCATTCCCAGCATTGACCTGGATTAATCAGTGCACCAACTGGCTGCTTGATTCACAGTTGTAAGCAGGATCAAATACGATGCTTCAGACGCTACACGGAAATAAGAAGTTTCCGGAGTGCTATTAAAATTCAGGGTGAAAAAGTATCAATGACAAGATTCATTGATGGTAGTGCTATTTTCAGTAACAGTGAATTGCAGGACCTGTTGAATGGAATGAATACAAACTGAGGGTAAGCCGAAGTAAAACGAAAGTAATGAGGAGTAGCAGAAATGAGATTAGTGATAAACTTGACGTCAAAACTATTGGCCACGAAGTAAATGAGGTATAGGAATTCTTGCACCATGCAATCGAAACAACATATGACGGACGAAACAAGGAAGACTTAAAACAGCAGCCTAGTTTAGGTGACGAGGAAACCCTGGTTGAAAGAAGCCTACTGCACTGGTGTGCACAGCTTCAGGACGAAAGCAACATTCGTATGATTTATCACTGCCAGGTGACTTACTGCGATGAAATTTGGACGGTACAGCATAGTACGGAAGGTAAATCAAAGAAATAGTTATGAGATGAACAGAAATTACACTTTTACGCAAAGACAATAATTACGCTTAAGGCACTGCGTTTGATGACGGTTTTGTTGGAATTTTCAAAAGAGGGACTTGGTTCCTAATAGTGTGATCGCCACGGACGGCAATGCATGCTCTGAAAAGTACTGCCATGTTGGTCGCAAGACTGGTAAAGAGATCTTGTGGCAGTGCGTTCCAATCGTGCCCCAGAGCGACTGACAGCTACTGGCTGTTGGTTGGTGCATGTGGATGTGCTGCAATAAGACTGCAAAACGCATTCCACAAGTTGTCGGTGGGAACTGGCAGGCAGACCGAGTAATTCCCTCGTTCCAAGAGCTCCTCCGTCGGCGTGGTTCGACGAGGCCGCTCACTCTCATCCACAAAAATGAAGACAGGGTCGAATGCGTCCCTGAAAAGACGCACATGTGGAGAGAGTACAGCGTCATAATAATGTTGACTTGCGAGAGTACCGAGTTCAAAGATTTGGAGGTCAGTGCTCCTATGCAACACTATACCTCCTCGCACTATAACACCTGCACCATCAAAACGGTCATGTTCGACAATGCTTGACTTACTCTCATATGGCAAGAGATTGAAACATGCAATGCACTCAGGAATATCATTTTATTCGCGGCTGTAATTTTCAGCAGCTGTAGTATTATTTTTTCAGGATAAATTCAGTCATCAGTTGCAAATATTTTTTTATTGTCTGTAACGGTTTCTCCAAATTAATTTGTCATTCTCTGAAGCTTAGTTTAGCAGAGAGTCAAGCAGATAGGCAATTTCTTCTACATAGAAGAGCAATGCCACGGTATGTTCAGAAATTTACATATTGTATGTGATTATTTTAAACTTCGTTTAACAATTTGCAATAACTCAATCACGTCTACGTATCTGTTGTATATATCAGATACATAGGCGCGATTCATTTGTTGTAAATTGTCTAACGATTTTTAAAATACGTACGGTATGTAAATTTCTGAACACACGCTAACATGATCCTTCTGTTAAGAAGATGGTTGGTTCAAATGGCTCTGAGAACAGTGGGACTTAACTTCTAGGGTCATCAGTCCCCTAGAACTTAGAACTACTTAAACCTAACTAACCTAAGGACAGCACACAAATCCATGCCCGAGGCAGGATTCGAACCTGCGACCGTAGCGGTCGCGCGGTTCCAGACTGCAGCGCCTAGAACCGCTCGGCCACTCAGGCCGCCCTAAGAAGATATCGACTACCTGCTAAACTAAATTTCTGAAGATGACAAATTAATTTGGCGAAACCATTACAGATAGTAAGAAATTTATTTGCATCTGATGACTGAAATTTGTCGTTAAGAAATTGTTGAATGTCATCGTTTTGGTGGTCCAGGAGTTATGGTGTGGGGTGGCATAATTTTGAATGGGCGTACTGACCTCCATATCGTTGAACGCGGTACATACACCAGTCAACGTTATTGTGACACTGTACTCTCTACACCTGTGCCTGTTTTTAGCGGTGCATTCGACCCTGACTCCATTTTTATGGATGAAAATACGCGAACGCATCGATTTGCGTGTGCGCAGAGCAACTTGGAACGAGAGGATTTTGGGCGAATGGACTGGCCTGCACGTTCCTCCAACTTAAATAGCATCGAGCACTTGCGGGATGCGTTGGAAAGTTGTGATCACGCTATGAAGAACCATGACACATCTTTTCGGTTTTGAAAAACCCAACAGAACAGTAGTAAATGGCGGTGCCTTCAGCGTAATTATTGTTTTTGAATAACAGTTTCGTTTCTGTTTGTCTCATTGCGTGTTGTTTTCTGTTACTTTCTGTACAACGCTGTATCGTCCAAATTTCTGCAGTGTACTGTAGTAGTTCATCCTACGTATGATCCACGTTTCTTGGCAGTGACACACTATGCGACTGTTCAAATGGCTCTGAGCACTATGGGACTTAACTGATGAGGTCATCAGTCCTCTAGAACGTAGAACTACGTAAACCTAACTAACCTAAGGACATCACACACATCCATGCCCGAGGCAGGATTCGAACCTGCGACCGTAGCGGTCGCGCGGTTCCAGACTATGCGACTGTTACTTTCATCCTTAACTTGTGCACACCATTGTAGTATCGAACATCGGCCTCAGTATGAGGAAGAAATTTGTTAAAATGTTCAAATGGTTCAAATGGCTCTGAGCACTATGGGACTCAACTGCTGAGGTTATTAGTCCCCTAGAACTTAGAACTAGTTAAACCTAACTAACCTAAGGACATCACAAACATCCATGCCCGAGGCAGGATTCGAACCTGCGACCGTAGCGGTCTTGCGGTTCCAGACTGCAGCGCCTTTAACCGCACGGCCACTTCGGCCGGCTGTTAAAATGTACGTCTGGAGCACATCATTGTTTGTAAGTAAAGTGTGGACTGTGGGAAAACCGGCAAAGATCAAAGTGTTTGAGATGTGGTGCGATACGATGCTGAAAATTAGGTGGACTGACATGATAAGAAATGAGGAGGTTTTCCGCAATTTTGGCGAGGAAGGGAACATACCAAGAATACTGACAAAAAAAGGAGACAGAGTGATATGTCACGTGTCAAGATATCAAGTAATGATAGGGAGCTATAGCATAAAAGCTGTAGGGGAAGAAGGATACTGGAATGCATCCAACGAATAACTGAGGACGTTGGGCGCAAGTGCCACTCTGAGGTGAAGAGGCTGGCACAAGAGAGGAATTCCTGGCAGGCCTCAGAGGACTCACGACCCAGGAAAACGTAATCAAAACTAATGTAAGCTGTGTGGAAACCATACCAGATATGGGAAGCAATAACAACGAAACCTACAAAAAATTACACTTAATTTCTTCAGAAAACAAATGACTCATTCCCGTCCTGATTCATATTAAGATAACGTTCTTACACACAACATCTTTATGTAAGAGGACTACTCTCCGCCTTCACCACTACCTGCTGGAAGATATGAATACCAGTGTTTCAGATGGCGCCTTTGGTCGAGAGGGCTGTAGTATTATGAAACAACGGATATGGCCGACAGCCTCCTACAACCCAAGGGCAGCGAGATGCGAAGTATCTGCATTTAATTTATGTATAAATTAGCTTATGATATATACTTACACGCTTGTATTAATGTTTGTCATATGGCCTAAAGTGTCTCGCAAGGACGAGAAATAAAAGTAATAAAACCGCGACAGTTACTGACTTGTTACACACAGTGAAATAATTGGAACAGTTACGGAAGTAAATAAATCCGTCAACTCCCCATACTCAAATTCAACCAAAGGCATCAAACCTGTGCTTATGGTTTTCAGACATTAGGGTGTAGCGTAGTACCATCCTGCATATGCACTAATATGCATACTCACATGATTTTAGAAATATTCGAAATGCACGGTGTATATTTCTTACGTATTGATATATCTCCACTTTCTTAGAAAGGAAAATTATTTTGTCTGAATGATGTCACATAGTTTCTCGATATTACGGTCATTTATGCCCATGTTTCTTTCGCTGAACGAAAGCGTGACATATTGTTGCCACCTTTGCTAATCACATGCACGAACAAGATACATGAAACCATGCTCATTAATCACTATTGAAAGGGGAACTTGCAAAGAGAATATAAGAGCGTCCTAAAGTTCATATTTTCAAATTCATAAGCACAGGTTTGATGCCTTTGGTTGAATATGAGTATGGGGAGTTGACGGATTTATTTACTTCCGTAACTGTTCCAATTATTTCACTGTGTGTAACAAGTCAGTAACTGCCGCGGTTTTATTACTTTTATTTCTCGTCCTTGCGAGACACTTTAGGCCATATGACAAACATTAATATAAGCGTGTAAGTATATATCATAAGCTAATTTATACATAAATTAAATGCAGATAATTCGCATCTCGCTGCCCTTGGGTTGTAGGAGGCTGTCGGCCATATCCGTTGTTTCATAATACTACAGCCCTCTCGACCAAAGGCGCCATCTGAAACACTGGTATTCATATCTTCCAGCAGGTCGTGGTGAAGGCGGAGAGTAGTTCTCTTACATAAGCATGTTGAAGTTGTCAGCCAAATTACTTTCTGATTCCACTATGTAGGTCGATAGCCAAAACAAAAAGATTTTAATCTAAAAACAAAGATTTTCGTATCACCAGTCTGCTACGAATAGCTGAAGTATTTATATCCTCTTGCGAGACATCTCTTTGATCTTCAGTCATATAACATGACTGAAATGCATAAAGTATTTTGAAGACGTCATAATCGTATTTTCATATTGTAACGCCGCATGAAGGGAAAATATCTTTGTGTAGTACCGTTTTGGGTCGAACGTAACAAATGTGTGAGAGATCCCGCTGCCCAGAAAACTGTAAAATTAACTGCCCATTAGAAGACAAATAATATGTCGGAAAAAATGCTTCGTTGCTGCATTAGTTTATTCAGGTCAAATTTAAATTCATTTCATTAGTTTTTCTCGTCCTGGTTGCGCTGTCGAAGCTATACTGCTATCATTACAAAGGTGATAACAGATACAGAGGATCTAAGGAATAACCGGAATGTTCCTTGTTTTCAAACAATCTTATTCTATTAATGAAACATACAAATGCAGATATACACAAATAGAAACGAATAACATCGATTCAACAAGCGAAAATTAAGTTCATAATCAAAGCCGAATTAAATCTGTACATGCTTCATGAGTACATTCCACAACTTGTCATTTTAAACACACATTAATTGTAATATTGTTCTACACATAAACATATGCTACAAAGTAAAGGTAGTTCTGACTGAATGTGTTACATTCATTACGACCTGTTCTATGAAACTGCTTGATATTAAGACATTTTGGACTGTTTCTTTGGTGGGGCGAGGCATAAGGTAAGTGCATCTAATCAGTCTGTTATAAGGAGCGTTAGTTCAGTGAAGTTGCTTGTTGAGAGTAAGCTGCTTCTCATATATATTCAAAACATGCCACAGAAGTGCGACTGAAAACTCCTTTAATTCCTGCAGAACTATCAGTCTCTTCAATTTTTTTTTATTTCCTTAGAAATAGCAAAGGCCTCTTCGATACTAAAAATTAATTTTCAGTAAATTTCTTGCTTATCAAAATTGAACATATCCAAACTGTCTTATTATGAGCAGTAATTCCAATCTATAATACTTTTTTGTATTACAAATAACACACTTGTATACACATAAAGCATTCCAACTGGAAAGTTATACGGGAAATTTCTAAAACTATTAAACACACATATAAAGCGTCATTATATTCAGTATTAACATAGGAAAAACTACACAATTTAAAATTGTTCACTAAAACGACAGAAAGGATGTGTGAATGCTGCTGCTAGCTGTCTGATTCACTCTTATTCTGTTTCAGTATTCGCACTCGTCAACAACAATACAAAGCCTTTGAATTAGTTATGAAACTTATAGGTAACGGCAAAATCGTATTTGCAAAATACCTATAGCGCTGTCAATGGTATTGGAATATTCAAATTTTAAATTAATGCTGCATCAGAAAGAGTCTCAAAAAGCTTTGCCGCAAAATCACATCGCTATGATGTGTAATGTAAAGGGAATGAACGTAGCTCTTCGCTTCGATATGGGACTTGTGCGTATATAATAGACTGAAAACGGGTTTCCACTTCATAGACTGTCCAAGTGGAGAACTAATAGACAGGAAATGAAAACCACGTTTCGACAACGGAGCTTGAGGAGTAGAGAAGAAACGTGCACATGGCATCTCAGTTTGCCATAGTTTGAAAACTTGCCAAAATACTCGTGCAAGCAGCATTCATGTAGGTTCACAGCCCGCATATGAGCACAGTTGGACCAGCAAATTGCGCGTCGTTGGTGTCAGGGAAGCAACGGCGTCATTTAGCTGCAAAGGATACTCGTCTCGGTCGGAGGGAAAAGCCAGAATTAGAGTATGACGCCGGAAACTAGAAACAAAGTGGTAGATTAGCTAATGGAAAAGTCGTAGAGAATGTTATATTTTGTGCAAAATCATAGTTAAAAAATTTTCTCATCTAATTATGTTTTCTTTCAAATGAACTGAAAGCCCGTAGTCCATGAAACGAAAACACAATATCTCTTGTTTAGCAAAGTCTAGAGGCTTTGGTAGAGACAACTGGTGGTACTAGGAAACTTAGGAAACTATCAAAACTAGTTCATTACCGTCTCAGTTTTAAGGTAGTTCCTCAAACCAACTAGGGTTTCAAAGAAGAACAAACCAAATAAACCTGTCGCTTACGAATCCACCCCATCATATATGCGGTATTCCCATTCCCCAACACACAAAAGGAACTCGACGGCTTCAGCGGCTCGTGGCACAGTTAAGAAATATTAGGATTTTTTTCTGGTTAATTATACATGCTGTCCGATTGTCTCCTTTTGCAAAAAGATTTTTCTCTGTTTTCTTTTTAAATTTAAAATTACAAAAGGAAAATACTTGGATGACGTGAAAAGTATCACGCAGTCCATAGGAAACAGTTAAGACCAAACTATCGTGGGTCTTCTATACACATTTAAAACATCTAGTACAACAATCACGTATTACACTTCGTAACTATTAAATATATGTGGGACCTGCCCTCAGATATATGAGACCTAAATCCATATTGATACATATACGTGCACCCTTGCACACGGTTATACACACACACACACATAGATATATGTTGTATAGGTTATGCATCTAGAACATTAAAACGACTTATCTTTGTCAAAAATACTCTAAACACATCTACACAACAACATTGAATATTTACTTTCGACAACTAGCACCTAGCTATAGCAGTAACATTTTCCACTTTGACATTCATATTATGTTGGTGATCTCAAATGAATTTGCAAGCATTTTACGCTAACTTTACTGTTCAACCATACAGGCGTGAACAACTAACTGTACAGATTTGTCCTTTCAGAAGTACTGGTTTCGGAATCCCTCCGGAAACCACAATGGTAAAAATAAAATCAATAATATAACTTGCACGCATATTATAAGGGGTAAAATTTTCACGCGTGAAACAGAGACTACATACGTTCTTCCTCGATCTAGTCATCTTGTCACACACACACACACACACACACACGTACTCACGCTCCTCACGCAGTAAAGTAGTGACAGTGAACAGTCGTGTCACACTGCTGCCGCCAAATTGTTCCGTACGCGCTACACATTCGGCCTGGCAGGGAGATCTGACCGTTGCGTTCATTGCAGCGGGTGACGCTTACCCTGTTCGCCGAGAGTCGCGTCACCACCAAATTGGCAGCTAAAACGCTAAAAATTATTTTCTCTTACAAATTCGTGTGCAGCTGAACTATTTGCGGGAGGCCTGAAGAATTCGATTTGAGAACTCGCCAGGCCTTCGCAAATGTACATATCACTACCCGTGACATTCAAGTGATTGTGCGATCGAAAAGAATCGCATTCTCTCTGTCTCTCTCTCTCTCTCTCTCTCTCTCTCTCTCTCTCACACACACACACACACACACACACACACACACACACACACACATATATATATATATATATATATATATATATATATATATATATATATATATATATATATATAAACACACACGTACATATTTGTTATTAGAAGCTCTCCGAGAACTGTATTACGACAAAGTTTTCCCTTTAATTACAAAGGTCACAAATGCTGTTACAAAAGCGACACACTGACTCATCTCGGACTCAGTGGCGCTGTAAGTGAGGCGCTGAAGTGTCCTCCAAATATCATTCGCAGAAATGAAGGATATCTGCACCAAACAAGAAGTGAATGCTCTAAAACTAATCGCTTTGGTGTATACAAAATTTTTGGTGAACGTTTCTTTATGTATTTGTAAGCGTTTAATGTTTTATCGCATGTCTTAAGCGGTGATTCTCTTTTTAAAACTTTTTACAACAGTATAAAAACATAAGGCTCACTGGTATACAAGAGCTACAGTTAGAAGCTACACAAATTTTCAAACATATGAGGACATTCTGGTATTAACTAGTGGTTTTGTCAAAAACTAGAAATATTCCTCTTGCGTTAAAAATGAAATAAAAAATACGAACAATCTCACCTGTAGAAATACGTTTCTTAATATCAGTTCTACAGATTTGTATTAAAAAAGTTCTGTACAAAAAGTCATTGGTCATCGTCAGTTTATGTGCTAATTAAAAATTTACATCGAATTGCCGGCCTGTCGGAGGCTGCGTTCTTCGGAAGTGTCCGAGGAACTGGGAGTCGAATTTCCTGCCACACGAGCACCAGGTGATGCCAGCGTCTGCTTAAAGGAGGGAGGGAGGCGGGGAAGGAGGGAGGGAGGAGAGCTGCTCGGCGTCGGCGTCGGGACGGAGGGCGTCAGCGTCGTTGGGGCGTGCGGTCTGCTCCAGAGCGCCACCCCACTGCCTTCGGAGCGGCTCCCTGGGTCAGCCTCTGTCCCCGTTCTGCCTGAAACATCAAACCACGCACTCTATATGCCAACATTTCAGTTCTGTCTTGAACGAACCTTGGGAATATAAACCGAAACAACAAGTAACTGTAACCAGTCACATTTATTATATTTTCGACGATGGTTCCAGAGGGTTATACCACTATAGTTTGATAGAGTTATGCCAAATACGAACCCAAGCATTTGTCGTAAAGAAGATTTTCGGGGAAGTTGGGTCACTGTCTAGCAGCAATAGCGTCAACCCTGGGTTACCAAGGTGAGATACTGTATTTCCCACTCATTTTGCTTTTAAATATTTTTGCTCATAGCAGATCTCAGCACTTTGATACCTGAGATTCCAACTATTCTTTTGACAGACGGTGACTTACCCCGCAGTAGATATACACCCGTATGAAGTGGTTTTTCACTATCAGAATTGCTGGCACTCCAGTGTAGTGTTACTGTAAACACTTTCTACTTCTGTTTATATGAGTCTGTTGTAATAACGAAATAAAACTGTTCTAGTGTTCCAATAACAATAATAATGACAATAATATTCCTAATGATAATAAACTATTCATGATGAAATATAAGCTGGTCAGAATAGAAGTAGGTGAAAGACAGATTATTGAAGAAACTAGGAGGACCCGGGTGAAACTTTTCCCCTTTTAGAGTTTTAAGTAATGACAATATTTGCAATAAGTGTATTCTTCAGAATAAGGGTAGTTGTGGGAATGAAAAGAAAACATCCTTAAAAATGAACCGAACGGGGTGGAATAACAATAATGAATTTATGACACATCCTTCTACATACATTTATAAACGTCCAAAAATGGGTTTAGCATCTGAGATGCATGTCGCG
The DNA here is from genome assembly GCF_023898315.1 of Schistocerca nitens. Lineage (NCBI taxonomy): Eukaryota > Metazoa > Arthropoda > Insecta > Orthoptera > Acrididae > Schistocerca > Schistocerca nitens. Next base: position 583,991,277 of record NC_064618.1, read on the forward strand.
GATTGTAAGATGGGCAGAGATCAGCGAATCTCAGTAGGGCCATATAACTTTTAACTTTAACTCGACAAATATTTTCGGTTACAGAGCGCATGTTAGGCCGTAGTAGCAATATGTAAATCACAATTTAAAGCAGAAATGACAAATATGTTTGCCGTTTCGGAAAGCATATTCGATAAGGAAAGTTAAGTTGTGTGACAGACAGGTATAATGGATTATCTTAGTGGTCACGGATATTATCTTTGAGGATGCTGTATAAAAATTATCCAGTTAATAAGTACTTTATAATTGGTATTTTCAATAAGATAGTAGAAAAGGGAGTCAAATTAGCTTTGTAAAATACAGGTATGAAGCTGGGCATCCATGATGTCCTCTTTCCTATGATATTTAAAAGACTCTTTTATGTTAAAATTTTCCGGAAATATTAAGTTTTAGCGCAGAATCGGCATGGAGTGTCAGAAACTGGTTAAAAACTTTCTAATGATACCTCTTTCATTCTTGCACGATTAATACTCGTTGACAAAGAAGGATGATGACTTGAGATATAATGCATATGATAATCGGTGCAATACCATGGATGAAGAAGAAGATATTTAGGAAAACATGGAGAAATTTTCCTAGTAATTGGAAAGCAAAAATTAATCTTCTCTGAACATATTCAAATAAATGAGAACAGCCTAAGAAATAAGAAAAGAAGTAGGAAGAAACAACATAAAAGAATCGGAAATAACAGAAAGAAAATATTCCTACACACACGTGCTAACGAATTCACTCGAAAAAGTTTTGCCTAATTAATAATACTTGCGATCTGATTACAATAACAATGATGTATATTGCTCTGCAAAATTTCTTATCACGCCTGCAAAAAAGAGTACTTCAGAATCCATCATTAAATTCTCCATTTCTGCTGCCACATTTTCTTTGTGACTAAATAAAAATACGCCACTACCATATCAGGTACAGAGCCTGCTACAAAATCTACACCTGGGTCATTGGGAATGCCTTTGACACTAGTTCTAAGGGACACATTGCGGCACGGAAATACAATATAAACCGCTTATTGTTTGGAGACCAACTTAAGTAGGAATGTCGCAGGCCAAGCTGAACGGAAATGGTATGAGAATCATAAACACTAGTACAACACAGACAAACATATGTACTCTTTCCCTCCATTTCACCTCTACATGCCCCTTCCTCCCTTCTCCATCTCTATAACATGAAGTGAACACAACAACCGGCAGTCATGTTGGCAACACTACACACAACTTAAGTAAACATTATGAGGGTACTTTCTAATACTTTATGTCAACAAACGAGTAATGCTACAATCAAAGTGAAATTAGGATTTAGAAAATCAGTTTCAAAGGCAGAACAGACCTGAAAATATTTTTGCAGACAACACTTCGAGGTGTATGCGGAAATAAGACAAAATGCTGTAAGTAACCATCACATTTAAATACGTTTTGAAACAACCCGTTGTTAGATCTACAAGCAAACAAAAACTCCAATTATATATAATTACAGACTGTTAAAATTCATGGTGAAACCTTCAGCTGTCATTTCTTTTGTACAATTCGCTACTAGTTTTGGTCAATGACCTTTATCAAACGTAGCTGGCATAAACTGACATAAACGGCAGAAAAGTAATCGTACAAAATAAATGAGAGTTGAAAGTTTCACGATGAATTTTAAGATTTATTTGGCAGCTGAATATCCTTACCTGCAAACATACATAATTACAGAACTTTGACGAAGTTTTAAGTGAAGAAAACAAAATATGCATGCCAAACCATATATGCCGTTTTGAAAAGCAATTGCAAAGATAGATTTAAAGTATCTTTAGTAACTATAAAAGAGCTTAGTCGTTTTACTATTCCAGTCGTGATCTGCTATTCTGCTCTAACAAATGACAAGAAATAATGATGATTCTAGATCGCCATTACGCGGTTACGAAAACCCGTCAGCATTCATTATGTGAAATCAGTCTACGTACAGTACATGTGAAAATAAATTAAATATATTTGTAATAAGTCAAAATTATTATTTTGTATTGTTAGCCTTCTTACTCTTTACACAATATACAGAGGTATACTAAATACGGTGCTCAAGATAGGGGCAACTGAACCGATCATGATTCTCTATGCACTGGTAATGTAAGTTCGAAAACGCGTCATTGCAGGACTGCCGCCATAAGTAGCAGTGATTGCAGCAACGGTCTCGTAGGGGTGTGAGGCTTCATTCTAATTTGTCCCAATGTATAAAAGCTTTACAATTATTTCCCGAGTTACTTATATTCGGCAAGTTTAATTTGTTACTTCATTATTTAATTAATAATACCAGAGGGTAGACGTACAAGAATGGACTTTACTGTGATAACAGATCGGTAAATGGAATCTACAGCAGTGACACAAAAGAAAACAAACTAATTGTAAAACACTCTTATGTTCTATATATACGGTGTCTGTTGTTTTGGACGTGTGCGAAAGAATGGAGACCATTTTGATCCTCCAGCCACTATGCATCAAGACACAAAGGAATTAAAGACGTTAGCTGCCAGCTGGCATTCATTTATATCAACGGGAAAGTTGAAAATTTGTGTCGGAGCAGGACTGGAATTCTGGTCTTTTGCCTACTAGGCAGATGCGCTGAGCACTGCGGCATCCGGACACAGTGGTCACTGCAACGGCACGGACTGCCCCGACGTGCTTCACGTCACGCCCAAATTCTCAGCTTGCACCACACACGCTACTAATGTAGTGCCGCTGCTCATTAGCCTCGTGGCATCTCGCCTATTCCCGTAACAATTCTATCTTGATGTGCATATGCGCTGAAGGGATCATTTGGTGTCTGTTCTTTTGGACACGTCCGCAAGGATACACACCACATGCACGAGTATAATTAAGGCGATGACAGCCAATCATATATGTGGTGTGTGTTAGTCTGGACATGTCCGAAAGAACGAACACCATATATATGATGAAAACGATCATGGCCAATGATCCCTTGAGTGCAGACGCGCACCAAGCTGGAACTCTCAAGGGAAGCGGTGAGATGCCACGAGTAATAAGGTTAATGAGCAGGGCACTACACCAGTAGTGTGTGGTATCAGTTGAAAATTTGGATCTGATGGGATCCATGCAGTTCCGGTTACCATTGTGGCCGGATACCCTAGCGGTCAGCGCATCCGCCTGGTAAGCAGGAGACCTGGTCCGGCAGAAATTTACAACTTGCCTCATTGTTGTAAATCAATAGCCACTGGCAGCCAATGTCTTTAATTGCTTCGTGTCTTGACTCTTGTTTTCATTTATTGAACCACGGTAATGTTGGCTAAGCTCCGTATCTTTGGATCAAGTTGCTTGAAAACATACAGAAATCGGAAATTTTGTAATCATTTATGCTAAGCCCGTTTCGCATTTCTCCCGATCTTGCGTAATAGTGTTAGATATTCGTCAGTTTTTGTTTCTTGTCAGCGCTATCTTGAATGCTGGGACCGCTTTCTAATTCGTATTCTGTAGCTTCTTGTTTCAATATTATGTACGTAGGGCCTTCAGAAAGTTTGCGACAGATGTCATACCACGCTAAGATCACTGTCCAACAAGAGTGGTGCATTGTGAGAATGAAGCAGGAGAGACCGGTGCACATTGGCCGTAGGGGCACGATGTCCAGTTATAATTATTCCGTTAAACTGCCGTTAAAATACATCACCGACCACGGAGGTTGGTGGCAGTAACGCCGTCGTTTCACCACAAACGCTTCAGTGCAGACAGAACGACGAGCGAACAAGGGCACGCATATCGTTTTCTTGTTACTGAAAGTAAATTTCCCTTGCTCAAGATATTTTATTGGGTATCTTAACAGAACACTATCATTAGGCAAGTTAGTATAACGATTAAAGGCAATAAAGTAAGAATTAGTTTGACTGTATATATGGCGAAAAATGTCTGAATTTTTTTCGTAAACGAAGTAAAGTAAATGCAATATGACAAGAGGTATAAGGGGAATGCCGGCCAACTTGGTCAGACTGCCCTGCTGTGTTTTTGTAAGGAAGTCTTTTATTTTTATTAATTTTTATAGATACAATGTAGTCAAACTCTGGATCACATCCAATGTAACTTTTACCTAATCATATTGTAACAGAAGTAGCTGAGTAGCACCGTTATGTAGTGATTCTATTACTAAATTGTTGCATGGATGGTCGTGAGTTCAAAATTCATCTGAATTGTACAATTTTAATTTCTCTATTCGGTTCGAGTACGTTCTAGAAGTATCCACAAATGTCAATAATCAGTGTACTGGTATGTTCTGTAGCTGTATATTTACTGTATGTGTTCTGGCCGGAGGCAGTTCGCTCCGCGCTCATGTATGTGCCAGTGCTGAATAAACCTTCTTTAAGTGAAGTTAGTGTTCGTCATTCATCTAATCACACTTCTTCAAAAAGATGTTATTCTGGTGGAGGCGCCGGGTATGGGGTTTGTGACAGCGCACGTTATCGACGACACAGTGGCTCCCATCAGGTCACGACAGAACCGCCGTTTACGTGGCGAGAAACCCGAGTTCGAGCCATATTCAACAGATTGCAGTCCATCGGAGACAGAAGAAGAACCGGACGTTACGATGACAGCAACTGTGTGCCACCACATGAGACATCCTTCCGGGTTCTCTGGTTACGATGGCCAAGATCCAAACAAGTGGCTGAAGGTATATGAGTGTATAGCGAAATTTAACAAATGGGATGACACCGTGTGTTTGGCTAACGTATTTTTCTACTTGGAGGACACTACTAAGCAGTGGTATGAGAACAACGAAGAAAAGTTCACGAGCTGGGAAATAATCCAGGTGGAACTGCGCAAGTATTTCTGCAACACACAACGCCAGACGTGCAAGGCTGAATATAAATTAAAGTGCGGGGCACAGCGTACAGGAGAAACTAGAGCATCCTACATTCAAGACGTCTTGGAGCTGCGTAAAATAGTAGATCCTAGAATGAAGGAGGAAGATAAGGTTGCACATCTCATGAAGGGTGTTGCTGAGGACATGTACTCGTATCAAGCCCTACTCCTGAAGGAGGTTTCGACAGCAGACGACGTCATAAAATAGTGCCAGTATATCGAGACAAGGCATCAGAAAAGAATTACACGCAAGAAGTTTGAACGACTTCCAAACGTAGTATCGATGTCTGCGATTGAGGAAGAAACTGAAGAAACTGATTTCACAAGTGTTCTTTGTTAGATAGTGGGGGAGGAAGTTCAGAAGGCACTTGGATTGCACGGCGAGCAAAAATCCGAGAGGCTTCAACAGGTCATAACAGAGGAAGTGGAACAGACATTGAACAAAATCACTGGTCCATCATTTCCTTTTAAAGTGGTGAAAAAGTCGAGACCCAAGCGAAGTTATGTTCCTACAATGCCACTTGAGGAACCTGATTGGCCTCCAAGAAAGACTGGAGGACCCAGGACAACCAACCAGTATGTTTCCACTTCGGACGACCGGGACATGTAGTGCGCTGTTGCCGAGAAAGGCGGCGGATATTTGATGACGCCCGCGCCAGAAGACAGCAGACCGATCTTAGCCGACGCCAACTGGGGGACGGCGTAGATGAACAAGAAGATGAGGGTGCAGGACGACGTAGGCCACCATCGCCGCAAGTTAGCCGCTGGAGAGGACGTTCCCCAAGACGCCGATCAAAGTCTCCACCGCCGTTTAGAAGCTCCAGCAGATCACCTAGCCGGCGCAACCTGGAAGACCAAAGGGTGCGACCTTACTTGGAGGTATGGCCGCCGAAGAGAAAAACTCTCCGCCGTCGATCACTATAAAAATGACAGGAAACTACGCTGATATCCTCATGGATGGCCGACCAGCCCTAGCTCTTGTGGACTATGGAGCATCATATTCAGTATTTCGGAGAAATACCGTCACCAGTTGCAGAAAACCGTATTCGTCGACAGCAAAACATCTCAGCTGAAGGTGGCTAATGGGTAATATGTAAAACCTACAGGAAGATGTACCATTCGTGCGTATATGAGTGGCCATACACAGCCCTTAGAATTTATCGTCTTAAAGAGTGTAGTCATGACATCATTCTCGGATGGGACTTTTTGAAAGCTTCTCAGGCAATTATAGATTGTGGTTGCTCGAATATTATGCTGGACGAGATGAGATACTGTGGATAGGAAGATGCGCATCCGAGTGTGAGGAGACTATGTGTGCTGGATGAAGTGATCATTCCTGCAGTCAGCGCTAGAAAGGTAACTGTCACGTGTCATACCATGCATCAACCCATGCATCTTGCAGCGGAATGTAAAAGAAGCATACCACTGAAGAATAACTTGGTCATCCCAGCCTCTGTCGTCTCGTTTAAGAACGGATTCGGTGAATTGTGGATAGTTAATTGTCGCCGAGAACTGCAGATCCTTCCAAGATGCATGTGCGTAGCAAACGCTGAGCCGTTAATTGAAGAAGAGCTGAGCGTCATAGAAACCTCCCATGCCGAGTCTGTGGGCGAAGTTAGCGCTACCACTACGAGACAAGATTTTCTAGCTCGACTATAACCAGATCTCCCTAAGGAACAACAGAAGAATCTACTTGCCATTCTCAAGAGTTCTCTGAATGCTTCAATCCACAGGTGAAGAGCAAATTAGACGAGTCGACGGTGAAGCACTGGATTAGCACTGGAGACCATCAACCAATAAGCCAGAGAGCATACCTTGTGTCAGGAACGGACGTCGATAATTCGCGACGAGGTAAAGAAAATGATGAAGAATGACATCATTCAGCCTTCGCAGAGCCCATGGTTGTCACCAATGGTCCTCGTCAGGAAGAAGGATGGCAGTTGGCGCTTTTCTGTTGATTACAGGAAGCTTAGTAAGATAACTAAAATGGACGTTTAGCCTCTTCCACGAATTGACGATACACTATATTGAAGGGGGCTAAGTTTTTCTCACCCATGGACATGTACTCGGGGTACTGGCAAATCGAAGTAGAAGAGGCTGATCGTGATAAAACATTCATCATCCCTGAGGGCCTGTATGAGTTTAAGGTAATGCCGTTTGGTTTATTTAATGCACCAGCAACTTTTGAGCGGATGATGAACAATCTTCTAAGGCACCTGAAGTGGACGATGTATCATTGTTATTTAATTGACATTATAGTGTTCTCAGAGACATTTGATGAACATATAAAAAGACTGAGGGCCGCCCTTGTCTCCAACAAGGTGGACTGATACTTAATCCAACAAAGTGTCTCTTTGGAGCAAAAGAAATCAAAATTCTTGGACAACATGTTTCAAACGAAAGTATGCGGCCAGACCCAGGAAAGGTGAGATCTATAACGGAATTTCCTTTTACAAAAATTTTAGCGATGTGAGAACCTTCCTCGGATTATGTTCTTATTAGCGTCGTTTTGTCAAAGACTTTTCTATGAAAGCCAGGCCACTCCAAGGGTTGTTGAAAGCTGATGCTAAATTTATCTGGCGTGGCTCTCATCAAAATTCTTCCGATGTGCTGCGAAAAGCTCTGGCGACTGTCCCCGTACTTGGTCAGTATGATGAGAGAGCACTTACAGAACTACACACAGATTTCGGCGGGTATGGGATCGGTGCTGTTCTGGTGCAAATTTCGGATGGAAAAGAGTAGGTTATAGCCTATGCTTGTAAGACACTCACAAAAGCCGAGAGAAACTACTCAACCACAGAAAGAGAATGTCTTGCTGTGATCTGGTCCATGTGCAAATTTCGACAGTATCTCAGTGGAAGGCCATTCACAGTTGTCGCAGTCCATCATTCACTTCGTTGGTTGACAGGTCTTAAGGATCCAACAGGATGACTCGCCAGATGGACACTACGTTTTCAAGAGTATGACATTACCATAGAGTACAAAAGTGGAAGAAAACACCAAGATGCCGACTGTCTCTCAAGACACCCTGAGCAAGACCATCAAGACTTTGATGAAGATAATGACTGTCTCGCTGCACTCCAGGATCTCTCTGCTGAGCAGAAGAAGGACGCCAAGATATCTCAAATTATGCTTGCCTTAAATCAGTCAGACGATATGAAAGGACAGTTTAAGGTAGTTAATGGATTACTTTGCAATAAAAACTTTGATCCGTTTGGAAAGAGGTGGCTACCAGTGATTCCTAAACACATGCGCTTAGATGTTCTACAGAAATTCCATGGCACACCGAAGGCCGGACATTTAGGATTTATTAAGACACACGATAGAATCCGCAAGAGATTTTTCTGGCCAGGTTTATTTAGGAGTGTCCGTCACTATGTGTCGCCCTGTCGAGAGTGCCAGAGGAGAAGGGCAGTTCCTCAGAAACCACCTGGCCGACTCATGCCACTTCCACCCGTCGAAACGCCTTTCCAGCATGTTGGGATTGACCTTCTCGGACGATTTCCAACCTCTGCTAGTGGCAATAGATGGATTATTGTTTGCACTGATTATCTCACACGCTATGACATTACAAAAGCCGTGGAAACAGCCGAAGCATTCGAAGTAGTCAGATTCATCGTGGAAGACATTGTATTAAAACATGGTGTCCCAAGTTCGTTAATTACGGATCGAGGAAAGTTTTTCAATCGAATCTTGTGACAGAGATAAACCGTCGGTGCAACATTACTCATCACAGGACAACTGCCTACCATCCGCAAACTAACGGGCTTTCTGAACGCCTTTATAAGACCTTGGCCGACATGCTGCCAGTGTTCGTCAATGTTGAGCAGAGCAATTGAGATGAGGTGCTACCTTTGATGACGTTTACCTACAACACCGCCAAATAAGACACCGCAGAATTTACGCCATTTTTCCTGGTGCATTGGGCGTGAGGTGACTACGACGATGGACACTGTGTTTCCGTTACATCCTGATGACGTGGACGACGACTACGTCGGGCAGCTGTTAACCAGAGCTGAGGAAGCTCGGCAGTTAGCTCGACTCCACACGCTGCAGGCTCAAGAAAACGATCGCCGAAGGTATGACGCAAACCACCGCCCTGTGGTCTACCAGGCTGATGACCTAGTCTGGATCCACTTCTGTTCGGAAGGCTGGTCTCTCTGAGAAGCTCCTCAGGCGCTACTTTGGACCTTGTAAGGTTGTAAGACAGTTGTCTGATGTTACTTATGAAGTTGAAGATTTAGACCCCGACACAAGACGACGAAATATCAGAGATACGGTCCACGACCTTCCACTGAAGCTCTGTCAGGATCCTCCCACCCATAGTAAATTCAACGCTAGAGCGACAGGCAACAAGCGGAAAGGTGACGAAGAGCGTAGAGCAAAAGAAATTCTAAGATCACCGCCAGGGCGAGAATCAGTCATCGGGAGTCGGAGTATGCAGGACCGATGACTCGTTCCCGGACTAGGAAGACGTAACACTGAGACGCTGTTCTCTTAAGGAGGGAGCAATGTCACACAGAAAGCTGAGTAGCACAGTGGTGTAGTGGTTATGATACTACAAAATTCCTTAGAGGGTCGTGAGTTCGAAACTCCCTAAAAGTGTACAATTTTAATTTCTATATTCATATACATTCTAGAAGTATCCACAAATGTCAAGAATTAGTTTACTGGAATGTTTTGTAGCTATATATATACTGTATGTGTTCTGGCAGGAGGTAGTTCGCTCCGCACTCTTGTATGTGCAAGTGCTGAATAAATCTTCGTTGAGTGAAGTTAGTGTTCGTCATTCATCGAATTACACCTTCTTCTACGTGTCAATGTTATGTCCTGCATTGATTTAAAAACTCGCAAAATCTATGCGATGTTTAACTGTTTTTCATTCGAAAACCTGTAACTTCTATTCAGAAGATGACGTAAACAGACTGTAATATAAACTGAAAATTATTAATTAAGGGACGTGGGAGGACATATATTTTCAAGTAACGACTCTATGTCTATCTAATGTAGTATTGTCTTTACTCTTCATCTTTTTCCCTTTTTGTTTTTACGATAGTTCTAAACTATAAATAGGAGATGTTTCCGAAGTAGCTGTAAGATCGTCAGTGATAGATGTGAAACGGCATGAAAGAGCAGTCAGGGAAATGAGCTGAGAGGTTTTCCTAGAAAAACTTTACAGAAGTACTAATACCAATTCAAAGATTTAGCACCTTTTAAAACACCAACAAAATCCTCGGACTGATTTGGCTTCGAAAGAAGATTTCATGTGAGACATTTTTTGTTTTGTAGTATTATACTTAATATTTTCGCTGTTTGCATGACAACAGCAAATAAAATCGAAGTAATATCTAAAACTATGTTCGCTAGTAACTTATTGTACTTGAAACATACGTGACGTTTAACTTACTAAAGGTATTGACATATACTTCGGCCTTTCACCAAAAGAAATTCGGCAGTTTGCCTGCACCTATGCAGTTGCCTGCCAACGTAAAGTATCCCAATTTTGAATTGACTTTGAAAATGCAGGACGAGATTGATTTTCGGGATTTCTGCAACAACATACTTTCTCCATTCGAACTGCTCAGGAATCTAATTTGTCATGATGCATTAGCTTCGACAATCATAAAACTACCTCAATGACGTTTTTACAAGACTGAAACTGACCGGTTTCTCGCAGTAGTACAGGTGATGAATGAATTCGATGCAAAATGTGTAAGCGCTGGGCACATCTGCCATGTGTTACAAATGACTCGAAAGGACGTTGTTTTTTAATGATTGTTTGAACTGTGAAGATACGATCAAATGTTCAGACAAAGATGGATAAAATTTTTGACCCCCTTTTTTGTAAACTGTTATTATAACAATGGTAACAGGAATTGTAATTAATGTCGTAAAGCTGTAGGAATTTGTATCAATGTAAACAGTGAGTACTGAAGTCGATATATTTTCAATTAAATAACCGATTTCGTAAGTGATAAAATCATGAAGGCCTAGTTGCCCAACTGCTTGGACAACTTACCCGATGGTGCGGTTCTTTGCCCAAATTGGTTTACTCTATTAAATATTTTTATCCATATTCATACTGGCAGAAGGCTTAATTACTTCCTTACAGACGTGGTAAAATAATGTAAGAATATTTCCACATGAAAATATCAATGTACACATGTAAAATACAAGCAGAGAAATTCAAGAAAACTGTAGGTGAGCCTGCTTCGTTATCCCCCAATGTTCCGGCCTTGTTGCAGGCTCAGTTCTACTACGGTACGCATGACATGTGCATCACAGTCTGCAAATAAAATGGCGCGCAAATGTAAACGTACGCCAACATAGAGTACGATTCTTGTTGGCGAAACGTCTACATTTGACGATGCCCCAGGGACAAGGGTGGTGTTGATAGGGTAGTCTAGACCTTCCACCATGCATTTTCTACTTTTTCGGTAAGCTAAAAGAGTATCTGGGGAGGGAAAGAGATTTTTTAAACGACGCCGACGTGCACAAGCGCTTTTGCAAACACTCCGTGACCAGGGAGCTGATTTATATTGTCTAGGATACGAACGACTGGCTGGATATTCTGACTGTTGTTTACTTGTTTGCAGAGACGTATTGCCCGTGTAGAATAATAGTGTCGCGTATCTGTGTCAGCTTGAAGTGCAGTGTAGCATACAAAAAATGTGACTTGGCCTACCATAAGCATATCTAGCATCCGTTTTGCAGTCCTCTCATACGCATGCACCCTCCTAAACATATAATGACGGAAAAATTCGCAATATCGAAAAATAATTATTCTACTGTAATGAAATTTCGGGTGTGCATTTGTCTAAGAAACATAGGCCTATTTAAGTGATTAACATTGCAAGATCACAGGTTTATGTACTCTTGAGATAAGCCATTGCAGTTGTGAAATGCTGGTACATTAATAAAAGGTGTAACCGCCAGATTGTTGAATGGATGCATGCAGACACGCATGCACTGTGTTTTACGGGGGACGGATATCAGTTTCTGGGATGTAGCCCCATGCCTGTTGCATTTGGTCGGTCAATACAGGGTCAGTTAACGCTGGTTGTGGTTGACGTGGGAGGTGTCATCCGATGATGTCCCATACGTTATCGATTGGAGACAGCAGGGGATCGAGCAGGTGAAGGCAACATGTCGACACTCTGCGAAGTACATTGGCTTGCAACAGCGATATGTGGGCAAGCGTTATCATTTTGGAATACACGAACTAGAAAGCTGTTCACGAATGGCAGCACAACAGGTCCAGTCCCAGATTTGCAGTCAGGATACGTGGGATTACCATAATAGTTCTCCTGCTGCCGTATGAAATCGCACCCGAGATGATAACTCCAGTTGTAGATCCAGTGTGTCTACCACGCAGACAGGTTGGTTACAGGCCCTCAACTGGCCACCTTCTACCCAATTCACGGTCATTACTGGCACCGAGACAGAACCAGCTTTCATCAGTAAATACAACACACCTCCACTCTGCCGTACAGTGATCTCAGGTTTGACCCTTTGGTGATGGTTTGGAGTCAGTGGTATGCACGCTACAGGGTTTGTCTTGTTAGGAGCCGTCCTTGAAGTAACCGATTCATAACAAGTCATTGTTTCACTCTGGTGCCAACCGCTGCTCATATTGCTGCTACAGATGCAGTACGTTGCTCCAGAGACATTGGCCGAACACGATTGTCTTCCTTTCGGTAGTGCCACGTTGCCGTCCGGAGACCGGTCTTCTTGCGACCGTGCATTCTAAAGACCACCGCTTCCTGCAGTCATAACGTGTCTCTGCAATATCGCAGAAGTGGCTTCCAACTTCTCGAAGCCCTATTACATGAACTAGTTCAAATTCAGTGAGGTAATGATAATGGTGTCTGGATCGCCTTAAAGGCATTGTTGGCGAACATCAACTCACCACGTCTAACGTCGCAGTTATTTAACGCTCACGATTCCTACAACTTACATTTAAAGCAAACGTGATTTGGATCATCCTAGTGGCGCTCTAGTACCTCTCTTATGTGACTGCCGCTACTTTTTAATAGACATTAGCTTCCAGATGCAGAAACACGCCTACCAACTGTCGTTTCTGTCGCACAATTCCTTTTGGGTGGTGCGATTTCTTTTCCCGTCGATGTATGCTGTTGTAGAGTAGCATTTGCCTTAATGCCGAAAAAAGAAGCTACGGGATACGGTATGAAAGGAAGATACAGAGTTCATAAAGCAGGCGACGGGAACCTATTATTGGTGAATATAAAACTGTTTTATGCTAACTGAAGGTGGGGATAACCCAAAATATTTTGGCACAACAGTGAACAGTTCAGTTATAGGGTGGTTCTCATCAGAATCGACAGCAAACCATCGCCGACAACTATAGTTTGGGGATACGTGTCGACGTCGCAATCTGAACATGAAGAGACAGAGAACGTATGTGAGGATAATAAACGGGTAGAGCTCCAACAGGGGGGGTGGGGGGGAGGGCGGTTAAAATGCGGTTGTATGGGGAAAAGTAGAAGAAAAGAGAGAATTTGGACTTGTGTTAGGAATGATAGAGGAGAAAGACTAACTGAATTCTGCAATAAATTTCAGCTGGTAATAGAGAATACTCTGTTTAAGAATCACAGAAAGAGGTATACGTGGAAAAGGCCGGGAGATACTGGAAGACTACATAACGGTCAGGCAGAGATTCCGAAATCAGATAGTGGATTATTGTAAGGCTTACTCAGGAGCAGATATAGACTCAGATCACAACTTAGTAGTGATGAAGAGTGAGCTGAAGTTTAAGGTACTAGTCAGGAAGAATCAGTGCGCAATGAAGTGGGATACGGGAAAAGGCATGCTTGAAGTTCTATGAGGCTGAAGCTACGATAAGGAATAGCTCAGTAGCCGTTTCAATTGAAGATGAATGAGCGTCTCTAAAAAGCGCAGTCATAGAAGTTGGAACGAAAACAGTCGGTACCGAAAAGATAAAGGCGGAGAAACCACGGACAAAAGAAGAAATGTTTCGGTTGAGCATGAAAGAAGGAAGTACAATAATGATCAGCGAAATTCAGGAGTACAGAAATACGAGTCACATAGGAATGAACTAAATAGGAAGGGAAGGAGACTAAGCAGAAATGGTTTCATGAAAAATGTGAAAGAATTGAAATAGAAAGGGCTAATTCAGCATATGGGAAAGTCAAAACAACCTTTGTGGAAACTAAAAGCAAGGACCTTAACATTAAGCGCACATTGGAAGTATCACTGTGAAATGCTGAGGAGAGAGCGAATAGGTGGAAATAATACACTTAAGGCCTCTATTAGGGGAGGACTTTTCTGATGACATGATAGAAGAAGAAACAGGAGTCGATATAGAAAAGATATGGGATCCAGTATTAGAACCAGTATTTAAGAGAGCTTTGAAAGACTTCAGATCAAATAAAGCTCAAAGGATAGATAACATTCCATGAAAATTTCAAAAATCATTGGGGGAAGTGGCAACCAAAAGACTATTCACGTTGACGTGTACATTCTCGTAGTATACCAACTGACTTCCGGAAAATCATCGTCCACACATTTATGAATCTCGTAGACGGGTAGAATCTCGTAGTGTACCAGCTGACGTCCGGAAAATCATCATCCACACATTTCTGAAGATTACAGGAGTCGACAAGTGCAGGAATTATAGCACAGTGAGCTTAACAGATGATGCATCCAGATTGCTGACAAGAATAATATACAGAAGAACGGGAAACACAATTGAGGATCAGTTAGGTGACGATCGGTTTGGCTTTAGGAAAGGTAAAGACACCACAGAGGCAATTCTGACATTGTGGTTGATAGTGGAAGCAAGAGTAAAGAAATATCAAGACACGTTGATCGGATTTGTCGACCAGGAAAAAGCGATTCACACTTTGCAATGGGGCAAGATGGCCGAAATTCTAAGAAAAGAGGTGTAAGCGATGGGGAAAGACCGGCAATATATAACATGTAAAACAGCCGACATGAAATAATAAGAGTGGAGGATCAAGATGGAGGTAGTTGGATTCAAAAGGGTGTAAGACAGGGATGTAATCTTTCCTCCCTACTATTCACTCTATACATCGAATAAGGAAAGAAGGAAATAAAAGAAAGGTCCAGGAATGGAATCAAAATTCAAGCTGAAAGGATATCAGGGATAAGATTCGCTAATAACGTTCCTATCCTCAGTGAAACTGATGAAGAGTTACACTATCTCTGAATGGAATGAACGACAATGAGTACAAAATTTGGACTGAGAGTAATTTGAAAAAGTCGGAAGTAATGAGAGGTATCAGAAATGAGAATGGTGAGAAACTAAACATCACGATTGGTGATCTCGAAGGAGATAAAGCTAATAAATTCTGCTACCTAGGCAGCATGATGGACGGAGCAAAGAGGACAAAAAAGGCATTCCTGGCCATCCAGAAAGCACTAGTATCAAATACAGACCTTAAGTTTAGGAAGAAATTCCTGAGAATGTACGTTTTGAGCACAGCATTGTATGGTAGAGAAACATGGACTGTGAGAAAACAGGAAAAAAGAGACTCAAAGAATTTTGAATATTAGGTGGACCAATAAGGTAAGGAATGAAGAGGTACTCCGCAGTATCGACGAGAAAAGTAATATATGGGAAACACTGATAGGAAGAAGGGACACAACAGTAGGACATCAATTAAGACATCAGGGAATATCTTCCATCGTACTAGAGAGTTGTAGATGGCACAGAAGAGTAATTCGTGGCGCGCCGTATCAGACCAGTCAAGAAAACTGGTGACTCATAAAACGTATTAAAAAAAGTATGCTTGTTCGACTTTTTAAGTAACATTTGTTCTCTCAATTCATTTATTCTTACAGGTAGTGCTGGAAAGCTTTTCTTGCGACATGTCTACAAAACCAGTATAACCAAAAGATTTCATGACGCTTCAATGGCAACTGACGCGAGGCAGGTTATGGGCTGAGCTCATCTCTGGCAGAGTCGAGGTAAACAGGAAAGTTGCTGGGAAAGTACATTTAAGATGTGAGTGCGCTTGTGTAGAACAGCTGTTGGTCCCGTGTGAGCGAAGTATTAACGCCACGAGGAAGCCTGTATGCGCCCGGTATCGGTGGGGAAGGTGTTACTAACAAGGGAACCTCCCCATCGCACCTCCCTCTGATTTAGTTATAAGTTGGCACAGTGGATAGGCCTTGAAAAACTGAACACAGATCAATCGAGAAAACAGGAAGAAGTTGTGTGGAACTATGAAAAAATAACCAGACTATAGAAACTGAGTAGTCCATGCGTAAGATAGGCCATATCAAGGCTAGTGTAATTTTAGGACCGCCGAGGGAAGACTTGAACCAAGGACCTCTCGTTTCGCAGCTGCTCACACTAACCACGGGCCCACGGCACTCCTGAACTCGCGATCTCCTTGATGTTGCCTATGTTGCACATGGACTACTCAGTTTGTACATTTTGCTTATTTTTTTCATAGTTCCACACAACTTCTTCCTGTTTTCTCGATTGATCTGTGTTCAGTTTTTCAAGGCCTATCCACTGTGCCAACTTATAACTAAATCTGAAGGGGGTGCGATGGGGAGGTTCCCTTGTAAGCCACAGAGGGTTGAATATTGCCAATGGCTGCAGTCGTTGGAAGCAAGAGCTGTTGGGCATCGAAGCAATTATGGCGTGTGGCTACATGTGTCGGAGTTACCCGAAAGAGTTAGATTTATTATTGTCCTACCGGACATTTTCGGCGAGAACTTTTCTGTTTTCGCCTATGATTAGGAAGTGCTAAATCTTGGTCAATTTTTTTAAATCTGTAACGGGATGTAGTTTTAGAAGTTCTCACTGAAAATGAAGGGGCTGGTCAGCTAGCAAAATATTAAATCTAACTGTTGTACCTTCATCGTATTTGTTCGCATGTGCCTCAAGTAAATTGTATGGCAAGTCGTGCGGCCGTTTTAGGCGCCGCCTTTGTTCAGAGTCAAACAGCGAGTGACTGTGTACTTGCTTTGGTATACTTCACTGGCTTTACACGTGGTTCTACTGTACCTTGTGTCAGGATCTTATTTAAATTTTTTTATGGTCGTTGGTCTTCAGTAAATTGTTTGGTAAGGCATGTGGCTACTCTGAGTGCTTCACTCTGCAGCGTGTTCGGATTTGTATAGCGAGCGGCAGTGTAGTTTTATTTTTCTTGTTTAATACTGGCTCTATACACGTGTGTTGTAGTTGGTTTACTGT
The DNA here is from genome assembly GCF_023898315.1 of Schistocerca nitens. NCBI lineage: Eukaryota > Metazoa > Arthropoda > Insecta > Orthoptera > Acrididae > Schistocerca > Schistocerca nitens. The sequence goes on from NC_064618.1 coordinate 584,008,374, forward strand.
ACGATCAGCAGAAAGCTCACGCCTTATTTTTTGGCTTAAACTCTTGTTAGTGAAGAAGATGAAGCACTGGAAACTGAATGAATCTGTAAACAGCAGGGTCTCACACCAAGGGGAGCACGCACGCGGCAATAGAAGGATACATCCATGCCCGAGGCAGGATTCGAACCTGCGACCTTAGCAGCAGCGCGGTTCCCGACTGAAGCGCCTAGAATCGCTTGGCCACAGCGGACGGCCTCTGTCTGGATACTGGTTCGGTGTTGGGATGCTTACTTTAAACTAGTACTTATATTTCGGTGCTTAAGCGATGGCGTGTTAAGTGTGGGGACGCCTGTTTGCTCCTGATTTGGAACATGGTAGACGTCCGTTACCATATTGCTTCTAACGTGCCTTGAGATTTTCAGTGTGTTTGCATTGATGTGTAGTTCTTGGTTTGCGTTCTTAAGGTTGTTGTTTTATGCACTGTCTTACTACTAGGTATTTATCTTGGTCTTTGAACTACTTTCATGTTTCTTAAGTCCAGGTCTTTGTGGCCGTTCGAAAGACGTTTTACGTGTATAATGAAGGGCGTCCCTTCTAAGCACTTTGGTGAGTGGAAACTCGACCATGAGTTTTGTTACCTCGAGGCATGTCCCGGTCAGATAATTACATTAAAGTTCGTCATACTGAAATTCTTTTCACGCGCTCTGGCGCCAACGCCAAATGTGGGAAGTTGTAGTTTACTCTTACTGATCACTAGTTAAGCTTTCAAATAACTTCCGGGAATTAAGCCAGGTAACACTTTCAGCGACCGCCGATATTTCGGCGGGAGAACACCCCGCCATTTTCAAGGCAAGCTGCAACGGATAGCCGACGTACATGCAAATAGACAGATTGAACGTGCGTTGCGCTATCGACCAACTGTACATCGGGTGATTGATGATAGTTCTGAGTCAACTCCTAAGTCAACTGTCTTTTTGCCTTACGTAGGAAACACGTCCAACAAGATCGGTCGTATTTTACGGAAATACGATGTGAAATGTGTTTTCTGACTTCCATCTAAAATTAGAGCGCTTTTAAGTTCCGTTAAGGATGATCTTGGACTGCGTAAGGCGGGTGTATATCGTATTCCTTGTAGCTGCGGCATGGCATATATTGGTCAAACCATCAGGACCGTGGAGGACCGATGTACTAAGCATAAACGACACACACGATTACAGCAGCCAAGTAGATCTGCTATTGCCGATCATTGCTTGGATACTGGTCACCCCATGTTATCTAATAACACCAAGATATTGGCATGCACGTCCAGCTATTGGGACAGTGTTATTAAGGAGGTAGTTGACATTAAATTAGCGACAACCTCGTTAACAGGGATGGAGGTTTATGTTCAAACTCTTTTTGGAATCCGAATCTCTCCGTTGTCAAGAAACAGAGAGACAGAGTCAATGCTACCTCACCTGTGAATTCGTAGTCTCACTATCGATAGCTCTGACTTTGGTCATCTTTGGTGGCACTAGTGTTCAGTGTGTGTGTTGTCTTTCCTGCTTCAGTCCGAGAACCGAGGTTTTAAATTTGCATGTACGTTGACTGTCCGTTGCAGTTTGCCTTGAAAATATCGGCGGTCGCTGAAAGTGTTACCTGGCTGAATTCCCGGAAGTTATTTGAAAGTTGTATACGCCAGGAGAAACTCAGGGCTCACTAGTTAAGCTGTTAGCAACATGACGTAAGTATTATTGTAGTGTGTTGGTTACAGTGAGAATTGTTGCTTTGTGTTTGAGATTATGAATATTACGGACTTGTGTTAGCCGCTCCTGTTTCTTTACTGTGTTGACTATGGTAATTATTGTTGTGTGGATTGGGTTATTTGATCGTTGTATCTCCAGTTATACAGCCGTTAATTACTGTAGTGCTGCTCCACCTTTTAAATTTTCCTATTTCAAACAAATTATTAAAAATCTGGTGAAGTATGGATGCACTATGAAGTTAAACTGAGATTTTTTTTTTCTGGGTGCATATTTGCTATCTGAGATATGTGGACCTCAGAAAAGAATTTCTTTTTTCCTGAAATTGTCAATAAATTTGTTGGTAGCCTTATTCTGTTTTTGTTTTGGTACCAGCACCTTGCCGCTCCAAACCTACGGTAGCTCACTAACGCCAAACTGATAATACGCAGTTCGACAATACCGCGTAGCTTGATACACCTAGTCTGGTCGGCATACCAAATGAACTTCACGCACCCTTTACTGGTTTCTCGTTTTTCACGATGGTCTTTCCACAACGGTGCATTTCTAACCAAAACACAACAGACCCTCCGCTGCTGACATAAGTGAAGAGAATGAAATGGTGAGTGCATGATGGTAGATAGTATGGAATCAGCTCAGTAATATGGGTCGACGTAGAAACATTGCCGAATGACAAAAGGAAGCCATCGTGTTTGGTCGTACCCACGACCACACTGTGAATGGAGCTACCCGATTTGTTGGTTCATCAACAATGTGTAGCAACGCTGTAGGACAGTGGACGTAAATGCTTGTAATCGACAGGCGGCGGAGACGAGTATCTCTTTTCATGTAGACATTTTGTGTGGGATGCCTGATGAAAGGAAACTGAATGTCTTCTGTGGGTCAAGCAACAGAGATGTTGGACAGCTGCTGGCTGGAGGCGTGTAGTGTGCTGCAATAAGCTGCCAATTCACCTCTTTAGACACTCGGTATTCTGTTTCCGCTGAGACTGGAGCACTTTCATTGCGGGAGCCCTTACTTGACTAAGTTGAAATCCATTGTCCCTGTTTATTAGATTCTCATGCAGCCGCATTTCCATGTCCTTCTTGTGTACATCGTCCCAAGAGTGGGATGTGTTTCGCAGAATATTTGTATCTTCGTATTTCATTTCGTGGTTTGTTTCACGGCAATGTTGAGCATTTACTAATTTTGTGGACCACTGGAGGTCGGTTTCCTACTAGTGTTCCGTGCACCTTCCTTCAATTGTGAAATGGTTTGCCCGATATCTTCATCCCACATTCGCATGGTATGTAACTCATTACAGATTTCCCGAGTCCCATGTCGTCTTTTAGTGTCTCTAAAAAGGAGGAGGAGATATCGCACACAATGTCGAAGTTACCCGTCACCACTATCCATCGTCGGTTAAGACAATATCGAGTAAAATCATGATTTAACGCAAAGAAAAACCACGACCATCACGAATTTACCGTATTCACACAATGATAGGCCGGAGGACAGGCTCTCCAAGCCATTACACACACTCATACCAGTTTTCAGAATCCCAGGTCAGCTAAGCGGAAGACAAAATGTCACAGGATGCTGGATCTTCCTAGACAAAGAAGTGAAAACCCAGCCAATTCGGTCAACAATAGAAACCTGATGTCGACGGCAAGTTACGCCGTCTAAAATTCGTCCTGCAACTATCAATCAATCCGGCTGCATGCTCGAGAGACTTTCAAACAGCATATTTGCCGGGAAAACCTACCAACACATGAAACAGCACGTTTATTTCTACATTGTCGTCGACCATAATTTGCCCTGTAATACTGCAGAGCGTCACGTACCTTCAAACGTGTTTTCATAAATAGCAGGCAACTGTTTCACCTGCCAAAGCGAAAAAAAATTAATACTCTTCGTCTTAATTGAAGCATTATCTATTGGAACCACATGGTTGATTAGTGTGTTGCCTATTCTGCATAATTAATTGCAGTTTCATGAACATATAAAGCTAAATTTCTGTTTGGTGTCAACTTCAATGACATTTGTCACGTGAAATACTATTGTCGATTAGTTGCAACTTCTGTTTCGTTGAATGCGAGATAAGCTAGATGTCATTGCAGTGTGAAGTCACATCAAAAATTAACGGACAGGAAGACTTTCAAGAACGGAAACAAGCTCATCATGATTTTTATATCACGGTATAATTTAGATGATGATGGCCTTAAGGTGGGGCGGCAACACTTGAGATAGGGAGCATAGGTGAGGGAATTGTATGGAGATAGTAGTTTTTGAAAAAAAATGGCTTCATAACTGCTAAATACAACGACAGAAAATGTAACTTGTTACTACAAGGCTCATACATAGCACTGGTCCAAATCCCGCAGCCAGTAAATATTTATATATCCTTCGTAATTTCAAGAGCGATTGCGAGAGCATGTAATAACATGTGTTCTAATATCAAATGATACCAACAGACATTTGTACCTTTTTTGTCACCGGAGTGAGTAATAGATCCGTTATACCGTCCCTGTGAAATAACTGTGTTCGTATTTTGGCAGTTAACAGAAAATGTAATTTGCTGCTACAAGGCTCACACATAGCACAGGTCCAAATCTCGCAGCCAGTAAATATTTATATATCCTTCGTAACTTCAAGAGCGATTGCGAGAGCATGTAATAACATGTATTCTAATATCAAATAATACCAACAGACATTTGTACCTTTTTTTCACCGTAGTGAGTAATAGCTCCGTTATACCGTCTCGGTGAAATAACTATGTTCGTATTTTGGCAGTTAAGAAAATGTTTATTTACTGAAGCCAACACGATATGAGCAATTACACAGGTCAAACTACCGCTGTAGTACAACTTTGAACCAGAGGAATTCCTTATTAATTATTATACATACACTTGGATACAAGCGTCAAACAAATCTTTAAAGCAATATCGGAATATGCTAGACTACATAGGTGTTAATTGTCATTTGCAGAAACAGGCTAAGTATTAACCGAGCAAATGACTTATATTCCAAGTTTTGGCGTACAAATGAAACAGCTAATGTCGGAAAACATTATTCACTGACATTTGTTGACTTGCTCCGAAAACAATCTTTTCCAGTGTAAGACACGGGTCATGTGACACTGTCAACATCAAGGTTATGTCAGTTAGAGCTCAAGTACAATCTAAGAAAAAAAAAAACAAACGACGCACCACTAAGGAATTATCGAAATTTCACGGATATCGCTGGATCGATGTGCATTCACAGGGAAACAAATGATTACAATTGTAGAAAAATCAGATGATTTATTCGGGAGAAAGACCTTCAAAAACTGAGAGTCAGCAATGGGCTGGTCCACGTCTGGCCCCTGCCGTCTGGGCATTAATTGACAGAGCTAATGGATATCAACCTGAGAGACACCGTGCCACAATATGTCTAATAGCTGCGTTAGATCGTCAAAATGCCAAGCATGCTGGGGGGCCCAGCTAATAATGCTGCAAGCGATGTCAGTTGTGGAGAAATCCGGCGACCTTGCTGGTAAAAGTATGGTTTGGAAAGCACGAAGACAAGGTGTAGAAACTCTCACCGAGTGAGGGCGGGCATTATCTTTCCGAAATGTAAGCCCAGGATGGCGGGGTGTACAATGTCGTCAACGTACCGGTGTGCTGTAACGCTGCCGCGGATGACAACCAAAAGCGTCCTGCTATGAAATGAAACAGTAATCCGGAACATACTCCTGGCTGTAGGGCCATGCCGCGGGCGGCATCCAGCTTGGTGCGCAACAACTCTTTGAGCTTCTTCAGACATGTCTTCCCTTGTCGTGGGGACTCCATTCTAAGCTGGACTCATCACTGAAGTCAGTTCTATTCCAGTCAATAAGAGTCCAGGCCGAAGACGTGTCAGGAGACGGTCAACGGTACAATGTCAAGCCGACTGTCGCCTACGGTACGGCCAGACAGCCAGGACTGATGGTCTGGGGGCCACTTATTTTCATAGTAGGAGCTACTTGGTTGCCAAATGGTTCAAATGGCTCTAAGAACAATGGGACTTAACATCTGAGGTCATCAGTCCCCTAGAATTACTTAAACCTGACTAACCTAAGGACATCACACACACCCATGTCCGAGGCAGGATTCGAACCTGAGACCGTAGCAGCAGTGCGTTTCCGGACTGAAGCGCCTAGAACCGCTCGGCCACAACGGTCGGCTCGTTGGTTGCCATCCGCGGCACCCACTAAGACGGTGGTACGTCGGTGATGTTCTACGCTCCTTTTTCTTGCCTTTCATAGCCATCCTGGGCTTACATTTCAGCAAGACGATGTCCGCTTGCACATGCGGTTGTTTCTACTGCTTGTCTTTGCGGTTCCAAACCCTATTTTGGCCAACAATGTCGCCGGAACTCCCGCCAATTGAGGACGTTTGAAGCATAATGGGCAGGGCTATTCCATCAGCTCGGGATTTTAACGATCCAACGCGTCAATTGGACGGGATCTGCCACGATATCCCTCGAGAGGACATCCAACAACATTAGCAATCAATTCCAAGCTAAATAACTGCTCACATGACGCTTAGAGATGGAGTAACGCGTTATTGACTTGCTAAATTTGTAAAGTTCTTTCTCATCAATTTTTTCTAGAATTGTAATCATTTGTTTGTCTGTTCACGTACATCAAATCTACCGATTTCCATCCCATTCAGACATTCGGATAATTCCTTCGTGCTGCTTAGTCTTTTTCTTTATTTCCCCTTAGAGTGTATTAATACTGCACATTGCCAACCCTTCCACTAACATTTTTTTGTTATCAGATTTACAGAAGTAGAACTGTAGCACAAATAATAGTATAAATTCATATTTACAGAGTCATAAACAATAACAGACACATCGTACGTATTATATGGCCAAAAAGTGTTCAAAAGTGGCACAACAAATTAACTATACTATAACTAAAAATCAAGTGGCTCTGAGCACTATGGGACTTAACATCTGAGGTCATCAGTCCCCTAGAACTTAGAACAACTTAAGCCCAACTAACCTAAGGACATGACACACATCCATGCCCGAGGCAGGATTCGAACCTGCGACCGTAGCGGTCGCGCGGTTCCAGGCTGTAGCTCCTAGAACCGCTCGGCCACCAGCGGCCGGCATACTATAACTGGCAATTAATTATCTATGAGATGCTTGCAGTAATGAAGGGGGCAGTCGAGTGAAAACGGGACATATGGATAAAAAGTAAGTAAAATATTTGGTATTTCAAATATAATCAACACAACTGTTAATATATTTATCCCATTGTGAGGCAAGGCAGTCATACCTTCATTGAAAATTGTTTGCGATTGCCTACGGAACCACTATTGTACATAGCCGTGAACCTCTTCGTCCGAAGCAAATCTATGGTCATGAGTGTCTTTCTGTAGAACTCCACAAATATGGAAATCGCGGGTGGAGAGATCGAGACTATATGGAGGGTGTATAAGTGCTTCCCAGAGGAAGTTCTGCAGCGTAGTCGAATCAACCTTGGCAACGCGTCGGTCCGCGAGTGCATTCATGATTCCAGAGGCCACTTAACAGTTTGATGAATGTATTAACAATTAATGACGATTACATTTGAAATAATAAACGGTTTACTTTTTTCCACCTGTCTTACATTGTTAAAAGCTTTCACGAGACAGCCAGAAGTAATTGTTAAAGCTACGAAATTACAACTGTCCTGGCCAGGAAACTCACCAGATCTCCCTCCAGTTCAACACGTATGGGACATAATTAAGGAGGAATTTACTCGTTCTCCACTGCCTGCGATACCAGTTACCGAATTGGAACAAAAGGGGCAAGATGCATTGGTCAATCTACCATAGGATGCCATTCGCCATCTTTATGATCGTTTACATGCCAAAACACATGCCTGCGATCCCGACAGAAGGGGTACGCTGTGCACTAATCGGACTGTTTGAGCGCCTTTTACCGTGACCTGTCTGTGTCATTTGACCTGCATTTGTTACTGTGTAGTCATACAATGATGAACCACCCGTCACTTCACTTGTCAATGAAATGACCTGGCCCCTGAGAGTGCTGCATTTTTTTCGGCTGTATATGATACTCGAGATCTCTTGGTTCTGAATAAAGTCCATTATTTTCTTGACATCTATTTTCTGTTGTTGCAGATACTGTAAATAAATGCGTGTAGGATGTGAAAAATCTGCGAACCCGCCAGCACGAGGTAAATACCATATGTCATTCCACTTCGGGGATAATTTGAAATGTCTGGTTATGTGATTACAAATTGGAGGTTTTAAAGAAGACAATGAGTACGGGTTCAAGGGGCTGAAATCTCCATAAAACTTTTTTTATAGACATTAGCTTTTTTGCCTTGATGCGGAAATTTCTTGCATTTATCATTGTTCTCACACTGATTAACATTTATTGTGGGACAGATAGTTTCGTTAAGAATTACTGTTTTATGTTATATATCAAATCTGAATCATTATAATTACTGGTAGTTGCAATGTATAACTACTTTTAGCGTTACATGGAATGGAAGTATGAGCAAACTCCATTCCCACGTCATCGGTCGTCAACCCCTTCACTGCTGCCGTCCGACACACAATGAGTTGGCGTCGCTTCAAACATTATATTTTGTATACCGTATCAATTGTTTAGGTGGAACTTTTAGGATCCCTACAATTGTTTCTGGTTAGGCTGTGTCAGGGAAGCATGTGTAATATACTTTACGTTTTTTCTTTAAAGTTTAATTACATTCAGTTTTGTTGTTCTTTTGTAATGTTGCGTGAAATTAAAAGCATAAGTTTTCGTTTTCTTTGAAAGTTTATTTCTCACAGACATAAGAATATTCAGATTTAAGAAAAAAATCCTTTTCTTTTAAGTGGCAGGATAAGTAAGGTGACCATATCCTCGGAGATCTCAGGTGTCACCTCATATTTTTATTAAAGCACAGATGATTAAGGAATTCTTTGGATATCCACATTGGCGCTGAACTCAGTGCCCCTCTAATAGAGTTGTTTGATCATAAAAGTACCTTGAAGAAAAGAGATTGTACAGAAGAAGATTACGGAAAAGGCGCATGTTTGTTGCTTTGTTGCTGTCAATCCCTGCGAGTTTCGCATACGATTATGACGTGCAACGCAGATGGGTGCACCAGGCGGAAATGACGCCAACTGACTGTCGATCAGACAGTAGCAGTGGAGGGATTGACGACGGCCGGCCGAAGTGGCCGTGCGGTTAAAGGCGCTGCAGTCTGGAACCGCAAGACCGCTACGGTCGCAGATTCGAATCCTGCCTCGGGCATGGATGTTTGTGATGTCCTTAGGTTAGTTAGGTTTAACTAGTTCTAAGTTCTAGGGGACTAATGACCTCAGCAGTTGAGTCCCATAGTGCTCAGAGCCATTTGATTGACGACGGATGGAATGGCAGTGTGAGCAGTAGAGTCACCACACAAGGAGCGAAGCACTCAACTAGGGCTTGTGGCCATCTTGAAGGTAAAAAAGAGCTCATTATTCTCATGCTCCAGTAACCATGTTTGCAATCATAGAAGATTGATCATGGTACACTTTGAACAAAAGACTGTGGGAGTCAGTGCTCAAATATAAATACTGGACGTTGGAGATAATTTCACTAATATTTCATTCTGCTGTCAGATTAGACAACACAAGATTAAAACAGTTGTCTGAATAAAAGTAAAAATTGACATTTACGGGGTTGTAAACAACAACAGACAGCTCTTATACGGCAGAACAATCATTCGGAAGTGGTGCTATTAACTAAATACACTACCATGGCCAATTTTGCGTGCGCGAGATTCATGCAGCAATACTATACATGTCTTACTATAGCAAATAACGATACAGCAACCAAAAAGCATTGTAAATGGAGATAAACTATACTGATTACGAAAACCTGACTGTCAAGGGATAGAAGGAAATCGATCCTGCGCCATTGGTGAAATCTAAACAGCAATATCCACGCCGAGCCTCCTGGATGGCTTACCTTCACACCTCGAAAGGGCCTGGCACCGGATTGTCCGGCGATGCTGTGGCGTCAGGTGAGAATGCAGCTCTTGTATTCTGCTGTGATGCCAGGAAAGATAAGTGTCCATCTGCCGACACGTAGTACAGGCGCGGTCACCAACACTGGATACTCCGATGACCCAATCTCAGATTGAAGAAGAGTCAGTCACTTGCACCACCGTTTGAACTGCCACCAGTCGAAGAACTGCAAGACTTGCTCATTGAGGAGGTAAATATGAAGTTTTCTGATTTTATCCATAGTGGACTCTTCACAATGCAAAGTTTTGAGACATATCTCTTTAGTTCAATTAAGGGTAAGTGTTAGTTTCTCAGGGAGGAAACGACGCACCTCTTTTCAAATATTTTCAGCTACATTTGTAACCAAATAATCAGTTCGTCTTATATACAACATTGGCGGACAAACCAAAACATTTGATTAGGCGCACATGTCAACAGTTTAATTCCTGAGTGTCTAATTGTGACGTTGAGATGCACAACACCGAATATGTGTATACACGTAATACATGTAAGATATACATATGTACATATATTTATACATGCACAGACTTACTCAGACAACATTTACACCCACTACAACATGCATACCCGTGTCGCTACAGCGAATGACTACTTTCGCAGATTGGCGACCGCATACAAACACTACAGCTTCTGAAAATGCAGTTTGGTACGAACGTTTTTACGCGCTGGGCGGAGGGTTTTGTTGTATACAGGTAAAAGAACAAATCCTTTGAAATTTCAAAGGACTTTGAGTGGCAAGTCTCATTTCTAAGCAAACTCTCGGCTACATGGCTCACAAAAATCTAAGAAACATCGAACAAGCTCTTATATACGCGGTGAGAGGACTAAATGAAACATAAAGAGCTATTTTCCTATTCTGCATTTCTGTCTACAGAAATAAGTATCCGCGACAATGGAATTAAATAGTTCTTAAAGGTTTTGACGTGCTGTAATACGAAACAAACAAGGAAATAGTTTATACAGGTGCCTCACTGAATTTGTAACCACTGCTGTCAACCACAAAGTATCTTAACGGCCAACAGAACCGATTAACTGTAACCCACTGTGCTCTACGATTTTTACCATATTCTTCTGAAGTCCAGCAAAGTGAGATTAAATAGGGAATCATGGCACTCCAAGGCTTATTAGTCCATGAAATAGAAATATGGATCAGATAAATTTCTCAAGCAATTACCACACTTTTACAGAATTAATTTTCACTTTGCAGCTGACTGTGCTCCGATTTGGAATTTCGTAGCATACTAAAACCGTGCGTAGGAACAGTTTCTTGTGCCGAAGAGGAACAGATTTACAATGACAGAAATACTTTTAAAGAAACAAGGAAATAAGAGTAATTGTCGACTTAGCTGGCATCTAGTTATTCTGCTTTCATGAACCTGAAGGACCCGTTGGACTAGGCGTACTGTTTCTAGTACGGTTACTGGACCGAGAGTATCTGTACAGAAACAAACTGAAAACATTACGTCCTGATGCCAGTTCTGATATTGCTCTTAAACGCTGTATGTCACCATTACAGTCGTGAAAGAGAAGAGATGAGCAGTATCCAGAGACAACGACTGTTGCTTAGTCAGCAAAAGAAGTGATACTGTCTCCAGAATGTTATTGTTTCTTTTATTTTTGAAATTAACAGCTTAAGATTTTGAAAGAGGATGAGTGAGCGCTACTGCTTTGTGGGATAAGACGAGTGTTCAGAATGTAGAATGCAGTGCCTGCTTCGATCGAAGTTATACAACACCCAGTGCAGAATGTATGTAGCGTTGGGGGATGATGGCTTGCGAGGTGACCAAGTATCATCCATTGAAGTAAGTCAAAAAATTTAAAGTGGTGGGTTAGATATATATGTCGCAACTACAGTGAAAATACGATCAAAACGGTTTGAGAATACTGGGAAATATTCCGAGTAGTGTCTACGAGTGATTTCAGTGTGAGGCTAGGATTACTGTATGGCGTTAACTCTAGCCCTTCCCGACCTGCTAGAACGAGCTTTTCCGGAGGACCGTCATCTTAATGAACAGCTGTTCATCGAAGATAGAATTTGTCCGAATATATTTGGCAGAGAATCACTCAGAAATAATGAGTCTTAGGTTGCTTGATAAAAACCTCGTATCTGATCCCGATCAGAGGAATTTTGTACGCTTATTTCGACGTCTTGAGGCATTAGTGATTCAAAAATGTTGTTCCCTGCATCTGAATTTTTATCTAGTCTATGTTCCGGAAAACTATAGCTGTTAGAAAGACTCAATGAAATCTTACTTGCTCTTAGGACGAAGGTGACGATTTTTTTTTTTTCATCCGAAGGGCTCGGGGTGTTCTTTGAAAAAATTAGATCATATTACTTACACTTTTGCATGTGAAAGTTGGAAAATAGCAAGAGCTTAGACATCAAGGATAACTTACTTCGTTTGAAACATTTTCTCTGCTAATATCAACATTGACAGCAGCTTATTTAAAGAACGTGATATACCAGTTCCGGCCGTAGACATTTCGATCGTATGATGCAGACTTTCATAGCCTTTATTTTCATCCTTGGTGATTTTCTTCTTTTACATAAGCATCGGGTCGTTGTGTAGGGCACGATCCCGCACCAAAGCAGATGTACACAGAATTCCTTGCAGCTACGGTCAAGTGTACATTGCAAACAGTAAAGGAAGCATTAAGTTCCTGCTTAGAGAAAAGAGGACTGATTGTCACATGAGCAACACGCATAAATAATCAGTAGCAGTAACACCAAATGGGTTTTTTGGATACTATAGTTTCATGATGATCCAATCATTACTGTGTTAGGATGTACAGGGATACAATAGAAATCCAAAAGCAGGAAAGCATTTAATAGAAATAAGATGCGAGCCTTAAGGCTAATTAAAGGAAACAGCGCCAGCTATTCCACAGTACAAGCACCAAACAACACGTGGGCGTCCCTCTGCGATCATAATCGGCAGTATAATGACGTCACGACCCACTTTTGCGCTGTGACGTATAAACAGTTCGGTTTCTATAGCTTGCCTAATTGAGAAAATACGGATGGCTCCAGCGTTAAGAAACGAAAGATTGGGCACGGAAATATGCCTTGGACCAAGGTCTTGCGATCGTAAAACAAATATACCCAGGATCTTGAATTTCCGTACGTCCATCTTCTAGTGGGCTCTAGACGCCTGTTACATTTATATGTAGTAACGTTAACACCATTAACTACATCCACTGGAGTTATTTACAGACATCCGATTTCCGTGTCACAGTACTTTCATGCCCCTCTATTGGTCTGGGTAATTAGGTTTACAAAGGGAAATCAGTTCCATAAGTTTTGTGGAAGACGCAGACACTATCGGCGTCCGCAAAACTCCACAGATGAGAAGTAGGTTGTAGAGTTTTGAGGATGCCGATGGTTTCTGGGCCTGCTAAAAAAAAAAAAAAAAAAGGTCGGGTGATATTTCCTTTGAGGCTCCTGAGCTCCTGAAGATCGTAATACCGAACCAGTTGCATATAAATGAAGCCAATAATACAGATCATGGCGTTAACTGTGCTACATAGAAACTTGTCGAAAATGTCATGGAGTCTTCTAGATGCAAAAGTTACTACCAACGATCAGCTAGACCTACTGTGTAACCAAATGTTTGAGAAAAGATAGCGAGCTACTCAATTCCACACTGTAATGGGGAGGGGGAACAAGGCTCTATCCGACGGCACTGTTGACTCAGTTTCTACACTTTCTAGTTGACGGGCAGTGACTTCGCTGTTCTGAGGCGCTCTGTAGTGGGTGAGCGATCTACGCAAAGTTATAGTCTCTTGGTGTACATTACTTACACGTTTTCGATTTTTCTTCTCCTTATTTATACAATAATAGACATAGACTTACTACTTAAAGTAGTATTAGGTGCAAAATATACAATTAGCCGTTAAAAGTTTCGTATTATTCCCTGCAGTACAAAATACTAGGCGTCTACCGAACTGCAGACACAGAGTGGGGCGTCGTTTCCTCCCCGGGGGGGCGCGCGGCGGCGCTTAGAAGCCGAAGTCGCCGCCGCAGTCCATCCCGTAGTCGCCGTCGTCGAAGCCTAGGTCGGCGTAGTCCTCGTGCACGTACGTGGCCGAGTGGTGCTCGTTGTTGATGACGGTGTTGTTGACGTCGTAGTGGTTGTGTACGTGCACGTCGCTGGCGGCATGGTGCCAGCCCCAGCCGTGGCCCCAGTTGGTGAGCGCCGCACCCATCATCAGCCCCGTCGCGAAGTCCGCACCACCGTTGCCGCCCACGTAGTGGTCGCGGTCGCGCACCACGATCGTCGTGTTGCTGGCCGGGGCCGGCGCCGGCAGGTAGCCGTTGGCCGGCACCGGGGCGGTGAAGGCGCCCGCGCCCACACCGCCGCCGACGCCGACGCCGACTCCGCCGCCGACGACGCCGACGCCTCCGACTCCGCCGACGCCGCCCACGGTCGCCAGGGGTGACGACAGCAGTGCCGAGTGCTGCTGGTGCGCGTATGGAGGCGGCACCTCGCCCGGCATTGCTGCGACAGATCACAGCGTCAGTCACCACACATATACAAGCTGAAGGAGCTTTACATGTAGCGTGTGCAGGCATAGTCTGCAGGGGTAACAGAGACCGTTGCAAATTGAAATTATGCAGCAGTGACTTGTAAATACCTTTTATCCACTGTTTCACTCGACACATGCGCGCAGCTGCAGAAATTAAGCAGACTAATATGGAATGGGGGTGAGGAATGAAAGAGGAAGCCGCATGGTAGAATTTGGCACAGAGCATAACTGAATCATAGCTGACACTTGGTTCAAGAATCATAAAAGTAAGTTGTATACATGGAAGAAGCGTGGAGATACTGGCAGGTTTCAAATAGAGTATATAATGGTCAGACAGAGATTTAGGAACCGGGTTTTAAATTGTAAGACATTTCCAGGGGCAGATGTGGGCTCTGACCACAATCTATTGGTTATGAACTGTAGATAAAAACTGAAGAAACTGCAAAATGGTGAGAATTTAAGGAGATAGGACCTGGATAAACTGACTAAACCAGAGGTTGTAGAGTGTTTCAGGTAGAGCATAAGGGAACTATTGACAAGAATGGGGTAAAGAAATACAGTAGAAGAAGAATGGGTAGCTTTGCGAGATGAAATAGTGAAAGCAGCAGAGAATTCAGTAGGTAAAAAGACTAGGGCTAATAGAAATCCTTGGGTAACAGAAGAGAGACTGAATTTAATTGATGAAAGAAGAAAATACAAAAATGTAGTAAATGAAGCAAGCAAAAAGGAATACAAACTACTCAAAAATGATATCGACAGGAAGTGCAAAATAGCTAAGCATGGATGGCTGGAGCACAAATGTGAGGCGTATATCACTAGGGGTAAGATAGATACTGCCTACAGGAAAATTAAAGAGATCTTTGGAGAGAAGAGAACCACTTGTATGAATATTAAGAGCTCAGATGGCAACCCAGTTCTAAGCAAAGAAGGGAAAGCACAAAGGTGGAAGGAGTATATACAGGGTCTATACAAGGGCGATGTTGTTGAGGACAATATCATGGAAATGGAAGAGAATGTAGATGACGATGAAACAGGAGATATGATACTGCGTGAAGAGTTTGACAGAGCACTGAAAGATCTGAGTCGAAACAAGGCCCCGGGAGTAGACGACATTCCATTAGAACTACTGACGGCCTTGGGAGAGCCAGTCCTGACAAAACTCTACCACCTGGTGAGCAAGACGTATGAGACAGGCGAAATACCCTCAGACTTCAAGAAGAATATAATAATTCCAATCCCGAAGAAAGCAGGGGTCGACAGATGTGAAAATTACCGAACTATGTTTAATAAGCCACGGCTGCAAAATACTAACACGAATTCTTCACACAGGAATGGAAAAACTGGTAGAAGCCGACCTCGGGGAAGATCAGTTTGGATTCCGTAGAAATTTTGAAACACGTGAGGCAATACTGGCCCTACGACTTATCTTAGAAAATAGATTAAGCATTTGTAGACTTAGGGAAAGCTTTTGACAATGTTGACTGGAATACTCTGTTTCAAATTTTGAAGGTGGCAGGGATAAAATACAGCGAGCGAAAGGCTGTTAACAATTTGTACAGAAACCAGATGGCAGTTATAAGAATCCAGGGGCATGAAAGGGAAGCAGTGGTTGGGAAGGGAGTGAGACAGGGTTGTAGCCTATCCCCGATGTTATTCAATCTGTATATTGAGCAAGGAAACAAAAGAAAAATTTGGAGTAGGATTTAAAATCCATGGAGACGAAATAAAATCTCTGAGGTTCGCCGATGACATTGTAATTCTGTCAGAGACAGCAAAGGACCTGGAAGAGCAGCTGAACGGAATGGACAGTGTCTTGAAAGGAGGATATAAGATGAACATCAACAAAAGCAAAACGAGGATAATGGAATGTAGTCGAATAAAGTCGGGTGATGCTGAGGGTAATAGATTAGGAAATGAGACACTTAAAGAAGTAAAGGAGTTTTGCTATTTGGGGGGCAAAATAACTGATGAAGGTCGAAGTAGAGAGGATATAAAACATTGTCTGGCAATGGCAAGGAAAGCGTTTCTGAAGAAGAGAAATTTGTTAACATCGGGTATAGATTTAAGTGTCAGGAAGTCGTTTCTGAAAGTATTTGTATGGAGTGTAGCCATGTATGGAACTGAAACTTGGACGAGAAGTAATTTAGACAAACAGAGAACAGAACCTTTCGAAATGTGGTGCTACAGAAGAATGCTGAAGGTTAGATGGGTAGATCACATAACTAATGAGGAGGTATTGAATAGAATTGGACAGAAGAGAAATTTGTATCACAACTTGACTTGAAGAAAGGATCGGTTGGTAGGACATATTCTGAGACATTAAGGGATCACCTATTTAGTATTGGAAGGCAGCGCGGAGGGTAAAAATTGTAGAGAGAGACCAAGAGATGAAGACACTAAACATTTTCAGAGGGATGTAGGTTGCAGTAGTTACTGGGAGATGAAGAAGCTTGCACAGGATAGAGTATCATGGAGAGCTGCATCAGACCAATCTCTGGACTGAAGGCCACAACAACAACAACAATGTCACACGTTACATATCCAATGTCGGGAAAAAACCGCAACTCCAAAAAATAAGTAATACAGAGTAATGAAACTTTTGGGAGTGTATTTGTCTAGGTAATATAAATGATTAATATTGCAAGATCATATAAGCGTAAGATAAGCCATTGCAAATGTGAAATCCTAGTACACTAGTAACCCGTTTAACCACCAGACTGTTGAACTCGAGCATGCAAACGTCCATGTATTGTGTTGTACAGGTGCCTGGCGTCAGTGTGTGGGATCGAGTTCCAAAACTATTAGACTTGGTGGGCTGTTTGTGGATGATACTGGAGCTACCGTGTGATGATGTGCCATATGTACTCGACTGGAGACAGATCAGGTGATCGAGCAGGATGAGACAAACACTGCAGAGCATGTTGTGTTACAACAGCGGTTTGTGGACGAGCGTTATCCTGTTGGAAAATACTCCTGGAATGCTTTGCATGAATGGCAGCAAAACAGATCGAATCACGAGATCAACATACAGATTTGTAGTCAAAGTAAGTGGGACAGCCACGTGAGTGCCTCTTGCTGTCTTATGGAATAGCAGCCCACACCATAGCTCCAGGCCTAGGCCCAGCGTGCCTAGCAAGCAGACAGGCCCTGAACTGGTCTCCATCTAATCAGCACACGGCCATCACTGGCACCAAGGCAGAGCCAACTTTCATCAGGACAGATCTGCACCCTGCCCTCCAATGAGCTGTCGCTTAACACCGATGAATTCGCAAAACGGCGTTTGGTTGAAACTTCCTGGCAGATTAAAACTGTGTGCCGGACCGAGACTCGAACTCGGGACCTTTGCCTTTCGCGGGCATGTGCTCTACCATCTGAGCTACCCAAGCACTACTCACGCCCCGTCCTCACAGCTTTACTTCCGCCAGTACCTCGTCTCCTACTTTCCAAACTTCACATAAGCTCTCCTGCGAACCTTGCAAAACTAGCACTCCTGGAATGAAGGATAGTGCGGAGACATGGATTAGCCACAGCCTGGTGGATGTTTCCAGAATGAGATTTTCACTCTGCAGTGGAGTGTGCGCTGATATCAAACTTCCTGGCAGATTAAAACTTTCTTCCGGGGTGAAAATATTCTGGCGGTTGGAATGCACGCTACAGGGAGTCTGGTTCGGAGCTGTCCTACAAGCAATCGATTTGTAACAATTTTATCCGATCTATGGCGGTGTGGTACAGCAACCAGTGGTATAAGTATGAAAGAATCGCTCTGCAACAAGGACTGCATTTGCAATTGCAATCTGAGCCGCAGTTGCCCCCACAATGACAAAACGAAGAGTTACAAATCGATTTGAAAGAGCAAGCAGTCTTGGTTGCAAAACTGGATTTTTTATTTTATTTGTCCACCAGTGACGCGTTTCGGCGAATATAAGGCATCTTCAGATTCACCTAAGACAAAAAAGTCCTACCTTTCGTATGAATGGCGTGACTTACATTTAGGAAAATTGGATAGCAACAAAAAATAGAACAAGCTACGGACAAAATGTGGTGCTAAGCACATACGGTGCCTTCTGGGACATTTCCATGCGCGACATCCTGTGTGATTAACACCATATTTTGCCGGTTTGTTGTTTTATTTTTTCTTGGTAGTCCAATTTTGCTGAATGAGGGTCATGAGATTTATATAAAAGGTTGTATGCTTTTCTCGTAGGCCAATCTGAAGGCGCCCTGTATAATGTGAAACACCTCACTGTAGGATAAATAAAATAAAAAGATCCAGTTTTCCAACCAAGATTGCATGTTATTTCAAATCGATTTGTAGCAGTTCGTTGTGTCACTGTGGTGCCAACTGCTGCTCAGATTGCTGTTGCAGGTGCAGTCCGACGTGCCAGAGCTATTCGCCGAAGATGATGGTCTTTCCTCTCGGTAGTCCCATGTGGCCGACCGACGCCCGGTCTTCTTGAGACAGTACTTTCTCGTGACCATCGCTGCCAGCAGTCATGTACAGTGGCTACCCTCCTGCCACGTCTTTCTGAAATATCGTAGAGGGATGTCCAGTTTCTTGTAGGCCTATTACACGACCTGGTTCAAACTCAGAGCGGTTCTAATAATGGCGTCTTTGTAACCATAAAGGCATCCTTGACTAATATCAACTCACCACGCCCTGTCTCAAAGGTAACCACCTTACACGACCGTTACAGCGTGTTTTCAAAGCAAATCTGATTTGCATCCTCATAGTGGCACTACTCTTTTGTGATTGGTGCGAAATTTGAACAGACACCACCTTCGAGATGTATAAACACGCCTACCAACTTCCATTTATGTTGCACAATTCCTTGGTGTTACGATATTTTTACGTCAATGTATATAGCGAACACAGGCGTAGTCTACAGGGGGAACAGCAACCGTTGGAAATTAAAACTGCAGAGCAGCCACAAGTCACAAGTAAATTTCTCTCACCGACACGTTTCATTCGACATGCGCAAGAAACTGCAGGTATTAAGCAGCCAAGCGCCACACATTAATTATATGTGGCCGTGGAGAGCACCGCCGTCCTACATAAAACTTACGTATCAAGCCGCCGCTATACACAGGGTAATTCCGTGCTGGTGTTACAAGTTTTCATGGATGATGCAGAAGGGCAAATGTGTCGATTTGGAGATAAGAGTGTGGCTGAGGCTACCTCAGAAGTGCTAGTATGGACCAAAACAAGAAAAAAATGACTCGTAAACAAGGTTCTAAAATGTATACTTTAAGAGATATGAGCACTTGTTCATCTTCGATATTGCGAATCACGTCTCTTCTGCTGTGCAAGCTTATAAGGAAAGCATTTTAGAGCCCTATTTACTGGACAATTCTTTTTATCCGTACTTCCTCCTCTAAAAATATGAAAACCAAAGAGATAATTGTTGAAGAGATACGTTTCACACTATCGAAGATGAACAAGTCCTCGTACCTCTTAAGCTATGAGCATTAGAGCCCATATTTGCTAGGCTTCCTTTTCTTCTTTCATTCGACACTATCGCCTGCGAAAGTTGCATACTCCACAATATTAGTGAAAACAGTTTGGTATTGCACTCTGCAACCACGAGCTGCTGCTCGTTTTTAATGTGTAACTGCCACATGCTGACTTGTTAAAAAACCTACCACGGTTTAACACACTCGGATTTACTTAGCATCTAGATTGCACACATCAAGTCAACTTGTAACCACGCACCGAAGTCCCTCACTCGCCTTCGAGTGCGCTGGATTATAAAATCGTTAATCACTTTCCTCATATAGCTTGTTATGCATACAGATATTTCTACGCGCATGGTACATCCACCATACAATACGATTCCTTCATCCATCACCAACGCTAAAATAACTAATACAGTCAACCTGCAGCTACGTCCAAGTGGTTTCAGGACTTGGTGATAGCCTGTCCTGGTTCTTCAACACTGAAACACGATCCAACCATCCATGACCTACTCCCAGATAACTAATTTAGATGATCTGCGACTACGTCCAAGCGCCTTGTTGATACCCTTTCTTAATTTGAGAAACCTGCGGTACAACTGAATGCTTCATACGATCCATAACGTCACCGTCCTCTCTTTAACCACACTGCAAGCTAGCTGGCCGTTGTGGCCGAGCGGTTGTAGGCGCTTCAGTCCGGAACCGCGCTGCTGCTACGGCCGTACGTTGGAATCCTGCCTCGGGCATGGATGTATGTAATGTCCTTTGGCTAGTTAGGTATAAGTAGTTCTAAGTATAGGGCACTTATGACCTCAGATGTTTAGTCCCATATTGCTTAGAGAAATTCGAACCATTTGATCTGCAAGCCATTCATAGTTTCTTCTCCGCGACCAAAATACGAGGGTTGGAACTATAATAGTGGCAACTATTTATTTACAGCTCGTACAAAATAGATACGTGTTTCAAAGTTTTACTAACCTCCAAAGTAGTCACCAGAATTGTTTATAACCCGTTGCCAGTCTTAGGAAACTCTCAGCAGTGCCAGTTATGTTGAGAGTTAGAGCGGCGCGGTCTACTGCCCGACGAATTTGTAACAGTTCTGAAGCGAATGTCGTGAAGTGTTTCCTTCAGATTAGAAAGCGAGTTGAACTCACGAGGTCTTAAGTCAGGGGAGCGCAGCAGGTGGCATAGCACTCAGCAGCCCCATCAGTCAAACAAATCAGTAACAGCTTACACTGTACGTGCTTGAGCGTTGTCCTGCAAAATGATGGTCAGGTCCTGCAGAAAGTGCCATCACTTCTGACTCTATGCTGTTCATTTTTGGAAAACAACCTACGATCAGCTTAGAGACATAAGTGATGACAATTTCTGCAGGACCTGACCATCTTTTTGTAGGACAGTGCTCAAGCACGTACAGTGTAAGGTGTTACTGATTTGTTTGACCGATGGGCTGCTGAGTGTTATACCACTTACTAGACTTCCCTGACTTCAGCCCTCGTGAGTTCAACTCGATTTAGAAACTGAAGGAAATACTTCACGGCATTCGCTTCAGAACTGCTGCAAATTCGTCGGGCAATAGACCGCACCGCTCGAAATGCCAACACAACTGACACTGCTAAGAGTATCCTAAGACTTTCACGTCGCTGGCAACGGGTTATACACAATGCTGGTGACTACTTTGAATGTCAGCAAAACTTTGAAACACGTATCTATTTTGTACGAGCTGTAAATAAATAGTTGCTACTATTCAAGTTCCAACCCTCGTAGTATCCCTTCGGTTTTACGTAGCACATATTACCTATCGCTGAGAAATTATAGTGAAATCTGACTGCTCTCTTCATATCAATTACAGTATCAACTTGTTGGCACATGTAGATCTTCCTACATTAAATTTGATCTTTAGTGTGATGTTGAGTCAATAAGCAACTACATGTTTAAAAGAACAGGTATGCATCTGTAGATCGTAAAAAGAATCACTTAGTCCTAATCGCTAACATACCGGTTTTGATTTTTGGCGCTAGACAATCATATTTCGACTGTTTTTCCTCGTGCGCATGTCGTCTTCACTAATCTTGTATATGCAGAACGTGAAACTGCTGGTCCAGTCCATAACTGTACAGCAAATCGACGTCAGTGAGGTAGATCTGTGCATCTTTCTAGCAACCATTCTTAAAATTTGGAACGAGCTCCCCCGTTTTAAAATCCTCCAAGAATCAAACGATTTTCTAGCGACCGCCGTCGGATTCCATCGAAAAAGAGAGAGCGAGAGAGAGAGAGAGAGAGAGAGAGAGAGAGAGAGAGAGAGAGAGCGAGAGAGGGAGGGAGGGAGGGAAAGAGAGCGCAAGAGGGCAGAGGGTGGGTGGGGGAGGGGGGCGCGGGAAGATGGCAGTTCTTCAGCATATACCATACAGAATGTGCTGAGTATGCTATTAGGAGGTCCTATGGCATTCTTTATATCGATTTCAGTTGTTTTTCATTTCGTTTCTCACTTACATCCACAACTGTAATTTCCGCATACCTGCGACCGTCTATCACAAATGAAACAAAAATATAAAATATTGTCAATAGCGAGCGCACCAGACGCAGACGTACCTAAACTGTGCTATTGCGTTCCGGAAAAAGGGAATGTGTCGTTACTAGCAAGTTCCAAAAGAGCGTCTCGGAAATTAAACGTGGTGCTAGACAGCTTCTTTGTCGGACATTGGAACGATGATATTACGTATTTTTAGGGCCAATTTCATTTGAGGTTTCAGGTATTCTCCGTAGCCAATCATCAGAAAGAACGGCTCACTTTGGTAACGGGGATGTGATGAATAGTGAGCTGACAGTAACTATGTAGATTTCTTAATCACATGTCCCACGATATCATTCATTTGCACCAAAAGCTCGTAAATAGGCTCTCTGTCCGGCCATTAGGATTTTGGTTCTCTTACCTAACCTACGTTTCCTTACGTGCCCCCCCCCCCCCCCCACCCCACACCACCACAATATCGAACGAGTGTTAAGTTTCGGTCTTGTAGGAATGAAGACATTAGCTTGGAGTGCAATCTGCTTCTTCCTCTATTGTGCACTTATCCCACATCGGAGCAAGGTCGGCGTGGTTGTTAAAAGATTTAGCATGGCTAGTTTAAGGAGTTTCCTGTCGCTATTACTGCAAGTGCAATACGCTTAGCTTTAGAAAGTTTGAAGTTTCTTGTACTGCGACTTAAGGCGCTGAGAGGCAGATGACCCCTAAAGTTTCATCCTTGGTGGCGCACCAACGTTATTAGTAAAACTTGTTACGTTAAGCTCAGATTAGAAGTACATAACTACAAGATATTCCTGGAACTCGCTCTTTCCATACTTCCAATGCAAGTAAGTGCAGAGTGCAAGAGATATGCAACTTCGTTGCAGCTCATCATTTTCACGTGCCAGCGACGGTCGTCTGGCAAACAATCGTGCAGTAAAGATGTCGAGCTCATAAATGGCTCACTCGGGACCAGTTGCCAGCTAACGACTGAAGCCACCAGTGAAATGAGGGATATTATGTAATGGAGACGAGGCGAGACGTGGGCCTGCGCGTGTTTCACTGGAATTTCCCAGGGGTGGGCGGAATGAGTGGCACTACAGACTTAACAATTGTTAGCTGAGAACTGCGCATCAAGACTGGTTAGCAGCTACGAACGCGCGCAGTCCTTCCGGACTTGTGGCTGTAATTGGCTGCCTGCGCTGTTCGTATTCCCCTCTCGAAGTGCAGACAGCGTGCTTCATCGCGCTTCACGCTGCATAGGAGTTGCTAGTCGCAATGCACCATATAAAGCACTAATGGATGCCCTTGTTTAAATTAACGTTATATATTCACTAGCAGCGCAGTGAAACCGTGACGAAAGTTTAAGGGAACTAAGGTAAGAGTTTTTTCAAATGGTTCTGAGCACTATGCAACTTAACTTCTGAGGTCATCAGTCGCCTAGAACTTAGAACTAATTAAAACCAACTAATCTAAGGACATCACACACATCCATGCCCGAGGCAGGATTCGAACATGCGACCGTAGCGGTCGCTCGGTTCCAGACTGAAGCGCCTAGAACCGCAAGGCCACTCCGGCCGGCAGAGAGTTTTTTTTACATTGATCGTAATACAGACCAATCCGAGTTAACAAGAAGTTCTCACAGCTAGTTAAACTATGTGTTACTGTTGTTGCTAGTTTTCGCTTCCCATTTTCCATTTCTTCATGTCCATCCAGGCTCCATATTCCAGATCTCTAGTTAGCATTTCTACATCTACATCCTGTTTCCATATTCTTACTGGTCTACCTCTTTTTCTTCCTCTAGGGGGTATCCACTGCAATAACCGCTTCGGCCATCTTGTGCTTTGCAATGGGCATCTTGAAAGATGAATATTTTTTCGCGATACCTATTGCAAAGTAGTCTTTCTGTTTCAATTGTAGCTATAATAGTCTTCTTAACTTCCATTTTCCTCCGTACTTCATTTTCAATTTTGATGTTCCGCTCTTTCTGCTCAAGTACTCCAGGTAGTATAACTTTCGCACATTATGTCCGGCGTTCTGGGCAGGCAGCAGCTAGCGAGAACGTGAGTCTGTGGGAGAGCGTTACGAGACAATGGTACAGTATTGTGATTTTAAGCAGACAGCTGCACCATAGACGAGAAATTACAGTGAAAAGATAAGGAATTTGTAGACCATATTTTTCACTTGAGTGCAATCGTGAAATGAGAGCATATTTCCTCAACAGTAACTCAAAATGGTATTAGAGCCAAGTAACAATTTATTATAAGACTTTTGGCATATGATAGTGTCCCAAGCAAGTAATTAAAAAGTTCTGAAATCAGTTCATGCTAATAAAAACAATGGGGATCATCCTCGAAAGTTTTACTCAGATTTGATGTGTCAACATTTTGTGTGAACGACGCTGCCGAGCGGAGTTTCAAACATTTAATGTATTTTCATGAAGGCGTGAACATCAGATGAACTAAACAACTAATAAAGCGAACAATACGCAGTTGGAAGGGTTTTCTCTACACACTAAATCCTTATAGAAGGCGTACAAAACATTTATGGAATTCTCGCGGATTTGATTTACTTTCTAGATTTAGTATGGCAGACTCTTACCGTGAGTGTACTTACACGTCCATAGAACTTGTCTAACAAAAACACTTCGTCAAATAAATGATAATTAGTCGAAACCCTCAGATATAACCCGGGATCTCCTGCTTACATGGCAGATGCTCTATCCATGTTTATTTCGTGGTATTTGGTCTGGGCGGACGTCACAAGAAATTCGTTCAAGTTGATCGTTGATTCCTTTACTCTTTTTTTTTTGTATTACAGAGGACGAGCAGCCCTCTGACCGAACACGCTGAGCTACCGTGCCGGCATCCATCTGAGCCAGCGAGGACACAGATGAATAGCGCGTCTGCAGGGACTTATCCCTGGCACGCTTCCCGTGAGACCCACATTCCCAACTATCCACAACCTACATTCGTAATGTTCCTAAAGGATATTTGCCCATACACTCATTACTCGCGCCAACTAAGGTGACGATTCCCGTACGAGTTCGAGCAAAGTGTGCGCATTCGCACAGAAGAAGGTCAATGGCCGGGTGGCCTTTAACTATATGAAGGTAATAACTGTTCTGAAAGAACAGATACCAATGATGACCATGGAGCTTCTCTAGAAAGAAATGATAATTAATCGATACCCTCAGCTGTCAACAGGTGTTGTTGATATACCTCAATGGGGACAGCTGAAAATGTGTGCCCTGACCGAGATCCTCGCATCTGAGGGTTTCGATTAATTATAATTTCTTTCTAGGTAAGCTGTATGGTCATCATTGGTATCTGTTTTTTCCTAACAGTTACTATCTTCACTTCGTCAAATGCCTTTTTTAAAAGAACTGGAAGGGCTTGTGAAACTTTTCCTATTTGCCATATTCGAGGGTCATTCAACAGCTAAACAAGTGGCTGTACAGCAGTTATGGTGTACTAGATCAAGACAATTTTCTGTTTACTCCTCCAAGTAATCGCCACCAATTCTGTGCAATTGTTCCATATTCTTAGGCATTTCTTATCGCATCAGCGAAGTTTTCTTGACACTGATATAGAAGCCAGTTTTGTAATATACTCCTACATCTCGTGAATAACGTCGAGGCACGCCCAGAAACTATTTAGTGTCTGAAAACAGGTGTTACTGATACAAAATTACGTTAAAATGCATATGTGTCAAAAATGACCCACATGGTACAACTGGTATAAAAGGTAAATATTTCATACTTCTACGTTTGCTAGGGATATGAAATTTTGATAAATTGTACCAGCACATAAATGATGAAAATTCACGGGAGCGTTTGGTGCTACGACGATTACGGAGAGGAGTAGGGTCCTCAAAAACCCCTCATGGGTCCGAAATTACCCAAGTGATACGTCTAGTGTTAACGTAATTAGTTTTTGTATAATCCTTTAAAAAGTGTTATTTCTTTCACTGCCCTCAAAGGATAGTTTAAACTATAAACTACGGTTACCCGACATAGCGTTTTAGTTGAAGACATTTTATTTGTCCAGATCGCATGAATTACAGATGTGGTCGACTAGTTTCCGCAAACTTTAATTGCTATCTTCACATCCTTAACATACATCATTTTGACGAAAGTAATTAAAGTAACAGCCAACTAAGATGGTGACGTGAGAGGGCGAGGGGATATTGAATATCTCTCACCGTGCACTTGCGCGATGGTTTAGGTGGCTTCTGTAGAACAATTAAAGGCTGTTTCCCAGCTTGACGGACCGTAAGTATCCTGTATCAAACTGTTTTTTGGACTTCCCGTAAACGACTGCAGTAAACTAACAGTTATCGTTCATACTGTGTGAATGCATGCCATGACAGCACCGTTCCGTCGGTGCCCACTGGGCAAAATAGAATTTCGCGGCTGCCCTGTTGCCTGGCGAGCTATAGATGTGCGTTGAGCGCGAGCTGGAAAACAGCGAGGAATGGTGGACACAGTGACTCCTGGGTCAAGCTGCAGAACAAACACTGGACGGATGATTGCTGCTGGACAGAGAAAGGTACTCACATCGGGTGGGACATACTCTTGCAACTCTAGCCGACTTCTTCTACAATCTGCACCGTCACGTGAAAAGATGCAAGTACCAGCTACACAAGAGCAACCTTGAGATGAATTTTCTTTAATCAGGTGATGAAGGTAATCTCCGAACTTTTATCATGGCAAATTAGCCGTTCATATTTCCCTTGTTTTTGTGCAGGTGCCAACGGCAGCTCTACTGTGGCTTTCATAGTTTTAAACGTTACACCTAAACTGTGGGATTGTTAGTTAAATATATGAAGATGGTATCTATGCTTTTGGACATGTCCGATAGAACAGATACCATCGCTGACCATTCAGCTCTCTTAGAATGAAATGATAATTAAATCAAGACTCTAAGCTGTCAATAGGCGTTGATATACACCAACAGTGACAGTTGAAAATGTGTACCCTGACTGGGACTCGAACCCAGGATCTCCTGTTTACATGGCAGACGTTCTATCCATCTGAGCCACCGACGGCACAGATGATAGTGCGACCGACTGCAGGGATTTATCCCTTGCACGCTCCCCGTGAGACCCACATTCCCAACTTAATGTCCACACACTACATTCGTAGTGTCCCTGCCCGTTACACTCATTACTCGCTGCAGACAATCCTACCAAGTCCCGTAAGAGTTCGGGCAATGCGTGTGCATCTAACACAGAAGAAGAAGGTCAATGGCCGGTTAGCGTTAACTATATTAAGATGGCATCTGTTCTTTCGGACATGTCCGAAAGAACAGATACTATCTGATATGTCCAAAAGAACAGATACCATTTTATATAGTTAAGGCTAACTGGCCACTGACCTTCTTCTTCTGTGCTGGATGCATACGCATTGCCCGAACTCTTACGGGACTCGGTAAGATTGTCAGCCGCGAGTAATGAGTGTAACGGGCAGGGACACAACCAATGTAGTGTGTGGACATTAAGTTGGGAATGTGGGTCTCATGGTGAGTGCGCAAGGGATAAATCCCTGCAGTGGCACTATCGTCTGTGCCCTCGATGACTCAGATGGATAGAGCGTCTACCATGTAAGCAGGAGATCCCGGGTTCGAGTCCCGGTTAGGGCACAAAATTTCAACTGCCCTCGTTGATGTATATAAACGCTTGTCGCTAGCTTAGGGTCTTAATTTAATTATGATATGAGTTAAATTGTCGTAATTGGTGATATCACCGCCTATGCTTTATTTTATTTGGTCGTTGCGCCTAAACAATCTTGGTAGTATTTTGTAATTCTTTAAACTGTGTCATTGGAGACATGTCTGATGTGATTGTATTAAAATTATTATTAAGTATTGTGTTGTGTGTGCTATTGGAACCTGCTGAGAATAACTCACTTAATCAACCCGCCCTTCCAATATCCTGTCGCTCCTGTACAATAGGTTTTACTCATTAACTACTGAAGGACTCCGTAAAAAGTAAAAGGCCAGTGTTTTGAAAAAGTCGGCATATGGAGTTGGCAGAGCATGGTTGGCAGAGCGGAGCAGCCGGCAGACACTCACAGTAGTAGGGGCCGTGCGGTAGCCGCGGCGCCATCGGGTCCATCAGCTTCGGCGTCGAGGTGCACTTCTCATCCGGCGGCTGCGGCGGCGGCGGCAGCTGCCAACAAGCACGACGTAAGCCGATTAAACGACGCCGGCCGCTCTCCTCTGGACACGGGTTATAACGCGCAAAGGAAAAAGTTATCATTAAAATACTAACACACAGGCTGTAACGGGTACATGTTCAGATATCTTTATATATAGCACTTTAATATGCAGACAGATCAGTGAGTTAGTTGGTTTTTTCCTTTGCGTCAGTCTCCTCGCAAATCAAATAATTAGCGACCTCATGTTTTCCGCGCGGTCGTAAATGCACCACTAAGTGGACTGCCCCTACAGTATAGACTTCCTGTTTTGCATCGTGCATACACAATTCAACACCTAGTGTGCTACCTAGCGGAAATTAAGCATTAATGGCTTACCCTCGTCACATGCACTTGGAACTACTAACCAACCTAAAAACATACTACTCCTAATAGCTGTAAGTATTAGTCAGCAAATTAAGTAAATACTGATGTAATGTAGTTCAGTACACAGTACTAAGAAGAATATCTGCACTTACACCCATTACACTCGGTATTAAAACCAGGTATTATTACTCTGCCAACGACAGCCGTTACAATAGTACATATAAACGCAAGTTTTAGTTATAAACAACCATAAGTAAAACACTGACACTAAACATGTTGTAGTTACACAGTGGCAGACATGTGCCGTTACTGTAGAAGCTAAACCTCTAAATTGGAGATACTCTTAAGGGAAAACTTTGCACAAGAAGAAACAACGAAGAAGAAACGATTGAAAAAAGCTGAGGCTGTGTTGACAACAGGAAAAACCTGCTACTCCGGTAATGGGGATGACTGGGATATGGCAAGGGAATAGTTGCAACTGCAGTAACGTAAAAGCTCTAGCACCATATTGAATCGATTACAGCTTGGAGCGCACACAGGTAATTTCGTAGTTTCCACTACAGAAATGTGCCTGAAATATAGATGGAGATGGTTGAAGATTTACATTCATGCAAAGGTACAGCCAGAACGCTGGAAAATATGTTTTGTTTGTCCATCCTTGTGATTATATGTCTAACGGATTTCAGCCATCATTTATTTTATAGCTAACAGTTTCGGTGCTTCAAAGCACCATATTCAGGCCTTAGCTGACGCTGATGGGGATAACACCATCCATGTACACGATGCATCAGTGGACAAGGTCTGTAACTGATTATTGCACACGACCTGCCACAATGATGTTGTCTCGCCAACAATCAACTATCAACTCAGTAGCAGAATGCGTATTGTGTTTTCGCAGAGTATTTGTGAGGAATCCAAAGACTAAGAAACCGATGATGAAGAAATGACAGGGTGACACTACTTATACGAATGAGTCTTCAACAACGTTTCACGAGAGTGTTTAGAACGATCAGCAAGAGAGACCACTTCATAAATAGCAGACTGTCTCAACAACCCAAGTTACCAAACCGTTTGTATTGTTCGGGCGCTATCCAAGGCTTTAGAATTAAGAGACAGACACCAGCTTATCCACTAGTTAACGACAAATAGTTTGCTAGAGCAATAGCGGACCA
Source organism: Schistocerca nitens (assembly GCF_023898315.1). Classification (NCBI taxonomy): domain Eukaryota; kingdom Metazoa; phylum Arthropoda; class Insecta; order Orthoptera; family Acrididae; genus Schistocerca; species Schistocerca nitens. The sequence goes on from NC_064618.1 coordinate 584,038,307, forward strand.
TTCAAGCAACGACATCGTAAAGCAACATCTGGCTAGTAAAGTAACAGATGACCTAAAGTTAAGTGAAATTACTCGTCTCATACATCACTGTTTTTGATTCATTTTATTCATGCATATCTGGCGTTGATAATATTGGTGACATCACTGATTACGAATATCGAGCCTCAAACACGTCTAAATTTCCCAATGTCTCTGTACAGAATTCCACTGTCCTGTATTTGGTGCCTTGACGGAGATTTGGATGGGTGGTCACGAGGAGGGGACCGGGGGCCACTGGGAGAAGCCCCCAGAGCACTCTAGGGAGAATAGGCGGCTTCTAAGAACTTCAGAAAAGTCAAAACAACCTTCGGTGAAATTATAAGCAAGGGTGGTAACATTAAGAGTGCAACCGGAATTCCATTGTTAAATGTAGAGGAGAGAGCGGATAGGTGGAAAGAGTACACTGAAGGCCTCTATGAGGGGGAAGTCTTGCCTGATGACTAGAGTCCGGATTATATGCATTTGCATGTTGCATATGCATGTGCATATTTGGCTCCTTTTCACCGGTTATTACATATTTTAACTAAAAACTAGAGACAATGCATATTTCCGATCTATTTTACAATGTTTTAAAAATTTAGACGGGCGGTCACTAGCTCGATCTAGTTTTGATGTCTCACAGATTGACCGCGACCTATAACTGCGTGCAATCGCTAACCGAGAGGCCACTGCCTAGCGAAATCATTACAGGAGAGGAACAGGAACAGGCAGACAGAGTCAATGCGCCTACTCCTGCGCCCCCGGTTAATCCCCTCCGCTGTCATAACGCACGTGTCGGCAACAATTAAATTAAACTTCGCAAGCTTTTAGTCGCCCGTGCATTTTTTCAGTTTAGCTTTCTATTTACTTCTACACAGTTGAACGTGTTTACGACGTATAGTGCGTAAGGTGTTGTTTGCCATGCCTCCCAAAAGAAGAAACGTCTTTTCGTGGATAGCTGACTATCCTGGAACTTCTACAAATGACGGAACCGTGTCATATTGTCGAGTTTTCGAGATAAATATTTCACGCAAAAAAATGTTTCAAATAGACCAGCATGTCAAGACGAGTCCTCATATCGCAGGATTGCAGAAGAAAGGACCATGACAACAACTTCTGACGACATCAAGTTGCTGTAGCAGGGATTTGTCCTTTGGTAACCAAAAAAGTCGATTTAACACTGATGTATGTGAAGCATTTATTGCATGCAATATTTCGCTTCACAGAATTGCAAATCCTATCCTCGAAGGTTTCTTGCGCAAATATTTCTTAAATCAAAATATACCAGATGAACCAACATTGCATAAAAATTACATACCGACAATTTACGAAAATGTTCTGGAAGAAATACACAATGAACTCAATGACAGCATTATCTGGATTTCAGTTGACGAAACTACAGACACTTGTGGCCGTTACATTGCAGATTTAATTGTTGGTGCTTTAAGAGAAGAGCCTTCTTGTTCCTATTTACCGGGCTGCAGAGAACTTGAAAAGTCAATCATTCTACGATCGTCTGATTTGTGAATGACGGTATCAAGAAAATATTTCCACAATCTTCTGCAGATAAAAGGGTGTTTGTGTTTATTTCAGATGCTGCTCCCTATATGATCAAAGCAAGAAAAGCCGTCCGAGTGTTTTATCCCAATTTGATTCATGTGACGTGCTTTTCCCATGGAGTACATCGCCTTGCTGAAGAAGCACTTTCCACGTTTGAGAATGTCAATAAACTGATTTCATCCACAAAGAAAGTGTTTCTAAAGACTCCTGCTGGCATCAAGTCCTACAAAGAAAATATACCAAATGTGCCTTTACCTCCCGAACCAGTGGTGGGTCGTTGGGGTACATGGGTCGAAGCTCTGTTGTTTTACAATGAACATTTCGAGGCCATTAGAGGCGTAATAAACGACTTCGATAGTGCAGAAGGTTTGGCAGTTTGCCAGTGCAAGGAAGTTTTTAATGATTCTGGTATTAAAAAAGACATTGCAGTGATTAGTACTCATTTTTCCCATTACCTGCAAGTACTAAAAAGCTTGAAACTGAAGGTTTGTTGTTGAACGAATCTATTCAGTTAAAGAATAAAATTATTCTAATGAACTCCTCACTGCCGAGGGTACTCCCAACAAAACTTAAAGAAAAGTCTGAAAATATTTTAAACAATAATCCAGGCTTGGAACCTTTGTGACAAATTGATAGTTCTATTAATGGGATGGGTGAACTTTTACCAGAAACAGTAAGTACCAACATACCAACATAGCACCCAAATTCAAATAGTGCCCAGTTACCTCAGTTGATGTAGACCGGTCCTTTTATACTTACAAAATTGTTTTGAGTGATCGAAAACACAATCTTACTACCGAACATTTAGAACAGTGCTTGGACATTTTTGCTTATAATAGTAGAAAAATGTAGACTAAATTGTAAAAGATGCTTTGGTCCAACAGTATTAGTTAAAAGTTAATGATGTTCAAAAAAATTCATGATTGTATGTTGTTTTTTAAATAAAATATTACGGAGTTTTTGAGCGTGCCCCTCTATGTGCGATATATCTCGAAGTTGGTCAACAATATCAAAGAAGGAACAGTTATTGATACACAGTATACGCCCCCACTTTGTTAATTTTTAGAAAATAGTCCCAGAAACGCCCCCTTCCTAACCTCTAGCAGAAAGTATTCAGAAAATGATATCAGCGTTCTAAATGTGACGATATTTCGCGTGGTCGGCTCCCTTCCTCGTAATTGATATGCACAGGTTTGACATTGAGATATAATGCACGCAGTAACTAGCATGATTTTTTTATTATTTGATCTTATTCAACACTTTTCATGCATTTTTCATGCATATTTTAATGTTCTTATGATGTATATAATGCGGTCTCTGCTGATGACGTAGTAGCAGAAAAACTAGGTACCAACAGGAACCACGCAGGAGATCCGTTATCAGAATCAGAACTGAGAAGAGCTTTGGAAGACTTAAAATCAAATAGGGCAGGAGGGACAGATAACATTCCAACGGAATTTCTTAAACCATTGAGGCAAGTTTCAACAAAACGATTATTCGCGTTAGTGTGTTGGATGTATGAGTCTGAGGATATACGATCTGACTCCCGAGAATGGAAGGCAGGTACTTATTGCATTCGACGCCACATTGGGTGACTTGCGACTCGGAGATGGGGATGAAATGATGATGAGGACAACACAACACCCAGTCGCTGAGTGGAGAAAATCTCCTGCCGCAGCCGAGAATCGAACCCGGGCCCCTTGGCTACGCCGGCCGGGGTGGCCGAGCGGTTCTAGACGCTACCTTCTAGAACCGCGCGACCTCTACGGTCGCATGTTCAAATCCTGCCTCGGACATAGATGTCTGTTATGTCCTTAGGTTAGTTAGGTTTAAGTAGTTCTAAGTTCTAGGCGGCTGATGACCTCAGAAGTTAAGTCCCATAGAGCTCAGAGCCATTTGAACCATTTTTTGCACCCTTGGCGTGGCAGTCCGCCGCGATAACCACTCAGCTAACGGGCGCGGTCCGAGAAAACACCATCCACACATTTATGAAGCTTGAAAGAGCCGACAAGTGCTAGAACCGTAGCACCATCAGCTAAATAAATCATGCATCTAAGTTTCTCAGAAAAATAATATACAGAATAATAGAAAAGAAAATTAAGGATGTGTTAGCTGACGATCATATTTGCCTGAGGAAAGCCAGAGGCAATTAAGACGTCACGGTTGATAATGGATGCAAGATAAAAGAAAAATCGAGACATACTCATTGGATTTGTCGAGCTGGAAAAAGCGTTCGACAGTGTCAAATGGTGTTACATGTTCGAAATTCTCTGATAAATAGGAGTAAGCTACAAAGAAAGACGGGTAATATACAATATTTACAGAAGCCAAGACGGAACAATAAGAACGGAGGACCAAGAACGAAGTGCTGGAATTAAAAAGGGTGAAAGACTACATCCCTTCTTACACCCTTTTTAATTTACAATATTTACAGAAGCCAAGACGGAACAATAAGAACGGAAGACCAAGAACGAAGTGCTCGAATTAAAAAGGGTGTAAGACAGGGATGTAGTCTTTCACCCCTACTGTTCATTCGATATGTCGAAGAAGTAATGACGGAAATAAAACAAACGTGAAAGATTGGAACTGAAATTCAAACTTAAAGGATATCAATGATATGATTCGCTGATGACATTGCCATTATCAGTGAAAGCGAAGGAGAATCAGAGGATATGCTAAATGGAACGAACAGTCTATTGAGTACAGAATATGGATTGAGAGTAAATGGAAGAAAGGCGAGAACTATGAGCAATAGCAGAAATGAAAACAGCAATAAACTTAACAGCGGGATTGGTGATCACGAAGTAGATGAAGTTAAGGAGTTTTGCTACCTAGGCAGCAAGGTAACTACACAAAACAATACTGTGCCAACGAAAGGTCTCCGATAAATGTTTGCCAATGCGACATATTTTTTAAAACCTCGGTCCAACGCCACACCTACGAAATGTTTTATACTTAATCCGATGAATTGTGTTCTGGCGCATACCAATCCGAGGAAACAAAGAGCTACAAATTTCCCATTCCCAAATATTCTTTTACGATGCCTAATCAGCTATTTTCCCGCGGGAGAAAGTCTAGAAATTGGCTTACTGAATTGCCACTTACAAATATGTTTTTACATCATCCAATGAGCTGTCTTCCCATCTGACAAGAGAGAGAAGTTCTCACTCCATTTATAGTGATATTTAGCTGTTGCACTTCCTCCTCCATAAGGGCGAAAGGGAAGAGATTTTAACATGAACAGCCGGTGAGCTTCCCACGGAAAAGCAGAGACGAATAGCTCCCGACCAGCCTGGCACGCTTCGGTTTTCTGGGACAAGCGTTACCGCCGAAAGTCAGCATTCCACTACGGTGATCTTTGAGCAGAGAGATGAACTTTTAAATTAATTTATTATGCACTGGCTACATACATGATACGACTCATTAAACAAGCCATTTTTGACAGAATCAATGACCACATTGCGTATGGCTATGGCCAGCGCACTTCTGAGCATTTGCACCTCGCCAGAATACTGGTTTGAAACACAATCCATTAGAAACTCATGCAGTTCTGATAGATCATTCTATGCATATTATCCCCAGTTTTCGAGAATTTTGCCTACAGGTAGGTCTGACGCCAAGACTCAGGCAGGTAAGTTGTCATCATCACGTAGATGTCAGCTTTGAGATTGTAAGACAGATAAAATTTCACTGGAATGCAGGAAGAAAAGAAACAGACAAAGAGACGACTTTGAGTGAGAGAGCTACCAAGGGTAGAACTAAGAGCGTTACTTAGAGCTCATTAATGTTACAACTGTACCTTATAAACAAAAACATATCTTTAATTATAATATAACGCCCAAAAGACCAGCCCTGAAATGAACATTGTATTAATTCAGAAAGGAAGTAAATCATACTTACAGTGTTGCTGATCGCTGTCATCCAGTCGCTGGAAAACAAAAACAAAATCATTGTTATAGGATCAGAAAGTCAAACATTTGTTCACAAGTATTATAATTTATGATGTGTGTTGCTTTGTAGTTATAAGCAGAAAATCAGGATCAGTTATAAGCAGAAAATCAGAATCAGTCATATTTCATTCTGTCTGAAATTTCACAACAGTAAAAGAAATTGAAACATGGAATACAGTGTCCCCTGTTCAGTGACATAAATTTTAAATAATTTTACTGCCATTTTAGTCCAATGCCATTAATTAGCGAATTTTTACCAAAAAAGGGACGATATCGCAGAAAAACTGTAAATAACGGATCGTCGCTTATGCTAAACATAGAATGTACACAGTACCAAGAAAACTACTCGTACCATTGTCATAAAAAATGGGGACGGGGTGTTTCGAGAGGGAGTGGTGGTGACAGGAGTGACAAGTAAGAAATTGCTGGTATTGGAGGAGGAGGAGGAGGATATTAGTGTTTAACGTCCCGTCGACAACGAGGTCATTAGAGACGGAGCGCAAGCTCGGGTGAGGGAAGGATGGGGAAGGAAATCGGCCGTGCCCTTTCAAAGGAAACATCCCGGCATTTGCCTGAAGCGATTTAGGGAAATCACGGAAAACCTAAATCAGGATGGCCGGAGACGGGATTGAACCGTCGTCCTCCCGAATGCGAGTCCAGTGTGCTAACCACTGCGCCACCTCGCAGTCGATACTGAGCAGCGAATGTAGTTGGAACAACTAGTGTGGGAGATTAAACAACTGAGAATTTAAAGTAAGTAACGTTTGTAGTATTAATTTTTAAAGTAGTTCCAACAATAACGAATCTTTTTTTTTAATGTTTCGGCAGCCTCAGACAGTGATTTAATCATTTCTTGCGCATGATGCTTGGATTATGTGAACAGATATAACCTTTGTTGTTAAAATGGATCATCTTGGCGTTTTCCCCAACGATATAGATAAACGAATTTGGTGGTACTGCGCTGTTCTCAGGCTCTGAATAGAAGCAGACAATGAAAGAAGTCTGTCTAGTACCGTTGAAGAACCTATCACAGGCTTGAGTGCTCCCGCAGAGAGTAATTTGAAAAGAACGCGTCCATTTTGAGGAAATTTTAATCGCTGTGAGCGCTGAGAGAGTATCGCGAGCCGTTAGCGGAGCCACGGCAGTACCGTTGCGCGGGCCAAGGGCCGGCCCTTTGTCCAGTGCCATTCAGCCGTCGTCAAAGCGGTGGCCCTTTGCAGGCTTCGCTCTCGGGAGCCGAAGATCTACGTTCATCGCATCGCTTAGCCAGGTAATTCTTTACTGCCTTAATGCCGCTGGAAAGAGTTCTTCAGACGGACTAAGGCCGTCGGTCAAGTGCAAGTGGTTCACGGATCCAGACTAGCTGCTTTAAAGGAAACGGAGCAGAAATTCTAATTTTCCGTGCGCTTCTCAAGGCCAGAATCTCAGACTTTAAGGAAAAATATAGAATTAAATCGTACCCATCTACATACCTCATACTTTTTATTTATTTATTCGTCAGACAATGATAATATTCGTTAACATAAGCCAATGAAAATAAATAGCTAAATATATGTACACACAGAACACAAACGGATGTTTGTGCTCCTTACTGAAGGGACCACACCGGCATTCAGGAACATCAAAATCAGGACGACCAGACAGGGCAAATTCCATCCTTCTGAATGTGGGGGGTCAGTGTCTTAAAAACTAAAATGAATCATTAGGCTGCTCCCTGTTATACAGTGTTCTTTTGATCATACCGATCTTGCACAAAATGCACAATATAACCTACAATGGTGTTGTACTGTTCTTTGCGTCTGTTTAAACCATTCCTTTGGATTCCGTGGACACAGTGTAGAGACTCCAGGACCACGAACATGCTGTTATGCTCTTTTCGCTTCCTTTAGTCTGTCCAAGAAACGGATTCGAGGGCCGGAAACATGATATTATGCTCCATGCAAGTCTTACTGCCTTCCCTTCAGTTTCTCTGGAAAACAGATGCACTATCCCGCCATGATGTGTGAGATGTTGAGCTCAGGGGAATGACATTAATATCGTGTTCTTTAGATCAGGACACATTGAAAACCATCGACGTAAATATCTATATTTACTGTGTAGAATTCTCTGGTATGCTGTATTCGGTGCAGGTATTACGAACCTCTTTCGCTGTGCATTGTTACCTGAGCCTTTAAGCTGTTCGGAAGAGTCAGTCAGCTATATGCGGGTAGGTTGTTGAAATGAAAAACTCAACAGAATTGTATAACAGTATCGGTACAAACTTATGGTTAAACGGTTACTTTCTTCATTGTGTCCATGAAGAGAATTTGTGCTAATGTTCCTTGTTGGTAGTCAGTGTTCAAGGAAATCAATAACTTCGCAGAAGCAACAGCGTCCGCAGCTCGTGGTAATGCGGTAGCGTTCTCGCTTCCCGCGCCCGGGTTCGATTCCCGGCGGGGTCAGGGATTTTCTCTGCCTTGTGATGACTGGGTGTTGTGTGATGTCCTTAGGTTAGTTAGGTTTACGTAGTTCTAAGTTCTAGGGGACTGATGACCATAGATGTTAAGTCCCATAGTGCTCAGAGCCATTTGAACCAAGAAGCAACTGATGGTGCGGGAAGTGGAATGATCTGTGAACGCCATTGTTTCTCTTTCGAATGGCAGACCGTGGTGAGGCAGAACTGCTGCGACTACTGTGGAGATGTTCAAGGATTTCATGTGAAAAAATGAACAGAAATAAGTTTATTTAGGTCTTTATATACTGTAAGTTGCAGACGAGTTCTGCTGTTCGACAGGGCACAGATGTATTACGGACAAATGTGAAATTTTCTCAAAGTAAGCTCCATCGAAGCCCAAGCCCGATCAAACCTCCCAGACGCCCTTGACACGGACAAAATAACAAACAGGAAGAAACTCGACACTTAGGAAAGCAGAACAAACCGGGAAGAGATTTCCACACCCCACGCAAGTGAGAAGCTTGAACCGTACACTCAGAAACGTGATCTAGGCGAGCAGAGGACATCACATCATTCTATCAGCACAGTTTGATCTCAGAGCAGGGAAAAAGTCTCACAAGAACACCTATCAACCCGCTGATATGGCGGAGAAGCAACAAACTGGTCCGGAAAGCCATTCTTACTAAATCGGAGAAAACCGCTTCTGAGCCCAGAAAAGTGGGTCATCACAGATGCGAAATAATGTCACTGTTTCAAACCGGTAGTAACTAATACTCAAACTTTCGAGCCTTTGTGTCAATTTTTAAGTTGCAGTACATCTGCTTAGAGCAGGAACCTAAGCTGCTCGCCAAGATGATTTCCTCCTCCGAGGCTGGCACACGTATTGCCTACCATACCTGGTCGCTGTAAGCTGCCTACCTCGTAACCACTGATGAGACTTGGATTCTTCTACCTATGGCTTTCTGAACCAAATCCAATGTGCTTGGCACACTATCTACATGACCCAGTATTTGGGAGGCGCACTAACCACTGCTACTCCCGACTGGTACCTGTAAGCAGTCGTACATATTCCTTGCCTTCCTTGGTGGAAGGGATGTACTGTGGGTCATGTCCTCAACAAGCAGAGTTGTTCAGGGATTACCTGAGCATACCTGTTCGATATCAACGAGAGCGCTCTGGCAGTTCACAGTCTCTGCTCTGCCCGCATCTCGTGGTAGTGCGGTAGCGTTCTCGCTTCCCACGCCCGGGTTCCCGGGTTCGATTCCCGGCGGGGTCAGGGATTTTCTCTGCCTCGTGTTGGCTGGGTGTTGTGTGCTGTCCTTAGGTTAGTTAGGTTTAAGTAGTTCTAAGTTCTATGGGACTGATGAACATAGATGTTAAGTCCCATAGTGCTCAGAGCCATTTGAACCATTTAGTCTCTGCCCTGCGGAGTCACGCTTCTCGTATCGGCTATACCGTTCGCCCACGAGGCGTGCCCCCTGCCCAGCACAGTGGGTGGCGTCGCCGCAGTTTCCTGGGACTGAATCAGCAGGTTCCACGGTACTACATGCTCCGACGACAGTACAAGTCTCAACCCAGACCCCTACAGCTGGCTGGGAAACAAAACCACTGACAATGGCAGAGCAGAATGGGTATAAAATATTAAGAAAAGCCTTTCAGAAAAGGAATAGCACGACAACATCTAATATTTAAGTGCACGTAAGTATTTTTAGAAATTATCTACCTGGCATGTAACCTTGTACACAAGTGACATGTCGACAAGCAATAGTCCAGAAAGGAAAAGAAGAGAGGATTTTGAAATGTGGTGCTATAAAAACACGATATGTACTTTCTTTTGGACTTTTTGCTTTCCTGTCCAAGGAGTAGAGCAGGCTGTTGTGGGTGCAATTCATTACAGAGTCACTAGGCGTCAGAGGACCAAAGGAATGAATAGGAGGGGCTGACCAGATCCGGTATTTACCTACCAACAAATTCTAGGTCGAAATTGGGGGGTTGGGATTAACTTAGTTTATATTTTGGAAAGTATCATTCTTTTTTTCCAGGAAAAATTAAAAGTTTTGGATATATGTGTGTGTGTGTGTGTGTGTGTGTGTGTGTGTTGCTGTGCGGAGTGATGCGTCTAATGAAAGATTAGATGGGTAGATCTAATAAGCAATTATGAAGTAATAATTCGAAGGCATAACTTGACAAAAAAGAGGGATCAGTTAATACGACACATTGGACCGCATCAAAGAACAGTTAAGCTGATGACGGAGGGGTGTGGGCGGCAAAAGTCGTAGAGGGAGACCAATGTTTGATTACAAGCGGGTACAAATGCAGGGGCAGAGAACTAGCGCAAGACAGACTAACACGGGGAGCTGCAGCGAATAAGTTTTTGGACTGAAGACCACAACAGCAACATCAAGAAGACACGTTTCTACGGTGCCATCTTTTTCTCGGAGTCAAGTGAGAGAACATGTGAGAAGATAAAACGTTTATTTGATTCAGACCTTTCTGTAGGGTCACTTCCATCTGTTTCTTTGGGGCTTTCATCAGTCTCTTATTCTCTATGTGTACAGTATTTGTGATCTCTTAGCTATATATGCAACACATTGAATTTATTTTCATATAATTTTTATACTCGGTTACACTGTTAAATTAGATGGGATTTATGACTTAAGGCGTCTCTCTTCATCTGGTAACGGTTTCCATCCATCTGATCTCAAATCTCACCCTTTTGTGCTTGTTAGGAAATGCACGGATGATCCAAAACATTTAGACCACCTGCACAGCAGCGTGTTATTCCATTTTTTGAACACAAAACGGCTGCGATTCTGTGCGGCATGGATATGGCAAGTCCTTGTAACGTTTCCGGAGGTATGTGGCACGAGATGTCTACGGACGACTCAAGCAATTTCTACAAATTACGGGCCTGTGATTTGTATGTCCGAAGGTGGCAATCGGTAGCGTCCTAAATGTGTTCCCTCGGGCTCAGATCAAGCGTATTTCGTGGTCAAGAGACCAACATGCGTTCACTATTATGCTCCTGAAATCATGGCACTATTCTGGCTTTGTAAAAAGGACAGTTATCCTCGTGGAAGATACTATCGCCATCTCGGAACCCATCAAGCGTGAAGGATGTAGGTGGTTCGCAACGATACCAACGAAGTCCACTTTCAAGTGGCCGTTCGCGTGGATGGCGGAGCATCCTGACACGACCATCAACATGGTATAACAAGAAACATGTCTCATCCGACCAGGTGATCAGTTTACACTGATCCACAGTCCACACTGAACAATCACATACAAACGTTCGCTCGACGACAGATCCGTACCCAAAGACTGGAAAGTTACACAGGTCACACCAATTTTCAAGAAAGGTAGTAGGAGTAATCTAATAAATCACAGGCCCATATCACTAACTTCGATAGGCAGCAGGATTCTGGAACATATATTGTGTTCCAGCATTATGGATTACTTCGAAGGAAACGGTCTATTGACACACAATCAACACGGATTTAGAAAACATGGTTCTTGTGAAATCGAACTAGCTCTTTACTCACACGAAGTGCTGAGTGTTATTGACAAGGGATATCAAATGGATTCCGTATTTCTGGATTTCCGGAAGGCTTTTGACACTGCACCACACAAACGCCTTGTAGTGAAATTGCTTGCTTATGGAATATCGTCTCAGTTATGTGACTGGATTCGTAAGTCCTGACAGAGAGGTCACAGTTCGTAGTTGTTGTTCTTGTGGTCTTCAGTCCAGAGACTGGTTTGGTGCAGCACTCCATGCTACTCTATCCTGTGCAGGCTTCTTCATCTCCCAGTACCTACTGCAACCTACATTCTTCTGAATCTGATTCCTGTATTCATCTCTTGGTCTCCCTCTACGATTTTTACCCTCCACGCTGCCTTCCAATACTTGATGCCTCAGAACATGTGCTACCAACCGATCCCTACTTCTAGTCAAGTTGTGCCACAAATTCCTCTTCTCCCCAATTCTATTCAGTACATCCTCATTAGTTATGTGACCTACCCACCTAATCTTCAGCATTCTTCTGTAGCACCGCATTTCGAAAGCTTCTATTCTCTTCTTGTCTACACTATTTATCGTCCATGTTTCACTTGCATACATGGCTACAATCCATACAAATACTATTAGAAACGACTTCCTGACTATACTCGATGTTAAAAAATTTCTCTTCTTCAGAAACGATTTCCTTGCCATTGCCAGTCTACATTTTATATCCTCTCTACTTCGACCATCATCAGTTATTTTACTCCCTAAATAGTAAAACTCCTTTACTACTTTAAGTGCCTCATTTCCTAATCTAATTTCCTCAGCATCACTCGATTTAATTCGATTGCATTCCATTATCCTCATTTTGCCTTTGTTGATGTTCGTCTTATATCCTCCTTTCAAGACACTGTCCATTCCGTTCAACTGCTCTTCCAGGTCCTTTGCTGTCTCTGACAGAATTACAATGTCATCGGCGAACCTCAAGGTTTTTATTTCTCCTCCATGGATTTTAATTCCTACTCCAAAATTTTCGATTGTTTCCTTTACTGCTTGCTCAATATACAGATTGAACAACATCGGGGATAGGCTGGAACCCTGTCTCACTCCCTTCCCAACCACTGCTTCCCTTTCATGCCCCTCGACTCTTATAACTGCCATCTGGTTTCTGTACAAATTGTAAATAGCCTTTCGCTTCCTGTATTTTACCCCTGCCACCTTCAGAATTTTAAACAGAGTATTCGAGTCAACATTGTCAAAAGCTTTCTCGAAGTCTACAAATGCTAGAAACGTGGATTTGCCTTTCCTTAATCTATCGTCGTAGGGTGAGTATTGCCTCACGTGTTCCAACATTTCTACGGAATCCAAACTGATCTTCCCCGAGGTCGGCTTCCACCAGTTTTTCCATTCGCCTGTAAAGAATTCGTGTTGGTATTTTGCAGCCGTCACTTTTTTATTTATTTTTTTATTTATTTATTTTTTTCATCAGTCTACTGACTGGTTTGATGCGGCCCGCCACGAATTCCTTTCCTGTGCTAACCTCTTCATCTCAGAGTAGCACTTGCGACCTACGTCCTCAATTATTTGCTTGACGTATTCCAATCTCTGTCTTCCTCTACAGTTTTTGCCCTCTACCGCTCCCTCTAGTACCATGGAAGTCATTCCCTCATGTCTTAGCAGATGTCCTATCATCCTGTCGCTTCTCCTTATCAGTGTTTTCCACATATTCCTTTCCGATTCTGCATAGAACCTCCTCATTCCTTACCTTATCAGTCCACCTAATTTTCAACATTCGTCTATAGCACCACATATCAAATGCTTCGATTCTCTTCTGTTCCGGTTTTCCCACAGTCCATGTTTCACTACCATACAATGCTGTACTCCAGACGCACATCCTCAGAAATTTCTTCCTCAAATTAAGGCCGGTATTTGATATTAGTAGACTTCTCTTGGCCGGAAATGCCTATTTTGCCATAGCGAGTCTGCTTTTGATGTCCTCCTTGCTCCGTTCGTCATTGGTTATTTTACTGCCTAGGTAGCAGAATTCCTTAACTTCATTGACTTCGTGACCATCAATCCTGATGTTAAGTTTCTCGATGTTCTCATTTCTACTACTTCTCATTACCTTCGTCTTTCTCCGATTTACTCTCAAACCATACTGTGTACTCATTAGACTGTTCATTCCGTTCAGCAGATCATTTAATTCTTCTACACTTTCACTCAGGATAGCAATGTCATCAGCGAATCGTATCATTGATATCCTTTCACCTTGTATTTTATTTCCACTCCTGAACCTTTCTTTTATTTCCATCATTGCTTCCTCGATGTACAGATTGAAGAGTAGGGGCGAAGGGCTACAGCCTTGTCTTACATCCTTCTTAATACGAGCACTTCGTTCATGATCGTCCACTCTTATTATTCCCTCTTGGTTGTTGTACATATTGTATATGACCCGTCTCTCCCTATAGCTTACCCCTACTTTTTTCAGAATCTCGAACAGCTTGCACCATTTTATATTGTCGAACGCTTTTTTAAGGTCGACAAATCCTATGAAGGTGTCTTGATTTTTTTTCAGCCTTACTTCCATTATTAGCCGTAACGTCAGATTTGCCTCTCTCGTCCCTTTACTTTTCCTAAAGCCAAACTGATCGTCACCTAGCGCATTCTCAATTTTCTTTTCCATTCTTCTGTATATTATTCTTGTAAGCAGCTTCGATGCATGAGCTGTTAAGCTGACTGTGCGATGATTCTCGCACTTGTCAGCTCTTGCCGTCTTCGGAATTTTGTGGATGATGCTTTTCCGAAAGTCAGATGGTATGTCGCCAGACTCATATATTCTACACACCAACGTGAATAGTCGTTTTGCTGCCACTTCCCCCAATGATTTTAGAAAGTCTGGTGGAATGTTATCTATCCCTTCTGCCTTATTTGACCGTAAGTCCTCCAAAGCTCTTTTAAATTCCGATTCTATTACTGCATCCCCTATCTCTTCTAAATCGACTCCTGTTTCTTCTTCTATCACATCAGACAAATCTTCACCTTCATAGAGGCTTTCAATGTATTCTTTCCACCTATCTGCTCTCTCCTCTGCATTTAACGGTGGAATTCCCGTTGCACTCTTAATGTTACCACCGTTGCTTTTAATGTCACCAAAGGTTGTTTTGACTTTCCTGTATGCTGAGTCTGTCCTTCCGACAATCATATCTTTTTCGATGTCTTCACATTTTTCCTGCAGCCATTTCGTCTTAGCTTCCCTGCACTTCTTATTTATTTCATTCCTCAGCGACTTGTATTTCTGTATTCCTGATTTTCTCGGAACATGTTTGTACTTCCTCCTTTCATCAATCAACTGAAGTATTTCTTCTGTTGCCCATGGTTTCTTCGCAGCTACCTTCTTTGTACCTATGTTTTCCTTCCCAACATCTATGATGGCCCTTTTTAGAGGTGTCCATTCCTCTTCAACTGTACTGCCTACTGCGCTATTCCTTATTGCTGTATCTATAGCGTTAGAGAACTTCAAACGTATCTCGTCATTCCTTAGTACTTCCGTATCCCACTTCTTTGCGTATTGATTCTTCCTGACTAATGTCTTGAACTTCAGCCTACTCTTCATCACTACTCTATTGTGATCTGAGACTATATCTGCTCCTGGGTACGCCTTACAATCCAGTATCTGATTTCGGAATCTCTGTCTGACCATGATGTAATCTAATTGAAATCTTCCCGTATCTCCCGGCCTTTTCCAAGTATACCTCCTCCTCTTGTGATTCTTGAACAGGGTATTCGCTAGTACTAGCTGAAACTTGTTACAGAACTCAATTAGTCTTTCTCCTCTTTCATTCCTTGTCCCAAGCCCATATTCTCCTGTAACCTTTTCTTCTACTCCTTCCCCTACAACTGCATTCCAGTCGCCCATGGCTATTAGATTTTCGTCCCTCTTTACATACTGCTTTACCCTTTCAATATCCTCTTACACTTTCTCTATCTGTTCAGCTTCAGCTTGCGACGTTGGCATGTATACCTGAACTATCGTTGTCGGTGTTGGTCTGCTGTAGATTCTGATTAGAACAATCCGGTCACTGAACTGTTCACAGTAACACACCCTCTGCTCTACCTTCCTATTCATAACGAATCCTACACTTGTTATACCATTTTATGCTGCTGTTGATATTACCCGATACTCATCTGACCAGAAATCCTTGTCTTCCTTCCACTTCACTTCACTGACCCCTACTATATCTAGATTGAGCATTTGCATTTCCCTTTTCAGATTTTCTAGTTTCCCTACCACGTTCAAGCTTCTGACATTCCACGCCCCGACTCGTAGAACGTTATCCTTTCGTTGATTATTCAATTTTTTTCTCATGGTAACCTCCCCCTTGGCAGTCCCCTCCCGGAGAGCCAAATGGGGGACTATTCCGGAATCTTTTGCCAATGGAGAGATCATCATGACACTTCTTCAATTACAGGCCACATGTCCTGTGGATACACGTTACGTTTCTTTAATGCAGTGGTTTCCATTGCCTTCTGCATCCTCATGTCGTTGATCATTGCTGATTCTTCCACCTTCAGGGGCAATTTCCCACCCCTAGGACAAGAGAGTGCCCTGAACCTCTATCCGCTCCTCCGCCCTCTTTGACAAGGCCGTTGGCAGAATGAGGCTGACTTCTTATGCCGGAAGTCTTCGGCCGCTAATGCTGATTATTTATCAAAATTTAGGCAGTGGCGGGGATCGAACCCGTGATCGAAGACGTTTTGATTATGAATCAAAGACGCTACCCCTAGACCACGGGTCAACCGTAATTTATTAAACTGATAGTTCGGTAATTTTCACATCTGTCAACACCTGCTTTCTTTGGGAGTGGAATTATTATATTTTCCTTGAAGTCTGAGTGTATTTCGCCTGTCTCATACATCTTGCTCACTAGATCGCGGAGGTTTGTCAGGGCCGGCTCTCCCAAGGCTATCAGTTGTTCTAATGGAATGTTGTGTACTCCCGGTGCCTTGTTTCTACTTAGGTCTTTTAGTGCACTGTCAAACTCTTCACGCAGTATCTTATCTCTCATTTCGTCTTCATCTACATCCTCTTCCATTTCGATGATATTGTCCTCAAGTACATCGCCCTTGTATACACCCTCTATATATCCCTTCAGCCTTTCTGCTTTTCCTTCTTTGCTTCTTCATTTACTGCATTTTTATATTTTCTCCTTTCATCAATTTATTTCAATATATCCTCCGTTACCCAAGGATTTCTATTAGCCCTCGTCTTATTACCGACTTGATCCTCTGCTGCCTTCACCATTTCATCGCTCAAAGCTACCCACTCTTCTTCTACTGTATTTCTTTCCCCCATTCTAGTAAATCGTTCCCCAATGCTCTCCCTGAATCTCTCTACAACCTCTGATTTCGTCAGTTTATCCAGGTCCCATCTCCTTAAGTTCTCACCATTTTGCAGTTTCTTCAGTTTTATTCTACAGTTCATAACCAATAGATTGTGGTCAGAGTCCACATCTGCCCCTGGAAATGTCTTACAATTTAAAACCTTGTTCCAAAACCTCTGTCTTACTGTTATATAATCTATCTGAAATCTACCAGTATCTCCAGGCCTGTGCCATGTATACAACCTTCTTTCATGATTCTTGAATCTAGTGTTAGCTATGATTAAGTTATGCTCTGTACAAAATTCTACAAGGCGGATTCCTCTTTCATTACTTATTCCCATTCCATATTCACCTACTACGTTTCCTTCCCCTCCTTTTCGTGCTATCGAATTCCAGTCACCCATGACTATTAAATTTTCGTCTCTCTTCACTATCTGAATAATTTCTTTTATCTCGTCATACATTTCATCAATCTCTTCGTCATTTGCGAAGCTAGTTGGCACATAAACTTGTACTACAGTGGTAGGCGTGGGCTTCATACCTATCTTGGCCACAATAATACGTTCAGTATGCTGTTTGTAGTAGCTTACACGCATTCCTATTTTTTTTATTCATTATTAAACCTACTCCTGCATTACTCCTATTTGATTTTGTATTTATAACCCTGTATTCACCTGACCAGATGTCTTGTTCCTCCTACCACCGAACTTCACTAATTCCCACTATATCTAACTTTAACCTCTCCATTTCCCTTTTTAAATTTTCTAACCTACCTGCCCGATTAAGGGAGCTGAGATTCCACGCTCCGATCCGTAGAACGCCAGTTTTCTTTCTCCTGATAACGACGTCCTCTTGAATAGTCCGAATGGGGGACTATTTTACCTCCGGAATATTATACCCTAGAGGACGCCATCATCATTTAACCATACAGTAAAGCTGCATGCCCTCAGGAAAAATTACGGCTGTAGCATCCCCTTTCTTTCAGCCGTTCGCAGTACCAGCATAGCAAGGCCGTTTTGGCTAGTGTTACAAGGCCAGATCAGTCAATCATCCAGTTCCCGGCGGAGTCAGGGATTTTCTCTGCCTCGTGATGGCTGGGTGTTGTGTGCTGTCCTTAGGTTAGTTAGGTTTAAGTAGATCTAAGTTCTAGGGGACTGATGACCATAGATGTTGAGTCCCATAGTGCTCAGAGCCATTTTTCAATCATCCAGACTCTTGTCCCTGCAACTACTGAAAAGGCTGCTGCCCCTCTTCAGGAACCACACGTTTGTCTGGCGTCTCAACAGATACCCCTCCATTGTGGTTGCACCTACGGTACGGCCATCCGTATCGCTGAGGCACGCAAGCCTCCCCACCAACGGCAAGGTCCATGGTTCATGGCGGGAGTTCGTAGTAACTGACGGAAAGTCATCGAGTAAACCAGAAGTGATTTCTGGCGTTCCCAAAGGTAGTGTTATAGGCCCTTTGCTGTTCCTTATCTATATAAAATATTTGGGAAACAATCCGAGCAGCCGTCTTAGGTTGTTTGCAGATGACGGTGAAGTTAATCGACTAGTAAAGTCATCAAAAGGTCAAAACAAATTGCAAAACGATAAGATATCTGTATGTTTGCGAAAATAGGCAATTGATCTTAAATAAAGGAAAATGTGAGTTCATCCACATGAGTGCTAAAAAGAATCCGTTGAACTTCGGTTACACGATAAATCAGTCAAATCTAAAGACCGTAAATTCAACTAAATACAATTATGAACTGCTTAAATTGGAAGGAACACACAGGAAAAGTTGTGGGGAAGGCTAGTGAAAGACTGCATTTTAGTGGCAAGACACTTAGAAAATGTAACAGATCTACCAAGGAGACTGCTTGGTCCTCATTTAGAATACTGCTGCGCATTGTGGGATCCTTACCAGATAGGATTAATGGAGTACGTCGAAAAAGCTGAAAGAAGGGCAGCACGTCTTGCATTATCCCGAAACAGGGAAGAGAGTGTCACTGAAATGATACAGGATTTGGGATTGACATAATTAAAACAAAGGTGTTTTTCGTTGCGGAGGAATCTTCTCATGAAATTCCAATCACTAACTTTCTCCTTCGAATGCGAAAATATTTTGTTGGCGCCGACCTACATAGGGAGAAACACTCACCATGATAAAATAAGAGAAATCAGAGCTCGTACTGAAAGATATAGGTGTTCGTTCTTTCTGCCCGCTAGACGAGATTGGAATAATAGAGAATCGTGAAGGTGGTTCGATGAACCCTCTGCCAAGCACTTAAATGTGATTTGGAGAGTATCCATATAGATGCAGATGTAGGTGTAGAATCTCGTTCAACCCCACTCACAGTAATCGTTATTGATGATGCCGTAAGTCAACACTAGAACACGTTCGAAATTTGCACAAAATGTGCGCTGAAGAGCGTGCTGAAAAACACTTGTTCCTGCACGACTATCGTACTCTGCCTTCGCAAGTCGCGGCCTATACTGCCTTACAGAACGAGGAAGCTCCCATCCTTCACGTTGTGCGATGCCGTTTCAGTCTGCTCAATTTCTTATGATAGACCACTCCTGCAGATTCAAATATTACCTCCACTTAATTCCAAAATGCATAAGTAGATAATTTTTGTTTGTTAAGATTATTCATCAATCAATGTTTCTTACGCGTGTGATAACTTTAATAGTAACAAAGAAGGTAAAATATAAGAACAAGTATTGTACTGCTGCTGTAGGTATGAAGTTTTCTTGCATGCGAACCAATATACATGGGAAAATGTATTAATTACTAATATAAAAGCATCTTCTTGAATGAAACTCCACCAATGAGCTCTTGATCCGAATTTTGTGCGCGGTTATTTCCACCGTCAGATGTTTTGTTCCAGATTACGAGTATTCCGCTATTACGGCTTTGCGAACATGGGTAATTGTCGTATATTGTGTCCAGTGATTGCATAATCTTTCATGTAAACTTAGGCGATGAGAGCGTTACTCATCACTTTCGCACATAGTATCTCGATATAACATAGAATTTGCGTATGAATATATTTCAGAGATTATTTGTTCATGTACAAGTGGCTTTCTATAATACGTAGCCCCGTTTTTCATTACCTTTATCAAGCCGCACATTCTCCATTTATTCTGTTTATTGGAAACAAATTCCTTCTGTAGAAGCAGCGGCTCTTATATGCCTTCCTATCATAAAAATGTGTACCGAAGCCGACAAAAGAATAGGACGTAAGAAATACGAAAAAATTTGGGAAGAAAGTAGTACCAGTTTTGAAAAAAAAAAATCACAAACAAAGAAGTCCACGTATTCATAATAAATTTCTTTTAAAAATAAAAGATCTATTTCAAGTTTTGGATTATTATTCATTACGTATAACTGAGCAGAGTAAATATTTGCGACTTAGCCTTAAATTTAGAGAACACAACTTTTCGGTAGAAGTTCGCGATTTTTAAGATACATACCATCTGCGTAGAAGATGGCTGATTTCTTCTATAAGTCCTCAGTCTCCTAAATGGCTTGATACGACCCGCCGCGAATTACTCTCCTGTGGCAACCTATTCATTTCAGAGCAGCACTTAGAACCTACAGCATCAATTATTTGCTGAATGTATTCCAATCTTTGTCCTCCTCTACAGTTTTTACCCTCTACAGCTCTCTGTAGTACCGTAGAAGTTATTCAGTGATGTCTTAACAGATGTCTTAGCCTCCTCTGCCTTCTTCTTGTCGGTGCTTTCCGTATATGCCTTTTCTCGCCGATTTTGCGGGGAACATTTCCGAACCTTATCAGTTCACCTGATCATCAACATTCACTGTACATCACATCTCAGATGCTTCGATTCTCTTCTGTTCCGGTTTTCCCACAGGACATGTTTCACTGCCATACGACACTGTGCTCCAAACGTAAATTCTCAGAAATTTCTCTCTCAAACAAATGTTTATGTTTGATATCAGCAGACTTCTCTTGGGTAGCAATGCTCTTTTAACCATTGCTAGTCTGCTCTCTGCGTCTTCCTTGCTCCGTCCGTCATGTATTATTTTCCTGCCTAGGTATCGGAATTCCTTGTCTTTGTGTTCTTGGTGATCCCCAATTCTGATATTAAGTTTTTCGCTGTTGTCATTTCTACTACTTTTCATTACTTCCGTCTATCTTCGATTTGTTCTCAGTCTATATTCTATACTCATTAGACAGTCTATTCCTTTCAGCAGATCCTGCAATCTTTATTCACTTTCGCTGAGAATAGCAATGTCATCAGCGAATCGTATCATTGATGTCTTTTCACCTTGAACCTTAATCTCACTCCTGAACCTTTCTGTTATGTCCATAATTGCTTCTCTGTTATATAGATCGAACATTAGGGGTGGAAGACTACATCCCTCTCTTACACCTTCTAAATCCGAGCGATTCGTTTTTGGTCTTCCACTCTCATTGTTCCCTCTTGTCTCTTAGACATATTGTATGTTAACCGTCTTTCCCTATATCTTACTCCTATTTTTCTCAGAATTTCGAATATCTTGCCCCATTCTACATTGTCGATCCCTTTTTCCGGGTAGAAAAATCCCATGTATATAAGTTGATTTTTCTTAGACTTCATTCCATTATCAACGGCAACATCAGAATTGCCTCTCTGGTGCTGTTAAGTTTCCTGAAGTCCAACTTATCGTCATGGGTGGTAGTTTACATTGAAGAGAGAGTCCTAAGAAAAAAATTGCTATAACGGTTCATCCTGAGTTGAATATATTAATCTGTCAGTGACCTCAGGACACGACACCCATCCATGCTCGAGTCAGGATTCGAACCTGCGACCGTAGCGGTCGCGCGGTTCCAGACTCAAGCGCCTAGAACCGCTCGGCCACACCGGCCGGCCCGTTTGGGCCAAATCGAGTAGGATCCACCTACTGCGAATTTATAAAGCAATAAAAGATTTTACTTTGTTTCGGTTAACAGATATACTGGCAAAAAGGTGTACCTCATTATTATGATAATTAGAAAGCGAATCAGAATTAACCACGTACATTCCATCAGTACATCTACATCTACATCTACATCTATACTCCGCGAGCCACCTTACGGTGTGTGGCGGAGGGTAATTATTGTACCACTATCTGATCCCCCCTTCCCTGTTCCATTCACGAATTGTGCGTGGGAAGAACGACTGCTTGTAAGTCTTCGTATTTGCTCTAATTTCTCGGATCTTTTCGTTGTGATCATTACGCGAGATATATGTGGGCGGTAGTAATATGTTGCCCATCTCTTCCCGGAATGTGCTCTCTCGTAATTTCGATAATAAACCTCTCCGTATTGCGTAACGCCTTTCTTGAAGTGTCCGCCACTGGAGCTTGTTCAGCATCTCCGTAACGCTCTCGCGCTGACTAAATGTCCCCATGACGAATCGCGCTGCTTTTCGCTGGATCATGTCTATCTCTTCTATTAATCCAACCTGGTAAGGGTCCCATACTGATGAGCAATACTCAAGAATCGGACGAACAAGCGTTTTGTAAGCTACTTCTTTCGTCGATGAGTCACATTTTCTTAGAATTCTTCCTATGAATCTCAACCTGGCGCCTGCTTTTCCCACTATTTGTTTTATGTGATCATTCCACTTCAGATCGCTCCGGATAGTAACTCCTAAGTATTTTACGGTCGTTACCGCTTCCAATGATTTACCACCTATGGCATAATCGTACTGGAATGGATTTCTGCCCCTATGTATGCGCATTATATTACATTTATCTACGTTTAGGGAAAGCTGCCAGCTGTCGCACCATTCATTAATCCTCTGCAGGTCTTCCTGGAGTACGTACGAGTCTTCTGATGTTGCTACTTTCTTGTAGACAACCGTGTCATCTGCAAATAGCCTCACGGAGCTACCGATGTTGTCAACTAAGTCATTTATGTATATTGTAAACAATAAAGGTCCTATCACGCTTCCTTGCGGTACTCCCGAAATTACCTCTACATCTGCAGATTTTGAACCGTTAAGAATGACATGTTGTGTTCTTTCTTCCAGGAAATCCTGAATCCAATCACAAACCTGGTCCGATATTCCGTAAGCTCGTATTTTTTTCACTAAACGTAAGTGCGGAACCGTATCAAATGCCTTCCTGAAGTCCAGGAATACGGCATCAATCTGCTCGCCAGTGTCTACGGCACTGTGAATTTCTTGGGCAAATAGGGCGAGCTGAGTTTCACATGATCTCTGTTTGCGGAATCCATGTTGGTTATGATGAAGGAGATTTGCATTATCTAAGAACGTCATAATACGAGAACACAAAACATGTTCCATTATTCTACAACAGATTGACGTAAGCGAAATAGGCCTATAATTATTCGCATCTGATTTATGACCCTTCTTGAAAATGGGAACGACCTGCGCTTTCTTCCAGTCGCTAGGTACTTTACGTTCTTCCAGAGATCTACGATAAATTGCTGATAGAAAGGGGGCAAGTTCTTTAGCATAATCACTGTAGAATCTTAAGGGTATCTCGTCTGGTCCGGATGCTTTTCCGCTACTAAGTGATAGCAGTTGTTTTTCAATTCCGATATCGTTTATTTCAATATTTTTCATTTTGGCGTCCGTGCGGCGGCTGAAGTCAGGGACCGTGTTACGATTTTCCGCAGTGAAACAGTTTCGGAACACGGAATTCAGTATTTCTGCCTTTCTTCGGTCGTCCTCTGTTTCGGTGCCATCGTGGTCAACGAGTGACTGAATAGGGGATTTAGATCCGCTTACCGATTTTACATATGACCAAAACTTTTTATGGTTCTTGTTTAGATTGTTTGCCAGTGTTTTATGTTCGAATTCGTTGAATGCTTTTCTCATTGCTCTCTTTACGCTCTTTTTCGCTTCGTTCAGCTTTTCCTTATCAGCTATGATTCGACTACTCTTAAACCTATGATGAAGCTTTCTTTGTTTCCGTAGTACCTTTCGTACATGATTGTTATACCACGGTGGATCTTTCCCCTCGCTTTGGACCTTAGTCGGTACGAACTTATCTAAGGCGTACTGGACGATGTTTCTGAATTTTTTCCATTTTTGTTCCACATCCTCTTCCTCAGAAATGAACGTTTGATGGTGGTCACTCAGATATTCTGCGATTTGTACCCTATCACTCTTGTTAAGCAAATATATTTTCCTTCCTTTCTTGGCATTTCTTATTACACTTGTAGTCATTGATGCAACCACTGACTTATGATCACTGATACCCTCTTCTACATTCACAGAGTCGAAAAGTTCCGGTCTATTTGTTGCTATGAGGTCTAAAACGTTAGCTTCACGAGTTGGTTCTCTAACTATCTGCTCGAAGTAATTCTCGGACAAGGCAGTCAGGATAATGTCACAAGAGTCTCTGTCCCTGGCTCCAGTTCTGATTGTGTGACTATCCCATTCTATACCTGGTAGATTGAAGTCTCCCCCTATTACAATAGTATGATCACGAAACTTCTTCACGACGTTCTGCAGGTTCTCTCTGAGGCGCTCAACTACTACGGTTGCTGATGCTGGTGGTCTATAGAAGCATC
Source organism: Schistocerca nitens (assembly GCF_023898315.1). NCBI lineage: Eukaryota > Metazoa > Arthropoda > Insecta > Orthoptera > Acrididae > Schistocerca > Schistocerca nitens. Next base: position 584,062,665 of record NC_064618.1, read on the forward strand.
CGACTATCATATCTGACCCACCTTTGATACGTAACTTAACCCAGATTATTTCACATTCGCATTCGCTAATAACTTCACTGGATATTATTGAATTCTTTACTGCTATAAATACTCCTCCACCATTGGCGTTTATCCTATCCTTGCGGTATATATTCCATTCTGTGTCTAGGATTTCGTTACTGTTCACTTCCGGTTTTAACCAACTTTCCGTTCCTAATACTATATGCGCACTATTTCCTTCAATAAGCGATACTAATTCAGGAACCTTGCCCTGGATACTCCTGCAGTTTACCAATATTACGTTAACTTTTCCTGTTTTTGGTCTCTGAGGACGGACGTTCTTTATCAACGATGATAATGTTCTCTCTGGTAAGCCGTCAGGTATTTTATCGTTTCGCCCAAGGGGGGTCCCTCTAACCTAAAAAACCCCCGTGTGCACGCCACACGTACTCTGCTACCCTAGTAGCTGCTTCCGGTGTGTAGTGCACGCCTGACCTGTCTAGGGGGGCCCTACAGTTCTCCACCCAATAACGGAAGTCGATGAATTTGCAACCATTATAGTCGCAGAGTCGTCTGAGCCTCTGGTTTAGACCCTCCACACGGCTCCAAACCAGAGGACCACGATCGACTCTGGGCACTATGCTGCAGATATTAAGCTCAGCTTGCACTCCGCGTGCGATGCTGGTTGTCTTCACCAAATCAGCCAGCCGCCGGAAGGAACCAAGGATGGCCTCAGAACCCAAGCGGCAGGCGTCATTCGTTCCGACATGTGCTACTATCTGCAGCCGGTCACACCCAGTGCGTTCAATAGCTGCCGGAAGGGCCTCCTCCACATTACGGACGAGACCCCCCGGCAAGCACACCGAGTGCACACTGGCATTCTTCCCCGACCTACCCGCTATTTTCCTGAGGGGCTCCATAACCCGCCTAACGTTGGAGCTCCCTATAACTAATAGGCCCGCCCTCTGTGACTGTCGGGACCTTGCCGGAGAATCGGCCACTGGCCCAACAGGCGAGGCATCCTGTGGTGGCTCGGAAACGATGTCATCACCACTAGGAAGCACCCCGTACCTGTTGGAAAGGGGTAAGGCAGCTGCCACGCGGCCAGATCCCACCTTCGCCTTTCGGCCAGGCTCGCGCGAGCCCACCACTGTCCGCCATTCACCCTGGAGTGATGGCTGACCGGTAAGATGCTCACTGCCGGAAGACGCAGCGACATCAGGGGTTCCATGTGATTCCAAGGCCACCGAAGTAGGCATAGGTCTCACCACAGTTGCCCCAACGCCACTACGAGCCGACGCCTGCGCCTCGAGCTCGATGAGCCTAACAGACAGAGCCTCCACCTGCCCCCGAAGAGTGGCCAATTCTCCTTGCGTCCGCTCACAACAACCACAGTCCCTACACATGACTATGTTTACCCTACTCTATACGGTGACAAATTCCCAAGATAATCTTCTGATGAGCTACTCTGATAATCAAGAAACACTCACTGAAATACGAGACGCGAAAACTACGCTAGGTTTTCCCAGAAAAACTATTTAAAAGCTAAGCGCAGCAAATAAGTACAAAATAAATTTCTCTCCTAACGATCAAGAACTGTTAGTTTCTATGCAGAGCAGATAAACACAAATAGAATCCCTTCCTTAGTGGAAGGTCGTAAACAAAATGCAAAATAAACGCTTTATACAAACAGTACTCGCTGCTGCTGGTGCTCTCGCTCTGGCTGTCACAAGACAAGACAAGTACGATGGAGGGCGTTGTATTAGACCTTGATCACTATCGGCAATGTTTATACAGAATATAGAAATGGGAAATAACAAGACAGTCGATATTTTAAAAAGAACATCACCTTCAACGGCTCCAGCTGCGGAATGGTTCACAATTCCTGTTAAAGGCATAGGGCTGTGGAGGGGATTTATAGATAGTTTTGATAAGGAAGCCATATCCAGAAATTTACTGTTTGTATGTGAAACAAGTATGACAGTCAGATCACTTCACGATACGCGCATAGCAGAGACAATAAGCTATGACATGTGTGCTCTACAGAAGCTGTTGTAAGTGACGACCCTTCTGTTCATTGCAAGGTTTACCTGCTGCGCATGCTTCGTGCGCACGGCTCAGAAATCCTGGTGTGTGCTGAATGTTATCTGCTGCCACCAGAACCCGTACAAGGTGGTCTTCTTCAGAGTGTACAAGAGTCTCATGCACAAAACTTTTCATATGGTCTCACAAGAAAAAGGAGAAATTAAGTCTGGCTACGGTATTGGTCCAAACCTATCCACCTTTCACCGTATGTCTGATCGAAAAGTTCACAGCCGCTATGTGCCAAATGGTTAGTACCATAATGGTGGAACTACATTTGCTTCCAATAACTCCACCGGTGTCTCTTGGATGAACGTCAAGTATCTGGTGCCCGTCACGTGGCAAGGACGAACGTATAGCACAATAAGGCGATCGTCAGATTGTAGAATTATGAAATATGTCCTATGCTCAAGAATTGTGACGTTCTCGTAAAATGAACATCTCCTCTATAAAAATCAACATGTATTCCTGCGAAACTCAGCTCGCTCTGTTCCTCCATGAGATCCACAGCGCAGTGGACCACGGCCATCAGGTTGATGCCATGTTCCTTGATTTCAGTAAGGCATTTGACACCGTCCCGCATTGCCGTTAAATGAAAAAAATACGAGCTTACGGAGTATCGGAGCAGACCTGCGATTGAATTCAAAACTTTCTTGCAGATAGAACTCGACATGTCGCTCTTAACGGAACTAAATCGACAGATGTAAATGTAATATCCGGAATACCACAGGGAAGTGTGATAGGACCGTTTCTGTTAACAATATATAGAAATAATCTAGTAGAAAGCGTCGGATGCTCTTTAAGGCTATTCGTAGATGATGTAGTTGTTTATACAGGTAGGTTCGAATCCTGCCTCGGGCATGGATGTATGTGATGTCCTTACGTTAGTTAGGTTTAATTAGCTCTAAGTTTTAGGCGACTGATGACCTCAGAAGTTAAGTCGCATAGTGCTCAGAGCCTTTCGAGCCAGCCAGTATTTTTCAGGAGGAATCAGACAACATATTACTTCCCCCCACATACATGTAGCGTATTGACCACGAGGAGAAAATTCGAGATATTAGAGCCAATACAGAGGCTTACCGACAATCATTCTTCCCACGCACTATTCGTGAGTGGAACAGGTTTGAAGGAATCAGATAGTTTTGGTAAACATTTTTGGAATACAGTGATCAATTAATTGTTATATTTTGATTAAAATTCAGTCTTGATCACGTTATGTCTGTTTTAATGAGTAACCGGTTTCGGTTTTTTCTATAAAACCATCATCAGACCCATTGGCTCCCTTGGGTTGGTAGGTGGAGCTCTCCTTGTTGCTGTGCAGTCAACTGCACAGCAACAAGGAGAGTTCCACCTACCAACCCAAGGGAGCCAATGGGTCTGATGATGGTTTTATAGAAAAAACCGAAACCGGTTACTCATTAAAACAGACATAACGTGATCAAGACTGAATTTTAATCAAAATATATGAATCAGATAGTGGTACCGAAAGTACCCTCTGTCACACACCCATTAGGCGGATTGCGGAGTATGATGTAGATGTAGATGTCAGATACCACCGATTTATTGATACCGAACCGTTGATGAAATCCACGTGGCTGTACAAAATCAGGATTTCCGTTGTCCCAAATCTGGCTGTCTCGATACTTCAAAAGTCCTTGGTGAAATGAGTTTAATCCGTAGCAAAAACGCGGCGTCGAAATTTGGATCTGTGAACTCAGTGAAGTAGAACCGTGTACAGAAACTGACCTGTACCAAAATCTGCCACAATCAGTGCAGGCATGTTCTGTTGGTGGTAAGGATGGAGTTGCATGTCATCCAGGACGCGACTGATGCTCGCGTGGGTCACGTCCGTGGCATGGACAGTGTTTCCACAACTTGTCGCTAGTGCAGTGCGTTCGTGGAGCATCGGAGTGGACCCTCCTGGATTCCAACGTACCGGTTTCTCGCAGCCTTTGTTGGACGAAAATGATATGTGATGCACTGCACCGATCCGGAAAATGTTCTCGAAACATGCATCGTACAGCTCTACCATTATCTTCTGCTTCATCGTAAATTATCAGCTTTTCTGTGTATTCTTCAAGCGTGTTTTTCGCCATCCTAACTGTTTCAGGCCTCCTTACTGCTCACTGACAAATGATGACGAAATGATAAATGAGCAGAACGCTGAAGCAGCGATTGTAAGCGAAGGGCACATTACGTAAGGGCACTGACGACGGCGTCCTTTTCTCAGTTTGTGTGGGTATCGTGAAGAGGGAGATCTGTAAGTGATCCGGTCTTCAAACTTACTTTATGTTCAAACGGTACACTTCCTGACATGGATTCCACTACTCTGTATTCTAAGTCCCCTCTACAACGCATAGAAACCTGCGACAGGAATTGCAAAGCACCTTGTATATAGAATAAGACGAATAGCAACATTTCCTGACTGAACTGTAGTTCCACGAAATGGCTCGCTTTAACGTTATATTCCTAACTTTGATTAACGTGTACTTGTAATCTGGAACACGTTCAAACACTGGAAAACGCGCTAGCCTCATTCATAGATAAATTCATAACAACTAATCATTAATGCTCATTGCTCCATTTGAATAAGCAAATATTTTCGTTTGTTCTTAGTGGGTACAACAGCAAAGAATTTATTGAAAGAAGGTGGCATTTGCCATTTTTGTTGTAATAATTTTATTAGTTCAGAACCATTTTCATTCCTCTATGCCATTCTCAGCTGATTCTGTGATTCCGTACAAAACTGATTCAGAATATATTATACTATCTTCATGAAAATAAATGTAATACTGTGAATGTAAACTTACTGTATATACATGTATTTGTAATAGATAGCTATGTTTTACCTCTCCTCGAATACGCACATGAATATAAAGTCAGTGTTTGAAATTACTGTTCCTTTTATTCCGTGTTTATCTCTAATTTTTTGTTAATGTAAAACCTTTATAAAAATCGAGGTGTCAAAATAACAACACGGCATTTTCGAAACAACACGAACAGAAGAAACAAATTTGAAGAAGCTGCCTTTTCAATCCATATGCCATAATTTTCAATTTCAAGTGAATGTATTTCGAATAAGTTTACATTCACATTGTAAGCGGGCTGTTTATATGTTTTTATTTTGGTAGCGCTATGTAGCGCTCTGTATTAAATCTCTGACTGCTCTGTGGCAGTCTGTAAGAGACTCTGTGGCTGGTTGGACTTGCAGTTGGAAGTGAACAGCCAGCAGTGATGGAAGTTGGGAGTGATGGAGGTTAGAGGTTAATAATTAGCAGTGTTGGAGGTTTGCAGTATTAGCACGAGCGAACGAGCTGGACGTGTCCGGCTTGGAGATTGAATATTATTCATGAGTATGTAATTGGAACTGGATGTCACGGGCGATTATATATTTTTTGAAGTGGTTGTCACATTATGAAGGTAAAAAAAAATATATATTGTTTGCTTTGCAACAAAATCTTTCCTTTGATAACCATATGCCTATTAGTTGTTAGAGCCTTCAGTAGTTAGAATCTTTTATTTAGCTGGCTGTATTGGCGCTTGCTGTGTTGGCGTAGTTCGTGTAATGAAGGTGTTTGTGAAGTGAGTTACTTATAGAATGTATAGGCTATTGTCAGGATTTCTTCTTATTCAGGGCAATCTTTTGAGTTAATTTGAAAGCAGTCAGATCGCGTTACCGTTGAATATTGTGGGTAATTAAAGTATAGGAAAAGTTTTAGTTCTGTTAGTCAGGGCAAATTCTGTAGGTCAGTGTTGTAATGATAAAGACTAGGAAAGTGACACTTGCATTCAATCTCACTCAACAGTTTCAGAATCAAATAATGTAGAAGTTTCGCCTTCTCAGTTATTTCAGTCCAAGTAAGTAAAATTTTATAAAGAAGTTTCAACATCATTACATTTCTAACCGTGCAAGTAATAAATCCTATATTGTACAGAATAGCAAAATCAATTAACAGTGGCCTAGAAGGCTGAAACCAGTTGTTAACTAATAGAATTATTACAGCAAAATTGGAAAATGTCACCTTCCTGTAATGCATTAATATTGCTTTGTCTTTCTCATTTAGTCAGTTTCTCATTGCCCCTAATATTCCACAGCCTAGGAAACTACACAACTGGCAGAGTGGTAGGATTTTAATAATTGATAACAAAGATAACCTTAGAAAATGACACAAGATAAAACTAATCAACATCCCTGGGTTTGCAGTGTTTATGCATCATTTGTTCTCAGTGTAAGCTTAATTGTTCTACTTATTTTATCAACAAAGGTAAGAAATTTAAAGTACGTGAGACAGGGAATTTGAAGAAAAAAAGTCGAAAACTGAATACGACTAGTCCATTATTAGTTAGTTCCTGTAGTTTATTACTACATGTATGAATGATATATCTTTCCAGAACTCATCAGCATAGAAAGCATATACGAATATGACAAGCGGACAGCTGAGGTTAAACTATGGTGACCCACAGTAAACAATTTTAAAGTAAGGTATTTAATAGCAACATTATTTTAAAATCTGTCCTCCATTGATATCAACGAACACATCATTAACATCAATATGATTAAAAATCTGAAATTTATCTGTTAACGTGCAGGCATGGCAAAAATTTGACTGATCTACAGAATATCATGCAGCGTCTCTTAGGAATGGTAATAGTTCTGCAGCTATAAGAAACATATTAATACGCTTATCCCAACAAGGTTCTGCATTATCACCACTTTTGTTCATTGTCGTGATGGACACCGTGACAGCTGACCTGCACTTACCTTTACCATGGACCCTACTTTATGCTGACTACGTGATGCTGGCAGCAGAAAACAGGCTTGATCAGCAGTGCCAAACTGAAAAATGGAGTGACCGGTTGCCGCAACATGGTTTGCGCCTTAATTTGAAGGAAACCGAGTATATGACATCAGACAGACAAGAAATGGGAACCATCACGATTAATGGTGAAAATCTGAGTCGTGTAAGTAAGTTTAAGTTAAAATGGCTCTGAGCACTATGGGACTTAACATATATGGTCATCAGTCCCCTAGAACTTAGAACTACATAAACCTAACTAACCTAAGGACATCACACAACACCCAGTCATCATGAGGCAGAGAAAATCCCTGACCCCGCTGGGAATCGAACCCGGGCTAAGTTTAAGTACCTTCGTTCCAGGATCACTGTTGACAGCCGACTTAGCGAAAAGGTCAACACCAGAACTCGGCATCCTGGATGAAGTGGTGAACAACAACAGGAGTCACTTGGGACCGCACGATGAAAGATGATTTAAAATCAAAAATCTATCGCACTCTCATCCGACCAGTCGCCTTGTATACACTGCTGGCCACCGTAAATGCAACACCAAGAAAGACAAGAGGTAGCACAACAAAATTTATTTTGTAGATAACATGTTGACCAAGTATCAAATGATTACATTTACAGACGTCTGTGACATGTGGTTCCTGCCAGAATCAGTAGCCAGAGTACCCGCCATTGTTGGAGATCACCGCTGCCACACGTCTCGGCATTGAGTCAAAGAGACGTTGGATGTGCTCGTGGGGTACAGCAACCCAAGCAGCTTCCACACGTTGCCAAAGATCATCTGGTGTGGCAGCTGGGGATGTAATCTGGGTCACTCGTTGAGCAACCATGGACCACATGTTTTCTATCGGCGAAAGATCCGGAGAGCGAGCCGGCCAGGGAAGCACTTCAATCTGGTTATTGACGAAGAACCTTTGGACAATGCGTGCCACGTGTGGTCGCGCATTATCCTGTTGAAATTTGGCTGTGGCCGAGCCCTGAAGGTAAGGAAGGACAACTGGCTCCAGCACCTCGGATATGTAGCGCCGGCTATTTAAAGTACCGGCAATGCGTACTAGAGGCGTGCGAGAGTAATATCCAATACCGCCCCATACCATAATACCCGGTGCAAGACCAGTGTGGCGGTGCATAATGCAGCTGTCCAGCATCCTCTCTCCACGGTGTCTCCACACTCGAATCCGACCATCGTGGTGCTGCAGACAGAAGCGTGCCTCGTCAGTAAAGACAACGTCATTCCATTCTGCCGTCCATATCCGTCTGTCATCACACCATTGGCGACGGGGACGTCTGTGGTTCTGCGTAAATGGTAGACGAAGCAATGGACGTATTGCGGACAGACCACTCTGCTGTAAACGGTGTCGAATGGTACGCGCAGACACTGGATGATGCGTAACAGACGCAATGTGCTGTGCTATGGTTCGGGATGTCACTGAGCGATCCGTCACTGCCATGCGCACAATTTGCCTATCAGCACGTGCAGTGGTGCACCGAGGTGAATGCGATCGACCACGTCGGTCCGTCGTACCCTCCTGCATCCAACGGTCACATATCCGCATTACAGTTGTTTGGTTTCATCCAACACGACTAGCGATTTCTCTGTATGATAATCCACAATCTCGGTAAGCCACTATCCTTCCTCTGTCGAACTCGGATACTTGATCAAAAGATGTTCGCTGTTGTCTACGAGGCATAACTGATCGTCTTGTGAAACAACCACAAGGTAAACACACGTGCCGAACGTACACTCGTCGAAATCGCCAAGCCTTAAATGGCGCTATGAGGTGGCGCCACAGGCGCGCGTGATGTGCGTCTGCGCTGAAATTCTAATCAGTTGCATATCTCATCGCTGCAAACTCATGGTGTAAATTTCACTTGATTCGGATGCTTCCTTCAGGGTGTTGCATTTACGGTGGCCAGCAGTGTATTTGTAAGTGCTGGCCGACCACAGTTGAGACAGAACGTCACCTAAGTGTAATGGAAACGGCGGGCCTCACTAAGTTAGATCACGTTTCCAGTGGCAGCATTAGGAAACAGTTTGGTGTTGCACCGATCCAAGACAAGATGAGTGAGAGTCGTCTTCGATGGTTTTGGCATGTTTTACGGCCGGTGATAACTCTATTGCCAAGGCGGGTTACACACTTGAAGTCGTCGGCAGAAGACCCAAAGGACGACCTAAGCAACATTGGGCTGATAAGATTAATTGAGACCTTAAATGCGTCTCCATCCACCTATATGAAGCCTGTGATAGAGCGAAATGGAGACAACGGACCCATGTAGTGGACCCCGCAATCACGCACGACAAACGCTGAAGGAAAAGAAAAAGAAGAAGAAAAAGAAGATTCGAGACTAGTTAATGTCACCTAAACGATACGTCGTACGATATTGGTGGGAGAGGGCTACTTGAACACATTGTGTGTGACATATTGACATTACCAGCAACTCGTTTATTATTTGATAACACCTTTTACGAATATTGTTATTAACAACCTAATTAACTAGCTCCGGTCTTTAACTATCTACGCATCGATAAGCTTTAATTAAGTAGCCTTAGTGCGTAAATCTTTTGAGAAAAATTTCTATGCTTTTATACATGATTTTCCTTAAGCAGCCTAACAGGGCATTCTCCTGAAGACGTCGTTCTCGCCCTTTTCTCTATGAGATAAACATCTGCAACTCTAATCGTTATCTTCGTAATATTTCTCTCGAATACTCTTCTTCTCTCTACGCCTTCATTTTCCCTCCTGTTCAATGTGTACGTAAAGATGACCATTTCCTTCCGTTTATCTCCCATAATCTTTTACCTACACAAATCACAGCTTTTTATTTTCTATTACTCACGTGGTGCTCTACAAGCTGTAACGTGTGCGTTAGGACATGTTCTTACGTGTGCGCGCGTGCGCGCAAACGTGTTTATGTGTGTGTGTGTGTGTGAGAGAGAGAGAGAGAGAGAGAGAGAGAGAGAGAGAGAGAGGTAGAGAGAGAGAGAGAGAGAGAGAGAGAGAGAAGTAGGAGGGGGCTGGGGGAAGAAACGGTCGCTGGTCTCATCCACAGAACCGAGCTCTCATTAGCAGCTGTAGGGCCGACCGCAATCTAAATTTCAAACGCTGTAGACACCCGCACAGGCATATCGCCATCGATTCTCGTAACATTGTCAAAAACTTACCGATCAGTATCTGATCATGCCCTTTCGCCCTAGCGTTAATGCTGCACATTATCATTTCACTTTTAAGCTACGTGTTGCAATTTTTTCTCGTGAAGAAGTCTGTATCATTGAATGCTACACTGCTGAGTTACTTCACCATCTTCTTATCCTTGTGATACCTACAAAGCATATAGAATGAAGTAATTCGCTGGTAACCTGGGTGAACGCTGAGACTGTCCGAAGGACAACGCACAACTGTCGTTGTTAAATGGCGTGTCCGGCAAAAAATTTTTAAGGGCGCATCTCTGTAGGATACTGCACTGGAAACCGTGGTATGTATGGAAGATTACTTCATAGCTTTCCTTTACATCATTAACATTGTGGCGCATAGCATCCAGTACAGTGGTCAGCTATTCATGGTCACTTCATTGACCTTTCCAGTTAGTCCTGAGGCTGCAAATGCATACAGTCCATTGAAGTGATCACCCTCTTCTGGTGTTGTGCCCAGCACGCATTTGAAGCCACATGACTGACTGAAAACGCCACAGAAGTGGCTTTTCCACTGGAGTGAAACTCATGCGCCACAGGACTAATCTGCATAGAACGAAACATTTTAGCGCAGTCAGAGATGCGTTGTCATAAGCAGGTTTATGTTTCCAAAAGAAAATGGTTCCATTCAGCATCTACACTATTACTCCACCAGCCAGCTCATGGTGCACGATCTAGGGAACTTCAGGTAGCACTATCCGCTTCCACCTTAACTTTCGACTTGTGAAGAATCGGTAAACTTCCTCTTTCCCTCTTTTTCTTTTGTGTCATCGGTCTTTTGATTGGTTTCGTGCGGCCCGCCACGAACTCCTCTCCTGTGACACTTCTCCATCTCAGAGTAGCACTTACAACCTCAAGAATTTTTTTGGGTATATTTCAATTTCTGTCTTCCTCCACAGTTTTTACCATTTACAGATCACTTCAGCACCACAGAAGTTATTTCCTGGTGTTTTAAAGCATGTCCCATCATCCTGTCCCTTCTTCTTACCACGTTTTTCATATCTTTCTTTCTTCGCCGATTTTTTGGAAACCTTCTCATTCCTTATCTTTTTAGTAGATCTAATTTTCAACATACCCGACGCTTCGATTCTATTCTGTTCCGGTTTTTCCCACAGTCATTGATTCACTAGTAGACAATGCTGTGCTCCAGATTCACCTTTTTAGAAATTTATTCCTCAAAATGATGCCTATATTTGATAGCAGTATACTTCTTGTGGCGATGAGTGCGCACTTTGCTTGTGCTAATCACTCTTTTATGTCCTCCGTGCTTCGTTCTTTAAGGATTTATTTTTGTTTCAAGGTAGCAGAATCCGTTAACTTTGTCTACTGTGTGGTCCCTAATTTTGATGTTAAGTTTATCTCTAATTCCATTATTCATACTTTTACCTCTCTTCTGTTTACTCTCAACCCATATTCGGTACTCATCAGACTGTTCATTCCTATTAACAAATCTTGTAATAGTTCTTCGCCTTCACTGACGAAAGCAATATCATCAGTGAATCTTATAACCGATTTCCTTTCTCTTTTAATTTTAATCACGCTCTTGATCTTTCTTTTATCTCCGCATTGCTTCTTCGATGTTCTGATGGAACAGTAAGGCAAGGCCGAAAGACTGGATTCCTGTCTTCCACTCATTCTAATCCAAGCACTTCGTTCTTCGTCTTATAAAATTTTATTGTTCCCTCATGGTCCTTGTGCATACTGCATATTACTTATCCTCTCTTGTAGCTTACAGCTGTTTATCTCAGAATTTCGAACATCTTGCATCATTTAACATTGTCGAACGCGTTTTCCAGATCGGCAATGAATCTCGATTCTCATTCAGTCTTTTCTCCAGTTTCAAGAGCACCGTCAAGGCTGTCTCTCTGGTACCTTTACCTTTTCTACAGCCGTACTATTCTTTCTGTAACAGTTCCTCATTTTTCTATTCTTCTGTATATTACTAATGTCAGCAATTTGTGTGAGTTGTTAAGTTGATTCTGCAATAATTTTCGCATTCACCTGTTCTTGCTATCTGCAGAATTGTGTTGATGATTTTTATTAGGATGTCTGACAGTACGTCGCCGGCCTCGTATATTGTACACATAAACTTAAATATTCGATTCGTTGGATTTTTCCCAAAAGATTTTAGAACATCAGATGGAATGTTCTCTATCCCTTCTGTATTATTTGACCCCATGTCTTACAAAATTCTTTTAATTCTGATTCTCACACTCGATCCCTCAAGTCTCCCACATCAACTCACAGATGCTTTCAGTATCCTCTTTTCACCAATCCATTCTCTCCTCTGCGTTTAACAATGTAAATACCGTTGCGCTCTTAATATAAGCACCCTTGACTTTAATTTCACCGAAGGTAAATTTGGCTTTTCTTTATGCCGAATAAGTCCTTCCCACGATCATATCTTTCTTTCGCTTTCTTTACGTTTTTCCAGGAGTCTCTTAACCTCGACTTCTCTGCATTTCCTGTTTATTTCAATTCTGAGTGATTTGTTTTGCTGTGTTCATGTCTTTCTCTGAACATTTATATACTACCCTCTTTCGTCAATGGTTTCGAAGTGATGGTCACTTCTCTTCAACTAAAATTTCTTCTGTGGTATTCCCTACCGCAGTAGTCACAATCGAACTTCAAAGTCATTTCATCGTTCCTCAGTACTTCAGTTTCCCACTTCCTTCCGTACTGATTCTACTGTACATTTCTTTTAAACCGCAGTCTACATTTCATCATTACTAAATTGTGATATGTGCCTGTATCTGGTCATGGTTACCTCTTAAAATCCAGCATCTGATTTCGGAATCTCTGTCTGCCCATGATGTAATCGAATGGAAATTTCTGCATATCTCCAGACCGTTTCTAATTATATCTCACCCACTTGTGACGTTTGAAGTGTATTTGTTGTTAGTAACTGAAATTTGTTGCAGAGCTCAATTAATTTTTCTCCCCTACTACCAAGTGCGTACTATCCAGTAACCATTTCTTCCACTGTTTCGCCTACAACCGCATTCCAATCTCTCATGACTTTTACGTTTTTCATCTCGTTATACGTACTGACCTACTCGTTCAATATTCTCATATAATTATTCTACTTCATCCTCTGCTTGCGACGTCCGCATTTATACCTCAACTGCGTATTTTCGTCGGTGTTGGTTTACTGTCGATTCTTATAGCAACAAACCTATTACTGGACTGTTCTCACGCTCTGCATACCTTCCTATTCATAATAAATCCTACTGCCGTTTTACTATTTTCAGCTGCTGTTGATGTTAACGTGTACTAATCTCACCACAAATCTCTGTCTTCATTCCACTTTACTTCACTGACCCGCACCATATCTATTTGAGCCTTAGCAATTTTCTTTTCTAGTTTTCTAGTTTCCCTGCCACGTTCAGACTCCTGACATTCCTCGCCCCGACTCGTAGAACGTAATTCTTTCTTTGATTTTCTCATGCTCACGTCACTCTTGGGAGTCCCCTGCCAGAGATCCGAATGAGGAACGTGTCTGGAATCTTTTGCCAATGGAGAGATCATCATGACACTTTTTCAGTTGCGGGCCACATGTCATGTGGATACATGTTACGCGTCATGGACGCAGTGGTTCCATTGTCTTGTGCATGAACATGCCATTAACCACTGCTGTTCTTCTGTCGTTTAGGATCACATTCCCTAGAAAAGAGCAGGAGAGTACCTGAACCTCTGTCCACTCCTCCGCCCTCTTTGGCAACGCCATTGGCAGGACGAGGGTTATTTCTTTTGCCGGAAGTCTTCTGCCGCCATTGCTGATTTTCTTTTCAAATTTTAAGCAGTTGCTAGTGTCGAATTCGGGGGCGGAACACTCAGATTACTAGTAAAGAAGTGATACACTTTAACATTTTAATGTTCGGATAATAAGTTGCCGTCTCTTTATCTAAGAATAGATGATGAATGCAGGTAGCCGCTATCTCTGTGTAATGTCTTGACTGTATAGACGTGTATCTGTTGCCTTTAAGATCCCTTCACCTTCACACATACATCTATCCAGTAAAGTAATGCCATCCCAGTTCTTGGCTGATCCGTGATAAGACAGGCGATAAATTAGACTAATGGAGGATTATTAGTATTATCTCTATTTTCATTCGCTCTCTCTCTTTCTCTCCTTTATCTATGTACAGTTTTTAATATAATATTTCATTACGTGAAATCAGCCAAATAGGATCTTTGGTGGAGTCCTTCGTCTTGGTAATCAGCGGCTGGCTTGCTGTAAGAGATCTTTACATTTATTATTACTGTTAAACACTGCAGTCAGTCGGGCGTTCATTCACTCCAGAACAAAAAAGTCACAAACCTTATTTGTGGAGGAAATTCTGTATTAAATCCATCTCCATTACATGTCCAGATCTCCGGTGATTCCACGCCTTAATTATTTTCCTTTTACAGTCTCTTTCTCTTCAAACAAACCGCTAGCGGCACAAATGTTAATTGGCTCGCTTTAGCGAGAAGAGAAGCAGAATATGTATCTCTCAGAAACACGTCAGTCCCTCAACAGATACTCCAGAAGCTGTCCTAGTTACCCCTCTAACAACCATGGAGAATGCATATATGCATCTCTGTTATTTCAAAGAATAAACGCACTAGAAAATACTTTGGTGTCGTCGAGCTGTCGCCGCATATATTACAAGAAAATCAGATCGGATAACTTTTCCAAAGTGAATGAATGTGGATGGTTTGATTGAAAATGATTAACTGGTGCGTGGTAGAGGGTATTTTCTGTGGGGACATTACAACCCGTAGACCACGTTATCAGATTCATTTCGTATGCTTTTCCTGTTGTGGCATTTCGCCGGACGTCAGCACGACGAAGATTTATCCTGTCGACATCTTCTTATCATACATTCTCGGGTGTGCGAGAGTAAATGTTTGTGTGGCGCACTACGACTTTCTTGTATGCAAAACCTCGATAACGCTCTGGTGCTTACTGAACGCTTGAAGGGCAACAGGCTGATTTCCTGAAAGTTACACTGACCAGTCAGATCAATATGACCACCTATCAATCCACGCGATAGCAGCGCCATCTGGGGAGGAATGACTACTAGTTAGTCACACGCACTGTGATGTCCGTGTGTAGAATGTAGGCGAATTGTGGAGGAACTAATATGAGAACGTATTGCTGGGCAGAGTATGAGTGTGTCTGAACACAGGGTGCACCCAACACTGTTAACGATGGCCCTTCGCAGCCGACGACTCATGCGAGCGCCTATGTGAACACCACAAGATCGGCAACTACGACTGAAATGGGCACGTGACCATCGACACGGGACGTTCACGCAGAGGCACAGCGTTGCATGCACTGATGAATCCTGATACCTTCTTCATCATGCCATTGAGAGGGCGCGAATCCATCATCTTCCAGGGGAACAGTTCCTTGACAACTATACTGGGGGACGGAGACAAGCTGGCGGCGGCTCCATTATGCTCCGGGGGACATTCACACGGGTATCCATGGGTCCAGTGGAGCTTGTACCAAGCACCATAACAGCCACTGGTTGTAGACCACGTACACCCCGTAATGAGGATTATGTTTCCCAATGGCAGTGGCATTTTTCAACAAGATAATGCACCGTGTCACAGGACCAGGAGAGTGATGGAGCGGTTCGAGGATCACGGTGACGAGTTCCAATTGATGTGCTGGCTATCCAGCTCGCCAGATCTGAACCCGATCGCACACATCTGGGATGTGACTGAAAGTGGCTTCGGAAGTCATCGCCCCCTTCCACGGAATTTACGAGAATTAGGTGAGTTCTGTATGCAGATGTGGCGGCAAGTTTCTCCAGTGACCTACAAAGGTCTCACTGATCCATGCACAACGCGTTATCCGGCTCTTAGGTAGTTGGTTGTAATGTTCTGGATGATTGTATATTTTCCTACGATTTTACTACGAATCTCAACCTGAGATCTATTTATACTGCAATGAATGTAATCATTGCCGTTCCGAAAAGTTATCGCTATGTGTTTTACGTTCGTAATCGATGAGTTCTAGATCTCTTCTCTCATTTATAAGTAGTACATTGCATTTATTTGACTTCTTGGTCAACTTTCGGTCTCTGCATCAATCATCAGTCCTCTGTAGTTATTATCATACTTTACAACAATCTGACGATTTCGCCAACTTCCTCTGGACTGATTTTCAGTGAAGTAATGAGTCTTTCCCAGTGGTGAGAACTGTTTAGAACAGGAAAATAAAGGATTATGCTTATCCATTACGGATATCTTAGAACCGTGACTGTATATTGAATGTAAATAAGTTATACAGAACTACAACCAGTCACTTTTTTGAATAATTATGTTTTATTCCACGAACCGGTTTTCGAAACTTTTCAGGTTCATCTTCAGATGGTTTCAGGAAGTTACATCATTACTGGTATCATAATACTGGGTGATGGCTCTATGGCAGAAAGATGGGTCACACTTTAATGTGTCGCCATGACTATAGCTTATCTGTTGATATGGATGTAAATTTAGTTTCTACTTACTGCGACAGTATAAGCGGCTTTTTTCGGTTAGTGTCCATCTGTCTGCCTCCATTTTAATGTCCAGTAACTATATCAGTACACACACTTCTACTCGAACTATATTAATTTACACTTTGACAGAGAGACTTTTCCAGCATCCAGCATGAGCTTTACAACTGTTGCTTGTAACAAAGATCTTGACAGAAAGATGTGGCATAGGCCTACTTTGTACAGAGATGTAATTTGTTGTTTTTTACATGTATTAACGTCGATATAAGGGCAAGTATTTTAATCAGAATGACGATAACATGAGAGCACAAGATAAAATAAATAAATAAATTACTACAAGAAAAAACTTCAGGTGATCTGATATCTTATTTCTAATTGTATATTACAGGCAGTTTATAGCAATTTTTTTTATCATGTTTGGCATTAACATGAATACCTAGGAGTCAATAATACAATTATTGTATCTGTAGTAGTATGCAGCTGACTGTATGACTAGGACCTTTATATTTAAATTAATAACAAATATTCAGATGGGCTGTTGACTTATTTCTTTTGTTATGTTAACATGAGTATTAACAAGAGTAGGTTCTATTTATTTTAGCTAAAGGTATATGTATAAACGTTATAGTGACTGTAATGGACTAAAGCTGTTTGTATGGCGGTACACTTTATATTTGAAAAATCATGAACAAAAGTTCTTTAACTGTTGACCTATTTTTATTCTTACATTATAGTGATCTGGAATATTGTAACATAAATAAGAAACTTTCAACTGAAAATGCCCTCGTTGTCCGAGCAGACAAAGGTAACACAGATGTTCTACATCTACATCTACCGCAAGCCACCCAGCGGTGTGTGGCGGAGGGCACTTTACGTGCCACTGTCATTAACTCCCTTTCCTGTTCCTGTCGCGTATGGTTCGCGGGAAGAACGACTGCCGGAAAGCCTCAGTGCGTGCTCGAATCTCTCTAATTTTACATTCGTGATCCCCTCGGGAGGTATAAGTAGGGGGAAACAATACATTCGATACCTCATCATGTCGTGTATGAATCAGACTATATTAGCAAAACTTGTGAATTCTTCAGAAGGAATAACATAAAGGAAATAGCATATGACCCTTCTCCCAAATTCCATGATAAAATTAAAAAGTTACTTAAAAACTGCCACTTCTTGTTCACATCATTAGAAGCAAAGCACTGTATAGTGATGAATCCGTCAGCACCACAACTGAGATCACAGCCTAAGATCCACAAATCCGTATGTCCGATACGTCCCATTGTGAACTCCATCAATAGCCCAAGCTATAAAATCACCAAAAACTTAATGATATTATCCGTAAGGTATATGTATTTTAAAATAACTTCTCCATTAAAAACAGTTATGAGCTCATCAATAGTATAAAAGATATCCCAATCCCAGTCACAGTTAAATTTGCAACTCTTGTCAAGGAAACAATTAGTTTAATAAGAAATAACTTACTCAAACATGGGACAATGGGTAGAGCTGAAATCTATGAACTCATAGAGATCCTAGAGCTTATATTGTCACACAGCTACTTCCTGTTCAACAACAAATTTTACATTCAGGAAGATGGACTGGCAATGGGTAGTAGTCTTGCAGGCTTGCCAGCAGACATATATTTATCAATAACCTTGAAAACACTTATTTAGGTCCCAAACCCAACTAAAAGATAAGTTGCTTTGTTACAAACGCTATGTTGATGACACACTCATTCTGTTCAATGGAACAACAGAAGAAATAGATAATATAGCCAAAGAACTTAATAAAATACACAATAAAATCCGATTCACAGTAGAACACGAAACACCAGAAGGCATTAACTATCTTGATCTAACAATCTCAAATAAGAATCACAAGCATAAATTTCAAATTATCAGAAAGCCAACAACCATGAATGTTACCATACACAAATTCTCTTGCCATCCAGAACAACATAAAAAAGCATTCTTCAGAACAATGGTTAACTGCATGCTTAAAATCCCAATGGACACATGTGAAAGACAAAAAGAAACAGAAATTGTTAAATCAATTGCTTCCACCAATGGGTACAACCCTGCAATAATAAATAAACTAATCCACACAGCAAAACTAAATCAACCAACTGCTGAGCAACCACCCACAAACAAGAAGAGCACATTTATTAGCCTGCCTTTCCTAGGGAAGATTTCTCACCAAATTGCCAACCTCTTCAAGATATAAAACATAAAAATAAGTTCCTTCGCCAGCAACAAAATACAAAATAAAATCATACACAGCACCAAAACCACTATACAACAATTCAAAAGTCAGGTGTGTACAAGCTCATTTGCAACTCATGTCCAAGCGTCTACATTGGACAAACTGGTAGAAGCTTCACAACAAGATTTAAAGAACACATAGATGCACTCCGTCTTAACAACCTGAACAAGTCTAGTTTCGCCTCACATCTTGCCCAACACAATCAGTCTGAAAACAACATAGAACAGAATCTCCAAATACTACATTTTGCCAACAAAGGCACAATACTTGATCTTCTTGAAGAAATTGAAATATTTATCTACAAAAATACAGCACTTGACTACCTACTCAATGATCAAACTGAACTGAAAAACAAATTTTTCCCTCAGAACTTTGAAGATCTACAAAGTAATCACTCAACAAACCCTACACCGGCTCCCCAACGCCCCCCCCCCCCCCCCCCCCCGCTCCCAACGACCCCCATCTCTCTCCTTACATCCTGACCACACTGGTTTCAATGTAATTTCCTACCACAGAATAAAACCTTTACTATATTTTTAAAATTTAAAGCCCTCTACAGATAACATAAATCAGTACTTTTATTCATATCAATTCTAGCTGGAACAAACAGAAGTTGCCTTTACCAATATTCCCGATCACTCTAATGTAAGAATAAAAATAAGTCAACAGTTAAAGAACTTTCGTTCATGATTTTTGAAATATAAAGTGTACAGCCATACAAACAGCTTTAGTCCATTACAATCACTATAACTTTTATACATATACCTTTAGCTAAAATAAATAGAACCTACTCTTGATAATACCCCAGATCATGTTAACATAACAACAGAAATAAGTCAACAGCCCATCTGAATATTTGTTATTAATTTAAATATATTGAAAAGCCCAGACACGTCTGTGTGGCAACCACCGGTACTCTGGCCAGCGTCTGTTCACCATGTGAGGTGCGGCTGAACACCAAGCTCCAGGAACTAACAATCCCTGGTTCTAACTACCCAGCATTAGCTGGAACTTAATTACAAGCAGTATGATTCGTACAAGTAAAATTAATATTACCCCAGGTGGCCAATCCACTCGCCCTGTGGCGACAACCAAGCTATCGGATTCTGGGGAGCTTGGGCTCGTACGACAGAGAAAGTCGGAGTTCTCTAGTAAACGTCCACGAAAGTCCCATACATTTATTGGCACTTTTAACATTCAGACACTAATTCAGACAGGCAAACTTCATAATCTTACAACAGAACTCAACAAACAGAAAATTCAAATCCTTGCTCTCCAAGAGACCAGATTCACTGATTCAGAAACAATAGACTACAACAATTACCGTATCTTTAAAAGTAAAACAGACAAGAAAATTGGCAAAGGAGCTGCAATATTTGGCATGGCTTTTATTGTAAATAAGGACACCCTTGACTCTGTTATAGACATAAATCAAATCAGTAACAGACTAATGACCATGCGAATCAAGCACACCAACAAAATATATACATTTATTAATGTTCATGCACCTACCAACATTGCCAACAAAAAAGAACCGGAGAAGACAGAAAAATTTTGGGAAAAACTCGAAACTGAAATGTCCAAAATTCCAGAGGAGGATGTAAAAATTCTTCTAGGGGATTTCAACGCGCAAATTGGCAAAGAGAGGAAATATAAAAAAACAGTCGGTAATTACCCTGCACACAAATTCACAAACAAGAACGGCATGAGACTCATCGAGTTATGTCAGCAAAACAACCTAAAAATCGTGACAACATCACTTCGAAAAGACCCCAAGAAACAAAAAACATGGAGATCACCAAACCTTCAGCTTGGTGAATTTCAAATAGACCATGTTGCGATCTCCTATGACTTCCAGAAAGAAATACACACAAGTCCGCAGAGGGGCAAATATAGATTCTGACCACTACCTTACCAGAGTTAAAATTAAATTCACTCCAAAAAGGAAACGCCAAAGGAAATCACCACTAATTCCCAAATTTGACTTGAAAAATATCAAGGAATCAGAAATTACAGAAGCATGGGATAAACAACCAACAAACAACTGGAAAGATTTCCGAACGAAAATTATACAGAAAGCAAGAGATTTGATTCCGTTAAAGAAAATATCCAAGCATCCATGGTGGAATTCGAATTGTGATAACGCATTAGAAGAGAGACAACAAGCCTTTTTAAATTACAATTGTGACAAATCAGAAACCACACAACAAACATTTTTCAAAGTGAGAAAACAAACAGCTAAAATACTTAGACAAACTAAAAGAAAATACCTTAATGAACAGCTAAACACAATTGAAGAAAACTTTAAGAACCACAACACTCAAGATTTTTATAAAATATTCGCAAATCAAATCAAAGGATACACTCCACAAAATCTCTGCTTCCGGAAACAGAATGGAAAATTGGCACTAACTAACAAAGAAAATTGCCAAGAACTAGCTAAATATTTCTCACAACTCCTAAATTGCCCACAACCAAGTACAAGATTCCCCAGATTACAACCAGAACACACGAATGAGACTTCACTACCACCATCTCAAGAAGAAATTTATAGTCACATTAGAAAACTCAAAAATAATAAATCATCGGGAGAAGATGGAATTGTAGCTGAACTACTGAAAAACCTTGGTCCAAATTCGTTAAAAGAGATCACTAGCATCATCCAAGAAATTTGGCAGACAGAAAATATCCCAGAGGAGTGGAAGTGTGCACTAATTCACCCATTGCACAAAAAGGGAGAGAGATCAGACGTAAACAACTACAGAGGCATTTCACTTTTACCAGTTACCTACAAAATTCTATCTGCATGTCTCCTAAAGAGGGCACAAGAACAACTAGAACATACAATTTCAGATTACCAAGCAGGCTTTCGTCCTAATAGATCATGCCCGGAACAGATATTCAACCTTAAAACTATTTTAAAGATTAAAGCAATCAGGTCAAAACCAATAATCTGCACATTCGTTGATTTCAAAAAGGCATACGATTCCATAGACAGACAGTCTCTATGTCACATTCTCGAAGAACGAGGCCTAGACACTAAAACCCGAAAACTAATTGAACAAACACTAACAGAAACCAAATCAAAAATTAAATTCAGAGGGGAAATTTCGGAACCATTCTCAATTAAAACAGGAGTAAGACAAGGAGATGGGATCTCACCACTATTATTCAATATAGTTTTGGACAAAGTTATGAAAGAGTGGGAAGTAACACTAAGGAAACAAAGCTTGTGGAAGCCAATTGAACCAGGAAGAGGTAAAGGAAAATTGAACATCCCTTATTTAGCGTTTGCAGATGACTTGGCAATTATAACTGACAGTGAAGAAACAGCAGTAAAACAAATTGAGACACTTAAAGAATGTGCTGAGAAGGTTGGCCTGCAAATCTCCTTTGAGAAGACAGAATTCATCTGCTCAAAATTAGATATTTCGAAACTAAAAACAAAGTATGGTGAAATAACTAGAGTCAAGCACTTTAAGTATCTCGGTGAAGTTATTGAACCAACAGGACTTGAGAAAATAGCACAAAAAAACCGATTACAGAAAATCAAGAAAGCATTCGGACTTATTCAAAATATATATAACAAGAAATGTCTATCAAAAGGCACTAAAATCAGACACTACAACACAGTCATCAAACCAACAGTCACATATGCAAGTGAAACACTCTCCCTGAATAGAAAATTAGATTTACACGAAATTAAGAAAGTAGAGAGAAAAATTATTAGAAAAATCCTAGGACCACGATACACACAAGATGGATACAGGCTGCAGACTACCGAGACAACCGAAAAAATATCAAACATCGAGGCAGATATCAGGAAGAGGCGGATGAAGTTTTATGGACATATAGACAGATTACCTGGAAACAGGTTAACTAAACGTCTATTGGACTATATGACATCACTTAAGGCAACAATACCCTGGGTAACTGAAGTTAAGAAGGATTTGAAAAAGGCAAAAATTGACATAACAAACACATCAGACCGGGATACATTCAGAAGAAAAATCGACAAGTGGAAGTTTACTCCAGAGACGGAATCTAAACCTTTCCGACCAAAGTGGACCGAAGAAAGGAAGAAGGCCTTTGGGGAGGCAGTGAAGAACTACTGGGAAAATAAGAAGAACATTAAGAAATGTTAATCACCTGCTTATCGTTCTCCCATGGGGACATTCGCTAATAATAATAATAATAATAAATATAAAGGTCCTAGTCATACAGACAGCTGCATACTACTGCAGATACAATAACTATATTATTGATTCCTGGGTATTAATTTTAATGCCAAACATGATAAAAAAAATTGCTATAAACTGCCTGTAATGTACAATTAGAAATAAGGTATCAGATCACCTGAAGTTTTTTCTTGTAGTAATTTATTTATTTATTTTATCTTGTGCTCTCATGTTATCGTCATTCTGATTAAAATACTTGCCCTTATATCGACGTTAATACATGTAAAGAACAATAAATTACATCTCTGTACAAAGTAGGCCTATGCCATATCTTTCTGTCAAGATCTTTGTTACAAGCAACAGTCGTTAAGAGCATGCTGGATGCTGGAAAAGTTTCTCTGTCAAAGTGTAAATTAATATAGTTCGTGTGGAAGTGTGTGTACTGATATAGTTACTGGACATTAAAATGGAGGCAGACAGATGGACACTAACCGAAAAAAGCCGCTTATACTGTCGCAGTAAGTAGAAACTAAATTTACATCCATATCGACCGATAAGCTATAGTCATGGCGACACATTAAAGTGTGACCGACCTTTCTGCCATAGAGCCATCAGCCAGCATTATGCTACCAATAATGATGTAACTTCCTGAAACCATCTGAAGAGGAACCTGAAAAGTTTCGAAAACCGGTTCGTGGAATAAAACATAATTATTCAAAAAATTGACTGGTTGCAGTTCTGTATAAATTATTTACAAGGAAAAAAATCAAAACATTTCGCCGATCATTATATTCCATTGAATTAAGCCCGATTAACCACCTGTGGAACCCTCAACCACCATGTTCCCTCGATACGGACACATGTACCGCTTTACATCTGATGGGAACCGTACAAACAATCTGATACTTACGAAGAGATTTTAGCCCAATTCTTAATTAGCCTCGAGGCTGTCTGTTAGAGTGCCAAGTGATACAAATCAATACAGTTGGTATTAACGAGACTCTCCCTTTATAGTCAATATTTAAGGCATGCATTACGACGTGAAACATAATTCATTTCGAAAGGATGATAATAAATTACTAGACAACGACCTATGATTACGAAACTGATATTGGACTTGTATGTCCAGAAGGAAACAAATAACAATAAATAAACCAAAACATTATTATTTAATAAATCTCACATCGATGGCATATTCCCTGTGTCTCACATTTTGTTCCTTGTTAAGATTTCTGAGGTGCATGTTTCTGTTTATATTTCTAATATGTAAAAGGGTCAGTCAGTCAAATGAACCATGGCATGGTTCCACTCAAAGGTAAACCCCACACAAGTTAACACATTTATCTTACTGAGAAAAGAGATGATAAATTTCGGTTTTGCATAACGCGTTCGGCCGCTAACTGATCCCAAACCGTACCAAAGTCTGCACTTCCCCGTCCGATTGAAGTCAACGTCCGCTCGTGTGTTTCTTGAGGTCGCTTAAGATGTGAAAATCACACCGTGAGAGGTCCAGGCTGTACGGAGCATGTTGCAGTATTTCCCAATCAAATCGCTAAAGCGTAGCCTTTGTCCGATTGACAGTGTGGGGGCGGGCGTTATTGTGCAACAGGGTTATTCCGCCCTACAGCATTCCTGGGCTTTTTGTATTTATGGCAACTCGCAATTTCTGCAAAGTCTCTTCACAGCGTTGCGCATTGATTGTGGTTCCAGGCTCGAGGAACTCGACGAGCAGCGAGCTCCTGAGGTTGAAAGAGAAGGTTATTGTGATCTTGTGTGCCGGAAATTGTGTGCACAGCTTGGAATTTCTTTGCCGGGGGGAGATATTGGATGCTTGCATTGTTGGTTTTGCCGTTTTCCCTCGGGCTTTAGGAATTCTCTCGGATAGAATCATTCCGTTGCACGATAACTCCCGCCCATACTGCTAATCGGACGAATGCTCCGCTACAGCGATTAGGTCGGGAAACACAGCAGCATCCTACATACGGCCCGGATCTTTCACCGTGTGATTTTCAATTTTTTGGTGACATGACGAAAGACATGCGTGGACGTCGGTTTCAGTCGGACGAGGAAGTGCCAGCGTGGGTGAGGCTGTGGATCCGCCGGCAGGCGATTGCTATCTATGAAACAGAATTTGATGGCCTCGTCTCCCAGTGGGATAAATGCCTTAATGCATGTGGTGATTACTTTTGAATGGAACCATTCCATGGGCGCGTCGTGGGTGTTTGGTTTTCATTTGACTGCCCCTCATAGTCTACTCCGAACCTGTGATTTTAGGCTTTTCCAGCACTGGAAGATTTTGATTATTTCTCGGATAATCAGTCGTAAAGAGGGTGACGTCAGCTGGCCCAAGAATTATTTAAAATACTCTAAATTCGATTAACTTATTATTATTAACCAATATGGATCATATTGTGTTTGTGTGGGGGAAGGGGGTGAGTCTTAAATAGCCAGTCACCCAATGGTGTTGGTCTCTTCCTGTTCTTTTTATTGTGGGATAGGGGGAAGGGATGTCCGGTTATGAAATGCACGTTACCTCTACTGGGATGGACACTGTGTTATCTGTTGGTCTTGTTCTGTGTAAGTATTCGAGGTGTGGGCCATGTTAAGTCACGAAATGAACCATCCCTGTATTGGGAATGATGTAGAAATTGTGTTGTACTGGCAGTAAGGGCCATGTCCTGTCATGAAATGAACCACGCTAATGGTGACTGTGCGATCTGTTCCTAAGATTTGTGTTGTTTGCTGGCGGCGCGCGGGTACTCACTTGACCTCCTGCTCGGACTGGGCGAGCAGCCAGTGCACCTTGTCGCGGCGCCGCGTGCCGAACGCCATGAGCTGCACCACGTGGCAACCGGAGGGCAGGTCGGGCCGGCCGGGGATGCGCGCCGTCCACTGGCTGACGGCCATCATCTCCGGCGCGTCCTTCACCCTGACGCTGCCCTCGGGCTGCCCGCGGCCCTTCTCCTTGAACCACGCCAGCGTCGAGTCGTCGTACAGCACCACCCACTCCTCTCGCCATGCTTTGCCGAATAGCCTCTCTGTAGAAACAGAAATAGCGTCTTCTGCAGGCCTCGTCTTAACTTCCACACAAGGACATTCATGTTATGCTACACATGGATGGAAAAGTTTTTACACATTGATCGACATTTATAGAATAACGGCTAGCAGTCATAGCATAATTCTGTTGTGTTAGACGAATTCCTCGGGAAAAGTGTCTTACATCTGGAAACTCATTTTTTATTAAATGCTTCGTTATTTCCTGTACCAACATACACACTAAGACAAAAGAAAATAAAGAAAGCCGACGCACGACGAAGGAATTATTCCGAAATGGACGGGAATCGGTAGATGTGATGCACGTGTGCAGGCAAACAAATGATTACAATTTCAGAAAAAAAGGATGGTTTAGTCAAGAGGAAGAACTTCACACATTCAGAAAGTCAATAACGCACTGGTCCACCTTTTGCCCTTGTGCAATCACATATTCGGCTTGGAATTGATCGAGAGAGTTGTTGGATGTCCTTCTGAGGGATATCGTGCCAAATTCTGTCCAACGGGTGCGTTAGATCGTCAATATCCCGAGGTGGTTGGAGGGCCCTGCCCATAATAATCCAAATTCTCGTGGTGTGAGGGCCAAATGTAAGCCCATGTAGGGCCACAAAACAAGGCGTAGCACATCGTCGACTTACAGTAATGCTGCCTGTTACGAAAAAAAATGACGGCCCAAACTATCATTCCTGGTTGTCGGGCCGTACAGAGGGCTACAGTCAGATTGGTATACCACCGTTGAAAGGTGCGACTCGAGACATGTCTTTGGTGAACATCGGAGCTCATTTGTAAGTGGAACTCCTCACGGAAGAGAATTCTCCTCCAGTCAAGGAGAGCCGCGCGGGATTAGCCGAGCGGTGTCAGGCGCTGCAGTCATGGACCGTGCGGCTGGTCCCGGTGGAGGTTCGAGTCCTCCCTCGGGCATGGGTGTGTGTCCTTAGTATAACTTAGGTTAAGTAGCGTGTAAGCTTAGGGACTGATGACCTTAGCAATTAAGTCCCACATTTGAACATTTGAGTCAAGGAGATTCCAGGCAGAGGACGTGTCTGGAGACGCCCTGAACATTGTTGGGATACCAGCTTGGCTGTCGCCCGTCATACGTCCCGACAGACAGAAGTGATGGTCTGGGGTCCCATTTCTTTTCATAGCAGGATTCATTTAGTTCTCATCTGTGGCACCCTTACAGCGCAGGTGTACGTCGAAATATTCTACGACCTGTTTTGTTTCCCTCAATGCAAGCTATCCTGGGCTTATATTTCATCAAGATAATGCTCGCCTGCACACCGCGAGAGTTTCTACTGCCTGTCCTCGTGCTTACCAAATCCTTCCTTGATCAACAGGGTCGGCGGACTTATCTCCACTTGAGAACGTTTAGAGCGTTATGGGGCAGCGGCCTCCAACCAGTTCGGGATTTTGACTGTCTGATGCACCAGTAAGACAGAATTTGGCACGATGTCTCTCACGAGGACATCCGACAAATCTTTCAATCAATGTCAAGCCGAATAAGTGCCAGATGTAGACCAACGCGTTAATGAATTGCTAAATTTGTGAAGCTCTTTCTATTGACTAACTCATCAACTTTTTCTGGAACTGTAACCATTTGATTGTCTCTACATTTACATCACAGCTACTGATTTGCGTCCCAATCGGATATTTTCACCGTGTTACAATGTTTTTTTTGTTGTATAGCGTATTTATAAAACAAAACAGCTGTGCTCATTGTTACATTGTGAAACAGAGATATTCACAATTTCTGCAACGTTGTTTTAGCTTAACGAAAGAACTTACAAAGGTGTGTGTACAGAAATTCATGAATTCAATTTAATTCGAGAAATCTGAGGAAAAAACTACCACTTATGATGGAGACGATCGAAGAAAGAGGGATAAAATTATGGAGTGGGAATGAATGCAAGCACGACAAAAGTATTGAGAGTCACCAAATATAAGAGTTCAGTCAATGAAAAATGTTGAAAGAAGTAAAATCTTTCAGGTACTTAGAACGTTTTGTGATATGAATGGAAGCCGTGAGGGGGATATAAAAAGAATATTCATTGTTAAAAGTGCTTTCTGAAAAGGTGAAAGTTTTCTTAACTGCAAAAAGAATTGTATCAGAGTTAACAAAGCCATTTGCCATGTGTTTCACCTTGAATGTAGCACTGCATAGCAATGAATTTCGGTCTTTCGAAAAGAAAGAGGAAAAGTTCTTGGATGGTAATTAAATGTATTTGTGGAGGAAAGAGCTGAAAGCAGAATGGGCTGACACAATGATGAATTAAGAAGTAGAAGAAAAGGAGATGAACGAAAACTAGTGCAAATAATGAAAGTAAAGAGAACATCTTGTCTGTGACGTATTCTACGAAATAAACACTGCAACGAAGAGTCAATGAAGGAAAGGTTGCAGGGACGAGAGAGAGGGTAGGACGAAAACTTGGAATTCTAGATGGCTTTAATAATGTACGAAGTTGACAGCAGGTTCAGGGAGAGGCAGCGAAGGGAGGAAAATTGAGAGACAGACATATATACCACAAACACGACACAGAAAATTGATTACAAGGTGTACAGAAATAAAAGTGCTCAGTATCAGACTATCTGAAGATGAGATGCTAGGATTTTATAAACATGATATTTAGGTAACATACAGGATTGTAAGAAGTATTGTACAATTTTCAGGCAATAAAAATAATAGGTAACTCTTCAAAATATACTCTTACCCTTCCCTCCATTAATGTTACTAAACACCTTGCGTCAAGAGCTACACACTTGTTACAATTGCGGCATCTGCAAGCAGTATGTGCAGTGTGATTGCACACTGATTCTATCTAGACTCTTTCATGTATTCTGTCGACAAGTTAGCTTGTCTACAGTGTTCAATAGCGCAAGTGCAGTTCCCTTGTGTCCAATAAGTTATGTGGCACAGAAACAGCTACTAAAATTCTCATGCAAATCTCATACGTCATCCCGCAGAATACTGTTGCAAACACGCCGCAGAATAGTCATAATATTTGGATCAGTTTACCCATATTATGATCATTTTTCAAGACAGCAATAATTCAATTCCAATTAAAACAATTTATATTAAAGTGATTTCCTCATTGCTGTTTGTAGTATAATATTGTTTCTTGCATCTTTTTCACCTACATTACTTTCATTGGTTGTTGCTGTGATCCTTCTCACCCAATCTTTTGTCTTGTGATCTCAGAAGAAGCTTGTTTCCAATAAATTTCAGCAATCTTCTGAAGTCGTAGGTTACTCTTCTTCCAGTATAGTGGACAGTACGAATCGTATGGATCGCTTTCATTTCAGTTTTTTATTCTTCTCAAGTTTTAAGAGAACTGATTCCATTCCTTAAATGTTTATTAGCGTCCACGCGATTAGACTCAATGAAGACTTAAAATCGTTTTTCTGAAAGTTACGTGAGAGTAAAGGTGGCAGACAACTCGTCCATTGTTAGGCAAATAGATTTGTTATTCCCGTGAAGATTATTTCATTGCTTTTTTCGATACTTATGTTTGGATGATATCCCAAATTAATTTTTGTCCATGTTTTCCTACGCCATTTCAGGCGGTTCTTATGCCGGGGGTCCTCCTGCGACATGTGTGTTATAAGGATTTTAAAATTGAGCTGGAATATGCCTACACAGGTAGCACATTACCACATTTGCAGACGATATTTTCGTTTCCTTCGAACCTAGAGCAATTTAAGCAATAACGGAGAAGCTGGACAATCACGGCAGTAGGTGTGAAGATTATATACAATAAGATGAAAATACTATACAATATCATGCCGATAACAAGAGAGCAAAACATAATCTGAAGCTGTTGTGACACTCGGCGGTTTGTGCATTGAAACACCTGAGAATAACAAAAGAAGACTACTTGAAGAAATAAACAGGATATTAAATATGGCTTGAAGTTCATTTGGGAAAGTGAATGCTGCATTCAGAACTAAATTCCCAATCTGCATTAAACAGTCTATAACCGGTGGATAGTGCCAGTTCTACAAAAGTGACCCATGGGTGTTCATTGCACCAACAGTTCAAAAATAGAAGCTTGCTCAAAAAGGAATAGAAAAACGCACATTCGACATAACAGGAAGGTACAAATAAGCAGGTAGATGTAGAAGGGAAAAGCCATACAGTGAGGGACTAAAGGGATTCGATGTAGGATTCTGTAGACAGATACAGGAAACTGTAGCGAATTGCAGGAAGGCTTGCTGAGGATCGGCATTTGGTGCAGGGACTAGCAGTTGACTTAGAACGTAAATAAATGTAAGGAAGTGCGTATAAACAGACGAACAGATCCACTGTTGTTCGTTTACACTCTACGCGGCAAATTACAAGACACAGTAATTACCGTAAAATACCTAGGAGAAACCACCGGAGTGACCTAAAGTGAAGTGACCACGCAAAATAAATAGCAGGAAAAGAAGATTGAGATTAATTGTGAGAACCTTGAGGAAATGTAATGCATCAATGATAGAGGTGGCTTAGAAAACAATAGTTCGACCGATTCTCAAGTGCTGTTCATCATTCTGGGAGCCAAACCGAGTAGGATTAGTAGAGGAGATAGAGGAGCTCCAGTGGAAAGGTCCGCAGCTCGTGGTCTAGTGGCTGGCGTTGCTGCCTCTGCATCAGGGAGTCAAGGATTCGGTTCCCGGCGCTACAGTCTGTAACCGCGCGACCGCTACGTTCGAAGGTCGTATCCTGCCTCGGGCATGGATGTGTGCGATGTCCTTAGGTTACTTAGGTTTAAGTAGTTTTAAGTTCTAGGGGACTGACGACCTCAGAAGTTAAGTCCCATAGTGCTCAGAGCCATTTGAACCATTTTTTTCGGTTCCCGGCCAGGTTGGTGATTTTCTCTGCCTGGGGACAAAGTGTTTGCGTGGTCCTCATCATTTCATCATCATGATCATCCGTGCGAGTAGATAGGTTGGACTGTGAAAAAAGTCGGACTTTGTACGGGCGCTGATGAGCGTGCAGCTGAGTGCATCCCAAACCTAAAATCATCATCCAGTGAAAAGCGGCGCGTTTCGTTCGGGATTGTTTACTAGACAGGAGAGCGTTACGGAGATGCCCAACAAATTCCACTGCATACGCTACAAGAGAGACGTTGTGATTGACGAAGAGCTTTTCTGTTGGCATTTCTACATCTACATCTACATAGACACTCCGCAAGCCACCATACGGAGCGTGGTGGGAGGAACGCCGTATCGCTACTAGTCACCTCCTATCTTGATCCATTCGCAAATAGAACGACGGAAAAACGACTGTTTGTATGCCTCCGTATGGGTCCTAATTTCCTGTCTCTTATCGTCGTACTCATTACGAGCAATTTACGTTGGCTGCATTAGAATGGTTCAGCACTCAGCTTCGAATGCCCGCTCTCTAAATTTACTCAGTGGTGTTCCTCGAAAGGAATGTAGCCTTCCCTCCAGGAATAACCACTTGAGTTCCAGAAGCATCTCCGTAACACTCAAGTGTTGTTCGAAACTACCGGTAACAAATCTAGCAAGCCGCCTCTGAACTGTTTTGATGTCTTCCCATCCGACCTAAACGGATCCTAAGTACTCAAGAATAGGTCGCACTAGCGTCCGATACGTGGTCTCCTTTACGGATGAGCCGCACTTGCCTAAAATTTTTGCCATAAACCGCAGTCGACCGTTCGCCTTCCCTGCCACAGTCTTCACATGCTCGTTCCATTTCATACCATTTTGCAACCCACTTTGCAACGTTACCCCAGATGATTAAATGACGCGACTGTGTCAAGCAGGACCCTACTAACGCTGTTTAACAGTGAAATGCGCCAAAGAGCCGTGCGATTGTGAAGTTATTTTATTTTACCCACCAGTTTCGACAATTCATTACGCCATCTTCAGGCTCCAAATCTGTTCTCAAGTGCTTCCTTCGAAGACTTGGCTTGAGAATTCACGACATCAAGAAACATATAGCCCCAGTATGATAATATCGATTATTATCGAGAGGTGCATATGGGGCCTGAAGCTGTAATAATAAATTGATGAAACTGATAGCTAAAATAAAATAACTTCTCAATTGCACGGCTGTTTGGCGAATTTCATTGTCAAATATTTGACCAGCCGCTGTCCCATATCCACAATGGATCAACAGAGGCTACTAATGCTGTATACCAACGTTACGGGTTTGTTTCTCCTATTCATAACATTAAATTACATTTTTACACATTTAGAGGAAGCTGCCACTCATCACACCAGCTAGCAATTTTGGCTGAGGCATCCTCCAACACTCTCTCAACCTTGACACACTATCGTACACCACAGCATCATCAGAAATGGTTCAAATGGCTCTAAGCACTATGGTACTTAACATCTGAGGTCATCAGTCCCCTAGACTTGGAACTAATTAAACCTAACTAGTCTAAGGATATCGTTAACATCCATCCCCGAGGCAGGATTCGAACCTCCGACCGTTGCAGCAGTGCTGTTCCGACTGAAGCGCCTAGAACCGCTCGGTCACAGACGCCGGCACATCATCTTCAGCAAACAACCGAAAATTGCTACCCACCCTCTCCGGAAAATCATTTATGTAGACAGAGAGCAGCAGCGGCCCTATCACTGTTCCCTGTGACGCTCCTGACGATATCCTTGACTCCGATGAACGCTCGCCTTGGAGAACAGACTGGGTTCTATAATTTAAAAAGTCTTCGTACCACTCACATATGTGTGAACGTATTCCATATTCTTGTATCTCCGTTACCTGCCTGCAATGGGGCACCGTGGCAAATGCTTTTGGGATATCTAGAAATACATAATCTGCTTCTTGCCCTTCATTCTTGTTTCGCAGGATATCATGTGAGAAAAAGGCAAGCTCAGTTTTGCACGAGCGTTTCTATAAATGAGCTGATACGTGGGCATACGCTTTCCCGTCTCAAGAAAATTTATTTTATTCGAACTGAGAATATGTTCAAGGCTTCTGCAGCATAACGAATTTAGTGATACTGGTCTGCAATTTTTCAGGTCCGCTCTTTTACCCTTCTTATGTACAGGCGACCATATTTTGGGAGCTTATCTTCCAAGAAGAGTCGAGAAACCAATTACATCCTTAATACGTCTCGCGAAATGATCGCGACGAGGCAGAGAAATTAGATTTCATACGGAGCTTTATCGACAATCAATTTTCACACGCACTGTTCGTGAATGAAACAAGAAAGGCAAAAAAAGAAAGAGGTTTCACTAATATTTTCGACCACGCACCGTAAGATGCCTTCCAGAGTATAGGTGTAGACGTAGATACAGATTATTCATGAAAAGAAAACACATAGAGGATGACGTAATTGAAAATGGATGTACGACATAAAGAAACAGTTGGCGAAATTAAAATTAGGAAAGCTAAAGTTCTGGAATAGACCTACACCCAGCAGTCGACGATGAATGAATGAGAAAAATGCTGTTGATAATTATGCTAGCGCTAATTATGATGAGGAGCTAAAATCAATGTCCCTTTCCTTTTTTATGAAATAATCCAGATGGTCGTAACGAAATTATTGAGTTTTGAAGAAGTTACAGGAGGTGTTACCAGTATTCTCATTGGCTGATATCAGTAGTAGGTGGAGCGTGTACCACTCTGAAAGAATTAACGAGCTATTGTTGACAAGGACAATTTTTTTCCTGCCTTCATGGTAACTTTCACACAGTTAAAAATTTCAAAATGAAAGTGGGATAATGAAACATTGATCAAAAGGAGAAGCGATATTGCACTGAATAAAACATCAATTAAAAAAAGCAAAATATATATTTCATCAATAATTCAGTTTCTATGTATAGTGATAATATTTATCACCGGCCGTGTACGAGATTTAAATAATGTGAACCAAGCGATGTAGGAAATTTACACGATA
The DNA here is from genome assembly GCF_023898315.1 of Schistocerca nitens. Lineage (NCBI taxonomy): Eukaryota > Metazoa > Arthropoda > Insecta > Orthoptera > Acrididae > Schistocerca > Schistocerca nitens. Next base: position 584,096,592 of record NC_064618.1, read on the forward strand.
TGAATAACGTAAAAACACCACCTACGTTAGGCCGCCAGTGAGTATTACATGCATGATATCGCCAATTTCAGTCCCATGGCCCACACTGACAAGTAATTTAAACTTTTGTGCATTTGAAATATAGTCTGATTAACAAATAAATGCATTCAGTTTCCAAATATGTTTCATTGATATAATTTTTCGCGGCAGCTTTGCTGAAAAATTTGTCAGATTCTCGGAGGTAAGAGGATTTGCTACAGTAATTTCACATTTCAGTCCTACTACTGTCTTTACTTTTTGGTATATTGTGTTCCTGTAGCCTAAAATGTTGATATTCCCCACAAAAGTCATTCCGGTTCACGTCATTTTCTTTATTTGCTAGTGAAAAGTAAGCAAATACGACTCAGTGTTTTACATTTACGACTTGTTTTTCATATTTGAGATGCATACAACATTGAAACACAAGTTTTAAGAGCTTCAGAATAAGGCTGCTTTGACCGGATATTTTATATAACGGTGTCACATAGCTGTAGAAATCTTTTAAATCTACATACAATTGGAGTTTCTGACTTTTGAGTTAAAAAAAATACATTAACATAGACAGAAAAATCCTGCATCTTCTCTGCAAGGTGTATCATCCAACGGTTTGTTATCCTATGGCATCTTTACAGACTAAATGATTACGGGGTAGCTTTTGACCTTGTCTCCCACTGTTCTCATACACTGCTATCCTAATAACTGCAGTTTGTTTCCATGCAAGTTGTAGATATTTCTTCCACTTACTACACTTTATTCCTGCTTCCATCATATTTTCCGAAGCTTTCGCTAAATGTAAAAATACTATGAACATACGTTTACCTTTATTCGGTCTGTTTTCTAACGAAAGTCGTAAGTAGTACTCCGCGTGTTCGTCAATTTCTCCGGAACCAAATCTAATCTTTCCTGAGTTTGGCATCTACAATCGGTTTCTTCATTTCTAAGTATCGTTACCCAAGAATGTTTACTGATAGTTCACGTTTATTCCAGTCCATTAGGTTATGAGAAAGATGTGCACTTCACCGATTCAGTCTTTTTCATTTTATTAGGTATATGTTTTCCATGTAAAATAAGAAGACTTAGAAATAATTATACTCACAGCTACAACAATATTGGTGCAATGCAAACAAATCGAGGCAACAGTGGTGAAAAACTTGTTCACAGCTTGAAAACAGCTACATATAAAATCATACCTTATAATAATATCTTCTGCGTTTGCGGACAATTGTTTTGCTTTATTTTATTAATAGAGAACTATACTGTGTCTGATCGAGCAATATGGCACTAGACCGTAAATAATTTTGTGCTTGGTAAATGATTCCAACGTAGTTGCTTCATTAGAGTAGCTAACTTCACGAACTTAGTACCTACGTTGCATCGAAACGTGGTCTGTACATGTAACTTCATTAGATCCTTCAATTGATGTAAAACTTATTTCCCACTGTTAAAGCAAGGAAAAGATCTTGTCACACGTTATCATTTTTGACATATATGTGCAGAACTTATGATGCGAAACGTGACCTTTCTTAGAGCACTTTGGTCTGACGTAACGAGACGAGATGGTGTTCAGTTGATTGAAACTCATGAAACACAGCTGTAGCCATCACAAAGCATAATCTTCACCTTCCATCTGATTTACTTCTTCAGTTCTTGGGCGGACAGAAAACATGAGTCATGGTTTCGCTGTTGTTGGGTTCATAATCTTATAAAAGTTTGAATATGCACAAGATACAAAAAGATGTTTATATCAACCTATTTTCACGAAATAACATACTAAAGGTTGTAAATGAAAAGGCAACTGGTTAGTTTAGACAAATTTCGTAGCAATGCTCTACCAAAGTGTGAATGGGCTACAACTAAAGTGATATGATATCTGAAAGCACATACGTCAGCCGAGGAAACGGACTGTCTACTAAATGTTGTCTGCTACCTTCGTATTTTTACGGTACGTTTACTTCAGTTCCAGAGGAGAAAAAGAGAGAAACACGGGACATGTGAAGTATTATAATGTCTTTTTACCACAGTGAAACAGTAGACAAGCAGAAAGACATTATAAACACGTTTAACTGTGTTTCGTCAAGGCTTATTTTTGTTGTCTGCGCTGTCGTATTCTCTTCAGTGTCTCGCAATGCTACTGTCGGAAAGTGTGTTAAATGATATTAGTTGATAGTCCAGTTTTAGTTTTTTATTTGTAGTAATAGCAGTGGCAATGTTAGTTGTAGGCAAGGTTCGTCTCTAGAAACCTTCGATCTTCTCCATTATCTACTCTGTGCATAAAGAACATCATACAGCTTCTTCTTCTGAGAAGGTTTCCGTCATTACATTTGGCTAGTCTTCGTCCATCATCCATAAAATATTTTCTCTGTTTATGTTCTGCGAATTTGGCAATAGGCCGTTTCTCATATTCTAATGTTCTGTTCCTAATATCCATAAGACTCATTTACAAAATATTTCGCACTCATTTATGCTTTGTACTCGGTTAAGAATTTCATCTCAATTCTGTAACAACGTATTTCAGACGCATCGTTGGCTACGTGGAAGAAGAAAACAAGAAAATTTCGAATGTTATGCAAATTTATATTTAGTTCTGATAAGTTGTTTTTTGATGTCTCATGACAGCAGTTACGACGGTTTACATACTGGCCTGCGTTAAACGAATGTACTGTGCCATTTTAGAGAAGTACAACGGTTGCTATTTAAATAAAGAGTACTGTAGAGTGTTGTACGTAGAAGATAGTCACTTAGAAACAAACTAAATTATATTTATTAGTCGGCGCGACAGTCCGATTTTAGAATCACATGATGGTTCAAATGGCTCTGAGCACTATGGGACTTAACTTCTGTGGTCATCAGTCCCCTAGAACTTAGAACTACTTAAACCTAACTAACCTAAGGACATCACATACATCCATGCCCGAGGCAGGATTCGAACCCGCGACCGTAGCGGTCGCGCGGTTCCAGACTTTAGCGCCTAGAACCGCTCGGCCACTCCGGCCGGCAATCACATGATGGATTTCGCACTTCCGTCATTTTCTTACACGCTTAGTTTTTACTGTATACGAGGCTGTATTATGCGCAGCATTTGTACGTATTTCACGTTTTACACATTTAAGGCCTTATAATGTATGATAAAGCTATTTGGAATATATTAAACCGACAGTTACAGAATTATATGATGACTAAATTCTATACATTTTTAGAACTATTTATATAACATGAGGCCAGTTAAAGCCGTACTTCGTCTGTCAACAGCCATCTTGTACCATGAAATAGAAGAAGCTCTATTAACATTGAACATGTGACACTTGCAAATGAACTAAGGCTATTTACTGTCTGAACAATTATACCTGTCTTGTTAGCTTTAAATAGATTCTGCTTCAACATTTAGTTACCTTGTCAATGGTTTTCTTATAATATCTCTGCTCTATTTGATTTCACTGAGTGATTATTAGCGTTTAGTAGGGTAATAATTTAATAGACAGGCGATGATAAGATTTTCTCGACTGAAACGCTTTTAAATTTCAATGCAATATTTGTTCCTGGATAACTGACAATGTTGTACCCTGTAACATGTTTTCACATTTGAAGAAACGTTAGCTTTCCAGAGTATCTTTGGTAATTTTAAGAAAAGTCTGCAGAAAGTAAAAAGTGAACGCTAGGTTTAAGATCTGAATAAGTTCTATTGCAGGGCTAGCTAGAGGTGGAAGTCTGAAAAAATGTGCTAGTCAGTTGTCTTGGCCAATCAACGCTGGGGCTCCGTCAGTTGAAACAGACATCATTTTATCATAACTAATGGTCGATTTTGTCATGATGTCATCAAAAGTCTCGAATGAATCTTCTCCGTGAGTCCCGTTTTTAAACGGCAATATCGCTAGCAGTGCACCCCAAAATGCTTTACTTTCAATATCAAAAAATCGCACGAAAGTAGACGTTTGTTCTTCATTGTCACATGGTTCATCAAGTGCTATGGCGTGGCAACGCATCTTCTGCAGAAATTCGAACAAACTACTCTTACTATTAGCAGCCAAAATTTCATTTCCACTTGTATTGCTTGTTGCTGACATTGCGACAACGTTCTTTTACTCTTCCAAATGTGCGGTGGCCACTTTCGACAAATTTTATTACTGTCCCAGAGTCCTAAAATTGCTTCTGGTGTTTGTTAAGCGCCCAACAATCGATTTTGGTTGCCGGGCGTTTTTTTGTAAGAAGGTAAATATGCTTAAAGATTCTTTTGACGATCTTCACTATCCAGCGGAAAACTTACTTGAAAGTGTTGATGAGCTGTTCGGTAGTGTCACTTTAAATTGGCACGTTTAACAGAATCGATAGTTTTGTTTCACATGAGGCACACTGGAACAGTACAGGCCTATAACGAAGCATAAAATTTTTTTTTCAGTCCATTGAGTCAGAAACGTCCTGTGTTCACTACCGTATTTATGTACCAGGTGACCAAAAAGTCAGTACAAATTTGAAAACTTAATAAACCACGTAATAATGTAGATAGAGAGGTAAAAATTGACACACATGCGTGGAATGACATGGGGTTTTATTAGAACCACCCCATATTGCTAGATGCGTGAAAGATCTCTTGCGCACGTCGGTTGGTGATGATCGTGTGCTCAGCCGCTACTTTCGTCATGCTTGGCCCCCCAGGTCCCCAGACCTCAGTCCGTGCGATTATTGGCTTTGGGGTTACCTGAAGTCGCAAGTGTATCGTGATCGACCGACATCTCTAAGGATGCTGACAGACAGCATCCGACGCCAATGCCTCACCATAACTCCGGACATGCTTTACAGTGCTGTTCACAACATTATTACTCGAATACAGCTATTGTTGAGGAATGATGGTGGACATATTGAGCGTTTCCTGTAAGGAACATCATCTTTCCTTTGTCTTACTTTGTTATGCTAATTATTGCTATTCTGATCAGATGAAGCTCCATCTGTCGGACATTTTTTTAACTTTTATATTTTTTTGGTTCTAATAAAACCCCATGTCATTCCAAGCATTTGTATCAATTTGTACCTCTCTATCTATATTATTCCGTGATTTATTCAGTTGTCAAATTTATACTGACTTTTTTATCACCCTGTATTTTAGGAATCATATCGATACAAAGAAACGATATAAGCTGCTTGTTATTACAAGACAATGTCCATTTTATTTCGATTCGTTATTTATAAATGTACCACTGCCCGCCACGAAGCGCATGTCGGCGCACTGCAAGGAGTTGCCTGCGTGTCGACGCATCGCAAAGCATCCGCATTCATACCACAGTCGTAGCCACGAGAACACCCTCCCAAGAGATAAAATAGTAATTGTCATCATTGTTTCATATAGCTGTGTTAAGCTTTCGTTCGAGTTACGAACTCAAAATGGTATTAAAATGAACAGGCCTGCTCCGATTAAAAAAGGCTTCATTGGTTGCCAGAGACAGAGATCGATTTATAAAGTTTCCTATTTCATCGTGTGTTGCCTTAGCGTGCCAGGAGCTCCTGTGTGAATCAACACTACACGCTGTGCCGACCGGCTACCTTGCTCCGCTGCGCCCCCACTTTCCAGCGAAGCCTCCTGCACTACACAGTACAGCGACTATGCATTTAATCTACCAACTAACCATTAAGAGCTCAAATGAGTCACCCAAATATTTGTAAAATACTCTTCAAAGTGGTAAGGGTGGCACGCAAACGTATTTTCTTGAGTGTGCTTTCTGCGGTCCGGACCTGGACCGCGGTCCGCCAGTTGCCGATTATTTATCTACAGCAAGAGTGCAGTGTCAGCTTATTTCTCGTAACTGTTGAGTTGCCTGTCATTGCAATGGTTTTCAACTTTTGACAGGGTTTCGAACATCCTAGTGCCAGGTGAGGTGGCAGAGTGCTCTCTACCGGAAGATGAAGCAATTTTTGCATCCAAGCAAAAGAAGACGGAAGACGAGGTTAACAATGAAGGACGGAAACTGAAGAAAGGGACGTGGAAGGATCCGACAAGGTGTATTGTGCCCATTACCCAGCACTCCGTCCTTGCTGTGGAAATACGGGACCTCGTTCGATGCTCTCGAAATAAGCTGAGTTGAAATTCTATGAGATTGCCGTAAACAGTTCTAAAACATTGCGACCATTTTTCAGGAGACGTATATGCAAAGCTGCACGTCGGGAGTGGGGAAAATAGGACGATGATGGTAGCCATTAAAGGAGCGTCCTAGGAGCACTCCTGAAGCACCTTCTGGCCAAGAAGCGCACAGTTCACCACTAAGATAACTAAGACTGCGGATGAAAGATCGATTGATTTCCTTGTGCACGTTTCCCAGGCCGCTGTGACGTTTTTGAAGGTTAAAACCATTTTGTACCCACAGCTGATCATTTTCTTTTAAATTAACCTTCCTATAACTTATCATTCACTTGTACGTCATCAACTGATGGAAGTAAAAGGGAAGTTATGGAGTGTGACTAGAATTCACACTGAGAGGATATAAACGATCAGATACGCTGGTGACGTTGCTACGCTCGGTGAAAGTGTAGAAAAATTACAGGACGTTTTATATTGGATAAAGAGTCTAATGAACACAGAATACGGACTTAGAGTAAACTAATATAAGGCAGATATAATTATATGAAAGCGTGGTGTCTGTTCCTTCGAACTAATAGACGCTACGCCGAACGCTGTGAAACATTATTATGTAAATGGAAGGGGAATCATTGCTGTCAACTGCAGAGGAACATTAAGTGAAATATGCAGCGACGGGCAAAAATGTGTAGCGCACCAGTGATCTCCTACTTACTAGTGCGACGCAGTAACCACTGCGCCATTCGGGACACAGCGTTACCGCAACTGCACGGACTGTCTCGGTAAGACTCACGGCCGATCCACAGTCCCACAGAGCGCCACCTGTCAGCAGTCTATGTCCAATATGGATCTGTGTAGTGTTTATTCTTTCGAAACAACAGACGCCGCACATTCATATAATTAATGAGCCTGGATCGGCAATGGATCCACTTTCTTTATTGCGAATGTACGAAAGATGTCGGACGTTCTGTGGGAATCTCTGAGTCGTGAACATGAGGAAATGGACAGGGATTGCGGGTAAGTGGCGCTCGGTGGGAGTGTAGACCGGTCGTGAGGCGTACCGAGACAGTCGGTGCAGCTGCGTTCCTGACGGCGCAGTGGTTACCGCACCTACCTAGTAAAAAGTGGTTAAAATGGGTCTGGGCACTATGGGACCTAGCATCTGAGGTCACCAGTCCCCTAGAACTTAGAACTACTTAAACCTAACTAACCTAAGGGCAGACGGCCGCGGTGGCCGAGCGGTTCTAGGCGCTTCAGTCCGGAACCGCGCGACTACTACAGTCCCAAGTTGGAATCCTGCCTCGGGCATGGATGTGTGTGATGTCCTTAGGTTGGTTAGGTTTAAGTAGTTCTAGGGGACTGATGACCTCAGAAGTTAAGTCCCATACTGCTCAGAGCCATTTGAACCATTTTTTTAACCTAAGGACATCACACACATCCATGCCCGAGGCAGGATTCGAACCTGCGACCGTAGTGGTCGCGCGGTTCCGGGCTGAAGCCCCTAAAACCGCTCGGCCACAGCGGCTGGCCCTGCCTAGTAAGCCCGAGATCCCGGATTCGAATCGTGGTCCGGTCCTCATTTTCGTCCGTCGTCGCTGATTCCGCTTAATGTCCCGGTGCAGCTGACAGCAGTGATCCCCCTTCCGTTTACATGCAGATATAATTATGAATAACGGAAACGATATTAGCGATTATATTAACAAAAAAATTGGGCACAAAATGTAGATGAGGTGGTGTTATTCTACTACCTCGGATGGCGAGTAATGCGTGACGCATAAAGGGAGCAGGATATAAGTGAGAGGCTAGGATAGGCGAATGGAGTGAGCTGTTCCAGGAACGACTCTGCCATTGGTATCACAGGGGCGTGCTGCGACCGCTTTGTGGTGAGTGTTTTGTGTGGCCGAGATGGAAGTGGTGTCTCAGTCTCAGACTGCCAGCGGACGAGAAAAGCAACACACGGTCGACTGGGCTGGCCAAGCTGGCCGAATGAAAATGTCGATTAAACGTGGTCACGATCCATGGTCGTAAAATCTCCTTGCACCAAACGTACTATGGTTAATATTTTTATTAATCAATGATAGCTTGCAACTGGGTTCAGCAAGGACTCCCAGCGTTCTCCACTCCCTGCCACCAACGTTCCTGCCATATCAGACAGCATTCCTCGCTGAAAAAGGACTACTAACAAACAACGTAGGCATAAATATATCAAGAAATTTCTGATAATGCACTTCTGGAGCACAGAATTGTATGGGCTGTGAGAAAACCGGAAAACATAAGATTCGAGATGTTTGAGATTTACCGTGTGCATAACGATGCCGTAAATTAAAATGGACTGAAGGTAAGGAAATAGGGAAAGGAACACGCTAACAGAAGAAACTGAGGTGCCACCCAAACGACTAAATTTACAGCCGATGTCGGAATGAACTACAATGATTCGTGCTGAAAGGTTTCTATATTATTATTTTTCAGTAGTGAAGAGAATAGTCTATAAGATAGCAGCAAAGTATTTCTACTAACATGGCAATAATTTAAAAAATAGATAATATAAATAAACTTATTAAATTAATTTAGCATTTCTCTAAAATGAGCGCGGTACATATGGTGTTCAGCTAAAATCAACCAATTTAATATGGCGCACCCGTAAACACTAGGCTACGCTATTGGACAATATGTTACAACATTGCACTTCAGAGCAGTCTCTGAACACAACCAAATCTACTGTAAGTAGCCTGTTTATATGTTTGTACGTTGGTAGCGCTTTAGACTGCATTAATATCAGTGACAGCGCTGTGCGCCCTCTGTAAGAGACTCTGTGGCTGATCGGACTCGCAGTTAGGAGTTAATAGTTAGCAGTGCTGGAGGTTAGAAGTTAATAGTTAGCAGTGATGGAGGTCAGAATCAGTGTCAGCGCGAGCGGACGGTCTGGACGTGGGTCCGGCATGGAAATTTAAAATTGGTTGGATATGGCTTGTAAAATGTGGGCAACGGAATTATTGACGATTAGGTATATAATTTTTCGAACTGGATGTCACATGATCAAGGTAAAATCAGCTAAATACATAGTTTGTTCTGCAATAAAATATTTTCTTTGCTAACCACATGCCTATTAGTAGTTAGAGCCTACACTAGTTAGGATCTTTTTATTTAGCCGGTTGTATACTTGTTGCATTGTGTGAGGTGACTTATGAAATGTATGGGTTATTGTTAGGATTTCTTCTAATTCAGGGCCATTGTTTTGTGTTAATTAATAGTCAGATTGCGTTATCCTTGTATATTGTGGGTCATAAATAATAGGAATAAGTTTTACCTGTATTTGTCAGGAAATAATTCTGTAGGTCAGAAAGGAAATGATAAAAAATGGAAAAGAGACAGTACGTTCAGTTTCACTCAGCAGTTTGAGAATTAAATAAAGAAGTCTCACTATCAATTTCAGCTGAACACCAGTTGTCCTGTACTCACTTTAGCGACGCATGTCGCCCTCCGCGTCCATAGATTACGTGTGCCCGCTATCTAGTGTCGCTTATAGCGGCACCACTCGTATCAGACGGTTAACTATGAGAAGTTCAAAAATGGTTCAAATGGCTCTGAGCATTACGGGACTTAACATCTGAGGTCATCAGTCCCCTAGAACTTAGAACTACCTAAACCTAACTAACCTAAGGACATCACACACATCCATGCCCGAGGCAGGATTCGAACCTGCGACAGTAGCGGTCGCGCGGTTCCAGACTGAAGCGCCTAGAACCACTAGGCCACAGTGGGCGGCAAACTATGAGAAGTCTTTTCCTGTTCTTGTTTAGTTTTAAGTGCACGCTTCCACGTCTTTCAAAGCGCATAGCTAGCGCCTGTGTCATCGTTGTCATCACATAGCCTACTTTCCTTTGTGCCCCTAATGATAGACAAAATGTGTGACCGAAAGTTCGAAGCATGGGCCATAACCCCTGTGTGTTCGAACATAATCTTGTGTTTATTTATTAGGCTGTGCTCGGCCACCACTAATTTTTCAACATTAGTAACTTGAGGTGATGGTGCTTAACACAGCATTCGACAGTAGTCCGTATGGATTACCCCACAAAACTGCTGCCACATTCATAAGCAATATTAGAAACTCCTGGTACTCTCAGGCCGAGATTAGCTTTAAAAGAGTGTAACACTTCTTTAATTAGCCTTGTTGGCCATAAGACTGATTTGATCCCTTGTCTGTTTAGGATTTACCTATCTTACTTGTTGTTGCACCGAGGAATGGGTGCTGAGAATAGTGTTGGTCCTCTTGCCTTCGTTATCGCCTCGCGTCTTGGTTTACTCGACGTAGTTGGCCGAATGTCACGGACTCAATGCCTGTTCCTTCTGAACATCGCCATCAGGTGATTGATCTCGGAGCCCCTGTGTCTAGAATAGTCCTGGCTCTGCAGGTTATGGGCTCAGTATATCTCGCTTCCGAATTATATGAGGAAAGGTATGTCCGATGAAATATTGGTACGTACCTGTACCGTATTTGTCAGTTTACGATACTAAGAATGGCTGATTCATCCACATGCTTACTGTTCGACCAACTTTATGTCCTTCATCTTCTCCGCTGTTAGTTTGGATGTAAACCGCTCATATGGTCACTAAACAGCTGTAATGCAAGCCTCACTTCCATGCAGACAAATTAAAAGAATATTGTCAACATATCCGAACGAAAAAGCGGAATGGATGAAATGTGGGGGGGGGGGGGGGGGGGAGGAGGAGGAGAGGAGGTGCGTCGTTCAACTTTCGTTCTTCGAAATCCTACATGAAAAAACTGGCTTTGGCTTGTGACAATCGTGAAATCATGGTTCCACCATGTCATTTCACAATAATGTCAGCTGTACAAAAAATACGTGGTTGTCAAAGTGTGTCGGAACAGTTCAGTCTACCATTCCCTTGATCTTTTAGAAAAATCTTATCCCTAGGACGACGTTGTTCTCTTATTGGGACATTCACCTGGAAAACGGAATATCCAGACATGACCATCGACCTGGTGCAACAAGAAACGTGATTTATCCAGCCATGCGATTATGGTTCGGTGATGAACAGTCGAATCTACATGACCCTTTCATCTCTTCAGTCGTACCTGACGAAGTTGTGACAACATGGGAACACGTATGGGTCGTCTGCTGCAGAGCCCCCTGTTCAACAACGACCGCTGAGCAGTGTGCTCCTTAACACCTTTGCCTGCACCGGCAGTGCACTCTGTCGCCAGGTGCTTTACTGAATGACCAATCTTCCGACTTCTGCAATGCAGCTTGGACGCCTAGCCTTTGTTTCATCGTTCTGCAACAATTTTCCATAGAAGCTCTCAACAGTACTACGCGAACAGCCGATAAAGTTCCCGTTTTCGCGATGCTTGTTCCCAGGTGCCAGGCACAACGATCAGCCTTTTGTCAAACTTGCATATGTCACGGAATTTCCCCATTTTCGGCCCCGTATCTGCTGGGCTTATATACTGGGTGATCAAAAAGTGAGTATACATTTGAAAACTGGGAATAATGTAGATAGAGAGGTAAAAATTGGCACACATGCTTGGAATGACATTGGGTTTTATTAGAACAAAAAAAAAGAAAAAGTTCACAAAATGTCCAACAGATGGCGCTGGACAGCAAATCGTCAGTGACTGCACGTGACAATCGTGTATAAAAGGAGCTGTAATGAGAGAGAGAGAATCAGTTCCCCCTCCTGGACGACGAACTTCGCGGTGACATCTACCCTTCCTTCCAACTATAACCTGGCCTTGTTCCCCCCCCTCCTCCCCAGGGCCCCCTTTTTCCTCTTCCCTCCTTCTCCCAGAGCGAATTTTCCTCCTTTCCCCCCCTCCCCTGAGACCCTGCACCCCATACTTGCCTCTTTCCTTCCCACATCCCTCCCTACCTGGCCCTGTTCAGCGCGCCCCCCGCTCATCTCCCCCATCTCTTCCCCTCCCTCCCTTCTTCAGGTCTCCCTCATCTCCTTGCGCCTGGCAGATCCTCTGTTTTGATCATCGTCAGTGTGCCACATCAGTGTTGTGTTCAGTGCTGTTTCTCCTGTGCGTCAAGAGGTATGATTTTAATTGTGTACAGAAGTCGGAAGATTGGTCATTCAGTAAAGCACCTGGCGACAGAGTGCACTGCCGGTGCAGGCAAAGGTGTTAAGGAGCACACTGCCTTGTGTACTGCCTTGAGGTTCGCCGTCAGTGTTTGTTATGTGCTACGCCATCCGTCGATACCTTTTATGCTCCAGTCATACTGTGCCTTGTGTTCTTTTAATTGTCGCAGTGTGTGGCTTTTTGTGTGTGCTACTTTTAAACAGTTTTTTATCTCCATTTTACAGTCACCCCGTTTTTTGTCTATTGCCTTCCATGATGTTCCCCTTTTTTTATATCTATGTTCACCATATTCTCTCCTTTGTTATTTTTAAATGTCTTCTGTTGTTTGTTCTATGTCTGTCGGCTGAAGAGCAGCGCATATGCTGCTGCCAGCCCGCCCCGATGGGGAATTGAAATACAATAAAGAAAAAAAAAAAAAAAAGAGAGAGAGAATCAGATGCGCCAGCAGTCGCAGCGTGTTGACGTTACCTGAAAAGGCGCTTTTAGTGAAGCTGTATTATCAGAATGGGGAATCTGCTAGTTTAGCATTACGATCCTATCGCCATAGGAATGGGATTCGAACGGGTAAAGGTCCGTTGACAAATGCAGTTGTGGCGAAAATGATTTCGAAGCTCGAAGCCACGGGTTGTTTGGACGATAGACTCCGTATTGACCGACCGAGCACAAGGCGTAATGCTGCTGAGACAGTTCACTACGAAATGGAGACTGTAGCGGGTTCGACTATGCACGGGGAAGTCAGCGCTTGTGCAGTCGCACGTCGCACCGGCAATCCATACACTACTGTTTGGTTGGCACTGAGGCGTACCCTCCGATGCTATCCGTACAAAATCCATCGCCATCATGAACCTGGCGATTTAGTGAAGCGGAGGGCATTTGCAGAGTGGGCGTTTCAAAAGATGGCGGAAGATGACGATTGGTTGAGTAACGTATTGTGGACCGACGAAGCTCATTTTACGCTCCGAGGTTCTGTCAACGCCCACCACTGCAGAATTTGGGCTACCGAAAACCCTAGAACTGTTGTGGAATCTCCATTGCACGATGAGAAAGTCACGGTATACGTTGGATTTACCACATCTACCGTTATCGGGCCTTTTTTCATCGAGGAAATGCGTGATTCTGGTTTTGTAACTGCTACCGTAACGGGTGAGAGGTCAGCCGATATGTTACAGAATCGCATCATCCCCAGCCTGGCTGATAAACACCTACAGGAACGAACGATGTTTATGCAGGATGGCGCTACACCCCATATAGCTAGACGCGTGAAAGGTCTCTTGCGCGCGTCGTTTGGTGATAATCGTGTACTCAGCCGCCACTTTCGTCATGCTTGGCCTCCCAGGTCCCCAGACCTCAGTCCGTGCGATTATTGCCTTTGGGGTTAGCTGAAGTCGGAAGTGTATCGTGATCGACCGACATCTCTAGGGATGCTGAAAGACAACATCCGACGCCAATGCCTCACCATAACTCCGGACATTCTTTACAGTGCTGTTCACAACAATATTCCTCGACTACAGTTATTTTTTAGGAATGATGGTGGACATATTGAGCATTTCCTGTAAAGAACATCATCTTTGCTTTGTGTTACTTTGTCATGCTAATTATTGGTATTCTGATCAGATGAAGCGCCATCTGTCGGACATTTATTGAACGTTTGTATTTTTTTGGTTCGAATAAAACCCCATGTCATTCCATGCATGTGTGTCAATTTGTACCTGTCTATCTATATTATTCCGTGATTTATTCAGTTTTCAAATTTATACTGACTTTTTGATCACCGGGTACTTTGCCTGTCGATTCATGTACTCGCCCTGCCAGCAGGCAGTATTCAATCTGGCAGTAGGCAGTGATCGTAATGTTTCGACTCATCGGTGTCCGCGCTTCACGAGAGGAATTCCATTTTGCTAAATAATCACTTTTGAAGGCAATGAGCGACCCATTTGAGAGAATTTACGGTGATCCCTTTCTTAAAACTAGGAAAGATCCCTTACAAACAAGGAGGCGTCGTAGTTGATGTTGTGAGTCTGCAACTGATCTTTGAATGTTAAAGATCGTTTATAGGGATAGCCCGACATCACGTTCATATTTCTTGCTGGGTCCCTTCCTGCTGCTGCTGCTGCGTGCAAGAAGACTGAATGTATGGGTATGCACGAGTCAGCATACCCTACCTAATGTTTGCCTAAACGCCGCGCATAAAAAAGGGGTTTCTATCGAGGTTCACGTATATGTACATAATGCCCGAAATACGTACTTATTTTTACAGCTCATAACTACCTCGTATTTCCTTTCTCATCTGTGACTGCTTGGAAAAATGGATCAAGGCAGGCTGAACTTTGAGCAAAGGAAGTTCATTCTGAAGTGCTACCAGAAGATTGGGAACATTAGTGGAGTGCAAAGACAGTAAAGAATGAAGTTTCAACAAGATGCACCAATGCGACTCAGAATTACTCGTCTGCGAGATAAGTTTGAGGAAGAAGTAATTGTCCAGATGCCCACAAGAACCGTTCCGGAAGACCATGGTAATCCATCGGCCCCACAAGAGAAAGAGAAGTCGTCGAAAGGTTTCAGTCTCCTAGAAAGTCTTTACGGCAAGTGGCACGTGGGACAGGAGTTCCAAAACAGTGCGAAAACCGCATTTTGAAACGCATCTAATGGAAAAGCTTTATTCCTAGATTACTACAAACTCTGAATGAGGACGAGTATGACTCAAATGGTTCAAATGGCTCTGAGCAATATGGGATTTAACATCTGTGGTCACCAGTCCCCTAGAACTTAGAACTACTTAAACCTAACTAACCTAAGGACATCACACACATCCATGCCTCAGTTCAGTCTACCATTCCCTTGATCTTTTAGAAAAATCTTATGACTCAAGAATTGATATTTGTGAGTGTTATCAAACAAGATGCACACAGGACTTAATTCCTGTAAAAGATGTTTGGAGTTATGGAGCCACTTTCAAGTTAAATGGTTCCATTAATCGTGGCATTTGTGCCAACTGGGCGGCTGAGAATCCTCAAGAGATACTGTAACACCATGAGGACCTACCAGCAGTTACAGTGTGGCGTGGCATTTTGTTAATTAGACCTTTATTTTCTTAAACATAAAGCGATTGGTAAAAATTATCTCAACTTGCTACAAAATAGGCCATGAAATCTATCAAAGAGATGTTTCGGGATGGAGAATGGTATTTCCAGTAGAATGGAGTACCTTCTACCTCCACGAATTAGGTGCCTACCTTGACGAAGACCTCCCGATTAGATGGATAGAACGAAGAAGTTGTGCCGAGTACATCCTATGCTCACCAGTTTTGACCCCATGGATTTTTTTATGGAGGTAAGTAAACCACAATGTTCATAGAACAAGATAGGCTACAAAACAAATGTGGGAAAATACTAATTGCAACGGTTAGGAATGTTTTGGAGGGCTCACAACTATTGTACCTCTGGAAACACATTATTTTTGTGTGCAGAATGACAGTGAACAGACCTTCAATTAGCGTTCAAACTTCTGTATACGCCATATTATCCTAACAGGTGGAAGTTAGCCAAAATATTTGTTTACTGCTAGTGAAATTGTTGCTTTCCCATGTTAACTGGTGTAAGACTGCAGTCTTGTTTATTGCCAATAAAACGTATTTTTAGAAGTCCTATGTGTTTTTTATTCGTTATTATGTTGCGTAAACGTACCGCCATAGGTGCACGAACCTGCTCCATACCTGGGCCACTTTTCCTCACTCGCGCCTGTATGAAACTACTTTGCAGTATGGAACGTAATGTTGAGTTGGAAGTATTTATACTAAATTATAGTCTAATAATCATGTTATAAGATTAAACAGGTTTAAACACGATAGATATAATCTTTTTTTTAATTCTTAAAAGAAGTCCGCGTAAATTTGCGCCGGTTTCCTGTACTACTAACTGCACTTACGTGAAGAAACCGAAGAAAAAAAAAGATTTGTGGGTAAATATTCATGCACTCTACACTGCGATACTGCGCCTGCTGACATTGCATTTCTTGTTCGTGAATTTTTGGCCAAAAACCGTACTGTAATACGGTTCTAGCTCTCGTCTCTCTCTTCGTCAGAGATGGCACCATGTAAGATTTTTGTGGGCCCGAAAATGAAGAAAACGTAGAAGAGTCGATTTTTTAAGGTAAACGAGAGTAAGCACACGTCACAAAGACAACTAAAACTGTACCTAAGGGATGGATTTTGCACCGCGATGCCGCACCTGCTCACACTGCGTTGCTTCTTCGTGAATTTTTTGCCAAAAACGATACTATTATGAGGTTCTAGTTCTAGCATCTATATTAGTTAGAGATGGCACCATGTGAGATTTTACTGCGCTCGAAAATAAAGAAAACGTTAAATGGTCGGTGGTTTATCAAGTGTAAACATGAAAAGGACGCGTCAAATGGCTCAAATCACTCTGAGCATTATGGGACTTAACATCTGAGATCATCAGTCCCCTAGAACTTAGAACTACTTAAAACTAACTAACCTAAGGACATCACACACATCCATGCCCGAGGCAGGATTCGAACCTGCGACCGTAGTGGTCGCGTGGTTCCAGACTGTAGCGCCTAGAACCGCTCGGCCACTCCGGCCGGCTAAGGACGTGTCACAAAGAGAGCTAAAACTATACGTAAGGTAAGCTCCAGAAGGGTTCTGGGGATTGGAAAAAGCTCTGGCTTCACTGTATAATCCCTCACGAGGACTATTTTGAAGGGGTTAACGTTGATGTAGACGGAAAAATAGGATTATTTCCAAATAATAAAAATTCTCTTTACTTTTTGGACACAGCACGTAGACGCAGAAAGTGCACTAGTGCGCGCTCTTCCTCTTAACCCGTACCTAAGTGTGAGTGGGCAGATGGATGCGTATTCAGTGGCGGAGCCGGACTACGCGGGACAATTTGTCAGCGGCGAGCGCCCAGCCGCAGGCGGCCAGGGGGCGGAGCAGATTCTGGGGCGATTCGGGGCGGCCAGCTTCCCCGGCCATTCGTCTGCCAGGTTGGCGCTGTCACGCCCGCCACACACCCTCACTCGCGCCCCATCCAGATAGGCTTCCCAGCACAACTCAGCCGCTCTCATATGGCCCACCCAAAGTAGGTACGGCAGTTATCGCAGAAACAACTACTTTTCGCTTGTATCGGTTGTTCTCGACGCCAGATTTATCTGACTGTTAAAGCCACTCAAAATAACCGGTTCCTGAAGTGAACAATTTTCTTTCTTTTCATTCCTATTTTTTCCTGTAACAAAAGTAGAAATCGTCAAAGACTGAAACGTTTCGAGTTCTTCAGTTTCAAGATACTTAGAATCAAAATATTAAATTAAATATACAAGTAAAACTCTGTCCGTCAGCCGTTCGCTGCTTTTCTCGAAAAGTGATAAGTGGTTGAATACCACAATAATTCATTGTTCCTCTCCCATTGAGTCTAACTTTTTGAAACTCTGCTCAAAAAAACATGTTGTAATCGCGGATCATACCGGTGTTTGGTCATTACCAATAGTCAGTGATAAAGAGTGAAAACCGAGTTTGGAGAACTCTATTTGTTGGGTTAATTTGTCCGCTTTCAGGGGCTACAAGTATATAAGGCAGTTTAAATAGCACAGAAAACCGGTCATATAGTTTCTGTTTTTACTGTGAACAGTGAATGAAATGTTAAGTTCTGAGTTTATCGCGGGTCCTCCCGTTCTTAATGTTTTAAAGCGAATACAGTACTGTACTTCACTGATACCGCACTTCGTAAAACGCTTCCGGACTAGGGATGGTTCCATTCTGTTACACAACTAACGTCCGACGTCCATAGCGATAATCTACCATATATATCGGATAGGTCAAGTCCGGACACAGCATGTACATGCTTACCATCTAACAG
Source organism: Schistocerca nitens (assembly GCF_023898315.1). Lineage (NCBI taxonomy): Eukaryota > Metazoa > Arthropoda > Insecta > Orthoptera > Acrididae > Schistocerca > Schistocerca nitens. The sequence goes on from NC_064618.1 coordinate 584,114,650, forward strand.
GCCACGCCACATGGTAATGGGAACTTTATTGTATCAGAAATATGGTACCAATTCTTACGTCATGTATTTGTTGTTCATTTCTGTTGGCATTGTTGTTAAAATGGCACAGACATATTTTCCCATTTTTTATAGTAACGCACGATTTCAAAGCGATGCAACTTTTACGAATCTACATCTACATGACTACTTTGCAATTCACATTGAAGTGCTTGGCAGAGGGTTCATTGAACCACAATCATACTCTCTCTCTACCATTCCACTCCCGAACAGCGCGCGGGAAAAACGAACACCTAAACCTTTCTGTTAGAGCTCTGATTTCTCTTATTTTATTTTGATGATCATTCCTACCTATGTAGGTTGGGCTCAACAAAATATTTTCCATTCGGAAGAGAAAGTTGGTGACTGAAATTTCGTAAATAGATCTCGCCGCGACGAAAAACGTCTTTGCCTTAATGACTTCCTTTATAACTCGCGTATCATATCTGCCACACTCTCTCCCCTAATACGTGATAATACAAAACGAGCTGCCCTTTTTTGCACCCTTTGGATGTCCTCCGTCAATCCCAACTGATAAGCATCCCACACCGCGCAGCAATATTCTAACAGAGGACGAACGAGTGTAGTGTAAGCTGTCTCTTTAGTGGACTTGTTGCATCTTCTAAGTGTCCTGCCAATGAAACGCAGCCTTTGACTCGCCTTCCCCACAATATTATCTATGTGGTCTTTCCAACTGAAATTGTTCGTGATTTTAACACCCAGGTACTTAGTTGAATTGACAGCCTTGAGAATTGTACTATTTATCGAGTAATCGAATTCCAACGGATTTCTTTTGGAACTCATGTGGATCACCTCACACTTTTCGTTATTTAGCATCAACTACCACCTGCCACACCATATAGCAAACTTTTCTAAATCGCTTTGAAACTAATACTGGTCTTCGGATGACCTTACTAGACAGTAAATTACAGCATCATCTGCGAACAACCTAAGAGAACTGCTCAGATTGTTACCCAGGTCATTCATATAGATCAGGAACAGCAGAGGTCCCAGCACGCTTCCCTGGGGAACACCTGATATCACTTCAGTTTTACTCGATGATTTGCCGTCTATTACTACGAACTGCGACCTTCCTGACAGGAAATCACGAATCCAGTCGCACAACTGAGACGATACCCCATAGACCCGCAGCTTGATTAGAAGTCGCTTGTGAGGAACGGTGTCAAAAGCTTTCCGGAAATCCAGAAATACGGAATCAACCTGAGATACCCTGTCGATAGCGGCCATTACTTCGTGCGAATAAAGAGCTAGCTGCGTAGCACAATAACGATGTTTTCTGAAACCATGCTGATTACGTATCAATAGATCGTTCCCTTCGAGGTGATTCATAATGTTTGAATACACTATATGCTCCAAAACCCTACTGCAAACCGACGTCAATGATATAGGTCTGTAGTTAAATGGATTACTCCTACTACCCTTCTAAAACATTGATGCGACTTTCGCAATTTTACAATCTGTAGGTATAGATCTATCGGCGAGCGAGCGGTTGTATATGATTGCTAAGTAGGGAGCTATTGTATCAGCGTAATCTGAAAGGAACCTAATCGGTATACAATCTGGACCTGAAGACTTGCCTGTATCAAGCGATTTGAGTTGCTTCGCAACCCCTAAGGTATCTACTTCTAAGAAACTCATGCTAGCAGCTGTTCGTGTTTCAAACTCTGGAATATTCCATTCGTCTTCCCTGGTGAAGGAATTTCGGAAAACTGCGTTCAATAACTCCGCTTTAGCGGCACAGTCGTCGGTAAAAGTACCATCGGCACTGCGCAGCGAAGGTATTGACTGCGTCTTGCCGCTTGTGTACTTTACATACGACCAGAATTTCATCGGATTTTCTACCAAATTTCGAGACAATGTTTCGTTGTGGAACCTATTAAAGGCATCTTGCACTGAAGTCCGTGCCAAATTTCGCGCGTCTGTAAATTTTAGCCAATCTTTGGGATTTCGCGTTCTTCTGAACTTCTCATGCTTTTTCCGTTGCCTCTGCAACAGCGTTCGGACCTGTTTTGTGTACCATGGGGGATCAGTTCCATCTCTTACCAATTTATGAGATATGAATCTCTCAATTGCCGTTGCTACTATATCTTCGAATTTGAGCAACATCTCGTCTACATTTGCATAGTCAGTTCGGAAGGAATGGAGATTGTCTCTTAGGAAGGCTTCTAGTGACACTTTATCCGCTTTTTTAAATAAAATTATTTTGCGTTTGTTTCTGGTGGATTTGGAAGAAACGGTATTGAGCCTAGCTACAACGACCTTGTGATCACTAATCCCTGTATCAGTCATGATGCTCTCTATTAGCTCTGGATTGTTTGTGGCTAAGAGGTCAAGTGTGTTTTCGCAACCATTTACAATTCGCGTGGGTTCGTGGACTAACTGCTCGAAATAATTTTCGGAGAAAGCATTTAGGACAATCTCGGAAGATGTTTTCTGCCTGCCACCGGTTTTGAACAAGTATTTTTGCCAACATATCGAGGGAAGGTTGAAGTCCCCACCAACTATAGCCGTATGAGTGGGGTATTTATTTGTTACGAGAATCAAATTTTCTCTGAACTGTTCAGCAACTATATCATCGGAGTCTGGGGGACGGTAGAAGGAGCCAATTATTAACTTAGTTCCGCTGTTAAGTATAACCTCCACCCATACCAATTCGCACTGAGTATCTACTTCGACTTCACTACAAGATAAACCACTACTGACAGACACAAACACTCCACCGCCAATTCTGCCTAATCTGTCTTTCCTGAACACCATCTGAGACTTCGTAAAAATTTCTGCAGAACTTATTTCAGGCTTTAGCCAGCTTTCTGTACCGGTAACGATTTCAGCCTCTGTGCTTTCTATTAGCGCTTGAAGCTCAGGGACTTCCCCAGCACAACTACAACAATTTCCAACTATAATTCCGACTGTTCCTTGATCCAAGTACGTCCTGTATCTGCCATGCACCCTTTGAGATTGCAGCTCACCCCGTACTTTCCCGAGGCCTTCTCACCTAAAAAAAGGCGACACACGTCATTAGTGCCGACATGTGCCACCGCCTGCATCTGGCTGCACCCTGTGCTCTACATGGCATCCGGAAGGACCCGTTCCACATCAGGAATGACTCCACCCGGAATGCACACGGAGTGCACACTGGATTTCTTCCCCTCCTTAGCCGCCATTTCCCTAAGGGGCACTATTACGCGCCTAACATTGGAGCTCCCAACTACAAATAAGCCCACCCTCTGCGATTGCCCGGACCTTGAAGGCTGAGAATGATCCTCTGAAACAGGGCAGGCAGCTACATCTGGCTCAGCCAGAGACAGTGCCTGAAACCTGTTTGTCAGACGCACCGGGGAGGCTTTATGATCAGCCTCCGGGGACGTCTTTCGCTGCCTGCCACGCCTTGGAATGAAAATTAATCTTTTTTTTTTTGGTTGATTTAAAACTAAAAATTTTAGCACTGCTGCTATCGCTAATTGATATTTCGTTTTTCTTACCAAATTGATAGTAAAAAAATTGTACCTGAAACCAAAGATATACCGAAAAGTACTGGTTGTTCAGGGCTAAAAAAGTGGTATCGGTTTTAATCGCTCGGCTTTTCCCGTCTCTAACACACAGACAGCTACAGGCAGTCTGTACTTGCTACCCTAGGATTTGCTCTTGTTTCCTGTGGTCTTACAGTTTCATATACAGTCAGTTCCGTAAGAAAGTGTACGCCGTTATCTGTATGAAATAAAAGATGCTATTATAAATATATGTTTGTATGAAAATACATGTTATTAATAATTGCACAATTACTTAATAATTAATCCTATAGCCACCATTATCGATTATAGCTTAGAATTTTAGCTGTCTCTCCGGTAAATCACCCACGGCTGCAACCTCTAAATATCGTTTGACCCACTTCACAACGAATGTCTTTGACTTTCCAAGAATTTTAGCAGCAGCTCCATAAAAAAGCTTTGGTGCGTTTGGATGATTTACAAGGAAAACTGCCCCGTGACGGTTCAGATATCTTGCACTCATTTTAAACTGCAACCGACAAAACAAAACATTCAATTCTCACGCTGTTTATCCACATAGCGTGAAAAAACGCATTGATTACATATTCGAATCCACGACCGAGATGTCGCTGCGCACGGTACATTTAAAAGTATGGAGTAGACTTTCTTGTGAAACTGACTGTCATCTACGTACACTGAAGCCTGACAAGTGTTTGCAGAATTATTACAATTATTGCAGCCGTAGTTTGCGCTGTCTTCAAGTTTCATGGCTAACACTTCGCTCCGCTCTGTATTGTCGCTAAGATTTAGTTGGTACATGCAGAAATGCAACCCGATGAACAAATTTGCAAATCGGGCTGCTGTCACGCCTTCCCGGACAGTACGTGAAGATGAATTGCCCATGTGGAGCACGTGTAATGTGAGTTAAAAACTGGAGGATATGAATGTCGAGCACCTGTAATGAGAGTTAAAAACTGGAGAATATGCAATGTCTTATCACCTGTAATGGGAGTTAAAAACTGGATGATATGCGCTATCAACTGATGTGGGTCTGTTTTCTCTATGTCTTGCAGCTTTTGTATAGTCGTCTTCCGAAACACTGGAGGTACTTATGGCTACCCTAGTACGTCCCACGCCTCCACGAATTTGAAAACGGAACGGCAGGGAATAGTTTTTTTCATATTTCTACTTCTAACTATGACAGTAAGTAAAATAACTTTTGAAAGCATTTTTATGGATAATAAAACAGCATTGTAATGGAATATTTTAAAACTGAAATTAAAATAGTGTTGATCTCAATAGCACATTTATTGAAGAATGGCAATCGTTTACGGTCAAAAAGCGACCATTTTGATACCATAAGCACTGAAATGTTAGCAGAATGCAGATTTAAAGGGAAATCTAATAATAACAATTAATATCAGTCATATAAAATGGGACGCAACCAAAATTAAGTTTACCCATGATGGCAGGCAGTGGCGGTGACCAAAGCGGCGTCTTGGATACACGAACGTCAGCTGCTAATTAGTGAAGAGGAGTTATATGTTAGCCGTCCATGGTGGCCGAGCGGTTCTAGGCGCTTCAGTCTGGATCCGCGCGACCGCTACGGTCGCAGGTTCGAATCCTGCCTCGGGCATGGATGTGTGTGATGTCCTTAGGTTAGTTAGGTTTAAGTAGCTCTAAGTTCTAGGGGACTGACGACCTCAGCTGTTAAGTCCCACAGTGCTCAGAGCCATTTGAAGCATTTCTTAGTTATATGTTAAGTACTGGATGCTCCGCCTACCGTTTATCGCATTATGTGAATAACCGTCAAGCTGGCTTATAATATGATGTACAACTAATAGAAAGTTGTACAAAATTAATAAAGAAGTTACATAACATCACAATAGCTACTATATTAAACAGTTTGTCAAAATACATTTAAGTAAATCAGGAGAACATACAGGAGAATAAGCAATTGAAATAAGCTGTAAGTACGTAGATTATCCTCTAGGGGTGTTCGTAGAAGACTCGTAGATCGTAATAGTAGCAAAGGTAGAGGTAGGTGACGCTTTTGGTTTGATGCACATCAGCGAATTTTCCTGCTTGCATGCTGGTATACTGTGGCGGTCAGTTGCTGCGGCATCTTTGACATCATCGCTATTAGACTTCCCCCTAAATATATTTTGTACTTAAATTTCAGTTCAAATACACTCAAGCGCCAGAGAAACTGGTTTAGATATGTAAACAAGCAGAAGACGGCACTGCGGAGGGGAGGGGACGGGGGGCGGTGGCAACGCATGTATATGAAGCGTGTCTGGCGCATTTGTTAGATCGGTTACTGCTGCTACAATGCCAAGTTATCAAGATTTAAGTGAGTTTAAGCATGGTGTTATAGTCGGTGCATGAGCGATGGGACACAGCATCTCCGAGGTAGCGATGAAGTGGGGATTTTCCCGTACGACCATTTCACGAGTGTACAGTGAGTATCAGAAATCCGGCGAATCATCAAATCTCCTATGTCGCTGCGGCCGGAAAGAGATCCTGCAAGAACGGGACAAACGACGACTAAGAAGATTCATTGAACGAGACAGAAGTGCAACCCTTCGGCATATTGTTGCAGATTTAAATGCTGGGCCATCAACAAGTGTTAGCGTGCGAACCATTCAACGAAACATCATCAATAGGGGCTTTCGGAGCCAAAGGCCCACTCATCTACCCTTGTGACTGCACGACACATAGCTTTAGACGTCGCCCGGGTCCGTCAGCACCGACGTTAGACTGTTGCTGTCTCTAAACATATAGCCTGGTTGGACGAGTCTCGTTTCAAATTGTATCGAGTGAATGGACGTGAACTTGGATGGAGACAACCTCATGAATCCCATGAATCCATGGACCCTGCATTTCAGGAGGGGACTGTTCAAACTGGTGGAGGTTCTGTAATGGTGTGGGGTGTGTGCAGTTGGAGCGAATGGAACCCCTGATACGTCTAGATACGGCGGATGACACGTACTTAAGCATTAGGTCTGATCAGCATCCGTTCATGTCCATTGTGCGTTCTGACGGACTTCGACAATTCCAGCAGACCAATGCGACACCCCAAACGTTCAGAATTGCTACAGAGTGGCTGCAGGAACACTCTTTTGAGTTTAAACACTTCCGCTAACCACCAAATTCCCCAGGCATGAACATTATTGAGCATATCTGGGATGCCTTGCAACGTACTGTTCAGAAGAGATCTCCAACCTCTCGTACTCTTACTGATTTGTGGACAGCCATGAGGGAGTAATGGTGAAAATTCCCTCCAGAACTACCTCAGATATTAGTCGAGTCTATGCCTCGTGTTGCGACACTTCTGCGTGTTCGAGGGGGCCCTGCAGGATTTTAGGAAGATGTACCAGTTTCTTTGGCTCTTCAGTGTATATGACAATGGTCGCTATTTGATCGAAATCGGTTGCCATTTAACAATAAATGTTCTGCTGCGATCAAGACTGTTTTACTTTTAATTTTAATGAATTGAAATAACAATTCAAGTTATACAACTCCCGTAAATTATGGACCGCTCCCTTGTGAGCCCATAGCTGTGGCCTGATAGTGGCTCAGATGTCTTCCGAAGTGTAGAGATCTGCTCATCAAACGAGTGTAGCACGATTATGGTCTGTGACAAGGAAAGTTGTCGTGCAGGAAGTTACCCCTGCCGGGAAGAGTTCATACGTGGAGGATTGCAGTTGGTTTCCAACAATATTCACGTAGTCCACACAAGTCATGGTGCCTTTGATTGCTACCACACGTCCCATGGAAGCCAAGGTGAATCCTCCCGTAACATAAGAATGCTTCTATCAGCCTTCGTCCCTGTCGCGCCACAAGTAAGTGCCGACTAGCCGTTCGGCTGGATGAGGGCGTATTCGTGCACGGCTATCGATGTGCTGTACCAACGAATATGATTCATCCGACCAGGCCACACTTTCCCATTTGTTCAAGTTCCTATCTCTATGATCCTATGCCCACTGCAATTGACGATTTCGTCGAGCCAACTTGGGAAATTGTAAGCGTTATTTGCTGTGGAACTTGAGCACTGAACAGTGTGCTTCGAAACACTTGTGCATGCACCAGCACTGTGGTCGACAGATCTGCCACAGAGGGCCATCAGATCTGTTTTACACAATTTTCTTGTGTCCGGCTATAGCAATTTGCCCTTTGTCAAAGTTGCTTATGTCTGTACATTTTTCCATTCGCTGCCAGTCTCCTTGCTGGAGTGATTCCCCATTCTACTCTGTCCGCTGATATACGATGTCACGTGCCATTACGTGCAGTGGTGGGCAGTGATAGCAGTGTTACGGGTCATCAGTGTAAGCATTCCGTGTAGGGGTTGCTCGAGTAGTTGTCGTCGTTCCTTTCCGTAATAGCATATGAAACGCGGGAAGAACGACTCCTCACCCGCCTCTGTGTCCGATTTGGTAATACTAATTTTTTCTTCGCTGTCCCTACTGGAGCCGTAAGAACGCGACACGTATATTTCTAGATTCGCCATTTGTGACTCGTTACTGAAACTTCATAAGTTGTTTCGCTGGATAACTGGCGTCTGCATTCAAGCGTCTTCCAGTTCATCTAAACATACATCTGTCTCTACATGAATACCCTGTAATTCATGCTCAAGTGCCTGGCAGGGGGTTCATAGAGCCGGTTTCACACTATTTCACTTTCTTTAACAGCATGCAGGAAAAATGAACGCTTAAATCTTTCCATGTGAACTCCGATTTCTTTTATTTTGTTATAATGATCATTCCTTCCTTTTTATGTGGGTGTCAACAAAAAGTTTCCGCATTTGAGGAGAATGTTGGAGATAAGAATTTCGTGAAAAGATCTCAGCGTAACAAGAAACTCCTTTGTTTTGATTATAGCCTCCCCAACTTGCCCATCATATCGGGTGTCGCTGTCTGTCCGTGATAGTAAGAAGCGAACTGTTCTTTTATAAGTTTTTTCCATGTCATCTGTCAATCAAATCTAGTGAGGATCCCGTATTGCATAACACTACTCTCGCATAGGACGGACGAGTTAATGTTCTTCAGTGCCGGCCGCGGTGGTCTCGCGGTTCTAGGCGCGCAGTCCGGAACCGTGCGACTGCTACGGTCGCAGGTTCGAATCCTGCCTCGGGCATGGATGTGTGTGATGTCCTTAGGTTAGTTAGGTTTAAGTAGTTCTAAGTTCTAGGGGACTGATAACCACAGCAGTTGAGTCCCATAGTGCTCAGAGCCATTTTTTGTTCTTCAGCATTTGCTTATCTCCCAAGAGTCAGACTAACCTGCGACTATTCGTGCCCCCCTTCTTTGAGCAAATTCGACATCCCCGTTAGATTTATTTGCCATGCATCCCATTACTTCGAGCAAAAGTGTTCAAATAAAAATATACCAAACGTCGTAACAACCAACTGGTTGAAATTTGCATATGCCACTTCGGGATAACGTAGTGAGACATCTAGGGACGCGAATGACCCTCTAAAAAAATCATAGCCCTAGAATCAGAAGCAAAGGTCATGCTCACCGCCTTTTTCGACATCCGATGTCGGCTACTCATAGAGTTCCTCGAGCACGAAGAAACCATTGACGCGTACTGTGAGACACTCCGCAGCCCACGCAAGTCCATTAAGAGCAAACAAGCTGGGCTGCTCAAGGAACGAGTGAGTCTGCTCCACCATTACGCTCGTCCACACGTCTCCAAGACCACACAAAGTGCACAGGCCAGGTTCAAGTGGAGCGGCTTGAGCAACTGCCCTGGAGCCCGGATCTGTCACCCTGCCACTTCCACGTATTTGATCCTCTAGAAAAAAGCATCTCAAAAGGAAGAGCCTCAAATGGGACGACGAAATGGAGCCGGCCGCGGCGGCCGAGCGGCTCTAGGAGCTGCAGTCCGGAACCGCGGGACTGCTACGGTCGCAGGTTCGAATCCTGCCTCGGGCATGGATGTGTATGATGTCCTTAGGTTAGTGAAATTTAAGTAGTTCTAAGTTCCAGGGAACTGTTGAGCTCAGAAGTTACGTCCCATAGTGCTCAGAGCTATTTGAACCCTTTTTGGACTAAGTGATCCTTCGATTTGATATACATATACAAATTTTTCCAACCTAATATTTGTATGATTTCACTGATCGCATTTGTAGCTCACTGGTACTGAGGTCGTGAGGTACTACTTTTCCGCGATTTGTAAAGTGTATAGTTTTATACTGTCGTACTTTTAGAGAACGTTGCCGGTCTTTAAACAACTCTTAAGTTCGACAGGGTAGTTGGACACGTCGTTTGCGACGGTACCACATTATAGACAACACTGTTCACATAAAGTCTGAGATTACTATTAATCATGTCCGATTCCAATGGAATGATTGTGCCCCACGACCGTGATGAAACCCACGACAGAAAGGTCAGCATCGGTCGTAAAGTCATCTGCCTTTTTGATGGCACTGCAGATCTAGATTTCAACCGACAGTGCAGCTATTATCAGTGTACTATAAGAAGTCATGTACACTGAACGTAATTATAACGACGCATATTCCAGTCTAAGTCAGGAAAGCCCAAACATTAGTCCATTGAGTTGGAATTATGCATGCACAAGCCTGAGTTAGATTGAAATATATGTCATTATAATTGCAAACAGTCTACATGACTAGTTATAACACAACGGTGTTAGCTGCACATCAGTGGAAATCTAGATCTGCAATGAAATAAAAAATAAAGGTGACATTACGACCGACCCTGACGTTCTTTCTGTTCTGGGTTATTATTAATATTGTCAGACAGGTTATTAATATACAGCGTAAGTAGCTAGGGCATCAATACTCTTAACACACTTCCCTGCGTTACGTCTAAATCTGCGTCTAAATCTGCCTATGAGTCTTCATCTAAGATAACATTTTTAAATTATTTTAACGACTTGGATTTTTACCGTCATACGACAGTTTATATTATATGATAAATGCTCTTGTTCAATTAAACAATCATAGTACCGCATATTGCAATGATATGTTCTATTGAGAACGTATCATTCCCATTCACAAATATATATGGCAATTTTGCCATGATGTAGTAGGACAAGGTATACAAATTATAACACATACAGATTGTAAAACCATACAGTATCATATACATAAACAATTAATTATCCACGTCTACCTCATCAAGGGATCTTCAGTACAGTCACATATTTCCTTTGACACCCACATGTTCGTAGCTTCGTTAATAAGTTTTTGTTTCCTTTCCGAAAGACAAGAATACGGCATCTACTTGACTGCCTTGGTCTATGGTTTGCAGGGGGTCAAGAAACAAAAGCTCGAGGGCAATTTCTGTATGCAATCGGGCGCTGAAGCCTGGTTTAATACTAGATATTTCAACTGTCTCTCCACGCGTGGATACTATTTTTTTCACGTACTGAAAGTCGTGTAGTTCAACTTGTGTAATAAACGATCTGGACAAGACTGTGAAGCAACTTCTGTGAACTGTCTTGATAGGATGGCTCACGGGAAAGTCTACAGTTACTCTGAAAGCCAGTTTATTTTCAAAGAAGGTAAAGCCATTGGGAAACGAATCGCAAAGAAACTTTATTGTAAATTACAATTGACATCAGAGATAAAATGTATTCATTTCCTTCCGCATAAAACGTTCTCTTGATCGCAATAAGGGGGCCACAACCTGACTATGAAAAACACCCCCATACCGTAACACCATTTACTGCGAACTTCACTGTTAATACTACACATGATGGCAGGTAATGTTCTCCATGCATTCGACAAACCCAGACTCGTCCACGGAGCTACCACAGGGTAGTGAGATTCACCACTCCAAATCGTTTATTTCCAGTCATCTACTGTCTCTCTCTCTCTATTAAGTAGCTGCATCACTTCCTACCGTTTTTGTTTATCATTTTGCTATTCCGATTGACATGGATTTATTTATCGATTGCCATTTTTTATTTGTGGTTCACTGTTGTTATTTGGGTTTACACACTGTCACTTTGTCATTTATTTGGAGATAGAGAGTGGAACTGTGGACGCTAGAAAATTGGTGACACATGGAGAGACAAGAACACTTCAGACATATTCTTCTGTTTGTGTTCGTTAGAACGGAGGCAGCCAGGAACATTTGCGCCATGTATGGAGACAATACCATTGGACAGAGCACGGCAAGGAAATGGGTTTTCTTGTGTTAAGGAAGATAGTTTCGACTTTAGTGACTCTAGACGTTCAGAAAGACATTGATGAAGATCTTTTAAACGCATTAATTCGCAATGATCCAAGTCCATGTACTCGAGAACTGGCGAATGTGGTGAATTGCGATCTTTCCGCCACCATGCGACATTTTCCTGCAACGGAGAAGGTTCAAAAATCTAGTGTATGGGTACCGCATGCTCTAAGGCAAAGCTACAAAAGTAAGATATGTCCGTATGTGCATCTCTGCTTGCTCGACATGAATTGACTCGTGAATAACACTGACTATTCCTTTCCTGTATTATTGCTGGTGACGATAAATGGCATTTTTATACTAACATTAGAAAAAGAAAGGAATGGGTGAGCCAAAACGAAGACCTGTGCGCATCCAAAAAATATAATTTTACGCATCAGGTGGAACAGCGATGGCGTGGTGTACTAAGAATTCCTTCCCCGGAGTGTAACCTTCACTGCTGACATTTATTATCACCAACTGAGACGGCTTGCAAATATAATCCAAAAATAACGACAGGGAAGACTGCGTGAAGTGATGCTATTCCACAATAACGCCCGCCCGCGTTCTGCTAGACTGACAAAAAAACAATATACAGGACTCGGATCGGGAAGCATTTCCGCACCCACCTTATTAACCATTTTCCACTCTCTGTCGAAAAACCTTCAATGAACTTGCTTTCCGGATACAAATCCGCTCGGAACATGGGTCGTCGTTTTATTCGCCCCAAAACCACGTGATTTGCAAAGGTGCGGAACCGAAAAGTTACCCCACTTTGGAAGACTGCTGTAAACCCTGAAAAAGAATTTATTAATGATGACTTAAGACTCTGTTATGTGTATCCTTGGTATTTATTAAACTTACGGAAAATCGCTACGCACTTTTGCACCAACCTAGTACCTTAGAATTAGTGACTGAAAATAACGGTGAAAATGTGGTCGCGGTAACTGGAGCTATTGTGGGGATAACTGACAGTATATTTGAAATTCCACACCTACTTAATCTGAACACTGTGTTGTGGATAACAGATTGTAAGGTGTCAGGCAAATCCAACACCTTCCATGAAAACCCAGACATGATAAGCAAATCCAGTATGTCACATAGCTCCGAATAAATCGTGACATTAAATTAACCAAAGTAATGCGAGTAACGAGTGAGCAAATGGAATACCACAGACTAACACAAGAATGCCTAGATGCATGTCATACCTTCCCACCGTGAGACAGACGCAGTTCCGAGGGGAGAAACGAGAACAGAAGCCGAGAGCGGAACCGTGTTAAGCTGGAAGGCCCTACGATAACGGGAGGACGGACACCCAAGTCGCCAGCTAACTGCTAGGACCACACCACCCGCAAGTTTTAGCGTGAGACTTTTTCGCGTCTCTGTTACGTTAGGACCACCCCCCAGCCCATGTTAAAAGATAGAGCCCTCCAAAAAAACAGTATAGATGTTACGATAACACTAAAGGACCACACCAGCTGCAAGTTTTAGCGTGAGACTTTTTCGCGTCTCTGTTACGTTGCAAACTTTAAAAACATTGCCCCACCACGAAAAGTATAACGTTTCTCATTGGATAGACAGAATTTTTGTAGGCGGAGCTTAAGGTTAACATTGAGACCCTGATTGGTTAGATGAAAACACAGCCAGATAGTTTTTTTTTTAAACAAACTTCGGTAAATTGTAGCAAGGAGAAGTTAGGAGAGAGTTGCTTTCGAGACAGCGAGGTGAGCGGAGCTGTGCTGGTCGCCGCCCCCTGACGAACACCGACAAGGTAATGAACGCACGCAATGCCGCATTTTTGAGCGCATAAGGCTTCACTCAGAACTGCAGAAGTCTCATTTGTTACATCCCCTTTTTAAGTAATACTAGTGTCGATCGTCAATTAAAGCTCATGGTGTTCACATTTGCCACTTGAAATAAAAATCTGAAACTCGATGATTTTTCTGTTATATAGTTATTGAGAAGCCACATCAGCCACTGTAATTTACGACAAGTTAGATAAGTAATTAAAGGTAATTGAAGGTCACTGTAGACCATTTTGATAGTTTTCTCTCTTGTGAAACTTAATTTAAACCTAGATTATAGATGTGATATGGAATAGGTCATCCTTCGATCCATTGTAGAACTTGGAAACCCATACAGGGAATATTCGTTCACATTTTTGTTGAACGCAGTTGGTTTTTACCATCCTGTATTAAAACATTTCCTTTTATCAATAGTGCAATTTATAAACAATGTTTTGTGAGTAGAATAAAATTTCCAATGTTAAACTTAACTGCTTTTTCGACGTTATTTTACCAGCTAACTAAAAATAGGAAAGCCTTGAACCCCTTCCACTAAATTTAGTTAGTATTAAGATTCCTTTACAGGGAGTGCAGTGGAGCTGACGCTGAAATCATTAAGTATTTGGTTATATCATCGCTAGTCTCACTGACCTCTTCTGAATTCTACATGGCATGTGTGGTCTGGCGTCTCCTTACCAGCAACAGGTCCCAGGTTCAAACTAGTCAATTCCCTAAAAAACACGCTCAGAGCGTCGTGGCGCGAAAGTGGTAGGGAGACACGATATAGAACAATCAGACACCACGCAGAATGTTTAGAAGATTATGACAAGAAATGAAAGGCAGAAAACGTACATATTCGTTCAACAAGACTGGAGACATTTACATAAATTTTGCAGAAAATCTTTTACCGCTATAGTTTCCAATTTAGAATACGTTTGTACATAAGATACTTGGAAGTACAGTGGCAGATATGATCCTGTCAACGGATTTAAATTTAGATTGGTTTTTTTGCGCTTCTTAGTATCATTATCGTAAATAGTCGTAAAATAAACCAAAACAATTTCATTTCCTCAGTCACTCATTTGAGTCTAAAATTTATTAAATGATGAATGTCTCTGTTACTAAGTGATAAGCATAACAACCCCACGGAAACTGAATTCAATTCCTAACATTTCCAAGCATCTTTTCTCAGTGGGACGACTGAAGTATTGTTACCTTATTTTTTTTATTTTATTTGCACGTCAAATTCCATAAGACCAAATTGAGCAACCAATCTCCAAGGCCATGCTACGTGTAAGTACATGGAATTACACATAAAAGTAACAACAGATAAAAAATAATATGTTTATGAACGCGAAAAAAGTCAAGCCATAAGTTTAAGAACACGCAATCAACAATACAACAAGAATCAGCTTAATTTTTCAAGGAAATCTTCGTCAGAATAAAAGGAGTGACCCATGCGGAAACCCTTCAATTTCGATTTGAAAGCGCGTGGATTATTGATAAGATTTTTGAATTCTTGCGTTAGTTTATTGAAAATGGATGAAGCAGTATACTGCACACCTTTCAGCACGAGAGTTAAGGAAGTCCGATCCAAATGCACGATTGATTCCTGCTGAGTATTAACTGAGTGAAAGCTGCTTATTCTTGGGAATAAACTGACATTGCTAACATGAAATGACAGTAAAGAATATATATATTGAGAGGACAATGTCAAAATACCTAGACTAGTGAACAGGGGTCGACAAGAGGTTCGTCGACAAGAGGTTCGTGAACTTACACCACTTATTGCCCGAACCACCCGTTTCTGCGCCAAAAATATCCTTTTAGAATGGGGAAAGTTACCCCAAAATATAACACTAATCGCCATAAGCGAATGAAAATAAGCAAAGTAGACTAATTTTCGTGTCGAACGATCACTTACTTCAGATACCGTCCGAATAGTAAAAATGGTAGGATTAAGTCTTTTAACAGGATTCTGAACGTGGGGTTTCCACGACAGTTTACTATCTATCTGCACACCTAGAAATTTAAACTGTTGAGTTTCACTAATCATATGCCCATTCTGTGAAATTAAAACATCAGGTTTTGTTGAAATGCGTGTTAGAAACTGTAAAAACTGAGTCTTACTATGAGTTAACGTTAATTTATTTTTCTACAAGCCTTGAACTTATGTCATGAACTGCACTATTTGAAACCGGGCCATTGTTGCACGCAACATCCTTTACTACCAAGCTAGTGTAATCAGCAAACTGAAATATTTTAGAGTTACCCGTAATAATAGAGGGCATATCATTCATAAAAATAAGGAACAGGAGTAGCCCCAACACTGATCCATGGGGCACTCCCCACTTGACTGTACCCCATTCAGACCCCACGTCACACTGTGAATAATGACCTTTGTTCGTAGGTATAATAGGGCTTCGATACAAGAGACTAAAATCGACAGTTGTGACGTCGGTGTGTAACACAAATTCGTCACTGAAACTCAAATGAAATTGTACTCGTACATGAAGCAACAGGCGGTCAAATAGCGCCGCCCCGTGAACGTGAGCGACCGAGGTGGTGAAGTGACGAGGCAAGTGATTCATATCTGGGGTGACAGCATGTGAGACACCTATTGGGGCATCCATATTTAGTTTTTCCATATTTTCGTAATTTCTTAAGGGAAATGAGAGGACGACTCCTTCGATGCCCATTCTTTCCGCATCTTTTCTTCTCCTACTTCCTTGCCTTTTCCACGGAGCGGATTCGATCCAGGGTGCGCTCGCCTCTCTGAAACCTGAAACGGCAAGTTAACGCCCTCGATTATCCAGACGCGTCTCCATCCTTTTCTCGTATGCACTTTGAATTCTTCCTTTTAATTCTCAATACTGTATTTGTCGTTTAAGCTCGGAGTGTGACACTGAACAGCTGCGAGGCTTTGACTGTGGGGACTTGGGAAAGGAAATGACTCAATTGTTTTGAGATGTGGTGCTCAGGTGTCTTCCGAAAATCAGATTAACGAATAAGATCAGGAATCACGAAGTCCTTAAAGAGCTGAAAGAGAAGAGTTTAAGTAACACTAGTATCAGTTATCGGTCATCCACTGAAAAATACGAGTGTCTCCGAAAACGGTAATAAAGGGGTAGGTGAATGTAAAAGGAACAGGATGATGACCGCGACTGAAACACACACGTCAAATTATAAAAAGTCCCGATTGTAGTTATGTGAAAAATAATTCCTAAAGACAGTACGCTAGGAGATCTGTTAGAAACCAACTGCTGTCAGCCAACCTTCGGATTGCGAACTCATGAACGGAAGATAACTGATGTGTTTATATGTTGAAGGGGCTGTTTAATAAAATTTACTTTCTAGGTTATTCAAAATTAAAATAAGAAGATCATAAATATGCACAAACTCTACATTATCACCTGCTCATTTACTTTATGAAAGCAAGGTATCACTTGGCACGACCCAAACATAACAAATAAACCCTAGCTTTTCTAAATAAGTTTGCAATGAAATGATAAACGGCTTAATCCCATCAAACAAGTTTTGTAATATTTCAGCCTTGACACACTTCATTATTAAAAATGTTTCTGTATTTCGGGTAGGTATTCCATTATATTTTGAACACAATCCTTTGCAACAGTGACCCTAATGAAAGTGATCGTTTTTAAATCTTCACTTCACCATTCTTTCTCAATACTCTTATAATTTCCTGTCCTTCAAATTTTCCATTTTTTTAATCTGAATTACCCCATGCGTGGTGGTTTAAATCCATGAGGGAGAACTTAACCGGAGATGTCTTAAAGATTATATCAGTTACTTGCTCAAAGTCTATAAAATAGGTACCTATTATCTGAACCTCTTTAAATGGTTACTTATTGCGAGCTGTTCCTGTGGAGTTCAATACATCATCGGTAACACCATGATTTCTCATATCTGCCCAAGATCCTTTCGTAGTCACTACTTTCCTATACTGATTTTTTCATTTTTTGTTTTTTCACTAGCCATTGTACCACCACTGAAGACAGCCAGGACAAGCGTAATGAGTCCACTATAGACAACTCGTGTAACACATTTAGCACTTATGACCATGAAGAATTCATAGGAATTACCTCTCATGCCATCTATTAACTTTCGGAGCGCCTGCATCAGTCATTATTGAAGATTGCTCTTGTAATATGTTGAAGCCCTGTTCACGTACCGCCTAACGAAGTAGAACACAATTTATGCAAAACTTGCAGTTAGCTTCTGTAGCATGATAACCCTTCAGTTTAAGATCACTTCAGATAAATTAATTTATCTTTTGTCGCCTGTAAAGCCAGTAAATTAATAACGTTTGAATTTAAACTTACGGACTTTCTAAAGGCGTAAGTAGGAAACAGTAGTTGAGGGCAAGCAGAGGGATATACATTTGACACAGTAACCTGAGTTACTGAGCATCGTTTTCGTAATGATTTCACTTGCGGAACGTTTCAGAGATCCAGTAGTTAACTGGAAGCATCCTCAATTTTACCGCCTGATTTAATGTAGAGATTATCCCTTCTTTAGACGACGCCAGATATTTAATATACGATTAAGATAAGCTCACTGGACTAAATTCTAGTTATGCACTTAAAGGAGTACGTAGATCGCTTTGTAGCGCTGCACGTGTTGAAGAACTGGTACCCGTTGGTCAAACGACCCTTCACAAGTGACGTACTTCGTGTCAGTACAGTGGTGTGTAAGTGGCAAGCGGCTGTATGGAATCAGCGCAGTATGCTGAAGATGGGTCGACGTGGAGACGTGACCGAATGGCAGACAGAAGCTATGGAGTATAGACGGGCCCATGTCCGCACCTTGAATGAAGATGCCTGATTACTCGGTGCGTTAATTGTACAGCACTTGGGTCTACCTCACAGATACTTTTCAGTATACAAACGCTTGGTAAATTACTGGCACCTACTTTCGCCTAGTTTTCGGAAACAAGCTGAGAGGAGAATGAGGTAATTTTTGTACTGCGAAGAAGTTTCAGAAGGACTCGAGTGTTGCCCTGGTGGGACCACATTTTAGTGGCAGCCTGCTGTGTTACGGCGTTCCGCGAAGCGACGAAATTCCGTCTCCCATATCCCCTGCGAGAGCTGCATTAAGCTATAAAGCAATTAAACGAACCGCGAGCCCAAAGTTTGTGGAATAACGGCTCACGCTCATAAATAATTTATAAAGCTGTGTGACGGGCTCCTAAGCGGAAACAAGGGCCGCGGCGACTAAATTTTCACGGTGTGGTCGCCTACACACACACACACACACACACACACACACACACACACACACACACACGTACATGCACACACGCGCACAGAGGGAGGGAAAGAGGGTGAGAGAGAGAGTGGTGGGGAGGACGAGCGTAGGAAGTAATTTGGGCAGAATGAGGCTCCTCCCCCTCCCTCCCCCCCCCCCCCCCCCCTTCCCTCTCCAGCACCGCTGACGAGCGGGCAGGCTGCAGCCGGCTGCCGGCTGCCGGCGCTGACGTTGATGGATTAAAGCGGGCCGTGTCGGCCAGGGTGGGGCCCGCAGACTGGACGTCTGCACAGCCCATCTCCTTCCAACGGCGCCCGGAAATAGACGGCGACTCTCCCCTTTCACCAGGCACATATCTGCACAGCGGTTTTCAAAACTAACAGCACTGCTAAATGGGTATCGTTTTGAAAATGGTATGATACCTGCGTTCATTTGTTAGCAAGCGTTACCGAAGATCTGTGACCTACTCTCCATCTCTTTCTCTCTCTCTCTCTCTCTCTCTCTCATTCTTTCTCTCCGTCGGAACAGACCTTGGAATGCCCAACGGTCCAACCGACCGCCGTGTCGTCCTCGGCCAACAGGCTTCACTGCATGTGCGGATATGGAGGTGCATGTGTTCAACGCACCGCGCCCCGCAGCCGTTACATCTCACAAGGGCTGAGTGTACCCGGTTGCCAACAGCGCTCGGCAGCCTAGACAGTGACCCATCCATGTGCTAGTCCAGCCTGACAGCGCTCGAGGTCGGTGATCTGACGGGAACCGATGTTACCACTGCGGTACGTTGGCATATAGAGCTGCAGCGTCGGACAAAGAAATGGTGCATCTGGAAAGACGACGTCAGTTTTGATCCGATAACGGCATAGGCCATCTGGAGGATTGTAGAAGTGATCATGATTTCAACGTCGTCTACCAACAGATAGCGTGGTGGCATACCTACCAGATCGCTCACAGTCAGAAGGCACAATGAGGTGCAAACACATGAACCAAGCAGGCAAATATTCAATAGAGACACACTCGAACTTCCTACAGACAATGGTCACAAATTTTTTGTCAGACTGTCGGTTTCGGTCTATAATGACCATCTTCTGATCTGTTTTATAAAAAGTTTGTTTTGAACAAACAGTAGTGCTGCATATTAGATGACTCTTGCATATGCTGTTATTTATATATATCTGACGATGCTGGTGCTAATTTTGTGTTTAACATTTGACGATGCCACTATGGATGCAGTACATTAGGACATGCTTTTATAAAACAGATCTGAAGACGGTCATTACAGACCGAAACCGGTAGTCTGATGACAAAAAAAATTGTGACCATAGACGTAAAGGAAATTTATTCTGTATTCGGGTCGCTGTTTTATTCGCGACCATGTCGCAACTTGAGAAGCTTTCTACAGTTACTGAGCGAAATTGAAAGGGGTCAAATTGTGACCTTCCGTGTGGCAGGGTGGCCATTTCGGAGAATTGCCAATCAAGCTGGACTTGCTGCGTCAGTTGTGCAACGATACTGGTTATCAGTGGGCACGTGAACATTGTCACACTCGTAGACTAGTTTCTGGACGTCCAAGAAACACAGGCGCCCGCCAGGATCGCCGTATTATAAGGGCAACAGTGGCAGATCGTACAGCTAGCACAGCGCAGATAAGATGGCTCAAGAGCTGTCAGCACTAACTGTTGGGAACCGGTTGTTAGCAGTGGGACTTTTAGACCATCTTCCACAGCAACGATGTGCATGACTCGACTAGCGCCGTCAGAACATCACTTGGAATGGAGCACCGTGGTCTTCAGCTATAAAAGCAGGTTCTGCCTGTACCCAAATGATGGTAGTTCGTGCGTGGACCGTGGACCTGGTGAGCGCTGTCTCGTAGGGTGCATTAGTCCGAGACACACTGGCCCCATCCCATGCGTTATGATCTGGGGTGCAATAAGACACAACTCTCGTTCACCGTTGGTGTTTCTCATGGGGGCGATAACCAGCGCTCTGTTGGCGCACAATATTGTTGGACACGTTCTTTTGCCGTTCTTCAAACAAGAAGGTAATGTGTTGTTCCAACAGGATAATGCTCGTTCACACGCTGCCTCTGAAACTCAACGTGCTCTGCAAGACGTGCAGAAGCTTTCCTGACCAGCACGATCTCCGGAGTTGTCTTCAATGGAGCATCTGTGGGATGTGATGGGACGAGAATGACACGTGCAACTCGTTAACCAACAACTCGTACAGCCGTGCCAGCTCATCCTATGTTCTTACATCTTTCGCTAGTGGCACGATCCGTCTCTGTCTGCTCGCCGGGTGGCGCTTCGGTCAGCTGTTAGTTGACTCTTCGGCTGTAGCGGACTGTTGACCATATCGGCAGGCAACTAGCCACTTCAATGAGAGAAAGACGAGAGGCACAAGTGACGTACAGTGAACTGTTCATGGAGCCAACGGGCGCACGACTGTCTGAGCGGCCGATGGTGGGTAGAGTTGTGTTGGACGGCAATACCTGGGCCTAATGTCGACGCGGCCGGTTTACCCTAGCCTAAGGAGGCATAGTTGCTGATTTGGGTAATGGAGTGCTTCATTTTCTGGTGCCATCTGTTCTGCCCTTTGGGGGTAAGCTACTCGTTACTTGATTGTAATACGTGCTCCCACGTCGAAGTTTCTCCCGCTACGCTGGATTGCCTGTGGTTCTCCTTCACTCTGTCTCAAGTATTAGATTTACTTTCTTGTGCCTCTGTTTGAAATTATCGGACTGCTATAATTTTTTTGTGTGTTTTAAATCTTTTTTAATTGCAACTTGTTCAAAGCCTGCTTATCTTGTCCTTCGGGCGTGAAATTAATTGTGTCACATGTTCTAGGCTGCCACGTGTATTAGTGACCACTGATGTCGAAAATGAGTCTTATTTGTATTGGGAGTTGTTGCTTCCCTGACTGATGTAACGGCTACAAGATAGCCTACGGCTGTGGTAAGCAAAGGCTAGTGATCCAGTGAATCTTGGCTCATTTGGGTAAAGACGTTCCATAGCTGAGATTTTGCCCCTTTCAAAGAAATTAATATTTATTGTTCTAAATACAATTACTATTGTAGTTGTTTGAGTGTTAGCCTACAAGATTTGCCTGTTACTTTCTAAGTCACTTAAATTAATGTGTTTGAATAGCTCTGTGTTTTCTTTGATATTACATTAACTTCTTGTTATATTTTATAGTAAGACTAAGCGGTTAATTGTCTTAAGTAATCCTTATCCTTATATGTAAAATTCTCGTGTCACAGTGTTAGTTGCCATACTCCTACGAAACGGCTCGATCGATTCTGATGAAATTTTACAAGTATGTTCGGTAGGTCTGAGAATCGGTCGTAATCTATTTTTCGTACCCCTAAGTGATAAGTGTGGTCCTCCCCAACAAATTTTTCCTATTTTCTGGACAGAACGTTTTATTTTTATTTTTTTATGATGTGGCATTAAAAAATACACACGACCTTAAATTTGCACCCTTCTACCACCAATCCCTATTTTTTAACAGCGATTTTAGTAATTTAATAATTTTCAACACCGGTCGATAAGTGATCAATTATGACTTGATCAACGGCTCCATCGATTCTGATGAAATTTTACATTTATATTCGGTACGTCTCAGAATCGGTCGTGATCTATTTTTCATACCCCTAAGTGATAAGGGTGGTCCGCCCCATTTTTTTTATTTTTGGGACATAACTTTTTATTTTTTTATGATGTGGCACTACAAAATACACGCAACCCTAAATTTTCACCCATCTACCACCAGCAAGTATTTTTTAATAGCGATCTTAGTAATTTAATAATTTTCAGCCCCAGTCGATAACTGATCAAATACCACTTGATCAGTTATTGCCGCCAGATGTCTACCGATGATGGTCTTTCACTATTCGATAGATAGGTAATTGAAGAAAACGTACCAAAAGCAAACACTCGAATATCCCTCTTTGAATCGACGTAACTAGACAGAGAAGTTTAGCTACGTAGCACGCGTCATTTACCAAACCGACATTTAGTCCTAGCGCACACGCATCGATTTTTATCGTACGGAAACATATCGTACGATCAAATTCTTTTAGTGGAACAAAGACGTTCCTATGCTCTCCTTTGTTCCTCTAAAAGAATTTAATCTTACAATATTTTTATCTACGATAAAAATCGATGGGTGTGCGCTTGGCCTCATTTATAATGCTGGCGAACTCGTTTCGGCACGAAATTGCCGCTATGTTTGTATGCTCATGGAAGAGCCTTGTATCAGCCGCAATTGTTAAATCCGCGCCATCTATCGTAGAAACGCTAGAACTAATAGTGACCGATACTGCCGAATTTCCCCCTAAGCCTATTCTCACTCCCTACACAGTTTTCTGCCATTATTATTGTTTATGTCACGAGCTCCCGCCAACAACGGCTATTGTGTTACACGTATACATTGTGTTACACGTATAAATTATTCTTATAGACTAGAGATAATTTAAATGGCAAAACAACGTTTGCCGGGTCAGCTATAACATATAAAGATTTTCAGAGGCGCAACGAAGTTCGCCGGGTATAGCTAGTTCTTGTTATAATGTTCTTGTCGTAATACGTAAGGTTTGGTTGGGGCTTGGGGCCATACCAACATTTAGTTTCTTGTCCCGGTTTGAGCATTTTCGTATGTTCTATGATTATTCCACATGAATCGTATGCCTGGTTGTTTACTCCCGGCTTTCCGAGCAGTTCGTAGCGTTTGGAGGCGCTGCCCCGGGGTGTTACCTGTTACCCGCCGGTTCATCGGGCGCAGGCTGTCCGCGTCGGCTGTGCACGTGCGCTCAGCCGGTGTGCCGCTTCCCGTCTCAAAGTAGCCTTTGAGACGTAGCGGCCTCCTGGCCCGCTAGGGCATCAATCATAAGTCGAGCTTTTATCTCGTAACAATCGGACATTAATTTTACATGAAATGCCCGTTATTCTAAACCATCTTATTCAGACCTTCCATGTTTTCTTTCTCTGAAGTCTGGTTTTAACGCAATAGTTTTAATGTACGTGTAATGCTCAGTTGCCCGCCCTGTTGGCCGTGCGGTCTAACGCATGGCTTTCCGGGCGAGAAGAAGCGCCTCGCCCCGGGCACGAATCCGCCTGGCGGATTTGTGTCGAGGTCCGGTGAACCGGCGAATCTGTGGATGGTTTTTAGGCGGTTTTCCATCTGCCTCGGCGAATGCGGGCTGGTTCTCCTTATACCGCCTCAGTTACACTATGTCGGCGATTGATGCACAAACAAGTTCTCCACGTACGCGTACGCCACCATTACTCTACGGCGCAAACATAGGGGATACACTCGTCTGGTGTGAGACGTTCCCTGGGGGTCCACCGGGGGCCGAACCGCACGATAACCCTGGGTTCGGTGTAGGGCGGCGGAGGGGTGAAGTGGACTGCAGTAGTCGTCGTGGCGGTTGTGGACCACTGCGGCTGCGGCGGGGTCGGAGCCTCTCCGTCATTTCTAGGTCCCCGGTTAACATACAATACAATGCTCAGTTAGTTAAATGGTGTTTTATTAATTTTCTACGTCAATATCTTGATTATGCCCAAGGGGCTTCTCTGATTCATCAAATACTGGATATTTGCTTTGAGAACTGTTCCTGTGCTCGCTGCATAAAATATTTCTACTTGACGGGCACCAGCTCGGGAGATACCAGACTTGTGAAATTTCGTGTTACTAAACTTTTGTAAGTTGTATTCATTAATGTTAAGCACCCCAATATACTGTTAAATGTTGCGATTGTAATCTTTAGCATCATTGCTGTCATTGTTCACTCAACGCTAAGGGCTTGTTTGAGTCATATTTGATTGTCCTACTTGTTTGTAAGTACTTCCTAAATCGGCGCATCTTATTCCTTTAAATTAACTAATTAATCGTCAAATAATTTAACTGGCAAAATTTTGGAGTAACTGCCTGAATGCCTCTCCTTAATTAATTTATCTAATTTTCTGCTGTAATTTGAGCTGCTTTTAACATTTCAAATCTGCTAATCGCGCTAATTACTGTCACTCATTAATTGTACCTTCTTAATTACGTTCATTGCAAGCAACTATTATTATGTGTGTTTTATTAGTGATTTTGGTATCTGTACAATGAAAGATTGTTGGACTCGTGTGAAGTAACAAAAAAATGTGTGTGAAATCTTATGGGACATAACTGTTGAGGTCGTCAGTCCCGAAGCTTACACACGACTTAACCTAAATTATCCTAAGGACAAACACACACACCCATGCCCGAGGGAGTACTCGAACCTCCACCGCGACCTGCCGCACAGTCCATGACTGCAGCGCCTAAGACCGTTCGGCTAATCCCGCGCGGCTGTGAAGTAACAAACGACTTGTAATAAATGACCTGCACCTTTACCATGTCCGTTTAGTTGTTCCTTTATCCTGGAGCGTCCACTGACATTTCAAGATCTACCTTTCATCACGTGCTAATATTGGTGTATCAGCATGGATCGATAGCTAACACCTTAGAATCGCTTGTGCGAATGATTTGTAGATGTAACCATTTCATGTACTCCATATTCACTGTTGCAGCAGTAAATCTCGATTGAATTGCATACCTCTAAAACGGTGTACTAATTATTTTCCGCCACCGTGTTTGCCTATTAAACGCCTTGGCCAAAGTTTACGAGCGTCTGCTCTCTGACTGGTTGCAGGCGCACAAGGATCTCTTGGGTCTAAATCAACATCAGTACTGATTCAGGAAAGGGAAGTCTGTAGATGAATAGAATTTGGCATAAACGACATTCTGGAGAGCGTTCATGGTGTGGTTAACGAGCTCTTTAGACTGTAGAAAATTCAACAGCCAAATTTTCAGTCGAGCTCATGATTGACATAGTAGGCACATTCGACAATCTTAGGTGGCCTGCGATGTACGCATGCCTCCGTGAATACAGGGTCCTCAGATGTATGTATAAGAACTTCATTGATTATTGTAGTGAACGTAGCGTCCAGTGGCTTGCGGGGCAGAGCAAGGTAATCAAACATATTACCAAGGGCTGTGGTCCAGGTTCCGTAAGTGGTCCATTGATCTGCGTTATTGTTAAAGAACCCCTATTACATCTGTTAGAGGGGGCGGGTGCTATTGAAGATGTTGCATATGCAGACGATATGCATTACTTGTGTCTACAGACACTAGGACGTGACTTGGCGAAAAGACGAATGAAGTGCTTGCTCAGATGCAGTATTGGTGCAGTGGCTACAAACTGAATATAGGTGTGTAAGTACGCTGTTTAGGTTTTTATGTTGGTAACGCCACGCAGCGCTCTGTATGAAAATCACTGACTGTGCTGTGTGCAGTCTGTGGCTGGTTGGCATTGTTGCAATATTTGCTACTGTAGTGTTGGGCAGTTGGATGTGAACAGCGCGTAGCGTTGCGCAGTTGGAGGTGAGCCGCCAGCAGTGGTGGATGTGGGGAGAGAGATGGCGAAGTTTTGAGAGCGGATGATCTGGACGTGTGTCCATCAGAGACAGTAAATTTGTAAGACTGAATGTCATGAACTAGTAAGGTAAATACATTGTTTGCTCTCTATCAAAATCTTTCATTTGCTAAGTATGCCTATCAGTAGTTAGTGCCTTCTGTAGTTAGAATCTTTTATTTAGCTGGTAGTATTGGCGCTCGCTGTATTGCAGCAGTTTGAGTAACGAAGATTTTCGTGACGTAAGTGATTCATGAAAGGTATAGGCTATTGTTAGTCAGGGCCATTCTTTTGTAGAGATTGGGCCATTCTTTTGTAGAGATTGGGCTAAAAATATCGAGTGTCAGGTTAGTGTTAATCAGAATAGGTAAAGAGCGAAATGTCTGAGTACGTTCAGTTCTGCTCAGCTGTTTGAAATTCAAATAATGTAAGAGGTTTATCAGCACAGTAATCCATAAATTTTTCTAAGGGGATGTTTTAGCTGTTTATAAAACCACAGACAATCTTCTGAAGGGAAGACTTTCTCTTGACAGAAATCATTCCTTGAAGCTTGAAGGGATTCCTGTAAAACACACCACTGTTTGTAGATATTTAGACATTTTTCTAGACAAGAAAAGAAACTTTCTTGAACATGTACAATCAGTTACTCACAAAGCGCTAAACCACGCACAAGACTGTCCGTGCTGACATTACTGACTTTAAATTACTGTTGCATGTGGTGTAGTCATATAATGAAGCTATCTTCAACTCCATTGTGGGATTTATCGCTGTCGGTCTAGGCGCATCGCTTTGCAGTACGCAGCTACAAAAAATTACTGCTACGAATTGAGCAGAGCGTACTTCTGAGAACCCCTGGTGCCTTTCGCACTGCACCTGCCGAGGGTTTACTGATGAATCTTGGAACGTGGCTGATGGATATTGTGGTATATTATATGGAAGCGTTTTTTGGTGGGGGCGTGAACAGTACGATCGTTTCTATAAGTTCACAGAAATTATATTATTGATGGAAGACATTTACGAACCTGGAAGTTAGGTCAATGGCAGTCGGCCTTGGACACTTGAAGCACTGCAAGGCGGGTTTACTGCATTTTCCCAAGCACCCGAAACAGGGTGAAACTGCTGGACGTCATCCGTACTCGAAGTACGATTCACTTGTTAACAGACCGCTGTGCAGTTCCCAAACGTTTGCTTCGAGTGGTATTGCGACGATGCGGTTATTTCCGTCCCTTTCCGACGAACCTGCACCTACCTGTGAACATTGTCTCAGCATATTATCAGTAGGGAAACCGAGCGAAACCTACTGTACTTCGACGTGAACCAGGCTGCAATTAAAGTCACTAATCTACGTTTCGGGAGGAAGTTTTCACGTGAAATGCACGGTTGGAAATTTTGTCCTTAATTAATATATTCTGAAACTTAGCTGAACAAGTATCACTGCCAAGCCCGTGCTAGTCTTAACGCAGTCACTCACTATGCCTTTCACTCACGTTATCAAGTTTGTGGTGTTGCATTTCGCGAAAACGGAATAGCTAAAAAAATATAGATTGTTTTTTGTTGAGAATTCTCGCCAAATATTAAGTCTGTCGGTACCTAATGCAGTCACAGTTTTTAGCCACCGACCTGCTCAATACGCCACGCGGAATTTATGTTTTTTTCTTGTCACAAAATTCACTTAAAAATTCCGAAATTTCTACACACCCATCGGAATAATTATGCCGTCACTTTTGCAGCACTTTTGATGTATGAAACACCGCTAGATCCGGCAACTTATCATTTCCATCGGAACTACTACTACACACGTCCGAACTGTTTCATGGCTAGGCACCGACTTCTCTCTAGAATACTCTAAGTCTTCTCTACCAGCAGAGAAAGGCGCGCGAAGAATATTGCTTTACCATTGGTCAGTTTACTCAACAGCCAATAGCAAAACAACATTCTCTCGCGTCAGTCCGCGCTTTTCATCAATAACAAATCGCAAAATAGTAAACCTAACGACTGCACATTTTACCGACGTAATTATCTAATATGCTGAAGTTTTGTTTATGCATAAAGTTATTTACTATTGTTATTTATACCTGAATTTAACATTCCCTTTACTATAAACTTACTTTACAAATCTATTCTACAAAAATCCCCTTTGTCTACATCCATACTTCTTCTAAATGTTCCCACACTAAATCCCACTACATAACTCGTTAAACAATTATCTTCATATTAACCTTAAACCATACTCACGCATCATTCATACTGCTAAAAACAAATTTACAAAATTTTACCCGCACAAAAAGACATAATAACACTGTATGAAAATACTAGAACAGTTTATGAAAAACATTCTAATACTTTAGTGCACTCTAGTGGGCACAATCGAAACTAAATCAGTCCCCTATCCAATATTGTCCTCTATCGGCGGATACATAAACTACGTGCGCGTCCAGTCTCGCGTCACCATCTGTCACTACCCAGCTCTGAGACACATCTCCCACTTAACCGCCTCCAAGGCAGGATTGGTATACGGCGCTAAGCCTCAGTATGTACTAATACACCAGTCTGTGAATGTAGAGAGGAAGGTTCCACTGATCATCGTTTTCAGTAGTCCCGTTTTCAGACAATTGGACTGAGATCAGCAAACAACTGTAGGAGACCAAAGCTTGTACACTCCGTTATAGAAAATGATAGGAACACACAAATTTAATTAAGAGAACATTCAATATATGTACACTCATCGGATTGCGATATGTACATACACAAATGGCACTAGTACCACGTACACAAAGTATAAAAGAGCAATTCAATCGCGGGGCTACTATTTTTACTGTGGTGATTCATGAGAAAAATCTTCGACGTGATGCTGGCCGCACGACGGGAGTTAACAAACTTTGAAAGCGGAATGGTAGCTGGAGCTAGACGCTTGCGATATTCTATTTCTGAAATGGTTAGGGAGTTAAATATTCCAAGATCCACAGTGTCAAGAATGTGCCGAGAATACCAAATTACAGGCTTTACCTCTCACAAAGGACAACGCAGTGCCCGACGGCCGTCACCTAACAACCGAGCGCAGCGGCGTTTGCGAAGTCATCATTGGTAACAGACAAGCAGCTGTCAGAAATAGCCGCAGATATCAATGTGAGGCGTACGATGAACATATCCGTTAGAAAAATGTGACGAAATTTGACGTTAGTGGACTATGGCAGAAGACGACCGACGCAAGTGCTTTGCTAACAGCACGATATCGCCTGCAGTACTTCTCCTGGGCTCGTGACTACATCAGTTGGACCCTAGGTGACTGGAAAACCATGGTCAAGTCAAATGAGTCACGCTTTCATTTGGTAAGAACTGATGGTACGGTTAGAGAGTGGCGGAGATCCCACGAGGCCATGGATCCGTCAAAAAGGCAGTGTCCAAACTGGTCGTAGCTCTAGACTGGTGTAGGCTGTGTTCACGTCGAATGAACTGGGTCCTCTGGTCCAACTGAACCGATCACTGACAGGAAATAATCATGTTCGGCTACTTGGAGACCATTTGCAGCCATTCATAGATTTCATGTTCCCGAACAACGATGGAGCGCCACGTCATCGGTCCACAATGGTTCGTTATCGGTTTGAAGAACATTCTGGGCGATTAGAGCGAATGAATTGGTGACCCACATCACGAGACGTGAATCCTATCGAACATTCGTGGGACGTAATAGAGACGTAATTTTGTACACAAACTTCTGCACCGGCAACACTTTCATCGTTGTGGATGGCCATAGAGGCGGCAGCAAGGCTCAGTATTTCTGTAGGGGACTCCCAACGAGTTGCTGCTGAGTCCATGTCATGTCGATTGCTGCGCTACTACGGGCAAAAGGAGATTCGACACAATGTTAGGGTACAAGTCGTATATATATATATATATATATATATATATATATATATATATATATATATATATATATATATATATATATATGTGTGTGTGTGTGTGTGTGTGTGTGTGTGTGTGTGTGTCTGAAGGATTTCGAGGGAAGAAAGAATCTATGCTACCACACTGGTAAGCGTAGCCGCGCGGGGTGGCCGCGCGATCTGGGGCGCCTTGCCACGGTTCGCGCGGCTCCCCCCGTAGGAGGTTCGAGTCCTCCCTCGTGCATGGGTGTATGTGTTGTCCTTAGCGTAAACTAGTTTAAGTTCGATGATGTAGTGTGTAACCCTAGGGACCGATGACCTCAGCAGTTTGGTCCCATAGGAACTTACCATTACCACTGATCAGCGGAGACTCAAGATACCAAGGCACTCACATACCTGTGCATGCAATGGAAAATATACACTCCTGGAAATGGAAAAAAGAACACATTGACACCGGTGTGTCAGACCCACCATACTTGCTCCGGACACTGCGAGAGGTCTGTACAAGCAATGATCACACGCACGGCACAGCGGACACACCAGGACCCTTGGTGTTGGCCGTCGAATGGCGCTAGCTGCGCAGCATTTGTGCACCGCCACTGTCAGTGTCAGCCAGTTTGCCGTGACATACGGAGCTCCATCGCAGTCTTTAACACTGGTAGCATGCTGTGACAGCGTGGACGTGAACCGTATGTGCAGTTGACGGACTTTGAGCGAGGGCGTATAGTGGGCATGCGGGAGGCCGGGTGGACGTACCGCCGAATTGCTCAACACGTGGGGCGTGAGGTCTCCACAGTACATCGATGTTGTCGCCAGTGGTCGGCGGAAGGTGCACGTGCCCGTCGACCTGGGACCGGACCGCAGCAACGCACGGATGCACGCCAAGACCGTAGGATCCTACGCAGTGCCGTAGGGGACCGCACCGCCACTTCCCAGCAAATTAGGGACACTGTTGCTCCTGGGGTATCGGCGAGGACCATTCGCAACCGTCTCCATGAAGCTGGGCTACGGTCCCGCACACCGTTAGGCCGTCTTCCGCTCACGCCCCAACATCGTGCAGCCCGCCTCCAGTGGTGTCGCGACAGGCGTGAATGGAGGGACGAATGGAGACGTGTCGTCTTCAGCGATGAGAGTCGCTTCTGCCTTGGTGCCAATGATGGTCGTATTCGTGTTTGGCGCCGTGCAGGTGAGCCCCACAATCAGGACTGCATACGACCGAGGCACACAGGGCCAACACCCGGCATCATGGTGTGGGGAGCGATCTCCTACACTGGCCGTACACCACTGGTGATCGTCGAGGGGACACTGAATAGTGCACGGTACATCCAAACCGTCATCGAACCCATCGTTCTACCATTCCTAGACCGGCAAGGGAACTTGCTGTTCCAACAGGACAATGCACGTCCGCATGTATCCCGTGCTACCCAACGTGCTCTAGAAGGTGTAAGTCAACTACCCTGGCCAGCAAGATCTCCGGATCTGTCCCCCATTGAGCATGTTTGGGACTGGATGAAGCGTCGTCTCACGCGGTCTGCACGTCCAGCACGAACGCTGGTCCAACTGAGGCGCCAGGTGGAAATGGCATGGCAAGCCGTTCCACAGGACTACATCCAGCATCTCTACGATCGTCTCCATGGGAGAATAGCAGCCTGCATTGCTACGAAAGGTGGATATACACTGTACTAGTGCCGACATTGTGCATGCTCTGTTGCCTGTGTCTATGTGCCTGTGGTTCTGTCAGTGTGATCATGTGATGTATCTGACCCCAGGAATGTGTCAATAAAGTTTCCCCTTACTGGGACAATGAATTCACGGTGTTCTTATTTCAATTTCCAGGAGTGTAGTAGCATCAACAGGTTTAGAAATAGGTATAGTTGTAGGTAGTTGGCAAACCTAGAGTTACTTCGTGACTGGCAGTAACATATCTACTGACATAAGCTAATAATTATTGACATAAAGTTTGAGTTAGTTTCTTTCATTTTATTTTACATTTTAATTGATTCATATTTTTCAATATTCTATGTTATTTCTACAGAAATAATACCAATAGTTACTGTTAACATATTACTACATAAATAATTTGAAACACTGTATGTCACCATGATTATTGAATATGTATGATGTGGTGTCACTGCCAGACACCACACTTGCTAGGTGGTAGCTTAAATCGGCCGCGGTCCATTAGTACATGTCGGACCCGCGTGTCGCCACTGTGTGATCGCAGACCGAGCGCCACCACACGGCAGGTCTCGAGAGACGTACGAGAACTCGCCCCAGTTGTACGACGACGTTGCTAGCGACTATACGGACGAAGCCATTACTCTCATTTGCCGAGAGACAGTTAGAATAGCCTTCAGCTAAGTTAATGGCTACGACTTAGCAAGGCGCCATTAACCTTAAATAGCTTGTATATAAAGAGTCACTTGTATCGCCACAATCTCCAGATGTCTCATCAAGAACGATGTATACAAGGATGTATTAAAAGTTAAGTATATTCCAAAGATACGTATTTTCTTTATCACATTCATTAAGTCTCCTGTTTCAGACCTCACTCCATCCTTCGTGAGTTAGCGCGTGCATCTTGGCCGCCTCTTTCAATTAGTGTGCGTAGTGTTGGCAAGTCTGCCGACACTACAATTTTGGCGACGAGCGTAAAAACGGTCTTCGTTCTTCTTGCTTTGCTTACATTACTTGTGTCATGGCTTCGCCAGATGTACTGTCCGAATTTTATCGCTTGCAGAATCAGCAGACGCAGGCGTTATTGGATGCCCTGGGACAGCTCGTCCAGGGTCAACGTGCGCTGCAAAACGATGCGGCCGCCGCCGCTTCATCGCTACCGTAGCCACGACCCGCCGTTGCACCTCCGTTTCGTAGCTTCGACGCAGCCCACGAGTCTTGGACTGAGTGGTCCCGACAATTCGGCTTCCATCTAGCCGCCTACAGAATTCAAGGTAATGAGCGGCAGCCGTTTTTGCTTTCTTGTGTCGGTGTGTGATAGTGAAATTGTTTCCCCGACGCGACATAGCAACTCATTCCTACGACGAAATTTTGTCTGCTTTAGATGCCTATTTCAAAGAAACAGTTAATGTAGTTGCCAAAAGGTATACGTTCTTTCGTACCAAACGTATGGCCGGTCAGACTAATAAGGAGTGGGTTGCAACATTGCAAGGACTTACTAGGGAATGTGATTTTGCATGTGAATGTGGACTTCCGTATTCAGATACTATGGTGCGTGATGCAATTGCACAGAACTTTTCTGATGTTCGCATACGGGAACAGATTTTGAAATTAGTAAATCCCTCCCTTCAACAAGTGATAGACATTTTAGATAGGCAAGACACACTTGACTTTGCTCAGGAATCATTTGAAACTTCGCCAGCAGTGTGTCACATTAACCGGCCCGCCGGGCGCGCAGCACGGGACGCTAAACGGCCCTCGCGCACGTCCGAGCAGCTGCAGCCTAGCTCGCAAACACGTGTGCCGCGTAAGCAGGCCAATGCCGTGCTCAAATCATGCCCGCGGTGTGCAACTAGACATTCGCGTGACAATTGCCCGTCACGCCAAGCTATTTGCTTTTACTGTCATAGGAAAGGACATGTTCAAAGTGTTTGCCAGAAACAGCTAAGATCAGACAATCACAACCATTCCAGGCCTTTTGCTTCGCGCCGGAATCGAACCAGGGACAATCAGGCTCGTGGACCTTCGCCCATGGACATTCATGTCGTTAATTCCACCCCGTCCAGTGCCACTTTATCTCACAGTGACTGTGTTCGTCCCGCACAAAGTGTGCGTCGACGTCGCCGGAACTCCCGTAAAGTCGCAAGTGCTTCTGTACCTGTATCAGTTCAAATTGCACGTGAAAGTCGCTCTTGTCGTCAGCAGGACAATAAACTTTTTGTAGACTTAGACTTTGGAGGCAAAGTGATACCATTCCAGCTCGATACCGGAGCTGCAGTTTCATTGCTCAATCAAGACACGTACAAAGAGCTGGGCAAGCCTCCGTTGCATGCCGCAAATGTTCAGCTCAATAGTTATTTAGGACAGCAGATACCTGTGTTAGGACAGTGCAGCCTTCTTGCCACATACAAGGGACAAACAAAACTTGTGTCATTTTACGTTCTTCGTTCTTCTACTGCAGTGAACTTGTTTGGTTTAGATTTATTTCAGTTGTTTAACATGTCTATCGTAAATCAGGTCCTATCCGTGAATCAGACTGTGCCTTCCGCCAGTGTTTCTCGTCTTTGTGAAGAATTTGCAGACATTTTTGCACCGGGCCTTGGTTGCGCTAAGAACTATGAAGCACATTTGGAACTCAAAGTGGACGCGCAACCGAAATTTTTCAGAGCGCGCAATGTTCCCCACGCATTGCGTGATGAGGTCGCAAGAACATTACACGGTTTAGAATCTCAAGGTGTAATTGAACGTGTGCAGGCTTCTCTCTGGGTCTCACCCTTAGTAATTTTGCCAAAACCTTCCGGAAAATTGCGACTTTGCGTGGACTTCAAGGCAACTGTGAATCCACAACTTGTGACTGCAACTTTTCCTTTGCCCCGCCCGGTAGATCTTTTTGATAAACTGTGCCCGGGTAAATACTTTTCGAAATTTGACCTAGCAGATGCGTACTTGCAAATACCGGTGGACGAAGAATCCCAGCGCGTATTGGTGGTTAACACGCATCTTGGATTGTACCGATTCAAAAGACTGCCATTCGGGTGTGCATCCGCCCCTGCATTGTTTCAGCAATATTTACAAACTGTTTGTGCGTCGGTACCTACTGCTGCGAACTATCTGGACGATATTGTGATCTCTGGAAAGACAGAAGCCGAACATATAGCCAACCTACGAACGTTATTTCAGGTCTTGCGACAAAATGGTCTTCGCTTGAGGAAGGACAAATGTGTGTTTTTTGCTCGTGACTTGCCATACTTGGGACATGTCATTAATGCCCAAGGCATACATCCGAGTCCAGAGCACCTCCGTGCCATACAGGAGTTACCTTCGCCACAGAACTTGAAACAGCTTCAGAGTGTGTTGGGAAAAATTACCTACTATGCCAGGTTTGTGCCGCGCGCTTATTCCATTTCAGCTCCGCTTCATCGCTTACGCCGTAAAGGTGTTCCGTTCGTCTGGACGACGGAATGCGAACGCGCCTTTCGTCGGTTGAAATCGGCGTTGCTTTCAAATACTTGCCTTACGCCATTCGATCCCCAGAAACCCCTTTTGTTGATGGTCGATGCATCGGAATTCGGGATCGGTGCAGTGCTTGCGCACAAAGATGGATTGCATGATCCCTTTGCTTCAAAATTACTCTCGTCTGCACAACGCAATTATTCCCAGATAGAGAAAGAGGCTTTAGCTCTCGTGTTTGGTGTTACTAAGTTCCATGATTTCTTGTATGGTCGTCACTTTACCATCATCACAGACCACAAACCATTGACATCGCTTTTTCATCCGAACAAGCCTGTACCTCCACATACAGCGCAGAAATTCATTCGCTGGTCTCTTTTCCTCTCGCAGTACCGCTACGATATCTTGTATCGGTCCACTGCTACGCACGGAATCGCTGATGTGTTGTCCCGTTTGCCTGTTGCTGAGGATAAAGCATTCGATTCTTCCGAACTTGCTTGCATGTTCATTGATTCAGAAACCGATGATGTGGTCGAATCGTTTCCGATTGATTTTCGTCGTGTCGCTACAGCCACAGCTGCTGACCCTGTCCTTGCTACTGTTTTGCGTTTTGTTGCTACGCAATGGCCCTTGTCAAAGTCACGGATCGAGGATCCGCTGGTTCGCCGATTTTTTGCTCACAAGGAGAGACTTTTTGTACTTCGTGGTGTTTTGTTGTTGCGTTCGGATAATGATCAATCCAGAGTCGTGGTCCCACGTTCGTTACAGTCCTCTGTCTTACGGCTTCTTCACCAAGGACATTGGGGTATAGTGCGTACGAAACAACTTGCTTGTCAGCACTGTACTTGGTTCGGAATTGATGCTGCGATTGCGAAAATGTGCTCTTCTTGCGTGGCGTTTGCCGAACAACAATCCGCCCCGCCGCGGAAATTCTTTGCATGGCCGACAGCCACTTCCCCTTGGCAACGCTTGCACATCGATTTTGCTGGTCCATTCTGGAATGCTCGATGGTTGGTTGTGGTGGATTCCTTTAGTAATTTTCCTTTTGTTGTCCGGATGTCTTCCACGACGTCATCTGCCACCATCCAAGCGTTGTCCGCTATTTTTTGCATTGAAGGTCTTCCGCAGACTATTGTTTCCGACAATGGCCCACAATTCATATCCGCAGAATTTCAGTCATTCTGCAAGGCCAATGGTATTCAACATCTGACATCCGCGCCGTTTTCGCCTCAGTCAAACGATGCCGCTGAACGGTTCGTCCGGACTTTCAAGTCACAGATGTTGAAGTTGAAAGAGTCGCATTCTAGGGAGGGCGCATTGTTGCTCTTTTTGTCTTCGTATCGCTCTCAGCCCTGCGATGGTCGCTCGCCGGCTCAGTTGCTCCATGGTCGTCCTCATCGAACCTTGATGTCTTTGCTGCATCCACCGCATCAGGTTCCAGTGCAGCGGCAGACTACTGCTTTTGCTCCTGGCGACGTTGTTTTCTATCGCAACTATCGCGGTTCACGGCGTTGGCTCGCAGGGCGCATTCTTCGCTGCCTCGGCCGCGCGATGTATTTGGTTTTGGGGGCCTCTGGTGAGGTGCGTCGGCATCTCAATCAGCTGCGCCTCTGTCGTCGCCTGGGTTTTGCCGCTCCCCGTCTGCTTTCAGCGACGGTGCCGTCTGGTCAGCGCCCTGGGGACCCATCTACTGGCTCGCCTCATCCCCAGGTGTTACCGACGCTGCCTTCCATTTTGCCTCATGGTAACGCGCCGCCGCCGCCGCCGCCGCCGCCGCCGCCGCCGCCGCCGCCTGTTCTCCCGCCGGCGCCGCCCGCAGTGGACGCGTCGCTGCAACCGCCTGGCGCCTCTCTGGGTCATGCGCCGCCGCTCGCTTCCCGTGACCGGCTGTCCTCCGCCATGGAACTCTTGCCCGCTCCGGACCAGATGTCGTCTTCATGTTGACGTGCACCCTGGACTAGGTTTTCAGGCGTTTCCTAGCTCCCCTCGGACCGAATGGCCGGGTGCGGGTGGCACGGCCTCGCCTGTTGTTAGGCTCCCCACCTCATCGCATACGTCAAATTGGGGTCCTCCCCACGGCGGGCGGAAGCCTTATAACACGACCGTTCGCCGATTTGCGGGGGAGGAATGTGGTGTCACTGCCAGACACCACACTTGCTAGGTGGTAGCTTAAATCGGCCGCGGTCCATTAGTACATGTCGGACCCGCGTGTCGCCACTGTGTGATCGCAGACCGAGCGCCACCACACGGCAGGTCTCGAGAGACGTACGAGAACTCGCCCCAGTTGTACGACGACGTTGCTAGCGACTATACGGACGAAGCCATTGCTCTCATTTGCCGAGAGACAGTTAGAATAGCCTTCAGCTAAGTTAATGGCTACGACTTAGCAAGGCGCCATTAGCCTTAAATAGCTTGTATATAAAGAGTCACTTGTATCGCCACAATCTCCAGATGTCTCATCAAGAACGATGTATACAAGGATGTATTAAAAGTTAAGTATATTCCAAAGATACGTATTTTCTTTATCACATTCATTAAGTCTCCTGTTTCAGACCTCACTCCATCCTTCGTGAGTTAGCGCGTGCATCTTGGCCGCCTCTTTCAATTAGTGTGCGTAGTGTTGGCAAGTCTGCCGACACTACATATGACCTACTTACAGTTTCCAGCTAACAGGTCTAAAATTCGTGGCAATAAACTGTATTGAATTGAACTGAACAGTCGTTTGCAGCCAGACCATCTCGAAGCCTGTCAGTATGATGCTCCACCTCTACTACGGATATCTACCTCTGCACACATACTGCGTAAGCATGGAGGGCTATCCCGTACTACAGCCACATAATAATATCCTTTCCTGTTCCACTCGCAAACAGAGCGACGTAAACTGTCCATATGCCACCGTAAGAGCCCTAATTTCTCGTAAATCTTTTATCCTTACGTGAAATGAGCATTGGCAGCAGCAGCATGGTTTAGCCGTCAGCTTCAAATGTGGTTCTCTAAATTTTCTCAATAGTATTTAGCGAAAAGCACTTTATCATCCCTTCAGGGATTCCCGTTTGAATTCACTAAGTATCTTCGTAACATTTGCCTGTTGATCAAACCAACGGGTTAAATGTCGTGTGCTAGGGCCTCCCGTTGGGTAGACCGTTCGCCGCGTGCAAGTCTTTCGATTTGACGCCACTTCGGTGACTTGCGTATCGATGGGGATGAAATGATGATGATTAGGACATTACAAAACCCAGTCCCTGAGCGGAGAAAGTCTTCGACCCAGCTGGGAAACGAACTCGGGCCCTTAGCATTGACATTCTATCGCGCTGACGACTCAGCTACTGTGGGCTACCGGTTATTAATCTAGCAGCACGCCTCTAAATTGCTTCAAGGTATTCCTTTAATCCGACAAGGTGTAGATCCCCACTTTCGAACAGTACATGAAAATGGGTCTTATTATGGTCCTACGAGCAGCCTCCTTTACTGACGACCTACACTCTCCTGAAAATTTTCCCAATAAACCGAAGTCGTCCATACACCTTCCCTACTTCCGTCCTTGCGTGCTCGTTCCATTTCAGATCGCGGTGGAACGTTACAAGTAGATATTTAATCGATATGACTGTGGAAGCAGCATACCACTAATTTTGTATTCGAACATTACGGGACAGTTTTCATACTCATATGTATCAATTTACATTGTTCTACATTTAGAGTAAGTTGCCATTCTTCAAGCCCACTATATGTTTTGTCTAAGTCAATTTATATCGTCTTAC
Source organism: Schistocerca nitens (assembly GCF_023898315.1). Taxonomy (NCBI): domain Eukaryota; kingdom Metazoa; phylum Arthropoda; class Insecta; order Orthoptera; family Acrididae; genus Schistocerca; species Schistocerca nitens. The sequence continues at coordinate 584,153,631 of NC_064618.1, forward strand.
AGCCATTCAACGACACCCTTCGCGTCATCGTCAGCAAACAGCCGCAGACCGCTGCTCACCGTGTCCGTCAGATCATTTATGTAGGTGTTCTAGAGAACTCTTGTTCTCTACAGCGCCTGCATAAATGATCTGACGGACACGGTCCTCTCACTCTTCTCTGGATCACTCCTGACGACACCCTTGTCCCTATCAAACACTCGCAGTCGGGGACGACATACTACGGTCTATTGAGAAGTCTCCGATCCTCTCACATGTCTGGGAACTTATTTCATATACTAGCATCTTCGTTAACAGTGTACAGTAAGGCACCGTGTCAAACTTTTTCTGCAAATCTAGGAACGTGGAATCTGCCAGTTAACCTCCATTAATGATTCAGAAGATATCATCTTGATTTGTTGACAGAAGCTTTTCCGTCTGAAGTAAATTTACCATATTTGAACTTCGAATACGTTACAGAATTTTGCAGCAAATCGATGGTAATTTTGTTGTCAGTTGTTTTACACTTCTGATATGCAGGTGTTACCTCAGCTTTTTTCCAGCCGTTTGGGAATTTGCGCTGGGTGAGAGATTCGCGATAAATGGAACATCTGGACCAATGTTATTCGTTTAGGATGTAGTGGATGGGAGGAGATTTATGAAGAGAAAACGACGTTCGCCACCATATATCTCTCTTTTTCTCTTCAATGAAGAACGACGTTTAAGCCAATAATCTAGCTTTACACTTTCTCCAGTACCTTAATTGTTCCTTTTTACATTACTCATACTTTCTCCCGTGCCTTGTCAGAACTGTTTCTTTCCATCTCTTGAATCTGTTTCCACATTTTGTCCTGCATTCAGTTTCTTGCTTTTCAGTGCTAATTACTTCCCGTTCCTAGAACTCTCTGATTTGTTAATGCAACTGTCTTGACTTGTAGTAGCTTCGGACACTTTAAAAACAACGAGTTTTCGGCAGGGTACTCCTCGGCTATTGCCTAACGGTTGCGTTGCCTTCTCTAACGTTGCTGGTGCTCACTCCAGCGCCATGTTTGGTAATGTCTCCGATACACACCAACCGCAAACGCTTCGACCCTCCGATGGCTAGATCCCAAACTGTGCTTATACTTAAACCACTGTATTTATTTAGTGTGTTGTCACAAGCTTTTTATCTGGATCGCTTCTTCTATTAAGCAACCCCAGAAACAATTGGCTGCTTAGTAACAGAGGTCTCAGAGAATACCATTCGGTATCAGTTTTCTACAGCATACTCTGCTAGCGTTGATTTCTCAGTATACTGTACGCAGGAACACCTATCGTGTTCAGTAGTTTACACAGTGTGTCCGACGTACACTACTGGCCATTAAAATTGCTACACCACTAAGATGACGTGCTACAGACGCGAAATTTAACCGACAGGAAGAAGATGATATGATAAGCAAATGATTAGCTTTGCAGAGCATTCACACAAGGTTAGTGCCGGTGGCAACACATACAACGTGCTGACATGAGGAAAGTTTCCAACTGATTTCTCATACACAAACAGCAGTTGACCGGCGTTGCCTGGTGAAACGTTGTTGTGATGCCTCGTGTAAGGAGGAAAAATGCGTACCATCACGATTCCGACTTTGATAAAGGTCGGATTGTAGCCTATCGCGATTGCGGTTTATCGTATCGCGACATTGCTGCTCGCGTTGGTCGAGATCCAATGACTGTTAGCAGAATATGCAGTCGGTGGGTTCATGAGGGTAATACAGAACGCCGTGCTGGATTCCAACAGCGTCGTATCACTAGCAGTCGAGATGACAGGCATCTTATCCGCATGGTTGTAACGGATCGGGCAGCCGCGTCTCGATCCCTGAGTCAACAGATGGGGACGTTTGCAAGACAACAACCATCTGCACCAACAGTTCGACGACGTTTGCAACAGCATGGACTATCAGCTCGGAGACCATGGCTGCGGTTACCCTTGTCGCTGCATCACAGACAGGAGCGCCTGCGATGGTGTACTAAACGACGAACCTGGGTGCACGAATGGCAAAACGTCATTTTTTCGGATGAATCCAGGTTCTGTTTACAGCATCATGATGGTCGCATCCGTGTTTGGCGACATCGCGGTGAACGCACATTGGAAACGTGTATTCGTCATCGCCATACTGGCTTATTACCCGGCGTGGTGGTATGGGGTGCCATTGGTTACACGTCTCGGTCACCTCTTGTTCGCATTGACGGCACTTTGAACAGTGGACGTTACATTTCAGATGTGTTACGACCAGTGGCTCCACCCTTCATTCGATCCCTGCGAAACCCTGCATTTCAACAGGTTAATGCACGACCACATGTTGTATGTCCTGTACGGGCCTTTCTGGATACAGAAAATGTTCGACTGCTGCCCTGGCCAGCACATTCTCCAGATCTCTCACCAATTGAAAACGTCTGGTCAATGGTGCCCGAGCATCTGGCTCGTCACAATACGCCAGTCACTACTCTTAGTGGACTGTGGTACCGTGTTGAAGCTGCATGGCCAGCTGTACATGTACACGCCTACACGCCATCAAAATGGTTCAAATGGCTCTGAGCACTATGGAACTCAACTACTGTGGTTATCAGTCCCCTAGAACTTAGAACTACTTAAACCTAACTAACCTAATGACCTCACACACATCCATGCCCGAGGCAGGATTCGAACCTGCGACCGTAGCAGTCGAACGGTTCCGGACTGCGCTCCTAGAACCGCGAGACCACCGCGGCCGGCGACACGCCATCCTAGCTCTGTTTGACTCAATGCCCAGGCGCATCAAAGCCGTTATTACGGCCAGAGGTGGTTGTTCTGGGTACTGATTTCTCAGGATCAATGCACCCAAATTGCGTGAAAATGTAATCACCTGTCAGCTCTAGTATAATATATTTGTCCAATGAATACCCGTTTATCATCTGCATTTCTTCTTGGTGTTGCAATTTTAATGGCCAGTAGTGTAAAATGTTCCACACCCACATGGTATTTTATAGTCGTTACTCCTGGCGTTCTGAGGCCTACATCGTCTTTCTGAGGCTTTATCAGTTGTAGAATTGTGTCTGGAAGCGCGACGAACCAAACTACACTCCTGGAAATGGAAAAAAGAACACATTGACACCGGTGTGTCAGACCCACCATACTTGCTCCGGACACTGCGAGAGGGCTGTACAAGCAATGATCACACGCACGGCACAGCGGACACACCAGGAACCGCGGTGTTGGCCGTCGAATGGCGTTAGCTGCGCAGCATTTGTGCACCGCCGCCGTCAGTGTCAGCCAGTTTGCCGTGGCATACGGAGCTCCATCGCAGTCTTTAACACTGGTAGCATGCCGCGACAGCGTGGACGTGAACCGTATGTGCGGTTGACGGACTTTGAGCGAGGGCGTATAGTGGGCATGCGGGAGGCCGGGTGGACGTACCGCCGAATTGCTCAACACGTGGGGCGTGAGGTCTCCACAGTACATCGATGTCGTCGCCAGTGGTCGGCGGAAGGTGCACGTGCCCGTCGACCTGGGACCGGACCGCAGCGACGCACGGATGCACGCCAAGACCGTAGGATCCTACGCAGTGCCGTAGGGGACCGCACCGCCACTTCCCAGCAAATTAGGGACACTGTTGCTCCTGGGGTATCGGCGAGGACCATTCGCAACCGTCTCCATGAAGCTGGGCTACGGTCCCGCACACCGTTAGGCCGTCTTCCGCTCACGCCACAACATCGTGCAGCCCGCCTCCAGTGGTGTCGCGACAGGCGTGAATGGAGGGACGAATGGAGACGTGTCGTCTTCAGCGATGAGAGTTGCTTCTGCCTTGGTGCCAATGATGGTCGTATGTGTGTTTGGCGCCGTGCAGGTGAGCGCCACAATCAGGACTGCATACGACCGAGGCACACAGGGCCAACACCCGGCATCATGGTGTGGGGAGCGATCTCCTACACCGGCCGTACACCACTGGTGATCGTCGAGGGGACACTGAATAGTGCACGGTACATCCAAACCGTCATCGAACCCATCGTTCTACCATTCCTAGACCGGCAAGGGAACTTGCTGTTCCAACAGGACAATGCACGTCCGCATGTATCCCGTGCCACCCAACGTGCTCTAGAAGGTGTAAGTCAACTACCCTGGCCAGCAAGATCTCCGGATCTGTCCCCCATTGAGCATGTTTGGGACTGGATGAAGCGTCGTCTCACGCGGTCTGCACGTCCAGCACGAACGCTGGTCCAACTGAGGCGCCAGGTGGAAATGGCATGGCAAGCCGTTCCACAGGACTACATCCAGCATCTCTACGATCGTCTCCATGGGAGAATAGCAGCCTGCATTGCTGCGAAAGGTGGATATACACTGTACTAGTGCCGACATTGTGCATGCTCTGTTGCCTGTGTCTATGTGCCTGTGGTTCTGTCAGTGTAATCATGTGATGTATCTGACCCCAGGAATGTGTTAATAAAGTTTCCCCTTCCTGGGACAATGAATTCACGGTGTTCTTATTTCAATTTCCAGGAGTGTATTTTCTGCTTCTTTAGGAGACGGCTAAGGTTTCCACTTAGTGGGCCACGGAACGGCAAAAATGCCAACTTTCTCCTCCTGGTCCATCTGCTTACATGTCTTCGGACAGACCTTTGGAACAACTGTCAGTTGTTATAACCGTGCCTTGAATAATTCCCGTAAGTGGTTCAGTTCCTTCGCGTGTAGACCGTTTAGAGAGAACAGAATTTGCGTACTAACGCTCAGTCCAATGTAGAACACGGCAGGTATTTCTGTCTACTATATTCTTAGCAGCCATCGGTAGCAATGCATGCTCTGGAAAACGGGCAACAAACAGCTGTTAACGAAGAGCCTGTTTCTAAACAGACTAAATGTTTCTCGGATAGCGCCATAAAATAAGAGATCCATACACAGAATTTGTGACAACACCCTCAATAAAGACGGCGCTCTGCAGCTAAATCCCAGCTGGGGACGCGGTCGTTGTAAGGTTGAAGGGGGCGCGGCGAGTGCTAAGGTACGAAACAAAAATGTTACCGTGTATGGCGCTGGAATGACCATCACAGAACGCGTCGTGGCTATACAGGGTGGTCCATTGATCGTGACCGGGCCAAATATCTCACAAAATAAGCATCAAACGAAAAAAGAACAAAGAACGAAACTTGTCTAGATTGGAGGGGGAAACCAGATCGCGCTATGGTTGGCCCGCTAGATGGCGCTGCCATAGGTCAAACGGTTATCAGCTGCGTTATTTTAAAATAGGAACCCCCATTTTTATTACATATTCGTGTAGTACGTAAAGAAATATGAATGTTTTAGTCGGACCACTTTTTTCGCTTTGTGATAGATGGCGCTGTAATAATCACAAACATACGACTCACAATTTTAGAAGAACAGTTGGTAAAAGGTAGGTTTTTTAAATTAAAATACAGAACGTAGGTACGATTGAACATTTCTTTTCGGTTGTTCCAATGTGATACATGTACCTTTATGAACTTATCATTTCTGAGAACGCATGCTGTTACAGCGTGGTCACCTGTAAATACCACATTAGTGCAATAAATGCTCAAAATGATGTCCGTCAACCTCAATGCATTTGGCAATACGTGTAACGACATTCTTCTCGACAGCGAGTAGTTCGCTTTCCGTAACGTTCGCACACGCATTGACAATGCGCTGACGCATGTTGTCAGGCGTTGTCGGTGGATCACGAAAGCAAATATCCTTCAATTTTCCCCATAGAAAGAAATCCGGAGACGTCAGATCCGGTGAACGTGCGGGCCATGGTATGGTGCTTCGACGACCAATCCACCTGTGATGAGATATGTTATTCAATACTGCTTCAAACATACGCGAGCTATGTGCCGGATATCCATCATGTTGAAAGTACATCGCCATTCTGTCATGCAGTGAAACATCTTGTACTAACATCGGTAGAACATTACGTAGGAAATCAGCATACATTGCACCATTTAGATTGCCATCGATAAAATGGGAGCCAGCTGTCCTTGCTCCCATAATGCCGCACCATACATTAACCCGCCAAGGTTGCTGATCTTCCACTTTCCGCAGCCATGGTGGATTTTCCGTTGCCCAGTAGTGCATGTTATGCCGGTTTACGTTACCTCTGTTGGTGAATGACGCTTCGTCGTTAAATAGTACGCGTGCAAAAAATCTGTCATCGTCCCGTAATTTTTCTTGTGCCCAGTGGCAGAACTGTACACGACGTTCATAGTCGTCGCCATGCAATTCCTGGTGCATAGAAATATGGTACGAGTGCAATCGATGTTGATGTAGCATTCTCAACACCGACGTTTTTGAGGTTCCCGATTCTCGCGCAGTTTGTCTGCTACTGATGTGCGGATTAGCCGCGACAGCAGCTAAAACACCTTCTTGGGCATCATCATTTGTTGCAGGTCGTCGTTGACGTTTCACATGTGGCTGAACACATCCTGTTTCCTTAAATAACGTAACTATCCGGCGAAGGGTCCGGATGATGTCGTTCAGGATACCGAGCAGCATACATAGCACACGCCCATTGGGCATTTTGATCACAATAGCCATACATCAACACGATATCGACCTTTTCCGCAATTGGTAAACGGTCCATTATAACACGGGTAATGTATCACGAAGCAAATACCGTCCGCACTGGGGGAATGTTAAGTGATACCACGCACTTATACGCTCGTGACTATTACAGCGCCATCTATCACAAAGCGAAAAAAGTGGTCCAACTAAAGCATTCATATTTCTTTACGTACTACACGAATATGTAATAAAAATGGGGGCCCTATTTAAAAAAACGCAGTTGATATCCGTTTGACCTATAGCAGCGCCATCTAGCGGGCCAACCATAGCGCCATCTGGTTTCCCCCTCCAAGCTAGACAAGTTTCGTTCTTTGTAGTTTTTTCGTTTGACGCTTATTTCGTGAGATATTTGGTCCGGCCACTATCAATTGACCTGTATAAGGACGACAGCAGAATCTATACGACAGTCACCATCTGACATGGCCAAGAATCACAGGGCTGAAATGTCTTGGATTCTTATCAGTCTGCTAGGACTTGTAGCGACTCAGCATTCTTTTTTTTTTCCAGGACTTTCCACAGCTACCGCCGACGCGAACAACTAACGCCGGAAAGACCTCACTCACTCTCCAGGAGGCAATAGACCACTACATCACATGGCGCGAGCATCAAAGTGTGTGTAGCTGCCGGTCGTGTGTTACGAGATAGAACTAGGGCGACGTTTCTTATAATTACACACGTCGGGTGTATCTGGACAAACCAGTGTACATTTTATGTCTTGGTATAACGTTGTTAGTAATGGCAAAAATAGTGAAAAATGCAAGTTTCTACAATTGCATAAAGATTTTAAGCCGATGTGTATAATTCACTAAGTACCTACGAACCAATTCTTTGTAAGTCCCCATAAACCATTAGTCATATTTTCTTATTTTCGTCTATGATTCCTGCTACATGACGTTCCTACATGTTCTTCTGGGTTACACCCTATTTTAAATTTTTGAAGGGTTATTCTATTTCTAAAGTCTTCCTCTCAGTCTTTCTTTCCTTTTTGTTGATTTATACATTTTCTTTGGCTGATCCTAAAATCAGTATTTCTGTTACGTACGTACATTCTACCCCATATACTCCATTGTACTAATGATTTCCTGCGAAGTTAAATCTTTTTACAATTATTCTAAATCCTAATATATTCCTCACAATATTTATTTCCTTTCTCTTGATTTCTTCGTTTTCTTTGATTGATTCTAAAATCAGTATTTCTGATACATGCGTGCATTCTGCCTTGTGTAACGCATTGTCGTGATGATTTCTTACGAATTTACACAATTTTTAGTAAACATCTTCTTTTAAGCGAAATTATAAGTCCATTTTTCTTAATCTTCTTTCTCCCCTCTATATTAGGCTCAGTGAGCTCTCCTAGATGATTTTGTCTGATCCTATGACATTTACATACTTTGCGGCTAATTTCAAATATTCTCATGTGTAAACGTGCATTTCATACAATTCGATTCTCTTCAAGCGCGGTTTTTTCTCGACTGATGATTCAGTTCCCTACAATGCTGTGTTCCAGATATGAATCCGCAGAAATTTCTTCCTCAAATTTAGACCTATATTATACATTCCGAGCCCTTATTTCCTTTTGTTTCCTTCACTGCTTCTCCCACATGTGGGATTAACACTAGAGACAAGACATTGTATCTCTTCATTTCCAACATTTCCTACAGCTACGTGAGCATCTATATTTGACAATTCGTCTCCTGGTTTATGCTGGAAAGTTCTTTGTTTACTCGTGTCAGTTCCCTCCTATACTGCTGAAGCCGCGAATCGTGCGCGCCGGCCGGGTTGGCCGAGGGGTTCTAGGCGTTACAGTCTGGAACCGTGCGACCGCTACGGTCGCATGTCCAAATCCTGCCTCGGGCACGGATGTGTGTGATGTCCTTAGGTTAGTTAGGTTTAAGTAGTTCTAAGTTCTAGGGGACTGATGACCTCAGAAGTTAAGTCCCATAGTGCTCAGAGCCATTTGAATCGTGCGCAGGAAATACGATTGTTCATATGTTTTCATCTGAACTCCAGCCTCTCCCGGAATTTCAACAGCTAACCACACAGTGATATATATCGCCTCTTTTGCAGCGTTTGCTACTCGAGTTTGATTATCATCTCCTATATGACAATGACCGCTCTTTGGATGTTCTCCATTCCCTCTATAATTTCTGTAATTCTATGTGGTACCAGAGGCACGAGCAACACTAAAATATCAGTCTAAAATGGGTTTTGTAGACTACCTACTTAACGGATGGACTGCAGTTCTTGCAGATTCTTCCTTATGGTACAGTCATACAAAAATATGTTTTTTCCTACAACGTGCTCGCAATAAGTTGCACTTTTTTATGGTGAGGGTCAACTACCAATTTCTGTACCACGTGTCGATCCTCTGCAGATCTTTCTACACTACATAACGCTATAGTTTTCTAGAGTTGTGACTTCTGTAATACAACTGCATCATCCTAGAAGCCCCCCGCCCCTGCCCCCCCCGCCCCCCCCCCCCACATACACACACACGGCTTCTCTTGCTGAAAACTCCTCCTCCCCCTCTCTACGTCAACCTCTTCCTTCCTCTGTCTGTCTTGTCTGTCCACCTCATACTCCCACCTGTGCTGGTCTATCTCCTCCTCCCCAATCCCTCTGTCTCTTCATCTCCTTCTTTCTCTCTCTCTCTCTCTCTCTCTCTCTCTCTCTCTCTCTCTCTCTTTGTCCATTTCCTCCAAGCCCTCTTTCTGACCATATCATCCTCCCCTCCATCGCTCCATCGACAGAATGCTCCTCCTGCTGGCAATGTACATCTGCCCCTCTTCCACCTGCCTACTACCTCTCTACATCTTCCACATTCCTCATGCATATATCTTTCTCCCTGCACTCTGTCCATTTCCTCCTCCCCCTTGCTCTGTCCAACCCCTCCTCTATCCATCTGAACCTGTCCCCAGCCTTGCTCATGGGCACATGTAGCCTTGCAGTACAGTTCAGTAAGGTGAGCCAAAACTACTCCCACAATGTGCCTCTTATTGGTAGGCAAGCTACACACCTTAGGCTTGAAAATCTTTTATTTACTCCTCATGTTAAGGTTGCAATGCAAAGTATGCCAATAAACCATAGAGATACTACGCCATCACAACATGCCTGTCATGCAGGCCGCCTTCATTTTGAGGTCATGAAAACCGTTTTCTGTCCCCGAAATGTAGACTGCTCTATGTAATAGGTTGATTTGGCAGAACACTGTTGCCACGCAACATGCCTGTCATGCCGGACAGCCCGCATTCTATATGTATGGAACACAGGAGGTGTATATATAATACAACATTAATCGTACTATAAATCTTCTTTGGACACATCTGAAATTACTCTTAGATCAGGAAGTTTCTCCTTGTTAATGACACGTATTCGATTCGCTAAAAGCTCCTCAATCCAACGACAAAGTTGGTCTGTTAGTCTATGTAGTAGTATTTATTTAATTCTCTGCCGGCCGTTGTGGCCGAGCGGTTCTAGGAGCTTCAGTCCGGAACCGCGCTGCTGCTACGGTCGCAGGTTCGAATCCTTCCTCGGGCACGGATGTGTGTGATGTACTTAGGTTAGTTAGGTTTAAGTAGTTCTAAGAGTAGTGGACTGATGACCTCAGATCTTAAGTCCCATAGTGTCTAGAGCCATTTGATTTAATTCTCTATTGTCCTCCAGTTCTAACATGTTGTGTGAGGATGTCTCAGTAAGTAACAAGAACACTCACAGATGTATAAATACTCCAGGCAAGTTAAATTTCATGCCTAGATAGAACATACTATCAAAGCTTTCAAACTGGGCCGTTAGATGCAGATATGTACACACTGTTCTTCGAAATGCCGTTTTGAGATATAGGGGGTTGAAGTGCTAAAGTGAGAAGTTTAATAAGGTTTTCGCGCTTATAGGAAACGTCATCAGCTACAATTCATCACCAACTATAAAAAGTTTGCAGAGCTAGTGAATGTCATAAAAACAGGCGTGGATTTGGTGCTAGCAATTTAATAATTGCAGAATACTTGTGCGAAGTGTATAGCGGTTAAGGCGGCCAGGTACATCCACCTCGGTGTGAACGTATGCTGCCTCGATGGTTTGATTCATATAAGGCATACAACATACGAACTCAATATCTACATTGGCAGTGTAGCGAATAGCACACAGAACGCGTGGACTAACTGAAGAAGTGTTCTCGCCGGTTACAGTGGCTACTATCAAGCGGATGGGACTATTTTTTGAGTAGTTAATGCAGTACTAGGCGAAGGATGTTCCATTCCTGTGCCGTGGAGTTTCAGTGAACGAAATATGGGTGCTTCATTTGAAACCGAGAGAAAGAAAGCATCAATGTCTGAGAGACGACTTTCGTCTCCTCCGCATAAGAAGTTCAAAACAACGGTATCGAGGAATAAAGTTATGACCTCACCCATGAGGGAGAGTCTGTGAATGCTACTTGTATTGTGCCCTATTGAAACGGTTGCAGAGGGCGATTCGTAGGATATGACCGGTATTGCTTTCGAAAGGTGTAGAGGTGCTGTACGACAACATGCGCTTGCTTACGACCTCGTTTGTAGTTGATTTGGTCCGACGTTTCCGATGCAGTCAATTGAATCACCCAGCACACAGTCTGAATCCCTCACAAAACAATTTTCACCTCTTCGGACCACTGAAAAGCAACTGGCCGTTTATCACATTAGAATCGACACCGGTCTTTTGGAGGCTATTATCGTAGACCTGGACTCTGATATACTCTACGCTCGTTTCGAATTGTTTTGACTTGTTTCCCTATGAAACAAATGATTAAATAATCATGATGAGTACGAGGAAAAGTAATGAACCAGTGTCTTCATAACTTCACATACCTCTTTCGTTTTCTGAGTAAGCCTTTTCTTGCCAGGGGCTTGTTACTTTCCGAGGTACTGACTATGTGCAAAATGAGTTCGAGCTCCAGTCTGGCACACAGTTTTAACCTGCCAGGAAATTTCAAAGCAACGACCATTCCGCTTCTGAGTGAAATATTTATTGTGAGTTGTTACTTGCTAGTACAGGTGGAAAGGAGAGAATCCGCTTCAAGAACAGTGCAAATGGAACCACCAAGCTTAAAATCAGGGTTTTTCAAATCTATTACCATTAAAAGTGTCAGCAGCGTTCAATTCATTGAGGACTACAATTTATAATTTAACTGGGGACGTCGATACACAGCCTGGTTTTCCGAAACACAATTTAAACCAAATAAAACGATGAAAATTACTTAACTTAGTATTGATTGTCATCAGAGATGTGTTTGCGGCGTCAGCTGCTTGAGTAAATGAGCGTCATGAAATTACACTTGGCGAATGAGAATCGTCAGTCATCTATGTGGGACTGTTCTGATAACTTTTCTTTCGAATTTTTTCAAGTATAGGCATATTAATATGATATTTACCTTCCTGCATAAATAAAATAGGGTTCACGTTTCCATGTTACTGGCTGTGTCTTTATAACTTCTTTTATTTCCCAGATGTGCAAAAATAGTTTATAGCATGCTAGCTAGAGCAACGCCTGAGTGTGCTATAACTAAGGAGAGTGCAAAATATAAATGCAGGATTTCAATGGAAAAACAGCAGTGATGGTTAGTAGTAGAAATTCTTGCATTTTTTAACTTCAGTGTATGTCATTTTACGTGCCTCACTTAATTCCTGGAACTTACTTGAAAGTGATTAAAACATTAACTACCATCGTGTGTCCGATTTACGTTTCCTTGCTGTAAGCGTTATCATTATAATGTCAGACACTGTAGCTCAAAGGTAGGAAATTAACTACATGCAGTGGCATAGAGGCGGTGGCGAGACTAGCAAGAGGAGCTTAATGGAGGGAGCCATGTCTGTGGCATCGGGTTACCACCGGCTGAAAGTGTTCATTAACGTGACGCATGTCTTCATTAGCATCGTTAATTTCATTGGCCCGACTCGGTAGCGGTGAGATATCCGTCGGGAGAAGGGCTCCATGGAGTTGTACAGGTATCGACCTGGCAACGCAGCAACCGCATCAGGCGCTCGACGGCAACACCGCACGTTGGAGCTAGGTCTGGTTTCTGTCATGGGACTACAGGTATTAGTCTCTCCCTGGCAATCGTTCGATATCGGTAGTGGCAGTCTGACTGCAATTTACACGTAAACTGCTAGAAACTGAAGAAAACAGGACCAAATTCCGTCAAACATGAACGACTAATGACGCATGTTACCTCATATACTGTGTATCCCCAATAACATGGATGCTCTGTTACTTCATAAAATTCTAAATATTTACAGTGTGTCGTTGGAGTATGTAGCAATCAAAGAGGATAAGTTTTCTGTAATCCATTTGATGGTTGGTTTTACTTAAAGTACAATGATACAACTCATATCAAAGTGACATCTATAGCCGGCCGGGGTGGCCAAGCGGTTCTAGGCGCTACACTCTGGAACCGTGCGACCGCTACGGTCGCATGTTCGAATCGTGCCTCGGGCATGGATGTGTGTGATGTCCTTAGGTTAGTTAGGTTTAAGTAGTTCTAAGTTCTAGGGGACTGATGACCATAGAAGTTAAGTCCCATGGTGCTCAAAGCCATTGGAACCATTTTTTTGACATCTATATCTTCGCTCCGCAAGCTACCGAGTGCTACGTGGAAGAACGTACAAAATGTACATGCGTCAACCTACACCCCCTTGAGATTCCAGAAATATCCAAGTGTTGGATACAGGGTTTTAGTTTTCACTAGTGAAATCACTTTTCAGTCAAACATGACAACAAGGACGTTGACTACAGGGTGGTCGGAAATTCCCGTTACAGACTTCTAGAACTTGTAGAGGGTAGTGAGTACATCGTATTTTGATTAGGAACCCATGGCCGAAAACGTCATCCAACGAGACTACAGAGAGTCAAAGTTATATGCGCGGGCGTCTGTAAATGTACGTATACACGGGGTGATTCTGTGATGATGTTACAGATATTCTAGGATGATGGAGAACGATAAACGTATTAATTTGAAGTAAAGATCCTTGTACCGGAAACGAACGAGTCGAAAGTTATAAACGAAAACCGTTCTGATACCTCTGACAGTTGAATACATGTACCGGTTCTTGTGTTGCGAAGAGTGTGGGGCTGGTAACTTTCAGTGGTGGTTGTGTGGACAAAAACGATAAAAAATGTCCAATAAGCGTGGGCTCTAAGGTGCGTACCTTAACAGCTATGAACACTTGCTCAGTAGAAGAGGTGTATTTCACATTAGCGAAGATGAACGAATGGTCATAGCTCCTCAGGTATGCAATTTAGAGCCCATTTCATCATTATCAAACAACATTAACGGCCGCGGAGTTCACAAGGTCCAACATGGATAAAGTAATATCTATATATGGTGTATCTGTCGTCCCGGAAAGCTGTCTCTGAAATTCTGAAGCCATCCAAATTGCAATGTCAATAATCTGATTTGCTGCGATTTTGGAAGAGTACAGCGTACTTCACTGAGTGCTGTGAAGCATTTTTGAACATGCCCTCTAACTGCAACGGGAAATGAGGTAAACATCAAGAATTACATCAGCAATCGATATATTCCAGTCGTTGAAGCAGTAATATTATCCTGCATCTAAATTAATAAGTACTGATGAAATTAGAGATAGACCTGGCATTTCTAGGTTTATCATGCAGCTATCACACGGTGTACAAAATCACCGTTTTTGTGGGCTCCATTGTAATGCAAAACCGGTCTGACACGTCATCTAGCTGACAGCTGATGGGGCAAACACGATGGCGCACAAAGCGCACATTTGAATGACAAAGGGCGGGTGGCGAGCGGGCTGTTACGTCAGAGGTACGGCAAACAGCGCTGCTGCCGCTCCTACTTACTCTTGTATCGCAGCAGGTAGCCACCCTTCACTTGTTTCACCATCCCTGCGAAAAAAAGAAAGAGCCACACGTTAGTCGGCTGCTGTATTCTCACTGAAGCACAGACAGCATTGCAGTACATATATTACTTACAGAGCTACGACAGTTCAATCCTACCACTATTTCCTTGGATAGAGCCCTCTAACTGAGAACTCCCTGACAATAAATGTAGAAAACTCTCAGTCTCTGCATAAGGTTCATCTACATCTACATTTATACTCCGCAAGCCACCCAACGGTGTGTGGCGGAGGGCACTTTACGTGCCACTGTCATTACCTCCCTTTTCTGTTCCAGTCTCGTATAGTTCGGGGGAAGAATGACTGTCTGAAAGTCTCCGTGCGCGCTCGAATCTCTCTAATTTTACATTCGTGATCTCCTCGGAAGGTATAAGTAGGGGGAAGCAATATATTCGATACCTCATCCAGAAACGCACCCTCTCGAAACCTGGCGAGCAAGCTACACCGCGATGCAGAGCGCCTCTCTTGCATAATCTGCCACTTGAGTTTGCTAAACATCTCCGTAACTCTATCACGATTACCAAATAACCCTGTGACGAAACGCGCCGCTCTTCTTTGGATTTTCTCTATCTCCTCTGTCAACCCGATTTGGTACAGATCCCACACTGATGAGCAATACTCAAGTATAGGTCGAACGAGTGTTTTGTAAGCCACCTCCTTTGTTGATTGACTACATTTTCTAAGGACTCTCCCATTGAATCTAAACCTGGTACCCGCCTTACCGACAATTAATTTTATATGATCATTCCACTTCAAATCGTTCCGCACGCATACTCCCAGATATTTTACAGAAGTAACTGCTACCATTGTATGTTCCTCTATCATATAATCATACAATAAACAATCCTTCTTTCTATGTATTCGCAATACATTACATTTGTCTATGTAAAGGGTAAGTTGCCACTCCCTGCACCAAGTGCCTATCAGCTGCAGATCTTCCTGCATTTCGCTACAAATTTCTAATGCTGCAACTTCTCTGTATACTGCAGCATCATCCGCGAAAAACCGCATGGAACTTCCGACACTATCTACTAGATCATTTATATATATAGTGAAAAGCAATGGTCCCATAACACTCCCCTGTGGCACGCCAGAGGTTACTTTAACGTCTGTAGACGTCTCTCCATTGATAACAACATGCTGTGTTCTGTTTGCTAAAAACTCTTCAATCCAGCCACACAGCTGGTCTGATATTCCGTAGGCTCTTACTTTATCAGGCGACAGTGCGGAACTGTATCGAACGCCTTCCGGAAGTCAAGGAAAATAGCATCTACCTGGGAGCCTGTATTTAATATTTTCTGGGTCTCATGAACAAATAAAGCAAGTTGGGTCTCACACGATCGCTGTTTCCGGAATCCATGTTGATTCCTACAGAGTGGATTCTGGGTTTCCAAAAACGACATGATACTCGAGCAAAAAACATGTTCTAAAATTCTACAACGGATCGACGTCAGAGATATAGGTCTATAGTTTTGCGCATCTGCTCGACGACCCTTCTTGAAGACTGGGACTACCTGTGCTCTTTTCCAATCATTTGGAACCTTCCGTTCCTCTAGAGACTTGCGGTACACGGCTGTTAGAAGGGGGGCAAGTTCTTTCGCGTACTCTGTGTAGAATCGAATTGGTATCCCGTCAGGTCCAGTGGACTTTCCTCTGTTGAGTGATTCCAGTTGCTTTTCTATTCCTTGGACATTTATTTCGGTGTCAGCCATTTTTTAGTTTGTGCGAGGATTTAGAGAAGGAACTGCAGTGCGGTCTTCCTCTGTGAAACAGCTTTGGAAAAAGGTGTTTAGTATTTCAGCTTTACGCGTGTCATCCTCTGTTTCTATGCCATCATCATCCCGGGGTGTCTGGATATGCTGTTTCAAGCCACTTACTGATTTAACGTAAGACCAGAAATTCCTAGGATTTTCTGTCAAATCGGTACATAGAATTTTACTTTCGAATTCACTGAACGCTTCACGCATAGCCCTCCTTACGCTAACATTGACATCGTTTAGCTTCTGTTTGTCTGAGAGGTTTTGGCTGCGTTTAAACTTGGAGTGAAGCTCTCTTTGCTTTCGCAGTAGTTTCCTAACTTTGTTGTTGTACCACGGTGGTTTTTTACCTTCCCTCACAGTTTTACTCGGCACGTACCTGTCTAAAACGCATTTTACGATTGCCTTGAACTTTTTCCATAAACACTCAACATTGTCAGTGTCTGAACAGAAATTTTCGTTTTGATCTGTTAGGTAGTCTGAAATCTGCCTTCTATTACTCTTGCTAAACAGATAAACCTTCCTCCCTTTTTTTATATTCCTATTAAATTCCATATTCAGGGACGCTGCAACGGCCTTATGATCACTGATTCCCTGTTCTGCACTTACAGAGTCGAAAAGTACGGGTTGAACTAGGTTTCTTTTTTTTGTCTATAGCCAGAATAGGCCTGAATTTTTGCTTGTGGGGTTAAGAAGAGCGGGCAAAATACTAGCCAATGCCATGGGACATCACGCTAATACCATGTACCATTATACAATCTCTTGATAATCGCTTCTGTTCGGTGAGCCGTAAATTTCACAAGTTTCTTCAGGTACGCCATATACATCTGAATCCAATAGTAGAAGAACATATGCCGAAGAGCTACGAAATTGCGAAGATGTTGGCTGGCACGTTTTATCCGCTGTTCTAGTCGTAGAAATTTTCCATTGGAATAAGGTAGCGTGATTTGGTGAGCCGGCCGAGGTATGACGTGATACATGAGGTTTCGTCAAACGAGGAACGTATGCATTCAGCGTGTGAACCTACTTACTTTTTCTGTTTAACCTGTCCGTATTGACATTTAATCGTGATTTTACCTGAAGATAGGTTAGCCCGTCTGAATCTCATTTGGAGGACTATGGGTCTATTACCAGTATTGCCGGGGACTATTTCCGTAAGAATGAAATTTTCACTCCGCAGCCTGGCAGATTAAAACAGTGTGCCAGACCGAGACTCGAACTCGGGACCTTTGCCTTTCGCTGGCAAGTGCTCTACCCGAGTTCGAATCTCTGTCTGGCACACAGTTTTAATCTGCCAGGAAGTTTGATGATTTATTTTCCGGAAGACTAGAACGGGTGCACTCAGTCTCCTGATGCTAACTGAGGAGCTATTTTGACTGAGAAGTAGCAGACCCACATCTCAAAAGCCGGCAACGGCTAGTAGGGCAATGTGCTAATGCCATTCCCCTCCTTTATGAGACCAGGCGGCGAGGATGACGCAGCGGCCGTTCGAAAGCGTGTGCCATTCAGAGCTTGATCGCGGGCTTCAGTACCGGTAGCCTAAGGGTAAAGCTAAACCAGTGCTTTTTTTCTTATTTTGTGTCATTAGTCTTCTGACTGAATTGATACGCCCTCCACGAATTCTTCTCCTCTCCTAACCATTTCATATAAGAGTAGCTACTGCAACATCCGTCCTCAATTGTTTGCTGAATATATCCCAATCTCTATCTTCCTCTACAGTTCTTACCCTCTGCAGCTCCTTCTAGAACCTTGGAAGTTAATCCATGATGTCTTAATAGATGTCCTATCATCCTGGCCCTTTTTCTTCTCATATATTCCTTTTCTCGCAAACTGTACAGAGAAACTCCTCATTACTTATCTTATCAGTCCGCATAATTTTCAACGTTCTTCTGTGCAACACATCTCAAATGCGTTTATTGTCTTCCTGTTTTCCCACAGTCCATGTCTCATTGCCATACGATGCTGTGGTCCAAACGTACGTTCTCAGAAAGTTCTTCGTCAAACTCAAACCTATGTTCGATATTAGTAGACTTCCGTTGGCCAGGAACGCCCTTTATGCCAGTGCTAGTATGCGTTTTACGTCCTCCTTGCTCCGTCCATCATGGGTTCTTTTGCTCCCTAGGTAGGAGAATTGCTTAACTTCGTCTACTTCGTGGTTACCAATTACGATTTTAAGTTTCTTGCTGTTCTCATGATTCTCATCTTTCTTTGACTTACTCGCAGCTAATATTGTGTATGCATTAGACTGTTCATTTCATCCAACAGGTCACAGAATGCTTCATTACGTTCACAGAGAAATTTAATCAGTGAATCTTAAGATTGATATCCTTTCCCCTTGAATTTTAACTCCGCTCTTGAACCTTTCTTTTATTTACGTCATTGCTTCTTCGACGTATAGATTGAACGGCAATGGTGGAAGACTACATCCCTGTCTTACACCCCTTTTTCATCTGTGGACTTCTTTCTTCATCTTCTACTCTTATTGTTCCTCCTTGGCCCTTGCACGTATTGTACATTACCCGTCATTCACTATAGCTTTCCCCAATTTTTCTCAGAACTTCTAACATCTTGTAGCATTTTACTGTGTCGAACGCTTTTTCCATGTCGACAAATCCTATGAACGTGTCTTTCTCTTCAGTCTTGCTTCAACTAGCCAACGACCTTGTCTCAGTGGTAACTCCGGTTCCCGTTAGATCACCGAATTTAAGCACTGTAGGGCTCGGCTACCGCTTGGGCGGCTGACCACCTCAGTCTGCCGAGCGCTGTTGACAAGCGGGGTGCACTCAGCCCTTGTGAGGCTTACTGAGGAGCTAATGGATTGAGAAATAGCGGCTCGGATCACGAAAACTGACTACGGATGGGAGGGCGGTGTGCTGCCCTCATGCCTCTCCATATACGCATCCGGTGAAGCCTCTCGGCTGAGGTTGACACGGCTGTCGGTCGGTTCCGTTGGGCCATCCGAGGCCTGTTCGGACGGAATATTCTGTTTTTTGCTTCCATTATCAAACGCAACAGCAGAACTGCATCCCCGGTTCCTTTACCTTCGCTGAAGCAAGACTGATCGTCATCTAGCAGATAATTTTCTTTTACATTCTTCCGTATATTATTCTTCTCAGCAACTTGGATGCATGAGCTTTTAATCTGACTGTGCGATAATTCTCACACTTCCAATCTTGGAAAGTGTGTGGATGATGGTATATTGCCAGCCTCTTACATTGTACATATCAACTGGAAACAGTTCTGTTGCATTAATCAAACAAGACCAACACACGAATTCGGCAATATATTACGAGAGCGTGCTGAAAAGTAATGCCTCCGAAATTTTGTGCGAAAACTCTAAAAATGTTTTAAGAAAAACAAATGTTATTAACGCTATACATGTTTGTTCTTCATTTTCCAGTCCTTCGCCGCTGGAGTGCTCTGAGCTGCAACGTGTAACTTTGTGGTGTATCACGTTAACCTTATCGGTGCGTGAGAAACAGCATGCTGTAGTCGAGATTCGAATTCGAAGAGTTCGTCTACTCACGGAACACCCTTTCCTTCAGAATAACAGTGTCAGACCGCACACGAGCGCTGAGACATCTGCAACAATCGGACGCCTTGGTTGCACTATCAGCGATCATCCATGCAGTCCTGACTTGGCCCCATCTTTCTTCATTCTTTCGAAAACTTAAAGGACACCATCGAGGACTTTGATAGTGAAGAAGTGAAGCATGTAGAGGTGAGGCGCAAAGCACCAAAATTTGTGCTACAGTTGTCTCTCTTTCGTCTTCTTGAATCCATATCCATTACATTGCGAAAGATAAGTAAAGCTCGAATACATATCTTAGTATAGACGGGTACACTTATAAATTTCATCATATTAGTCACTTCTATGTAAGGACTATAGCATCTGACGAGTTGCAAACACAACAAAAAACAGCTTCAATTTTCATGATATGTGACGCGATTCGTCCCTAATTAATTGCGACCGCATTCTACAACGCATGTGTTACCTCAACGATACATTTCAGAAAGGCAAACCAAAACAAAAATCATCCCCCATCCCTATAGCTCTCATAGTCCAAAGAGCAGTATTGCAGTTATCGAACGTGTTTCGTTGGTCTACACGCCACCACACGCTTTTGTCCTGTGTAAATTGCGGCAGACTGTGCAAACACAACACCACAAAGGCTGCAGCACTCCGTCCCCTTTCTGTGCGCGCGCTCTGCCGTGTTCAATGATTTCAAGTGTTCTGGAAATTTCCACTTTGACTGAACCCGGCTTCTCAGAGGACGAGTTTCGGAATCTAATGAGATCGTCCGTCAGACGCCTGACCCCGAAGTCTCCCTCAGTTCATTAATGATGACTTACTTTCCAGTTCTCGGAATAATAGGTTTCGTAAGATTTTTTGTCGTAGTGGTGTTAATTTATTCCTGAATGGAAAAGTAATTAAAATTTTCTCTCTGACGAGTTCAATTAAGAAGTGAAATTCATTTTCAACCTCTTCCAGATGCAATTTAACTTGCATCAATTTGTATGCAGATGTCTTTTCCGCCATACCAACTTCAAAGAAACGGGACGCAAAACCCCGAATTTCGTCCCATACTGGGTTCGCTCTTTCATTTATCGTTCTAACAAGTTATGTCAAAAAATTGACTGATATCATATGTCTTGTTCTTCTGCAGTTTTACGTGCAGGCTGGAAAATTGTGGTTTCACTTAAGCGCCAGACTGTAATAATTTCATCGTAAGAACAATTCTTCACTTGAGATAGGTAAATATTTATTTTGTGGATTGCAGTCTGCACCTTCTCGAACTTGACGCAACAGTGATGTTGTATTGACACACTTGATGGAATCGAAAAAGAGTTTCTTTAGTACTGAACAGAAAGTGACAGTTCATAACTGAACAGAATCTTTAGTATAGAGGGCAATATTTGTATTCGTTCTTGAACGTGAACATGTTGCAACAGTGCGTGTTTTAAAACAGTTAATGTCGTAATTTTATTTTCTCAAAAAATTTGAAGTTACACTAATACTTTTCAACGTAATTTATTTTTCGAACAGTTTCCCCTTATTACTAATATCAGAATCGTTAGTCTCATTACATATGCCATATCTCTTACATATGCCATATCTCTTTCAAATTCTGAAGGTGGCAGGGGTCAAATACAGGGAGCGAAAGGCTATTTACAATTTGTACAGAAACCAGGTGGCAGTTATAAGAGTCGAGGGGCAACAAAGGGAAGCAGTGGTTGGGAAAGGAGTGAGACAGGGTTGTAGCCTCTCCCCGATGTTATTCAATCTGTATATTGAGCAAGCAGTAAAGGAAACAAAAGAAAATTCGGAGTTGGTATTAAAATTCATGGAGAAAAAAACTTTAAGGTTCGCCGATGACATTGTAATTCTGTCAGAGACAGCAAAGGACTTGGAAGAGCAGTTGAACGGAATGGACAGTGTCTTGAAAGGAGGATATAAGATGAACATCAACAAAAGCAAAACGAGGATAATGGAATGTAGTCAAATTAAATCGGGTGATGCTGAGGGAATTAAATTAGGAAATGAGACACTTAAAGTAGTAAAAGAGTTTTGCTATTTAGGGAGTAAAATAACTGATGATGGTCGAAGTAGAGAGGATATAAAATGTAGACTGGCAATGGCAAGGAAATCGTTTCTGAAGAAGAGAAATTTGTTAACGTCGAGTATAGATTTAAGTGTCAGGAAGTCGTTTCTGAAAGTATTTGTATGGAGTGTAGCCATGTATGGAAGTGAAACATGGACGATAACTAGTTTGGACAAGAAGAGAATAGAAGCTTTCGAAATGTGGTGCTACAGAAGAATGCTGAAGGTAAGGTGGGTAGATCACATAACTAATGAGGAGGTATTGAATAGGATTGGGGAGAAGAGAAGTTTGTGGCACAACTTGACTAGAAGAAGGGATCTGTTGGTAGGACATGTTTTGAGGCATCAAGGGATCACAAATTTAGCATTGGAGGGCAGCGTGGAGGGTAAAAATCGTAGAGGGAGACCAAGAGATGAATACACTAAGCAGATTCAGAAGGATGTAGGTTGCAGTAGGTACTGGGAGATGAAGCAGCTTGCACAGGATAGAGTAGCATGGAGAGCTGCATCAAACCAGTCTCAGGACTGAAGACCACAACAACAACAACAACATCTCTTACAGTAAGTATAGTAACTACTAATTTGACTTAGTCGTGCCATACGCAAGAGCAATACACAGGCAACGCGATAAATTTTCGCGGATTACATTTTAGTTTGTTAAACGTTCCATAGATTATTTGAACGATATTGTTTTCGTATTGATGTGGAATGTATAAATGATTAGTCTTGACGTTAATGAACAATGTTTATTATGTAGATCTACTCATCCCATTACATTTAGAAGGTAGCTGAATTTTTAAAATTAGGGACACGTGGTAATCAACATGAAAAATTTAAAAGTTCTTTCATATTATTCCCTCAAGGAAACAGTTACATCTAAAATAATAAAACAGAAGCTCTGAGCAGCTTGAGCTGGTCATTTAAAACAAGATTTATGCCTGTGTTTTGTTTTCACTCTCTCTCTCTTTCTCTCTCTCTCTCTCTCTCTCTCTCTCTCTCTCTCTCTCTCTGTGTGTGTGTGTGTGTGTGTGTGTGTTTTATTTTATTTACAGGTCAGGTTTCGTAGAACCAAACTGAGGAGTATATCTCAAAGGCCATGGAACGTGTCAGTCCAAAGTAAAAGTAATAACAGATAAAAATAAAATGTTTATGAACCCAAAACTTTACAAACCATAAGTTTAAGTAAACGCAATCAATAATACAACAAGAATCACCTTCATTTTTCAAGGAACTCCTCGTGAGAATGAAAGGAGTGACCCATGAGGAAACTCTTCAGTTCAGATTTGAAAGCGCGCGGACTTTTGAATTCTTGTGGTCATTTTTGTAAATGTATGAAGCAGTATACTGCACACCTATCTGCACAAGAGCTAAGGAACTCCGATCCCAAAGTAGGTTTGATTTCTGCCGAGTATTAACTGAGTGAAAGCTGCTTATTCTTGGGAATATTCTGATATTGTTAACATGAAATGACAGTAAAGAATATATATATATATATATATATATATATATATATATATATATATATATATATATATATATATATTAAGAGACCAATGTCAAAATACCCAGACTAGTTAACAGGGGTCGACAAGAGGTTCGTCGACAAGAGGTTCGCGAACTTACACCACTTACTGCCCGAACCTCCCGTTTCTGAGCCAAAAATATCCTTTTAGAATCGGAAGAGTTACCCCAGAATATAATACTATACGACATAAACGAATGAAAATAAGCAAAACAGACTAATTTTCATGTCAAACGGTCACTTACTTCAGATACCGTTCGAATAGTAAAAATGGGAGCATTAAGTCATTGAACAATATCCTGAACGTGGGCTTTCCACGACAGTTTACTTTCTACCTGAACGCCTAGAAATCTGAACTGTTCAGTTTCACGAATCATATGCCCATTATGTGAAATTAAAACATCGGGTTTTATTGAACTGTGTGTTAGAAACTGTAAAAACTGAGTCATACTATAACTTAGCTTAGTTTATTTTCTACAAGTCACCAACTTTCGTTATAAACTGTACTATTTGAAACCGAGCAAGTGTTGCACACGACATCCTTTACTATCAAGCTAGTGTCATCAGCAAACAGAAATATTTTAGAGTTACCCGTTATACTAGAGGGCATATCATTTACTCATATAAATAAGGAACAGGAGTTGTCCCAACACTGATCCCTGGGGCACCCCCCATTTGACTGTACCACACTGAGACCCCACATCACAGCCATTCTCAACACAGTGAATAACGACCTGTTACTGTCTGTTGCTAAAGTAAGAAGTGAACCATTTGTGACCTACTCCCCGTATTCCGTAATGGTCCAATTTCTAGAGCAATATTTTGTGATTTACACAATCAAACGCCTTAGTTAAATCATAAAATATGCTTTCTAAAGCCGAACTGTAAATTTGATAGCAAAGTGTGTGATATAAAATGATCAATTATCCTATGGCATAGAAATAGGTCTAAAATTGTGTACATTATTCCTTTCTTCCTTTTTATAAAGCGGCTTTACTACTGAGAGCGTTAATCGTTCTGGAAACTGACTACTCCTAAGGGAATGCTAACATTCTGCTAGGTACTCCATCATATCAATGAGAGTCCTTAGTCTTCAGTGATTTAATTATTGACTCAATCTCCCTCTTGTTTGTATCACAGACAAATATTTCAGATCTCAGTCTTGGAAGGATATTTGCCAAGAGAGATATATGATTCCCTGCAGAGACTAAAGTTTTATTTAATTCAGCAGCAATGCTCAGAAAATTATTGTTAAATACTGTACATTATCTCATATATCAGTAACAGAAATATTTTTCCTGCCAACTCTCATATCGTCAACCTTGTGCTTCTTATCAGACACTTTCTTCACTTAATTTTATCCTCTGAATTAGCTATTCTTTTTGCGTACCACATATTCTTTGCCTTCCTAATAACATTTTTAAGCACCTTACAGTACTATTTATAATAGCCTACTGTAGCTTGATTGTGACTACTTCTTACTTTTTAATATAATTCCCGCTTTGTTCTACAGGATATTCTTATCCCACTAGTCAGTCACCGAGGCTACCTTTTACTGCTAGTAACCCGTTTAGAACGTTCTAATGGAAAGCAATTCTCAAAGAGAATGGGAAATGTATGAAGCAAAGCATTATATTTATCATCTATGTTATTGGCACTATAAACATCCTGCCACTCTTGTTCCTTGAGAAGGTTTAAAAAACTCTCTATTTCTGTTGGATTAACTTTCCTATATCGTTTGTAATTATATGTGACATTTGTTTGAGTACAGAAGCCTTTTAGTGTTAAAATTTTTGCATCATGGTCTGTAGGCCATTAACCCTTTTACTGACAGAATGCCCATCTAGTAATGAAGAATTAATAAAAATATTGTCTATGGATGTGCTACTGTTCCTCAACACTCTAGTCGGAAAAAACACAGTGTGCATAAGGTCATACGAATTTCGGAGATCTACCAACATCCTTTTTCTTCACCATCATATACAATATTAATATTGAAGTCACAATATATAACTAATTTCTGGTACTTCCTATAAAGTGAATCAAGAACCCTCTCTAGTTTGTGCAGAAATGCTCTGTAGTCAGAGCTAGGGGATCCATAAACAACAAAAATTAGAAGTTTAGTTGCACTAAATTCATCTGCCCCTGCACAACATTCAAATATCTGTTCCTTGCGTGCCGTGATACGTCTATGGACTCAAATGGAATACTGTTTTTTACGTACATGGCCACTCCCAATCTCCGCAAGGAACTCCTTGAAAAACAGTCAGCTAATCTGTAACCTGGTGAAGGAAGCCTCTGAATTGTCAAATTATTTAGGTGGTGCTCCGATATACCAATTATTTCAGATTCAACAGATACATGTAATTCACTAACCTTATCTCTAATACCTCTTATATTTTGATGAAATATGCTAAACCTTTTCTACTCGGAAACATGACGTCCTCTGAAGGTGATCTCTTAGTTAGAGGGGCTGCCTTTAAGCAGGTATACCTATCACCTGACTTCGATCTAAAAAGAGGTGCAGCTCTAACACCAACTACTGCAGGAATTTTTCCATGAGTGATCCCACTACCACCCACTACATTGTCACGTATAAGCTTCCCACACGTACTGAAGGGCAGGCCATGCTTAGTGAAACCTGATGTACTGATAGACTCAACTGGCACCACTGAAATGTGACCCATGCCCTCTGCCATCAGTACCTTCCCCAGCTGCATGTTAACGCGCCTAAGAGCCGCATTAAGATGAGGCCGATCATGACGCTGAAACAGTTGCACGAAATGCACATTAGTAACACCAGTTTGAGTAGCTATCTTTACCAGGTCACCAACTACATCATATTCCCCGTCCCTATCAAGATTATTACCGACTCCACCGACTATCAATACCTGATCTTATTTCGTAAAATTCCTACATAACTCCCATATGCCGTCAGTCACCTGAGGCAACCCTGTAATAGACTTCGAAATGCCGGTGACCTGGTACTCACTCCCCAACACTTCATGCAACTGGTGGCCCACACCTCTACCGTGTGAAGTACCTAGCAGCGGAACCTTCTTTCTGTTACACGTTGCAACTGACCTAGGACTCCTAACTGCTGAGGTCTGCTGCATGTTTCCTACACCTGCAGCTACAAGAGGCTCCTCTCCACTCAACTCTGACAGTTGGTCAAATCTACTGCATATACACAAAGTGTAACTGTATGAATACCTCCTCCTCCTAGCTGCCTTCTTGCCAACGGCCAGTACCCATTCCCCAGCACCCTTCTCCCTCCTCAACCTATCTAGATCCTTCTTTACGTATTGTAACTGCACCTGAAGGGCAAAGATCTTACGCTCCTGCTCTTCTATCAATTTATTTCTACCACAGATTCTGCATTCTCTCTCTCTCTCTCTCTCTCTCTCTCTCACACACACACACACACACACACACACACACACAAAAACACACACACACACACACACACACACACCGTGAGTTAACAAGCATTCGCTCTCACTTAAATTCATGGCCGAAAGAGTCAGCCTACAGGAACTGTGAAACGAACCCTGTTGTTAAGGACCGTGTGCCGCAAAGGGCGGAGATTCACCACGAGATTGGGAAATTCACAGGCGTCTATTGTCGCGTCTATTGTTTATTGCGGCCCTAGCGCTGTTATGTGCGAGTGAGACAGACGAGAACCTACATCATAAGGAAACCCAGAAGAAGCCGTTTGTGGCTGAGGAGACACAGTAGTGTTAAATATGGCGGACTAAGATCGCCATAAACGGAAACATTTATGAAAACTATTTAATTCTATAGTATGCAGAATCAAGCCACAGTAATTTTAATCTGACATCCTCCATAAATTTTCGTGGTGATCCCAATAACACTTGAATAATAATCATATGTATAATAGTTTAGGATTTACTGTCAAAGCGAAATTCACAAGTTTTGTAACAAAGACCTGAATGCTAAAATCTGAATCCTTTAGTCGATCTTAACGATCCACATTTGATATAGAAGCGCATCACTAAAATGACTAATGTTGTAAATATCAACTCTAACTTCATTTGTTTAAAAGATGTTGTAAACTTAAATTATCTGTATTTTCAGTTAAGCATCAGATCATCATTTCCTCCACATGAAACACTTTGAACGACGACAGCATGATACCTTATTGAATCATTAGGCAATAAGTTATTTGTTGTAATGTTTAGTGCATTATAGTTACTTTTGTTCTTTAGTTATTTATTAGAATGCACATTGGTGCAAGGCTTTTGGCCGTGACATTCAAAGTTAAGAAGGAAATTGTATTGGTTTTATGTAAAAGAATATTACGTTTATCATGTAATGGATATTATTGTTACTTTATTTAGAACGTGAAAGTGGTCCAGCTTTGATAATTTACGTATGTTAAAATGTAAAATAATGTACAATAAGCTGTAGCCAACCAGATGGACGGCTTCAGGAAAGGGAACTGCCCTAATCAGTTGAGCGAAGGTGTTCGGCGCGCGGGAGAACGAGGCCGTGGACGGGCAGACGGAGTTCCGGGGCAGACGCGAAAGCGGATAGTTCGGCTGGAGACACCAAAGGGTACAGTGCTGGTGGAGGTGCGAAAACAGATGGTCGGCGTTTAGGTAGCCAGAAAGTGAAACGACTTATAAAATTTCTCGTTTTGTGGTATCAGTGGACTTAGTTTCTGAGCGGTGAGCAGCCGCGCGCCTGGTGCGAACTCTAACTTTTCTAGTAGATAACTTGCATTTTGCGATTACATTGTGAATGATCGAACTGTGTCAAATGGATTTGCGCTCGAGTGTAACAGTAACTCTAAATACGACCACATGCGCTATTAGTTTGCTTTCTGAATAAACATTGTTCTAACCAAATCGCAACTGTGTGGCCTACATCATTTATGGGTCGTTAGTTTAGTTCCCGATATTATTATTACTGTTATTATATGTTACGGTAACATTGCATTTGGCAAACTTGCCATAAGTCAGACAATTTAACGAAAGAATCACAAATGTCTAATTTAGAGCGTGTAATGCGACACGTGTGGTTCAACCTCTAGACGAGTTTCACCCAAGACATTTCGACGAACTGGAACTGCATGTGAGCCCGAACATCTATGGGATGTTAGCTCGCAACACACACACACAAACACGACATTTGCTTCGTTTCGATATAAGGTCGAGAGTACATTTCTATCACTAGTGATCAGAATAAAAACCAATTTTTTTGTCTAAGTTATTATAACTAACGATGACATGTGGTAGCATTAAGGTGTGTATTAAATGTGTAATAACGCGTAGTAAACTTTGAGTAAAATAGACTGTATTTGACACACCTACTTGAGAAGCGAGTGTGACGACTGCGTGCCAGAAGACGACCTGAGGATGGTACTGTGTACCGAAACCGGTAGCCAGTTGGCAAAATAAAGAAATTGCGACTATAAACTAAAACGTATACTTTCTAAAAAGGACATCTATTTTTGTATCTTGCTTTCTTAAACAAATAACGAAATCACATGTCATTGGTTTTGAACAGTAAAAACACTAAATTGAAGTCGGTTTAGATCCTTCAACATATTCGAAGAAGACTACGTTATAGCGTGAAGGAAATGCTACCAGTAGCAAGTTCGTCTCAGAAGTTCTGTTGTTACTGCAACATATGGATACTTGGGTCAACTTCAGAGTTAATAACGAAGCTTTGCTTTGAAAAGGAACGTAGAGTTTGTGTTACCTGTGACTGAATGTCGAAAAGAAATGGGTGTTCGAATGTCACACAGTTCTCTAGATTCATCAAATTCGTTGTGTGTTTCTCCTTCTTAAAGATCAGTATTGACAGTGCAGAACTAAATCTACTCAGTAAGATGCAGTTGTCGGCTTGGACCAATGGAGCTATTATCGAAAATATAATGCCTTAAGTAACAGTTCCACAACGGGACATAACGGAGTTACATGCCGTAGTCTGCGGTAATTGAGTAATACCGGTAGAAAGAAGGAGAAAGCAGGGCGGTCGTTTTGTCTTCTTTGCGGCGGGGCGGAAAGAAACTCAATCACAGCAGGACCAGTCGCCACTGGCGCGCCGCAGCTGACTACCACCTTTCGCCCCAGTTGTTTTCATGAGCATTCTGACTGAACAGTAACTGCAGGAATTTCCCTCTAAACGAAAGGAGAATCTCGTGGCTCAGGCAAGGTATTAATACATTTATGTATTGATTTGTTAACTTTCCTGCAGCTGTGTTCGCATATCAGCAGCTTTTTGTGATTAGTGATGGTTATTATTGTACATGTTTATTGTACATGGTTATTACTATACATGCAATAATGTCAGCTGCCCTCACGTGTTTGCCCCTTCTGGCATGAACAGCAAGTGATGTGCACCCCTACTCCCCCCCCCCTACCCTCCTCCTGCCTTAATACATGACGCAGTGACTATCGCAGCATCACTGCTGAGCTGTGCATGTTGAAAGCCTGGGAAGGGCATGCTCTGTGCATCGTGATACTGAAGTAACTGTAAAGCATACAATGTTGGCATTATGTAAGCAATTTCATAATTTTTAACATAGATTGTGTTAAAAAGTAAACTCCTTCCGAACAGACCATGAAGGCCCAGCTCACTGCTCTCCCAGTCGTATGTCAGTTTACGAGACCGGAGCCGCTACTTCTCAATCAAGTAGCTCCTCAGTTTGCATTACAAGGGCTGAGTGCACCCTGCTTGCCAACAGCGCTCGGCTGACCGGATCTTCACCCATCCAAGTGCCAGCCAAGCCCGACAGCGCTTAACTTTGGTGATCTGACGGGGAGCTGCGATACCACTGAGGCAAGGCCGTTGGCACATTGATTGTGTTACCTGAAGAAAAACAGAAGTTCCATTCTTGAGACTCTTGGAGGTTTTTTTCTCCCACTTTCTAGGACAGAGTTTCTTCAAATTTAATATTATTAGTATGGAAGTGTGGATTAAACAGACTGAGCAGTGTATAAGCACTGTGTTCATTACGTTGAATCATGTTACATAGAAAATATCAATCAATAAAAGCAGTTTCACAAATATGAAACAGATGATTAGCCAAAGAGTAAATAGATTTGCCTAAGAGTAAATACACTACTGGCCATTAAAATTGCTACACCACGAAGATGACGTGCTGCAGACGCGAAATTTACCCGACAGGAAGAAGATGCTGTGATATGCCAATGATCAGCTTTCAGAGCATTCACATAACGTTGGCGACACCTACAACGAACTGACATGAAGAAAGTTTCCAACCGATTTCTCATAAACAAACAGCAGTTGACCGACGTTCCCTTGTGAAACTTTGTTGTGATGCCCCATGTAAGGAGGAGAAATGCGTACCATCACGTTTCCGACTTTGATAAAGGTCGGATTGTAGACTATCATGATTGCGGTTTATCGTGTCGCGACATTGCTGCTCGCGTTGGTCGAGATCCAATGACTGTTAGCAGAATATGGAATCGCTGGGTTCAGTAGGGCAAGACGGAACGCCTTGCTGGATCCCAACGGCCTCGTATCACTAGCAGTCGAGATGACAGGCACCATGTCCGCATAGCTGTAACGGATCATGCAGCCACGTCTCGATCCCTGAGTCAACAGATGAGGATGTTAGCAAGACAACAACCATCTGCACCAACAGTTCAACGACGTTTGCAGCAGCATGGACTATCAGCTCGGAGACCACGGCTGCGGTTACCCTTGACGCTGCATCACAGACAGTAGCTCCTGCGATGGTGTACTCAACGACGAACCTGGGTGCACAAATGGCAAAACGTCATTTTTTTTGGATGAATCCAGGTTCTGTTTACAGCATCATGATGGTCACATCCGTGTTTGGCGACATCGCGGTGAACGCACATTGGAAGCGTGTATTCGTCATCGCCATACTGGCGTATCACCCGGCGTGATGGTATGGGGTGTCATTGGTTACACGTTTCGGTCACCTCTTGTCCGCACTGACGGCACTTTGAACAGTGGACGTTACATTTCAGATGTGTTACAACCCGTGGCTCTACCCTTCATTCGATCCCTGCGAAACCCTACATTTCAGCAGGATAACGCACTACCGCATGTTGCAAGTGAATACAGAAAATGTTCGAATGCTGCCCTGGCCAGCACATTCTCCAGATCTCCCACCAATTGAAAACGTCTAGTCAATGATGGCAGAGCAACTGGCTCGTCACAATACGCCAGTCACTACTCCTGATGAACTGTGGTATCGTGTTGAAGCTGCATGGACAGCTGTACATGTACACGCCTACGCGCCATGCAAGCTCTGTTTGACTCAATGCCCAGGCGTATCAAGGCCGTTATTACGGCCAGAGGTGGTTGTTCTGGGTACTGATTTCTCAGCATCTATGCACTCAAATTGCGCGAAAAAGTAATCACATGTCAGTTCTAGTATAATATATTTGTCCAATGAATACCTGTTTATCATCTGCATTTCTTCGTGGTGTAGCAATTTCAATGGCCAGTGGTGTATATTATCCTATATATCATTTTTTTTCGAGATCCGATTTTGATGAAAGAAAGGCTATACGTTGTCCCAACCTTCGTTCAAGTTACCTATGAAAACTCCATGAAATTTCGCCCGATACTTTTGGAGATCCTCGTGTTCAAACAGACAACTAGTCAGCATGACGGCTTTACATTTTATACATATAGTTCAGTATAAATATAGACATACATTCCAAGTTTTGTGATATCTGTATGTATTTAAATCTTCTCTGCAAAGAAGCGCTAACGTATCTTTTATATAGGCCTACACGAACTACTGAGTTGGACTGGATAGTACAGTATTTCGACGATATCCCGTACAAAAATTGTAGTCGCTAGAAGACACATCTAAACAGCTAAGCACCATGCATAAACATATAAACAAGCAATTGGCGAGTTTTTTTAAAAAGAATTTATGCTTTGCAGAAGATTTTGGAGAAAGGATTTTGAATAACAATGATCACTCTCGCAAACTGTGCTGTTGCACTGCTTTCTGGGTATCCGCATGCCATGGAAACACGTCCAAGCAGTATTTGACCACCTTAAGGTTCTGCGGTTGCGTAGGTGGAGGACACGACTGAATTCGTGTGCGCGAAACCTACGTTTAACTTCCCTGTAGTGCTTTAACGTAGTTTAATAACGCTTTCATTTGCCTAGATGAGTATGGGAAGTTACATGAAACCCGCCATTAATGTTGGTGGTTTACTCTATCACCAGCTGCACGTAAATTCGACACCGTTCTTTTTCATATGTGTCTCTTGCAAGGTAGCATCTACGCCTTGCCGCGTGCAAGTAAATAATAAATACGGCACGAGGAAACCCACAATGTTATTACGATAACTTACATTAAGTGAGCTCAGCACAATACTGTATTTAATACTGGTAGTGAATGTTATCAGTAGTGCATGGATGTTTCAATGCACAAAGTATAGTAATCACAACGGATGACATTTTCATATTTTGTCACTTCGATAAAACTCTAATCTTCGCGGTGATCTGGTTAAGAGCTACCTCAATGAAGGTCCAGTTCCTCCATTTTCGAGGTAGCTTACACTTTCCATCCAAGCAGTGCGTTTACTAACCTAAAACATTAAAAAAAGATAATTAGAAACATTCATAGTTTACCAATAACATAAACTCTGTTATTACAATTTCGGTGATCAAACGTAGTATCATGAAGTAATTACAACAATTTAAATATTTTCAGTACACAAGTGCTCTACAGAAATTCTAAATACGAAAAATTTCCCAGTGTATGAAATGTTACAGCTCCAAAACCTGTATCTCTTGAATCCGGCAACTGTTGCGACAAGCGCTGTCTCACTTTGCGATATCGAAACAAACATGGATTCAAGAAGTCCTTCAAAGACTCTTCGAGTCCAAATTGTGTTTGTTCCTGATCAAGCGCTTCAGCATAATCCATTAAATTTCGGGAATGCTGCCGCGCAAATAAAATTTCCTCTACTGGTATTTCGGCCGCGTATCGTCCGGCCATCTTCAGAGCGAGTCACAAGACTGATGACAAGGTGCCAGGCGCGGCCTTATATGCTCCACCGCGGCGGTACTGCGCATGCGGTTCACAGATGCTGGTCGGTGGCAGAGACATACGCTTACACATGCGCCGCCTGTGGCGAAGGCGTACAGACATTCGATTCGCTTATCGACGTTTGATCGGCGGCGGTGACACGATGACGACTTCTCTGCAGTTTAATTACTCGAAGTGCCGGATTCCATGCTTTGTCCAAATTAAAACCATTATCTCTGTTTATTAAATTGTTGGCTAATAGAATTTCTATAGCTTCCTTGAATACAGATTCCCAGAAAGAAGAGGCGGATGTTAAAATCTTCACATCACTGTAATTCATGGAATGACCCGTATCAATACAATGTTCGGCCACAGCTGACTTGTCTGGTTGTAATAAGCGTGTGTATCTTCGTTGCTCCACACACCTCTCATGAACGGTGCGTGTTGTTTGACCTATGTATGACTGTTCACAATTTCCGCAAGGAATTTGGTACACACCCGCTTTACGAAGCAGTAAATCGTCCTTCACAGAGCCGAGTAAAGCTGCAATCTTCGTGGGGGGCCGGAAGATCACCTTAACACAGTGTTTCTCAAGAATAAGGCCTATCTTTGAAGAAAGAGCACCCACATAGGACAAAAACGCACTAGATCTGAAAAATTACTATCTTCTTCCCCATCACATACCTGCTTTTTAGGTTTTGCATCGAATGCTCCACGAATTTGTTGCGGAGAATATCCATTGGATTTAAAAATGCTCTTGAGGTGTGTTAGTTCTCCTTGCAAATTGTCTTTATCGGATATACAGTGCGCCCGATGCACTAACGTCTTAAGGACACCCATGGTCTGTGAAGGGTGATGGCAGCTACTGGCATGAAAATTTAAATTTGTGTGCGTTGGTTTCTGTGGACGACACATTCGTGGTATGACCCCATGGTATGGATGAATTACATCGATTTCTTGAGCATTTGAATTCCATCCATGCTAGCATTAAATTTACTATGGAAATAGAAAACGACGGCTGCCTCCCCTTTTTGGATGTTGTCGTTCGCCGTAAAAGTGATGGCACATTAGGACATGCCGTATATCGGAAAAAGTGATACGCTAATATCCCTTCGACAGACCTTAGTGAAATCGATGTGGAATAGGTGAACTTTAGTGAATATTTGTTCATGTAACCTCTTTCATCATAGCTAACACTTGGTTCAAGAATCATAAAAGAAGGTTGTATACATGGAAGAGTCCTGGAGATACTAGAAGGTATCAGATAGATTATATAATGGTAAGACAGAGATTTAGGAACCAGGTTTTAAATTGTAAGACATTTCCAGGGGCAGATGTGGATTCTGACCACAATCTATTGGTTATGATCTGCAGATTGAAACTGAAAAAACCGCAAAAAGTTGGGAATTTAAGGAGATGGGACCTGGATAAACTGAAAGAACCAGAGGTTGTACAGAGTTTCAGAGAGAGCATAAGGGAACAATTGACAGGAATGGGGGAAAGAAATACAGTAGAAGAAGAATGGGTAGCTCTGAGGGATGAAGTAGTGAAGGCAGCAGAGGATCAAGTAGGTAAAAAGACGAGGGCTAATAGAAATCCTTGGCTAACAGAAGAAATATTGAATTTAATTGATGAAAGGAGAAAATATAAAAATGCAGTAAATGAAGCAGGCTAAAAGGAATACAAACTTTTCAAAAATGAAATCGACAGGAAGTGCAAAATGGCTAATCAGGGATGGCTAGAGGACAAATGTAAGGATGTAGAGGCTTGTCTCACTAGGGGTAAGATAGATACTGCCTACAGGAAAATTAAAGAGACCTTTGGAGAGAAGAGAACTACTTGTATGAATATCAAGAGCTCAGATGGCAACCCAGTTCTAAGCAAAGAAGGGAAGGCAGAAAGGTGGAAGGAGTATATAGAGGGTTTATACAAGGGCGAAGTACTTGAGGACAATATTATGGAAATGGAAGAGGATGTAGATGAAGACGAAATGGGAGATAAGATACTGCGCGAAGAGTTTGACAGAGCACTGAAAGACCTGAGTCGAAACAAGGCCCCGGGAGTAGACAACATTCCATTAGAACTACTGATGGCCTTGCCAGAGCCAGTCATGACAAAACTCTACCATCTGGTGAGCAAGATGTATGAGACAGGCGAAATACCCTCAGACTTCAAGAAGAATATAATAATTCCAATCCCAAAGAAAGCAGGTGTTGACAGATGTGAAAATTACCGAACTATCAGTTTAATAAGTCACAGCTGCAAAATACTAAGGCGAATTCTTTACAGACGAATGGAAAAACTGGTAGAAGCGGACCTCGGGGAAGATCAGTTTGGATTCCGTAGAAATGTTGGAACATGTGAGGCAATACTAACCTTACGACTTATCTTAGAAGAAAGATTAAGAAAAGTCAAACCTACGTTTCTAGCATTTGTAGACTTAGAGAAAGCTTTTGACAATGTTAACTGGAATACTCTCTTTCAAATTCTGAAGGTGGCAGGGGTAAAATACAGGGAGCGAAAGGCTATTTACAATTTGTACAGAAACCAGATGGCAGTTATAAGAGTCGAGGGGCAAGAAAGGGAAGCAGTGGTTGGGAAAGGAGTGAGACAGGGTTGTAGCCTCTCCCCGATGTTATTCAATCTGTATATTGAGCAAGCAGTAAAGGAAACAAAAGAAAAATTCGGAATAGGTATTAAAATTCATGGAGAAGAAGTAAAAACTTTGAGGTTCGCCGATGACATTGTAATTCTGTCAGAGACAGCAAAAGACTTGGAAGAGCAGTTGAACGGAATGGAAGTGCCTTGAAAGGAGGATATAAGATGAACATCAACAAAAGCAAAACGAGGATAATGGAATGTAGTCAAATTAAATCGGGTGATGCTGAGGGAATTAGATTAGGAAATGAGACACTTAATGTAGTAAAGGAGTTTTGCTATTTAGGGAGTAAAATAACTGATGATGGTCGAAGTAGAGAGGATATAAAATGTAGACTGGCAATGGCAAGGAAATCGTTTCTGAAGGAGAGAAATTTGTTAACATCGAGTATAGATTTAAGTGTCAGGAAGTCGTTTCTGAAAGTATTTGTATGGAGTGTAGACATGTATGGAAGTGAAACATGGACGATAACCAGTTTGGACAAGAAGAGAATAGAAGCTTTCGAAATGTGGTGCTACAGAAGAATGCTGAAGATAAGGTGGGTAGATCACGTAACTAATGAGGAGTTATTGAATAGGATTGGGGAGAAGAGAAGTTTGTGGCACAATTTGACTAGAAGAAGGGATCGGTTGGTAGGACATGTTTTGAGGCATCAAGGGATCACAAATTTAGCATTGGAGGGCAGCGTGGAGGGTAAAAATCGTAGAGGGAGACCAAGAGATGAATGCACTAAGCAGATTCAGAAGGATATAGGTTGCAGTAGGTACTGGGAGATGAAGAAGCTTGCACAGGATAGAGTAGCATGGAGAGCTGCATCAAACCAGTCTCAGGACTGAAGACCACAACAACAACATAACCTCTTTCTGCGTTGTTCCTTTCTTTTAGTGAAACAATGTATGTATCGGCTTTTGAGGTTAAAGATAAGTACTTGAGAAAAAATTTGTGTTTTCCAAGATATAAGAAAACGAAATGGTTTGACACGTCTGTGGCACACTAGAGGTTTACTGTTGTTTCACTAAAAACTACTTTACTATGCGACATAATTGCTCCTGCTGTCCAGTGACACTTGATCTACATCTTACTCCTTTTTACATGCAATATGGAACATATTGAAACTGTTTCTATCCTTATTCATATGTGAATGAACCAAAATTGGACACTTACTACATGAAAAGATCAACAGCGATGCAAATTTCCATATTACAAGGGTAGACACATCCTTTGTCCAGTGTGTGAATTTGACGTTTATATGTGTTCGAATAAGAACAGAAACTGTTTCAAAATATTCCATACTGCATGAGTAACCGAATACTGATGTGGATGGTGTGTCAATGAGCAACATGAGTAAAGCAGCAATTATGACCTGCAGTAAAGTAGTAGTAAAAAACAATTAACTGCTAGATATTGAGCCATATATGTGTGGTGTACCAGATATGCCAGACCGATTTTTTTTGACATTTTGGAAAATAAAATGGGGTTTTCTAAATTGGTTGTTAATATTGTCCAGTAGCATCAAAAGCAAATTTGTTTATATTTTTTTTTCAATAGTGAAAAAAAAATCGTACAGAAAGATCGCAGGCGTTTTCAAGTTTGGCTCATATACATGGTGTTCGGAAATTCTCGTTACAAACTGTTAGGACTCGTAGAAGTTTCAGTTCAGAAGCTTAACTCATCCACTTCTGCTTCAGTAATCCTTTTAGGCCTGACGCAGTACAGTTATTAGGTAACAATTCGAAAGGAAACATAACGAAACATCCAAACACCACGTAGGGGTTGTATTAACACTTCGCCATTACCCGTTGACATTATTACAAACCAAAACAGAACCAACATAGTATAAGGACAGAACAGTACTGATGCATTACATCAACTCGATGTGGCGACCACCATCGTCGTTACAGACCTTGTACCTGTGAAGCATGTTCTGGGACACAGTCTCCGTCCCCCCTGAAGTATCTTCAATCTCTAGCGCAGCGGCGGGAACTCGTACCAGCAAATCTTCCTCTGTCCGTCCAAGAGTCTCGTAAATTAAACTTTGCGTACGATCGCAAAAGAAGTAGTCCACGTCTTGCGGTCTTCCCTACTGCATACTGGGACAAGCACCTCTGAGTCGTTTCTCGTTCGCTCAGCAGTCGTGGACGCTTTACACATCTGAGTTGAAATCACTGTAATGTTCCTGTTAGTAATGTTATGTACTCCCTCCCGTCTACAAGTCCAAGAAGACTGCAACGGGAATTTCCGAGTAGCCCGCACATGCCGTTATACAGTACGGGATTAACAG
The DNA here is from genome assembly GCF_023898315.1 of Schistocerca nitens. Taxonomy (NCBI): domain Eukaryota; kingdom Metazoa; phylum Arthropoda; class Insecta; order Orthoptera; family Acrididae; genus Schistocerca; species Schistocerca nitens. The sequence continues at coordinate 584,191,930 of NC_064618.1, forward strand.
ATCATAACAACCGGATCACAACAACACATAAATCTACTGTACTCTGTGGTGAATACGATGTTTATTAGAAAAAATCAGTTCACAACTCTTATTTACGTTGACAACATTATTTCACTAAGGGCGTGCAGAAGACAGGTTTTACGAAACGCTCACGTTACTTGATATTATTTCAAATCAAATAGTTCTAAGCACTATGGGACTTAACATCTGAGGTCATCAGTCCGCTAAACTTAGAACTACTTAAACCTAACTAACCTAAGGACATCACACACATCCATGCCCGAGGCAGGATTCGAACCTGCCACCGTAGCGGTCGTGCGATTCCAGACTGAAGCGCCTAGAACCTCTCTTCCACCGTGGCCGGCTTTGATATTATTATCAGTGTGTACAATAGTCGGTTCTAATAAGAAATTCGTGAATGGAGTAGAAGAAATTGGGTACCAGTGAAGCATTTGCGCTTCTCTAAAATTGTACACTTTCAATTATTGAACATTTTATGACCGATGGGAAAGTTCCTGAAAATGTGTCACAGGTTCTCAAATACTCTTTGTGTATACCATTTCGAGAGCCTTGTAAAGACCACATCCTGATCGGGAGCTGAATAATTTGTCCTACACGCTTGCAATATTCGACTTCGTTGTCTGATAGTGACTACCAAAGATATGACCACACGGTTGACATGAAAGCATCGTTTCGTTGGTACGTGTTGCAGTCACAGACGTCGCGAAGGCCACAGAGCTCATAGAGAATGTTGTGGCGAACGCTGCTGCCGCCAGTAGCCGGGTGTCGATGTGGCAGACGACTAATCTCCAGACCGGAGATGGAGTGCAGTTAGGTGTGTGTTCCAGGGCCGCAGGAAATTGCCCCGCTAACTGGACTGCTGCACTGGGAATAAGGCGGGCAAAGTCCCTGGCGGCCTATTTACATCACTCATCTTCCACAGATTCTATTTTACGTCCAACAACACCATAATAATTACAAATTTAGCACTACACGTTTAAACCATTATGGTGCATTGTTTCCCACGGAATCCGGTGTTAGGTGGACGAGGAGGAATTTTCTCTACGTGGCAGTGGAAGACTGCCTTGTAGGTAAAAAACGCTCTATTTTTACAGAGGAAGTGATGCTATAGTTAAAACATCTGCCTTAACTTTCTTGTACACAGAACTCAAAAAGTCCTCCTTAGCGGGAAAAATCCGACAGACGTAAATTTATTTTCAAGAGTATAGCACGGTTATGTTTCAGGAGCGTAACAGTTTATAATTAAAAATGGCTAATGTGGTCTAACGTTGGAGTCTTCCTGAACCTATTCACAGTCCCCTGTTGCTGAAACGCCAGAACTCTGTAGCAAAACGCATGACAAGCTGTAGAGAAGCGACGATTGATGCAGAGCCTGGTAGTTGAACCTAAATAAATATGACGTATTACGTATAAGCGGGCGAAGAAATTCACTACAGTTCGATTACATTATTGATGGCCAATCACTGGGCACTGTAACTATACTAAAGTACCTCAGTCATACGGAAACATTTGTAAAGCAATGACCACTTAAAACAAGTAGTAAGAAACCAGGACGCAAGCCTGAGATCAACTGTAGGAAATCTTAAGGAAATGTAACTCACTTAAGAAGGAAGCAGTTTACGAAACACTTGTTAGAAAGATTTTTGAAGGCTGCTCATCAGCCGGCACTCGTACCAGACTGGTTTACTAGGAACGGCAGACAACGCGTAGCGAGGAGCGGCGCGTTTCAGCACGGTGTCGGTTACCCTTAATGAAATTCTTAACGGACTGTAGATTCACACGCTACAAGATAGGAGTTGGGCAATGCAGGGAGGTTGACTGTTAAAGGTCCACAACGAATTTGTTTCGAAACCTGGCAGAAGATCCAAAGAGATTCTGGTCGTTTGTGAAGTATGTTAGCGGCAAGAAACAATCAATGCCTTCTCTGCACGATAACAATGGAGAGACTATCGAAGAGAGTACTGCCAAAGCAGAGTTACTAAACACAGCCTTCCGAAATGCCTTCACAAAAGAAGACGGAAGTAAATATTCCAGAATTCGAATCGAGAGCAGCTGCCAACATGAGTAACGTAGAAGTAAATATCCTTGGAGTAGTGAAGAAACTTAAATCACTTAAATCACTTAATAAAAGCAAGTCTTCTGGTCCAGACTGTATACCAGTTAGGTTCCTTTCGGAGTATGCTGATTCATTAGCTCCATACTTAACAATCATATACAACCGTTCGCTCGACGGAAGATCCGTACCCAAAGACTAGAAAGTTGCACAGGTCACACCAATATTCAAGAAAGGTAGTAGGAGTAATCCACTAAATTACAGGCCCATATCGTTAACGTCGATATGCAGCAGGATTTTAGAACATATATTGTGTTCGAACATTATGAATTACCTCGAAGAAAACGGTCTATTGACACACAGTAAACATGGGTTTAGGAAACATCGTTCCTGTGAAACACAACTTGCTCTTTATTCACATGAAGCGTTGAGTGCTATTGACAAGGGATTTCAGATCGATTCCGTATTCCTGAATTTCCGGAAGGCATTTGACACTGTACCACACAAGCGGATCATAGTGAAATTGCGTGCTTATGGAACATCGTCTCAGTTATGTGACTGGATTTGTGATTTCCTGTCAGAGAGGTCACAGTTCGTAATAACTGACGGAAAGTCATCGAGTAAAACGAATGTGATTTCTGGCGTTCCCCAAGGTAGTGTTATAGGCGCTTTGCTGTCCGTTATCTATATTGACGATTTTGGAGACAATCTGAGCAGCCGTCTTCGGTTGTTTACAGATGACGCGTCGTTTAACGACTAATAAAGTCATCAGAAGACCAAAACAAACTGCAAAACGATTTAGAAAAGATATATGAATGGTGCGAAAAGTGGCAGTTGACCCTAAATAACGAAAAGTGTGAGGTCATCCACATGACTGCTGAAAGGAACTCGTTAAACTTCGGTTACACGATAAATCAGTCTAATCTAAAAACCGTAAATTCAGCTAAATACCTAGGTATTACAATTACGAACAACTTAAATTGGAAGGAACACATAGAAAATGTTGTGCTGAAGGCTATCCAAAGACTGCGTTTTATTGGCAGTACACTTACAAAAGGTAACAGACCTACTAAGAAGACTGCCTAACTGTGCTTGTCCGTCCTCTTTTAGAATACTACTGCGCGTTGTGGGATCCTTACCAGGTAGGACTGACGGAGTACATCGGAAAAGTTCAAAGAAAGGCAGCACGTTTGGTATTATCGCGAAATATGGGAGAGAGTGTCACAGAAATGATGCAACATTTGGGCTGGACATCATTAAAAGAAAGACTTTTACGTTGCGACGGAATCTCCTCACGAAATCCCAATCACCAACTTTCTACTCCGAATGCAAAAATATTTAGTTGACACCGATCTACATAGGGAGGAACGATAACCACGATAAAATAAGGGAAATCTGAGATCGTACGGAAAGATATAGGTGTTTATTCTTTGCGCACGCTATACGAAATTGGAATAATAGAGAATTGTGAAGGTGGTTCTATGAACCCTCTGCCAGGCACTTCAATGTGATTTGCAGAGTATCCATGTAGATGTAGATATAGAAGTTCGTGGAAGAGTCGTGCAGTATTCTATTTCTTTTCACATTCGTTTCACGAAAGGACCACGACGAGAAAAAGCTGTTCTTTCCACGCACCACACATGAATGAAGCACAGAACGATGGATTGCATAAAGGAACCACAAGTTCCATCCGTCACACAACGTAAAGCGTCTTCCATTGTAGAGATATAGATGCATATGTAGATACACATACACTGGTATAGGGTTCAAAACACCGTTAATAAATCTAAAATTAATTTTTCCTTAGTTTCACTAAACCGGTTAAGGTACTTTTGTAGAAAAATAGTCGTTTTCCTTCAGCATAACCACATCTGGAGAGGTGACCACCACGAGACGTTCACGAAGAGAGCCAGTGAGGTTTTTAAAGTTACCGACAGTGACGTGGAGCTATGCCGACCCAAGTGCCGCGACCAGATGAACTAAGTTTCTCCGTTGAGAGTCCACGGCTCGAACAGCCCGATCTACGTGGCCCCACAGATACTGGGGCAGGTTTAAATCCGAGAAGTTTGGCGACCAGTGATGTACGGTAAACTTATCCTGTTCTCTTCGAACCCCACACGTATGACAAGTTGCACTGTGCTGGCGACAGATGTCATCGTGACGAGGAAGAAACAGACTGCATTTAGGGTAGACGTGGTCCCCAAAGACAGATGCGTACTTGTATTGATACACTGTGACTTTCGGAACGACGACATTCCAGGGAAAGGAACGACATAACCCAAATCGTAGTGCACCCTCCTCCGGCCTGGGCCCTCCGGAAGGTTGTTGCCAGGTGTTCGCATTCAGTCCGATGGAGCACAAAACGTATTTCATATGAAAGGGGCACTTGTCGATACCCAGTGGAATTCCAAGTGCGGTAATGGCGCGCAGATTCCAGTTTTCGTTGCTACTGAACAGCGTTCACCGTGGGTGTATGTACCAGGCGCATGGTGCCGTGGTCCATACGCAGGCAACGTTCGTTTGTCATCGGGGTTCAATCCGAAGGGGACTGATCATTGAAGACAATGCCAGTCAGAGAGATTCCAGGCCTAAGACGTGTCTGGAGACGTGTCTGTGGACTGTCCCCCGACATAAAGGCCCGCAATTCAGGAGTGATGGTCTGAGGTGCCATTTCTTTATACTGCGGGCCCCTTTGGATGTCATCCTCGGAACCTTGAAGCACTACAGTCCTTTATAATTTTTATTAATTTATTTTTTGACTGGTTGGATGAGGCCCCATCACCAATTCCTCTCGTGTGCCAACTTTTCGTCTCAGAGTACGAGTAGCAACTGCTACCTACCGATCTCTGTCTTCCTCTGCAGTCATTACCCTCTACAGCTCTCCCAAGTACCGTGGAAGTTATTCCCTGATGTATTAACAAATATCCTATCATCCTGTCCCTTCTTCTTGTCAGTGTTTCCCATATATTCCTATCCTCTCCGATTCTACGCAGACCATCCTCATTCCTTACTTTATGTCCGTCTAATTTCCAACATTCGTCGTCGTAGGACTTAATTTGAGGAAGAAATTTGAAACACAGCATTGTATGGTAGTGAAACATGATCTGTGGGAAAACCGGAACACAAGAGAATCGAAACATGTGAGATGTGGTGCTACAGACGAATGTTGGAAATTAGGTGGAATGATACGGTAAGGAATGAAGAGTTTCTGCACAGAATCGGAGAGGAAAGGAATATGTGGAAACCACTGATAAGGCGAAGGGACAGGATGATAGGATGTTAATACATGAGGGAATGACTTCAATGTTACTAGAGGGAGCTGTAGAGTCCAAAAACTGTAGAGGAAGACAAGATTGGAATGCATCCAGCAAATAATCGATGACGTAGGTTGCAAGTGCTACTCTGAGACGAAGAGGTTAGCACAGGAGAGGAGTCTGTGGCGAGCCGCATCAAACCAGTCAGAAGACAGATGACAAAATAAAGGATAAAAAAGAAAGCAAGAGAGAGAGAGAATCCTTAACTTCATAACTTCGTATACTTTGTGACCATTACTCCTGATGTTAAGTTTCTCCTTCTCCTCATTTCTACTTCTTGTCATTACCTTCGTCTTTCTTCGATTTATTCTCAATCCATACTCTGTACTCATTAGACTGTTCTTCATTCCATTCACCAGATCATGTAATTCCGCTTTACTTTCACGCAGGATGCAGTGTCATCAGCGAATCATATCACTGATATCCTTTCACATTGAAGTTTAATTACACTCATGAACCTTTATTTTATTTTCTTCACCGCTTCTTCGATGTGCAAATTGAACAGCAGGGACCAAAGACTACATCCCTGTCTTACACCTTTTTTAATCCGAGCACTTCGTTCTTTGTCTTCCATTCTTATTTTTCTCCCTTGGCTGTTGTGCATATTGTATATTACCCGTCTCTCCCAAGAGCTTACTCCTATTTTGCTCAAAACTTCTAACGTCTTAACCCATTTTACATTGTCGAACGCTTTATACAGGTCGACAAATCCTCTAAACGTGTCTTGATTTTTCTTTTTCTTTAGTCTTGCTTTCATTGTCAACCGCGACGTCAGAATTGCCTCTGTGGTGCTTCCGCCTTTCCTAAAGCCAAACATATCGTCAGCAAACAGCCTTGCAGTTTTCTTTTCCATTCTTCTAAATATTATTCTTGTCAGCAGCTTGGATGAGAGAGCTCTTAAGCTGACTGTGCGGTAATTTCGCACTTTTTAGGTCTTGCAATCTTCGGAATTGTGTGGATTATATTTTTCCGATAGTGAGGTGGAATATCGCCAGATTAACACATTCTAAACACAACGTGAATAGTCGTATTGTTGCAAGTTGCCCCAATAATTGTACAAATTCTGATGGAATATTATCTATCCCTTATGCTTATTTGATCTTAAATGTTCCAAATCTCTTTAAAATTCCAATTCTAGTACTGGATCCCCTATCTCTTTCCTGTAGACTCATGTTTCTTTTTCTATCGCATCAGACAAATCTTCCCCCTCATAGAGTCCTTCAGTGTACTCTTTTCAACTATCCACTCTCTCTTCTTCGTTTGACAGTGGAATTCCCATTGCACCCTTCACAGAAGGGTGTTTTGAGATTTTCGTTTCTATATGGTGAGTCAGTCCTTCGGACAATCATTTCTTTTTGTATTTCTTTCACATTTTTCATGGAACCATTTCGTCTCATTCATCTTCCATGCACTTCCTATTTATTTCATTCTTAAGCGACTTGTATCTCTGTACTCCTGACGGTCTATGATAATTCTTCACTTTCTTCTTTCACAGATCAACTGAAGTATTTCTTCTGTTACGTACGGTTTCTTCTCAGTTACCTTCTTTGTACCTGAGCTTTCCTTTCCATCTTCTGCGATTGCCCTCTTTAGAGATGTCCATTCAACTTTTTAACGGGACATCCTCCTCTAGCATTACTTTTTCGCAAAAGTAGTTGTCGATAGCAGTATTATTTTTCGAATTTTGGACAGGTCAGTATTATCTCAGATGCTTTTCTGAAAACTGTCATATAATTTTATACACAGTGTGTTACATTTCAAGCTAAAATTTATGAAAAGGAATTACTTTATAAAATATTTTAGTTTCGATGTTATAACCATATGTACTAGTTCTCAATATACAGTTAAAATTACTTTGTTTCCTAGAAACATTTTAAATTACGAATTATTTGCACACTTAAAATATCCGTTATTAATTAAGCAATCCTGTACTGTTCACTGTGATTGTTTTTCGATTCATTTATGAAATAATAGTCGAAATTAATAACGTAACGAAAACTCATAGAAATTCATTTGTTAAGAAAAATTGTACCCTTCGGAATATTGTTATTTCCTCAGAGGGTGGGAGGCGTAAGCTTGCTCTCTAATGTGATCGGAGGTATTTTTTATAATAGGTGCGAACAATGTAATTTCGTCTTTGTTAATTTGAAAAGTCAAAATACTGTATGATATACTAAAATGTGAGAAAATCAGTGGAAAATATATTTACGTAAAAAATTCTGCAACAACAACCTCCCAATTTATTTAGGTTAATCCAACTGTAAGGACCTGATGTTTATTTTCAGCTTCAAGCATCAGACCTCTGGACAAGAAGAACTGTGCCCATCTCAACATGAGAAGCTAAGTAAAGTTGAAAGTTTATTGGAAAATTCGCACCTCTCACATCTTCATAAAAGACTTTGCTTCTTAATTTCCCGGACTGCACATTGTTTAATGTGGGCAATAAATGGAAGAAGGAAGGACGGGGAGATTCCAACCTCCACTGAACTGCGCACTGAGCTATTCCTTATGGCCGTACCTATAGCCTTAGCGAATATGTATCTCTTCGTTCTTTAGTATTTCCGTATGCCACTTCGTTGCTGTTTGATTCTTCCTGACTAGTCTCTTCACAGCAGTACGTCGATAATATTTAGCAATCGGTTTTGCTGCCCTTCAAGGCAAGCCATCCTGGTCATACATTTTAGCAAGACCAGGCGGGAGTTTCTACTGCTAGTCTTCGTGCTTTTCAGGTGCTGCCTTGGCCTGAGTGATCGTCGGATCTTTTCCCAATTGAGACCTTTTGGAGTATTTTGTGCAGGGGCCTCCAACCATCACGAGAGTTTGACTACCTAATTACACCGAATTTGCCATGGTATCCCTCATGAGGACATTCGGCAACTCTGTCAATCACTGTCAAGTCGAATAACTGCTTGCATAAGGGCCAAATATGGATCAACGCGTTATTGATTTGCTCAATTTGTGACGCTCTTTACCATGAATACGTCATTCAATTTTACTGAATTTGTACTCTTTTGTTTATCTGCACATACAAATCACATCCACTGATTTCCGTCCCAATCGGATAAATACTTTGTAGACCATTTCTTTTTGTCTTAGAGTGTAAAAGACTCAGCCACTGAAACGCCAATAAAACTCGGCAAATATTGAGGACCGTCTACCAACTTTTTAAGTTCAGATTTTCGTGCTTATAGAAAAACTGTCTTTAAACAGAAAACCACACTTCTACCATTAAAAATGCAAAGTTTTAAAAATCCGTTCTTTGCTGACTGCAGAGGCATGATATGCAACGCTGGAAATGAAATACGGACAGCAGACATAAAGTGAGACCTGATTACTTCTGCATACTAAATTGATGGCAGGTCGATGTTAGAGTCAGTAAAATGGAAAAAAGTGTAATAAAAATAAAAATAATCGAACAAGTCAGTGAATTAAAGTTTTTGGGGAAATCACCTAAGGTGTAAAATGTCAACGATGTAGAAATTAAGTTGCAAAATGTAGGCATTTCTGTGTTACAAAGCTGCGAACTTTAATAAACGAGTCTGAATGGAAACTCTACCCAAACTGGACAAAGTTATGGCTCTTCCATTACTACTGTACGGATGCGAAAGATGGACTATGACGTGACCAAATAATACAAACTACATTGTGATATTTGACTTGTCCAATACATAGCGGGATGTTTACCGTAGAACTTTTTTTTTCCTGTCCTTTTTACCGTAGCTTCATGGAATCGGGCTGTATTGGTGGTAGAGGGTGACGAATGCCCTTCCTGTAGCCACCACTTCCTCTCCAGGGACAGAATTAGGATATCGCAACTACCTACGTTATCTCGTGTGAAAGTTTTCCAAAGCATTCAGTTTGCAAATACTGGATACTTGACGGTACTGAACTAGTCAGATGTAAGAAGCCGCCTAAAAACCATACGGATCCTCGTCGTTAATACACCAGGCGCATTCGATCTGTAGCGGGCGTTGCTCTCCAAATGCCGGATGCAACTTTATAATTCTTGCGGCTGTACGGACGCGTCAAACTCTCTCATAAATCATAACAGTATTGAAATTAGAGTGTAACTAAATGTGGTATCAGTTGGAGATGTTATAAGGAAATTCAGGAAAAAAATTGGATGGGCCATTTCAATATACGGATGAGATTAGAATTAGTAAGATTGCTTTGCAAAATAAATAGAGACGAAAATGAAATATTGGCCACCCATTAAAAACACGTCGTGAACCTTTTTGAGTTGAAACAATATGTCTAATCTGTGATGTCGGTGATCATTATAACTTATCAATGTGCCCTACGCCGGAGCATGAATATTTTATGAACCCAGTCCCCTAGGGCAGCGGCGGTATGCAAGGATATTTCAGATACAAATAACCAAAGACTTATCGACATAAGTAAAATTATTCTCTCAAATTACTTTACTTTTAAAGCAAAATGATAGTAGGAAAACTGATTGATAAAATTACCGGCCCTAAACTGTTAATGAAAATCGATTTAATGCTGAATGTTGGTTTCGGACGTCATCGCTGCGTTGGCCACGAATGATTCACATTGTCTCGACGTTGGCGATATTTTGATCGGGTCTTGCCGGTGCTTATTTGAAATATTTCGTACCACTTTGCAACTTCTGCCAAATTACGTGGCGTATTAATGTATAGCGCTACAGCAGTCATTAGGCAGTGAACGATATAGTGTCGTTATTATCCCTTTGTTGGTCTTTACGTAAAATGGTATCGTAATACAATCTGTCCTTGCATCTGGAACCCGAGCATGCGTATTACGAGCCGATTCTTGGCAACTATAACTGTGATGTGATGTTTACCTTAAATCTGTGACCTACACGTTATTGCGTGTTCAGTTAACCATGTATCGATTTTTAAGCCAAATAGGTCCTTCTGTTTCCTTCCAACGATCCAGTTAAAAACCCAAACTAACGCTTATAGCTACAGGGGTACGGCCAAATTTACAAAAAGCTCAAGTCGTACGCAGTAATGCAAAATCTGGGAACCTCTGCTCCAGGCCATAGCTGAGCCATTTATCCGTAGCATCCGTAGTATCATGCTAGTCCCATAAGGTATGCAAGGAAACTTCTGTGAAGTTTGGAAGGTAGTACAGAGGTACTGCTGAATCGTGCTTCAGAGGGCCGAGTGGAGAAACCTCTGCGTGAAGTCAGGATGGCTGTTGGAAACATGCGAAACGTCAACGGAGGTAGTAAAACACTACCATAGTTCCATATTATGAAAAGGAAATTTGCCACCCAGCACATAGCGGACGCTGAGTCGCAGATAGGCACAACAAAAAGACTGTCACAAAAAAGCTTTCAGCCGATAAGCCACACCGCAGTGTGGCTTCAGTTGCCAGAGATAGACTTCATATGTGCGTGAGTTGCATTTGCATGAATGAGTGGGTGTCTGTGTGTGTGTCGTCTATTTCTGACAAAGGCCTTGTCAGCCAAAAGCTTATTTGTGACAGTCTTTTTGTTGTGCCTATCTGCGACTCAGCATCTCTGCTATATGGTGAGCAGCAACTTTTCTTTTCATAACATTGTTAAATTCCATCCTAGAGTTTTAATTGTTTGATTATTAGAGTTTATAACACTAACTTGCCGTGAAGCAAGCTAATGTTACCCTCTGGCAGGATTTTTAAGATTGACCGCCCGTGTGTCTAATGGACAAAGCTATCGAACTATAATTTTGAATTTGGTGAAATTAACAGAAAAAAACCAAACGGACTTTAACCTTGGGATTTAATGGAAGTGATAAAATCATAAGTGAATGAAAAAAAGTGAACGGTCGCCAGTCCAATTAGGCACATTAATTTGGAAGTATATGTTTAAGAAAATTGAATATAGGTTATTGAAGTTATTTTCTTTGAGATTTCCCTTTGAATAGCAAACAGGATACAAACTGACACAGTGCACTCTGAACTGTTTGTAGCAGCAGTTACCAATGACGCACACATCAGTAAATTATAAGAAGTAACTTTGCACGAAGCTCATACCAATGACAGCTACACTCAAGAGCATTACTTAATTAAATACTGAAATGTTACTGCATGAAGTGCAGAACTAAATTTGGACATGAAGGGCTTTTATCTTAACAGATATAAAAAATCAATAAAGATGAATAACATCATAAATACACTGTTTATGCTCCTCTACCTATATTAGTTTTCCTTAGCAAAATTAATAGTTCTATTTTTTCCTAACCAGTGGAGATTATGATGGGGACCCATAAACTACACTCCTGGAAATTGAAATAAGAACACCGTGAATTCATTGTCCCAGGAAGGGGAAACTTTATTGACACATTCCTGGGGTCAGATACATCACATGATCACACTGACAGAACCACAGGCACATAGACACAGGCAACAGAGCATGCACAATGTCGGCACTAGTACAGTGTATATCCACCTTTCGCAGCAATGCAGGCTGCTATTCTCCCATGGAGACGATCGTAGAGATGCTGGATGTAGTCCTGTGGAACGGCTTGCCATGCCATTTCCACCTGGCGCCTCAGTTGGACCAGCGTTCGTGCTGGACGTGCAGACCGCGTGAGACGACGCTTCATCCAGTCCCAAACACGCTCAATGGGGGACAGATTCGGAGATCTTGCTGGCCAGGGTAGTTGACTTACACCTTCTAGAGCACGTTGGGTGGCACGGGATACATGCGGACGTGCATTGTCCTGTTGGAACAGCAAGTTCCCTTGCCGGTCTAGGAATGGTAGAACGATGGGTTCGATGACGGTTTGGATGTACCGTGCACTATTCAGTGTCCCCTCGACGATCACCAGTGGTGTACGGCCAGTGTAGGAGATCGCTCCCCACACCATGATGCCGGGTGTTGGCTCTGTGTGCCTCGGTCGTATGCAGTCCTGATTGTGGCGCTCACCTGCATGGCGCCAAACACGCATACGACCATCATTGGCACCAAGGCAGAAGCGACTCTCATCGCTGAAGACGACACGTCTCCATTCGTCCCTCCATTCACGCCTGTCACGACACCACTAGAGGCGGGCTGCACGATGTTGGGGCGTGAGCGGAAGACGGCCTAACGGTGTGCGGGACCGTAGCCCAGCTTCATGGAGACGGTTGCGAATGGTCCTCGCCGATACCCCAGGAGCAACAGTGTCCCTAATTTACTGGGAAGTGGCGGTGCGGTCCCCTACGGCACTGCGTAGGATCCTACGGTCTTGGCGTGCATCCGTGCGTCGCTGCGGTCCGGTCCCAGGTCGACGGGCACGTGCACCTTCCGCCGACCACTGGCGACAACATCGATGTACTGTGGAGACCTCACGCCCCACGTGTTGAGCAATTCGGCGGTACGTCCACCCGGCCTCCCGCATGCCCACTATACGCCCTCGCTCAAAGTCCGTCAACTGCACATACGGTTCACGTCCACGCTGTCGCGGCATGCTACCAGTGTTAAAGACTGCGATGGAGCTCCGTATGCCACGGCAAACTGGCTGACACTGACGGCGGCGGTGCACAAATGCTGCGCAGCTTGCGCCATTCGACGGCCAACACCGCGGTTCCTGGTGTGTCCGCTGTGCCGTGCGTGTGATCATTGCTTGTACAGCCCTCTCGCAGTGTCCGGAGCAAGTATGGTGGGTCTGACACACCGGTGTCAATGTGTTCTTTTTTCCATTTCCAGGAGTGTAGTATACTTTCTCTAGTCATCTATCTCTAATTATTACAGTAAAAAAACTAATTAAAAAAATAATCATTCACTTCAATTGTAGTAGTTCATAATTTACTTTGTAAGACAATAAAACACAACACTGGGCTTAATTAACTTCAAAAAAGGAACCATTCATGATAGAAATCAAAATCACATTATTTTTGAAGATGAGCTTAACTTATTTGCCTTTCTATCACATGTGAAGCAGGTATTTTAGATAATAATATTTACACAATCTTGCACTGTATTCCTACGGAACTATAATTTGTAATAAACTAAGGATATTTTAGCAAAATCGTATCTAATTTCACTTTTATGGTTTTAACTTTTACTACTTCTTTTACATTAGGCAAAAAATCACTTTAAACACTTGAATGCAAGAACAGTTCATTTAAATCAGTGCTAATTGTAGTAGCACTTAGGCGAGGACACTGCATAGGTTCGTGATCAGGATAGAAAATATGTTTCTAGACACAAATTTGTTTTTGTGATTATTATTCAAACAATACACAGATTAACTGGTCCGTGCCCATATACATTACTGAATGTATGAAGTTAGTGAAGCAGTGGCGAAGATCGGCGGCAAGCGACATGGCGGCTAACTGTACTCACAGCTCTTGATGTTCGAATGCTCTATAAACTCTCTTCTTGGCATCGGATTTTCACCATATTAGAGCCATTCCTTTTTGCCAAGAATACTAAATAATCTACATCCGAGGCAAATCCATAGTAAAGCAGCTCCCAGTTGCCACTCTTAGCACCGTCGAAGTGTACCGTGCTTCGTCTAGCACATACTGCTTACCGGTCACACCAAGGAGCCGCTCAGTTCGACCGCCAAAATCACCTTTAACATCGCGCCATGCCACTTCTGTTGCGGAGGTACTTACCTACATCTTTTATATATTACAAATACAAGCACTCTAGGCATGAACCAGATTTCAGTAAACATTTTCTTATTATGGACATACACATAATAATTTATCATTTTGTCACATCATTTTGCATTTTTCATATACACATTACTTCTTCTTTTCCTCAGCGATCACAGGCCCAGTAGACCACACGCTGCAACAACTAACTGCTTCCACCGCCTTCTCTCTCTCGCAGTCTCTCTCCACCCTGCGGAAATTCCTAATGCTGCTATGTCCTTCTCTGTATCATCACTCCACCTTTTACAAGGTCGGCCCAGTGGTCTTGTTGCCTGGAGAGTTCCTTCAAATGCTTTTTTTTGGATTCTTTTGTTTTCCATTCTAGCCACATATTCCGTTGTCGAACAGGGACGTGGACCCCGAAAGGTCCTGATGCTGGATTCTGCGTCGAAGTTCAGTGCTGGCAGCACCCTGCGATTTGGTGTTGGTCACAAGATGAAGTTCCTCAGACGAAGAACGTCATCTCCAGTATATGTGTCCTTACTCTGATATTTTTGCTGTTAACTGCTGTGTTAGTTCAACAACTGTGTGCTCTTGTGTAAGAGATAGAGTTTCTTGTAAAATGTCTTACGAGCTGACGAAAATGTTTGTCTCACTTCCCTTGGTTTTCTGCAGCAGTCTCGTTTCTGCTGAATGCATAGCCCCACTCAAAACATGGATTCGTAATGCGTGGAGACTTGACCCACTTGCGACATATCAGCTCACTTCATGCTTCCGGCCCTGTCAAACAGAACTGAATCTGTGTATCAAGGCCGTCGCTTTGTTGGGACAGAACTTGAGACCTTATCGTCATCTCGAACACGTAAAAACAAAGCTCCCGGTCGTATAGACACGGACCGGTTTCATCATACTCGCTACGGGTTAGAGAGTAAGGTGGCTGTGACTGTGTGGCGGAGTGGAGGCTCGGGTTGCATCCCGCCGCAGCCGGCAGCGGCGGACCAAGTTGCAGGCTGCAGCCGCGGCCGGCAAGTTGGGAGTTGCGCTGTGGCGCCGGCGCCGCCTCTGTTCGGCCGCCGCGCGCGCCCCAGTTTGCAGAGTATCGACGGGCCGCGGTAAACACGCTGCCTCGCCTCGCCTCGCAGCCCGCCGTGCCGCGTTCTGTACCAGCGCCGCCGCTATGAATACTTGATAGCCGCGAGGCGGCGCGGCGTCCAGCGCGGCACGGCCCCGCTGCATACGCAGTCGCGGTCGAGGGAAAACCACCGCTGTGTCACACACAACTGCAGCCCTCGTGCCACATACGGCATAGTCAAGTGACCTCCTAGCTGAAACCCGTGTGCTGTTTCCCACTGGTTCACAAAGAGGAATCTTTATGACCGGAATGTAACATTTTGATTGTTTGCATATACGAACTACGAGATATTTTAGAAAAGTTGCGAGACTGATTTTTTTGCACATCTACAGGGTGGGCAAGACGTCCCGGTATCCCCTAATATCTAATCCTAATTTTACATATAATCTTGAATTGTGGGCAACCGCAGCCAGATTCCACACTTTTATATGAAAACAACAAATACCACTCGGCTGTAGCCCTCTCCCGTCGTATCCATCACCAACTTAATCAGCACCACCTCCTCCCTCTTACCCTCTTATCCTTAATCTTGTCCACCTTCTCTCCCTCACCTCCAGTCGCTCCGCCATTTTTGTTTCCCTCTACCGCATATGGCTTCGCGGTCTCCTCTTTAAACTCCAAATGTATGCCCTGCCTATCAATTTTGTCCATCTGATCACTTCCTCCCTCTGACGCCGTCCTTCCTATGTCATCTCCCGTGATACCAACTCCTGTATCTTTTATACCACTGTCTCCCCTCTCCTCTCCTCTCCTCTCCTCTCCTCTCCTCTCCTCTCCTCTCCTCTCCTCTCCTCTCCTCTCCTCTCCTCTCCTCTCCTCTCCTCTCCTCTCCTCTCCTCTCCTCTCCTCTCCTCTCCTCTCCTCTCCTCTCCTCTCCTCTCCTCTCCTCTCCTCTCCTCTCCTCTCCTCTCCTCTCCTCTCCTCTCCTCTCCTCTCCTCTCCTCTCCTCTCCTCTCCTCTCCTCTCCTCTCCTCTCCTCTCCTCTCCTCTCCTCTCCTCTCCTCTCCTCTCCTCTCCTCTCCTCTCCTCTCCTCTCCTCTCCTCTCCTCTCCTCTCCTCTCCTCTCCTCTCCTCTCCTCTCCTCTCCTCTCCTCTCCTCTCCTCTCCTCTCCTCTCCTCTCCTCTCCTCTCCTCTCCTCTCCTCTCCTCTCCTCTCCTCTCCTCTCCTCTCCTCTCCTCTCCTCTCCTCTCCTCTCCTCTCCTCTCCTCTCCTCTCCTCTCCTCTCCTCTCCTCTCCTCTCCTCTCCTCTCCTCTCCTCTCCTCTCCTCTCCTCTCCTCTCCTCTCCTCTCCTCTCCTCTCCTCTCCTCTCCTCTCCTCTCCTCTCCTCTCCTCTCCTCTCCTCTCCTCTCCTCTCCTCTCCTCTCCTCTCCTCTCCTCTCCTCTCCTCTCCTCTCCTCTCCTCTCCTCTCCTCTTCTCTCCTCCCCTCTCCTCTCCTCTCCTCTCCTCTCCTCTCCTCTCCTCTATCTCCTGTACACAGTCGATATTCCCAAGCCATCCCCACCTGTACACCTCCCCCAATAAACTGATGACACCGCCTTCCTGGGTCTCTATCCTACCCTGCAACAGTCTCAACGCACCCTCCAAACCCACTTTGACCAGTTCACCACTTGGTGCAATCAGTGGTTTCTTCGTATCAACCCCTCCAAGACCTAGGCAATCATCATTGGCAGCACCACCCACTCCATCCATGATTTCTATGCCACCATTTATGTTTGTCCCATCCAGCTCACCCCGACCCTGAGATACTTTGGCCTCACCCTTGACCATCACCTCACTTGGAACCCTCATCTCCTGACCATTCAGCAGAAAGCCATACCTGCCTCCACCTCTTCAAACTCCTGTCTGGCCAGACATGGGGATCGCGTCCTTCCATCACCCTCCACACCTGCAAATCCCTCATCCATCCTATCCTCTGTTATTTCAGCGTTGCCTGGATCTCTGCCCGTCCCCCTTCCCCCCCACCCTCCCGCTTTTATAAGGCCATCCAAATCATTGAACTCCCCGTGCTCTTCCTTGCCTTCCATATCCACCTTCTGTCCCCCACATAGCACTGTACGACCTCATCCGCTTCTCCTTCTCCTCCTTTTCGTCCCACATATCCGCATCCGTTACATTGTTCACGGGTTTGATCCGCCCACCCCACGATGTCCTCTTTCCTCTCCACTCCCTGACCCATTGCTGCCCTCTCTCCACCTCCACACTCTCCATATCCTTCATCAGGGCAATTTCCAGCACCTCTCCCTCCCCGATGATGAACTCCGCAGTGACGTCTACCCTTTCTACTAAATGTAGCCCGACTTTGTTTCTCCCCTCCCCAGGGCCTCCATTTCCTCTCCCCTCCCTCCTCTAGAGGTAGTTTTGCCTCCTTTCCCCCTGAGTCTCTGCACTCCCACCTCAGCTGTTTTCCTCTCCCATCCTTCCCTCCCCAGTCCTATTCGGCGCGTCCCGCACTCCATCCCCCAATCTCTCTCCCCACCCCTCTAGCACTGTCCCTTCTCCCCTTCCTTAAAATGGTTCAAATGGCTCTAAGCACTATGGGACTTAACATCTGAGGTCATCAGTCCCCTAGAACGTAGAACTGCTTAAACCTATCTAACCTAAGGACATCACACACATCCATGTCCCAGGAAGGATTCTAACCTGCGACCGTAGCAGCAGCGCGGTTCCGGACTGAAGCGCCTAGAAACGCTCGGCCACAGCGCCCAGTCCCCTTCCTTCCCTTCTCCCTCATATCCATACCTGTGACAGGTCCTCCGAGTTCGTTCTTTGCAAATCAGTGTGGTGCGTCAGTGTTGTGTTTGGTGCCGTTCTACAGAGATGTAAAGATCTGTCGTTTTAATCGTGTGTTTCACTTGTATATAGTTTTGCTGTCCGTGATTTTTCTGTGCTAAGCCGCCCATCGTGTGTCTGTTGTAATTATTTTGTCGTATTTCTCCTTGTGTTCTTTTAATCTTACAGTGTGTGTTTTTTGTGTCAAACACTTTTTTGTATTTTTATCTCCATTTTTTGTCACCCCCTTTTGTATGCTCTCTTCATTTATGTTCCCCCTTTTTGTATCTATGTTCCGCCAAGTTTTCGCCTTGATGTTGTTCTCAATGTCTTCCTGCTATATACTTCGTGTCTCTAGGCTGAAGAGTAATGCCTATGCTGTTGCCAGCCCACCCCGGATGGGGAACTGAAATACAACAAAGAAAAAAAAAGAAGAAACTCTGGCTGTAGAAAGTTTATTAAGCTATTGACGTTTATTATCCTATTGGCTTTTACCGCCGGCTCACTACCGCCCGCAGGGTTCAAGTCCTTTATTACACTGCCGGCTGTAAGACGGCCGAGCAGCTATAGCTTCTTTTTCTTAGTGTTTCTTCTTGTCTTTTAATAGACAGCCAATGGAAAGCTGAGAATCTATTTAGCGGTGTATAACACAATCGATTTCTTTCTATATTTTGCGAATTGACGTTCTCACCTTTTTTTTAGGTTTATTCCATTAACAAAATATCCTCGAAAATTGTGTAGTGTGAAAAGCAAGCAAGAAGAAAAGTGATGCACAGTATGAGTGTGAGAAATCTCTAGTGATACTGTACATGCCCGCATTTTTTTAGGTACACCACACGAACAAAAAATTCTAAAACAGTATTATCTTCACTCTTCATTATTTCATTAGATAGTAAGGATAGATTTTTACAGAATTCCCATCAAAAAAATATATAATTTTGAGAAAACTGTGCAAGACAAAATATGCTGATTCCCCGAAACTGAAAATAGTAACTATAGGCTCGATTACGGAGAAAAATATTAGTTAGTGGCATAAAACCACGACCGGTTTCACGCCAGTTTAGGCGCTTCATCAGGTGATTGAAACAGGGATTAGAAAGGAAGTATTTTACGCTTAATGAATACTGTGGAACATAGACCCGCACATTAAGTACTTACATAATTGCATCTAAAAGGTTACTTAACTTTTTTCTTGAAGCCTGACCTTGTCCTTCATATCATTATTTAACGCTTTCCTGAATCCCCTCCCCATCCTTCAAGCCTCTGATAAAATTAAAATCCGCTAGAAGCGTTTGTCAGATAGATACAACGGTGTCCCTAAAACAAAACAAGTACTTGGTGCGTAGAGAGTGAAATAAGCCGTTCAAAACATGACAAATTTTATATAAGCATCAGTAAAAACGTAACATAATAACATCTGGAGGCACTTCCGGCTAGACCATAAGAACCACTCTACTACATAGAGCCCTATGCAAGCAGCCACGACCAAAACTAAATTGGCCGTAGTATCCGAAAACTCAGCGAGATGGCGCTAGAGAAAGTGGAGCTGGTGCACCGAAGGACGAAACGTGAAAGAGGATGAGGTGCTGTACGTAAAATAAAGTACAATTTAAATCAGCATTTGACGACAAAAAAAAAAAACATGGACGAAGGAAGGTTAGAAAAGTAATACGGTTAATTCCTTATGATACAGACTACTAATATTTGTAATGGATATTATTCCGTGCAATGCGAGAACCCATGGATAGTTGATAAACTGTAAAAGTTTTTTCTCACACCAGAATACGTTGTCGAAAATTATAACTATGTTCTCTCTGGCTAGGCAGTCAATATTCCCTGAAGTATTCCTGTGTCTTAGTTCTGTCTAAATGTTCAAGATGAGCTCAGGAGATTTTAGTAAGGCTCGGAAAATCGCTATCTCTTCTAAAATATTAAAGCTGTTACCTTTAATCTCCTGGCATGAAACCAGTCGTGATTTTAATAAAATTTCAGCAACAATAGAGGTGTTTGTTGTCTTCCCATAAGAATGTCAATTCATTTGATTTGAGTGGTTTTAGCACAAACATTTACGTATCAAGTGTTCAGTATATCGGTATGTCCCCTAGCTTGCTGTTACCACATTTCCATACGCCTCCACGTTTGAGCACGTCCGTTGTTACAGAGCGAAATGCATCCTCAACAGCACTGCGCAGTCCTTCCTTTGGAGCATAATAACGTCCAGATACATGCGCATAGTGACTGTCCATAGTGATTTGTTAGGTGTGGTGGGGTCAGGACGTCTTGCTGGTTATTTCAAGCGATATGGTGTTGCGATGAAGCGCGTTATCCACCGTCCTAGAAAGTTTTCATTCAGAAACTCGCGCACTGCAAGAGCGTCGTGAGGATGCGCTCGTCTTCTGCAACCAAATGCGTTCCATGAGCCCCTTTCCTCAACTTGAGGTATTAACCATGTATGTAACACATCTAAATAACCTGCGTCATTCGCATTTCTTTCAAAACAGTACAGTCCAAGCAGACGTTGTGATGTCATCACTGACAACATTACAATCAAAAGCAAACCATTAACTCCTTACGGGTACATGGTCTGGATTTCTTTGTAATTTCATTCTTTGAAAGCCGCAAGAACATCAATGGTATCTGTTCTTTCGGACATGTCCGAAAGAACAACTACTATCTTCATATGGATAAGGCTTACCGGCCAATGATCTTCTTCAGTGCGGATGTACGCACATTGCTCAAACTCCTACTGGAAACGGCAGATTGACTGCCGCGAGTAATGAGTATGACGGCCAGGGGCACTACAAATGTAATGTGTGGACAGAAAGTTGGAAAGTGTGGGTCTCACGGGGAGCGTGCTAGAGATAAGTCCCAGCAATCGCACTATCGTCTGTGTCCTCAGTGGCTCAGTTGTCCGCCCCGAGCAGATGCAACGAACATACAAAAGAAAGTCGGATAGAGCTTCTACCTTGTAAGCAGGAGGTCTCGGGTTCGAGTTGCGGTCGGGGCACACATTCTTCAACTGTATCCATTGATATTTATCACAGCCTGTAAGCAGCTAAAATTCTGGATTTTATTATAATTCCATTCTTAGAGAGCTGCAAGATCACCAGTGGTATCTGTACACATACCAGCTTCATATATATTTATGCATATTGTCGTCACATGTTTGAAGAGGCCATGTGACAGCGAAGTGTTGGCATCTGTTGCAATCGCGAATCGCGCAGAGAAGAGCGGTTCTTGAGTAGCCACCAAGTGAACTCGATTCTACCTTGCTTTACCCTTGGGGTCTGTATATGTAGGAGGAAGCAGTAAATTGACTGACTCTTCTAGGAACGTACCCTAAGTGAATTTTAACGGTAAGCCACGCCACTGTAGCAGCGTCAGCCAAAAACGCTGGATTGGCATCTCGGTGAAGCTCTCGTGCTTACTTAAGGAACCCGTGGCGAATGGCGCTGCCCTTCTTTCGATCTTTTACGTCTGAATATTTCTCTCCGTTAAAAACAACTTGTTACGTCCTGATTTCTAGGTAACAATATTTTTTATTCTTCTTACTTATCAATAGTGTATCCTTCATAATATAAAGACAGAGGTACTGTTCCTACTCTTCGTTGCAGTTGTGGATGGCTTGTGCTGGAATACCCCAGCAGCTACGACCTTGAGGATGTTATCCAACAAACGAAGCCCTTTCAAATTGTTTCTGAGGCAGAGGGTTTGAAAGAAGTCACAGAAACTAAGATTTGTGTAATTAGGAAACCACAGAAATATTATTTGAAGGAATTTGCGGTGCGAATACTACTTTTCCTTGTATAGCATCAAGGTTCGTGTAGTGGTTGATAGCACGCAGGTCACCATTTTCCTGCAGCTTTCAATAAATTCTCGACAAAATTTTGGCTGACATTTTGTCCAGAAGCTACAAACTTTTTTGGACGATTCCGCAAATTAAAGGAGACAGCATCCGTTAATTTCGTCTTGTCCATTAGGACGTTACACCTGTAACCTGTAACTGTGTTCAAAATAGCGGATTCTTTGTATTGATACTGCAACCACTCGTTTTATAACGCTTTTTTTTACAAAGAAATGTAAAAATACTTCTGTTCTTCCTTTCAAGCACGTAAGGGCTTATCCTGAGCAGGTGGGTATTTACAAGCGCTGTATATTACATACAAGGTACAGTTAATCGCTGGTGTCGTGCCGAAGTTATGTAATTCCTGAAACTGTGAGCACTGCACTTTAAAACTGTCTGCTATACACCACCGCGGAAAGCATAATACGTAGTTGCACTTGACCTAACAACCCGCGTACAAAAGTTAGACATAAGGCATGTATAAGATTTTAAATTTTCTATTTCTCGCATTCTTAAGACGAGAGTTTACCCTGTGCCACTCCCCATTTTATCGTTTTGTCTGGAATTGCATTCGAAAAGCTACCATTCACCAACACTGATAATGCAGCTGAAGACTTTTGGCTTTCACTGAAGGATATCACATCATTCCAATTGTTTTTCTGCACAGTCTTGGTTCAAATGGCTCTGAGCACTATGGCACTTAACATCTGAGGTCATCAGTCCCCTAGAACTTAGAACTACTTAAACGTAACTAACCTAAGGACATCATAAACATCCATGCCCGAGGCAGGATTCGAACCTGCGACCGTAGCAGTCGCGCGGTTCCCGCACAGTCTTGCACACACTCCTTAACCCAGATCACTCGTGACCACTCTCAGTGTCTGTCCATGATCTGGTCTCATAAGACACTTCCCACTTCCCACAATGCCACTTGTTCTTGAGAACTAATATCTCCTCGCACGAGCTTCATCTACCACTTCCCTTCGTACGCCTAAGAATAACTTGCGCCAACTGACATCTTCTTGTGCCCTGCTTAAACAATGTTCCCCATAAGCCCTTTGTAACTTTTCACAGGTCACGCCAACGGTTTCCCCAGGCTTCACACAGAATTTGATGGCACAGCTCATTCATGCTCTTTGCGTAATCCAGTTGACAAATACAACATTTCAAACAGTTTCAACACTCGTGTAGCAAATAAGGCAAGTTCAAACTGATTTTGGGTCAATGTCGCGACACAGCTATAAATAACATGCAAATGTGGAGGCAGCAGCTTTGTTGTTTATGCTAGGGGTTGTCAGTCTCATTACAAATCTAACACACATCGTACGTCTCCTACAACGCACGATGTTGGTGAAGACATGTGGGGCCATCTGTGTAGTACCATTTACGTCGCGACACTGTACAATTAATCTTTACCGTCATGGCGACCAGCATTCTTAGAAGAAAGGATATTGCGGAGATATGGGTTGGCCACAGCCGGGAGGATGAATTTCCAGTCTGCAATGGAGTGTATGTGATATCAAACTATGAAAAGAAAAATTCTTGGGTTAGAGTCTCGATCCAGCACACAATTTTAATCTGCCGGCAAGTTTCGTATCAGTGCACAATGGGTCAGCGTGATGAGTCACTTTCTAAAAGGACAGAGGCCGACTTCTGAGTGCCATGTCGGCAGGAGGAGGGGTAGTGTTTCTGGTCAGCTAGGGCGCAGGTTCACAGCCGAAGAACTCCGTTCTGTTGAGCCGCCGGTATGAGCCATAGGCAGCCAGTGTTCGCAGCATGGCTCTAGCTAAAAAGCCAAGAATAAATTTGTCGTTTTGAGACTCGCCCGAAGCGAATAACTGCTGATTTTGCAATCTGTGCCCAGCTCGGTCTAGGAATGGTTTTCAGAGATTTAGTGAATCCCTTTCGCTTACAGTACCCCGTTAACGATTTATTGAAGCCTAAAACCCAGCACTCATTTACCAAGGCCACACCTTTAAACGGCTAAGTACGTTGCGTACAGTGTTCAATTCAGTATCTCAGTTCATTGTGAAGTAATCTGCCTGTCATTAGCCCAGCTGATGTAGGCTGGCTTTCATAGCTCGGTTGGCGCTGTACAGTATCTCATACCGAGTTTAGTTCTGTGGGGAAAATGGAATTGTAGTTGACGGTACCAGACATTTTTATGTCATCACTCTTATGAGCTGTTTGATGCAGCGGACTACCAATTCCTCTTTTGTATCAACCTTTTCAGACTAGCAGTTGTAGATAATGTCCTCAGTTACTCGCTGGATGTATTCCAGTCTTGTTTTCCGCTACAGATTTTACCCTCTACAGCTCCCTCTAGTATCATGAAAGTTACTCCTTGATGTCTGAACATATGTCGTGCCATCCAGTCCCTTCTTCTTGTCAGTGTTTTTCATATATTCTTTTCCTCGCCATTTCTCCAGAGAGCTTCGACATTCCTTACCTAATCAGTCCACCTTATTTTCAACATCCTTCTGTAACACTGCATCTCAAATGCTTCGATTCTCTTCTGTTCCGGTTTTCCCACAGTCTGTTTTTCACTAACATACAATGCTGTGCTCCAAACGTACATTCTCAGACATTTCTTCCTCAAATTAAGGCCTATGTTTGATACTAGTAGAGTTCTCATGGCCAGGAATGGCCTTCTTGCCAGTGATAGTCAGATTTTGATGTCCTCCTTGCTCCGTCTGTCATTGGTTGTTTTTCTGCCTCGGTAACTTATTCTCAGTCCATATTCCATACTCATTGTACTGTTAATTCCATTCAGGAGGTCCTGAACTCTTCTTCACTTTCACTGAGGATAACAATGTGCATGGAGAATCTTATCATTGATATCCTTTCTTCTTGAATTTTGATTCCATTCCTGAACCTTTCTTTCATTTCCGTCATTGCTTCTTCAAAATGGCTCAAATGGCTCTGAGCACTATGGGACTCAACATCTTAGGTCATAAGTCCCCTAGAACTTAGAACTACTTAAACCTAACTAACCTAAGGACATCACACACACCCATGCCCGAGGCAGGATTCGAACCTGCGACCGTAGCAGTTCCGCGGTTCCGGACTGCAGCGCCAGAACCGCACGGCCACCGCCGCCGGCATTGCTTCTTCGGTGTGTAGACTGAACAGTAGGGTTGAAAGATTATATCCAAGTCTTAAAACCTTTTTAATCCGAACACTTCGTTCTTGGTCTTCCAACATTATTATTCCCCTTTGGCTCTTGCACATACCGTATACTACTCCTCTTTCCCTATAGTTCACCAATATTTTTCTCAGAATTTTGAACATCTTGTACTATTTGACATTGTAGAACGCTTTTTGATTTCTCTTTAGTATTGCTTCAATTATCAACCGCGACGTCAGAATTTCCTCTCTGGTGCCTTTATCTTTCCTAAAGCCAAGCAGATCTTCGTCTAACAGGTATACAGTTTTCTTTTCCATTCCTCTGTATATTATTGTTCTCAGCAGCCTGAATGCATGAGCTGTTAAGCTGATTTTGCGACAATTTTCGCACTTGTCACCTCTTGCAATCTTCGGAATTATGTGGATGATATTTTTCAGAAAATCAGATGGCATATCACCAGACTCATAAATTCTACGCACCAATACGAATAGCCTTTTTATTTCCACTTGCCCCAATAATTTTAGAATTTCTGATGGAATGTTATCTAATCGTTCTTCCTTATTCGACCCATAGTCTTCCAAAGCTGTTCCAAATTCTGTTTCTAATAACGGATCCCCTATCTTTTCTATATCGTCTCCTGTTTCTTCGTCTCTCACATCATCAGAGAAGTCTTCCCCCTCATAGAGGCCTTCAGTGTATTACTTCCACCTATTCGCTCTCTCCTTTGTATTTATCCGTGGAATTCCCATTGCACTTTTTAAGCCACAACCATTGCTTTTAATTTCATCAAAGGTTGTTTTGACTTCTCAGTATCCTGAGTCAGTCCTTCCAACAATCAAATCTTTTTCGATTCCTTCACATTTTTCATGCAGACATTTCGTCTTAGCGTCCCTGCCAACATTCCTAAGTGACTTGTCTTTCTGTTTTCCTGAATTTTCCTGAACTTTTATGTCCTTCCTTCTTTCATCAATCAACTGAAATATTTCTTGTGTTATCCATGGTTTCTTTGCAATTACCTTCTCCATACCTGTGTTTTTTATTCCACTTGTGACTGACCGTTTTAGAGATTTCCATTCCTCTTCAGCTGAATTGCCTACTGAACTATTCCTTACCGCAGTATCCATAGCCTGAAGGAGCTTCAGGCGTGTCTCTTCCTTGCTTTGCACTTTTGTGTCCCACTTTTTTGCCCATTGATTCTTCCTGACTAGTCCCTGTTATAAACATTACTAACTGTGGAAAAATATCTTACCTCTTACAGCAAGAACTACACTTATGAGCATTAAAACGGAGATACTTCCCCGGTTGCAACCGTTACCCTCGAGGTACTTGTAGGGCTCATTTAGAGTGACCTTTGTCTTCCATTTCGCACCTAACAAGCGTGTTTTGTACAGTCTTCAACGCTTACTTTCAGCAGCACGTAAATATACTGTTAACCTTCTCATTGAGATGAATCGCCCGTGCACCGAGACATGGTTGACACTGGAATGCTCCAAGTTTAATCTGTGTATCCTTTCCTGTTGAACAGAAATGTCTGTTGTGGCGACTTACAGTAACATAACTTGTTTTGTCGATACTGTTCTGCGTTAAGCATTCCGTCTCCTTAAATGGGTGGTCAGCGCGACTGTCTGCCATGAAGCTTGGCCGAGTTCGATTCCCGGCTGGGTCTGGAATTTTCTTCGCTCGGGTACTGCGTATTGTGTTGCAGTCATCTTCACTTCACATTCATCGACAAGTTAGCGGCCCAAAGTGGTGCCAACCGAAAAGACTTGCTTCTCGGCGGAGGAACTTCCCTGTAGCGTTTGTACATTGCCTTCAGTTGTAATGTCCGCTAATAGCTCCGTAGTATTGTTACTCGGAGCAACCAGGATTCTTCTACGGAACCATATTGATCCAGGCTTTAAGGCGGCATCGCTGTCGTGAACGTCTTTCCTCCCTTACTTTCATTCTGGCTGAAGGCGATTATTAAAAAATGTTTGTTACCATTTGAATTTCTGTCAGTGTAAATAAATTAACGGTCACCTTGTATGGTGAGAATGAGTATTCTTCAGGCAGTATGTTATGTATCCATTTCAAACAAGACGTCTGACTGGCTTTGTTTGTGAAGGAAGCGCTGTTATTTCTGCTAAGCAGAATAGTTATGTATACCACATGAGACGATAGCGACATATGATTGGATGACTGTGTACTTCTCTCCCACACCCTCAGTAACACGAAACACACTTCAGATTGAGAAAATTAATAATTGGTATGGATTAATTTCATAGTGGAAAGGTAGCCCAATCAAACTTCGTAATTATCCCATAGAAAAATTATTCGGAAGTTTTGAGTTAGTTTTTCAAGCGATCGAATGCGCAATGTAACGTCTAGAGGCAAATAAATCTACTGCAATTAAATGAACAGTCGACGAGACAGATACTACCGCTTTCATAATTACATCCGTACGTTAATGTGAAATTATTGCGCGGCGCAATGTTTCCGTAAACAGATTCCAATTTCCCGAGTACAATGCGATCGGGTCTCCCAGGCGGCGGAAAGAAGTTGGAGAAACGCTTCACTTAATTTACGAACTACGGTGACCTGAGACTGCAATTAAAACTTAATTAAACTTCCAGAAGTAATATCGAGAGTAAATGTTACTGAAAGTTCCAGATCCTAATTGGATCGAGTGGTCGGCGGGAGAGTAATTTAGCTTCCGAGTAAACGCTGACACATTAGAAGCTTTATTACCATGTAACATATCTCCATAAAGAGTATTCTGTTGGTTCACAACAGATGAACTCTATCTATGATACAGTTTCCTACAAAAGATTCGATGCTGAAAAACTACGAAGATTTTCCATTTACAAGTCATGCAAGGTACATAAAAATACTTCTTTCATTAGTATTCGTCTACAGTGTTTGCTCTAATTATGTGAAGTAAAGCACTATAACAAACTCGTAGATTTAGATACAGCTTCTGATTTCCCTTGTATATTTTTTAAAGTCTCGTCATCACTAAAGTTAAAATGTATTTACGTCTTCGAGGAAGCATTCTTGAATTACTGGACGACAAAAACAAAATTACGTCTAGAACATAAGACGAAACTATACGTCCAACACCAGTGCCAACGGGAGCTCAACATACGGATGAAGATTTTCTGATGCATAATAAAAAGTATTTTGTAAGTTCATATATACTAACTGGTTGAAACAGTCTTCAACTGATGAAAATGTCTGCCTCCAAATGTCTCGATACTACTTCAGTCAGAAACTAACGTCAGAACCGAATAGCCACAGATTCATCTGCAACCTTTAACTCATACACTATAACTTTTTTTTTTCAGTTCTGCATGATGACGTTTCACCGGACTCGAAGTATTGTGGGACATTTGACGCACTAACTACAGCGAAGTTTGTCGTGTCTGGACGAGTTTTAATTATTTTTCTGTTGATCTTTTTCATCCAATTTGAATCTAAGGACGGTATAAAAGTATTGAAGGATGACGTACTTCAGGTACATCGGATGGCTGTTAGAAATAAAATATAGTACCGTATTTTACAGATTGTAAGACGTTACGGATAAGACTCACTTTAAATTTTAAGCAATTTTTTAACCAAAATTTTTACCATTTTTATTATTATATTGCAATGGCAGACTAAAAAATTCATAGATTATAAAACCGAATAGACCTTTAAAAGCTCTGAAAATGTCGTCTGAACGATCTTCTTTTTCTTCATCCACTCTGCAGTCGTCGTTGTACTTCTCATACACACATTAAAAAAGTGTTGCATCAAAAAATGGTTCAAATGGCTCTGAGCACTATGGGACTTGACAGTTATGGTCATCAGTCCCCTAGAACTTAGAACTACTTAAACCTAACTAACCTAAGGACATCACACAACACCCAGCCACCACGAGGCAGAGAAAATTCCTGACCCCGCCGGGAATCGAACCCGAGAACCCGGGCGTGGGAAGCGAGAACGCTACCGCACGATCACGAGATGCGGGCAGTGTTGCATCACCCCGGTTCCCAGAACTCCTGAAGATAGGAGTTGACTGCGGATATTGTATCACAGACATTTCCCTTTGACTGTTCAGAGATGACACTAAACCCGCCAAAAGGTGTAAAAACCTTGTATGAACAACAAAGCCTATTAGACGGAGGGGCGGGACTGCTACGGTCGCAGGTTCGAATCCTGTCTCGGGCATGGGTGTGTGTGTTGTCCTTAGGTTGGTTAGGTTTAAGTAGTTCTAAGTTCTAGGGGACTTATGACCTAAGATGTTGAGTCCCATAGTGCTCAGAGCCATTTGAACCATTTTTTTAGACGGAGGGGGTCCGACAACAGATCAGTTCCCGTCATTCCACCAGGAAGGAGGTACACAGCTCGTTTAGTCTGTAGTTCAACTATGCATAGACAGTCAATAACGCAGTTCGATCGCATCCACATTGTTACTTTGTGCCAGGAAGGACTCTCAACAAGGGAAGTGTCCAGCTGTCTCGGATTGAAGCAGAGCGATGTTGTTCGGACATGAAGGAGATACAGAGAGACAGGAACTGTCGATTACATACCTCGTTCAGGCCTCCCAAGGGCTACTAATGCAGTGGATGACCACTACCTACGGATTATGGCTCGGAGGAACCCTCACAGCAACGCCACCATGTTGAATAATGCTTTTCGTGCAGCCACAGGACATGGTGTTACGACTCAAACTTTGCGCAATATATATAAACAACATGATTATCGCTATTGGGTAATTAAAAGGTTCCAATACTGAGCTACAGAGGTATACAGTAGCACGCAGACACTACGGCCAGCAGGCGAATATTGGAAGTGCCGGCTCGACCGGCTAGATTATCATGACCAACAGCCAGGGGTAAACATTCTTACAGAAATTTTCACTGGTCAGAATAACATTCCGTAAGAACGCTGCTGAACCCCGGCCCTAGATACAGAGCAAGCGGCTATCAGCCGACAATCCATCAAGCGTTTATTGACGTTTGTAGAAAGTACACTCAAGTGTGGCCAGAGGCCATCACACCGGCAGGAAGGAGGTTCCAAGTAACATGTAAGGTACTTCTCGACTACTAAACAAACTGAATTCACCGTAAAACAGAGCCTTCGCGTGCAGCCTCGGGTAAGATTATGTATCTACATCTACATCTACATCCATACTCCGCAAGCCACCTGACGGTGTGTGGCGGAGGGTACCCTGAGTACCTCTATCGGTTCTCCCTTCCATTCCAGTCTCGTCTTGTTCGTGGAAAGAAGGATTGTCGGTATGCTTCTGTGTGGGCTCTAATCTCTCTGATTTTATCCTCATGGTCTCTTCGCGAGATATACGTAGGAGGGAGCAATATACTGCTGGACTCTTCGGTGAAGGTATGTTCTCGAAACTTTAACAAAAGCCCGTACGAGCTACTGATCGTCTCTCCTGCAGAGTCTTCCACTGGAGTTTGTCTATCATCTCCGTAACGCTTTCACGATTACTAAATGATCCTGTAACGAAGCGCGCTGCTCTCCGTTGGATCTTCTCTATCTCTTCTATCAACCCTATCTGGTACGGATCCCACACCGCTGAGCAGTATTCAAGCAGTGGGCGAACAAGCATACTGTAACCTACTTCCTTTGTTTTCGGATTCTATTTCCTTAGGATTCTTCCAATGAATCTCAGTCTGGCATCTGTTTTACCGACGATCAACTTTATGTGATCATTCCATTTTAAACCACTCCTAACGCGTACTCCCAGATAATTTATGGAATTAACTGCTTCCCGTTGCTGACCTGCTATTTTGTAGCTAAATGATAAGGGATCTATCTTTCTATGTATTCGCAGCACATTACACTTGTCTACATTGAAATTCAATTGCCATTCCCTGCACCATGCGTCAATTCGAAGCAGATCCTCCTGCATTTCAGTACAATTTTCCATTGTTACAACCTCTCGATACACCACAGCATCATCTGCAAAAAGCCTCAGTGAACTTCCGATGTCATCCACCAGGTCATTTATGTATATTGTGAACAGCAACGGTCCCATGACACTCCCCTGTGGCACACCTGAAATCACTTTTACTTCGGAAGACTTCTCTCCATTGAGAATGACATGCTGCGTTCTGTTATCTAGGAACTCCTCAATCCAATCACACAATTGGTCTGATAGTCCATATGCTCTTACTTTGTTCATTAAACGACTGTGGGGAACTGTATCGAACGCCTTGCGGAATTCAAGAAACACGGCAGCTACCTGTAAACCCGTGTCTATGGCCCTCTGAGTCTCGTGGACGAATAGCGCGAGCTGGGTTTCACACGACCGTCTTTTTCGAAACCCATGCTGATTCCTACAGAGTAGATTTCTAGTCTCCAGGAAAGTCATTATACTCGAACATAATACGTGTTCCAAAATTCTACAACTGATCGACGTTAGAAATATAGGTCTATAGTTCTGCACATCTGTTCGACGTCCCTTCTTGAAAACGGGGATGACCTGTGCCCTTTTCCAATCCTTTGGAACGCTACGCTCTTCTAGAGACCTACGGTACACCGCTGCAAGAAGGGGGACAAGTTCCTTCGCGTACTCTGTCCAAAATAGAACTGGTATCCCATCAGGTCCAGCGGCCTTTCCTCTTTTGAGCGATTTTAATTGTTTCTCTATCCCTTTGTCGTCTATTTCGATATCTACCATTTTGTCATCTGTGCGACAATCTAGAGAAGGAACTACAGTGCAGTCTTCCTCTGTGAAACAGCTTTGGAAAAAGACATTTGGTATTTTTGCTTTAGTCTGTCATCCTCTGTTTCAGTACCATTTTGGTCACAGAGTGTCTGGACATTTTCTTTTGATCCACCTACCGCTTTGACATAATACCAGAATTTCTTAGGATTTTCTGCCAAGTCAGTACATAGAACTTTACTTTCGAATTCATTGAACGCCTCTCGCATAGCCCTCCTCACACTACATTTCGCTTCGCGTAATTTTTGTTTGTCTGCAAGGCTTTGGCTATGTTTACGTTTGCTGTGAAGTTCCCTTTGCTTCCGCAGCAGTTTTCTAACTCGGTTGTTGTACCACGGTGGCTCTTTTCCATCTCTTACGATCTTGCTTGGCACATACTCATCTAACGCATATTGTACGATGGTTCTGAACTTTGTCCACTGATCCTCAACACTATCTGTACTTGAGACAAAACTTTTGTGTTGAGCCGTCAGGTACTCTGTAATCTGCTTTTTGTCACTTTTGCTAAACAGAAAAATCTTCCTACCTTTTTGAATATTTCTATTTACGGCTGAAATCATCGATGCCGTAACAGCTTTATGATCGCTGATTCCCCGTTCTGCGTTAACTGTTTCAAATAGTTCGGGTCTGTTTGTCACCAGAAGGTCTAATATGTTATCGCCACGAGTCGGTTCTCTGTTTAACTGCTCAAGGTAGTTTTCAGATAAAGCACTAAAAAATTTCACTGGATTCTTTGTCCCTGCCACCCGTTATGAACGTTTGAATCTCCCAGTCTATATCCGGCAAATTAAAATCTCCACCCAGAACTATAACATGGTGAGGAAATCTACTCGAAACAATTTCCAAATTATCCTTCAGGTGCTCAGCCACAACAGCTGCTGAGCCAGGGGGCCTATAAAGACATCCAATTACCATGTCTGAGCCTGCTTTAACCGTGACCTTCAGTGTCTCATTTGTTACAGTCCATTGTAACACTGTCTTGTGAAATTTGTAGCACCTGTATCTGGAAAGCTTTTAATTTGTTAATACATTTATATGTTGAGCCTTGCTGGTCTCTGTTAAGATTTTGAAGTTAAATTTACTTCTCAACGGATTTAAGGCCATAGGACAACTGCTGGGCTTTCGAGTTAATCAATTTATACTACTGGCCATTAAAATTGCTCCACCAAGATGAAATGTAGGTGATACACGGATATTCATTGGACAAATATATTATACTAGAACTGACATGTGATTACATTTTCACGCAATTTGGGTGCATAGATCCTGAGAAATCAGTACCCAGAACAACCACCTCTGGTCGTAATAACGGCCTTGATACGCCTGGGCATTGTGTCAAACAGAGCTTGGATGGCCAGTACAGAAAAAGCTGCCCATACAGCTTCAACACGATACCACAGTTCATCAAGAGTATTGACTGGCGTATTGTGACGAGCCAGTTGCTCGGCCACCATTAACCAGATGTTTTCAATTGGTGACAGATCTGGAAATGTGCTGGCCCGAGCAGCAGTCGAACATTTCCTGTATCCAGAGAGGCCCGTACAGGACCTGCACCATGCGATCATGCCTTATCCTGCTGAAATGCAGGGTTTTGCAGGGATCGAATGAAGGGTAGAGCCACGAGTCGTAACACATCATAAATTTAACTTCCACTGTTCAAATTGCCGTCAATGGGAAAAAGAGGTGACCGAGACGTGTTACCAATGGCACCTCATACCATCACGCCGGGTGATACGCCAGTATGGCGATGACGAATACACGCTTCCAATGTGCGTTCACCGCGATGTCGCCAAACACGGATCCGACCATCATGATGCTCCAAACAGAACCGGGATTCATCCGAAAAAATGTTTTTTTTTTCCATTCGTGCACCCAGGTTCGTCGTTAAGTACACCATCGCAGGCGCTCCTGTCTGTGATGCAGCGTCAAGAGTAACCGCAACCATGGTCTCCGAGCTGATAGTCCATGTTGCTGCAGACGTCGTCGAACTGTTCGGGCATATTGTTGTTGTCTTGCAAATGTCCCCATCTTTTGACTCAGGGGTCGAAACGTGGCTGCACGATCCGTTACAGCCACGCGGATAAGATGCCTGTCATCTCGACTGCTAGTGATAGGAGGCCGTTGGGATCCAGCACGGCGTTCCGTATTACTCTCCTGAACCCACTGATTCCATATTCTGCTAATAGTCATTGGATCTCGACCAACGCGAGCAGCAATGTCGCGATACGATTAACCGCAATCGCGAAAGGCTACAATCCGACCTTTATCAAAGTCGGAAACGTGATGGTATGCATTTCTCCTCCTTACACGAGGCATCACAACCAGGCAATGCCGGTCAGCTCCTGTTTCTGTATGAGAAATCGGTTGGAAACTTTCCACATGTCAGCACGTTGTAGGTGTCCCCACCGGCGCCAACGTTGTGTGAATGGTCTGAAAAGCTAATCATTTGCATATCACAGCATCGTCTTCCTGTCGGTTAAATTTCGCGTCTGTAGCGCGTCACCTTCGTGGTGTAGCAATTTCAAAGGCCAGTAGTGTATTTAGCAAGACTTTTAGTCGTGGTTCAACTAAGTATAATCAGGACTCCAGTGAAGTTTTTCTCTGTTGTTACATTAAATTCTAAAATAAACCTTAATTTTATTACTTGGGCTATACCTCTGGAATCTTTTCCTACTCCGACCGAGTTCCAATTCAGATCAAAACATTCCAGTTTTTAGCTGTAAAGTACCTTTCCAGCCGTCAGCTGGACCAGCCCAACGCGGCCAATAAAATTCTGAAGCCTTCACATACTTGCAGAGGTTACTGGTTCAGTGCTGCTTAACCTTAGTACAGTGACGTTACAAGGTTTTGTGGCGTGGGGAGCCATAATGTTGCGTGGGCGTATTGACACTATGTTCCCTCCTCATCTGTGACTTTTCAGGGGTGCGTTCGTTCTGAATTCATCTTTATGGATGTCAATGCGCGACCGCATCGAACAGTGCAGGTAGAGGTGTGCTCTTGGAACGTGCAGGTAGAGGTGCTCTTGGAACGAGAGAATACTCGACGAATCGACTGTTCTGCACATTACCCCGTCTTAAATTCCATCGAATACGTCAGGGATGCGATGGGTAGACGTATTGCAGAACATCCAGATGCACCAACGACCATACAGGAGACGTTAACCACGTTGGTTGAGGAATGGAAAGCTCTATCACAAGAACTACTTACCCACCTAGTAGTCAGATTTTGTGGCCAAGTACTGCCTTCCATGATGTCCAGGGGACCATCGTGAATTGCGGTGACTTCAGTGCAATTGTTATCTGTGAATACATGTACCATTTCGGTTTGTCTCAGGACATAGTTCATTCATTTACCTTCTGTACCATACCGTATCAGTTTTTTCAATGCATGGTCGGAGTTTTATTGAGCTATGTAACTGGACAGTGACACATCAAGCGAAAGTTACTTTCTCCTTACTCTAATAACAAATGCGTATAAAAACGCCTAAAGCAGAAACGCTTTTTGGAAGGAGATCCTGTTTTAGGTAGGAAGTTTTTGGTTTAGCTCAAACCAGCGGCCACTTGCGTGGCCATCTCTCTTGCTGTTAGCCGTGTTACAGTATATTAAGCGAGATTTGAACGAGAAACGGGACCTGGCACCCATGATTAATTCCTTTTGCAAATGATTTTTATTGCTCTGAAATTACTGTTCAGCTAATGGTACCATTTGTATGTGCACTGTTCAGATTTTACGTGCAAAAACAGTCTCCCTATTTCGGATTTTACGTGCAAAAACAGTCACCCGTAAATAATTCCGAACTGGAGCGAGACTGATACTTCAAATTTGGTATAGGGCCTTGATCTAAGATTTTTAACCGTTTGAAAGGATCTTGCTTCATTTGGACTTCACGTAAAAAAATATGTTCTTCTGAAGCCTGCCACATCTATACTTTAGATTTGTGCGAATGTGTCCAAACTTTGCACGACAGTACATAAACATATAAAGTCATTTTTTGTCAAATAATCTTTACCTAGTGTCGAAATACGAGGTTCTAAATTCCATCTAAATCTAGCACGCAAAATTCGTTCTTACGTAAATTCAATCCGCAGAAACGGTTTAAAGCTGATCAAATTAATAAAAAATCCAGTATAACAATAAAATTGAACACTCACTTTTAAAAATCTAGCTTCATTCTGAAATTACCTGAAAAAACGTTTTGAGCGGTTTTTTTCTTCTCACGCCCACCATTTCTAAGTTTCAGATTTGTGAGAACGGGTTCAGATTTTGTTATAAGGTAAGCATATATATTCAATTAATGGTCGAGCTGTTGTTTTGTGAAAGCCGTATCCGTCGCCACGGTATAAGCACACGGTTCGAAAGCAAATTAAAAATAAGATCTGTACCGGATCAGTCGTCGCCCGAATCAACAAAACTCTATATCGGTTGAGAAGCTATGGAGAGCTAACGTCAAAAATATGGTAAGGTAGAAATTGAGAACCAGAATAAAATATGCTTCTACTATAACACAAAAAGGTGAATATGTCATGGGCAAAATTAGGCATGTAAAAGGAGGGACCTAGCGTTTCGACTGGTAGCTTCAAAGACTTTTAAATCAAAACACCTCGACTTCTGCGCGCTCTTTCACGAGTTAGCCCTACTTCCACAGTGCCGTGAATTCTCTTAGCTGCAAGCTGTTGGCATACTTGCACCTTGCCGACTGAAGTCGTTGATCCTGTGCCAAAATCCAGAAGGTTCGAGAGGCCTTAGTAAACAAATATGACTGAAGAGCAAACATGTAATAGCTAAAACAGTTTTATGGGGATACAAAATTTTTGGGAATGGATTAAAAGCATGAATATGTCAGAATGTTTTGATTTAAATATCTTTGAAACTGACAGATAAGTATAAAAGTTAGTTATCTTCGTTTACATCCCTTACTTTGGCTAGGACCAACTCGCTTTCTTTCGTGCCATGATAGGAGCATTTTTCATTGTGACTACATTATGAACGGTGAATGTGGGCGGGGGAGCAGCTGACGTATGAGGCAGATGTTTCCCTGCAGCAACAATAGCATAGCATCTTTTACCCTCCAAAGCGAAATCTCGTGCTACGCTGCACCCAACTCCGCTATTTTTTTATTTATTTGCATTTTGGTTCTGAACTCTAAACATAATAAAAATTAGTGTAATGTTGTGTGCCCGCATCTCGTGGTCGTGCGGTAGCGTTCTCGCTTCCCACGCCCGGGTTCCCGGGTTCGATTCCCGGCGGGGTCAGGGATTTTCTCTGCCTCGCAATGGCTGGGTGTTGTGTGCTGTCCTTAGGTTAGTTAGGTTTAAGTAGTTCTAAGTTCTAGGGGACTTATGACCACAGCAGTTGAGTCCCATAGTGCTCAGAGCCATTTGAACCATTTTTTTTAGTGTTGTGAAGAAATCCGCAGTGAATGAATGTATGGGTAGTGTCTTTACGTATAACGCTCGCAATTAGTACCCTTAATGAGGCCCTCCACAATGAAAACATCTGGACTTGCTACGATACTAATTATTTCCGTGTTTAGGCATCAAATTATTTACACAACGTGATGCGGGTCCGCTGGAATCGTTTCATGAACGTTAGGCACATTTGGCTAGCTAGTACACTGGCACTGTTTATTTCACTTGATATTTTACTCTGTCGTAGCTACATGCAGCCTCCGGAAAAGGGGGAGCTGTTTTGGTTATTTATTCACCTCTGTACAGCCCTTTTAATTCCCATTGTGCCCTAAATGTGTGTTCGTGAGTGAATGCAAGGAAGAGATTATTTCAAAGATGCCTCCAATGTGTCCAGAGATCACAGAGCAGTGGGGTAGCATTACCAACACAACCTTGTAGACGGAAAGAGCAGGGAACAGAAAGTTTCGGTCAGTGGCAGGAGCGGAAGCTAGACTAGAACTTCATGGGAAAGCGGTTGGCAGTCCACCGCTTTCTAACGGGAACATTCCCCAGAACTGAACACAG
This sequence comes from Schistocerca nitens, assembly GCF_023898315.1. Lineage (NCBI taxonomy): Eukaryota > Metazoa > Arthropoda > Insecta > Orthoptera > Acrididae > Schistocerca > Schistocerca nitens. The sequence continues at coordinate 584,229,430 of NC_064618.1, forward strand.
AGGTGACCGTTCGAATGAGAGCATCATCCGGCACTTTTTTGCTGGTGCTCTGTAAGTACAGGTAACTTGCATAAGCAGTCCCTTGGTAACATGGGTGAAGGTACTAGAATTTTACAGTTTACCTCGAGACTGTGTTTAATTTAAATTATTTCAGTTGCGTTGGATAACCAAGTGACTTGTGGTCCCTATATTCTTCTCATTTTCGCGTAATGTCAAGTGCTTACATGTAACTTTGAGTATTATGTTTTGTTCTGATAGAGGAGCCACTACGTCTGTGCTCTTTCCCAAAACGTTAAAGTGTCATGAACAATCCTCTTGGTGATTTGGTGTTATTCTCTCTGTGGTGACACGTCAGTTGCGAACTTTCCTTTATCTCACCGGAGTTATTTTAGACTGTTAACCTCACAAATATTCTAAATTTGGCTGCGACTGTTAAACGATGCATTTCGTATTGAAGAACATAGTGAATATCTGTATACGTTAAGGATTTCTGTCCTTTTTCCAGTTGACACGTTTCTGATGACACCATAGCTTTCGTCTTTTATCTCACTACGTGCTCTGGACCTTGTTGCTAAGCTTATATGGTCTAAATCACGTTGTAGTATATTATCTTGTGTGGGAAGTTTCTTTTAATTTCTGACTTTTATACATTTATTCGATTTTAAGTGTCAGTCGTGGACACATGTCCCCAGGCTCAACACATACCCCTGATATTCCCGATTACTCTCTGATTACCTCAGTCATGGTAAATTGTAGACGTCAATATTGTTGGATTAGTGTATGCATCTGTATGCAAATGAACTGGTTGTTCTCTTCGCTCCTTTCATATTGCCCTTCATTTCCTGAAGCCGGGCTGTATTTACGGTTCTTGTATTTTTCTGAATATCTTTGCCTGAGTGCCTGTTAAGGGACTGTTTTCTGAAAAGTTTTCATAAAATTCATTTTTTATTCAACATGATCTCCTCCTTGATTTCGTAATTTTGTAATGAGTAGAGATTTCTCTTTCATATGGTATGTCGACATGAATTCCCTTACCTGAATAATATCGGATAGAGAGTAATAAATTTTGTTTCTAGTCAAATGCAACCCAAATTTCATAATCTTATTTTGTAGTCAGGCTCATATCAACACTCCAAAGTATCGATATTCATGGCGGTCATGTGTATTCCTTGAATAGAGAATCACCATTAGGAAACAGTTCAATTAACTTAAAACTAATGTACTGTCCGTGGCGTCATCTACATTATCCCTTAAATGAGATTTGTCCTAGCTATCCGTTTCGCATAATATTATTCTTTGATCATTTTGTATGTTCATTAGCATAAACTAAATTAAGGACCACGAACCTGGCGTAGACGAGAAAACGTAAATGCGATCTCAGTAATCATGGAGAACCGAGGCAAGGTAAATAACCCCTAAAAAACTAAAAGACAGATTTGATTATTAACTTAATTGTTTGTAGATTCACCAAAGCAAATTTCCACCTTAACATGATTTTATATATATATGTATTCTCGATGTAGTAGTTTATCTTATGACTTAGGATATAGACGACACACATTCTTATCCTCGCTTTCAATAAAGAGGAAAAACGGACCAATATGTGACTGAGTGAACATATTTATTTGATGTACATTTTGAACTCTGATTTTGAGCTGTGCCACTCACAGGTTTGCAAGTGCAGCTGCAGCTTTGTCGTGATGCCTGCCGGTATCATTAGAACAGTATCATCACACAGCGTCTTAAAAGGGCCTACTCCTTTGCTGCTTGTTGTCACTGGCGTTCATCTATAGCCACTGAGGGGTTGTCATTTCAAAGACCTGATCTTGCACCCTGTCACAGTATTTCAAGCGTCTACTATCATAAAGCTTAGTTCTGTTGTTGGTACTTTACTATTGTGATGGTTCAGTTCACTACCATTCGTATTACCAGTATCGTCACATGATGGTGGCTGGTCATTGAGCCTGCAAAGCGAAACTTACAAGAAACATCACCAACTCGGTGTCACATTTTAAGGAGAAAAAAAAGCACGCTTGGAAGATAGCTGTTCCAGCAATCGCTGCCGCGTGAAAATTTGGGCCATAATTCTGACAGGAAACAGTTACTGTCTACTGAAAGTTCAACTCTTAAACTTTGACGTGCACCGGTAGTTTGCTACTCGCTCCGCCCAACGGCGACCGTCTATACCCGAGCGTGAAGTTCTGTAGAACGCAGCGGGTAAGAGATTCGTGAAATTCTGGTTTGACACTGGTAACGCAACTGTGGCAAAGCGCGTGGTTTCTAAACTTTAGTTGGTGCCAGAGATATCTTTTCTTTGAACATTTTTGTGTTGCGATTTGCAAATGCAGTTTAAATGAAAGAAACAAATTAGTATGTCTTTAAAGGGCTAGCATAGTACCATTTAATTATTAACATCGCTTTTGTGCATTATTTTCTTTGAATTTTAAAGTTAGGACTGTTAAAGCGAAGATATGCTCTTTTCTTCAACGTGAATAGCATGATTAAACTGTAAATTGAAAATCATTATATTCATTTCATAATAATTAAATTACTTACTAATTTTGATTTTTAGGCATATATATATCTGCAATATATCGATACGAAAATATTGCTAAATTTATGAGCTAATATATATGGGCTAAAACACACTGAAGTTCGAAATGAACTGGTATAGACATGCATATTCAAATGAGATGACATGTAAACAGGCAAAATACGGCGCTGAGGTCAGCAACACCTATATCAGACAACAAGCGTCTGTCGCAGTTGTTAGATAGGTTATTGCTACTACAACGGCAGGTTATCGAAGATTTAAGTGAGTTTGAACGTGGTTTTATAGGCGCTGCATGAGCGATGGGAGACAGCATCTCCGAAGTAGCGATTTTCCCGTACAACCATTTCACGAGTGTACCGTGAATATCAGGAATCCGGTAAAATATCAAATCTCCGACATAGTTGTGGCCGGAAAAAGATCCCGCAAGAACAGGAGTAACAATGACTCAAGGGAATCGTTCATCGTGACAGAAGTGCAGCCGTTCCACAAATTGCTCCAGCTTTCATTGCTGGGCCTCAACAAGTATCAGCGGGAGAACCATTCAACGAATCATCATCAATATGGACTTCCCGAGCGAAAGCCCACTCGTGTACCCTTAATGACTTGACGACATAAAACTTTACGCCTCGCCTCGGCACATCAACACCGACGTTGGACTGTTGATGACTGGAAACATGTTTCCTTGTCGGACGAGTCTCGTTTCAAATTCTATCGAGCGGATGGACGTGTACGGATATGGAGAAAAATTCATGAATCCATGGACCCTGCATGTCAGCAGAGGACTGTTTAAGCTGGTGGAGACTCTGTACTGGTGTGGGGCGTGTGCAGCTGGAGTGATATGGGACCTCTGATCCGTCTAGATACGATTCTACAGGTGACACATACGTAAGCAACCTGTCTGACCACTTCCATCCATTCATGTCCATTGTGCATTCTGACGGACTTGGGCAATTGCAGCAGGACAAAGCGACGCCCTAGACGTCAATAATTTATAGAGTGGCTCCAGGAATGATCTTCGAAGTTAAGACACTTTCGCTGGCCACCAGACTCCCCAGACATGAACATTATAGAGCATATTTAGGATGCCTTGCAAGATGCTGTTCACAAGAGATCTGCACCCCCTCGTACTCTTACGGATTTATGGACAGCACTGCAGGATTCATGGGGACAATTTCCTCCAGCACTACTTCTGTCACTAATCGAGTCCGTACCTCATCGTGTTGCGGCAATTTTTCGCATAGTAGAACATGACTTCAAAACAGGTAGATCTGACGCGTCCATCTCCGCCCTCCTCTTCCCTAGCCTGCAACACACCGCGAATAGGAGTGCTCTGGTTGTCACTCCGCTGTACAACACTTCGCTCTCGGGTATTAAGCGGCTGCAGTGGGGCGTAGCGAGTGACAAGATTAATTAGGGCTGATATCTTGCAAATGTGACTCTTTTTTCCTCAAAGTACGAGGTCAAGCTGGTGAGGTTTTATCGTTACATTATATTGCCTTCTCCACACATAAAGCAAATGGGAAAACTGAACTACTGATACCAGCAGAATGCTGCTATTCCACGTATGTACTGCCTACAGGCGCAATCTGAACTCAAAATTATACTTGTTACGAGTTAAAAATTGAGAAGCACAGCAGAAAAGGCGTTTTCCGGAATTTATACATATCAACCGAAGTGCGATAAGCCACTTTAGAAAGATTTGTTCCCGGACAGGGTCTTTTGGTAACAAAAAAATTACAGTTAGTTCAAAAGCCTTCAGGCTAATCACGTGATAAGTGAGGTTTTTCCGAGATGTTGAAAATTTCATTCCTTTAAAAAAAACAACGAAAACTAAAAATAAAATAACATAACTCTGCCTCTAACTAAACTGGGATCAGAATTTCAGAATGCTTAGAGACGGTGTAGAGAGCTATATGATGTGTGAATTTCCGGCCTTTAAATGTTTTTTGCAGCAGATAGAATTCTTACCGCCGCGGAGAGCGTAGCGCTGCAGACAATAGGGGAGACCGTGGCACGTTATTAGTAATTTTTTTTGTTTGATTTATCATGTTTAAAATTGTTTGGACTTGTAACACGGTTGTTAAGGTATAAATTCTTATGTAAACTTCTCACTCAATATTTCATTCACTAGTGCAAAATAATTTTATGTAAGCCATGGGTATGACAGATATTCGCACCTACGGGAGCTAGTTTGCGCAGATCATAGAATACAATAACGAGTAAACAAATCACATTCATAAAATTTTCAAACCATGTTTCACTGGCAGTAAACAAAAGCCGGCCGCTGGTGGCCGAACGGTTCTAGGCGTTTCAGTCTGGAACCGCAAAACTACTAAGGTTGCAGGTTCGAATCCTGCCTCGGGCATGGATGTGTGTGATGTCATTAGGTTAGTTAGGTTTAAGTTCTTCTAAGTTCTAGGGGACTGATGACATGAGATGTTAAGTCCCATAGTGCTCAGAGCCATTTGAACCAGTAAACAAAATAATAGGCTTATTTACACCAATTAAGAGGCTAAAATACCGCCGGAAAAAACTGTACTCCCGGAAAGACGAGGTCGATTTTGATCTAATGACGGTATATGCCACCGCGGGGATAGTTTGATCTACTATTAATTGTTCCGACGTCGTCCACCCACAGACAGCGTAGTGGCACAGCTTTTACAGGGTGGCACAGCTTCGGCAGGGAATGCCTACGGCCTGAAGGCTCAGTGTGGTCAAACGTTGAAGCAAGCAGGCATCAATGCCACGGAGACACACTGGTGCTTCCTGCAGCCCAGTGAGCAAGATTGAAAGGGTTCAAATTGTGGCCTCCCGAGTGGCAGTATGGTCCTCTTGGAGGATCGCCACACAAGCTGTACGTGCTGCATCAGTTGTGCAGCGGTGCTGGTATCAGTTGTCCACGCAGCACAGGCGCCCCCAGCATCGTCGTATTGTAAGGGCGGCAGTGACAGATCGTACAAGAGGGCTTGTGAGCCCAGACATGTCAACACTGTCGCGAACTGGTTTTTAGCAGTGGGAATGTGGGCACCCACATTCCTAGCCCATCTTCCAGTTGTGGCACAGCATCGACGTGCACGGTACGACTGGTGCCGTCAAGGGATCACATGGAACGGCACGCCGTGGTCTTCAGCGATGACAGCAGATTCTACCTGCACGCGAGTTATGGTCGTTTGCGCGTACTATGCAGACCTGGAGAACGCTGTCTTGCATAGTGCATTCGTCCAAGCAACATTGGCCCCACCCCAGGCCTTATGATCGGGGGTGCTACAACTACAATTCTCATTCACCTTCATTGTTTCTGGAGGGGACGCTAACCAGCGCTCGGTACGTGCAGAATGTTGTCAGACCTGCTCTTTTGCTGTTCTCGCAATATAAAGATGATCTGTTGTTCCAAGAGGATAATGATAGCCCACACAATGCACGTGAAAGTCAAAATGCTCTGTAAGACATGCAGCAACTTCCGTGACCAACACAATCTTCGGAATTGTGTCCAATCGACAAGTGTGAGATATGACGGGACGAGAAGTGACTCCTGCGACACGTCAACCAACATCTCTTATAGAACTATGTGAACAGATCGAGCACGCGTGGCATAACACATCCCACCTGTACAATCAACCGGATGCGAGTCAGAGCCTGCATTCCCACCACACACTAATAAGAGTGTATCAGCATCAGTCGATGCCTGGTACCTCAGTACCGCTTGTTTTCAAATGTGTGTGAAATCTTATGGGACTTAACTGCTAAGGTCATCAGTCCCTAAGCTTACACACTACTTAAGTTATCCTGAGGACAAACACACACATCCATGCCCGAGGGAGGACTCGAACCTCCGCCGGGAGGTACCGCTTGTGCTGTTGAACTGTAAATGTAATCACTTCATGTACTCCACATGCGCTGTTGCATCAATAAATCTTGAGTGAACTGCAAATATTTCAAAGGGTGCACTAACTGTTTTCTGGCAATGTAAAAAACTTTTACTGGCAGTAAACAATTATTTTGGCCTACCTCCACTTGCTAGTCTAATATGGCTTACATAGAAGTGAATGTTAATTAAAGGGCTATTCATTATGCTTCACTTTCTGCACACCACAGTAGTAACTTACAGGATTTCAAATTATACTAATATCCCTTGTTGTGTGTGATTGTGTATTGAACCGGGGATCTAGAAACGACGGAGAGGCTTCGTCCCGCCGTAGCCGTCAGTGGTTCACAACCCCACAACAGGCCACAGCAGTCCACCCACCCGACCGCCGCCGCCCCCCATCGAACTCACGGTTATCGTGCGGTTCGGCCCCCAGTGTACCCGAGCCCCCCTCCTCTCTCCCCTCCGCCCCCCCCCCCTCCCGACACGGGAACGTCTCAGCCCTCAGCCTCATACCAGACGAGTTCAACCCTAAATGTGGTGGAATAATTATGGTGTATGCGTACGTGCACAGCAATCCCCGACACAGTGTAACTGAAGCGGAATAAGGGGAACCAGCTCGCATTCACCGAGGCAGATGGAAAACTGCCTTAAAAACCACGCACAGGCTGGCCGGCTGACCGGACCGCGACACTAATTCGCCGGGCGGATTCGTGCCGGGATCCGTGACGCCTTCCAGCCCTGGAAGCAGCGCGTTAGACCGCGCGGCTATTGTGTAGAATAATCTTCTGTTAACGGACGTATATTTATCGATTCTCCCTTGGGGCTTCGATATTTCAGTAATAAAATTTTCTCATCTTGCTCATAAAAGTCAATAAGTTCCTCACACTACGACGTTCACTCAACTGTTGCCGTGAAGTTTACGACAGCCCTCAATAGATGCATTAATCTTCCCTTGTCGGTGGCACTCTAGCAAGAACGGTTCCCCAGCGAAGTGCTCTGGGAAAACGTGCCTCTCTCGTAAACGTGCCGCGGTGAAAGTCGTGACTTTGGACTTCAACCCTTGCAGTACCAACGCATTTTCCATAATGGGTACTACCAAGGGAGGGTACTTTGTCCCAACCACAAAAAATAAAGAAAACTATTTCGTTAGGTGTTCTTAACTTTTACTAACAAAAGTCTCTTTTACGTAGGAATTTAAGTAGGAACTGATGTTTGAGAATGGTCCTGAACGTGAAAATATCTTTTAGCACAATCTTAGCCACACCAATGGTTGGTTGGTTGGTTTGGGGAAGGAGACCAGACAGCGAGGTCATCGGTCTCATCGGATTAGGGAAGAACGGGGAAGGAAGTCGGCCGTGCCCTTTGAAAGGAACCATCCCGGCATTTGCCTGGATCGATTTAGGGAAATCACGGAAAACCTAAATCAGGATGGCCGGACGCGGGATTGAACCGTCGTCCTCCCGAATGCGAGTCCAGTGTCTAACCACTGCGCCACCTCGCTCGGTCCACACCAATGCATTTTCTATAATGTGTACACAGAGAGGAAGGGTGCTTTATGGCGACCATAAAGACGTTGGAAACAATACTAACTTCGTTAACTGACATTGGGTTTTATTCACAACGTACTTTTTAAACATGTGCAGATGTGTGAGAAGGATCCTGAAGTTGAAAATATGAATATGACGTTAGTTGCGAAAAGTCACATTCAGTACTAGTACTTCAATTTCTGGTTTACGTTTGGTTGAAAATAGTTGCGAAAAGTCACATTCAGTACTAATACTTCCATTTCTGGGTTACGTTTGGCTGAAAAATTCAAAATCTTTATGGAATATGGAATAAGAAATGATTAAAAACAGGCAATATTTTTTCAAAATTTTAGAAAAGAAAATATTAGATTAGCATATTTTCAAACGACGGTATAAAGTAGCCCCCCTCCCCTCGCGCTTTGTATTGCGAGAGTTAGACGCCAGAAGACAACAAATTTAAATCAGATTGTAAGGCTGTGTGAACGATGACACAACGGGTACGGTTGTGAGAGACCTTGTGGGAAACACGTGGACGCGGCAAGGATCCGACAAAAGCCCTTCGGCCACGAAGCAGCTGCTCGAGTGAGTAGCAAGTGCAAGGGGTGTCTTCCCGCGCAATTGGCGGATGAGAGGTCCGTGGGAGGGAAATGAGCCCTGGGCCTGCCGTGTCAGCCCGCCCTCTCCCGTCGCAGACGCCACGTCAGCAGCTCCTGTCTCCAGGGCCCGCACGCGCACCGCCGGTCGATAATTTTTGGACCGGTCCACTCTTGCAGCTCCCCTACGAAGCGCTTCAGACGCGGCCCTCACCCACGTCAGCTGCACTCGACCGACAGCACACGGCTGAGGACAAGTGGCCCTTCACACTTCTCCACTAATGGTTTTTCCTTCGTGCGGGACCACAGTCATGTATAACTTTTTGAAAGAAATTGCCACCATTTGATCGTTATTTACTATTCACATGTTTCGCACTCAGGTTATCGTCGAAATACCATGTGGTTCAGGCAAGTCGGACATTTATGGCAATGATACTTTAGAAAGACTATAATTCCTAATCATGGTTGTGTGGTATGCCGTCAATTGACAGAAATTTCTTAAGAAGAAAGAGTACTATGTTGTTTCCTATTGTTGCATATTCTTCCCTTTCTTTTGCATCCACCTGAGTTATCGCTTAGTTTGAAACGCGCAAATTACGACTGATTCCCCAGTTTGTCGATTGCAGCGTGCACTGCGAAAAATCTGCCTGTGTAACAGTCTCCAGCCAATAGTGTCTGCCCTGACCATAAACCGGTAATCAATAACCTTTCGCAATACAGACATAATTAATCTTCGTCCCTCACTTAATCACTGTGATTTATGATCGAATTACTAACATAAATTGAGGAAGAATGGGTAAGTTACAAAGCAACGTCAAGACGATTTGTAGATAGATTCAAGAAACATGCATATTCAATAAAGCCCTACTTACAGACACAGGCACCTCACTTAATCATTTAATATGACAGCATTGATATGAGTAACTGAGTGTGCTTAAACTGTTCAGCTTTCACAGGCAGTTGGACCAGTATTGACTCACGATCGCACATAATAATTACAAAATATACACGACAAAATGACAGCAAGCAAGAGAGAGATTCCGTCTAAAGACGATCTGATAGTAGTAGGATCTGAAGCATTACGTGAACAGTGGTGTGGATAAGTTCGTGGTTCGGCTGTGGTCATCCTGTCATTCTAACTACATAGTTATGACCAGCTTGCAACAAGATGCTTAAACGTTGTGTTTGTCTGAAACTGGCAGCCCTCCCTGTCGTTCAATCGCTCGATTTATCAGCTGGCATGCCGTTATTCACCTTATTCCGAGGATTCCGGGGGGCAATTATAGCTACTTTACAGTTATAAATAGTACTAAAAACACTCTGGATTGTGAAGGCTGATATGGCCAACATCCAAAAATTAGACTATTATAGAGGGTGGTCCATATGAAGTTTCGGATAAGATTATCTCGGAAACTATACATCGGGTAAAAATAATGGGTAAGACAAGTTCGTAAGCTCAAAGGGGGACATCAAATGATCCTACACGTGACCTCCAGCCCCCACCCCCTTGGGTGGGGGCAACTTTTGAATCTTAAATGGAAACACCCATTTTTATTGCAGATTCGGATTCTCCACAAAAAAGTAATCAAGTTTTGTCTGAAAATTTTTTAAACCATTGACAGATGGCGCTGAAATCGAGAAAAAAGTAAAATTGTGGAATAACTCTGATTTATTTAGAACTATCCGAGAAAGATGCATCAAATCGATAAAAATGCGCTCCAGTTCTTTTGTTACGCCAAATTAAGCTATTTTTGTACAAAATGTACTGTATCCTACTTTTAGCATTGCCCACGAACAACGACGTGGACGTAGTAGAATGATATTCCCATGGGGTGCTTCATTGCTTTGAGTCCCCTTGCCTCTCAGAATCTGGGGTGCCTAATGAATGAAATTAGCCATGAAGAAATTGTTCAAAATTACCCCCATTTGCTTCAGTGCATAAAGTCAATCGTCTGCGAAAGTTGTCCACAATTTTGAGCAGCACATCCCATGGTATGGCTGCACACGCTCTTCGAATGCGTTGTTCCATATCGTTTCGGGTTGTGGGCTCTCTTTCATAAACAATATTTTTTAAATAACCCCACAAGAAAAAATCAGGAGGTGTTAGGTCTGGTGAACGTGGAGGCCACTGAATTGGTTCGCTGTGTCCTATCCACCGACCAGGGCACCGTTAATTTAAAAAGTTCCGCTCATTTTTAGCATAATGGGGGAGCTACTCCATCCTGTTGGAACCACATTCGTTGCCTCGTTTCTAAATCAACATCTTCCATTCGTTCCAACAAATCATCGCGGAGAAATTGTAAATAAGATTCCTCAGTAAAATTTCGGTAAAAAAAAATGGTCCTATCAAGTAACCATTTAAAATTCCACACCAGACCATTAACGACCATTTGTGTTGATTGTCAACGGGTCTGTGACAATGCGGATTGACGGATTGACAGGAGACCAATAAAGACAATGATGACGATTCAGTTCGCCATTGTTTTTGAATGTGGCTTCATCGGTGATTATAATGTATCTAAAACAGTCATTGTTACTTCTTATCATTTCCAAGGCCCACTGACAGGAATGCAAGCGTATTTGCATATCTTTGGGCGTTAATGGCTGTGTCAGTGTGATATGATACGCATGATATTTATGTGCCTTCAAAATCCTCAAAACAGTTGATTTCGGTATTCCAGTTTGTCACTAAATCGCACGACTGCTCATTGCGAGCGTCATTTTCATTGTATTTGCGATGACGAGGTGGACAGTGCATGTATCTCTTTCGAGCTCGTTGAGTGTAATTTCGAATAATGTTTTCGTTTGGATGTCGTCTGTGTGGGCGATCCACATACAATTGCGCAGCTGCAGCATAATTGTTATGGCATTCACCTAAAATTAACATCATGTTAACAATCTCTTTAGGAGGATATTGAGCCAAGTTTCGCTAAGAAATAATTTACTTTCGTCAGTTGATATTTACGGTTTACAATCTGAAAGTTAAGTGACGTCTGATCTCATTACACCGACCTTTATACTGAGCCATAGTTCGCAGTTTGGCCACGGTAGCGCCACAATCGGGTGAGTAATGCTATTCTGAAGAGTTCCCTAACGAGATTTTAATACCATTCCGCCTCCACCCATCAAAACCTGTGGCGGGTAGGATGTTGTTGTTGTTGTTGTGGTCTTCAGTCCTGAGACTGGTTTGATGCAGCTCTCCATGCTACTCTATCCTGTGCAAGCTTCTTCATCTCCCAGTACCTACTGCAACCTACATCCTTCTGAATCTGCTTAGTGTATGCATCTCTTGGTCTCCCCCTACGATTTAGATTTTGTAAAAAAATAGCTTAATTTGACGTAATGAAAGGATTGGTGCACATTTTGTATCGATCTGATGTGTCGTCTAATCATTCTAATAAAACGGAGTTCTTTCCCAATTTTAATTTTTCTCGATTTCAGCGCCATCTGTCAATGGTTTAAAAAAAATGTTTCAGACAAAACTTCATTACTTTTATATGGAGAATCCGAATCTGCAATAAAAAATGGGGGCTTTACATTTAAGATTTAAAAGTTGCCCCCCGCCCCACCCAAGGGGGCGGGGGGTGGGGGTCACATGTAGTATCATTTGATGTCACCCTTTGAGCTTACGAACTTGTCTTACCCGCTATGTATAGTTTTCGAGATAATCTCATCCGAAACTTCAGATGGACCACCCAGTATATCCGTTTCTTGAGTTCTAGCACTCTGGCATCGGTATGGCCGTTGTAATACGATGTACCCATGAAAACATTTGAAAATGATGTCAAGACAAAACTTTACATCAATGGAAGTAAAATAATCGAATGAAAGGAAATTTAATGTCATCCTACAACAATCAGAGTGGTAAAATGTTTCTACTCTATCTTCTGGATTCAATATCTGTCTGTCTTCGTTATTCACAGTCTCCACACTTTTCTTAATACTTCAGAGTAATACAGTTTCTCGGGGAAACAGTCTAAAAAATACTTTAAAATAAAATATGAAATTTGTATCTAGAGTTTTCTCCAGCAGTACCGCCCATACTACCTTCTCATGTAACATGAACATCGCAACCTTTTATCCAACTGCTGTCGCAAAATTCAGTAACCTTTGAAATGTAAAACGTAATTTTTTAGAATGTTACACAAGCCTGACAGAACAGTGCAGTTTCCGCACCGTTGTATAATGCTTTCAGAGCGGTCGAGGCGAAACCACGAATTACCGGCAGCCTGGAGTTTGCTATTATCCAGTAATAGGGCTGCCCTTTTAAATCTACGTGTGCAAAAGGCAGTGTACTGACTGGCTGACTGTCTGATTCATCATCGCCCAGCCCTTACCGCTAAGAGCAGAAATTTAAATTCGGAGAAGGTGTGGATTTTATATCGTAGGCGTCGTTTAAGAAGGGATTTTTCTAAATTACAACACTACAGGGGTGAAGTATCTGATGAAGGGTGTTTTTGAACAATGTCGTTATTAAGGCAACTTTGAAGTTAGGCCTCCGAGAATTAGTATTTGGTTTCTCGAACATGGAATAAAGAAACAGGTGTTTCAGCATTTTTGCAATTGAACCCTATGGGGATTAAATAGTGGGTGAAAACTTTTCTTGAACTTATTAAAGTACTACTAAGGTATTTTTAAAGCAACATCTACAAACTTCTCAGCTGCAAATAAGAAAATCGTGTTTCACTGTTTTTTGGAAATTCAACCCCTGAGGGGTGAAACAAGTCAGACTGATCCACTGACTCATCGTCGCCCAGCCGAAATCGCTAAAGACACAAAGTTGAAATTTGGAGAACGTGTCGACCTTATACTGTAGTCGTCGTTTCGGATTGTCCCAAATTCCAACCCCAAGCGGGGGAAATAGTGGATGAAACGCTGTTTGAAAGTATGTCGGTATTAAGGGAATTTTGAAGTTACAAGTACGATAACTGGTATTTGGTTCATTAGCCAGAAGGTAAAATGTATGTGTTTCTGAGTTTTTGGAGATTCAACCACTAAGGAGGCAAGACAGTGCGTGGAAGATTTTTTTTCTTTTCAAAATAAATAATTACTAAAGAACTAGTAAAGGATTTTTAAGGCTACATCTGTGACAATTGATACCTGAATTCTCGGTTGGAAATTAAAAAAAAAAGTTTTCAGTGTTTCTGGAAACTCAAGGCAGAAGTGGGTGCAATAGGGGATGAAAATGTTTAAGAAAACATTTCGTTTGAAAGCTATATTTATGAAAATTGGTATTTCACTTCTCGATTAGATATAAAGAAATATTTGTTAGGGAATGAAAGTTGCTATGGAAATATCTCCGTAAGAACGTAAAAGGTATGATTAACAAAACTTTGGACTTAAGCTACCAGAATCTCTTTGTGGTTAGAAGTACATTAGGACCATGCTTATATGGCCTTAATTAGCGTGAAACGGTGAGAAGGTGTTGCAATTTGTGAACAACACAAGAATCTGATTAAATAAAAACAAAAACAAAAAGATCTCAGCAAGTCGTACATTCTACGAGAGAGAAGCAGCGGGTGCTAAACTGATGTTACACAAATCGGCATACTTTCAAATGTTTTACTCTCATTTTTCCATACCTACTGGATTCCGCTATGACATGTACACAGGCCTACTTCAAAAAAGAAATGAGTGTCATTGCTTCAATCGGAAGATAATGCTCTTATCAATAAGTCTGCCCGTTCATTTTGTCTTTTTTAGACACATATTGTAATGATGTAGTGGATCGAAACCAGTCGTGAAATAAAAACTTTTACGAACAATGGCTGTCTTCAATTCCACAAATTCTGAACATTTAGTCGCTGTATACTCTAACGTGATTATGTTATACTTCATTAAGATAAATGAATAAAGGCTTTTATGTCCTCACACTTGCCTCACGTTTCCCTCCAATGTTCCGTTATGAAAAAGCACTTCTTTTTTTTTTTAGTAGGGTTACAGTAAGTGTCTCCTTAGCTCACTGTCAGGCGCTGGACTCCGGTTCAGTTCCCGCTAATGCCAAGGATTATTAGTTGAGGGGAGGACGGGAATGGGGTCCACTCAGCCTCGTCGTGCCAGGAGTTACTTGAACGAGAAGTAGCGGTTCCAAGGTTTGCAAATCCGTTAAAGGCCGGGAGGGCGGCGTGCTGAACCCACGCCATTAGCAGAGAATGACACGGTAGTCGGTCGGTCCCGAGTGGCCTGTCTGTGACTAGAACGGTGGAGCTTTAGTTTACTTCTGCTATGTGTAGAACACTGAGTAGCCACGGCACAGTGGACGACGGAACGTACTACGATCCATTTGAACGCAAACACAGTGTCCGTTCTAGATTGGACTCAGTATGAAACTTATACTATGAAAGTTTTCTCACCTGATAAGCTTGTAAACCTTCTGAGATCCATCTGATGCAAACGGGTTTGCGTTTCATGTCAACAATTTCTGTCCTTTTACTGTAACTACTACGGTCGCAGGTTCGAATCCTGCCTCGGGCATGGATGTGTGTGATGTCCTTAGGTTAGTTAGGTTTAAGTAGTTCTAAGTTCTAGGGGACTTATGACCACAGCAGTTGAGTCCCTTAGTGCTCAGAGCCATTTGAACCATTTGTAACTACTAAAGATATTTCGTAAGTGGTATTTAACAAGGAGAGGATCTTGAATTTAATTAACTCTACAGTAATAATTTAGGAAAAGTTTTACATGAATTTTTTCAGGGACTTGGAGAGCGTATCCTATAAATGAAAGTGAAAGGAAACTATTCATCTACGTTTCTGAGCCATCATGACGATTTTTGCTTCTGTTATACAAGGGTTGTCCAGAAAGTAAGTTCCGATCGGTCGCGAAATGGGAACCACTGGGAAAATCCGGTAAAGCTTTGCACAGATGTGTTGGGCAGTGTCTCTAGTGTGCATGTTGATCCTGTCGCGTCGCTCTTTTCGGTTCTGAGTGAACGGTGAGCACGTAAAGATGCGTAGGGAATAGCGTCTCCCGCCAAGTATGAGGGCCTGGTTAGAGATTTCGCCTGTGTCACGCAGCCCACATAACACAACTGTCAAGCAGCTCCTTCTTCATGCCAATTCTCGGGCACACACTGCAGGGGCAATGAAGGCGCTCCTGCAGCGTTTCCATTGAGAAGTGTTTGATCAGCCACAATACAGTCCGTAATTGGCTCCCCCTAAGCCTCATATC
Organism: Schistocerca nitens; assembly: GCF_023898315.1. Lineage (NCBI taxonomy): Eukaryota > Metazoa > Arthropoda > Insecta > Orthoptera > Acrididae > Schistocerca > Schistocerca nitens. The sequence continues at coordinate 584,245,138 of NC_064618.1, forward strand.
TGCTTACAAGAACCGCTGGCTATGAAGACAAAATTTTTCCACAGACAACGAGCTGCAGGACAGTGCAGATAACTGGCCGAAAGCACGGGCGGCTGATGTCTATGACGAGGATATTGAAAAGTTGATACAACACTACGAAAAAATTCGAAGTTGGAGCGGCGAATACGTAGAGAAGTACGTGGAAGGTGTACCTAACTGTTGCAAGTAAAACGTTTCTGGTTTTCACTGTGGTTTACATTTGGTGACTGATCGGAACTTACTTTCTGGACAACCCTCGTACTTGATGATAACAATTTCCTATTTTTGTGTATTTCCTTTCTGAAACGGTACGTGAGCAGTGTTGATGTATACCTAACGATGCCAGACGTTTTGTGAGTGCTGTTCTTTGTGTTAACACTTGCCTTACACTTGCGAGCGTCGTGGAAGGAGATACGTGTTACGACCTTCTGGAAAGTCTATCAGAAATGTATGACGGTGATGTTGAAAACTACGTCAGAAGCCGACGAGTATATGATTTTAAGAGAAGCGCATAAGAATCAAAGGTAGTCTAGACGACGCTATATATGGATTTAAATCTGTAGTCATGACCATGAACCTTTAATTCTTAATCGAAGCTAGATGGAGCAGAATATTTTACTATGTTTCTTAAATTATAATTCAGCAGAAAACAGAGCAGTACAAATAGAATACATTTTTTGCCGTTCCTAAAAAATCGCACTTTTTTATCCAGCAGTCCACTGTCTGGCCATGTACTTCTGGCCTCACGTAACGCGCTCTAGAAGTAATTCGTCGACTATCCCGGCCAGTAAGGTCATGATATTCACTTCTCAATGAGCACATCTAGGATATGATAGTTCCTGGTGTATTTGAATTATCAGCAGCATCCCTCCGACAGTAGGCGAAATGCCATTATGTATTTCTAATAGTATAATCGTTAATTTGTCCACCATGCTCTCATCTCGGACATAAAGCTTCTGCAACTGTTTTCAGTTTCATAAATAGCAGCTCCAGTTGCATGGCAACGCAGTTATTTTCGCAACCGTTTCTGGCCCTAGACCACTCTGAAAATATTCAACAATTGGTCATCAAAACAGGAGTTCTGATGTAAGTTCATGGTTCTGACAAAAGAAAATTGTGGTAAGATCTTGTGGGACCAAACTGCTTAGGTCATCGGGCCCTAAGCTTACACACTACTTACAGTATGGACAACAGACACACCCATGCACAAAGGAGGACTAGAACCTCCGACCGGGAGGACATGGATCTGGCCCGTGGGCTCATGGACTCTGCACAAATCCACCGATGTCAACAAAAAGCTGATCATTTGAGAGTGGCCTTGAGCTCGACAACGGGTATGACTATACATTTCTTTTTATAAGAACTGGAGCTACCATTTCATCAAACTATACAATCGTCTCACCCCCCCCCCCTCTCCCCCCACCCCACATTGCTGACTTAATTTGCACAAGTATCAAGGTGTTCCTTTTTCCCCTCAGTCTTCTGACTGTTTTGATGCGGCGTGCCACCAATTTCTCTCTCTTGCCAACCCTTTCATCTCGGAGTAGCAGTTGGAAGCTACGACCTCAGATATCTGCCGGATGTATTCCAGTATCTGTCTTCCTCTACACTTGTTACCCTCTATACCTCCCTCTAGTACCATGGAAGTTATTCCCGTGGTGTCTTAACAGACGTCCAGTATCGAGATCCTGCTGGTATTCAGTGTACCCCCATGTGATTAGTCAAGTCATCTTCGCTTCAGTGAGATGATCAGGTTTGGTTTTCCACTAGTTCACAGGCTTTGTCAGGGATTTCCCGGAATCAGATGAACTACAAACACAATAAAATCATCGTAGAAGCGCATGACACGAGTGGCATTAATACGGCTGAGCGCCAGTGCAAAAGCGGCCTGCGATGCGACACCATAGAGGTAGGAGCGCCTGTCTGTAGGCGTGTGGTGTTGGCGTGTGCCGGCCTGACAGCTCCGCTAATCGAGCGGTGGACAAAGGGCTGTCCGTGCTGGCGCCAGCTGTCAGCCGGGCCAGGTGGCCAGCGATACTGGCGCGCCAGCTCATTATTCATTACGCCACTGACAAGCGTCTGGATTTGCTTACTGAACCGGGAATGCATGCCACATTAATCATTCAGAATCGTATCAATTACATCGACGTGGTGCCAAACTCGCGAGCATTTACATTGCACTGTCGAAACAGTGGAGCTTGAACAAAACTCGCAGACTGCCATCAATGGAACAACCGTTTCTAACATTTTATTACAAATTTATTTAACTAATCACACTCCTATTTAAAACAGAGTTACTTTCACATGTGCTAAAGTACTCATTGTGCTGCAACTAGAGTATTTTAGACAATATAATATCATCGGTCAATCATCCGAAAGTTACGGCGCGGCGTTTCTGACTCCCCTTAAAATTACTCTCCGATGTAAATCTATATTTTACTAATAATCATGCTATATTCTTGATTGAAATTCTCGTCAAATAGAATCTGATTTTAACACCATAATTCTAGGCACGGTTCTCCTAGAGATGTTATGAATTTGCTTTCCTCCGACACTCGTACCAACTCACCCAGCCAGTTACAGGGAGAACGTGCAATTTGACGTGATAGATTCCGGGGCACGGGGCAGCATGCCATTTTTAATATTAACAAATCATTAAACCAGGTGAAAGAAACGATAGGTAAATAAAAACTCATAGGATCGATCTGGGGATCGAAGATTGCTAGTTCGGTTTTGTAGTATCGTACTTATACTCCCAAAAACCGAGCCACACAACACTTTCTTTACAGTGTACACCATTTTTTTAAGAGTGAAACCAGCTGAAGAAATTAGGATTGACTAAGATTGCTTCAGACAATGTTGCAGAACTGTGTATCATTGGACGTAACTAATGAAAAACTGCACGAGTTACTTATTTTTTGGTGCTTAGCGCAACGCATTTCGAGGATTTATTCTCATTTTCAAGTGCATTTGTTCAGAAAATATTTTTGTAATGTTTGGATGTATGATTGTCTGCTTCTCGTTCATTGAAGTAGTGTTTTTGAAGCTATACTGCAATTGTAAAATAGGAGAAAACGGATCTCGGAGTGTTTTCTGTATGCTAACGTTAGAGATGATCTTTTTTTTCTGTGTTTACACGTACTGTGCTTGCTCCACTACAAAGAGTGTCACACACACGCAAATCATCACTTACTGTGTTTGTTTTTGTATTCGAAACACGCTACAGAGATAATACGGCAGTATGGCTTCGTAAAGAGTTTGCGAAGTCAGAGGCATTACTTTTCTTTGACAGAAAATGTAACACCTGTGACTGCATACAAACACTTTGTGCAACCATAATGTAATGTAATACTTTTGTCTGTATAAAAGCTCTTTGTGGAACCATACTGTCGTAATATCTGTGCAGCAAATTTTGTTTACAAAAACAAACAGTGCAAGTGATGATTTGCTTGTGTGTGACATTTTGTGTTTTGGAGGAGGCACAGTATTTGTAAGAAGACAAAGAAATTCTGCATCTAACTTTAGCATGTAAAAATCATTTCAAGATTCAGTTTGCTCGATTTTACGATTGCAGTGTAATTCCAAAAAGACTAATACAGTGCAAGAGAAGCAGAAAATCAAGCATGCAGAGATCAAAAAAAAAATCTATGTTAACAAATTCGCTTGAAAATGAGAATAAATTGTCAAAACTTGTTGTGCTAAGCGTGAAAAATAAGTAACTGGTGCAGTTTTAGATTATTTACATTGTGAACTACACGAGCTGCAGGCTTTCCAAAAACGTGGATTATGATGAACGAAATTATGTAGCACTCTTCCAGTGGACGGAAGCTGGAAAGGCCGTAATCTGCGTTAGGCTATGGCGCAGTGCTCCGTTATGTACACAGTAGGGTAATTCAGTTATCAGTATGCATCATATCAGTCTTTGACGGCCTCATCCAAATGCAAAACCTGTGACCAGAAACTGTTCCCGCACTCGTTGACGATCGAACTACACACAGTTATCAAAATTAGGACAAGTTAACGAAATAAACGAATAAAGTCTACGAAGTCAGCGATTCCAGCTCTTGTCTCTCTCTCTTTTTTGTTTTCAGCGGAATTTAAAATGCCCAACTTTGCATTTCTCTACATTAAGAGCTAGTTTCCCGCCTTTGCACGGTGCCGATACTTTTCCATTATCTAACACGTTATTACATCATTTTCAGCTCAAATAATTTTCCCATAGGTAACTGCATCATTTGCAAAAGACTTATTACAACAACGGTCCTATTATAGTTCCCTGGACCACACACATATTACTTTAATGTACTCATGATGAGTCAGTCATCCAGATTTAGTGCTCCCAGTTGACCGCAATGATATTTTCGATCAAGTCCTATAGAAACCTACAGAGATTTGACAAAACTATGGAAAAACCGAAAAAACTACGTGCTACCATGTGCAAAACCCGTTGACATTCAAAACAGCATCCGCTCAACTCAGAATGAATAAATACGAGTACAAACCCCGTATGGTTTTCAAGGGAATGTTATATTATTATTCCCGTAAAATAGAGTCAAGCGCAGATAACAATGATGGAGATGGACTGCGATCACGCACCGTTCTCTCGAAAGTAGACCACAAGGTTCAATGACATTGAGATCTGGGGACTGTGGTGGCCGGGGAGAGACGCGGCAATTCATCCCCCTGCTCACGAAACCAGCCCTGTACGACGCGAGCTGTGTGAACAGGAGCCCTCTCGTCTTGGAACACAGAGTCACCATTGTGCAACAAACATTGTACGATGGTTGAACCTGATCAGCCAAAATGGTCGTATAATCATTGGCAGTAATGCGATATTTGGTCGCCATGGAATGCCAGTATATGGTCCCCAAATCATCACCTATTCCCCGCCATGTTTCACTCTTGGTACGTAAAGTCGGCCAGAAGTTGGAAACTGTGAAACAAGACTCATCCGTGCGTAATGTGGCGAACATTCACGATTTAAAATCAAAGATGGTAAAATAATCTACATTAAACTGAGTGGAAGTCCAAACCCGCAATAGCTGTTTATTATGTTTTACCCTGCGTGACTACCGGTTTCATACCCCGGAGGTATATTTTCAGATCATATCTGTATAATGATACTACGTAAGTAAAAGCGCTAATAATCGATATAACCTAACGAACAAGGTAGACAATACACACAAAACTAACACTCCATGTAGCACGACTTCGAAGGTGCAAGAGCGCATAAAAATACCGGGTGACCAAAAAGTCAGTATAAATTTGAAAACTGAATAAATCACGGAATAATGTAGATAGAGGGGTACAAATTGACATACCTGCTTGGAATGACATGGGGTTTTATTAGAACCAAAAAACTACGAACGTTCAAAAAATGTCCGACAGATGGCGCTTCATCTGATCAGAATAGCAATAATTAGCGTAACAAAGTAAGACAAAGCAAAGATGATGTTCTTTACAGGAAATGCTTAATATGTCCACCATCATTCCTCAACAATAACTGTAGTCGAGGAATAATGTTGTGAACAGCACTATAAAGCATGTCCGGAGTTATTGTGAGGCATTGGCGTCGGATGTTGTCTTTCAGCATCCCTAGAGTTGTCGGTCGATCACGATACACTTCCGACTTCAGGTAACCCCAAAGCCAATAATCGCACGGACTGAGGTCTGGGGACCTGGGAGGCCAAGCATGACGAAAGTGGCGGCCGAGCACACGATCTTCACCAAATGACGCGCGCTAGAGATCTTTCACGCTTCTAGCAATATGGGGTGTTCTTTTTTTCGGTTCTAATAAAACCCCATGTCATTCCAAGCATGTGTGTCAATTTTTCCCTCTCTATCTCCATTATTCCGTGGTTTATTAAGATTTCAAATTTATACAGACTTTTTGATCACGCGGTATATCACTCGTTGGTAAAATCATGGATTAACCGGCAGACAGGCATCCGAAACGAATTAACTATTTCAAGTTATTTGTTTCCCCAGCGAATTTTGACGATGTTAGGTTTCTCCTACTCTATCGACACAGCGAGGTATGTTTTAATTTGTGTTATGTTCCTTTTTCTATGTTTTCTGCTCATAAGTATTATTCTAGCAGACGCGGCTTGTCATGTGCTGTCCGGGCTCACCTTATTCCAGAGTTAAGTATCAAACTAATTCCGTCCGCTTGCTGAATTCTAATTCCTTGTCATGTTCCAGACTTCACGTCAGTATAGCCCTTCCCTCCTCACGCCAGCCTGCGTGAGCTAAAACGCGTGCATTTCGGCCTCCTCTAGTAACACGGTGTTGGCTCTTCTGCCAACCCAACACACTGACTTTTGCAACTCTTTTTTTTTTTTTTTTTTTTTTTGCCAAAATCCTCTTCGATGAGCGTGCATCACGATCACTCAACAAATACTTTCGTCAGCGTTGTGATTTAGCTGATAATTTGTTTTCGCTTTCGCTGTATGCGGTTTAAATGTTCGGTAGGGTGCCTCTTGAAACACCAAAAAAATCGGCTACCTTGACTACGGGAGCAGCCAGCTTAAGAGCATTTTTCCCACTTTCAGGTTCACTTAGCTCCGACATAACACACGGAACACTGAACCCTGTCCTGACCACGACCGGTCGTGATGAAATACAACAGCGCAACCTGCTGGCTTGGGTAGCATCGGCATTTATGTTCAACCATGCATTTCCCGCTGTGTTTCCATATTTTCGTCCAACCCCAGTATTTCGTTTAGAAGGCGTCGATGTGACAGTGGATGAAAAGTTTTGGATAGCCTACCAAGCCGAATCAGCATCGTTTCCCATGTCTTAAGAACTGAGGTCATCATGTCGAAGGTAATTGAGTTTTGTATAATCGACGTTTTCGAAACCCATGCCGCTTTCCACCAGGAAGTGTTTCACCGGTTACCTCATAATATTTGACCTAAGAATACGTTCCAGAGTTATACTATATTCCCACATTCCGGGTGTTTTCTCACGTAAGATTTCAGTGACTGAAATCTAAATGCTCAAAATTCATTTATATCGCCCATCAAGTGAATGTACAAAGAACAAAATAGGAAGAAGGAACGTGCTGGACGCACTGAGCTGCCGTTATAAACGCAAAACCATTGAAAGTATTAATGTCATTCATACTCATACGGCACAGTTACGAAGCACAAAAATCCACGGCATTCTAACCCAATAACAGTTGTTACGACAACTGATCGTAGGAGAAGGAAAGAGTGCGAGTGGAGAAACAGGAGAGAGGAATGAACTGAATCCGCTGTAAGGGCCAATCAAATTGGGATGGGTCTAAATCAATAAAGAAAGCGGCGAGGCAGAGGAGGATGGTCGTTACTGCTGCCAGAGCCGCCCTGGATACGGGGCTGGCGGGGGTGGGTGAGAGGGGGGGGGGAGCCTGATACCGTTCACCTTCCACCAGCAGTGTCGCCTTCACAGCGCTTTCAGCGAGCTCCTTATCTTTATAGCGTTCCCCTGCATGCTAGACATGACTCAAAAAAAAAAGCTTATCTATCCTCTGCTTATGCTATTTCCAAGTTTACTAAAAGCCAGCACCGCTGACCTAGAGTCTCAGAGACGTCAGAAATTCATAGGCAATACAAATCTATTCCGTTGATAGCAGTGTTGTTTATATTTTCTTTTCCAACTTGATGATTTTTTTCATACATCAGTAAATATTTCAGATGAGACACTAATCTAACTGATCACTAAACTTAATTTCAACGGGACTATTATAAACAAACTTAAAACATGTTAAAGGGGCAGAAGAGGTATTGGTGACGTCGTTTCAGGGCTTGGGTGGTTATCCTCGTGTAGGTGTAACTTCGTGTGCAACCCGAGTCTAAGACTAGCGGTTTCGATTGGTAATCAAAACTTCTTCGGTCCCGGGTTGGAGCCTCACTACGGCTTAAATTTGACATAAAAATCATCAGCATTGGCGGCCGAAGATTTACGGCGTAACAAGTCACCCTCATTCTGCCAACGGCCTTGTCAAAGAGGGCGAAGCAGCGGATAGAGGTTCAGGTCCTTAGCTTGCCTTTAGGATGGGAAACTGCCCCTAAAGATGGAAGAATCAGCATTGATCAGTGGCATGAGGATGCAAAACGCTATGGAGACCACTGTATTAAGGACTCATAATGTGTATCCACAGGACATGTGGCCTATAACTGAAAAAGTGTCATGACGATCTCTCCATTCGCAAAAGATTCCGGAATATTCTCCACTCGGATCTCTGAGAGGGGAGTGCAAAGGAGGAGGTGACCATGTGAAAATGATTGAATAACCAACGAAAGGAAAACGTTACACGAGTCGGAGCGGGGAATGTTAGAAGTCTGAACCTCGTAGGAGAGCTAGAAAATCTGAAAAGGGAAATGCAAAGTTTCATTCTAGATACAGTAGCGGTCACTAAAGTGAAATGGAAAGAAGACAAGGATTTCTGGTCAGATGACTGTAGGGTAATATCAACAGCAGCACAGAATTATACAACGAGAGTAGCATTCGTTATGAATAGGAAGGTGGGGCAGAGAGTGTGTTAGTGTGGACAGTTCATTGATAGCGTTTTTCTCATCAGAATTACTAGCAAAGCAACATCGACAACGATAAATCATGTATACAGGCCAACGTCGCAAGCCGAAAATGAGGAAGTACAGAAAGTATATGACCACGTTGAACGGCTGGTTCAGTACGTGAAGAAAAATGGAAGTCTAATACTCATAGGTGACTAAATGTGGTTGTAGGGAAGGATTGCGGGAGAATATGGGCTTGGTACTAGAAATGAGAGAGGAGTAACACTAACTGAGTTCTGTAATAAACTTCAGCGAATACCATGTTCAGGAATCATAAGAGGCGGAGGGATACTTGGAAAAGACATGGAGATACAGAAGATTTCAGTCAGATTACAACATCGTCAGACAGAGATTTCGAAATAAGGTACTGGATTGTAAGGCGTACCCAGGAACAGATATAGACTCAGATCACAATGTGGTAGTGATGAAGAATTGGCTGAAGTTTAGGCGATTAGTTAGGGAGAATCAGTTCGCAAAGAAGTGGGATACCGAAGTACTTAGTAATGTAGAGAGAGGCTTGAAGTTCTCAAAGGCCATTCATAACCCAACAAGGAGCAGTTCAGTAGAGTGTCCAGATGAAGATGAATGAACATCTCTAAAAAGGGCAATCCCAAAAGTTGAAAGGAGAAACATAGTTACAAGGAAGGTAATTGCGAAGAAACCTTGGGTAACAGAAGAAAACCTTCAGCTGATTTATGAAAGAAGGAAGTAGAAAAATGTTCAGGGAAATTCGGAAATACAGAAATGCAAGTCTCTGAGAAATGAAAGAAATAGGAAGTAAAGAAAGACTAAGGCGAGGAAGTTGCATGAAAAATGTGAAGAAATGGAAAAAGAAATGGTTGCCAAAGAAATAGTTCAGACTGTAGGAAAGTGAAAACAACCTTCGGTGAATTTAAACCAAGGGTGGAAACATTAAGAGTGGAATGGGAATTCGACTGTTAAATGCAGAGGAGAGAGAGGATAGGTGGAAAGAGTACGTCGAAGGTCTCTGTGAGAGAGAAGATTTGTCTGATGTAATAGAAGAAGAATCAGGAGTTGATTTAGAAGAGACGGGGGATCCAGTATTGGAATCACAATTTAAAAGAGCTTTGGAATACTTAAGATCAAATAAGGGAGAAGGAATTGTTAACATTCCATCCGAATCTCTAAAATCATAAGGGGAAGTGTCAATAAAATGACTATTCAGCATGGAGAGTAGAATTTATGAGTCTGGCGAAATACCATCTGATTATCGGAAAAATATTATCCACATAATTCCGAAAGTCGGAAGAGTATCAAGTGCGAGAATTATCGCGCAATCAGCTTAACAGCTCATGCATGCAACTGGCTGAGAATAATAATATACAGCAGAATGGAAAAGAAAAGTGAGGATGTGTTAAATGATGATCAGTTTAGCTTTGGGAAAGGTGTAGGCAGCAGAGAGGCAGTTCTCACGTTGCAGTTGACAATGAAAGCAAGATTAAAGAAAAATCAATACACGTTCATAGGATTTGTCGAACCGGAAAAAGCGTTAGACAATGTCAAATGGTGCAAGATGTTCGAAATTCTGAGGAAAATAGGGGTAAGCCATAGGGAGAGACGAGTAATATACAATATGTACAACAGCCAAGAGGGAATAATAAGAGTGGAAGACCAAGAACGAAGTAATTTAACCAGTGATAAAATTCAAGTTGTGTGGCGTTGACGCCAGTGTCAAGATTGTGGTTGGTTGGTTGTTTTGGGTAAAGAGACCAGACAGCGAGGTCATCGGTCTCATCGGATTAGGGAAGGACGGGGAAGGAAGTCGGCCGTGACCTTTGAAAGGAACCATCCCGGCATTTGCCTGGAGCGATTTAGGGAAATCACGGAAAACCTAAATCAGGATGGCCGGACGCGGGATTGAACCGTCGTCCTCCCGAATGCGAGTCCAGTGTCTAACCACTGCGCCACCTCGCTCGGTTGTCAAGATTGTGTAAACGCCGTATTTGAAGTGATTACATGTTTTACGCATGTAATGTTCCTCAAACACGTGTCCGTGGGACACTGATGCTTGCAGATATTCTGCGTATGCTGGTAGTAGAACTACGATCCACTGTTTCAACAATGTGTTATCGTTCCTGGACAACTTGTTGAACTGCTCGTTCAGGACAAAAATGTGCTGAAAAGTCTGGTAAACACTCTACGATCAAGTATTCGACATGTTTGAAAGCGCCGACGGAATTCTTCGATAGCAGCGCTATCACTAACATCGTAGAAGCTATAAATATAAAGCATTATATGCATCTTATTTATGAGAATAGATGTGTGGCATTTTATCCAGTTGGTGTACGTGCGCAGTTAAACGATACTTCTCTGTAAAACACAATCCCTCTCACAACTTCCCTCACAACACGCCATGGACAACTACGCGTTCAACAGGCTAGTTTAATAGCAGAGAAAGCAACGAGGTAGCTTCGACTAGAATAAAACATCAACTAGATTGTGTGGTAGGAAACATGCGTGCTCGCCACTAGCCCGAAAGGCCGGCCAGAGTGGCCGAGCGGTTCTAGGCGCTTCAGTCTGGCACCGCACGACCGCTACGGTCGTAGGTTCGAATCCTGCCTCGGGCATGGATGTGTGTGTCGTCCTTAGGTTAGTTAGGCTTAAGTAGCTCTAAGTTCTAGGGGACTGATGACCTCAGATGTTAAGTCCCATAGTGCTCAGAGCCAGAGCCACTAGCCCGAAAACAAAGTACAGGCTCATTATAATTAGAGTTAAACTTTCAAAACGCTGTAGAAATAACACCACTGGTCAGAATGACGTCAAATTGCAACTGAATATGCAAACGTGTAGTGCACGGAGAATTGTCCGAACATTGGACATACCCGTGAGCACGGTGCATAAAATCCGACGCAACGTCCTTCTTTGCTATCCATTTAAAATTTCCCATGTGCACGAGTTGCTTTCCGTTGACCTGCTTAGAATTTCTTGCTCGCGTGGAAGTGGACAATGATTGGCCGTGGAAGATTTTGTGGACAGACGAAGCCCACTTCCATCTGACAGGATATGTCAATACACAGAATTATCGAATATTGGCAATGGAAAATGAACACGCAAATAAGCCAGTACCACTCCATCCTGTAAAGGTACTGTGTGGTGCTGGTTTACGGCATCATTTATCATACGGCCATATTTTTTCGAAGAGACAGAAGCTTCCGGTCCTGTTAACTGTACCGTCACTGGTAAGCGCTGATAGTGTCTTTTGTGCAACCACGTCATTCCAGCTGTCCCATAGCGTGGATAGGATCGCTTTTATGCAAGATGGCGTACCTCCGCACATTGCAAATCCAGTTAAGCAGCTGCTGAGGCGCCATTTCGGAAATGCTAGAATTATCAGCCGCCATTTCCCTACAGCCTGGTCGTCCCGGCCACCTGATCTTAAATTCGCGTGACTTCTGGCTATGGGGCTGAAGGATGTTGTCTTCAGTATTCCGATTGCAAACTTAGCTGCACTGAAGGCACGCATTGGGAAACACATTATGAACGTAACCCCAGAAAAACTCCGATCAGTAGGGGAACATGCTGTTTCTCGATTTCAACTTGTTGCACAAAACGTTGGACAGCATACTGAATATGTTTTGCGCCAGTCACACGGAAATTAATAATCCGATTTGATTTTGATTGATGCATTTCATGCGTTTTTTTTTCTTCAGGACAAAAACCGATGTGATTGATGCTTTTTATACGGTGTTTGGCCTCAGGACAATTAAAAACCGATGTGAGTGATGCATTTTATGCAGTTTTTGGCTTCAGGACAATTAGAAACCGATTTTTCCCATTCCATGTGATACGAACTTGACGTGTTGGATGGGCTTACTTAACTGACAGTATTTCACCTGTACACCCATGCACACTGAATAGTATGTTTAACGTCAAACATACACATTAGACATTGTTGTATGATTCATTTGTCACTCGTAGTCGACCACTATTAAGTTTATGATTCTTACAGCGCCATCTATTGCTACATTTTGTAATTATTTTTATTTCCTTCTGCCACACTTTTCCCCCTTCTCCGATAATATTCCGTTGATATTTGACGTCATTGTGACAAGTGGTGTTATTTCTACAGCGGTTTGAAAGTTTAACTTTAATTATAATCACCCTGTACATTGAATGTGTTGTATCTCGGAAAACACTCGAAACAGGCCATATTTCCATATGAAGTTGTTTTGCTTCCTATGAGCGTTGCCGTCTTATCCCTGAGTACTGACCGTTCCTCCTGGGACAACCTATTTTGAGCAGTGTGAGCGCGAGCTGTCAACCAATGGACTGACAGCTCACACTCACTTGAATGTATCCACATTCAGGTCCCATTATGAAGCAGTATCTCACTCTTAGTCTCTTGCACGGTCAGTTTCTGTCCTGGATACAGTACATTGAATTGGCTTTGCGGTAAGGGAAATGAAGATCGGAACTGTTACCAACTACTGTACTTCAACGAAGCTGGGTTAGTAGATCAAGAACAATACACTTCTGTGGCTATCGAAGCAATTGCGGAATTAATTAAAATGTCAAATATTGCCTGTAATGCAGAAGACTACATTCGAAGTGATGACTTTCCGTCGACTCACTCCACTTTTCCTTCAACAACAGATTTCATAGAAATCCACATCACAGAAGATGACTAGGAAGAAACAAAGGAAGAAGAAGAGTAGAAAAATGTAATCCTAGAAAAATTAATACTCGTGAAGAAGCTGTTGCATGCACAAACTATGTTATCCAATTTGAAGCCCGCACAAAATTCTCCCAAGCTGTTGGGACTATTGCATAATGCAAAAACATTGCGTAGAAGAAACTATTTTGAACACGAAATTCAAACAGTTTTCCACCTTGATATGTGGCGGAAGCGTGAAATGCAACGCAAATAAATGCGAGAATGATATGTATGCACAGACAACAATAACCAAATTTACCAGTTAGAATAAAAATACAGAAATGTCATTTTATTTCAGTTAGTGTAGTAATATAGTGTTCTGTTGTACAATATACACTAAATGAACATCTGCCGTGCAGGAGTGAAGGTACGTAAATAAGTGCATAAGTAGAAATCTGTATTTTTGTGAATGATACTTGACAAATTTTATGTAGCCTAGTAAGTTTTGTGCAATCCGGAAACTTGTCTAATCTGGAAAATTATTTTAGTCCCACGCGATTTCGTTCTGAGCAAGCTTTACTGTACCAGCACCAATGAGACTGAGAATGCCTACACGCGGTAAATATTTTACTTTCCGTAAGGGTCACCGCAGACTAAAGTGTGGTGCCAGATAGTAAAATGGGAATATTGTCGCCACTAAAAATGTTTCATAGGCCGGTAAATCGTCAGTTTTCTGCGTAACGTAACTCCAAATTCAGTGTTTTTAAGGACACTAGGAAGTTGTTTTGCAGTGCCATCATAGATTAAGTTATATAAAGAAAAAGGGAATCGACAGTACAATCGAGTGCAGTAATAAATTAGAAAAGTTAGTGGTGCATTTCCCTACTCCTCTTACAATAAAAAGAGAAAAATAGCAACAAGCAAGGTGTGACACTTGTTGCAAACGTGCAAAATTCACATTTAGTTATCATTTCAAAGCGTCAACCAGTGTTATTCGCAAATATCGAATGCTAATTAGCATTATACCTATGAAACACACGAGAAAAATCCACAGGACTTCAGTACACTATCGCCTTTTTTGCTAATTTGATGTGGACCGCCGCGGATCTATATTGCCAGCCTCTCCGTCTCAGAATAGCACTTGCAACCTACGTCCACAATATTTTGTTGTATGTATTCCAATATCTACCAGGTGTACCGGTATGAAATGAGCGTTTTTTTTTTTTTTTTTTGTGAAAATGAAACACTAATTTTGAATTGAAAAGTAAAAACATTTTATTCAAAGTACTGACCATTGCTTTCTATACATTTTGACCAACTTTCTGGCAATTTGTGGACACCACGCCAAAAGAAATGTTCGTCTTTTGAAGCAAACCAATCAGACACCCAATTTTCACCTTCTTCGTAGGAATCGAAGTGTTCCTCAGCCAATGCCTGTCCCATTGATGAAAACGAATGGTAGTCGGAAGGGACCAAGTCTGGTGAGTACGGCGGGTGGGGGTAGCAGCTCCCAGCCAAGTGTTTTGATTGTATCCTGAACCAGTTTTGCTTTGTGTGCAGGTGAATTGTCGTGTAAAAAAATTACTTTCCCATGTCTTCTGGCCCATACTGGTCTTTTTTTCGATCAATGCATAGTTCAAATTGATGATTTGTTGTCTGTAGCGATTAGTATTCACAGTTTCACGGAATTTTAGGTGCTCATCATACACCACACCTTTCTGATCCCACCAAACACAGAGCATTGTCTTCTTGCCGAATCGATCTGGTTTTGCAGTCGATGTTGATGGTTGTCCCGGGTTAACCCATGATATTTCCCGTTTAGGATTCTTAAAATAAATCCATTTTTCATCACCAGTAACAATTCGATTCAAAATTAATTTTGTTTCATGTATTTGAAGCAAAATTTGACATATGGTTTTTCGGTTTTCCATCTGTCTTTCATTCAATTCATGTGGCACCCATTTTCCACACTTTTGGATCTTTCCCATAGCTTTCAAACGGTCAGAAATTGTTTGTTGTGCAATATTTAGCATTGCTCTCATTCTCTTCTGACTCAAAGTATCATCTTCATCCAATATTGCTTGCAATTCGACATCTTCGAACTTTTTTGGTGGTCTTCTACGTTCTTCATTTCTTACATCAAAATCATGAAACTATCTTTTGCATGTTGCTTCTGATAGAGCATGATCACCATATGCCTCGACAAGCATTCGATGCGACTCTGCAGCACTTTTTTTCAAATGAAAACAAAAAATTAATGCTTTCCGCAAATCATCACTTTCTGATACAAAATTCAACATTGTTAACATGATGAAAACATATGATGTTGTTTGTTCCATGACCTGATGTATACTAAATATTTTTGACAGATGTCATACCAACCAAACAAAAAAAATTAAGGCTCATTCACAACAAATGTTCCCTACCGATACATTTGTATCTTAACGCTCATTTCATACCGGTACACCTGGTACATTCCCTTGCTTTCTCTACCATCAGCGGCTCCCTCTAGTACCACTGAAGTTATTCACTGTTGTCAACACGTGCCCTGTCATCCTGTCTCTCCATCTTTTCAAAGTTTTCTCCCCGGCATTTAGGCGGATAACCTTCTCATTTCTTTCCTGTCCACGAAATTTTTAGCATTCTTCTAAAGCATCACAGCTGGAATGCTTCGATTCTCTTTCTCCAGTCCACGATTAACTTTTGAACACAGATGTGCTACAAACATACATTCTGAGGAGTATCATTTGTAGCTTAGTGTCAATAATTGGTACTAATACTCTTTTGGTCAGGAAAGCCCTCTGCCTAACCTAGATAGTTTTTTACGTCCTCCATGCTTTATCCGTAAAGTGCTACTACATCTTGCACCCAAGATAGCACAGTTCATACACTACGTCTTCTGCGCGGTCCCCAGTTTTCAAGTTAAGATTCTCGTTATTCTCATTGCTACTAATCTTGATTACAGGACTTCCGTCTTTCTACGGTTCATGCGGAGACCATGGTGTGTACTCATTCGTGTTGATCGCATAGAAAGGGCCCTGGAGTTCTTTCTCAGTTCATCCTGGACTCTAATCCAACGCCTAAAACATTTTTGTTTTATTTTAGTCTTCGATTTTGTGGCTGAACAGTAAGGGGAGAGACTGCAGTCCTGTCTTACATATTTCCTAATGCAATAATTTCGTTTTTGGTCTTCCATTCTAATCTCTCCTTGTTGGTTCTGGTGCATACTGTAAAGTACCCGTCTTTCCCTATGCTTACGCCGATTTTTCTTAAAATTTTGATCATAGTGAGCCATTTTACATTGTCGAAGCTTTCTATAGTTCAACAAATATTGTTAAAAAGTCTCGATTTTTACTACGTTTTTGTTTCGTTATTAACTGCAACATTAGAATTGCCTCTCTGGTGCTTTTACATTTCCTAAAACTAAAATTATCATCTAACACACCTCCATTTTCTGTGTAATATTCCTGACCGGACTTTGGATGCAAGGTTGTTAATAACACGATAGCTCTCGCAATTGTCTACCGTTGCTGTCTTCGGGGTTGTGTGGATGGTATTTTCCGTAAGTTTACTGTACAAACCAATAGTAATTTGTTTGCATGTCCCTCCAATTATTTTAGCAATTCCAGATGAATGATATAGGAATGTTATCTACGCCTCCCGTCTTATTCTGTCGCAGGTCTTCCTAAGGTCTGTTAAACTCTGACGATAATTCTGGATTGCCTATGTCTTCCATATCTACTTCTATTTCTTGTTGTGTCGCTGTCTGTAATGACATTCGTAATCTATAGAGATGTTAAGGACAAACCTTACGTCGCACCGTATTCACATGATTTTTGGAAACAATGCATGTTGGTGACAAAAATTCTGTTCTGCACGTGTACTCGTTCAGTGCGTACACCAGGGCCGGCCAAACGCTGCACAGTGTGCAGACGTACGGAAGCGCTGCACATGTGTACACGTGTGCGACAGCGACATCTGTTATTAGACATGTATCCTAAATGAATGGCAGCGGCTCCACTTCCTGTTTATGTGGTACAAGCAAGAGCGCAGCATACCCAGTCTCGTTTACCCCTGGTGACCGTAACCTTAAAAGAGAAGTAGTGAGAAATGGCAGGTACTGTGAATAAGAAAAGGACGGGAGATCTATGTTCTCAGTCGTTTAAAAATGACTGGGAACTGCAATTCTTTTTTGTAGCCGTTGGAGAAAAATCACAGTGTTTGCTGTGCCGCCGAATAATAGGCGGCCAGCGTAAGTTTTCAATTGAAAGACACTACAATACATATCACAAAGACGAGTGTAGTGTACTCAACAGTGAAGAACGGCAAGCAAAATTAAATGTCCTTAAGAAAATGGATGAGATACAGCAACTCGATTTTATTGTACGTCAAAGTAACCGATCCTTCCTGAACTCTTAGTTTCTTGTGTTACATTTATGTCTATTTTACTATACGCTGTACAATGTACGGTTTTCAATTTTCCAGAATGACAACCACACTAAATCTTCACTGCGAGCGAGTTTTAAAATCGCATTAAGAATTGCACAATCTGGGAAACTCTTTTCCGGAGGGGAGTTTGTGAAAGGGTGTCTGATTGACGCTGCAGAACTTGTGTGTCCCACGAACGTTAGCAGGTTTCAAGAAATCAGTCTATCCAAACAAACAGGGAAAAGATGTATCAGTGCTATGGCCGGCGATGTGCACAGGCAACTAATAAATAAGGCTAAAGACTTTGTTACTTTCTCTGTTGCGCTCGATGAAGCAACAAAGAAAAATGGTTCAAATGGCTCTGAGCACTATGGGACTTAACATCTGTGGTCATCAGTCCCCTAGAACTTAGAACTGCTTAAACCTAACTAACCTAAGGACACCACACACATCCATGCCCGAGGCAGGATTCGAACCTGCGACCGTAGCAGTCGCGCAGTTCCGGACTGAGCGCCTAGAACCGCTAGACCACCGCGGCCGGCCCGATGAAGCAACAGATCTTACAGATGCAGCCCAGGTTGTGATATACATACGAGGTGTCGATAACGCACTTTGTATAACAGAGGACTTTTGGACTTAGTACCTTTGAAAGGGACTACTACAGGTGCGGACTTACTCCAAGCTGTCGAGCAAGCGATTGATGGTGTCGGTATGGACTGGAATCGGTTAGTCTCAGTGTCCACAGATTGAGCACCATCAATGCAAGGCCATCAGAGAAGACTCATAACACGGATGCGCAAAACGCTAGGGTGCACAGACGAGACCTTGTATGGAATTCACTGCATTCTGCATCGAGAGGCGCTTTGTGCAAAATCAGTAACGTTATCAAACGTCATGCACATTGTTGTGCGTACTGTAAACTATCTGGAGACACATGGGCTTACGCATCGCCAGTTTCGGCGGTTCTTGGAGGAATTAGGAGCGGAGTACGGCGACATACCTTACTATACCGAAGTACGCTGGCTCAGTTGAGGTAAAATGCTGAAAATATTTTTTTATTTACGTTTGGTCATAGTAACATTCTTACATGAGAAGGGAAAAAGTGAACCTATGTTGGAAGACCCTTGTTGGATATCAGAGCTTGCATGCCTCGTGGACATTACGTCTCACATGAACAGCCTGAACGTCAGTTTGCAAGGTGAAAATAATTTCATTTCTGACATGTTGGAAAAAGTAAATGCCTTTGAAAGGAAGCTTGCGCTTTGGGAGAGCCAGCTATTGACAGAAAATACTGCACATTTCCCGACTCTTGGACTGGTCCATGAAAGTGCTGGATTTCAAGAATACGTGTAAATAATTGTAAAAATTAAGGAACAATTTCGAGCACGATTTGCAGATGTTACGAGTTGGTCTCCTGTCATTCGCCTCTTTGCTCGACCGTTCTCGTCGTCAGTTGAAGATGCTCCGAATGATCTACAGGTGGAACTGATCGACCTACAGTGCAATATAAGACTGAAGGACAAGTTCTTTGCAGTGCGAAGTACAAAAGAATTCTACGAAAATTTTTCACAACAAGAATTTCCACGCCTGCACCGAGAAGCCGCGAGAGTTATGTTCATATTAGGGTCGACATATGTTTGTGAAAGATTTTTTTCGGTAATGAAAATGAATAAATCAAGGTTTCCATCAAGCATAAGTGATGAAAATCTTCGCAACTGCTTGTGTTTGTCAATGAGCCGCGCTTTTGTGCCCGATATTAACTATATCATTTCTCATGACCAGTGATAAACGTGTTTGGATTTATTCCTTTCATAATTAAATATTATTGGTTATCACATTTAGCATTCAACCGCGATTTTTATATATATTTTAACAACGCGTTTCGAGAGACAATGCTCTCATCATCAGGTTGTAAAATCTATGTCGCGAAATTAAACGTACTAAAAAGACAAAATACCATCACCAATAGTTGGTGGGTCCATAGAGTAAAAAAGAATTAAAAGTATATTGGACTGTGGGTCCTCGTCTTACATTAAAGTTGTTGACGCAGGTCGATGGCCGTCCCATAGCTACCAAATATGCTGTCGACTGCGCCGGCCCGGGTGCTGTTGTGGACTAACGTGCCTAGGTGTTGTGGCGTGGTTACCGCCGTGTGCTTGACGGTAACGCTATGCTATTGGGCGCCTCATTTCCTTACTGCATTGGTCTGCCATCGTTAGCCTCTCGCAACTCCGTCATTGACATGCTACAAGTTTTAAGTCGCATGCCTGCCCTAAAATAATTCTAAAAACCCGCTAAAAAATCTCATTTCTTTAAAGTTATCTTGTACATTTAGGATATTGCTTTGTTTCTTTTCATGGATAGCTATCTCGAATTCCTCTAGTAAGTCAAGTTTCCTCCCTTTCTTTTCTACATGCAATATTTCTACGTTGTCTTCTATGCTATTAAGGGGATGGCCTGTTTCATATATATGGTTCGCAACAGCTGATTTGTCATAATTTCCTAACCTGAACGCATCTTTATGTTCTTTATACCGGATCGCGAATGATCTTCCTGTCTGCCCTATATATTTTGCATCACACGTTCTGCACTGAATCTTATAAACTCCCGATCTTTCAAACTTATTTCTCTTCTCGCCAATATCGTGCTTAAGGCTATACCTCACTAGGTTATTAGTCTGAAAGGCTATTTTGACATCGTATGGCTTAAAAATATTTGCTATCTTTTGTGAGACTTTTCCGTAGTATGGCATCGTGATAATTTTCGCTTTCTCTCCATCAGGTTTATTCTTTTTGCGCTTATTACATTTTCGTAACAGTTTTTTAACTATATCTATTCTGTAACCGTTATTCTTCGCTATTCTCTTAACGGTGTTAATTTCAGTCTCCCTATCTTTTTCACTCATAGGTATATTGACTGCCCTATGCACGAGACTACGGAAAGCAGCTTCTTTATACGCCTGCGGATGGCATGAATCATTCGGGATCACGGCATCAGTTGTAGTTTGTTTTCTATAAACGGAAAACGCATGTTTGTTGCCCTGCTTTTTTATATTCAGGTCCAGGAACTGTAGACAATATTGTTAGTCCACAACAGCACCCGGGCCGGTGCAGTCGACAGCATATTTGGTAGCTATGGGACGGCCATCGACCTGCGTCAACAACTTTAATGTAAGACGAGGACCCACAGTCCAATATACTTTTAATTCTTTTTTACTCTATGGACCCACCAACTATTGGTGATGGTATTTTGTCTTTTTAGTACGTTTAATTTCGCGACATAGATTTTACAACCTGATGATGAGAGCATTGTCTCTCGAAACGCGTTGTTAAAATATATATAAAAATCGCGGTTGAATGCTAAATGTGATAACCAGTATAACGACAACTGCTACCTCGACTCCATAATGGATTATATTAAATATTATTGTTTACTAACTGTGCATTATTGCCTCATTCTGCTCCATGTTACATTATTATCGGGAAAACTGGTCATTATACCGATTGTTCCAATGTATACTTACATTTAGGTAGTTTTTTACTTTTTCTTTTTTTTTTAATGTGTGAAGGGCTACGCTTAGCTGAAGTCGATAAAACATAACATTCATCAAATTGTCGGTTATTATGCAGATTGCAGACGGAACTGATGAAAGATATAGCAATAATGATATTGAAATAACAGGTGATCATCGAGAGGTCTGCGGTTATCATTCTGTTCAGAGGTCAGTGAGACATAAATTATGTGGGTGTAACTGAGGGCACCGAGAATTAGTTATAGGAAACCTTGCATTAGTTTAATTTTATTTGAAATCATGAATAAGGTTCGTTGGAAGTGACTAAGTGCTCTCTTTCTTAATTACTAGATCAAAAACATTACGCGTATTTACGTGCCGTTAGTCAAGCTGCCTTAATAAAAACCAATGGTTGTTAACTGTATTATTTCTCTTTCTGGGTTAAACTGTTAACATAAAATTAGACGTCTCAATGAGTAGACTGTGACAGTATTTTAAATATGTAATACGCGAAATACCTTCCCATGGTTGGCTTGCAAGCTGTGGAAAGAGCACTAGAATGCGCCGGTACAGAGTATCCCAGCAAGTGGATAAAGCGACATCTGTGCGTAGAAACATGCACTACATGAACGCTGACGGCAGCGGCGTGCACGCTGTGACCCCGGAAGTTGCACATGTGCAGAAGCACCGCACGCGTGCAGAATTTCTGGCCGGCCCTGGCGTACATCGTACTCTGTGCGTGCAGGACGAGACCGTAGAGGCGCTGTGCTGCGCTCCTTGGCAACAGGAATCGATGCGGCACCTTAGCGAGCACACCCACCTCCTGCAGACAGATGAATGGCGCCTCTCCACAGAGAGCTGGCGTCGCCCCGGCGCGGCGCCCTGCAGCTACCAGCCGGCAGGGAGCCTCTCTCACTGTGTGAGTGTGCAGGGCCCACAGCGTCTGATGAATGGCCGGACACACCTACTGCTCACCTGCTCTCATCTCGTAGCCACTGCCCTTTCTTAAAAGCACATACGATGCTGGCCGTAAAACACTGCCGCTCTGAGTGGACACTGATATCTAAAATTTCTTCAGACTTGGGAGAGGTGACAGAGAGAGAGAGAGATAAAACGTAAACAGCCACTTTAAGAGAGTCCTATTTCCGCAAAAGGCGTGTTTTCTCTGTGTAATAATTACACTAAAGGCCCAAAGAAGCTGGTATACCGGCCTAATATCGGGTAGGGCCCCTGCGAGCTTGCAGAAGTGCCACAACGCGACGTGGCATGGACTCGACTAATGTCTGCTTTAGTGCTGGAGAGAATTGACACCATGAATCTTGCAGGGCTCTCCGTAAATCCATAAGAATGCTAGGAGGTGGAGATCTATTCTGAACAGAACGTTGCAAGGCGTCCCAGATATGCTCAATAATGTGCAAGTGTTTAAACTCAGAAGAGTGTTCCTGAAGCCAACTCTGTAGCAATTCTGGACGTTTGGGATGTCGCACTGTACTGCTGCAATTGACCAAGTCTGTCAGAATGCACAATAGACACGACTGGATGCAGGTGATCAGACTAGATGCTTGCGAACGTGTCACATGTCAAAGTCGTATCCAGACGTATCAGAGATCTCATGAAACTTCAATTGCATATGCCCGACACCATTACAGAGCCTCCACCAGCTTGAACATTACCCTGCTGGCATGCAGGGTCCATATATTCATGTCTCCATACCCGTACACGTCCATCAGATCGATACAATTTGAGACGAGAATCGGCCGACCAGTAAACACGTTCCAAGTCGTCAACAGTCCAATGTCGGTGCTGACGTGCCCAGGTGAGGCGTAAGGCTTTGTGTCCTCCAGTCATCGAGGGTACACGAGTGGGCCTTCAGCTCCAAAGGCCCGTATCGATGATGTTTCGTTAAATGGTTCGCACGCTGACACTTGTTTATGGCTCAGCATCGAAACTGCAGGAATTTGAGGAAAGGTTGCACTTCTTTAATGTTGAACGATTCTCTTCAGCCGTCGCTGATCCCGTTCTTTCAGGATCTTTTTCTGGCCGCAGCGATGTCGGGGATTCGATGTTTTACCGGACTGCTGATATTCACGGTCCTCTTGAAATGGTCGTACGGAAAATCCCCACTGCATCGCTACCTCGGAGGTGCTGTATCCCATCGCTCGTGCGCCGATTATAACACCATGTTCAAACTCACTTAAATCTTGATAACCTGCCATTGTAGAAGCTGCGCCTGACACTTGTTGTCTTATATAGGCGCTGCCGACTGCAGAGCTGTATTCTGCCTGTTTACATGTCTCTATATTTGAATACACACGCCTATACCTGTTTTTTTCTTCTTTTTTGGCGCTTTAGTGTATAAGCATTACCCGGCTCTGACCAGGCAGAGATAAAATATTGAATAAAATATTTAGGTGTTACCCCAGAACAGTCCTTAGGTGGATCGAGTCCAGTATTTATGCCTGGATGGACCTGGGCGCTCCGTAATCGGTCCGCCCCCAGCAGTACGGAAAGAAAGATTCATTCAGGTTGACACTGAGAGCTTAGCGCTCTCATTTAAAGATATGGCCGAAAGAGTCAGACTTGTGAAACGAATCCTGTCGTCGAGGACCATGTGCCACAAAGTGCGCATTTTCACCACGAGATAGGGAAATTCACAGGTGTCCATTGTCTATTCAGGCATAAGGGCTGTAGTGTGCGATTGAGACAGACGAGAACCTACGTCATAGGGAAACACAGTAGAAGCCGTTTGTGGCCGAGGGGACATAGCAGTGTTAAATATGGCGGACCTAATATCTGCTAAAAAGGGACAAATTTATGGAAACTATTTAATTTGTAGTAATGCATGGAATTAAGCCACAGTTATTTTAATCTACTATCCTTCGTAAATTTTTATGGTGATCCCAATAAAACCTGAATACTGATCATATCTATAATAGTTTAGGATTTACAGTTAAAGGGAAATTCATAAGTTTTGTAACAAAGACCTGAATGCTAAAATCTGAACGCTTTAGTCAATCTTAACGATCGACATTTCGAAGCGAATCATTAAAATGACAAACGCTGTAAATATCAACTTGTAACTTTATTTGTCTAAAAGATATAGTAAATTTAAATTATCAGTATTTTTTAGTTAAGCAACAGCTCATCATTTCCTCCACACAAAACACATTGAACAATGACAGCTTGAACCTTATTGAATCATTAGGTAATAGAATATTTATTGTAAAGTTAGTGCATAATACGTAGTTACTTTTGTTCTTTAATTATTTATCAGGAAGCACATTAGTGCAAGGCATTTGGCCGAGACATTCGAAGTTTGGAAGGAAATTGTATTGGTTTTATGTAAAAGAATTTAACGTTTATTTGAAAGGGTACAGTACCGCCCAACATTGAAAATAGGTACGAAATTCTTGTCAGAACAACACATTTTTGTGTAAAAGTAACTCAATTTCAATTAATACAGCGAAGCCGGATACCAGTGTGGGAAAGAATGACAATTTATTTATTTAATTGATCACATGTGCACTCCCTCAAAATAAATCCCTACATCCAGTTTGGTGAGATCTGTGAAATGAATGAATGTATGGTCGTCTGCTAACCACAGATAGTGAATGGGAATATATGATCATCTTTGAGTCGATCCTTTGGCTACCTTTGGTGAGATCAAAGAGATGGAAGTTACCAGAGCTTTGGAGCGTCTGAAAGGTGGCTGACCAATAAGGTAGCAAGGTGCTTCTCCCACTTCGACAGAGGTGCGAGAGAACCGGAATACGGCCATGTTTCGGCACTCTGGCGCTGAACCTTCTGCTGTAAAGACCTGTTTTTTTTGTTGTGCTCCGTAATGAAAGTGTGGAGGCATGGTATGGATGTGGAATATTTAAGAGTAGTTAGAACTAAACATTTCTCTTTCCCAGGAACTTTTGTGGGGAAAATTACAAAGTGAGGCAGGTAATTTTAAGGGGATTGTAGTAAACCAACGGTCACAATGAGCCCACGTGTAGTTATAAGTTGAGATACTAGCGTGTGTACAATAAGCTGAAATATTTAAGAATTAATAGCGTGTGTACAATAAGCTGAAATATTTAAGGAATAGCGTGTGTATCATAAGTTGAAGTATTTAAGAAATATCATTCCGTGTGACGCTAAATTTAAACTCTGAGAGAGAATCAAGGTGAGTCGGCCGTTTTTCCAGCAACGCCACTTGGCTTGCATTGCACAGGAAGACGTGCGTTTATCTCCAGAGTTCACAGTAGGAAAGTAGAATTACAAAGTGGGGCAGTGTCGTGTGAAACTGGGATAGATATTGATTGAAGTGGGAAAGCGGAAAGTGATGAGGTTGTAACAGTTCTTTGTGTTGTATCTCATATTGTTGTGTTGTATATGTCATGTAATTTGGGTATGTGTGTTTTGCATGGGGGTAGCAAGGTAGTTTCGAAAGATTTGTGGGTATGCCTGTTCCTTCTGTATCGCTCGATCTGGAGGAAAGTTTCGTGAGGATGATTGTGAGAGGCGAAGTGTGAGGTATAATAAAAGATCCACCACCCGATCCATGGAGTGCACTGTTGCGGTAAATAGATTACGAGACCATAGTATAGAGATTCACTAACGTAAAGCCATGCCCACTGGGCGGAATTTCTCATGTGATTTTGTTGTAGGTTGTAGTATTTGTGTGTTTAGGAATAAATCAGATAGTGAATAGAAAGAGATTGGTGGCCTTTCTCATTAAATTGTATGTTGTCATAATGTCCCGAATTTATATAAAAGCCGTTAAATCAAAAAGAAAAAAAGTAAATGTGGTATTGCCAGTGCGTAGTGTGCAGTCAGAGTTCTATAAATCACTGATAGTCAGATGCGTGTTTCCGTTGCGTATTATTCATGCAGGAGGATAATTTGTAACTAAATAGTAAGATACGAGAATTCATGTTGCTCGATAAATTAAGGAAGAATCCACTCGCATGGCAATCCACTCATCTTGCAGGCCTGACTGCTTGATGCCACAGTATGAGAAAGGCAAGTGGGTGCCTCTCATATTCTCTAATGAATATTATTGTTACTTTATTTAGAACGTGAAAGTAGTCAAGCTTTGATTATTTAAATATGTTAAAATGTAAAATAGTGTAGAATAAGCTGTAGCCAATGAGACAGACGGCTTCAGAAAAGGGAACTGCGCTAGTCAGTTGAGCGAGGATATTCGGCGCGCGGAAAACGCGGCCGGAGTCGGGCAGAGGGAGTGTTGGTGCAGACGCGAAAGTGGATACTTCTGGTCTAGACACCAAAGGGTACAATTCGGATTGAGACGCGAAAGCAGACAGTCGATATATAGGCAGCTAGGAAGTGAAACCACTTAGAAAATGTCGCGTTGTGTGGTATATCGCGGGGCTTACTCTCTGAGCAGTGAGCAGGCGAGCAGTTGGAGGAAATTCTAACTTATCGCATAGATAACTTGTGTTTCGCGATGTGATTGTGAGTGATCGAACTGTGTCAAATGGATATGCGCTCGAGTGTAACAGTAACTCTAAATAGGACCACTTTCGCCATTAGTTTGTTCTTTGAATAAACATTATTCTAACCAAATCTCAACTGTGCGGCTTACATCATTTATGGGTTGTTAATTTAGTTCCCGATGATATTATTACTGTTATCATATGTTATGTTTACTACTGTGTTTCGCAAACTTGCCATCAGCCAGACAATTTAACCAAAGGGTCACAAGTGTCTAATTTAGGGCCTGTAGTGCGACACGTGCGGTTCAACCCCTAGATGAGTTTGAGCCAAGACATTTCGACGAAGAGGAACCGCATGTGAGCCCGAACATCTACGGGACGTTAACTCGCAACACCAGCGGCCAGAGAGGACCATTGGAGCCGCTCCTGGCGGTCGCGACCCGTGGACGGAACACCCGACGCGACGCCCACCGGCTACGGAACGCACAGCAAAAAACAGAATTGGAGATCGAGGAAACATCAATGCGATAGAGCATCACACAGTACACATAGTCTTTGACACACCTCAGATGACGACTACGACCCAAGAGGGCGGCGGAACTGGGCGCGGAGGCAGTCGGAATACCGGCAACCAGAGAGGATCACTGTAGTCGCGCCTGGCGGTCGCAGACCACGGACGTAACACTAGACATGGCGCGGAGCGATTACGGATCCCCAGCACCATCCAGCCATCAATAATGGACTCGATCTAACCAGCGACCATCCTCGGGTAGTACCTGAAGAAGGCAGCTAGTTACGCCGTCGCAAAATCGTGCGAGAATAGTGGCTGCTGGGTTGAAAATAAATAATTTTTAGGACATTCAACACGAGGGAGGCTGACAGTGTGGAAAGTGAGATCCCTAAGGTTGACACCACACAACTGGAATGTTTGGTCTAGTGTTTTGCTGGTGGTCATACCGCAGGTAACTTCACTGACATTGAAATCAAAGCTATTCTCTGTTCGAGTGTTCCCGTTACAAACTTGTGGGTCTTGTAGAAGGGAGTCACTACATAATGTTTTGAATAGGAACCCGTGTCTACAAACGTAACGTTTCCGTTCTGCGATCGTTTCAGTTCAGATGTAACGCGTCCACGTCTGCTCAGAGAAAGAGAAACTTCTCAAAACTGCTTGACATGTCACGCAGTTGGGCAGACCGCATGATGTGGACTACTTCTCGTGGGGTCGTATGCAAAGCTTGATTTATAAGACTCTTGAACAGACAGAGGAAAATCTGCTGGGACGAGTTCTGGCCGCTGCATTAGAAATTCAAGAGGCACCAGGTGAGGTGGAGAGTGTGCACCAGGACAAGCTTTGTACTTACAGGGTCTGTAACAACGTCAATGGTCGCCACATCGAGCAACTGTTGTAATCAGTACTGTTCTGTGTGTACAGTATTCTGAGTTCTCTTTTGTTTTGGAATAATATAAACACGTAATGCTGAAGTGTTAATACAGACAAATAAACATGCTTAAATGATAAATGGATGGTTAGCTGTGTTCCTTTCGAACTGTTACCAAATAACTGTACTGCGTCACGCTTAATTAAATTCCTGAGGCAGAAATGGGTGAGTTGAAGATCTGAACTCAAAATATTATGTACTCACTCTCGTCTACAAGTCCTAGAAGTCGGTAACGGGAATTTTTGAACACCCTGTATATACTGTATTCCCTATTTCTATGCCGAGGGTTACGCTGGCGCCGATTATGCTCTTCTGCTAATGTTTGATATAGTCTTGCGAAACTGCGCAGTTTATGCTAGTTCTTATTTTGCAGCAAAATTATGCCAAGTCAAACTTCAGTTTGACAAAAATCAACGTATTTTCTGAATCATTCAACGAACTGAAAGCAAATCCTATACTGAAGATTACATTTTAGTTTACAGTGATCATTGTATCGATCAATACGTTAATTTCCTCTTTGCTAGGAATCATATATTAGATTATTTATTGGACAGAATACGTGATTGCACTGGCGATTTCGGTTTACGTCGCTAAAATGGCTCGTGCGAATAACAGTTGTTAGTTTCTGTATTCTTTGGCGACGTCCAGATATATTTTATGAGGGCCTTCAGATGTTTCTGTGATTTTTTGCAACGCATTTATCAACACAATTTTTTCGAATAGTTTGTATGTTGCAGCTTTTCGGCAAAACCTTGCGCACTTTCATCTCCCAAAATTTAGGCTATTATATTTCTACGTTTTTATAGTTGCTGCCAGTTGGTGGTGCGTTTTGAGCATGTGGTTATTTTGTCACATGAGTCGATTTCCTAATGGCAGACAACGTTTGACGAAAATATCTCAGTAATATTTGAAAGACACCTCTCATTATACCCATGTTATCTCGTAAGTCCTGGAGCGTTTTCCTTGTATTCAGTGAGTCGAAAGATTTTGTGTGGGTCAGTGTGCATTCGTGACAAATGATGACCATGCACTGCTCTTGTTTATTTGTCCACAAGCCGATGATATGTGATGTCACATACCGGGAGTTAATGTTCAGCTATATGATACAGTAATATTAGTCCGAAATGTACTGGTTGTCAGCAATTTGTAAGTGTAACCGCAAGTTCCTGTGATGCGAGGACGAATGCTCTGGGCGAATTCCCGCGACAATGAAGTTGATTAAAACTGAATTTCCTGCGCTGCTAGGTGTATCTAGAAATTTTATGCCATCTTCTTGTTTGCAGTTGGTCGCGTTGACTGGGCGCCCAGTGTATGAACGGGGATTATTTTAAATTATGTTAACAAAATGTAATACATCAAATTCTACTCGACTCGGGACGAAATAATGATGAGTTGTCAGCGACGATATCCTAGCTGAACTACGATGACAAAACTCGAGTTTTGGAAAATAATGTGGACTCAGAATTTTCAAGAAAGTTGTGATATTTGTGGAAGATAACTGCATAGCGATGGACAACGTTAAACCTAATCTTTTCATGGTGTCGGAAGTCTTGGTATCACAAGTTTTCTTTCATAATGAGCGAGACATATAAAAATTCTAAACATGGAAAAAAAAATTAGGATGGGTAGTAGGACAGAGAATAAAGTGAAATTCTTATGCTTTATCCGAAAATTACCTTGAGTCTCTAATCGGAGAAAAGATTCGTGAAGACAACAATTAGACCTCCTGGTGACAAACAAACACCAAATTTTCAAATGGCTCTGAGCACTATGCGACTTAACTTCTGAGGTCATCAGTCGCCTAGAACTTAGAACTAATTAAACCTAACTAATTTAAGGACATCACACACATCCATGCCCGAGGCAGGATCGAACCTGCGACCGTAGCGGTCGCTCGGCTCCAGACTGTAGCGCCTAGAACCGCACGGTCACTCTGGTCAGCCACCAAATTCTCAACTCAGCGTGGAACAGGGAATTAGTGATCATAAGCCCGCTAATGCATTACTGAATACAGCTGTAAATAGGAATACAAAGAAAGACAAGAAGGTTTTTCTGTTTAGCAAAATCGAAAAGAGAAGGATGTCAGATTACCAGTCATGCCAAAACGTAAATTTCGTCTCCAGCACCAACAATGTGGAGCATCGGTGGACAAAGTTCAGGAATATAGTACAATCAGCTTTCGACAGGTATGTGCCGTGTAAAGTTGGGAGGATGGAAAAGACCCACAGTCATTCTTAAACCATGCTAGAAAGCTGCTATGAAAGCAGAGAGAGCAATACTGCAAGTTTAAACTTAGCCAAAGCCTAAGAGACAAACAGAAACCAAACGAAGCCAAAATTAGCGTAATGAGGGGTGTGTGTGAGGCTTTAAGTGAATTCGAAAGTAAAATTTTGTCGACCGAGTTGACAGAAAATCCTAAGAAGTTTTCGTCTTATGTTAAATCAGTAAACCGATCGAAGTTGTCTGTGTAGATACTCTGTGACAGTAATGGTATTGCAACAGAAGATGACACAGAGCCGGCCGATGTGGGCGAGTGGTTCTAGGCGCTTCAGTCTGGAACCGTGCATCCGCTACGGTCGCAGGTTCGAATCGTGCCTCGGACATGGATGTGTGTGATGTCCGTGGTCTAAGGGTAGCGTCTTTGATTAATAATCAAAACGTCTTCGGTCCCGGGTTCGATCCCCGCCACTGCCTAAATATTGATAAATAATCAGCATTGGCGGCCGAAGACTTCCGGCATAAGAAGTCAGCCTTATTCTGCCAACGGCCTTGTCAAAGAGGGCGGAGGAGCGGATAGAGGTTCAGGACACTCTCTTGTCCTAGGGGTGGGAAATTGCCCCTAAAGGCGGAAGAATCAGCAATGATCAACGACATGAGGATGCAGAAGGCAATCTAAACCACTGCATTAAAGACACGTAACGTGTATCCACAGGACATGTGGCCTGTAATTGAAGAAGTGTCATAATGATCTCTCCATTGGCAAAAGATTCCGGAATAGTCCCCCATTCGGATCTCTGGGAGGGGACTGCCAAGGGGGAGGTTACCATGAGGAAAAGATTGAATAATCGACGAAAGGATAACGTTCTACGAGTCGGGGCGTGGAATGTCAGAAGCATGAACGTGGTAGGGGAACTAGAAAATCTGAAAAGGGAAATGCAAAGGCTCAATCTAGATATAGTAGAGGTCAGTGAAGTGAAGTGGAAGGAAGACAAGGATTTCTGGTCAGATGAGTATCGGGTAATATCAACAGCAGCAGAAAATGGTACAACAGGTGTAGGATTCGTTATGAATAGGAAGGTAGGGCAGAGGGTGTGTTACTGTGAACAGTTCAGTGACCGGGTTGTTCTAATCAGAATCGACAGCAGACCAACACCGACAACGATAGTTCAGGTATACAAGCCGACGTCGCAAGCTGAAGATGAACAGATAGAGAAAGTGTATGAGGGTATTGAAAGGGTAATGCAGTAGGTAAAGGGGGACGAAAATCTAATAGTCATGGGCGACTGGAATGCAGTTGTAGGGGAAGGAGTAGAAGAAAAGGTTACAGGAGAATATGGGCTTATGACAAGGAATGAAAGAGGAGAAAGACTAATTGAGTTCTGTAACAGGTTTCAGCTGGTAATAGCGAATACCCTGTTCAAGAATCACAAGAGGAGGAGGTATACTTGGAAAAGGCCGGGAGATACGGGAAGATTTCAATTAGACTACATCATGATCAGACAGAGATTTCGAAATCGGATACTGGACTGTAAGGCGTACCCAGGAGCAGATATAGACTCAGATCACAATATAGTAGTGATGAAGAGTAGGCTGAAGTTCAAGACATTAGTCAGGAAGAATCAATACGCAAAGAAGTGGGATACGGAAGTACTAAGGAATGACGAGATACGTTTGAAGTTCTCTAACGCTATAGATACAGCAATAAGGAATAGCGCAGTAGGCAGTACAGTTGAAGAGGAATGGACACCTCTAAAAAGGGCTATCACAGAAGTTGGGAAGGAAAACATAGGTACAAAGAAGGTAGCTGCGAAGAAACCATGGGTAACAGAAGAAATACTTCAGTTGATTGATGAAAGGAGGAAGTACAAACATGTTCCGGGAAAATCAGGAATACAGAAATACAAGTCGCTGAGGAATTAAATAAATAGGAAGTGCAGGGAAGCTAAGACGAAATGGCTGCAGGAAAAATGTGAAGACATCGAAAAAGATATGATTGTCGGAAGGACAGACTCAGCATACAGGAAAGTCAAAACAACCTTTGGTGACATTAAAAGCAACGGTGGTAACATTAAGAGTGCAACGGGAATTCCACTGCTAAATGCAGAGGAGAGAGCAGATAGGTGGAAAGAATACATTGAAAGTCTCTATGAGGGTGAAGATTTGTCTGATGTGATAGAAGAAGAAACAGGAGTCGATTTAGAAGAGATAGGGGATCCAGTATTAGAATCGGAATTTAAAAGAGCTTTGGAGGACTTACGGTCAAATAAGGCAGAAGGGATAGATAACATTCCATCAGAATTTCTAAAATTATTGGTGGAAGTGGCAATAAAACGACTATTCACGTTGGTGTGTTGAATATATGAGTCTGGCGACATACCACCTGACTTTCGGAAAAGCATCATCCACACAATTCCGAAGACGGCAAGAGCTGACAAGTGCGAGAATTATCGCACAATCAGCTTAACAGCTCATGCAGCGAAGCTGCTTACAAGAATAATATACAGAAGAATGGAAAAGAAAATTGAGAATGCGCTAGGTGACGATCAGTTTGGCTTTAGAAAAAGTAAAGGGACGAGAGAGGCAATTCTGACGTTACGGCTAATAATGGAAGCAAGGCTAAAGAAAAATGAAGACACTTTCATAGGATTTGTCGACCTGGAAAAAGCGTTCGACAATATAAAATGGTGCAAGCTGTTCGAGATTCTGAAAAAAGTTGGGGTAAGCTATAGGGAGAGACGGGTCATATACAATATGTACAACAACCAAGCTCTTCAATCTGTACATCGATGAAGCAATGATGGAAATAAAAGTGTGGTGTCACCGCCAGACACCACACTTGCTAGGTGGTAGCCTTTAAATCGGCCGCGGTCCATTGGTATACGTCGGACCCGCGTGTCGCCACTGTCAGTGATTGCAGACCGAGCGCCATCACACGGCAGGTCTAGAGAGACGTTCTAGCACTCGCCCCAGTTGTACAGCCGACGTTCATAGGAATGGTTCACTGACAATCACGCTCTCATTTGCCGAGACGATAGTTAGCATAGCCTTCAGCTACGTCATTTGCTACGACCTAGCAAGGCGCCGTATTGAATTGATATTTATATTGAAGCATACCTCACGCCAGTCTGCGTGTAATTAAACGCGTGCATTTCGGCCTCCTCTAGCAACACGGTGTTGGCTCTTCTGCCAACACTTCAAAAAGAAAGGTTCAGGAGTGGAATTAAAATACAAGGTGAAAGGATATCACTGATACGATTCGCTGATGACATTGCTATCCTGAGTGAAAGTGAAGAAGAATTAAATGATATGCTGAACGGAATGAACAGTCTAATGAGTACACAGTATGGTTTGAGAGTAAATCGGAGAAAGACGAAGGTAATGAGAAGTAGTAGAAATGAGAACAGCCAGAAACTTAACATCAGGATTGATGGTCACGAAGTCAGTGAAGTTAAGGAATTCTGCTACCTAGGCAGTAAAATAACCAATGAAGGACGGAGCAAGGAGGACATCAAAAGCAGACTCGCTATGGCAAAAAAGGCATTTCTGGCCAAGAGAAGTATACTAATATCAAATACCGGCCTTCATTTGAGGAAGAAATTTCTGAGGATGTACGTCTGGAGTACAGCATTGTATGGTAGTGAAACATGGACTGTGGGAAAACCGGAACAGAAGAGCATCGAAGCATTTGAGATGTGGTGCTATAGACGAATGTTGAAAATTAGGTGGACTGATAAGGTAAGGAATGAGGAGGTTCTATGCAGAATCGGAAAGGAATATGTGGAAAACACTGATAAGGAGAAGGGACAGGATGATAGGACATCTGCTAAGACATAATTGAATGACTTCCATAGTACTAGAGGGAACTGTAGAGGGCAAAAACTGTAGAGGAAGACAGAGATTGGAATACGTCAAGCAAATAATTGAGGACGTAGGTTGCAAGTGCTACTCTGAGATGAAGAGGTTAGCACAGGAAAGGAATTCGTGGCGGGCCGCATCAAACCAGTCAGTAGACTGATGACCAAAAAAAAAAAAAAAAAAAGAAAAAAGTTCTAAGTTCTAGGTGACTGATGACCTCAGATGTTAACTCCTATAGTGCTCAGAGCCATTTGAACCATTTGATGACACAGAAAAGGCCTAAATACTAAACGTCTTGGCCGAAACTCTTTCACAGAGGCAGGTTCCACTGTAGTTTCTCCGTCAAATCGTAGCACGAACGACAGAAGAATAGGTATCGAAATAAGTGACCAAGGGATAGAAAAACAAATGAAATCACTCAACAGAGCAAATGCCATTGGAGGTGACGGGGCATCAGTTCGATTCCAAACGGAGAATGCGAAAGAACTTGTCCGTTTTCTAGCATCAGTATATAGTAGGTATCTAGAGAAGCGGAGCGTTCCTGGTGATTTCTAAAACTCACGCTTTTTATTCTAAACTTCATTCGGCTTCTTTATACCAGCAGACTCAGTTGTGTCCAATCGTGATTGCTGTGCTGTTTCAGATGGTGAACCCACAGATGCTTCAGCTTGATGTAGCATTGATGTCGTTTCCTATCTTCGCTCTGGAGCTCAGCGCACGCGCCACCCTGAACAACCTCCAACGTGGCCTCTTGGACTGTCGCGTTGTTTGACGTTGACTGTCGGGTTGTTTGACGTTTGTTGCCTCGACACTCGACGTTGTCAACTGTGCTCTAATCTTCAACCTTACTACTAGTCTATGCTGTTACGAAATGGATCAGAATTACTCGTTTAAAACTCGTCCTGATTCTGTTTATTTTCACTTACTCTGGAAGATGGAAATACTTGTCCGTTTATAAGATCTGGAACATTACTAAGCTGTTCAGCCTTATTTTTTATAGTCTCGGTATGATTAACAGCAACTGAATTACTTTCAGCTGGTGTGGCAACGTTTGGTAACGCTTCTCCACATATTCCTCTTACGAGATCGTAAAATAAAGTTTTCCATTTAGATTAATAGGACATGTATTAAGATATCAGGGAATAACTTCATGGTACCAGAGGGAGCTCTAAGGGTAGGAAATGTAGAGGAGGACAGTTATTGGAATAAATCCAACAAATAATTGAGGACATAGGTGAAAAATGCTACATCTTAGATGAAAAGGTTGGCACAGGAGATAAATTCGTGGCGGATCGCATCGAACCAATTAAACGATTGATAACACGGAATTTTAATCTGGGGAGGGCCTGTTTAACGTGACCTTTTTCACTGCTTCTGAAGCATGCTGCTAGTTGCCGCAAGTGCGTAGGAATGGATTTTCAAACTTTTGTTTGATAGATCTGCATTGCAGCGTGCGATGAGTTGGAAATTTTAGTCGGTCAGGGACTGCGTCCGGACGGACTAGTGCAAACCTCTGTACATAGTGAAGGAATTGACATCATTCCATGACTTACAGAGCTTCGCACTCGTGCAACGTTAGTGTATTTCTAGAGTGAAAAGGCCTATTTTTGACGATGACACGCATACATGTCGAAGGATCGCCCGCAGGTGCTGAAGCAGAATGTTTTGCAGTACCACTTGAAATTGGCCCAAAGCCAAAGCTGCAATTGTGAAATAAATAATTTCTACTGTCAGCAACGAATAAAACGTCCATCAAAAAAATTCTACGTACCTGTGAAGTCCGACCATGAGAAGCTAACAAATTTTCAACATTCGCCATTGCCTTACCACAATCCCCTGCGTGACTGGAAGTCATGAATTCCCACCCCTTCCGTCCCTTTCTTTCCCATACCCTATTTCGGATAACTGTCAGGATTGAGGATCGGGGAGGCTTTTGGTGGTCTTTTTTACAATCCCTGGCCAATAATCGTGTGAGAAGGGATGACGTGTTCCGTTCCACGCTGACGAGGTACCAACGCTTCTCTCTCTCGGATGCTGGCTCCCGATCCGCTAACATGGTCCTCTCCTGCAGTCCTACGCTATCCTCTGGACTTTGACCGTAGCGGCCGCTTTCCAAGCTGTTGGTTGCTTCCCTGGGTGCCCGACTAAGTTACTAGTGCACCCACTAAATACGCGCTCGTACACTAAGTTAGAAGTAAATTTTAAATTGTAAGTCAATTCGTTAGTATTACGCTGCTCTCCGTCTATTTGATCTCTATTATGTTTCATGTAGGTAGTTACCAAGTTCCGCATTTCGAGAGCAGTTGGCCCCACGTTTCCTTGTTAGTTTCAGTTTTACAGTGTTTTTCTGGGAATAGGTTTCCGTTCTGTTCACACAGTGTAAAGACTGCCACTTTTCGAGTTGTGAACCTGTGTAATTGACGCTAGGTGATACGTCACGAGTATCATCTAACTTGAAAACACTGGCTGCAGCGTACTGCGACCGCTGAAGCGGATGTGAGCTACTTGTGAACGACTCAGGAACGGCCTCCACAGAATTACTTGGAAAATAGGAAACCCTTCAGGGCAATTTCCCACGCCAAGGACAAGAGAGTGCCCTGAACCCCTGTCCGATCTTACATCCTCACTGGCAAGGCCGTTGCCAGAACGAGGATGACTTATTGTTCCGGAAGTCTTTGGCGGCCGTTGCTGACGATTTTTATTCAAAGTTTAAGCAGAGTTCTGATTATTTGTCAAGGACGCTATCACTAAAGCACAGGAGTCTTCACATCAGCATTACTCTATCAAAAGACCAACAAATAAATCGTACTTTGCGAAGTCACAGAAGCGCCTGCGACTTGGAAGGCTATCAAATAAGACGTTTTAAGAGCGACATTAATTCAAATTCGTTGAATGAATTTTGAATTGGTTTCCTTACACTAATTTGACTTCATTCAGCTTTTGTTTGTAACTGTTATTTGACTTCACTTAAATATGTGATGAAGTTCTTCTATTCATTCGTTTAAAATTTCAAGCACACCTGTTGAATAATGTTAGGTCTTTCCCAAGCTTAAAAACATGCTCAGCACGTATTAGTCAAAGGAATACTGAAAATCATTTTTAATTTAATCCATTTGTGCTCCACAAGTTCGTCCACAGAACTGAATATTTGATACTGACTACTCACCACGAAATTTGTATCCTGTCGCTCTTCGTAACTAAAAATATTTCTGTAAGTTTTTTAATATTTTTTGCAACGCACGTAGTAATGGATACTACTGCAGCTTCTTGATCACGAATGTTCTCCTTTGCGTTAATTGAATCCACAAGTTGGGATCCATTCGTTACTGGTAGATATCTACAAGGAACTTATGTCCCGCAGCTAAAAGTGGGATGATGTCTTGAAACCTCTATAAGATATGTGAAAGAGTAAAAGATTTGCTTATCGGAATGCAATCGAAGACGCATTCAGCATGGATGGCGATTCTGAATCAGGAAACGACACTACTCCACGAAACAGCTCATCATATTTTGGACTTTACATCACCAAACTTCTTAGTTTTAGGTAAACATTTTATAAATAACACAAGTTTCTAGTAAAATCCTGCTTGATATAGAGCGTTGTGAAAGAGTCTAACGTGGTAATAATAGTAGCTACGCACGACGAACGCAGACGACCAGTCTGGAAGGTATAAAACGCAATGGAAAGAGCCCGCCCTAGCCGCCTGGTGGTGGGGCCGCGCTGAAGTGCTTGCTGAACAGGGATCGGTGGCAGTCATCCGCGTCGCCATTGTGTGGCACCTCTGGCGGGACACTCAGCGCGCCTTTGTTCGGGGCTTGCCCGAGTATCCGTAATACGGCCGCCACCTTGCGGCGTACAAGGCCGCTGCCTTTACGACACCCTAATTCTCTCGCTCGCCGATACTTTCGCAGTGCACTCTACACTAGGACATCTTGCTTCACAGACTCACAAACAAGGTACACCATTTATCTTGAGTAGCCCATATAATTTTTACGCAGAATCAAAATGAAAAAAAATAAATTAAGGTTGGTTGGTTGACTTAAGGCGGAGAGGGTAGGGTTGGAATGTCAAGAAAATGTTGCTAGATACCAGACGGATATTAACCAGCACGGTTGTCTTTCTTGTAACTTTGTTCGTTACGAAGATATGAATATAAGTACGTCTCTTTCAAAAAGCGCCCTATTTATCCCATAGTACACTTTTCGTCTAGACTTTTTCAAAGACATATCTCAGTGTAAACATATAAGAAAACACATCGACTTTGATGTAACAGCATACATCCTGGGGTAATGTAACTCGTCCAATTGCTGGGATTGACAGCGAACAAGTGAAATCACTGAAACTTCCTGGCAGATTAAAACTGTGTGCCGGGCCGAGACTCGAACTCGGGACCTTTGCCTTTCGCGGGCAAGTGCTCTACCATCTGAGCTACCCAAGCACGACTCACGCCCCGCCCTCACAGCTTTACTTCTGCCAGTACCTCGTCTGTCCGGCACACAGTTTTAATCTGCCAGAAAGTTTCATATCAGCGCACACTCCGCTGCAGAGTGAAAATTTCTGGAAGTGAAATCACTGCTGTACTCCCACAATACTTGAATAGGTGTTTACCTGAGTTTTTGAGGTGACCCAAGGCAGGAGAATCTAGATGACTGAAGTCAGGTGAAGTTGGAGATCAATGTACAGATCCTGCTCGACCATTCTGCTCCGCCCATCCTACGTCAGCAGTAAAATATAACAGTGCTCCGTCATGCATGTACCACAGGGTCGACCATAGCATGCAAAATTTCACGTGTGAACTATGTGCTCCCTGCGTGCGATCTGACACTCACAAGAGGTTGGGACCTAATGCACTTCTCCCGGAAAGACAAGTATATTTCCGCTGATGGCCTTTGGTGCACCAGTCCTTTTCGCTATGTTTGGTGGTAACTCGGAATTCGCAAATATTCGTAACTAAACAACCAGTTATTTGTGACAATCAAGACCATAAAAGTCATTGGTAGTTGTTTCACTCGCAGTAACTTTAGCTGTCCTCTTAGGTTCCTGCCTAACCACAAATTCGGAAATCGCAACATATTCGGAAAAAAACAGCCGAATATTGCACAACAGACTTGTATTACGTAACAATAACGTGCCAGATACTCTTAAAAAAGCAAAGATAAAAGGAAGTTAACATGTAGCAGGATGGAAGCCTACTTCCTACTTCCTTCCAATCTGTAGCTTGAGCACTCTAACCACAAGAGCACAACGAATTGATAAAACCGTTAACTTTATTCTTTATAAATCACAGCTCCTGAGGGCTTTCGCCACCACTGAGCCATTAACCGACCTTCGTCATTACCTGACATTTAAAGTACCAAGGTGCTGCCTTTGTGACAAATCCTCAATGCGCCATTTCCTTGCCATAACACAGTATGGAGTCTTCTTCGAAGCTGCGAAGATATGAGTGCAGTAAAGACCATCAGATGAAATATAGTGAGACGAACACATCAGGCCCCAGAGTCTAGTCGAGGCTCGGCCTGTCTCGGCACTACTCGGTACGTGTCGGATCTGCTCGATCCTATTCGGTATACCTCGACATTTCATTTAGCAGCGCGATTTACAATTTCTGCCAGCACTTTGTGCGGCTTATTTTGATCTGTACGACACTATTCGGTTCGGTACAGTCGTAGTTTAAGCGCTGTTCAGCCTTCGCTATTTGTTCGCGGTATAGAGGAGGTTCAAGGGTCTAGTGCCTGTTTACACCACGAGAGGCAATATAGCATTCCGTCTCAGCATTCCTTTAAAAATAAATGGCAGTCCAGAGGAGAAGGATGACAACACTAAGTGTCTACTCTGTA
Organism: Schistocerca nitens; assembly: GCF_023898315.1. NCBI lineage: Eukaryota > Metazoa > Arthropoda > Insecta > Orthoptera > Acrididae > Schistocerca > Schistocerca nitens. The sequence continues at coordinate 584,285,064 of NC_064618.1, forward strand.
GTCAAATTCGCTATGAAACACCAGTGCAACACTTTGCAGAAAGGGTTTAATGATTTAATTAACGATGAGAAAGCTAGAAATTATAACGGTTGACAGACGATTTGTGTGGGATTCATTGTTCCGTACAAGTAGCAATTTGTTTAAAATATAATGAGAGTGGAACACGTGATGGAACTGGTGGTGCGCATAGTAAATTTTCTGAAGTCGCATTCACTATTACGTCGTTAGTTGCAAAAAAAAAAATAAAAAATAAAAAAAATTTGCCGGCCGCGGTGGCCGTGCGGTTCTGGCGCTGCAGTCCGGAACCGCGGGACTGCTACGGTCGCAGATTCGAATCCTGCCTCGGGCATGGGTGTGTGTGATGTCCTTAGGTTAGTTAGGTTTAAGTAGTTCTAAGTTCTAGGGGACTTATGACCTAAGATGTCGAGTCCCATAGTGCTCAGAGCCATTTGAACCATTTTTCTGCAAAAACTTTGATGGAACTGTGCGATAAGAAAGGAGAAGTTATATATTACCCGCAAAGTAAATTGGTTAAGTGAAAGCATAGGCATGGAATGAGTTTTCGATTTAAAGAACAAACCTTCAATAGCCACGATCGCATCGAATGCTATTTATTATTGATGACAGGTTTCAACAGTTAACACTGTCTTCTGATCTTCTAAAATATGATATTGTACGTCCTGCTCCACATGCCAAGATAACATTATAGTAAACAGTTTGTAGCACATTTTTTTAAATATCAAAACAGGTTTGCCACAAATAAAAGCAATAAAAATTTTCAATGAGTTACAAACATCAGCGTTGACAGAATCAATGGGGGGAGCAACTCTCTCCGTTGATTCTATCAAAGTCCCATACAAAGCTGATGTTTGTAATTCATTGAAATGTTATTCTTCGCGGCTATCACGATCCACTATGGTGAACGGACACCATATACATATAAGAACAATATAGTCTAAAAGCACCTAATGTAACTACGTTTGCCGGCCGGGGTGGCCGTGCGGTTCTAGGCGCTTCAGTCTGGAACCGCGTGACCGCTACGGTCGCAGGTTCGAATCGTGCCTCGGGCATGGATGTGTGTGATGTCCTTATGTTAGTTAGGTTTAAGTAATTCTAAGTTCTAGGGGACTGATGACCACAGATGTTAAGTCCCATAGTGCTCAGAGCCATTTGAGCCATTTTTTGTAACTACGTTTGTCCACACGTATAATATTCCTCTGATGCTAGTTGGATACAGAGTTGGCTAACAGTCCACATTTGTGCACATGTTTGCGTTTATTTGAGCTGAACTGTTTACTTCGAAGAATGGGGATCCATGATGTACTTAACTCGTGAAGTTACCGTAATTCAACATCTAACAAGCATCGTTGCAATGTTATGTAAGTGGACATCCCTGTTCCACAAGGGGGTATTCAATGTATTGTTTTTGTATGGGAAACCTGCTTTAATTTTCATCAAACCTGTATAGAGTGTGCTATATACTGTTCACTGTAAAGTCAACATGGCATGTGGAACAGGTCGTATAACAACAGGTTTCCGAAGATCAGAAGATGACAATGTTAACTGTTCAAACCAGTTATCAGTAATAAATGTCACTGAATGCGATTCTGGCTTTTAAAAATTTCTTCAAAGCAAATACGGACAGCCCCCTCCAGTCTCTAATTATGGGAAATTTCAGTTCTGGATTTGAGCTCTGTTATTGTTGAATTTCTGAAGAAAGAAGAAAGCAAGAAGATTCGTAATGGGTTACAGATCCTGCATTTAAATAGAATTAATTGCAGACTGCCCTCAGTAAGATATTACAAGGTAAGAAGCAATTTATTTCTCATATCATGGCTAAAGTGGATGCATTTAAAAAGAAAATCGAAGTGTGGAAGGGACAACTTCTAATGAGGAACACTGTCCATTTCCATCTCACTGGCATTAAAGAAAAATCGAATTTTGAACAATCCATTGGGACGTTGAAAGAATACAGGAGTAGCTGCCTAAACGTTAGAGAACACTGCCAATCTTACGTATGTTTTTGAGCTGTTTTCGAGACCGTTCGCCATTTTAGTTGAAATCACTCTTGTGCATCGGCATAGGGAACAGGCCAATTTGTAATGTAATTTTATTTCACGCTGAAACTGTCCAGAAGTTCTATGTTGTTTTTCTCGAAAGGGGTTTCCACGCCTCCATAATAAGGTTGCAAACGTGGTATCGATGTTTCAACCGATGCTTTTGTCAGCTATGAAACTAAACAAGTCACGATTATGCAGCAAGTTGAGTAACGAAAATTTACGAAAGTCTCGGTGTCTGTCGTACACCGACAGTCTGTTCAATTACAAATCCCATTATGTCTTCGGCACGCCGAAACCAATTAAATAATACTAAAAATTTGTTTTGTGTGTGATCTGTGTTGATGAAAAATATGAAATATGATAAAAAAGGTGCACACAGCACTTTTGCAGTGCCCGTCCTTTCCCCCTCGTCCCACTCAGAGAGTGTAGTATGGTAGAGGGGGAAGTGTGCACTCGGCCTAGAGGGACTTTCATGTGTACAAGAGCACTACGTGCAAGACAAGTTCTTGGCTATCCCCCGTGTACAACATCCCCCAACAGGTGGATGTTCGCAGATGAACAATTTTAGCCCTAGCATTGCCAGTGCATTTTCCATAACTTGTAATACCAGTGGGGAAGTGATAGGGGGGGGGGGAGAAGGTTGCAGAACATGAACATGTCTTTTAGCAGTTATATCGATATGTAAATAGGGTCCTGAACCAAAAAATATGAGTATGATATTTATTATGAAAAGTCACAATAACTACTATTACCATAAGTAGCCATAAAAGTGTTGAGATTAAACTTCTGCGAGACCTCAGGAAAGTAAGTCTTTGGAAGTGTTACTTTTGCAGCGGCATACAAAACTGACATTGAGAAAGAACTACACTCTTAAACTATGTAGAAGTTCGTTCTACTTCCAAAAAAGTAGTAGGCACTGCACTAATGAAAGCAGCAATTACGATTCTTTGGAAGGTGCACTCTTAAAATTGGTAGTGAAAACATTTGAAGTCTGCAGAGTAAAATTAAATCCAATGCTCGTAAATTTAGAAAAAAAGCTAGCGTCAAACTAGACCGTCGCAGATAGAGGGACCACAGTGTTGCCTTGCATATCACACGTCTATAAAAGAAACTCATTTCTATGTAGTTGCAACGTTCTTCTCACCAAGGATCACTACGAATTGTCAGCAGGCAGTCACATATTTATGGGAGTATTTCACATAATTAGGTTATATAATAAAATACACAAATTAATGTAATGTGTTTTTACGGAATAACGTAGACTATATACGGTGCGTTCATACAACGGTGTAGTAAGAAAGGATTTCTTGCGCACGTTGATTTTCATTTCACCGAGGAAATCGCCGCGGTATTTACGTGAATCTTGCACTGTAAACGCATGAGTCTTTCGCCTTGAAAGTAATTAAGGACTTCACAGACTACCATTATTGTTGCAATGTCCTTTCAAAGACAATATTACCATATGTAAGAGATCTGGTACTTTGAAGGGCAAAGAAGACTCGATGTTAAAAGAATTCACAAAACTAAATTACGCTGCAGTTTCGCTAGAAGCTTTAAAGTTTTTGATGAAAGCTAACTGGTCACTTTTGAGGCGGTGTAAACTTCGTTTAGTCTGATTTTTTAATAAAAACGATGTCATCAAAGACGATGCAAAGTGCGATAATGCGAGTATCATGACGAAGCGTTCTGCTCGTCAAGGCGAATCACGTTGTAAATTAGAGAGGAAATTAAAGGATCTGAAAAGCATGAATTACGGTGTCAGTTCTCATTAAATGAAAACATAGGCAAAAGTTTTTAATTCAGCATCAAGTAAGAGGGTAAGGAGGTAATGAAAACCTAGTTATTACAAAACCAGAAACTAAAAACAAAGAGATGCAAATTTTTGTTGGAACGGTATATCTCAATCGGAATGATCCATATAGTTCTGATGGTGTATGTGTGAATAGATGTGCTGTTGATGTCAGAGGACTCAACACCTAGTGATATCCACTGGACTCGCATTCGGGAGGACGACGGTTGAATCCCGCGTCCGGCCATCATGATTTAGGTTTTCCGTGCTTTCCCTAAATCGCTCCAGGCAAATGCCGGGATGGTTCCTCTGAAAGGGCACGGCCGACTTCCTTCCCCGTCCTTCCCTAATACGATGAGACCGATGACCTCTCCTCCACAATAACCCCAACCTAGTGATATCGTCAATCCTTTTGTGCAGTTTGTTAATGTCTGTAGAAGGTCTCAATACATTTCGTCTGAGTGTCACAGCGTCATATTCAATAAGACCACCAACGATTCGGTTTCTCGTACAGGCAACGTTCGGGGCCAATGGAAGCGTCCGATTCTACCCGACTGCTTTGACCCGTGACGTAAGGGTGATGTGGTGTGTGGCGTCATTACGGCACGGAGTTTGTTGTGTTTATAGATGTTGTCTTGTTGTGTTTCATGGTGCCCTCTGATGGTGGTGGTGGCGGTGTGTGTGTGTGTGTGTGTGTGTGTGTGTGTGTGTGTGTGTTTGTGTGCCGGGAGTATAAAATGTTGTACTGAGTTCATTTGAGCCTTGGTGTTGGATGTGTGAAGTCGTTGGCAGTGTTTGTAATTCCAAACGTTTTTTGTTTATGTGTTTGCCGTTTTCGTTAGGTGTTATTGGCTTGTCTCTTTCCCTTTTTTTTTGTTCTCGTGGTCAGTCAAACAGTCTCCGGCCATCTTCTTTTCTTCTGTTTCTTTCTGTCTGGTGTTCATCTGTACTCTTCTTGTCTGTAGTGTTTGTTGCCGCATTTGTGTTCTTTTAGTGCCTGGGGGGGAGTCTCCTTCCCCCTGGGGTTTTACCTGCTCCGCAAATTTTCGGCTCGCCTGTTTTTGGAATGCGGGACTGATGACCTTCGCTGTTTAGTCCCCCTTAAACAGCCCAACAACCACCACCACCTTCGTAGTGTGGTAAGACGTTTAATTTGTGTATGTGTGTTGGGGGGGGGGGGAGGAGGAGAGGGTGCTGGCCGACCTAGTTTTCAGCGCCGGAATTTATTGGTAGTAAGCATTTTTTGGGTTGTTCTTCTCGAGTTGTGATGTTTCGTGTGTTTTGGTGTATTGAATGTGTTTTAATTTATGTAGGGATGTTTGATTTGTGGATTTTTGAGGTTGTGGTTTTGGTTATATTTTTCGTAGTTGTAGATGTTGGTTTTTTGGTATCAGTACTGGTGATTGCTGGTTGCCAATATAGGTCACCATAAATGATCGATTCAAATTTTCGTATTTGTCGGTGTGGGTATTTAGGTATCGTCACCTGTGGTTGAGCTATATAGGTCAAGGGAAATGTCCGATTCCTGCAGATTTTGTTGGTGTAGCGGAATGTTGTAATTTAGTTTTTTTTTCTTTTTGTTCGTTATTTTGTGTTTTGAGATCGTGTTCTTTTTTTTACTATTATATTTAGCTCGTCCTCACCCTAAGAACCCCTAATTTCCCACGGTTGTCACGTTAGTTTGATTGTATTTTTGGAGGGAAATGTGATTGTCTTATTTATATGTATTTTCGTGTTTGCTGCCGCGTGTATGTAGTGACGTCATAGGCGCCATATTGGAGACGTTTAGAATAGCCATTTCCGCCATACTGATGACGTCATCGGTCAAAGCAAACGGGTGGAATCGGACACTTCTGTAATCCCTGCCTTCGTCAGGATCAGAGGCACGGGAGATTCTTATTGAAATGGATTCTGGCCTCGATAGCGTGTACTCTAATATCTATGGAATGATTCGGAAGGATGAGTTATCAAATGCCCACTTCATTGTCAGCAAGTAAACAACAGTTCTGTTAAAATGAACATACTGAAATCAGTGTCAAAGAGAAAGAAATATGGCAATATATTTTGTAACCATTAATTTTATTCTCTATACATGTTTCTTGCCTTCCAGAAGAAGCATTCAGAATCTGTATAGCAACGAAAGCGTTGTTTGCAGTTTATGTAGCAGTTCTGAAAACCATTTGGTGGAATATGTCAGCTCATCTTTTACGCTTTCATAGATAAAATCCAGTGTTATATAGTGAAGCCTCTTAACATGGTTTTTGAGCTTAGAGTACGGAAGGAGGTAGCAGGAGCTGAATTTGGTTGATAATCTCTTTTTATCTCTCGCGAAAAATCCATTGAAGGAGAGCGTCATGTGACAGTGTGCATTGTGGAGACGCATTGTCCAAGATTATACAGTGCCTGGTCATACACGTGCCACCGTTTTCCTCTTTCAAGAATTTTGTGCGTGTGCCCGCGTTTAATTTCGAGTAATTCCCGCGCATTTGGTACCCCTCTGACGGAAAGAGCGCATGGAGCGTTGCTGTCGCCGGTAGAGGGCAGGTCGGAGTAGAAGGTAGTGAAGGGCTGCAGTGACCTGGAGAGGAGAGGATAGTCTGACACGGCGACGAAGAGCGCAAGTGAGACGGTGTGATGTTGTGGCCAAGCGTCTGCCGTGGCCCGTTGGCAAGAGTGGTTGGTGCCTTTGCTCGCCGCGGGTTTGGCGGGGCCGAGTGTTGGTCGCAGCCGTGAACATGGCTCGTTGTAGGCTACTTCGGAAGGACGCACAGCATTCGTCGTGTCCTCTGCTATTGAAGTCGCAACCAGTTTGTGTCCATTGTGGTGCCGGGTTGGAGTCCGGTCTGACCTTTGCAAGTACTGGACGCGGTGGCGTCTGCTGGATGGTACCCGTGGGTTTCCGACTACGAGTAATCTTCGTTACGTCATTTTCTCGGCGCTCTCTAAGCAACCGTTTGTCAATAGGAGCTGGATTTTACGAGAAATCGCGGCGAGTATCCGATTAGTGTGCAAGTCACTTGGTGGCGTGTGGTGGCCATTTTGACTCCGAGTCCTGGTTGCCCGTTGTTATGTATACAAAATGTTTTATTTATGAAGGTTTTGCCTTGTACTACTGGAGTCCAGTTCAGTCCATGTGCGTGGACTTGTGGCTGTCACTGTTACAAACTGATTTTAGAATCTAAGGGTATAGAATGCACATGTAATTCTTCTGATTTACGAATTGTACCTTACAGTCATGGAAAACTGTTGAATCTAGCTACTTTATTTCTGAGGCATGTCTATAGTTAGTTACCTGTTGACTGGCATCATGAGCTCGAGCTGTTTACTAAATTGTTGGCATCTACAAATAAAAAAAAAAGATACTAATGAATAAATTCTGAATTTGTAGTATGTTTCATTTTTACTAAATAATTAACGAGTTGTCTCTATGTTACGGGATAGATGATTGTATCTCTTGTTAACTGTGATCTTGTTAAAGATGCCTTAGCACCATGATTGAAATTTTTAATGAAGGTTCCTAGTACTGTGGTAGCGGCAGCGGCCGTCCTATGTTAATAGAGAAGGAAGAATTATTGCTAATGGCGTCGCCTCTGCTGCCACCTCTATTGTCATGAATAATTTTAACCCCCTTGTTGTGATACCTCGTGTAAGGTACAGTTTGACGACATTTGCAGCAGCATGGACTATCAGCTCAGAGACCATGGCTTCGGTTACCCTTGATGCTGCATCACAGACAGGAGCGCCGACGTTGGTGTACTTAACAACGAACCTAGGTGCGCGAATGGCAAAACGTCATTTTTAGGACGAATCCAGGTTCTGTTTACAGCATCATGATGGTTGCATCCGTGTTTGGCGACATCGCGGTGAACGCACATTGGAAGCGTGTATTCGTCATCACCATACTTGCGTAACACCTAGCGTGGTGGTATGGGGTGCCGTTGATTATACGTCTCGGTCACCTCTTGTTCTCATTGACGGCACTTTGATCAGTGGACGTTACATTTCAGATGTGTTACGACCCGTGGCTCTACCCTTCATTCGATCCCTGCGAAACCCTACATATCAGCAGGATAATGCACTACCGCATGTTGCAGGTCCTGTACGGGCCTTTCTGGATGCAGAAATTGTTCGACTGCTGCCCTGGCCAGCACATTCTCCAGATCTCTCACCAATTGAAAACGTCTAGTCAATGGTGGCCGAGCGACTGGCACGTCACAATACGCCAGTCACTACTCTTGATGAACTGTCGTATCGTGTTGAAGCTGCATGGACAGCTGTACCTGTACACGCCATGCAAGCTCTGTTTGACTCAATGCCCCGGCGTATCAGTGCCGTTATTACGGGCAGAGGTGGTTGTTCTGGGTACTGATTTGTCAGGATCTATGCACCCAAATTGCGTGAAAGTGTAACCACAAGTCAGATATAGTATAATTTGTCCAATGAATACCAGTTTATCGTCTGCATTTCTTCTTGGTGTAGCAATTTTAATGGCCAGTAGTGTATTTTTTACTTAATGTAATATTCTTTACAAAAAGGAAGTGTTTTTATACTGTTGCCTTTTTGAGGTGTTTGCCATGAGTTGTTTATTGAATTTTAGTCTGTTCAATTAATTTTATTCTTGAATGTTTTCTGTTAAAAACAAATTCAGTAGTGTTTTTATAGACGTTAATAAATTCGTTATTGCTCAGTATCTTTCCACTCAACACCAGCTCCCCACCGCATTTCAAATTTCCCAATGGAAGTTTTGGTTGATGGTTTCTTCTGGAGCTTAAATTATTGGTAGACGGTTCTCTGACTGTGAAACAGACTGAGCACCTACTTGGTTATGGATGTGCTCATTCTCGCACCGAAAAACAGACTATAGGGTGTCGTCTGCATGTCTTTTCGAGATCGTATAAAAATCTATCATTCATCATCGATGACAACACAACTTCAGAAATCTGACGGTCCGAAAGAACAACAAAACCCTCTTCAGATAGATCTTCTGCTCAGTTCTGAGGTACTTTGTATCATATTTGCACACACTTTGGGCATGTGCATTAAATTTTGATGCATATCAGTTTAACTCATTGCTAATCATTCTGTATCTGCATCTACTTCCGTAGGAACTCCGCAAGCCACCGTACGACACGTGGCGGAGGGTATCCTGTACCACTACTAGCCATTTGCATTTCCTTTCCTGTTCCACTCAGAAATAAAGCGAGGGAAAATAACTCTATATTCCTCTGTGTGAGCCCTAATTCTACGTATGTTACCTTCGTGGTCCTTATGTGCAAATTATGTTGTAGGCAGTGTAATCTTCCTGCAGTCAGCTTCAAATGCGGGTTTTCTAAATTATCTCAATAATTTTACATGAAAAGAGAGCCAACTTTTCTCCAGGGATTCCTATTTGAGTTCCCGAAGTATATCAGTAAGATCTGTGTGTTGTTCGAACCTACCGGTGACAATTTTAGCAGCCCACCTCTGAACTGGTTCTGCCCATCAACCGGGGATCTTAGCTCCCCATTGCCATCCACACGAGCTTCGTCACTACTTCTCGTCCTGCTAAAATAGACGTGTGCCATTGCACATTTGTGCCCTGGATAGAGAACGTACGATATAAGCTTTTTGCAACATTTCATGTCACAGTAGCGGTTACACATAGTTTCACACACTGCCCACTGCCACTAGCACAATGTCAGACATTTCAAGGCGAGTCTGTGTCCGCAATGCATTTTAAACGGCTATCTTGTCCTTAAAAAACACTTTTTTCTATAGGGTGCTAAAAATGTATTTCGAGAACAATTAAATGAATGCAGGCCTGTCTAAGCGAAAAACACATCATAGAGAGTAAAGTGAAAGCAATACAGGAATATAAATCGCACTATCTGTAATATCATCTGTATCTCATGTCTCCAATTTAATGAGACAGCTTGAAAGGGATCTCTTATTTGTAACAATAACTGATAAATCGCTTATAATAATGTTACAACAATTAAATCCTAACATATACGTAAAACAAATAATAAATATTAGCCGACAAAAAAAGAGATAAAGCCATATGTATTCGTTCATAATAGGGGCAGAATACTCTGGACACCCATGCCTTTTCGCACTTAGACGCCAGTCTTTGCTACCATTCCAGCGTTCTCTCCTCTCGGTGGGTAATAAGAGTGTTATTTTTCAGCTCCTAGAATTTTTTGTAAACGGTGTGGATCTGCATGTGAGCAGTTCGCTGCAACTAATTCCGACAAAACTGCATAGAGTAGCAATAAGCATGTTTGATTTCAATTGTATTGTAAACTGCCTGCAAGTTATATCGAGCATGTAACTCGGTTTCAGAAATGAGTGCAACATTTCGAGGTGCAGTGGTTTTGCGGTGAGAAAGTTGGCTGCGCTGTTGCTGTAAAACGATCCTAGTTATTATTGCTACAGTTAATGTGGAATGCTTATTACGACCTGCTACAAGCGCAACGCTTTCCGAAGCACCAGACGTGTGAAATACGCCCAGAGAGTGACGTATGTATGTTTGCTGTATTTACTGGTGTTGGGGTAGTGAACAGTAGTCATTCATAATGTTTGTAGGCAAGCACATATTGTAAACGCCTTGATACTTCATAGGAATGTATAATCCTGCATCATGAATCTATCGAAATTATATGGACGCGCTGTTAATGGAAATATGATACGCTTGGTGTAAAAATATAATTGTAGCATTCCACATCGCATCAGTAACGTACGGCTGGAAGGCGAAGGACATAGGCTGTACCATGAATTTAATATATCAATAGACAGGTGATTCAGCTAAACGTATGTATCACTAATAACGGCCCGACAATTGTTGCATGAACCCAGCAAATTACAGATAACTGGACTGTCTCTCACTGACAAGTCTCAGAGAGTTCAATGTCCGTTCTTCTCACTCGGCAGCTTATCAGATGTACTCAGTAACATTGGCGTCACGTAATTTGGAATGTCACGCAGGCGCCGTGTATGTGGAGAGTTCTCCAAACTATCCTGACGCTTTTCCCAAGATATGGAGAGTCATGTTGGAAGGATGGACTTCTTAGCGTGGAACTGTAGGCCAGAGGTTCTCAAAGTGGCTTCTGTCACCCTCTAAGCGGCGCAAATACGTCTCGAGGGACAGACATCTAAATGGATGGGACAGCTTGATGGTGGCATTCACATAAATATTTTATACTTAATATTTTTTTGACACAGTCACATATTGTTTATACTACTAAAGGATAGTGGCTTCCGTTGGCCACCTTCAGAACAATTCAAAATGGCTCTGAGCACTATAGGACTCAACTGCTGTGGTCATAAGTCCCCTAGAACTTAGAACTACTTAAACCTAACTAACCTAAGGACATCACACACATCCATGCCCGAGGCAGGATTCGAACCTGCGACCGTAGCAGTCGCACGGTTCCGGACTGCGCGCCTAGAACCGCGAGACCACCGCGGCCGGCTCAGAACAATTGAAACAGCGTCAGAACAGTCCACAAGAAATGCGTTGTCCGATAAAGCATTACTTAGGGGAGGAGGCACATGATGTTGCATCAGTTGTTCTGATCTACTAATGGTGGCCTACAGATGTGATTGCATTAAGTAAATATTAACGAAAAATAAGAACAAAAAAGGTTATCAATGTCTCCCTGCAAAAGTCACTTTTTATGGTTGCTTTAACGCTGGTATCTTAGTTGCGGGGATGCTGCCGCGCGGGTATATTGCTGCAATGCGCGACTATACTGCGATTGAGCGGTGCGATTGAACCGCCGGACACGCAACTGAAGCGCCAGCTTGAGAATCTGAGAACTGGCAAGAGCTGTGTGCTCTTGCGGGGCAGTTGCTAAGGAACAACAAAATGGCGAATTCGTAATTGCAAAAATATGAAAGTGGAGTACTTGGCGTTCAGCAAAACGTTTGTCTCGAAACAGGTGGCTTCATGTTGAGTGAAATTTTAGAACTAACTCCAGTAATGAATCCAACTCGCATTACTCCCGTTGACATAACTGCATCTCTCTAATCAGTGTTAACTGAAGCTTACGGACTTCGATAATGACATTTACCGACTGCCACTTTGCTGATGAAAACAGTTGTAACTTAGACAATTGGAATTTAAATGTTTATTTGGCACTACAATAGTGAATCGATAGTCACACTACATATTTTTTAAAAAAAAATGGTTTACGTTACCGGTTTCAAAGAACTACATTGTTACTTTCAAATATAAAACACCACATGAAGAATATATAATGGGAATTATGACCATACATCTTACAAAAATTGTGAGAAATAATAAGACCAGCAACCGAGACAATGGTGGCACACACAAGTCACTACAAGTTAAGCCCATGCTTGCCCAAACGTTCATTCCATGTATTAATGTGGACTAGGTAAAAACTACATCAGGGTAAAAATTGCCAAGAATTCTTGCAATGGGTCCTGCTGTGACACAACGATCGTATGGCTGATATAAATTTAATACATATATGTTTATTTAATGATGGTCATGGCGCAAACTCCCATAAGATAAAAACACATGTAATAACCTCAAAAAATGGTTCAAATGGCTCTAAGCACTATGGGACTTAACATCTGAGGTCATCAGTCCCCTAGACTTAGAACTACTTAAACCTAACTAAACTAAGGACATCACACACATTCTTGCCCGAGGCAGGATTCGAACCTGTGGCCGTAGCAGCAGCGCGGTACCGAACTGAAGCGCCTAGAACCGCTCGGCTACAGCGGCCGGCAATAACTTCACCGTAAGTGTTTCAAGCACAGCAAGCTTCCATATGGAATGCAGCACAGGACCTACATAATGTACAATAACAGACGCTAGATGGCGCCATAATTAAGTCTTAACGAAACTAGTCTTCAGATGAAATATGAGCGCATACTGAACACTGGTATATAAACCAAAACATTGATATAATTTGTTTATAGTTTTAGAACTAGATAGCACAGCATAGTCGATATGATAACAAAGAAACGAAGTTTCGTCTCAATACAGCATTATAACTAACAATATATTGTTGTACACACATTACGAAACGCCAATCCCATGCTTCCATACAATGCTATATTGAGACGAAACTTCGTTTCTTTGTTATCATATCTTATCGACTATGCTGTGCTGTCTGGTGCGGCAGTAAATTCGTTTCCACAACAAATGCATCATTCTTTTGCAGCAGGGCTATACGATACAGAATGGCGGAAAGTGTTACACCATAACGCACCAGTCCTACATTTATTACATATTGTGGGGTATTAAACGATTAAACTTACAATTCCATTCGCAAAGTTCATCATCTAGATCAGTATGAAATGTGACTCTCTTTCATACGAATAATTTCCTGTGTTCGTTGTAGCAAGAAAGCAAACAGCTTCCGAATGTCTTTTCGCTTATTTGTTGCTACATAGCATACTGATGAAGGGAGACTATACACAAACAAAGCAGCTCAAACGTATAGGAGCTACGTACCTCAGAAATTATTCTTTCTCTACGTTATATTTGTCAGTAAGTCAAACTCAGAATACAAGTTTAATTACTTCTTTAACTGTTCTAGTTCTGTTAAAATTGCTCAATTTTAATCTTACAGAAAATCGAAATCAGTAGCCGCTGCTAAAAATAAGACCTGTTTTTAGTCTAACAATGCTAACTGCGCGCGAGAGAACAATCAAGGTAATACGGTTGCTGTCTGGACGCCCTTGCCTACTGTTAGGATCATTCCCATACTTTTGAAATAAATATTGATATTAAACTAATTACCCATCATATAGAATATTAGTGAGGAAGTGTACTCATAATATGGCACACAGTATTTAAAACTTCCTGGCAGATTAAAACTGTGTGCCCGACCGAGACTCGAACTCGGGACCTTTGCCTTTCGCGGGCAAGTGCTCTACCAACTGAGCTACCGAAGCACGACTCACGCCCGGTACTCACAGCTTTACTTCTGCCAGTACCTCGTCTCCTACCTCGTGCTTCGGTAGCTCAGTTGGTAGAGCACTTGCCCGCGAAAGGCAAAGGTCCCGCGTTCGAGTCTCGGTCGGGCACACAGTTTTAATCTGCCAGGAAGTTTCATATCAGCGCACACTCCGCTGCAGAGTGGAAATCTCATTCTGGAAACATCCCCCTGGCTGTGGCTAAGCCATGTCTCCGCAATATCCTTTCTTTCAGGAGTGCTAGTTCTGCAAGGTTCGCAGGAGAGCTTCTGTAAAGTTTGCAAGGTAGGAGACGAGGTACTGACAGAAGTAAAGCTGTGAGTACCGGCCGTGAGTCGTGCTTCGGTAGCTCAGTTGGTAGAGCACTTGCCCGCGAAAGGCAAAGGTCCCGAGTTCGAGTCTCGGTCGGGCACACAGTTTTAATCTGCCAGGAAGTTTCATATCAGCGCACACTCCGCTGCAGAGTGTAAATCTCATTCTGGACACAGTATTTAGCTTTCTTGTTGTCTTGTCAAAAGATGATATGTATGTAAGTTCAATGTCTACTAATTCCATTTGTTCTATATTCCGACATTATTGTCGTAAGGAATGTGATCAAAATATAGCTTAAGTGTTTATTTGACACTACAATAGTGAAGCCATAGTCACACTACATAACTTTTTTTTCTTTAAAAATGGGTTTACATTACCGGTTTCAACGAACTATGTCGTCATTTTCAAATGTAAAACATCAGTTGGAGAATATATAATGGGAATTATGACCATACATTTCACAAAATTTATGAGAAATAATGGGACCAGGCAACCGAGGCAATGCCGGCACAAAGAAATCACTATACGTTGTGCCCATACTGGCTCAAACGTTCATTCCACGTCTTAATGTAGGATAGGTAAAAACTACACCAGGGTAAAAACTGCCAAGAATTCTTGCAAAGTGCCCTGCTGCGACACAACGATCTTACGCCTGATGGTGATTCACAAGTCTGAAAAATAAACACATTTACGTGGTGGTGGTTAGTGTTTAACGTCCCGTCGACCACATTTACGTATATTTATTCATTGTCGTGGTGCAAACTCCCATAAGATAAACACGTGTAATAACTCACCGTTAGTCTATCAAGCACAACAAGTTTCCAAATGGAATGCTGCACATAATTGTACTATGTTTCGAAAAAAGAATCTCAAAAGACACCGTACTTTCATGTAGGATTGACGCACTGCTAACTTGCTAACATAACATTGCTCCATTTGCCTGGTAACCGATTCTGTCACTAGAAGTCATGAACGTAGTATAGAAACACAAGAAAGTGAACAGGACCTACATAATATACAACAACAGGCGCTAGATGGTGTCACAGTCAAGTCTTAGCGAAACTAGTCTCTATTTGAAATACAAACGCAAACTGAACATAGGTATACAAACCAAAACATTTATATACATTGCTTACAGCTTTAAAACAGACGGCAACTAAGGTCATACACTTAAAGAACATGTCGTTTACAAGAGGATTGGCGAAGTTCCACAAGTACAACAAGTCGTGATCGGTTAAATTACATAAGTAGGTAGCCACCTCTAATACATGCTGCGCTACTGAAACCAAGATTAAGGTTAATTCGATGTATATGACATTTATCTTAGGCGTTAGCGGTATCGTGAACGTTTTCCGCGCAGAGACCATCGTGCTCAGCAAAGTATCACAGCGTCTGTGAAACACACAATATTTGCTACAGCATGTCTGCGGCCAAAACCAGTTGAATTTGATGATGATGTGATGGTCCTACAGGGCGCCACCACAGTTTGATCTTCCCTTCGATTTGAAATAAAGACTTGTCAACCATTCATCATTTTTTATCTCTTAGATGACTTGAAAGGTATAAGCACTTCACTGCAGCTAGAAGCAATAAATAGCTAGAAGGAGGAATATTGTTCAATGTTCTCGAGAATCTACTGGTGATAACGCACACATTTCCGTGAGTGAATTGTACGTTGTACCATTTTCGAAAATGTGTCTTTAAAAATGATTTTGAAATTTGTGATGAGCGCTTTTTGTAATAAAAGTAATTTTGTTTTCCTTTGCGCGTTTAATTGTACGTTACCCCTAAAAATTTGAAAGCCTTGCTACAAAATGAGCGAGCTATTTCGGCCAGGAGTATTACTTCCATTCGAAACTCGACTACGTCTCCTCTCAATAACGGAGCAGCGATATTGAGGTCTAATTAAAACTTCAGGGGAAACGCTCGGGCTGAATGTTTGAAAATTTAATGAATGACGATTAATATTCAGCGAAACTCAGATCGCCTTAATAAAATAGAGCAGCGCCAGAAATTCTTGGCATCTTTAACATCCGTATTCTCACTTCGGTAAATTTACATGATCTCTATGTGTTATACAAGTACATCACCAGAGTACACTGCGAAACAGTGCCAACATTCTCTTCTTGTTTGCACGGAGAAAATGCAGCTACACAAGCTGCTAAATGCGTATTTATCTCTGAATATCTCTCTGAACATCTGACCAACAAGACCACGCTGTCAAACAGCACATTCTGCCAGCTAAAAGGAAACACAGCTATCCGTCTTCTAATTAGTAGATACGTCTGTAATTACGAAACTTAAATCGACGCATTATAGCATGAGTTACGTTAACATTCCATGAGTACATTAATTAATTAGTTCCCACGTGAACGTTTTTATTAATTCGTGTGTTCCCTCGGGATATAAACTACATTCTTTCCCCATTAATAAACGTCTCTACGCAACTCAGACAAAGGTAATGTTTATAGGACCACTGGAAACTACATAAATACATAGTAGGGTATCCCGTAACTATTAGTACTGTAAATACTTTAGTTGCTTGATACCAACATTTGCATGTTTATTTTGCAAATCACACTTAAGTGCTTGCCAGTGATATCACTGAAAATCCAGTACGTATTGGGGTCGCTTTATAGCGCTCCTTATATTCCATTATGTAATCACAGACTGAAATAAAGTAGAAAATGCAGTACATAGAAGTAGCAAATGGCTCCCATCGAAACCTTTCTATTAGACACTCATTAGCGGGTTACGTGTCTTTTTTGCTACTTACTTTGTGAAGCAGCTTCTTATTAGGTGTCAAGAGGCTGACTGACTCCTGCCTGCTCAAGGACTCCTCGCCACAGGAAAAATCTGAGTGGTCACCAGCAGTCGAACCCCATGGATTCCTGTTATCAGCGCGCATTTCTCTCCACCTCACCAGAGAGTTGACCTTTCTTATACTTCACACTTTTCTCTAGCTCACATCTGCTTGCTGATGGAAACGGCTACAAACAGCGGATAGCGAGGCACAGCAACCTTCATTATTTCCTTCGAGAATCATTATCGAAATGTGAGAAACTTGCCTAAAATGTATTCAGTACATTATCTTTAAAGAAAGATTAGACACACGAGAAGATCTCTAGGACACACAATTTTTATTTCATATTTCTCCGTTCTAATTTATCAAGTTGTTTAGTAGTTTCTGTAATTTCAATACGTGAAACATAAACAGAGGAATGGAATGGAAAAAAGAAACAAAGGCATTTGTTAAGATATTTTTACAGGTTGTGTAAGTTATTTAAACGGCCTACACACACACAGAAATAAATACTTGTAATGGTTCTTATTTGCGCCGTGCCAGAGTGGCAAAGTATCATAGGGAGGTATGTTTGTATTTGAGTAAGCTGTCAGATAGTTGAAACCATTACTATCAATTTTTGATGTACTTCAATTGTTCTGTTTTCACCGATCTCGGTGTCTGTCGGTTTTTTCAGCTGGTGCGATAAAGGCTCGCACTCTCCCAGTAGTGTACTAACTAAAAGCTACACTATGCGGAAGTCGCAAGTTTTCATTCTCCTATTCAGTTATGTCTTAATAATTTCAAAATTTAGTATTATTGTACTGGAAAGTTATGGACAAATAATTTAAAAGAAAGATATGTATTGTACAGGCAACCATCCGGAACAAATTATTGGAATCTGAACAGAAAAAATCTCTTGTAAAGAGTTCACTTGGTATTCGTTCTTCAAGTGATGGAAGTATTTCTTTCAGTAGCCAGTTTTTGATAAATGATTTTTAAAAGGTCCAATGATATAGTGTTGATGTGGATGACAGCTTTTTGATAACAAACACAGTTCTAAAGTCAAGTGAATGCTCTAGCCCCTACTTTGCTATTCCTAACGTGGGCTGCTTCACTTTGCCATCGTCAGCTTTTATAAAATTTGATGTGTCGGCAGCCGGGCCAACACCTTGTAGATAGAGGTGGCTTAATGCACGCTAGACTAACGCAGACGGGCGTGAAGTACTGGAACAGGATACGTAATTAATGCTATGAAGAAAAGTACGTAGCTGGTATAATACTTATCTTTAATAACTCATTGTGGTACATCGCACAAAGGAGACTTTAATTACAATCACTGTAAGGCTAATGGCGCCTTGCTAGTTCGTAGCCATTAACTTAGCTGAAGGCTATTCTGTCTCTCGGCTAATGAGAGAGAAAGGCTTCGTACGTCTAGTCGCTAGCTCTGTCGTCCGTACAACTGGGCTGAGTTCGAGTCAGTCTCTCGAGACCTGCCTTGTGGTGGCGCTAGGTTTGCGATCACACAGTGGCGACACGCGGGTCCGACATGTACTACGGGACCGCGGCCGATTTAAGCTACCACCTAGCACGTGTGGTGTCTGGCTGTGACACCACAAAAATATGTCGTCTTGTTCGGAGAATTGCTTGTTTAGCAATATCAAATTCCTTTGACTCATACTTTCTGAAAATTTGTGGCCAAAAGCAGGTTCTTGCGTTAATTTGAAAATAATAGTTCCTTGAGAAACCAATCTGATCTTCTTACTTCATGATATTTTTGTGGTAATCCTCTAAGTGACATGTATTCAATGTCTTGCTGAATAATTATATGGAGCAAAAAATGATAGCGTATAACCAAAAAGGTAGCAAATACAAGTAAGAATAGTTTTTCAAGGAAAATAAAAATGTAATTACATAGATGTGTGCTTTTATTTGTGCTGCAGACCTGTATCCAACCAATTTCACCCATTGTTAGTATATATCCCATTCAGTTCTTTTTCTGTTGATTTTAATTATTCATAGAATGTGATATTGTGATGATAAGAAAAGTATCAATTTTACGCAAATGTCAAACCACACCATGTGAAATTTATCCTACCACACAAAACTTTCAAGGCAAATTACTTAAAGGGAAATTGCATTCACATTGGAACATTTCTTGCATTCCCTCATTAGTGGGCCTTTGGTTTAAGTAATTGCATTGGATTTGGACACCAGAAAACCTGTCAAAATATCTTATCAAAAATATGTTGCTTTTCTTCTTCTTGAAAACAGATAAGTTACTGCTTTCTACAGTACACACTGAGGAAACTTTCATCGAAATTAAACAAATATGTAATAATATTACAAACCACATTAGCATAACATATTTAATACATAACAGCAAGTTACTGTCATCTTTTACATTCACTATCGTGGAAAACTTGAATTTTTACGTTTGACCTAAGATCATATTGATCAAGCTTTCGCAGTATTTTGTTTTCGTGTACAATAACTTTTATCTGTGCGGACTGAATTTCACGGCTTGGCTGAATTCCCTCCCGCCCAGGCGGCAGCGCTGCTCTGTCGCTAGTAGTTTAGTCAGAGGGCACGGCTGGCGGTGGTGGAGACGCAGCAGCGCCATTCCGAGACTGGCTGGGGTGATGCGACTCGGAGGAAGTTGGTCAGCTGCAGCAAGCAGAACCATCTGCTGGAGGTCAGCACCGTCCCCGGGTTGGAAGAGGCGTACCAGCTTGCGGCACTGATTGGCATGGCAGTCAAAGAGTGTCACATTCGTGTTGCATACCTCACAAATCTAGGAGCCGCTGTTACTTCAGTGCTAACGGGCTTCCTTCGTTCCCGCAGTAGTTCCACGAGTATGGCGAGTCTGAGAACAGTGGCCCTGCAGTCGCTTCATACTCTTCGACTCGTTCTCTCTTACTGAAGCGTGGAGGAGTGCAAGGCTAGTCACAACTTATTTTAGTACAGAAGATGATGACACGATCTTGCCGCTGTAAAAATAGCACTGAGTAAGCGAAATTACCAATAGTAGAAATCAGATGGCCTTTAACGGAGCTATGGTTTGTAATATTGTAGAGGGTGTAAGACCAATATTAATTGCTGCAAAGTACGTCGTCGCAAATACACTGACGTGACAAAAGTCATGGGTTAGCGATATGGCGCTAGTAACGCGTACACAAAGTATAAAATGGCAGTGTATTGGCGGAGTTGTCATTTGTACTCAGGGTTATGAGGGAAATAGATTAGGAAATAAGACACTTAAAGTAGTAGATGAGTTTTTCTACTTGGGTAGGAAAATAACTGATGATGGTCGAAGTAGAGAGGATATAAAGTGTAGACTGGCAATGGCAAGGGAAGCGTTTCTGATGAAGAAAAATTAGTTAATATCGAGTATAGATTTAAGTGTCAGAAAGTCGTTTCTGAAAGTATTTGTATGGAGTGTAGCCATGTATGGAAGTGAAACATGGACGATAAATCGTTCAGACAAGAAGAGAATAGAACCTTTCGAAATGTGGTGCTATAGAAGAATGCTGAAGATTAGATGGATAGATCACGTAATTAATGAGAAATGGGGAGAAGAGGAAGTTGTGGCACAACCTGACTGAAAGAAAGTATCGCTTGGTAGGACACGTTCTGAGGCATCAAGGGATCACCAATTTAGTATTGGACGGAATCATGGAGGGTAAAAATCGTAGAGGGAGGCCAAGAGGTAGGTTGCAGTAGTTACTTGGAGATAAAGGAGGTCGCACAAGATAGAATAGTATGGTGAGTAGTAGCATCAAATCAGTCTCTGGACTGAAGACCACAACAACAACAAACTATACCAACATCCTAAAAACAACAGAACGATTCACATTAAGGCAACGGGCCACATCAATTTGCAACTGTCCTGCTTCCATTCTTCCCACGGCCCTCCACCGACAAGAGCTTGGCTGGCGTCGTCTCTATGCCACAACGCACCGTCTGTGACTGTGAACACAGTGATTGTGGATGTGGGACTATCCGGCAAACACTATCCCGTCTGATAGGTGCCCTGACGTCGTGGTTTACCGTTGACTAGAATGCCATCTTCTGAGCAGGACACGATCGTGTGGACTTCTGTTGACAGTTGGTATGATTATATCGTGAATTCGACACAGGACGGGGAAATAATGATGTGTTGTTTTAATCTTGGACACCAGTGTATTTCGTTCCAAAGACGGGCAAACAAGCCATTAAGCAGGTGCTGATACTGTTTTGGCTCATCAGTCTATGTGCTAAGTCAAACGAAAACTGGGCAATGAGGTACGTCACTGTTATATTCTTGCGACAAAAAAAGGCGCCATTTATGTAATCATTTGGCCATTGCAACTTGTATTTAAGGGCAAACAGTTAGTAGAGGAGCGTATCACTCAGAATTTATTTTAATAAATAGTCATCGTTTAGAGATTGCACTTCATCTGCATGCCATATAATCTGGTGCTGTATTTACCGACTCGCTAACTCCTCGAATGTGTGTATAAGTCAACGTAATTGTTAGAGCTGAGGTTGTCGTACTGGCGGTCTGTGCCTGTGTACATCGGTCAGCGAGATGGAGAGTTTCCAAGCCACGGAGCAGGTCTAGTACTGTTTCGGCGTTCTGTCTGGGGTAATTTTGGTTAAAAAAATGGTTGAAATGGCTCTGGGCACTACGGGACATAACATCTGAGGTCATCAGTCCCCTAGAACTTAGAACTACTAACCAACCTAAGGACAGCACACACATTCGGGCCCGAGGCAGGATTCGAACCTGCGACCGTAGCGGTCGCGCGGTTCCAGACTGAAGCGCCTAGAACCGCTCGGTCACAACGGCCGGTGGTAATTTTGGGTTGGGGGTGGACGGCCCGTGTAGTCTTCGAGGGACACAGTTGGAACGAACCCCATGTGGATTATGGCCAGCAACCGAGGTGAAGTTCGAATCTGAAACGTTGTGTACCGTAGAGCCTGGCAGCCTGTACAGTCACGACAGATAAAACAGGGTGGGATCAAGCTGTCGTGGACATCGCCTACTTGGAGGACAGACAGTTTCTTTTCCCGGTGGCCAGAGAAGACAGCAACTGCTGCCAGAGATGGGGAACAGCGCTATTCCTGTGGTGTGCAGAGCACTAGGTTTCTGCATTGGTTGCCTGTAGTGATTGTTGGGTAACTCTCAATAGTCAGGCTGATGTTACTGTACGGAGGGAACTAAGAGTAGTCCTGTTATCTACAGTAGTAGTGAGTAGCTGGTGGAGGATCTTAGCAGTATACGTAGCTCCTGTTGTGACTTTATTCTTCTATTATACTGCGTCATTACGGTTGCCCGATCATAACGTACTATGGGCTAAAATTGCGAAGATAGTGATTTCTATTCTATCGTTCTTGGTTGGTGTCCACTTGTTTGCCACATAGGTGGAATCAAATTTAAGTTGTACGTATGACATTTGCTTAGGATAAGTTTCTTATTTGTTATTTATTACTGTGCGCCGCCTATTTTATATAAGATATACGTCTGGGTAAAAGACTGTTGTTTTCTTATTAACTGCCGGTCATTTCTATTGAGGTCATTGTGTGTGTGTGTGTGTGTGTGTGTGTGTGTGTGTGTGTGTGTGTGTGTAAATACGTATTTTCTCCAATAAATGCTACTCTACAATAAGACCACGGTTGCACAACTCGTTCAAATCCGGGAAGTTACTCGTCCGCCTCCATAGCTAAATGATCAGCTTGAGTGACTGAAATGCAGCAGGCCCGGCTTTGATTTTCCGCCGGGATGGAGATTTTATCCGCTTGATGACTGGGTGTTGTGTTGTCCTAATCATCATGTCATCATCCGCACGCATGTCGCCCATTGTGGCAACTCGGCGGCCGAACTTTCCCAGGCGGAGACTCCCGGCTATCAGTGTCATACGATAATTTCATTTCACTTCATTTCGATAGTGATTTGTTGTTGCACACATCAGCTAATCCTAGAATTATGCAAATGAATTGATAATGAATGCGAGTACTTCACTTCTATCATATGATCGACTTCTGCTCTATATTCCGTTTTCAAGTAACTATTACAATTGTTGATCCTTTTTAAAATTCCGTTAGTGGCTTTTTAAAATCAGAAGACTGTTAGTGATTCGTTCTTGTGGCATGTTGTAACCATACTGTTACACTTGTTACAAAGTAAAACAATTATGTTTTTGACGCCCAACAAGACGTGCGCTCTGGAAGTCCGGCCGTCTATTTGACAGCTGCGCGACGTTGTCACTGTGAGGACTCCGGCGCGTGTAAAGCCAGTTGTCGTGGTGGCGTGCGCTATGATTTTACAGTCATATTTCTGCTCTGGTGGAGTAGAACCGTCAGAGTGCTGCGGAAATGTCCGCGTGTGGACTTCTCTTCACACAAGGAAAAGGACGGGTTGTGTTTCGCTTTTAAAGCAACTTCAATTTCACGCACGCTCCAGGAACTGCGCTCTGCATGCGCGTGAAATAACCTGGCACCCTTTGTTTCTTGCAGTCAGTCTGTAATTTCTCTTTGTTACATACACGTGTGCTGCACTACGTACAACTACATTTCCGCTACCACAGACGAGTGGGAAATTCGCAAACATGAAACACGTCAAAGGCTGAAGACGAAGCCACATACTATTATACAGTTTCCAGCGTACAACTCACAACAGCCTTGACGCCTCGAGGGGTAATACGCAGTTTGTTAGGTAGTGAGCATTTCTGCGACACGTTAAATTATTTTTCTTTATATTTGCATGCTGGATGCAAGTGATTCGTCATCCAGTCTCAGGCACTTTGTATATGGCAGAATACTGTTCTCGGAAATATAGCATACTACATACGCTGAATATGAACTTCAATGGCAAGTGTGAAAGGATCGTCCAGGGCGTCTGCTGAGTTTCACGTCAAGTTTTCGCTGTGTTATTATTGAATTATTTGTCACTCACATGCAAAAATTTAAACTACCCCTTTAGACAACATGTAGCCGATAGCATATTACCATAAAAGGGTTATTAAAAATTATTATTATTTTTAGTTGTTGATCTCAACATTCAGCATAATGAGTATCATGAACTCCTGTCTATGAAGACAAAAATATTGTCCTCAGGTTATCGATTTCGGTATGTAGCGGCCATCATCAGATATCAATACTTATTTTCTGCATCAGTAATCTGAAGGAAGTAAATCACGACCGAGATCCGAAGAGTGCTACTACAGGCCGCAATCGACACTCTGATGAAAACTTTTGTGATCAAAAGCTGGAATTATAGTATCACTGTTAGTATTCACGACTATGTCGCAGTTTGCGAAATCAGTATAGTTAATTTCATGTGCAGTGGATCATTGTGCTTGCACAGAGATCATAAAAAGAGCTGTTAATAGACTGGATAATATCTACAAAGATGTTTCATAAATTACCTGCATGTAGTCACTGTGCATGGAAGCAGATCATTTATGCCTTAGTCACTAACTATCTCGATACTGAAGTTATGATAATGTTTTCAATGAAGAGCACACATTGACCACCACCTCTAGAACAGTCGCAGATGACAATCTCGGTCGTACCGTAGTATTCATCTCACCGAAAGTTGTTGGGTGGAGACGAATCGAAAGATGTATGTCGCAATATGCAGGGTTATTACAAATGATTGAAGCGATTTCACAGCTCTACAATAACTTTATTATTTGAGATGTTTTCACAATGCTTTGCACACACATACAAAAACTCAAAAAGTTTTTTTAGGCATTCACAAATGTTCGATATGTGCCCCTTTAGTGATTCGGCAGACATCAAGCCGATAATCCAGTTCCTCCCACACTCGGCGCAGCATGTCCTCATCAATGAGTTCGAAAGCATCGTTGATGCGAGCTCGCAGTTCTGGCACGTATCTTGGTAGAGGAGGTTTAAACACTGAATCTTTCACATAACCCCACGGAAAGAAATCGCATGGGGTTAAGTCGAGAGAGCGTGGAGGCCATGACATGAATTGCTGATCATGATCTCCACCACGACCGATCCAGCGGTTTTCCAATCTCCTGTTTAAGAAATGCCGAACATCATGATGGAAGTGCGGTGGAGCACCATCCTGTTGAAAGATGAAGTCGGCGCTGTCGGTCTCCAGTTGTGGCATGAGCCAATTTTACAACATGTCCAGATACACGTGTCCTGTAACGTTTTTTTTTTTTTACAGAAGAAAAAGAGGCCGTAAACTTTAAACCGTGAGATTGCACAAAACACGTTAACTTTTGGTGAATTGCGAATTTGCTGCACGAATGCGTGAGGATTCTCTACCGCCCAGATTCGCACATTGTGTCTGTTCACTTCACCATTAAGAAAAAATGTTGCTTCATCACTGAAAACAAGTTTCGCACCGAACGCATCCTCTTCCATGAGCTGTTGCAACCGCGCCGAAAATTCAAAGCGTTTGACTTTGTCATCGGGTGTCAGGGCTTGTAGCAATTGTAAACGGTAAGGCTTCTGCTTTAGCCTTTTCCGTAAGATTTTCCAAACCGTCGGATGTGGTACGTTTAGCTCCCTGCTTGCTTTATTCGTCGACTTCCGCGAACTACGCGTGAAACTTGCCCGCACGCGTTCAACCGTTTCTTCGCTCACTGCAGGCCGACCCGTTGATTTCCCCTTACAGAGGCATCCAGAAGCTTTAAACTGCGCATACCATCGCCGAATGGAGTTAGCAGTGGTGGATCTTTGTTGAACTTCGTCCTGAAGTATCATTGCACTGTTATGACTGACTGATGTGAGTGCATTTCAAGCACGACATACACTTTCTCGGCTCCTGTCGCCATTTCGTCTCACTGCGCTCTCGAGCGCTCTGGCGGCAGAAACCTGAAGTGCGGCTTCAGCCGAACAAAACTTTATGTGTTTTTCTACGTATCTGTAGTGTGTCGTGACCGTATGTCAATGAATGGAGCTACAGTGAATTTATGAAATCGCTTCAATCATTTGTAATAGCCCTGTATATGTGCTGAGTCTCATAGAATGGTACCGCAGAAAAAAATTACAGACACTGCTGGCTGGCTATATCTGTTTTCCTTGCGAACTTGTGTGTACAATGAAACGTTATCTAGGGCTTCAAGTGCGTACTACCTCAAAAGGTAAGAGCAGGCATTCGTTATTTGGCCTGTGGATTGGTCGTGCGTAGGCATACTCATTACCAAAATTTTTATCGGGGTTCTACTGGAACACCCGTAACTATCATATCAAGTGACATTCTTTCTCCCGTGCAGTTGTGACCTACAGCCACACGGGTTCTGCAATCTGGCAATTTTCCTGTGTAGGGATCCATAAACAAGACTGCCTCAACTAGTCTGATCTTCCCGTAAATTATCATTGATATGGTGTGCTTGTAAGTTAGTTTAATGGGAGCAACTGTCTGGCTTTCGCTGTACGTTGTTCAGTTATCGACTCCGCGGTGTCGTTCTGACACAGTCATTAGTGCCAAACGTCTAGCTAATTTATTTGACAAAACATATCACCAGTTACCTGTTTATTCCCTAATAAAACTGTATCTTCATCAGGTCTCACCTAAAATGACAAGATACAAAGAAGATCTAAAATAAAAATGTTTCGTTGAACGTAAGAGTAATAAACGTACGAAAGAATAATAAACGTTCACAAAATTAGTCTACGAATAAACTTGTTAGTAATATCAACAATATTGAAGGTCGTTTATTTTTGGTGAACAGAGTACGAAGTGCAAAATAATCCGCACCTTGCATCTCATCTCGTCTTCACTTCAAGCATCAGGCCTTCTTTGCTGTTTTGCCTGTTGCGAAACCCATCCCTTCCCCGGTCTTCCTCTACTTCTTCTCCCAACTGGGTTAAATCTCCGCATATGGACAGATAATCTTTCTCCCCTTATTCTTTCGTGTTGATCGTTCTACTTTCTCCTATGTTCGAGTATGTTATTGAGGATATTAAATGTATTAGGATATTTAGTTCTTTCCTAATTTCCGAATTTCGAAATCTGTCAAATCTTGTGCATCCCTTTACTGCTCTTAGGCATTTCATCTCTCTTGCCTGTATACGACTTTCTTGGCGTTTATTTATAACCCACGACTCACTTCCATAAACATGTAATGAAACTGCCATTGTCATAAAATTTCAATCATGTTTCTTTCCTCGTTTTACTGGTTAGACATTTGTTTATTGCTCCACAGATTCTCCCAAAATTTGCTAATTTCTTCTTATGTCTTCACCATACGCGTACGTGACGTGGCAACTTAAACAGCTAAAATGTTTGACCCGCTATATTATTCTATTGTTAACCACAATTTTCGTCTCTCATTTAAAAATCATTGACTTTGTCTTCTTTTACGAAATCATCAAATGATACTTTTTACAAATCTTACTTAATAAATGTATTCCTCTTAGGAGGTCACCTTCAATCTCCGCCAGCAGTGTGGCGTCGTCTGAATTTATAAGGGAATTCAAGCGGGAGTTTCTGTTAGTCTGAATTCCCCCATTAAAAATCTCCTTCCACTTGTGGATTGTACTCGTATCATCTAAATAAATGTTAAAAATGTTTTTGAAATGCCAGGCCCTTGACGAAGGCCTTTATTTGTGGTTACAGGCTTTGTTAGAGTACCTTTTATGTCTAAAATTGCAGTTATGTGTTCGTATAGACTCTTGAAAATATCTTTTAGATGTTGTGAATAGCCTCTTTTCCTCATAATTTCCAGTTCAGCAGCATTATCGAAAGTCTCAATAAAATCCAAAATGGGTTTGGCTGTTTATCTGTTTTTAGATTATTTGTTTAATTATAAATACTGACTCTGTTGTCAGCCTGCACTTTTAAAATTTCACTTGCTATTAACCGAATAAACTCTCAGCCATAATCCTTAACTTCTTATTTGCTATTCTTAAATAAACTCTGTATGCGGTATTCGGTGAGCTGATTCCTTTGCTGTTTTGGCAATTATTTGCTTGTGACCATTTTTTTTTTTTTGGAATAGCTCTTTTTCTCCAGGTAGTGTTAAATAAATGTAGTAGTCTCTTATGTAGTAGGTGGCTCGAGATTTTAGCTCTTCAGTGTTTATGCCATGCATACCAGCAGCTTTTTGTTTTTTAATGTCTATTCCTTTCACCGGAGGTCTTACGCAGTCTGTCTGTGACTGTGGTGTCAGCACTCCAACCATCAACTGCCAACTTGCAGTTGGAGTATCTTCTTCCCTCCTTACCTTTTTCTGTTTCCCTATGGCTTCTTCATGAGCTTTCTTAATTCTAGTTCCTATTTTTTCATCCCTTCGCTGTTGCTTCCAATTGCTCTTTTTGCTGTAGTTCTCGTTTAAGTCTCCTCTGGTGCAGGTGTCGTATGCTACGTTCATTTAGTTTATGTACTAGGCAGATTTCTTCCTTCATCATCCTTTCTGTAAAATTTTTGCTCTTTCTGCATTTGATGAACATATTCATTTGATATATCACAAAGAAATGACAAGAACCTACGTAGTATTCCCTTTACACACTTGTGTTCCGGTTTTCATCATTGATAATGCCGTCAATAAGATACTTAAACCCCCACGCTGGCAATGAGTATTTGTGGATCAATTGTTTTGTAGAGTAAAATATTGACTATCGTTGGTCCGTTAAAAGAAACAAAACTCTAAGCCCTCGCGTTTAAACCTCCTGTCAACAGTATTTGATGCTTGTTATACAGGGTGGCACGCGGGAGACGGACGGTTTTGAACTGCGTAGTACTGAGGGAGCGGTGGTGGGAGGCGGTCGTGGTGGGGATAGTTCTGATCCATACAAGACGCCATTTCATTTACTCAGTCTTTATGGAGCAGTGGGACTTGCAACGTCGAGTGTTTGTCTATGAGAGTTTCGTGAAAAGTAGTGAGTCTATTATTACTACGCAGCGATTGTTTCGTCCGCGGTTTAATGTCGTTTGACATGGAGCTGTTTCGAGCCGTAACACAATCCTCAGATGGGTGGAAAATTTCAGATCAACTGGAAACATACTGGATAAGAAGCATCTTGGCCCAGAGTATCGACACCAGAAAATGTTGAAAGGGTAAGGCAAGCGGAAGTCAGAAACCCAGGACGGTCAGCTAGACGTCATGCGAGTGAGTTATGAATCAATCGTGAATCGGTTGGACGAATTTTACATAAAGAATTTAAATTCCATCCCTACAAAATGCTCATTGTCCAACAACTTAAGGAAACTGATTTTTCTGTACGTGAAGACTTTACTTACAGAAAGCAAGTGATTTTGAGATCGAATGAAAATGAAATTTTATTGATGAGCGATGAAGCTCATTTTCATTTAAATGGGACCATTAATAAGCAAAACCTACGTTACTGGGCTCCAGAGCATCCACACTTCATCCACCAGCGTCCTCTACACTCAGAAAAAGTAACAGTCTGGTGTGCTCTTGGTTCTATTGGCATTATTGGACATTATTTTTTGTAGAGAATGGGACCACAGTTACTGTTAATTCGGTTCGTTACATTCGTATGCTTGAAACATTCTTGAAACCAGAACTAAGAAGACGACGAATCACGTTAAAATGCGTTTGGTTCCAGCAGGATCGGGCAACATCGCACACTGCAAACACTTCAATGACAGTTCTTAGATGCATGTTTCCTGGCCGGATTATCTCACGTTTTGGCAATATTCCTTGGCCTCCCAGGTCTCCTGACTTGTCAGTATGTGACTTTTCTCTATGGGGCTACCTTAAGAACTGTGTCTATAACCGCAAACCACGAAATTTGGACGAGTTGAAGAATGCAATCATTCAAGAAATTGCTGCCATCCCTGCAGAGATTTTAATCCATGTGATGGAGGATTTTGAGAAGAGACTTAAGTCCTTCATTCGAAATGATGGACATCACCTTGATGACATTATTTTTCACAAATAACTTTGTTAACTAAAATGGCAAATAATGAGTTTTGATTTTGTGTAAATAAACATGCATTAATTTTAAAGTTTGTTGAGTATTATTTAATTAAAAACCGTCCGTCTCCCGTGTGTCACCCTGTATTTGTCAAAAACTGACTGGAGCTACCCAGAGAAATTTAGACTCTCCTCTTTTTCTCCCTCTGCAGGTGCGTAAAGCGCAATGACAGTCAGTGTTTGTCTCTCCTCTTCCACAGTATAAGCTGAAATTACTTCGTTTATGTGACTGTACCATGTAACTTTTCCCTTTTCGTATTTATGTAAATGGCAACTCCTTTGCTTGTCCTTTCCCTTTTTCCTGTTCCACTATAAAACATCAACTATTCTTCTACATGTTTTGACTTTTTATCTTTTTCTTTATTTGTGTTATGAAAACTATACCTTGGTCCTCATGAAAATTTCTGTAAATTTTTCTTCTTTGTTTGCTCATCCTCTGACTTTCAATATTGCTACATTAACTGTATTAAAATCCATTTATCCTTTCACGTTCGTCGTCGGTATATCTAACCGCCCCCCCCCTCCCTCCCACTCTTCACTTGTAAATGGAGATGACGGGAAAGAAAGGAGCCGGCCGTGGTGGTCTAGCGGTTCTAGGCGCTCAGTCCGGAACCGCGGGACTGCTACGGTCGCAGGTTCGAATCCTGCCTCGGGCATGGATGTGTGTGATGTCCTTAGGTTAGTTAGGTTTAAGTAGTTCTAAGTTCTAGGGGACTGATGACCACAGATGTTAAGTCCCATAGTGCTCAGAGCCAAAGAAAGGACGCGGTAAGGAGAAAGGGCATCGTTGCTATTATTTAAAAACTGATTAAACTGTTTGCGTTCTAAGGCCGTACAGTGAAGAATCGTTATGCGAATGGAAAAATCGCTGTGAGCATTGAAGCAACCATCCCATCTACGCACTAGGTGGAAGATCCCGTTTGGTAAAACACCGAATGGCGCAAGAATAAGTAATACTACATTGATCCCGTTTGGCCGCATTTGATAATAACGTCACATATTTCACGTTTCCGCATTTACCGCACGCACGTCAGGAAGTCACAAATGCCACACTAATCCCTCGCCTCCATGCCGTAGCTTATATAACCGGATCGGAGTCGCGCAACGCTACGTATACACTACAGTACCATACTCAAACGGAAACTTTTTGATCGTCTCTGATACGAGTCTATAATGTTTGTGGAATAATTCCATAGTTAAATATTAATTTTTTTTTAATTTTAATTTTCCTTTGAACTTTGATACTAATACATAAAAAGTTCATAGCGGGTACAGGACGTAACGTAACGAAACTGATTGATGGTCAGCTATAGAGAATCTTCATGACTGACAATCGGTTCAGTAAGTGAGATTCCAGGGTCATTCAACAACGAAATATACTTCAGAAACTAGCAATCAGCTATGAAGGAATAGACTGACCTTTCACGTGGCTCCTGAAGGAAAAACCGCCATTCATGGAGCGGATTTCAAGGAAAGTCGACCCGCCTGCAAAGAATCTTTTACAGACTATCAAGCGATCTACAGTCTTGACCGATTTCACAAGAAAATTCACCAGGGCTCATTGGAGGAAATGTCATAATATTTACTGAAACACACTGACTGAGTGCTAATCGAGTAGTGTACT
This sequence comes from Schistocerca nitens, assembly GCF_023898315.1. NCBI lineage: Eukaryota > Metazoa > Arthropoda > Insecta > Orthoptera > Acrididae > Schistocerca > Schistocerca nitens. The sequence continues at coordinate 584,316,469 of NC_064618.1, forward strand.
GATACGACGCTCTGGTTAGAGGAGATACTAATGAAACGGGAAACCAAATGTTTGTTAGAGAGAGAGACTAACATGCTTACAAAACGTACAAATTATTCAGACTATAAGTATTTCAGAAAGGAAGAAACAGTAGTATCGATTCGTTCAAAATATGAAGCTGAGATAGCAAAGAAAGACAACTTTAGGGACATAAATGCTAGTTTTTCCCCGCTCTCCATTTGCGAAAAAAAGAGGCGGAAGCATATCGATAGCGAATGTGACGAATTATCCACGTCACGTACCAAGGATAGTTTTTTTTTTTTTTTTTTTTTTTTTTTTTGTCAACAGTCTTCTGCCGGGTTTGATGCAGCCCATCACGAATTCATCTACTGTACCAATCTGTTCATTTCAGAGTATCACTTGTAACATACGCCCTCAGTTATTTGCTGGATTTACTCCACTCTCTGTTTTCCTCTACAGTTTTTGCATTCTGCAGCTCCACCTAGTACCATGGAAGTCATTCCCTAATTTCTTAACAGATGTCCTATCATCATGGCCCTTCTAACTGTCAGTGTTTTCCACATATTCATTTCCTCTCCGATTCTGTGCAGAACCTCCTCATTCCTTAGCTAATCAGTCCATCTAATATTCAACACTCGCCTTCTGTTCCGGTTTTCCCACAACCCATGTTTCATTGCAACACAATGCTGTGCTCCAGACTACATTCTCAGAAATTTCTTTCTCAAATTAAGGCCTATGTTCGATACCAGTAGACTTCTCTTGGTCAGGAATGCCCTTTTTGCCAGTGCTAGTCTAGTCTTGATGTCCTCCATGCTCCATCTGTCATTGGTTATTTTTCTGCCTAGGTAGCAGATGTGCTTAACTTCATCTACATCGTGACCATCAATTCTTATGTTAAGATTCTCCCTGTTCTCGTTTCTACTATTTCTCATTACTTCCGTCTTTCTTCGATTCACTCTCAATCCGTATCCTGTACCCATTAAATTGTTTATTCCATTCAGAATATCATGTAATTCTTATTCACTTCCGCTCAGCATAGCAATGTCATCAGCGAATCGTATCAATGATACCTTTTCGCCTTGAATTTTAATTCCACTCCCGAACCTTTGTTTTATTTGCATTATTGCTTCTTCGATGTACAGACTGAACAATGGAGCAGAACGACTGCCTGTCTCGCACACTTTTTAATCCGAGCGTTTCGTTCTTGGTAATACATCGTATTATTCCCTCCTGGCTCGTGTGGATATTGCATATTAGCCGTCTCTGCCTATAGCTTACCCCTATTTTTCTCAGAATCTCGAATATCTTGCAGTATTTTACACTGTTGATCGCTTTTTCCAGGTCGACACGTCCTATGAATGTGCCTTGATTTTTCTTTAGTCTTGCTTCCATATCAACCGCAACGTCGGAAGTGCCTCTCTGGTGCCTTTATCTTTTCTAAAGTCACGCTTATTGTCATGTAGCACATTCTCAATTTTATTTATCATTCTTCTGTACAGCATTCTTTTCGCCTACTTGGATGCATGAACTGTTTAGCTGATTGTGCGATAATTCTCGCAATTGTCAGCTGTTGGACTCTTCGGAATTTTGTGGTTGTTATTTTTCCGAAAATCAGATGATATGTTGCCAGACTCATAAATTGTACACACCAACCAGAATGGTCATTTTGTTGCCACTTTCCTTAATTATTTCAGAAATTCTGATGGAATGTTATCTATTCCTTCTGCCTTATTTGATGCTAAGTCCCCAAAGCTCTCTTAAGCTCTAATTCTAACACTGGATCTCCTATCTCTTCTAAATCGACTCCTGTTCCTTCTTCTATCACATCAGACAAAAATTCTTCCTCACAGAGGCCATCAATGTACTCTTTCCACTTATCTGCTCTCTCCTGCGGATTTAACAGTGGAATTAGTAGTATTAAGATGCTAATGCAACATGATTGTTCACCTGGGTAAATTCCTATGTTTACAGACTCTTTTCCGTAGCATTCACTGTTACACAAATTTTCGACGAAAGAGTTGATGTCCAAACTTCCCGCGAAAAAGCGGATAAAATTATTGACATCTAAATTCTTCCAGAAATTTTTGGAGTACTTACAGACTTCCTGCGCAATTTTAATTCTTATCAGAATTGAGTTGCGCTGGTTGTGCAAACGATCTTCACTTTGCCTCAACTTGTTTCGACACATTTTAACCATTATCAGCTGATCATTTTAACTAAGGCCTGAAAATATGTTTAGTGAAATAATCCCTGCGTGGAAAAAAATTCGGTTCTAATCATTACATTAGTTCCTAAAAGTTTAAGCTTCGTAGGAACTATGTTAAACGATAATACGGCCAGACACCTGCAAAACGTGACAAGCTATATGGCCATTTAATAAAGTTCCTACGAGGCCTAACGTTCCAGACACTAATTCAATTATTTCAATAGATACAAAAATGTTTTAAGCTTAATTGTTAGTAGCAATTTCGTAGAACATATTTTCAGGCCGCAGGAAATCGTGACCAACTAATAATGGCTAAAATACGTTTGGGGGATACTAAAATTTTGTTGTTTGCGTAGGCAAGTCGAACTCAATTCCCGCAGTTTAACCTGCAAACGTTGCTCCTGTTCGAGCACAAGAAACTCAAAGCTGAAGTTTTTTCCTGTTTATGAAAGTATTGCAGCGAAGAAAACGATATCCATGTGTTTTGTCGCAGCTGTTAGCGAGTGAAGAGGAGTTGTTTTTAGTTTTAGAATAAAAATAATTCTAATATGTATATATATATATATATATATATATATATATATATATATATATAAAATTGTACATTTTTTTCAGTCTTTGAAAGATTTGATGCAACGAGCCACGAATTCCTCTCTTCTCCCAACCTCTTCTTCGCAGAGGTACACTAGCACCCGACATCCTCAATTATTCCCTCTTCAATTTTTAACCTTGATATCATACTGAAGTATACCTCATTCTTATCAGTGTTTTACATATGTTCGTCTCTTCACCGATACTGCATAAAACCCCCTTATCTATTACTGTATATTATCAGCCCACGTAATTTTCAAATTATTTCTACGATATCACATCCCAAATGCTTCGCTTCTCTTCCGCTTTTCCCATTCACTTCCATATATCGCTGTGCTCCAAACGCACGTTCTCCGAAATTTCTTCCTCAAATTAAGGCCTATGTTTGATACTAGCAGACTTCCTTCGACCAGAAATACTGTCTTCGTCTGTGTTCGTTTGCTTTTTATGTCTCACTTGCTTCATACGTCTTGTATAATTTTGCTTCCAAGACAGCAGAATTCCTTCAATCCGTCCACTTCGTGGTCACAAATTTTCGTGTTAAGTTTATCGCTAATCTCTTTTATGCAACTGCTCATTGCTTTTATCTTCCTTCACTTTGCTAACAATTTATATTCCGTACTCATAAAACTACTTACTCCATTTAAGAGATATTGCTATTCTTCTTCACTTTCACTTAAAATAACAATGTCATCAGCGAATCTTATCAGTGTAAACATTCACACTGAATTTTATTCCCACTCATGAAGCTTTCCGTCATTGCTTCTTTGATGTACAGACTGAGCAGTGGAGGCGACAGACCGCTTCTATCTTTCATTCTTCATTTTTCCACTTAGCTCTCGTACTTATTGTACATTCCTCGTCTATTGCTACGGATTACATTGACTGTCCCGAAAATTTGGAACATCCTGAACTATTTTTCACTGATGGAAAAAAAATCCCAACGCCAAGAAGGAGTTCTGCGGGATAAATGAAAGTTGGTAGGTGTGTATCTACATCTGAAAGATGACGTCTATTTAGATTTCGCGCCAGTTGCATAAGAGCGGCGCTAATAGCGTCACCATGAAGGTGCAAATCAGGTTAGCTTTAAATACGCACCGTAACGGTCGTGAGCGTTGGTTACCTCTGATACTGAATGTATTGAAATGGTGTTAGTCTAGGACGCCTTTAAGACGACGAAGACGCCATTATCAATAGCCCACAGAATTTGACCGAGATCGTGTAATAGGGCTACGAGAAGCTGCGCGTTCCTTCCGCGATATTGCAGAAAGAGTTGACAGGCTGGCTGTGGTGGTCACGGCAAAGTACGGTCGCAAGGAAACCAGTCCCCGGAGGCCACGTGGCACTACCTAGAGGGAAGACCGTCGTGTCCGGTGCATCGTGCTATGTCGGCAGCAGCGGTCGAGCAGCAGTTGGCAACGTAGCGACATAACGAACTGTTACAAATCTATTTCTTCCAGGATACCTCCGAGCCAGACGCCCAGTAACGTGCATTCCACTGACCCCAAACAACCGCCGTTTGCGACTTCGGTGGTATCAAGCGAGAGCTCACTGCAGGGCCGTTTTCTGATGAAAGGCGGTTCTGTCACATTGACACTGACGGCCCTGTGTTGGTTAGAAGTAGGCCAGGTAGCTGCCTGCAGCCAACGTGTCTGCGGCCTAGACATACTGGACCTACATCTCGAGTTACGGTCTGGGGTGCTGTTTCGTACGACAAAGGGAGCCCCCTCCTGGTCATTCCACGCAATATGACTGCAGATTTGTACGGCTGTCTACGATCGACCTGTTGCACTGTTAATATTGAAAGCTTCCCAGAGTGTGTTTTTCAACAGGATAACGCTCACCCACATACCGCTGTTGTAGCCCTGCCTGCTCTACAGGGTTTCGACACATTGTCTTGCCTGCTCGATCACCAGATCTATCTCCAATGGAGCACATGTGGCACATCATAGGACGACAACTCCAGCGTCATCCACAACCAACATTGGCAGTCCCTGTATTGACCGACCAAGTGCAACAAGCATGGAATTCCATCCAACAAACTGACATCTGGCACTTGTACAACAAAGTGCATGCACGTTTGCATGCTTGCATTCAATATTCCGCCGGTTACACTGGTTATTAATGTACCAGCGTCTCATAATTGCAGCGGATTTTCACACGCCTACGTTAACCTGAGAACTTGGCATCGTTAGCAAAAAAAATATATGTTACCTAGACAAGTGTATTATCGGAATTTAATTACCCTACATTAATTATTTCTTGGTGTTGAGATTTTTTCCGTCAGTTATATTGTGGAATGCTTCTTTTAGGTCGGCGTTTCCTACGAAAGTGTCTTGATTTTGCTGAAGCCTGGCTTCCATTATCGAGAGCAACGTCAGAACCGTTTCCGTGGTATCTTTTCTTCTTCTTTTTTAGCTCTAATCAATGGTAATCGTAAAACCTAAGTGGGAGTAATAAACGTTAAATGTCAAGCTGGTGGCAGCTTAACAGCACTCTTCTCCAATTTTTAAGTCGAGGAAATAAAGAAAGCAGTGAAAGAAAATTTCGGCAGAGGAATAGAGATGCAACGATTAACGATTATACTCATAAAGTTCTCAGACGATACAGCCTTCTGGCTGGATGTGAAGAAGGCACAGAACATCTACTGAGCACAATAGATAGCACGCATAACATATATAATGGCTTTGGCACGAACAGAAATGAAGGGTACGACCAGCATCGAAACTGAGAACAGCGCACTTGTGACGGAACTGCCCTGTCTACGAATGCGGATTATTCAGGAAGGCCAAAGCAAGGATGATACGAGAAGTGTAGTGGGTCAGGTGAAGAAAGCCTTTACTGATAAAAGAGCTCTAAAGAGCTTTACAGACGTCAGATATTGATAAGAAAATGAGGACTAAGTTACTAAAAGTTTGTATCTGGGTCACAACTGCCTATGAAAGTGAAGCGAGAACCACTGAAAATCGGAGAAGAAGAGCTAGACACATTTGAAAATCGTAGAATTTTAATCGGCAAGTAGACATATTAAGCTGAAAATAAAGGACTACAAAAATAGTAGGTTAGGAAAGACGTATGTGGAAGACACTTACCAACGCAAGTGTCGGGCTTGTCGTCTGGTATGGCGTTAAGGAATATTTAATTTGGTGCTAGAAGGAGCAGTAGAGGGGGAAAATGTAAGAATGTGTTAAACAGACCAACGCAAGATGAGCACCATCAAACCAGTTGAAGGACCGTCGGCTTAAAAAGAAAAATAATCAGTCACAATAAAGGTTGCACTATTATTCTTGTACAGGGTCGACATGTGAAACGTTGCTGTACCTGCCCTGAGATTAAACTGCAGACTTAAATCTGAGATATTTACAATATTTGTTGCCAGGCCCATCTGAGATCGCTCACTTTACATCTACGTCCTCCAGCTTCACTTTCCACACATACCCTTTAGAGATTTTAGTCCACAGACCAAAAGTTCGCCAGATAAAAAAATTGTGAAACGATAAATAACAACTTATTTCATTACGCAACAGATAACGCGGATGTCGGTCTGTATGAATAATTACAAGCATATAAGTCAAAGTTGCGCACAGACGTGAGAGATTTTGTCTCATTAATACGGATAATCTATCCATTGCAGTACACATCATATCGTAATACATTGTGCTTTTAAGCTGCTAACAGGGAGGACATGATGGGAAAAGAGGCGATGCCGATTAATTAGCGTCTAAACTGGCTTCATTTAATTTGAACTATTCTAAAAAATAAATAAATAAGTAAAAAAAGCTTGACATGCTACGAGCTTAAGCCCTCTCGATTACTTTTCTATTCACAAAAAATATTAATGATGAAAACCATACCGTAAGCTGAATTCCAAAAGACTGACTTTCATTCATTTTAACCTTGCGCAGTGCTTGTCGGTAGTGGGGAAACGATAATTATACATTGGTTCCATAGTCAAAATCCCACAGGTGAATTCACACTATATTATTGAGTTTAAACATGCACCTGATGCCGGGACACGGGAGCTGATGGCGGGACCTCATGGCGTTTATACAAGTACTCAAATATGCAACATCCGCATGCCAAATCTCGAAAGCGGCCACAAAGAGAAAAAAGTACACAAGCTGATTACTAAAAGAAAATGAACTTTCCGTTCACATACTGCTGGAAGAAATTCAGCAATTACTTGTTCAGGCTCGTAAACTATGGACTATAAGGTAACGACAACGTGGTTGGATCATGGGCCAAAGTTGAAACTGCTACTCACAAAGAAAACTATTCACAAATACGAGGTTTCACACGCCAGTTGTGTATCATTGTGCTTATTATGGAACCCACCACCTTTTCATTATGATTCTATGGTGATAAGTGACATAGTGAAGGCCATGTGCTTGGCTCGATACCTCAAAAGCAAATGTACCACCCACAAAGAAAACTACTTAAAATTATGAAATTTCACATGCAAATTGTACATCATCGTGCTTATTATAATAATCACGCAATCGTTTTCTTTGGTCCTACCGCAATGAGGCAGAGTAAGGCTACCGGTGGTGGCTAAAGGGCACAAAAGCAAAATACAGTACGCAAACGAAACTAGTTGTAATTACAAGATTTCATGCGGATATGGTATATCATTACATTTATTATCAAACACGCAATCGTTTTATGGTGGTCCTATCTCAGTAAGACAGAGAATAAGGATGACGTGCTTGGCTAAAAAACACAATAGCCAAGTGCGGCTTACAAACGAAATTAGTTAAAATCATGAGATTTCACACGGATATTGTGTATTATGTATTATAATACACCCAATCATTTACTTTGGTCCTACAGTAGCGAGAGAGTAAGAACCACTTGCTTGGGTGAAGGCTACAATAGCAAAGTGCGGTTCAAAAAGGGAACTAGTTAAATTACCAAGATTCACACACTTGGCTGAAGGCAAGAACAGAAAAGTGCAGTTTGAAAAGCAAAGTAGTTAAATTATAAAGAATGCATTATAACCTTCTCATTCATCGAAAAGCTAATGTACCCCTAGCGAAATCTACAATTTTTGAGCTTGAAACTGAAAAAGGATACATACCGGCCACGGATCTTTGTCCTAAAAACAAGGTAGTACTTACGAGAGTTTACGACACCTTACCTACACAGCCGCCAGGAAACGAATGCCCACGTGGCTCTCTAGGTCTTAATGTGGATAGGGGGAACAGGCACCAACTATCCTGCATAATACATGCGGAAACAGTGATTCGACCATGCCATCAGGTTACCCACCTTGGTCCGACCATTGTGTACCCAGAAGTTCTAGTAGGCAATACCCCATCAAACCGTATCATACAACTAACACACTCTGACCGTGCTGGAACGACTTTTGAACTGCTCTGTTTTGCTTCTTTTCTCATTCATGCAGGATGGATGAAAGGAAGAGGGGCTGTACAAGGACAAAAAAACCAGTATGAAAAAACACACATACTCCCATTCCTCTTCCAGACGCTCAGTGTTGAAACCCATGGTGATGCAATGACAACAAAAGCTACTGAGGAGCTGTACTTGAAAAACAGTTAATAAAGAAAATAATTAAAAGTACCTACAATATGTTGCAGTATGAGCTAAATGAGCCCCAGCTTACTGTAATATTAATTTTACACTTGCTATGTCCGCCCCATTAGCTGAACGGTCAGCGCGTTGGATTGCGGCACACGGGGGCCCGGGTTCGATTCCCGGCTGGGGAAGGAGATTTTCTCCCCTCAGTGACTGGGTGTTGTGCCGTCCTCCTCATTTCATCCCCACTGTTGACGCGCAGGTCGCTCAGTGTGGCGTCGCACTCAATAAGACTTGCACTTGGCGGCCGAACTTCCCTACTGGGAACTCCCGGACACTGACGTCATACGCTCATTTCCATTTACATTACACATGCTGTGTTCTCTCATACATTTCGACGAAAAGAGCCCAAAACCCATCTGCAACCCAGTGTGAGCCGTGCTCTCTCCCAACTATGCGTTTTCGTGAACTTCGCTGTCCATCTGTGTTTGGTTACCCGCCCTTGTCGCAGTTACATCGTGGCTTTTCTTCCTTCTACGTGTGGTAGCAGTGATGTGTATCGATATTTGCCCTGAGTACCATCTTTGGTTTGGTGCGTATAGTTTCCGGCAAGGGTGTCTGGAGTGAGTTGGTCGGTTGTTGCGGACGAGGAAAGTTCTCCGCGCGGTGGAGTTAGCTGGGGCCACTGGCAGTCCCTGTGCAGTGTCGGAGTGTGAGTGTGGAGCTGTCCGATCGCTACGAGCTTCGTGGTTCGCCGACTCAGAACGTCAAAGGTGAGTAGTGGTTTGAACTACCCAAGCCAAGTCTATTCTTGTTGTGGTGGTTCGCTTCGGTGGTTTGCTGTTGGGGAGGTTTTCCGGTGAGCAACACTGAGTGGTTCTACTGCTGAGATTTAGCCGCCATGCGGTGCAATTAACTATTTTGGTCGACTACGATTTGAGTGCACCACTGGAATTTTCTGTCTTGTGGCCGTTAATATTCTGTTTACCTGCCCTGGACACTGACGTAAATTCAGGCAGTGTTTTTTGAGCGAGTTAACTATTACCGTGTTTCAAATTCAAGTGTACCAGCGGAATTTTCTGCCTGGTGGCCGTTAATGTTCCGGTTACCTGCCCTGCCCACTAACGTATTTTCAGGCAGAGTCCTTTCCTCAACTGCTGTCGCTGTCCAACACGATGTGTAATTTTGACAGCTAATACGTACGCCATTGTGGATTATCACGTTTGTAACATTGCCGGTTGGGGTTATCGTGTACTGATTGACGGGAAGCAAGTTGTTGGGTCGGTCGGTCCATGGCTGCCTCTTGGTTGGGTTCCGACGGATCAAGTATTGTTGGGCTTACCACCTGTCTGTCCTAAGTGAACGAGGGCAGACCGACCTCCCTGGAGGCCTTCTGGGTGCCACCGGTGTTTAATTATCTGTTGTCAGCTATTTTAAGTTTTAAGCATATGGTTATTGTTTGTTTATTAAAATTTTGCAAAATTTATTTTCAAATTTACCTTTCAAGTTTAAACACTGTGGCCCTCTACCTGTAAAGATTATGGTAATATATTTTGAAATTTTGAAGTTTGATTGTGGCCCTCGGCTATTGGTATCGCACCTTGCATATGTTGTTTCTTCATATTATTTTATTGCTAGCTTAATTGGATTTTTATTTTGTTCATTTTTAAGATTTCTCGTTGTTAAACATGCTGGCCTTCTGCCTTAGAAGTCTATGGTAATATATTTTGAAGTTTTGAAATTTAATTATGGCCCTCAGCCATTTGTGTTGGAACTTGAATTTGTTGCCTTTTGGGTTTTAAATTATTTTATTGCTATCTTAATTAAAATTTTGATTTTTTTGAGATTTCTTGTTGGCCTTCTGCCTTTAACAGTTGCATACCAATTGGGGTGGTGGGGGGGGGGGTGTCAGTAACTGACCCCAATGAAGTTTTTAGGCTAAAACTCCTATCGTGTTCAGTAGTTTATTTAATAAATAAATGACATTTATCGTAATTATAACTGTTACAATCGACAGTAAGAACAGCTTTTGGTTTACACTCATTGTTGAGTTATAGTGATTGCTATAACTGAAGGTGTAGCAGGTCAACAATCACCAATCACAGTCAACCGGTAAACAGTGTGGTGAGTGGAAGGTAATATCTTTGTGACATTTGACAAAATGTACAAGATGATGAAATTGACAGATGACGAAATTAGAAATTTGCTTGAGAGTTCAGATAATGAATTTAGTGGTGAACCATCCGAAAGCTCAAGCAGTGAAACTGAAGATGTAGTCATGGAAATTCCAGATCAAGTAGTTTCTGACAGCGGCGAGTTGGATGAAAGTGAACTGGGTAAGTATTGATTTTTATTACTTTTTGCAGATATTTTGGAGTATATTAGGATGTGTGTCTCGGTAGAGTGCTTAGTTTGCTAGTGTTCGGTTCGGTTTTCATATTTTTATAGATATTCAACCAACAAGAAGAAGATCCAGGCCGAAAGCGCAAATTCATCAACTTGAAAAAGACATGGTGGACGCGTCAAGTATGATATGGAAGAGAAGCCCTTACGTAAGTCAGAGGAGGAGGTCTGTTGCTAACGTAATGAGAACCCCGAAAGGAACTAAGCCAGGGATAATACCTGATACACCAGGTAAAGCTTTTCGCATGTACTTCGATGATAACATCCTAGATAACATTTTGATGTGTACCAATCAAAAGCTTGGAAATCTTAGGGAATCATCTGAAGATATTTTCATAAAAAATTAGAAAGGGAAGAAATTGTGTCAGCAATTGGAATTCTATTGAACAACGAAAGTTTACGTGATATATTTAGTAAAGAAAACTTCCCGATGTACCGAGCTTCATTTTCGGAGCATAGACTGAGAGGCTCTTACTGATATTCTTGCGTTTTGATGATGCTCTAACTCGAGCAGCTAGAAAACAGACCGACAAATTTGCTCCTATCAGGGATATATGGGACATGACAGTAAATTTCCTGAGTTTTATAATCCTAGTGAGTCAGTCAGAGTGGATGAAGAACTTGTGACCTTCCATGGGCGATGCCCATTCAGGCTATATATTCCAACAAAACTAGGAAAATATGGAATAGAGGTGAACCTGTTATGTGATTCAGATACGAAATACTGCTTCGCTGCGGATCCCTACGCTGGAAAGCACGCTAATGAGAAGTGGACCTGAAACGGTTAGAAGATTGATTGAAATGTCTAACTTTAAAGAATCTGGACGAAATGTTACCATGGACAGAAAGTTCATTACCGTTCCACTCGCATCTGATCTTTTGAAAGAAAAAATAGCTACAGTTGGTACTATTCAAAGTGACAAACGCGATGTTCCTACAGAACTCCGTCCTGTTTCTCTAAAAAAAGCTACACCGGAAACAATCCGATTTGCCTTTAGTGATGGTGCCACTTTAGTCAGTTACGTACCTAAGAAAGGAAAGGTAGTTACAGTACTGTCAACCCAACATCATGATATGAATGTGACGGAAGAGAAGCCAAAATCATCCTATTACAATTGTACAAAGTCACGAGTGGATACATTCGAGAAGTGTGTAAGAACGTACAGCTGCCGTCGAGCAACGCCTCAATGGCCAATGGCGGTGTTTTTCAACTTGATTGACATTGCAGCATACAATTCATATGCCGTATTTCAAGATATACACAAGGAATGGACAAAGAATTGCCTGACAAAGAGTTCTGGAAGAAAGAAGTACCTGAAAGATCTTGCTCGTGAACTTTGTGACCTCAACATGAAAAGACGCGTTAAAAATGCTGTAGGCTTACACTCAAAATACACTACAGCGTTATCAACTTTTGGGTATGAGTGTAATCAAAATCAAGGTGCTGTGAGCAGAGGAAACAACGTTACGGAGCCGCGAGGGAAAGTAACACGTGCAGCTGTGCATAATCTGCCAAAGAAAGGACTTAAGCGCCAGAAGCAAAGACCGTAAGTACATGAAGGCTTGCACTTCTTGCAGAAAGTATATCTGCCCTGCACGCACCAAGAAAGAAGAAGAAGTTCGTGTTGTAAAGTGTTCTGAATGTGAATCTGAGTAATCCTTGTAATTGTGAAATTAATAGAAATAAATGTAAAAAAACTATTTATTTTTTACTAAAAATGTCCCAGGAAGCCTTTCCCAGTAATAATAATCAACATTTTAATCTTATAATCTGCCAAAATTATGGAAATACATAAGTAATGTGATTTATCCTAGATAGAGAATGTGTGATGGTTGTGGGGTCAGTCGCTGACCCCTCCCATTGGCGTTGGCCAGTGCAACGTACAGCATTGGTATGCAACTGTTAAAGGTCTATTGTAATATATTCTAAAATTTTCGAAATTAATTGTGGCCCTCAGCCATTTGTATTGCACTTTGTGTATGTTGTTTTTTGAATTATTTTATTGGTATCTTAATTGGATTTTTATCTTGTTAAGATTTCTTGTTGGAGGCCTTGAGCTGTGAAAGAGTTGCTAAATTACAATAAATGACAATTAGAAGCAGAAACTGACCGCAACCCTTGGCCCTTTCCACAGTCCTATTACCTGTTGTGCCCAGCGGGTTTAGCGGGCGTTTCGCAGTGTAATGGTCAGTAATTATAGGGATGTCATCGGGAGAAGCTGAGTTCTATTCCATATGGCACAATCCATTTTCAGAGGTTATTTTGTTTCCATACGAACAGTATATTAGGATTGACGTCGGTGGGACATTAGTCTTCCCTTCCGATATTCCGCGCCGAGGTACAGCGCACTTGACCCAAAACTGGAACGAAACAACGGTGAGCACATTAGCGGCCGCCAGAAGGAAGCGAGGTCAGTGCTGACGCAGTTTCCGGTGACAGCAGTAATGGCGGCGCTCCACGTGGCGGACAGCTTGGCGGCGGGGCAGTCGCGTCGGTGCTCAATATTCCATTGCCTAACAGCCGATACAAGGGCCCGGCCGGACTTATTGAAAGCAACGCCCCGCGCAACAGCCGGCACAGGCCGGTCGTCCGATCTGCAAGCCTCCGCCATGAATTATTCAGCGCCCAGAATGGTCGAGTGTTTATTAGCGTGAAAGCATTTACAATTCAATGCAGATTATTTATTGACAGCCGCAAATTACATGTCTGTTGGCGCGAGGTGGACAGGTAAGCGGGCGGCAAGTCTGTGAGGGCATGTCAGGCGTTTCCCAAATTTTCTAAAACTGATAGGTGAGATTCAACGTTTCAGCATGTAGTGTGTCCCTCTTTTGATTTGGGCGGTATTCTCAGTCGTGTAAAAGGGTTTATAAGGAGTCTCTCTCACTCTTATATAGTCCTGTGCAAGCAGTCTCTAAATGTCTCTCGTAACTAGAACCGTGGAGTGGAAATTTGTGCCCGAGTGGGACAAATTTTCATTTATTCTGGTATATTCTACAGCTGATGAGGAACCACAATCGCTATTTGCGAGTTCATTCTTTCATTCTTAATTGAATGTTGCTTTTAATCGTCAACGCAATGTTTCAGACACTACGCTGCACCCCTCCAAAGAACAATTCACTAATTTGTGTTTCAGTTTCCAGATTTTTTAGTCAACTTACGTATAGTAATGAGAGATGAAAAATAAGGCTCTTGATACTAGCAAGGATCGCCACTTTTTAGATGCTTGCCCTAATGCTTGTGGCTTGACTAACTACAGAAAACATTCCAGCCAACGGCGCGCTTGCACGGGTTGGTTGTGACTACTGCCACCAACGAAGCCGACTTGCTCGTGAGTCCAAGGAAGTTGATTAAGGCTAGACAATAAAAGATTTTCCACTAAGAAAATAACAAAGAATCAAATTTCTCTAACATAGTGAAATAAAGCGAAACCAATACATTCTCCATTTTTATATACTTGCATAGCCACAGCCAGTACAGTCGTAATCACAAATATCGTGCTGAATGAAATCCTAATAATGGCGAGTGCAAGCATTGATTTTAAATCTTGAATTTTGCAGTTCCCAAAGTTGTGAAAAAAAATGGCTCTGAGCACTATGGGACGTAACATCTGAGGTCATCAGTCCCCTAGAACTTAGAACTACTTAAACCTAACTAACCTAAGGACATCACACACTTTCATGCCCGAGGCAGGATTCGAACCTGAGACCGTAGCGGTCACGCGGTTCCAGACCGAAGCGCCTAGCACCGTTCGGCCACACCAGCCGGCAAATTTCTGAAAGTGTTTTATGTTATAGGCGATCAGTATGTAACGCCACATTTTTTTCTTTTCTGAAAGCTCATTGCTTTGATTCAGGATTCCAATAGAGTGCATTATTCCCACTGTTTTGGCTACAAAAGCCTATTTTTCAACGTAACCTTCGTACAATGCGACTGTCTTAGGCCAACTTCCTGGGAGGGCCTGTATGCCCGCTTGGTACCACTACTCTACTTGTCGAACGGGCAGCCAACGTCTTGCTGCGTCAAGAACCTCCCCATCATCGGCCTAGTGCTTCCCGCGGAAAGCATCCTTCATTGAGCCAAGTCGGAAAGTACAAGACCCGGGCTGTGGGGTGGATGAGGAAGAACGGTCCACTAAAGTCGTTTAGGGTGCGCAGACGTCTGTGAAGCCTTGCGTTGTCTTGTAGAACAGGAAGTTCGTATGCATTTTTGGGGCGAGGAACAGGCTGAAGTCGAGTAGCACAATACACTCCAGATTTGATCGCTCCACCATGAGGGAGGATATCAAGCAGAATAACTAGTTCAGACTCCCGGAAGTCAGCCGCCATGACATTACTGGGTGAGGTTGCGGTGGCTTTGAATTTTTTCTTCGGTGTGTAAGTGGTGTGGCTTCACTCCATGGATTACAGTTTTGTTTCAGGTTGGAAGTAATCAACCCAGGTTTCATCGGCTGTGGCGATGTTCGATCAGCCTCGTAACGCGCAAGGAAGTGGTCTTCTGTTAGGCGACGAGGAACCTCGCGGGCATATACTTTTGAGCTGATCACCTCGAATGAGAGTGTCCGTATAATCGAGAACTGTACGAGTGACAGCTGTGTGCGGGCGGCCTGCACGCGGGAGATTGTACATGTCTGCTTGCGACCTTGTTGCGATGATGACAGACGCCTCGCCCAATGACTCACCTTGGTTTTGTTCACTGCCATATCTCCGTAGACATTCTAGAAGGCCCTATGAATATCTGCGATACTCTGGTTTTCCCCCAAAGGAAAATCTCTAACATCTGTCTGCTTGGAGCGGATCTCCATTACAGACGCTATTTTGAAGGCTACGTATAGCGCACAACCGAGGAGAACTTCATGAAATATAGGGGATGAAGCGGAAATATTCCACGGTGTCCCACAACAAATTCCTCATTTTTTCAACATAAACAGGCGTTAAAAAATGTGTTGCATTACTTACTGATGGCCCCTCGTAGTTATTCGCTCAATTGAATATCTTTATCCGGGGCTGCATACAGCGCTAACACGTGATAGGCATGCTATTTTGGATTTGACGATGTCAGGGTAGCCTGCCTGATGCTCTTCCTGTAGCCAACCCTCCCTCCTGCCCCCGCTCGCACCCCATCACGCCACTGGGACCGAATTTGAGTACATCCGTCTGCGTCTCGTATTATCCCATGTGAAAGTGTGTCATTGTTTTCTAAATCTTTGTGAATCGTGTGACAGGCGCGACCTGGGCATCAGTCCGATATCTGCCTAGTCTGGATTGGCACAGCGTCTAGAAACCACATCAACGCTGACAGGCACGCCTGCCCTCGTCTTTAATCCGGCAGGGGGCTTCGATGTGACGTCGGCGCGGCGTACTAACAGGTGCGGATATCGGGGTAGGTAAGTCCGTTGGTCTACTCATTAATGTGTGAAATTTTATGGCTAGAACTTTCCAAACGGTGTATTTATTGGAATTTCAATTACCTTGAAGTTAGCCGGTGGCGATGTTCTAAGAGCTGACGGAAGTAATTTGGGAGTGGTGGGTAGATGACTGGGACGGAAGTTGTGAACATGGGTACTCGACAGCGATAGTATGATAACTTCAATAGCGATCAGGAAAAAACTAGAAACTAGTGATGGATTTGGGGCGTCACTCTCAACCGTAATCAACCCCCCCTCCCCACCCCACCGTCCCTAAAAAGATCGAACTCTATGCCGTAAACCAGTCCAAACTCTGACTCCCAACAGAACCCAACACTGTGTCCGCATCTGCATCAGGCTAGGAGGAAGGAGGCGACTAGTATAGAGCACTGCGGTTACTTAAGAGTATTGAATCACACAGCAATTAGAGTCAAAAAACGGAAACTCTGGATTCTGCTCTCTTTATGCAGTGTGACCCCGAACTCTACCGAGAAAGTACCGTGGGTTGTTCAGCGCACTTTCCTGAGGATTTTGGCTTCAGTGACCCGTAATCTCCGATGGCAATAATGCTTTAATACTGCAGTCACCTTTATATCTGTGAAAATACCTTCATAAAAATGAAAAAGACTGTAACATATAACCACCAAACTGTAAAATACAAAACACAAAATAATGTAACAAATTTCGGGTGTCGCCGAGAAGATTCGCTCTTTCCGTGTCATTCGACACTGATTATTCAAAAATTGTATTCAAGACTAATGGAGGCTCAGTTTATTCAAAATCAAAAAGTACTATGTGTTAAGTGACATTTATTTTGTTTCAAAGTAATTAATTTCAGGGTTAATATGAGCTTATGGATCACAGATGAAAGTAGGCACGAAAATTTGGAAATCCACCGTGGCTGATTTTGCGGAACGGGTAGATATGCGTCCAGGAAGGTACGAGAGGTGTTTGCGGAGTAATACTACCTAGAGTCCTTAGCTTGAGACGCCGTTTTCCTGTGAGAACATGCCTTTCCTTTAAGAATGACGTAGGTATTCGAACTGAATGGAAAAAAGTACGGAATATAATAAACGAAACGAAGCAGCTATTATCAGCTTCGAGTATTACCTGTTTTTTTTTCATCTTTATATGTATCACGCTTCACGTAAATGCTCTTTGATCATTTACCTACAAAGAAAAAAAGCGCTCATTGTACAGGAAACGAACCCAGTCCCCGAAACTGGCATACAAACATTATATCAGGTAGCCAGATTGCCTGCCGAAAAACCTCTCTCTCGCTACAGCACATTGAAGACGTTCGGAAAACTTTAAAGCTGATTTTACGTGAATTATTGAGAATTGCAGCGAAGTGGTATGGAGGATTGATTCCTGAATTCTGAACTTCACGTACCATAAATATAAAAAGTTACAAAAATCAGAGCCGTGTCGTCACCTTGGTGGCGGAACAGTTGTTCAAAACTATGTCCGTTATCCTTAATTAGGTATCCGTTTTTCACGTAGATCATTTAAGGAGAATGACAGGATGGTTCTTCTGAAAGGGTACTCCCAAATTCTTTCCAATTTTTCTCATCTGACCATGTGTGACGGGTCCACTGACCTCATTGTCGGCGCGACTTTAAACCCTCATCTTCATGTTCTTCCTCATCTATGATCTTCGCTAACGTGGAAACAATAAGGACTGTCTAATATGTTTACGTTTCTTAGTACGAATCAGTGGTGGGAGAATGAAAGGCAAACAAGCGGAAGATGCTTTATGTCCTAATGTATACGTGTGACGATATGACAGCGAAGTAATACGTGAGAAAAGCCATAGAAGTTTCGAGACAAACTGCGCCAAACGTTTTAACTGACTATAGACATATACCTCCATATGAATCGAAGGGTGAAGTAGTTAAAATGAGCAGGTACTCAGTAATAAGGTGGTCTGAAAAGAGCACTACCAGTAATCCAATAATAATGGTCTGAGTTATACAGGACGATTCAGCTGCGCCTACCACTGTCGTTTTATGCAACGAGCAGTGTTATGCCTGCCCTTCAAAAACCACGCGCAAGATTTTCATATTCTGTAGCTCGCTACATGCAAACTATTAGTCCCACAGAAAAAAATGAACAGGTCCTTTTGTGTGGGAAATTTAACGTAGTTAAATATGGTATCGGGATACAATGTCGCTAAAGGCCGTGGAGTCCGAGCTGTTCACGAAAACGTACAAAAGTGACGCTCACTCCTACGCTTAGCCCCCTTCCGATCAGGATTTCTAGTACGACGTTCATGAAATTCCTTGGTCTTAGATTTTTTTCATTTCGTGCGATGCTGATTACTGATCCTTGGTATATGCCTTCTGCTACATTTATTACGCACAGATATATTCCTCTTTTATTCATTATCTCCCACAGGTTAACTTTGTTTGCTTTACGAATGCTTTGTAGCAGTTTATGAACAGTAGATGTGCCTCTATAATGAAACCTTTGTGTTTCTCAAAGATTTGTCTAGTAGCGAACCTATTTTCTGGGCACAATGTCTGTAGAAACCGGTCTGCTCTTTTATCATAATGTTTTCAACAATTATTGCTAGTCTCTGTGTTACTGTTTTAGAATACAGGGTGGTCCATTGATAGTGACCGGGCCAAATATCTCACGAAATAAGCATCAAAGGAAAAAACTACGGACAACGAAATTCGTGTACCTTTAAGGGGGAAACCAGATGGCGCTATTGTTGGCCCGCTAGATGGTGCTGCCATAGGTGAAACGGGTATCAACTGCGTTTTTTTAAAAATAGGAAACCACATTTTTTATTACATATTCGTATATTACGGAATGAAATATGAATGTTTTAGTTGGACCACTTTCATCGCATTGTGATACATGGCGCTGTAATGGTCACAAACGTATAAGTACGTGGTATCACGTAACATTAGGCCAGTGCGGACGGTACTTGCTTCGTGATACATTACCCGTGTTAAAATACACCGTTTACCAATTGCGGAAAAGGGAGATATAGTGTTGATGTATGGCTATTGTGATCAAAATGCCCAACGGGCATGTGCTATGTATGCTGCTAGGTATCCTGGACGACATCATCCAAGTGTCCGGACCGTTCACCGGATAGTTACGTTATTTTAGGAAACAGGAAATGTTCAGGACATGTGAAACGAAAACCACGACCTGCAACAAATGATGATGCCCAAGTAGGTGTTTTAGCTGCTGTCGCGGCTAATCCGCACATCAGTAGCAGACCAATTGCGCGAGAATCGGGAATCGCAAAAACGTCGGTGTTGAGAATGCTACATCAACATCGATTGCACCCGTACCATATTTCTATGCACCAGGAGTTGCATGGCGACGACTTTGAATGTCGTGTACAGTTCTGCCACTGGGAACAAGGGAAACTACGGGACGATGACAGATTTTTTGCACGCGTTCTATTTAGCGACGAAGTGTCATTCACCAACAGCGGTAACGTAAACCGGCGTAATATGCACTATTGGGCAACGGAAAGTCCACGATGTCTGCGATAAGTGGAACATCAGCGACCTTGACGGGTTAATGTATGGTGCGGCATTATGGGAGGAAGGATAATTGGCCCCCATTTTATCGATGGCAATCTAAATGGCGCAGTGTATGCTGATTTCCTACGTAATGTTCTACCGATGTTACTACAAGATGTTTCACTGCATGACAGAATGGCGATGTACTTCCAGCATGATGGATGACCGGCACATAGCTCACGTGCGGTTGAAGCGGTATTGAATAGCATATTTCATGACAGGTGGATTGGTCGTCGAAGCACCATACCATGGCCCGCACGTTCACCAGATCTGACGTCCCCGGATTTCTTTCTGTGAGGAAAGTTGAAGGATATTTGCTATCGTGATCCACCGACAACGCCCGACAACATGCGTCAGCGCATTGTCAATGCATGTGCGAACATTACGGAATGCGAACTACTCGCTGTTGAGAGAAACGTCGTTACACGTATTGCCCAATGCATAGAGGTTGACGGACATAATTTTGCGCATTTATTGCTATAATGTGGTATTTACAGGTAATCACGCTGTAACAGCATGCGTTCTCAGAAATGATAAGTTCACAGAGGTACATGTATCACATAGGAACTACCGAAATAAAATGTTCAAACGTACCTGCGTTCTTTATTTTAATTTTAAAAAACCTACCTGTTACCAATTGTCCGTCTAAAATTGTGAGCTATATATTTGTGACTATTACAGCTCCATCTATCACAAAGCGAAGAAAGTGGTATAATTAAAACATTCATATTTCTTTACGTGCAACACGAATATGTAATAAAAAATGGAGGTTCCTATTTAAAAATAAACGCAGTTGATATCCGTTTGACCAATGGCAACGCAATCTAGCGGGCCAACCATAGCGCCATCTGCTTTCCCCCTTCAAGCTAGACAAGTTTCATTCTTTGTAGTTTTTTCGTTTGATGCTTATTTCGTGAGATATTTGGCCCGGTCACGATCAATGGACCGCCCTGTATATTTGATACCCCGTGATTAGCAGAGAGAGATGCTACCGTAGTTTTCTCTGTTACTTCTGTCTCATTTCTTGTAAATAGGTAACACCGTTGCCAATTTCCAGTCTTTTGGAATTTTCTTATTTTTCCGGGATCCATTAATATCAGGACTTCAATGTGGGAACTGCATATATAAGCAGAGCCGTCTTAATCACTGTGCGGTGTTTTCCTATTTTTCCTCTTACGTATGCGTCTTCTAATTCGTACATTTCTATTCTATGTACTGTTTTCTCTTCCTGTTATTTCTGCATATCATCTCCATACAGTTTTTTTTTTTCTTACATCGCCTCCTGTTGCCAAAACTTTCTTATAGTAGTCCAACCATTGTGTCTTACTTCTTGCATCATCTTTTATATTTTTATTCTTCTTAATAATTTTATAGTCTACCACGGATATCGCTTTCTACCTCCGAAACAGAGTTATCGAAGTTTTCTTGATTAATTTTCCTACATAATTTTTTAGCTTCTTTAAATAGTGTTTTACATTCCCCTCTATTTTCAGCAGTCCTGTTCTGTCCATTTCACGTATGCCTCTTTTCTCCTCTTCGTCAGTCTATATAAATGTAATCATCTTTCCAGTATTTAGTCATTTATTGTTCTTTCTTCGATTTCAGTGTCCTAGAGCCTCTGCAACTACCTTCTTTATTACAGTGTTAATGTTTTTCCATTCCGTCATAGATCTTGGCACAGTTTACTCAATATGTCCCCGTAAAGGTTCTTTATGGAATTTTCTTTTAGCAAATGCATTTTCCATTTCTTCATTCTCATGGTTTGCAGCGTTGTTATGAGAAGTCCGCTGTCAAATGCAGAGGAGAGAAGTGGGAAGAATACATTGAAGACCTCTATGAGGGATACAAAGAACTTAACAGAACTTTAGATGGATTGACGTCAAATAAAGCAGAAAGGATAGATAACATTCCTTCGCTGTTTCAGGGCTCATCGGTGGAAAGGCTTCCAAGAGACTGTTCAAAACCTTCTGTAAAATCTACAAGTCTGGAGGCATGCCATAAGACTTTCAAAAAAGTATTATAAACACAACCCCAAAGACGAAGAGGGCAGATAGGAGCGAGAACTGTCACCCAAAATGCTTAACATTTCATAAATCCAAATTTCTGACAAGAGTAATATACAGACGAACTAAGAAGATGAAGAAACTCCCTGATGACGACCAATTTGGCTTTCGGAAAGGATAATGCATCAGAGAGGCGGTTCTGATGTTGCATCTGAAAATAGAAGCAAGATTTAGGAAAAATCATTGCACAAACATACTGTTTGTTGACTTGGAAAAGGCTTTTAACGATGTTAAATTTTTTAAGATTTCCTAAATTTTGAGGAAAATTATAGTAATCTATAAATGACAGGTAATATACAACATGTACAACACCCAAGACGAAACAAAAAGAAAGACAAAGAAGGAAGCACTCGGATTAAAAAAGGGGTAAGACAGGGTGGCAGTCTTTTGTCAAAGCTGTTCAGCCTATATATCGAAGAAGCAATGGCGGAAGTAAAAGAACGGTTCAAGAGTGAAATTAAAACTCAGGGTGAAAGGATATCAATGATAAGAGTCTCTGATGACATTTCTATCGTCGGTGAAAGCGAAGAAGACTTACACAGCCAATAGAATGGATTGAATAGTGTGACATAAGTAATGACCAAGAATTGAGAGAACCGAAGAAAGTGGAAAGTAATAAAAAGTAGTAGGAATATGACAAGCAAAGTTGATGACAGAGAAACAGGCGAAGGAAAGGGATTCTGCTATCCTTGAAGCAAAATAACATAGGGCATGAAAGAAGGCGGTCGTATAAAGCAGACTAATACAGACGAAATGAGCATTCCTGGCTAAAAGAAGTGTGCTGGTATCAAACACAGGCCTTTGTTGAGGGAAGTGACTTCTAAGAATGTGCGTTTGCAGCATATCATTGTATTGTAGTGAATCAGGGTTGTGGAGAAACGGAAAAGCAGATAATCGAAGCGTTTGAGACGTGGTGCTACGGAAGAATGCTGAAAATTAGATGGTCTGATAATGAATGAAGAGGTTCGCAGCAGAATCGGAGAGTATAAGGATATGTGGAGAATATTGACAAAAAGAAGGAACAGGATGATACGATAGGTGTTAACGCATCAGGGCATAACTTCCATCGAACAAGATAAAAACTGTAGCGCAGGTCAGAGATAGGGAAACATCCAATAAATGACTGGCGATGTAAGATTCAAGTGCTATTCTGAGGCGGATGGGGGTTGAATCAGGACAGGAATTAGTGACAGGCTGTATAACTAGTCATAAGATTGATGGCTAAAAATATATATTTATGATGTACTTTGACGCTAAAAAGTCTGCACGGACATAATGAATAAAAATCATGATTTATCGTACTTTACAACTTCCTTCGTAAACTATTTATTCGGATGCTTTGAAGGATACTGCAGTATCAAACAGCCCTTTATTACTACTGACGTTAGGTTGGTAATATTCAAACTCCCTGATTGTACACACCATGTAAGACATGCTTCCCTTTCTCTTCAGACGTATGCTGGCCATACTTGCATATACACTCTGAAAATCACTTTACAGTGTTTTGCGTAGAAATCTTTGATTACCGCTATAGTTTCCTTCCTTCCTTGTTCCGTTCAAGAATTGTGGGCTGAAAGCCTCCGAATGAGCTAGAATTCCTCAGGTTTTTCTGTCATTGTCGCTTCGCGAAAGGTCTGTTAGAGGAGGTAATACATTGCCTGATTATTCTTGCAACGCACGCGGAATTCTGACTGTCAGCCTCACTAAGACGTCGCACCCCTCCCTTGTAACGTGTGCCGAATAGCGTCTCCTTGATGCTCTCACGCTTACATAAATGCGTAGCTATAGAACCTGCTGCTCGGCTTTGGACCTTATGTGTCTTCCCTATAAATTCAACCTTATAAGACACCTTGGTTATCGAGGTGCACTTCAGAATCGACCGTATGTAAGATATGTGAACTTCTCCTTCCGCGAGTGAATTGAGTTTCGTTAGGATACTTACAACTAATGTGCCTGGAGTTGGTTTCTCTATAGCCAATTTTACGCGACCATTCCCAGTTTTGTGCTCCGGAAGCGTATCCATAAATATTTGGTTATTACTATCAGTCGTGTGATCGGATTAGTAGGTGGTCTCTTGCCTTGTGATTTTGGGCAGTGCGATACGAAATTATGTGTTGAGTTTGAAAACGTATGAACATTTGTTCACCAGATGCCGCTCAAAGCATCTGCAGTTGTCCATTGTGGGCCGAAACCACCTACTATTGTGTCATAAAAAGAGTTTATCTCAACAGTAAACAAGCGTTGTTAGTAAGTCAATCATCATCTCTTTAAACAGAATTTTGTTTTCCCAAAAACTGTGTTTGTGCTGCTGAAGAAGATGGACGCCTCAAATGGTCTCATAGCTATACGCGTAATTAGCTATGGTTTCTTCATATGTGACAATATCATGCACTGGAAGCCACAACAGAACCGCCCAAAGTATTACAATACATCGCCCTTGCAACCCTCTCCCTCCCATAGAAGAATATGGTCCAGATTACACGCATAACCGTTGTTCACCGACAATAAACTATAGAATTAGCTGTCTTGGACATATTTTACTCTACATAATATACAATTAGTTTCGCCCTTTCATCCATCATTAGATCTTAAAAATTCCGGAACGCGAAGGAAGTGCAGTCGCTTACGACAGCACAGGTGTATGCCAATATTATTCACCGACAGTACATATACGTGCAACATATACTGGCTGTTATCAAAGTATTGTAAAAAAAATCAGTTTTAGAACGCAGCAACTCAGCAAAGAATTGATATGATCGCCAAGGTAATTACGTTATCATTTCTCATTTTGACGTACGAAATTAGTCAGTAACACATTTGGTAAGATATTACACAGAAATTAGCAGAGTAAGACGTAAAGTACAAGGTGTCCAAGGCATCCAAAAACGCTAAACGTTGTCGTTGCCGATCTACTCGTCTGTTCTGAAAACACCTATTTATATCTCTACAACGACAGTAAAACAAAACTGCTTCCTCCGAAACTGATCTAATTCTTCTGAGATAGGATTTAGCAGCGGTAAGGGGACTTACATAAAAGACCATTAGTTATGCCTCAGTTTCATTTTAACACAGTTTGTGTAAGATGATCTCGTTAATTTTCCTGGTTACCAAAAGAGAAGATGAATCGTGAACACTTCAGCATTATATTTATTCGATGTTCATTCGAAATTCGTATTTTGCACTATAATAAAGGAATGAGCTATGAACTAGAATATTTGTACCTCCGTCTATATACAACGATACAAAGAAATGTTACACTATATTTACCTTGTAGAAGCAGTATCAGGGTTTAAATCTATATCAGCTCCTAAAGAAACAGTATTGCTGTGTCATTGTGCAGAACTACATTTAAAATTCAGTTTATGGTAATAGTTTCGTACTATTGTATTTGCGCTTGTTGTGTTATTCACCCGAATTATTTCTCAAACAATGCTGTGATATAACGAGAAACTTTTTTTGTTATATTTCTCCGTAATGAGTATACTACCCCGTAATGAGTATGCTACCGATAAGAACGGAACTCTTGAATGTGCTGGTGCTAATCTGCAAATTAGTTGCCAAAGAGTCAGAGTCTGTAACAAGGAAATTTTTGTCGACTAACATCAAGCAGTCTCAACGAAAGCAGCTACATTTTGAGCCAATTCTGCTAGTAAATTAATTTTTGTTGTCTTTTCGCGCATATTGAAACTGGCTGTCAGTTGTACTTCGAGATGTAATTTAATTAATTAATTATTTCCTCGCTTGAATAGTTTTTTATTGATTTTATTTAGAAGTTGATGGATAAAAATGCTTTTCTTCCGAATTTCTCACTCTGCTCCAAAACGATCATAATGTAGTGACATTAGAGCTAAATATCGTTCCGGTTCAATGAGAAAGGAACGCGTTCTTGGTGGACCCAGTTATTGAAATATAGAATTCGATGACTGTTTTCCGTGTTTACTCTGCGGAAGTAGAGAGTTTCTTAAGTTTTGGATTATTAATGGACAGTTACTTCATATTTCGAAAGGGTTCTCGTGGAAGCCCATTACCTTTCAAACAATAATTGTTAAAAAGGTAACGATGTGTATTGAAAACGCTATCGTACTATGAAATTTTCCAATAAAGTTTAAAGGAAAATGATTTTGAAAGTAAAAACCATTTATTTATGGAAGTTTGTAACATACGCTATTCATTGCGGAATACTTCAAGTACGCTGCGGATGTTCTACGTTTATGAAGGAGAAATTCCGAGAGAAAGTCTTATTCAGATGATTACTGAGGTATTGTATTTTCCCCTAAACTTTCGTTGTCTGCTTTAATAACCGAACGGTTAACATTCACAACTGAGATGATAATCGTGCGCAAAACTTTGTACACGTTTTTAAATCAACGTACAGTCTACAAATGTTCTATTAGCTCATACACCTAGCAGGTTGAGAAAATTCGGGCAGGTAACTGTAAATGAGAAATAAAAGTGCTTCTCAGCACAACAAAACCAGCCCAGTGTAACAGTATGTGTAGGCGCAAAATAGTGTTTCTTTCACGTGATGTGATTTGTGCCGTTATAAACGGACAAGACAAGAGTGGATTTTGCTTATAAAACTATTATTATAAATGTTTGTTTTTGCGTTTCTGTCGTGTAAGTACACATACACATACATTTGCCCAGGATGTCAGAAACAATTTGCAGTACTGCCGTGGTGGCGAAAAACGTAAAGTTCCTAGCGGTCGGATTCAATTGGAACCTGTCTGCATAGGCAACATGACTTTCATTATGTCGTGACAACTAAGATGCCTTGACTTTTTTTGTTATCATTGGCTCCCTTGCTTATAAAGCATCCATTTCATGAAAAATTTCGATTTAATGTCTGAGATAATAAAATATTCAAAAGAGCCTAACTGCTAATAAATGTAATATTCGGAACTGAACGGTATATGGCTGTAAAGGTGTAAAAACTAAACTGTGTGAAGAGTAGTCCTACGTAGAATAGGTTGGACATTTGTCGGATTCCTATCTCTAATTATACAGTCGAAGAATGCGATATCTGGAGTCCACCAGAATTACGGATTTTATTGTTCCATAGTTTTGAGGGTGTTGCATTATTTGTTATACCTACGTAGCTAAAGTTAGAAACGTGATTCGTGAGTTTCCACTGCAGTAAACAAAGCATTGTTTTGTTTCACAATTCTGGGTTAACGCATTTCTGGCGTTGAACAGAGTTCCAGGATACAAAGAGAAACACAGAGGAAAGGAAACAGAGTACTAACCTGACTGTGGCAGATATTGAAAGTGACCACCATTGATCTCTTGGCACTTTTGGGTCCTCGTTATCAAGTTGCTGAAGGCGGACCGAAGCAGGATGGCAGCCCACAAAGATGAGTATTCTTTAATAAAAATCATTTTATGCAGAGCAGTATTCTCAGCAACTCATGTGTTAGGAAACGATTTAATCACAATTCTGATTTCGTGTGTGAAAAAAGAGAAGTACTTTTGGTTTCCCATCCTTCTAGACTTTTGCAGTTGTTCACCTGATCTGAAACTTGATGATAAAAACCACTGAGCCGTAACAGAAATTGCAAGCAAGTCGACAGATTTTAATTTGTCAGTTTCTCTAATTTTTGACCCACATGTAGTTTGATTTTGGGCTCTTCACTCTCTCAACTGCAACTTGCCCAATTTAAGCTCGAGGATGTACTGCAATTACTAACCATTGTCCCCCTGCCCCCCCCCCCCCAGGCGTTTTAGCAAGTTTTTCAACTTTTTCAAGATTTTCTTTTAAAACACTCATTCCTTGCGATCAGTTCCACTTTTCGAACTACGTAATTTTTAAATTGTTTGCAAACGTTTGACAGCAGTTGGAAATTCGTTCTAGTTTCATCGAGGGACAAATCTGTCGTTTCAGAATAAAATTCAGTCGTCAATTTCACAAGTATTTTTATTTCTCTGAAGAATATACTGACATCTGCTAAACCAATACTAAGAAGGTTTCTGTAATACACTTCTTATTCCTTACATCTATTTGTTGAAACAATCAGCAACTAGTTGCACAAAATAAATTCTATTTCCTATACCGGTTTCAAGCACCTTGAGTCGTTGTTCTGAAGGTTATAGGTATAGCATTATTTGCGAGTGTCAAATGCATGCAGCATATAGCTGTAGTCATGTGGTTCATGGTACCTGTAGAAAAATACCATTTTTATGCAGGGCCTATGAACCACATGACCACAGCAATATGCTGCATATATCTTATTTTTGACACACTGTGAGAAGAAGAAGGGCACTCAGTGCTAAAACCGATAAAGGAAATAAAATTTCTTTTGAGCATTTGATTGCTGATTATTTCAAGAGACAGAAATACAGTTTCTGACGAATGATAAAGTACTAAACTTTACATCCATGTATAGTCAAAGTCTAACGATTTATAATATCCCGAATTCTGTAGCCTTTTATTAATTTGCCGAAACCGGTAAATGGAAATAAAACTATTTGTTCAACTGCTGACTGAATTTTGCTCTGAAATACATAGTAACGTTGTTTAAAAATAGCAGTCATGTATTAAATAACAAAAATGTCGTCGGACGGAGTTAACAAACTAAAAATTAAAACGCATCGTAGTTCCAGAAAAGAAACGTCTGTGAAATAAAACTATTTGTTCAACTGCTGACTGAATTTTGCTCTGAAATACATACTAACGTTGTTTAAAAATAGCAGTCATGTATTAAATAACAAAAATGTCGTCGGACGGAGTTAACAAACTAAAAATTAAAACGCATCGTAGTTCCAGAAAAGAAACGTCTGTGAACATGACACGCAATACTTTTGCTACATGATAAGACAATATTTTCTAATACTTAAGGAAAATTGTAATGAACATGTTGCATATTTCATATTATCTGGAATACGGCAATGGCATTTCTGAGATTTACAATGTGGTGCCCACTTCCCATATTTTAAATTTACTGGGGCATTATGTCGCTTCATATTTCATTTACTTTTGATATCCTTGCAAAGTTCTCTTACCGTTTTGATCTTGCCCGCTTTCACGCCCAGTTGTAAGTGGAATAACTATCAAAGTAAATTTTCAAGCAACTATATTCAGTGAACGATTGGAGATACAAAAAGATGAAGCTAATAAAAGTATCATGTGTAGCACAAGAAAGTGCCAGAGAATTCACTATACTTCTCTTACCTACTTATGAGCAATGCGATGTAACGATATACGAGTATATATGAAGTGATAGAAAATGTTGCACAAGCCTTATTTAGATTTTCGAATATGGTGCTCAATCTGGACGGAACATGGTAAGAGGTGAGAGAGCGATAATGTACATAGAATAACCAAACTGAATACGAAATTTATTTAACAATAATAGCTTGCTTCTGAATGCGAGACGTGTGATAAATTCTCAGTATCATAATATAAAGAAATCTCAAGCTAATGTACTGAAAGTCTAATGACAAACGTATGCTGCTCAACTTCCCTTAGCGAAAGATGAAGGAGTTTTCACTAAATGGTACATTTACATATTGATGAATTTCACTGCTTGCTTTCGGTCTGTGTATATTTACGTAGTATGAAACTTCGCACGAATTGTGATAGAATAGTCCTTCTGTGGCTAGATAGCAGAGGATGTTGGATGGTTGATAATGCCCGTGGGACACTACAAATCAAATGGAGGAAGTAGTGGAGTAACTACTTGGTATCGTATATTTATACGCCATGTAGTCATGAACTGTATCAACATTAATCAAACTAACCTGAGACATAGAGCGTAAATCCACGACCTTGGCGTGAAGCACGCAGTTATCTGCAACAATAATTTTTCGATTACTTTGATTTGTAATCACGAACCTCTGTTTTATGTTCTGACATGGCACATGTTACATTCTATACAATGCGACCATAGAACTGTATGCTGTTATAATATAAAACGTCATCCAGTAATATTAAACTACAAAATGCTTCAGGGTTTAAAAGTACTACACGCGTTTCGGCGCAGAGCGAGAGAGACACTACACATAACCTTTCAGTTCTTGCAAGTAACGCTTTCGATGGAAATCTTGTTAAAATATGACTGCGTTCTCCAGCGTCTCTAGGTTTCCTGCTGTCAGCTATATTGAACACTTAACAATGTCGTAACGGAAATTATTGCGCGAAAGTCGACAATGTTAATGTATTTAACACACATTATCCTATATATGTTACAGTTCGTAGTAATGCGAAATAATGATCTGCGTCTTCTTTGTTGTATAAAACATGATAATGGGTATAATGTAGACCTGAAACATGTTGACTTAAATAAATCATACGTTTCAACAACTGGTGCGTAACAGCTTCCGTGCTGATAGCGTAGTAGTTGTACGATGGCCTCACGACACACAATTTAAAAAAAAAACTACTTGGTAATAGGGGAGACGAGATGCTGATTCTTTTGACTTTTTTATTTTCCAACTAAAACTCGGCATGACTTAGATTATAAATTTCATTGAACTTACCATAGTGAAGGAATGATCTACCACTACACACATTGAAAAGCTGACAAGTGATTTGTTTCACAGGTAACTTAACCGTTTTTATAGATTTACCAGGTTTTAGTTCCATACGCGAACCTCTTGACCCGTAAATTCGACAGAAAATTAAGTAACGTTCTGTTCTTGATTTGTGTAACATTTTTAGAAAGATAGTTCTCAACGCTCTGCAAGGCAAATGGAAATCTGCGTAACTTCTACAATTCGTCATATTTAAAAGAATACCATAAATAGCGGCAACCAGTTGGATTCAGTGTTTCTAGTTGTTCTAAAACCTGACGCATATAAACAAATACTTTAGTATCTGAACTTAGTCAGTTCTGCGACTGAACGGAGCCGTCTGAAGAGGCAGAACCTAATGCGTTATCCTAGACAGCGAAATCAGTCTCCGTCACGGAAATAATATCTGGTGTGTCCCAGGGGAGTGTAATCACATTCTGTTCACGACATCTGCTAATGATTTTGGACATGGATGTACATTAATTTTTTAGTCTCAATTGTAGCATTATCTGATTCGAAGAAGCAAATTTTTTCTTCAGTTGGACACGTACAAATGATCAGTGCCTTTGGCTACATCACAGTGTGACTCTTTTACACGTTTATAACGTGTAGACCGAAAACGCTTCCTGAAAATGGCTATGGCACGTTTCCGTTTACGAGTTTACGTATGATTTGTACATGTGCACTTTGAAATTATCTTTCAAAACCCGTCGTCCAAAATTTTGAAATAAATAATGTAGTTGTCAGCAGCTCGCGGTCTGTTTGTTAGCAGTGCTGCCTGTGTGCTCCGGAGTGGATGTGTGTGTTGTCATCACGATTCAGCTCATCTTCACCAGAGGCGCAAGTCGCTGACGCGGCGACTAATGGAAAGACTTGCACCTGGCGC
This sequence comes from Schistocerca nitens, assembly GCF_023898315.1. Taxonomy (NCBI): domain Eukaryota; kingdom Metazoa; phylum Arthropoda; class Insecta; order Orthoptera; family Acrididae; genus Schistocerca; species Schistocerca nitens. The sequence goes on from NC_064618.1 coordinate 584,347,614, forward strand.
TCGAATAACCCAGGCGGCTTCTCCCGGCTAATAAAGGCATACGATAATTTCATATCGATGAAATCGTTGTTACAAGGTATTTTAGATTCACATATTCAGGCTGTTACTGCTCCGAACTTAGCGCCACATCTTCAACGAGATAGCGAAAATAAAAATAAAAAAATTATGAAGGGCTACCACTGGATGTAATGTTAGACAGTCCACAGGTGATGCTGTCAGATAAAAGGCGTTACTGTAGTTCAAACTGGATTCATTTGATATGTATGTATGTAGGAGTACCTGTTTTCTGGAAGGATGAGATAGGCTTCAGTTCTTTGTCAGGATAATGGGAAAAGAGCAGTTTCTCTTGTAAATTGACTGCTCACAAAAGATTTGTTTAGCCAGTAGCAGAATACTGCTTAGAAGTGTTTGAAACGTATCAGAGTGGAATATTGGGAGGTATGAGACATGTACTAATGTGATGTCTAAATTTTCACTAGGTTGATTAGCTGAGAGAGAGAGAGAGAGATTGAGTTATAGCACTGCTTAAAAGTTTTGACTGGCAGACACTCGCATAAAGACGTCTAGACTCACATGAAAACCTGCTTACAGACATTTACGAACCGACATTTCTTCTTTCTATCTCCTACTCAGAGTTCTCAGATAACTGCGAAGGTAAACAGCACGAGAAATGTTTCAAATATATGCCACAATGATGAGTGAGTTTCACCACGTTCTTTCTTGTGATTCGATGTCGTTTTAGTGAAGCCGTTAAAACTGCTTATTTATGAAAAAAAATATTTCTTGATTTAGGATGACAGCAACGGCAGTTGAGAAGCATGTGCACTGTGTTCAGATGGTAAACCTGAGATCTGTTATGTTCCGCTCCCTCAACTCATTTTAATAAATGGGAAATGTTCCAGAGAATTATAGTTGCTCAATAAATCCGCCTTTACGGAGAAAACAATATTGGAATATGTTAGTTGCTTTCTCTTCCCTACAAATTGGGAACTACCTTTAGCAAATCTAGTGCAGGAAACAATGCATTCGTAAAACGTACACCATCAGAATTTGATAATTATAGAGAAAATTCGTTAGTATTATTTTTGTAAGTCTTTTCGTTGATCTTGTGAATTTTAGGAGAAAAGCAGAAAGCTAGAGCAACAACAGGGTACAGGAACTCCACTATAAAACGTCTGAAGGCGATCATTCTCGTAATAATATAAACCGCCACGCGAACCAAAAGTGACACAAACATAACCGTCACTTCCTTTTTTGTGTGTAACGTTTGCCAACGATTCTTAGCTATGTTCAAGATTGTAACTATAATATTTACGATACCTTACGCCGCGCAGCGTAATCTCATGCATTTCATATAAGCCTTTTTCAAAATATCTGCAATTACCGTACAAATTTATTCTCCTCTAATTTATATCTTATTCTTATGGCGTTAATTTTATCGATCAGCAACGTAATGGAGTAACTGCATCCTAAGCGACGCCAAGTGCCATTACGGGTCCCAAACTCTGAAGTTGACTGACTTAAGTATACAAAAGTCATATTTCCTATTAAAGTTCTTCATGCACGATGGAAATGAATTGTATAACATGCTTGGCAACAACTTACACGATCAAAGTAATTGTATCAATTTTTATTTCCGACGCGTTTCCTTCTGAAAATTGCGAAGCATAGAATGTGGCAGAATGTTAAGAAGGGGGTATCTGATTTTCTTAGAACATAGGGCTTATGAGACACATTATGCCACCTGCATTGAAGATGTATCGACATTAAAACTTATGAGTGCACGTTTTAGCATTACGAGAATTGTCTGGGTAACCACTTAAGAATGTTTTGCGACGTACGTCGTTCTGTACCTGACCACCAACCTGTGCGACCGATTACAACATTGTGCCCATTTGCGATTATAGACTTCCATAGGCCGGAAGACATTGCTAATCTGTATCCTCAATCCTGCAAAGCGAAAGATGATGCAAAGGCCATTTGGGCTTAATGATTGTTAATCAAGAAAAGGTTTCGTTTCGCATCCAACATATTACAGCTGCCAAAATGGAATTACCTCACCAACGTGGTGTCCTACATATCGCCTCATTAAGATGACGCACTGAAGATCATTCGGAAATGATACCTGTCGCGGAAGCAAATTCCTTACCGTAATCAGAGTTTATATGGACGAGTGAACAGTTGCAGACTCGACCGGGCATGCCAACATTGAAACTAGCGTACAATGCTGTGTAGTTTGTGGATGCAAGTGATAACAAAGTGGTTCAAATGACTTTGAGCACTATGGGACTTAACATCTGAGGTCATCAGTTCCCTAGAACTTAAACCTAACTAACCTAATGACATCACACGCATGCATGCCCGAGGCAGGATTCGAACCTGCGACCGTAGCGGTCGTGCGGTTCCAGACTGAAGCGCCTAGAACCGCTCGCCCACCACGGCCGGCGCAAGCGATAACTGACTGCAGTTCTCTCAATGACAGTGGGCGTTGGGTCAGCGCACGGTAAAATCTACTTTGATTTCGCTACCTCGTATAATGGTATCAACATTCAGTTGCCATTAATAAGCGCTTACCGACCTCGAGAACACATCGATCTAGGAGACACGGTGGGAAACTGGATTCTCATCAGAGTAGAGAGGGGTCCAAACGGGTGCTACTCACCACATGGAAGTTTTTCGTGGTTAATGTTTCAATGTGAAGGCTGAATGTTTTCTTTGAAAGTAAAACAAGCAATTTCGTTCTCTGTTCTCACCCTACCCTGTCTAATGATCCGTCCATAATGCCCTATTCTCTATGGGACAAAATCCATGATCTTTCTTCTATTCTCTCCTACAAATGTTAACATGCAACTAATTGTGAACAACTGGAGAAGATTTCAATCATTACGAGACGGCAATATTGGACTCTGTACACCTTTACCTGACCGAGCTTAGCGCGACGCAGTTGTCAAGTCACTAGACTCATATCCGTAACAAAGGAAACTTCAACTCTTCGTCTTCATTAGATTTTCCAGTATTTGGCTAAGTAACTCCAAGAGAATATTGAAATAGTTCCACCTTAAAAGATATTTTCGATTTGTAGTCTTCCACTTTTACAACGAAACAAGTGCTCTGTTTCTAACGACTCTGACGTCGGCCTGACGTTACACCCCAAATTTCTTCCTTTTTGTCTTTTTTACAATGTATGAAAGATATCGGGCAGCCTTCTATGAACCGTTTAGTTGGATGGACCTGATTCTATTCCACTTGCTGTTAATGAACAGAATAAAATGAATTATGACAAAAATCTAGTAACTTTTGTAAGTTAGAAGATACCGGACAGTCAAGTACCAGGGAGAAAATGAGTATTGTTATTGAAATCTATTTCGATTTCATTCCATTGTTTCTTTGGCTTCTAAGGGCCACGAAAATACAAATTAAGCAACACATTCTTCCGACATTTTACACTGATACGTAAGGAAATGTCCGTGTTACATGGAATCTACATCTCTGATCGTAACCGGAATATTTTGAATTTTTTACATATTATTAAGAGGCAAAACGTAGTTGTGTCTCTCTGCAACGCCCATATACCCGACAAGTACGATACTGTCGAGACAGAGCCGTTGTTACGTTAGCTAACAGCTAATAAGGCACAATTTAGTTTTAAAATATTCGGATTTGTAATTAATCTTGTTGTCCGCAATAGGAGAAACATTCGATCCCTTCTCAGTTAACTTGATAAAAACCGAAATTTCAAAACTAAAATTGGCTTCGGGGGGTTAGCATAATATCACATTCACGAATTTAAGGATCGCATACACATCTTTCACTCTAATCATCTGAACAACTTCAGAACATTTAGAATCATCATGACTGTACGCAATTTCGAAAATAAAAATTCAGATTTGTAGCACTATTCAGGCATGTGGTTGGTGTTACCCACATCTATGTTACAACAGAAAGGACAATCTTTCATTCCTTTAGTCACAACTGAAACGAGAGGCGTGGTGATCTTTGAAGGAAGTATTTAAAAAGTTCGCTTTAAGTGAATCAGTGATCCACCGGGAAATCTGTTATTTATGCCTGCTTCAGTGCTAGCCTGTTTACATTTCTGTCTTAGAAATTCATCTCCGCATCCTTTTCCTAAAAATCTACGTACGTTTCTAATGATCTTAGTATACACTCCTCATTTCTTTTCAGGTGCACCGTTCATACATCAAACCAGGTGGAGTGGTATTAATAACAAATAAGGTTCAAAACAATTTGTCGCTGATACCGAGAACAGTTTCGGGTCATATTGTAATTCTATAGCTGTGTAACACGTCTCTCTTAAGACTGTGTGACCCATTCTATCTTTCATATAGCTTCATACTTGGATTAGTAAGTGTTGCCTGCACTCTTGGAGGTTTTGTCTATGCAAAACGTTGCGCAGGGTGATCGTTTTACTGTGGGGTGGCAGTCCAGGCTATGGAGTCCACCTCTACTGATTCTCTCGACAGTCATCAGTCATATGGATTCCCTGATGACAACACCCTGTGACGACCACAAAGGGGACAAATGTTCACGAGCTCCGCCCGGACATTCTTTTACAGGTACATAGTGAATTCCCCAAAAGAAATTCAGTCTCCTGAGAGTAGGTAACATCAAAAAGGCCACTGTCGAAACTAAGCCTAATCCCCGTCCTATTTAGCTGACGAGGCGCCTTGCACGGTTCGCGCGGCTCCCGCAGTCGGAAGTTAGAATCCTCCCCCAGGCATGGATCTGTGTGTTGTCCTTAGCGTAAGTTACTTTTAAGTTACATTAATTAGTGCTTCCCATAGAACCTTACCACAAGTTCCTAAATTTAGCTGACATTAACTTTGTCTCTGCGTCCTAAATGTGGCCAGAACTGTAACTTTATTTCTCGAACCATCCGCCAAACGTCTGGTAAGCTACATAATATTACATGATACCCTGTTTATGAGAGAAAAATTCATTATGTGATGAAAAGTATCCGCACACTCCTGAAAAAGAAGGTTTTTTGTATAATTGCATTGTGCTGCCACCTACTGTCAGGTACCCCATATCAGCGACCTCAGTAACCATTGGAATCATGAGGGAGCAGAATGGGGCGCTCCGTGGAACTCACGGACTTCGAACGTGGTCAGATGATTGAGTGTCACTTGTGTCATACGTGTCTACGCGAGATTTCCACAGTCCTAAACATCCCAAGGTACACTGTTGCCGATGTTATAGTGAAGTGTAAACGTGAAAGAACAAAAGCGTACAGGCCGATCTCGTCTGTTGACTGAAAGAGACCGCCGACAGTTACAGAGGATCGTAATGTGTCACAGGCAGACATCTTTCCAGACCATCACACAGGGATTCCAAACTGCACACGAACCACTGCAAGTTCTGTGACGGTATGACGGGAGGTGCGAAAACTAGGATTTCATGGTCTAGCGGCTGCTCATAAGGCACACATCACGACGGTAAACGCCAAACGACGGCTTGCTTGGTGTAAGGAGCGTAACTATTGGACGATTGAACAGTGTAAAAACGTTGCGTGGAGTGACGAATCACGGTGCACAATCTGGCGATCCGCTGGGAAGCTGTTGGTATGGCGAATGTCCAGTGAACCTCATCTGTCAGCGTGTGTAGTGCCAACAGTAAAAATTCAGAGGTGGTGGTGTTATGGTGTGGTCGTGTTTCACATGAAGGAGGCTTGCACCCCTTGTTGTTTTGCGTGGCACTATCACAGTACAGGCTTACATTGGTGTCTTAAGCACCTTCTTGCTTCCCACTGTTGAAGAGCAATTCGGGGATGGCGACTGCATCTTTCAACAAGATCGAGCACCTCTTCATAATGCACGGACTGTTGCGGAGTGGTTACACGACAATAACATCCTTGTAATGGACTGGCCTGCACAGAGTCCTGATCTGAATCCTATAGAACACCTTTGGGATATTTTGGAGCGCCGACTTCGTGCCAGGCGTCACCGACGGACATCGATCCCTATCCTCAGTGCAGCACTCCGTGAAGAATGGACTACCATCCACCACATGATTGAACGTACGCCTGCGAGAGTGGAACCTGTCATCAAGGCTAAGGGTGGGCCAACACCGTATTGAATTCCAGCATTACCGATGGAGTGCACCACGAACTTGTAAGTCATTTTCAGCCACGCAGTGTACACTGTCTGACACAGTAAGTGAAGCACCCAAAAGGGGGAAGAATACGAAATAAAATTTAACAAGTTGAGAGGTTATGTGATGATATTTCAGCGATTATAAAACTGAGTCAAACTTACAAAGAACATGGCAGTATGAACCCGCTTATCAGTATGATATTGCTCTCAGACTGGTCTGGATGCATGCGCTGATCCAGATGGGAAGGGTGTTACGAAGCCATTGTATCCTCTCTGGAGACAAGCCGACCAACAGCTGTTGTAAACGGTCTTTTATGTCCTGGATACTGGCACTGGGACAGAGTTGAAGTTCGATCTTCTCTCACACGTTCTTTCAAGGAGAGATCTGGGGATCCTGCTGGCCACGGGTGTACCTCAACATGACGCAAACCGTACGTAGAAACATTTTCCATTGGTCGACGAGCACTCCACGATACTGTCGCATAGGAGGTAATACAAGAGGACGCCGCATGACCGTGAAGTAACCTTCTACCATCAGAATCCCCACCATCAAGGTCAGGCGTCACCTGAAGTCATACCCGATGGCTCCCCGCACCTTGACGCCACGAGTAACATACCCGTGTAGTGGTACTACTGGCAGAATGGGATTTCTCCCCAGGTCGCCAACATACTCGCTGACGATGACCATCGCTGAACACAATGCAACGCTATACATCAGCAGTCAATGTCTCCTGAGTACACCGGTACTTCAAATCCAACCACTTGTGTTGCAGTGTTAACGACAGCCTACGCCCGGGACACTAATTGAACAGTAATTCCCTAGTCGGCTGCTGATAGTCTCGACCAATACTGTGGAATGACGTAGAAAGTCGCAGTCAATCCATTACTTGTTCACGGATGGCAGGGGCTAATGTGAATCGGTTACAATGTGGCTGGTGCACAATACAGCGATTCTCTTCTGCGGTAGTCAGACATGGCCGACCACAATGTTGACGAAGAGTACGCCACCCTCATACTCCCATGCATTCCAACACGAGGCAGGTGTCTCTCCTGAATGATTCATAAATTTGAATACTGCATGATTCGACCAGCCGACCAGCCGATCAGTAAGCCTCATGCTGATAACGGTTGTCTTAATGAATACGTGACATCTAAGCGTCCTTCGCAGTGATCGCTCAACATCTGACGCTGTTTGCATACCTTATATACCTTACCAGGACTGGCAGCAACACTAACCATAAATAACACTGATGCACTGATGCATTTTGGTGTCCGTTACACCTGTCACAGAGAATTACAGTCCCAATCGTTTATACTAAAGTAGCAAAGCCAGAAGATAGTAAAATTTGCAGAACGACCTGCACAGAATTGCTGAATGGTGCAGGCTCTGGCAGTTGACTCTGAACGTAAATAAATGTAACATATTGCGCATACATAGGAAAAGAAACCCGCTACTGTACAACTACACTATTGACAACAAACGGCTGGAGACAGCGTCTGCTGTAAAATATCTAGGCGTAACTATACAGAGCGACCTTATGCGGAATGACCAAATAAAACAGATAGTGGGAAAAGTGGACACCAGAGTCACATCGATCCCAAGAATCTTAAGGAAATGTAACTCATACACGAAAGAAGTGGCTTAAAAGGTGTTTGTTCGCCAACTTCTTGAGTATTGTTCAGTTATCTGGGGTCCCTATCAGATAGGACAGATAGAGGAGATATAGAAGATCGAACGAAGAGCGGCGCGTTTCGTCACGGGTTCGTTTAGGTGGTGAGAGAGCGTTACGGAAATGCTAAACAAACTCCTCTGGTACACGTTATAAGAGAGGCGTTGTGCATCACGGAGAGATTTACTATTGAAATTTCGGGACATAATTTTTCGGGTGGAGTAGGAAAATATATTACTGCCCCAATACACTCGCGTATTAACTATGAGGAGAAAATTTGTGAAATTAGAGCCAATACAGAGGCATACCGATAATCATTGTTACTACGCACTATTCGCGATTGGAGCAGGGTTGGAGAGATCAGATAGTGGTACCGAAACTACCCACCGCCACACACCATTAGGTATCTTGCTGAGTATGATGTAGATGTAGACGAGATGATGAGTGCGCGTATGAAGTTATAGTGAGAGGCGGCAATGTCTTGAAGATCGTTCACTTTTTATGTCAAATAATTTTTTATAAACGGTGTATTCAAGTTTCAGAAAAGCGCTAGTCCTCAAAGCATAGTTGGGTGAATGAACACTACCTGATATAGTTTTGTCAGGGAAGTCAACGAAACAATTGTGGGGATGTTCCTTACAGTTGACTTTATAGTCATGAGTAAATGACTTAGAGATGGGTGTTGTGTGAATATATACGGTTTCTTTCGCCACGTTGAATGGAACAGGTGGATTTGTGAGCCACTTCGTAACGCCTATCAGCATGACAGCCGAGAGTAGGGTGGGGAAGCGATATAAGTGTATTTCATCGTTGGTTATTGGTTGGCGATGGCCGACACAATGAACCAGTTCATCCCCGATACCGTTCTGACGCTGCGGTTTTCAAGCGCCGTTGTGACACGATTCTGCCGCGGTCGCCGACGACAGAGTCAACAGCTTTGGGAACCAACATGTCGAAAATTAGAACAGCAGATATATGGTTCATAACGCAGTAAATGGCTGAAAAATTCACTACCCGGCAGTAATAATTTGTGGACAGACGTATGATCCATAACTATGGCAACGCTGTTCGATACAGAAAACACCACCCGTGAAGTTGACCTCTGCTCACCGCACAGCGCTTAACGCAGATATTAGCGTGGAGCAGAAACCCCTCGATCGTAAATATGGAGGCGTTGGAAGCACGGAAAAAGTCACCTTGTCTGAGAAGTAGCTGTATATGCTTGTACATAGGATGTAGTTTGCAGTAAGTACTGGGAGATGAAGCTTGCACAGGATAGAGTAGCATGGAGAGCTGCATCAAACCAGTCTCAGGACAAGACCACAACACAACCAATGGCAGACTACGAGTACGTCGGAAACTACGTGAGACTACCCTCCTCCTTTCCCAAAAGGCAAATTCTGTAGCGGAGTTACGCCCTTATTTAGGATGCCTACGTGGAGTGAAATGGAAACCCAGCTACATCTCCCATAGACTCTTACTGTTGACCGCTACAGGAATTTTTAAACCATTCCAAGATTACCCATCACCATTCCAACAGAGCAGGGACAGAGGGTCTTGTGTTAGAGGATATTTCTTTCGTTTCTCTTCACTCTTCTTGCTTTCTCTTATTTCCACTTTCTTCTGTTAATGTAGCTGCAGAATTTATATGTAGATGTTTAATATTATACATCCAGTATCAACCTAAAAGATACGTAGAACGTATAGAATATAACTACCAGCCTTAGAATCACAAGACGGCGCAGTCAGTTGAAACAGGAATAAATAAATAATCAGTGTGCATAGGTATTTACTGCCGAAACATTTATATCGGTTTGTTCCTCAGCAGCACTCCGCAGACAATCTGTGCTTTGAGCAAGAAAATTCACTATCTCGTTGACCTCAGAATGGCTAGAAAGGTTCCACAAGCCTGAATTTATAATGTCGTCTCAGTACTGATTTCACTCCCATTTATCGTGTCTGAGGCTCCATTGAGCGTCATGGAGCCCACCTTCGAGAAGTCTCTGACCTGGTGGGCGGTGGTTGAGTAGTAATAATTCTGGATAGTTCCTCCAAGCTATTGGTTCTTCTGTTGCCATGACACGTCAACACCGACATCAGTGCGAAATGTGTACACACGCGTGTACGTAGGTATAGCTATAGGTTAAAACTCCATCCGAACATGCTAAGGGAGGCCCAACGATACCGACTGACCGCCATGTCATCCCTGGCGATAGACGTCACTGGATGAGGATATAAAGGGGCATATGGTCACATGTGATCAGCACACCGCTCAGCTTTCGTGAGTGATGGGTATAGGTTGGTGTCTCTAATTTCACTTTTCAAACGTGTATGTTCCTAAGCCGTTTATGTAGTGCAGTAACAGCAGAGGGCCTATAACACTTCCTTGGGGAACGGCAGATATTATATCTGTTTTACTCGACGACTACATCTACATCTACATCTACATGGTTACTCAATAATTCACAATTAAGTGCCTGACAGTTGGTTCATCGGACCAAATTCAAGCTATTTCTCTACCGTTCCACTCTCGAACAGCAGGAAAAACGAAAACCAAAATCTTTTGTCCGAGCATTGATCTGTTTCATTTTGATTTGATGGTCATTTCTTCTTATGTAGGTGGGGGCCAACAAAATATTTTCACTCTGTGGAGAAAATTGATGATTGAAATGTCATGAGAAGATTCTGCCGCAACAATAAACGCTTTTGTTTTAATGATTGCCATCCCAGTCCGCATATCATTTCCGTGGGACTCTATCTCCTATTTCGCGATAATACAAAACGTGTTTCTCTCCTTTGGACTTTTCGATGTCTTCCGTCAATCCGAACTAATGCAGATCCCACATTGCACAGCAATACTCCGGAAGAGGGCGGACAAGCGTAGTGAAAGGAGTCTCTTTAGGGGACATGTGGCATTTTCCAAGTGTTCTGCCCATAAATCGCAGTCTGTTGTTTGCTTTCCAAAACATTTTCTGTGAGATCGTTCCAATTTAAGTTATTCTTAATCCCTAAGTATATTTTTGAATTGGCAGCCTTTAGATTTGTGTAAGTTATCCTGTGACCGAAATATATGTAGCGGATACCTTTTTAGTACTTATGTGGATGACTTCACACTTCTTGTTATTTAGAGTCAACTGCCATTTTTCGCATCATACAGATATCTTTTATAAATCATTTTGCAATTGGTTTTGATCATAGGATGGCTTTACAGGACGGAAAATGGTAGCATCATCCGAAAAAAATCTAAGAGAGCTGCTGAGATTGTCTTCTAAATCGTTTATGTAGATCAGGAACACCAAAGGCCCTATACCACTTCCTTGGGGAACGCCAGATATTATTTCTGTTTTACTCAACGAATAGCCGCCAATTACTACGAACTTTGATTTTTCTGATAGGAAATCACAAGCCAAGTCGCGTAACTGATCCATCAGCATGAAATTTGATTAGAATGCGCTTGTGAGGAACGGTGTAAAGAGCTTTCTGGAAATCTAAAAACCTGGAATAAATTTGACATTCCATATCGGTAGCACTTATTACTTCGTGAGAATAAAGAGCTAGTTGTGTTTCGCAAGAACGATATTTTGTGAATAGTGTTGGCCGTTTGTCGATAAGTCGTTTTCTTCGAAGTAATTCATAATGTTCGAGCAAAGTAAACGCCTCGTAATACTACTGAATATTGATTTTGGCGATATGGATCTGTAATTGAACGAATCGCTCATACCTCCTTTCTTGGCCATTGCTGTGACTTGAACAACTTCTTCAAATGGTTCAAATGGCTCTGAGCACTATGGGACTTAACATCTATGGTCATCAGTCCCCTAGAACTTAGAACTACTTAAACCTAACTAACCTAAGGACATCACACAACACCCAGCCATCACGAGGCAGAGAAAATCCCTGACCCCGCCGGGAATCGAACCCGGGAACCCGGGCGTGGGAAGCGAGAACGCTACCGCACGGAACAACTTCTTCATCTTCATCTTCACGTACAGACGTTTCGACGAGCGAGCTGTTGTATATGATTTTTAATATGGAGTTTTATGTCAGCATATTCTGAAAGGAACCTAACTGGTATACAAAATGGACCGGAGGTCTTGCCTTTATGAAGTTATTTAAGCTACTTCGCTACACCCAGAATATCTACTTTTGAGTTACTCATGTTTGCAGTTGCTCTTGATGCAAAATCTGGAATATTTACATTATCTTCTTTGGAGAAGGAATTTCGGGAAACTGTGTTTAGTAACTCTGCTTTAGTATATCATTAGTAACTTTACCAGCGTTATCACACAGGTGAAGGTATAGGTTGCGTCTTGGAGTTTGTACTTTACTTCGGATTTTCTGCCAGAGTTTCCTTGTGGAAACTGTTAAAAGAACCTCGCATTGAAGTTCTAAATTCCCAACTTCTAGAAAACTTCGACGATCTTGGGTGTTCTGAGGTTTTGAAATTTGGCGTGCTTTATTCCTTGCTCCAGGTACAGACAGACCTGCTTTGTATTCCATGGGGGATCAGTACATCTCTTATTAATTTATGGATGTATATCTCTCAACCACCGCCGATACTATTTCTCTGAATGTAAACTACATATGGTCTACGATTATATAGTCGGACTGAATAAAGATCAAATTTAAATCAGTACTATTTGGTTTACAGTAAAATGATAAACAATAAGAGAGCGAGAAACTGTTGAATATGGACATCAGGACTATTAGGTCGGTGAAGTTTTATCCGCTTTCCCAAATAAACATAGCGGAAGAGGACGCACACTGCGATTTTTTATTATTAATGACTTTCACATTTGGTCTTCATATTCATCACTTTCATCGTCTCTGTCTCTGTTTTTGTCCAATTTTTACCTGCAGATTTAAAAAAGTGTCTTGTCACCACACTCATATTTATGAGACTTCTAGAAACTCTCTTTAGAATATGTAGCTCCTTTTCAGTCGCAGTTACTTGAGTATAGTGCTTGACAAAAAGATCACAAGCTTTACCTAGCGCTAAATTGTTCAGCGCTCTGCTTGCTGTAGCTCGTGTGGAATTAATTTTACCAGTTGTGTTCACACTGTGCTGAACGTGCTGTATGACACAAGTCGAAGAGTTTGGGCTTTATACATAGGTTCCTTGGAACAAAAAAGTTGTACCACCAACTAGATTTCGCTGGGAAAATTCTTACCTTCACAAAATTGGACATTTCAAACGTAGCTGAATAAGCCGATCCGATCACAGTCTGGCAACTGGAACGGACATAATGGACACATCTCATCTTATCGGTAACATGAGTTCCAATTCCATGTCCAGAACAATGAGGTGGAACATATGATGCGTTTCAGCTGCTTAATGACAGTGCTGAGCGGACTGTAAACCCTCTCTTGTTAGTTTTTCACTGAATTTCTGAGGTATTACATAGTTTTAAAAGAAACCGCCGAAATCAGTACTACATGAAACCCGTCACTTTTCTCTCGTGTTATAAGGTACCAATGTCCAGTCGACAATTACACCAACGTAGGAGCTTCACTCTCAGACAAAAAGGTATTGCAATAAAATTTCAAGAAACCTCCGTGATCAATGTAGGTAGCCCACGGATAACAGCTCATGGCTAATATAAGTAATATTTTTTTGCAACGTTGCTAGCTAGACTGGTGACTAACGTTTTATCAGTGAATAATACTGTAAAAATTTTCACAGTTGAGGAAACCTGGTATCCTAGGTACCAGCATATCTGATGCGCCACATATTAGTGACGACCTTAGCGTCACCGAAAAGAACTGTAAGGAGGTAAAGGGGCCCAAGCGATCTATGCAACAACGAGTATGTTTGGCTGCTATGCTTCGAAATTACAGCGATGCATCTAATTGAAACTTCCTGGCAGATTAAAACTGTGTGCCCGACCGAGACTCGAACTCGGGACCTTTGCCTTTCGCGGGCAAGTGCTCTACCATCTGAGCTACCGAAGCACGACTCACGTGAGTACCGGGCGTGAGTCGTGCTTCGGTAGCTCAGATGGTAGAGCACTTGCCCGGGAAAGGCAAAGGTCCCGAGTTCGAGTCTCGGTCGGGCACACAGTTTTAATCCGCCAGGAAGTTTCATATCAGCGCACACTCCGCTGCAGAGTGAAAATCTCATTCTGGATGCATCTAATTGTTTAGCGGAAAGTATTTATTGTCCACCTGTTAATTTCGTTCCTTCCATGTGCCGTGCTAAGGGCTGCAGCAGGTCCATTGTGATACAGACAGGTGATTGGCACAATCACATCAGTAAAAATGAAACTACCATTAGTATTTGTTTTTTACTTCGTAAAGCATTCTCAGTAGATGTTGTGCGCTTTATTGAAACTCTGTGTTTTTTATCAGTGACATAAGGCATCTCACGCCCAGTTTAATTGAAACAATTAATAAGGGAACGGTACATATGTATTACGATTTGCATTAATTTTACATTTTGTCTGTAAGGAGACTTGTCGCTTTGAACTGAGCAAGAAGACTACTTGTGTTTGAAATCGCTTTGTACAAACATCTTAACTGAAAAGTACTTCTTACTGTTTCCAGTTCCCGATACACAGTCTGCTTATTTCGAAAAAACTAACTGGATACTCCTTTTCATTCCTCTTAGACAGAAATATTGAAAGAATCTGATATTACTACAGGTTATTGTACGAAAAGACAGTGAAGAGTTTCGTGATGATAAGCGTTTTAAAGAGAGAAATATTTCTAAGTTAGACTACAATTAGCGACTTCGAATGGAGCTTCGTATCAAACAAAAGACGTAAATTTTTTGTTGCCAGAATAATAGGAAAGTTTTCCTGCTATCAATTTCTGTTAATCTGAAGTGCTACACTGGTAAAGGATAATTCCAATCACCAGTTGTAAGGATAGTGCGGTAGATAAGCGATACGAGGTAGTAACACGAAGACGGATAGCGATAAGTTACGACAGTGTAGCATGGTCTTGTTTCAGAACAATGTATCAGCAGTATTCAACAAACGAGTCGAATTTAAGCTAACACGACTTACGTCACACACACAAAACACTTATATGTGTATCTATTTCTTTGCCAATTTTTTGACATAGAAATGTGGTGAAACCACTTATTCATATACTACGATATATTCTGTCACTGCGAAAGATAAAATTTTTAGAACATGGCTTGTCGACGTAAAGCGGAAACTACGGTTTATTAAATGTGCTGAGAAACTGCAACTGATGAGGTGTGACTGCCTTACCCGCCATCCAGGTAGAAAAACGTGTGACCCATGCTGAATTGTCGCCAGAACTATGTCAGAATGGACCAGCTGAGAATGCTGGACGTATACACAGAAAGGAAGTGCAGAGCATCACAGAAACGTTGAAAAACAAGCGTAATATTAATTGCAGATTGGTAAATAGAATTCGCCGGATAAAATAGTTTCATAGAATCAGTTATCAGTGAGGACTCTTTGAATATTTCCAAGCCCCACATTCGCCTCGCTCAGGATTTCGTGAACTCTACTAATGAATGGAATTCAACTACTGTTCAGAGAGTAACGCAAAATTCTTTTACTTGACTTTTTAACGACTAACGTGTCATTCCGGCGTGAGATACATCCGCCGAAAGGAAGTTATTGGTATACAGAGTTAGATGAATAAGCTACCACGACGGTTACTAACGAGGAGGCACTTAGCACTAAATAGAAGAAAGGGGTGGTAACATTACAATTTTCTAACTGTAGTCTCTGCACCAACACTTAGCTCTAAATGGAAGGAGGGGGGAGCAACATTACAATTTTCTGACTGTAATCTTCTCCATCGTTGTTGACAATGGCATCTCAGGCACGCAGCAGATACCTATTTTATTACGTGAAAAATTCCAGATTTTCTGAGGTTACACTTTCATAATATTTATTTTACGTGTAGCATACTTGAGTGATTTTGAAATATTCATTCCATCATCAGGTGTGTCTGGGAAGTTAGTTATATCAAAATCGATTCAGTGAAATGCTTCCATAAACGCGTAGCCACTAGCCACCGGTATCCTCTTACATCACTTTACCGCGCTGTGAAAATCACGTACAGAATGCGATCTGACGATGGAGAGCACTAATAAAAACTGAGGCGCTGAAATCCCTGATGTAGTGAAATTAAAACAACTTGTTTTGCCAGCCATACATAGATAAGATGTGGTGAAAGAATTCATTCATATCAATAGAGGTGTTCTATCCTTACAAAAATGTCCAGATCGCGTTTGGTAGATTTGAAACTTCATCAATTTCGACTCGAATGAGTCATCATCAGAACCAGTATCGTGTTCCGAAAATAACACATGAAGAGAAGAGGTAACCGTTTGCGCTGGGGCTGTTGATTTCATGTGGCCGCGACGAGCGCTCGTTGACGACTTGACTACTTAATTCCGTACTAAGAAACTAGTTCTGATGATAAAACATTACAGGCGAAACTTTTCACCTCACAAATTACCCAGATGCTATCAGGACATTTTTTAATAAAGAAAATATCAAATAAATCGCATGTTGCGGTTGAATGTCAGGTTTCATTGAATTCGACGATTTTCTTTTTTGAAAATATTTTGTACAAGTGGGACAGGCGCGCTGTGGAGGGAGCGAGCGGTTACCTGGCCGGTGCGGCTGCAGCACGTGCACGTGAGCGCCGGCGGCGGCGCCGGCGCCGGCTAGCGGGGCCGCGTGCTGGCGGCCCGCCGAGTGCGCGCAGCACACGGGCCCTATGGTGGCGGCGGGGGCGGCGGCAGCAGGACCAGTCAGCGCCCGCCCTCGGCCCGCCTGCGGCCGACACTGCGCCTGCCGCCGCTGCCGCCACCGCCGCCCCCGCGCCGGCCGGGCCCGGACCGCCGCTGCCGCCGCCGCCTGCGCGCCTGCGCCCGCCCCGCCAGCCGGGGGCGGTGGCCTGCTCCCTGCTCCCTCACTCCCCCGCACTGGCACCCGCGCCCATTGTTCCGCCACCGGCGGGCCCGCCGCGTGCCTTCAGCTGTGCGCAGAGCCGCGTGCGCCCTGTTCCTGCTGGATTTGTAACCTCTAATACCGTTAACTCTTCGAGACGCTGCTGTGATACAGTTCTCAGCGATTTAACAGATATCATGAAAGGAAAAAGGCTAGAACAAATGAAAAATTTTGCCAGCCGTTTCACCAAAAGGATGAAAGTGGAAAGTCCCAGAAGACTATGTGTGTGTGAAATCTTATGGGACTTAATTGCTAAGGTCATCAGTCCCTAAGCTTACACACTACTTAACCTAAATTATCCTAAGGACAAACACACACACCCATGCCCGAGGGAGGACTCGAACATCCGCCGGGACCATCCGCATATCCATGACTGCAGCGCCTTAACCGCTCGGCTAATCCCGCGCGGCCCCAGAAGACTACGTGTAGGCGTTTCTTAACTGACTGTCGCTGGGTGACAGAAAAGATCAGCTGACTTCTAAAGCATTACCACACACACACTATATATATATACAGGGCGAGTCACCTAACATTACCGCTGGATATATTTCGTAAACCACATCAAATAATGACGAATCGATTCCACAGACCGAACTTGAGGAGAGGGGCTAGTGTAATTGGTTAATACAAACCATAAAAAAATGAACGGAAGTATGTTTTTAACACAAACCTAGGTTTTTTTAAATGGTACCCCGTTAGTTTTGTTAGCACATCTGAACATATAAACAAATACGTAATCAGTACCGTTTGTTGCATTTTAAAATGTTAATTACATCCGGAGATATTGTAACCTAAAGTTGACGCTTGAGTACCACTCCTCCGCTGTTCGATCGTGTGTATCGGAGAGCACCGAATTACGTAGGGATCCAAAGGGAACGGTGATGGACCTTAGGTACAGAAAAGACTGGAACAGCACATTACGTCCACATGCTAATACCTTTCTATTGGTCTTTTTCACTGACGCACATGTACATTACCATGAGGGGTGAGGTACACGTTCGACGAGCGTTTCATATGACGTGGAGAACGCATAAATTGGCCAACCCGTTCTCCTGATCTCACACCTCTGGACTTATTTCTGTGGGGTACGTTAATGGAGAATGTGTACCGTGATGTGCCTACAACCCCAGAGGATATGAAACAACGTATTGTGGCAGCCTGCGGCGACATTACACCGGATGTACTGCGGCATGTACGACATTCATTACGCCAGAGATTGCAATTGTGTGCAGCAAATGATGGCCACCAAATTGAACATCTATTGGCCTGACATGTCGGGAACAACTCTATTCCACTCCGTAATTGAAAACGGAAACCACGTGTGTACGTGTACCTCACCCCTCATGGTAATGTACATGTGCGTCAGTAAAAAAGACCAATAAAAAGGTGTTAGCATGTGGACGTAATGTGCTGTTCCAGTCTCTTCTGTACCTAAGGTCCATCACCGTTCCCTTTGGATCACTACGTAATTCGGTGCTCGCCGATACACACGATCGAACAGCGGAGGAGTGGTACTCAAGCGTCAACTTTAGGTTACAATATCTCCGGATGTAATGAACATTTTACAATGCAACAAACGGCACTGATTACGTATTTGTTTATATGTTCAGATGTGCTAACAAAACTAACTGGGTATCATTTAAAAAAACGTAGGTTTGTGTTAAACATACTTTATCAAAACTAGACATGGTTGTCTCACTGGGTACTCCGCGATCGTTCATTAAATAAAATATGGCGTTTCAGTCTTCGATCGCTATTCTTTATTTTCAATTACCGGTTTCGGGCTAGCTGCCCATCTTCAGATCTGTTAGACAATGTTAAAAATGTAATTAATAAGAGGGATACAGTTAGTGATAAAAATATCTTAGTTTACAAAAAGAAATTTTGGAACGTATTAAATGCCAACATACCATATGTTGTAGTTACAGAGTAACTTGTCCGTACAGAACACAAAGTTCACTGTCATAAGTAAAGTAATTTCAAGCTGTTAAAACATTATATCGCAGTATTTAAGAGTAACCTGATTGGTAACAGTAAAAAGTGCCCTCTACCTATAACAATTGTGCATCTGCTATTTCGCCGTATATATTAATGGCGAATATTCTTTTTAATAAAACAATTTTTAAGGTAATAACATATGAATAATCTTTTTCAGTGGACCATGAAACGAAAAATTTTTCCATTAATTTAAAATTTCTTTATAAAGAAACATAAAATATAATTAAAATGTAGATATTCTTCCGAAAATGTGCGTTTGCTCTTCTTTGTTTTTGATTGGTGGTGGAGTGGATTTCCCTACGTCAGAACGTATACAACGCCACGCCGAGTTGTCTTGCGCCGCGCCAAATTCACCTCGCCGCCAGTACGCTGAGGGCCGCTCCGCTGTAGCTGTCTCTCACTGGGGCGTGCTGTTGCATTCAAGAGTAAGCCTAAAACAGGTCTTTAAAAATCTCATAATAATTCCTGTGCATAAAATCACTTTGCTCATTAAGTAGAAGGCCTGGGGTTTTTCTTTGATGTGCGTATATTTCAATCTCTTCGAGCACGTTGAGATAGAGACTTTTTGGAGCTTTATGTAGCACCTCCATTTGTTCATTTATATTACTCACTTCATGTCTACTCTCTTTTACATGTGTTCCAAATGCTGTTCGATTGCTATGACTGCAATGTTCCCTGTATCGAATTTCAAAATTCCGCCCTGTTTGTCCTATATAATAACTGTCACATTCAGCACATTTAATCTTATATACTCCGGAATTATTGTATTTCATTTGTTTCGTCGTTGCTGGTTTATGTCTTAATCTATGTGCCATTTGCCCTTCGTTGTGAAATGCCACTGCGATGTTTTTTGAAAAGCATTTAGCAATTCTTTCCGACACACGCCTTTTGTATGTCACGGTGACAAACTTCTTAACTTTAATTTTCCTAGAATCGCTACTGATGCCCGCGGATTTGTTTTTGATCTTGTTAAACATACGTGTAACATCGCAGTGGCATTTCAGAACGAAGGGCAAATGGCACATAGATTAAGACATAAACCAGCAACGACGAAACAAATGAAATACAATAATTCCGGAGTATATAAGATTAAATGTGCTGAATGTGACAGTTATTATATAGGACAAACAGGGCGGAATTTTGAAATTCGATACAGGGAACATTGCAGTCATAGCAATCGAACAGCATTTGGAACACATGTAAAAGAGAGTAGACATGAAGTGAGTAATATAAATGAACAAATGGAGGTGCTACATAAAGCTCCAAAAAGTCTCTATCTCAACGTGCTCGAAGAGATTGAAATATACGCACATCAAAGAAAAACCCCAGGCCTTCTACTTAATGAGCAAAGTGATTTTATGCACAGGAATTATTATGAGATTTTTAAAGACCTGTTTTAGGCTTACTCTTGAATGCAACAGCACGCCCCAGTGAGAGACAGCTACAGCGGAGCGGCCCTCAGCGTACTGGCGGCGAGGTGAATTTGGCGCGGCGCAAGACAACTCGGCGTGGCGTTGTATACGTTCTGACGTAGGGAAATCCACTCCACCACCAATCAAAAACAAAGAAGAGCAAACGCACATTTTCGGAAGAATATCTACATTTTAATTATATTTTATGTTTCTTTATAAAGAAATTTTAAATTAATGGAAAAATTTTTCGTTTCATGGTCCACTGAAAAAGATTATTCATATGTTATTACCTTAAAAATTGTTTTATTAAAAAGAATATTCGCCATTAATATATACGGCGAAATAGCAGATGCACAATTGTTATAGGTAGAGGGCACTTTTTACTGTTACCAATCAGGTTACTCTTAAATACTGCGATATAATGTTTTAACAGCTTGAAATTACTTTACTTATGACAGTGAACTTTGTGTTCTGTACGGACAAGTTACTCTGTAACTACAACATATGGTATGTTGGCATTTAATACGTTCCAAAATTTCTTTTTGTAAACTAAGATATTTTTATCACTAACTGTATCCCTCTTATTAATTACATTTTTAACATTGTCTAACAGATCTGAAGATGGGCAGCTAGCCCGAAACCGGTAATTGAAAATAAAGAATAGCGATCGAAGACTGAAACGCCATATTTTATTTAAAAAACATACTTCCGGGCATTTTATTATGGTTTGTATTAACCAATTACACTAGCCCCTCTCCTCACCTTCGGTCTGTGGAATCGATTCGTCAGTATTTGATGCGGTTTACGAAATATATCCAGCGGTAACGTTAGGTGACTCACCCTGTATATGTAATGTATAAATGTAATCACATGTCAGTTCTAGTATAATATATTTGTCCAATGAATACCCGTTCATCATCTGCATTTATTTTTGGTGTAGCAATTTTGGTGTAGCAATTTCAATATATGCGGATGATAAACGGGTATTCATTGGACAAATATATTATACTAGAACTGACATGTGATTACATTTTCACGCAATTTGGGTGCATGGATCCTGAGAAATCAGTACCGCCGGGTGATACGCCAGTATGGCGTCGAACTGTTCGTGCAGATGGTTGTTGGCCTGCAAACATCCCCATCTGTTGACTCAGGGATCGTCGTGGCTGCACGATCCGTTACAACCATGGGGATAAGATGCCTGTCATCTCGACTGCTAGTGATACGAGGCGGTTGGCATCCAGCACGGCGTTCCGTATTACCCTCCTGAACCCATCGATTCCATACTCTGATAACAGTCATTGGATTTCGACCAACGCGTGCATCAATGTCGTGATACGATAAACCGCAATCGCGATACGCTACAATCCGACCTTTATCAAATTCGGAAACGTGATGGTACGCATTTCTCCTCCTTACACGAGGCATCACAACAACGTTTCACTAGGCAACGCCGGTCAACTGCTGTTTGTGTATGAGCAATCGGTTGGAAACTTTCGTCATGCCAGCACGTTGTAGGTGTCGCCACCGGTGCCAACCGTGCGTGAATGCTGTGAAAATTTTCATATCACAGCATCATCTTCCTGTCGGTTAAATTTCACGTCTGTAGCACGTCATCTTCGTGGTGTAGCAATTTTAATGGCCAGTAGTGTATATTAACATCTTTCGCACATCAGCAGTCTTGTAATTTATATAAAATCAGTGAAAAGACAGTCTGGATCGTGATGGCTATTTGTAAAGTGACCAGTTTCGGCCGAGGCTTAGGCCATCTTCAGACAGCGCCACCAACTGACTGTTCCGCACATCGTCAACTCCACCTGATGATGCTTTCTGAATATGACCTAAGCCTTGGCCGAAACGGGTTATCTTAACAAAGTAACCATTCGGAATGTAGACTGTATGAATGTTTACTCCTGGCAAGAGGTACTTATGTGGGTATCGGCTAATGTCATTTGACATCCACCTTATCTCTCTGACCTGGTTTGAGGCTCATACACAAATCTGTGAATGTTACAGTAACATGGTTGAGTACATGTTTGCAGAATACACCAACATGATCCTTTTGTATTGCAAAGCTCACGGTAATGCTAGAGCTGTTCACTGTCTTAGTCAAGATAATTACCTGAACATCTGACTATCACATACTCTATTAGCCATAATTATGCAATGGTTTCGGAAAAGGGGTACCTTTACTGTTAGCAGATGTGAGTGTAGTGCTCTAAGAAGATGCCACACACCCGTATTAGAAGGGCCATACTGTATCACAATAAAGAAAACCGAACAGTGAGTTATGTTTTGTTAGTTATTAATGAGTGAAATTATAAAACAAATTATGTACTGGGTCACACTTAATAAATTACTTGCAAAAGTGGCCACATTTCAAACATTTACAAATGATTGTAGTGTAGAAAAGTTACATTTCTGAACATGAGATCCAAATCAAAATATTATCTACTCAGTCCTCTTTGCAAGTCCTAGAAGTTTGTTGGGGGAATTTTAGAGCACCCAGTATATTATATACAACCTCCCACGTACAATAGGTGAAGAGACACATGCAGAAATGTGTTTTCCTGCACCTGCTGTACAGGCCACCCTGTATGATGGGTGTAGTGTGTGGGAATAGTGTTTCCCTGCCTTTCTGACCTGCTTTGCAAACCAAACAGGTTATACATCTGGGACAAGAAACGTTTTTTGCAGCCCCTGACATATAGGCTGCCCTGCATGACAACATGTTGTGCATCTGTTTGCTTTATCGATCTGCTTTGCATGGCATGGCATGTAGCCTGCATCGCCCGATAGGCATGTTGGAGTAGTGATGGCCTGCTTTATTGACCTGTTTTGCTGGGGCTAAACGTGCGAGATAGATAGGAGAGGGGATGCACAAAGAGTGGGGACAGAAGGGCATGGACAGAGAAGGGGTAAGGAAATAGGGGAAGGAGGAGATGGACAGAGGGGCATGGGGAGACAGAGAGAGGAGGAGGGGAAATGGTGCAGGCAGGTGGAAAGCATAGAGGGGTAGTGGGCAACTGGAACAGGAAGCAGAGCGTTTGGATGGGGAGAGATGGATATGAACAGAGAGATGGATAAGGAAGATTTTGTCCAAGAAAGAGGGCGAGTGAAATATTCAAAGAGTTGGGAAAGGAACAGATGGGGAGACAGGACAGAGGGTAAAGAGAGATGGATACAGAGTGAGCACGATAAGGTGGAAAGAAAGACGTGAGGAAGGAAGAAGTGAACACAGAGAGGGAGGAGGAGGAAAAGTGGACGTATATGTGTCGAAGGTTTATGAGGACCAACCCGAAGGAAAAAGGCTAATATGCTTGTATATTGAATGTCCCACCTGGATAGATCCCTTCGTTAACAATGCGCTTCCAGAACTAGGAGAAGAGGAACAGCCTCAGATCGAATCCAACTGGTGGATTAACGTCGAGGAGTAATGTGAGGGTCAACTTAAATGTCTGGTTTCTAGATAGTTTCCCAAATTAGACTAGGTGAATACGGGGATAGTACCCATGTCCCCCAGGTACTCACGTTCCCTCTCATATGATTTACAAAAATTTTGAAAACTTTCTCACACTTTCACCCAGGTAGCAGAAAGATACGGCAGACAAACTCCACCCAGAGGGGGAAGAGGTGGCGACACGAAGGGCGTCGGACCACCCTCTACCTTTAAGACCACAAAACCCAGAATAACATGCCAACCCTGTGAAGACAAGATTTTAGGTCAGGAGTGGACGATGCTTATATTTTGAAACGTGTTGTCGATGGTCGTCCTGTCATGATAACATAACTATTGCTTGGTTATATTCGTCTCTAACGATTTTATGTCATTAATTTCACCATTTCACATTATTCACGCAAATTGTCGTGAAACACATTGTAATTTGGTAACGAACATTGGAAAGTGGCGCGTACCCAGCAGGAAGGTCGTATTAGACATATCGTCGTCGTCGGAAACTGAATTATGCTCGTTGTCACTTCATTCTTCAGCCCCCAGATAAATCTCATCAGACCTGTGAAAGACGAAGATAGGTATCAGGAGGCTAGGGATATATAAATTAATGGTTGTGTATTGTCAGGTTTATGTAGGATAGACTGTGTGCAATATTGAACAGCGCCTTACAGAATGCAAGAGCTGGTTCCGCCTGCGGTACTCAACGAAACCAACGGCTGGAGAACATGCACTGTAAAACGGGCACCAAATTCAATTCTACGACATATCTATTGTTAAACGGAAAAGTCTTTCATCGGATAGCTTTATAAAAGACGCGACCGAGATGAAAATATCTGACAAGACCCTCAATAAAGATGCTGATTTGTAGCAGGTACTGCTTGGTACCTAGCCACGGGAGGTTGAAGCAGTCACAGCGGTTGAGCAAAGACAAGTTATATGGGCTGGGCACCACTGCTGCCATAGGCAGTAGCGCAGCTATACGGGGTGATTCTTATTAACGCTTGAAAATCCCCGAAGCGATGTAGATTCCAACATGTGGCGCATGTGGCCACAACACCCCAGAAGTGGGGGTCTAATCCAGGAAGTGTCACGTCACCAGATGAAATTCCTCTTCGCATGTGCAGCAGTTGGGGTTGTCGAGCCTACTCTCGCTGACAGGGGGCAGTGACACATATTGATCTGCTACGCCACACTGTTTTTGTAAATGTTAACCGACTCATCGCTGTCTTGTATTAGCCCTATTGCGAGCATTACCATATCAAATCGGCTAATGCTAGAACGAGTAGAACGAAAAACCAGTCCAAGTTTTCAGTTTTTTATTCGTTCGATCAGTATTTTTGGGCCAAGACCCATTTTCAAATCATATAACACAGTCGAAAATGGCATTTCCGAAGAAAAAATGTGCAATGAACATTTTTGATGTATTCGGAAATGTCGTTTTCGACTTTGTTATGACAATTCGAAAATGGGTCTCGCCCCAAAATTAGTCATCGCAAGAATAAAATGTAAAAAATTTGCAACTTGGACTGGTTTTTCGTTCTACTAATTAACAGAATTTGCAGACCCAAGTTACTCAAGCATGCTGGAAGTTCGAAAACAGAGTTGCCTAGCGGAGCGATGTGCAGCACTTTCTTCTGCCGGCGAGGGTAGGACCGACTAGTCCAACGGCTGTACGTGCGGCGAGGGACCCATCTGGTGACATGACATGATCAAAATTTGGGGTATTTCCCAAAATTTGCGGTATCGTCGCTTCGGGGCGTTTTAAACGTTAATAAGGATCTCCCAGTATAAGAAAGGCAGTAGCACTCACCCGACAATCATCATTCCGTAGTGGCCAAGGAGCACTCATCCTAAGGCTAGAGAAAGTATTTGTCGGTTTATATTACTCTGAAACCATGCATTCCTTCACAGTTCTTTTAATATTTTTTTTTACTTGGCTTTGGTTTATTCTATATTGCCAGCAGCTCAGTGTAAACATAGAAACATCTACAAACATAAATTGCTATACAGCGTATGGCTAAGAGAATTTGTTGACATGGCAGTCGAATCGTGAGCTGCCTGCACTCGGTGTCCAACGGTCACAACATTTCGGCGAGAAATCCAAGAGTACTCGATGAAGACGACGTGGTTGCTCTCCGAAATGCTGTACTCTTTCCATAACAAGTACCGGCAGAAATCTCATGGACTGTTGTGCGGATTGAATAATGTTTTGAGATTCTTTTACAGTATTCACGTTGGCACAACACTTTCATCTACTGTAAATGCCGTAAATAATTTTGAATTAGTTTTATGTGTTCAAAAATGGCTCTGAGCACTATGGGACTTAACTTCTGATGTCATCAGTCCCCTAGGACTTAGAACTGCTTAAACCTAACTAACCTAGGGACATCACACACATCCATGCCCGAGGCAGGATTCGAACCTACGACCGCAGCGGTCGCGCGGTTCCACACTCTAGCGCCTAGAACCGCTCGGCCACTCCTGCCGGCAGTTTTATGTGTGGTGCGAGGGTACTGAACAGATGATAAACAGATAATGAAGATGTGGTGTCACCGCCAGACACCACACTTGCTAGGTGGTAGCCTTTTAAATCGGCCGCGGTCCGGTAGTATACGTCGGACCCGCGTGTCGCCACTGTCAGTGATAGCAGACCGAGCGCCACCACACGGCAGGTCTAGAGAGACGTTCTGGCACTCGCCCCAGTTGTACAGCCGACTTTGCCTGAGATGGATTACTGACAAATACGCTCTTATTTGCCGAGACGATAGTTAGCATAGCCTTCAGCTACATTTGCTACGACCTAGCAAGGCGCCGTATTCAATTGATATTGAGATTCTATTAATGTATCATCAAGAGCGATGTTCTACAAATGTGGATTAAAGTTAAGTATTCCAGAAGCTACGTACTTTTCTTTATAGCATTCATTACGTATCCTGTTTCAGACCTCACGCCAGCCTGCGTGAGTTTAAGCGCGTGCCTTTCGGCTTCCTTTCATTGTGTCTAGGCTGTCTTGTCTAGACACAACAGAATATACAAGGGTTAACTACTTGTCTCAATTTTTACGAATCGATATCTAGTAGTACTAAAGAGCTTCTAACTATCGTCGAGATGGCGATTTTCTTTCCAAGTCCCTGTAGGAGCTCGATCACTTTTACATACTGCGAAGCACCTGCCAGGTTAAATTTGGCGTTGGGAGATGCCAGTTCCTGGGAATTTAACCTCTCAGAGTGGACCTCCTAGGACAACTGATTCAAGACTTAGACTGGCAATAAAAAGTAGTCCCACTTTGATTTGACAGCTGCTTTCTATGGGAACCAAGATTTTATATTCGACCTCCGTTATGGTCTAGGGGCCATTTCAGTCTTCTTTCGGCTATGGCGAGGCGAACACGCCTTGCTTGCATCTCGCCTCTTGTGCTGCTTGCAAGAGAGTGCGCTTTTGTTTACTTCAGCGTAACGCCTTGTCTTCGTGTTGTAACTATGGAATTTTCCTATCGCCAAGCCACGATTAACGTTTCCTTTGGATCATGAACGAACAAAAGCGTATGAAGTGTAACGGTTTACACGGTACGAAATACGGTCTTGCCGCTGGATGTTCTCATAATTCATATTTCGATCCTTATTACCACTGTGAACAGAAGGCTGCCGAATGAAGAACTGTGCACCGGCGTTGTGTTCCGATACTCTGACGGCTATGTAGGGGTTGTCGTGGTTGATCTCTCTGATTTTGGGCTTCAAACGTTGAGAGTTTTCTAACTTCCGTTTGAGATGCCGTTGGACGGTGCGGCGGCCGCTTTTAAACCTTTCGGCAACGTCGTCAGTCACATCGCTGAAACGTGGAGAACGTTCGAAACATGTCGTGTCCTAAGTGGTGTCCGTCAGATAAAAATGGAGCTGAAGAATCGCATGCCTTCTTACCTGACTATTGCTGGCTGCTAGGCTGTCGTCAGGTACGGTGGCCAGCCGCTCACTTGTTCAGGATGTGGCCAGGAGGGTCATGTAGGTACTCAACGTCTCCGACGTAGACTGGTTGAAATGCAGATCGGAGACGTCGCCCTTCCTGCAGCGCTCACTGTGTTACTTCTATCTTATCTTACTGCGGAGAGTATGGGGCTGTCCGCTGCTCCCACTCTGAATCCGTCGCCGCCGGCGTCGAGTCCTCTCGACAACGCGAGCCCACGGCGGTTGATGACGGAGCAGTACCGATCTCAGCTTTTCTGCCGTCTGGCCTCATGTCGGACGACAGTTATCCGCCATCTGACGCAGAGCAGCACGTAAGCAACGGTCGATGAGGAAACGGAAGAAACAGCACCATACCCATTCTGATGACGGCTCCCTTTGGATGTGTGCACAGGATGACGAACCTCCTTCCGAAGATGCGCTTTCTTCCGACTCCCTGCCACCGTATGACGTGACGCATCCCCCCACACCCGCCTCTAGTCAGCATCCGCCTACGGACACCGCCGACTGGAGGACACTAAGGTCTGGTGCGTTGCGTGAAGATGTGAAGGTTCAAAGTGAAACAGAAATTAAGTTAAAGGAAACAGTAACAGTAACTACGAACGACACTGATGTACAGGTCAAAACCTAAAGTTACAAGATAGCTCAAATCACAAATTAGTGGAGTTCAAGAGCTAGGAGGCGGTGAGCTTGAGATCTGAAACTAGTACAACAAGGGAGCAAGTGAAAACCCTACCAAGTTGACATTAGGCGAAGTCTACCCCAACCATTGAAGTTTCGAGACTGAAAAATTCGGACAAAAACCGAACTTTGGAAGAGTTTTTCAACAAATTTTAGGAACAATATTGGTCTGTTGATAAGCAGAACGAATTATTACAGGAATTCATACATGGTTCTCCGTATCGACTAGGTAAAGAAACGAAAAAGCATACTCCACAGAATTAGGCGAAAAAGTGGAATACGTAAAACGACAAACGTCAGAAAAGTGCATGTTAACAGTGCTGCACGGAAAATTACCGTGGCATATCCGAGGTTATACCAGGAAGAAAATGTCAAAACCTCTTTCCTGAAAAAAGTAGCAGATATTGATGAGTGGGATCGAGTTAACGAAAACGGAACGATAGCAACAACAATAACAAAATAGAATCGATTTCAAGAACCACGAAGTGAGATGTGCTTGTGCAGACAGAGATAGGAAAGGAGGAAGAGGTAGTGGCTGCAGGTTAGAATCCTGCCTCGGGCATGGATGTTTGTGATGTCCTTAGGTTAGTTACGTTTAAGTTGTTCTGGTTCAAATGGCTGTGAGCACTATGGGACTTAACATCTGTGGTCA
This sequence comes from Schistocerca nitens, assembly GCF_023898315.1. Lineage (NCBI taxonomy): Eukaryota > Metazoa > Arthropoda > Insecta > Orthoptera > Acrididae > Schistocerca > Schistocerca nitens. The sequence goes on from NC_064618.1 coordinate 584,376,492, forward strand.
TCAGTCCCCTAGAACTTAGAACTACTTAAACCTAACTAACCTAAGGACATCACACACAACCATGCCCGAGGCAGGATTCGAACCTGCGACCGTAGCGGTCACGCTGTTCCAGGCTGAAGCGCCTAGAACCGCACGGCCACACCGGCGGGCCGGGACTGATAACCTCAGATGTTAAGTCCCATAGTGATTAGAGCCATTTTAACCATTTTGAACGGAAATCATAATGGCCGAATTAGCGGAAATAACTGTTCGGAAAACTGGAGGTCCGCAACAGTAGAGGAGCAAACTGATGCGGGAAGCAGTGCGCGGCCCCACCAACAAAAACCATGTTATTGTGGAAATAGCGACGGAATAAAGAGTAAATTACGAAGTAAATTGTGTGAATATGAGCAGGTTCAGATAGGGGACAATGCGCTTCGTATACATTGTACGTCATAACGGTTGCGAATGAAATTGTGGGTGTTATCGAGGCAACACTGTGTCCGGCGCATACGGGTAGTCCGGCGGTGTATATAAGAGCCCATTATCGGGACACGAAGAAGAAAACTGTCTACGTTAATGAAGTCAAAACAGTAGCAAATGATAGGGAATGGCTGATGCAGTTAATTAAAAAGTATGATGGGTTGGAGACTGGAAAAACAACAGGAAAGTAAGTTATGTTGGGAATGTGGAGTTTCGTATACGATGTGTGATGATAATCATGAAATTCATAAGACGAAGGGAGGGAGCAGTCTGAGAGAGATTCTGCGCAACATAGATGAAATTAATGTGTATATAATGAATAATGTTGACAACATCAATGATTATAATGACGGGGAGGACGTGAGAGCAGATGAGCAGAAGTTTTGTTGATGCCATTCCAAATTCAGCCGTAATCGGCAGATTTGAACGGACACCCGTAAATCGTAATATACGGCAAGAATATGTACCTTCTGACAACCGAATGAAATTAGTGAGCGATGCAGATGACTCCAGTCTCGTATATGAAGCTAATGTAGATGTAATTCGCTCAGAAGACAGTGATGAGGAACGTAAACTTGCAGATCAGTTAAATACGTCGAAATTAAAAAATGTTTGGAATCAAAAGAAGGAAGGGAACAGGGGAATACAGAAAGAAAACGGATGAATTGTCTAAACGAGATCTATTGTGGCGTGATTTGTAAGTGGAGCAACGCGAACTAAAAAGATGCGATCAAATTATGATACCTATTGTAGTATATGGAATAGTCTCAGGTTTTAATCGGTAATGGCAGCCAGGTTAGTGTCCCGACTCAATCCTTTTATAAGCATATTAAAACCGAAACAGATATAGCTAAAATGACAATTTTGAGAGTAAACGTTATAGGCGCTATTAGTGTCTGTAAAACCAATCAAAACTCAAGCCTTGACATGGTTTTCCGTTAAGAGTATTTTTCTTTTTGAGCACGATTTTTTGGAGGTGTAAGTACAAACACTAATGGGGGCATGTATTGAATGATGAACCACAAGGTGATTATTGATTGTGATGAAAATGTGATGGCATGTTCTCCGGGAGAAAATAGATTAGAAATAAGTTTTGATGACGGATAGGAGGAGTGAGGATCAACACACGATGTTAAGTCTAATTACGTTAAATCTGAATGAAGTGTTGAGTGCAGCATCCGAATGTTATCATGTTAGAAATGTGAACTTGGTATCTCCCTCCGGTTACGAGTCTGCAGATAGTGGAAAATGTTTCTGTCTCCCGAACATAAGGAGGGGTTCTATAATATTTTGTTTAATAGCACAGGGGCATTACCAGATTAACCTGATCAGGTATGGGATTTTGAATACAAGACTGAAAAGATACCCCATAAGTAATTTTTTGTACCAGTCTACCTGGTAACATTAGCTAAGAAAGAAGCAGTGAGGAAAGAGATATACCGCATTGAAGAAACGAGCTGTGAACAAAAGAGATAGTGGCGTTAGAATCGTGAATTGAGTTTTATGTATAACGCACAGTCTAAGATTGAAAGCATTCTTCACCCTAGCGCCTTCTGTCTAATATACCCTCAGTCAGATAAATGATTGGTTGTGTGTATCTTTTTGGACTTGAAACCTTACCAGATCAGATGTAGTGTTTATACTACTTGTAAATAATCATAAAGAAATAATGACTAAGATATTCTTACTTTTACATTAATAATCAGTAATTCTGAGTCATACTGAAACACTAGAAGTAATACTTACGATATCACAATATTTGTCTCTTTTATTTCGTAACTAGTAGACATTGCCCGCATCTCGTGGTCGTGCGGTAGCGTTCTTGCTTCCCACGCCCGGGTTCCCGGGTTCGATTCCCGGCGGGGTCAGGGATTTTCTCTGCCTCATGATGGCTGGGTGTTGTGTGATGTCCTTAGGTTAGTTAGGTTTACATAGTTCTAAGTTCTAGGGGACTGATGACCATAGATGTTAAGTCCCATAGTGCTCAGAGCCCCAACTAGTAGACATCAAGGTTAAGTGTGTAGTACTTATTTTTAGAGGATACTGTACACATGTAATTAGTGATGTCAGATGAACTCAGATTTGTCATTTAAGTTCATTTTGAATTTGTTAGAGCATAAAAAGGTGGTCATTATCTAGCGAATGGAACAGAAAGATGAAAGAAACTAGGTATGAAAATGTCTGCGCATGAACATGGATAACATGAAGGCACAAAAATAAAAGCCGGGGAGGAAGTGCACCAGGCAGTGCACCATGAATCCGTTTTCTGTTTCCAGTAGAAACAAGTTTGAGAGAAAGTGATTATGAAAAGGATATGTAATACATATGCGAACGACTTAATGTTAAAAATGGAAGTAGCGGTAACACGTTTTTTTTTTTTTTTTTTTTTTTTTTGTACATGCAGATGACGTCAGTACTGTGTGAATAAATTTCGTGATTTCCTTTAATTAATTGTAATTGATTTTCATGGTAAATTAAATAATGAATGTGAGTATGATAGGAAACAGACCATGCTTTCAACTAGCTGCAGTTTCATACTTTATTTGATTTGCAACAGAATGCTAAACTAAATAATCTTACTTGTCTATGGATCTGTGCGTGTGAGAAGATGTTTTGTGTTAGGTACCACATTAACTGCAAACAAATGTCATGTGAATACTTCATGATGATTGTGTCTCTGATTTCATTCTGTTGAAAAGTAAACAAATTTAGTCACTGTTTCCTTGAGTCTATATTTGACAATATAGATCAATGAAACATGTCGCCTGAGAAACAAAATAACACAGTGCCTAATAATTTTTTCGCATAATTAATTCTGTAACAATAATGTAACTGTGATGTAATTCCTTTCATACGTCCCTTTTATTATTTCAGTAATGTGGTTATGTAACTAAATGTCAAAGAAGTAACTCAAATGAAATTAAAAAAGAATATTGTAATTATGATGTGGTAAAAACGCTAACCTAATCAGGAAAGTTTGCTACTGCATAGAGCCAAAGAACACATTTGAAGTACGACGTATAGTCTCTAGAGGCGTAAGCGAGGTGTCAGACACAAGTAGTCAGAAGAGAGAGTTGGTAGTGACAAATGGTCAAGTACAGACGCGGTGCGCAGTAATATAAGGAATAAACTGCAAGATTTTTAATATATGGCCAGGCATATTATATGGTTGTAAGTGGGAGCAGTACGTTGTGATCAAGAGGGATTAATATTTAAGATGAGTACTGTGGGCCCAGACTTGTTATATGGAGCGACGATAAAGATGAGCCTGTTGCCATCCATGGTAGACGAATAATGGGTTACAACACACCAGCATCAACTTATCATAGTGAGATCTGAACAGTTTCATTTTTAGACTTTACACAGCTAGCCAGCGTAGTACGTTTTCTTAACTGAATAACAGAGCGTTTACTGCAGCAACTGTTATATGTTGTAAATGAACTATACTTCAGTCATTTATCTAATGGTATCATATCACCACGATTGATTCCGATAGTACCAACACTGAAATAATAGTAAAATACTGAAATTGACGAGTTTATTTAATATTGGTAACTAAGATAAAGAAGTCCAATGTACAAAACTGAGGACTGTCCGAAACAGTCACTTAACGATAGTGAACTTTGATGCCTAGTACAACAACTAATTAAAGAATAACAACCAATAGTAAAAGACAAAAAACATAGATTAATTGAATATTGACGAAATATTACCTCAGAATAATATATTTCATGTTTTTCCGTGCACTGAAAACTCTCATTTTTTAAAATTACGTAAAAGTGTAGTATACAATTACTTTCTCTTTCCTAAATGAAACATTATAACATTTTCACAGAAAACAAGTATTAATGAAAATTTGCATTTTTAAAATCAGTAACAGGTAGCATTATAGCGAACATCGCAAAGTTATTCATTACGCGAACTGTTTCGCAAACAATTAACTTTTCCGTGCATGCGTTCAGTACAAATTATTTTATTGGTTTTCGAGTAACTTTAATTAATGGTATTTGTTTTTACATCGGAGCTCGAGTCAGTGCCTTTAGTTCCGTGCTCGCCTAATTACAATTCAGCGGTTAGTTCATAATTACAGGCCATAAACAATGAACAATTATGGAGTAATTTTTACGACCGTTCTTAGTAATTTGCAGTCTAAAATTGTTGCAAATTCAGTTTATTTATTTCAAATTTCACTAACTATTTCTTATTTTTTCATTTTTTGTCAACATTTTTTTCGATCGTTATCGTGCGAAAGTAGTCGCGTCATAACGATTCGGCCGGCCGCAGAGGCCGAGCGATTCTAGGCGCTTCAGTCCGGAACCACGCGACTGCTACGGTCGCAGGTTCGAATCCTGCCTCGGGAATGGATGTGTGTGATGTCCTTAGGTTAGTTAGGTTTAAGTAGAATGAGATTTTCACTCTGCAGCGGAGTGTGCGCTGATATGAAACTTCCTGGCAGATTAAAACTGTATGCCCCAGGCTGTGGCTAAGCCATATCTCCGCTGTATCCTTTCTTTCAGGAGTGCTAGTTCTGCAAGGTTCGCAGGAGAGCTTCTGTAAAGTTTGGAAGGTAGGAGACGAGATACTGGCAGAAGTAAAGCTGTGAGTACCGGGCGTGAGTCGTGCTTCGCTCGCTCAGATGGTAGAGCACCTGCCCGCGAAAGGCAAAGGTCCCGAGTTCGAGTCTCGGTCGGGCACACAGCATTAATCTACCAGGAAGTTTCATATCAGCGCACACTCCGCTGCAGAGTGAAAATCTCATTCTGGAAACATCCCCCAGGCTGTGGCTAAGCCATGTCTCCGCTGTATCCTTTCTTTCAGGAGTGCTAGTTCTGCAAGGTTCGCAGGAGAGCTTCTGTAAAGTTTGGAAGGTAGGAGACGAGATACTGGCAGAAGTAAAGCTGTGAGTACCGGGCGTGAGTTGTGCTTCGGTAGCTCAGATGGTAGAGCACTTGCCCGCGAAAGGCAAAGGTCCCGATTTCGGGTCTCGGTCGGGCACACGGTTTTAATCTGCCAGGAGGTTTCATAGGTTTAAGTAGTTCTCAGTTCTAGGGGACTGCTGACCTCAGATGTTAAGTCCCATAGTGCTCAGAGCCAATTGACCCATACCGATTCGGTTGTATTTGTATCTGTGCTTAGCCGAATTTTCATTATTCTTTGGTACATATACCTTTCCCAAACAGCAGGGAATATCAGGAGCATGCTTCATTTAAAATTCCTAATTAACTGGGAGCGATGGTCCGCTATAAAGCACATATGTATTCTAAACAACAGCATCTGAAGTCAAAATATTCCTAACCTACATAAAATTCGTATGTATGTACTTCATAAGAATACAAGAAAAGACTCTCTGTAGATACTAGAGCTGCGGTAAAACATGTTTTGGGATTTAACTAGACAAAAATTGTATTACCTGTCGGCTTCTGTCTCTGGTTCTTCGGCCGACGTTTAACTGATGATTTTTCTTGACATTTCGCTAGTACGTCTGGTTGGCACTGTCGAAGCTACACCCTCCACTGCTAGTGGTGGACTGGAGCCGAAGTCGCGGCCGTAGGTTAAATGTTCTTGAGCGCCAACGTCCAAGATTTTTTTCCGTGGTCTTTTCCGGTGCGGGTCTTCTCTTTCTACCTGCGCTGCAGCATGGGAATCCGGGATCCGTTCATCTCGGGGCTTTCTTCTTCCTTGTTGAAGCTATGTGTTTGCCGGACGAAGTGACCGTGCGGTTATAGGCGCTACAGTCTGGAACCGGGCGACCGCTACGGTCGCAGGTTCGAATCCTGCCTCGGGCATGGATGTGTGTGATGTCCTTAGGTTAGTTAGGTTTCATTAGTTCTAAGTTCTGGGCGACTGATGACCTCAGAAATTAAGTCGCATAGTGCTCAGAGGCATTTAAACCATTTTGAAGCTATGTATTTGCGTATTTCTTTATATTTTCTGAACAAGCGGGTGTGATATCTCTTCTCTACAGGGAGAACTTCCGTGACGGCGAATTTTACTACGTGGTTGGTCTCACACAGCTCGTGCTCTGCCACGGGCAATTTCCCCACCCGCCCCAACCTGCAATGCCGCTTATGTTCTGTGATCCTGGTGCCGATTGATCGTCCAGTCATTCCAACATAAACTTTCTCGCATGTGCATGGTATGCGGTATATTCCTGAAGTTGCAAGTGGGTCCCTTTTCTCCTTTGCCGACCGGAGATACTCTTTGATCTCCTTCGTCAGTTTATAAATAGTTTTTACGCCGTGTTTGTGCAATATACGACCGATTCTGTCCGTCACTCTGTGAATGTATGGCAGGAAGGTCGTACTCGACAGTTCTTTCTCCGATGTGTCACTTCTCCGAATGTTGGCCTCTGTAACACTTCTTATATAACTGGTGGCGTGCCCATTGTTCCCCAGAACGCTTTCTAGCTGTTGCACCTCGCGTCTGAGGTGTTGCTGCACACATATTCTCTTGATTGTTACTAATCATGCCTGTTCTCTGGCTCGGGGGGTGATTTGACAGTCTGTACATGTATCGGTCCGTATGTGTCGGTTTTCGAAACACGCTGTCCCAGGTTTTCACCATTTCTTGGGAGCATCACATCTAGAAAGGGCAGCTTTTTGTCCTTTTAATGGTAAATTTTTTGTTGGAATGGAGACTGTTACTCGTCGGAAGTCATCTAGCTGTGCCACTAGCAACAATGAAGAGTGAAGCTTCGATATTGCCAACACTCATGCTGGCGAAACGTCAGATAAATCAACAATCAAACGTCGAGCGAAGAACCCGAGACTGAAGCCAACACACAATTTGTCAACAAGTGGCCACGAATTCCTTAGCAATTTTGCAAAAAATATGTCCTAGCGGGAGTGCGCAATCACTTTACTTTATTATTAGATCTACGTTTTTAGTTGGATTTTTTAAATTATGTTTGTGACCTAAGATGTAAGAGCATTCATAGAGGGCATTCACAGCCTCATATGCTTGTTTCATGGCGTATAGAGTGACTTCAGCCAATCCATTGGTGGAGCACTGCATGTATGATGACATTGGACTTACTATAACAGGTCTTTACACCAAAGCACATCCCGTGGAATAGTTCTTAAATTTCAAATCTTTTCGCAACATATTTGTATAATAAATCAAATGTTTGTCTTTTTAGTCTAGTTATGATGAGATTTTTTCTTAGTTTCGTAACAGGGCTATCGAATATCACTATATACACACATCAAAAAAAGTTTTACATCACCCCGGTTCCCAGAACTCCTGAAGATAGACGTCGATTGTAGATATTGTATCACTATATACACACATCAAAAAAAGTTTTACATCACCCCGGTGCCCAGAACTCCTGAAGATAGACGTTGATTGTAGATATTGTATCACAGACACAGTTCCTTTGACTGTTCAGAGATGTCACTAAACCGGTCCGAAGCTGTAAACAACTATGTATGAGCAGCGCCTATTAGACGGAGGGGGTCCGACAGCCGATCAGTTGCAGTCATTCCACCAAGAAGGAGATACACGACTTTTTTTGTCGGTAGTTAACCATGCATAGACGGTCAATACCGCGGTTCGATCGCGTCCGCATTGTTACTTTGTATCAGGAAGAGCTCTCAACAAGGGAAGTGTCCAGGTGTCTCGGAGTGAACCAAAGCGATGTTGTTCGGACATGGAGGAGACACAGAGAGACAGGAACTCTCGATGACATGCCTCGCTTAGGCAGTGGATGACCGCTACCTACAGATTATGGCTCGGAGGAACTCTGACAGCAACGCCACCATGTTAAATAATGTTTTTTGTGCAGCCACAGGACGTCGTGTTACGACTTAAACTGTGTGCAATAGGCTGCATGATGTGCAACTTCACTCCCGACGTCCATGGTGAGGTCCATCTCTGCAACCACGAGACCATGCAGCGCGGTACAGATGGGCCCAACAACATCCCGAATGGACCGCTCAGGTTTGGCATCACGTTCTCTTCACCGATGAGTGTCGCATATGCCTTCAACCAGACAATCGTCGGAGACTTGTTTGGAGGCAACTCAGTCAGGCTGAACGCCTTAGACACACTGTCCAGCGAGTGCAGTACGATGGAGGTTCCCTGATGTTGTGGGGTGGCATTATGTGGGGCCGAAGTACGCTGATGGCGGTAATGTAAGGCACCATAACGGCTGTGCGATACGTGAATGCCATCCTCCAACCGATAGGGCCACGATATCGGCAGCATATTGACGAGGCATTCGTCTTCATGGACGACAGTTCGCGCCCCTATCGTGCACATCTTGTGAATGACTTCTTTCAGGATAACATCGTACGACTAGAGAAGCCAGCATGTTCTCCAGACAAGAACACTATCAAACATGTCTGGATAGATTGAAAAGGGCTTTTTATGGACTACGTGACCCACCAACCACTGAGGGATCTACGCCGAATCGCCGTTGAGGAGTGGGATAATCTGGCTCAACAGTGCCTTGATGAACTTATTAATAGAATGCCACGACGGATACAGTCATGTATCAATGCAAAAGTATCTGCTACTGGATATTAGAGGTACTGGTGTGTACAGCAATCTGGACTACCACCTCTGAAGGTCTGGCTGTATAGTGGTAGAAACTGCAAAGTGTGGTTTTCATGAGCAATAAAAAGGGCGGAAATGATGTTTATACTGATCTCTATTCCAATTTTCTGAACAAGTTTCGATAGTCTCGGAACTGAGGTGATGCACAACTTTTTTTGATGTATGTAGCATAAAGCATTTGAGCTGTAGCAACGTCTATGTAAGACTGACTGTAAAGAACATTACAGTTACATTCAGTTTCATTACAGCGATATAGTGTTACTTAAATTTCGAGAATCGGTTTTGGACAACTATTCTGCCATCATGCGGCATGGGAATTGTAACATACGACAAAGTATGTTGCATACGGAAGCACAAAAAAATTCTTGCCTGGCTCAATACAGGATTGACGTAGAGAAAAGACTGGCATGATTTATAAGGTGCCTTCTAGAGAGTACACTGCGTTGTACACAACATCCCTTACGTCAGGCGACAGGCGCTTAAAAGGGAGAAGATAAGCAGAGCAAGCAACCATTGCAGAAAAACCGAAACGATAGACACTTAGATAAGTAAGTGATTGCGGATTATGATAGTAACCATATCGCTTAATAGCAGAAAGGCTTGTGAACCGGATAAGATACTTGTGAGTCTCCAAAGACTACGAGAAAGAACTTACTCCCATTCTTGAAGTAGTGTATCACGGATCGCGAGAGCAACGCACGGTACTTAGGGAGTGGAATTAATCCCAGTTCACTCCCTTTTCCAAAGAATTCGTAAGACAGATAATTATATGTGATAATCAATGGGATACATTACTGACGTTAGTCTACTATATAATGATGGAATGTTTCTCATACCTTTTAGAGAGTAGAAAGCTCCTGTTCAAAAGTCAGCTTGGGTTCCGGAAACGTAGATCTTACGAAAGCTAGTTCAAGAGCGTCATAGAAATCGGTGTCCAGGTTGATGACACGTTTAGTTTTATGTAGATCGTCCCGAATTCCTGTCCTATGCTAACCCATTTGTCTCTTAGTAGCTCTTACACCTTGCGTTCTCAGTTATTTGTTGCATGCGTTCCAGTCTCTAATTTCCTCTACAGTTTTTACCCTCTACAGCCTCCTCTAGTTCCATGGAAGTTATTGTCTGATATTATAATATATGTCCTGTCATTCTGTCCCTTCTTCTTGTCAGTGTTTTCCATATCTTCTTTTCGTCTCCGATTTTGCGCAGAACCTCTTCATTTCATACCTTATCAGTCCACCTGATTTTCAACACTCTTCTGTAGCACCACATCTCAAAAACTTTGTTTCACTTTTGTACCGGTTTTCCCACCATCCATGATTCACTGCTACACGCTGCTGTGCTCCAGGCGCAGATTTCCTGACGTTTATTCCACAAGTAAATTTTATCCATAATGGATGCAGTTGAACCCCCTGTCAAAAAGTATATTTTGAGACATTTATTCTTCAAGTGAATTTTATCCGTAATGCACGCAGTTAAATAACGTGACTGTAGAATAATAATTGCTACCAGTCACAACAGAACGTGACTTTATTTAGACCACAACCGGTTTCAGGCTTCTCAACATCTTCAGGTGGTTTACGTTCTATTACATGCTTCAAACCTCTGTGTTGAAGACCACTGTTTAAACAAAAAAAGAAATCATGTTATGATGATTAAATAAACCCGACTGAAACAGTTGGAAATTGCTAAGCGACATATGTTGTAAAGTGTTATAGGACTCACATGCAGCTGGACTGTGTATGTCGTTCCCACATTAAGTTCATCACATTTCTTACAAAAATATCTCAATTATTTACACATTAACTGCATGTTATGCATGATGCTAAATAATGGTACTTCCATGTTATGGCTTCGATACAGTAGATATTAATAACTGCAGAAACACTTACACTCACAACATCTAGCATGTTTACATAGGAAAAGAGATGTTCAAAGATATCACACACACAAAACATAACAGATATTACAGATTATTAAAATGAAAGTGTTACTTGACTATGGACCCACGCATTCATTTTTAATATACAGGATGTATCATAATTAATGGCGTAAACGTATACAGTTGAAAGTACACGATACTAGAACCAAAAAGTTCTCAGTAAACAAACATTGGGCCGAAAATGCATACCTTAAGAGCTACAAGCAATTTTTCATCTTCGATACTGTGAAGCAAGTCTCTTCTAATGCAAGTTCTTTCCTTTCCTTATTTTGGGAAATGATAATATGGACCAAAACAAGGAATAATGTCCAGTAAACATATGCTCTAAAATGCTTACCTTAAAAGTTAAAAGATGAATAAGTGCTCATAGCTGTATGCGTTTACGCCATTAATTATGATACAACCTGTATAGAATGTTGCGGGCAAATTACATAACGTTGTAATCGTTGTACTTATTTTCTTTTTTTCCCTATTAGTTTGTATGGGGGCAATGAGTAAAAGTTTCAGTTTTAAAAAATTTCATTAAAATTTTGTAGGAATGACTTGTTTGTTAAATTTGCTTGTTTGTTGAGAATAAGGTGTGGTGAGTGGGAGGTATGGATGCAGATTTTAAGCTCTTCGAGAATATTTATTTTCTTTCCTTTGCTGACAGTGTGCGGTATCTTCAGGTTATCTTTAATGGATGTGGCTGAATGGCCATGTTCTTTCAGAACCCACCGTGAATGAAATAGGATCACGTTCTATTGTGATTGTAGCAGTTACTACTCAACATGCTACTTATTCCTCAAATTAAGGCCTATGTTTCATACTAGCAGCCCTTCTTTGGCCGGGAATGCTCTCTTTTCATGAGCTGGTCTGCTTGCTTGGTCCGTCATGGGTTATTTTGCTTGCAGGGTAGTACAATTCCTTAAATTCGTCCACTTCGTGGTCACCAAGTTTTGTGTTAAGTTTATCGCTATTCTCATTTATGCTACTCCTCATTATTTTTTATCTTTTCTCCCTTTGCTCACAACCAGTAGTCTGTACTCACCAAACTGTTCATTCCATTTAAGAGGTATTGTAATTCTTCTTCACTTTCACTCAGGAATCTCTCATGAGCGAATGTTGTCAGTGATAAACGTACACCCTGGATTAAAATCCCACCGCTGAACTGGTGTTTTATTTCTGTCATTGCTTCTTCGACATATAGACTGAACAGTATGAGCGAAAGACTGCGTTCCTGTCTTACGTCCTTTTTAATACGAGTATTTCGTTCTTGGTCTTCCTGTCTTATTGTTCTCTTTTGGCTCCCATACATATTATATGTATTTTACACCTTGTTTATAGCCTACTCTCATTTTTTTCAGAATTTTAAACATATTGTACTAAATTACGTTTTTCAACGCTTCATCTTTGTTGACTAATTCTATGAGTCTTATTTTTCTGAAGTCTTGCTTTCAGTGCTAGTCGTAACATCAGACTTGCATATGGTGGCTTTACCCTATCGAGAGCGACCGGATCGTCGTCTAACAACTCACTTTCCTTGTCTATTCTTCTTTCTATTATTGTTTTCAGTAAACTGGTTGCATCAGCGGTTGAGCTTATTGTGAGACAGTTCTCATTCTTATCTGACCTTACCGTCTTCGGGATTGTATGGAGAATTTTTACCAAAACCTGGTGCTACATATCAATTTTAGTACTGATTTGGTTGCCACGTCCCCCAGTGATTTAAGGAATTCTGAAACAATGTTTTCTGTACCTTGTGCCTTATTTGATCGCAAGTCATCGAAAGCTCTGTCGAACTGTGACTGTAACAACAGATCCTATATGTCCGCCATATCGACTCCCGTTTGTTCTATGACGTCAACAGATGGTATCAGTCCCCTGTAGAGGCCTCCAGTACTTTCCACCCATCCGATTTCTCCTCTGCGTTTAAAAATGGAATTCATATTCTGTTCTGAACTTTATTACTTTTTGCTTTTAATTCCACCGAAGGGTGTTTCGAATTTTCAGTTTGCTGTATCAGGCCTTCTGATGATCATTGTGGTTGCGATTTCTTCACATTTTCTGCATCCATTCCGACTAGACTTCCCCGCAATTTACATATGTTCCTCTCCTAAATGACTTATTTTGCTGTGTTCCTGTTTCCCCTGAGCATTTTTATGTTTCCTACTTGCGTCGATCAACTGAACTGGCTTGTCTGTTGGCAAAGATTCCTTCTCAAGTATTACTATCTGACTTCCGTGACTGCTCTTTTTAGATATGACCATTCTTATTCAAACGAAATTCCTATCATGGTGTTCATTATCACAGTATCTATAGCCTCAGAGAATTTCAAATGCATCTCATCATTCCTCTGTACTTCTTTGTACACTAAATCTTCGGGGCGATTCTCTTAAACATTGCTTTCTCTTACTTGTTACCAAATTGTGATCCGAGTCTTTTACCTGCTCCGAGTATGCCTTACAATCCGTTATATCTCTATTGGAATCTATGTGAGACAATGATGTAATACAGCTGGAGTCCCTGAGTTTTTCCAAGTACGCCTTCCCATCTTCTGTTTTTTGAACAGGATATTCCCAAGCACTAGCGGAATTCTTTTGTAGAACTCAGTTAGCCTTCCTTCTGTCACAGTCCTACTACCAAGCGTACATTTTCTGTTCTATCCCCTATTGCCTCGTTCTAATCTTTCATATTAGATTATCATCTCCCTTTATATGTATTACATACCTGTTCAATATGCTCATACGATTTCTCTATTGATCTTCTGCTTGTGACGACGTCATGTATACCTGAACTATTGTTATTCATGTTGGTTTGGTGTGAACATGAATGACAACGTCCATATCACTTATCTGTTCATAGTAGCTTACACACTGCCCTACATAAAGAATCTTACTCCTGTTATGAAATTTTCTGCTGCTGTTGATATTACCCTATATTTGTCTGATCAGAGATCCTCATCTTCTTTCTCTTTTACATCACTAACCCCCGTTATATCGAGACTGAAGTTTTGCCTTTACCTTTCCAGATTTTCTGGCATCCCACGTTCCAACTTGCAGAATGTCACTATTTCGTTAGTACTTCAATGCTTTTCATACGAATAGTTCCATATCAACAGTCCTCTCCCAGAGACCTGAATGTGGGACTTACACCGAATCTTTTACTAATGCAGAAATTATCATGACCTTTCTTAGTTACAGGCTGTATGTCCTACAGTGGACCTCACCTTGGTGTTCTAGATATCTATTTCAGGCAAGCCTAGCTTGCTAGAATGCTGGATATGAAACTTGAAGGAAAGCAAAGGCTGACCTACAATGGATACAGAGCTTTCTGTATCCGTGGTGAGTATAGATTCTCCAGAATAAGAACACCCATTAGTGAACGCATCTTCTCTAGGGAAAGAACATCCAATTATGAATACTGCTTCTCTAGGGGAAGAACATCTGAAATCACAATTATCTGTCCTGCAGGAACAGTGATAAAACAAGGGGGCAGTAACTTGTACTAGCAAAAATACTAGCCAGGTACACGCTGCAGCAGATAATTAGCCAGATGGATGAACATTATGTGGACAAAAGTATAAAAAGGCACAGGAAGAAAAATTTGGAATACAAGACAGCATAAAACAGCAGTTTGGAATATCATGGAACTTTCCAATAAAGAATTTGAATAAACAGAAGAAATGAATGAAGAAAAATGGGTATACTATCTGCAACGGTATCAGAGAAAAAGTTGAAAGGATTAATGGAACTGATGGAAAAGTCAAAAGGATCAAATATGATTAATGAAATGAATATTTTAACAAAGTGTAGAAGAAGTAATAACACTTACAGAAATAAACAACATTCAAAGTACAAGATAAAAGCATAGAAACCGTATACAAAAGAGAATAAATTGACAATTGCTAACGAAACTCATGATGAAGATATTAATGAAGGAAGCGAGAATATAAGTAGTAGTCTTCAGAAGTGAGTTTTGAAATATTGGAAGCAAGATTAATTTAATATGAAGGGATTACTAACATGGTACAAAGAAATAGAAAAATTAACAAGAGATAAAAGTGAAGTACAGCTAAAGTATCTACAAGGAAAAACGCCAGATTTAAGAGCAGAATACAATCGAAAAAGAGCAATTGGTAAACAAGGATGCAAAAAGGCAACAGAGCAAGTTGGGACAGATATATAAATACTCTACGAAATGGCATTGATGGACAAAAAGAAATTACATTTAAGGGAATCATACACGCAAACAGAAAAGAAAAATCTGTATTAAATATAATACAGTAAACGCAAAACAATGGTACATTGTAAAAAGTTAGTGTATGACCAAAAGTTAATGGAACAAGCAGAGATGTATGCATTTGGGGGAAAGATAGATGTACTAATATTAACAGAATTAGCAAAAAAATTTAAAAACAATGAAAACACACACGCAGCTGGTATAGTTAGCATTAACAGTGAGTTAGTAAAATATGGCAAAAGTCTTCTTAAACTAAGAGCTTAACATTTCCTACGTTTGAGCTGGGGAAAAAGAGAATATAGGAAATCTAGTCAACAGCTATTGTGCACTCAATTTTTCAGAGCAGATCGAAAAAGCAGTAATAATTACACTAGGATGACAGAACTCATGGGATATCTTTTAATAACATATTGCACCTCCTTTTGTACAGGGTAGTGCGGCAGCTCGATATGTTATGGACTCAACAAGTCCTTGGTAGGCTCTGCAGAAATATTGAGTTATGCTGCCTCTACAGTTATCCATATTTGCCAATGAAGGATTTTCTGCTTGAACTTACCCGTCAACTATGTGATAAAAGTTCGATGGGTGGACAAATCATTCACTCTAATTATCCAGAATGTTCTTCAACCAATCGTGAACAATCGTGGGTCGGTGAGATGGTGCATTGTCATTCATAAAAATTCCATATTTTTTGGGAACGTAAAGTTCACAAATGGTTGCAAATGGTCTCCAAGTAGCCAAACATAACTATTTCCAGTCAATAATCGTTTTAGTTGGACAGAGGAACCAGTCTCTACCATGTAAGCACAGCCCACACCATTACGGAGCGACACCCAGCTTGCACAGTGCTTTGTCGACAACTTTGGTTCATGGCTTCTTCCAGTCTGCGCCAGAGTCGACCAGTCCCAGCAGCCCTTACCATCTGAAATCGGGACTGACTAGGCTACAGTTTTCAAATCATCTAGGGTCCAACTGACGATGTCACGAGCCCAGGAGAGGTGATGCAGTTAGGAAATGCATTTGGATCGGCCATCTGCTGCCATAGCCCATTAACGCCATATACCACCCCACTGTCCTAACATTCATGGTAAGTTCATCACTGAGGTTATTGCAACCCTTATCGCTGTTCTGTTAGCACTGACAACTCTAGGCAAACGCCACTGATCTTGGTCGTTAAGTGAAGACCAACGGCCACTGTGTGGTGAGAGGTAGTGCTTGAAATATGGTTTTCTCAGCACACTCTTGACACTTTGGATCTCAGAACATTGAATTCCTTAACGACTGTCGACATGGAATATACCATGCTTCTTCCAAGTACCATTCCACATACAAAGTCTGTTAATTTCTGTTGTGCAGCCGTAATCACGTCGAAAACCTATCCACATGAATTACTTGAGTACAAATAATAGTTTCACTAATGCATTGCCTTTTTATACCTTGTGAACACGATACTCCCACCACCTGCGAAGTAATTGTTTCAACAGGGGGATGTAAAATGTGTGCAAAAATCTTGACTGTAAGGTTAAGACCAACTGTCAAAAACCTTTAAACTGAAGACAAGACGGCATTTGGATCAAGATGAACAACAATGGATAATATATTTATTCTGAAGATATTGATTAATAAAAGAAGTCAAATTAGTAATAATGTTGTGCCTAGGAATCCAGTCTACTCAGTTCGCTAGACGAACAATCAAACAACTCGTATTAATGAGTTTAATTACAATTAATCAAACACAATACTTAACTTTGGCAACTACACAGAAGTATCGCAAGCAAAGGGTGACATACAAAGTAATCAGTCTTTGCAGCGACTGCTGATCTCTAAGTGACAGAAGTCTTTCTTGAACAGCCATCAAAGTGCCTAATGTTGATGCTGCTATCCAAGTGCTAATCTTGAAGATGCTATTGAAGTGGGCCTCACCAATCAGGTGTGGCGTTTATGTCCTCTTCACATAGGGGCCACTGCTGTCAAATTGTCGTCCTGGAAGGGAGGTCGATCAGTGTGTCATTGGCTCACTTCTTCTCACAGCCTTCTTTTCCCTGTGGTTCCTGACTGAGCCCCCCTGGTGCTTGACTTTATGCCATAACAAATAAGGCGGACATAGCTTTTATTGACTACGTCAATGTATTCAAGAGATTAAGCAGGACAAAACTTTAGTCAATGTAACAAGGATACAGAGTTCTATGACACTTCATATGAACCATAAAAAGCAACAATGAAATTAAATTTGTAATAAAAAAGATAAAAGCTAAGAAGTACGTATTTCATTGTAATTTACCAAAGATCTGAACAAGATTGCAGTCTTTCTTCAATTGTACTCAATTTATATATAAACAGCTTAATTAGCAATGGAATTAGAAAACAAAAACAAGGGAATAATACGAGACAAGGACCATTGTATAGTTATTATGGGAATATCACTACGATGGTGGCAAGCATGTGGTGCAGATGACATAACACAGCATTGTGTCAACATATTTCATTCCTTGCTAAATGGATATCTTTGCTGCCACATATTTCTTCATTACATTTTCAGTAATGGTTCTATGGGAAATATATTTTCATTAAATTTTACCTTGTTCAATGCTTGCTGACATATGTAATGATGTATGCCCCCATTCCTTGATTGTGCTTTATTTTTTGGATACTAGTTGAATAGAGCTGTGTCAGTAGCAACAACATGGAGTGAATGCAAACATTTTGTGTGTGGCTTCATTTGCTTCCTACAAGCAGTTCAAATCCAAATCAGTTTCAAGCACATTATCTATATTAAGAAAAATTGGAGAAATAATGCAATTTCAATAACAAAAATTAACAAAAATCGGAAAAATTATAAATATTAACCAAAAATAGAATGACATGAAAATCAGTAAAATCGTTTATTTTCCTTGAAAATGAAAATAATTGAGAATCAGTTAATGATAATTTTTTTAACTGAAGAAACCGAATATGAAAAAAGTAAAACATTTTGAGACAAAATTTTAAAAATGGAAACAGACTTTTTATTTTTATTTTTATCGTTAATAAACCTAACCTTAATCATAAAAATAATGTTTTATTAATTTTATATTTAACAAAAGAAACCTACATCATATATGTTGGTCATTGTATGAAAATGGAAAAAAAGAAGCATTTGAAAATAAAGGTGAATGGATTGTTATTTGTTTTTTTTACTATAAATTATCTCAATGTATTGTTAGAGAATTTGAAGATAAAATAAATCTATTTGTATTTCAGAATATCAAACACAGTCAGAATATTTTATTGTAGAATAATAGATTTGTATTACATTTCTAAGGCTCAAGAATTAGTTGAAAATTTTATTAAGGATTTTATACACACAGTAAATTGGCACTGAATTGCTGTGTACCAAAATTTAAAGGTAATATATATTGGAGGGTTACATATATGTAAATGAAATTTGTCCAAAACCGTTCGAAAGTAACTTTTATTATTTTCTGAAGCTAAATACTCTGTTTCATAATGAAAGATAAAAAAATTTAAAATTTTCAATTAATATTCTGTTTTTAATATCATAGGTTAAACTCTTATGTCCATAAAAATTATATAAGCTAAAGTATCACAAGAAATTTGATATCAAAGGTAGTAAATAATTTGGGTAATGCATAATTTCATATATTTCTGTATTTGCAATAGAAGGTTTTCTTCAAGTCATGTTCATAATATAACTAGGAGAATTTGTAAGTATATATATATATATATATATATATATATATATATATATATATATATATATATATATATATATATATATATATATATATAATGAGTCATAAGCTTGCAAAAAATAATTTCGTTGATCTACATTAAATTGTTCTTTGTCAAAAGTTTTATTCCTGGTTTCTTTTTAAATAAATATTCTGTAATTTAACATTGCCAGAAAATGACGAATCAACTGACTGATCAGTTTTCTGTTAGTTCAAAAACCAACAGAAATAAGATAAGGTATAATAAACTTTGGCTGAAACACAGTCATTCATTATATGTATCTCAAACTTGTGTCAATTTCTCAGAACACCAATTTCTATAGCCTGTAAGTAAGTATGTATGTAAGTAAGATAAGTATTAGTGCTATATGATTATTAAATCTTTCCTGTTCTAACTCAAGTTAATAATAATTTCTTCCTTTCATTTTTTGGGTCATCAGTCTTTTGAATGGTCTGATGTGGCCCACCATGAAGTCCTCTCTTCTGCCAACCTCTTCATCTCAGAGTATTTGCTGTATGTATTTCAATATCTGTCTTCCTGTACAGTTTTTGCCCTCTACATCTCCCTCTACTACCATGGAAGTCATTCCCTGATGTCCTACTGTCCAGTCCCTTCTCCTTTTCAGTGTTTCCCACATATTCCCTTTCCCGTCTGACTCTGCACAGAACTTCATCATTCTTTACCGTATCGATTTTGTAATAATTATAATCTAGAACTAAAAATTTATTTACATAACTTATCAGGATATGACTGTCATTTAATTGTAAAAGACTTGCTAAGGATAAAAAGGAACACATTTAATACCAAACAATGAAAATAGATGTATTAATTTGGTCAATGAAACAAAAACTTGAAAATGAGATTTATTTAAATTTATTTATACATTCAGACCTAGACCTGAAAGTCTTGGCATTCCTTCTTCAAATTTAAAATAAATAAATGAAAACTGTTAGAAAAATGGATCGAGGAGAACTAATAATTTAGTCAATAAAAAAAGAGATTTTCCTATGATTGTATGGATACTTGGGAATCATTTGAGGAAAGAAAACTTCTATCAGTAGAAGAGTTTTATAACAGTCTTAAAAAAATAATTTAGTGAAGAACATTGTAAACATACGCAAATAGTTTGTGAAAATTTTAGTATCGAAAATTATGCTGAATATCATACTTTATATGTTGAAATAGATGTTTTGTTTAATACCTGAGGCTTTTGTAAGTTTTAGAAAAACGTATGATTTAGGTCTGTTGTTTTATTATACAACAAACGGTTTTTTCAATGGAATGTTAAAAATGACTTAGTGTCTACTTGAATTATTACGGGATTATATTACAATTTTAAGGCTTGTGAAAGTATTAAGAAGTGGTGCAACCCAATGCAGTAAAACATATCTTACTGCAAATAATAAACACCAAAAAATTATGATGTAAGAGAAGTATCAAATTACTTAGCATATGTACATGCAAACAATGTGTGTAGTTATGATATGAGTCAGCATTTATCATATTGTGGATTTAACTGGCATGGAGCAAACAATTTCGATTCTAAAACAATAAGTGAAATTTCTGAAACTTTTAAAATTGGTTATATTTTTAATGTAGATCGAGAATATTCAAATATTTTACGTGATGTATATAAAGATTTAGCAGCCCCCCCCCCCCCCCAAGAAAATTGTGCCTGGTACTAACGAAAACCAATTATTATCCATTTATATAAATAAATGTAACTATGCTGTTTCCTATAGAAATCTTACACAGTATCTGTCTCTAGGAATAAACATAACAAAAATGTATGAAGTTTTAAAATTTAAACACTCTGAGTGGTTAAAAACGTATATAGATTACATTAAGAATCCCATCTTACACAGAACTGAATGAAAAAATAAAAGAGAGAGCTTGTAGTAAAGTTAAAAATAATGTTAAATATTGTTACCTATGGGCTATAAGATCTGAACTATATCCTATACATAAAAATACACAGACATGAGAATGGAAGGAAAAAATGATTTTGGAACAGATTTCTGCAAACTGAAGACTAATTCTGGATTTGGAAAAATGATGGAAAATATAAGAAACAGGGTAGATAGCTTTAAATATGAAACTTATTATGTTGAGATTTATAAGAAATCTTTAAGTCCTCACAATAATAAAAGACATGTTTTAGAAAATAAAATATATTCACTACCATATGGTCTCCATACACTTAAGACTGCTTAAGAATCTTATTTGTCATAATTCTCAACATAAATAGTGTATGTCATACCATTTTCAAGATTTTCATATAACACTTTGATGTTTCTTTTGACATATCTCTTATCCTATAATTTTCTAATTCTTCCAAAACATTAAAAAGGCTCATTTATGTGGAATTACTTTTCATTTTTGTTATACTCTAAAATAAATTTTATTATATTCATTTGAATAGATGTTTGTCATCAATTTGTACATTTTTTGAATTTGTATCAGCTAAAGGAGACAAATGATTTTTTATGTTTTCAACATTTTTAAATGATAATATTTTGGAGTGTTCTTCTCTTGGAATTCGTTTTAAATTTTCCTTGTAACAATATTTAGAAAAAAATTTTCCACATCCACAAACAATTTGATTTTTATCGTATATTTTCTTATGTTCATTTTAAAAAGGTACATACTGTTTCATAAGCATCTTTTGTATAATATTTGTGAAGTAAAACTATAAATTGACTTCGCATCCCAACAACTTTTACAAATCTTAGATTCAATTACCTCTATTTACAAAGAAAGCATTTATTAGAAAAATGAAATGGAAAATATTTGTTTTAGAAATTTCATATGAAAAAGCATGTTTTCATGTGCAATTTCTTCAGTTAAAAAATTTATAATTTACTGATTTTCAGTCATTGATATATTTGGTTAGAATTTATAATTTTTTAATTTTTTATTTTTGTTTGTGAAAGTCAGTAATTCGAAATAATGGTGGTGTGCTTAAAACTGATTTGGGTTTCAGTTGGCTATAGAAAGGAAATGGGGCCACATTGAAAGTGTGTGCTGGTCACTTCATTTCCTTTCTATTGCTGTTGTTGTTGTTGTGGTCTTCAGTCCTGAGACTGGTTTGATGCAGCTCTCAATACTACTATATCCTGTGCAAGCTTCTTCATCTCCCAGTACCTACTGCAGCCTACATCCTTCTGAATCTGCTTAGTGTATTCATCTCTTGGTCTCCCTCTACGATTTTTACCCTCCACGATGCCCTCCAGCACTAAATTGGTGATTCCTTGATGCCTCAAAACATTCTCACCAACCGATCCCTTCTTCTAGTCAAGTTGTGCCACAAACTTCTCTTCTCCCCAATCCTATTCAACACCTCCTCATTAGTTATGTGATCTACCCATCTAATCAGCATTCTTCTGTAGCACCACTTTTCGAAAGCTTCTATTCTCTTCTTGTCTAAACTATTTATCGTCCATGTTTCACTTCTATACATGGTTACACTCTATACAAATACTTTCAGAAACGACTTCCTGACACTTAAATCTATACCCGATGTTAACAAATTTCTCTTCTTTAGACACGCTTTCCTTGCCATTGCCAGTCTACATTTTATATCATCAGTTATTTTTCTCCCCAAATAGCAAAACACCTTCACTACTTTAAGTGTTTCATTTCCTAATTTAATTCCCTCAGCATCACCCGACTTAATTCGACTACATTCCATTATCCTCGTTTCGCGTTTGTTGATGTTCATCTTATATCCTCCTTTCAAGACACTGTCCAATCCGTTCAACTGCTCTTCCAAGTCCTTTGCTGTCTATGACTGAATTACAATGTCATCAGCGAACCTCAAAGTTTTTATTTCTTCTCCATGGATTTTAATACCTGCTCCGAACTTTTCTTTTGTTTCCTTTACTGCTTCATCAATATACAGATTGAATAACATCGGGGAGAGGCTACAACCCTGTCACACTTCCTTACAATCACTGCTTCCCTTTCATGTCCCTCGACTCTTATAACTGCCATCTGCTTTCTGTACAAATTGTAAATAGCCTTTCGCTCCCTGTATTTTACCCCTGCCACCTTCAGAATTTGAAAGAGAGTATTCCAGTCAACATTGTCAAAAGCTTTCTCTAGGTCTACAAATGCTAGAAACGTAGGTTTGCCTTTCCTTTATCTTTCTTCTAAGATAAGTCGTAGCTTCAGTATTGCCTCACATGTTCCAACATTTCTACGGAATCGAAACTGATCTTCCCCGAGGTCGGCTTCTACCAGTTTTTCCATTCCTCTGTAAAGAATTCGCGTTAGTATTTTGCAGCTGTGACTTATTAAACTGATAGTTCGGTAATTTTCACATCTGTCAACACCTGCTTTCTTTGAGATTGGAATTATTATATTCTTCTTGAAGTCTGAGGAAATTTCGCCTGTCCCATACATCTTGCTCACCAGATGGTAGAGTTTTGACAGGACTGGCTCTCCCAAGACTGTCAGTAGTTCTAATGGAATGTTGTCTACTCCTGTGGACTTGTTTCGACTGAAGTCTTTCAGTGCTCTGTCAAACTCTTCATGCAGTATGGTATCTCCCATTTCATCTTTATCTACCTCCTCTTCCATTTCCATTTCCTTTCTATGTGTGTCCTGAATTTGCTAAAGCCTTCATTGTGCAATCATAGATTCTCTTTAACGTTGTAACAGTCATTAATGTTGAATACGTAGCCCCTATGAGACCTTGGGATCTACAAAATGTGGAATGTGACATTTTTATTTCCAGTTTCTGCTGGCAGCACTTATGAAATGGATAAGAAACAATACGATTTATGGAATGTATTTACTCCATAGCCATGACCACACAAAATATTTCAGATTGTAATGCAAACTAACTATAACCTCAAAACAGCCGTTGCTCACACTACCTGTTAAAAACGGTCATCACACCTTTTTCATTGCAACTAGATGACTGGAACAACTGGATTTTGTCTTGTAATTAAGAGATAAGATTCACATACAGGCTAATTATTAAAAATGTTAACGTCAGTACCAAAGAGGTTCTCTAAACTATGTTAACGAAAATATTTGAATAAGATTTGCATTTTCTGTTCCTACACAGCACAAAACATTATCATGTCTGCTACAAAATAGATAACTTGTAGCGCTAACTGAGAACATAGTCGACATGAATGAGTGGCTGACGATGAACATACAATAATATAAAGAAAATGTTAATTATGCATTAATAGACTCATTCGTGTCAGTAAATTGACATATCATTACATAATTGATTGTGGTGAGGATGTGCAATGTGCGAGTGACCACACCATGAGTGAAGCTGCCCGATTTTTTTTTTTGTGTATCAACATGGACTGTACAAATAATCTGTAAGGGGATGGTGTACAATTCATAGCCACATAGCATAGCATAAAAACAGCAATTGTAGAAAGTTCCTAGCCGTATAGCGTCTGGAGACAATCTTCACGTTTTGTCATTCAGTGCCGGTTTCAAACCCGAGAGGCACTGCAACTGTCGGTGAATGCAAGTAATCTCAATCTGTTTGCAAGTAAGCGTTGGGTTACTGGAAATATTAATAGTTGTGCCCTTTCGTTTCTAGATACATATTGATCCAAAACGATGAGTTGCAAGACGCGAGCATAGAGTAACAGTCGTGCATCGTTTAAGGAGTTCTTTTGGCAGAAGCTGGTATCGTATTTTATCCATCGAGGACTCGCATCGAAGCTCGTTAAGCTTTGTAATCTGAAAGATTGCTACATCAAATCAAACAAATCAAAGAAAGAAAAGCAATCGCGTTCTACTTTTAAGTAAGTGTTCTAGTCATCCGATACAATAAATAGGAAAGGCGTGTGAGTTAGTAAAGAGAGTGGAGTTTCAGTCCGAACGTGGTGTTCGATATCTACTCGCGTCCTTCTGAAAACAATACTCCGCTTTCTTGCTATCATAGCTACGCCGCTTACAAAAAGCCGAGCGAGGAATTCTTCGAAAAGTTCCTCGAAACGAAATTTCGCTCCTGCAGACTCCAAAGGCGGAGCAAAGAAAGGGAAGATCAAAGCTAGGCGCCCCGTCACGCGGGCTTCATTACGGCCAGAATTTTACATCCCGCTGCAGCGTAGCTCGGCGCACGCACAGGGGGCGGGGACGAAGCGCAGCCGCCTCCATCGGCTGCAAGCAAAACACCGGAAGAGCACACCCTATGGCAGACGTTCCGTTGACGAGCAACTTGCAGACACATAATTTCGTCAGCTGTTGTGACAGACTGTTTTCAGAGTCACTTATATTTTTTCATAACAGCGTCTAGTTCATGTCCTGGACGGTGAGTGTTCATCGGAGATTAAAAGTATCGTCAGGAGTGCCCCAGAGAAGTGCGATAGAACCGCTCTGGTTTTTTATATACATAAACTGTCTGACAGAGAGAACAGAAATTTGCGACAGTTGTTTTATGACACTGTAGTGTACGGGCAGTGTCGTCTTTCAGTGATTGTAGAACACAGGATGGCTTGGATACAATTTCTGTTTGATGCGATGAATGGTGGCTAGCTCTTAAGTTGCAAAAATTATAAATTAATGCAGAAAAGTAGGAAAATCAAATCAGTAATGTTTGAGTAAAGTATTAGTCATGAGCTGCATGATACAGTCACGTTGGCCAAATACCTAGACGTAATGTTGCAAAGTGACATGAAATAGAACGAACACGTTTGGTATGAACGTGAGAATGCGAGTGGTCAGCTTCGCTATATCGGAAGAAATCTAGGAGAGTGTAGCTCGTCTGTAAAAGAGTTGTCTGAGACATTCTTCAGCAACGCTCGAGCATTTGGGATCTACACACGAGTGCCACGGAAATACTACGTGAGCTCAAATGGAAACCCTGGAGAGAAAAATACAACCTTTTCGCTAAAAGCTGTTAAGAAAGTTAAGAGAAGCGACATTTGCGGCAGACTGTGAAACGATCCTTCTGCCACCAGTATACGTTAGGACCGCGATGACAAAAGAAGAAAAATGAAGGGTCCACAACTACACTATATCTACACTCAGCAGGCCACCAGACAGTGGTAGCGGAGGGTACTTTGTGTACTAGTGTTAATTCCGTATTTCCTTTTCCAGTCGAGTATGGTTCGCGGAAAGAACGATTCTGGTAAATCTTCTCTCTTTACATCTTCATGACCTTTTGGCTAGATGTATGTAGGTCGAAGAAATACAGCGGGTGACTCTTCTAGGAATGCACGCTCTCGGAACTTTAACAGTAGACCATAATGTGATACAGAACACCGCTCTTACACAGTCTGCCACTGTGGCTGTCTGAGCATCTCCGTGACGCTTTCACCTGCGCCAAATAAACCTGTAACGAACGTCCCGCTCTTCTTTGGATCTTCTCTATTTCTTCTATCAGTCTGATCTGGTTCGGATCCCATACTGACAAGTAAGATTCAAGTATAGCTCGAACGAGTGTTTTGTAATGTACTTCCCTTGTTGATAAACTGTGTTTCCTGAGGGTTCCTCCAACGAATCTCAGTCGGGCATTTGCTTTACTTGCGGTAAATTTTATGTGGTGGTTCCCCTTCAGATCGCTCTTTATGTGTACTCCAAGATATTTTATGGAAGTAACGCCTTCTAATGACTGTTCTGCAATCTTGTAATCATACAGTAAATGGTCCTTCTCTCCCTCTATGAATCCGCAATACATTACATTGGTATGTGTTGGGGATCAGTTGTCACTCTCAGCAGCAAGCGTCGATCCTCTGTAGGCCTTCATGCATTTCGCTACAGTTTTCTAGCATCGCGACTTTTGTGTGTACAGCGATTTTATCCGCCAGTGGGACCATGGAACTTCCGACCTTGTCTACTAGGTAGTACATACTTATTATGAAAAGTAATGGTCCTACAACATTCCCATGGAGCACGCACGATGTTAATTTTACATCTGAAGACCTCACTGTTGATAATAACATGCTGTGTTTTGTTATCCAGAAACTCTTCAGTCCACTCATACAGCTGGACTGATATTTCACACACTCGTATTTTGTTCACTAGGCGGCAGTGCGGAATTGTATCGAGCGCCTTTCGGAAGTCAAGCAAAACGATGTCTAACAGTGCGACTTTATCTGCTGCTTCTGTAGCTCGTGGACGAACAGAGCGAGCTGGGTTTCACGCTATTGTTGTTTTCAGAACCCATGTTGGTTCTTATGCTCCAAAATTTCCACAACAGATCGAAGGAAGACAAGCAGGTCTATGGTTTTGTGCGTCTGTTCGACGACCGTTCGTGAAAACGGGAATGACAGGTGCTTTTTTCCAGTCATGGGCAACGCTTCCCTCGCCAAACACCCTACCGTGCACAGCTGCTCGAAGAGGAGAAAGTTCTTTTGTATATTCTGAGTAGAATCGAACTGGTATCCCGTCAGGTCCAGGTGAATCTCCGATGTTGAGTGATTTCAGTTGTGTTTAT
The DNA here is from genome assembly GCF_023898315.1 of Schistocerca nitens. Taxonomy (NCBI): domain Eukaryota; kingdom Metazoa; phylum Arthropoda; class Insecta; order Orthoptera; family Acrididae; genus Schistocerca; species Schistocerca nitens. The sequence continues at coordinate 584,403,818 of NC_064618.1, forward strand.
ATCCCTTGTCACTTACTGAGGTATGACACCTCGCTCTATTTGCGAGTGGAACGCGAAGGAAGCCTAAGCCACAATTCTTATGGTGTCTTGCGCAGTATGTATGCACATATAGACTCGTACACAATGTCTTGATACAGGATGAAGAAATGAGCAGAGGCTTTACGAGAGGAAGTTAAATTTGTCCTTGCCTCATCTATTGGACAGCAAATGAAACATAGCATGGGTTTGCTATAGTCTCTCACAATTCAACCAGTGGCAATCGATACGACTATAAGGCACAGTTGTAGTAGATGTTAATACCTGTCAGCAACTCAGGTTTCTTACAGTACGCTCTTAACTCTACATTCTGCGTTCTCATAGCCACAACCGGAGTATAGATTTTCTGTTGGAGATGGTGGTTAGGCAACTGTATTTATCAGCCAGTAAGCTGTAAAATCTAATTTTCAGGCCTTACATCTTTTCAAGGTAGAAATAAAATTTCCTCTGAATTATCAGAGAGACCAAATGAAAGCAGACTATTAAAAAAGGGGTTAATCGTTATAACCGAGAGCTTATTAGGCGAAGAACAACAAATGGGATTCCGGAGGGGCAGGTAGACAACAGATGCACTATTCATAACTAAACCAATAATTGTAAAACAAGAAAGTATAACATGGTAACCCATTTAGCATTTATTAATTTTATGAAGGTGTTGGATAATGTTGGCAGATACTATGGAAAATTATGGGGAAAAAAGGATACCCACAACACTCCAAAAATATTTTCAGGGGTCTGTGTTAACAAACGGGTACAAATGGTACACTAACACATCCTGCACATGAAACTGAGGACTTAGACAAAACTGCAACATTTCGTCGCTGCACCCACATCGATGGCGGTGAATGAAGATGATCAACAAAGGGCATGCATTTGTTAGGTAAGATCTGTGAAGAGCACCGTTTGATGAGTTCCTCAGAGGAGACCAAATCAGTGGCTTTTAAAGAAAAACACCATGTACATCCAAATATTATGATTAATAATAAAATAATAGAACAGATCAAATATTTTGCATTTTTATTTTACATTTACAAATACTCTACACCTACTTCTACATCACATTCTGAAATCAACAGTTAAGTGCCGGGCAAAGGGTTCATCGAACTACTTTCGACAAATGGTCTATCCTATCCGTTAAGAATCCCATACCGCACGGCAATACTCTAGCAGAGTACGGGCAAGTGTATTAGTAGGCAGTCTCCCTCTTTCGCATCTTCTACATTTTCTACCAATAGCAGATAATATTGTGGGGAGGACGAACCAAATACTATCAATAAAAGGCAGTCTTTGGTTCGCCTTCCAATCAATATCTACGTTACCAGTAAAGTTATTCGTGACTGTTATCCCAAAGTATTCATCTGAACTGACAGCCTTTAGATTTGTACAATTTATCGCGTAACCGAATTCAACAGATTCCTTTCAGGACTCTTGTTGATGAGCACATGTTATTATTATCATTTTTTTTTTTGAGCCTTCAGTCTTATCAGTCTTCGGACTGGTTTGATGCGGCCTTCCACGAATTTCTCTCCTATGCCAACCTCTTCATCTCAGAGTAGCACTTGCAACCTACGTCCTCAATTATCTGCTCGATGTATTCCAATCACTGTCTTCCTCTACAGTTTTTGCCCTCTACAGCTAACTCTAATACCAAGGAAGACAGTCTCTGAGGTCTTAACAGATGTCCTATCATCTTGTCCCTTCTACTTATCGGTGTTTACCACATCTTTCTTTCCCCCCGATTCTGCTCAGAATCTCCTCATTCCTTACCTTATCAGTCAACCAAATTTTTAACATTCGTCTGCAGAGCCACATCCCTAATGCTTGGTTTCTCTTTTGTTCCAGTTTTCCTACAGTTCATATTTCACTACCAGACAATGCTGTGCTTCAGACGTGCATTCTCAGGAAATTTCTTCCTCAAATTAAGGCCTATGTTTGACACTAGCAGACTTCTTTTAGACAGGAATGCCCTTTTGCCAGTGCTAGTCTGCTTTTGATGTCCTCCTTTCTCTGTCAGTCACTGGTTATTTTCCTGCCTAGCTAGCAGAATTCCTTAACTTCATCTACTTCGTGACCATCAGTCCTGATGTTAAGTTTCTAGCAGTTCTTATTTCTACTGTTTCTCATTACTTTCGTAATTCTTCGACTTTCTCTCAATCCATATTCTGAAGTCATTGGAGTGTTCATTCAATTCGGAATATCATGTAATTCTTCTTTACTTTCACTCATGGTAGCAGTGTCATCAGCGAATCGTATCATTGATATTCTTTCACCCTGAATTTTAGTTCCACTCATGAAGCTTTCTTTCATTCCTATCATTGTTTCTTCAATGTACAGATTGAACAGTAGGCGGGAAAGACTACATTCCTGACTTACACCCTTTTTAATCCAGGCATTTCGTTCTTGGTCGTCTACTCTTATTAATCCTTCTTGGTTCTCGTAAATATTGTGTATTACCCGTCTCTCCCTATAGCTTATCCCTATTTTTATCAGAAATTCGAACATCTTGCATCATTTTACATTGTCGATCGCTTTTTGCAGGTCGACAATTCCTATGTCTTGATGTTTCTTTAGTCTTGCTTCCATTATCAATTTCAACGTGAGAACTGCTTCTCTGGTGCCTTTACCTTTCCTAAGGCCAAACTGATCATCATTTAACATATTGTCAATTTTCCTTTCCATTCTTCTGTATACTTTTCTTGTCAGCAACTTGGACGCATTAGCTGTTAAGTTGATTGTCCGGTAGTTCTCGCAATTGGCAGCTCTAGTAGTCTTCGGAATTGTGTGGATGATATTTTTCCTAAAGTCAGACTGTATACTGCCAGTCTCATACATGCTACACACCAACGTGAAAGGTCGTTTCGTTCCGACGTCCCCTAATCACTTTACAAGTTCTGATGGAACGTTATCACTGAACTGTTGACAGTAACGTACTCTGTGCCCTACTTTCCTATTCATAACGGATCCTGTACTTGTTATACCATTTTCTGTTGCTGTTGATATTACCATATACTCATCTGAGCAGAAATCCTAGTCTTACCATACAATGAAAGTTTTCACGACCGGAACTCTTCTATCCCTGACGTTTCGTCCAAGGCTACCTTGGACATCTTCGGAGATGCTCCTGGTTGTGCTGAGTCTCGTGAGTCGGCAAGGCTCTGCACAACCAGGAGCACCTCCGAAGATGTACAAGGTAGCCTTGGACGAAACGTCAGCGATGAGTTCCACGGACCACGGCCATACAACCCGGAAGAATTCTCAGCATCTGAATCCTTGTCTTCCTTCGATTTCACTTCACTGACCCATATTATATCTAGATTGAGCCTTTCCATTTAAATTTTCAAATTATTTAACTTCCCTAACACATTCAAGTCTGGCTTTCCACGCCTCGACTCGTAGAACGTTATCCCTTCGTTGATTATTCAATCTTTTGCTCACGGGCACCTCCTCCTTGGCACTCCCCTCACGGAGATCCGAATGGGGGACTATTCCGGAATCTTTTGCCAATGGAGATATCATCATGACACTTTTTCAGTTACAGGCCACATGTTCTGTGGACTCCTTATATGTCTTGAAGCCGTGGTTGCCATTGGTTTCCTCATATCATTGATCATTGCTAATTCTTCCGCCATTAGGAGCAGTTTCCCAACCCAAGGGCGAAAGAGTGCCCTGAACTCTGTCCGCTCCTCCACCCTCTTTTGACAAGGCAGTTGGCAGAATGATGGTGACTTCTTATGCCGGAAGTCTTCGGCCGCCAATATTGATTAGTAATCAAAATTTAAGTGGTGGCGGGTTTCGAACCCGGGACCTAGGACGTTTTAATTGCGATTGAAAGTCGCTGTCCCTAGACCAAGGATACAAATCGGAGACCACATATTTGTCAATATTTAGAGTCAGTTGCCTCTTTTCGCACCATACAGGTATCTCGTCTTTATCATTTTGCAATATTATAATGTTATTACTACGCAGCAGACGACAACATCATCTGTAAATAATGTAAGAGGATGATCAGATCTAATTTTTTAGGAGCAGAGGGCCTACACCACTTCCTTTGGGAACGCCAGACATCACTTCCGTCAATTATTATGGACTGTGACTCTCTGACAGTATATCACGAACCCGGTCGCACATCTGAGGCGATATTCTATACGTATCAATTTGATTAGTAGCCGCTCTTGAGGGACGGTCTCAAAAGGCTTCTAGAAGTCCAGAAATATGGTTTCAATCTGAGATTCCCCCTTTCATAGCGCTTCATGGGAATAAAGAGCTAGTTTAGTTGCACAAGAACTATATTTTCTGAAACCGTGGTGATTGTGTGTCAATAGATCGTTTCATTTGAGGTAGTTCTTATTGCTAGGGCACAGTATAAGTTTCAAACACCTGCTGCACGTCTTCAGCGATATGGGTCTGTAGGTCAGTGAATTACTGCTGTTTCCGTTCCTAAGTACTGGTGTGACTGTGCAACTTCCCTGTCTTTAAGTACGGATCTTTCGGTGAGCGACTGGCTGTACAGCATTACTAGGTAAGGAGCTATTACATCACCATACTCTGAAAGGAGTGTAATTGGTATATAATCTGTATCTGAAGGCTTGCCTTTACTAATTACTGTGAGTTTTAAGTTACTAATTATATCTTCGAATTATGTAATTCTGGTGAAGAAATTTCGGAAATCCGTATTTAGTAACTCTGCGTTAGTGACATTGTCATACAGTGGAGGTGTTGATTGTGCATTGCCGTTCGTGTCCTTTAAATAGGGTCAGAATTTCTTTGGATTTTATGACAGATTTCAGAAGTAAAACATCAGTGTTCTCACGCTCAGAGAAAAATATTTTATCTTACTCAAAGTCAAGTGCAAAAAGTTGATATTCATTCAGACATTCCCTTTATCTCTCCTCCGAGTCGTAAGAAGTGGCGGACTAGTCTTGATGCATTTGGGCTCATTAAATAGATGACATAACCAAGGCCTATTTTTTTCAGTTATTTGTGTTAAAGACTATATCAGTTTCTACGACGGATTTACGTTGCCGCTCTGTGTGTCAGATGATTTAGGTTCTTGAGCTCCCGAACATGAAGCTACGAAAGAAAACGTAACAGTACAACTTACTGAACAAAAATTACTAATGTATTAGGGAAGGTATTGTCCTCTGTAGGTGTTGTGACGCACATGACCCTAGAACAAGCCCAAATTGCAGAAACAGTTAATGCAATCGACATTAATGCCAAAGAACAAGCACTCAATCCATAAAAAGTTTAAGCAATAGATGCATTTGGCAAGGAAACAAGCTCTCATGACACTGAATACTGTTTCACCAGCCGAGCGCGTTGGCACAGTGGTTAGCAGGTTGGACTCGCATTCGGGAGGACTCCGGTTCAACCCAACATCTGGCCATTCTGATTTAGGTTTCCGATGATTTTCCTAAATTGATTAAGGCAAAAACCGGAATGGTTCCTTCCAAAGAGCCCGGCCGCTTTCCTTCTTTATCCTTCCCTAGCTCGAGCTTGGGCTCCGTCTCTAATGACATCTATGTAGACGGTACGCTAAGCACTTACTTTCTTTTCCGCCGTCTAACTCCACACTGCGACACAAATCATTCAGTAGATTCTATCACTGAAACATTCAAAACAATATAATCGAATATGTAAAAACTAATCTGGTCACTGTCGATTAGAATCGCTTAGGTAACAAACAGACAAGAAACAACGAAAGTGTTGAAGCTTGATCTCGGAGAATGGATGATATTTCGGTAAAGATAGACTGACATATCGAACGGACACTTGATGAGCACGTTTTCTCAATACTATAGCAAATGTCCTATTTGACGGCTCACATAAGCAAGCAATTGAAGAGACTATTGAGGAAAAACTCTCCACAATGTAGCAAACTCTAAAACGATTATATTGTGCAGTGGACTGCACAACAGAACAGGCAAATCAATATCGAAGTCAGCTCTTACGGGACACAGAGGCTCGCAATTCTGAAGTTTCAGAAAACAATTAAAGAAACTTAATATTGGGCATTACGATGACGTGGGTAATTTTAATAAGGAAATGCAATCCATACATCATGAGATTACAGACTTAGGAAACAACTATAAACAGTTGGAAGTTGGTGTGTCAGTGTTCGATGAGATGATGTGTTGAAAGGTGGCTACACTGAGCCACAGCGCCAGAGATCGCGCTAGAGAGTATTGTTCCGCCGCCTCCACTGGCAGTGATTATTGAGATGTCGTGTGGGCAGTGCTTGGGGAGAGCTCGTGGTAGTCAGTGCTTGTTAAGAACTCGTAGCAGAGAGTGTTTGTTGAGATGTGCTAGTAGGGAGTGCTTGCTGAGATGTGATACTGAAAAGTTCTTGTTGAGATGTGGTAACAGCGAGTCGGTGTGGAGATATATTGTAATGATTAGAGTGATTTTGGTCAATATATGAAGGTAACGAAACTTGATTTATTTTTCATTATTTAATGTCGTAAATAGTGCTTCATTACAGGTTCAGTCAACAAAGTATCTGGCTTGTGTTCTGGGATTAGAGTGTAATCCTGGTTTTCTTGCGCAATTGTAGTATTTCTATTTTCTTTAATTAATTCAGTATAAATGATATTTAAAATTTCTTGTGTTGTTGAAGAAGAACCATGCCAGATGCGTACGTTGAGTCATACTTCCACACACAGAACAGTTATACTTGTGCTTTGGTTTCGTAGGTTTTATAGTTGCTGGGGACTTAATTAATTAATTGTGTTAATGAAAATTTCCATTTCATTCTTTGTTGTTGTTCTATGCAGTCAGATTGCGTAATAATACTAGTCAGGGCCAACCGTTTACGAGACTTCGTAATCGGACAGACAGCTACTAAAGCAAAAAATTAAAATTATTTGCATTTTATTTTAATTAAGCCCCCATGCACGTGGCGACCGCTGCTTCGGATCGTCCCTTGGAATTCTTCTGATTGTAAAAATAGTAGATAGTAGGATTGTTGTAGTAATTTGTAGTTAGTAATTGTAGTCTATTTTGCATGTATAGATTTGGTAATTGTCATTCTTCTAATGGTATTTTTTTTTGCAAAATTTCATTTCTGTTGTCTTGTCTACAGGTTTGACAATTAGTGCAATTATTTCAATTGTTCGATTAATCGTGTTTGAGGGAAGCATTTCGTGTGAATGATATTGTTGGAGATATAGTGTCATTGTGTGTAATTTTTTATAGTGACGAGCTTTGTATATTTTGTAAATGATCACGCGATCAATGAAAAAGGCAAAAATGATGGATAGTGAGAATGACGAGATTGTTAACATGGCGAACTCGCCAACAGAGGAAAACAGTGTGATGAATAATGAAGTGGAAAACAATGTAATAAGTCGGGAAAATAGTCCGGAACCATTTCAAAATTTTTCTCAAGCAGAAAATTCACAGAATACGAGATTAACGATAGACGATTCTGGAATAGTATCGAACACAGATAGCTTTATGGCTATGCAGAAGGAAGTTAGTTTTGCGGGAAATGTTAGGGGCGAAAATAATTTTGAACCATTTAATATGGAGCAGTTGATCGGTGCAATATTAAATTTGGGATCTCGGTTAGACTCACAAATAGGAACAATTAAAACAGAGATGGGAACTTTGGCAACACGGTTAGACTTACAAAGGGAAACAATGGAGCAGTTAGGATCTGAATTAAAAACAGAGATAGGAACAATTAAAACTGATATGGGAACAATGGGAACACGGTTTGGATCTGAATTAAAAACAGAGATGGGAACTTTGGAAACACGGTTAGATTCACGAATAGGGACATGTTTCAAAAATATGAAAGATGAATTAAAGAAAGAAATCAGAGAAGAAGTACAACCGATTTTGAATTCTCACAATAATAGTATAATTTCAACAGAAATCAGACAAGAGGAACAGGACAGAGAACGGGAAGAAAAAGATCGCGTGATAGTACAAAAATTTTCAGAATTAAATTTACAACGTGCACACGATAAGGAAGAAATATTTGAAAGAATTGAGGAATCAGTACCAAATGACTTAACGCAACAGTGTGAACAGTCAACTACTAAATGTGACAATACCGAAACCCGAATTGCGACACTTATGGAAGACGTAAACTTATCGGAAAGAGTTGAGGAGATTTCAGATCAATTGACAAATCTTAGTTTAAATGGGGACAGAGATTCAGATGATATAGCTCCATTGCCATTTTCAGAAACCGAAGAGTACCAGAGCATAAATAAGCATGTTGAAAATCACGGAAAATTTAATGAACGCGTTAAACGGGAATTTGAAGCATTAGGAAACCAAGTGAAACAAATTGAAGGCGAAATTGTAGGAAAAGACAGCAAAAGAAATTTAGAATCACAAATAGCAGAGGGGTTTGAAGAAAGTAATTTGTTTTATTTACGGGATGCAACAAGAGAGCGCCAAGCGCGCAAACTTGACAATAATCGACATTCGGACTGGGACAGACGCGGTAGGTCTTTGTCGCCACGAGGCGAAAACTTTGACTATAAACACTTCTTGACTGTTCGGAAATTTAAGATCTTCCGCAATTCTAAGAATGACGTACATCCATGTTCATGGTTAGATCAATTTACGTACTCACTTCCGCCAAATTTGCCACTAAGTCACAAACTGAAATTTATGTGCAGCTATTAATGTCCTCAGGGGATTCACTATACTAAGTGAATATGTGCCGTAGCGAGCATAGGGCCCCGAGCTGTAGTGGTGCTATTTCCCTTTTAGTTTTCTGCACCGCTGCCTACTCTTTCACTATTCTTTGCATCTATAAAAACAACTCTTCTACTATTAATCTATCTAGACAGTAGGTAAAGATTAACTGGATATGACGATTTTACCCAAAAGTGACTTTGGAAATTACCGTTTGGACTTACTATATTTTCTGCAGCATTTATTCGTAGTTTAAATGAAATTTTACCTGTTTATCTTCATGACAATATTACTTCATATGTTGACGACATTCTTATTGCTAAACGTTCTTGGAGTGAGCACAACAAAATTTTGGATTCATTATTACGTATTTTTGCAAGAGTTGGCATTACAGTGAACTTGGAAAAATCTGAATTTGGTCGTTCTCAGGTGAAATTTCTCGGTCACATTATTTCTACAGACGGTATTCTTCCTGATCCAGAGAAACTAGACGCTATTCGTAATTATGCTGTTCCTTCCACAAAACGTGCTGTTCGTAGTTTCCTTGGTGTCTGTAATTTTCTTAGACGCTTTGTTAGATTGGATGATTTGGCCACACCTCGTTTACACACTTCAGTTATGCGCACTTTGGTCCCAGAAAATGCTTTCATAAATTGCGAGAAAATTGCTACTTCAGTAATATGGAAAAACGTATTCGATCTGTTCTTGCCAAATGCAAATTATGTCAAAAGGCTAAGCCGCCAACTGTTTCTCACAGAGCACCGTTGTTTCCTATCATTCCAGCGAAATTAAAGGACATGGCTGCAGTCGATTTGTTCGGTCCAGTGGTTCGTTCTACTAATGGTTTTGCGTACATTTTCGTAGCAGTGGAATTGACATCAAAATATGTGTGTTTTACACCTTTACGCAAAGCAACAGCTCGTTCAGTATCCAATGCTTTCATCAAACATTTTCTTAAAGAAGTTGGTCATGTTGATAAGGTTATATCAGATAATGGATCACAGTTTCGCTCTAAAATTTGGCTTCGTACTCTACGGCGTCATAAGATTAAACCAATTTTTATTTCACTTTTTCACCCTCAATCTAATGCTTCAGAGAGATGGATGAAGGAAATCAATAAATTGTGCCGTCTTTATTGTCATCAGAATCACAGAACTTGGGATCAGTATCTTCATATTTTTCAAAACATTCTGAATGAACTTCCAAATGACTCAACTTCTTTACTGCCTCTATTGATATTAAAAAATAAAGTACCAACAAATCGCATTTCTGAAATCGTTCCTTTTCCGCCTTCACGGAAACTGCGGCATTCTGAAGTTGTCAACCTGGCTCTACGAAATATTGCGTCTGCGGCCGCTAGAAGAGAGAAATCAGCTAAACGTCCTGGTCGTTTAAAAATTTTGTCAGTTGGTCAAAAGGTATTAATTAAGTCCCACCGTTTGTCTCACAAAGGAAAGGGATTGTGTCGCAAATTTTTTCTGCTTTATAACGGTCCATATAGAGTTCGCAAAATCATTCATGATAACACTGTTGAAGTAGAAACTCTTAAATCTCGGCGCTCTAAAGGAATACATCATATATCAAACGTTAAAATTTTTGTGGAATGACATACTTTAGAGAAACTAACAGCTACATGTAAACATGCGGAGAGTACAAGGATACCGCGCTGTGTTTTGGCGGCGGCACATACTCAAAGCAACAGTCAGTCTGCGCGCCGCATAAGGCAGTCGTTGACCGCAAACAATCACCTTCTACGTCACGCGTCTACAGCTGATCGAGCGCTCAGTGCGAATGCACTGACAGCCGTAAACAAATACACAGTCTAATTTCTCAAATTCAGTATAAAGCTATGGTGACTTTATAAATTATGTTATTAACGTTCAGTATTTTTCAGGATACGGTTGTATAAAATATTTAAGAACTTCAGGTAAATTCTGTGCGTGTCCGACGTTAAGACGACTTGCTATGGAGAAAATTTCAGGAAGAATGTAATTTCGAAGAAAAAAGTAATAAACTAAAAAGGGTAACTATTAATTGAGTTATTTTTCAGGTAACATATTTCCACTTAGGTACGTACTTTAGACGTAATTTGCTGCTTGCGATTACGTGACTCATACTTTGTGCTAAATTTCGTGTTCTATGAATTTACTTGTGAAGCGACGTGCTTACGCACATTAACTGATTTTGACGATGATTGATTAATGAACAGGCTTGTTATTTGTATATATTATGCATCGCTTGGCTGCACTGCTTTTTCACTGATGTCATATTTTTCTATTATGTGCCTGCTGTGCTTATTTATTTAAATTATAATTGTCAACTGATTAATTGTGCTGACTGTAGTTAGGTATGTAGGTTACACTTTGTGATTTATCTGCTTGCGCCTTCATATTTACTTATTAAGGTTACGTATGAACATTTATTTGCTTATGCTGATATGATGCTAATGACCTGTTTATTGTGTGAGATATATATTTGCTGCTTTGCGTATGGTTTGCATATTTACACATTTCTGTTTTGTTGTCATAACTATTCTTTAATTTGCTATATATAGAAATGCTGATATGAGGTGTACGTACATGGAGTTTAGGTCACACTATGGTATTAATTATAGATTGTTCGCTTGACGGAGACTCGTTATAGGGATTGTGCTGCATCCACTTGTTGACATTCTGTTCTCTACTGGTATATTTACTCGCTATTGCTTGTTTTGCTTACGCTCAGTACCTTATATTTTTAAGATAAGAAAATGAACTGCTATAATTCTACGAACGACATTGGTACAAGAAACTGCACAGAAGTCACATGAGCTGGAGGTTTTATGGAAGCTGTATAAACTTATGCTAATAGGAAGGTAGCTAACGACATGACATACCAACACTAGGTTAGACCATTGACAGTTATTACACTGCATTCTTCGTGAGCAATTGAAATAGGAAGTGACACTTGACACAAGAAATACTCCACATGTTTGCTTCTGTTTGCCATAATTTTTGAAGTGGTGTACACACTGAAATATCACGATCATTAACACTTCGTAATCGTACTTACTTACTGAAAGTTATTCAAACTAAAGGCTGTTAGAGGTCATGTATGCATTTCTTTTATTTAACGATGGACAAGGAACCAAAATGTATCTTATAATTTATAATGAGTACAAGATTTGGGTCAGATGGATTATACAGAGGTTGTGTGTGGACACTGTGTCTTCGGATTGTATGGGATGCTGAATTGAAGTTGCACTAGGATTTTGTCTGTACTTGTTCGAGGAGACTGACTAGAGGAAAGAGTTCTTATGGAAGTGACATGATATTGGTGCTGAGGTTTATATGTATTGACGTATTGAAGAGGTATTCTTGAAGTATTGAGATTATGTGATGCTGATGATTATTGGAGTTTTGGTGGATAAGAGGTAAAGTAAGTGAGGAGTATATTTTTTGTGTTGGTCTATATGGAACAAGAAGGATGAAGATGGCAGACTAGAACACTCAAGTAGAAAGAGGATTGTCTACACACACACTTTGTCAAATCACTAAGCAGTATATACTTTTTTTTGAAGAGAGGAAGTAATTGCATATCTTGGCTCACTGACAGTTGTTCAGCAACCGTACATTTTGATCTGGCTTGGCAAACATTGGTCTTGACATGATGACTATGACGTTGACTAACTATTATTGACTGTTATACATTGCTGCCACTACTACTTGATACACATGATGAACATAAAATTTTGACAGAATTGCATTTACACAGTTAACACTATTCAACTACACAGTAGCACTAAATGTGGATGAAAGATGAGTGAGTGTGTTTTGTGTGTTTTCCTTTTATAATCCCAGAGAAGTGATCCCAATCTATCTCCTAAATATTATTTTACTTGTTTGTTGTGGCTTGCACTGACACCCATAAATATTATAGGTTTACTGCTATTTGTGTATTGTAATAGTTAATAGGACAATTATCTGATATCATTTGTGTGTTTGTTATGATTTATATGTTTAGTGTAAAAGCATTGTATGTGTATTCAAACTATTGTTCATGCCTGAACTGTCTGATTAGTGATGGTGCTGCACTTTTCAACATGATGTGTGACATTTAGTCATGTTTAATTTCTGCTGATGAACTGTGTGATTAGTGATAGGGAATATTATGGACTGTTATTTGCACTTTTTCTACATGATTGGTGCCACTAGAACATGTTTAATTTCTGCTGATGAACAGTGTGATTAGTGAAAGTGAATATTATGGACTGCGGTCTGCACCTATTCAACATTGCTGGTGCCACTAATGGAACTGCTTATACTGAAATGGTGTTACTTGTTGGTGTCTGCACCTATTCAACATTACTGGGTGCCACTGATGGACTGCTTCTACTGAAATGATGTCACTTGTTGGTGTCTGCACCTGCTCAACATTGCTGGGTGCCACTGATGGATTGCTTCTACTGAAAAAATGTCACCTGTTGATGTCTGCACCTGTTCAACATTGCTGGTGCCACTAATGGAACTGCTTATACTGAAATGGTGTTACTTGTTGGTGTCTGCACCTGGTCAACATTACTGGGTGCCACTGATGGACTGCTTCTACCGAAATGGTGTCACCTGTTGATGTCTGCACCTGCTCAACATTGCTGGGTGCCACTGATGGACTGCTTCTACTGAAAAGATGTCACCTGTTGATATCTGCACCCGTTCAACATTGCTGGTGCCACTAATGGAACTGCTTATACTGAAATGGTGTTACTTGTTGGTGTCTGCACCTATTCAACATTACTGGGTGCCACTGATGGACTGTTTCTACTGAAAAAATGTCACTTGTTGGTTTTTGCACCTGTTGACCATTGCTGGGTGCTACTGCTGGAACTGTCAACTGCTTATTCTTGAGCTATGGAAAGCGTTTATGTGAATATTTGTATAAACTGATTTTTTGTGTATTACTGTTTGTGAAAAGTTATGAGACTCTTACCTGCACATATTCGTCATTGCTGACGCTATTGATTGAATTGTTTAACCACATAATACTTGTGTAAACTATTATGTAAAGTCACATGTATGAAAGAATTTGTATTGCTTACTGTATTTTATATATTAGGTTATTGATAGGTCAGTGCAAAGCCAAAATTTTATCTAGTTATATGATATTTATGCATTAATATTATCTTTTATTTTTGACCGTATTTTTTTGACGAATTTGGTGGTATTTTCACCACCAATGCTGGCAAAAATACCATCAAATTCTAGCCCGTGGAGGAAGGGCATATGAAAGGTGGCTACAATGAGCCACAGCGCCAGAGATCGCGCTAGAGAGTATTGTTCCGCCGCCTCCACTGACAGTGATTATTGAGATGTCGTGTGGGCAGTGCTTGGGGAGAGCTCGTGGTAGTCAGTGCTTGTTAAGAACTCGTAGCAGAGAGTGTTTGTTGAGATGTGCTAGTAGGGAGTGCTTGCTGATATGTGATACTGAAAAGTTCTTGTTGAGATGTGGTAATAGCGAGTCGGTGTGGAGATATATTGTAATGATTAGAGTGATTTTGGTCAATATATGAAGGTAACGAAACTTGATTTATTTTTCATTATTTAATGTCGTAAATAGTGCTTCATTACAGGTTCAGTCAACAAAGCATCTGGCTTGTGTTCTGGGATTAGAGTGTAATCCTGGTTTTCTTGCGCAATTGTAGTATTTCTATTTTCTTTAATTAATTCAGTATAAATGATATTTAAAATTTCTTGTGTTGTTGAAGAAGAACCATGCCAGATGCGTACGTTGAGTCATACTTCCACACACAGAACAGTTGTACTTGTGCTTTGGTTTCGTAGGTTTTATAGTTGCTGGGGACTTAATTAATTAATTGTGTTAATGAAAATTTCCATTTCATTCTTTGTTGTTGTTCTATGCAGTCAGATTGCGTAATAATACTAGTCAGGGCCAACCGTTTACGAGACTTCGTAATCGGACAGACAGCTACTAAAGCAAAAAATTAAAATTATTTGCATTTCATAATAATTAAGCCCCCATGTAGTGTCTAGCTTAGACAGTAACATCACATAAAATAATAATAATAGCGGGTGCATGACTACCGGACACAAGGAACTCAGATCAATCCCTGTATCATACGAGGGCAGTACCAAGTCTTCCTATCTATCATATGGAGGAAAATATGCTCCGACTGAGGCAGTTGGCTACTTTCCCACTAGGACGCCATGATGCACATCTGGGTGTTTTCACAAAATAATTTAGAGGAGTCATCTCAGATAGCTAGAACGACACGCAAACGATCAAATTCCTTACAGGGTTCATACACAGAAACTCCACCTTATGAGCAACTGTCGCGTCAAGAAAGTATTTAAGTTACAATGACTTTGAGAAGCTTTTTTCAATAAGTACTCGTCGAAGGGCCATCAAGAACGATTAAGAAAGGAAGTGTTTAATCCTTCCACGAATCAAAGTAACCAAGTTACTGTTCTTCGTAAGCACATTAACAAAACGAAATACTGGGACCAGGAAATGACACGCACTGATGACTTAAAAACCACGAAGGGCAAATTATCCCCCAATATCAAAGAAAGGCTGATCAGAATGTTGACGAATTTCCGTCTGCTACTGATGTGTCAGATTTGCTGAAAGACAATTGGCACAGCTCGGAAAACAATAGTTGGGCATCACACTTTAACAATCACAGGCATACAAACAGACTAAAAGACAGGTGCTTTTGTGATAATTCATGAGACAGCCAAACACCACAACAATAGGAAAACTCCCATTGCGAGTGGCGTGATGACATTGACCATGAATGGAATTCCGGGAGGAAAAACAACGAGTGGTGGTGGAACAAAAAACTCCATGCGTGTTACCAAACCAGTTACAGAACTAACGGCAGGAATCGTGATCAGAACCAAGGGCCGAATCACCAACTGGCAGAAAACTAACTCAGAATGTCACTAACTGAGACCAGACAGATTAGCCACAGGTGAGGGGGATGGGAGGGGGATGCGTGTTACATTACAACAACGAATTGATATCTAAATGACTTACAAACCATCCGTGAAACGTTAGTTGAATTCGCAAATCCGCAAAAGGAGAACCATCAGACGTAGAATGGAGTGACGACAATGAAAATTTGTGCCGGATCCTGACTCGAACCCAGATTCCCCGCTTATCGTGAGTGGTCGCCTTTACCATTTGGCTATCCGTTCATGACTCACCGCCAGACCCAAACTTTCGTATTTCGTCAACCATGCGTATTCAAGGAACTTTGCATCGTAATCAGAATAACACAGGCACTGCAATATCATAGCTATCTGCCGATACCGGGCAAGCGATTTTCACGTACAAAGTCTGACCTGTGCGGTCCATTGATCTTGGTCCATGAATTGCCCCTGATACGCCTTCCGACCACAAAAAAAAAAAAAAAGGATCACTGAACGTTGCTCTTCTATGGTGCAAATAGACAGCGGTCCAGCCATGATCAACAGCACGGCAGCGATAACGAAACTAACCTAACAGTTTGAAAATTTGCGAAGATATAACAACAAATAAACAAAGCATGCGTCATCAACGTAAAACGACAGTATTACCAATATAAACAAAAATTTAACTAAATTGCGGATCATAATTGACTTACCCTCGTATTTACAAGTGGCAGGTGGTGATAATTTCTCCAGAACAATGGAATCAATGTAATAGCTATTTCGGGGGGCAAAGCAAAAGGAATGCTGTAGGACGATTCATGCATACTTAAGTGGAGCGAGAACGTATTCAAACTACATACATAGATTAACTTGAGCCCTTTGAGCGTATAGAGATCTATTTGCCTAACACGAAAATTGGATACACACCGCATGAAACATTGTTTGACCAGCCAAAGGAAAATGAATGGAGTAGATTGAATGCAAGCACGAGCTAGACAATCTCATGCTGCAAAAATGCAACCAATTTTAATTAACTTAATTACCTGATGTGAACAGCATGGAGACAGATATCCGTAAACACGGATGTTGTAGATTTTATTAACACCTCTAAGGACAAGAACGATACGTAGAACATAGTGGTTTCTAGTTTCAATCGCTTAAAGAGTCATCATCATATCAGGATAGAAACATGTGTTGCCTAAACCAAGAGATTAAGTACGACAGTTAGTCATTACAACGTTAAAGTCTTTAAGTACGTGCCAAGTCACAATCGTATTTACGGTATACGTGTGTATACATACAATACAAACATCGCTGTAGTAATTTCAAGATACGACGCCCAGTTGCAATGTCAGTAAAAGTTAACCAGATAAGATAGCGACCTAACTTTATATAGGTGCTTTGTAAATATTAGCGTAAGGTAACATTTCCTTAAGGATGTTAACACTGTAATGACTGTCTTACTTACTCTCTTGAGTTAGACATTGCATGTTTGTATTCTGACCTGAACATGACCGTTGCAACTAGTAATTACTGGTTTCTACATTTAGATCTTGGCCAAATACAGGTTTTAAGAAAATCTTCAACGCTCCGTAAACTTATCTGCAAAAGGGAACCAAGTCTGATGTTTTAATTGTGGATGTACAGGACATGTGAAGAGGCAATGGCGCCAGCTGTAGAGTAGGCTCAAATGGTTCAAATGGCTCTCAGCACTATGCGACTTAACTTCTGAGGTCATCAGTCGCCTATAACTTAGATCTAACTAAACCTAATTAACCTAAGGACATCACACACATCCATGCCCGAGGCACGATTCGAACCTGCCATCGTAGCGGTTTGTCGGTTCCAGACTGTAGCGCCTAGAACCGCACGGCCACTTCGGCCGGCCAGCTGTAGAGTAATATGGGTAGAGTGAACTAACAACGGTTTATTGGAAATAACATTGTGGGTAGTATGGATCAGCAGCACGGGAATAAGAGTAATGGTACGGGTGGTCCGAATGGTGAAAAACACCCATTGTTTAATAGATATTAAAGAGTATAGCGTTTTGTTGGACACAGGGGCACACGTGTCGGTGACTTCAAGAGAGTTAGAGGGGTAAGAGGTGATGGGGTCTACCACGTCATAAATTGCGTTGGGTAAAGGATGGTGTATCGACCAGTGGGGTCAATAATGATGAATTTTTGTTAGAGGAACCAAGTTTAGGTACTGTATGGAAGTGGCGTCTCATGTAAGTAAGGAATTTGGTGTCCTGACTTCGCCTGCCCCTGTTTTTTTCTTTAGGTTAGGTAATGGGGAGCTCTCTTATAACTTTTTAAGCCAGAATTTATCCTCTCCGTATGAGTCGGTGACAGAAAGTCGGCCGAGTGCATTAACAAGATAAAGAATTCCTATTAACGAAGCCGCCCATCGATTTCGCACATTACGCTAAAATGTTTATCTCTCACCGAATTCCCCTCTTCTAGCATTTCCGGAAAGTTACTTCTCGGCTCAAAGCCAAGATCTTTTGAAGTTCGTTTTGCCTGATGCGCCTGCATGTAAAGAGTAGGATTCTCCGCGAATGCAGGTGTTCGTCATGCCTTGTTATCTATGTGAATGTACACTTGGACCTACATCAGGCAGGGCGCATAGAATCAAGCGAACCTGCAGGAACGTGATTAGCCGGTACCGGCCCTGATGATGACTGGGGCGGTGCCCAGCTCCTGCTGTTAGCGCTCACCTTGCCTCGCGCTTTCATCTGAAAAGGGAGGTCACAACCCACCCGGTGCAACCGTAGGAACATCAGGTCACTGGCCTGGCCTACCGCATCTTGCTTCGCCCATTGCATAACCAATGGAACTACAGACAGAATTACATGCGAAACCGCCACCAGAAAGAACAAGAGATTAATAAGGAATTAGAAGGTTCATTTCTGGCAATCACTGACACGAATCATTGTAATCTTTAACTATTTTTATGTGTGATGGTAATAAAATTCAAGTATACATGATCTTAAATTACGAGTAGTAGATGGACACGCCAGTCCGGCAATGGACTGTCACCCCACGTATGTGTGTGTGTGTGTGTGTGTGTGCGTGTGTAAAAAATACTTAGTGATGTCGTGCGCACTTTGACATGATCACACCTCTGAATCTTTATCTGTAAGGGTCTATTTAGACACAAGAGCCTTATTTCACCACTAAATGAGAAAAATGCTGCATCAGTTGGGAGGTTCCTTTCAAGTCCACGTTATTTTATCATCTCGACTTGGATGTGTCCTCAAAATTCACAGACCAGAACGCGTAGTGAGTTGAATGTGGCATCTAGTTTCAGAGAACAGCTCTTAAACGAATGGGGATGAATGCCATTCCTTAGACTAGGGATAATATATTTAGCTACTTTCTCAATTAAGCCGCATATTGCACGCTTTACAGCTATATATTAACTCAGTCATGGGGTTTATTACAAAATACGTTATGCAGTCGAATAAATATTCAACATTTCCTTTTCGTTCTAGATTAATCAGTAAACTGAAATTCAAACTACGTTAGACAAGGGTATTAGCTGTATTTACAAAACCATACAAAAAGAGTTAAATGTTTTAATATAGGCATGGTAGTTAAAGCAATATAAATCCTAGTACGGATTACGCATGACAATAAAAATTTCAAATTTGCCTCTAATTTGAGTAATACATTTGTTTCATTGAAACAAATCAAATCGAAAGAGAAGAATCTTGTAAAAAATTAAAAAAAAAAGAGTTTGATGTTTAAACTGGTATGTTTTTCTGCTCTTAGCAGTAATATCAATCTGGATACTGAATGCATTGGGGAGCCGTCCTAAACCATGACCCTCATCCAAACCACTGCTCGTAACATAGAAAGGTTTCTGGGGTCAAGGGATACGTGCGCACCGCCTGACTCGGTGGCACCACAGATGAATTCCGTTGCCTTCCCAAAACAACAAGTCCAATTCAGCTGTGTTTGTTCATACTCTAGGTAAGACCAAAGTTGATTTCAGTGGGGTTTCCTTGACGCTAAGATAGCTGTTTAGATCGTGGTGGTGTCAGAAAATTTGCTACTTAGTACTTGGATAGCTTGACGTGCCGTAGTAGCTACTAAACTGCAAATTTTGCCGCAGTTACAGCGTTTCAGTGGGGATGGTTGGTGACGTAATTGATCTTAATTCATCCACACGATGAGGAAGTTATTCAGTAGGTACTTTCATGCTTTTTGAGAGGAATAATCTATCAAAACAGTAACATTCGTCCTTCGAATACACTTGCTATACTGTCTAGTTCAGTATGACAAATTTTAGTAAAGCCTACATAGATAAGATGTCTCGCACAGAATAGTACATTAACAACTGTCTAGTTTGTCTTTGCCCCCAAAAAATATATTTTGTAGCAAAATGCGGAATTCATTTCCTGTCTATCGGAAGTAAGCGTAACTTGCACACACACAATGCAGGCACCTTCTATTGAAATACACAGTGAGATACTCAACTTAGATGCCACAGCTGTTAAGTAATGGATAGTTAAAAGGAGGTAGCGCAAATTCTGCTGTGCTCAGACGAATGAGTACTCAATGTAACACTGGAGATGGTACTGCAAATATTTAACTAAATCACACTAACTATGTAATTAAAATGTTCATAGTCCTACGCAGAGACGGTAAAGGATACGCATGCCATTATAACGACTCGTGGAACAGACGATTGTGATCAGTAATTCAGCTGGACATTCAGTACCCTGTACTTCAAAACTACGTGAGGGGTAAGTCTGAAAAAAGTGTGAAGATGGTAAATGGAATAAACGTATATTTGTGTGACTGGTTGCAGTTTCCTGTATTTACACGATAATATTTTTAACCAGTCGAATTAAAGCAGTAAAGTATAAAGTGACAAAATTATCGACTGTACGGGCCTTTAGCGATCTTAAGGTGTTATGTATCTGGAATACAATAAATGTGCACGCGCTGGTATACTAACAGGTGTGTATTGCTGACTTTATTAACACTTTCCACACCAAGCCCGTACTCAATACGTTCTCGCAAACACATCTGTTTGGACGGAGTCCGTATAGCGTATTTTGCTTTGTTTCCCGTGATTTTTAGTAGGACAAAACGTACGCTGTACGTACCTTTCCGGCAGATGCAACTACCAGTCTTCAGCTTGAGTGTAGCCAGCACACGATCGATTTGTGTGATCGTGGTCGCCTAGCCTCTCATTTCCGTTTAGTTTACTCCGTGGTTCACTTTGGGTATTTGTGTTGGGTTACGAACTTGGTTGTTTTTGATGGTTGCTACGGATAGGAGGGGGAAAACTCTGATTTGGATATTAATTGCGAAACTGCAGACCTCTTTTACGAAGTTACAACAGTTCAGGTAACTAATACGGATTTATAATATCGAAAAACATTGTTAAGAAGTAATAGACATTTTACTATAAAAGCTAATATTATCTCCAAGTATTTTACTCTGTTCTTTTAGTTGTTTATATGTGTATTTAGTTATTCATGGATAGATGAAGATGAGGGTCTTAGTACTGTTGCTTGTCCTGATGTATCACAAAATGTGATTTCTGATTTGAGCAACTGATCCTGAGCTGACAACCAGCCTGATTTACCAGCGTACAATAGTGCTAGTGACAACGGCCTAGCCGCAATGATAACACCGATTCCCGTCAAGTCACCGGAGTTAAGCGCTGTCGGGCTTGACTAGCACCTGGATGGCTGTCCGTCGGGTCTACAGATCGCTGTTGGCAAGCGAGGTGCACTCAGCTCTTGTGAGGCCAACTGAGGAGCTATACGATTGAAAAGTAGACACTCCGTTAACTAAAAGTGACAATTGTCAGGAGAGTGGTGTGCTGACCACATGCTTCTGCATATCCAAATCCAGCAACACCTGGTTTACACTGACTAGATTTTTCTTCTTTGCTTCTGGTACTAGTTACAGTAGAATTTGCACAGTGTGTGGTTGAGAGACAGTACACATCCCTGATTGATTTCCATTTTACCGCAAGTAAAAGTTCCTTCTCCGTAACATCATGTGCACCTTCCTCAGTTTCTTTATTAGGTAGACCCTTCATGTTTTTCGTTGCCTAAACCCGAGGTTTTATTCTGACACAGATAGTCCAACACAGCGGGGCTTGTGTAGAAGCTCGGCGCTCGTTCGGTAAAGCTGGGCCTTCCAAGGACTGTTGGGAGGGAGAGTCAATAGTGCTAGCGGTGTAACTTTGCAGCTGGATGAAACCTGTACTGAATTTGAATATTTCTCAGCATTTTTCGATAATGATAATTTGACAGAAACAGGTATGCAGGACTAAACAGTCATAAAATGAGTAAGAAGAAGTCTGTGAATAGAAATTCAATTTGGCATCGATCGTCAATAATAAAGATACATGAAATATTTCTCTACTGTTTTGAATATGAGTGTAGTGGAGTTACCAAAAATAAGTGACTCTTGGTCAAAGGATGTGCTTCCGGATACTTCATGGGCAAGCAGGCTAACGAGTAGAGACATATTCACTACCATTTTATTTATGTTGCACATGACTGACAACTAGAAATTCTAAAGATAGGTTAGCCAGGTTATATGATACACTACACAAAATTCGGTCTTTCTTCAGCTGTTTTGTCACAAAGTATAAGAATAACTTCAAGCAACAAATGGATCTGACAAATAAAAAACTAAGTAAATAAATATAGAATCAAACTTTATTTACTGTGTGATTCAACAACACGCTATGCTTTGAACTGCGAAATTTACACAGGAAACGCAAACAATGTAGATAACTCTGTCGTGTCTGTAATTGGGAAGCCGTGTGGAAATTATTTAGGCAAAGCACACTGCGTTTACATGGACAGCTTCTACAGAAGCCCCGCTGTGTTGGACTATCTGTGTCAGAATAAAACCTCGGGTTTAGGCAACGAAAAACATGAAGGGTCTACCTAATAAAGAAACTGAGGAAGGGGTACATGATGTTACGGAGAAGGAACTTTTACTTGCGGTAAAATGGAAATCGATCAGGGATGTGTACTGTCTCTCAACCACACACTGTGCAAATTCTACTGTAACTAGTACCAGAAGCAAAGAAGAAAAATCTAGTCAGTGTAAACCAGATGTTGTGATATATTGTAAGAACGATAAAACAGGAGTAGACATGGTTGACCAGCTATTAAGATATAATCCTTTCTGTCGCAAGACACTGAAGTGGTAGGTTGTTTTCTTTTACTAGTTTTTTTTAAAAAAAGAAACAGTAGTGAATAGCTGGGTTGTGTACAAACAACAGAAAATACATCTTTGGTGTGATTCATCGTCCGCAGCTCGTGGTCGTGCGGTAGCGTTCTCGCTTCCCACGCCCGGGTTCCCGGGTTCGATTCCCGGCGGGGCCAGGGATTTTCTCTGCCTCGTGATGACTGGGTGTTGTGTGCTGTCCTTAGGTTAGTTCGGTTTCAGTAGTTCTTAGTTCTAGGGGACTGATGACCATAGATGTTAAGTCCCATAGTGCTCAGAGCCATTTTTGTGATTCATCAAGGTCATAGGTAAACAGTTAGCTAGTCATGGGGATGTAGAGGTGCCCCAGATTAAAAAAAAAAAGGTGGATTATCACCAAGTGTAGGCACATTGTAGGCCAAGACTCCCCAGGAAAGCATGTAAAACCGAGCGAGGTGGCGCAGTGGTTAGACACTGGACTCGCATTCGGGAGGACGACGGTTCAATCCCGCGTCCGGCCATCCTGATTTAGGTTTTCCGTGATTTCCCTAAATCGCTCCAGGCAAATGCCGGGATGGTTCCTTTCAAAGGGCACGGCCGACTTCCTTCCCCATCCTTCCCTAATCCGATGAGACCGATGACCTCGCTGTCTGGTCTCCTTCCCCAAACCAACCAACCAACCAACCAAAGCATGTAAACAAAATGCAGCAAGGTAAAAGGGTAATAAAAGAAACACAACGGTGGTGTAAGCAGTGTGATGTGGATCTCTTCGTACCACACTGTTTAGAGAGTAACATACTCGAGTAAATTATGCTTGATAAAACAAAAATTGCATTTCTGGACTGCATTTTTCTTCTATGCATATGTTGCGTTGAATAAAATAAGTTCTTTTGTACATACTTATTTCTTGCAAGCATTGAAACGAATGAGTTTTAGAAGCTACAATTATTTTCGGAAAAACATTCATTTTCCAAAACTGTATAAAAATAACATTCAGAAAAATATCATTCCCATTCCTGAAAAACTTGCGTAACAGCATTAGAAAGATGAAGTTTCAATTTTTAATGTAAATAGTTTACTTCCTTTATATTTTATTCATGACATCTTTTATAAAATCCAGAAAATTGGTTGAGAACCTGTGTAAATGGCTCAGTGTGGGAAGTGTTAACTGTGCTTTTCCCTACTTTGAAATCAAACTCAAATCTTAGCATCCATTTGTTCTTATTGAGACTTGCAGTACGTAGCAAAATGTCGAACGATGGACACCGAGCGCAGAACATCATGACCTTGAATTTTAATCTACATCTACATCCATACTCCGCAAGCCACCTGACGGTGTGTGGCGGAGGGTACCCTGAGTACCTCTATCGGTTCTCCCTTCCATTCCAGTCTCGTATTGTTCGTGGAAAGAAGGATTGTCGGTATGCTTCTGTGTGGGCTCTAATCTCTCTGATTTTATCCTCATGGTCTCTTCGCGAGATATACGTAGGAGGGAGCAATATACTGCTGGACTCTTCAGTGAAGGTCTGTTCTCTAAACTTTAACAAAAGCCCGTACCGAGCTACTGAGCGTCTCTCCTGCAGAGTCTTCCACTGGATGATCCTGTAACGAAGCGCGCTGCTCTCCGTTGGATCTTCTCTATCTCCTCCATCAACCCCACCTGGTACGGATCCCACACCGCCGAACAGTATTCAAGCAGTGGGCGAACAAGCGTACTGTAACCTACTTCCTTTGTTTTCGGATTGCATTTCCTTAGGATTCTTCCAATGAATCTCAGTCTGGCATCTGCTTTACCGACGATCAACTTTATGTGATCATTCCATTTTAAATCACTCCTAATGCGTACTCCCAGATAATTTATGGAATTAACTGCTTCCAGTTGCTGACCTGCTATTTTGTAGCTAAATGATAAGGGATCTATCTTTCTATGTATTCGCAGCATATTACACTTGTCTACATTGAGATTCAATTGCCATTCCCTGCACCATGTGTCAATTCGCTGCAGATCCTTCTGCATTTCAGTACAATTTTCCATTGTTACAACCTCTCGATACACCTCAGCATCATCTGCAAAAAGACTCAGTGAACTACCGATGTCATTCACCAGGTCATTTATGTATATTGTGAACAGCAACGGTCCCATGACACTCCCCTGTGGCACACCTGAAATCACTTTTACTTCGGAAGACTTCTCTCCATTGAGAATGACATGCTGCGTTCTGTTATCTAGGAACTCCTCAATCCAATCACACAACCGGTCTGATAGTCCATATGCTCTTACTTTGTTCATTAAACGACTGTGGGGAACTGTATCGAACGCCTTGCGGAAGTCAAGAAACACGGGATCTACCTGTGAACCCGTGTCTATTGCCCTCTGAGTCTCGTGGACGAATAGCGCGAGCTGGGTTTCACACGACCGTCTTTTTTGAAACCCATGCTGATTCCTACAGAGTAGATTTCTAGTCTCCAGGAAAGTCATTATACTCGAACATAATACGTGTTCCAAAATTCTACAACTGATCGACGTTAGAGATATAGGTCTATAGTTCTGCACATCTGTTCGACGTCCCTTCTTGAAAACGGGGATGACCTGTGCCCTTTTCCAATCCTTTGGAACGCTACGCTCTTCTAGAGACCTACGGTACACCGCTGCAAGAAGGGTGCATGTTCCTTCGGGTACTCTGTGTAAAATAAGACTGGTATCCCATCAGGTCCAGCGGCCTTTCCTCTTTTGAGAGATTTTAACTGTTTCTCTATCCCTCTGTCGTCTATTTCGATATCTACCATTTTGTCATCTGTGCGACAATCTAGAGAAGGAACTACAGTGCAGTCTTCCTCTGTGAAACAGCTTTGGAAAAAGACATTTAGTATTTCGGCCTTTAGTCTGTCATCCTCTGTTTCAGTACCATTTTGGTCACAGAGTATCTGGACATTTTGTTTAGATCCACCTACCGCTTTGACATAAGACCAGAATTTCTTAGGATTTTCTGCCAAGTCAGTACATAGAACTTTACTTTCGCTTCGCGTAATTTTTGTTTGTCTGCAAGGCTTTGGCTATGTTTATGTTTGCTGTGAAGTTCCCTTTGCTTCTAACTCGGTTGTTGTACCACGGTGGCTCTTTTCCATCTCTTACGATATTGCGTGGCACATACGCATCTAACGCATATAGTACGATGGTTTTGAATTTTGTCCACTGATCCTCAACACTATCTGTACTTGAGATAATCTGATGTTTACTGAAATTAAACACTGCTTATACGCCAGTGCCGAGATCACTCACTTTGTGATGTTGTAGTGGCGGTCGCAGATTCTATTGCAACATCGACGAGGTTTTGTCATCCCGAGGTATGTCTCCTGTGACATCCCTCTTGTCTTTTACGAAATACGTCGGTGTCAGGAAAAGACGGTGCAGCTACTTAGAAAACTGTGCGGCGATCTTTACTTGTGTGTATTAACTTTGCAACTACCAAAGTAGAATCAGAATCAAAGTCAGTAAAAAGGATAAAAACTAAACCACTTTCAAGAAAGACTCATTTGTAACTAGAACAAGGAGATAAATAAAAAATAATCAATCTGGAGCAGTTTACGTGATGGAAACAATCAAGTTTCACTTTTGCAACGAGAAAAGGATTTCATTGACAACTTGGCAATAGCATTCGACAAACCATCCGAAGTGAACAGAACTGCGTTATCACTTCTTCCTTTAGGTAAGTTGTTAAAACAGAGCAGAAAACAGTTAAAGTTATTGGAAAAAACGATCTATTCAAAAAGTGATTCATTGTACTTAGAGCTATATTGATTACAAAGCCACGTATACTAAAACATCGCGGGTACTACAATATTGGTAGTCGATAAGCTTACTCTCCTTAAAACAGTCCTGAAGAAGGAATTTGAGTTTGACTCAGTTTAGTATCTAATTAACACAAAAAATGGTTCAAATGGCTCTGAGCACTATGGGACTCAACTTCTGAAGTCATTAGTCCCCTAGAACTTAGAACTAGGTAAACCGAACTAACCTAACGACATCACACACATCCATGCCCGAGGCAGGATTCGAACCTGTGACCGTAGCGGTCCCGCGGTTCCAAAATGCAGCGTCTAGAACCGCACGGCCACTTCGGCCGGCTAATTAACACATTTCACAGTTCTTAGCAGGAATTATCACTTATTAAACTTCCACCTCTCGCACAATAAAAATCCACCATCGTAATCTTTTAACAATCATTGGGTTTTACACAGCAATAACCTACATTTGCCCGATACTGTGACGCAGGAAATTAATGTCCCATAGCCTCCACCTAGCCTTTTCTTAACCAAGTACAATCAAAAGGGCCTTTGCGGAACCCTTTCCGAAACTACTCACAGTCCAAAATCAAATCTGTTACCAAAATGTCTCTCAATAAATTAAAATTTTCACATCGTGTTTCCACAGACCCTCACGTCCCTCTCCCTACACGATCATTCAAATGGTTCAGATGGCTCTGAGCACTATGGGACTTAACATCTGAGGTCATCAGTCCCCTAGAACTTAGAACTACTTAAACGTAACTAACCTAAGGACATCACACACATCCATGCCCGAGGCAGGATTCGAACCAGCGACCGCAGCAGTCGCGCGGTTCCGGACTGAGCGCCTAGAACCGCTAGACCACCGCGGCCGGCACAAAGAAGGATATATGCGATGCCATGGAGGACATGGATTCGGTGTGCGGAACGATGATGGATGTCAGATAGTCTACTTGATGTTGCTGAAGCTCATGTTCTCATTGTGGCTAACACATACTTTAAAAATAGGCCAACACATCTGACTACTTATACAAGTGGAGGTCATGCTACTCAGATCGGTTATTGGCTGGTCCGTCAACAAGACATGAAGCTGCGACACAACTCTTGATACCCGGATGAGGGTGGATGCGGGTGGAGACAGGTTACTGGAGTCCTTTGCGATAAAAAGATGCCTCAGTATCTAAAGGCAAAAGTACATAAGACTATGGTACGCCCAGCAG
This sequence comes from Schistocerca nitens, assembly GCF_023898315.1. NCBI lineage: Eukaryota > Metazoa > Arthropoda > Insecta > Orthoptera > Acrididae > Schistocerca > Schistocerca nitens. The sequence goes on from NC_064618.1 coordinate 584,431,616, forward strand.
CAATGTATGAGACTGAGTGTTGCTCTATGACGACACAACAGGAGAAAATGTTACACACCATGGAGATGAAGATGCTTTGATGGTCCATGGGGCTGACACGATGTGATCACGTAACAAATACAGACGGCCGGCAAAGGTTTGGTGTCGCGCCGATCACCGACAAAGTGAAGGAAGCCCGTCTCCGCTGGTACGGCCACGTCATGAGAAATCAAGACAACTCAGTTGCAAAAACAGCGCTCCACATCAACCTAGGAGGAGCAAGACCACCAGAATGACCAGCAAAGAGATGGACTGACAACGTCAGTGGATACATGCACGTTGTTGGCTTAAGACCAAAATACGTCAACGACAGGGAGAAATGGAGATGTAGCAAAACATCAGACCCCGCAAGTCGGGATTAATGCTTGGAAATAGAGAGATAAGCAGGCGGAAGTTCTGCTATTAAAGTTACTGTGCATCCTAATTACTGGGATATCTCACCACAAGCGTTTGCGATGTATAATGTTTCACACCCTTTCAGCTTTATATAATATCTAAACCACGCTGCGGCCTGTTCAGACAGCAACACAATGTTCCATTCTGTCTGATCCATCCCCAATACTCCAAAACCCGTGAAACCGCCTGGTTGCACTGCAGCTATAATGGAGTTGAAAATGTTCAGTTAAGAACAAAGACAGTGCTAAATGTAGAAATAAAGACATTACACTGCATTAAAAGATGTTTTTATGTAACAGAAAGCATAATAACCTTTGTAATCATGCAGAGTGAGAACTGTTGGCTTATGTCTCCTCCCGCATAGGCCATGAAGGTCCAGAGGTACAGACCGTCCGCCATGTCATCCTCAGGCCCCAGGCGTCATTGGACGCGGGTATGGAGCGGCGTGTGATCAGCACACCGCTCTCCCGGCCGCATGTCAGTTTCCGAGACCGGAGCCGCTACTTCTCAATCTAGTAGCTCCTCAGTTTGCCTCACAAGGGCTGAGTGCACCGCAATAGCCAACAGCAATCGGCAGACCAGATGGTCACCCGTCCAAGTGCAAGCCCAGCCCGACAGCACTTAACTTCGGTGATCTGACGGGAACCGGTTGGTTTGGCTTTAGCCTGGTTATTATAAATTTGCCATGTACAGTTATTTATTACAACTTCAAATTTCACCTGATTTTGTTTGTACTTGTTTTCGTTAATTCGCTGGTACTCCAGCGATAAATGAGCCATTCTCTTGACATCCTCTGTAGGTTTTGAAAAGCAGCAGAGAGCATAATTTTAATGCTGTTTTTAGGGTTTTGTACCTCAGTCGGTACGAACGGAACCCTTATAGAATCACTTTGTTGTCCCTTTGTCCATCTGTTCGTCTAAGACCATTTTCTCTTAGGAATGGGTACAGGTATCAAGCAGAATTTTATGTAAAATACTAAGATCTACACCCCCGTAGTTGTGTCAAAAATTTAGCTACTAAGTCACTGCAGTCAAAAGATACAACCATACGTGTCACATAGTTTGATACTCGCAAACTAACTGACAGGAATTCCTATCTACATGTCACGTCTGGTGGTCTAGCAGTGAAGTGGAAACCCAGAAGTCGTGTGATCTGACGTCGACTGAACTACAGATTTTTCAGTCTTCGTTTGAGCTGACCTTCAACTCCCACTGATGTAAGGAGTCGCTAGAAACAACACGTGACTCGGATTCCAAGTTAAACTGTATATCCCTGTCCCTGGTTGGATAACTGGGGTAGGTTAGGGACACGTAAGCAGCAAAAGTGGCGTCCGACAGAAAGACTTGCTCCAGGCTATTGAGCTAAGTAATTTTTGTTATCTACAATTATTATCTATACGTAATTTAGATCAAAATGAGTAAAATGTGTTTGAATTCCTAAGGGACCGAACTGCTCAGGTCATCGGTCCTAGACTTACACACTGCTTAAATTAACGTGAACTAACTTACGCTAAGAACAAAACACACACACACACACACACCCATGCCCGAGGGAGGACTCGAACCTCCGGCGGGAGGGCCGCGCGATCCGTGAGATGGCGCCTTAAACCTCGCTGCCACTCCGCGCGTCAATCAAGTTCACACGGAACCCACACAGCTCGAGCCCTACTCGCACTTCCCGGTTGTTTCTTTGTGTGTTAACTCGCATGTATAGTGGAAAAAGTTATTAATCCGCATCGTGGTTCAGGTTACATACTAACGCACAATTATGCAATCCCTCAGACACGTAATACATGTCGTTAAACAGCTTGCGCATACGTATGAACGTGCCAGTCAGCTGTTGTACTGTGGGCTCCGCTGACATTGCTTCCGCGTAGTATTCTCTGCACTTGCTACAGCGTCTAGCTGTGTTAGTATGGTTTAAGTAAGTTGCAGTGATGGCCCAACCGACTAGGAAGGACACAATGAAATTAACCTTCGACAAGAACTGAGTTTGATCCTAGTCTTACGAAATTGAGTACTGGTTACAAGAAATAATGTTACAGGGATCAACCTGTCGATTGCGGCCTATGTTTTATTTGTGAACTTGAAGACCACCGAGGTGGGTGAGAAAATTATTGAATCATATAATGCTATGATGAAGATGAAACGTTATAGCGGAAATGGAGCGTCGTTGTTATTCATGCCGCTTTCGGTATTCTCACATTCAGTATCTTCGAGTTTCCCTTTGAAGGGACACCAAAGCAATTCAGTGCCGTTGTATCACCTTTCGGAAAAGTCCTCAGAAGCTCTGCGGGAAAGTGGTCAAGTACGGATAAGTTTTCCGTCCTAAACGGTGAGCAACAACTTCGCGTAGTCTTACAAAACCACGTTCCACCGCAACAGATGTTTATAATTAAAATACAGCTACTCATGGAGGTCCAGTGTGGCTGTAATTATCTTATGGCAGCGAAACTTGGTAGATGAACTAATGCGTTAAGGCGGAACCCATTTACATAGAAAAAAGTTAGTTCCAATTGTGGCCACCAGGTGAAAACTGGCGCTGTCATTTTAGAAGCCGTAACGACGTCAATCAAGAAGAAAGGCCGTGCGCTGTTAGTGAAACTGTTTTATGTGAACGTCAGCAATTCCAGCGCTACATTGTATCAGTATCGCCGACTGAAATGTACACTCCTGGAAATGGAAAAAAGAACACATTGACACCGGTGTGTCAGACCCACCATACTTGCTCCGGACACTGCGAGAGGGCTGTACAAGCAATGATCACACGCACGGCACAGCGGACACACCAGGAACCGCGGTGTTGGCCGTCGAATGGCGCTAGCTGCGCAGCATTTGTGCACCGCCGCCGTCAGTGTCAGCCAGTTTGCCGTGGCATACGGAGCTCCATCGCAGTCTTTAACACTGGTAGCATGCCGCGACAGCGTGGACGTGAACCGTATGTGCAGTTGACGGACTTTGAGCGAGGGCGTATAGTGGGCATGCGGGAGGCCGGGTGGACGTACCGCCGAATTGCTCAACACGTGGGGCGTGAGGTCTCCACAGTACATCGATGTTGTCGCCAGTGGTCGGCGGAAGGTGCACGTGCCCGTCGACCTGGGACCGGACCGCAGCGACGCACGGATGCACGCCAAGACCGTAGGATCCTACGCAGTGCCGTAGGGGACCGCACCCCCACTTCCCAGCAAATTAGGGACACTGTTGCTCCTGGGGTATCGGCGAGGACCATTCGCAACCGTCTCCATGAAGCTGGGCTACGGTCCCGCACACCGTTAGGCCGTCTTCAGCTCACGCCCAAACATCGTGCAGCCCACCTCCAGTGGTGTCGCGACAGGCGTGAATGGAGGGACGAATGGAGACGTGTCGTCTTCAGCGATGAGAGTCGCTTCTGCCTTGGTGCCAATGATGGTCGTATGCGTGTTTGGCGCCGTGCAGGTGAGCGCCACAATCAGGACTGCATACGACCGAGGCACACAGGGCCAACACCCGGCATCATGGTGTGGGGAGCGATCTCCTACACTGGTCGTACACCACTGGTGATCGTCGAGGGGACACTGAATAGTGCACGGTACATCCAAACCGTCATCGAACCCATCGTTCTACCATTCCTAGACCGGCAAGGGAACTTGCTGTTCCAACAGGACAATGCACGTCCGCATGTATCCCGTGCCACCCAACGTGCTCTAGAAGGTGTAAGTCAACTACCCTGGCCAGCAAGATCTCCGGATCTGTCCCCCATTGAGCATGTTTGAGGACTTGATGAAGCGTCGTCTCACGCGGTCTGCACGTCCAGCACGAACGCTGGTCCAACTGAGGCGCCAGGTGGAAATGGCATGGCAAGCCGTTCCACAGGACTACATCCAGCATCTTTACGATCGTCTCCATGGGAGAATAGCAGCCTGCATTGCTGCGAAAGGTGGATATACAATGTACTAGTGCCGACATTGTGCATGCTCTGTTGCCTGTGTCTATGTGCCTGTGGTTCTGTCAGTGTGATCATGTGATGTATCTGAGCCCAGGAATGTGTCAATAAAGTTTCCCCTTCCTGGGACAATGAATTCACGGTGTTCTTATTTCAATTTCCAGGAGTGTATGAGGAGAGGTCTGATTTCATTAAATGGTTTAAAGAAGATGATAATGAAATTCGAAAACACGGGTGAGCTTGCTGTGGCACCTGGTAGAGGTAGTCGTCCTATTTCGGCATAAGTTGTTGACGTGGTTGCTGTTGCCGTAACTGACCATGCAGCGCGTGCTCGAGTAGGCTAATGCTAGTGCTCGTGCAGTGTCACGGGAATTGTCCGTCCCACGATCAACAGCACGGTAAGTTTTCGTGTCTGTTTTACACCGGCGCCCGTATAAGATCTAGACGCTGCAGCAACTGAAACTTCACGATCCGTACCTACATTCTGAATTTGCTCTTGGGTTTCTGGCACGGGTAGAAGTTGGTGACATGTGGCCGGGAACATTTTACACTACTGGATACAGTGTATACACAGAACTGTTGAATTTGAGATACTGTTAAACCGCGCGTTAATCAAAAAAGAGCCATTGCGCTCCTCGTATGTTATCGTGTGGCATGTATTCATAAAGACCTATTCGCTGTCTGTTCTTCTTTGAAGAGAATACATTCAGAGGACTTCTCAGTTGTACAGTGATGTCTGCACGTTATCGAGACCTCCTTGTACAGCATGTGGTTCCTGCTTTGGAAGAGTGTAACTGTGTGGAAAATGCTGTTTCCATGCAAGGTTTGGCAGCGCCTCATGTCGCTCGCCCAATGAGAGATAAGCGTACTGTAACCTTTCACGAATGTGTTATCTGCAGTGGTTTTCCAGACGAATGGCCTACAAGATCACCTGGCCTGAATCCATGGAGCTTTTGGCTCTTTGAATCTCTAAAAGAACCCGCTTACCAGGGACATGTTCGATCTCTAACTCATCTGAAGGCCTGTTAACAGGAACATGTTGCTCAGATTCCACAGGAACCGCTGCGAGGAACTGTTGATCACGTCGTTTTATGGATGTTTCATCTCGCCGACGCCTCCGGTACTCATACTGAACAAACTGAGTAAGCGCAGGTTGATAATAAAATCAACATTATGCATTTCCCACTTGTTTAATCTTTCCTGTCTACATTCCTTACCTAATTCTATTACATATGGAAACATTTCTAAACGTCTCTCTTGCATTTACGGTGCCAAATCTGCAGCTGGTGGCCAAAACTGGAACTAACGTTTTCCAAAGTAAATCGATACCGCGTTAAAGCATTATAATATCTACCAAGTTCCGCTGCCATACGGTAATTACAGCCCACACTGGACATCTGTGTCTAACTGTACTTTAATTGTAAACACTCGGTGTATAAGTGTTTGTTAATACACAGCGATTGTAATCGATGATGACTAACCGAAGCCTTGTGAGGCCTTAATTTGCCTGCTCCCATTCGCACCGAACACTGCTATGAGAACACTGCCTGGGTCGCATGCTGTCGTGAGCAGAGCGCATCCGATTATACCAACGGTTCCCGAAGTTATTGGGACTACCCGCATTAATTAGATGGATATTGCAATGGAAATCACTGCATTAATAGATGACAACCTACCTGAACCCCAACCACCTCCGAAAACAGTCGAAGTTCTGCCGCTCCAGATGCTTCCAACTACTAAGGAAGCAGTCCTCGCAGCGTTAATGAAATCTCCGTACAAGAAGCGGAAGCTATTTCGGACACTGTTCCCAATGAACATAAGAAACTAAGGCTGTCGAACCAAAGGTGGGAACAAACAACTCCACTTTTGTGTCAAAAATCGAAAGAAATGTGAAGTAAATTAAGCCAGCAGGCTCCTAAGAAGATAAAACTGATCCCAGTTTCCCAGTATCCATCGGTTTCTGCGTCAGAAGGTCAGGACACCAGTGAGATGGAGTCAAAGAAAGCAACTGAAGAACGGCGTTAAAAAAGCCGCTGTCTGGACACATCCGGTGAAAATCTCCAAGCTAACAAACTGAGCAGACGCCACAGAACACTCCACTGTGGACGAAGATGTAACTCTCAAGAGCTAAAGCAGACCGACTCCGGCCCTAAAGAAGCTGATGTTCACACAGAACAGGTCGCCATGCATGGTTTTCTCATACAAAAATGATAAGCCTCTGACCCGTTTGTAACTGACGAGTATTATTATATTCTATCTAAGGAGCGACCTTTCGAGATAATATTCAGGAATGCTTTTAGAGATTTAATCGCGTAGAATAAATTAATAAGCACGACACGTAAAATATGAACAAAATACATAATTTTTTTAATGTACAAAATTTAGAAGGTTTTCTACATACAGGCGATACTGACGTTATCTTTTTATAAGAAGTGACGGATATTGAGCTTGACCAGTGGGTATGTCTCTTCTCACAAAGGAGAGCATAATAATCCAAGGCATTACCAAACTACATAACAATAGAGGCAAAGTGGGCAATATAAATAACAATAAACTAACTAAATGAATTACGATGAAATCCAGACCTTTAGCTGCTTACAGGCGTTGGTGAATATCAACGGGGACAGTGGAAAATGCGTGCCCCGATCGCGACTCGAACCAGGGAACTTCTTCTTACATTGCAGACGTTTTATCCGTCTGAACCACCGACGACACAGACGATAGTGCGACTGCAGGGACTTATGTCACGCTCCCCGTGAAACCCACATTCCCAATTTACTGTCCACACACTACATTTGTAGTTCGACTGACCACTATACTCATTACTCGCGGTACTCAATCTACCGATTCCCGTATGACTTCCCGTAAGAGTCCGAAAGAACGGATATCATTGGTTATCTTGCAGCTCTCGAAGAATGTAATTACAATGAAATCCAGATCATTAGCTGCTTGCCGCCGGACATGTCCGAAAGAACAGATACCATCTTCATATAAGTAAGGCTTACCAGCCATAGATCTTCTTCAGTGCGGATGCACATTGCTCAAACTCTTACATGAATCGGTAGATTGACTGCCGCGAGTAATGAATATAGCGGGCAGAGGCACTACAAATGTAGCGTGTGGACAGTAAGTTGGGAATGTGGGTTTCACGGGGAGCGCCAGAGATAAGTCGCTGCAGTTGGAGTACCCTCTATGTCCTCGGTGGCTCAGACGGAAAGAGCGTCTGCCAAGTAAATCAAGAGATCCTGGGTTAGAGTCCTGGTCGGAGCATATATTTTCAACTATCCCCGTTGATATTTATCAGCACCTGTAAGCATCTACATCTGCATCTACATAGATACTCTGCAAACAACTTTTAAGTACCTGGCAGAGGGTTCATCGAACCACCTTCATAATTCTATATTATTCCAGTCACGGATAGCGCGCGGAAAGAACGAACACCTATATCTTTCCTTACGAGCTCTGATTTTCCTTATTTTATCGTGGTGATCGCTTTTCCCTATGTAGGTCGGTGTCAACAAAATATTTTTGCATTCGGAGGAGAAAGTTGGTGATTGGAAGAATTTCGTGAGAAGATACCGCCGCAACGAAAAACGCCTTTATCTTAGTGATGTCCAGCCCAAATCCTGTATCATTTCTGTGACACTCTCTCCCATATTTCCCGATAATACAAAACGTGCTGCCCTTCTTTGAACTTTTCCGATGTACTCCGTCAGTCCTATCTGGCAAGAATCCCACACCGCGCAGCAGTATTCTGAAAGTGGACGGACAAGCGTAGTGTAGGCAGTCTCCTTAGTATATCTGTTACATTTTCCAAGTGTCCTGCCAACAAAACACAGCCTTTGGTTAGTCCTCCCAACAACATTTCCTATGTATTCCTTCCAATTTAAGTTGTTCGTAATTGTAATATCTAGGTATTTAGTTGAGTTTATGGCTTTTAGATTAGACTGATTTATCGTGTAGCTAAAGGTCTGGATTTCATTGATCGACAAGATCACCAATGGTATCTGTTCTTTCGGACATGTTCTTCATATATTCATATAAACTAATGTTTATGCTTCGTCAGCATCCAGTAATAGGAGTCATAGAGCGGAGTTCTTTCAAGAAGTCACATAACCCATTGCAGTAGATCCACTGAACTGGAACGTAAAGTGAAAGATCCACGACTAAATGTCTTATGGAGGCACATCTAAGGAGAGGCCCTGTCTTTACACACGTCACCAGCCATTTTTAGAGTCCTGTGGACAGAATATATGTGTCGCACAATTTAGAAAATAACATTTTGCAGTTCGAAGTATGGCCCACAGTATTGTTGGATCATATTTCGTATATATACCCATTTAATATGCCAACACAAAGGACTTACAGAGATAGAGTTACCTGGAAACTTAAAGTCTCACACTTGCAAGATCCTTGGTATCAGAGGCATTACACATCATATTAAGAGGATGTGAAAGCAAATTCACCTCGTATTATTCTGCTACTGAATGGTGGCTCAATATGTCAAACACAAGATTAGTAGATTTTTCACACACTATGCGAGAAAAATGGTTTTGGTATAAAAAACTACCGACGAGCGATGATGGGAAACTACGAAAGAATCGAAAGGGTTGAAACGCAAATCTTGGCTCTTCGGCGTAAACAACCAAAAGTTTACAAAATCTGGTCGTGGATACAGAATATAGCACAGCACGAATTGACTTTAGTATATCGTGTAATTTGAGAAGAGAAACGAGGGTCTCGCAAAATATTAACTGATCTGAAAACTGATGATGGACGAACGCTGTAGCGCACGGTGAGATTAAGCAGGCAATCGTACAACATTTTGCGTCTTTACTGTCCAATCAACTCGTCGACGAACAGCTACAAGAAGAATTAATGACTAACCAGCAAGACAGAAAAAGCCGCGCGGAAGCACAAATTCTCATTTTGATGGTCACTGACGAAGACGCGAAAGATGGTATATCGGATAGCTCGAAAAACAAATCTCCGGGGTCAGATGGAATTCCGGCAGAACCTTACCAAATATTCTGCGGACTCGTGCATCTAGATTATGTTGTAATGTAAATAAACGGTATTGAAAATTTGCAGCCATTCGAGAAGTTAATCGTTAAATCGGAATTAATCCACATAAAGTGAGAGAACTTGTTAAAAGTGAAAAAAAAGAGATACTACGTAAACTGTGGGCACCTGTCATAACTTATTCTACAGAAATAAGGGGAGAAAGGATAAACGAAGGAATGGAAGAATCACGGTGCCGCTACAAAAGTTGCGAGCAGTTTCTGCGAACTTCGGAGGATCAGCGACCTGGTGGAGGACGTCGCATCAGGATTCGATTAGGGCGACTCTGCTGCGGTCGGTTTTTGGCGACCAGGGGCCGAGGGCGGGGCGACGACCAGGTCGCGGTGTGATGGATGGTCCCCTCCGCGACAGGCCAGCCACGGTGCGTCGGCACACCTCGCAGCCTGCTGGGCCTCCACTCTCTGCTGGTAGCTGCCTGCTACAACTTATAACACATTAGCTAGGGCTTCACGTGGCCGTGGTAGCTGCGTGCTACAACTTATAACACGTTAGTTTTATGTGGCCGGGTATCTTTCGATATGTAATTTTATTACATCAGTTTGTTCTCATTTGACACCACAGCGCCCAAAAACAGTATCTGGATCGTGTTGAGCAGAAGAAGTCAAGGCACGAATGGTCTGATTGTCATACAGATGTTGTCTTCAACATTAACTACGACAACCAGACCATCGAAACCTATATCTTGACGTCAGCACAATTTGTCAGCCTGAAGACGTGCATAAAAAACGAAGCCGTTCCTAGCGTAATTAATGCGTCAAAATGCAAATGAGATATCTTTCATGAATCACTGACAAAAATAGTATCTGGATGGATTCCAAAAGATTGATCCGATTTCATGATTATAACTTACAGGATATTACAGTCCACACTACAACTAATTGAAGACAGAACCAGTCTGAAGAAAACTGGTATCGACACCACCCAGGATTAAGACAGACATAAAAATCTGTGCAGAGAAAAAGCAACGGTATTACAGAAAGGACAGATCACCTTCACTAATGGTATCTGGAGTGAGATCGAACAACAGTCAGATACGTGGTCTATTCAAGAAACTCACAAGCATCAAAAAAAAAAAAAAAAAAAAAAAAAAAAAAAGGTTCAAATGGCTCTGAGCACTATGGGACTTAACGGCTATGGTCATCAGTCATCAGTCCCCTAGAACTTAGAACTACTTAAACCTAACTAACCTAAGGACGTCACACAACACCCAGTCATCACGAGGCAGAGAAAGTCCCTGACCCCGCCGGGAATCGAACCCGGGACCCCGTCCTCGGGAAGCGAGAACGCTACCGCGAGACCACGAGCTGCGGACTCACAAGCGTCAGCGATGAATTTAATCCTCGTACGTTGGTGGTAGACGACGAGAATGGCTACCCCATCGGAAACAATGAAGAAACTGTTGCGAGGTAGGAAAAGTATTGTGAAAACTTGTGATCTGGGATTAAGAACAGCAGGAAAAGTTAGTTGAGCTACTTACATTGGAACCAAATCTCCTGGTCTAGAAAGTATATCTAGTCGATAATTAAAGAAACACAGAAAAGTTCCTGGAGGAGAACGAAATTACGAAAGCATACGCATACACAAACAACAGAAACCACAGAAACAAAAGAGAGATCGCAGGGAAAATCATGAATGTCTGCATTCCCTCAACAGCAAAATTGTTTTATTTCGTCATTACATCCATGTACACACACATACCCACAGAAGAAACTATAAACACTACAGAACAACAGCCAAAATGCAAAACATTCACAGACATACAGATAAATGCTTAAGATATCATGGTATTTTACCACTTTTCCTGTGATTCTCCATGACTCGCCGATTAGATTGACACGGTACATGCCTTACTTTCGACGTAATTAGCTTAATTTGTGCAGTGAGGAGTGCAATAAGCAATGGGCACACACGTAACTTTCGGGTACACCGTCTTAAGAGTCCCTTCCTAATTTGCGTACAGATAAATATGTACAAGAAATCCTCACAAAAATTCGGACATTGACTGAACAAAAGGAAGACAAGGAGGGAGAAGGCAACGGTATTACGACTGATTGACTCGAACACGCAAGTAAGGAATGTACGGAATGCTCACATTTGCCGAGACCAGTATTGGTGCGAGGCAAGGCCGCGGTACAGTGGAGGAACTTCACGACAACGTTATCAATTGCGGAATGGTAACTGAGGCCCTCTTCTCTCGAGAGGAGTCGAGTATTGCACGGGGCGCTTTACGCCCTTTGGTGACGCAGAGAGAGGTTTTTCTGTGAACATTTTTGGCTCACTACGCTCTGCTTCAGCAATATTTGTGCTGAGTCCTTTGTAGATCTCCAAAGAAGAGAAAACAAGACGAGTCATTCTAGTAAACGTTTTCAAGAGAACTTTGAGGGCAGTATTGTGCACGTCGCCCAGCATTGGCGAGTGTACAGAGCAATTTTGTCTTAGCCTAGCGACACATACAGTCTTCCGCTTCACGAAAACTTGAGGAAGTTTTCGACTGTTTAAACTCAGTCAGAGACCAGTATAGTTTTACTAGGTTGATAGTTACAAGACACGTCGCATGCTACAGATGGCTGCCGGCGCCACTGATGCTGCATCCTCTGAAAGGTAAATGACGCATCGTCAAGGCACTAAATATGCTTTCACTTCAGAAATGCGTAATATTGGAGTAACCGCTAGAATTCCCTCGTGATCGTGACAGTAACGTCATCCTGAGGTTTAAATTTGGATAAATCATACAGATGATAGGAAATATTGTCGAGCTACTGTAGGTTAGATTGATTATGTTTTCAGAGTAAATATTTCTGACGGAAATTACAGCTACGATTTATAGTTGCACTGCTGCCATATTTTTTCGTATTAAGTTTTGTTAAATTCTATGAATAAACTTTTCTTCCCTTATTTTTGATCCAGGATCTTCCTAGACTGTGTAGCGTTTTCCAAAGATCATTTTCGTTTCTTGAACCTGAATGTGTATGGTAACATATGTAGTAAAAAATTTCTGTGTACAAGGAAGACTGTTTGTTTATCCTAAAATTGAAGTCCCCTGACTCAATGACATATTTTAGGTACACCGACAACAGCTGTTCTTCTGATGCCTTACAGTGGGCGTGTCTAGGATCTCCCTGCCTGATAGCGCCTGTGTTCATGGCCTTAATAATTTCCTTTTCAGACCACTCCTCGTGCGCTAAGTGTTGGGGTAGACTATCCAGAAACCAAGCACTCTGCACGTTAGAAATGAAATCTCATACATTCTTAGGCCAATCACAGAACAAAATTACTTCACTTTCAACAGCAACTGTTATTTGCAACAGGGGAAGCTATCTATGGGCTGCCCCATTGGTGGAACATTTTCTTGTATCACATAGAGAACACAATATTCAGCAATATCGTAAAACAAAAAGGGTACAAAACGATATACTGGTAGTCACAGGTGGATGACGTAATGTGTCTCATAGATGAAAGACAAAAAAGGCAGAGGTAACATCAACACGGTACACCCACAAATCCACTTAACAATGGAAACAGAAAAGAAAAAACAAGAAATTAAATGTCATTTATCTTGTGGTTAGAAAAACAACAATCAGCATTAAATTTCCATCTACGCAAAACCCACGTCCACAAATACTGCTATCCATAGCTCATACAAGAGAGTGCATAAACATGCCAGTTTCACACATATGCTTCACAGGATAAATAGAACACCTCTTAAACCAGGAAAGTACACATAGGAATCAAACAAACTGATATTGAAAACTACTACAGAAGAGACACTATAACAAGCACAACAAAAAGGTAAAAATGTAACATAACAATGAGTGACATCCACTCTAGACCACAACCAAAGGATCTGAACAGCCACAGGCTGAACACACAGACTACACAGCTGACCACATCACATCAGTTAAAGGAAACATATGGTACACACTACCATAGAATAATAAAATAGCTCATAGTATTAGAAACATATTGAAAGAGCAATGGATCCTACTAATATTCAGAACACACAACACAGTTCAGCAAAGGCTATGCTGGAATATACCAACTCACACGTAACTCCTGTCAGGCCCGATACTAAGGAAAAACAAGCACAAACTTCAGAACAAGTTACACAAGTGCACATAAAGGTTCTGAAAAGTTACAGCACACATTCCACATACGCAGATCACCTAATGAATAAAAACGACAACCACACAAATATGGAAACTGATCTACACACAGAAAGAGTTTACACTGAAAACTAACAATAGAAGAAATTTATCAGACATAAAAACTATAGTGGAAGGGAAGAACCACTCCCCCATGACGCATAGACACATAAATAAGGAACAGAATTCGTCAGAACTCTCGCTACAATTTTCATAATCTTCTCGCAATATGCGATACATTTCTCGCAACATGTGAACAGCAGGATGTCGTAATCTTTTGGATTACGAATCAGATGCAAAAGTTATGTTTTTCTATGTTCAAAAGCAGCTGCAAGCTGTCCAACGAAAGTGAGTACACGACAAACTACGTAACAACCTAGTATACACCAAAGTCATGCTAAGTGAATCTCTTTATCGTGGTACCTGTTTCAGTGTACAAGTTAGTCATGAGACCATAAAATATCACCTTAGAATATGTATTTTAGATGATTTAAATAATTTGAAAATTAGTAATGTCAGTTCTACATAGAAATTTCTGTGAAACGTCATATAAGAACAAAGCTATAGGTGTTACATATGTGACAGATGCCACTACGTAACTTAATTTGAAAAGCCAACAACCGAACTCTTCTCTATAGTACCCAAACGCTAGAAACTATGGATGAGCAATATAGACAAGTCATTTGTGATGTCTTACATTCATATCTAATTATCACAATTACCGCACCCCCCATTGTGTATTATTACTCTCTCATGCCGTCGCATTGTAAATCATACAAAATTCACATTGCAACCTGTGGTGTCACCGCTAGACACCACACTTGCTAGGTGGTAACTTAAATCGGCCGCGGTCCTGTAGTACATGTCGGACCCGCGTGTCGCCACTATGTAATCGCAAACCTAGCGCCACCACATGGCAGGTCACAAGACACGGACTTGACCTCGCCCCAGTTGTACGGACGACATAGCTTGCGACAAGACGTATCACGTCTTCCTCTCATTTGCCGAGAGACAGATTAAATAGCCTTCAGTTAGTCCATCGCTACTACCTAGCAAGGCGCCATGTGTATCATTGCTAATTGCTTACTACTATGCAAGAGATGTATTTCAACAAGAACAAGACTACATTAAAGTTAAGTATATTAAAATCTCTCTTCTTTTCTTTATAGTTTTCATCCAGTCTCCTGTTTCAGAATTTACGCCCGTCTGCGTTAGTTTCGCGTGCACCTAGCCACTCATTGTGTCGAGACCTTAGGGAATCGACACAACAATATTTTGGCGCCGAGGAGTGGTGCCGCGCCCACGTTGCAGTCTTTGTTATACTTGCTCTAATTTGCTTGTGTCATGGCTTCGCCGCATTCTCCAGATGTACTGTCCGAATTTTTTCGCTTGCAGAATCAGCAGACGCAGGCGTTATTGGAAGCCCTTGGACAGCTCGTCCAGGGTCAACGTGCGCTGCAAACCGATGCGGCGGCAGCCGCTTCATCGCTACCGCAGCCACACAACGCTGTCGCACCGCCATTTAGGCCCTTCGAGGCCACAACCGAGAGCTGGACTGAGTGGGCCGATCAGTTCAACTTCCACCTCACTGCTTATGGAATTCAAGGTAAAGAGCGGCAGCCGTTTTTGCTTTCTTGTGTCGGTGTGTCTACCTACCGGGTGATAGTGAAATTGTTTCCCCGACGCGACGTAGCAACTCTGACCTACGAGGAAATTTTGTCGGCTTTAGATGCCTATTTCAAAGAAACAGTAAATGTAGTTGCCAAACGATATACGTTTTTTCGTACAAAACGTACGGCCGGTCAGACTAATAGGGAGTGGGTTGCAACTTTGCAAGGACTTACTAGAGACTGCGCGTTTGCCTGTGAATGTGGCCTCCCATATTCAGATACTATGGTGCGTGATGCAATTGCACAAAACGTTTCTGATGTTCGCATAAGGGAACAGATTTTGAAGCTAGTTAATCCCTCCCTGCAACAAGTGATAGACATATTGGACAGGCAAGACACACTTGACTTTGCTCAGGAATCATTTGAAACTTCGCCAGCAGTGTGTCACATTAATCGGCCCGCCCGGCCCGCTGCACGGGACGCTAAGCGGCCCTCGCGCCCGACTTCGCTGCGGCCGCCTAGCTTGCAACCACGTGCGCCGCGTAAGCAAGCAAATGCAGTGAAATCTTGCCCGCGGTGTGCGACTAGACATTCGCGTGACAATTGCCCGTCACGCCAAGCTATTTGCTTTTACTGTCAAAAGAAAGGACATGTACAAAGTGTTTGCCAGAAAAAGCTTAGATCAGACACTCGCAATAATTCCAGGCCTTTTGCTTCGCGCCGGAATCGAACCCAGGACAATCAGGCTCGTGGACCTTCGCCCATGGACATTCATGTAGTTCATGCCCACCCGTCCAGTGACACTTTAGCTAACAGTGACTGTGTTCGTCCCACCCAACGTGTGCGTCGACGTCGCCGGAAATCCCGTAAAGTTGCAAGTGCTTCTGGACCTGTATCAGTTCAAATTGCACGAGACAGTCGCTCTTGTCGTCAACAAGACAATAAACTTTTTGTGGACTTAGACTTTGCAGGAAAAGTGATACCATTCCAGCTCGATACAGGAGCTGCAGTTTCATTGCTTAATCACGACACGTACAAACAACTGGGCCAACCGCCATTGCGTGCCGCAAATGTTAAGTTAACTAGTTACTCAGGACAGCATATACCTGTGTTAGGACAGTGCAGCCTTCTTGCAACATACAAGGGACAGACAAAACTTGTGTCATTTTATGTTCTTCGTTCCTCTAGTGCAGTGAACTTGTTTGGTTTAGATTTGTTTCAATTGTTTAATATGTCTATTGTAAATCAGGTCCTATCAGTGAATCAGACTGTGCCTTCCGCCAGTGTTTCTAGTCTTTGTGAAGAATTTGCAGACATTTTTAAACCGGGCCTTGGTTGCGCTAAGAACTATGAAGCGCATTTGGAATTGAAAGACAACGCGCAACCGAAATTTTTCAGAGCGCGCAATGTCCCCCACGCATTGCGTGATGAGGTCGCAAGAACATTAGCCGATTTAGAATCTCAAGGTGTAATTGAACGTGTGCAGGCTTCTCTCTGGGCCTCACCCTTAGTAATTTTGCCAAAACCTTCCGGCAAACTGAGACTTTGTGTGGACTTCAAGGCAACTGTGAATCCACAACTTGTGACTGCTACTTTTCCTTTGCCCCGCCCGGAAGATCTTTTTGACAAACTGTGCCCGGGAAAATATTTTTCAAAATTGGACCTAGCAGATGCGTACTTGCAAATACCTGTGGACGAAGAATCCCAGCGCGTCTTGGTGGTAAACACGCATCTTGGCTTGTTTCGCTTCAAAAGACTGCCATTCGGGTGTGCATCCGCCCCTGCTTTATTTCAGCAATATTTACAAACTATTTGTGCGTCGGTCCCTACGGCTGCGAACTATCTGGACGATATTGTGATCTCAGGAAAGACAGAAGCCGAACATTTGCAGAATCTCCGAACATTATTTCAGGTATTGCGTCAGAATGGTCTTCGCTTGAGGAAGGACAAATGTGTGTTTTTTGCTCGTGACTTACCGTACCTGGGGCATGTCATAAATGCCCAAGGAATACATCCGAGTCCAGAGCACCTTCGTGCCATTCAGGACTTGCCGTCACCGCAGAACTTAAAACAGCTACAGAGTGTGCTGGGTAAGGTAAATTATTATCATCGGTTTGTGCGCAATGCTTCTTCCATTTCAGCTCCGCTTCATCGCTTACGCCGTAAAGGTGTTCCGTTCGTCTGGACGACGGAATGCGAACGCGCCTTTCGCCAGTTGAAATCGGCGTTACTTTCAAATACTTGCCTTACGCCATTCGATCCCCGAAAACCCCTTTTGTTGATGGTAGATGCATCGGATTTCGGGATCGGTGCTGTGCTTGCGCACAAGGATGGCTTGCATGATCGCCCTATTGCCTTTGCGTCCAAATTGCTCTCATCTGCGCAAAGAAATTATTCACAAATAGAGAAGGAAGCTTTGGCTCTTGTGTTTGGTGTAACAAAGTTTCACGATTTCTTGTATGGTCGTCACTTTACAATCATCACGGACCACAAACCTTTGACATCACTTTTTCATCCAAACAAGCCTGTACCTCCACGTACAGCGCAGAAATTCATTCGCTGGTCTCTTTTTCTCTCGCAGTACCGCTACGATATCTTGTATCGGTCCACTGCTAAGCACGGCAACGCTGATGCGTTGTCCCGTTTGCCTGTTGCTGAGGATAAAGCATTCGATTCTTCCGAACTTGCTTGCATGTTCATTGATTCGGAAGCCGATGACGTGGTCGCATCGTTTCCGATTGATTTTCGTCGTGTAGCTACTGCCACAGCTGCTGACCCTGTCCTTGCTACTGTTTTGCGTTTTGTTGCTACGCAATGGCCCTTGTCAAAGTCACGGATCGAGGATCCTTTGGTTCGCCGTTTTTTTGCTCACAAGGAGAGACTTTTTGTACGACGTGGTGTTTTGTTGTTGCGTTCCGATAATGATCAGTCTCGAGTCGTAGTCCCACGTTCGTTACAGTCCTCTGTCTTACGGCTTCTTCACCAAGGACATTGGGGTATAGTGCGAACGAAACAACTTGCTCGACAGCACTGTACTTGGTTCGGAATCGATGCTGCGATTACGAATATGTGCTCCTCTTGCGTGGCGTGTGCAGAACAACAATCCGCACCGCCGCGGAAATTCTTTGCATGGCCGAACGCCACTTCCCCTTGGCAACGCTTGCACATCGATTTTGCTGGTCCATTCTGGAATGCTCGATGGTTGGTTGTGGTCGATGCTTTCAGTAATTTTCCTTTTGTTGTCCGGATGTCTTCCACGACGTCTTCTGCCACCATCCAAGCCTTGTCTGCTGTCTTTTGCATTGAAGGTCTTCCGCAGACTATTGTTTCCGACAATGGCCCACAATTCATGTCCGCAGAATTTCAGTCATTCTGCCAGGCCAATGGTATTCAACATCTGACATCCGCGCCGTTTTCGCCTCAGTCAAACGGTGCCGCGGAACGATTGGTCCGGACTTTCAAGTCGCAGATGTTGAAGTTGAAAGAGTCGCATTCTCGGGAGGACGCTTTGTTGCTCTTTTTGTCCTCATATCGCTCTCAGCCCCGCGATGGTCGCTCGCCGGCTGAGTTGCTCCATGGTCGTCCTCATCGAACTCTGATGTCTTTGCTGCATCCGCCACATCAGGTTCCTGTGCAGCGGCAGACTCCTGCTTTTGCTCCTGGCGACGTTGTCTATTATCGCAACTATCGCGGTTCACAGCGTTGGCTCGCAGGGCGCATTCTTCGCTGCCTCGGCCGCGCGATGTATTTGGTTTTGGGGGCCTCTGGTGAGGTGCGTCGGCATCTCAATCAGCTGCGCCTCTGTCGTCGCCTGGGTTCTGCCGCTCCCCGTCTGCTTTCAGCGACGGAGCCGTCAGGTCAGCGCCCTGGGGACCCATCTACTGGCTCGCCTCATCCCCAGGTGTTACCGACGATGCCTTCCATTTTGCCTCATGGCGTCGCGCCGCCGCAGCCGCCGCCGGCGCCGCCAGCAGCGGACGCTTCGCTGCAGCCGCCTCGCGCCTCCCTGCGTCACGCGCCGCCGCTTGCTTCCCGTGACCGGCCGTCCTCCGCCATGGACTTCTTGCCCGCTCCGGACCAGATGTCGTCTTCGCCCGTCGGGTGCTCCGACCACATGGAGGTCGACCCCGCGGCTCCTCTCTCATTACGTGCGCATGCACCTCATGTTGACGTGCACCCTGGACTAGGTTTGCAGGCGTTTCCTAGCTCCCCTCGGACCGAATGGCCGGGTGCGGGTGGCACAGCCTCGCCTGTTGTTAGGCTCCCCACCTCATCGCATACGTCAACATGGGGTCCTCCCCACGGCGGGCGGAAGCCTTATCTCACGACCGTTCGCCGATTTGCGGGGGAGGAATGTGGTGTCACCGCTAGACACCACACTTGCTAGGTGGTAACTTAAATCGGCCGCGGTCCTGTAGTACATGTCGGACCCGCGTGTCGCCACTATGTAATCGCAAACCTAGCGCCACCACATGGCAGGTCACAAGACACGGACTTGACCTCGCCCCAGTTGTACGGACGACATAGCTTGCGACAAGACGTATCACGTCTTCCTCTCATTTGCCGAGAGACAGATTAAATAGCCTTCAGTTAGTCCATCGCTACTACCTAGCAAGGCGCCATGTGTATCATTGCTAATTGCTTACTACTATGCAAGAGATGTATTTCAACAAGAACAAGACTACATTAAAGTTAAGTATATTAAAATCTCTCTTCTTTTCTTTATAGTTTTCATCCAGTCTCCTGTTTCAGAATTTACGCCCGTCTGCGTTAGTTTCGCGTGCACCTAGCCACTCATTGTGTCGAGACCTTAGGGAATCGACACAACACAACCAATCAAATACTATATGCATCAGCAGTTTCTCTAACCTGCATAAGGAGTACATCTTAAAGCAGTGCATGGCATACTTAATACATAATTTAATTGAATGGTAAATGAGTGAAAATGATGATGATAGGAAGAAAGTTGCTAAACATTGAGAGGATCACAGAAGATGAAATGTATAAGAATTTTCAAGTTCAAAACCATGACCATGTGTGTGGAGGAATCAGTGGGGACCTAAGACTGATACTGCCTTGACTGGTTACGTCTTCTTCAACAAAAGAAATAAACTGAAGTGTAGATGTGTAACAGGAAGAATTTTTTTGAAGCAGGTTGTAATCGGTTAGTGGAGTTCGCGCTGTTGTCAAACTTCCTGGCAGACTGAAACTGCGTGCCTGACAGACACTCGAAGGGGACAGTGCTAATATCTACACGCCTTTATACCTTTAGTTTGACAGTACCGCTCTTCTTCTTTCGTCTACTCAGAGAACTCTTTGCTAGACTAGCACTTGTGGAAGGAAGAATGTTGTGGGGTGGTTTCCGGAATGAAATCTTGACCTTACAACTGGCTCTATATCTACATACATACCGCGCAAGGTACCGAACGGTGCGTAGCGGAATTTATCCTGTACCACACCTAGTTATATCCTATTCATGTTCCACTTGCACACAGAATGAGGAAAAGACGATTATCCATATGTCTTCGTATTAGCCCTAATTACTCGTGGTCCTTACCGAAACGTATGTTGGGGGCAGTAGAACCATTCCGTAGTCAGCTTAAAATGCTGGTTCTCTAAATTTTCTCAATAGTGTACCTCTAAAAGAAGGTTGCCTTCATTCCAGGGATTTGTATTTGATTTCTGAAGCATGCTCGCAATATTTCAGTGTTTTTCGAAGCTATCGGTAACAAATCTACCAGCCTCTGAATTGCTTTGGCGTCTTCCTTTATTCCGACCTCGTGCGGATCGTAAACACCCGAGCAGTATTCCGGAATAGGTCGCACTAGCGATCTGCATGCTATCTTCTTTACAGATGAACTACACTTTCCCAAAGTTATCCCAACAAACCGAAGTCGACCATTTGTCTTCCTTCTCACAATCCTCACAATCTCGCCTGGATCTCTAAGCCGGTAAAAGTGTTGTATTTCGTGTAAGGCGCGAGCCTTGGCTTGAGTACTGGCCCACTTCACAGTTGTTGTGGTGTCACCGCCAGACAGCACACTTGCTAGGTGGTAGCCTTTAAATCGGTTGCGGTCCGTTAGTGTACGTCGGACCCGCGAGTTGCCACTATCAGTGATTGCAGAACGAGCGCCGCCACACGGCAGGTCTAGAGAGACTACCTAGCACTCGCCCCAGTGTTCATCCGACTTTGCTAGCGATGGTTCACTGACTACAGACGCTCTCATTTGCAGAGACGACAGTTTAGCATAGCCTTCAGCTACGTCATTTGCTATGACCTAGCAAGGCGCCATATTGAGTTACTATAATGTGAACAGATAATATTGTGAATCATGTACCGTCAAGAGCGACGTTCATCATTAATGGATTAAAGTTAAGTATCAAGCTAATTACGTCCGCTTTCTGAATCCTAATTCCTTGACATGTTCCAGACCTCACGTCAGTATATTCTTCCCTCCTCACGCCAGCCTGCGTGAGCTAAAACGCGTGCATTTCGGCCTCCACTAGTAACACAGTGTTGGTTCTTCTGCCAACACAACAGTTGTAACATTCTGAAACATTTGATATGGGGGACAACACAGAAGGGAAGTATAACGAGTATCGCGCGAAAGCTGAACAGAAAGAAACAGTAGCAAACGAGGGGAAAAGTTCGTGGGGGCAGGCAGTACAATACGGAAAATACGTGCGTCATAGACATGGTGTAATACGTAAGTAAAGATTAAAATTTTAGCGAAAATAGGAAGAAATGAAAGCATTATATTTCGAAATACTGTAAGCCGTGGTGGTTACAATCGATTGCTACAGTTCATAAAACTTCTCTGTTCGGCGTTTCGAAGCGATGCGTTGCTCAGCGTCTCGCTAGTGGACGCATAGTCGCTGACTGAGAGTGGATGTTAAAATGCCATTGAGGCAAATGCAAGTCATTTAATATTTTTTTTTTATTTTGTCTCAGCACAGTACCACTCCCAGATCGAAGCCCCGTACCCTTTCAGACTGAATGTGGTAAAAAGTTTAACATAACGCAAATTAGTATTTATAAGTTTAGCTTAAGTGTTCCATACTTCTTCTGTTCATCACTGTGAAATTCAATTCGGTATTTGCTAAGATTTTCGACGACGACGCATCTCTACGCGCTGCACCACTGCTGCCCTGCATACTGGTGCCATTTCCCATTTTTCGGGACGAAAGGTCACAGATCTTTGCCAGGTGCTGTCTTCTGCGAACCCACACCGCCGCCACGAGAGAACGTAATGTCGTGCGCTATGTGGAGCTCGCCGTGTATGCAGCAGCCGACATGCCGGCTGGTCCCTGACCTCGTGGAGTTGGGGAGCCGTGGAGCGGCTGCAGCGAGGGCGGACGCCCCGCAATATAACCCTTCCGCGCGGGTGCGCTAACACGATACGCGACGCGGCGCGCCGCCACGGAAATCCTGCGCCGAATAGATTAGCGGTGATTAATAGCCGCCCGCCGCCTGACGCGGCACCTCGCGCCGCTCCAGTGCTCGCCTGCGGCGTCCGTCCTCAACTTGCTCACGAATGTCACACTGGGACTGGCGCGCCTCTGTCTCAGTCCGTGGCCGATAACCTCTCTCCACTGTACGGTGGAGTTCGATAACACACGGAATCGAATTTCTTAACCTAGGAATATTTAACTACATAGGAATGTGTGGCACGGGAAATGGTGGGAGTCCAAAGTGGCTGGCGTTTTGCTGGACGTAGTTCTTAACAAGCATTAAATACATTTATTAACGATAAAAGGCCGCGTGGGATTAGCCGAGTGGTCTAACGCGCTGCAGTCATGGACTGTGCGGCTGGTCCCGGTGGAGGTTCGAGTCCTCCCTCGGGCATGGGTGTGTGTGTTTGTCCTTAAGATAATTCAGGTAAAGTAGTGTGTAAGCTTCAAGAAGAATATAATAACTTCAAGAAGAATATAATAATTCCAATACCACAGAAAGCAGGTGTTGACAGGTGTGAAAATTACCAAACTATCAGTTCAATAAGTCACAGCTGCAAAATACTAAAGCGAATTCTTTACAGGCGAATGGAAAAACTGGTAGAAGCCGACCTCGGGGACGATCAATTTGGATTCCGTAGAAATGTTGGAACACGTGAGGCAATACTGACCTGACGACTTATCTTAGAAGAAAGATTAAGGAAAGGTAAGCCTACGTTTCTAGCATTTGTAAACTTACAGTAAGCTTTTGACAATGTTGATTGGAATACTCTCTTTCAAATTGTAAAAGTGGCAGGAGTAAAATACAGGGAGCGAAAGACTATTTACAATTTGTACAGAAACCAGATGCCAGATACAAGAGTCGAGGGGCATGAAAGGGAAGCAGTGGTGGGGAAGCGAGTGAGACAGGGTTGCAGACTTTCCCCGATGTTATTCAATCTGTATATTGAGCAAGCAATAAAGGACACAAAAGAAAAGTTCGGAATAGGTATCAAAATCCATGGGGAAAAAATAAAAACTTGGAGGTTCGCCGATGACATTGTAATTCTGTCAGAGACAGCAAAGGACTTCGAAGAGCAGTTGAACGGAATGGACAGTGTCTTGGAAGGAGGGTATAAGACGAACATCAACAAAAGCAAAACGAGGATAATGGAATGTAGTCGAATTAAGTCGGGTGATGCTGAGGGAATTAGATTAGGGAATAAGACAATTAAAGTAGTAAAGGAGTTTTGCTATTTGGGGAGCAAAATAACTAATGGTGGTCGAAGTAGAGAGGATATAAAATGTAGACTGGCAAGGCAAGGAAATCGTTTCTAAAGAAGAGAAATTTGTTAACATCGAGTACAGATTTAAGTGTCAGGAAGTCGTTTCTGAAACTATTTGTATGGTATGTAGCCTTGTATGGAAGTGAAACATGGACGATAAATAGTTTTGACAAGAAGAGAATAGAAGCTTTCGAAATGTGGTGCTACAGAAGAATGCTGAAGATTAGATGGGTAGATCACATAACTAATGAGGAGGTATTGAATAGAATTGGGTAGAAGAGGAGTTTGTGGCACAACTTGATTAGAAGAAGGGATCGGTTGGTAGGAGCTGTTCTGAGGCATCAAGGAATCACAAATTTAGCATTGGAGGGCAGCGTGACGGGTAAAAATCGTCGAGGGAGACCAAGAGATGAATACACTAAGCAGATTCAGAAGGATGTAGGTTGCAGTAAGGACTGGGAGATTAAGAAGCTTGCACAGGATAGAGTAGCATGGAGAGCTGCATCAAACCAGTCTCAGAGCTGAAGACCACAAAAAATGGTTCAAATTGCTCTGAGCACTTTGCGACTTAATTTATAAGGTTATCAGTCGCCTAGAACTCAGAACTAATTAAACCTAACTAACCTAAGGACATCACAAACTTCCATGCCCGAGGCAGGATTCGAACCTGCGACCGTAGCGGTCGCTCGGTTCTAGACTGCAGCGCCTAGAACCGCACGGCCACTCCGGCCGGCGAAGACCACAACAACAACAACAACAACAACAACAAGCTTAGGGACTGATGACCTTAGCAGTCAATTCTCATAAGATTTCACACACATTTGAACATTTTTATTAACGATAAAACTCAACAAATCAGAGCTTACGAATAAGGTCGAAAACCTAAGCAGATAGGGACCAATTCACAAAAATGCAAAGCAGTGAAATCTCCCTCCCATCAGAATACGTTTAGCTTTACAATAATACGGAGGACGCAACACTTATACCAAGGCATCATAAAAAATTATGCTAGGAGTACTGAAATTTCAAGAAAGAAACAAAATAAGAAAATATTGCCTCAGCACAATATCCAAAAAATACTCCAGCAGAAAATGACGCATCACATTCCCAAACTAATAATAACAGGATTAATCCACTAGAGGAACAGCCCTTAGATAACACAAACTCACTGGTCCATGCTAGCCACTCGCAGCCACAAGCAATATTAACTGAGTCCAACAGTTCATCTAATACCAGCAAAAAGTGAGAGAACAGAAATTTCCTTGAGCAAAGTTAACAATGAAATACAGATCCGTTAATGTGACTAGCAAGCTGAATGGTCAGTGCAGCTCACTGCCATGCCCAGGAGGGAACTTCAGGTAAGCTGAAGCCAGGTATTCATACAACTACAGTCTCTTTTCCAACGGTTTCGTTGATTTTCTTATAGCTGGCGTCTATTGTTCCAGTTTTCATGTACGCTCCTACTGTGGTGCATTTCTCTTCCAGTCATTCCTGCTTTGCCATTTTGCATTTCTTGTCAACTTTCTTCTTTTTTTTTTAGATCTGTAGTATTGTTCACCTGCTTGGCTTGTTGTGTTTTTTTTAACTTTTTTATTTTCGTCAGTTAAATTCAGTATTTCGTGTCCTACCCAAGAGTATCTACTCGGCTGTATCTCCCCTGCGTAGTCATTCTTCTGCTGGTTTCACTATTTTATCTCTGAAAGCTAATCCATTTGTATTTTTTTGTCATCCTGTCCTCTGTTTTAATCAATACTTGCTTAATACTCCATTTGAAATTCTCAGAAATCTGTAGATGCTTCATTTTATCCAAGTCCCATCTTAATTTCTTACTTTTCGGCGATTTCCTAAGGTTTTTATTTTCAGTTCATAAACAGTACCATCAGTCAGAGTCCGTCAACGAATGGAATTATTTACTATTTAAACTCTGGGTCAGCATACTTGCCCTACCATTATATAAAATACTTGAAATATTCCTGGGTATGCAAGTCTCTTGCTCGTACAAAACCAACTTTCACGAACCTTAAATAATGCACTGTGCAAAATTCGACAGATGGATTCCCTCAATCCTTGCCCTCACACTACTCGTCCTTTTATTCCTTTTCCTACAGCCCAATTCCTTCCCCCATCACAATTAAGGTATAATCTCCCTTAAAAATATGAAAAGATTCTCGTATCCCATCACACATTGTGTCATGAGCGTTATCATTTGGGGGGACAGTATAGATACGGAGTTATACTATTGTGAAGCGTGTTAGCTTTTTGTCCATAGCGGCTACTTAATACCTGAAGCTTTCCAAAAAACTCTGCAGGCTGAGGTACGAGACCACCTGACGGCTCCCTCAATAAAATTCTGTCCACGGTGAACATGGAAACTCTTTAAGCCTCCATCCGTGTTCACAAAGGGCGCTCACAATGCTGCCGTAATGCGTTAGCTGGACGACCTAGACTTCTCTCGTGACCTCGGCCTCTGCTGTGGCACGAGGTGACTAACAGGTAGTTCCAGATAGGCCTCTTTTCCGCTCCGTCGACATAACGCTGCACACAACGAGAAAAATTCTTGGGCCCAGTAATCTGTTCCCAGTAAGTGCTACGAGATGTTCCTTTCCCTAATAGCTGCACGTGGCTTTCAAGCCCCATTTAGTGTTAAATGGACGAACTACCTGCTCGTTCTGAACTCCAGAAAAATACTACTGTATTCAAAGGAGGGCCATAATAAAGACCAAACGTGCGACTCGTCTTTTCTCAATAGCAATAAGAGAAACAATATTAATTACACTTGGGAGCATATTGTCACTGGAAAGCCCAAACCCGTTGTTCTGTCCCTTACCCAAGTAAGTGGATCACAGAACGTGTAAAGAAGGGCGGTTAGAATACATATACACTGAAAAAAGAAAATATTGCAACACCAAAAAGTAATTAACGTATATTAATGAAATTTCATGAATACTTTTCTCTAGGTAATGTATTTAAGTGATTAACATTGCAAGATCGCAGGTTAATATAAGTCCGAATAAGCCATCGCACATGTGAAATTCTGGTAACTCAATAGCCGATATATCCGCCAGAATGTTGGATTTAAGCACTCAAACGTGCTTGGATTGTGTTGTACAGGTGGCGGTTGTCAGTTTGTGTTTCATGACTATGGCTCTTGGCCATTCAACACAAGGACAGTTAATACTATGTGTGGATGACACCGGAGTTGTCGTCCAATGGCAACACATCAACTAACGAGACACCGTGTACAAATTTGCAGTGAGTGTGCGTGGGATGATCACGAGAATGGTCCCGTTGTCATCCCAAATCGCATCCTACACGATAACTCCATCTGTAGGTCCAGTGAGTCTAGCATGCAAACAGGCTGGTTGCAGGCGCTCAATTGGCCGCCGTCTGACCAACACATGGCCGACAGTGGCACCGAGGAAGAACCAGCTTTCGTCAGTAAACACAACATACCTCCAACCTTCTCCCCCGCTGCGCCCCCCCCTCCCCGCCCCGCCCCCCCCCCCCCACACCACCTAGGTGTTCTCGCTTGATACCACTGAAATCGCAAATGGCGGTGGTTTGGGGTCAGTGGAATGCACACGATACAGGGCGACTGGCTTGAAACAGTCCTTGAAGTAAATGATTTATAACTGTGTGTTCGGTCTCTTTGCTGCTTAAATTTCTGCTGCAGATGCAGTATGGTGCTCCAGAGTCATACTCCAAACAAGATGA
This sequence comes from Schistocerca nitens, assembly GCF_023898315.1. NCBI lineage: Eukaryota > Metazoa > Arthropoda > Insecta > Orthoptera > Acrididae > Schistocerca > Schistocerca nitens. The sequence continues at coordinate 584,459,237 of NC_064618.1, forward strand.
TCTTCCCTCTCGGTAGCAACATGTAGCCGTCCGGGGTCCGGTCTTCTTGCGACCGTACATTCTCAGCCAACAATCATGTACAGTGGCTACATACCTGTCAAGTGTTTCTGCAGTATCGTGGAAGGAACATCCATCTTGTCGTAGCCCTATTATACGACATCGTTCAAATTCAGTGAGGTCACAACGTCCAATCTGAAACGTAACTAATGCTCACGACCACTACTGTGTGTCTTTAAAGCAAACTGTTTTGTATCCTCTTAGTGGCGCTACTGGCGTCAGTTTGATACAACGGTTGCGAAATTCGAATAGACGCTTTCAGACGCAGAAAGACGTCTAAGGTTCAAACGGCTCTAAGCACTATGGGACTTAACATTTGAGGTCATCAATCCCATAGACTTAGAACTACTTAAACCTAACTAACCTAAGGACATCACACACATCCATGCCCGAGGCAGGACCGTAGCAGCAGCGGCTCCGAACTGAAGCGCCTAGAACCGCTCGGCCACAACGGCCGGCAAACACGCCTATGAACTTCCGTTTCTCGCACAACTCCTTCTTGGCATTCCGATTTTTTCCCTTTAGGACAGAAACTGTGGAAATTAGTCAAGTGTGGTTCCAAAAAGAATAGCGCCTCTGGCGAGAAAAGTACAGGGTTACAAACTCAAAATAACGTAGAGATAATTCTGTAGTAAGTCTAGTAATGAAAAAGAACACAGATATATTATGTGAAATAGAAAGTAATTATTGATTTGCGTGTTAAAAGTGAAAAACTGTTCGTCAGAATGCCACAAAAAGAACATATTTTACAATTTCACTATTTAGGGATGTTTACTTCACAAGAGAACATAGTTTGAAAAACAGAACGTAACATTCGTAGCTTGAAATCTCAGACAACTCGTGTATTGATGAGAGATTCGGTTAACATTATCACATTTTTCAAGTGTTGCATGCTGCTGTTCACAATATCAAACAAAACATTGGGTATAACAGAGTGTTTGGCTTTAGATACAGTAAAGGGGACACAAAAGAAATAAGCAGAGAAATTGAAATCGCAAAAGCAACAGAGTGTAAAAGATATACATGTTAGCCAAAATCGTCAAGGCCGATCACATCGTTGCAAAAATGTTTAAGGGAACATTGCTGGTAAAATATCCATAACATGTGGTAATATTTTTCACAGACATAAAAGAGATGCAACAACAATCGCCGACAGATAATAGCGAAACCAAGAACGAAAAGCAATGGGTCGATTGTATAATTTAGTTGACTTTAACACAAAAAATGTACTCTGATTAAGCTGGAGAGTGGTATCTACGATGTATAAACGTTAATCTCAGATTATTTCGCCCTGAACTAGGATCCAACAAGACCAGTGAAATTTCGCGAAACAAGTTAAGTTCGACTGCAGCTGTCAGTTCACAACTTAGTCAGACTAAAAATAAACGGTTTTAGTTTCATGCAAGTAAAAGTTGAAAGGAATTAAATAATATGGAGTTGTTTGTACCATTCTCACGGTGCTTTAATTCGAAATGGACGTAAGTTTTTTGATCTGCAAGGAGACCATTTCCTGAAACCACGACGGTCATCAGTAAATGTGTTTGACATCATCACAACTATCAAGTGCAGGTATTTAAATTGTCATTTACAGTCTACAAGTTGTCTCATTATAACCATGGAGAATAGATTTAATAATATACATGCTTCACGCTCACAACATGTAATCTGAAATACACTCCTGGAAAAGGAAAAAAGAACACATTGACACCGGTGTGTCAGACCCACCATACTTGCTCCGGACACTGCGAGAGGGCTGTACAAGCAATGATCACACGCACGGCACAGCGGACACACCAGGAACCGCGGTGTTGGCCGTCGAATGGCGCTAGCTGCGCAGCATTTGTGCACCGCCGCCGTCAGTGTCAGCCAGTTTGCCGTGGCATACGGAGCTCCATCGCAGTCTTTAACACTGGTAGCATGCCGCGACAGCGTGGACGTGAACCGTATGTGCAGTTGACGGACTTTGAGCGAGGGCGTATAGTGGGCATGCGGGAGGCCGGGTGGACGTACCGCCGAATTGCTCAACACGTGGGGCGTGAGGTCTCCACAGTACATCGATGTTGTCGCCAGTGGTAGGCGGAAGGTGCACGTGCCCGTCGACCTGGGACCGAACCGGAGCGACGCACGGATGCACGCCAAGACCGTAGGATCCTACGCAGTGCCGTAGGGGACCGCACCGCCACTTCCCAGCAAATTAGGGACACTGTTGCTCCTGGGGTATCGGCGAGGACCATTCGCAACCGTCTCCATGAAGCTGGGCTACGGTCCCGCACACCGTTAGGCCGTCTTCCGCTCACGCCCCAACATCGTGCAGCCCGCCTCCAGTGGTGTCGCGACAGGCGTGAATGGAGGGACGAATGGAGACGTGTCGTCTTCAGCGATGAGAGTCGCTTCTGCCTTGGTGCCAATGATGGTCGTATGCGTGTTTGGCGCCGTGCAGGTGAGCGCCACAATCAGGACTGCATACGACCGAAGCACACAGGGCCACCACCCGGCATCATGGTGTGGGGAGCGATCTCCTACACTGGCCGTACACCACTGGTGATCGTCGAGGGGACACTGAATAGTGCACGGTACATCCAAACCGTCATCGAACCCATCGTTCTACCATTCCTAGACCGGCAAGGGAACTTGCTGTTCCAACAGGACAATGCACGTCCGCATGTATCCCGTGCCACCCAACGTGCTGTAGAAGGTGTAAGTCAACTACCCTGGCCAGCAAGATCTCCGGATCTGTCCCCCATTGAGCATGTTTGGGACTGGATGAAGCGTCGTCTCACGCGGTCTGCACGTCCAGCACGAACGCTGGTCCAACTGCGGCGCCAGGTGGAAATGGCATGGCAAGCCGTTCCACAGGACTACATCCAGCATCTCTACGATCGTCTCCATGGGAGAATAGCAGCCTGCATTGCTGCGAAAGGTGGATATACACTGTACTAGTGCCGACATTGTGCATGCTCTGTTGCCTGTGTCTATGTGCCTGTGGTTCTGTCAGTGTGATCATGTGATGTATCTGACCCCAGGAATGTGTCAATAAAGTTTCCCCTTCCTGGGACAATGAATTCACGGTGTTCTTATTTCAATTTCCAGGAGTGTACATCAAGAACGAGGCATTAATACTGTGGCATTAAAAGTGCGACATGTATGTGCATGTTTAATAATCTCGCTTGCAATCGAGATTTGAATTGCCTCAACCCAGTCATAAGCCGGCAAGAATAAACAGATGACAACATTTCCGAAGAAATCGGTGGAGAGGTTTTAGAATAGTTTATTTAAGTTAAGCACATGTAGGAAAGCACCAGTTTTATGAAGCATTTTCTGTTTCAGTCTGAATCGCCATCATTTTGCAGCTATTGCCTGTGTCGATATTTATGTCGTATCCAGATAGATCTACTTAATGCGTCTCTTGAACGTTCCGAAGGTAGAGTCTTCTGTAGTCTTTCACAGGTCAACATGCAGCTGACAAAGAAAACCGTAGCAGGAAATAATCTCATGTGTACATAATAGTAAGACTTTCAGTTGCAATAAAACAACGACATTCGGCCTTGTTACAGTTATTTTACTAAGAACGGGGATAAGCGTAATATCCTCGTTCCTGCTGAAATCCTTTTGTATGATCTCAACCGATATATAGTTTCTAAAGGTGTGTTTCACAATTTTACTGAAGAGGATGTCATCACACGGCTCATAAGCCACAATAGGATTGGCTATCTGTAAACGTCAAAGCCGACTGTGATTAAAAATACAGTTGTTTTATGTTGGAAAAGCAATACACGTCACTTCAGCATTGCAAGAGGCAGTTGTTGGCTTGGATCGTCAACGAGCGTTGCTGGAGTCTTTCAGGCAAAAGGTTTGACTATGTAAGCACGGACCACAAATATCTATTGATTTTAGCGTCTCAACTTACACCTTCCAACTCTTTAAAAGGCGGTTTAGAATGAACAGAAGCGAGCATATCGTAGTCATTCCGCTTTCAATCGAAGACGTAACAGCACAGTTTACACTCATAACACGGTCGCAATGCGGATTTCTTAAAATATTACTGAGCACATTGTGGCTGGTGTCTTTATGTTCTCCAGTTGCCCAGTCCACGTTTACAGAGCGTTATTAAATGGGTAGAGCAGCGCAATGGGTACATATCAACCGGGGCTTTCCGTTGTGCTCCTTTAAAATAGACTTACACTTAACTTGATGAACCACCACAGTACGTAAGGCAACAATTTGTCAAATGCGCTCCGTATGCCTATGTAGGATGTTGAGTGGAGATCATACTGCATCACATTCCAGAATAATTTTCATTCCTTTGACTTCTACTGCTAGTGAATCACCATTTAAGATTCTGAATCCTTAATTTTATCATTATATGATTACTTTGTGCTTACGTGTATATATTATCTAAGTTGTCTTCTGTCGAATTGTTCGCTACTAGGAGTTTTAGTCTTGAAGCTGAACTACGTCTTAACAGTCAATTTAAAAATTTTTCTGTGCCTCTCGGTGGTTGGCCAAAAATGTTTGTCTTTATGCTGTCTGTCCGTTTAGTTAATTGTGTCAGACTAACGAACCGCGGACTCACTGTTCTTTAAGAGCCTCCGTTCGTAAACAGATTACAATTCTCCATTATTTTTCCAGTAAATCTAAGGCGCCTGCATTATAACGAATAGACTTATTTGGTTGTTTTATTGCTCTGAATCGGCGCACGTGATTTCAGTTATTGTTAAGTGATTTAATGAGGTCTTGATCGAAGTGCTAATGCCCATAACACAAAATTCGCCAACACCAATTCCTTGGGACTATCTACACATGTTACATTATCTGTTGTTGTTGTTGTTGTGGTCTTCAGTCCTGAGATTGGTTTGATGTAGCTCTCCATGCTACTCTATCCTGTGCAAGCTTCTTCATCTCCCAGTACCTACTGCAGCCTAAATCCTTCTGAATCAGCTTAGTGTATTCATCTCTTGGTCTCCCTCTACGATTTTTACCCTCCACGCTGCCCTCCAATACTAAATTGGTGATCCCTCGATGTCTCAGAACATGTCCTACCAACCGATCCCTTCTTCTAGTCAAGTTGTGCCAAAAGCTCCTCTTCTCCCTAATTCTATTCAATACCTCCTCATTAGCTATGTGATCTACCCATCTAATCTTCAGCATTCTTCTGTAGCACCACATTTCGAAAGCTTCTATTCTCTTCTTGTCAAAACTATTTATAGTCCACGTTTCACTTCCATACATGGCTACACTCCATACAAATATTTAAGAAACGACTTCCTGATATTTAAATTTATACTCGATGTTAACAAATTTTTCTTCTTCAGAAACGCTTTCCTTGCCATTGCCAGTCTACATGCAATACATATCCTCTCTACTTCGACCATCATGAGTTATTTTGCTCCCCAAATAGCAAAACTCCTTCACTACTTTAAGTGTCTCATTTCCTAATCTAATTCCCTCAGCATCACCCGACTTTATTCGACTACATTCCTCTTCTCCCTAATTCTATTCAATACCTCCTCATTAGCTATGTGATCTACCCATCTAATCTTCAGCATTCTTCTGTAGCACCACATTTCGAAAGCTTCTATTCTCTTCTTGTCAAAACTATTTATAGTCCACGTTTCACTTCCATACATGGCTACACTCCATACAAATATTTAAGAAACGACTTCCTGATATTTAAATTTATACTCGATGTTAACAAATTTTTCTTCTTCAGAAACGCTTTCCTTGCCATTGCCAGTCTACATGCAATACATATCCTCTCTACTTCGACCATCATGAGTTATTTTGCTCCCCAAATAGCAAAACTCCTTCACTACTTTAAGTGTCTCATTTCCTAATCTAATTCCCTCAGCATCACCCGACTTTATTCGACTACATTCCATTATCCTCGTTTTGGTTTTGTTGATGTTCGTCTTATACCCTCCTTCCAAGACACTGTCCATTCCGTTCAACTGCTCTTCCTAGTCCTTTGCTGTCTCTGACAGTATTACAATGTCATCGGCGAACCTCCAAGTTTTTATTTCTTCTCCATGAATTTTAATACCTACTCCGAACTTTTCTTTTGTTTCCTTTATTGCTTGCTCAATATACAGATTGAATAACATCGGGGATAGGCTACAACCATGTCTCACTCACTTCCCAACCACTGCTTCCCTTTCATACCCCTGGACTCATAACTGCCATTTGCTTTCTGTACAAATTGTAAATAGCCTTTCACTCTCTGTATTTTACCCCTGCCACCTTCAGAATTTGAAAGAGAGTATTCCAATCAACATTGCCAAAAGCTTCTCTAAGTCTACAAATGCTAGAAACGTAGGTTTGCCTTTCCTTAATCTTTCTTCTAAGATAAGTTGTTGTTTTTGGGGAAGGAGACCAGACAGCGAGGTCATCGGTCTCATCGGATTAGGGAAGGATGGGGAAGGAAGTCGGCCGTGCCCTTTCAAAGGAACCATCCCGGCATTTGCCTGGAGCGATTTAGGGAAATCACGGAAAACCTAAATCAGGATGGCCGGACTCGGGATTGAACCATCGTCCTCCCGAATGCGAGTCCAGTTTCTAAGATAAGTCGTAGGGTCAGTATTGCCTCACGTGTTCCAACATTTCTACGGAATCCTAGCCGATCTTCTCCGATGTCGGCTTCTACCAGTTTTTGCATTTGTCTGTAAATAATTGGCGTTAGCATTTTGCAGCTGTGACTTATCAAACTGATAGTTCGATAATTTTCACATCTGTCAACACCTGATTTCTTTCGGATTGGAATTATTATATTCTTCATGAAGTCTGAGGGTATTTCGCCTGTCTCACACATCTTGCTCACCAGATTGTAGAGTTTTGTCCGGGGCCCTTGTTTCGACTCGGGTCTTTTAGTGCTCTGTCGAACTCTTCACGCAGTATCATATCTCCCATTTCATCTTCATCTACATCCTCCTTCATTTCCATAAATTATCTATGATTAAGAAACTGCCAATTCTTACACCAAGCGATGGTCACGTGTATCTCTTCTTCTTCGATTGCGCTATATTTTTGGAGTGGAACAATTCACTTCCGCATAAACAACATCAGAGAGACACCGAAGCTGACTACCAATTCAGTTATGATCATCGTGAGTTGCAACGGTCCCATGAAACTAACAATAGTTACTAGTGCACAAAAATATGAGCCGCAAGACGTTTTCATGGTATATTCTCACCTGCATTAGCAGTTCATCGTACATCCAGAGAATGAGTCGGCAATGACGACGAAAAAAAATTTAACACCAACGTTAGCTTTCCACGAACTTCACGAAACGTGTTAAAGTAGTACTGTATTTAAAAACTTAAGTTTGAATGCGATTCTTAGTATGTTTCTTATACACTACTATTTTGAATTGGTGTTTTTAATGTAGAATGCTGAAATGAATTTAGAGTTTACAATAATGGCGGCGTTTTTCAGGGATGTTTATGCTCACAACAGTTGAGTATCCTCTGGGAAATAGTTCATTAAGGCAAAAATGTAGTACTGTTGTATGGTAACAGAAGGCAAAGAAATCAAAATTTGGCAGGAAAAGCTCGTAGCTTAAGCACTGCGCTTTCATTTTACGTTTCATTTATTATTCTTTTCCGCCTGCTGGCCAGTAAAGCTAGAAAACACCAATGATACGGCTTCCTACATCCTTGTGAAACTCATATCTTAGACGAATTCCGCTGGCAGTTCGAGATGGAAATTCTCTATTCATTTTTCACTTTTATAGATAATAATCTACGGTTTATTATTACGGTGGAGTTTCATCTGTTTACTGAGATTTTCCGTTATTGTGGCTGATAACCGAGTATTTACCATTCAGACACCAAGTACCATGACAGACGATAGAGACACGTTTAGGGACGTAACTATAGTTCAGAACAAACGACAGAGTAATGAGATGAAATGCCACTTTTTTAATTTCTGTTTTAACTTCAGCATCTGTCATTCCAACAAATGACTCTCACCAAACCCCGAAACACAATGTTTAGATCACCATAATCTAGATTACCATAATGTTGATTAACTTTCGATGGAACTTTTGATTTTCATATTACCATAATGTTGATTAACTTTCGATGGAACTTTTGATTTTCATATAGTTGTGAACAGAGTGATCTGGCGAACTCTGACCAAAATTAAAACATCTAACAAGAAATGGGCGTCAGCACCTGCAATGTAGCGACGCTTACTCTGTGCAGATCTGTCAGGTTTTATAACTTTCCAAGTACTCCCTGAAACGATTTACACAAGTAAAAATCAGTTACACGTGCGAAGTTCGTAATGGAAATGATGATAAAAATATTGAGGTCCCAGAAACGTGTTTCACTTTGTTGACCAGATTTTGCTTTCGATACAACGTGTTTGAGACGTAAGCGTTTGAGTTTACAATATTTCCCGCGTATGTGTACTCCTGACGCATTTACGTTCCGCGTCCTTGCTGTTCATCCGACCTCGGAGAGCTTTTCCAGGTGATTACCCTTCATTGCAGAAGTTCTGACTACCCGCTCAATTAGCCAGATCGTTCTCTTTAGCGCGCAAATGGCACATCACGGCGAAGAGCGCAATATCAAGGGCGGCGACCCTTGCACCCCACACCGGGCTTTGTCTCCGTACACAGGCGCTGTATTCCACCAACTGCTCAACGTCTTACATGGAGCGCTATCGCTCAGCGTTGGGTACCTGACAAACCTTACAAAATAAGTGGAATGTTTACGCTGTATATATATTTTCCCCCTATTAAACTTCATAACATTTATGAATGTTTACATTCATTACTATAATAATTACCCATTACAATTTTAAAGTCTTTTTCGCAGTTCAAAAGTAATAAGACCACTGGTTTTGCTTGAACAAAAACCAATCTCAGATATTACTTTCACTGTAATTGGTACCTGAAATACAGTCTAATAATTGTGCTTGCCCAATCGCGAACGGTTATATTTCTCAATTGAATTGTATCGGGAACAAGACTTTTAAAATTGTAAAATGTCATAGAGATCGCTGTCTCTCCACCACTAAAACGTCTAATTACATTCTGTGAATAATAACTGTTCTCTAAAATTTGTCGAGTAGTGCTTAAACAACACTTTTTACATATATACATTTTATTGTTACTGAATAAACATTTCCGAAGTAAAAAAATAGTAAATATGTAATACGCATTAAAAATTTGTTTCAACTTTAAAGCCGCTAACTGTGAAAACTGTATTATTTCTGCTTTCTTTCTTTACCCGCAACTCATTATTTAACTCGACCAAGTCTATAACTCCATTATACACCATATCAACTTTGCATCAAAATACTCTGAAGACTGTCAAAATTTTTGAACAAAAAATAAGGAAGAGAAGTAGGGAGGCCGGACGACACAGGGAAAGAAGTAAAAGAGAGTAGACAAAATAAACCACAAAATACAAAAACAAACAGCACATAGCGATGAAACACACACACACATACAAACACAACTCATCACACAACAAATCGGCAGACTGTAAGCAACAAATGGCACATAATGACTTACAACAACAAAGTCACACACAGGGTGGGTAATATACTAAAGAAAGAAGGACTCAACATAGCATACAGAACCAACAACACAATACAGAGCAGACTTGGAAGAATTACCACCAACACTGACAAATACAACCAGTCTGGCATCTACTAACTTACTTGCAACTGCTCTCAATCTGTATATGTGGGCCAAACATGCAGGACCTTCAGAACCAGATATAATGAACACCTCAGAGCACTGAAAAGCAACAGCACACATTCAACAATTGCAGACCACCTGGTAGCACACAACCACCACCCAACAAACATTGAAACTGACCTTCACATCCTAAAAACTAGCAGCAGCCTATACCAAAAATTAACTATAGAAGAAAACTACCACATCCAAAAATCAATAGCCCAAGGAAAGAAAGTACTCAATGAATTCACATCACTCTGCAACAAAACTCTCTTCGCCACAATAGAAGAACTATTCAAGTAAAACACACACACACACACACACACACACATACACACAAATCCTCTCTCTTTTCTTTCTTTCTTTCTTTCAGTCTCTTTCTCTCTCTCTCTCTCTCTCTCTCTCTCACACACACACACACATACACTCTCTCTCTGCCCCAGTAATCATCACACACAGGCAAACCCACATAAACCACACACAACTAACACCAAATACAATTCAAACTCGCGCGCCTCAGCCAGCAGAACACGCTACGAAACAAATGAACGCCACACAGCCACAACAACACGTAATGGCAGCGAAAACTCCGCCTATGTTTTGAGTAATCGAAAAACTGCATTACCACACGAACACAGGCAAAGAAGTAAGCCCATTTACTTCGCCAACAAAACAGGAAAACGTACCACAACTTCAAAACTGTAAGTTACTGAAAGAAAACGTGATACAGTCTTATTTCCGTTCGTAAATACATAACAAATAGAAAATAAATTACGTTTTGCTGTTTGCAGATGACATGTTGTATATTGTGTAGCATAACAGCTACCAAAACAAGAGGACCATAATATAATGTAAGGTATGTTACTTTTCGACAATTAAGTTATAAATGCAACCTTTACATAATGTTGTAAACGACGAAAATGTTAATATGTTAACAACAAATTTACAGTTAAAAATAAAAATAGAACCCACTGATGATAGCACAAAAGTGCTGAAACATGTATGGGTGAAACAAAAGAGAAAAGGTGTCTTGCATAAGGCGGAACTTCTCATCCCATTTTCTTAGCAAGCACGGAGACAACAAGAAGAACTGCACCACAAGATGATTAAGTAAAAGAAACTATGTTGATTATGATACCCAACAATGTAGGTTGCAAGTGTCAGGTAATGCAGGCCTACAATATTTTTCACAGAAAGACATAAATTTTAAATATTCTCTCCCATATGGTCCAAGTAAGTATGCCACAATGTTATATGATATAATCGCTTGATGACTGCTATGTGTATTTTAGTTGCAGCATTTTATCAACCTTTTGCCACTTATTATGAATAACTAATTCTCACCTTATTTTCGCGAGTACATCGAGCTGCAACTGTGAATTCTGTTGACCACTTCTTTCAGATCTTCAAGACACCAAATATTGGTCCGCTAGTCAAGGATGCATTTCTGCGTGAGATCACTTTTTCAAGTGTGCAACACTCCGTCAGAAACAAATATAAATTTTCAATTTTCCTTTCCTACAACTCCTATTGCGTTTTAAGGAAAATTCGTGATAATTCCTAACGTCACCATCTTCTTAAGCGACTCGTCAAAGCTCATTGCTAATAGCTAATGCTAATACTATTGAATTTTTTACTGCTGTTTAAGTTTATTGTCTTACAGTTGAAAGCAATCGATTGTTCAAGATTTATAGATAAAACTTTCCTCTAGACAAGTAGTGGCCAGTACATGGAAACTTGTGGAAATTGCAAGGATCAGTATATGCGACTGAATGCATACAAACTAATGTGTAGAACAAAGCAACGGCAATCAGCGACGAAGACGACGCCGCATCCCGATATTATCTTCCGGAGGGGTCTGCCAAAGGGGGAGGTAAACATGAGAAAAATAGTGAATAACCAACGAAAGGGTAACATCCTACGAGTTAAAACGTGGAATATCAAAAGTTTGATTGTGGTAAGGAATACTGAAACATTCTACGAGCTAAATTTTGAGTATGCTAAGGAAGGTAGAAAATCCGGAAAAGGAAATGGAAAGGCTGAATCTGTATATAGCGCGGAGTTAGTGGAGTGAAGTGGAAAGAATATATGTATTTCTAGTTGGACGATTACAGGGTAATGTTAACAGCAGCAGGAAAAGGTATAACATGGGTAGGATACTTTGTGAATAGGAAGGTAATGCAGAGAATTAATTTCTGTGAAGAGTTTAGTAATTGGTTTATTCTCATCAGAATCGACAGCAGATCAATGTCTACAACAACATTTTACCTAATTTTTGAAAGATCGGCCCAGTTGCTGATATGTATTTTATTTAAGTCTACGACTAGTTTCCGTTTCCACATCCAGGCCAATCCGTGTGGATCTGAATATTTGCGGTCGTTATCAGTTATATAGCTGATCAGTTCACTTCAGTTAATAGTGTGAGGAAATAAAACACCTACAGCCGTCCTTAAGATTTTATTTTATTTTTTTGCAACCAGTTTCGGCGCTTCAATGCGCTGGTTGAAACAAAATAAAATAAAATCGGAAGGACGGCTGCAGGTGTCTTATTTCCTCACAGCAGTAAACGGTCGTCGTCCCAAAGACCTCCTGCCAAAAGAACGGACATACAAAATATCAATTAATAGTTGTTATTATCCACTATCAATTCTCGGTGTTGCTTAAGAGACCAGGGTTGGAGGAAACGGCTATGCGATGGTTAGGAAGTAACACTGTATACTTCGCTAGGACGTAGGTTGACAGTGGTCTTGGTCAGTGGAAGGGAGTGGCAGGCCGCCATTGCGAGACCCATAGTCAAATTAGACTTTTATTAATGTTACGTACACAGATGTCTGCAGGATGGCAGTAGCTGGCAAAGACAGCGCCGCGGCCGATGTACACTGCTGGCCACCGTAAATGCAACACCCTGAAGGAAGCATCCGAATCAAGTGAAATTTACACCATGAGTTTGCAGCGATGAGATATGCAACTGATTAGAATTTCAGCGCAGACGCACATCACGCGCGCCTGTGGCGCCACCTCATAGCGCCATTTAAGGCTTGGCGATTTCGACGAGTGCACGTTCGGCACGTGTGTTTACCTTGTGGTTGTTTCACAAGACGATCAGTTATGCCTCGTAGACAACAGCGAACATCTTTTGATCAAGTATCCGAGTTCGACAGAGGAAGGATAGTGGCTTACTGAGATTGTGGATTATCATACAGAGAAATCGCTAGTCGTGTTGGACGAAACCAAACAACTGTAATGCGGATATGTGACCGTTGGATGCAGGAGGGTACGACGGACCGACGTGGTCGGTCGCATTCACCTCGGTGCACCACTGCACGTGCTGATAGGCAAATTGTGCGCATGGCAGTGACGGATCGCTCAGTGACATACCGAACCATAGGACAGCACATTGCGTCTGTAACGCATCATCCAGTGTCTGCGCGTACCATTCGACGCCGTTTACAGCAGAGTGGTCTGTCCGCAAGACGTCCATTGCTTCGTCTACCATTGACGCAGAACAACAGACGTCTCCGGCGCCAATGGTGTGATGACAGACGGATGTGGACAGCAGAATGGAATGACGTTGTCTTTACTGACGAGGCACGCTTCTGTCTGCAGCACCACGATGGTCGATTTCGAGTGTGGAGACACCGTGGAGAGAGGATGCTGGACGGCTGCAAAAAAATTGTTCAAATGGCTCTGAGCAGTATGGGGCTCAACTGCTGAGGTCATTAGTCCCCTAGAACTTAGAACTAGTTAAACCTAACTAACCTAAGGACATCACAAACATCCATGCCCGAGGCAGGATTCGAACCTGCGACCGTAGCGGTCTTGCGGTTCCAGACTGCAGCGCCTTTAACCGCACGGCCACTTCGGCCGAGGACGGCTGCATTATGCACCGCCACACTGGTCTTGAACCGGGTATTATGGTATGGGGCGGTATTGGATATTACTCTCGCACGCCTCTAGTACGCATTGCCGGTACTTTAAATAGCCGGCGCTACATATCCGAGGTGCTGGAGCCAGTTGTCCTTCCTTACCTTCAGGGCTCGGCCACAGCCATATTTCAACAGGATAATGCGCGACCACACGTGGCACGCATTGTCCAAAGGTTCTTCGTCAATAACCAGATTGAATTGCTTCCCTGGCCGGCTCGCTCTCCGGATCTTTCGCCGATAGAAAACATGTGGTCCATGGTTGCTCAACGAGTGACCCAGATTACATCCCCAGCTGCCACACCAGATGATCTTTGGCAACGTCTGGAAGCTGCTTGGGCTGCTGTACCCCAGGAACACATCCAACGTCTCTTTGACTCAATGCCGAGACGTGTGGCAGCGGTGATCTCCAGCAATGGCGGCTACTCTGGCTACTGATTCTGGCAGGAACCACATGTCACAGACGTCTGTAAACGTAATCATTTGATACTTGGTCAACATGTTATCTACAAAATAAATTTTGTTGTGCTACCTCTTGTCTTTCTTGGTGTTGCATTTACGGTGGCTAGCAGTGTATTACAACCAGGCCTATGCTGTTGGTCTGCCTCAGGCCACGGAATACAACTGGATATGGCTGTACCTTAAGCTCCAGTACGATCGATATAGAAGGCGTGTGCTCACCCTGGGAGATGATCAGCGTCGATGGAAGCCCCAAGAAACCAGAGCACATCGAGAGAGAGACTGGGCCACCACAGCCCAGGCTTGAACAGGCGTTCCGTTAGAGAGGTAGCCGCCAGTAGCAGGTAGTCACACACAGGGAGACAACGCTGTGCGAGTGCGCCAAGTCTTCTGCATACGGTCCCCAGTGCGGGCGGTTGCCTGCCGCTACTACAGCGAAGTCCTTGGTTGATGACTGGAAACTCTGTCTGGATCCTGGTTCAGTAGTAGTCTTCACGTCTAGATCAGCACCTGGTAGAGATGGCAGGACTCAACTCGATACAGTCATGTACAGAGGACGTCGGCGAGCATGGGAGAACAGCTGAGTATATCTCAACATATTTTAGAGTGAGAGTCTAACTTGGGGGCAGTTCTCCAACTGCAGCATCTCCAATCTGGAAGAGACAGAACGCCTTATCAGTCAGGTGTCGCTATAGTGTGGCTATGACTTCATTCTTTCCATTCTTCTTCTTGAGTTAGGTTCTGAAGGAGCATAGCCAGAGCTGCAGTATTGCCAAGCTTCACCCTTCAGAGTTTTCTCCCTTGTCAGGTTCCTGTCAGCACTGATCAGTCAGAACATTATGATCACCTAATTAATATCCAGCATGTCCAACTTTGGCATGGATAACAGTGCCTATATGTTGAGGCATGGAAGCAATGAGGCCTTGGTGGGTCGCTGGACGTAGTTAGCATCGCATTTGCACACACAAGTCACAAAATTCCCGTAAATTCCCGGCCTGAAGCCCAAGAGCTCTCAAGCCACTGTCAGTCATATCCCAGATCTGTTCGATCGGGTTCAGATCTGGGGCCAGCACGTCAATCGGATCTCACTACTGTGTTCCTCGAACCACTCCATCACACTACTGACCTTGCGACAAGGCGCATTATCTTGTTGAAAAATGCCACTGCTATCTGCAAACATCACCTTCATGAAAGGATGTGCGTGATCTGCAACCAATGTATGATGATCCTTGACCGTCATGGCGTCTTGCACGAGCTCCACTGGATTAGATGCCCACATGAAAGTTCCCCAAAGCATAATGGAGCTGCCACCAGCTTGTCTCCATCCCACAGTAGAGGTGGGAGAGGGAGGTGAGACAGTGAGGCAGCAGATCAGATCATTACATCTCTGTTAGTTGCTGACAATGTGTTTGATGCATAAACGCCTTCCCCACATGCCGTTTCACAAAAGCTAACGGACGTAATACCCTTCACAGCGCTCCTCCCCTTATTTAACCCGCAAATACTCTGCAGGACATGTCAGGTTTCCTACTGATATCCTAACCATTGTACTTTCACGATTCAAAGCGCTACTCAATAACTAAAATCACGATCCAACGTGCTGCATTATTTTAAAGACAACGCTGAGTACTGTTGCCTGCAGAGGTCGCGTGTTAATGGTTCCTTGGTCTCATGATACTTACCACCTGACAATACTGTTGACAGTTTTAGTACAATTATCACGCTGGTATCATCATGGGTAGCACGGTTCTCTCAGTTACGGCACAGAATAGTAAGAAAAATGAATTTGAATTTTTGATTAAAATAACCGTCTGTGTTGCCACAGGCAATACCAAGCAGAGGCGGAGTCTGGAGTGGAAGCGCGCTGGTAATGGCGCACGTGGGTGAGATCAGCAAAACGGTGGCAGAGACAGAAAACCTAAGCTGTGACAGTCAGCCATATGCGTTAGCGGTAATACATGATGCAAGAAATAACATCCCCTACACAAGAACATACAGCAAGAACCTGACGCAATAGTTAACAACCTGCAATGTGTTCTAAAGAGACGATAGCAAAACGAGGATCGATGAAAGTACAGAATAAGCAGTACACATTCGGTTATTACGAACCAATCGTCACGTGAAACCCCAATGCTAGTCCCTTCAAATTCTCCAGATTTTCAGCTCTCAGGGCAGCTGATCAAAGAGACCGATGATATTCACAGTAACAGCACTATGTTCCGTGATTAGAACAGTGTAGTGAAATTATGTCTACCAGGACCTCCGATGGACTAGCCGCAGAGGTTCTCGAGATCCTGACCTATGTTTAATGAACTTCACGCTGCTCGCTGCGTACCATGTACAGATGGGGACACCGATTGTCTTCCAGTATCACCTTGTCGCCAGGTGCTAGTACCACTAAGATCGCTGCAGAAATCAGGGGCCTCTCAGCATCCCACTGCTGTTTAACGATCAGGCCCCTCTGGTTGCTGAGACCTACCAGACCAGCAGGGAGGATATCAAACGGTCACACTACTACCGAGACTGGGTAAATAGCTGATGGGTCATCAAAGAACACCTCACGATTAGGATTGGGACAGAGTTCACTGCAAAAACCGGATGAGAGCAAATAATCGCGCTGTGGTGAAGACTGCAGCCTGCCAGACTGCTGTCTGCACGACATTGAGACCGCTATCACGGTTACCTGGACGAGCAGACAGTGACCTGACCATACGGATGTCAGCAGTAATCCAAAGGTTTCCTGAATGAGGCACCTTCTGAGGCTGGTGCAGTAAGCATTGAGCTGTAAATGTAAGAGTAAAGTGACTGAACACTGTCTTAATAGCGTCAAAGACGCTTCACATGCTCTTATGGGCCATTCTGACAACACAGGGGTGTCTTCGCTCGGCCCCCTGGATCTCACAGTCACTACAACTGCAACAAAAAGAACCATTACCAGTATCTCTATCATGACTGCTACAGTCATCAGTACAAATACTGATAGCTGAACTACAGCAGCTCTACATAATCGCTGCTAAAATAATACGCGGCAGTGCTTATATATTAATGAACTTTGTTGCTTCCCTTTCAACGACGTCTTGAGTGACTGAAATGTTTATACTAAGGTTTTATGGTAATTACAACAAGTGGTATTTAGCATTCAGGCTACAAGACGACGCTCTTTAAATTAACCATGTCAAATCCAATAGTAATAATGCTGAAACCATGCCCTTGCGCGACAAAGACATAAGCAAATGATGACGTGTTTCGGGATACCCATTATAAGATCTGTCGAAACTACGTCCAGCCCTATGTCGTCTCCTGCTACACTCCAACGGACCATCAATGACGAAATTTATTTACAAAGATTTCCATTAAAGCTTCAGAAGGCTACGGCAGGATCGACTGAAATAAACACTCTGAACATATTGGCAGTGGTCTCTCTCGTTAGGAGTATTCATCATGACGAATGTTAAGTAAAGAACAATTATTCGACCATTCTAAATGCTGTGTAAGTATAAAATATATATGAGACAACCACCATGGTGCATTTTACAGAAGTTTAATATACATTGTTTGCGAGCTACACGCTTTTATGTACTGCTCACCCTGTTTAATACATTTCGGGTCAAAATTATACCTATGATGCAGTATTTGAATATATAAATGTTGCCTAGCATTCGCAATCAAAGCCACACACTTTCAAATACTACGAAGGTGCTCCTGCGAGGTATCGTACGAGATATTTGAGCGTGTAATTATTATGAAAATAGACATACATTTTTTCTGTAGCTAAAACGAGTGTTTCAGGATAAAGTAAATCATATTTTATTTCTCCCACCACTGACCCTCCCCCTGCCTGACACACACTCTCCATTTTCTGAAACACATAATTGTTTTAGTTCACTCTGCACTCTGGCAATCTTTGTTAATTTGTACTCCTCGCGGCCTAGGTCCTAAGTTGCAAGGAAACAGTAATTTTATTCGCTTGTTAATGGAAATAAGCAAGGGGGGTCCACGAAATCGCCGCGTCTCCGAGTCACGGCTAAAAGCGTGGGAGCAAGGAAGAGTCGCCGTTGCATGCGACAAGAACGCTTCACTGGCGCCACAAAGGAGCATAATTGAGCGAAGGAAGACGGAAATGCGAGCAATTGGGACTGCGCTTCCCAACGAACTGCCAGAGGTGCCAACAGCAATTATAATGAAGAAAAGGCCCGCGGGAAGCGGAGGTTGTCGAAGCCCAGTCTCTATAAATACGTTTTGGACCAAAGGCAGATGATAGAAGGCGTTGAGACGTTCTGAAAATGGGGAATATAACACTGTATTCCGTAGGCTTTAGATAGTGCTATTTACGAAGAGAGACAGCGCTCCAGCAACAGCCATTGACACCTCTCAGACTAACATAGACAACAGAGTCGGTACATAGCTCACACTCAACAAATTATTCATTCCGCTATGAAAAGCTCACTGATAAATGCAGCAAACGATTTTTCCCCCTTTCTTCGTTTATTATTCAGTACTACCTTCCCTGTCCATACTATTTTGAGACAAATTTCGTGTTCAGTATGTTCAGTATACATATGTTTTTTCCGCTACAACTACGTGCACGGACGGATAGTACACTCTGTGGTTACATTACAGATATAATCTCTTTATTCCAAAACATTTATGTTTATCTGTACATCTTTTGTAAGAGACATTTTATATATACCGTCACAGAGATGTTAATTTCTTTATTACGGTACAACTAATTTCGATAATTTATGTAATGTATTTTAAATAGTTAACATGTGGTATACACTCTTTAAATTCCAAATTATGGAAACAGTTGCAGAATAATAATGATTTTAGTGGTTTCTTTGTAGTACACGTAGGAATGTCTTTTAGAAATTTTCATCTTCAAGAAACGATCTAGAATTTCTAAGGAACCTACAACATGGTACAAAATTTAGCAGAAATAATATCATACTAATCCATTGCAAAACTAATAACATCTGAACTGGAGAACTACATAGCTGCGGAATAATACAGTGAATTTCACATCGTAATTTTTACAAAAAAAATTAATTAATTAATAAAGGGAGTTAATTTGGTTTTTAGATTGTGTAACAATACTACGCTTTACACAAACCTGGAGGGTGTCAAATAACGCGTGACAACTACATCTGACCACATAATATTAATCAACAACAAGTAAACAAGTAGTCAAGCAATGCCTCCCATTACTAGTACTTTTACAATTTATGTCGCAGCTCAGCATCTAATTCCTCCATGCACACAATACTCATGCATGTAAAACACAGGGATTTACTTAATTTCTCATTTTGTTTTAGCTGTTCCACTATCCGCAATACCTTTACTGGCAGATTAGTTCCTACGTTCACCCAACGTAGTTTCCCCTGCACCTTGCAGATTTTATCTCGTAAATAAAGTTATCGAACCGTCACGAAATTTAGTTGGTTTCTAGTTTAGATGGTTTCCCACACATCTGGAACGCCATTCTACATCGACTTTAGCGTGATGTTTCAGTAAGAAATCTGATCCTAAGGTTGTGCAGTACCCATCAAGCATAAGAGGCAAAGCTCCATACAAACCCGGAAACTTTTGCCCCCAGTTTGAATAGTCAACACCGCTGAACCTAGCGAATAAACGTCATTTCCACTCACTCGAAGTGGCAAATATAGTGGCGGTTCAACCTATTCCCTATGAGGTCAAAACTTCCCAGGTCACCAACGAATCCATGTCCAATAAAATTTTATGCTTCCTTTCATCCAAGAAGCTATCTAAGCAAAATGTCGCTATTGCACACGTTTATTCTGTGCTTGTCTTCACTGGGCGGCAGCGTGGCAGCACAGCGGCGTTCATCGTTGTTTAAACGGTGCGTCTCTCTTCTCACAACGTCTCCACCTGCCACGCCCCAAATCAGACTGTCGTCTGGGAGTCGGTTCCAATTACCTTATTCAACCGCACTTCTTACACTGTGGTTCACGAAATTCCTGCTATATCCTAGAACATTGGTCCAACCCACATCTGTAATATTTATCACCCTTGATGAAATCCCTTTCCTATCATGAACTCGAATCGCAGCGTCTATCTCCTTTAATGCCGTCGCAGTCGCTATGGCTTCAGCTACGTTATTAGGAAACACTGCCTGAACTGTTTGCTGATGACACCAGCTTGATAGTGAAGGATTGTGTGTGTAATATTGAAACAGTAACAAATAATGTAGTTCATGAAATAAGTTCGTGACTTGTGAAAAATAATTTGATGGTAAATCACAGTAAGACTCAGTTTTTACAGTTTATAACTCACAATTCAACAAGAACCGATATTTTGATCAGACAGAAAGGGCATATTATAAGCGAGACGGAACAGTTCAAGTTCCTAGGCGTTCGGATAGATAGTAAGCTGTTGTGGAAAGCCCATGTCCAGGATCTCGTTCAGAAACTAAATGCTGCTTTATTTACCATTAGAACAGTATCTGAAATAAGTGACACTTCAACACGAAAAGTAGTCTACTTAGCATATTTTCATACGCTTATGTCGTATGGTATTATTTTTTGGGGTAATTCTTCTGATTCAGAAAGGGGTTGGCTCAAAAACGGGCTGTTCGAGCTATATGTGGTGTAAGTTCGAGAACCTCTTGTCGACCCCTATTCAATAGTCTGGGAATTCTGACATTGCCCTCACAGTATATATTTTCTTTAATGTCGTTTGTTGTTAGCCATATTAGCCTATTCCCAAGAGTTAGCAGCTTTCACTCAGTTAATACTAGGCAGAAATCCAATTTGCATGTGGAATGCACTTCCTTGACTCTTGTGCAGAAAGGAGTGCAGTATTCTGCTGCATCCATTTTCAATAAGCTACCACAAGAACTCAAAACTCTTAGCAGTAGCCCAAACTCTTTTAAGTCTAAACTGAAGAGTTTCCTCATGGCTCACTCCTTCTATTCTGTCGAGGAGCTCCTGGAAGAGCTAAAAAATTAAGCAAATTCCAGTATTACAGTGTTGATTTTCTTTATTTAAACTTACGACTTGTCACCTGAATATGTTTTTTATATTTCATTTTATCTGTTTCTAATATCGTGTTATAATTTCATGTATTGACTAGTTCCATGACCATGGAGACTTCTCCTTAATTGGGTCCCACGAAATAATAAATAAATAAAAAAATAAAAAACTCTTCTACTCTTCTTCACACGTCGGGTATCTGTGGCTCAGGAGCTGACAGTAGCTAGCAGGCAGTCAGTCAGTATGCTGAGGCAGCAGTACGCTGTGGCTGCAAAACAGCGGCTGGCGTTGACGGTGCCCTTGCTGGCTCAAGTCGGGTGACATTTCTAAGGTAATGTCTTTCAGTTCGGCTAGTGTATAACTGTTACGGTGCCTTCCATGACCACCAACGCCGTACGTCGGTTCCACATAATGCTAGCCCAAAACAGCAGGGCACCTCAACCATGCTGCACTCGCTGGACAGTGTATCTAAGGCGTTCACCCTCACCGGGTTGCCTCCAAACATGTCTCCGAAGATTGTCTGAGGACATACACGACACTCATGGGTGAAGAGAACGTGATGCCATTCCTGAGCGGTCCATTCGACATGTTGTTGGACCCATCTGTACCGCGCTGCATGGTATCGTCGTAGCAAAGATGGACCTGGCCATGGACGTCGGGAGTGAAGTTGCGCATCAAGCAGCCTATTGGGCACAGTTTGAATTGTAACACGACGTCCTGTGGCTGCACGAAAAACATTATTCATCATGGTGGCGTTACTGTCAGGGTTCCTCCGAGCCAAAATCCGTAGGTAGCGGTCATCCACTGCGGTAATAGCCGTTGGGCGGCCTGAGCGAGGCATGTCATCGACAGTTCCTGTCTCTCTGTATCTCCTCCATGTCACTCCGACGCACCAGGACACTTCCCTTGTTGAGAGCCATTCCTGGCACAAAGTAACAATGCGGAAGCGATCTAACCGCGGTATTGACCGTCTAGGCATGGTTGAACTGCAGACAACACGAGTCGTGAACCTCCTTTCTGGTGGAATGATTGGAATTCATCGGCAGCTGGACCCCCTCCGTGTAACATGCGCTGCTCATGCATGGTTGTTTACATCTTTGGGCGGGTTTAGTGACATCTCTGAACAGTCAAAGGGACTGTGCCTGTGATTCCATATCCATAGTCAACTCCATGTTCAGGAGTTCTGGGAACCGGTGTGATGCAAAACTTTATATACGAAGACAGTAACTTGTTCTCGAAAGAACAGTTACTGTTGATGACCGTGCAGATGTGTTTTTCCTGGAATAAATGATAACTAACTGACAACCTCAGCTTCCGACAGGTGTTGTTGTTATACCTCGATGTGGACAGCTGAAAATGTGTGCCCCGACCGGGACTCGAACCCGGGATCTCCTGCTTACATGGCAGACGCTCTATCCATCTGAGCCACCGAGGACACAGATGAATAGGGCGACTGCAAGGACTTATCCCTTGCACGCTTCCCGTGAGACATTCCCAACTGTCCACAATTCTACATATGTATTGTACCTTATAAACATTGTGGACAGTTGGGAATGTGAGTCTCACGGGAAGGGTGCAAGGGATAAGTCCTTGCAGTCGCCCTATTCATCTGTGTCCTCGGTGGCTCAGATGGATAGAGCGTCTGCCATGTAAGCAGGAGATCCCGGGTTCGAGTCCCGGTTGGGACACACATTTTCAGCTGTCCACATCGAGGTATAACAACAACACCTGTCGGCAGCTGAGGTTGTCAGTTAGTTATCATTTATGCAAAACTTTTTTTGATGTATGTGGATGTCATATTATTTCCAGTCGTTTTGCGCGTGCTCGAAAACACAGTCCTGTGTGATGCAGGCTGTGTGAACAGGGGGCCTGTGTATTGGGATACAGCAGCACCATTGGGGTACTAAGATTACACCACGAGAAGAATCTGATAAGCCAGAATGGTCATATTATCCTTGGCTGTAATTCGACCTTGCAGTCCAACCAGTCACGTTTCACTCTTGGGTCTTAAACTCGGTCATAGGTAGGAAACAGTGGGAAACAAGACTGACCAAATTACATTCTTCCACTGCTCCATAGTCCAGGTTTTATAGCTTCTTCAGTACGTCTTCGTGTTATGAGCATTTTCGTCAGTGTTGAGTGGTTTTTGAGTTCCACCTCGCACTGCAGTTCGCTGCTTCTGGAGCTCCATTCGTGTTGTTTTTGTGCTGGCATGGTTCTCGAATGCGCCAATCAGTTCCGCAGTCAAGTTTGTAGCTATCATATTCTTACTTCTCGTTACAGTCCTCTTCAGTAACCGTCCGTCACGATAATATGCAATTTCTTCCGCATTGTGCCTTAGCGCTTGATGATTTTCCGATTTCCCTGTATGCGGTATAGATCTTCGATACGGCGCATCTGGAAACACGAAACACTTCGGCTACCTTCATTGAGAAAGCATCCACCATAAGAGTACCAACAATTCATTCACGTTCGAATTCACTGAACTCACTACGCAGAATATTACCCTGCGACGACTGACATTTGCGACTTGTTGAGGACGCTGTGTAGGTACTGTTAGTGGTTAAATACTACAGCTTGGCTAGGACCGACGCTGTGGAGCTCGTGTAGCATCAGCGTGAATGATTAGACTCATTCCCTGCAAGAAGTTTTTGCAATCACATCACGAACTTTTCCGAATGTCCAGCACTCGCAGTACGGAGATGGTGCAAACGAACAATGAAATTTGACATCACATCTTGTAGTGTCTCAATGGAAATGGATTCAGATGTGAGACACATCGCCGATTCATGTCCGTCCCGATAGATAGTGTCTTTCAATTTGCCGTACAAACAACAGTTACAAGGAATAATATCGGGCGAATAAGAAGGACAATCCATCCCTGCGCCACTAAATTTACAATATTATTCCCGAAGTATTCATCAAGAAAGCGAATAACGTGTTTGATGCAACATAGTCTGGCCCCATCTTGCGTGAAACAGTCGGTTCCTGGTAGATCCTCCAAGGCCAGTTGTGTGGCGACAAATTGTTCCGAAATTGAAACGTTAAGTTCGCTTGTGACCGTTTTTCTGTTGAGAAAAGGGCCAATAATGCATCTGTGGCATAACACGTCACAATACTGTGGTCTCACTTCACACAAATGGGGATTTTTGGAATCCCAAAATCTCCAGTTTTGTTTATTCACACTATTAGTAGGCACTACGTTTTGCGGTTACAGGGTCAGCTGTTCCAGATTTTTGAACTATTTCGAAACGTCTGTCTAACTTCGGTATAAAATTCTTCTGTAAAAAAATCTTATTTCATTCGTCTATCGATCTTAATTTTCGAGATAGTTTTGAATTCAGGGACGGATTCGCTGGACACCCTGTATGTTCAAGCATGCGTTTCTCACAGTGTTTACATATTTATATCCAACCCCTGTATATCTGCATTCCGCAAACCAGTACAACTGTATGATATAGGATACTCCACACAGTAGCACTTCACGTCTTTTCCCTACTCAATTCGATTATGGAACTCGGGAAGAATTGTTGCTTGAATGCATTTGTGTTCACTGTAATTAATCATGTAATCGTGATCCTCATGCGGTAGATACGAGTACATAAGCGGTTGTAGTATATTCACGTATTTCTCGCTGATTCCTGAAGCTTTGTTAGTAGGCAGTCGTGGTATAGTTAGCGTCTATTTACGAGTAGAGCTGTCTGGCAGGTCATGTTTTACAATCGCTTTGTGATCTAAAGCGAACTGGTGACCGTCGTTGGTGTATTAGGTCTACGTCCCTTAATGTATTATGCTTTCTAGAAAAATTGCATTTTTAATGTATTACACCAATGAACGGGAGTGCGTCATTTGCATCACACACGACTGAGCCTTTATGATGAATCCATTTTTGCATATCTTTGAGCCACTTCGCACTTATTTAAGCCGACTGAACATTTGTGTTGGTTTTGCCGGAGAGTACTGTTTTACCGACAACTGCATCATTGGCAAAATATCTCAAGCTATTGTTAATATTGTCTGCAAGGTCATTAACATAACAACATGAAGAGCAACAGCTTATTTTGTGGCAGACGCCAAAAGCAACTTCTATTTCGGACGAAAACTTCTCATCGAAAATAACATGCTGCATCTTTCTTAAGCACAATTTGTAAATCCAGTCAGGTGTGTTTAGATAGCACGCAAGCGTCTATTTTCTGCCTACTTTCAACTTACGTGTTCTTTCGACTGTGATAGAGTGTCGTATTCCAGTTTGGAGTTTTGCGCGAGATATGAAACGCGCGGATATCGCCGGCGTTACAGGGCTAACAGACATTTTGATGATAGAGATTAAGTCGTAGGCTGTCCGTGATTGTAGCTTTTACGTTAGGGATTGTTAATTAATAATATTCTGTTATCAGTCACAACTTTACTTTCCAACTAGCGAGTCCGACAATGCTTCGCAACTGCTGAATATGAGTGGAAATTGGACATATGTCCTAATACCCTGCCCCATCTCTCTGTGCTATCCTCCTCCCCCTCTCCTTGTCCATCTTCTAATCCTCCCATCTCTCTCTCTGGCCCTAACCTCCTTCCCCTTCCTGTCCATCTCCTCCTCCTCTATATCTCTGCATCTCCTCCACACCCTCTCTGTGACCATCTCCTTCCTTCCCCTCTATATGTCCATTTCCTCGCCCCCTCCCCCCCTCCCGCCACTAATTTTCTGTCCATCTGCACCTCCTTCCCTCTCTGATCTTGAACCTGGGGTATTGTTATTAGAAATTCGTAGTAGTATTCTCATCATAAAGACAACTTTTCTTTGTTCCTGTGAAAAACGACTGCGAGGAAGAAAACAAAGCAGCACATCGTTGTGTAAACAATTTTAATTGAAAAATATATGTACTGAAAAAGAAAATGTATGGGAGAAGCAATGTTTCTGATGGTTTGAAAGTTCTTCTGTCGTATATAGAAATGATTGCGAGAAAGAAAACCAAACCGTACACTAGCATTTACAGCACAGCAAAGAAGAGCATTTTCTTTCTCACAGTCCGCTTTAGCAGGAAACCTGCAGACTGTTGTTAAAAAATACACACGCAATGTCCATATGAACGTTATTGGTGTGTCCTGTAAAAATCCGAAGTAAATTGGCCGACCGAGCGAGGTGGCGCAGTGGCTAGCACACTGGACTCGCATTCGGGAGGACGACGGTTCAATCCCGCATCTGGCCATCCTGATTTGTTTTCCGTGATTTCCCTAAATCACTCCAGGCAAATACCGGGATGGTTCCTTTGAAAGGGCACGGCCGACTTCCTTCCCTAATCCGATGAGACCGATGACCTCGCTGTCTGGCCTCCACCTCCAAGCAACCAACCTAAATTGGCCGACAGCTTTTCAAGAAGTTTGTTGTCAATGTTTCGCTGTTATATATATATATATATATATATATATATACTATACGTATTAAAATCATATAGCTTATGTCCATTAGGACATTTAACTGAGCAACGGGTAAAAATTTTTGAAGTAACTTGGTCGAAAATTTTTCGAGATCTTTATTAACGACATTGTCCCTTTATATATTAGATATGTATTTATATGTTATTAGATAGCGCTGCTGTACATGAACACACGCGCGTTTTTGAATGCAACGTTGTGTCAAAATTTCAAAACAACGGGCTAATTAAGTTTCAGAGATTTAAGATTTTGAATAAACTAAAATTTAACTATACATGACGGTAGTATCTGTTCCCGAAAGAACAGTTACCGTGGATGACCATGCAGCTTTGCTAGAACTGAAATGATAATTAAATAGACACCCTAGCTGCAAGCAGGCGTTGATACACGTCATTGGGGACATGTTGAAAATGTGTGCCTCGACCGGGACTCGAACCCGGGATCTCCTGCTTACATGGCAGACGCTCTATCCATCTGAGCCACCGCGGGCACAAACATCTATTAGGCGCACTACGAATGTAGTGTTGTGGACATGTTGGGAATGTGGATCTCACGGGGAGCGTGCACGGGATAAGTCCCTGCAGACGCACTATCCTCTGTGCCCGCGGTGGCTCAGATGGATAGAGCGTCTGCCATGTAAGCAGGAGATCCCGGGTTCGAGTCCCGGTCGGGGCACACATTTTCAACATGTCCCCAATGAAGTGTATCAACGCCTGCTTGCAGCTAGGGTGTCTATTTAATTATCATTTCATCTAAAATTTACATTTTTATTTATACTGCATACGTTGCTATCCGACGGGTTTCGCAGCTAAAACTCCATTTTCAAGGACTCTATGGATAAGTTGGGCCTTACGTCTGCATCCGGCCGGAGTGACCGAGCGGTTCTACGCGCTACAGTCTAGAACCGCGCAACCGCTACGGTCAAAGGTTTGAATCATGCCACGGGCGTGAATGTGTGTGATGTCCTTAGGTTAGTTAGGTTTAAGTAGTTCTAAGTTCTAAGGGACTGATGACCTCAGAAGTTAAGTCCCATAGTGCTCAGAGTCATTTGAACCTTACGTCTTCTTCAGTATTTCACCTACGTAACACTGACAGAAGGACACAGTCATTGGAACTAGCGACTTAAACTACACTCCATGTGGTATTAACGAGGTAAGGCTAGAGACAAATAAAGTCTAGTAACATATTACCTGTGTACAAGCACATGACGCCCATCTTCTGCATTGGTGAAGTATTGTCACATTTGCAGTTATATGCACTTACATTGATCAGCAAACACGTAATAACCTCTGCTCACCGCGACGTTGGATCCCGCCAGGTGGCGTTGCGGGAACGTGACACGGGAAGGAAAGTATATAAGTGGATGAAAGACGGATGGGGAATCATTCAAACGATGACACAGACCGCAAATGGGTAAGAATACTGGCGTAAGAGACTTTGACAGAGATGATATTATTAATACCGTGACCCTGTGAACGGCTGTCTCGAAAACGGCGAAGCTGGTTGAATGTTCACGTGCTATCGTGGAACTACCAGTAGGCGCTAAATGGTATGACGACCGTGACTCTTCACAGAATGTGGGGTTTGCAGGCTTGTCTGCTCTGTAAAGTAGGATAGATGGTGATCGGTGGCAATTCTGCCGAAAGAGCACAATGCTGTTGCACGCACAAGTGTTTCGGACCACACCGCTCACCGTACATTGCTGAACATGGAGCTCCGCAGCAGACTACTACTACTACTACGTGTTCACATGTTAACCCAACAGCATCGTCAATAACATTGCAGCGGGCACGGGACCGTCGGGATTCGACCGTCGGTCGATGGAAACGTGTCGTCTTCGGCTGAGTCACATTTTGCAACACTATGTCGATGGTCGTCTCCACAAACATCGTCATCCAGGTGAACGGCCGCTGGTAGGAGCAGTATTATGCTGTGGGAGATATTTTCATACGCTTGCATGAGACCTTTGGTTGTAATTGAAGACAAGCTGACAGCTGCTAACCACCTGTGCCACTTTATGCTTGATATCTTCCCCGACAGCGATGCCATGTTTCAGCAGTATAACTGTCCGTGTTTCGGAGCCATAACCGGGCTACAGTGGTTTTGGGAACATTATAGTGAATTCACATCGATGTCGTGGTCACCAGCTCCGTCTGATGTAAGACCTATGTAACCCACTGAGTCGCTATCAGATGGTTCAAAAGGCTCTGAGCACTATGGGACTTACGTTAAGAGGTATCAGTCCCCTACAACATAGAACTACTTAAACCTAACTAAGGACATCACACACATCCATGCCCGAGGCTGGATTCGAACCTGCTACCGTAGCGGTCGCGCTGTTCCAGACTGAAGCGCCTAGAACCGCACGGCCACTCTGCCCGGCGAGTCGCTATCGGGCGCCATCATGGTGTATGCAGATCAGTGGGCTGTTATTCACGCGAACTACACTACTGGCCATTAAAACCGCTACACTATGAAGAAATGCAGATGATAAACGGGTATTCATTGGACAAATATATTATAATACAACTGACATGTGATTACACTTTCACGCAATTTGGGTGCATAGATCCCGAGAAATCATTACCCAGAACAACCACCTCTGGCCGTAATAATGGCCTTGATACGCCTGGGCATTGAGTCAAACAGAGCTTGGATGGCATTTACAGGTACAGCTGCCCATGCAGCTTCTACACGATAGCACAGTTCAACAAGAGTAGTGACTGGCGTATTGTGACGAACCAGTTGCTCGGCCACCATTGATCAGACGTTTTCAATTGGTGAGAGATCTGGAGAATGTGCTGGCCAAGGCAGCAGTCGAACATTTTCTGTATTCAGAAAGGCCCACACATGACCTGCAACATGCGGTCGTGCATTATCCTTCTGAAACGTAGGGTTTCGCAGGGATCGAATGAAGGGTAGAGCCACGGGTCGTAACACATCTGAAATGTAACGTCCACTGTTCAAAGTGCTGTCAGTGCGAACAAGAGGTGACCGAGACGTCTAACCAATGGCATCCAATACCATCACGCCAGGTGATACGCTAGTATGTCAATGAAGAATTCACGCTTCCAATGTGCGTTCACCGCGATGTCGCCAAAAACTGATTCGACCATCATGATGCTGTAAACAGAACCTGGATTCATCCGAAAAAATGACGTTTTGCCATTCGTGCACCCATGTTCGTCATTGAGTACACCATCGCAGGCGCTCCTGTCTGTGATGCATCGTCAAGGGTAACCGCAGCCATGGTCTCCGAGCTGATGGTCCATGCTGCTGCAAATGTCGTCGAACTGTTCGTGCAGATGGTTGTTGTCTTGCAAACGGCCGGCCGCTGGTGGCCGAGCGGTTCTGGCGCTACAGTCTGGAACCGCGCGACCGCTACGGCCGCAGGTTCGAATCCTGCCTCGGGCATGGATGTTTGTGTTGTCCTTAGGTTAGTTAGGTTTAAGTAGTTCTAAGTTCTAGGGGACTTATGACCTCAGCAGTTGAGTCCCATAGTGATCAGAACCATTTGAACCATCTTGCAAACGTCCCCATCTGTTGACTCAGGGATCGAGACGTGGCTGCACGATCCGTTACAGCCATGCGGATAAGATGCCTGTCATCTCGACTGCTAGTGATACGAGGCCGTTGGGATCCAGCGCAGCGTTCCGTATTACCCTCCTGAACCCACCGATTCCATATTCTGCTAACAGTCATTGGATCTCGACCAACGCGAGCAGTAATGTCGCGATACGATAAACAGCAATCGCGATAGGCTACAATCCGACCTTTATCAAAGTAGGAAACGTGATGGTACGCATTTCTCCTCCTTACACGAGGCATCACAACAACGTTTCACCAGGCAACGCCGGTCAACTCCTGTTTGTGTTATGAGGGATCGATTGGAAAGTTTCCTCATGTCAGCAAGTTGTAGGTGTCGCCACCAGCGCCAAACTTGTGTGAATGCTCCGAAAAGCTAATCATTTGCATGTTACAGCATCTTCTTCCTGTCGGTTAAATTCCACGTCTGTAGCACGTCATCTTCGTGGTGTAGCAGTTTATAGTGACCAGTAGTGTACATTACTTGTGCGCAGACGTCTAATACCATATACCTCCACCAAGCTACCAACAAACTGTCGTATTCGTGATACACAGAATGGGTGATGTATTTCGCTCCAAAGACGGCAAACAAGCTACTAAGCAAGTGGGCATAATGTTGTGGCTCATTGTTTGCTTATTTCATACAGTACGTGCCATACTTGGGATAAACTCGGCGGGAATCGAAGTTTACCGAGTGAGACCGGTGTTGGCGGTAGCAGCCAGGCGCCCCGTGATAGCGCGTAGTCTGCGAGCGGCCGTAGATAAGGCACGGCCGCAGACCTGAAGACCTGCACAGTGACGCCGGCCCAGCCACACGAGCCGCAGCGCCGTGCGTCGCCTAGGCACGGCCCGCCCTCCCCCTTCACCGTCTCCTCTCTCTCGCTGTAAGGTGCAAAACGGCGTCTTGTGAGCGCACACAGTGTGTTTCCCGAGAAAGTGAACTTCGCTGCAGCGCATGCGCTCTCGTTATTCTGAAATACAAACACGGTCGACATGCGTATAAAGGAATAGTTTCTGCTTCAAGGGATTCAGTAATTTAGTTAGAAATTTTGGTTTTTAATAATTTCTGCAAAAAAACAAAAATTGCATTTTTAGAGTTTTTTAATTCTTTTTACCTAAACACGTTTTAATATCTCTGTCATCATCAGTGAGCCTTGTCTCAATTTCTATAAAATATTTTTAGTTTTCTGTTTCAGACAGAGTAACCGTTACAGATGGATATTTATTTTGTAGTGACTGCCCACCTGCAACTGCATCAGTTTTAAAGACGGACTGTACTGGCTGTATCGTTCCTCTTATCCACTGGTGTTTACGTTTTTCGGATGCAGATGTTTTAGGAATCGACTGTCCTGAAGAAACCTGAGTGCCTGAAGATGCCATTACCGACTCAGAAACGATTCAAAAACGAAGCTTCAGCTGAAATCCCCGTAAATTTTACGATTTTAGTAACCGTTAGTAAGCACTGACTTGTCTCACTAAGTGAGAAGAAATCGAGGGGAAAAATTCATCACTATGACAGTTACTGAAAAGTTTGACAAAGTCGAAGATTAATCACGCGGCTATAAGGTAAAGAAGCTGTCGTTTCCTCGTAACAATGTCAAAACATAAATAAGCCAGAACTGCTCCACAACGCTTACACGACGATAAAATCAAGTCAATAAATACACTCTATTAATCACAAGAGATAATTTATAAATGTAGCATAGCGACATGTATTCTTTAACTCAATACAAATATAGCGCCAGTCGTATACCTATTATCATACAGTCACGTAAATTATTCAGAAGTAAAGCACTATGGGACTTAACATCTGAAGTCATCAGTCCCCTAGACTTACAACTACTTAAATCTAACTAACCTAAGGACATCACTCACATCCATTCCCGAGGCAGGATTCGAACCTGCAACCGCAGCATCCGCGTGGTTCCGGACTGAAGCGCCTAGAACCGCTCGGCCACCACGGCCGGCATTCAGAGGTAATATCAGTCGAATCTGACCAGGGGCTGAATAGCTTGTAGTACAGCAGATCGTACGGGACAGAACAGAAAAAACCACAGAATTTAACTGTGTTTAATGTGCAGCCGGCCTCGATGACAGTCGCAGTGTTATCGCCCTGCCGTCGGCTCTCCGCAGTGGGTGGCCGAATGCCGGTTCCAGCACTTACACCGGTGCCCAGTGACACATCTCATGCTTCCTGCAGCATGTTTTCCACATTATAAGCCACAGAATTACCCTCATTTTGCACCGTGGCTACGCCCGCAGCTGTCTCATTAAACAGCAAGCAGGTTGCGTGTTGGCTTACGAAATAAATTACTACCGCCATAACAATCGATCCCGTACACCGTATCTCTGTTCTGAAGCGTTTTATGCGTTGACAGCCTGTTATCTGGAAAGTACTGCGAAGAAAAATATATTCCTTTTTTCAGAGACTAATTTCTTTGTATACTTTCCCAGAGAGTAACAGTAGTTTCGGTTCTGTACTTCCGTCTTACTCTTTATTGTACAGCCTTCGTGTCTTTAGGTGGCGTGCAATTATCTGCTCTGTTTTTCACGTCTTTCGTCACTTCGCTGTCACCTAGTCTCGCATGTACTGATATAGAAGATCGAGATTCAGAAAAACTTATGTCGCCGTAGTTGTAGACAGGAGTTTTGTTACTGTTTCTGCCCTACGAAAAAATGGTTCAAATGGCTCTGAGCACTATGGGACTTAACATCTGAGGTCATCAGTCCCCTAGAACTTAGAACTACTTAAAAATAACCAACCTACGGACATCACACACATCCTGGCACAACGGCCTCATACGCAAACTAAGCGAAGCTGGTTTCCCGGACGGACTCGTACGTCTCATATACTCATACCTCACGAACAGGTGTTTCAACACTAACGTGCAGGATAAACAATCAACAAAACATGGTATCCAAGCTGTAGTACCTCAAGGAAGCATCCTAGGGCCCATCTTGTTCAACCTGTACATTAACGACTTCCCAGCAACACAAAACACGACGTTAGCCATCTACGCGGATGACACCGCCATCCTTGCGCAAGATTGGAAATCGTCGAACATTAATTCACGAATACAGACAGCACTCAGAACAGGTGAGACTTGGGTGAAGCGATGGCGTATTAA
Source organism: Schistocerca nitens (assembly GCF_023898315.1). NCBI lineage: Eukaryota > Metazoa > Arthropoda > Insecta > Orthoptera > Acrididae > Schistocerca > Schistocerca nitens. Next base: position 584,492,493 of record NC_064618.1, read on the forward strand.
AGTAAACGTCGACAAATGCGAAGCAGTTCTGTTTACAAGCAGACCGAAACTACTGCGCAAACTTCACTTAAAACTTCCGGGCTGATAGGCCGTGGTCGAAGTATAAAACTGTCTCCTAACGTTTCGTCTCCGACTGCGGGAGACATCATCGGAGGTAAAGCGGCGAACTGCGAAGAGCACTGACAATTGCTAGGCGGACCAACACATGAGTTAGCTAGACACCTTGCCTCAATGCTGCAGCCTTATGTTGGTAGGACGGACAGTCATATTAAAAATTCAGCTCACTTCATTGATAAGTTAAAGGAAACGAGCGTGGGCCCGGATGATATCCTCGTCAGTTTTGACGTTGTGTCGTTATTTACCATGATTCCGGTAAACGAAGCTATCTTATGCATAGCGGATATTTTTCCCACCGATATTGTGGCATTATTCCGACACTGCCTCACCACAACCTACTTTCAATACAATAGTGACTTTTATGAACAGATTGACGGGGTGGCTATGGGCAGCCCTCTCAGTCCTGCTGTGGCTAACTTTTTTATGGAGACTTTTGAACAACGGGCGTTGCAGACGGCCAGTAAGAGACCAGCCAGATGGTATCGCTATGTCGATGACACGTTCGTAGTATGGACACACGGAGCAGAGGATTTGGATGCCTTCCTGACACATTTAAACAGCATTAATCCGAAAATCCAGTTCACTATGGAGACAGAAAGCAATGGGCAATTGAACTTCCTGGATGTGTCTGTGATTAAACGACCGGACGGAACGTTGGGCCATAAGGTGTATAGAAAGCCCACACATACTGATCGTTATCTACACAAAGATTCAAACCACCACCCTAGACAAAAAAGAGGTGTAATGAAAACTTTGGTAGACAGGGCGCACAAACTTTGTGAACCTGTTTATTTAAAAGGTGAGATTGAACATCTACGGTCAGCTTTCGTGAAGAATGGCTTTTCTAGCAAGGATATAGATCGAGCACTTCGCTCTAGGCAGAGAATCAGGAGTAACGACGAACAACAGTCGTCCAGGAGCAAAGTTTTTCTTCCGTTCATTAGCAAGGTCACAGATCGCATTGGGAAAGTTTTAGGCAAGTATGGGGTGGAAACTATTTTCAGACCTACTAGGAAAATAAAAGAATTCTTAAGGTCGGCAAAAGATGCACGGCACCCTTTGGCTACACCGGGGGTATATAAAATTCCTTGTAGTTGTGGACAGGTTTACATCGGTACCACAAAGAGAAGTGTGAACACCCGTCTTGTCGAACATAAGAGGAATTGCCGCCTAGGTCACACGGATAAATCGGCCGTAGCGGAACATGTTTACCAGGAAGGTGATCATGAAATAAAATTCAGCGAGACGAGCGTCATATCAAAAACCTCGCATTATTATGCACGCTTGTATAGAGAGGCTATCGAGATTGATAAACATCGTAATAATTTTAACAGGAAAGACGAAGGTGTTAAACTGGATAAAATTTGGATGTCAGCGTTGCACCGCAAGCGTGACGATCGATTACTTTCAATCGTGAATGTTGGAATTACCAGAGACAATCTCATAGCCGACGCCACGTGATCGACAGTGGCGCCCTCTGTACTGCCTATATAATCAACGCCTCCTCGAGTCCTCTTCGCAGTTCGCCGCTTTACCTCCGATGATGTCTCCCGCAGTCGGAGACGAAACGTTAGGAGACAGTTTTATACTTCGACCACGGCCTATCAGCCCGGAAGTTTTAAGTGAAGTCAATACCGGCCGTGAAAGTTTACATTGTATGATCTACTGCGCAAACATCAACAGAATAAAACGCTGTGAGGACCGGGCGTGAGTCGTGCTTCAGTAGCTCAGATGGTAGAGCACTTGCCCGCGAAAGGCAAAGGTCCCAAGTTCGGGTCTCGGTCGGGCACACAGTTTTAATCTGCCAGGAAGTTTCATATCAGCGCACACTCCGCTGCAGAGTGAAAATCTGATTCTGGATCAACAGAGTAGGCAGATAACACTACATACACGCCCAGTACGTTTCCGAGAGAAAGTCATCTAGGTGTCTGGCTGGATCGGAAACTTACATGGGGGGACCACATCGAGTACGTTGCCGACAGAGCGCACGCGAGGCTCAAACAGCTCTACCAAATGCTCAACAGGGAAAGCACATTCTATAGGACGGTGTCAAGGTCCATATACAGTACACTGATTAGACCTCTGATGACGTAGGCAGCTCCCGTCTGGGGATATGCAAGCTCCTACACGACTGCGCCGCCTGCAAATCGTACAGAATAAAGTGCTACGTATCATTAGCAACGCTCCACGCTAGACACGCACCGTGGACCTTCAACAGGAATACCGCCTTGAAACCCTCAAGGAAGTATTCAAAAAACACGCCTCACGACTATACAGGAACTCGAGACACTCGAACAACCCTTTCATCCTCACTCTGGGAAACTACGATCACAATCATAGATGGAAGCACAAGCTGCCAAAGACACTACTAACTTGGGCATAGCCACCTATGGTAAACTAACATACACCAACAAGCGACAAACGTCGGTAAGCCCATGCATATCAGCAACACTGACTTGCAATTACCAGCTGCTACTAGAGCCGTCCAACAGGCCTCATCAAGGACACCGACGAGCTCGCCCACTAACGCACAAACAACTCGCCAACATTACCTTACACTGTGCATCCGATATATGACTTATCGGACACAAAAACGATGATGAACCTAACTATTGCAGGTTGCTGAAGCTGAACGAGAGCCCAACACCGGCACCCAGCGGCAGCCGCTGACCAACACCACCGCACAACGTCAAAGGTATCGGCATGCATGATACCCACTAGTAACAAAGCCTACCCTTGCACGACCTATCGCAGGCAGCAAGACATCCGCTACTGCTCTTACCACCCGCCCTAACTATCGCAGAGTTTTTTTTTTTTTCTCCTTGGCTCTTGCCTTGGCACTTTTATTTCTCTGCCCTTCAAACCGCAACCCTTCGTTCGACTTCGACCCAATCTGTCTCCAGATGAGCGCGTATTAATGGTTAACCTTAACCACATGTACGCAAACATCGCAGTACCCACATCCTGCGACACCTCACTTTAGTGAAAACTGACCCTTATGCAGAGATGGCAGTAGGCCTATTGAGTTGGCCATCATGCCGCTGTTGGCGTGGGGGGCTCCACCTCTGAATAAAAAAGGACATCACACACATCCATGCCCTAAGCAAGATTCGAACCTGTGACCGTAGCGGTCGCGCGGTTTCTCACTGAAGCGCCTAGAACCGCACGGCGACTCCGGCCGGCTCTGCTCTACGTTTTCTATTTAAAAAAAAAAAAAAAAAAAACAAGGATATGTGTGTCTTATTGCGTTGCGGCTAGTCTCGGTCTTGTAGGTACACCACAATAACGTGGCAGTGAGGTGTGAATGGAAACAGGGCCTGAAGCAGAATCGATAAGTGATTGTCTTATGTTAGCCTCCATCTTCGTGAAATATTGCAGCGGCAGTTTTCAATTGATTTTCTATACTGTCCAGAGTGTAATGTGCACTGCTGGCATTCAAAATTGCAACCCTATGGGGGGGGGGGGGGGGCATCATGCAAAGAGCAAAACAGGCTTGGACATGCAAACGATAAGCACAAAGTAGGTCGGAGCAGCGCCATCTACATTCTACACAAACAGAAATATTCCGTGGCGAGTTAATCATCCAGAAACCGCATCTGAATGTTATTTACTTGTGAGAAGATTTGTATTGCCTTGTGTAAGAAAGAAAAACTTGCATGAGCTCGTATCGGTTTTCGTCAGCGTAGGACCGCCATCTGTGAACAGTGTAGTATATCGTTCCGCGTTATTTCTTCTCGTGCAGGTGGAACCCCATGAGTGGCTAGACAATATGGACACTATGGGATCCGGAGCGCCATGCTCACTGCCCTGCACGATCTCGACAGTTTCAGGTGACCAGCGCGCACAAGACAGACATGTTACTCGCTAAAGCACGCACGATCGTTCTGTCATGTCACACACGTTGGATCGGGAAATGAAAGTGTTATCAGCAAGAAAGGTATCCACAGTGACAGTGCAATGACATATGGAGCACCACGAAATGTCGGCAAGGGGTAACTGTTGCCTCATCCGTTGATGCGGCAGCAGAGACACACGCGACGACGGTGGCGCGCACAGCGACAACGCTGGACAACGTCGCCCTCTCAAACGGAGCCTGGCTATGTATTCCTTTTCGCCATTGAAGAACCCAAATATGAATTCTTTATTAATTAATTATTTAGATTTCCATCGCACTTGCATATAATCTTTAATGGTGATTAGTTTCAAACGCGTGAGTTCATTTTTAAACCAGTGTCTGCATCGCTAATGTTACACTAATATTCTAATGTTCCAATGGAATTACGTTATATTCAAATAATAGAGTTGCAGGGAATGCCTACAAAATTAGTGCACGCATTCCAAACTAGACATCGTTAAAGGATATACATAACTGTGATAGAAAACTAAATGAATAATAAATAAATTGAGTTTCTGGTCCTATACGTCAACGCAGTTTTGTAATTGCAAATGAATTCTTTACTATCTCATGGACTCACATAGGACATCACAGGGATGTTACATGATCTCCCTTTATTCACATGAACGGTAATTTCGATACGTGACGTTTTATTCTGACGTGTTATGGGTGGAGACCGCTACCTTATAAGTCGCAGTGCCACTACCTTCCAGCTATACAATTGCTAGACAGCATGTACCTAGGCTGTCGTGAAGTTCCCCCATACAGATGATTTTCGACTGCATACCCGATCAAATCGTTCTCCACATCTCTCATGCGCTCAAAATATCTGGGAGCGCCAAAACTTTCCGCCACTGCGATTGATTAACTCTGGCACTGAGGTGAAGCAGCTTGGAACGACATACCTGTATGTTTCAGAATAAAATTCAGGATGTGATATCCACGACTATATTTTATTCAGAACAATATTCACGACAGCATTGTGTGTGGAATTTGAACGAACATACTCATGATATTAATGAAAAAGGACTTGGTTCAAATGGCTCTGAGCACTATGGGACTTAACATCTGAGGTCATCAGTCCCCTAGAACTTAGAACTACTTAAACCTAACTAACCTAAGGACATCACACAACACCCAGCCATCACGAGGCAGAGAAAATCCCTGACCCCGCCGGGAATCGAACCCGAGAACGCGGGCGTGGGAAGCGAGAACGCTACCGCACGACCACGAGATGCGGGCGAAAAATGACTTAATCGATACTAAAATGATAATAAATAATTATTCTCAGTGACATAATTTAATCTTCTGTGAAAATCATATCTCAGACAATACTGATGCAAAAAGATAATGGGAATCTGCATCTTGTGTTATCTGTGATTCTTCTAGAATAATTCTTCTTCTTGTTCCAACTGTTGTAATGATGGGACGTACTTGATGTCATGTAACACTGAGGTCTGTAAAAGATTGTATTATGTTGTTACTTAATATTAGAAAAATAAAGTTTCTGTGTCATTGAAATGAATTTTCTTTGTTTAATCTTTTATTTCATTGTAATTCTCGTCCTATATAAATGTTAAGCTTCCTCCTCGGTTACAAAGGAGCGCAGCCATTAGCGCTATTGATTTACAGTGCGGTTTATTGGTAAATACTGAATAATAAGCGATTAACATTGAGAAATATTTTTAAATGTTAATGCATATAGTGAAGGTACAAAAAGTTTTAATATATATTATTTGTTAGTAGTAAAACAGGGCCTGAAGCTGAGTCGATAAGTGATTGTCATCAAATATGGAAATTTACTGGTATGTACACAGTTAAACGATGATCCTATGGTCAGAACAATGTAGAAGATTCACGCAGTCATCTTGTCTAATATTTTTATTGACTGTGAATGATCTTTGTTGTCAAGTTATTACAATATGGAAAAATATGTACATGGACAAAAAATGCATTATTTTGTAAAGTGCCATTTGAATACAAGATTGTCTGTTGTGTGGTTTATGAAACACTAGCAGAAATTAGGACAGTGAATCGTGTCTCACAAGAACTATGAAAGTCTAGTGGACTCGTGAAAAACTGAATTTTCTTTTAACAAAAGTGATGAACAGCGATTATAATTGATTATAGAACATATGAACGCTCATAGAGTGTCAGTGTTAGCAGCAACGACATGGACGTTAAAAACTGTTAACAGTATTAAAATTTATGTAAAACTGTAGACCTCAAATAAACGTGTTACGAGTCATCTTCGCGTGCCAAACGTTATGAGACAGACTGTACAGCCAGCCGCGTGGCAACAATATAATGCAACGCTGGCTACGTTCAAATGGCTCTGAGCACTATGGGACTTAACTTCTAAGGTCATCAGTCCCCTAGAACTTAGAACTACTTAAACCTAACTAACCTAAGGACATCACACACATCCATGCCCGAGGCAGGATTTGAACCTGCGACCGTAGCGGCCACGCGGTTCCAGACTGTAGCGTCTTTAACCGCTTGGCCACACCGGCCGGCGCTGGCTACGTACGCAGCGCCTAGCGTAAATGATTGCTTACCGCAAGAGATAAACGAAGCACACGATGGACACCAGAATGATAAACGGTGCAGTGTCGTACATGTGCACAGTGCATAGTTAATTAAAGTTGACTATGAATCACTACATTCAAACGAACAGTGTCAAGATGTAGGACATCATCCAAAATCAAACTGTATGAATCCGTGTAAATGAAAGTGAATGTGAGACTAAAACTTCTTCCACAGAATAAATATAATAATTATCTTGTTACTGATCTTTTTTTTTTCGAGTTTCATGTACCCATCTGGTACGAGAGGGACGTGGAAAGAGAGAAGCAGGACCTGCTGCAGGAATACTTCCAGACAGCAACAGATCCAGACTAGGGAGCGGCTGACGGCTGCCGACGCTCCATCCACGCGCTCGAGGGCGTTCCAGCAGCGGTCTCTACCTGCCTGCTACCTAGCGGCTCGGCCCCGGGGGCGGCTACGCGACGTCGTTGGGGAATTTCTATATGAAATTTGTTAATTGAGTTGCATTAACTTTTAATTTTAATGTGTAACCTCCGTAAAAGACTTTCTTGAGCTCAGATGCGACTAAACAGAAATTTAAAGTCGCGTGTTCAAAATATTATCTGTTATATTCATGCCAAGCCTGACAAATAAGAGTAGGTAAATGTATATTCCTGAGGCTCCTTAGACGGTTTTGTTCCTGGTTTTTCGAATCCTGTGAACCCAAATGGGGGGGGGGGGGGGATAAGTTAAACCGGGAAGTCTCCGCCGCATTTTCCAAGAATTTACAGTTACTGAAGCCGTTTATACTATCACGTCAACACTAACTGTGTTACGAGTTACTTAATGTTATATCTGAACATTTGCATGATTAGAACAACATGTTGATCAAGTGAAAGTGAACAATAAGTAATGCGGATATGGTGGTCTGATACATCAACCAATTTTTTTTTTTACTCAGCCCAAGGGGCAATGTAATACCCACGACCATATTTTATTAAGCATTGTGTGTGGAATTTGAGCGAACATTCTCGTGATAATAATAAAAAAGGACTTCATCAATACTAAAATAATAATAAATAATTATTGCCAGTGACATAATTTAATTTTCTGTGAAAATCATGCCTCAGAAAATGCTCATGGAAAAAGATAATGGAAATATTCATCTTGTGCTATCTGTGATTCTTCTAGATTAATCCTTCTTCTTGTTACAACTGTTATAATGATCGGACGTGGTTGATATCTTGTAACACTGAGGTCTGTAAAAAGCTGTATTATATTGTTAGTTAATATTAGAAAAATAGAGTTTCTGTGTCACTGAAATGAATTTTCTTTTTTTTTTAATCTTTTATTTCATTGTAATTCTCGTCCTATATAAATGTTTTCTCTTCTGTTACAAAGGAACGCAGCCATTAGCGCTATTGATTTACAGTGCGGTTTATTGGTAAATGCTGAATAATAAGCGATTAACATTGAGAAATATTTTTAAATGTTAATGCATATTGTGAAGGTACAAAATGATTTAATATATATTATTTGCTAGTAGTAAAACAGGGCCGGAAGGAGAATCGGTAAGTGATTGTCTTATGTTAGCCGCCATCCTAGTGAAATATTGCAGCGGCAGTTTTAAATAGATTTTCTATAGAGACATAAATGTTGTTGGTAATAATTCCGATAGTAATTGTGTAATAAATGGCCCAGAACCCACTTTGAGGAAGTAAATTCGACTTAGATTGTAAATAATCTTTAAATATAGCGCAAATAGCATGTTACGTGACATATATTCTTATCTGTTGACGTATGAAGCTCGTTTATTTCGTAACAACTTTTAAGAAATATTTTGACAGGAAAAATATATTAGTATTGTGTGCGTGTAGTATTGCTTACAGAAAAGTGCTGCCACCTCGAGTAACATAGCTTCTAATTCAATAAACGATCTGCAACTTAGTGCCATTTACACTGCTTGACAGACAACATTGCTACTCGTACATGTTCACAGGTGGAGATTTCATTAACAAAATAACGATCATTAGCAGGGAAAAGCAGTGTTTAAATAAAACCTGAAGTTACATTGATAATAAGGAACTATTTTTATGGTAATCTTGCTGAAATTGTACAACACGCAATCAAACCACAATTCTCGCACGTCACAAGGAGTCATAAGCATTTATATTTTCTTTCGCTTTACCAGTCGCTGCAAATTAATTTGCATTCTTCAGAATCCTACAAAATTAGGGAAACTATAAATCTTTGTACCGGCCGGAGTGCCGAGCGGTTCTAGGCGCTACAGTCTAGAACCGCGAGACCGCTACGGTCGCAGGTTCGAATCATGCGCCTCGGGCTTGGATGTGTGTAATGTCCTTAGGTTAGTTAGGTTTAAGTAGTTCTAAGTTCTAGGGGACTGATGACCTCAGAAGTTGAGTCCCATAGTGCTGAGAGCAATTTTTTAATAGATCTTTGTACGTAGACCAAACATTTAAGCAAAGTATAATAAAGTTAATTACATTCAAAATATCCATAATTTTGCAGGCTTCTGAAGACAACAAATTAATGAAATAGGTAAGGTTCAAGAGTCTGATTTATAAATGTAATACAGTGTAAGGCAAATAAACTATACACCACGATCAAATTATACCAATGGGGCAAAAATCGGTAGATGTGATGTAAATGTACAGACCAACAAATGATTACAATTTCAGGAAAAATTGATTATTTAATCGTGAGAGACAGCTCCATAGGTTGACCAAGTTGATAGCGCGTTGTTCCACCTTTGTCCATTGTTCAAGCAGTTATTTGATTTCCCATTTATTGATATAGGTGTTGAATGTCTTCCTGAGCGAGATAACGCGAAATTCTTTCCAATTGGCGCGTTAGATCGTCTACATCTGGAGCTTCTTGGAGAGAAATGCCCATATAGCTCCAAACGTACTCAGTTGGGGAGGCATCCGGCGACCTTGCTCGCCACGGTAGCGTTTGCAAAGCGTGAAGACAAGCAGTAGAAGGTGGTATCCCAGTGCTGTCTGCGGCGTCTGCAGATACGTCTTTTGCTTGGAATTTGTTTTACTGCAGCTGAACTGTCTTCAGTGATGAGACCCATTTCGAACTGAGCCCCGATATCCAGCGAAGTTGTTGGAAGTCCCCTGCAGAGATAATAAGCTAAGCTGCCTCTATAGTCGTACATAACTGCGATTATGTTGCCAGTGTGGGACTTTCTGTACAAGTTTACCTGTCGATTATGTACCATAAACGTTCGATGGTATTAAGTCAGTCTGTCTGGGTGGCTAAGTCATTCGCTCGAATCGTCCAAAATGTTCTGACATCTGCATCCACAAAAATTCCGTCATTGTTTCGGAACACGAAGTCCATGAATGGCTGCAAGTGGTCTCCAGGTAGGCGAACATATCTTTTACAGTTAACGATCGGTTCAGTTGAAACGGAGGACTCAGTTCATTCCATATGAAGATAGCCCACATCGTTATGGAGCCAAAACCAGCTTTCACAATACCTTGTTGATAGCCTCGATCTATATGGAGTCTGCACCATGCTGGAATCATATAATCAGCTGTTACCAATTGAAATCGGGACTCGTCTGACCGGTCACGGTTTTCCAGTCATCTAGGCTTCAACCAGTATGGTCAAGAGCCGAGAAGAGGCGTTGCAAGCGTCGTCCTGTTAGCAGAGGCGCTCACATCGGTCGTCAGCTGTAGCCCATTAACGTCAAATTTCGTCGCACTTTCGTAACGGATACGTTTGTCGTGCGACCCACGTTGGTTCCTGCTGTTGCTCCAAGCAGTGTTGCTTGTCTGTTAGCTCTGACAACTCAACCTAAACGAACACTGTTTTCGGTGTTTAAGTTCGTTAAGTGAAGGTTGTCAGCCACTGCTTTGTCCTTGGTGAGAGACAATGAGTGAAATTTTCTGTTCTCAACACACTCCTGACACTGTGTATATCGGAATATTGAATTCCGCAATGGAATGTCCCGTCCCTCTAGCTCCACTACTCTGCGTTCAAAGTCTGTTAACTCCCGTCGTGCGGCCTTAGACACATCGTATATTTTTTCCCATGAATCACCTGATTACAAATGACAGCTCCGACAAGGCACTGCTATTTTATACCTGGTGTACGTGATACTACCTCCATCTGTATGTTCTTATCGCTATTCCATGGCTTTACTCACCTCATTGTAATATACAAACATACAAACATCTTTTACTTAACACTACCTGTAAACCCGGCATTGCCAGGGTATTCATTTCGCCAATTTTCTATAAGAAACGGAAACAAAAAATGAACTGCCATTTTAGACACGTACATAAAGAACTTCGTTTCTATATATTTGTGAAATTATGAAACTGTCGTACAAAGAATATACACACAGTGTACAATTAATGTGCAAGTACAGTACCCAAACTAAGGAACATGACCCTGGACAGTTCGCGTACGCTGGGCGCAGCTGCTTTGCGCGTCTACGTCTTTTTTAAACGTCTCTATGGCAACACCTCTTCTAGCTCTATAGACAGCTATCGTTTCCACCTACAGCTGTTTGCGCTTCGCAGTTCAAACCCCACAAAAAGCGCTGCCAGGTGTTAGTGATTTCCTTAAGTTGATGCTACTGTAGGAGTGTCTTAGTCGTAAAGAATATATTTAATAGAACTTTGTGCATGATGCAGCGTTTTCTTCACGTATCTGAGTGTTTATGACGTCATACCTCTTGTCCAATGTGTCGTACAATACTATATTTGTGTAGGTACATTTACCAACATATTTAAATACTGTCAGCGAAATATGTGTGAATACAATTAGTAGAAAATAAATAAGAAATTTAAACGTCATGCACAACACAAAAGTTTTTCACGGATCTCAATGTTTATAAGTCATGTCTCCTGATCTATGCGTCATACAATGATATAATTTTGTAGGTGCATTCAGCGGCTTATGTGCTTTTCTTGCTATCAAATTCGACCTTCATCAATTGTTTTGTTTCCAGAGTATCAAAACTCATTTACTACTTTAGAGACTGATTTGCTAATTGAATCTATTAGCATCACCTGATCTAATTTTACTACATTCCAAGTTCCGAACCTGAGAGTTGTGAATCTTTATGCGAATGTAAACCACAGCATGGACGTGATAGTGACTTACATAATCCAAGAATGACGCGACTAGGTATCCTGCCAGTGATGAAACGGAATTGAATCATTATTACGAAATACATTACCCTGATCGGAACTTAGAATATGCAGCTCTTAAATAGGCTAGGTTGCAAAATCCAATCAATATAAACTAGATATACTCGAACTTTTTGAAATTTACTGGACGGTCAAAGATCAAATAGTCAGCTATTGTAAAATAGTCCTTTACTCAGGGCATAATGGTCAACATTTTCATGATGTTGGACTAGCACTAAGTCAAGAAACAGCTAAGGGCCTGGTTCGAAATACTCCAATTAATGATCGAATCGTTACTGGACGTTTTCATTCTACCCACACCGGGACAACAACGGTACAGGTCTACGCTCCAACGGGAGATTCAAACGATGAAGAAAAGGATGATTTTTATGAGCAGTTGCACGATGTATTTGACGAAATATCCAGTCATTATCTTAACACGTCTTAAGGGTGATTTGAATGCTTCACTTAACTACCGTACAGTCTTTCAGCATGTTGTTCGACCCTTCGCGACAGCACAATGCGTGGAAGATAATGATGAACTTTACAGATTATTCTGTAGCCTTCACAAACTCTGTATAGGTAATATTTTCTTTCGTCATAATATGATACATAAGAAGACCTGAGATCTACCCTAAGGAAATACTCTGAATGAATCTGACTACGTTTGTATAAACAGCTGATGAAAGTTATCTTTACGAGAGAGGTTGTACCATTTCTTGATCCTAGTGAACTTGAAAGTGAAGTCTAGATCCCAGCAAACGCCGACAGCCTAAGCTACAATTTGGTGTGACAATGCTAAAAGACAAGACAGTGGAGTTATCAACTTTAAGAATCGATTTCAGGTGCTGCAAGATCTGCCTGATAAATTTGAAACTGATAGTTTAAATGACAACTGGACGACGGAGATGAATGCAAAAGGGCAGTAGATTCAAAATCGCACTTGGCGTGATTATATAGAAACATCGTTGACAAGCTAAAAATCGAGAGGAGCTTCAGACAGCTTCACGAAAAAATGCTGAGCTAGACCGCCGAGACAAATGCAGTTGTGGAGCCGACAGAACAGAGCGGCTTGAATGGAAACGCAGAGGCGCAAAATACTGTCTTCCGAAGTGACACCAGGACATTATACTCTATCGTTCGAGAACTTACTGGAGTTCTTAGTTCTTCAAAGGGCCACATAAAGGATGAAAATGGTAAACTTCTGGTTAAAAAAGGTGAACAAGCTGCCAGATGGGTTGAGTACTTTAAAGAAACCTTAAATCATCCCAATCAACTTAATGATTAGAACTCCGAAAATGAACGAGAAAATTCAAGAGGTAATGATGAAGACTGGTGACATCACAGAAAGAGAACTGTGAGCAGGAATTGCTAAACTAAAAGACAATAAATCATCTGGTCTGGATTAAAGCTCCTCAGATGCCGTACTATTCAATCCTTCAAAGCTAGCCATTTATCTTGAGGACTTATTCGCTATTTCAGTCAATTGTTACCCGATGTTCCCTTTTAAGTTCTCAAAATCGTCTCATTTTTTTCATCTTACTGAGATTCCATTTCAGTTCCCTACCTTGTCATGACGATAGGACATTAAATTCCATCTAAGACGAATTTCCATACTGTTACAACTTGTTTCTATGTATAGTATAAAGAAAAATTTACTCATTGGAAGTACAATCTTTTGCTTATAATTACAAATTTGTCTCAAAATTATCAGATTTGGGATCAGAATGTTTCTCCATCCAGTCAGCATAGTGCAAGCCTATCAGATATGTAAAACAGGATTTGATATCTGGAGGAAAATCACCTTTAAGAACTTTCTTTCAACAGCGCTCTTAGTTTTGATGATATCTGACAACGATGTCCTATCATCTTCAGATGACATTACAAATTAAATATTTTCATATCACAAATACGAGTATTTATCTAATAAATGTGTTACCGTGTGCATATTTCAATTTCATCTTGTCTTTTCTCAGAAAAATCAATGAATGCAAAACATTGGCATTACAAGTCGCTAACAATGTACAACTATTCACAGTCTTCATAATACTAGAGTACTTGTTTTCCATTTATTTCTTATCTGTTTTTTCGCAGTGCTTTCCCATAAAGATAGGGAAAAGTTTAAGTACGTCATAGTTTGGAATCTACATAAGAATCATTAAGTAGTGAAATGTACAACCGAAGTTGAAATTGCTTCAAAAAAATGTGTTTGATGTTTTACACAATGTTATCTATTTAGTGTTTGTTCAAGACATTCACAGGTACCCGAAGATGTCCATGTTATGATCTCATCGCATTATTTTCAACAATATTTTGAAGACATGTACCCAAAATCTTTTTTGGAGAATAAAAATTTCTAAATAAAAATTTCTAAATAAAAATTTTCGTATCTAAAAATGCCGAATATTAGCATTAAGTACACGCTAATCAAAAACAATTACATTCCTCATGTTACCGGTTTTAGTTTACTTTTCATCCATATTTACAATATCTATGAAATATTTATTATGGTGAGTTAAATTTAATTTCGCTGCTCACTGTTTTATCATATTGCGAACACTTACCAAAGTTCTTCTGTGGATTGAAACGACGCGGATCGTAGCTTAGACTGCGTAATATATAGCGAAAATACAGAACACAAAAAATGAACCAAGCGTTTTTTCAATCGACCTACTTTTCGAATAAATATCTCTATCATATTCAGTGGATGATTCTGGCTGAATAGTAAGTTTCCGTTGTGGCTTCTGTCACCTCGAAGCACATTGAATCCCTGTGTGTGGATATAAAAAGTTTAAGCTCTTTAAACACGAGAGAGAGAGGAGTGTAATCCTTTAGGCGATTCAGACTAACTCCTCCTTAATTAGAATTTCAGATGAGCTCATTGTCGAGAAAGGGAATGAATTTTTGACTTCCCTCCAAACACGGCTTGGTTTGGAATGGAAATGAGCCCCTTCCTTTTTCGTGATACAAAGATCGTTCACATCAAACGAGATAAAAGTTTTAAAAAAAGCTTGTAGTGATCAGGCATCTTTCAGACGTCAAAAGAAAGAAATTATGAACGCCAAGGACAGAAATATAGTGCATCCGAAGGTGATAGCAACTTTCAATATCTTGACTAAAACTGTTCTGAGATGAAGTGCTTGGCACAGGAGAGGATTTCGTGCCGTGTCACACCAAACCAATCAGAAGACTGATAACTTCTCGCAAAAAATTTAATCATTTAATTTTTAGCGTGCATCTTTTATGGTAGGAAGCTAATGAATTTTCACAAATCTAACAAGCTACACCCAGTCAGTTGTTGTTGTGGCTCAATCTGGTGAAACGGAAAAGAAAGAAAAGAGAAGGTTTACGTTCCTCATACGTACGGGAACTAAATGTAAGTCCTATTCTTTCTTCTCCCCCTATTTCTCTCCGTCTCCTTCTCAATCTGTCTTTCTCCAGCCCCTCCTCCTTTCCCCCTTCTCTGTCTATCACCTTCTGCCCTCTCTCACTTTCGATGTTCTTCTCCTTCCCATTTCTCGATTTCGTCCCGTCCTCTTTCTCTGTCCATCTCCTTCTTTCCTCTGTCATTGTTCATTTTCTCTCACCCGTCCGTCCATGTCCTCTCCGATCACCCTACTCAAAAACTTGCATAGTCACACAAATGACTTTCCTGTTTCCTGTGAAAACCGTCTGCGAGGAAGAAAACAAAACAGTACGTTGTAGGGTAATTAATTTATGTTTAAAAACGTTGTATATGAGAGGAACAATTTATCTGTTGGTTTCAATGCCCCGCTGTCGTAGCGATGCGAGAAGGAAAATAAAACCGCAAACTTTTACAGCAAAGCAAAGCACAGCATTTTCTTTAGCGCAATCATTAACAGAAAACGGGTATATTATTATCTAAACGCGTGTGTGGATGTGGAACGGAGTATCGTTAATTTGATGTAACAAAGCCGCTCTTTACCGGTTTATATCAAGTTCGTGTAAAAGTCTCAAGTGAGACGGTCAAGTACCTTTTAAAATTGTTGGTAAATCGTATAAAATTTTAAGTAAATGTGTGACGATCCTTTCAATATTTTCGGGAATATTTGAAAACAAGTGCCTATTCGCCAGCAACTTTGTGTCAAAATGTCAAAGCAATTGCTGAAAAACTTTCGGAAATTTACGATTTCGGGCAAAAAAAAATATTTATGTAGATAATTACCATTTAGTTACAGAGGTTTCCTGTCGTGCCACGAGCACAAAATGTGCGACATCAAAGAAAGTAAATATCGTGTACCGCACTATCGAAATTGTAGCATTCTACAAGTCGGAGCGTGGATGTCAGATATTTGGACGTGGCAGGGTTCAAATGGCTCTGAGCACTATGGGACTCAACTGCTGTGGTCATAAGTCCCCTAGAACTTAGAACTACTTAAACCTAACTAACCTAAGGACAGCACACAACACCCAGCCATCACGAGGCAGAGAAAATCCCTGACCCCGCCGGGAATCGAACCCGGGAAGGACGTGGCAGGGAATCTAGAAAATCTGAGAAGGAAAATGAAAAGTCTCAGTCTAAGATATAGTGGGGATCACTGAAGTTAAATTGAAAGAAACTGATTTCTGGGGAGAAGAATAAAGAGCAGCAGAAAATGGTATAATGGGGGTAGGATTAATTATGATTATAAAGGTGGGCAGAGAGTGGGGTACTGTGAACAGTTCAGTAATAGTGAGGCTCTCATCAGAAAATAGAGGAACCAACGTCCATTACAATAGTTTAGGTATACATGCCAGACTCACAAGCAGAGGAAGAAGAGATGGAGAAGGTATAGCGGAATATCGAAGAGTTATTCAAGTACTTAAAGGGAGATCATAATCTAGTAATAGTGGGTGATAGGAACTAGGTAGGAGGAGAGGGAATAGAAGGGAGTACACGATAAAAGGAACTTGGAAGCAAAAGTCAGAGAAAAGAAGAGAACTGAGTTCTACCGAAAGAAGTATGATGTTGAAATACTGCGAAAAGATGAGATGCATTTGGAGAAGTCTAAGGCTGTACATACTGCAGTAATGGATAACAAAGCATACGGATCCGGTACAGGTAAATGGATATATTTTAAAAGCCCAATTAGCGATGTTGGATAGACAAACAACGGTACAAGGAAACTAACAACGAAGAACTCTTGAATAACAGAAGAAATACATCAAGTGATCGACAAGAGGAAGATGTACAGAAATGGTCTGGGGAAAACGGGAATACAGTAGTACAAGTTAATTAGTAATGAAATAAATAAGAATCCAGGGCGAAATGCATGCAGATAGAATGTGAAGAAATCGATAACTGTATGGTTGTCGAGAGAACTGATTTAGCTTATCCAACAGCAAAATCAAACTTCGTAGCAATCAAAAGCAAGGGCGTCAAAATTAAGAATGCGTTGGGTGTCATACCATTAGAACTTCGGAAAAACAATCCTTAAGATAGCATGGGAACATAAGTTCGAGAACTATCGCACAATCATCGAAACAGCTCGTGCATCCAAGATGCTGAAAGGATAATATATAGAAGAATGAAAAAGAAAAACGATAACCGTTAGCTGATAATCAGTTTAGCTTTCGGAAATATAAAGGCATCATAACGGCAGTTCTGACGTTGCACCTAATAATGGAAGGAAGAAGACCTCGAAAAAATCGACACAGTTATAAGCCTCACCGTCCCAGAGATAGTTCTACCTAGTGAAATGATTACAAGGGAACCTCCACATCGCACCCCCCTCAGATTTACGAGTAGTTATAAGTTGGCACAGTGAACAGGCCTTGAAAAACTGAACACAGATCAATCGAGAAAACAGGAAGAAGTTGTGTGGAACTATGAAAAAAATAAGCAAAATATACAAACTGAGTAGACCATGCAGAATATAGGCAACACCAAGGATCGTCTGTGCTCAGGAGTGCCGTGGTCCCGTGGTTAGCGTGAGTAACTGCAGAACGAGAGGTCTTTGGTTCAAGTCTTCCCTCGAGTGAAAATTTTACTTTCTTTATTTTCGCATATGATCTGTCCGTTCGTTCATTGACGTCTCTGTTCACTGTAATAAGTTTAGTGTCTGTGTTTTGCGACCGCACCGCAAAACCGAGCGATTAGTAGACGAAAGGACGTGCCTCTCCAATGGGAACGGAAAAAATTTGATCGCAAGGTCGTAGGTCAACCGATTCCTCAACAGGTAAACAAGTCTGATATATTCTATACGACACTGGTGACGCCATGTGCGTCACAGGACAGGAATATGTTGTCGACCCACCTAAGTTGTACACTTGGCGAATGAGTAGAAAGATTCTTCTGCCTTGCCCTATCTAGGATTTCTTGTGGATGTGATAATCACTCCCAAAAAAGTGATGAAAACATAAGAGTTTGTCACATACACTGAAAATAAAAAATTAAAATTTTCACGCGATGGAAAACTTGAACCAAGGACCTCTCGTTCCGCAGTTGCTCACGCTAAACACGGGGCCACGGAGCTGCTGAACTCCCACTATCTCTGATGTTGCCTATCTTTCGAATGGACTACTCAGTTTGTATACTTTGCTTATTTTTTCATAGTTCCACACAACTTCTCCCTGTTTTCTCGATTGATCTGTGTTCAGTGTTTCAAGGCCTATCCACTGTGCCAACTTATAACTAAATCTGAGGGGGGTGCGATGGGGAGGTTCCCTTGTTAGAAAAATAGGAATAAGCTATGAGAAAAGGTATACAAGAACCAAGAAGGGACAATAACAGTGAAAGACTGTAAACATAGGACTAATCTATGAGAAAAGATATACAAGAACCAAGAAGGGACAATAACAGTGAAAGACTGCAAACAATGTGCTTGTATTAAAAAGAGTGTTACCCAGGGACACAGTGTTTATCTCTTCTGCTACTAAGAAGAAATTTCGAAAATAAAAGAGGGGTTCAAGACATAGATTCAGGATGAAAGGTTACAAATGGTAAGATTCGATGTTGACACTGCTACCCTCCGGAAAATGAAGAAAATTTACACGACTTGTTGGATGGACTGGACGGTGTAATGTTTGTATCACATGGATAGAGGGTAAACCGAAGAGAGAATAAGTAATGATTACTAGCAACAATAAGATTAGCAACAGTCTTAACATTAAAGTTCGTTTAAATGAATTAGAAGACGAAAGTATTCTGTTACTTTGGAAGCAAAAATACTCATGACGGACGAAGAAAGAAGAACAAAAATGAAGACTAGCAGAGGAAAGAGTGTATTCCTGGCCAAAAAAGACTAATAATAGCAGATATAGGCCCTAATTTCAGAAAGAAATTTCCGAGAATCTACGTTTGGAGCAAGGCATTGTGTAGTAGTGAATCAAGGATTGCGAGAAAACGAGAAGAGAATACGAAAATACTGAAAATTGGTGAACTGATACGACAACTGAGGAGGTTCTCTTCAGAATCGGCGAAGAAAAGAAAATATAGTAAATTATGACAACAAGAAGTGACAAGATGACAGGAAATTTGTTAAGACGTTATCGCATAACTTCCATAGAAAACGGCAGCTGAAGTTAGATACTTGTGTATTGTGTTTCTGAAAAGGTGTGTGTGTGTGTGTGTGTGTGTGTGTGTGTGTGTGTGTGTGTGTAAGAAAGAGACAGAGAATGGATGATGGAGATAGAGCGAAAGAAGGAAAGAGGGGGATACCGTTGCAATGATCTAAACTGGTGTGAGAAGCAAAAATCAAACTCAGAATGGGAACAATTGACTAACGGTTCTTAGTACAGTTCACAGATTCAATCCCAGTCTCGTCCTCCAGCTCTGAGATTAACATATCTCACAAACTGACTACAAGGAATAATTCGTTTTAGTGTCAATATAGGATCTTTTATATAAGGAACACTAGCTAACAATACGACATGGAATAACACTACCTTAAATACTATAACACTCATATTACTACCATTTACCAAGTTTTTATCCTTTATACAAATACACTACCCTAATTTCGTATGGAGTCATTGTGTTATTGTACTTGGAAATCAATAATAGGGAAGTTTTCACCAACACTATAATCATTCGAACTTCGTGGAAAGGTATAAAATAATGCCAAACACTGAGAAATAGGGAGATAGCCATCATCAGACAGTCGTAGCAGCAACACTCTCCAACGTACAAAGAGCTATTGAAATGATTTTAAAGAATGAAAGACGTTCCTCATCTTATTTACACATTTGTCGTCTATTTTTATCGTTCCATCAGTATTTCCGACTTATAAACGGGACTGAGATATCTCTCTCTAAGTCGTGTGACTAATTTGAAATCTGTACGCCAGGACCTATCTCAACACCCGGTAATGATTATGTGGCACAAAAATTCATGTCCAGCCATTAGTTCACGAGACCGAAACCGATGTAGATATTAAGGAAAACGGACGATATTTGGAATTCTGTCGTCAAACGTTATGTCATAAAGAAATATCAAAAACTGTTGAAAATATTCATTCATTTACAGCACTGCTGCAAAGATCTGGGACATAATAATTAGAACTAAGGCGTGAAGAGAACCTATAATCGTTACGTATCGGCATATTTTCAACGTTTATGGAATCTTTGCCACGCCCTAGACATGATTTACGTGTACATTAGCTCCAGCCATTATCAGAATTAACCAAATATCATTTGAGCTGAAAACAGTCTCCTGTGATCGGAACAGATAACACACACTGTGGAACAGTCAGCAACACTAACTCACATAGATATCATCTATGCTCAATTGTGAAACACGTTCCCTTTCAGACATAACGATATACGCAGAACAAAATGATCTCTTTCGTTCTAATCAATACGGATTCTGAAAGTAAATCGACCTTGTGAAGTTCAGCTTGTTTTGTTCGCACAAGGCACACTAACTAATATAGTTGTTGTAAGTAATAGAAGGTCCGAACTAGCGAAGCGTAGTAGCACATTACTACTCACATTATATGTTAATGACCTAGCGGAGGTTATTGGTCACAGTCTCTGACTTTTCGCGGATCAAATTTTATACGGTGAAATGTTGGTATAATCCAGTTAGAACGTGATAATATATCATCCCGGTGTAAAGGTGGGCAAATAACTCTTAATGCAGGGAAAGTTGTGAAGTTCACCAACTGTATAAACACAACAGCTTTGAATACAGATTATCACAGCTACAGTGGCTCATGTCATATATATATATATATATATATATATATATATATATATATATATATATTGAAATTATAATATATAAAGTGAAAGTGTCACATAAAATTTCAAAAATCTTAAATGACAGACAGTTGAAAAAGGCGTTTTACGTCTTATCCTCTGCCGCACTCTTTTGCAAAGGGTGGATGTAGATACTGAGCAGAAAGTTTGAGGATCAAGCATGTACAGTAGATAAGGTTCGACAAGCTATAATGGTACAGAATTAAGATCGATAAGGACTGGTATTTTCGGAAGGTCTCAGGCTGAAATGCTACCTTACTTTCAGTACATGCAAACACCAATTTTGACTCAAGCCTTCTGTGAACAGAAGAAGATTTGAAATTGTTATTATCGCTAACGAGAGACACAATGATTATGTAGCTTTTATGGAAATATTAAGTAAGCAGTAAGAGTATAAAAATATATTGGCGCAGACATTTGCATAATACCTACATCATGATAGAGGAGTAACATGGAAAGGAAGCTGAAATTTAGAACTTCGTTTCTCACAGAGAAAAAATAAAGAGGAACAATTCAGGAAGTGAAATTTTACTGCAGGAACAGTACCATATTAGATACTGATCGTTAAGGAAAATTTGTAAATTTCAAACTGCAGCCCAGCATGGTTCTAGCAGAAAGGATTTCTACACTGCGCAACAGAATGAAGTCATCATTTTTCCGAAACTCCATAACTGTCTTCCATTGCGACTCAGAAGTTTGAACTTTGGCTGAAGCCTACCTCTGTAGCGTCGCAAAAGCAACGTCGACCTCGGGCTGGAAGACGCTTCAAAAGCAAGGTGTCGACATATGCGGATAAAAGGTCTGATTCAGAAGTTCACGTGACGTGTATTGTGGGTTAATGATGTTTGATGTTTGGTTTGTAAGGCGCTCAACTGCGCGGTCATCAGCGCCCGTACAAAGTCCCAATTTTTACACAGTCCAGTTTTCTTACCCAATCCAGTCTAGCCACTGTCACCAATGATGATGATGATGAAATAATGAGGACAGCACAAACACCCAGTCCTCGGGCAGAGAAAATCCCCAGCGCGGTCGGGAATCGAAACCGGGACCTCGTGATCCAGAGGTAGCAATGTCAGCCACTAGACCACGAGCTGCGGACATGGTGGGTTAATGATACCACATCGGCATCAAGTTTCACCACAATGGTGCCCAACGCAACTGTAGACTAGAGATGGGTCATTCGCGAACTAACGGGTCCAAAGGAAAGGTTCATCAAGGTGAACGGAACGAGCGATGAACGAATTCTAAGGAACGGTCTTTCTGTAGTGTCGGCAGACTTGCCAACACTACGCACACTAATTGAAAGAGGCGGCCAAGATGCACGCGCTAACTCACGAAGGATGGAGTGAGGTCTGAAACAGGAGACTTAATGAAAGTGATAAAGAAAATACGTATCTTTGGAATATACTTAACTTTTAATACATCCTTGTATACATCGTTCTTGATGAGACATCTGGAGATTGTGGCGATACAAGTGACTCTTTATATACAAGCTATTTAAGGCTAATGGCGCCTTGCTAAGTCGTAGCCATTAACTTAGCTGAAGGCTATTCTAACTGTCTCTCGGCAAATGAGAGAAATGGCTTCGTCCTTATAGTCGCTAGCAACGTCGTCGTACAACTGGGGCGAGTTCTCGTACGTCTCTCGAGACCCGCCGTGTGGTGGCGCTCGGTCTACGATCACACAGTGGCGACACGCGGGTCCGACATGTACTAATGGACCGCGGCCGATTTAAGCTACCACCTAGCAAGTGTGGTGTCTGGCAGTGACACCACACTTTCATAGTTGACTTCCATCACGGCTTTCTACTTATAGTTCCCGGGAACGGGAAACGCTCGGTCTTGTTCCCGCAACGGCACGTCGGCCGGTCTCGTTCCAGCCTCGGTCCCGTTCCCATCTGGCTCGGTCGGCCGGAATCGTTGTTCTTCGCGTGGCCACCCGTCGCAGTTCCACTACCGGCTGCTCTTAGACAGTTTAGTATAGAGTTGTTCGTTTCGTTCGCTGTGCACGTCCGTTCTAGATCTGTTTTAAACCTTTTTTCAACTCTGAACATCTGGTTCTTTTCGTATTCTATTCAGCGTCCATGACCAGTAGTTGAAATGTATTTTGTAATTACGTAAATTACATAGAATTACGTGGTATGTAATACATACATCTTTTCAGGTAACAAAACGGCATATCAGCTTACTTCACTATTTCTACAAACAGCAGAAGAAATACTTGTAGAAAGACAAGATATTTTTGTTATTGCACATGCAAGGAATGTAGGCACGGTGCACAATGGTGGCCATTTTCCGTCTCGTTTTGATTCAAGGTAAAAGTGCATGTTCATTGTTGTAGAAGGCAGACCGACTTACAACCGAATCAAGCCCGCGTTCCATAATCGAGTGACTGGTGTCACATTTTGTACAAAGAATATGACAACTTCTCCAATATTATTTCAGTGGTACAGGATAGCGCACGAAAAATCGGACCCGAGTACTAGACTGCTCATTGTCCCTACCAATCGTCTACTATTGTTTCGCAGTTGTTGTTTGCATTATCTTATTTGTTATTTCTTCACTACCTAATTATTACAAGTTTATCTGTTCTGCTCGTATCAGTAAACAAATCCTGCGTAATTGGCGAGCAGTCTATACTCGGAGACGGTTTTTCGTGCACCACCTTATATTATTTCACTGCAATCAGCCATATAACGCAACAGTTGGCTAAACGAGAGGTTTTGCAGAATCACGAAAATTACAAATGTGTGAAATTCTGTTATGAATAAAAACTCTGTACTCCAGGGAGGAGGCAAGTGCCCTCTCTTGGCGCCTTTCATCTCCAAGTCGCCTATGCTACTAACTTTAAATTTTTCATAACAACCGTAGAAATGAACCGTGAACAAGTAAAAATGAACGGTTCCAAAAAAGAGCTATCACCAGCGAACTAGTTCCCAAGGATGAACGAGTTTGCCCATCTCTACTGTAGACGTATTACGCGATGGGAAAGTCTTCATAGTGTCTCTTATCGAAATGTCACTCCTTGTTATGATGTCTTTCCGATGGTCAGAACCATGAAGCGCAGCGCTGAAATCACCTGGTTTTCTTATGGGTGGCCGAGAAAACTTGTTGCCACCTGCCCACCCTTATTGAGATTTTTAAAAATGAGCCAGTACAGAGACAACTTATAGAGTAGTCTAGCCACCCACACGCAGGCAGTTGGAATCAGGGGTGTCCAATAGTATGTAACATCTACTGTATTTCTGCTTCATGCGGATGAGAGAAGAATACTTGTGCAGTGAAATAAAGTATTCTCTTTGTCACTGATTAATGAAGACTAAAGTGAATAGATAATCAAGAAGCCGATAGCACCCATCACATAAGCCTTTCCTAAGGACAATCATTAATGGAGCCATCAAACCTCTCATCACAATAAACCTAACAGGCAATCTATGAGCACTGGAAAAGAGATTTGTGCTTATACCCCCCCCCCCCACACACACACACACACTTTACAACTCACTATCATGATCAGAAACTGAACACCGCAACCTCTCATTGCTGATCAAATAAAATAAAGTAAGGTAAAGTTCTGCGTTCTGGACGCAGACAGGCCAGTCGCGCCCTGGCGACCACTGTGTCAACCTCAGCTAGTGGTATCATTGGATGCGTCATGGAGGGCCACGTGATGACCACAGAATTGTAAAACTACCGTAGGCTACCATAGACTATAATAAGTAGTTTTCCTAGTAGCTTTGGTCAGTTAAGCCTTTGCCCTTATCGCAAGATCACTGAGGTTGAGTACTGTCGGTCTTGGGTAGCACTTGGATGGGTAACCGTCCAGGTCTGCAGAGTGCTATTGACAAGGGGGTGCACAAAACCGTTGTAAGGCCAAGAGAGGAGCTACGTGATTGAAAAGTAGCCTATTGTAACGGAGTTTATTCTGTTAATGTCGTACCCGTCTTATCTGTTCGTTATATGTGCTGCATACCTATCGAGCGTTACTCATAACGATTACTTTCTCTGTGTAAGCGATCAGAGTCTTACTAGATTACCCTAAAAACCGGAAACGGTGAACCGTCTAGAACTGAGTGAGGATACGTAAAGGGCTGGGTAACCTACAGAATATTCGCGTTCCACATAGTTGTCCTCCCGTCTGTTACTTAAAAGTAAACAGTATTTAAGGCAAAATTGAAATTTTCAATATTTAATTCAAGTTTTATTCGAAAATTATTGACTTTTAACGTGAAACAGAGCGATGTTGCACTAAAAATAAAAAAAAGCAATACAGATTTATCAGTTGACGCTAGATAATGCCATTTCCTTAACAAAAAGCTACAATAAAACAACTCTGCAAAACCAAAATATGTGAAACATCACTTCACTACTTGGTCGAAAAGTGATCTTAGAGCGTTGATGGCCAGGCGTCCCAACCTGGGGAAGTTCGGTCACCGAGTTGCAAATCTTTTCAGATGGCACCACAATGAGCGATTTGCGTCTCGATGATGGTAAAATCATGATGAGGACAACACAACACCAATGCACGAGCTTAGTAAATCTCTGACGCAGCCAGGAATCGAGGTTGGGCCCACTGTATGGCAGTCAGAAACGCTGACCAGTTAGCCAATGAGGCGGACGCAGAAACAATTCCATACTTTTTTATTTTTGTGCGTGTTGCTGTACTTGCACCAAAAGTGATTGCTTTGATTCCTTTGCTTACATAAAAGTGCAGAAGTTACGGAATCAACTAAGGTCCTCGGTTCCCTGTTTCGGTCTTACACATTCATTCATGTTACTTTCCCTACTTATGCTATCAATAATATCGCCGGTCCCACCACTTTACGTCACTGACGTAGTGTATCAAAACTACCGACCGTAGTTTTTCTAGAGCACAACTGTAGGTGAGTATACTGCTCTCTCGGCCGTTGTCGGGTTTTTTGACCTCGGGGCAGCTGCTGTTTGGTGGAGTAGCTCCTCAGCTGGCCTCATGAGGCTGAGTTCATCCCGTACCAGTCCTCCGACCAAGAAAATGTCCCTGGCAGTTTCGGAAACCGAACCCTGGCCCTCCGCATGGAAGTCAGCCTCGTTGACCACTCAGCCAGGGAGGCAGATGCTGAACAAACACCGGTGGGAAAAATCCTGAAACTCCGATGATTTGAACTGGCAGCCGCAGAGTCCGCCTCTAATAACTGAAGAAGAAGGGAGCTTAGGGGCGCTCAACGCCGAGGTTATCAGCGAAAAACTGAAGAAGAGGTTGCTTAAACGTTACCATAAGGAAATAAAAGAGAAGTTGTAGATGTCGTAATATTTTCTGTTTCTATAGACTGAATAGTCAATAACACTATCGAAATGAAACAGGAACCTATAAAGTGCTGATGTGGAAGATACGATCAAATGCAGTGAAAATTAAAAAAAAAAAAAAGTGCTTTGGTATGAAACTTCCTGGCAGATTAAAACTGTGAGCCGGACCGAGACTCGAACTCGGGACCTTTGCCTTTCACGGGCAAGTGCTCTATCAACTGAGCTACCCAAGCACGACTCACGCTCCGTCCTCACAGCTTTACTTCCGCCAGTATCTCGTCTCCTACCTTCCAAGCTTTGCAGAAGCTCTCCTGCGAACCTTGCAGAACTAACACTCCTGAAAGAAAGGATATTGCGGAGACATGGCTTAGCCACAGCCTGGGGGATGTTTCCAGAATGAGATTTAGTATAATGAGATTTGGTATAATTACGTTATGGAATCTACAGAAAACAGATCTCAAGTAACAGGTACGATAATGAGTTCCCTTTTTTCCATTGTTTCAGGTCGTTCAATGTTAGCAGTGTTAGCGGTTAATATCTGGAAAACAAAGTGGTCTAGTGTTAAGAAAGTCCGGACAAAGTAGATCAGCGAAAAATTAATTACGAAACCTTATGTCCATGAATTTTTCCCATTACCTGCAGATCTCACTTTCAGTCACTTGATAGACAAATCTAGAGTAGTAACTATTTCTATTCTGAATGAAGATTTAATTTCACAGATTTACAGAACTTTGGAACACATAGACTTCCTTCCAGCAGACTATAATTAACCTTCTCTGAAATGAGATCCTATTTAAATGTCGTTATTAAGTAAATGTTGTAACGGATCTTCAAAGGAATTCGACTAGATCAGAGACTGTCAGCCTTCTTTACCTACAGCCCACTTTTGTATCTCTGTCAGTAGCAAAATTTTCTATCCGCCCATCGGCTCCACAGTACTAATAAGTTATAAAGTGGAGAAATAACCTTACGAAAACTATACAGCAGAATTACAGTAAGTTAAAGCGGATAACAATAGTTACTTACCAAATACTTTATGCCAATTTTTATAGGAACCTAATGAAAATGTTTTTAAAGCCCCTACCGCCCGTCATGAAAGCTGGAACGCTCAGTGGTGGATGGCAGGGACCATGCTGAACCTACCTGGACTATATCATGAATAATTCGAGTTCGGGGAAATTCAGAGACATAACGAATTTAAGGGCTCGATGTTGATATTGTTGTTTGTCAATTAGGCACACGATGCATAGCTACAGCAAAGTATTCATCAGATACAAAAAGTTGTTCTGTGAAATTGTCTCCAATCAAATGCCCTCACAGCTGATACACAAGCGATAGCCAATAATTTTGTAAGATTACCTTATTTTCATTATTTTATTAACTTTATTGTTATATAACTGACCACAAGAGATCTTTGTTTTAAGAAGTACTATGACATCGATAACACTGTACAAGAAGACTAAGCAAGCGCTATGACTCCACATTAGGAGTATGAGTGTTTCGCGCAATTTCTTTCTTATTTTGTTATGGGGGCCAAAGGCTACTTTCATACACAATTTCCGCTGAGCTATGTTTTTTAATTACTTTATTTGTAACCTATTTGTAAGCCTTTGCGGTTTCGTCTGGACGTTAGGCACAAGTAAGCCTTTTTACTCTTATATTTACCATATCAGTGGATGCTGTAGTACAACGACAGCATATTTTTACGGATGTACATCGTTCTGATAATTGTGTCTAGGTGTCCTAAGGCGCACACATAAAAAGCTTCGAAATCAATTTAAAATAAAGTAACACAATGAACTGAGTGGAAAACTAATATTAAATTAGTCTTTGTGCCCTGTGAGAAAATAACTCGAGACCCATGTCCATAATATCGAACACTTCTTACACAGAAAGCAAACAATGTAGTTTATCGATTGCCAACTTCTAGAAATGGCTGGAAGGTGTGCTCATGAAAAGCTCATTAAAACGGATATACAGTGCATCTGTTTCACTCACCAGAGGGCACTTCAGCATCCTCACTGTCTCCGCAAAGTGGTGTGCACATTGTCGCCGGATTCTTCTATCTTCAGCTGTCTAAAAGCTGTCAGCGGGTGGATACGGCCTTCCTCTTCCAACGAGAGATTAATAAGCGGTATCGGTCTCGGTACGGACCTCTTTCCAAGTCTGCCGTGTGTAGTATGTTCACCGTGAGACGAGTTCTGCGATCAGCGTCTTAGAATACTTCGGTGTAGTAACACACACGGAAGAGACCATTTTCACCAGAGTGAGTTGGAGGAAATATTTCTGATGTTTATCCCAGTGGCTTTACGAGCCACAGTGACGGCATAGTTAGAGGATCAGGTGTTGATGTGCTCACCAGGTTCGTTCACACGTTTCTATGGCTACAAAGCAGTATATTGCTGAACAAATTTCGACGGATATCTTTTGTTTTCTGAGGAACAAGAGCGGCAACGAGAGTTGTAAAAACTCGAGATGTTATTTTCTGCGAGAAGGTTCGTCCAGTACGAGATGGTGAGAGAGCGGAATAAAATACAGGTATCCACTTCGTGACGCAGTGGGCGTGTAGGACCCAGCCAGCAGAATGGGGGAGTCACGTCGTGCCTTCACTGGCGGGCACCGGAGAGCGACACGGTCAGAAAGCTGCACTCAGGCAGAGTGCATCAATGGCGGCGCGCTATCTATATACGGACCAAAGCGGAAGGCGAGGCGGCCGCGTGGGACTCGCAGCGAGTGTGCGGCGGCCGGCCGCGGCATGCATTATAAAAGCCGGCGCGGCGCCGCGTTGCCAGAGGGACGGCGCAAACACTGACCGCCGCGCCGCCGCCTTGTCGATACGGCCGCGTCACGCCACCGAACATATCAACAGCGGCGGGAACCTGCTGCTACCGCTGCCGCTGCCGCTGCCACCACACCGCCTCCCCCGGCCTTCTTAGCGCCCCCAACAAATGGACCGCGCCAAAGGCAGTGACGGTGTTAGGCACCGCAACGGCGACGTTCACACTTTAAATGGTGCAGTCGTCACACAGTCAACTAGTAATTTGTCTGAAGGCGGCGCGAATTGCCCTCCGACTATCTAGATTTACAGTGAAATAACAAAACTCAAGGTCCAGTGATATGCACATATACAGATCTGGGTTGTATCGCGTACACAAGGTATAAATGGGCAGTGCGTTGACGGAGCGGGTCAATTTTAGTGTCCGATACCACCCGTCGGCTTTTACCAATGACGTAATGTGTGATGTTATTTTGTTTGAGCCGCAGATTGCTGTCGATAAACCTTAAATGATTTCTCTGGATTTCCTCGCTACGCTCGTGTATTAAAAATTCGATGTAGATTGTTTTGTTTTCATGTCGTAATTTGTTTCCGGCGTCTTTTGTTGATGAAAGTAGTCGTGATTTATAAGTAGTCGTGATTTATAAGGTCTTGATTTCTCACGCTGTTCGTTATGGATGAGTCAGTTGTTTTTACTGCGAAAATTCTGCTTCAGAAAAGGAGTGACCGTAAATCAACTACAAAATTTTTGCAATCATTGGGCGTCATTGCGGGGAAAGAGAAGGATTTCGGTGTTGCAAGGCCATTTAGATGAATATTATTAGAGGAAGAGTATTCTTAAAGGTTATTGTTTATTTCTTGCATTTATGAAAGTAGT
Organism: Schistocerca nitens; assembly: GCF_023898315.1. NCBI lineage: Eukaryota > Metazoa > Arthropoda > Insecta > Orthoptera > Acrididae > Schistocerca > Schistocerca nitens. The sequence continues at coordinate 584,522,335 of NC_064618.1, forward strand.
CAGCAAAATGTACAGGCCGCGTTTCGTTAGTTAGGTGGTGGTTCAAATGGTTCAAATGGCTCTGAGCAATATGGGACTTAACTTCTGAGCTCATCAGTCCCCTAGAACTTAGAACTACTTAAACCTAACTAACCTAAGGACATCACACACATCCATGCCCGAGGCAGGATTCGAACCTGCGACCGTAGCGGGGAGTTGGTGGGTCCTATACTTTTTTCTTGTTTTACGTTGCGTTTTTTTATGTTACTGTATTGTGCGAATGCTCCTTTTTCGGTGTCTCTGGAGGGAGGTTTTTCTGTCGTTTTATTATTTTCTGGTTACAATGGTGGGCCGAGGGGGTATTGCCGTGTCTTTGGCGGAGGGTTTTTGTGACTGACTCGTGGTTTCATTTTTTTTTATTATTTTCAAATTTTGCGTCTGATTGAGGACGGGAAGAACTAACTGATTTGAGTGGTATACCTCACTCGTGCCTGGAGTTTGTGTTTCTTATTATTTTTTCATTAGTTATTCTGGATTTTGCTTCTTTCGTAACACTTTGACCTTCTGACATTATTATTTCTTGTTATGTTCTTATTTCGTTCTTGTCAGCCTCGATATTTGACTCCTTAGTAATTTCATATGCGGTGTGTTTCTTTTTATGTAGCCAGTATTACGTTTTCCTTTTTGATGTTTTTGCTACACTTGTCTTAATTTTACTGTCACTCCGGTGTGTCGATTTTACGGAGTGTTATTTGGAGCTACTGCAGCTGGTGTGACTTTCGTGTAGTATAGTTATCAGTTGCAAGGTTTGGTCGTTTTTGCATTTTATTTCTTTGCATGTGCAGTAATCTGTGTAGTATTCTGTAGTTCAGTAACAAGATCATTTTTTTACGCACGTTTCTGATATGTGATTTTTGCGCAACAAACAGTAGTATTGGAATCGGTAACTAGAAATGACCTCCTACATAGGTTGCTTCTACTTACCGATTCCAACTATTCGACGATTCATTATTTAGATCGTTTTTGCAGTACGTGTAGAAAATATAATAGAACAGGCTCTGCTAACGTTATACTACGCCTTCCACATCGTTGGCAACAGGTTCTACACAACGCTGTTCTATTATATTACATAATATATGCACTCGTAATTGTTCTCGTGTTCTTATTTATTTCAGTCATCTTCAACTCGTTTAAATGAAATTCGCGCGTACATAATAGTCGCATTAAATGAATTATTTTATGGCATACTACATTCATTTGTTTACGAGTATAATCCGTTCCATTCATAGATTGTCCATTGCAGCATCTTTGCCTTGCTTATAACGTCATTGGTCAAAGCCGACGGATGGTATCGGACACTTGAATTTATCCGACGGAGCTATCATTTGAACTCAGGTGATTAATGTTACAAGGTGTTAGACGTGATTATGGCCACACATAGGGCCTTAACGGACTTTGAACGTGCATTGGTACGTACAGCCTAGACGCGTGGGACATTCCATTTCGGAAATCGTTAGGGAATTCGATATTCCGAGATCCACAGTATCAAGTGTATGCCGAGAACATCACATTTCAGGCTTTGTCTTTCAAACGGGCAACGAAGTCACGGTCGCTCTTCAGTTAATGGCCGGCGGGGGTGGCCGAGCGGTTCTAGGCGCTACAGTCTCGAACCGCGCGATCGCTACGGTCGCAGGTTCGAATCCTGCCTCGGGCGTGGATGTGTGTGATGTCCTTAGGTTACTTAGGTTTAAGTAGTTCTAAGTTCTAGGGGACTGATGACCTCAGACGTTAAGCCCCATAGTGCTCAGAGCCAATTTTTTTTCAGTCAATGACCGAGAGCAGCAGCGTTTGTGCAGTAGTCAGTGCTAACAGACAAGCAACACAATACAATGCTGTGCTCCAAACGTACATTCTCAGAAATTTCTCCCTCAAATTAAGGCCTATGTTTGATACCAATAGACTTCTCTTGGCCAGGAAGGCCAATAATATGATTTAGATGGTGCCTTCCTCTTGCAACGACCAAATTTGTGTTCTACAATTTCCTTTCTTATTCTTTCTTGAATAACAACATAGTGTACCAAGGCAGGGGAACTACTATCGAGGTAGCACAACCCAGTGCTCCTCTAGAAATCCCACTCAAAATCCCCTTAAATGACTAATAAGAAGCATAGTGTACCAAGGCAGGGGAACTACTATCGAGGTAGCACAACCCAGTGCTCCTCTAGAAATCCCACTCAAAATCCCCTTAAAAGACTAATAAGAAGCATTCAACATTACGCACCATTATAAAAATGAATGTGGCACGTACGACGAATGCATCCGCTAGGACTGAGCGGCGAAATTTAGCGTTGATGGGCTATGACAGACGACGACCTCACCTGCAGCGCCTCTTCTTGCCTCGTGATCACAACGGTTCGACCCCAGACGACTGGAAAATCGTGACCTGTTCATTTGATTCCCGATTTCAGTTGGCAGAGCCGGAATTAAAATTCAAGGTGAAAAGATATCAATAATATGATTCGCCGATGACGTTGCTATCCTGAGTGAATGCGAAAAAGAATTACATGATCTTCTGAATGGGATGATGGTTCAAATGGCTGTGAGCACTATGGGACTTAACTGCTGAGGTCATCAGTCCACTAGAACATAGAACTACTTAAATCTAACTAACCTAAGGACATCACACACATCCATGCCCGAGGCAGGATTTGAACCTGCGACCTTAGCGGTCGCGTGGTTTCAGACTGTGGCGCCTAGAACCGCTCGGCCACCCCGGCCGGCAAATGGGATGAACAGTCTAATAAGTAAAGAACATGGACTGAGAGTAAACTTAAGACGGGAGTAATGAGAAGTGGCAGAAATCATAACAGTGATAAACTTAATATAAGGATTGATGGTCACGAGAAAGATGAAGTAAAGGAATTCTACCACCTAGACAGCAAAATAACCAATGACGGACGGAGCAAGGAGGCCATCAAAAGCAAACTAGCACCGGCAAACATGGCCTTCCTGGCCAAGAGAAGTCTATTAGTATCGAACATAGGCCTTAATTTGAGGGAGAAATTTCTGAGAATGTACGTTTGGAGCACAGCATTGTATTGTAGTGAAACATGGACTGTGAGAAAACCGGAACAAAAGAGAATCGAAGCCTTTGAGATGTTGTGCTACAGACGAATGTTGGAAATGAAGTGGACTGATAAGGTAAGAAATGAGGAAATCCTGCGCGGAATCGGAAAGGAAAGGAATATGTGGAAAACATCGACAAAGAGAAGGGACGGGATGCTAGGACTTCTGTTGAGACATCAGGAAATGACTTCCATGATACTAGAGGGAGGTTTAGACGGCAAAAACTGTACAAGAAGACACAGATTGGAATACAACCAGCAAATAATTGAGTACGATGGTTGGAGGTGCTGCTCTGAAATGAAAAGGTTGGCACAGAAGAGGAAATTGTGACAGATTGCATCAAACCACTCAAAAGACTGATGACCTCAAAAATAAAAAAATTACTTCATTTTCCCAAACAGCGGTGGAATTTGTGTGGATGACAATGTGCCATATCACTAAGCCACAGTTGTCCGCAACTGGTTTGAAGAATATGCTGGGCCATTCGAGCGAATGATCTATCAAAATCAATCCCATCGCACGTTTGTGGGACGTAGTATAAAGTACTGTCGTGCACAAACTCATGCATCGGCAATCCTACCGCAGCTATGGACAGCTATAGAGGCAGCATGGCTTAATATTTCTTCATGGGACTTCCAACGACTTGTTGAGTCCATGTCACGTCAAGTTGCTGCACCATACCGGGTGAAAGGTCGTGCGACACGCAGTAGGACGTATCCAATGACTTTTGTCTCCTGACTGTAGATTTGACATGATTTTTCTAAATCGCTTAATGCAATCACCGGGACTGTTCCATTACAATATGAAACGAACCCTTGAGTCGTCGTGAGAAAGGTGGTGGTGGTGGAGCTGTGATCAGAAAAGATGTCCTCTTGATATTCAGGACAATTAAATTATAAACACCAATTTCTTCACTATTATCCATTTTTTAAAACTCTTTCCTTTAACAAATTACCTGTTGGCTTGTGTCTCAGCATTTCCGACAGACGTGGTGGTGTTCACCACCAGCAACCGAAGATGAAGCTTTGACAATGCCAGAAACTCATGCTGGCGTAACATCAGAAAAATCATGAAACAAACGTCGGACGAAGAACCTGAGAACCTTCCGGACAACCAAAGTCGTTAGCAGCAGTCCACTTCCGGGATTCGAGGATCCGGCGCTATTCCGGATCGAAACCGCCCATCGAATTGATGAAGAGACCCAGTGTGTACCGACGAGCCCAGATGTGGTTTTCAAGCGATTTCAAAAATGCAAGTAGGTGAATACCGGGCTGGTACTCGTGTATGACTTAGGTACACGGTTCAAAAACATTTTGGAAACGACTTCACCTTTTCCGAATTAGATCACTGCACACACAGTGGACGATATGGCACAAAGGATAGGAGAAGGAAAAAACATTTAGTGGGCAGTTTGACATCCGATCAATTATAGATTCGCGGGTTTTTTGATCAAATTAAGTCAATTACCATGGGAATTAGCAACTGGGCAACGAGTTCCCAATTGGAAAAAAGTGGAACGGGATTACCAGTTCCGATATTTTGCCTCGCAACCAATGAAATTCTCCTGGAAAATTCGGCTGGTACCGAGGTTGGAACTACACAGTCAAATCACATTAATGTGGCCACCTGTCAGAAACCTGATTAACCACAGCGCGGATATGCAGAGAGTTTCTGGGAGGTGTCGTGGTCAGCGACGCTATGTTTCTCAGTGGAAAATCGATCTCGCGAAGAGCGCGATCGAGATGATCGCATAGATTCTCTGTTGCGTTTAAATCCGTGGGGGTTTGGTGTCCAAAGGGAAACGATAAAACGCTGGCGTTTTTCGAATCACGCAAGTACACTGCAAGCCGTGTGACACGTTGCATTGTCATACTGGGAGATGCTATCGTTGAGTTTTAAAACAAACTGGTTTTAGGAGTGAACATTGATCCATGGATATATGCACACTTGTTGTGATCCGTTATACTTTCCAGAATGACTAGAGCACCTAGGGAATGCCACGGTAACATTCCTCAGACCATAGCACTCCATCCTTGTTTTACATTCAGACGTTACATGTAGGATACACCAACGCCATCTGTTCTATTCAGCCTAAAATGTGGTTCATCTGTGAAAGCCACCTATCGGCAATGGCGGTAGTGGCGTGGAAATTCCAGCCTTCATCGCCGATGAACAGCAGTTACCGTGGTTGCATCAACAGAACACTTGCTGCCATTGTGATCTTTCAGGATGCACTGTTAGTAGCCCCTTGGTTCTTCTGGGCAGTCAGGCACTCAACAGCTACAACTCTACTTGATCAGTTCACATCTCCGCAGCAGACGTTCACCGCAGTTGCCTCAGCACCGGTTTGGATAGTACCATTTTGCCGTGCACGGCAGCATGTGTACAGTTTGTAAAGTTGTTGTTGTTGTGGTCTTCAGTCCTGAGACTGGTTTGATGCAGCTCTCCATGCTACTCTATCCTGTGCAAGCTTCTTCATCTCCCAGTACCTACTGCAGCCTACATCCTTCTGAATCTGCTTAGTGTATTCATCTCTGGGTCTCCCTCTGCGATTTTTACCCTCCACGCTGGACTCCAATACTAAATTGGTGATCCCTCGATGTCTCAGAACATGTCCTACCAACCGATCCCTTCTTCTAGCCAAGAGCTAAAACACTAAGAAGAATCGCTTCTCGGCTTTTGGCAAGATCAATGTGTAGTCTTCTTTATTAATAAACTAATTTATTTCGTTGAGGCTATAACATCTTACCCTAACAATCAAAAGAAAAGAAAATTATCCAGCAAACACGGGCCTAGTAATACTAGGCCCCGTGTTGCGTTGCATAGTCAGAAAGCGGAAGTCCTTATCAGCGCTCATTAAGAACCGGAAGTTAGTTTTCTGTAATTATTGCGTATCAACAGTCAAATCTCCATAAGAATAACATTGCCGGAAGTGAGTTTTCCAGCAACACAGGATAAGGACTAATTTACGAGGTCAGGCGCCGAATAAGACCCACCCACCAACCCCACACCAATACACCGAAGACCGCCGTAAGACGCTTCTTTAATTTAGAAACCTATTTAAATCACCCTAATAAGGAGACCTCACTTACCGTGAGGCCATTCTCTAGGATGTTATCCTGTGTTGCTGGAAAACTCATTTCCGGCAATGTTATTCTTATGGAGATTTGACTGTTGATACGCAATAATTACAGAAGACTAACTTCCGGTTCTTAATGAGCGCTGATAAGGACTTCCGCTCTCTGACTTCCCACTTCTATTCAATACCTCCTCATTAGTTATGTGATCTACCCATCTAATCTTCAGCATTCTTCTGTAGCGCCACATTTCGAAAGCTTCTAATCTCTTCTTGTCTGAATTCGTTTAGAAAACGCTTCCACCTTTCGCCGGAAAGCCAAAGATTCTGCCCTTTTGAATGTCGTATAAATCGTCCCATTACCGCCACACAACAACGACCACTGTGTTCTGCATGGCGCGGATACGCTTTGTACTCGTGTACCCTCCACTGCTAGTACTGCAACCTACCGTCCGTGAGTGGTTGTTGTACGCTGACTTTGAGGACACACGTCTTCCGTTAAACGTTTACCAATTATGGCCTTTCTACCACTCAAAGGAACAGAATGCGACAATTCTCTGCGGTTACTCCTTCTCCCGGTAACATACCTTCTGTGGAACGTGCTTGTTCTTGGCTGGATTTTCCTAATTTTATTTAGAACCGGTCTTCCATCTTCTTCTCCAGACTAGGGTTTTCCACTGTTTCTCGGCCTCATTCTGTGCGTGTTCTGGACCATCTATCATCAAAAATCTTGGGTGGTCGTCCGGGCAGTCGTCCAACTTCGGTCGTCCTCGTTCACAAAATTTTAACCGGTCTTGTGGTGTCCGTGTTTCCCACATGATATTTACAATTTCTTTTTCTTGTCTTCTTCTGTTTATTTATATGCTGTATTTCACAATGATACCCACTGATGCTCTTGTCCCACATGGTTACTCCTTCGATCTGTCTTAGTACCTTCTTATCCATTGCCGTTAAATTTTGTTCTATTTTTTTGTTTCTGCTCTTGTTTCTGCTGCAAACACTCTAATAAAAAACGATGCACGACGAAGAAATTACGCGAACTGGACGAAAATCTATGCATGTGATGGTCCTTTCAGACAAACAAATGGTTACAATTTCAGAAAAACTGAGTGATTTACTCAAGAGTAGGAGCTTCAGAAATTGAACAATTCAGTAACGCGTTGGTCCACCTCTGGTCATTGTGCAGGCAGTTATTCGCCTTGGCACTGATTGACAGTGTTGTTGGATGTCTTTCTGAGGTATGTCGTGCCAAATTCTGCCCTATTTCTTGTATTAGATCGTCAAAATCCCGAGATGGTAGGGGGCCCCACCCAAAATGCACCAAACGTTCTCAATTGGAGAAAGACTCGGCGAGCTACGGCTTGGCAAGCACGGAGGCAAGCAGTACAAACTGTCACAGTGTGAGAGCTAGCCATATCTTCCTCAAATATAAGCCCAAGATGGCTTGACGTGAAGGAAACGAAACGACGTGCACAATATCGTCCGCACTGTACTGTAAGAGTGCCGCGGATGACAACAAAAGTGGTAATGGTATGAAAAGAAATGACACTCAAGACACTCCTGGTTGTCCACTCGTATGGCGGGCGACTGTCAGAATGGTATCCTACCGCCGTCTGGGGCGTCTCCATACACCTCTTCGATCTTCATCTGGGCTCATTTGGAAGCGGTACTCATCACTTAAGACAGTTCTACTACAGTCAGTGAGATTCCAGGACTACAGACAACCCTGGCAGCGATGCGATTCCAACCTGACTGTTGCCCGCCATACGGCCCGACAACCGGGAGTGACGATCTGCGGTGCCATTTCTTTTCATAGCGGGACCCTTTGGTTGTAATCCACGACTCCCTTACATCACACGTTATTCTACGCCCTATTTTGTTGTCCTTTAGGGCAGACCGTCCTGGGCTTATATTTCAGTAACATAATGCCCGTCCCTACACGGCGAGGGTTTTTACTGCTTGCCTCCGTGCTTGTCAAAACGTTCCTTGGCCAGCAAGATCGGCAGATCTCTTCCCAATTGAGAAATGTTTGGAGCACTACGGGCAGGACCCTCCAACGATCTCGCGAGTTTGCCGATCTAATGAGCCAAATGAACATAATTTGCAATAGCCCTCAGCGGGACATGCAACAAGTCTGCTCGGCTTGAGCAGCTGTTTGCGTAAGAGCCAGATGCTGATCAAAGCGTTATTTATGAAGTTATTTCTGTTGAATAAATCATCCAATTTTTCTGACATTTTAACATTTTGTTTGTCTGTACATATATATAACATGTTTTATTTTTTATTTACACGTCAAGTTTCGTAGGACCAAACTGAGGAGCAAATCTCCAAGGTCCTGGAACGTGTCAGTACATGACAACATAAAAGTAATAATAGATAAAAATGAAATGTTTATCACTCAAGAAAAGTCAAGTCATAAGATTCAGTAAACGCAGTCAACAATATAACATAATAATCAGTTTAATTTTTCAAGGAACTCCGCTACAGAACAGAAGGAATGACCCATGAGGAAAGTCTTCAGTTTCGATTTAGAAGCGCGTGGATTAGTGCTAAGATTTCTGAATTCTTTTGGTAGCTTATTGAAAACGGATGCAGCAGTATACTGCACACATTTCTGCACAATAGTTAAGGACGTCCGATCCAAATGCAGGTTGGATATCTACCGAGTATTACCTAAGTGAAAGCTGCTTATTCTGAGGAATAAGATGATGTTGTTAACAAGAAACTACACTAAAGAATATATATATATATTTTGAGAGGCCAATGTCAAAATACAGAGACTAGTGAACAGGGGTCGACAAGAGGTTCGCGAACTTACACTACTTATTGGCCGAACCACCCGTTTCTGAGCCAAAAATATCCTTTTACAATGGGAAGAGTTACCCAAAATATAATACTATACGACTTAAGCGAATGAAAATGAGCAAAGTAGACTAATTTTTATGTATAACGATCACTTACTTCAGATACCGTTCGAATAGTAAAAATGGCAGCATTAAGTCTTTGAACAAGATCCTCAATGTGAACTTTCGACGACAGTTTACCAGATATCTGAGCACCTAGAAATTTGAAGTGTTCAGTTTCACTAATCATACACCCATTCTGTGAAATTAAAACGTCTCGTTTTGATGAATTATGTGTTTTTGTGGCACATGGCCTGAAACTGCCCTAGTAGCTAAAAGTACTAGGTAAGTGCCAACTTATCAGCTTCCGGTTAGGCAACGTCCGAAACCAACAATGCCTGATGGCGGCTCTTGCCGAGAGGACGTTCCAGAGATTGGGCGAAAATGGCAGATTCCAAGCTTGTGCCCTGTTTCTGATAACGTCATCATTCCTGGGAGCTAAACCGTAATCTTGTTTTCATTTTTTCTGTCAGGTGCATGAAAGTGCAATCCGAATTTTGAGACACCCCTTAGAGTCGTCGGAACTCGACATGTTGTATGTTTAAAACTAAGGGTAGAAGATCATTTTTTTCGTCTCGTCCCTTCTTACATACAATTTTGTTTCTCTGTCTCTAAGAATATGTATCCTTCTCCTCTTATGAATTTTCGATACAAATATAACTAGCAGAAATTCGTTAGACTGGGCGTTTCTACTTCTATTCTATATTACCCATTGCTTAAAATTCCTGTTACAAAGTACAACTACGAGATGACGTCCAGTGAACTGTGTGATGCTACCAATTTATCGGTATCCCAGTAGCGTTTCACGACTCAATGGATTTTAGTATCGAGCAGAATTTGATAAGCCTTATAACTGATACATAATTTGTGGACTTCAGGAGAAACTAACAATCTCCGTAATATCCTTCTAGGTACACTACCGTGTAATCATACAAACAACGTTCCCTCGTAGGGCACATTGAATCGTTTGTGGAGGAATGGACTCACTTCGTTCATGTTATACAGCAGCAGCACGTACACATGTCTGGCATAGCGGTCAGCTTCAGCATTAATTCTCTTCACCAACATTCCAGTGGAACAGACAATCTGAATTGTTCAGAAATGGATACCACCTGATTTTCATTGACCTGGTGCGGTTAAGTTTGTTGTCAACCTATTTTAGCTGGCTTGGTAAATATTATGGACAAACGACCGGTGTCCATCGGCGAGAGCAGCGGACATTTTCATCCGAGCGTATATCAGCTCCACTCTCGCTGTTGGTTGCGATACATAGGCGACACATTCATTTGACCGCTTGAAGAAGGAGAGCAAGATGTATCCCATCAGCATACCAATCAACTGCTTAAGACCTAAACCGATATCGAACTTTATGTGGATTGGTAATATAACGAATGAGGTCGTCCGTAGAATCGGTGAAGCACTGAGAAGAAGAAGAAACAAGACGATAGGACATCTGTTAAGAGAAGTGGGAATAACTTCCACGGTCCTGGATGAAGCTGTAGCGGTTAAAAGCTGTAGGGAAAGGCAGAGACTGATGACGAAGGCTGAAAATGCTGTTCTGAGGTGGACAGGTTGGTACAGGGGAGGAATTCGTGACGGACCACATTAAAACAGTCAAACTCCTGATTAAACAGCACTTCACTCTATTATCTTTCTGGATGTAGAGGTCCACAGAACCCCCCTTTTGCCAACTGGCCCAAATGCAAACTGGGGCACAAGGTCTGCCGGAACCGTACCTACAGCAACCAGGATTTAAATGCCGAATCCCTCCGTCATCCGGTTCACAAGTGTTCCATCTTACACCGACTATCTGATCACACAGCGTCGGTGATAAAAATAACAAAAAACAAGAACTGAAATAGACTCATAACATGTTCTGAGCTCATGGATACAACAACACAAAAAAAGAGTTAGAAAGCTCAGAAGGAAGTCAGTTACAGAAAATGAAATAAAAGAGTAGCTCCCAGTGATAAGATTACTATATGTCAAGGGCGTCAGTGACCGAGTAGGCAAAGCGCTCTGCTGAGGAGGAATCTAACCAGTTTCCTAGAGTGCTCGCAGCATCCAGGATTCGGGAGGGTCCGCTAAGGATGCAGTAAAAACCCTCTACGCTGCACGTCTGTACGAGATACGTTGTGAATGGGATGCCGCCTGTATCGAGAAAACCAGAAATCATGATAGCAACTGCGTGGCACTGCATAAGCACCTTTATCCTTTGAAGCAGCACATCCGATCGGCGATTGTGGCCAGGCTATTAAGTTCCCTGAAGCACCGTAAGTGCAAACAGCCACGGAAGCGCACTCTCAGAATACGACTGGCAAGTGAAATCGAAAAGCAGCATGGTAACATCAGCAGGGCAGACAGCTACAGTCTTCAGCGTCGTGGCCGACAGCTAAGTCGGTATGGCGGGCTGAGTGTGATCGCAGTGAAGCGATATCATCGGACACAACCGCAACCGACCAAACAGTGCACGCACAGCTGATGTATTTTGGCAGCTCGCAGATTCGTAACCGGTTACCAATAACCAGCAAGCCGTATAACCCGCAAACAGTTTGCCTCATAGCCCCTCCCTCGCTTCTAAGATCGATCAGTGTTATTTTGGGATCCGTTAAATTCTGTGTAATATGACGTCAGTGGTGTTTTGACACCGCTAGAAATGAAACATATTGAAGCATCCACTTCTCAGCTAATCAGCCTAAGCCCTGAAGAAGACGGCTGCAACACGGCATAATCGTCCGTTGATTTAGTGCCTTTTCATTTCTCTGTTATATATAGGATTCATTTTTTTAAAAATAAAAGTCCGTCATCAGCTGCAAAACTAGAATATTATCTTGCTATTAACCGGTTTCGACAGATTGATCTGTCATCTGTAGAGGTCTACAAAATTTAGCAAAATGTAAATCATTAGGAAGTTGCTATATCTTTAGGCAAAGTGCAAGAAGCGTGTTGCAGAAAATTTACGCGGTGTGAGTAAACACATTGTCAATGAAGTGCAGGTCCATGAAAAAAAAAAAAGGAAAATATATACGACAGTTTGAGGGGTCGGCAGAAGTAAGTGCCAACTCCTAATTTGTTAAGAATTAGTCTGTTCACATTATCGTTTTTTTTTTCCGAATACACATGCTGCTAACAAGTACTTCCATTATCTACCACTGTCTTCTTTGTAAATTTCTATGTCCTATTGTATGTATTTTCTTGTCTTTGAATTTCCATAACGATAAAGTATGCAAATATTTACTTCCTTCCCCTGACCCCTTCACTTATGACCTCAGATTGATAACTGAGAATCAGTCAATCACACTTATAAAGGGTGTCCCAAAAACCACCAACAAACTTTAGCGATATTTTCGGAGATGGAAGTATTTACAAACACAAGAAAAAAGAGTCTAGCAAACATAGGGTCTAAAACACGTACATCTATAGCTACAAGCATTAGTTCATATTCGCTAGTATGAAACACATTTGTTCTACTGAACAAGTGCTCTTAGCTCTCAAGGCATGCATTTTGGAGCCCATATTTATTAGACATTGTTTTGTTGGTTTGATCCATACTACCTCTTCCCGACATACTAAAAGCAAAGATATTGAAATAGAAGAGATGTGTTTCATAGCATCGAACATGAACAACTGCTCATATCTCTTAAGGTATGCGATATAGAGGATTTGTTTACTTGACATTTTTCTCGCTTTTGGATAAGGAACTTGTTCATAAAGTTTCAAGGTGGATTGTTTGGGACACTATGTATACGGAGACAGTTTGGCGCAGTACAGTGAGGAACATATACAGGGTTCCTATAGGTTTTACGTAATCCACTACGCCTTCAAATACTACGCACAGTATTTTCACATTCTCTAGCACACTATGAGAAAACTATTAGCCCTATAGAAACAATGAAAGAGGCCTTTTCGTAGAAAATTTAATGTAGTTATTGTTTGCAGTGGGATACTTTTTGCTGGAGGCCGTAGTTTACGAATTATTCAAAAAAAAAAAAAAAAAAAAGGTTCAAAAGTGCACTTGAAACGGGTGTTTGTTGAATAACTCAACAACTCAGAAACCATGGCCCCCAGCGAAAACGTGCACCAGTGCCAAATTTAACTACAGTATACTACCCACAAAGAGAACCTGTTCTTTTTTCTGTAGGTCTAATAGTTTGTGTATAGTGAGCGAGAGAATACGAAAATCTCGCATTTAGTTTTTGAAGGCGTTGTGGATTGCATAAAACCCTTAGATTAGATCCACTGAATCCTGTATAAAAACACGCAAAAAGAATTTGAAACTGAGGCAAGTCAAAAGGAAGTTATGGATTACATAAGAAACTTCAATCGCCAATAAAGTGGAAGTACACATTTTAGGAGAAAAGGTCTTAAAAGGACTAATACATTTTTTTTTTTTTTTGGTGTAGCGGGAATTCGTTGTACCTTCAGTATCATGGAGAAGAGGCTTGGAACAGGAAGCGGGTATACAGGAAGACCAGGTAAATCGGAAGAATACAGGCTTTGGTGCCTCTGAGTGGAAAGCCCCGTGGAAGTATGCGAGGGACCACAGTGCGTATCTGTGAACACCCAAATTATGATTTAGATGGTGCCTTCCTCTTGAAACGATCAAATTTGTGTTCTACAATTTGCTTTCTTATTCATTCTTGAATAACAACATAGTGTACCAAGGCAGGGGAACTACTATCGAGGTAGCACTCTAGCAATCCCACTCAAAATCCCCTCAAAAGACTAATAAAAAGCATTCAACATTACGCACCTCTATAAAAATACGTTATTTAGCTACATGATACATAAAAGATCTATAGACATGCAACAACTAAGTACTCCACCACGTTCCTCTTAATCATAAGTATTTACAAAGAAATTAGAATACTGAAGTACAGTATCGCCTCGGTTAACCGAACTCGGGTCAACTGAAACGACTCTGGAAATCATAAAACCAAACACCAAAAATTTATATTGCACTTTGCGGAAATAATTCGAGGGCGTGTATGTGATGACTAAGCGGAAGCATGTTGCGATTATTTTTTCTGATAAACTAGCTGCTGTCAAGGAAGTTGAAAAACCAAGTTTATTTAAAACTGTTGTGGCTAATTACTGAGCTGTTGCCATTTAGTGGTCCGACAACCGAGGGGTAAGCTAAAATGTTGAGTACGAACTTCCACCATGAACTTGGGTTGGCAACTTCTATTAATCAATAGAATGAAAAAACAGTCCAAGGTGCCAATATTTTATGTTTCGTTCGATGTCTAGCTCCGGCACTGTAAATGTACGGTACACATTTTTGACATCTTCGGAAATTTCTTTTTTGAGTTTGTTACTTTCATTTGAAAATGGATTTCAGCCCGAAATGAAAAATAAAATATCCGCAAGTCCGACTGGTTTTTCGTTGTGTTGTTAACTGAGTGTTAGTTGAGGAAGGAAAAGGTGCTTTTTCAAGGTCTAGGTGGTTAGTTTTAAAAACAGAAGTAGCGTTTGGTAATTTGATGTATGTGGAGAAAAGTCATTTGCAGACCCAGATGCTGTTGATGTTTTAAGATTCCAGCCGAAGCTACACTAAGGATCATGCTTACAATGCCGATGAAACGGGTATTAATCTTAAGATTTTGCCAACAAGATCCTTAACTTCCTTAAAAGAAACGTCCCCCTCAGGAGACAAAATGAAAAAAATAACGGGGAACGTTTCTTTCAACATTTCTGGCACATACAGACGCCCGCAGTACGTATCACGAAGTTGAAAAACCTTAAGCGTTGATGGATCTTCCCGAACTACACTACCGAAAAACAATGGGACCTCTTGTTAACTCTTGGCCGAATGCTACAACGGTTAATCCTACCGAAAGTTGAAAAGCAGGCAGTAAGAATAAAACAAGTAATTTAGTGGTTTGTCCTAGAAATGGTAAAAGGAATTCCCAGATGCCAAAAACTGGAAGTATGCAAGATGACTGAGCGAGGTGGCTCAGCGGTTTCACACTAGACTCGCATTCGGGAGGACGACGCTCAAACCTATGTCCGACCATCCTGATTTAGATTTCCCGTGATTTCCCTAAATCGCTTTAGGGAAATGCTGGGATGGTTCCTTTGAAAGGACACGGCCAGCTTCCTTCTCCATCCTTCTCTAATCCGATGAAGCCGATCACCTAGCTGTTTATTCCACTCCCCCAAATCAACCCACTAACCATGGAAGGTGGATGAACGGGTTGTTGCGGACGATTCTCAGGAGATCACGAACCAAGAAGCCAATGAAACTGGTACACCTGCCTAATATCGTGTGAGGTGTCCGCGAGAACGCAGAAGTTCCGCAGCACGACGTGGAGTGGACTCGAATAATGTCTGAGGTAGTGCTGGAGGAAATTAAAACCATGAATCCTGCAGGGCTGTCCATAAATCCGAAAGAGTACAAGGCGGTGGCGATCTCTTATGAACAGCACGTTGAAGGCATCCCTTTTATATGCTCCCTAATGTTCATGACTGGGGAATTTCGTGGCCAGCGGAAGTGTTTAAACTCAGAAGAGTGTTCCTGGAGCTGCACTATAGCAATTCTGGACGTGTGAGTTGTCGCACTGTCGTGTTGGAAATGATGGATGCAGGTGATCAGACAGGATGCTTATGTACGTGTCGCATCGCAGAGTCGTTTCTAGTCGTATCAGGGGTCCAATATCACTCCAACTGCAGACGACCCACACCATTACAGAGCCTCCACCAGCTTTAATGGTCCCCTGCTGGCATGCAGGGTCCATGGATTCATGAGGTTGTCTCCATACCAGTACAATCAGAATTTTATTTGTTTATTTATTTATTTATTTATTGTTCCGTAGGACCAAATTAAGGAGAAGTCTCCATGGTCATGGAACGAGTCAATACTTGAACTTATAACACGATAGTAGAAACAGATAAAATGAAATACAAGAAACGTATTCAGGCGACAATTCGTAAGTTTAAATAAGGAAAATCAACAATGAAACACTGGAATTTGCTTAATTTTTCAGCTCATCCAAGAGCTCCTCGACAGAATAGAAGGAGTGAGCAATGAGGAAACTCTTCAGTTTAGACTTAAAAGCGTTTGGGCTACTGCTAAGATTTTTGAGTTCTTGTGGTAGCTTATTGAAAATGGATGTAGCAGAATAGTGCACTCCTTTCTGCACAAGAGTCAAGGAAGTGCATTCCACATGCAGATAAGATTTCTGCCTAGTATTAACTGAGTGAAATCAGCTAAGTCTTGGGAATAAGCTAATATTGCTAACAACAAACGACATTAAAGAAAATATATACTGAGAGGGAAATGTCAGAATTTCCAGACTATTGAATAGCGGTCGACAAGAGGTTCTCGAACTTACACCACATATAGCTCGAACAGCTCGTTTTTGAGCCAAAAATACCCTTTTTGAATCAGAAGAATTACCCCAAAAAATAATACCATATGACATAAGCGTATGAAAATATGGGAAGTAGACTACTTTTCGTGTTGAAGTGTCACTTATTTCAGATACTGTTCTAATGGTAAATAAAGCAGCATTTAGTTTCTGAACAAGATCCTGAACATGGGCTTTCCACAACAGCTTACTATATATCCGAACGCCTAGGAACTTGAACTGTTCCGTCTCGCTTATAATATGCCCATTCTGTCTGATCAAAACATCAGTTCTTGTTGAATTGTGAGTTAGAAACTGTAAAAACTGAGTCTTAGTGTGATTTAGCATCAAATTATTTTCCACAAGCCACGAACTTATTTCATGAACTACATTATTTGATAATGTTTCAATATTACACACAAGATCCTTCACTACCAAGATTGTGTCATCAGCAAACAGAAATATTTTTGAATCACCTGTAATACTAGAAGGCATATCATTTACATAAATAAGAAACAGCAGTGGCCCCAGCAGCGACCCTTGGGGAAAGCCCCACTTAACAGTGCCCCATTGGGACTGAACATCACTACCACTCTCAATATTGCGGAGAATTACCTTCTGATTTCTGTTCTTAAAGTAAGAGGCGAACCAATTGTAAGCTACTCCCCTTACTTCATAATGGTCCAACTTATGCAGTAATATCTTGTGGTCAACACAGTCAAAAGCCTTCGTTAAATCAAAGAAAACACCTAGCGTTCGTAACATTTTATTTACTCCGTCCAAAACCTCACAGAGAAAAGAGAATATAGCATTTTCAGTTGTTAAACTATTTCCAAACCCAAACTGTACATTTGACAGCAAATTATGTGAATTTAAATGCGCCAGTAACCTTGTATATACAACCAGCCTAGAAATAGGTCTATAATTGTCAACATTATCCCTGTCTCCCTTTTTATAAAGTGGCTTCATACCGAGTACTTTAATCGGTCAGGAAACCGACCACTCCTAAAGGAAAAGTTACAGATATGACTAAGTACTGGGCTAACATACATAGAACAATACTTCAGTATTCTGCTAGATACCCCGTCATATCCATGAGAGTTCTTGGTCTTTAGTGATTTAATTATTAACTCAATCTCCCTCTTGTCAGTATCACGGAGGAGCATTTCAGGTAACAGTCTCGGAACACTTTTCTCTACGAGCGCTACATGATTCCCTCTTGAAACTAGGTCTCTATTTAGTTCACCTGCTATATTCATAAAGTGATTATTAAATACTGTACATATATGCGACTTATCAGTAACACGTACATTCCTACTACTCACTGATTCTATATCCTCTACCTGTCTCTGCAGACCAGCCACTTCCTTTACGACTGACAATATGGTTTTAATTTTATCCTGAGACTTAGCTATTCTATCTGCATACCACATACTTTTTGCCTTCCTAACAACTTTTTAAGCACCTTACAATACTGTTTGTAATGGGCTGCTGCATTTAGATTTTGACTCTGTCTAACGTTTTGATATAACTGCCACTTTGTTCTATAGGATATTCTTATCCCTCTAGTCAGCCACCCAGGCTGCCTGTTTGTGCTAGTACCCTGTTTTGAACGTTCTAACGGAAAGCAACTTTCGAAGAGCACGAGGAAAGTCTTGAGGAAAGCATTATATTTATCGTCTACTGTATCAGCACTATAAACATCTTGCCACTCTTGTTCCTTGATAAGGTTTACAAAGGTCTCTACAGCAACTGGATCAGCTTTCCTAAAAAGTTGATAACTATATTTAACATGTGCTGCAGCACAAAAATCTTTTAGAGTTAAAACTTGTGCATCATGATTTGAAAGGCCATTCACCTTTTTGGTAACAGAATGCCCTTATAGTAATGAGAAATGAACAAAAATGTTGTCTATGGTTGTTCTAGTGTTCACTTGCACTCTCGTTGGAAAGAATACGGTTTGCATAAGATTATATGAATTGAGGAGGTCTACCAGCATCCTTTTCCTTGCACAATCACTTATACAATTAATATTGAAGCCACCACATATAATTAACTTTTTGTATTTCCTATAAAGTGAACCAAGAACCTCCTCTAGCTTTAGCAAAAATGTTGTGAAATCGGAGTCTGGGGATCTATAAATAACAACAGTTAGAAGTTTAACTCCCCTAAATTTAACCACACCTGCGCAACATTCAAACACCTTTTCAGTGCAGTACTTTGAAACATCAATTGACTCAAATGGGATACCGTTTTTCTCATACATGGCTACTCACCCACACCGCAAAGAGCTCCTAGAAAAGCTGCCAGCCAACCTGCATCCTGGTATAGGAAGTCTCTGAATTATCTCTTTATTCAAGAAGTGTTCAGATATACCAATAATATCAGAGTCAACATCTATAAGCAGTTCACTAACTTTAATATCTTGTATATTTTGATGAAATATACTAATTCCCTCATTACTCGGATACCTAAGCTTTGTCGAGAGTGGTTTCTTTGTTAGAGAGACTTCCCTTAAGCAAGAATACCTATCAGCTCTTTGGTGTGACGTCATAAGCGCGTGACTGCGTGTGAGATCGCTCTCTAAGTTTTCATATATTTTTAGGTTTCAGATACATAATACCAATAACGAGACTTGTCCGACCATGCAACAAATTTAAAGTCCAATGTCGGTGTTGACGGGCCCAGGCGAGGCGTAAAGCTTTGTGTGCAGTCATCAAGGGTACACGAGTGGGCCTTTGGCTCCAAAAGCCCATACCGATGATGTTTCATTGTATTGTTCGCCGGCGGACACTTGTTGATGACCCAGCATTGAAATCTGCAGGAATTTGCGGAAGGGATGCACTTCTGTCACGTCGAACGATTCTCCTCAGTCGTCATTAGTCCCATTCTTGCAGGATCTTTTTCCGGCCGCAGAGATATCGGAGGTATGATGTACACTCTTGAAATTGTCGTACAAGGAAATCCCCTCTTCATCGCTACCTCGGAGATGCTGTGTCCCATCGCTCATGAGCCGACTATAACACTGCGCTCCAACTCACTTAAATCTTGAAAAATTGCCGTTGTAACAGCAGTCACCGATCTAACAACTGCACCAGACACATGTTTTCTTATACAGGTGTTGCCGACCGCAGCGCCGTATTCCGCCTGTTTACGTATCCTTGTATTGGGTACGCACGCCTGTACCCAGTTCCTTTGGCGTTTCAGTGTAGAAACATAGTTCCTCCTACAAAACCTTTCAAAATTAAATACTTTAGTTGTTCTCTACAATAATTTGAGAACAGACAATAATACAAGTAATGTGCAAAATTCAGATGGTTAATTGATGGCCCTGATCGGTAGGGACTGTGGTGCAGCTTCCGCAAACCTTCGTTGACCACTGTGTGCTTAGTTATCCAAAGCATTCACTGAGGATTATCTTTACTCTCAGTTCACCGCTGATATACCTAAGGATAGAATCTGTTGTTATCAACAAAGACTCTCTTGTGATACTTCTAACACTGTGGTATTCCTCGACGCACTTAATTTAATTAACGGTGCACCAGCCATTACGTCTCTGTTTCTTGTGCGTTGCCTTCGTCTTGTTGGACAGATATACAGGGTGCGTCAGTAATTATTACCACCAAGAATAACTCCGAAAGGATGATAGTAGCTGAAAAGCAGGCGGACAAAAGTTGCATGGGACAACCAGGGACATAATACACTCCTGTAAATGGAAAAAAGAACACATTGACACCGGTGTGTCAGACACACCATACTTGCTCCGGACACTGCGAGAGGGCTGTACAAGCAATGGTCACACGCACGGCACAGCGGACACACCAGGAACCGCGGTGTTGGCCGTCGAATGGCGCTAGCTGCGCAGCATTTGTGCACCGCCGCCGTCAGTGTCAGCCAGTTTGCCGTGGCATACGGAGCTCCATCGCAGTCTTTAACACTGGTAGCATGCCGCGACAGCGTGGACGTGAACCGTATGTGCAGTTGACGGACTTTGAGCGAGGGCGTATAGTGGGCATGCGGGAAGCCGGGTGGACGTACCGCCGAATTGCTCAACACGTGGGGCGTGAGGTCTCCACAGTACATCGATGTTGTCGCCAGTGGTCGGCGGAAGGAACACGTGCCCGTCGACCTGGGACCGGACCGCAGCGACGCACGGATGCACGCCAAAACCGTAGGATCCTACGCAGTGGTGTCGCGACAGGCGTGAATGGAGGGACGAATAGAGACGTGTCGTCTTCAGCGATGAGAGTCGCTTCTGCCTTGGTGCCAATGATGGTCGTATGCGTGTTTGGCGCCGTGCAGGTGAGCGCCACAATCAGGACTGCATACGACCGAGGCACACAGGGCCAACACCCGACATCATGGTGTGGGGAGCGATCTCCTACACTGGCCGTACACCACTGGTGATCGTCGAGGGGACACTGAATAGTGCACGGTACTTCCAAACCGTCATCGAACCCATCGTTCTACCATTCCTAGACCGGCAAGGGAACTTGCTGTTCCAACAGGACAATGCACGTCCGCATGTATCCCGTGCCACCCAACGTGCTCTAGAAGGTGTAAGTCAACTACCCTGGCCAGCAAGATCTCCGCATCTGTCCCCCATTGAGCATGTTTGGGACTGGATGAAGCGTCGTCTCACGCGGTCTGCACGTCCAGCACGAACGCTGGTCCAACTGAGGCGCCAGGTGGAAATGGCACGGCAAGCCGTTCCACAGGACTACATCCAGCATCTCTACGATCGTGTCCATGGGAGAACAGCAGCCTGCATTGCTGCGAAAGGTGGATATACACTGTACTAGTGCCGACATTGTGCATGCTCTGTTGCCTGTGTCGATGTGCCTGTGGTTCTGTCAGTGTGATCATGTGATGTATCTGACCCCAGGAATGTGTCAATAAAGTTTCCCCTTCCTGGGACAATGAATTCACGGTGTTCTTATTTCAATTTCCAGGAGTGTACATAAAAAGAGGGATCCCCCAACACCAGATATTCTTACCAGCTACCAACAAAATCGAAGCAGTGGCGATGGAAGTAACCACTGCCACGGACCCCTAACAATTGTTGCAATTTACCGACCCCCACAAGACCAGATAGATGGTTCAAATAGCTCTGAGCACTATGGGACTTAACATCTGAGGTCATCAGGCCCCTAGAACTTTGAACTACTTAAACCTAACTAACATAAGGACATTACACACAGCCATGCCCAAGGAAGTATTCGAACCTGCGACCGCAGCGGTCGCGCGGTTCCAGACTGTAGCGCCTAGAACCGCTTGGCCACCCCGGCCGGCCCAGATAGATGAGGGAGACGTAGCTGCTCTAGGGCAAATTGAAGGCTAACTCATAATAGGGGGCGACTTCAATGCCAAACACTCTGATTGGAAGTCTAGAGTAACATCCAGAGCACGCGCCAAATTGCAACAACTAGCGCGCATCCACCACTTCGAAACACGGGGTCCGGTCGAGCGCAAACATTAAAAAAAAAAAAAAATGGAGGCAGGCCCGACGTGTTAGACATAGCTCTCACTAGGAGGATCGCAGGGTTTGTGGCCGCAAGGACAATCAACAGAATGTCCTCCGACCACAACCCAGTGATTCTAGAGGTCGATGTGGGAGAATGGGTAGCACTCCCACGCTACCAGACGTCTTACAATCGTACAGATTGTACAATCGTACAGAGAAACTGTCGCCTCTGATACCGCTCGCGCTCTGCCACCTACTGCCGAAACAGTAGAACAAGCGCTACAAGAGTTAACAGGCAACATCTTGCAGGCAGCGGAAGAGGCCACCCCTCCACAAAGGGATGGCCCACCGCCGCAAATACAGCTCCCGGAACACTTGCTAGCTCAAATTCGACATAAGAACAGAGTAGCAAAAGAGTGGGAGATCACCAGAAATCAGGTTACCAGGAGGCTGGTCAATCGTCTACAGAGAGAACTGAAGGTAGCGCTCATAGAGCACGGAAACCAGCAATGCCAAAACCGCCTCACAGCTAACAAAGAAGACGATATATACGAAGACAGTAACTTGTTTTCGAAAGAACAGTTACTGTTGATGACCGTGCAGCTTTTCCTTAGAATAAATGATGACTAACTGACAACCTCAGCTTCCGACAGGTGTTGTTGATATACCTCGATGTGGACAGCTGAAAATGTGTGCCCCGACCGGGACTCGAACCCGCGATCTCCTGCTTACATGGCAGACGCTCTATCCATCTGAGCCACCGAGGACAGAGATGAATAGCGCGACTGCAGGGACTTATCCCTTGCACGCCTCCCGTGAGACTCACACTCCCAACTGTCCACAATTCTACATATGTATTGTACCTTATAGACATTTGCCCACCCACTCATTAGTGGCGCACGCTTTGGCGATTCCCGTAAGAGTTTGGGCAACCTGTGCGCATTCGTGGGTGGGCAAATGTCTATAAGGTACAATACATATGTAGAATTGTGGATAGTTGGGAGTGTGAGTCTCACGGGAGGCGTGCAAGGGATAAGTCCCTGCAGTCGCTCTACTCATCTCTGTCCTCGGTGGCTCAGATGGATAGAGCGTCTGCCATGTAAGCAGGAGATCCCGGGTTCGAGTCCCGGACGGGGCACACATTTTCAGCTGTCCACATCGAGGTATATCAACAACACCTGTGAGCCGGCCGGAGTGGCCGTGCGGTTCTGGGCGCTACAGTCTGGAACCGGGCGACCGCTACGGTCGAAGGTTTGAATCCTGCCTCGGGCATGGATGTGTGTGATGTCCTTAGGTTAGTTAGGTTTAATTAGTTCTAAGTTCTAGGCGACTGATGACCTTAGAAGTTAAGTCGCATAGTGCTCAGAGCCATTTGAACCATATGAACCAACAACACCTGTCGGCAGCTGAGGTTGTCAGTCAGTCATCATTTATTAAAGAAGACTATCATACACTATGGCAAGCAACCAAACAGTTCACAAAAAAGCGCGCTAGATGCCGCCACTGCACGGCGAGCGGGGTCTGGTCTACAGCCATGCTGAGGCCAACGCACTCGCCGACTCCTTCGAGAAGCAGTTTCAAGCGGCAGAAGCCCAGGATGAAGAGCATGATGAGGTAGTCAGTCGTCAACTGGCTGTCTTTCTCAATGCTGAGGAGGACCCAGAGGACGAACCCACACTTTTCGCCCCCGAGGACGTGTCAAAAGTAATCAGGTCCCTCCCTACAAAAAAGGCGCCAGGACACGACAGTATCACCAGTCAGTTAGTCAAAAATCTCCCACCCACGGCGATCACACACCTCGCGAACGTCCTGAACGAGATTACTCGATCCCACGAGTTCCCAGCTTGCTGGAAACATGCGGAAGTGGTCGCGATACACAAACCAGGGAAAGACCCTCTATTCCCGCAGCACTACAGGCCGATTAGCCTCTTGCCAACTCTCAGCAAGATCTATGAGCGTCTCCTGCTAACACCCATTCAGGAACATATTACCAGAGAGCAACTTGTGCCGTATTTCCAATTCGGGTTCCGGCAGAACCACTCTGCCTCACAACAGGTCATGAGAGTGGTCGAAGCAGCCACAGAGGGCTTCAGCCACAGAGGCTATACGGGATAGTGCTACTAGATGTAGCCAAAACCTTTGACTCAGTATGGCATAGAGGGCTACTCTACAAGTTGTACACACAGGGGTTTCCTGGTAGCATAGTTCAGCTGATCAAAAGCTATCTCATGAATAGAACTTTCTCCGTCAAAGTAGAAACTGCCACCTCCACCAAAAGGCGCATTCGTGCTGGGGTGCCACAGAGATCGGTCCTGGGGCTCGTTTTGTACAGTCTGTACACTGCGGACACACCAACGGCCCCCTTGGTGCACACCGCACAGTACGCAGACGGCACAGCCTTCTACACGAGAAACGCGAACAAGTACCTGGTCATCCGTAGGCTACAAAGGGTTTAGACGACACAGAAACTTGGACCGTCGCTGGCGTATTACCACCAACTCTGAAAAGTCACAGAATGTCCATCCTATACCCAATCCTGAATTCGTTGAGTTCCCTGCTCCCTTCCCTGTCCAGTAGCAGTAAATGTGTACCTGGCCCTGATCCGGCCAGTAATGGAATATGCGTGCCCTGTCTGAGAATACGCGGCGATGCAGCACCTGGCAAAAACTCCAGAGGCTGCAGAATCGCGCCCTCAGGAGGGCATTGCATTTACCTCTCGGATTCCCCATAAATGATCTGCACGCCGCAGCTGAAATCCCACTCCTGAGAGAGCGTTTCCAATATCTGGCAAGGGCCTTCTATGAAGGTTCTTCCAGATCAGGAAACGCCATCCACTCCCAAGGTCGGTATGACATGTCCCGCGACAATCACAAGCGCCCCATGACGATCTTCGACGATTAAGTCGAAGAGAAAATTACAATACCCAATCCCTTAATCCTGCTCCTTCCCATATAACACCAATCATCTCGCCAACCTCAGGCAAGTCCCAGACACAAGCAGAACAATCATCACATTTCACAGACACCAAAAAACTACAGAAATAAACACACACACACACGTACACAGGGGAGTAAAAGCCGAAAGGCTACAAACTGCCCCTCAAACTTCCCCGAAGAGGGGAAAGTAACAGACGAGAGCAGCAGCAGCGTGAACCCGACATTTCGCCTGAAGATGGCCAGTAAGAAACTTGCTGAAACGTTGCTGGAGAGCAACATATTGACTCGGCTGTCAACCCGAGAAGCTTTTACCATCGAGATTCTCCGAGAAAGCCTGCATTCTCAAGTGATTCTGCAATTCACGAACAAATGTCTTTTTGTATTCGTACTGTCGATGATTCCTTAATAATCAACGAAGTCTTTATTGGCTTATACGAGACCTTCCCCCCCCCCCCTCCCCCAATCACTGAATTACAAACTCTTTTTAGTATTTTAAAAGACGTTTTTGCTCGACTTTGTTTTTCAGTGGATAACTTAAAAGGACCGTGCTATGATGGTTCCTCGAATATAACAGGTAAGTTCAAAGGACTAAAAAAGTTAGTTCTCGATATATATCCAAAAGCACGTTATGTGTCACTGCACTGCACAAAGTTTAAACTTGGCAGTTGTAGACAGTCTCCGCCATCCTACGTCTATGAGGGATATTATGGCTTTAGCCAAGGACTTAATAAACACCGCAAGGGAAGCCAACAAAAGGATGGGGCTTTTCAGAAGCATGCGCTGTGAGAGCGCCAACGACCAAGCAGGTCTACGACCCCTTTGCGCGACTCGATGGACTATGCGAGCTTCTAGTATCTTGAGAATATTGAAAAGCTAGTTTTTTGAAACATTTTCTGCAGAGGACAAAACAGAGGCAGGTTACAAATGTGCAGTCTACCTTGAGTCGATGTTACAGTTCAAGACTTATTTCTTTTTACGTCTTTATTGCCTTGCAATGAATCCAGTAGAGGATGTCAATGAAAAAATTCAGTGCCCTCATGCAATTGTTTAAAAAATATATATGAGGGCTTGATTTGCATATTGAATGGAAGGCGTGAACTGGAAACCGTGTTTACAAGAAAAACCTTCACGAGTTGATGATCCTTCGCTTCCTCGAAATCAAAGTATACCAAAGAAGTATGAAAACAACGAAGCCAGCTGACCACACACTTTCAAAAACCCAAAGGAATACTACAAAGCTATTTACATTGAAGTTTGTGAAACGGTGCAGTCTTGCATTACTAAGCGTTTTTCGCTTCAACTAGACTCACACATGTCATTGCAGTTGAACAAGAGTGCTTGCTTTTAGTAAACAGAGGTAAAACAAATTTGGAAAAATCAACTGAGTTCTTCAAAAATGACCTAGACATTGAGAGTCTGCGCTTCACTTGAATATGTTAGCCAATATCGCTAATAAAAAAACACCAGGTCTTAAAAACATGCGTGATGTAAGAAAGTACATTACACAAGAGCCTGCAGTTGGAGAAATGTTGTGTGAAGTACTGAAGTGCATTAAGCTTCTCCAAGTAGTTCCAATCACGACAGCAACAGCAGAGCGGTCATTTAGCGCCCTTAGACGACTGAAGTTATATCTCCAATCAACAATGGGACAGAAGCGATTGAACAACTTGGCTGTTCTTCATTTCCACTGAGATGTTTTGGATGAATTGGATATCCGACTAGTCATCAACGATTTCATATTCAGTAATCCAGTCATACGGTCGACATTTCCACCTTTCTAAAGATACACTTGCCATAATAATGGCATTTACACCAATATTAAAAATATTTATAAAATAGAGAATTAAATACATACAGTACGTTAAATTTACAGTTTCGAAATTTTAGTGATAGATTAGTACTACATTACTATAGTACTGTATTGGTTATTTTGAAATACTTAGATACCTTTAGGGTGTAAGATCCAGTTAAAAACTGCTATTTCCATACTTTTTGACTTAAAGTATTAGGCGTACTGTATTAACTTTATTGACTGTATTAAAGCATTAACTTTGAGATACTGTTTTTATTTAATGAACCCTGAGCCTTATTTAACGCAAGCTTAAATTAGGTATTACACTTATTAATTAAAGTGCTATTACTGCGCACAGCAATATTTTATGTTTTATTCTTTTAATGATAGTTTAGAGTTTATTTAAATATAATTTCAGTCTTTTCAGAGCTGTATGTTAATTGCTCCTTAATAGTCTATAAGCATGCTTATTAATGTAAATTAATTTAGCTTTTTACGAAAATACCGCGCATGTTTATATTTTGTTTCTTTTTTCAAAGCCAAAAAATGTGTCGGGCTTGTCGAGTTTGCCCGGAGTGTCGAGTTATCGAGAGACCACTTTTCGGGGTTCTAATGTTGATCATATGATTAAAATGCTTAAAAATCTTTGAAACCCACTATTTTTTATCTGAAATTTAGAAAATTTCCCGGGGCAAGACCCCCAGTAGCCCCCCCCCCCCCAAATAAGTCGGCAACCCTGCACACGCATACCAGCCAGACACATGTAGTTGTCACTCCTGAAATGTTAGAATGTGCGAACACTCTCATTCGAGGTGACCGACGGACCAAAATCGTGTACCTCAACGCACAACTAGGCGTTTTTTAGCTTTCCCGAGAGGAGCTCACAAAACTTCATTGGACCGTTCTTCCTCATCCATCCTACAGCCCGTAACTCACAGCTTCCGCCTTCCATCTGTTTTACCCAATGATGGATGTTCTCCACGGGAAGCAGTAGGTAGATGACGAGGTTGTTATTATTGAGGCAGCAGGACTTTGGTTCCGACGTCGACCAGTGGAGTAGTACCGTGCGGCCGTACAGGCCTTCCCAGTGAGACGGTGTAAGGCCGTCGCGTTGAACTGAGATTGTGTTGAAAAAAATGGGTTTGTGGCCTAGAGAACAGATAATAGTATGGTGTACTGGAATACTGAATAAAACTAAAGTGCTTTCAGCAAAGAAATGTGTGACTTTACCTACCGAACACACTTTGTAATAACTCAATTCATGTAATTGTTTCCGTTGGCAGTCCTGAGAACTCGACACTTCTGAACTTCATTCAGAGACTGACTGGATTCTAATTATGTCATTAATGAGACGCATTATCGATCCATTTTTCAGAAGGAGTTTCACTTCTTCCCTTGAACAAATCATTAGTTTCCAACTTTCCACTCATTCATATCAACTTCACTGTGGCATCTATTTTGAGTTGAATTTCAGCAGCGTTTTCCTTCTCCGCGTGCAGTAAACGTATTGCACCACCATGACCACTAGTGTTACTAAGTGAAATCAAAACATTCAGTTTTAATGTACCAGGAAGTTACAAAACACTCATTTTCAACTTAATTTTCGAGTCAACAGTCTGCCAGCCGATGTGTGTCATACTTCAGCTAGAAGAGAGTAAGTAGTGGGGCAGTCAGCTGTGTATAATTACATCTGTTCCACTTTCACTGTTTCCCGTTAAAATTACTGTTTTGGTTGGCAGGAGAGCCAACACCGTGTTACTAGAAGGAGGCCGAAAGGCAAGCGTTTTAGCTCACGCAGGCTGGCGTGAGGTCTGGAACAGGACAAGGAATTTAGAATTTAGAAAAACGGACGTAGCTGGTGGAATACTTTAATCCGTTAATGAAGAACGTCGGTCTTGACGGTACATAAATCAATATCAATAGTAACTGATGATGGCGCCTTGCTCGGTCGTAGCAAATGACGTAGCTGAAGGCTATGCTAAACTATCGTCTCGGCAAATGAGAGCGTATTTTGTCAGTGAACCATCGCTAGAAAAGTCGGTTGTACAACTGGGGAGAGTGCTAGGAAGTCTCTCTAGACCTGCCGTGTGGCGGCGTTCGGTCTGCAATCACTGATAGTGGCGACACGCGGGTCCGACGTATACTAACGGACCGCGGCCGATTTAAAGGCTACCACCTAGCAAGTGTGGTGTCTGGCGGTGACACCACAATTACAACACCAGGAAAAACAGCAAATAACGAAATGATACTTTTTCAAGAAAAGATGCAGAAGTCTGATAAGATTTCAATTTAATTTTGGGGTTTAAAAGGTACGAAATTTACCTACAGTTGGAACGATGGATTTAAACCATCGGTGAATTGTGCATAGCTAAGCTTCGAAGACCGGCACATCATCTCATGCTTACTCACCTCTGTGATGGAGTTCATCAACCGTAGTGACATACGAGTGGTGGTGTGCCACTCGTCCACGAACCATGACCAGATGTTTTTAATGATAGAAACATCTGGAGAACGCATGGCGGGCAGACTCGGGGGCAGCTAGGGGTAGCAGCCTCACTAGCTCTCGAGGAAAGAAAAAAAAATGGTAAAATTTTATACTTGGCTGACGCCTTTCTTGTATCTTCACGTACCTCTGCCACAACATATAATCCAGTTGTCCGTACTTTCTTCCGAAGAAGACTTTTTATAAACATCGAAATGATGCTAAAGAACGTTTAATAAACCTTCCAGTTGGCAGCAGAATGGATTTTTACTATTTCTACAACGAAAAAAAAGTGTGTTATCGTATGTTTTTTTTTAATAAAATATGCAGAAGTCTATATCACACAGGTTTTCAATGGGGCCGGATACAAACACTCATGTTCAGTAAAAGCAGAGCACCTTGAACTGCTAGAGATAGAACGGTCGTATTGAAAGGACATGTACATTAGCATATAATTAGCTTTTGATCCATGTGGACCCTCGGGTTCGAGGTCAATATCGATATCTCGGCGCAACACCACCTACCGGTAAAATGTGCCTGCGGCTCTCGTTGTCGCTATAAAGCGAAGGCATGGATCAGTGTGACTGGAGCAGATGAGGTTGCCTCGCAGGCGCATGCGCGAACCGTACCGTTAAATGAGTGAGTCTGAAAGAGGGCACATTATTAGCATGAGAGGATGTGATGCATCCGTCCGGGAAATTTCTGCTTTTATGGGTCGAAGTATTAGTGGTTCACGGGAGAAGCCAGAACGTGATGAGATTGTCTGGTCGCACCACCCCCGAGCAGACCGACACCTGGTATGAATGGCATTGCGGGACAAATCTGCGTCCTCCACGGGTCTGGCGCAACAGTGGAACAGCGTAACACATCGTAAACTTTCAGAGATGATACGTGCGCTTCGTCCACTTCTCCGTCTACCTTTGACGAACATGCAGAAACATGCTGGATGGTAATGGTGTATGGAACGACGTCACTAAGGACAAGAATGGCAACAGTTAGTGTTTTCGCATAATTCCAGGTTCAGTTTGTTTGAAAATGATGGCCGCATTTTCGTTCGCCTCAGACAGAAGGAGCGGCAAGGCAGCGACTGTATTCGCACAAGATGTACAGCGCCAACTCAAGGCCTTATTTCGTGGGGTGCTACTGGGCACAACCAGTTGGTGCTTGTCCAGGGCACTGTGACCAGTGTGACCTACGTGAATAACATCCTACCACCCGTAGCTGTACCCTTTCTACACAACACCTCAGATGCCATTTCTCAGAAAGACAATGCTCGACCACATGTTGCTGCACGAACACGTGACCTCTTGGTATCACAGGACGTCAGCCTTTGCCCTGGCCCGCCAGATCACCAGAATAGTCGCCAATCGTAATTGCGTAGGACATGGTGGAACTACGGGTGCAGATCTGTGATCCAATGCAAACCACTACAGATGAACGTTGGAACCAGATGAATGCAGAATGCATATTCCACAGAACGCCACTAGCGCCGCCTTATACACGTCGATGGCATCATGCATGGAACAAGTTGTCAGCTGTCATGGCACATCCTGTGCATACTAAGCAGTAGATCACATACTGAACCGATGTAACCGAAATGCTAATCATTTCTGTGGTACATATTAATGTACATGTCCTGTGAATATGAACGTCCTATCTCTTGTCGTTCAAGATACTGTATTTTTTCTGAATATGAATGTACTACAATTACTGCATAGCTCCAGATGTAGGGCTCTCCCCTCTCCCCTTCAGACTGTAGTAGATGCGCCCTTGGGAGGAAATACGAGTAACAAGCGGTCTTGCATTATCCTGAAAGGTATCGTCAAAGATATCTGTAAGATAGCGCACTACAACCAGACTGCACACGTCAGAAATGTAACTAACGCTTGCTGTCCAGAGTAAGGCGCCACGCGAAACAGACGTTATCGCCCTGTGCATCCTATTCTACACCATATCATCGTACTCGGTGTTTACTTCTTATGGAAACAACTAATACAATCCTACAGCGTTCGGTCCCCTCAGAGCCTCTACACTCAGCTACGCCCATCTTGGCGCCTGAAGAGACGATGCGTTGCCACTCTTATGACTAGTATTGCTGTTGGATGCACCAACGTCGGAGAGCCTCTGTCTTCTGACGTGTCAAGGGAATCTGCAATAATGGTCGCCGTGCAATAAGTTCTTGGCGCTCCAGACGCCGTCATAACATCCGTCTGGATACCTGTCCGACTACAAACAAGCCCATCTCCTGACTCATGGTACGAGACGTGGTATACGATCCAACATGACCGAGCAAACAATATCCTATCGTATCCTCCCCGTTAATTGCGGGATGCAATTGAGGTTCTACTTGACGTTCCATATGGACCATCGCAGAACGATGAACTGCACACAGTACGTCACCGTCCTGCCGCTGTCATTTTCGACAGGTTCTGGTAGACATTTTTCTTTCTCACACGGGGCATGACGATCTCTTAACAAGTAAGCAACATTCAAATTCGATTTCTATATTTGCAGCTTTTTGAATAATCTTTCGTTACATACAGAACGTATATGGTGTTATTCTCATATTCTTTGTGTGTTCATGATGAAAAAACAAATCGTTTGCTTATCCAGACATGTACTATACCTTATTCTAATTTTCGCTTTTTATACATTTCGTCTTTTAGTTTTGCACTTTTAACATCAGCGCTGTATATTCGTCTTGCACCTTATAGCAAAATAACGCGTGTTGGACGGAGTAAGGTGGACATAAAAACTGACTAAAAGGGCATTCCTGGTCAAGAGAAACCTACTAGTATCAAACATTGGTCTTCAATAAGAAATTTCTGCTAGTGTACTTCTGGAGCACAGCAATGTATGATAGTGATACGTGGGCCGTGGGAAAATCGGAAAGGAAGAGGATTGCTGCATCTGAGATGCCGTAGTACAGAATAAATCTGAAAATTTAGTGGAATGATGACGTAAGGAATGAGGGTGTGCTCCACAGGAACGGTGACAAAAGGAATATATAAAAAACACTGACAAGAAGGAGGGATTCGATGATAGGACATTTGCTAAGACTTCAGGGAATAAGTTCCATGGTACTATAGGGAGCGGTAGAGGGTAAAAACTAATTAGGGAGACAGGCGTAGGAATACATCCGACAAATAACTGAGGACACAGGTTCGAAATGCCACTCTCAGATGAAAGCATCGTCACAGGAAAGCAATTTTGGGTGGGCCACATCAAATCAGAAAAAAAGTCTCATCTCGTAACAAAAAAAATCTATATTGTCAACCAGCAACAGTTTTTTTAGATGTAATAATTTCTACTTCATTTCACCTCTCATTATTCTAATTATCTTGCAAATATTACCAAAAATGTAAACCTACTCCAAACAACATTCCTGTACCAGAAAATGAAGCCCTACTATAAATTACCACAGTAGATTTAACAGAACACTAAAAGGAAATTAATTTTCAAAATATTTAAGATTTCTTCTCAAATACTGCTTATCAGACAGTTACGGAATAAATTGGATACAACAGATAAGGAAAGGATGGTACGTAACGCGCATACCTACTTAAAATGACAACAAAAACATGTCGAATAAGACAGAAATTTAGTACAGCTTTGAAATACAAGTACATAAATTGACAGTTATTATAACACATAATTCGTATACCACGAAAATAGCTTCCTCCCAAAGTCCCCCGTTTTTGTAGATGCCGCTGCTGAAAACGTCCGGGAAGGTTTTTTATGACACACCGTAACATAACCTGCAGCATACCGTTTCTTTTACGGTGAATAGCAGCCTAATTTCGTCAGTTGTCCAATTAACCCGACAGGAAATAATCTGACGCTGTCAACAGAGACAAGGTGGAATACCAGGTGCTTTGGAAACGGTTGTCGGACGGAGTACAGCTATAATTTACCGTGCTGTGTGAGCCACTGCAACATCCTCCTGAAACCAAATGTTAATCAACAACCCTCCTGCTTGCAATACTGGAATGAGGAAACTCCGTAAAATTTGCATCCTAATAAGAAAAAAATCTGCTGTAACTACTTTCAGTCTCGTCTGGGGATTTTCATGTAAACATCGTTGATTTTCCTGGAACCAGTACCGAAAGTTTTGTTTGTTACATTTACAGTCATGAAAAATTTTTGCTTCACCGGACGTCAACTGTTGTTGCAGAAAAATGTTTCTCGGTTATTTGTTACATTGTAGTTGACGAATCTGCAGACCCTAACAGTGTGTCTCAACAGTTAGACCACTTGCAGTTTATACGAATGAATCTTCACGTTATTCATAAGCGGCCCAATGAACGTCGTGACAGTTGTAATATGTGTGAATGTAGCCGACCTGAATGTTTTCAAGTGATAAGCGCACTCTTTTCAGGTTCTCGCTCTTCTTCTCTGGCCGGGCTGTTGACAGACGGTTCAAAACACTACCAATGGCGCTCCACTGTGTCACCCATATGGAAATATTGCACTTCGCTGGCACAGCCAAGTGGCGATACTACAATTCCGTCGCAAATGCACGACGAGCCTCCGTAACAGAACGAGCCCGAATAAAGACTTCCACCTCCGCAATTCGCGTCTGTACAGATCAAGACACCAAGACATTTACTCTATGATTCTCTCCTATTCAGTGGTGCAGGAAGTGCAGCTTTCATAAAGCATTTGATTAGAGTTGCCGAATGCCATTAGTAGATACAATGCTGTCACTCTGTATATGAAATAACGAGCTATTTTTGTAATAAAGCGAATGTGTAACATTATACCATATCTTCAGTGTACGATTCACATTACACCAAAATTTTACTGCCAATATACATGATCGATAGCATTTATCAACGTTCATCATAATGGTCATAGTATATTAGTTATTATTGAAGGACACTACAGAAAAATGAGAATGTTTGGTTGATTTAGTTGTATATGTGGACCAGTGTCCAGAATGTGCAGTGGCTGCTGAAGAGTTATGGAGGAGTACTGACACAGGTTTATCGTTGTCAGGTATATTTTCAGATTCAGTTATGTAAATGTCTGTGCACATTTCGTATTTGTCAAAATGATGATTTGACTGTCTGTATGAGGTACGTAATTCTGAATTACGTCTTCTGTTTTTGTAGAACTTACATAACAACTTTCACTGAAATTTAATCTAGGATGAAGAATCAACAGCAGCTAATACTGAAAATACAATGTCCACAATACATTTCAAAGCTATATGGTTTCTAGGTAGCTAAGTTGGTTTTATAGTTTCTGTCCACTTTGAGAAATAGTCCACGAGAGAGCTAGTACGTGAATAACAAGAGTTTCAATGTGTTATACTGCTGCACTACCGATGTTATTATAGTTACGGAATGTTCGGGCATGAAGAATAGTATCAATTTAGTATTATGTTATATATTATTTTCTAATGTGACTTATATCCGTTTACTAGACAAAAGTATTGTGAAACAAAATGTTTCATTCGAAATTCTAACAAGGCTTTGCTATAATTTTTTACCACTTTCTATGCTTCATCTGTATCATATCTCGCATTAAATACTTTGTACCCTACCACTTGTTTGGATAATATTCGTGCCACTCACATTTGACAAATGATAAGTTTAATACATTTCACACTTTTTCTTAAACTAAAATCGAAGTTAGATATCATCTTTAATATGTGGGGTGTCGTAAACAAAAATTGCAAACTATTTAAGTTGATAGTGCTGCACTTAAAATATCATTTTGCTCGCTATTCATAAAAGGTTGCGTGTATTGAGTATTTAAAAAGAGGCGTCTCACAACAGCGGTTAAACTATACTTAATGAGAAAATCCACATCTGCTTGTAACCAACAGCGAAATACCTATTTAAGAGTTATTTTCATACTTATATTTAAACAAATTAACAGAGTTTTTAAACATTTCCGTCAGTGTCGTTCATTTTGATACCATCTAATATCCGGTTCCACTTTTCTGTAGGTCCCGTTTCCCCGATAGGATCTCTGGGTCAGGTAGTAATGCCCGTCTGAAAAACTTACACCAGTCCACTGAACCACACGAAATTATTACTATCATTATCATTATTATTATTATTTTGGCTCACACAAGAAATGCACAGAAGATAATTATCTTTGCTGGTGAACGTTCACGTTAACATTAAGACAGAACAGAGCTGATGTCGTGGCATTTAAATGCAAATGTACTTGTATCCAGAACTTTTTGCACGTAAACCATGGTAGGCTAACCCGCAGTACGTGTGGAAAGGGGAACTGCATATCTACGCAGGGGCCTTCGCACCTGCTGCTCTTGCTCTGTTTCCGCTAGCATTCGTGGGAGCTGTAATCCCACCTGCCGGCTTAACAAAGCTTAACTGCTCTTCCAGGAATGAACGTGTAATGCCAGATTCGTGATAATGTCAAGCGAAAATCGTCTCGATTTCCTCCTGCCCACCAGTTGGTGCGACAGAGTAATTAACTTCTTTAACTAAGATAAAGGGTTTAAAACATATATGTTAACTGATGAAAATTTCAGAATTTAGTACTTAGTGCAATATAGTTCTATAGAATGAACTGGAGCTTAAGAAACCAAGTTCCGTTCAGTTAGAGTATGTGAGCGCTTATAATACGATAATTAGTCTGAAAGTCTCTCGAAAACCAATTCTAAAATGTTCATTATACGGCAAATAATTTGCGCACTCTGGTTTTATTGTTAAGACGTCAGTTATATAACTTCCGTTGAAATTATTCTATAAGATGGGGAAGAATTATTTTAGTCTGCCAGTAAATAACTAATAGTCGCTTCACTTGCTGACTTTTAATACGACAATGAAAGCACTGCCCGTTGTCAGTGAACCGACTAGTCTTATCCGTCTCTGCTGCACCAATAAAATATACTATGTCATTTTTGCATTTGATTCACGTAATTTTGATAACACATTGTGATGGTTCAGATATAAATACCATACTTGTTTATATTCCTCCTATGGAAATTGTAGCCATAGCTCCTGCCCCATGAAATATTGGTAGTTATGTTGGCTTATACATCAAGAACGATTTGTGTCTTATATTTGAACAAAACGAATATAAATCTTGGGAAACTAACTACATAAATTGTTACGATATAGTCTACTCTGTCGAATTCTGCGTGATAAAAAAAGTATTACGATAATTTAATATTTATAATACCGTAATAACGTATGATTAAAAGTTTCTTATTTTGATATGTAAGAACAATAATGTTGTAAAACGTTAATGTTAATTACTAGTCTTAGTATCGGGTCTGCGGGAGAGTTAGTAGACGAACGTGATTGTAGTGGCACGCAAGGGAATAACGAATTTTGTTCGTCAATGTAAACACGACGTAATGCATGTAGATAATGTTTTAGTGAGTCAAAATTTTAAACATGGCTGAAGGAGCAACTGTTGAAAATCTTCACGGTAAATGATAACAGCCAAACAGTTGCAGGATAAAGATTTATTGAAATACTTGACCACGGTTTGGTACATCTAAATACACCTGAACAGGGAGACACCTTCATTAGCAAAATTATCATGATATTAAAAGTACAAAAACTTTTAGTCACTTACTAAAATCACATCCTGCAGTAGAGGTGTATAAAACAATCGTGCCACAGGTGTCGTCAGAAGTTGTAAATTCAAATATCACTGCCATCGGCACAGCAAATTTATGAATAGATGGTCGATGCGAGCACGGCGTACTATCAGTACTTAGCCTGTGAACTAGCGGGAAGCCGATGTGGAAGCACTAGGGCAGACAGTTTCACCGAGGGAGGGCACTTGTAAAAATTGGTGACACACTCGTGCACATTAAAACCCAAGATACATATTCATGCGCGTCAAAATTTTAAAGTTATGATACTTCAAACCCTCTGTCTTAATAAATAAAATATATCAGAACCATTTAAAACATCTGCACACAATAGAAAATATGAACACCAATTTGCCTGTGTCCTAGTGTCAAGTAGGTGAAGCTTGCGCTAAGGAACATATCCAACGACAGAGGGCACTAGTGTTATGCGCGACAATCTGGCGTAAATTTAAGACTAGGATACATACTAGCGAAACCGAACAAAATGTTGTATTAAATCAAATCTATCTGTCGTCATAAATAAAAAACATAACAGAATCATTTAAACCACACATGCAATCAAAACCAACGAACAACAATCATCAAAAATACGTAAAATCCCAACAAGACAGGAAAGGAGCATCTCACCAGCATCAACAGACAAGAAAACTAGCGATGAGAGAGAACTCCATTTTCTTGATTTGAAGCTTAAGTTATCTGACAACACAATTAGCTCCGACATTTTTCGTAAAAATACTTTTTATGATAATATTATCCCAGAAGATTCCTGTCATCCACAAACTCACAAAACTGCCTCCTTTCATTCTGCAGTTCATCGTGTCGTGAACACATCTTCAGAACAGGAATGTTTAGAAAAGGAAATATCTTTAGTAAAACCTATAGCTACTAGCAATGGATACGACCCTATGTTAACTGAACAAATTGCTAGGAAAAAACAGCTATAAAGTGTTCCACCTTAGTAAATAACAGGGCGATAAATAGTGAAGGTAATAACTTTATTTCTATTCCATTTTTGGGGAACGTATAATACAAGATAAGGAGACTTCTACAGAAACAATACGGTCACAGAGTTGCCTTTTCCGTAAACCATAGCTTAAAACAAGGAGTGATTCATGCTATTGGGGCACGGGAAGAACCTGACATTAAATCTGCAGTTTACAAAATTACTTGTAATGACTGCCCCAACTATTACGTTGGACAGACAGGTAGACATATTAAGGTAAGATATAAAGAATACATGCTAGGTAAAATGGGGTAAATGTGTAAAATTCCACGATTGCTGAACATCTATTGCTCTTACAACATACGACACGTAAACTGGATGACGTGGAATTGCCAAACGAAGTGAGTAAGGGTTACAGACTGGACTTGTTCGAGGAATTAGATATTTTGAAACATCTATCTCAAAAAGATGGATTTATTCTTAACGAGCAGGTGCAGCTTAGAAACAAAATTTTTTTGAATAGTTTCAAACCCCTTCTTGCTCTAACGTAATATAGTCTGGCTGACGAGAAGCTAGTTTTCTTGTCTGTTGATGCTGGTGAGATGCTCCTTTCCTGTCTCGTTGGGATTTTACGCATTTTTGATGATTGTTGTTCGTGGTTTTTGAAGTGTATGTGTGGTTTAAATGATTCTGTCTTGTTTTTTATTCATGACGACAGACGGTTTCGATTTAATAAAACATTTTGTTCAGTTTCGCTAATATGTATCCTAGTCTTTAATTTGCGCGAGATTCTCCAGCGTAACACTAGTACCCTCTCTCGTTGGATATGTTCCTTAGCACAAGCTTCACCTGCTTGACACTAGGAGACAAGCAAATTGGTGATCATATTTTTTATTGTATGCAGGTGTTTTAAATGGTTCTGTTATGTTTTATTTATTAAGACAGAGGGTTTGAAGTAGCATAACCTGTATTCTTCTACAAACATGTCGCATTTTGCTATTACAGCCTCTCCCACCCTCACTTTGCGTCGTAACATTCTGTCACTGCCAACCAAGGGAGACAAGATGGTGGTATGTACGCTATGAACGAATCAATTGAACGAATTAATTATCAGCAGCATTGTCACTTGGCAGATCCTGCACTGATGAATACATTTTGGTAATCGTACGGTGAAATGCAGGCAAAATGTAACTAGCAGCGCCGCTACCAAAACTGAGAAGAGCTTTTAGGACAATTCCAAGCTCTAACGAATGTACATTATCTTAATATTCCTCTCAGCTGTCAACAAAAGTGTAAAACTGTCAATCACAACGGAATGTTTATTACGAAATGACTACTTCCAATTATTTTAGTACTTTCAGCAATCGCGATAATGTAATATATAAGAAACTATCAGCCTCGATTGCTGCAATGAAAGCAACCTTTACCTAGGTTTCAGGCCAAGTAATTGACACTTCTTCAGAAGATAAACCTTATTCTATAATATGTCTACGAAGGCATGGTCTAGAAATAAAACTAAAACAGCCTGAATAGGCGTAGTCACATTTTAAAAATGCGGTACATAGGTACTAAGTCACCACTAAGACTTAAGCTCCGGCGAGCGCGTCGTCTCCATGGACGCCGTGCGGTGGGCCTCGGAAGCTCACGTGAAACTAAGAAGACCTTGATGTATCTTTGGTCAGCCTTCGTCACAACATTTTCTGTGTGTTTCTTCCAGTTTAAATTGTTCGTTATTTTTCATTAATAAATATTTAGTTAAATTTACAGCCTGTAGATTTGACTGATTATCGTGTAACCGAAGTATATCGGATTCCATTTAGCACTCATGTGGATGACCTCACACTTTTCGTTATTTAGGGTCAATTGCCAATTTTTGCACGATCCAGATGTCTTTTCTAAATCGTTCTGCAATTTGTTTTGGTCTCCTGAAGACTTCACTAGTCTTCAAACAACCGAAGACGCCTGCTGAGATTGTCTCCAAAATCGTTTATATAGACCAGGAACAATAGAGGGCCTATAACACTACCTTGGGGAATGCTAGAAATCATTTCTGTTTTACTTGCTGACTTCCCGTCTGTTACTGCCAACTGAGACATTTCTGTCAGGAAGTCACAAACCTAGTCACATAACTGAGACGACATTCCTTAAGCACTCAATTTACTACAAACCGCTTGTGAAGTACAGTGCCAAAAGCCTTCTAGAAATCTATAAATACGGAATCAATTTGAAATCCCTTGTCAATAGCACTCAACATTTGTTGTGAGGAAAGACCTAGTTGTATTCCACAAGAACAATGTTTTCTAAATCCGTTTTGACTGTGTGTCAATAGACCATTTTCTTCGAGGTAATGCATAATGTTCGAACACAATATATGTTCCAAAATCCTGCTGCATATCGACGTTCATCATATGGGCCTGTAATTTGGTGGGTTACTCCTACTACCTTTCTTAAATAATGGTGTGAAGTGTGCAACTTTCCAGTCTTCGGATACGGATCTTTCGTCGAGCGAACGATTGCATATGATTTTTAAATATGGAGCTACTGTATCGGCATACTCTGAAACGAACCTTATTGGTATACTGTATACACTGAAGACTTGCTTTTGTTAAGTGATTTAAGATCCAACACTTCACCCAGGATATCTATTTCTACGTTATTCATCTTAACAGCTGTTACTGATTCTAATTGTGGATTATTTACTTCGTCTTCTTTAGTGAAGGAATTACGGATGGCTGTGTTTAGTAACTATGCTTCGGAAGCACTTTTATCGATAGTATTTCCATGCTATTGCCCAGAGAAGGCATTGGTTGTGTATTGCCGCTAGCATACTTCACATACAACTACAATATCTTTGGATTTCATGACAGGTTTCGCTGTGGAAACTATCATAGGCATTTCGTATTGGAATCCGTGCGTAGCGAACTTATGTGAGCAGATTGAAATGGATGGAGGTGGTAATTGTCATTCGGAGATGGAGATGGTGGCGTAGAATAGTGTTTCATAGGGAGCTGCATCAAACCATCTTTTGGACTGAAGACCAGGACAACAAATGGAGTAATGAATAATTTTTTGGATTGCAGATTGGTGCTTTACATTTTAATACATACTTCCATTAAAAATATTGCTGTCCTTTCGCTGTATATTAAGAAAGAATTCACGGTATTCGGGGAGGATGGGATTTTTACACAAAATGTGTGTCATGACAGCATCACAGATAATTACTCTAACCCCTCATGCTACAATTTCTTTGTTACAGTTCGAGGATTTGGCTACCGATTCTGCTGGGACAAGGTCATTCTTTCCGACATGATAATAAAAAAACTGTTTTTTCAGACCATAATAATCTGAAACTACGGCACAAAAAAATACTACATATAGTTTTGTCTTTCGTGCACGAAATTCACCTGCACCAAACACCATGTTGCACGCATGTCAGGCAACTTTATTCTTGACCGCAATATTTAACTGGTCATTATATGGATAAAAGATATTATATCTCATCTTGGTCAGAATTACCAGTAAAAGCCTTAAAAGTTTTAAATATGGTAAGTAGCGTGTTCAAATTTCATCTATAAAAATACAAAACTGTCGTCACCGAAGTCTACAAACCAATAGTGTTGTCACAATGTAGTATTCACTATGGATTGAGTACCGTAGCAAATTCTTTACCAGACATGTATTTTCAATTGTCAACTGAAGCAGAATTTCGTATTCGCGTTGCTCATAACTAAAATGAGCACCGCTTTTTAAAAGTTATTTTTTCTTCACTGTTCTTTTCCTTCTTCATTAATACTGACTGTTTCTTTCAGACACATTTCACTTATAAGGAAAACATTATTTGTTACTTGGTCGAATCGTTTTGAGATTTATTTGTCTGAATTTTGGTCGCTGCCATGTGAGAAAGTCTATTGAGATTAACGTAAAAACAATTTCAGTAGACAATATATGTGAAAGCAGCGAACCGATACTAGATCTTTGGGCAACCCAAAGTCTTTCCTGAATACTGAAATTAATTACACACCGCTTACGTCACGCTTCCAGGTATTTGAGCTTCTGTCAACGATTCTGTCAAAAGTAGTGTTGCTTGCAACAATATAAGATGAAGATTTTCTCCTACTGTAACAGGGTACTTCACGTTCTCGAACATGGACGAAGTTTATTCTGTCTAAATTTTTTTTCATATTTCTGTTATGGAGACTAATTTGTGATATCTGACTGGCATACCTTACGAATTTGTCGTCCAGTAGCGAAATGTTATTTTATCGTTCTGTAATAAGGATTACATTCTGCACACATATTTTGTAGTTAGCATATCAGTTTGTACGTTATTGCGAGTTGGCAGAAACATTTGCAAGAAAAGCATTGTATTATATTTAAAAAGTTAATGTTATTGTTCGAGCTGAATTGTAGAGTAATCCTGCAATTCATATTCTATTGTTAGAGACAGTTTGGCAGGAATTTTACAGTGCTTACCCTGTTTTTATCCTTAATTTTTCTCACTTGCAGAAACAGAGAGATACTCAATAGAGAAAACCTACAGATACGATTTTAAAGCGTAGTGCAATGGGGTATATAACACGGAGACTCGAACGAATATA
Organism: Schistocerca nitens; assembly: GCF_023898315.1. Classification (NCBI taxonomy): domain Eukaryota; kingdom Metazoa; phylum Arthropoda; class Insecta; order Orthoptera; family Acrididae; genus Schistocerca; species Schistocerca nitens. Next base: position 584,564,568 of record NC_064618.1, read on the forward strand.
GGGGAGGCCGGGGCAAGTTGACGAGTGGTGAAAGATGTCTAAGCACTTAGTTTAAGCTCATACTTCTATGAAACACCATCATACGAATTCTATAAACGCTCCATGTTTTGATACACTAAAAACATGTACTTTTTTCTGTAGCACCACATGTCAAAAGTTTCTGTTCTCCTTTTGTCTGAACCGCTTTTCGTTCCCGTTGTACTTCGGTACAAGGCTACACGTCATGAAGATACCACAAGAAAAAAGTTGGTAGTATTTACATTTATATTCGATGTTTAAAAATTTCTTGTTTCCAGAGTTGTTGCTATAGCCAATCCTCTCTACTTCTAACATTGTCAGTAATTTTTCAGCGCAAATAACAAACCTCATCGACTGCTCACTATGTTTCATTTCCTAATTTGATTCTGTCTGCATTACCTGATTGAATTCGATTACATTCAGTCCCCCTGTTTGATTTTTGTTGATATTAATCTTATAACAAGTTTCACAAGACTTATCCAAATCGTTACATTGGTATTCCAAGTATTTTGCTTTCTCTGGCAGTCAGCGAAAAATGAGAAAATGTTTCTTTCTTCTCCTAAACATTAATTTCCTGTCTACATTTCCACTTGGTTCCCTGTATTTCTTGCTCAATGTGCAGGCTGAATAATATGGCAGAGTGGCCTCAACAATGTCTTATTGTCTTCTCAACTACTGCTTTACTTTCATGCCCTTCAACTCGTAAGTTGTTGATAACTCTTCGTTCGCTGTATTTTCACGGTACTATCTTTAGAATTTCAAAGATCCTAGTCAAGCCAAAAGCTATCTCTATGTCTACAAGTACTATAAATGTACGTTTGCCGTTCTTCAGCCTATCTTCTGAGATAACTCGTACGTAGTATCAGTATAATAAAGTAAAAGGCACTCTATAAATACCTACAGCTACAAACAAAGAATCCCCAATGAATTTATTAAAGATATTAGCTGCTAACATTGTAACGTTGCAACAGGAAAAAAAAATTCCCGTAGGTATGAGATTAGGACAAAATATGTATTTGAAGGTACAGAAAACAGAACAAGGCTGAAATTCAGGTAATTATGTCAGATGACGTCATGGATAATCAATGCCCGTCGACTCAGTCGTGAAACGCACACTTCAAATAACACAGTACGGAGAGCAGTAATTACGTGCCTACCATTACCGAAGTTTACAGGAATATGAGGTAAACGATTTTGATCGCAAAGCACTGTTATTCGAGTGAACTTTGTTGGGAAACGAGCTTTGATAGAGTCAGTCGTCACTTTGAACAGTTGCTACTTGCTTTAAGTTGTTATTACATGTTTTTTATGTCAATAAAAACTATATTTTCTCTCATTGATTCCTTATCTCGAAGTTCTCCGTTTAGTATCAACCACCACACATTCATCTCTGACATTAAAAGTTAGGGACAACTTGCATAGGAGTTCTGGGTTAGTCAGTTTCAAATTTCATAATCACGTGCCCTGTAACTGACGTCCAAATAGCGTATGGTATATCGAGCTCATAAGTTTTCCTTTCTGATAATAATACTTCCATGCCGTTCAACTCACTTCTGTGAGTCTGTTAAGTTGGACCCCATTTAGGCGTCTTACGTGTCCACAAGAAATTCCAGTAATCTCAGTGGGAAAAAGAGCTCCAGTTTAATGTGCAATCTGAACTATGTGTCGTTTCTCGCGAATCTTCATATGACTGAGAGGTGAAGATTACATTAAAGACAGAATGAGAAGTTCCATGGTCCGATCAGAATACAAACCCATGATGTTTCAGTTTCCATGGGTGAGCTTTCCCACTTGGCCACAAGACCCCTACATTCTTTACAATGGCCACAATAGCACCGACAACTTGCGGCTTCTGGTCCTTTCTAGAACTACAGATCATTAGCATAGCTCGAGCAGGTATGACATAACTCGTCCATGTAGTGCATCGTCTATATGTGGTGCTTTTTGGATCAGTACGCAATTACTCACTGTGACATGTTCACCATGCATCAAGCTATGGTACGCTGATAATGATGAGCTCGTCTCTGCATCGTTGGGATCGTGGGCATACCTGTATTTTCTCCATAAAATTTTAAATTACTATATCTCTGATACACATAATTGCAATGAAAAATTTTTCAGGAAAGAGTTTAGATTTCACTGTTGTTGTTGTAATGGTCATCAAGCCGAAGACCGGTTTGATGCAGCCCTCCATGCTACTCTATACTGTGCGAGCCTCTTCATCTCCGAATAACTTCTGTAACCTACCTCCTTCTGAATCTGTTCGCAGTATTCATCTGTTGGTCTCCGTCTGCGATTTTTATCTTCCCAAACGTCCCTCTAATAGTAAATTAGCGATCCCTTGATGACTCAGGATGTCTACCATCAATCGACCCCTTCTTTTGATCAAGTTGTGCAACAAGTTTCCTGTCTCCCCAATTCTATTCAGTATCCCCTCATTAGCTACTTGAAGTAGCCCTCTAATCTTCAACATTCTTCTGTAGCACCACGTTTCGAAAGCTTCTATTCTGTTTTTATCTAAACTGTTTATTATCCATGTTTCACTACCGTACGTGCTACATTTAACACACACAGCTTCAGAAAAGACACTTAAATCTATATTCGATGTTAACAAATTTCTCTACTTCAGAAATGCCTCTTTGTCACTGCCAGTCAAATTTTTTTATCGGGCATCATCAGCTATTTTGCTGCCGAAATAGCAAATCTCATGTACTACTTTAAGTGCCTCATTTCCTAATCTAATTTCTTTAAAAGCACCTAATTTAACAGAACTTCATTCTATTGTTTTGCTCTTGTTGAAGTTCATGTTATACGCTCTTTTCAAGACATTGTCCATTCTGTTCACCTGCTCTCAAAAATGGTTCAAATGGCTCTGAGCACTATGCGACTTAACTTCTGAGGTCATCAGTCGCCTAGAACTTAGAACTAATTAAACCTAACTAACCTAATGACATCATACACATCCATGCCCGAGGCAGGATTCGAACCTGCTACCGTAGCGGTCGCTCGGTTCCAGACCGTAGCGCCCAGAACCGCACGGCCACTCCGGCCGGCTCACCTGCTCTTCCAAGTCCTTTGGTGAATCCTTTGGTGAACCTGACAGAATTACAATGTCATCGGCGAACCTCGAAGTTTTTATTTCTTTTCGCTGAACTTTAATTCCTACTCAAATTTTTCTTTGAATTCCTGCTCTGCTTTCTCAGTATACAACTTCATTAACATATGAGATAGGTTACAACTTTGTCCCACCTCCTTCTAAACCACTGCTTCCCTTCATGCCCTTCGATTCTTATAACTGAATCCGGTTTCTGTAGAAGTTGGAAACAACCTTTCACTTCTTGTATTTTATCTCTGCTACATTCAGAATTTATAAGAGAGTATTTTAGACAACAATGCCAAAAGCTTTCTGTAAGTTCACAAATGCTGTAAACATAGGTTTCATTTCCCTCAACTAAGATAAGAAGCAGGGTCAGTATTACCTCGCATTTTCCTACATTTCTCCAAAATGCAAATTGATCTTCCCTGAGATCAGCTTCTGCCAGTTTTTACATTCTTCTGCTAGGAATTCTTGTTTGTATTTCAACCATGACATATTAAACTCTTAGTTCGTACTTACACACTTGTCAGCAACTGCTTTCTTTGGAATTGGAATTCTTTCGCTTTTGTAATAAAACTTACACACATGATGTAAGAGTTTTGTAATGGCTGGCTCTTCCAAAGCTATCCAAAGTATTCACGGAGTATCGTCTTCTCCCGGAGCCTTGTTCCGATTTAGATTTTTCAGATCTCTATCAGATTCTTCTCGCAGTGTCATATCTTCCATCTCATCTTCAACTACGTCCAGCCCCCTTCGTTGCCTTCATGTTCATCTCCCTTGTATGGACCCTCTGTGTACTCCTTTCACATTACAGAATTCACTTCTTTGCTTAGGACTGGTTTTCCATCTGAGCTGTTGATATTCATACAGCAGCTTCTCTTTTCTCCAAAGGTCTCTTTAATTTTCCTGTAGGCGGCATCTGTATTTCCTCTAGTGAAATATGCTTCTAAATTCTTCCATTTGTTCTCTAGCCAATCCTGTTTAGCCATTTCGCACTTCTTGTCAATTCCATTTCTTAAACGTTTGTATTCCCGTTCGCCTGCTTCATTTGCTGCGTTTTTATATTTTCTACTTTCCTCAGTTAAATTCAGTATAATTTGTGTATCCAAGGATTTCTTCTAGGCCTTGTCTTTCTACCTATTAGACCCTGTGCTGCCTTCGCTATTTCAACTCTTAAGGCTACTCATTGGTCTTCTGCCGCATTCCTTTCCTCTGTTCTTAATGCTCCCTCTGAAACTCTCAGCAACTACTCGTCCTTTCAACTTATCCAGGTCCTACCTCCTTAATTTCCTACCTTTTTCTTATTTCTTCAGTTTTAATCTACAGTTCATAACCAATAAGTTTTGTTTAGAGTCAAAATGGCTCTGAGCACTATGGGACTTAACTTTTGTTTAGAGTCCACACCTACCATATAAATGTGTTACAGTTTAAAATCTGGCTGGTAAATGTATGTCCAACCTATTCATAAGAGAATTATATAAAGCTCGTGCGATTACCGACGTGAAATCTAAGTCCGACAAAATCGACCGGCTATAGCAACCGTGGAGAGAGACATGGTTCATGCCCCTACTAATCTGCCATTTAAGATCCCCCCTCCGTTAGTTTCATAATTTCCTTTACGTATTCCAAGGAAAAGATGTCTTTTATGCTAGGCTTTCTTGCTTTTAAGGGCTTCTCCACTCTTCAGCAATTGCTCTGTTTTCCCCTTCGCCGACTTTCCTGATCAAGGAAGTCTTTCTCTTCCAGATCTCCCTTCCTCAGCATCCCAGTTACTCACACTCTCCATGTTAATCTTGGCTATCCACGCTTCCTCCTTCCTGGCGGCGACCAATTCATGATTCCTTTTCTCGTCGTCGTTACTCCATTCGCTGTACATGGTCATACCAAGAGCTATTTTCCCAGTTCTTTGCACGACTTTTTGTTCCATATCCGTTCCCTCCCTACTTTCTTTATTTCTTCTCAGTTGTGTCCTGGGTATCCTGGTTGCCCTCCTTATTCCACCCATCTCTACTGCCCGTCTCAGCTTCTCTTCGGCTCCACCAGGGTCCGTCCTTCTGTGCCGTAAGTTAGTGTTCCTTCCACTACTGTTTGCAGAATCCTCTTCTTTGTTTCTTTTGATACTGCTGGGCTTCACATACCTCCATTTAGAATTTTCATTGCTTCCCTTGCCTGCTTTTTTTCCACAGCTTGGCGACGAATGAATAATAGATCATAAGTATTATATTAAAAATGCTTTACAGCTTTAATAGTTCTCTGCAGCACTACTATTTCCTTTCCATTTCCTCCGACTACTAAATATTCCGCTTTGCTCATATTTATTCTAAGTATGACTCTTTTAAATGCATTCATTAATTTCTTCATCACGTATTTGACATTCTCTCTACTTTGTGCTATCAGCACCTGATGATCCGCAAATAAAAATGAGCAGATACTACCACGCTGGAAAGAAAATCCGCATGACTGATGCCACCGTACCAATATACATATATTTTAAACAGAATCGATGACTTAAAATGCAGTTCTGTCCAAGTTCTTTAGATGTTTGGAATGGTTCACTCAGCTTTGTCCCTACTTCAACTGCCACTTACGATTGGCGGTATATTCTTTGAATTAGGGATGTGTGCTATGCTTCTACGCCCACATACTATATCGCTGCCCATAGACCATTGACGGGCACAGAATCATACAATCTCTCTAAATCCTAAAATATTATGTGTACTTCCGAACGCACCTTCCCAGTTATCTGTCTAAGGCTAAAAATACGATCCATACAAGGTCGTTCAACTGTGAAACCTGCCTGTTCCTCTTAAATCTTTCCCTCAATCTCATTCGCCAACCTGTTTTTCAGTGCAGCGCTAAAAAGTGTTCTGACAGAAACCATAACACTAATTCTCCTATAATTATTTGGGTGCTTCTTATTTCCTTTTTTGCAGAAGCCAGATATTTATGACACCATCACTATCTTGATATTTCCTCACCTTCCACAATTTGACTAAAGAATTTACATATGTGTCACCATTTGAGGAAGACTGCATTTCCACAATTCCATCAAAACTCCTCCAAGTCCACTTGCCTTTCCATTTCTTGCCTTTTTCAGCATCGCTTTTACCTCTTCCTCTAGTATACGTTCTATATTATATAACGTATTGCTTTTTTGTAGACTTATATCACGTGGTATCTTCTTTTTTATCAGAAGTTCTTGAAAGTTCTTTTCCACAGTTCAAGAGATACACTCGTAGGTTGCATTGGGGGTTCGGATTTGCTAGCCATTTTCATCTTTCTTATCATCATCCTCCATGCCTCTGACGACCTCCTATACGAGTATGCTAGGCAGTCGGATTAAAGTTCAATACGATAACCCGATAACCAAAAGGGGGATCTTACGCCCAAGGAATATTTTCTATCCTAGCTCCTTGATACTAACAAGCGCTTTCACACAGACTTTTTACTCATTTCGCAGGGGTAACCATTGCCGCTATAATCCGCGTAATTAGGCACTTGGTCCACCGTTCTGCCTTATCATTTCGCTCGTTACCGGCAGACTAACTTGCCGTGACCAGATAATGGCAGGCGCCAAAACTCTCGCAGCTGCTAGACTGATGGCGGTTCTCCGAATCAGCGACTCTGTCTCCAAGCGGCAGAGGCGCGTAAGTGTAAAGTAGATACTGAAACATCATCGCCTGTACCGTTACATCTCCATACTGCTTTGCTTCCAAAATTCCCACTCTTAAAAAGGAAAAAGTAAAGTTATCCAGAGATGTTAATTAAACAAATGAAAATACCCGCAGAACCAAGTAATATGAGCAGGAGGTACTCGGAGTAAAATTGAGAAATAGGATTTCGATACGTTTTCCTTGGCAGTGGTTCCTCAAGGTACTAAAGCTTTCAAAGTTCAATATTTATATTTTACTCATTCCAGCATTCACTTCCCCTGGATTTTGACAAACTTCCACAAATTGCTTTCAAAACACGACGACGTACATACGTAAAACTTAAAAACAAAATATAGCAAATATTTAGTTCTTTAGATATTAAAGAAAAATATTCCAGTTCCTTAAATGTACATATTTTGCAAGAGAAACATCAGAAACATCATCACTCCTAATTATTCCACTTCACCTACATCATACACATATCATAATACAAAGAAAACAATGTACATTATGTTACCAATGAACAAACAGTTACGCCACAATATTCTGTTTAAAGTATGTATTTCAGTTTAGGCATATAGCATCAGCCAGAGCCCACATCAAGATTATTCAAGATGAATGACCAAACACAAGCTAAATTCGTTGTTAAAGGTTTTCTGTCTTGTGCTGACTGCAATCTAATCAAAAAGAATTACACCAGACGCGTTTTGCTTTTATTTACAAAGCATCTTCTGTGGTATTCTGTTAATTGGATACACAGGTTTGTACATTTTTTATGGTTTTAGGTTTAAAACAGCGTTTTCTTTATAAAGTTCGTCTGCGAGCTACTTACGGTGTTCCTTTGCTTAATCTGCTCTTTGCGTTGTTTCCTGCGCTGCACTATTTACAGTTGACTTTCTTAACTGTTTTTCATTCGTCACTGCCACAGTATTTGTGCCTATTCGTTTGTTTTCGTTCACATTGTGAGTGTTGCCAACCTATGAAACGGTTTTGCGTGTGTATGAGAGAGAGAGAGAGAGAGAGAGAGAGAGAGAGAGAAATTGTCTTGTATGTCTTTACAGTAGGTAGAGACGTGAGAGGAGAGTTGAGAGGGAGGGAGGGAGGAAAGACAGGGATGGCCTGGACAGTGACTGTGAGACATATCTGGGAGGAAATTGTAGTGGTAAATGGAGCCTTTGGTTATATATGTACTTTTAATGTTATATTAAGTGGTCAATCAGATTAAAGAGTGTGCCATTTGACAAGTTGATCTGACCATTTACGAGTTGTTTCTTGTCTGTTATCGTGTTTTTGGTTGTAGTAGTTTTCTTGTAAGGTTAGGAGGTGTTTTTTGTTGAAGTTTATCCTTATGATTTCCATGTCTGTGTCTCCGGTTGTAATTTTATGTTGGTATTGGTGTAAGTGTTCTGCAAAAGTTGTGATTTGTCCTGTACTTCCATGCTATTACGTGTTCTTTGTAGGTGGTGTCAAATGTCCGCTTGGTTTGACCTATGTATCTTCACCATATGTACTGCATTTCGGTTGGTTTATTCCTGAGTTCTGATACAGATCAATTTTTCCTATTCTTTTTCGGTTGTTTCTATTCTTGTATTTAGTGTATTTGTTTGTGTGTGATTTTGTCCTTATGTTGGTGACTGTTAGATGTATATTCTTTTCTGTTTCTTGATTTTCTTGTTCAGCTTTGTTACTGAGTTCCCTGTGCATCCGTAGTTTGTTGCTATTTGTAATATAGTATTCATTTCTTTTTTATAACTGTCTGTATCTAATGGTTCTGTGTTTAGTCTGCGGAGCATGTATCTAAGTGCTGTCTGCTTTTGTGAATTGGGGTGTTGTAATGTGTCATATATAATTGTGTCTGTTGTCGTTTTTCGGTGTATGGCAAATGTGTGTTGGTTATTTTGAATCTTCATGGTGATATCCAAGAAATTTAACTATTTTGCTCTTTCTCTATTGTAAAATGTATCTTATCATGAACAGGATTTGTCTGTGTGTATCTGGTCAATTTTAATGTTTGGTTTATCTATCAGGTACAAGATGTCATCCGTACATCTAATCCAGTATATGATGTTGTACCTATTTGACACTATTTTGTTAAATATGAGGGTTGGAACTTTAATAGTGGCAACTATTTATTTACAGCTCGTACAAAATAGATACGCATTTCAAAGTTTTACAGACCTTCAAAGCAGTCACCAGCATTGTGTATAACCCGTTGCCAGCAATGTGGAAGTTGTAGGATACTCTTCAGTGCCGATTGTGTTGACAGTTCGAGCGGCGCGGTCTATTGCCGAACGAATTTGTAGCAGTTGTGAAGTGAATGCCGTGAAGTGTTCCCTTCAGTTTAGAAATCGAGTTGAACTCACGAGGTCTTAAGTCAGGGGAGTGCAGTAGGTGGCATAGCACTTAACAGCCCCATCAGTCAAACAAATCAGTAACAGCTTGCACTGTACGTGCTTGAGCATTGTTCTGCAAAATGATGGTCAGGTCCTGCAGAAAGAGTCATCACTTCTGTCTCTATGCTGTTTTTAACCTAAATCAATCAAAAAATGTACAAATGTGTGTATTCAATTTACAGAACACCACAGAAGATGTTTTGTAAATAATAACGAAAGGCGTCTGGTTTAATTCTGTTTAATTAGATTGTAGTCAGCTGAAGACAGATAACCTATAATAACGGGTGTTGACAGCTGCTGCGGAAGATGGCCACATTAATAAACGTATAACAAGCTAAGCTGATGGCCAGTTGTTTCAGATGCAAAGAGAGGAACCATTTAAAAATTATTCAAAGGAGAAATTTACATTCATATTATCATCAAAATTTTATTTTAAAAGATTTTTCCATTTTGTAATTTTTTCTTTTAAATCAATCTGCTGAAAAACAAAAAACAAACTTGTAACACATGGACAGCATTATGGTGATTACTATGATCAGTCATTTACCACATTTTGCACAGGGTTCAACATTATTAAAAAACCGTTTGTACATTTTTGTCACGATTCTTGCATTTTCGGAAACGCCGTTTTTGACCATGTTACAATGATTTTAAAATAACAGAGTGAAATTTGCAACTTTCACTGGTTTTTCTTTGTACTGAGAGGGGGAAGGATCCTGCACACCCTTCACTTCCTTACATCCTCCAGTTTCCTTGCGCGCGCTCCTCTTGAAAGCTGCGCTACTCTGCTGATAGAGCGATTATGCAGCGTATCAGCTGCTCTTGCCTCCCAGCTGACCGACGCCACTGGCTGCATTCACTCCCGACGAACGTTGATCCCGTGAGCAGCGAGTGTCTCGATACACTACCAATCTTTGCTACCAGGTGGCACTTCTACCTTGCCTCGCCTCCATGAATGTGCGTAGCGACGCTGCTGCTCCTCTCAGTGACTTACTGTAGTGCAGCACCCTGTTATATCCGAAAGCAGCCAAATGGCTCCAACTTGCCCTTCAAGCGGATCTAGGTAAGGCAAAACAAGATCTGACTAGGTTAAGGGAGGGAAGAGAAAAGAGAGGTGAGAAGTGACAACAGATTAAAGAAGAAATATGATTAGGACAATCTCAGACAGTTTTGTTGTCAATGTGAAAAAAGATTTGATCTCTTCTCACAGTTTTAAGCTGATGAGACGCAAGTAGTTGTAGCACTAAACAGGGCACAACAAACATTCAAAATGCGTTTGAGAAGTAAGACGACAGAAAAATTGTGAAGAAGAAGAAAGTTTTGTTGTTCGGTAGTTCACTTGGTAGAAGTGTTGGTCAACTGTTGCTGGATGAACTAGGATCAGGTTACCAGATCACAAGTTTTTTTAAACCTAATCCAAGTCTGGGTCATGTGACAGAGGATGTGGGTTCACTTCCCAAAGACTTCACAATGGAAGACACCGTGGAAATAGTGGGAGAGGCGAGCATCAGCATAGACAGGGACACTAATGATTCAACTGAGGGTGACCTGGTAAAGATAGCTTCAGCAGTTAGTTATACTGGTGCTGTGCTTGTATCTGTTCTGAGGTGCCGTGACCAGCCTCTTTTAAACTCTTCTGTTAGGAGAGTTAATTTGGAGGTGGGATGGTTGCTTGGATCAGGTATGGGGTATCATATCTGTGTGGTTCCTGCTGACACTGTCAGTCGATAGAACTGTACTAAGCATGGCCCTCACCTCAACAGGAAAGAGACAGCAAAACTGTCTGGGCTAATAGCAAATAACTTAAGGAGGGATTGGGGGAGGCACTATCACAAGTGCTAAAGTACCAAGTTACAACTGACTAAACAGCAAGGTGACTGATGACCTCAGATGTTAAGTCCCATAGTGCTTAGAGCCATTTGAAATAAACAGCAACCTTTTCTTAGGGTAGAGAGGGCAGAAACAAAAGATGTTCAAGGGCTGAAAATAACATTCATATTGATAAAACAGGCAGCCAGAAAGCAAATTTTAATGTACATAATTCTTGCAAACCGCTCCTGATTCAAAAATTGAAAGAAAAATTAGATTCATCCAAATGTAATTCTGCCAGTGCACAAAATCAGTTAACCTTATAACATTGTAATATTCGAGGACTAACGAGTAAGCATAATGAATTACTTATTTGTGTTGAGGAAGTACAGTTGAGGAAAGCAGTTCATATAATTTGCCTCTCTGAACATATTGTGACTAATGGTGTAGACATTTTAAATGTTACAGGATTTAAGAAGACTTCTTACTTCTGTAGAGGCAATATGGAGAAAGTAGGAGTTGCCACATTTGCAGAAACTGTTTTAATTTCGGGAATAAGGATATTAATAAATTTTGCTCAGAGCAGCGCTTAGAAGCTTGTGCAACATAAGTAATATAATAGTAAGTCCTTTACAACAGAAGAGTTTACAGATCATCTTCAGGTAACTTTAACCTCTTCATAGAAATATCTGCAAACTCTGTTGTCCCATCTCACAGTAAAAAAACAAGAAAATAGTGGTCGCTAGTGACTTGAATGTGGATTTATTGAAAAGCTCTGTCAGTGAAAAATCATTGCAATGAGTAACACGGTCGTTCAGCTTAATTCCCGCTATGAACGTTGCAAGTAGGCTATGTAAATGTTCTGAGACTGCTGTTGACAATATCTCTGTAGACAAATCTAGGGGAAAAAGTCATATCAGAAAACCAATAGTAAATGGGCTATCTGATCATGACGTGCAGCATCTTGTGTTAAATTTTTAAACTTGTCAAGATAAAAAATCTATGAAATTTGAATACAGAAGGGTAATAAATCAGTCAAAAATTTAGTACATCTACATCTACATCCATACTCCGCAAGCCACCTGACGGTGTGTGGCGGAGGGTACCTTGTGCACCTCTATCGGTTCTCCCTTCTATTCCAGTCTCTATTGTTCGTGGAAAAAAATATTGTCGGTATGCCTCTGTGTGGGCTCTAATCTCTCCGATTTTATCCTCATGGTCTCTTCGCGAGATATACGTAGAAGTGAGTATATACCGCTTGCTCTTCAGTGAAGGTATGTTCTCGAAACTTCATCAAAAGCCCGTACCGAGATACTGAGCGTCTCTCCTGCAGAGTCTTCCACTGGAGTTTATCTATCATCTCCGTAACGCCTTCGCGGTTACTAAGTGATACTGTAACGAAGTGCGTTGCTCTCCGTTGGATCTTCTCTATCTCTTCTATCAACCCTATCTGGTACGGATCCCCCTCTGCTGAGCAGTATTCAAGCAGTGGGTGAACAAGCGTACTGTAACCTACTTCCTTTGTTTTCGGATTGCATTTCCTTAGGATTCTTCCAATGACTCTCAGTCTGCCATCTACTTTACCGACGATCAACTTTATATGATCATTCCATTTTAAATCACTCCTAATGCGTGCTCCCAGATAATTTATGGAATTTACTGCTTCCAGTTGCTGACCTGCTATATTGTAACTAAATGATAAGGGATCTTTCTTTCTATGTATTTGCAGCACATTACACTTGTCTACATTGAGATTCAATTGCCATTCTCTGCACCATGCGTCAATTCGCTGTAGATTCTCCTGCATTTCAGTACAATTTGCCATTGTTACAACCTCTCGATATACCACAGCATCATCCGCAAAAAGCCTCAGTAAACTTCCGATGTCATCCACAAGGTCATTTACGTATATTTTGAATAGCAACGGTCCTACGACACTCCCCTGCGGCACACCTGAAATCACTCTTACTTCGGAAGACTTCTCTCCACTGAGAATGACGTGCTGCGTTCTGTTATCTAGGAACTCTTCAATCCAATAACACAATTGGTCTGGTAGTCCATATGCTCTTACTTTGTTCATTAAACGACTGTGGGGAACTGTATCGAACGCATTGCGGAAGTCAAGAAACACGGCATCTACCTGGGAACCCGTGTCTATGGCCCTCGGAGTCTCGTGGACGAATAACGCGAGCTGGATTTCACACGATCGTCTTCCTCGAAACCCATGCTGATTCCTACAGAGTAGATATCTAGTCTCCAGAAAAGTTATTATACTCGAACATAATACGTGTTCCAAAATTCTACAACTGATCGACGTTAGAGATATAGGTCTATAGTTCGACGTCCCTTCTTGAAAACGGGGATGACCTGTGCCCTTTTCCAATCCTTTGGAACGCTACGCTCTTCTAGAGACCTACGGTACACCGCTGCAAGAAGGGGGGCAAGTTCCTTCGCGTACTCTGTGTAAAATCGAACTGGTATCCCATCAGGTCCAGCGGCTTTTCATCTTTTGAGCGATTTTGTTTTTCTATCCCTCTGTCATCTATTTCGATATCTACCATTGTGTTATCTGCGCGACAATCTAGAGAAGGAACTACAGTGCAGTCTTCCTCTGTGAAACAGCTTTGGAAAAAAGACATTTAGTATTTCGGCCTTTATTTTGTCATCCTCTGTTTCAGTACCATTTTGGTCACAGAGTGTCTGGACATTTTGTTTTGATCCACCTACCGCTTTGACATATGACTAAAATTTCTTAGTATTTTCTGCCAAGTCAGTACATAGAACTTTACTTTCGAATTCATTGAACGCCTCTCGCATAGCCATACTCACACTACATTTCGCTTCGCGTAATTTTTGTTTGTCTGCAAGGCTTTGGCTATGTTTATGTTTGCTGTGAAGTATCCTTTGCTTCCGCAGCAGTTTTCTAACTCGGTCGTTGTACCATGGTGGCTCTTTTCCATCTCTTACAATCTTGCTTGGCACATACTCATCTAACGCATATTGCACGATGGTTTTGAACTTTGTCCAGTGATCCTCAACACTATCTGTACTTGAGACAAAACTTTTGTGTTGAGCCGTCAGGTACTCGGAAATCTGCTTTTTGTCACTTCTGCTAAACAGAAAAATTTTCCTACCTTTTTTAATATTCCTATTTACGGCTGAAATCATCGATGCACTAACCGCTTTATGATCGCTGATTCCCTGTTCTGCGTTAACTGTTTCAAATAGTTCGGGTGTGTTTGTCACCAGAAGGTCACCCTGTATACACCATATGTGTTCGGACCGGAGGCAGTTCGCTCCACGCTCTTGTATGAACAAGTGCTGAATAAACCTTCGTTAAGTGAAGTTAGTGTTCGTCATTTATCTAATTACACCTTCTTCTACATGACATTATTCTGGTGGAGACGCTGGATATTGGAACTTGTGATAGCGCACATTATAGACGACACAGTGGCTCCCATCAACAGGTCACGACAGAGCCGCCGCTTACGTGGCGAGAAACCCGAGTTCGAGCCAGATTCAACATATCCCAATCTATAGGAGACAGAAGAAGACGTCTCGATGACAGCAACTGTGTGCCACCACATGAGACATCATTCCAGGTTCTCTGGTGACGATGGCCGAGATACAAACAAGTGGCTGAAGGTATAGCGTATAGCCAAATTTAACAAGTGGGATGACACCATGTGTTTGGCTAACGTAGTTTTCTACTAGGAGGGCACTGCCAAGCAATGGTAGGAGAACAACGAGGAGACGTTCACAACCTGGGAAATATTCTAGGCGGAACTGCGTAGGTATTTCGGCGACACACAACGACAGAAGTGCAAGGCTGAAGATAAATTAAAGTGCAGGGCACAGCGTCCAGGTGAAACTACAGTATCCTACATTCAAGACGTCCTGGAGCTGTCTGAAATAGTGAATCCTAGAATGTAGGAGGAAGATACGGTTGCACATTTCATGAAGCGTGTTGCTGAGGACATGTATCACGCCCTACGCCAGAAGGAGGTTTCGAAAGCAGACTACTTCATAAAATGGTGCCAGTATATCGAGACAATGCTTCAAATAAGAATTACACGCAAGACGTTTGAACGCTTGCAAACGTCGTATCGGTATCTGTGATGCAGAAAGAAACTGATTTCACAATTTTTCTTCGTCAGATAGTGAGAGAGGAGATCAGAAGGCACTTGGATTGCACGGCTAGTAAAAAACCGAGACGCTTCATGAGGTCATAAGGGAGGAAGTGGAACAGACATTGAACCCAGTCTCTCATCCTTTATTTCCCATTAAAGCGGTGAAAAAGTCGAGACCCAGGCGAAGTTACGTTCCTACAATGCCGCATGAGTAACCTGTTTGGGCACTAAGGAAAACTGACGTCTGGAGAAGTCAGGATAACGAACTAGTATATTTCCACTGCGGACGACCGGGACATGTGGTGCGCTACTGTAGAGAAAGGCGGCGGATATTTGATGACTCCCACGCCAGAAGGCAGCAAACCGATCTTAGCAGACGCCAAATCCGGGACAACGAAGATGGACAAGAAGATGTGGGTGCAGGACATCGTAGGTCACCATCGCCGCAGACTAGCCGCCGATCACGGTCTCCATCGCCGTTTAGAAGCCTCAGCCGATCACCTAGCCGCCGCAACCTGGAAAACTAAAGGGTGGGACCTTCCTTGGAGGTGAGGCCGCCGAAGAGAAAAATCCTCCGCCGTCGATCACTACAAAAATGATAGGAAACTACGTCGATATCCTCATGGATGGCCGACCACCCCAAGCTCTTGTGGACCCTGGGGCATCATATTCACTCATTTCGGAGAAGAACCGTCGCCAGTTGCAGAAAACCGTATTCGTCGACAACAAAACATCTCTGCTGAAGGTGGCTAATGGGAAATATATAAAACCTACAGGAAGATGTGTCATTCGTGTGGGTATAAGTGGCCAATCACAGCCCTTAGCATTCATCGTCTTACAAGACTGTAGTCATGACGTCATTCTTGGATGGGACTTTATGAAAGCTTATCAGGCAGTTATAGATTTATGGTTTCTCGAGGAGTATGCTAGACGAGATCAGATACTGTGGACAGGAATATGCTCTTCCGAGTGTATGGAGACTATGTGTGCTGGATGAAGTGATCATACATGAAGTCAGCGCTAGAAAGGTAACTGTCATGTGTCTCGCCATGCATCAACCCATGGATCTTGTAGTGGAATGTAAGAGAAGCATACCACTGAAGAATAACTTGGTCATCTCAGCCTCTGTTGTTTCATTTAAGAACGGATTCGGTGAATATTGTGGATAGTTAACAGTCGCCAAGAACCGCAGAGCCTTCCAAGACGCATGTCATAGTAAACGTGAGCCGTTAATTGTAGAACAGCTGAGCGTCATAGAAACCTCCCATGCCAAGTGCGTGGGCGAAATTAGCGCTACCACTACGAGAGAAGAACTTCTAGCTCGACTATCACCAGATCTCACTAAGGAACAACAGAAGAAGCTACTTGCCATTCTTCAGAGTTCTCTGAATGCTTCAATCCACAGGTGAAGAGCAAATTAGACAAATCTACGGTGAAGCATAGGATTAGCACTGGAGACCATCATTCAAGAAGCGAGAGAGCATACCGTGTGTCAGCAACGGAACGTCTAATGATTCGCGACGAGGTAGAGAAAATGATGAAGAATGACATCGTTCAGCCTTCACAGAACCCATGGTCGTCACCAGTGGTTGTCGTCAGGAAGAAGGATGGCAGTTGGCGCTTTTGTGATGATTACAGGAAGCTTAATAAGATAACTAAAAAGGACATTTACCCTCTTCCACGAATTGACGATACACTAGATTGTACGAAGGAGGCAAAGTTTTTCTCACCCATGGACATCTACTCAGGATACTGGCAAATCGAACTAGATGAGGCTGGTCGTACGAAAACTGCATTCATTACCCCTGAGGGCCTCTATGTGTTTAGATGCCGTTTGGTTTGTGTAATGCACCAGCAACTTTTTAACGGATGATGGATAATTTTCTAACGCACCTGAAGTGGACGATGTGTCTTTGTTATTTAGATGACATTATAGTGTTCTCAGAGACATTTGATGAACACATAAATAGAGTGAAGGCCTTGTCTCCAACAAGGCCGACTGAAACTTAATCCAAGAAAGTGTCTCTTTGGAGCGAAAGAAATCAAAATACTCGGATACCTTGTGTCAAACAAAGGCGTGCGGTCAGACCCAAAGAAGGTGAGATCTATAACGGAATTTCCTATTCCTAAGAGTATTAGACATGTGAGAAGCTTCCTCGGATTATGTACTTATTACCGCCGTTTTATCAAAGACTTTTGTATCAAATCCAGGCCACTCCAAGAGTTGTTAAAATCTGATGCTAAATTTATCTGGGATGGTGTTCAACAAAATTCTTTCGATGTGCTGCGAAAATCTTGACGACTGACCCTGTACTTGGTCTGTATCGTGAGAGAGGACCTAAAGAATTAGACACAAATGCCAGTGGGTATGGGATCGGTGCTGCTCTGGTGCAAATTTCGGATGGAAAAGAGAAGCCGAGAGAAACTGCTCAACTACAGAATGAGAATGTCTTGCTGTGATCCTGGCCATGTGTAAATTTCGACACTATCTCTATGGAAGGCCATTCACAGTTGTTACAGACCATCATTCACTTTGTTGATTGACAGGTCTTAAGGATCCAACACGACGACTCGCCAGGTGGGCATTATGTCTTCAAGAGTATGACATTACCATACAGTACTAAAGTGGGAGAAAACACCAAGATGCCGACTGTCTCTCGAGAAACCCTGTGCAGGTCCATCAAGACTTTGATGAAGATAGTGACGGTCTCGCTGCACTGCAGGATCTCTCTGCTGTGCAGAAGAAGGACGTCAAGATAAATTATGCTTATGCTTGCCTTAAATCGGCCAGAGTATGTGAAAGGACAATTTAAGGTAATTAATGGAATACTTTGCAAGGAAAACTTTGATCCGTTTGGAAAGAGGTGGCTACCAGTAATTCGTAAACACATGCGCTTAAATGTTCTACACAAATTGCATGACACACCTGAGGCACGACATTTAGGATTTATTAAGACATACGATAGGATCCACAAGAGATTTTTCTGGCCAGGTTTATTTAGGAGTGTCCGCCACTATGTGTCGCTCTGTCGAGAGTGCCAGAGGGGAAAGGCAGTTCCTCAGAAACAACCTGGCCGACTCATACCAATTCCACTAGCCGAAACGCATTTCCAGCGTGCTGGGCTTGACCTCCTCGGACGATTTCCAACGTCTGCTAGTGACAATAGATGGATGGATTATTGTTTGCTCTAACTATCTATGCGATTACAAAAGCCGTGAAAACAGCGGAAGCATTCGATGTAGCCAAATTCAACGTGGAAGACATTGCAGTAAAAGACGATGCCCCAAGGTCGTTAATTATGGATCGAGGGAAAGCTTTTCAATAGAAACTTGTGACAGAGATAAACCGTCGATGCAACATTACTCATCACATGACGACTGCCTACCATCTGCAAACTAACGGGCTTACTGAACGCCTTCATAAGACCTTGGCCGACATGATATCAATCTTCGTAGATGTTGAGCAGAGAAACTGGGATGAGGTGCTACCTTTCGTGACGTTTGCCTACAACACCACCAAACAAGACACCACAGGATTTACACCATTTTTCCTGGTGGATGGGCGTGAGGCGACTACGACGATGGACACAGTGTTTCCGTAACGTCCTGATGACGTAGACGATGACTGCATCAGCGAGGTGTTAGCCAGAGCTGAGGAAGCTCGGCAGTTAGCCCGACTCCGCGCGCTGCAGGCTCAAGAAAACGATTGCCAAAGGTATGACGCGAGCCACCGCCATGTGGTCCACCAGCCTGGTGAACTCGTCTGGATCTTCACTCCTGTTCAGAAAGTTGGTCTCTCTGAGAAGTTCCTGAGACGCTACTTTGGACGTTATAAGGTTGTAAGACAGTTGTCTGATGTTACTTATGAACTTGAATTTTCGACCCCGGCACAGGACGACGAAAGATCAGAGATACGGTCCACGCCCTTCGAATGAAGCCCTATAAGGATACTGCAACCCAGGGTAAATTCGAAACTCCAGCGACATACAACAAGCGGAAAGGTAACGAAGAGCATTGCGGCAAAGGAAGTTCTAAGAGGATCACCACCAGGGTGAACATCAGTCATCGGAAATCGGAGTATGCAGGACCAATGACTCTTTCCGGGATTAGGAGGACGTAACACCGAGACGCTGTACTCTGAAGGAGGGAGCAATGTCGCAGAAGAAGCTGTGTAGGACCGTCACTGTGGTGAAGCGGTTAGGATACTAGACTGTTGCATGGAGGGTGAGTTCAAAAGTCGCCTGAACTGCAAAATTTTAGTTTCTATATTCGGTTCGAGGACATTCTAGAAGTATCCACAAATATCAAGGATCATTGTACTGGAATGTTCTGTAACTGTATATATAGCGTATGTGTTCTGGCCGAAGGCAGTTCGCTCCTCGCTCTTGTATGTGAAAGTGCTGAATTAACCTTCGTTAAGTGAAGTTAGTGTTCGTCATATATATAATTACACCTTCTTCTCCGTGACAATCTTTTACATACACCATGTGTGGCTGTCTTAGACTTGTTGTAAGCACTGTTACTTTAAAGATTTTTTCTCTTTTATACTGTTCTTAGCGCTGATGATAACTAGTTTATAGTTGCAATCGATGTGTAAAATGATTCCAGATTGTTCGCGACTGATCACTGTTCTCTTACTGGTGTGAAAAATAAGATCACGTAACCAGCTGAGGGCGCTCTCACTCCAGTGTTGTGATGGAATAGAAATTCCGTGTCGAAAGAAGAAAAGAGGCGCCATAAAAAAAGTTTCTGTGTGTCGCCAGATGAGTAGGATGAGAATGACCTCAGATGTTAAGTGATTTTATTTTTTGCACCTGATGATGGAACTTTAACTATTCCAAAACCTGTCGTGTAGCAATAAAAGATTGTTATTTCAGCATTTGCTGTGCGCTCCCTTTCTTCTACAAAATTCTCTGAGGGTAGTAGGCTAATGCCATCATCAAATTTTAGCTCTGATGTCCTTTCACCCTGAATTTTATTCTCATTCCTAAACTTTTATTTCCGCCATAGTTGGTTCTATCTATTAATTGAAGAATTGGGGCGAATGACTACGTCCCTATCTTACGCCCTTTTTAATATGAGCATTCGTATCTCTTCCATTCTTACTGTTTCTTGTTCATATCGTTTATTACCCGTATTTTTCCAAGAACGTCTAACACCTTGAACCATTTTGTTTTCCATGTCGACAAATCCTATGAACGTGTCTTCATTTCCCGTAAATCTGGCATTCATTATCAAGGTCAGTGTCAGAACTGCCTCTCTGGTACATTTACCTTTCCTAAAGCCAAACTGATCCTGATCTGTCAGAATTACAATTTCCTTCCCCACCGTGCTGCATATTTTTCTTCTCAGCAAATGTGGGTGCAATGAGCTATAAGCTCGCTGTGCAGCAGTTTCGTCTTAAGCTGCTTCTTCTATTTGCGGTATTGTGTACCTAGAACACATCTGATCAGTCGTCTTCGAATAGTTTCGTTCTGTATTGTGTAGGATTAAGTGCTTAGCGAGGACGAGCTATTTACTCTGGCATAGAGGGTGCAAATTGAAATGGACTACAGAACTACACAATAATGTTGCTAATGCTCTAAGAGATGCACATTAGTAACCAAAGGGTCTTTGTGTGGGTTAGGAAAACCAGTAACATCCACTTCTAGGAAGAGCTCTAACACAAAGACCTTGCCTCTCCGGAGGAGCTTTGGTGGCGCTACAATGGAGACCAATTGTGCTCGCTAATTGTGCTGCACATGTAAAGAAAGACTCGTTAACTATACATTCTAATACCGACCTGAAAGCGCCTTGTGATGGGTCTTGCGCTGTAGGTTTCTGAATGCATATACGCTGCTTCGTGAAACGCAACAAACAAACCAATCTTCTGATAGGCGTCGTTATAAATAATCCTGGATAACAGAACAAAATAATGTGCACGCTCATAAATACTTCCTAAGCCGCGCGAAGAGATAGAGGAGAACAGTGAAACGACAGCGAGAAAACAGAGAAGCAGTCGTTTCTTTATCCATGATAAAATTCTACCTTCTGCTTCACCAGTAACCTTAATAACTCATTCTTAAGGCTATGCAAAACTGTCCTCGAGAGTGAGGACGAATGTGGCCTCAACGTAGTGTACCCTATTACTATTACACACAATAATCGTGAACTTTGTCAATAGTTGGTGTACCAGGGCGTGCTGAAAAGTAACGCCTCTGAAATATTTATGCCAAAACTCTTAAAGTTTCTCGATAACTCAAATTTTATTACCATTCTTCACCTTTTTTCTTAATGTCTACGTATTTATTTCTCAACATAGCCACTCTGACGACTATCACATTTCTCCCAAAGAGAAACAACTTTTTTGTTATTCTTTTGCTGAATGTTCGACTTTGGTGACGGAGCCACAACCTCGCTTCTGCACCATAAATTCCCACTCTCTCAAATGTCCCATTGTCGAGAATTTAAATTAAATAACTAAACAATGTGATACGACCTCTCGATGTCGACCGGTTGCCATGTCATCTTCTACAGTGAGGCGTCATGCGGTTGCAGTGCAGAGGCCTAGGGGTCAGCAGCCGGCTCTCCAAGCCGCTGTTGACATTCCAGATCTTGGAGCCGATACTTCTCTTTCAAGCAGCTCCTCAATTCGTATCGCGAGCCCGTGGGCACCCTGTTCCAGTCCTCCTACGAAGGACAATTCCCCGGTAGTACCAAGAATAACCCCGGGTTCTCCGCATGGAAGTCAGAGGCGCCTACCACTCGGCTTCCTTTAAATTAAAGGAAAAAAAAAAACAAATATCGGTACGAAATTACCGTTTTGTCCGTCATCAGCCGTCTTCAGAGATTTAAGAGTTAAAAGATAAGTTACGCAGACTTCGTCAAAATTAAAATACGTAACGAGTGATGCCGTACCCTGAGACAGATGCTGCGATGAGATTGAACGTCACTATAATTTGATTCTGACGTATTATACGCCTGACTTTTCTTTTAACTTTTAAGCATTATTCTTGTAACTCTACAGATGTCCGATGACGGCAGACAACGGTAATTTCGTGCTGAAATTGTTTTGATTCTGCCGGGTAGTAAATTATTTTCAAAACATGGAAACATTGGCATAACGTTAATGACTGATACTTTCTTCCCATAAAATCAAATTTGTGAAGCAGCTATACAGTTTCTCCCACAGTCAAATTAATCATATATATAGACTCCATATATGGAATTACCCAACCAAAATGCGATGTCTTTGTGGCACAAAAAGTTTATCTCAGCCCAAGGAATGCTCTTGCGAGATTTCGTAGGTAATTCAGCTGAACACCACTTGGTCATCGTTCTTCTGTCCGCTTTCATAGGGTCTCCCACCAGTCTACATCCACATATATCTAAGTCTACATATACAAAAATTTTCTCCCATCTTGGCATGCTGTTACAGCAATCAGTTTAAAAGTGTTTCAGAACAAAAACAGGCTCGGTTGCGAAATTATTTAATGTCAATGACGCGTTTTGCTCATTTGGGGAATCATCAGATTGTGTAAAAATACCTGGATACGTGACCGATCAGTTATAAAACCACATATAATGTAAAATAGACAAGGTAACTGAAAATATAATCCGTCCGTCACGGAACATATAAACCGTGAAGTTGACCTTGAGCACACCAGCCGGCTCCGTCGTGGCATTACAGTAGAGGGCAACGCTTAGTTTTGTACTGCCACAGGGGAGCCGGCTGGTGTGCTCAAGGTCAACTTCATAGTTTAGATGTTTCGTGACGGACGGATTATATTTCCAGTTACCTTGTTATCTATTTTACATTATATGTAGTTTTATGACTGATGGGTCACGTATCCAGCTAATTTTACACAGTCTGACGATGCCCCAAAAGGGTGAAAAGCGTCATTGACTTAAATAGCTTCGCAACCGAGTCTACATAAGTACTTACAAGGCACCGTTCTGTGTGAGGCAGAGGACACCCTGTACCATAAATAGTCGTTTCCTTCCCCGTTCCACCTGCAGACAGAGCGAGGGAAAAACGACTGCTTGTATGCCTCCTCTCTTGTGTCAACCTCTTCATCTCAGAGCAGCACTTCCACCACACGTTTGAATTATTTTCTGCATGTATTCCAATGTCAGTCTTTCTCTAAAGTTTTTGTCCCATACAGCTTTCTACTAACTTGGAACTACTTCCGGATGCCTTAATACATGTCCTGTCTTCCTATCCCTTCTTCTTATCAGTGTATTTCAAACGCACGTTCCTTGTACAGAGAACCCCTTCATACCGTAACACATTTCCATCATACTCCAATGGCACTACGTTTCAATCACTTCGATGCTGTTATTCTAGGGTTTTCCCATAGTCCTTGAGTAACTACTGTAACTTGCTGTGCTTCAAACGACAGTCTCAGAAATTTCTTCCTGAAGTCAGCTTCTATGCTTGTTAATAGTAGACTTACTTTGTATCTTTCTTAGCAGATCGTCAGCAGCCGAACTAAATCGTATGAAATACAGTCCAGGGTAAGATGGAAATAAAATAGTTCTCAGATATCTTACATGATAAAAAGCAATATTACCACACTTTCGGCAATCACAACTATTGCATTGTTGATATAATGTTGAAACCCGATCTGAATAAAACTCAGGTGTGTGTGTATTCTATCTATGCAATAAAACGGCAAGAACAAAACTCCATATCTATTGGAAAGGACACAATCTAAATCTCTGTGACCATCTCCAATTCCCAGGGATAAATCTGGGTTGAGCTTCAACCTACAAACAACAATGTATAGGCACCATGCAGAAGCTACGAGTCAGGAACAGCCTTATCCGCAAGTTGACAAACACCACATGAGGAGCGCAGCCTAGCGTCCTTCGTATGTCCACACTTGCTCTACGTTTTTCTGTTACGAAATGCGCTGCACCAGTCAGAAGGAACGCTGCAATTGCAAACCAAACTGATATGGCTCTTCATTAGAAAGGCCGCAAAGTCTCACGGTTCCTATGATCAACCGCAGTCAACAGGATCTTTCCTGGCGTGGGAGTAGCACCTGCAGACGTAAGAAGACAGGTAACAATATTCACGATTGAAACTCAGGAAAGCTTCGTACCCATGACAGCACCATTCCAAGTTCGGCAGGAGAACAAAGTATTCTGGGAGATTACGGACGGCAAAAGGGCAGTTACCGTCAGGGTGCTTTCTTCAATGTAGAACCTGAACAAGTTGAGAAGAGGGGAACAAGGTCCAAGACAAATTAGAAGAGGTGAGGTGAGGTAACAGTGATAATGAAATTTGTGAATTTGGGGCAAGGCAGGACTCTTGAACACTCATTAGTCTGCAGTTACCTGAGCGAAGCCTCTCACATGGGAGACTTATTTGCAGCGAATGGCCGTGCCATTTTGTGGCTGCACGTTCGATTCATAAAGAGTGAACTCATTTGTACTAAGTATTAGTTTGTGGTTTTTTTAGTGACCTTTGGACTCTGATAAATAACTAACAGTAAGGGACAGTTATCTTTCGTTGTATCATACACTGAAGCGGCAAAGAAACTGATGAGGGCATGCGTATTTATATACAGAGATATGTAAACAGGCAGAATACGGCGCTGCCGTCGGTAACGCCTATATAAGACAACGAGTGTCAAGTGCAGTTGTTAAATCTGTTAATCTGCTGCAATGGTAGGTTATCAAGATTTAAGTGAGTTTCAGCGTGGTGTTACAGTCGGCGCACGAGCGATGGGACACAGTACCTCCGAGGTAGCTGTGAAGTGGCGATTTTCCCGTACGACCATTTCACGAGTCTACAGTGAATATCAGGAATCCGGTAAAACATCAAATCTCCGACATAGCTGCAGCCGGAAAAAGATCCTGCATGAACGGGACCATCGATAACTGAAGAGAATCGTTCAACGTGACAGAAGTTCAACTCTTCCACAAATTGCTGCAGATTTCAATGCTGGGCCATCAACAAGTGTCAGAGTGCGAACCATTTAGTGAAACGTAATCAATAAGGACTTTCGGAGCTGCGGGCCCACTCGGGTACACTTGATGAATGCACGACACAAAGCTTTACGCCTCGCCTGGGCACGTCAACACGGTCCTTGGACTGTTGAAGACTATAAACATGTTGCCTGCTTGGACGAGTCTCGTGTCAAATCCATGAACCCTGCATGTCAGTAGGGGACTGTTCAAGCTGGTGGAGGTTCTGTATTGGTGTGGGTCGTGTTCAGTTGGAGTTGTATGGCACTCCTGATACGTCGAGGTACGACTCTGACACATGACACGTACGTAAATATCCTGTCTGATCACCTGCATCCAGTCAATTCCACTGTGCCTTCTGACGGACTTGGAGAATTCCAGAAGTACAATACGACATCCCACACGTCCAGAATTCCTACAGAGTGGCTCCAGGAACAACTCTTCTGAGTTTAAACACTTCTGCTGGCCACCAAACTCCCCAGACATGAAAAGTATTGAGCACATCTGGGATGCCTTGCAATGTCCTGTTCAAACGAGTTCTCCACCCCTTCGTACTCTTACGGATTTATGGAGATCCCTGCAGAATTCATAGAGTCAATTCCTTCCAGCACTATTTCAGACAATAGTCGAATTCATGCCACGTCGTGTTGCGACACTTCTGCGTGCTGGCGGGGGCCCTAGAAGATATTTGAGCAGGTGTACCAGTTTCTTTGACTCTCAGGTGTAAATGAAAAGTGCGTTTTTTTATTTTTCCCTGGATGATGGTTTAAGACCGGAACCTGTCGAAATAAATACTAGACTTATTTTAGCCAGGAATGCCCTCTTCGTCTGTGCCAGTCTGCTTTATATGTCCTCGTTGCTCCATACATCGTATGTTATTTTGCTTCCGCGTTGGCAGAATTCCTTAGTTTGGGTTACTTCGTGGTTACCAGTTTTAATTTTCTGATTGATTTCTGCTACACTTCATTTCGCTCGTCTTTTTTCGATCTAATCTCAATCAGTATTCTGCGCTCAGTTTTCTCATGGTGATGATCATTCCTTTTCAACTGTGCGGCCTACTGTGGTATTCATTATCCTAGTACCCACAGTATTAAAGAATTTTGAACGCATCTCACCGATCCTCTATAGTTCAGTATCCTACTTCTTTCCGCATTGACTTTTCCGAATAATTCTCTTAAATTTCAGTCTAACCTTGATTACTAAATTATGATCGAGGTCCGATACGAGTATCTGCCCCTGCGTAGGCCTTACAACACAATATCTAATTGTGGAATCTCTGTCTTACCACTGTGTAATTTAGCTGGAATCTTCCAATGTCTCAAGTTTTTTCCAAGCATCCTTTCTCAGCTTTTGAGTCTTGAACAAAGCGTTCGCCATCACTAGCTGCAATTTATTACAATCTAATTCCCACTACTACGCTCATTTTCCCCTGTAACTCGTTCTTCTATTCTTTCTCGTCCTACCACTTAGCAATTCGTAATATTATTGAATTACCGACCGCCATTACATACTGAAATACACGTTAAAGATCCTCACATACTTTCTCCAACTCCGATCTTAACACGACAGCACTATAACGCTTGTTGGACCAATTAATGGCTGTATGGGCCAGAGGTAATCGTGTTGGCAACCTTCACGCCAAGTGATGAACCAGTGTGACAAGTAGAAACGTAATGTAGCAACTTTCATTCTTCTTGGGGCCTTCGCATACGAATACTTCCACCGTGATGCTGTACGCAGAACTAGGATTCCTACGAGAACATGTGGTGCTGTCCTCGGCTTCCATGTTATCGTTGGCAGCAGCGCTGCTCCATTCCTCTCTCCTACCGAGTCAGAAACTTGAGGGCACTTTCGATGCGTTTCTTCTTGTGTTCATCAGTACGCATGCGCAGCACCCACCTGGCACACTCCTTGTGATACTTCAAAATGTCCGTCAAAATATTGTCCACAGTAGTACTAGAGACGTCCCGTATCAGTTCGGCAATCTCTCACTCAGTCATACGCTGATCTGCATGCAAAATTTCTTCGACTTTCGTCATTGCCTCGTCCGAAACTGATGGACGCCCACGGCCGGCCTCATTGTGCATGTGTATACGGTCGTCTGCGAAAGCCCTGCTACACTTACGCACGTTTTTACGTCCGTACACTTTTCTCCACACACAATATTCAACTGGTAATAGTAGTGTGGGAAGCAAGGAACACGGCGATGTGGTCAGATTTAAGCTTAGCTCGTTCCGTGCCGACGGGAGCTCGTTGGATACTTTACAGACAAACCTGCCCACACGAAAATCCGGAATTTACCGGGACCCCAGTCCACGTGTGTCACAGCTGCAACTGACAGCTCCCCGTCACTGACACTCGGAGCCACGTCGAATCTGACAGTTGCTGCCGCT
Source organism: Schistocerca nitens (assembly GCF_023898315.1). Taxonomy (NCBI): domain Eukaryota; kingdom Metazoa; phylum Arthropoda; class Insecta; order Orthoptera; family Acrididae; genus Schistocerca; species Schistocerca nitens. Next base: position 584,592,015 of record NC_064618.1, read on the forward strand.
TGAGGCGCTTCCACCTTTCGCGTCGTTCTGTCCGACAACTCACAAGCGTAATGGAAAACTCAGTGACTGCCTAATTGTTGACGAGAAGCTAATAAGCAGGTCACTGACACCTACCTCTTCCATCTTGGACCCAATACTAATTGCGGGTTACACGTCAAGGACCGCATTTTCCGATAACATCATATAAGACATCCTAGCAGATAATACTGCATACAATGCTCTAACCGTCGGTGCTATCAATGTATGAATCACGACCCTCAGTCTTACCTTTCCTGCTGCCAATTATCCTCTCCTGTTGTACTTTAAAACTTCACATTGGTCACCTTGGGCGGTCTAACGCACCTGGAAGAAAGGATATCGCGAAGACGTAGTGCAGCCACAGATGCGAAAATGAAACCTTGCAGAAGATTGCGAATTCTGCGGCAGAGCGTAGGATCAAAACGGAAATATTGCATCGGTAGCGGTAAGTACACATACAGCTGGCGGCAGTATCGAGTTTCTTTCTCTCCCTCTGTCTCTCTCTCTCAATTTTTTTTTTTTCGTCTGTCTTCCGACTGGTTTGATACGGCCCGCCACGATTCCTCTCCTTTGCCAACCTCTTCGTCTCGGAGTATCACTTGCAACCTCCGTCCTTATGTATTTGCTGGACTAGTTCAATCTTTATCTTCGTCTACAGTTTTTGCCCTCTACAAGTACCAAGGAAGTTATTCCCTGATGCCTTAAAAATGTCCTATCATTCCGTCCCTTCTCCTTGTCAGAATTTTCCACATATTCATTTTCTCTCTGTTCTGCACACAACCTTGCCATTCATTACCTTATCAGTCCACCTAATTTAAAACATTCGTCTGTAGCACCGCATCTCAAATGCTTCAATTCCCTTCTGTCTGGTTTTCCCACAGACCATGTTTCATAGTCGTACAATGCTGTGCTCCATATGTACATTCTCAGAATTTCTTCCTGAAATCAAGGGCTATATTTGATACTAGTAGACTGCTCTTGATCAGGACTTTCCTTTATACCGGCGCTGGTCTGCTTTTAATGTTCTCCTTGCTCCTTCCTTCTTTGGTTATTTTGCAGCCTAGGCAGCAGAATTCCTTAACATCAAATACTTCATGATCATCTCAACTTTCTCGCTCTTGTCGTTTCTGCTACTTCTCATTACTTTCTTCTGTCTTCGATTTATCCCAATCCATGTTCTGTATTCATTAGACTGTTCATTCTATTCAGCAGATCATGTAATACTTCTTCACTTTCACTCAGAATAGCAGTGTCATCAGCGATTCGTATAATTGATATCCTTTAACTCTGAATGTTAACTCCAGTCCTGAACCTTTCTTTTATTTCCATCATTGCTTCCTCGATGTACAGATTGAACATTAGGGGTGAAAGAGTACATCCCTGTCTTACACACTTCTTAATCCGAGCACTTCGTTCGTGGCCTTCCACTCTCATTAATCCCACTTGACTCTTGTACATGTTGTATATTACCTGACTGTCCCTACAGCTTACCCCTATTTTTATCAGTATTTCTGACACGTTGCACCATTTACATTGTCGAACGCTTTTTCCTGGTCGACAAATTCTACGAACGTGTCTTCATAATTCTTTAGTCTTACTTCGATTATCAATCACAACGTCAGAAGTGCCTCTCTGGTGCCTTTACCTTTCCTAATGCCAAACTGATCGTCATCTAACAGACTCTAAATTTTCTTTTCCGTTTATCTGTATATTATTCTTGTGAGTAACTTGGATGCATGATCTGTTAAGCAGATTCTGCGATAATTCTCGCACTTGTAACGTTTTTAGTCTTCGGAATTGTGTCGATGATATTTTTCCGGAAGTCAGATGGTATGCCGGCAGACTCATACATTCTACATACCAAATTTGTTGGCCCTTCGGCCAATGATTGTAGCAATTCTGATGGAATTGTATGTATCTCTTCTGCCTTATTTGATCTTAGGTCCTCCAAAGCACTCTTAAATTCTGATTCTAATACTGGATCCATTGTTGTTGTTGTTGTGGTCTTCAGTCCTGAGACTGGTTTAATGCAGCGCTCCATGCTACTCTATCCTGTGCAAGCTTCTTCATCTCCCAGTACCTACTGCAACCTACATCCTTCTGAATCTGCTTAGTGTACTCATCTCTTGGTCTCCCTCTACGATTTTTACCCTCCACGCTGCCCTCCAATGCTAAATTTGTGATCCCTTGATGCCTCAAAACATGTCCTACCAACCGATCCCTTCTTCTAGTCAAGTTGTGCCACAAACTTCTCTTCTCCCCAATCCTATTCAATACCTCCTCATTAGTTACGTGATCTACCCACCTTATCTTCAGCATTCTTCTGTAGCACCACATTTCGAAAGCTTCTATTCTCTTCTTGTCCAAACTGGTTATCGTCCATGTTTCACTTCCATACATGGCTACACTCCATACAAATACTTTCAGAAACGACTTCCTGACACTTAAATCTACGCTCGATGTTAACAAATTTCTCTTCTTCAGAAATGATTTCCTTGCCATTGCCAGTCTACATTTTATATCCTCTCTACTTCGACCATCATCAGTTATTTTACTCCCTCCTTTACTACTTTAAGTGTCTCATTTCCTAATCTAATCCCCTCAGCATCACCCGATTTAATTTGACTACATTCCATTATCCTCGTTTTGCTTTTGTTGATGTTCATCTTATATCCTCCTTTCAAGACACTGTCCATTCCGTTCAACTGCTCTGACAGAATTACAATGTCATCGGCGAACCTCAAAGTTTTTACTTCTTCTCCATGAATTTTAATACCTACTCCGAATTTTTCTTTTGTTTCCTTTACTGCTTGCTCAATATACAGATTGAATAACATCGGGGAGAGGCTACAACCCTGTCTCACTCCTTTCCCAACCACTGCTTCCCTTTCATGCCTCTCGACTCTTATAACTGCCATCTGATTTCTGTACAAATTGTAAATAGCCTTTCGCTCCCTGTATTTTACCCCTGCCACCTTCATAATTTGAAAGAGAGTATTCCAGTTAACGTTGTCAAAAGCTTTCTCTATGTCTACAAATGCTAGAAACGTAGGTTTGCCTTTTCTTAATCTTTCTTCTAAGATAAGTCGTAAGGTTAGTATTGCCTCACGTGTTCCAACATTTCTACGGAATCCAAAGTGATCTTCCCCGAGGTCCGCTTCTACCAGTTTTTCCATTCGTCTGTAAAGAATTCGCGTTAGTATTTTGCAGCTGTTACTTATTAAACTGATAGTTCGGTAATTTTCACATCTGTCAACACCTGCTTTCTTTGGGATTGGAATTATTATATTGTTCTTGAAGTCTGTGGGTATTTCGCCTGTCTCATACATCTTGCTCACCAGATGGTAGAGTTTTGTCATGACTGGTTCTCCCAAGGCCATCAGTAGTTCTAATGGAATGTTGTCTACTCCCGGGGCCTTGTTTCGACTCAGGTCTTTCAGTGCTCTGTCAAACTCTTCGCGCAGTATCTTATCTCCCATTTCATCTTCATCTACATCCTCTTCCATTTCCATTTGTCCTCAAGTACATCGCCCTTGTATAAACCCTCTATATACTCCTTCCACCTTTCTGCCTTCCCTTCTTTGCTTAGAACTGGGTTGCCATCTGAGCTCTTGATATTCATACAAGTGGTTCTCTGTTCTCCAAAGGTCTCTTTAATTTTCCTGTAGGCAGTATCTATCTTACCCCTAGTGAGACAAGCCTCTACATCCTTAAATTTGTCCTCTAGCCATCCCTGCTTAGCCATTTTGCACTTCCTGTCGATCTCATTTTTGAGACGTTTATATTCCTTTTTGCCTGCTTCATTTTCTGCATTTTTATATTTTCTCCTTTCATCAATTAAGTTCAATATTTCTTCTGTTACCCAAGGGTTTCTATTAGCCCTCGTCTTTTTACCTACTTGATCCTCTGCTGCCTTCACTACTTCATCCCTCAGAGCTACCCATTCTTCTTCTACTGTATTTCTTTCCCCCATTCCTGTCAATTGTTCCCTTATGCTCTTCCTGAAACTCTCTACAACCTCTGGTTCTTTCAGTTTATCCAGGTCCCATCTCCTTAAATTCCCACCTTTTTGCAGTTTCTTCAGTTTCAATCTGCAGTTCATAACCAATAGATTGTGGTCAGAATCCACATCTGCCCCTGGAAATGTCTAACAATTTAAAACCTGGTTCCTAAATCTCTGTCTTACCATTATATAATCTATCTGATACCTTTTAGTATCTCCAGTATTCTTCCAGGTATACAACCTTCTTTTATGATTCTTGAACCAAGTTTTAGCTGGATCCATTACCTTTTTTAAATCGACTCCTGTTTCTTCTTCATCACATCAGACAAGTCATCCCCTTCAACGTACTCTTTACACCCATCCGCTCTCTCCTCTGCTGCTAACAGTGAAATTCCCGTTGCACTCTTAATGTTACCACCCTTGCTTTTAATTTCACATAAGATTGTTTTGATTTCCCTGTATACTGAGTCAATCCTTCCGAAAATCATTTCTTTTCCAGTTTCTTCACATTTTTCAAGCAGCAATTTCGTCTTAGCTTCCCTGTATTCATGAATTTGCCTGAATATTTTTGTACTTCCATCTTGCGTCGATCAACTGAAGTATTTCTTCTGTTACCCATGATTTCTTCGCAGTTACCATCTTTGTACAAATGTTTTTCTTTCCAGCATCTGTGATTGCCCTTTCTCGAGATGTCCATTGCTCTTCAACCGTACTGCTGACTCATCTATTCCTTAGTGCTGTATCTATAACCTTAGAGAACTTCAAGCGTATCTCGTCATTCTTTAGTACTTCCTTATTTCACTTCTCTGCGTATTGATTCTTCCTGATTAATCTCTCAAACTTATGCTATATAGCGATCTAAGTCTATGTCTGCTCCTGGGTACGCCTTACAATCCAGTATTTGATTTCGTTATCTCTGTCTGAAAATGATGTAATCCAACTGAAATCTTCCCATATCACTGTGCCTTCTCCAAGTATACCTCCTTTCGTTGTGACTCTTCAACAGAGACGTCGGCATGTGTTGGTTTGCTGTCGATTCTGATAAGAACGACCCTATCACTGAACTGTTCACAGTATTCGCTATTATTAGCTGAAATTTAGAACAGACATCAATTAGTCTTTCTTCAATCTCATTACTCGTCTCAAGCTCATATTCTCCTGCACAGTTACTTCTGCTCCTTCACCTACAACAGCTTTCTAGTCCTCCCTGAGCATTAGATTTTCATCTCCCTTTACGTACTGTATTACCTTTTAATACACTCAGAGCTTCCTCTAGATCTTCATCGTCAATTTGAGACGTCGGTATGTGTTGGTTTTCTGTCGATTCTGATAAGAACGACCCTATCACTGAACTGTTCACAGTATTACACTCTTAGCCTTTAGATCGTGAATTAACTTTTACTTTCCCTTCCAATACCAGTACTAATTTACGAAAGCCCTGTACGTAGGAAACGGAAAATTATTCTTCCTCTTTGAGACAATAACTCTGCATTTAATTTAATTACTTTCCTCTTGTTAACTCTGGGCAACAAGTGCTTTGGTGAGTGAAAATTTCTATAGTGGACTTTTCTTATTAATTCAGTATAGGCCAAAGGCTGTGGTGGCTGTGGGCATTAATACGGTGAAAACTTGCCTTAAATTGCTTTACTATTACTCAGATAGATAATTCAAATCGGAACTAATAGGTTTCTTTCAATGAAGAGGAAATTTGAGTTGGCCGCGGTATGGTAGCCTGTTGTTACACTCTCAGTGGACGACACCTGGTGTGCTAGTACCCGTGGCTTCTATTATGATGAAAATCTAAAAAGACTTACACATTTGACACGGAGGAGGATGCTAGTATTACTTAAAAGAATACAAGGTCAACATTAAACACATATCTTCAGAGCATTTTGTAAATTACAGATCTTGACACAGCAGTTCATATACAATGCGACGAGCATCGATCACAGATGGAGCAGGAGTAATCCTTGTAGGTTCCTACAGAAAAGAAGACAGTACATCGTATATTAAAATACTCCTTCATATTGATTGACGTGAACTGTTTATTCCATGGATACATAATTAGTGTCCACTTGTTCACTAAAATAACATTTACGCTTTTTTCTGTTTTACATGAATATTTATTTATTTTATTTTGTCTTTTGATTGGTTTCACATTTAATGTCCCTTAAGGCGGAGGCGCTAAAAAGTGAAACCGTTAGAAAAAGATGTAAAGTTTACTCCATTAATTAGTGGATACATAAGAGAAAACATGAATGGAAAAAACACATAGACAGGGTGAAAGAACGGAAGATCGTGAAAATGGTAAGAAATAAGTTACCAACTAAAAGAAATTTTGGCCATCCAAGGAAAAGACGAGATTACAACCTCAGGGAAGGATGAGGGGCACTGAATGAAACAGGCTTTAGTCTGGGAGAAGGAAGAAGAAGAGGACACAGACTGTTTGCAATGAAATGGGCACCTTTACTTTTTCTGTGAGAAAATCGCTATAATGCGGCTGAAAAGCTACTTTTGTAGTACATATTTCAAAGACGTGGTGCAGTACCCAGAAAAAATTTAATCATCTTGACACTGGCCACAGAAGGCTACATAGTTATTCCAAGGTTATGTTATGAACTTAGTTCAAAGGTGTTCAAGCTTTGTTAGCGATAAGATTTTTCTGTTTGTTGTCTTTGAGGTATATATTGTTCAGGAGTTAACTGGCTGCAAGGCTGATTGTACACAGCGCAATAGTTTTTTATAATTATTGTGAAACTAAGTACAAGTAATCAATCCATTCCTACCTCTATCCAAACGCTTCGTATCACAAAGCAAATATGGCGTACCTTCAACTCTTTGCATAACGATAACAAAATTCCAACAAAGAAAAACCAAAGAACAAATCTACTACAAAATAAATTGTGCAATATTATATGTAATTTGTGTGATACCAGACATTATATGCAGTCGGAGCTCTTGAGGCTAGAAAGGGTCTTGCCACCAACACTGGAAACCACTACGGTAGAGATAAAACGAAATGTATGAGCATAAATACGGTGACTAGAAAGCAACTCGTGCAGGAATGTGCTTCTACACTGACAGCTGTCAGTTTTCTGCCAGCACTTGTCACTGTCACTATCACTGTTAACGCGAGCTGCGCTACGTCGGCGGGCATCCCACTGCAGCTGCTGCCCCTTGGATGCCGGCAGCCCGCGTGCCGCCGCGACCGCACGGGCAGTCGCGCGGGCTGGCTGGCCGCCAGCGACAGCGCCGCCCAGCTCGTATATCAGCCAGGCCCGCTCTTCGGCAACTGCCGCGCGCGTAAATGAAATTCCTCACGACGCGCGGTCACGTGTCCTCCGGTCTCGTATTGCGCCATTAAGAGGCCCCGTCATGTGGAAGAATGTATATTATCGAACGACGATCTATTCTCAGCCTCAAATTGCTCCCTAGTAATATCACGCTTGCTAAAGGTCACCAACTGCGAATAATGTTGTTCAATTGATGTACAGTCAAATATTATAGAGTAGCGTGTCAAAACAAAGATTATGACGTACCTGTTTCCAACATGTAAGATTTATTTAATTTGAAAAACGCAACTGGTTTCAGGAAGGCAACCCAATCGTTAAGTTCTGTAAGCAAGGAAAACACGATTCACAGCAGTAAGAATTATTTTACTACAGCTATAACGCAGACATGTAGATGTTCAAAGCTCTTTGAGTCGACTAACATACCGTCAGCTGCCACTGAAGTAGATGTAATGAGGAGTTACAAACTTTGGAATGTGAATGACAGGAGACTTTCTTTGGTTGATGAAGTCTGTGAGACTGTTAAGCGTCACCAGCAATAACGATCACCATACCAGTTTGCAAGTAAAATGGAATATCTTATATATGTTTCCCAATGTATTTTTGCAGCTTGCTCATTTTTGAATGTGAGTAATGACATAAAACTATTCCGGTACATAATAATACATGGACAACATTTACATAAAGGATATGTAAAACTATGCAAAACAATGAGGCTTGATTTCTTGTTTGTGCACCTTGACATTGCAGTCATGTCTCCCTGAACATGTTGGGTTCCTAAATTAACTATATCACACATTTGGACATCAGGTACATGGTAATCTCGATGCTGATATCACTATGCAATCACAGGCTAACATAGACTCCAAGAGAAGAAAAAAAGAAGAAAAAGACTCGCCATGGAGGAATTATCCGAATGATATGAAATTCTGTAGATGTGATATACATATACGGACAAACAAGTTATTATGATATCACAAGGAGTTGAATGATTTATTTAGAAGAAAAAGTTTCACAAATTGAGCAATTGAGCAACGTGCTGATCCACGTCCGGCCCTATGCAAGCAGTTATTTGGTTTGGCATCGACTGACAGAGTTTTTGGGTGTCCTCCTGGTGGATATGGTGTCAAATTCTGAAGTGTCGAAATGTTTAGAGGCCCCTGCCCATCATTCTCCGAACGTTCTCAATTGGGACTGATCCGGCGACTTTGGTGGCCAAGGTAGGGTTTGGGAAGCACGAATAGAAGCAGCAGAAACCCTCTCCCTGTGTGGGTGGTCACTATCTTTCTGAAACGTGATACCAGGATGGTTTGCCACGGAGGGCAACAAGACGGGCAAAGAAAGTCGTCGACGTACCTCTACACTGTAAGAGTGCCGCAGATGGCAACCTAAGGCGTGCTCTGAAAAGAAATGGCACTCCAGACCATCATTCCTGTTTGTCCGGCCGTATGGCGGCCGCCAGTCAGGTTGGTATCCCACCGTTACGCAAGGCGTCTCGAGAAACATCTTCGCTGATCATCGGGGATCAGTTTGAAGCGGGACACATCTCTGAAGACCAGTGCAAGTGTACATCATTCAGTGAGCTTCCAGGCCGAAGATGTGTCTGGTAGAGTCCTGGAGAGCAGTGGGATGCTAACCGCACTGTCGTCCGCCATACGGACCGAAACCGGGAGTGACGGCCTGAGGTGCCATTTCTTTTCATACACGACGTCTTTGATTGTCATCCGCCACATTCTTAAAGCACAGCGAAACTACGACATTATTCTATTCCCCTTTTTGTTGCCCATCATGGCAAGCAATCCTGGGGCTACATTTCAGCAAGATTATGTCCGAGCGCACTCACCGAGAGATTCTACTGCTTGGCATTGTGCTTGCTAAACCTTACCCTACCCAGCAAGATGTCCGGAGCTCTCCCCGATTGAGAACGTTTAGAACATCATGGACAGGGCCCTCCAAACATCTGGTGAGTTTGACAGTCTAGGGCACTAATTGTTGGACAGCCTCTGGCAAGATATCCGTCAAGAGAACATCTAACAGCTCTATCAACCAACGCCAAGCCGAATAACTCCTTGCATAAGGGGCGGAGATGGTGAAAGTCGTTATTGACTTGCTCAGTTTTTGAATGGCCTTCTCTTGAATAAATCATGCAACTTTTCAGAAATTGTAATATTGGTTTCCGACACTTTCGGTTAACTCCTTCGATTTAATCTATTTTTTTGTCTTAGAATATATACAGTCGTGATATGACTGCTATGAAAGTTATCGTCTAACGGTTGGAGTGACACTGGGGCATCCAGCGGAGAGAAGATCAGTCATAAGATTAAGTTATCATTTTAATTATTTTTCTACTTAATTAATGAATGGCGTTTCAAAGTATTGGGCAAATTATCAAGATACATGAATGATAGTGAAAGAAATGTAAAACCAGCCGCATAACACTGGTTCAGTGACATAAGCTAATATTTGTTGAATAAGAAATACTTCTGAAAAAGGTGTATAAATACAGCTTACCAGCTTACTCCGCTAAGAAAAATAAAACACATATCATAAATGAGAAGCGTATATTTCTGTTGTTTGTTCTTACTATGGTAGGTACTGTACTTGATACGTAATAAAATTTTGTATGGTGTCTAATGGTTCATAGATTCTTACTCTTCACTCGACTTTCTAATAGATGAATATTTTTGTAAGCATATTTAGTTTTGCTTCTGAAGCAAATGTTTGGAAATTCTTACTGTTTGTGACTCAGATGTAGTAAGTATTGTGCAATTGGTTACTTCTGTGTTGGAAACAGTTTTATACGCTTTGATGTTGTATTATCACGTATATGTGCCAGATTATGCGTTTTTCTAACCCTTGTACGAGACACGTGGGAATTGCTCATCAATTTTCCACCATTTAACCATATAAGTCAGCCTACTGACTTCATTATTTCTATTTTTCTCTATTTTCCCTTGCCCATTTATTTCGATGCTTCTTTCTCCCTTTTATGTCCGTCAGCCTACTGACCTCATTATTTATACACAGTTTCGGTGTGAACCTCACACATCTCTTTTAACTAATATCAAAACGCTTTGGCTTGCCTTTAGTGGCATCATTCTATTATCCTCTCTTATCTTCTGGCACCATTACTCCCAACTAAAAATTATTAATTTATTCACGGTCTATTGTTCCAAAATTTAGGAATTTCTATCTGTATTAACTTCTCTTAATGCAAAGCGTTCTTTATTTTGTAATTACTAACCCTTTTCATGGATCTTATTTATTATTTATATTCCTTAGCCGTGATTTACTTAGTAATAGTGCTCAAAAGTTACCCAGTGTTATTTTAACATTTAGAATTTATTACGGCAAACTACCTCTCATATTCCGTTGTAAGTCATCATTCGGGAACATTCATTTTCGGGAATCATTCTTACTCACTAGGAAGACATTACAAATTAATAGAATATTTACAACATGAAGGCATATATTCCTTACATACTACGATAGGACCGAAGAAGATAACGAAACTTGAAATGCAAATAAAGTTTTATCCGGCTGGGATTGCACAGTACGCCAAACTGTGTATCCGCAAAAAAGTGGCACACTCCCTACAGCATCTACTATAGACAGGATAGAAGAAGTGAATGAAACTAGAAAGGGAAATAAAGCTTCTGCCAGCTGGAACCACATAATATACCAAACTGTGTATCCGCCAAAGCAGTGGCAGACTTCCTACTGAAACTAGTTGCTGTCATTTTTAAATCGCTATAGATCTACAATGTTTCGTAGACCTATTTCTTTTCGGGTATTCCAAACGATGTGTGTTTTCATGAGGTTTACTTACTATCCTGAATGGTCCTTGATATATACGCATAAACTTCTTTGTTTTCGTTGAAATTTTCTTAGCTTTTTCCGTAGTTTTGATTAACACTAATTCATCTATGCTAAAAGTAGTGAGGGAACATTTCGCGTCATGCCTTCTTTTTCTGCCCAACGCTTTTTCATCATAAATTTGATTTGTTGGCTGTACCTTAGCCTCCATTTCTTCTAGGCTATAGTTCTCTTACTCATTAGCATCTTGCACTATAGAATTCAGTATCTTCCTGCAAATATCCTTTATTCCTCATAGCTCTAATTGGCGGTTCAACTGTTTCATTATTACTGCCTTTCCGTGTATCAGAAATTTGATCTATTGATATGTTACCTATACCAAATGCTATCAAAGCATTGCGCTGTACTAGTCTATAAACTTTTCCAGTAGCACATATTATTCTTAAACTACTTCCTTTCATGACAACTAGTTCACTCTCATAGATTAGAAGAATGCTTGGGAGAAGGCACTTGCTTCACTGTCTCTAACAAGGACACAATGCTCTGTTACTTCTGAGATGTCAGTTTTTATAACAGGATGCGTTATTCTAGTTTGAACAGGTTCCTCATAAAAGTGTCCTAATAAATATTTTCCAATCTGTTTCCAGCTAAAGCAGTTTTGTTCAGTTGCTAGTACATTCAGATTAAGATTCACGGGATCATCAATCTCTACTTTCGAAGCCGCCTTTTCCAACCTGTCCATCAGTTTTAAATCAAAGCACAGAACGACTTCCTCTACTTCCGTTTGCTGCACATCAGCTAAACTACTCTCTACCTCTGAGCAGCTGCGTCCCTGCGCAACATTGCTATCTATAACTCTGTCGTCGGCTTTTACAGTTTGTGGCAGGTCAATACAGCTAATTGGTTCCTTGACCTCATTATTGTTGCTACCCCATTCGTCCATCAACTCTTCCTCCTCAAAATCTTGCAAAACTGACTCTACTTCCTCTACTGAAACATTATCCTTCAGATTGCCAGCATTGTCGCGGATGTAACCCACCTCATTTTCGTCCTTATATGGTTCAAATCAGTTAATTTATTCCTATCTACTCGTATTATCTGCAGCGTTTCCTTTCTCCTATTTGACTCATTTTTGTAGTGTCCAAAATGCTATCAACTCTATAATTCGAATGGTTTAGCACATCATAGGTACTGTCTGTTCTTATTTCATCGTCCCTGTTATCGGTTTGCGTGTGCTGACTGACTGTGGTCTGTGTTTTTGTTACTGGCTGTGTTACTGTTTCCTCCTTGTGAGAGCCAGTTTCCTCATAGACGGGATTTAGTTTCACACACGCGGCCTGTTGTGCTCATTCGACACATAATAAGATAGTGTAGTATTTGCTCTCCGTCTGGTCTCAACGGCACATTATTAACATTTCTGCTTCCGTCATAATAACTGCTGCGATGGATGTCTACCCCTCTACCACGGCCTTTACTAGGGTAGTTCCAGCCTGTATTCTGACCCTCCATATTTCTAACATTCACGTTCCCACCGTTATTATTTCTGTTGTTTACGTGATTGTTAGAAGACCTATTATTATTTTGGGCCTGCTCCTTAGCAGCAGCTACTCTTTTTAATGGCTCCAAATATTCAATGAACCTATCCACATTAATTCTAGGTGCGGAGGTGATTCTTTACTGCCAGTGCCAAGGAAGCTTACTTTCTATTCCCATGACAATCATTTCAGGTTTCATCTTTTCTGTCAGATGCAGAAGCCGTGAAACCCAATTTATAGGTAAGTCTTTTACTGACTCACGACCTGAAGGAAATTTTTTATCACTGTAAAATACTCTCAAGGCATCGTTTTGTTTGCTGTGTAACCAGTACTCATTCAGAAATGCTGTTTTAAATGCAGAAAGAGTTTTGCATCTAATTATGACGTCGGCTGACCACCGCAAAAGCAACTCCTGACAAATGACTTCTTATGAAAGAAATTTTCTCTCGTTCTGACCTTGCGCTAGGCAAAATCTTTCCAGAACTCTAATGGGTGAATATGTTTATCTGGATCAAAGCGTAAAAACTGACGACATCCGATGAAAATGGCGTCAACTGAAGCAACATGCTGTGCAGTAGTATTACGGGAACTACTACAGGTTACTCCATTTTGTATGTTAGTAATACTAGTACTTAGTTCTTGAACTTGTAATTCTACTGCTTCCATCCTGTCAGAAAGTCTTTTATCAACATCCTCACATAATTTCACTTTGGTTCAAATGGCTCTGAGCACCATGGAACTTAACATCTTAGGTCATCAGTCCCCTAGAACTTAGAACTACTTAAACCTAACTAATCTAAGGACATCTCACACATCCATGCCCGAGGCAGTATTCGAACCTGCGACCGTAGCAGTCGCGCGGATCCAGACTGAAGCGCCTAGAACCGCTCGGCCACAAACTTTACTTCCTTAATTTCACTATGACAAGCATTTACTTCAAATTGACCAGAGCAAAATTTGGATTAGTTGCCTATTCTTTCTGACAAGTCCCCTTCCATAAGTTCATCTATGTCTTTGAATTCTTTGCGAACGTTGCCAATCTTGGTTTTGAATGTAATATACAATTTATTTAGCTGATGCCCTACTTTGACTTGCAGATCATGGTGATTAGCTTCAGTTTTATAATTTAAACTATTTAGTTTTAGGTGATTATCTCTTTTAATGCTTTATTACTATCCTTAAGTTCTTTACTACTCGATTCAATCTTGCTATTGAGCTCTTTATCACTGTCCTTTAAATCTTTATTACTAGCTTCATTGTTACTTAAACGTTTGCTATTGGATTTCATCTTATTGTTCAGCTTTTTATGATGTTATTCAGGTTTAGAAAACAGTAACTGCATCCAGTTTGGTGCCTCTACATTGCCACTGGGCATTTCCACCAGTTTTAAAGCAGTTTCTAGCATTTCCTGACTTGGCTGAATATCAGAAATGTTGAGGGCAGCTTCATTATCGGATAGCTCTATTAATTCTATTTTTTTTTTTCCTTCGTGACTTCAGTTACCTCATCATCAGAAACTGGTTCTAACTTCGCGGTAACATTGAAATGTACTTCAGAATCCACTTTTGACAAATTACCCTCCAGTTTTGGATTTATTACTTTGGCAGAACCATTCGTGTTAATTTCAGTTTCAAATTCACAGGATTCATCGTCAGAGACTGGTTCTATTTTAACCTTCACTTTATTCTTTACAGTATTTTCCACTTTGAGTAGGCTATAGGAAGCAATTAACGAGTACTTTAAATATCCTTGACTTAATTGCTTGTTTTTATACCACTTATACCAAACACGTGATGCGGAGCGTAGCGACGTAGGCAGTAGCAGCAGCAGCAGCTCTGGCGCTGAGGATGGCGGCGAGTATCGCCTACTGCAGTAGGTCCAGCGGTGGCGGGGGGGAGGGGGGGGGTGTCTGGGCATCAGTGGAGAACGCGCAGTGGAAGTTCTCAGGACCACCGAAGTCCGTGAATATATCCCCTCTTCTTCTAACCTCAGCGCCGATGGTAGCCGCCATCTAGTGTTGTCCTCTTCCCTCTTTCCGTCTGTGGCTAACTTTCGCAGCTCAGTTTCGACACTCGCGAGCTAATTTTAGCACTGTTCTCGCACTCGTTTCTTCATATTTCACTTCGGTATCCTGTTAGTGCCTAACGAGTTTTCGTGCCGATCACTTTCACTGTTCAGTTTCCCGGCCGTTGCGTTATATGTGGGGTGTCGGGTTAATTTGAATATGAAATATTGTATTTGATCGTTCGTTGCCGTCTTTTACGAGAGCCTGAAAACTATTATGGCAGTCAGCGATGGAGAACAAAAATGGTTCAAATGGCTCTAAGCACTATGGAACTTAACAGCTGAGGTCATCAGTCCCCTAAAATTAGAACTTAAACCTAACTAACCTAACTAAGGACATCTCACACACCCATGCCCGAGGCAGGATTCGAACCTGCGGCCGTAGCAGCAGCGCGGCTCCGGACTGGAGCGCCTAGAACCGCACGACCACCGCGGCCGGCTATGGAGAACATACTGACCATACTTTCCACTCTGCAAGTCCACATTCTTCTTCTGCTCACTGCTCTACTCTCTATTTACTAAGCTTGATAAGGAACTTTGATTATAAATAAAAGTTTAGAGTTCTAATTGATTAATTAATCAGTAAAAGTTCATGCGTACAAACACAGTAACGTTCGTGATAATAATAATAATGATGTCTTTATCATAAACAGCACTATGAGCTGATCAAAGGCGATCTCTACTGTAAGTTCCACTAAATGTTCTTACGGCCTTACTTCTAATCATTAGAGTTAATTGCTCGCTACAAAAGTGCAAAATAATCTCACATTTACCGTGCTGGTTTGTTAACATTGCGGCTGACGCACAAAAGTTACTTCCGTAAAATCTAAGCGATCCAGGACAGGTGTACAGTCCTCAAGAGTTCACTTCTTATTTCTACCGAAAACATTCGTTTAGTTGCAGCTTGGCTGTGACGTCATCCGAGGCAGGGCGTGGGCCGGCGTTTGACTGACGCGACCGACTTATAGCTGGGTGTGAAGTGTGTCTGTTACTGCATCTCAGGTTGCGTTTGTGTATGGGCGCAGCAGACGGCCGAAAGGAACACCTGACTTCTTCTGCTCTAAGCCCAAGCAGCAGCACCTAAATGACCGCTTTCTAGGACACAGACTATTTAGTACGTTTGTCATGAATCAATTTACAATCTTCGTAATTTTTATACGAATGGAGTTAAGGTGACTTTAATTAGAGAAAAAGTTTCAGCTCTATAGCATTTCAACTTTGTCGGCTAGAATTTTTAGAACGGAACTGACAGTAGAGCAGTACATGCTTAAGAGACCTTGTATTGATTGATATTTACATCAAAGTCTTGAAATTCTTTATGTCCTTATTATTTACTGTAAACAGCACTTTCTAGCATTAATATAAATGATACTTAATCTATTAAAAATAAGGACGTTTCTGTTCCAAAATTAGTTTTTAGTAAATTGCTTGAAAACTGTTAGAGGTAGCTTAATGAGGCCACATAGTTAATGTTTTTATACCAGACTTATACCAAATTTCATCTTCCTGATTCTAATACTAAGCGCCTTCAATATTTCACAAAAACGCCGATTTTGACTAAAATTTTACTCCGATCAAGTTGAGACCTGTAACAGTTGATTGCGACATACATATGCACATTCTGAACAATTTTTGGCTTTCTAGCTTTTTTATTTAAAACAATGTATTTAGGGAAACATATTCACCCGATCAGTCTGAGATTTAACAGTTTAAACACTAATATACTGAAGCAAGCAGTGAAGGAAACAAAAGAAAAATTCGGAGTAGGTATTAAAATCCATGGAGAAGAAATAAAAACTTTGAGGTTTGTCGATGACATTGTAAAACTGTCAGAGACAGCAAAGGGCTTAGAAGAGCAGTTGAACGGAATGGATAGTGTCTTGAAAGGAGGATATAAGATGAACATCAACAAAAGCAAAACGAGGATAATAGAATGTAGTCGAATTAAGTTGAGTGTAGCTGAGGTAATTAGATTAGGAAATGAGACACTTAAAGTAGTAAAGGAGTTTTGCTATTTGGGGAGCAAAATAACTGCTTATGGTCGAAGTAGAGAGGATATAAAATGTAGACTGGCAATGGCAAGGAAAGCGTTTCCGAAGAAGAGAAATTTGTTAACATCGAATATAGATTTAAGTGTCAGGAAGTCGTTTCTGAAAGTATTTGTATGGAATGTAGCCTTGTATGGAAGTGAAACATGGACGATAAATAGTTTGGACAAGAAGAGAATAGAAGCTTTTGAAATGTGGTGCTACAGAAGAATGCTGAAGAATAGATGGGTAGATCACATAACTAATGAGGAGGTATTGAATAGGATTGGGGAGAAGAGAAATTTGTGGCACAACTTGACTAGAAGAAGGGATTGGTTGGTAGGACATGTTATGAGGCATCAAGAGATCACCAATTTAGTATTGGAGGGCAGCGTGGAGGGTAAAAATCGTAGATGGAGACCAAGAGATGAATGCACTAAGCAGATTCAGAAGGATGTAGGTTGCAGTAGTTGCTGGGATATGAAGAGATGGCCCGCATCTCGTGGTCGTGCGGTAGCGTTCTCGCTTCCCACGCCCAGGTTCCCGGGTTCGATTCCCGGCGGGGTCAGGGATTTTCACTGCCTCGTGATGGCTGGGTGTTGTGTGATGTCCTTAGGTTAGTTAGGTTTAAGTAGTTCTAAGTTCTAGGGGACTGATGACCATAGATGTTAAGTCCCATAGTGCTCAGAGCCATTTAGATGAAGAGATGCATCAAACCAGTCTCAGGACTGAAGACCACAAGAACAACAACATACTGAAGCATATGTTGACAAAGTTTGGAAAAGCTACTTTAATTTTGAAAGTCATCCTTAGATATGGCGAAATACTTTGTATGCTACGCACAGGCACGTTGCGGTAACGCGGCGCTAGTAGCAGTGAACTGGGTGTATCCCGGCACACTCGCTCACCTCTGTGTCGCTCAAATGATAGAGGGCTTGTTGCGCCACACTTGGCCGCTAGACGGAACTGCTAATACAACGCGCAATAGTATCGGCTTGGAGCGGTGCCATACACCATTATGCCAGGGAATATGCGTCGTGCAGCCACACTGGACTACGTGATGTAGTCACATCGCTGTCGTCTCGTCGTAACGCATCGTTGGTTCTTGGTCGGCGCTTTCATTGCCTCTCAGAGGCCCCCTCTCTCCGTCATCCCCTCCCTCACACTCACTCTCAGTCGATTACTCGTTGGACTTCAGTGAATGTCGTGTATCCACTTATCCATTTTCCGTTGTTGTCTTTTCTGTTCCACTTGAGCGATCCACAGTTGACAGCTTCACGCTAAAAGGTTTTCCACTCCATAGCGTGGTGATACAGCAACCAGTATGTAGAATGAGAAGAAGAAAATAGTCTTGTTTGCGATGTTGAAACTGCTGTATATTTATTCATGAATGACGCGTGTTTGACCTAATACAAGGCATTTTCAGACAGGGCGATAAGTTATGGTACTAAAGACAAAACAACCACAAAAATAAATTGCTATCGTTATGTGCAAGAAAAATAGTGAGGCAAATGTATACACCCGTCTTCTTTAAAAGCATGGTATCCAATAACCTTGCTGGGATTTTAATATTTGACGGGAGCATAGATTTCCCTCTGCTGTTTTTTCTTGCACGTCGCGGTCAGTTTGTTTTTGCGCATGTTTGTCATCGACATCTTTAACTTGCTAGCCACATTTATCGGCTAATCTGAAGACGCCTTGAATTAAACGAAACGCGCCCTCATTAATGAATAAATAAACGGTACTTTCAAGGTCGCAACCAAGACTGTTTTCTTCCCCTCAACAAAAATTCATATGGCTCTGAGAACTATGGAACTTAACTTCTGAGCCGACCGGGGGGGGGGGGGGGGGCGAGCGGTTCTACGAGGCGCTACAGTCTGGAACCGCGCGACCGCAGGTTCGAATCCTGCCTCGGGCATGGATGTGTGTGATGTCCTTACGTTAGTCAGGTTTAAGTAGTTCTAAGTTCCAGGGAAATAGGGAAATGATGACCTTAGAAGTTAAGTCCCATAGTGCTCAGAGCCATTTGAACCTTAACTTCTGAGGTCACCAGTCCCCTAGAACTTAGAACTACTTAAACCTAACTAACGTCAGGACATCACACACATCCATGCCCGAGGCAGGATTCGAACCTGCGACCGTAGCGGTCGCGCGGTTCTAGATTGTAGCGCCTAGAACCGCTCGGCCACTCCGGCCGGCCTTCCCCTCAACAGCAGATTAGTTGACCCAGCTTCATCGGATTGCTCTCGAGTCGTTCCCCACTTTCAGTCGAGTCTTGGTCGCATTAGTCAAGACGCAGGCTTCATCAAGAATTTTGAAAAGTGACTGATTTACCGACAGAAATTAGCTACTACAGGTATGTACTGTTGATCCAGAATTACAGGGCTTCGCCCGATTGGCGGAATGACAACAATTGCTCTCAATGTTTCATTAGTTGTAACCGAAAAAGTAATGTATATAGCTCAATACTGCTTAAGACTGCGAGAGACAGGTTTTCTCTAACTCGTTATATACAAGATGTGGATAGAATATGGGAAATTATATGCGCAATGGACTGACGGCTTCTAAATCAGAATTGCGGAGAGTAGGACCGCAGTGGAAATGTAATTAGCGGCATTGTTGTCCGCTCCCATTATGAACACCGAATGTAGTTTTATGACTTATGATAACGTTTCATCTCATTCAAGAGGACGATGAGTTCTGAAATGTAACTAGGAAAATCGTTATGGAAAATCATAATTTCACGAATGGAAAATTGACGTTCATTTCTTTGGTTATTTTAACTTCTCCCTCGTCTGTCGCTCGAAACAATATTTTGTATGTCGTAACTCACAGGGAACTTTTTATCCTGTTGAATCAGCAGAGCCTGCACCATGATCGTATATGGTTTATTTTGAGATTAAAGTCTGGACTTTATCGAAATTGATACACCACTTGGAACTGATTCCTGTGCTGCAGAGTGAGTACGTCATAGCACCCAAGACGGCTTCCTCATGGGGTACGATTGTGCCTCTGATTATTTTAAGAACTTTCAGGCTCGACGGTCACCGTAGTTCAGCAGAGCCAAGAGATTTTATTCCAGGTGGAGTAATGAATATTATATCTGGAAAAGTGGGAGAGAACGTGCAAAAATATTGGGGAAGCGACTTCTCTCGCCCAAATGTTTCAATTCAAGTAACTACCTATTATTCAATCATAATAATTCAACTTTCACAGCGGGAGGCAAGTTAAATTGGCGACGGTGACAGGACAAGAGTCCCCATAAAGTTCACAAGAATGCTCACGATCGTAAATTTCAGATATTTAATCCCGATAAGAGGGCGGTACATCCCGTAAGGTTCCTGCGAAGCTTCTGGGGAGCTTTGCCAAGGAACTGCGCTGATGCACAGAAGATAGCTATGTATCAGGTTATATTCAAGAACATCGACAACCGAGGCATGCGAATCTTATTGGATATACGATGAATTTGAACAGTCGCTTTTCGTAAAATGCGGGTCGCGCAGAATTCAACAAAGGTTGCGCAAAGAAGTATTTTACCCTGAACAATTCTGATTCAAGCAAGGGACGTTAAGGAAGTACTTCGAAGAGCAACTCATTAAACGTCGCTGCTGGGACGATCCGTCGGCCGTAGTAGCCGAGCGGCTCTAGGCGCTACGGGCTGGAACCACGTGACCGCTACGGTCGCAGGTTCGAATCCTGCCTCGGGCATGGCTGTTTGTGATGTCCTTAGGTTAGTTAGGTTTAGGTAGTTCTAAGCCTAGGGGACTGATGACCTCAGCAGTTGAGTCCTATAGTGCTCAGAGCCATTTGGGACGATCCGTTACCACAATAGGGTATACTGAGAATATTAAAATCTAGCTTACCGGTGTCAGGAATCAGCTAGTTAATGTGTCAGACGAAAATTTTGAGGAATTTTTATGTGTGTTAGATTCGATGACCTGATTCAAGAAGACCTGAATTCCACGCAAGATTGAATAACAGGTATAATAATACGAACACTGTTGTCTCTCACGCAGCAAGTGGCATTGGAAATGGCAGTAATGTCCAAAGAACCAACCAAATGGATACAGCAAACCCAAGCAATGTACCAAATGGTAATTCAAACAATAGCTAGAAGTATAATGTTAATTTAAATTCGTCTTGATTGCAATTTTTCTTTATTCATATGACCGGATTCGGTGACGTAGCATGTGAAAGTTGCTGCATTTGAACGGGTTACTCCTGTAACTGAAATGTCAGATCTGAAGATGGTTGTGAATGAACCGAAACCGGTCATATGAATAAAAAGAAATTGCAATCAAGACGGATTTAAAGTAATATTATAAAATCACTGATTGCTGTTATCCCATAGGACAAATGGTTCAAATGGCTCTGAGCACTATGGGACTCAACATCTTAGGTCATAAGTCCCCTAGAACTTAGAACTACTTAAACCTAACTAACCTAAGGACATCACACACACCCATGCCCGAGGCAGGATTCGAACCTGCGACCGTAGCAGTCCCGCGGTTCCGGACTGCAGCGCCAGAACCGCTAGACCACCGCGGCCGGCTCATAGGACATTATGTCTGTTTTTGCAATAGCTAGAAGAACAACAGTGGAAATTCAAATGGTTGTAACTTCCGACTGGCCAGAAACATATTTAATAGACGCGATCGGAGGTACAATCCAGTCCAGCCTAATAACTAGTAATCGTCAACTAGTCAGTTTTGTAACAATAACTTTCCGCAACAGAATCAGCCGCAGTCTATGCCAGGAGACTGGCAGCTGCAGACACCAGTAATTACTAAAGTAACAGACGGTGCAAATAGTGGCAGTTGGGTGCGTCCAACAAACTAATAGTGACCGCCTCGAGCCACAGACACGCGGTCAGGAATTCGACTAGGGGCTGCGACCAGCAAATGCAGATGCTACGGTATAACGATGGAAAAGAATTATCGGAGGGGTTGTGCGAGGATATTTATCAATGTGACAAGTTTTATCCCTACGTGCCAGTGTTGGAAAACCTTGTTACAATGGACAGAATTCTGTTCACTATAACATTAGACACGAGTTGTTCGGCTAATGTGATATCAAGCGCTTTGTTGCAAAAGCTATCGCGAAAAGAAAAACTGCCAATTTTGCCAGTGGAGAACTGTAGAACTGTAGGAGCACTAAGCACAGGATCCGCAAGTGTCAGGGTGCAGACACAACTGAAATTGAATTTGAGAAATTCAGAAATTATTTGCGCATTGCTAATTGTTGAAAAACTGATAGTGGATAGCATCCTGGGCATTAGCAACATACGTGAGAGGGACGGAAGCATCGACTTCTCGTAGGGGAAAGGGAAATTTTGTGTCGACGGTGCTTTAGTGGAGGTTGACTTAATACGTAAAGGAGGAGTACATTAGCGGTATGGCAGTGCGGCCCGCGTAAACGCGTTCACCACAAATAATAAACGGCGAACAACGTTTTCCCTAAACACATTGAAAGTATCTGCATTATCAGATCAAGTAATTGAGAAACTAAAGGAACCTATGCAACCCAATGATGAACAGAAGCATCAATTATCAAGCTTCCTATTATCTAATTTGGTTGTTCCTGAAAATGGTTCAAATGGCTCTTAGCACTATGGGACTTAACTTCTGAGGTCATCAATCCCCTAGAACTTAGAACTACTTAAACCTAACTGACCTAAGCACATCTCACACATCAATGCCTGAGGCAGGATTCGAACCTGCGACCGTAGCGGTCGCACGGTTTCAGACTGTAGCACCTAGAACCGCTCGGCCATACCGGCCGGCGGTTGTTTCTGAAGAAAACCTTGGAATTATCAAAGGATATGTGTGTCATCTTGATGTTATGCCACATAGGACATAGCTTCTGTACGGTTCCCTGTTCTCATAAGAAAGGTGCAGAAGAGGAAATTATGAACAACTTGCTTCACGCATCAACCAAATTCACGCCTGATGAATTGCTGTTTGCAAGAAAGGAAAGAAATGAATGGTCAAATAAAATTTTGAAAGTAGAAGATACTGACATACTTCGGGAAGAGAAAAAATTAGGCAGGCTCTGGTTAATCTCATCCAGAAGGCCAGGATAAGAAAGAGGGATTACGACAGCAAACTCGAACAGATGCAGACACTTAGGTTCGGCGAAAGGATATTGTTGCGAGCTCATCCGCGATCCTCATTATTTTCCGAAAAGAAGTGGAAGAGACAATTATCATAAACTGGATCATTCGTAATTGTGAAGATTGCAAACCTTGGTGCGTATTTATTGGCGTATCCAGAAAGTTTACCAATCAAAGGACTGTATCCCCAACACGATATTAGGAAATAGCATATGAAGTGATTAACCGTTTGAAAAGACTATGATGACTAAATTCCTAGTGATTATGAATTACATAGTGAGGAGTGATGGACTATGTTTAAATTTATAGTAATAGAGTTTTGTGTTGGACTATGGTGCACTCATAGTGAGATCAGAGTTACGAATTAAGAGACTATGCATCGCATAGTGAGTACTTTACAGAGGTAATGGCAGTGTTTATCTAGTAAGTAACTAATTAATTCTTTATGTTGCTCATCCAATTAATTCTTTATTTTCAGGAAGAATGCTTATATATTTGTATGGTTTTGTGATATTCTATCTTAATTATTTAAGTTTTGATGCATGATGTGTATTTGTGTTCTGTCCACTGAGTTTCATGGATTATAAGCCACTTTTTTGTATGAGAGAAATGTACCTGAATTAACTTGAGTTACCCAAAGGAGGTATTCTGATTTGTAATGACGGTGACATTTAAGGGACATGCAGGAATCATCGATAGTGAACAGCTAAATTTTGCTAAATTTTTGCCATTTAGTGTGTATATAATGTGTAGATTGGGATTGGTTTAATGCAGGGCCGACCAGAAATTCTGCACGCGTGCGGTGCTCTTGCACATGTGCAGCTTCCGGGTCACAGCGTGCACGCCGCAGCCGTCAGCGTTCATGTAGTGCATGTTTCTGCGCACAGATGTCGCTCCTCTGTTACACAAAGTGCGTTGTCGACACCTCGTATGTATATCACAACCTGGGCTGTATCTGTAAGATCTGTTGCTTCATCGAGCGCAACAGAGAAAGCAACAAAGTATTTAGCCTTATTTATTAGCTGCCTGTGCAGATCGCCGGCCATAGCACTGATACGTCTTGTCACTGTTTGTTTGGACAGACTGATTTCTGGAAACCTGCTAACTTTCGTGAGACACACAAGTTCTGCAGCATCAATCAGACACCCTTTCACGATCTCCCCTTTGGGAAAGGGTTTCCCAGATTGTGCAATTCTTAATGCGATTTTAGAACTTGCTCGCGGTGAAGATTTAGTGTGGTGGTCATTCTGGAAAATTGAAAACAGTACATTGTACAGCGTACAGTAAAACAGACATAAATATAACACAAGAAACTAAGAGTTCAAGAAGTATCAGTTACTTTGACGTACAGTAAAATCGAGTTGATGTGTCTCATCTATTTTGTTAAGGACATTTAATTTTGCTTGCCGTTCTTCACTGTTGAGTACACTACACTCGTCTTTGTGATATGTATTGCAATGTCTTTCGATTGAAAACTTACGCTGGCAGCCTATTATTCGGCGGCACAGCAAACACTGCGAGTTTTCACCAACGGCTACAAAAAAGAATTGCAGTTCCCAGTCATTTTTCTACGACTGAGAACATAGGTCTCCCGTCCTTTGCTTTTTCACCGCACTTGCCATTTCTCAGTACTTCTCTGTTAAGGTTACGGTCACCAGGGGTAAACGAGACTGGATATGTTGCGCTCTTGCTTGTACCACAGGGAAGTGGAGCCGCCGCCGTTCATTTAGGACACATGTCTAATAACAGATGTCGCTGTCGCTCGCTGTCGCACACGTGCGTACATGTGCAGCACTTCCGCACGTCTGCACACTGTGCAGCGTTTGGCCGGCCCTGGTTTAATGGTTCTTGATCCTAATGAATTTTAATTTGAGGAAGATGAAATCCTTTATATATGTTTGTGTGATTTGATTCAGATGATCATGAATGAAACAGGAATTAATTTATCTATTTGCTCAAAAGTAAATTCAAATTTGGATGTGGTCTGAAAAGAAACTGAGGAAGCGTAGGTGTTTAACAGAAAAATATATGATGAAAGCATAGGAGTGGTGCTAAGGCAAGGCGATTTATAGCCTTAGTCGGAAGCATTTCCCAGCTGGTGTGTTCGCTTTCGATATACAATTTTTTTTTTTGTCTTACTATGAAGTGTGACGAAGTGATGTCGACGCACGGAGAGAAGGATTCCTGAAATGAAGGATGATCTTTCTTGAATATCGCCCGCATCTCGTGGTCGTGCGGTAGCGTTGTCGCTTCCCACGCCCGGGTTCCCGGGTTCGATTCCCGGCGGGGTCAGGGATTTTCTCTGCCTCGTGATGGCTGGGTGTTGTGTGATGTCCTTAGGTTAGTTAGGTTTAAGTAGTTCTAAGTTCTAGGGGACTGATGACCATAGATGTTAAGTCCCATAGTGCTCAGAGCCATTTCTTGAATATCGGCTCATACGGAAAATTCGTATATGTCGAGCTATGTGGTCAGAAAAAGTATTGGATGATCTGCGACTTCATATAAACAAAATACACCTGAATGCAATGAATTGATTGTGAACAGTGATTTACTTTGGAAGAACTTATTTAAAACAGATAAAGCCGATTGCTGTGCAGTGGACACTGCAGTGGATCATACCTCTTGCGGCGGAGAGGGTGTTCAAAAGTTCGTTAGCACTGAGTGGATCTAGCTGCAAATTACTGTACACCTACCTCAGTACAGCGTTCGTTCACCATCCGTTGCTCTGTATTTGTAGGTATTATGCAGACGAGGTTAAAAGCAGCGTTAAAGAAAACCATCGTCCATACTTACGATTGCACAGTTCATGTAACTCAAGTAACAAAATAAACCTGTAAATCTCTAGTAATAACGGACAAAAGTGGATGCTTCCTTCCTTCATTGAAAATATCCGCTTGCTGATACTAATGTTTTTTATTGTCGTTTAGTTATGGTGTCAACAAGCCCACATTTTCGTCGATAGCACATCTACTACTAGTTCATGCAGCTCATATCACACGCAAGACAGACAGAAATGTACTAAGCCCAACCCGAAATATTAGGAGATTAATACATTCTATACTCTGCTACGAAATGAGTTTCACACTTGGTCCTTTTCAGTTGATTCTTCAAAGGAAGATGCACGCCAAAAAATGTTCTGTTAATGCAAAAAACACTCCAAAATCTCCCAAAATTCACCGAACTATCCATAAATGCATCTGTTTGCATGATGATATAAACCGAACGCGAAATAACAGTCACTTCTTCATTTTACAAATAACTTTTTCGGACACGTCTAACAGGACTTTCTCGTCCGGCAGCTAGTCCACGACTGTCTGGATGCCGTTGCTTTCAGGGAATATAACTCATTCCAATGCGCGGGAAAGACTTTACTCTGATTGGTTGATCAAAACAATCTTTCAAGATCATATTCGCGTTAAAACTGTTTCACTCCAATCAACATTTGCAGATGCATTTACGTCATTTCATGCTGCAAGTATTAACAAACTGTTCCACCAAACCAAACGAAAACTAAGAGCAAACTATGTTTGAAATATACTTTAGAACTGATTATCCTCTTATTACCTTTCTGGCTGCCTTATTACAAAAGCAAACACTCGCAGACATAACTCATCCGTCAGTTAGGGGGATTTACAGTTTTCATGATACCCTGGCGGCATAACACTTGCTAGTTATGTAAGGTGTAATACGGTATAGAATTAAAATTGACGTTTGTCCCACATATAGGCTCACATTCACTGTCGTTTACTCTCCCCTAACACAATATATAAATATTAACTTTTAAATTGTTATTTTCACTAAGAAAGAAAAATTATCGAAAGTTCAGAATTGGAAATATTTATAAAATAAATCAGCACAGTGAGAGTGCTATTACTGTTTTCAAATAACAAAAGAAGTATAAACTGTTATTGTTCCTATCTGAATTTACTTTCTTAAGTGTCGGTTAAGTACTTTTTAAATGTTTCTTTATATATATATATATATATATATATATATATATATATATATATATATATATATATAATTTTGACGCAAAGTTTGTCTGAATAACAAACGGTCATGTACCAAATTTGGAATAAAACAGATAATATTTAACACAGTTATTTAGTTTGTAAGGTGAGGTGAATAAGTGATTCTAGTAGGCGCCACAGTGAGCATTCTCACGGTCCGCTTTAGCTACAGGAGTGTCTATGACGCATACGGCAGGCCACAAGTCGGCCGCCGCCGAATGATTACTGCAGGCTTCCAAAACAGCTTGCCATAATGAACAAAATTTACTGCAAAATCTGCAGTCACGTAATAGCTGCGACGCTACACTCTTCCCAATCTACTGAATTCATGAAGGACCCAATGTAGGAACGACCTACTAACACTTTTTTTTTTCAGTGTCTAAAGTAAAGGTCTCAGACTGATCCAATATTTGAAATTGTTTCATGTCCTATTGATCCAGTTTGGTGCTGTGAGATTCGAGATCATCCCACTTTCATACAAACTGCTTACATCAAACTCCAACAGTTCCTCACAATTCAATAACCTTTGCCAACAACCGTATACTTAAACGTTATTTTATTTTATTTAGAACGCTACCAGTTTCGGCAATTCATTTTGTCATTTTCAGGCCACATACGCTTTTTTCGAATCAACAAGCTTATCGTATAGTGCCATAAAACTGGATACCGTGAATCCGAATCATTGTGGAACTGATTCATACGAAAGGGTGACACCAACTGGAATAAAGCTCAATTTGTGTCACCCTTTCGTACGAATCAGTTGCACAACGACTCGGGTTCAGTTCACAACTGCGCGTTCAACGGGCTAGTTAACTGGCAGAAAGACTTCCCTAACTGGTATACTGGCTACTTCTTTCTTGGTCAAATTACTTTTTCAAAAAACTGTACAACCACATGTTTCCCATTTATTTCAAAACTTACTACATTTTCATTAAAATTTAATCTCCCTTTGTGCTGGTTCAAATGGCTCTGAGCACTGTGGGACTTAACTGCTGAGGTCATCAGTCCCCTACAACTCAGAACTACTTAAACCTAACTAACCTAAGGACATCACACACATCCATGCCCAAGGCAGGATCGAACGTGCGACCGTAGCGGTCGCGCGGTTCCAGACTGTAGCACCTAGAACCGCTCGGCCACTACGGCCGGCGGACGAAAGGAACCACGCAGCCGCACATGGGGCATCGGCTGTGAAAACAGTTAAAAAGCCGTAGTACATTGAATCCGTGGTTGAGGGAAATTTTTTAAAAGACAGTATAGTGAACATAGGGGAACATTATTCTCCCGCTTTAGTCCGTGCTTTCTATTCAACAAGTAACACTTTCGAACTGTACATTTTGTGACGGCCTTCGTAGCGACAACACTTCGCTGTAGAAACGGCCTACGAAGTCACCGCCACACTTTTAATAGCGGGCCGACCGGTCCGCTGGAACAATGAACAGAAAGATGAAAACCCAAACGCTCGGATTAAATGAAAGTCGGTACTTATCTTTATTAACGACGATACAGAACACAGTGGTGAACATGGTCTACAGAAATTTGTCTAGTTCGAGTCGGAGCGGCTAGGTCAGCGTCGGCTGACGACAAACAACAACTCTGCTGCGATGAACACACAACTGACTAGCAAGTACACAATTCGGTGGCGAGTCTACAACTGAGCGGCGAATCCAGAACTGTCCTAGCGCTCGCGACTCCAGCGCTTAAGAAGCCAGAAGCCAGCGGTGGCGCGCGCAGACTTGCGGCGATTTCCTGTATCGCTGGCGCTGCTTATGCGGACGGCGTCCGGACTTTGATGCTGCCAACCTTTTGGCAGCGGGCTCGGTTGGCATTACTGGCTAGGATATAACACTCCTCCCCCCCAAATCGCCGCACCGTCGTTGAATAATGACGTGGCGAGCGTCGACGGCGGGGGAGGGGTCTGGCCGCAGGCGTAGCAGAAGAGACCGGGGCGGAGACTGTTTCGGTGGCAGTCCCCGGTCCGCACCCCAGCATTGGCTGCGCGGGGCCTCGGGAAACACCGACTGAAAACCGAGGTCAGGGTGCACGCCTGTGACCACGGGCGCAGCTTCTGGTACTGGACGCGACGGGGCGTCGGGACCCACGAAGAGAGGCAGCGTCTCCTGACGCTGCGTCGACGGCTGCTGAGTCGGCGCCGGACAAGGCGCTGCGGTGTCAGACTCCTTGGGGGTGCCCAAGGAAAGCGGCTGCAGGACAGGCTGCACAGCCACCGCTTGGGAAGGCGACCCAGCTGAGGGGTCGACGTCCATCAGCTCCGAAGGCGGTGGCGACTGAAGAGGGACCGCAGGCGCCGGAGCGACCACCTGAGGCGCTCCCGGATGAAGCTGCGCGGGAGGCATCAACGGGACGGGCTGTCGGCGTGGTAGCGGCGACGGCTGCTGCTGCTGCCCTGGGGGCGGCAGCGAAGTCGGAAGGCGCGGCTGGAACCCGCCGCGGACCAAATCTGTGGACAAAGAACGAGCGGCAGAATCCGGGCGGCCAGCGCGGCGCAACTGGTTCTGATGCCTCCTGTGCACCCCAGTAACACCTTGAACAGTATAAAAACCGCGACCCTGGACACTTATCACGGTACCACGTTCCCAACGACGGCGACCGTGATAAACTCTGAAAAAAAACGGCGTCGTTGCGCTGAAAACGCGTGCGATGCTCAGAAGCGGCGGGACGATCCGGGGGGTGCAACAACCGTAGTAGGGTGCGATGACGACGGCCGTGGAGAAGCTCCGCAGGCGAAGGGCCGTCGCGTGGCGTGGTCCGGTACGACGACAGGAACGTGATGAGGGCCTGCTGACGAGAGTGCGTAGCACGAAGGCGGTCCATATGATCCTTGAATGTGCGTACAAAACGTTCCGCTGCACCATTCGATTGAGGGTGGAACGGCGGAGTAAGAACATGGCGAATGCCATTGGCAGAACAAAAACTTTCAAATTCAGCAGAGGTAAATTGTGGACCATTGTCAGACACTAAAACGTCTGGAGGACCCTCAATACAAAAAATTGAAGTCAACGCCTGTATAGTTTGTGCAGACGTTATAGACTGCATGGGCACAACAAACGGAAAATGACTAAATGCATCTATCACGATGAGCCAACGAGAATTCCAATATGGACCAGCGAAATCAATATGTACTCGCTGCCAGGGACCGGCAGGGCGTGCCCACTCAAAATAGCGTTGAGGCGGAGCAGCTTGGTGTTCGGCACATGTCGAACAATCTGTAGACATCTGCGTAATCTGCTTATCAATACCGATCCATGTACAATGACGGCGGGCAAGCTGCTTGGTGCGGACCACTCCCCAATGACCTTGATGCAACAAGTCGAGGACCTTGGATTGGAGCACTTGGGGAACCACTACACGAAGCTGGTCATTCTCGGTGCGTAACAGCAAAACTCCGTGCGAAACGGACAACAGATGACGTTGCGGATAATAGCGACGAACCACAGGATCCGATATGTCCTGTGCCTTGGACGGCCAACCACGTTGAACAAAACGTAATAGTAAACTCAGATGAGGATCCGTAGCTGTATCACGTGCCACCTGACGATAATCAATCGGAAAATCCCGGAGGGATTGATGCTCATCGGCGTCAATCTGATGGCAAGAGTCGTCAGAGGAATCGAAGACATCATCCGCAGCAATCGGCAATCTAGAAAGCGCGTCAGCGTTTGCATGCTGAGCTGTAGGGCGATACAGTATCTCATACTGGTATTGTGATAACAAAAGAGCCCAACGTTGTAGTCTCTGAGCTGTCCGCTGAGGAACTGGTTTAGACGGATGAAACAGTGACGTCAGGGGCTTGTGATCTGTTACTAAATAGAATGGTCTACCATAGAGGTAGTGATGGAATTTTGTGACACCGAACACAATAGCCAACGCTTCCTTGTCCAATTGGCTATAATTACACTGAGCTTTGTTTAACAATTTAGATGCGAACGCAATAGGACGTTCGGTGTTACCGACTCGGTGAGACAACACAGCACCGAGACCGAAAGAAGAAGCATCACAAGCTAACACCAGAGGCTTGTTAGGGTCGTAATGGACCAGACAACGATCATTCAATAAAGCCTCTTTAAGCTGCTGAAGGGCTGATTGGCAGGCAATCAGCTGACCACACAAACGGAACATTCTTACGGCGGGGACGATGCAACGGTGCAGCAATCTGTGATGCATTAGGTATAAACCTAATATAATATGTCAATTTGCCAAGAACTGCTTGCAATTCATGCAGATTGCGAGGGGCGGGCAAATCCCGAATAGCTGCTAAATGTGACTGGGAGGGATGATTGCCTTGAGCATTAATAACATGTCCCAGATACTCCAACTCCGTAAGGAAAAAGGAACATTTATCGATGTTGCAACGTAGGCCTGCCTGAGACAACACTGTAAACAAACACTCCAAATTACGGAAATGTTCAGCAGGCGTCCGACCGGACACAACAATATCGTCTAAATAGTTGCAACACGATGGCACATTAGCCAAAAGTTGGGACAAAAAACGCTGAAAAACAGCTGGAGCTGACGCACAACCAAAAGGCATACGCAGAAAACGGAACAACCCCAACGACGTGTTGATGACAAAATACTGTTGTGATTGCTCGTCAAGGGGCAATTGCAAATATGTTTCACGGAGATCAATTTTGGAAAAGAAACGAGCTTCCCCTAACTTATCCATCAGCTCGTCCGGTCTAGGTAAAGGAAAAGAATCAATGACAGTCTGAGGATTAACTGTCGACTTAAAATCAGCACACAAACGTAACTTGCCAGACGGTTTCTTTATAATAACTAACGGAGAAGCCCACTGGCTCGCTGAAACGGGTTGAATAACACCGTCGTTTTGCCAACGACGAAGTTCATCTTCTACAGGTGCCCGGAGGGCGTGAGGCACTGGACGAGCACGAAAAAATCGAGGCTGAGCATTATCTTTTAACGTAATATGAGCGGCAAAGTTCGCAGCACAACCGAGTTCGTCTTTAAATATGTCACTGTATCGTTTACACAAATCGGTTATGCTGTCTTGAGGAACAACAACAGAATTAAGTTGCAACACATTGTCTTGGATAGACAGGCCAAACAAGTCAAAACAGTCTAATCCGAAAATGTTTACACTCTCTGTAGCGCGGAGCACTGTGAATGAAACTGTTTTTGTATTGCCACGGAATGTGGCTGGCACGCTACATACACCTAACACAGGAATTTGTTCTCCACTATAAGTAGCCAAAGAATGTTTTGCCGCTGAAAGTTTAGGGCGGCCGATAGCCGCATACGTAGCACTATTTATGAGAGTCACAGACGCACCAGTGACTAATTGAAAATTGAAGGTCTTATCCTGGATGCGTAGCTTCACAAATAGTTTATTACACTGTCTCTGGATCGGTGCAGCGGAGGCGGAAGACACAAAATCAGCGCGTTTAGCGCGTGTTCGCTGCTTACGACAACTCGTGGGTTGGGCGGGTGGAACAACAACTCCCGCTTCACTTGCAGTATGTACATTACTTTTTACAGCGTTTGAATTACGCTTGGGTCGCAGAGCAGAGGGCTGGGTGGGTGGCTTATTGCGAACAAGTTTATTACCCACACGAACCGTGGAAGAGTCTTTAAACCCGACCTCCTGGGCGGGCTGGCTATGAAGAACATGAATATCCGTGGGCTGGGCAGCACTAGAATTGTTCTTGCGTTTACGCAAACAAACAGTCTGGATGTGTCCTTTCCTTTGACAAAAGTGACAAACCGCGTTTCTTAACGGGCAACGTTCACGAGGATGAGCAAGAACACACTTAGGGCAAGACTTAACTCTATCATTTTGCACACGCGGCTGACGAATGTGTTTAACATGACGCGGCCGGCTAGTGTTTACAGTCTGACTCTGCCGGTGGGGCCGCGGGCGTGACATAACTTGCTTAGCACAGGCAATTTGAGAAATACATGGCTGATCTAACTCACACTCAGCATAGTCAAAAGTATCTTGGGCTTCAATAATGTTCATCACAGTCTCTAATGACGGGTCAGGCAACTTTAAGATAGCAGCACGAATACGAGAATCTGCAATGTTTTGAGTAATAGCGTCGCGTAACATGACATCACTGTAGGAAGCTCCACACACACAATTAAATCGGCACTGACGGGTGAGGCCCCGTAAATCTGTTAACCACTGTTTATTAGATTGATGTGGCAGTTTCTTAAATCTGAAGAACTTGTATCTGGCTGCTGCCACATGAACTCGTGACTCGAAATACTCAGCAAGCTTGTTAACAACAACGTCATAGTCTAAAGCTTCTGGCTTGGATTCCGGGAACAACTTACAAAGTAGTCTATAGACTTCCACGCCTGCAGTGGAAATTAAATAAAGCTGCCGCTCATTACCTGTGATTTTGTAGACTGACATGTGCGCCTGCAACTGCGCGAAATATTCTTGCCATTCTTCTCGTGATGCCTCAAAATCACGAAAAGGCGGTGCTGCCTGTGCTTGGTCCTTGTGTGGTGGTGGATTAGCCGCTTGTTTGGCGATTGCTTCCACCAGACTTTGTATTTGCTGACTCTGTAACAAGATCAACTGTTGTAATTCGGCAGACATAGTGAACACAAATTAAACCAGCACCCAAAATTCTATCTCAAGAAACAAGTTGAACCAGCCCTGCACACGAGTTCGGAAGTCCTCGTCACCAGTTTTGTGACGGCCTTCGTAGCGACAACACTTCGCTGTAGAAACGGCCTACGAAGTCACCGCCACACTTTTAATAGCGGGCCGACCGGTCCGCTGGAACAGTGAACAGGAAGATGAAAACCCAAACGCTCGGATTAAATGAAAGTCGGTACTTATCTTTATTAACGACGATACAGAACACAGTGGTGAACATGGTCTACAGAAATCTGTCTAGTTCGAGTCGGAGCGGCTAGGTCAGCGTCGGCTGACGACAAACAACAACTCTGCTGCGATGAACACACAACTGACTAGCAAGTACACAATTCGGTGGCGAGTCTACAACTGAGCGGCGAATCCAGAACTGTCCTAGCGCTCGCGACTCCAGCGCTTAAGAAGCCAGAAGCCAGCGGTGGCGCGCGCAGACTTGCGGCGATTTCCTGTATCGCTGGCGCTGCTTATGCGGACGGCGTCCGGACTTTGATGCTGCCAACCTTTTGGCACCGGGCTCGGTTGGCATTACTGGCTAGGATATAACAGTACATTTTGCCGAAGTAAATATTTAACATTGTGAAAATGGTTCAAATGGCTCTGAGCACTATGGGACTTAACATCTATGGTCATCAGTCCCCTAGAACTTAGAACTACTTAAACCTAACTAACCTAAGGACAGCACACAACACCCAGCCATCACGAGGCAGAGAAAATCCCTGACCCCGCCGGGAATCGAACCCGGGAAGCCGGGCGTGAGAAGCGAGAACGCTACCGCACGACCACGAGATGCGGGCTAACATTGTGATATTTTGTTTGCACTTTACGTTATTAACTATTTTCATTTACACTCGAATTCACTTTCCATTTAGTATAAACTTACTGAACATATTAACATACAAAATTCCCCGTCGTTGCTCTACTTATCTACTTTAGACCACATTCTCACTACCAAAATCATATACAAAACAGTACAAACTTAAATAAACAGAAAAGCCTTCAAGAACAAAACAGAACAATTAAAAAAAAACATTCTCTTGACCTGTTTCTTGAATGTCTCTGTGCACTGCTGTCCTCTAGCAGATGAAAATTAGAACTACGTACTCAACAGAACCCAGTTGAGATTGTCTGTCACCGTGCATGCACATACACAGGCTCTAGACTGGAGCGATATAAGGCGCCACATCTCAGAGGTAACTTCTTATCGTGGATGCCTTCAGGCTGAATGCTGATGATTTTCGTTCAGGATTTAAATTTAAGCATTGGTTGGAATCGACCCAGGACTGACAATGTTTTTTTTCATGCTAAAGGTGCTAACTGTAGACCAATGTGCAATAGTTGATTGTAGTACCTAGTCCTGGCAACATCTCAAACTGCGTCTTGCTGAAATGATCTCTGCATGTTACTTCAATTTCTACATCGATGAATCTGAGTTTCTAGTGTATTGTGACGCATGCATCACATCCATTTCCCAGTAGTTTACTTCTAGATGTAAATAAGATTCGCCCCAAAAATCTCACTAGTGTATTCTAGTCTTAGCAAGCTCTCTGTACTTAGTATCATTTGAACTGCATTGCTTTTTAGCACTGCTTGAAACACAGGGACTTCGTTATGAATTCTTGGACAATTTATCATTAAGATTTTAATAGTTTCATCTACGGGCGCCCAATTCGTCGAGTCCTATAGTAATACACTGGGGTCTCCTGCCACTGTCATTAACTGAATTGTATGGGGATTCGCTTAAGCTAATCGATTATGTAATAAATCTTGAAAACTCGCGGCTGTGTTGTGATTGTCTGATCAGCATCAGTTCAAAAGTAAACATACGAGTGGTAGATACGTGCACAAAGAGTAAGAGCATTAATCATGAGACCACGGAAGTTAATTATTGTCAGAAGAACTTTAGCCATAATACACGCGAAACAATATACTTGTGGAGATCTGCAGACAAATGTTTTACTCATTACAGTAATAAATATGCATAGGTTAAAACTGTTTAGCAACCACTGCAGTCTGTCGTTTTCAGCCACAAATCCATGCTCAACGAGACAAACCACTGAACGTGTTCTTGATGGTATTGTGATGATTCATCTGAAGGTTTACACAAAACGGTGCAGCGATGTCTCAGAATTGTATACAACCAAAATTAGTCGACGAGATCATGATCATCGAGTGAAGCGTAACTATTGGAAGACATTAGTTCAAGAATTCAATCAAAGTGATTGCCAAGTAGTTTTATAAGTCAGTGGGTTATTGTGATTTGGGCATTAGAGTTAACTGTACCCCACATTGTGCTCTAATAGGCTCTAAATTGTTCGATTAAATCAAGATAATGCGAAATTAAGATACATTATATTTTAAAATCTAATATCAAAATACACCTCGTGACAACAAAAAAGTGAAGCACACAGAAAACATTGTCGGATGTCAGTGTAGCAGTGTATACATATACACCGCTCGTACATCTCTAAATCTACATCTACATCTACAGTTATACTCCGCAAGCCACCCAGCGATGTGTGGCGGAGGGCACTTTACGTGCCACTGTCATTACCTCCCTTTCCTGTTCCAGTCGCGTATGGTTTGCGGGAAGAACGACTGCCAGAAAGCCTCCGTGCGCGCTCGAATCTCTCTAATTTTACATTCGTGATCTCCTCGGGAGGTATAAGTATGGGGAAGCAATATATTCGATACCTCATCCAGAAACGCACCCTCTCGAAACCTGGACAGCAAGCTACACCGCAATGCAGAGCGCCTCTCTTGCAGAGTCTGCCACTTGAGTTTGCTAAACATCCCCGTAACGCTATAACGCTTACCAAATAACCCTGTGACGAAACGCGACGCTCTTCTTTGGATCTTCTCTATCTCCTCTGTCAACCCTACCTGGTACGGATCCCACACTGATGAGAATTACTCAAGTAAAGGTCGAACGAGCGTTTTGTAAGTCACCTCCTATCTTGATTGACTACATTTTCTAAGGACTCTCCCAATGAATCTCAACCTGGCACCCCGCCTTACCAACAATTAATTTTATATGATCATTCCACTTCAAATCGTTTCGCACGCGTACTCCCAGATATTTTACTGAAGTAACTGCTACCAGTGTTTGTTCCGCTATCATATAATCATACAATAAAGGATCCTTCTAATGATGGAGTTCCACTGCCAGAAAGGCCACTAGATTGTGTTAGCGTTTCTCGCAGATTTCTTTAAAGAAACAAGCAAGTCAAGTTTCGCACATCGCTAATTCTGTTCCTGTTAAATGTTGTTACCAGGCCTGGTGGCTATAAGGGGCGTGACAGTGTCTCTATTGTTTGCGACAGTACTATCAACAATTGACGCAGTTTGAGTGTGCGCTTGTTATGGGTCTCCACTTGGTCAGATTGTCAAATCGTACATAATTCAGATTTGTGGTGCATTTGGATGGCCCAATGCTGAACTGCACAGAATCGCGAGGGCCGGCATACTTGCCTGACTGGTAGATCGACCGAGGTAGGATAGCCGCACTGTACACCAACTATATATAACCCTTTCATGTTTGCCTTGCCATCCCAGAACTAGTAATGGACTTTCTGCAACGTTCTGTTTCAAACAGAACCATTTGTCGAAGGAAAGCAGCAGCCAGAGAAGATAATTACCGTGTTGTTCGTAGGTTGCCGTTGACACCACGAGGCAAAAAGCTGCATCTGGAGTGGTTGTGTGAATCAGGGACCATGTCCTGCTGATGAATGGCGTCGTACTGTTCTCGGCGATCAATCATGGTCCGTCACTACTTCGGGTGATCATTGTCAGCGACTATGGCGGCGACCTGCCTCATCCTCCTCATGATCTAGAGAGGTTACTCCAGGCGTCCATCGAGTATGACTTCAGGTCACGCCTGGTAGTGACTGAGGGAGCTCTGACGCTACAACCGTACGCCACAGACATCCTGTGTCCTCATGTATTACCTTTCATGGTACATCGTGGTGACATTTTTCAATAGGCTAGTGCTGGTCAACACATGGCACGTGGCCGGTGTGGCCTTGCGGTTCTAGGCGCTTCAGTCTGGAACCGCGTGACTGCTACGGTCGCAGGTTCGAATCCTGCCTCGGGCATGGATGTGTGTGATGTCCTTAGGTTAGTTAGGTTTAAGTAGTTCTAAGTTCTAGGAGACTTATGACCACACATGTTAAGTCCCATAGTGCTCAGAGGCATTTGAACCATTTGAACATGGCACGTGTTTCTACGTCTGCTTGATTTTGAGGTACTCTCGTGTCCAGCAAGATTCCCAAATTTGTCCCCGATAGCATACTGACGTTGCAGCTGATACTGGAAACAAGACTGAAGAAAAATCAAGACACTGTCATAGGATGTGTCGACCTGGAAAAAGCGTTCATCAAATGGTGCACGATGTTCGAAATTCCGAGAAGAATAGGTATAAGCTATAGGGAAAGATGGTGTAGTACAAAATACGTACAGTAGCCAAGAGGGCACAATAAGAGAGGAAGAACAAAACCGAAATGGGTGGATAAAAATGGGCGTAAGACCGGGATGCAGACTTTCACCCCTACTTTTCAATTTTTGCATGGAAGAAGCAATGACGGAATTAAAAGAAAGTTTCAAGAACGGAAGTAAAGTTCAAAGTGAATGTATGACAATGATAAGATTCGTTGATGACATTGTTATCCTCAGCGTAAGTGAATAATAGAATGAAGAGTCAAATCAGTACAGAAAAAGGATTGAGGAAAAAAGACAAAAGTAGTTAGAAATATCAGAAATGACAACAGCGAGAAACTTAACATCAGGTTTGTTGATCACGAAGGAGATGATGTTAAAGAATTATGCTACGTAGGCAGCAAAATAATCCATCAAGGACGAAGGAAGCTGACTACCAAAAAGGGAATTCCTGGCCAAGAGGAGTTTAGTAGTATCAAACAGAGTCTGCGGAAGAAATTTCTGGGAAGTACGGTTGAAGCACGGCATTGTATGATAGTGAAACACCGACTTTGAGAAAACCGGGAAAGAAGAGAATCGAAGCATTTTGGATGGAGTGCTACAGAAGAACGTTGAAAGTTAGATGGCTGATAAGGAATGATGACCCATGAACCAGGAGTAATGTCTGTGATTGATAATAAAAACATCCTCGGTCCCGGATTCGAACCCACCATCGCCTAAACTTTGATTAAAAACCATCAGCATTGGTGGCCGAATATTTACTGTATTAGAAACCACTGTTATTCATCGAACGGCCTTGTCAAGCAGAGCGGAGAAGCGGATAGAGATTCAGGGCACTTTCTTGTCGTTGGGGTGGGAAACTACTCCTAAAGGCGGAAGGATTAGCAATGATCAAAGGAATGTGGTTACTGAAGTCTATGGAAACCACCGCATTAGATACAATGAGTGTCGAAGGACATGTGGCCTGTTAAAGAAAAAGTGTAACTCCCTTGGAAAAGATTCTGGAATAGTCCCAAATTAGGATCTTCGGGAGGGAACTGCCAAGGGGGAGGTGCTCATGAGAAAAAGACTGAATAACCAATGAGTGTATACGTTCTACGAGTCGGGGCCTGGATTGTCAGAAGACTGAATGCGGTAGGGTAGCTAGAAAATCCGAAAAAGTAAAGGCTGATGCTCAGACTAGGTATACGGTAATGAGTGAAGTGAAATTGAATGAAGACAAGAATTTTTGGTCGACGAGTAAAGGGCAGTATCAATAGCTGCAGAAAATGGTTTAAAAGGAGTAGGATATGTAATGAACGGGAAGGAGGTGCAGAAAGTGAGTTACTATGAACATTTCAGTTATAGGGTTGTTGTCATCCGAATCGACAGCAAACCATCGACAACGCTAGTTCAGGTATATAAGCGGACGTCGCAAGGATAAGAGATACAGAAAGTATGCGAGGATACTGAAAGGGTAATTCAGTACGTAAAGGGAGATGTTAGTCTGATAGTCATGGGGACTGGGACGCATTTGGAGGGGAAGCAATAGAAGAAAGAGTTACGAGAGAATATACGCTTGGTAGCAGAAAGAATAATCCAGTTCTGCAATAAATGACAGTTAGTAATAGCGAATACTCTGTTCAAGAATCACACCGGGAGATACGGTAAGATTTCAGTTAGATTGCATGATGGTCAGGCAGAGATACTGAAACGAGATATTAGACTGTAAGGCGCACGTAGGAGCAGATACACAGGATGTTTCCGTAAAAGCGTGCAAAAATACATAGGACATAGAGCATGCTCCTTGGAAGAATTTGAAGTTGGGAACCAAGAGTCACAGAAGCCAGCTTAAGGAGGTAATAGTAATTAAATCTCATTCCTGTGTACTCCTTTCTTTACATTAGTTACAGTTAACTGCAAATACCATCACTGACACAATGAAAGTACTATGTGTATTGTATCTGACAATATGTGCTGACACTGACGGCCACAGACCTCAATGCAAGCATGACCTCGGCGAACGAGATCTGATGCAGCCTGACAGATATTCCTGGTGTGTTTCGAATCCCATCGCAGGCAGCTACAATTCTGTCAACTAGTTACAGTTCCGTATCCAGTGGCGTCTCACACACAAATGACTTTAGATATTCAGGTCAGGTGACCTCGTAGGCCATGGAACAGGCCCGCTCCTTACATTCCGGCAACCAAGAAATACTGCATTGAGATCGTTACAACATCCACACTGAAGTGAGGCGCTGCGGTGTCATGTTGTATCCACCTCCTTTCACAAAGAGTCAAGGTTACCTTCTCCAATGTAAATACGATGCAACAGAGCCGCTTTATGGACAAGTTAAGTAAACAAAACCTTCATCGTGACTTCCTAGTAATCAGGCTCGTCCTCCTTGTTTCCTTGCAGAAAATAAAGAATGTACATGAAAATAAACAGTGTACAACTTGTAAACTTGTACGCCTGTTAGTTGTCGGCCGAAGTGGCCGTGCGGTTAAAGGCGCTGCAGTCTGGAACCGCAAGACCGCTACGGTCGCAGGTTCGAATCCTGCCTCGGGCATGGATGTTTGTGATGTCCTTAGGTTAGTTAGGTTTAACTAGTTCTAAGTTCTAGGGGACTAATGACCTCAGCAGTTG
Source organism: Schistocerca nitens (assembly GCF_023898315.1). Taxonomy (NCBI): domain Eukaryota; kingdom Metazoa; phylum Arthropoda; class Insecta; order Orthoptera; family Acrididae; genus Schistocerca; species Schistocerca nitens. The sequence goes on from NC_064618.1 coordinate 584,632,593, forward strand.
AGTCCCATAGTGCTCAGAGCCATTTGTTAGTTGTAAATAAGCTGGAAAACAGCCATGCACGACAAAGCGGTAGACAAGTTTACTTCCATATCTTCTTAAGCTGGCTTTTCTGACTCCAGGTTGCCTCCCTCAAATTGTTCAGTGCACCATTCTCTATGTCCCGTTACATTTTTGCACGCTTTAACGGGAACACCATGTAGACTCGGATCACAATTAAGTAATGACGAATAGTAGGCTGAAGTTTAAGAGATTAGTCAGGAAGAATCAGTGCACAAGGAGATGGGATACGGAAGTGCTAAGAAGTGAAGAGATACGTTTGAAATTCTCTGAGGCTATAGACACTGCGGTAATGAATAGCTCATCAGGCAACACAGCTGAAGAGAGCAATCACAGAAGTTGAAAAAAAAAGCTGTAGGTACAGGATGAAAATTTCGAAGAAACCATGGATAATAGATGAAGTACTTCAGCCATTCGATGAAAGAAGGAAGTACAAAAATGTTCAGGAAAAATTCAGGAATACGTAAATACAAGTCACTTAGGAACGAAATAAATAGGAAGTGCAGGGAACACAAGACAAAATGGCTGTATGAAAAATGCGAGGAATTTGAAAAAGACATAATTGTGTGAAACACGGATACATCATAAAGGAAAGTGAAAACAACCTTCTGTGAAATTAAAAGCAAGGGCGGTAATATTAAGAGTTCAATGGGAATTCCAATATTAGATGCAGAGGAGAGTCGAATAGTTGGAAAGAGCACATAGAAGGCCACTGCTATGGGGAAGACTTGCCTGATGATATGATAGAAGGAGAAACAGGAGTCGACAGGGAAGAGATAGGGGGCCCAGTATTATAAGCAGAATTCAAAAGAACTTTGAAAGACTTAAGATCGAATGAGACAGAAGGGACAGATAATATTCCATCGGACTTTCTACAATCATTGGGTAAGTGCAACAAAACGACTATTTACGTTGGTGTGTTGAATGTATGAGACTGGCGATATATCATCAGCTTTTCGGAAGAACATCATCCACACAATTCCGAAGACTTCAAGCGCTGACAAGCGCGGTAATCATCTCAGCATCATCTTAACGGCTGACAAGAATTATATAGAGAAGAATGGAATGGAAAGTGGAGGATGTATGACGATCGGTTTGTCTTTAGGAAAGGTAAAGGCACCAGAGAGACGTTGCAGTTGATAATGAAAGCAAGACTGAAGAAATATCAAGACACTTTCATAGGATTGGTCAACTTGAAGAAAGCGTTCGACGATGTAAAATGGTGCAAGATGTTCGGAATTACGAGAAAAATAGGGGTAAGCTGTAGGGAAATGCGGGTAATGTACAATATGTTCGTGAGCCAAGATGGAACGTACTGGAATACCAGGAATGAAGTACTCGGATTAAAAAGGATGTAAGACAGGGATGTAGTGTTGCACACCTTACTGTTCGATCTATACATTGAAGAGGCAATAAGAGAAATAAAAGAAAGATTCAAGAGTGGGATTAAAATTTAGGGCGAAGGATATCAATGATAAGATTCGCTGATGACATTACTGTCCTCAGTGAAAGTGAAAAAGGATTGCAGGATGTGGTGTATAGAACGCACAATCTAATGAGCACAGAATATGGTTTGAGAGTGAATCAAGGAAACACGAAAGTAATGAGAAGCAGAAAAAATGAGAACAGTGAGGAACTTCACGTGAAAATTGGAGATCACACACTTAAGGAATTCTACTGGCTTGGGAGCAAAATAACATACGACAGGCGGAGCAAAGAGGACGTAAAAATCATATTAGCAATGACGAAAAAGGCGTTCCTGACCAAGAGAAGTCTTCTAATATCAAACGTAGGTCTTAACTTGAGGAAGAAATTTTTGGGACTGTACGGCTGGATCACAGCATTGTATAATAGTGAGACACGGACTTTGGGAAAATAAGAACCGAAGACAATTGAATTGAAATTTTAGAAAGCATTCTGTAATTGGAGCACAGCGATAGGTATAAAATGTTAAAAATGAAATGAAGATTTTCTCGATAGCGTTTTCAGATTTTTGTTCGTTAGCAACCCGTTTCGGCCCTTTCCTCAGACTGTCTTCAGACTTTTCCTCACCACCACCAACCTTAATGGTGGGGAAAAGCCTGAAGATGGTCTGAGGAAAAAGGCGAAAACAGTTGCTAACAAGTAAAATGTCTGAAAACGTGATCTAGACTGTTCTTATTTGATTTTTAGTGAAGTCTTTCAGATGTGGTGCTACAGAAGAATGTTGAAAATTAGATGGACTGATAAGATACTGTAGAAGGAGGTTTTTCGGAGAATTGGCGTGGAAAGGAATATATGGAAAACACTGACAAACAGAAGGGACAGAATGATAGGACATCTGTTGAGACATCAGGTACTAACTTCCAAGCTACTAGAAGGAGCTATAGAGGGTAAAAACTGTAGACGAAGGCAGAGATTGGAATACATCGTGTAAATAACTGAAGACTGCGGCATAAACACCCTTGCTAGTTTCCAGAACATAAAGGACTTATTACAACAATTTTGGGACTGCTTGCCTCAGGAGAAAATACTACGGCTTCAAGGCACAATTCCCAACTAAATTAGTGCTACCATTCATAGCACATGGAGTGCCACACCATTCTGATAAGTGGTCTCATACAGCAAAGTTCTTTATAAATTTGACTAGATTTTGTAATTGCTGAAATAACCTCAGATTCGTCCTCCCCTTTCAGGTGCTTAAATTTTTTTGTCAGGCTGTGTATCATGAAATGATTCGTTTATATGTAGAGAGTGGAAAGTTCAGAACTGAGAAAAGAGTTAGACAAGGTAACTCAAATAAAACAATGTACTGCTGTCATAGAAGACATCTTCGAACTATTAAACTGGGATGAAGATGAAGAAATACGTAGAAACATTTCTTCTCTGAACCACTTCAGTTTACAGATGACAATGTTTTGTTAGCTTCTGATCCAGAGAATTTAATCTAAGAATGGAGGAACTGAAAATATTAAGTGTCATAACAGGCCTAACAATTAATCATGGGGAGACAAAAACAATGTATGGTCAGTATCCCCAAAAGAAAATAAGAACTTCAATTATGAAGGTATAGAAAGATTAATTTATATATTAAAAATTACAGATAATAAGCAGCACAGTCAAGCAAGAAAACTGAAAGTAGGAACGTATATAAATGTCTCAATTTAAACTTTTCATTAGAGAAGAAGAACATTCAGTAGAGTAACTGCCACTTCAACAAATTTCATATCAATTAAAATCATGAATGATCCCGCATGAGATACGAAGCACGTTTGTAATATAACGCTGTGGTGCACAGCACATTTAGCTGGAAAGTATGTTAGAGATACTAAGAAAGCGACTAGGTACTTAACATTTTACATAATTATCATAAAGCGACGTTAGTAAAAATGTAGTACAAGAATATTAGCTGATGCCGACCACCAAACTCTAAGGCATACTGGGTCGATCCAGCTGCTGGACGTTCTTCTAAGTTTTCCCAGAGCATTTCATTAGAGGTCTTATCCGGATATCAGAATAGTCTGTCGAGAGACAGTAGGATTCTTCTATCCAAAAGCCACTGATCGCTAGCACAAGTGCAAAACGATATCTTGAGTTTCATGAGGCAATGCGTCACGATGCATGAAGTGAGGTATTACGAACCGGCACTCTATGATTTTCTCCATACGTAACACGATTGAAAGGTCAATGCTGGCCATCTGTTTTTTAAAGCAATAGGACGCTGCTTCCCAAAATAAACTTAGTTATATCGCCTTATAAAATTAGAATATTTCCGAGCGTTGTTATCTACAAACCATTGCGAGCTCAGTAACATAATTTCCAATAGCTGAATGCTGGTGTGGTGCAGTGCGCTGCGGTCCTCCACGCCAGGCTTGGTAAGACAAGGCGTCAATTGCAGAAGTTGACTGCTGTCTTTGAGATTACTGATGGATTTATATTAGAAGCAGAGAAGAGTGTCCCTGTAGGAAAGATACGCTGAAATTTGTATTTGACCGTATACTTCCCAGACAGATTTTGTTCAACGTCGAAACATTTGAAACATGGCTAGAGAAAGTCATGAAAATTGGGTTTGAAAATATTACCGATATCCACATTTGTGAGAAAAGTCTACGTAAGGCTTAAAAATACGGAATCATAAATTAAATTGTGAAATCGAGAGGTTGTATATTTTAAAGTTTATGATGGAAATACAGGGTGACACACGATAGATGGACAGTTTTTAATGAAATAATACTTAGCCAACTTTAAAATTAATGCATGTTTATTTACACAAAATCAAAGTTCATTATTTGCCATTTTAGTTAACAAAGTTATTTGTGAAAAATAATGTCGTCAAGGTGATGTCCATCATTTCTAATGCAGGACTCAAGTCTCTTCTCAAAATCCTCCTTCACACTGACTAAAATCTCTGCAGGGATGGCAGCATTTTCTTGAATGTTTGCATTATTCAACTAGTCCAAATTTCTTGGTTTGTGGATGTAGACAGAGTTCTTAAGGTACCCCCACAGAAAAAAGTCACATACTGACAAGTCGGGAGACCTGGGAGGCCAAGGAACATTGCCAAAACATGATATAATCCGGCCAGGAAACATGCGTCTAAGAACTGTCATTGAAGTGTTTGTGGTGTGCGATGTTGCCCAATCCTGCTGGAACCAAATGCGTTTTAAAGGGATTCGTCGTCTTCTTAGTTCTGGTTTCAAGAATTTTTCAAGCATACGAATGTAATGAACCGAATTAACAGTAACTGTGGCCCCGTTCTCTTCAAAATAATAAGATCTAATAATGCCAACAGAGCCAAGAGTACACCAGACTGTTACTTTTTTTTAATGTAGAGGACGCTGGTGGGTAAGGTCCGGATGCTCAGGAGCCCAGTAAAGTAGGTTTTGCTTATTCACGGTCCCGTTAAAATGAAAATGAGCTTCATCGCTCATTAATAAAATTTCATTTTAATTCGATCTCAAAAACACTAGCATTCTGTAAGCGAAGTCTTCTCGTACAGAAAAATCAGTTTCCTTAAATTGTTGGACAATGAGCATTTTGTGGGGATGGAAATTTAATTCTTTATGTAAAATTCGTCTAACCGATTCACGATTGATTCGTAACTCACTAGCATGACGTCTAGCTGACCGTCGTGGGCTTCTGACTGCCGTTTGCCTTACCCTTTCAACATTTTCAGGTGTCGTTACTCTGGGTCTCAGGCCAGGATGTTTCTTATCTAGTATGATTCCAGTGGATCTGAAGTTTTCCACCCATCTGAGGATTGTGTTACGGCTCGAAACAGCTCCATGTCGACCGACATTAAACCGCGCACGAAACAATCGCTGCGTAGCAATAATAGACTCATCACTTTTCACAGAACTGTCATAGACAAACACTCGACGTTGCAAGTCCCACTGCTCCATAGTGACTGAGTAAATGAAATGGCGTCTTGTGTGGATCAGAATTATCCCCACCATGACCACCTCCCACCACCGCGCCCTCAGTACTACGCAGTTCAAAACCGTCCGTCTCCCATGTGTCACCCTGTATTAGTGATATACATGCCGAGTAAAATCACTGTCATTACTGTGATTCCACGTTAGTATAGGACTTCGTATCTTTGAACTCCTATTCGACGTCAATCTAGACCAGATAACTCAGTGATTGTGGGAAAGAATGACTACTTTTGCAGAAAAATGGTTAACAAATGTTTCAAATGGCTGTGAGCACTATGGGACTTGACTTCTGCGGTCATCAGTCCCCTAGAACTTAGAACTACTTAAAACTAACTAACCTAAGGACACCACACACATCAATGCCCGAGGCAGGATTCGAACCTGAGACCGTAGAGGTCGCGCGGTTCCCGACTGTAGCGCCTAGAACCGCACGGCCACCCCGGCCGGCAAAAAATGGTCAACAGCTCAGAAGCTGCCTGCCTTGAATGGAGTTAGGCAATCATGAGACGATTTACAGGAGCAAATGCTGTCGTACCTCAACAAAGCGGGCACTGTGCTGTCGTGATGTATGACGGGCAGCCACGAACTTGGGAACGTGGGGCGATGCTAGTCATGTCCACTCACAACGTGTATTATGGCGTGTGATCGACTATCGGTCAACGGAGCTGTACATGAATATTTGGGGTCAAAGGAACGGAAAGGAAATGGGTTGGGAAGGAGATAGGGAAAGAGGTAATGACTTCCAGCAATACAGGGCACTGCAGCAATGCAACAGTGAGAGTTGAAAATTTCTGCCAGACCGGGATTCGAAACCGGGTTCTGTTCTTCTGTAGGACGGGTGCCTTAACCGTCACGACCATCACGACACTTTTTCCATCAGACCCAAATTCCCAATTCCCCCCCCCCCCCCACACCCCCCACCCCCGTCCCTCGAAACCCCCTTACGAGCAAATTCCTGACTCCCACACGTTTTCGGACGTCGATCGTACATCCACTCTGAAACTTCCCCATCAGGGAGCCATCGTGCCAATAGAATTATAGATATGAGAGGTGCTTGTTCTCTCGGACATGTCCGACAGAACAGACACAACTCATAGCTACAACGGCACTCTGATACCGCCGACCACGGGAGCTTTTCTTCGTTCTGATACTGGATGTCTGGTTGTCCTAATCATTTCGTCGCGGCTTTATTACCAAGACACGCAAGTCGCTGAAATACTTGGACTACGCAGCAGTGTAACACCAGACTGGGTCGCCCGGCCAATGATGTCATACAATCATTTCATTTAGATTCTTCTACTATCAACAATTCTGGAGAATGTCGTATAAGTTAGAGTCTGTTAGTGTAATCTAATACTTGTAAACTGTCTTGGTACGATATTATAGAGCTACATTTTCGTTTCTCATTATTACGAAATTCTTATCTTTTACATCATGGAAATTGGAAATCTGTGGGTACAGCGTTTTACAGTATGTAATAAGGTACAATCCCGGCAGCACATCATGGATAAAACCATGCCTTTTTCCTAAGATGGTGAACCACATCTGATGCTTATCAGCGGGTACTGCACGGTGCTCCACCGCCTGTCGCTTAATATCGAGAATCTTCCCTTTCAACGCCTCTTCCGACCTTCTTCGTGAAAATTTCATCAGGGGAAGTAAGGTCCTGTAACGTGACCCGGTATTCCCACCTGACATTTTCTTTATTGCAGCTTACCTGGGTTATATGGCGCCTTATTGCCGAGGTGCATGGACCTATAGTGGCTTTATAAACCCATCATAGGCCGAGGAAGGAAATACGGAAAGACATGTTTTTCAGGCTCTTGAAACTTCATATCTAGCTGGTTGTCTCGTCACTGGCGTGTTAATTCATTGCGAAGTTATACTATTCATTGATGTGGAGTAATACCTTTAAATGCATATTTAGGTAAATGTACTAGTTAATGCTCACACTTTATACTTCGTAGAGCATGGCTCGAGTCATGCTTCCTCACAATGCTTCTTTTATAAATATGTAATCACGAGGTGTAATAATGAGGCAACTGTTATACTAAATATAATTACACAGAATTAGCCACGCACCTTAAATTTTCCATGATGATAACAATAATTGTTAATTATCTGTGGAAAAGTAACTTGGCAAGTTTTAGAAAGTGTATTTTGCATGATAAATTGATATACGTTGATAACAACGTAACAACCAGGGTTCATTAGACTTAGGACTCATTCGACATCTGAAAACTAAATTTACCGTTTGTGTATGGTGAAGTTAGTTGGTACCTACTCAACCAGTTCACAGTGGCAAGAGAAGATACAACTCTCACTCCAGTTAATTTTTGTTTTTGCGGCAATAAATTGGATTCCATACGTCCTCTAATTGTATTCTCCTTTCTTTTTCTGATGATTTGAAATTATATTTCCTCATTATGTTTCCTTAAAAGCGTCATATAAGAGAACGTAATTTTTCGAACGCACTACCTTTATAACTATCAACATGTGAGTCACCATCAGAGGAGCTAATTTGTAATATTTTGTTCAAATAGTGTTATGTTCTTGCTTTTCTTCTTTTTCTCGTACATTGGCAACTGCCTAGAGCAAAGTCGTCTTTCCCACAACCACACTTTCCTAAGACTATCTGACTCAACGGCAACCCTGCTTCGAAGATACTTGCTTTCTCTCTGTGTATAGTATTTCGTGGACGATATCGCACTCAGAGTACATCTATTTTTGCTGTTTGCAGCCGAATGGCAAGGAAAGTTAATTCCACAACTTAAAAAACATATCAAAGTTCTGTGTTTACATTGGTGTACAAAACAAAAAAAAGTCATTTTCTTGTGTACATAGAGTGATACAGATATTTTAAACGCATTTATTTTCTTGTTGTTGTTTTAGTCTTCTGGTTGAATAGTGGTTTGATGTAGTTCTCAATATTAGTCCATCCTGTGTAATCCTCTCCATCTCTACAAAACTGCTGCAGACGACATCAATTTGGACTTTCTATAGTGAAGCCTTGGTTTCTCACTATCAATTTTGTCGCCAGTTATCATACTGACTATTCCTTGATGTCTTAGGACGTGTCCTATGAGCCAATTACCACTTCTAGCTAGGTTGTGACATAAATTGCTTTTTTCTACAATTCGTCCCATGGTTTCGTCACCGGTTATCCGATCTTCTCATCTCATCTTCAGCATTCTTCAGTAGCTCGATATTTAAAAATCTACAGTAGGAGAGCTAACCTCTGCATCAAATTTGAAGGTTGACTAGCGTGCATGCAAGAGCAGGGACAAGTGCATGACGCGTCCCCCTCTCCCCCTTGCTCACCAGACTCCTCTTTAACGTTTTCTTCGACACAGACTGAAAGAAGAAAAGAGTCAATATGAAATCATGCTCAACAGTCAATCTTAAATAGTCCTACAGTAAAGATAGTTGCAGTTGCAGTTGTAATGAAATGCGTGAAATGTATTTGCAGCTGCGAATAAAGGCAAACATTATCTTCTTCATCATCATCATTATCTCCTTCCACGGATTAGGTGTTGTAATCATCTATTCCTGTCTTTATTAGCCATCCATCCATTTCTTATGAGGTTTACCTATTTCTCTCTTTCCAATCAGCAGATAATTCATTATCTATTTTAGCAATCTGTTTTCTTTAATTCTATCAATATGGTCTTTCCATTTCATTCTCTCCTCCTCTACCTTGCCATTAACTGAAAATATTTTTAAATCAGGTATTATTGTTTCATTCCTTGTTATACCTATTTTATTACAGCCTCTTACATATCTCGTGAACTTTATCTCTACTGCTTGCATACATGGTTTTTCGTTTTTGTTATTGTCCAGGATTTGGAACCATATACAAGGGTAGGTACTGTCATAAATTCATAGCATTTCCTTTTTGTTTATTTTCTTGATTTTCTTCCTAAAGTTCTTCCGAATGTTCCGCAGATAACTTGATATTTATTAAGCTTCCTCTCAAAGTCTTGGCATGGTTAAAACTAATATCACATCCCAAATAAGTGAGATGGGATCCTGTTCTAAAATTTTCCCAGTTATTATAATTTTCGATCTGACTGGATTCTATCCTTCGAAAGCCCTTATCTTCCTTTTATTCTCAGGTATAGTTAGGTTGTAACATATTGCGGTTTGGCTCAGTTTGTATACTGCTCTTTGTAAACTATCTTCTGTTTCCTGTATAATTGTCCATCTCCATATAATGTAGTATTCAGTGGCATGCTAGATCCTAATTCCTATGTGTACTTCATAACTCAGTAATCATTACATAAATTAAATGAAGTGATTGATAGACTGCACTCATTTCAAACACCTTGATTTACTAATATTTCATCTGACATTTTCGAAACTAATATTATAATTATTTGTGTATTTATGTACAGACTCTTTATGGTATTAATAATATATTTAGAAAAACCTTCAATTTCTAATATTTTCCACAAAAGGCTTTCTCAAAATCAGTAAGTGCTAAATGTGTTTCTAAGTCAAATTTCTGACTTTTTCTATAATTTATCTTACTATAAATATATTATCATTACACTACTGTCCCTTTCTGAAGCCTGCTGCTCTTCTGAGAGTACTGCATCAGTAATAGTTTGTAGCCTTTGCTTAAGAACTTTCTCATAGACTTTATGTCCTGCATTTAGTAAGCTTATTCCTCTATAATTTCTTGTGCCTTTCCTATTGCCTTTCCTTAAATATAGAAATTACTTAAGCTGTGTTCCATTCTTCAGGTACAGAACTGTTCTCTCAACACATATTTAATGAAGGAAGTAGAATTCTAAAATAGTTACTCCATATCTGATTAATTCAGTATTAATGTCATCTAGGCCAGTAGCTCTCCTATTTTTTGTTACATTTAAGGCTGCTTTTAATTCTTTTATGGCTATTTGACCTAAAGTGTTGTAATCAATGTTTATTGAATAACTTTCTTAACTATCCTCATCGTACCACAAATTTCTGTAATGGTGCATCCATTGATTTTCTGTTATATTAATGTTTTCAGTACCTTTCTCCATTTTATTCACAATCTTTATAATTTAAAATGCTATAGTGTATCTTCCAAGAATGTCGTATTCAGCATCAGCAATAAATCTTTCTCAGGATTCACTATGGTGTTTTTATTAAAGTCTTTGTTTCATTTGTTTCTATTTATGTGTATCCCAGGCTTCAGTTGTTTGTACTCGTAAATATGCGTTATAAGCATTTTGTGTTTCTTTAATATCTTTAGCTGTTTGTGTGTTTCATATTTTCATTCCCTTTTTCCCTAGTACCTCAATAGCTATTTTCGATGTTGCTCTTCTTAATCTCTTCCATTCTTCTTCAATATTATCTTTAGTTTCAAACACTTACAATCCCTGTGTGGGTCTTGTTGATATAAGTTCCTTATATATTTTTTCGGTGCTTTCTTATGCTATACGTCAAGTTTTGGTTTTTCTTTGTATTTCTCTGTTTCCTCCATCTTCCCCATATTACAATCCTTAAAGCAACTAGAAAATGATCAGAGCATGTACATCTAAAGACATCAATGTTTCTACCTGAGGGCTTGCTTTTTTACTAGCTGTTACAAATTATTAGGCATAAGACTCTTGCACTCCAGATATATTCGTTTATGTCTGTCTTTCTGAAGAAGATATTTGTGATTTTTAGCTGATTAAATGTAGTAAAATTTCCCAATATCTTGGCATTTTCATTGAAATTTATTTCACAAAATCTGTCTATTGTACTTAATATTGGTAACTTTTCAATTCCTACATTTAAGTCTCTTAATATTAACAAATGATATTTATTTATTTGTTTTAGCAGTTCTTCATAAATTATTTCAGACCCTTCCCAGTTTTCTTCTTTGGGAGTGTATACTCCTATGACAAATAAATGTCCCGTATCAAATCTAGCAGCTAAGATACTTTCATTTGTGTAGTCATAAAAATCTGTACTCCTTTTCCATTTTTCATCTATAAGCCTACCAACTCGACTTACTGTTCGTTTCGTTTGTTCGTCTCTATGTACATTAAAGTTTAATTATTTAAATCGTTTATTCATCTCAAGTGTTTCTTGCTTTTTTTCTGTTACTACAGCAATGTATATATTTGTTTGTTTCAAGATTTCTGTATCACGACCGGTCACATTACCATTTGGCTGTCTAAGGACACTTCACTGTCAGACTCAAACATCCACATGTCGTCAACAATGCACCTTCAAATAGAACTCGTAGGTCCATTAAGTATATTACAGTACAGGGGAGACGTTTTAATTGAAAGTTGCTGGTCCGTAGTCGGCAGATAAATACTATACTGCATTGTACTTCCGAACAAGAAAGACAGTACAATATCGTAGATATCAGTGTTGTTCTGTGGTGATAGGAATTGCGTAATGTCTGCATGTGACCCACAGGAATTTCCGACATGCAGAATGGAACGGACTCCTGTGTCCACTGGAAAGCATTGTACCAGGCTAACATGCAACAACGTCAGCTCAGCTGATTCACATTAGTCAGGAATGTGACGGCCGACCCTCGTTTAGGTAAGACACATGTGCACTTGCTAAACTATCCTATCTTTTAATAACGAACATAGCGAGACTTATAGAGACGTTTACCTTTTGTGATGGGTTGGTAGTGTCAGCTTTAGAACTCCGCTTGTATGTTTACGAGTAATCCTCTTTTGAAATCTAATATAATCTTCCATTCCCTATTCACAAGCTCCATGGCATGCTGTTTGATATGCAAAACCGTCTGCAATAAGGTTTTGAACTGAAATGTAATGTCGTGTGGTTAGGGCCTCCCTCGGGTAGAACGGTCGCCTGGTGCAGGTCTTCGTAGTTGACGACATTTCGGCAACTTGCGTGTCGATGGGGATGAGATGATGATGAAGACAACACAACACCCAGTCCCTGAGCGGAGAAGATCTCCAACCCAGCGCGGAATCGAACCTCGGCCCCTTTGCATGGCCTTCCATTTCGCTGAGCACTCAACTACTGAGGCGGACATTTTCTGAACGACTGAAACGCTTCACTCCAGTGGTGACTGACGCTTCTGTTACACATTTGATTTATTTCATTAATATCAGTATCATGTTTCTATCAGTCGATGAATATCTGGCGGTGATAATATGAATGATATAGATGATTGCAAAGATTGAGCCTCTAACACATGACTTAATTTCCCTCTAGCTCTGTTGTTAGTAGTTTGTCCTACACTTGTTGTGCCACATGAAACTGATGCAGTCTTGGAAGGGCCCTCATGGAACAAGGGCCCAGTGGGGCAAACCCCGGAAGTCTCCAGGGCTAGCAGGGCGCTGGGAGCAGGGACAGTACCTACACACTGGCCGTCAGGTACGCGGTTGGGAACCATTTATTGCCCAACCAGACTCCAGTGTGGTGCAATTGGTCAAGATTATAATGACCGTGGCCAAGCTCTGTTGGATCCCTAAGTCTGTCTAACAAGGGGCAATATAATAAACCATGACACGCGTACAGCCACGCAGAACTAAATGTTTTCACATTTCGGTATCTCTGCTCAAAGAACATCTGATAGAAAAGTTGTCTGACGCCAGTATCATTTTTCATATGAAAATCGAGGGTGTCAAACTGATCAAGAGATATTCATCCCTGCTTTCTCGTGGGAATCACGGTGTATATTAAACATTAAAGATTCCACTCCATGTGCAATAAGGACTCCTGTCTCTCACAAGGTATGGGAAGGAACGCCACTGAATGTCTCAAAAAAGTATCTGTAAATCAGAGATCAGGGTGCCATTTTTTACAAATTTCGGATGCAGTAAAACAATCCATTGGGTGACGTAAATAGGTATCTGATTTGGAGCTAGGCTTTCTCAGAATTCTGGGAATCTGAAGGCAGCCCACTGAATAACTAACAAAACGCTTCCCAGATGGAATATTGGATCGCTGTTTTTTAAAAGGATATCTCCCGCAGCGGATATCTGATGGTCAACCGATCACTTGGGGGCTCGTGGCCGGCATTCCAAAACATCAGTTGTGTTGAGATTGTCTTGCAGTGCAGGGCGACCTGGAAGGAATGCAGGTTGGCGTTTTCCGGTCCGTAGCTTATAAATTTTATTAGATACCGTGACTGAACATCTGGCCAGTGATTGTGCTCATGACCGAGCAGGTGTTGTCATTTGCATGAGATGTCTTTCAGACATGTTCGGACTCATCACTGTACACCGATTCATGGTTACGTGTTTTCGAGAATGGCATATTGAAAAATATATTCTACTCAATTCATTCGTCTCATGTAGCAACCGTAAGTAAAATATTTGGATTAATAACAGTTGCAATTTATCCTTTTATTTACAATGTGTTTCGCCTTCGTGGGGAACATTCAGATCATCTATAGGGATAATAAAATAAGCAATAATTAGGGTACGGTCCTAGCAAGCTCGATTCTAAATGTGAATAAGGAATTGTTACTAACCCTACACTTTTTGGTTGTTTTGTTATCACTGTAGATCATCTGAAGAAGGCGAAACACACTGTTAATACAAGAATAAACTGCAACCATGTTTGTTTTCAGTTCAGATGGCCTACTGAGATGATGGTTACTTCTGTCCCACTTGTTCCATTTGGATTTTCTCAAACCAATCTGTGCCTGATTTAAGTGCATTTCAATTATCATAACTGGTAGTTTCCTTTCACTTTTTGAGTTGTTACCCGCAGTAATGTGAAACACACTTCTTGATTATATATGTGGTTAGGAGCATTCACTGTAATAAAGTGCAGTTAAATTGTGCCAAGACTTTTAATTCAGTAGTCAGATGAAGCCACAGTTTAATTATTAAATCTTTAATGCTCTTTGTAAGAACCAACCCAGGACACATTTACTAGGTCCATTCTATTCAATTAGTTCAGTCTGTTGTGCGACAGAACCATTTACGTATCTTAGTTCGCGGGGAGCGATCTGCCTCTCGAATATTCCTGTCGATGTATATCGTTACAGAAGCTGAAAGTTTGTTAGTCCAGTTGCTCTCCTACACAATTGCCAGAACGAATTGGTAAATATAATCTTCTGTGACTGTCTCAACTAATACAAACTTTTCTTATTCATTTTCTCATTGTGTAATTGAGTATTTCGCTTCATTTTCCTATACATTCTTATTATCACGTACCTAAAGCAGAAACAATAAGCCCCATTTTCTGAAGTTCCTGTTCAATATATATATTACTACATTACTGAAGAAAGTATTGCCCCCCCCTCCCCGCTTTCAGTGGTAGCTAGAATGAAAGGGTACAGTACCGCCCGACATTGAAAATAGGTACAACATATTTCATTATTTTTGTCAGAACAACACATTTTTTTGTAAAATAACTCAATTTCAATTAATACAGCGAAGCCGGATACCAGTGTGGGAAAGAATGACAATTTATTTATTTAATTGATCACATGTGCACTCCCACAAAATAAATCCCTACATCCAGTTTGGTGAGATCTGTGAAATGAATGAATGTATGGTCATCTGCTAACTGCAGATAGTGAATGTGAATATATGATCATCTTTGAGACGATCCTTTGGCCACCTTTGGTGGGACCAAAGAGATGAAATTTACCTGAGCTTTGAGTGCCTGAAATGTGGCTGACCAATACGGTAGCAAGGTGCTCCCCCACTTCGGCAGAGGTGCGAGAGAACCTGAAGAACGGCCATGTTTCAGCGCTCTGCCGCTGGATCTTGTGTTGTTAAGACCTGTCTTAGGTGTGCTCCGTAAAGACAAAAGAGTGGAGACATGGTATGCATGTGGAATACTTAAGAGTAGTTTGAAATAATAATTTCTCTATCTCAGGAACTTTTGTGGGGAGAATTAAATGTCAGGCAGGTAATATTAGTGGGATCGTAGTGATCTTTGGAAGTGACCAACGGTCACAATGAAACCACATGTAGCAATAAGTTGAAATACTTCCGTGTGCTGAAGTTAAGCTGAATTACTAGCGTGTGTACTATAAGTTGAAATATTTAAGAAATAGCATGTGCAGGACTTGAAATTAGAGACGAGTACTTCCACGTGGTGAGTACTCTGTGAGTCTCAATCTGTGTATGAGACAAAGGATAAAGAGAAGTACTCGTTCATGGTATCAGTTGAGGACTCGTGTGTGTGATGAATATGTTCTTAATATTACTTTGCGTGATATGTTTCCGTGTGACGCTTGATTCAAACTATAATACTCTGAGAGAGAAGCAAGTAAGTCAGTCGTCCATCCAGCAACGCCACTTGGCTTGCATTGCACAGGAAGACGTATATATATCTCCAGAGTTCATGGTAGGAAAGTACAATTACGAAGTGGGGCAGTGTCGTGTGAAACTGGGATAAATATTAATTGAAGTGGGAAAGCTGAAAGTGATAATGTTGTGACTATTCCCTGTGTTGTATTTCATGTTGTACTGTGGTGTATGTCATGTACTTTAAGTATGTGTGGTTTGCATGGGAGAGTAGCAAGGTAGTTTCAGAGGTAGTGGGTTTATGCGTGTTCCTTTTGTACTGCTCGGTCTGGAGGAAAGTTTCGTGATGATGGTTGTGAGAGTCGAAGTGTGAGAAATAATAAAAGATCCTCCATCCTATCCAGAAAGTGCACTGTAGCGTTAAATAATTACGAGACCATAAGATAGAGATTCACCAATGTAAAGCCATGTCCACTGAGCGGAATTTCTCATGTGTTATTGTTGTTGGTTATAGAATTTGTGTGTGTAGGTTATAGAATTTATCGGAATAAATAAGATAGTGAAAAGAAAAAGATTGGTGGCCTTTTCCTTCGAATTGTATGTTGTCATGATATCCAGAAATTATAATGTATGCGCCACTCATATTCAGTGCGATGGCCACGTGTTGATAAAAGCCGTTAAATAAAAAAAAAAAATGTGGTATTGCCAGTGCGTAGTGAACACTCAGAGTTCTGTAAATTACTGATAGTCAGATGTGCGTTTCCGTTGCGTATTATTTTTACAGGAGGATAATTTGTAATTTAATTGTGAGTACGAGAGTTCATGTTACTCGATAAATAAGAATGAATCCACTCGCTTGGCAGACCACTCATCTTGCAGGCCTGACTGCTTGATGCCACAGTATGAGCAAGACATGTGGGTTCCTCTCAAGAAAAGTAATCACACTACGAGTCTAGTTGGGTTATTCCAATGTATATAATTGATATGTGATGATGGTTCGTCCGAGAGCCTATTCCAATCTTTAACAACTTCATTTTAGTTCTCTCCATGCCTGAATCTTCGTGTGACGTATGTTTTTTTTTCATCTATTGTGTCTTCTCTGAGGGACGGCTACAACGACGATGATGATGACAATGATGATGATGATGCTTAAACACTTTTACATGTTGCAGGTTTAACGATGGTGGTAGACATGTAGCCTCTGCTGGAATTTGTTGATCTGTAGGAGAGATAGTTTTGTTTGTAAGCATTGGTATCCCTAAGAATTTTAGCATAATTTTGAAGATCTAACGGCGTTAGTTATTTTTATTGGATTTAATGTTAGGCAATAGATTATATAATCATCTCGTTCCTGGATATCTTACATTTTGAACTGTTACATTATCTCCATTGACAGCCACCTGTCAATCACCCAAGGCCCACACCCTTGTTGGCGGATCGAGTGTGATGCCAACCACAGCGTCACGTGTTTTGTCGAGTGGTTTATTAAAAAGCTGGCCAGGTGCGAATGGAACTCACGAACTGAGGGTTCATTCACTCCGGGAATCGAGAACCGACCATTATTATAATAATCAGCTGTTCCCTACTCAGGCTAACTGGGTCACAATGGTAGAAGTCAAACATCAGGAAGTTATCCATCGTCAGATATCCAGGAGCGATTACTACACATACATGTAGCGTTTCAAGTTGTACGTTAAAAAAACATTCGCAGATTATTGCATCAATCGCTCGTGAGTATCTGGTGATGGATAAATTACGAAACACGTCATATGAGCAATGAAATCATTCCTTGCCTGATCGACTTTTACCATTGCGATCCCGACAGACTGAATGTGGAACTACTGATCTTTTGAATTTCACGTCTCATGTCGGATAACAAATGACAAGGAAATATTTTTTCGTGTGATCTAATTACAAATTAAGAATTCTCTGATTATTTTTACTTTACTTGTACTGTGAAACCCTGCTTTTCTTCAAACTTTATGACGCTAGTCCAATGGATGGTACCGTATAGGTTCTGAAAGCGATCTGGCGACTATCAAAATATATGAAATAACTGGCAGTACCTTTCGATTGGTTACTTTTTTTATACCACCAAGGAACCGAGGTTCTTAGTATGCGACATAACTTTCAGTTTTGACACGTATACCCGTTCCTAAGAAATGGAGTCTTAACAAGAAGAGAAATTTGTTAACATCGAGTATAGCCATGTATAGAAGTGAAACATGAACGATAAACAGTTTAGACAAGAAGAGAATAGAAGCTTCTAAAATGTGGAGCTACGGAAGAACGCTGATGATTAGATGCGTACTGAATAGAATTAGGGAGAAGACAAGTTTGTGGTAAAACCTCACTAAAAGAAGCGATCGGTTGGCAAGACAAATTCTGAGGCATCAAGGGATCACCAATTTAGTACTGGTGGAAAGCGGGGGGGGGGGGGGGTTAAGAATCGTAGAGGGAATCACAGATGAATACAGTAAGCAGATTCAGAGGGATGTAGGTTCCAGTAGTTACTAGGAGATGAAGCATGGAGAGCTGCATCAAACCAGTCTGTGAACTGGAGACCATGACAACAACAACAACAAGAGCACACGAACGAACAGAGAGTCCTATAAGAAATGACTCAAAAAACAAATTTCTTTCGTCTGCTACGATTACATAATTTACTGACGAACGACAAAGCGATCTTACAACAGTTCCGTTTTTACCAATTGATGTATGGATTCCTGAAAGTAATACTGCTAGTCTGCCTACTGTGTCTACTATAATTTTCTTTAGAACTAGTCTTGTTATTCTTTATATCCTTCACCATTGTCATCATTATCATCATCCTCATCCTCATCAACCCCATCCTCCTCTTCTTCTTCTTCACTGCCAATGTCTCCACCTCCTCTTCCGCCGTCTGCTCCCACAAATACGTGGTATTCTTTGATCTCCTTCTTCTTCTTCTTCTTCTCCCTTCTTCGACTTCCTCAGTTCAAATGCCTCCACATTCATCTCCGCCGTATGCTCTTAGAAGTATGTGGTTTTCTCTGGCTTTAACGTCCATATCTCACGTCCACGTCTTCTTTCTTCTTCTTTTGGAATAGATACCATTCTTGAGTAACGTCTTTGTAGTGATTGGGAAATCGGTTTAAATGCCTTTTCTTTTAGAGACTGTGCTCAGCCTCACTTTTCGGCAGAAGCCACAGCCTCTTGTGGATATTTGAGTGACCTGTATGTGCCTAAGTAAACATGTGTGTGCCGGCCGAAGTGGCCGTGCGGTTAAAGGCACTGCAGTCTGGAACCGCAAGACCGCTACGGTCGCAGGTTCGAATCCTGCCTCGGGCATGGATGTTTGTGATGTCCTTAGGTTAGTTAGGTTTAACTAGTTCTAAGTTCTAGGGGACTAATGACCTCAGCAGTTGAGTCCCATAGTGCTCAGAGCCATTTAGAGCCAAACATGTGTGTGTCGACCTTCAAGGCGTCAACTGTAGGTGTTATCCTAACACTTTAGAGGACTTTGTTTTTGTATTTCGAGGGCACCAGGTTTTGTTGCAATGTAGTAGCCCAATTATTTGTAATTTAGTGGCGTAAATAAAAGGAATGTCTTGAAGATACCAAAGCAAGAAGCTGTTTTAAGACTGCCGAAAGGTACAAATTCTGTAGCTGAATGTCTGTACCTGAGATACCTTCGTTGTAAAACTAACAGCAGTATTGTTCTCTTAGGACTAGATGGTAGATGCCACCATAATGCGCTCAAGATCACGTGCTCCAACTGCGCTGATCTAGTATATAACGCTGAGATTGCACAGCCGTCAAAGACGTGGATGCTACTAAAGTTGAGCTACCTGAATATCGTCATACTTCTAAAACTTCTAAAATCAAACTTTACAAAAGCATATTTCCAGAAATAAATATCATCAGCGTTTGCATCTCTCTGTCCTGCTAGTTATTCCAAGACTGATCAACAACATGATCAACTCCAGATTCTGTACTTAATACTCTCGAAGCTCCAACGGCAATGACAGTGCAACTGACAAACAAAAATCACATTGCTTGTATTCAGAAAGTCCGTGGCGTGACATATCGAGAATTAAATACTCTGCCAGAAAAAAAATATTCCGTGTGCAAGTATGACAACAAAAAGAGAACAGTAGCTCGTTTCAGAGCAGTCGTCCTTTCGATGCTTTTTTCCATCTGGACTGCCGCTGTCACAAGGATCCAATGCCGGAACACTGTTAAAAGTTCATTATTTGCCAACCGTACTAATGTCGCTAGTTAAAAGTAAGTATAGTATGCTTTGTCGTGTGGTTTTGATAGGTCTCTGTAGTAGATTATTTTACGTGGTACTGATACAGCCAAATATAAAAATTTTATATGTCTTGAACGAACACAGCGTGATGTCACTGCTAGCGTGTTCCATATTTTTGCGGCAACGGCCTTTCCTGATAGCCTCGTCGTTCCGAGAATCCGCCAGCCGCGTCGCAAGAAGTGGCCAACGCGAGGATTGGGGAGTGGCGGGGACACGCGTTATCCGCCGGTGCTGCCGCCACGCGGCCGCTCATTGCCTTAATCTGATGCTGGAGGCCGGCCAAAGTGGCGGCTGCCATTACTGTAAGTCAGGCGGCCAGGTCCGCCGCACTTTACACGTTAGGCCGGCTGTGGCCACCTCAGATAACCCGCGCCTATCTCTCACTCGCAAAATGTGACTCACCACCATCTAACACCTACCGTCCTCTTTTTTCTACAAACTTAATTCGCACACTCATTTGGAACTTTTTGTTTGTGTGGAAAAGTCATAGCTGATCCTTTTCCGCCACCGTAACTAAGTGTTGGGTTAGCGTTCTTTATCAGGAAAGTACTGTAATAAGGTCAGTAATATCAAATAAAATGGAAATGAGTCACGTGATGCGATTCCCTGTTAGCATGCTGTATGATCCATTACACAAGATGTATCAAAAAGAATCATCCGAATTGGCACGTCTATATTTCTGAAACTAATAAAAATATAAAATTAATTTTGTTTTTCATAGGTGTTCAATATGCCCACCTAGAAATGCACGGCGTATGTCACTGTGGTATTCAAATTGTTCCCACACAGCAGCGAGCATGTCTTGAGTTACAGCTTTCACAGCTGCTGTTATTCGATGTCTCAGTTTATTCATTGCTGTTGGTAACGGAGGCACATAACCAGAGTCTTTTGTCAGTCAGGTCCAGTGACCCTGGAGGCTGAATCATTTGGTCCAGTGCGACAGATCCATTGATTTAAAAATTACCGCACTTCTAGATGCCAATGTAGCGGTGCCCTATCCTGTTAGCCGGCCGGTGTGGCCGAGCGGTTCTAGGCGCTTCAGTCTGGAACCGCGCGACCGCTACGGTCGCAGGTTCGAATCCTGCCTCGGGCATGGATGTGTGTGATGTCCTTAGGTTAGTTAGGTTTCAGTAGTTCTACGTTCTAGGGGACTGATGACCTCAGATGTTAAGTCCCGTAGTGCTCAGAGCCATTTGAACCCTATCCTGTTAGTAAATGAAGTCGTTCGAATCAGTCTCCAACTGTGGGAAAAGAAAGTTCTGAAGCGTGTCGACGTATGCGATTCCTGTAACAGCTGTCTCAGCAAAGACAAATGGACCATACACCTTTTCCCGCGAAACTTCACAAAACACATTAAATTTTGGAGAGTCACTTTCATGTTGCGCTACTTAATGTGGTTGTTTCGTACACGATATTCTCAAATTATGACGGTTCACCTTTCCATTTGAATGGAATGTTGCCTTGTCACTAAACACTAAACGTGGAAGAAAACTGTCATCCTCCATCTTGACAAGACCGATATTACAGAACTTCACATGTTGCTGTTTGACACATTCTCGATGAGCTTGTAGTAGCTGAATTTTGTATGGTTTGATGTGGAAACGTCGACGCAGCACGCGCCAGACGGACACAGGGTGTATGTCGAGCTGTCGAGATGTACTGCGAACGAATTTCACCGGACCCGTTGTGAAATATGGCGGATGCATTCGACGTCTGCGTCAGGCACTAGGGATTTGCATTTAAGCAAACAACCTGTTTCTCGGTATTGTTCATGCCAATGTCTAATGCTCTGTGCTGTAGGAGGATCCACACCGTACCTAGTACGAAAGTCACGCTGAACAGTTATTACTGGCACGGAGTGCGCAGAACGTAGGACACAATATGCTTTCTGTCGGCCCTACACTGTTTTTACTATAACTGAAGTGGGTGAAAACTGCCACTAGCTAGCGGGAACCTAGTAGAACTCAAGAGTCTGCTCTTTCCAAGAGTACATGGTTCACGCACATATATCAAATAACGTAATAGTTACGATTTTTTTTAATTGAATGATTCTTTTTGGTACATAGTGCACTTCACAGCTACGAAATTACACGATTCCATCAAATCTCTGTCATTTGACATTACACTTTGGTATTATAACGTTTTCAATACTTTTTCTTCTTCTATCGGTAACTTAAGCCAAAATTTTGCAGTGGATAATACTAACACTTTCTCATCCTCTTTCTGAGCTCTGCTTCTCACTAATGATGGACTGATGCGGACGCAGTTCCTCAGTCAAGCAAAGGGTAGCTCGCGGGACACAATATGGAAACCGAACACCTTTGCTGTGGTCTTGATAGTGTGTGTAGTGTTGCAACATCAAATAGTATGGGCAGCGACCGCTGTTGATGAAAGAACGAGCAGTTTAGCTATATCTTTTTGCATTACTGTACAACTGTTTCTAAAATAATGTTGAACACTGTGGATGAATCGAATTAGTTCTAAATATACTTGCTTTGTATTCGGGAGGACAGAGGCACCAAACTCCATCTGACCATCCTGGTTTTGGTTTTTCGCTGTTCCGTAAACCACTTCACGAAAATACCGATGTGGCTCTTACTGTAAGAGCACAGCCGGATATCTGTCCCGGCCTTATCCAGCTTGATCGGTTAGTATGTAAATTACTGTATACAGGATGTCCCAAAGTAATCCGATAAGCCTTAGGGACATGAGAAGGAAGTCTTTCGTGACGGCACTTATATGTAAAACATTCTCGGTTTTCTTGCCTTTAGGGACATGTTACTCATACAAAAACAAGAAAAAGACGTCTTTTAAACATGGGCTCTAGAATGCATACGTAAAGAATTATAGGCACTTGTTCATCTTCGATACTATGAAATATATGTCTCCTACTTTAAGCTCTTTGATTTCCATATTTTAGGAGGAGGTAGTACGGAGTGAAACACTAAAAAAAAAAAAAGGTCTAGTAAACATGGACTGTAAAACACATACCTTAACAGCTGTGAGAATTTACTCGGTAGAAGAGATCTGCTTCACACTAGTGAAGAAGAAGGGCTCATAGCACTTATTGTGAGCATTTTAAACAGTTTTCTTTCTTAGTTTTGTCCGTACTACCGCCTCCCAAAATATGGAAAGTAATGTCCTTGCAGCAGAAAAAAATCTGTTTCACGGAACCAAAGGTGAACAAGTTTTCATAGTTCTTAAGGTATGCATTTTAGAGCCCATTTTTAATAGACATTTTTGATTTGGTGTAAGGAACTTGTCGGTGTTTTGGTGACATTCTGTATATGATTTACTTTTTCGTTGTTTTTAAACTATGATATCATAACATTTAGAATATTCTTTTAAAAGTGACCACAGATGAATAAAACTACTTCTACTACAATTTCTGTGGCACAGCATAGTGACGAGGACTATCTGGCTTGAAAGTAAGTCTGAGTCCACAATGGCGAGAAAGTCCACAAGATTCTGATTACGTGATTCTTGTTGTGGCTACAATGCTACGTTAAATAGAGATCGGAAATAAACTAATTGAACGATAATTACTAGAGAATGATATGAAAGAGTGCTGAATAGAATGCCTCCGAATTTTTATATGAAAATTCTTGCAGCTTTTTAAATAAAACAAAAGTTATTAACATTGTGCATCTTTATTCTCCATATCAGAATATTTGTCTCTCAAAATAATCACCCTGGCGACGAACACATTTCCAACGACAGACCAGTTCGTTGATACCGTCACTGTAGAACGTTTGACTTTGTGATGCAGGCACAACCTCGTCTCTGTTTGGACCGCTTCATCATCATCGAAGTGCCGTACGCGGTAGCCGCGGCGGTCTACGGCGCCTTGTCACGGTCCGCCCGGCTGGCCCTGTCGGAGGTTCGAGTCCTCCCTCGGGCATGGCTGTGTGTGTTGCCCTTAGCGTAAGTTACTTTAAGTTAGATTAAGTACTGTGTAAGCTCAGGGACTGATGACCTCAGCAGTTTGGTCCCCTGAGACCATACCACAAATTAAAAAAAAAAAAAAACCATCATCAAAGTGGAATCTTAGAAAGTGTTCTTTATGTTTCAGAAAGGATAAAAATTATGTGGGATTAAGTCGGGACTTACTGAAGGATGATAAATGATGGTGAACCCAGAGCAGAGTATTACAGATATACACTCTGTGATCAAAAGTATCCGGACATACCCAAAAACATACGTTTTCCATATTAGGTCCACTGTGCTGCCACCTACATCTAGGTACTCCTTATCAGTGGCCTCAGTAGTCGTTAGACGTCGTGAGAGAGCAGAATGGGGCACTCCGTGGAACTCGCGGACTTCGAACGTGGACAGGCGACTGGATGTCGCTTGTGTCATATGTTGGTACGCGAGATTTACACATAAACATCCTGTTTCCGATGTGGTAGTGGAGTGGAAAAGTGAAGGGACACATACAGCACAAAAGCATACAGGCCGACCTCGTCTGTTGACTAACAGAGACCACCGACAGATGAAGATGGTCATAATGTGCAATAGGCAGACATCTATCCAGACCATCAAACAGGAATTTCAAGCTGCATCAGGATCCACTGCAGGTACTATGACAGTTAGGTGGGGGGCGAGAAAACTTGGATTTCATGATCGAGTGGTGCCCATACGCCACACATAACGCTGGTAAATGCCAAACGACGCCTCACTTAGTGTAAGGAGCGTAAACACTGGACAACTGAACAGTGGAAAAACGTTCTGTGGAGAGACGAATCACGGTACACAAGGTGGCGATCTGATGGCAGGGTGTGGGTATGGCGAATCCGAATCCCCGGTCAACGTCATCTTCCAGCGCGTGTAGTGCCAACAGTAAAATTCGGAGGCGGTGGTGTTATGGTGTAGTCGCGTTTTCCATGGAGGGGACTTGCACCCCCTGTTGTTTTGCATGGCGACAGCACAGGCCTACAATGATGTTTTAAGCGCAATTCGGGGATGGCGATTGCATATTTCAACACGATCGAGCACCTAAAAACGCACGGCCTGTGCGGATGGTTTACACGACAATAACATCCCTGTAATAGACTAGTACGCACAGGGTTCAGACCTGAATCCTATAGAACACCTCTGGGAAGTTCTGGTACGCCGACTTCGTGCCAGGCCTCACCGACCGACATCGATATCTCTCCTTAGTGCAGCACTTCGTGAAGAATGGGCTGCCTTTTCTCAAGAAACTTTCCAGCATCACATTGAACGTATGTCTGCGAGAGTGGAAGCAGTCATCAAGGCAAGGGAGAGCCAATACCATACTGAATTCCAGGATTATCGATGGAGGGCGCCACGGACTTGTAAGTCATTTTCAGCCGGGTGTCGGGATGCTTTTGATCACATAGTATATATACACGAACAATAACAGCCTAGAATGTTAGTAATGGTTTGTTATATTTAAAAAATCTGTGAGAGTATTCACATATCTTTCAGCATGCTCTCGTAATTCGGTTGTAATCAAAGTGGATGTGTACCCACACGATTATGACCTTTGACTTACATCTGAGTGTTTGAGTAGTTTTCATTCATATAGTATATATTTATATTAGGTCTTTCGTTGTGGTGTCCAGAAATCTCGATGTCGGAATGGTTCATCTGAAAAGGCTACATCTGCTCGAGACTATTCCAGGATTTTTGTCTGTCCCTGGTAACCACCTCGATACAGAACATTAAATCCTAATTTTCCGGACCTCCTATGCAGTTGATACAATCTTCGTCCTCCCTTTATATTCAGCTTGGTTAGATCAATCTCCATGCAGATGGATTTCTGCAAACTTTTTGTTGAGATCAGTGGAAAGTCTATAGCTTAATACATCCCCCCATTGATTTTCTTTGTCGAGCGGGATTAGCTGAGCGGTCTAGGGTGTTACAGTGATGAACTGTGAGGCTGATCCCGGTGGAGGTTCGAGTCCTCCCTCGGGTATGGGTGTGTGTGTTTGTCCTTAGGATAATTTAGGTTAAGTAGTGTGTACGCTTAGGGACTGATGACCTCAGTTAAGTCCCATAAGATTTCACACACATTTGAACATTTTTTTTAAATTTCCTTTTGTCATTTTTACCCTCAGCTACAAATTTCAGAACTGTGCTAGTCCCACGCTTCGTAAAATGTAACACATCGAATTATTTATTATGCTTATTATATACCGAAATCTAGATTCGCAGTTTATTTTTCCCAGAACTTCCTAATGAATCAACATGGGTACCTGTAAAACCTTTGTAGTTTCTTAATATCATTCAAAACGGTCGCTTGTTCTCTCTTGTCGAGCGGGGTTATCGGTGTTTGCTGCGCAGCTGTTTCCTTTAATTTGTGGGTCTTTGTCTACCAGGCACCGAAAATGCTTACAAGTTAGGTAGCCGTTTGGTCGGCATGGTTAGATGTGCAAAGAATCCACTCTGTAAGTGACACACAATTCGAAACCGTCACACACTGGACTTTTCTGTCCGGAATTTGCGCTGTTATCGTCATTAAAAGAGGTAGAAGTACAGGCTTGGAGATATGAAAATTGATGTTTTTAATAAATAGAACCAATTAATCGCTTAGAAAGAGACATAATTCCTATTTTCAGTAAATAACTTCACCATTATCAATATGCAGTCGCCTTTAATTGATTACAACGTGACTGAAATACGTGCCAGTAATGATTTAACACGTTAAATCATTACTGACACGCATTTCAGTCACTCAGTTAGATAGGAAACCGTTCCAGTATATTTACAATGGCTGATGCAATCTGCAATTACAACTTGTGCGCTATTAACTCGTAGAATGTGAGAGGGGAGCGCGGTATTGATTTTGATTAGAGAAGTGAACCTAAGCTGAGAAGTATCAAGCACATATCGGTCCTCACATTGTTTCATAAGCTCCGTGTCAAGTGTGTCCTTCATTGCAGCTTACTTCTTCAAGTTACGATGAATTTTATTGACCAAAGAAACCTGCGAAGGTGAAGTACGCACGTCTAAGTATTCTACCATCTCCGTATAATTTACAAAGGAAAAAATTGCTAGACTTTCTAGATGAATAAATCATCCTTTGTTAAGCAGAATCACAGTTTTCATATTTTCCCAGCAAAGTTCCTTATCTATTCCACTACTAACTTTCTCTACACATGTTCCTGTTCATATAGGCTTCTTCTCGACTTCACATTATGTTTGTTTACTATCCGATCTTAGTACCAGGTTTATGCTTTTAGTAGGTACTTGTGATTATTTCTGTGCCACTGATCACCTTTAACCTGTGACATTAACTGCCGCCACTGCCATCCCCAGAGAATAAATCACGAGTTTTTTGGCAATTCTGTCCGAACATAAAAGGACGAGTCGCCGAGACTCCTCCCCTCCAGCGTGAGAAGGTGGGTTGCTTTCGCTCTGAAATTTAGAACATCCTACCCATGGTCTGGTCTGATGTCTCCGATGCAAGGAAGCCCTGGCGCAGTATACAAGTCATCTGCCTTCTGGCTGATGTGTCAGACACAAAATCCTAACATGTGCCAACATTTTCATCTCAGAGTAGCACTTGAAACTCACGTCTATTGTTATTTTCTGGGTGTATTCCGTTCTCCGGCGTCCTCTATAGTTTTTACCCTCAACATGACCCACTATTACCATGTAAGTCGTTTGCTGATATATTAAAATATGCCCTATCACTCTGGCCCTTCATCTTACCAATGTTTTCCACCTACTTCCTTTCTCATCGATTAGCGGAGAACCTCCTCATTCCTTCCCTTATCAGTCCAACTAAATTTCAACATTCTTCTGTAGCACCAACTACCAAGTGCATCGATCTTTTTCTGTTTTTGTTTTCCCACCGTCCATATTTCATTAACATACAAAGCTGTGCTCCAGACGTACATTCTTAGAAATTTTTCTCAAATTGACACATATTTTGAGTCATCAGCCTTCTGACTGGTTTGATGCGGCCCGCCATGAATTCTTCACCTGTGCTAACCTCTTCATCTCAGAGTAGCACTTGCCACCTACGACCACAATTGTTTGCTGTATGACTGCCAGTCTCTGTCTTCCTCTACAGTTTTTTCCTTCGACAGCTCCCTCTAGTACCATGGAAGTCATTCCCTGAAGTCTTAACAGATTTCTCCTTTTTGCCTACTACACCTCCCTCTAGTACCATGGAAGTCAGTCCCTGAAGTCTTAACAGATTTCTCCTTGTCAGTGTTTTCCACATATTCCTTTCCTCACCGATTCTGCGCAGAATATCCTAATTCCTTGCCTTATCACTCCACCTAACTTTCAACGTTAGTTTGTAGCACCACATCTCAAATGCTTCGATTCTCTTCTATGCCGGTTTCTCACAATCCATGTTTCACTACCATACAACGCTGAGCTTCAAACCTACATTCTTAGAAATTTCTTCCTCAAATTAAGGCACAACGTCACGTAGAAGAAGATGTAATTAGATGAATGACGAACACTTACTTCACTTAACGAAGATTTATTCAGCACTTGCACATACAAGAGCGCGGAGCGAACTGCCTCCGGCCAGAACACATGTGCAATATATACAGTTACAGAACATTCCAGTACAATGATTCTTGATATTTGTAGAACCCATGCAACAGTCTAGTATCATAACCACTACACAGTGGTAATTGTGCTACTGAGTTATTTCTGCGACATTGCTCCCTCCTTAAGTGAAAAGCGTCTCAGTGTTACGTCGTCCTATTCCGGGAACGAGTCATTGGTCCTGCATACTCCGACTCGCGATGACTATGTTCGACATGGCGGTGATCTTCTTAGAGATGCCTTTGCCGCTTCGCTCTTCGTCACCTATGCGCTTGTTGCCTGTCGCTGGAGCTTCGTATTTACCCCGGGTTGCAGGATCCTTATAGGGCTTCATTCGAAGGACATGGAACACATCTCTGATTTTTCGTCGTCTTGTGCTGGGGTAGAAATCTTCAACTCCATAAGTAACATCACACAACTGTCTTACAACTTTATAAGGTCCAGAGTAGCTCCTGAGGAGCTTCTCAGAGAGACCAACCTTCCGAACAGGAGTGAAGACCCAGACGAGGTCACCGGGCTGGTAGACAACAGGGCAGTGGCTCGAGTTATACCTTCGGCGATCGTTTTCTTGAGCCTGCAGCGTGCGGAGTCGAGCTAGCTGCCGAGGTTCATCAGCTCTGGTTAACACTACGTCATCAGGATGTAACGGAAACGCAGCGTCCATCGTCGTAGTCGCCTCACGCCCTAGCAACAAAAAAACGGCGTATATCCTGTGGTGTCTTGTTTGGCGGTGTTGTAGTCAAATGTTACGAAAGGTAGCACCTCATCCCAGTTGCTCTGCTCAACATTGACGAATATTGATAAGGTCTTCTTAAGGCGTTCTGTTAGCCCGTTAGTTTGCGGATGGTGTGCAGTCGTCATGTGATGAGTAATGTTCCACCGGAGGTTTATCTCTGTCATAAGATTCGATTAAAAAACTTCCCCTCGATCCGTAATTAACGACCTTGTGGCCCCGTGTTTTAATACAATGTCTTCTACGATGAATTTGGCTACCTCGAATGCTTTGACTATTTTCACGGCTTTTGTAATGGTATAGCGTGTCAGATAATCACTGCAGACAATAATCCATCTTTTACCACTAACAGACGCTGGAAATCGTCCGAGGAGGTCAATCCCAACACGCTGGAAAAGCGTTTCGGCTAGTGGAACAGGTATGAAGCGGCCATGTGGTCTCCGAGGAACTGTCTTTCTCCTCTGGCACTCTCGACAGTGCGACACGTAGTGACGGTCACTCCTAAATATAAATGTCCAGAAAAGTCTCTGGCTGATCCTATCCTATGTCTTTATTAATCCTAAAAGTCTGGCCTCCGGTGTATCATGGAATTTCTGTAGAACATTTAAGTGCATGTGTTTAGGAATCACTGGTAGCCACCTCTTTCCAAGCAGATCAAGTAATCCATTAACTACCTTAAATTGTCCTTTCACATCCTCTGACCGATTTAAGGCAAGCATAATTTTAGATACGTTTGCGTCCTTCTTCTGCTCAGCAGAGAGATCCTGGAGTGCAGCGAGACAGTCACCATCTTCATCGAAGTCTTGATGGTCTCTCACAGGGTTTCTTGAGAGACAGTCAGCATCTTGGTGTTTTCTTCCACTTTTGTACACTATGGTAAGTCAAACTCTTGAAGACGTAGTGCCCACCTGGCCACTCGTCCTGTTGGTTTCTTAAGACCTGTCAACCAACAAAGTGTTTGATGGTCTGTAACAACTGTGAATGGTCTTCCAAAGAGATACTGTCGAAATTTGCACATGTCCCAGATCCAGCAAGACACACTCTTTCTGTAGTTGAGTAGTTTCTCTCGGCTTTTGTAAGTGTCCTAGAAGCACAGGCTATAACCTTCTCTTTTCCGTCCGAAATTTACACCAGAACAGAACCACTCCCAAACCCACTGGCATCTGTCCGTAGCCCTGTAAGTGCTCTCTCATTATGCAGACCCAAGTAGAGGGTCAGTCGTCAGAGCTTTTCGCATCACATCGAAACAATCTTGTTGAGCACGACCCCAGATAAATTTAGCATCCGCTTTTAACATCTCTTGGAGTTACAAGTCTTTGATAAAACGACGGTAATATGAACATCATCCGAGGAGGCTTCTCACATCTCTAATAATTTTAGGAATAGGAAATTCCGTTATAGACCTCATATTTTCTGTGTCTGGCCGCACACCTTCGTTTTGACACAAGGTGTCTAAGTATTTTGATTTCTTTTGCTACAAAGAGACACTTTCTTGGATTATGTTTCAGTCCGCCTTGTTGGAGACACTTAAGAACCGCCCTCAGTCTTTTTGTGTGTTCATCAAATGTCTCTGAGAACACTATAATGACATTAAATAACAAAGACACATCGTCCACTTCAGGTGACTTAGAAGATTATCCATCATCCATTCAAAAGTTGCTGGTGCATTACACAAACCAAACGGCATTACCTTAAACAAATACAGGCCCTCAGGCGTTATGATAGCAGTTTTCTCACTATCAGCCTCATCTACTTCGATTTTCCAGTATCAAGAGTACATGTCCATGGCTGACAAAAACTTAGCTCCCTTCAGACAATCTAGTGTCTCGTCAATTCGTGGAAAAGGGTAAACGTCCTTTTTAGTTATCTTATTAAGCTTCCTCTAATCAACACAAAAGCTCCAACTGCCATCCTTCTTCCTGGCGAGAACCACTGGTGACGACCATGGGCTCTGCGAAGGCTGAATGATATTCTTCATCATTTTCTCTACCATGTCGAGAATTATTTGACGTTCCGTTGCTGACACACGGTATACTCTCTGGCTTATTGGTTGCTTGTGTCCAGTGCACGGTCGATTTGTCTAATTTTCTCTTCACCTTGCAACACTCCCGGGAGTATATATGGGTGGGGTCCATATAAACTGTACGCTCTTCTGCTTTTCTTGACCGTGCGCCCTGTCCACACCACATGCCTGGTAATCCCGCTGCGGTCGTGCTGTTCTGCTCCACACTGCTGCTGGCTTGCCTGAAATTATCTATCGAATTATGCAAGCGGGTTTAGGGGGTCCACTTAACGTTAAGACACAACACTGTTCGACGTCTGGTATGAACAACTATATTCTGAGACGATAAAAGAAAGTCGCAGGTTGCACTGTTTACATTCTAATTCAGAAGTGTTATCCCAATTAATGGATGATTAACAGTCCACAATATCATTCGGATGAGCGTACGAGTAACCGATATGACGCGGGTGATTGTTGGTGATGCGGAAGCCGAAAGATCGCTCGTCACGCATACACAGATATTTGGTACCAGTCCTCCTCGACACTAGTAATGATATTTTAACACTGTTTACAAAGTTAAATTTACAGTTCAGAGTTCTCAGTTGTACGAGCGTGCGCGTAACCGTCGCGGCGCGGCTGATTGTTCATAATGCGGAAACGCGATGGTCGAACGCACGTCCTCATGCATGTTACAAGACAGTCGCACTTGTTTGTACTCTTTGGTGGTAACTAATTTTTGCTGATTCACATTAGTTCAGTCTGAGAGACCGAACACGGCGCGGATGATTGATATTGTACGGTACGACACGCAACGAGAGGATGCACAAATACATTATCAGCAGAACTGCTCATTTTTAAATTACTTCTTGACGCACTTTCCTCTGAATCATGCACTTATTTTATCACTTTACTGTAATAACACTTGTAGAAACACTTCAACTTCCATGCTAACAATGCCTCTCACATGCAGAGCTACACACTACACAACACAACCGTTCCGTGTCCCGCGCTCAACTCTACAGACGCGGCTGCCCGCAATGATACTTAACAACTAAGCCAGCTATATGACACACGCTTACAACCTGTCGATTGAAGCATTCAGAGAACTCTTGAAGAATGGCAAGTAACTTGTTCTGTTGTTCCTTAGTGAGATCTGGTGATAGTCGAGCTAGAAGTTCTTCTCTCGTAGTGGTAGCGCTAATTTCGCCCACGGACTCAGCATGGGAGGTTTCTATGATGCTCAGCTGTTCTGCAATTAACGGTTCAGCGTTTTATTACGCACAAGCGTCCTGGAAGTATCTGCGGTTCTCGGCGACAGTTAACTGTCCACAATTCACCTAATCCGTTCATAAACGACACTACAGAGGCTGGGATTACCAAGTTATTCTTCAGTGGTATGCTTCTTTTACATTCCACTGCAAGATGCATGGGTTGATGCATGGCATGACACGTGACAGTTACCTTTCTAGCGCTGACTGCAGGAATGATAAATTCATCCAGCACACATAGTCTCCACAATCTTTCTGTCCACAGTATCTCTTCTCGTCTAGCATACACAATCTATAATTGCCTGAGAAGCTTTCATGAAGTCCCATCCGAGAATGGCATCATGACTACACTCTTGTAAGACGATGAATTCTATGGGCTGTGTATGGAGACTTATACCCACACGAATGACACATATTCCTGTAGGTGATAGTCGAGCCACCTTCAGCAGAGAAGTTTTGCTGTCGACGAATACGGTTTTCTGCAACTAGCGACGGTACTTCTCCGAAATGACTGAATATGATGCTCCAGGGTCCACAAGAGCTTGGACTGGTCAGCCATCCACGAGGATATCGACGTAGTTTCCCATCATTTTTGTAGTGATCGACGGCGGAGGATTTTTCTCTTTGGCGGCCTCAAGTCCAAGGAAGGTTTCCAGGTTGCGGCGGCTAGGTGATTGGCTGGAGCTTCTAAACGGCGATGGAGACCACGATCGGCGTGTTGGGGAGCGTCCTCTCCAGCGGTTAACTAGCAGCGATGGTGACCTACGTCGTCCTGGACCCACACCTTCTTGTTCATCTTTATCGTCGGCTAAGATCGGTCTGCTGTCTTCTGGAGTGGGCGTCATCAAATATCCCTCAACAATAGTGCTTCACATGTCCCGGTCGTCCGCAATGGAAACTTACTGGTTGGTTATTCTGGGTCCTCCAGACGTCAGTCTTCCTTGGTACCCAAACAGGTTCGTCATGCGGCATTGTAGGAACGTAACTTCGCCTGAGTCTCGAATTTTTCACCGTTTTAAAGGGAAATGAAGGACGAGAGTTTGGGTTGACAAAGAACACTTGTGAAATCAGTTTCTTCCTGTATCACAGACATCGATACTACGTTTGGAAGCCGTTCCAACTTCTTGCGTGTAATTCTTTTTTGATGCATGGTCTCGATATACTGGCACCATTTTATGAAGTCATCTGCTGTTGAAACCTTCAGAAGTAGGGCTTGATACATGTCCTCAGCAACACCCTTTATGAGATGTGCAACCTTATCTTCCTCCTTCATTCTAAGATCCACTATTTTACACAGCTCCGAGACGTCTTCAATATAGGATGCTGTAGTTTCTCCTGGACGCTGTGCCCTGCACTTAAATTTATCTTCATCCTTGCACTTCTGCCGTGGTGTGTCGCTGAAATACTTGTACAGTTTCGCCTGGAATGCTTCCCAGAGTGTGAACTTCTCCTCGTTGTTCTCATACCATTGTTTGGCAGTGCCCTCCAAGTAGAAAAATACGTTAGCCAAACACACGGTGTCATCCCATTTGTTAAATTTAACTCATATACCTTCAGCCACTTGTTTGGATCTTGGCCATCGTCACCAAAGAACCCGGAAGGATGTCTCATGTGGTGGTACACAACTGCTGTCATCGTAACGTCTTCTTCTTCTGTCTCCTATAGATTGCGATCTGTTGAACATGGCTCGAGCTCAGGTTTCTCGCCACGTAGACGGCGTCTCTGTGGTGGCCTGATGGGAGCCACTGTGTCGTCGATAATATGTGCTATCGCAAATTCCAATACCCAGCACATCCAACAGAACAATGTCACGTAGAAGAAGCTGTAATTAGATGAATGAGGAACACTCACATTAGTTAACGACGGTTTATTCAGCACTTGCACATACAAGTGCGCTCAGCGAATTGCTACGGGTCGGAACACGTACTGTATATACACAGTTACAGAAAATTCCAGTTCAATGATTCTTGACATTTGTGGATACTTCTAGAATGTACTCGAACCGAACATAGAAATTAAAATTTTACAATTTAGGTGTGGCTTGAATTCACGATCCTCCACGCAACAGTCTAGTATCATAACCACTACACCGTGGTGACTGTGCAATTAAGCTTCTTCAGCGACATTATGTTTTATGCTAGTAACTGCTCTTGTCCAGGAATCCCCTTTTTGCCAGTGCTAGTCTGCTTTTGATGTGCTTATTGCTCCATCTGTCATTCGTTATTTTGCTGTCAAGGTGGTAGAATTCCTGATGTGGAATATGTCGCTACTCTCATTTACGCTGCTGCAAATTACTTTTGGCTTTCTTCGATTTACTATCAGTCCATATTCTGTACACATTAGACCGTTCGTTTCATTCAGGAGATGATGCAATTCTTCTTCACTTTCACACAGGATAGCAATGTCACCAGCGAATCGCATCGTTGACATCCTTTCACCTTGAATTTTAATTCCACTCGTTTCTTTTATTTCCATCAATTCTTCTCCGGTGTACAGATGGAACAATAGGGGCCTGAGACTACATCCCTTACACTCTTGTACTTCCTGGCCACCCACTCTTATTATTTCCTCTTGGAAATTAACACCTATGTTTACTAATAGCAGCTTTCTCTTGGTCAGGAATGCTCTCTTTGCCAGTGCTAGTCTGCTTTTTATGTTCTCTTTGCTCCGTCCATCCAACGTTAATTTGCTGCCTAGACAGCAGAGTTCCTTAACTTTATTTACTTCATGACTATCAACCCTGGTGTTTAGTTTTTCACTGCTCTCATTTCTAATACTTCTCATTATTTTCGTCTTTCTTCGACTTACTCTCAACAAGTATTCTTTAATCATTAGACTGTTCATTCCATTCACCACATCCTGTAATACTTCTTACTTTCACTGAGGATAGGAACGTCATCAGTGAAACGTATTATTGATATTCTTTCACCCTGAATATTTCTTCCATTATTGAACCTTTCTTTTACTTTCGTCATTGCTCCTTCGTTGTAGACTGAACTGCAGGGGTTTGTCTTACACCTTTTTAATTCGACCGCTTCATTCTTGGTCTTTCAGTCTTATTATTCCCTCTTAGTTCTTGTACATATCGGATACTGCCCGTCTTTCCTTACAGCTTCCCCTATTTTTCTCATAATTTTGAACATCCTCCACTTTTTTACGTTGTCGAACGCTTTTCCCACGTCGACAAATCCTAAGAGCCCTTGCCAGAAAACTTGGATGCACAACTGTTAAGCTGACTGCCATAATTCTCTCACTTGACGGCTCTTCTGAATATATGTGGATAATGTTTTTGCGAAAGTCTGATGTTGTGTCACCAATCATCCAAATCTCTTATAAATTCTGATTCTAATACTAGTTGACCAATCTCTTCATTCTCGACTTCTTTTTTCAATGAGCTAAGTACTTGTTTCGTTACCCATGATGTCTGTAATTCTCTTCCTTGTACCTACGTTTTTCTTTCTAAATTCTGTGATTCCCCTTTTCAGAGATATCCGTTCCTCTTCAGCGGAACTGCCAACAAAGCTGTTCGTTATCGCAGTATCTATAGGATTAGAGAACTTCAACCATTTCTCTTCATTCCTTTGTACTTCGGTATATCACTTCTTTGCGTAACGATGTTTCCTGACTAGCCTGTGTTTCAGTTTGCTCTTCATCGTTACTGAATTGGCATTTGAGACCACATTGCTCCTGGGTTAAAATATAATATCTGATTTCGCAATCTCTGCCCGACCGTGATGTAATCTAACTCGAATCTGCCCGTACCTCATGGCCTTTTCCAAGTAAACCTTCTCCTTTCGTGATTCTTGAACGGTGTGTTCTCTATTACTAGCTGAAATTAATTGCAGTGTTCAATTAGTCTTTCTAATCTTTCATTACTACTACCAAACCTTCTCTTCTACTTCTTCCCCTACAAAGACAAGTACCCCTTAACTACAAGATATTGATCTCCCTTTACGTACCGAATTGCACTTTAAGTTTCCTCGTATGCTTTCTCAGTCGTTTCCTCATGCATAACTGAACTATTGTTGTCGGTGTTGGTTTTTTGCCGATTCTAATGAGCTCAATCCCATCACCGAAGTGTTCACAGTAACACAGTCTCTATCGTACCTTCCTATTCATAACGAAATGTACTCCTGTTATACCATTCTCTGCTGTTGTGGATATTATCCTACACTGATCTGACCAGAAATCCTTCTTTCCAGTTCAGTGACTCACACTATATCAAGACTGAACCGTATCATTGCCCATTTCTGATTATCTAGCTTCTGTACCATGTTCAAACTTCGGACATTCCTCGTCCCAACTCGTAGAACGTTGTCATTTCCTTCGTTATTCAGTCATATTGTGACGGTTACCTGCCCCTTGGGAGTCCCATCCCGAAGATACAAGTGGGCCTTTAGTCCGAAATCTTTTACCAATTTAGAGACTTCATGACACTTTTTCATTTACAGGCCTCATGTCCTGTGGACATACATTATGTGTCTTTAAATCAGTGGTTTCTATTGCTTCTGCATTCTCATGAGGTTGATCATTGCTGATTCTTCCGTATTTAGGAGCAGTTTTCTACCCCCAGGGCAAGAGAGTGCCCTGAACCTCTGGCTGCTTCTCCACCCTGTTTGACAAGGCCTTTGGCAGACTGAGGGTGACTTCTTCTGCCATGACTCTTCGGTCGCCGTTGTTAATAATTTTTATTCAAAGTTTCTGCAGTGGTGATGTTCGAACCAGGGACCCAAGACATTTCAATTACTAGTCAAAAGCGATGGCGCCTATTTTCTTACTGCAGGTTGGGCGACCATCTGCATATCGAAAAGTTCACGTGGGAATTAAAAACAAAAACAGTACCGAAAAAGATTTTGAAAACCTAACTCTACGAGGATCGCTACTTGCGACATTCCCAAACAAAGATAGACTGATGCCTCTTCAGCCCCTTCCCCCATCTAAGAAAATGAAGGTGCGATTATTCGAGTGCCAATCCTTAAGGGTGGTAGGAATAAGGGATAGAGAAATCAAATACGCATAAAACAAAGTTTTTTTCGTATTATATCTATTCATTGGTCTGTATGTGTCGGTGCGCAGTACTGTGGCAGATGATCACAGATGCGACATGTAGCCCAACTCTGGATTGGGGGGGAGGGGGGGCGGTCAAAAAAGACGCCTTGGGCATATTGTGTGAAGGTTTGTCGGTCTTGGGGAACCGGGTGAGCGTAATGTGCGTGTTGGCAACCCAGTTCCAGAAGTCGAGGACTGTATGTGGATTGTTGTGAAGTAGGTACCTTAAAGACTTTCCTTGAAAACAGATGAGTGCGTGATGTTTTGCCAGAGGGTAGTGTAAATTCTGGGGCCACAGCACTAACTTCAGGTTAACTGTAGTTGGTTGGGCGGAGGTAACAGGCCACGATGCATTAGATGAGGAGCCAAACATCTCGTTTCAGGGTGCATGTAAGTCAATGCTCGTTGGTGTCATCCAGTTGGCAGTCGGAGCAAAGTGGCGAAATAGTCAGTCCTACAAGATAAAGTTGATTATTGGTCGGGAATCTACCGTTGACGACGACGTGACAGACTGCAGACACTTTCGATGGTATAAGGGGTATGAGGAAGCACCTCCTAACTGTCTGCAGTTAACGTCTGGGTGCTCTACCTCCACAGGTCTGCGAGGGGCGGACAAATGTAAACAATGGGTAAAAGTCCTTCGTACGGGGAGTTCGGGTTATCAAGAGATGGTTCTCAATATAGCTGCGTTCGACAAAGTAATTTACAATATGGTACAATAACAGAGATGTGTGCTATATCGATCAGTGTTTGGAGTGAGGCATGTTAAAGACAGGAAGGACACTCACCAATACTGCAGCAAAGTATGTGTGTGTGTGTGTGTGTGTGTGTGTGTGTGTGTGTGTGTGTGTGAGGGGTGGGGGGTGCCAGTGTTACACACATTGCGGTTGGTTCGAGCTAGAGTGGACTTGGTGGCGAACATGGTGCCATGTGGACTCTAAAAGCGGGTAGTAAGCTGTAACTCCACGGTGTGGTGTATGGATCCTGTAGGGTAGATGCCTAAGTAATGAAGGGTGATACCGATAGGAAGCGTCTCTTCGCTGGAACCTGGATGGCGTCATTGATTTTTGGTAGGATATCATCTATGTAGGCCTTTCAGCGATAGGTACGGTCGTGGATGTTGAGACCCTGCAAGCGTGTTCTAAGACTGACGACGAGGGTTTCCAGTGAGTTAGCATACAGTAGCATGGACATGGGGCGTTCTTAATGTACAGAGCTGTGTATAGGATTGGGTCCAACAAATCTCCCATTGACTGAGCTATGAGGACAGCAGGAATCGGTAACCAGCGAACGGCATCTATAAAGAGTGGTAGGAACCCCATACGTGTCACGACAGTACGTATTCCAACTTACGGTCGTGTCGAATGTGAACAAATATATTCGTAAAGCAGCGCTGTGTGGAACTTACAGACTGCAGCTGTTGTGATGAGGTCACAACATTCCCCAATAGTCATCTGAATACCAGCACGACAACCACATGTAGCCCGTTTCGGTGAAAGGGCTGTAAGTAATACAGTGTGTATGCGTACCATTAAGAGGTGTATGGAGATTTTATAACTGTGACCATTAACTTAAGAGGTTAGCATGCAGAGACATTTGTCCATCGCAACGGCTTAGGCACCGGTAGAAGAACGCCAGTGACAAATTTGGGTGGTGCTGGCCAAGTCGGAGTAAGGAGTTGCCAAAGCATGTCCATCCAGTGAGGGAGCGTTAAGACGGTGAATGCCTAGTAGAACTCCATCAGGATAACTTTAGATCCTGGTGTCTCGTCGATTGCATCCACCTCCTCGCCCCTGGCGATTGCAGATATAGGTGTCGACTCTGCAATGGTGAGTGTCTGGTCAGGGGCAAGGCGCAGTTCATCAGGAATTGGTGGTGCCACTGGATCGTGATCTTAAAGTAACGGTAGTGATTAACGAAGGCAGACACCCCCCCCCCCCATCTCTTTTGTGTGGCAAATACCATCGGAAATGGTGAGGCTATAAACGAAGAGTCGATTGTTCCATGAGTATAAGGTCCTGTCGTGGCGAACGCACCACGCACCTCGACGCCAAACAATTTAGGCTATCACAATGGAGAGCAGGGACATGGCCATTGTGTACTGTGTGGCGGGGGGGGGGGGGGGGGGGGGAGGGGCTCACGAAGGGTGATGTAGTAAAGGATGGAGGTGTCTTGATACCAAGCCGCTGCTTCCTTGTACATCGCCCTCTCTCTTCTTTGGTATTAAAATGTTTTAGGTTTAGTGAAAGATGTGGTCAGGATTGTCTGAATGTAGGTAGACGGTATTTAATACACTCATGGCGTCACATCTGTTCCGCACTCTCCTAAATGCAGCTTACATAAAGTCCAACGGTAATCAAGGTAGCTACACGGGCACAAATATCACTAAAATGGAAACAGTTTTTCTTGTAATGGTTTAATTACATTATCTAAAGTCACGGCTGGCTCAAAGATAATCAGAGGTAGCATGAAACTATTACAGTTATTGCGTGTTAAATTAACTATTGCGAAGGGAGAGGCGATGTAGCCATCTAGGCAGCGTAAGGATTTGTACTCGCGATAAATAATTTCGTTGGTGTCACACTGGCTTCATTTTAGGTTACAGCCGGCCGGTGTGGCCGTGCGGTTCTAGGCGCTTCAGTCTGGAACCGCGTGACCGCTACGGTCGCAGGTTCGAATCCTGTCTCGGGCATGGATGCGTGTCATGTCCTTAGGTTAGTTAGGTTTAAGTAGTTCTAAGTTCTAGGGCACTGATGACCTCAGATGTTAAGTCCCATAGTGCTCAGAGCCATTTGAACCTTTTTTTTTTTAGGTTACACATTTCCTTGACAGAAATAAATTTAACTGCAAACTCAAAGATATCGCGAAGCAAATCTACGCCTTGTTGCCTCCTGCAGTTAAATCTATCCATTCCATTACCTAATAATTCTGATACAATGAACATTTCAAATATTAATGCTTGTAAATTATTGTCACTATTCAAAGTATTTGTTATGTTAACTTGAGGGTGAAGCCCAATATTTAATATTTAATTAAATTCCAAATAATAGCCGCCTGTGCGCAATTACGACAAAAGAAAGCCAGATGGGCGATCTTCTACACATCTCACATTATATAATAATTTTTCACTTAAATATTTGCACAGGAGGGAGAGGTTTTGAATAAGAACAGGAGAAATTCACTTTTTACCGTATATTGTAAAAGGAAATACGAGCATCAAACAACTAAGGGGCCTTGTTCTTCAACAGCAGAAACAAAAGTAATAATCCATCATTAAACCAATTCTCATTTAACCTTGAGGAAATAAGATGTCCATGCTTGCAAAGAATGTCTTTACATTGCATAATTACTTTCTGATAGCAAAATACATATTTATTGTGAAGGAATGTGTCCGAAGAGGCCCAAGACAAAAACAAAAGCCGTGAAATGTTGTTTCAGCCGATGTAAGTAGGTTTCCCAGTCCTCTTTAGCGTCATTAAAGGGTGGAAACGACGGCGGACGCGGGAAAGCTTCGGACGCCCGAGGACTCTGAACTTGTTGCGGTAACGCGTCCCGGGCATCGACTTAGTCTGTTAGCAACTGCAGCGACTTTTGTAAGATGTCTAACTGGAGCTGCTGCTGCTGCATGAGCTGCTGCTGTTGCTCCTGCAGACAGACCTACCTCGCCTGCATACCAACAACGACCACCGTTTACCTCGTCGCCAAAATGAAACTGCGACTGGGACGGTCGCAGGGTCGAAATGACGGAAAGCACGGCACGACCCGCGGAGAGGCCTGCGAACAACAACACAATGGGAGAGGACGAACACGACCAACGAAGGACAGAATGAAAACAACAAGATCGAACAATGGAGTCACAAGGAAACCTAACAAACATGTCCACTCGTACACCACAGAACAAGGAAGTAAGTGAGGTGCCTAACGCGAGGCGATGTGTCCACAGATGTACGCGAGATTAGACTGGCTGGCTGGGCTTTTTTTCCCCTTTGTTGAATTTCAATTCCCCCAGAAGAGGGCGGGCTGGCAACAGCTTAGTACGCTGCTCTACAGCCTACAGGCTTTTTAAAAACGTAAGAAGAAAAGAAACAAGAAAAACAGGCGATAAAACGGAGACTTAAATTGTAAAGCGGCGGAAAAGTGTGGAAAGTTAAAACATAAAGCAAAGGGGTTGACAATGTTAATAAAATACACAAGAATCAGACAAGTAACATAGTAGAGACACAATTAAAAAAACATGGCGACAGTCTGGTTTCTGTTTGCAAGAGATAAAAAAAATCACACCCAGCGACAGTATGATGGCCGTTCGCAACACTTCCCAAAAGACACACAACACGGAACACTCACTGTAAAACACTGCACGAAAATGTCGGCACAAAGATGACACTCCCTAGCCAAGGACAGATGGGAGGGCGGACCTGGATGAGGGGGAAATCAAGGAGGGAGGAGAGGAAAAAACGAAAAGGGGGGGGGAACCAGAGGAGGGAGAGGACTCTTAAGGGGGGACAGGGGCAGGGCAGACGCGAGAGGGAATGGGGAAAGGCAGAGGAGGGAAATGCAAAAGACTCAGGGAGAGCAGGTGGCAGAGAGAGGGAAGGTAGGGAAACAGAGGATGGAAAGGGGGGGAGAGGGAGCCCAGGAAAACGACAGAGGAAAGGAGGGGGAGTGAGGATCAGAGTTGATAGGAGGGATAAATGGAGGGAGAGAGGGGATCATCTGGGAGGAGGAGTTGATGGAAGCCACCTTGGGAAAGGATATGAAGGGTGTAGAGATGGAGGATAAGGGGGACACACCAGTGAAGACATGGCAGGGGGCGGGGATGGGAGAGGAGTGGAGCAACCAGGGGGTGAGCGGGATAAAGGCGGCGGGAGGTGTAGACTATGCGTTTGCACCCTGGCCTGTGCCTCGCCGGCCCTGGGATCGCATCCATATCGACTTTACAGGCACATTTTTGGGGTCCACGTGGTTACTCATCATTGATGCCTACTCCAAATACCCATATGTTGTCCGCATGGCATCCACCACTATGGAGGCTACACTCACGGCCCTGGCCCAGGTTCTCACCACTGAGGGCCTGCCACACACGTTGGTCTCCAATAGTGGTCCCCAATTCACGGCGTCCTCCTTCCACGACTTCTGTCTGGCCAACGGTACCAAACATATCCATAGCCACCCTTTCCACCCTACGTCTAATGCCGCGGTGGATAGGCTTGTCCGCACTTTTAAACAGCAGTTGACCAAGGTTGTCGATACATCTCCAACCATGTCGGCCCTCACCCTGTTTTTGAGCACCTATCACACTATGCCAATTGACGGACGCAACCCGGCAGCGCTCCTTCATGGGCGACAGCCGTGGACCCTCCTCCAGTTACTGATGGCATCCTCCTCCCGCCCCCACTCCCGGCCCTCG
This sequence comes from Schistocerca nitens, assembly GCF_023898315.1. Lineage (NCBI taxonomy): Eukaryota > Metazoa > Arthropoda > Insecta > Orthoptera > Acrididae > Schistocerca > Schistocerca nitens. The sequence continues at coordinate 584,675,530 of NC_064618.1, forward strand.
ATGCGGTATCCCCCTGGCACGGCCGTGTGGGCCCGCGAGTACGGGTGCACCGCGGGTTGGACACCCGCCACGGTCGTCGAGGCCTATGGGCGGCGTGTGACGTCGGTGCAGACGCCGAAAGGGTTGGAGCGCCGCCATCGTAATCAGCTCCGCCCTCGTGCTGCCACGGGACTCGCGCCGCCGCCTCTTTCCCTACCTCCGTGTGCGGACGTGGTCCTCAAGTCACCGTCCCTGCCCCCAGTTGCCATCTCCCCGCGGGCTTGCCGCCGGCCCTCTCCGCCTCCGGATGGATCGGCGGCTCCCTCCCCCGCCCTGGACTCTGGATCGGCTGTCATGGATACCTCGGGCGTCCCTTCCTCCCCGCTAATTGCGGTTGATGCGCCCAATGCCTCTTCCCACTGCAGACCACCCCGGGACGGTCCGGAGCGTTCCGCCCCTACGCGCAAGTTTCAGGGGGGAGGGATCTGGTATCGCGAGTCGCGGAATTTGAATCCCCGCCAGACGTTATGTACGTCGAAGACCCCTAGAAGTCTCTGCACCATCGCGTTGTAAGCTGTGGCGGCGCGCGCCTCCTGGCCCGCTTTTAGTGTGAGGGCTCCAAAGTGGAACACGGGGTTCCAGCGGCCAATAGCGGTGCCCCCGATAGACTACTTAAACGCCTGCCTCTCGCCCAGCCAGCCAGTCTAACCTCGCGTACGTCTGTGGACACATCGCCTCTCGTTGGACAGCTTACTTACTTTCTTGTTCTGTGTACGAGTGGACGTGTTTCTTAGGTTTTCTTGTGACTCTGTTGTTGGATCTTGTTGCTGTTCATTCTGTCCTTCGTTGGTCGTGTCCGTCCTCTCCCGTTGTGTTGTTGTTCGCGGGCCTCTCCGCGGGTCCCGCTGCGCTTTCCGTCATTTCAACCCCGCGACCGTCACGGTCACGCTTACAATAAACTGAAATATCTAGGTCATGGTGTTGGTAGCAGGCGGTGTGCATGAGCAAAATGCGGTCGTTGGTAAGTTTCTATAATGACCGGAATACGCTCGTCGATGACAGGTAATTGGTCGATGGCGGGAGGCAGCGATGTGGTCGACGGCCCGCATCGTTGGTTGAGCCGCCGTCTGTTGGACAGCAAACTCGGCGTAGGCAGTCGATGACGATGACTGCGCCGGATCATGACCGTAGTCTCCAGATTAACTGCAGGAACTCGCCACTGCTTGCTAGAGACTTTGGCAGCAACTCGACCGGGATCGAGAACATGATAATTTGGCAAAACTGCATCAGAATTCATTGATAACTTAATGCCCTGTGGGAAGATCACAAAAATTAGTACATTGTGGCACATAACATGTCTAGTACATATGTCTGTAAAGTTTTTCATGTTGTATGTGAAGTCTTTGTAGAAATATAGCCAATTTATACAGTTCACGGAAGTCGCTTACAGAATCACCTCAGTTCATTGATCTGAACGCACATAAACTTAATTTCACAGTTTGTAATGTCTTTAGATAAATTAAACGTGTTAACACCTTACAGCAGTTGCAAGTACTTGCATTGGCCTGTTTGCTGCAGGGATGTTTATTTCAATTTAAAACGTTTGCGCATTTATTAATAGCGAGCTTGACGCTGTTATTTAACAGTTCACGGAACGCCGCTGTGCTTTCAGTGTAACAGTTGTCCCCGAAAGTCTTCACTCATTCGCTTCGCTTCAGTTCTAGTTCTGAATGCATCGTACTGAACGGGTAGTCTCAATACCACTGTAACGCTTTTCATTAACGTCACTGACATAGCACTGTTGGTTCATTGTTTGTTGAGCGTACAGTTTCATCTCACGTCGCCTGATACACTTTTGTAGTCAGTTAAGCTTTAGACTACGTGAGCACATTCTTCATCTGTACATTATTGTTTGAGACATTAACAACACAGACGTGTATATAGTCCTTTTACAGATACATATTTTGTTTACATCAGCTCGTAGATGTACCTCTCCACTCCATGGATTGTGACCAATTGGCCACCTGAATTCTTGTTAAACAAGGCTCTCGTTTGGCTTTTACAAAGCAAATACCAATATGTTGTTCTTCATGATCTTTAAGTGCGATTTTGTGTAGAGGGCCCAGTATGTGTGTCCGTACAAACACGGAAGCAAGCTACTGGTGCTCAATTATAAAGTAATATTGTCACGTGCACAACATTAGACACACGAAAATTGACTGGCAAATCTGCCTTTCAGATTTGATAAGTACCGACTCTACCTTCAGTTCAAAAGAAACTCGGACCTTGATATACTATGGTGCATCTTGCAATGTTAATCAAGGTACACAATGAAATCTAAACTAGTCATGATTCGTGTTTCATATGGTTTGAGAAAATTAAACTTATGCTAGGAAATCCAAATTTTACAGTCAGAAAAACATAAAAAAGATCGTCATGCCTATGGAAACGTGAAATGAAATAGGGCTTGACCATCAGCAATTTTCATTTATAAGCAAAGAGCATTGAATGCATTTCTGTTCCTATGTATCATATTACATAAAATACAATGAAAATTACTGGAAAACTTTTGATAATGTTTACTCAAGTGCAACAGATAATATGTGTCTCGACTAATTATTTCTTGACCTTCCGCCCAGGACATTCTCATAATCATCACACTTTAAATGACACATGAAATGAAAAATTTATAATCTACTGCTTATATACTAAAGATGTGTACAAGGAAAAAACAGTAATACATTTCTGTATCAGTAAACAAGGTTATTCAATAAAGTTCTTTAAATCCTTATGGGGGTATAATCCTTTGACAGTTATGTTGCCTGGTTGTGAGAATCTGTAGCTGTCCCCACGGGTAATTGCCATAATTTGTTAGCGACTAGCATTGAAACTGCCGTCTGCCATTACTACTCCCAATAGTGGACTACCGTAAGGAGATTAGGAAGGCCCTATTCTATCCCATTCGATCATCTTCCTCATTTTCTATGTTACCGCTTCCTTCTTCGTCCAATGGACGGAATATGTAGCTCGACAGTACTTTTCATGTGGGTACACCTCCATGTCACTTACGTACCTTTTTATAATTCCTGGGTTTTCAGAAAATTCTTTTGTACACATACTAAGTAAATCCATTAACTGTGTGTGTTGCTGCATATCTAGGAACTCCGACTCGACTACCTTTTGCCGAATCAGCTCTTTTGTGGAAATTACTTCGCACTCTAACTAAGGCGTTAAATACAGTACCCCTGAGTAGGTAAATTATTGTCTAGAAATAATATTTGTGGTCTGATACACTCAATACGGATAATCTGGCAGTACTTGCCATGTATCTCCTCTGTGGCAATTAATTCGAGCACGACTCTCTTCCCTACATTGTCCACATTACAGGTTCCAGACTACAGGTCGATCGTTGCGTTCCTTCCTCTGATGAAATCCCAACCCAGATACAGACCATTTATAAATTTTTTATCACCAGGAACGTACACATGAGGACTCCATTTCCCATTAAAAGGTCGACATGAAGCTGTGTTTTGACCACCTGCGACTTGCCGCTAATAGCCCCTACCAGTCTACATCCTTGAACTGGAAATGACGGTATGTCGTGTACCAGACGTAATTATTTGTTTAAATCATAACTTATAACGCTTGCCGTTGCTCCTGTGTCCAAGATCACAGCCAACGGTACACTGCCAAATCTCACGTGCACTGCAGCTTGCTCTACGGATTTACCTGTCTTATTACAAGTTTTCGGCTCAGAGTGTAGTTAATCGCGCATCTCATGGCCATCGTTGTAACACAGTATATTTACAGAGATAGAGGTGCCTTCACTTTTCTCCTTGACCACTACCAAAAGGCATGGGATGGTCGACTTTAGATTAAAGGCGTGGAAGAGCCGGGCTGGCTTTCGTCCACAACCTCTGCTATCCTAACTCGTTGGTCCTGATGCTGCTGCATCATACGACTGGTTTGCTCCTGCACATTATTGTGCTCGGAATTACTTCTGTACTGAATGTTTCCGTCAGGTGACCCCCAATTTTGATTCGGTTGACCGCCTGTTGGTTAGCCCATCTGTCGGACTTGGATCGAGTAGTTTTAGGTTATTGGAAGTTGGAATTGATGTGTCCCATGACGTTTCCTCGTCTCTTCCTGTTCTTACCTTACTTATTATTAACGTACCCGTCCCATTTGAGTTCATGCACGCCGCATTCTGTTGTGGTTGCTTATAATCACCGTTATTATAATCACTGTAGTTAAGGTAATCGTTCCTTTTTCTGTTTCCGTTATCGTTGGTGTTTTTATTGTTTTTTTTCCGCCGTTCTGCGGAAGGTAGCTACCCCTTACTCGAGCTAACCTTTCTTCTGTCTTCATGGATCAAATCTAGCGAATCCACATGACTAGAAATCGTTCCAAGTCGCATTCAGAGGCGCTAATTAGCTACTCTCTGACTGAAATAGGTAACTTCGGTTTTAATGTACTTAAAATATCTCTCATTGTCATAAGTTCGCCCCAGTTATGAGTTTTACTAATATAAATCTCTATGTATTTTCTCGTGCTACCTACCTTCGGGTTGTACGTGGTAGGATTGTAGAGCTCTAGTCTTAGACGTTCTTGGGTACAAGTACTCCCATATTTTGCTCAGAAAATTTTCTCTTAGTCTTCGAGTCTTTGAGAGCAGTCCGCTTTCTCTATTGCTCATCGTGCGGCTTCACCTATAATATGTGAAGTCACAAACTGTATTTCTTGTCGCTCCGTCCAAACATTGGGCAGAACGTGTCGAATACGTTTAATGAAAATGGCCTGATGCACGGCCTTTTTCCTTGCGGAAAACGTTTCAAAGTGCCTATGTTTCATGTGGCTTTCCGTAATGCCTACGACCTTGAATCATTTCGCTCGGTATCTTGCACACTAGACACTACGTTTTGGCAGTGCTGTTGTATCGTGTATTTCCCTTTGGCATTGCGGAATTTCCTCCACCAGAGTGCACTGAACCTGGCTCAGTTCAGTTTGCAATTCATCTGCAGGTTCGCCACTATCGAAAGCAGCTCCGTTTGCGACTTTTTGTAGCTCAGTGGTCACATGTTCCTTAATCTTTACATCTCTTTGCTCCAACCACTGAGTTGTTTCGGTTGTAATGTTTTCCGATTCAGCCTTCAAGTGCTCATCGACCTTGTTCAGTTAATTCTAAAGAAAACTGGTCTGATTTGTCACTTCTTTCACTTTAGTGTTCAGGTCGTTTTCTGCACCCTGCCACTTCTTAACATCACTGGTTGGGTTGATTTGGGGGAAAGAGACCAAACAGCGAGGTCATCGGTCTCAACGGATTAGGTTCAAATGGTTCAAATGGCTCCCTAGACTTAGAACTACTTAAACCTAACTAACCTAAGGACATCACACACATCCATGCCCGAGGCAGGGTTCGAACCTGCGACCGTAGCAGCCGCGTGGTTGCGGACTGAAGCGCCTAGAACCGCTCGGCACACAGAAGCCGTCATCGGAGTAGGGAAGGATGGAAAAGGAAGTCAGCCGTGCCCTGTAAAATAAACCATCTCGGTATTTGCCTGAAGCGATTTAGGAAAATCACGGAAAACCTGAATCAGGAAGACCGGGCGCGAGACTGAACCGTCGTCCTCACAAATGCAAGTCTAGTGTGCTATCCGCTGCGCCATCTCGCTCGGTTTTAACAAAATTGATAACCCTACACACTGTTTCAAGTAAACCACTGTATACTTCCCTCGTAGCAGTGATTTTAAAAGTTTCTAGCTGGCCGTCTAGATTTGTTAACAGAGCTTTGCCACGCTTAGTTATAATTTGATTTAATTGACGGGTGATGTTCTCATCCCGTACTTTCTCTCTGGTCTCTTGTCTCTTCACGTTCTTTCTCTTTGAGAACTACTGTCCTTTGCGTTCTCTTTCTTTGGTCCTAAGTAGTTCATTAAACTGCTCGAGCATAGTTTTATCTCGTTCTCTCTCTTTTTTTTTTTTTGTAACTTCTAAAAGAACATTGTATTTCTTTCGGTGATGGATTCATTAGTGTAGAGTTTGACCTTGCCTCTGCATACGTCGATGCTGCCGATTTATTACCGTCAGCCAAGAAATTCGTACCGGATTCACTGGGCATCAGTTGCTCCGATTCTGATCCTATCTTAGTTTCTTGTGACATGTGTTCAGTTAACGCACGACTTTCACCTAGTAGTTCTTGTATATTATCAACAGAATCGGAGTCGGAGTATACAGACTTCTTTCTCGATCGCGAGTGTTACTCGCTATAAAATGTACTAAAATCTTAAAACTTCACACGAATACAGCCTCTCGCTGTTATATACACAAAACATATACAAAACAATACCTAACTCACAATAATAAATGTACCGTGGCGTATCAAAGTTCTTTCCTTGCCTATGAACACAGCAAACCGGAGGAAGCACGCACTAGTGCCCTTACCTTAATTACATTCAGCGACAGGTTCAGATTGTGTTATGTGTTCTTTTCCAGGTATACAATTCCTTGTCGTTACAATTTCCTCTCAATGCAATGAAGGTTTTGGGATTTTAACTATCCAGAAGCACAAGTGATGAATATGAAGAGACACATTCATCAATTAATTACAAATACCAGAAAAATTCAATACAACACAATAAATTAATGGTTTCTATTAAACTTTATAATTTGCGCAGATTCGAGCCGCACCTTAGGGCGCCACTTATATCGTCGCTCTCTCCTCTTTGTTATTAAAGTGTTTTGATTTTAATATAAAATGCTGTCGGAGTTGTGGGAAAAAAAGGTATAGGATATTTAATACAATGCTGGCGTCACCTGTACTCTGCACGCTTCTAATTGCGGTTCTCATATACACCGATGATAATTAAGGTTGCTACGCAGGCAAATATTAGTAAAAACGGATACAGCTTTGCTTGTGATGTTTAAGTTATATAAACTCGTGTCTAGCTCAAAAATAATCAGAAGTAGCTTGAAACTATTACTGTTACTGCTCGTTAAATGAATTGTTGCGAAGAGAGAGGCGGTATAGTCACCTACGTAGTGCAAGGATTTGTACTCACGATGAATAATTTCGTTGGTATCACACTGGCTTCATATTAGGTTAAGCATATCCTTGACAGAAATAAATTTAATTGTAAACTCAAAGATATTGTGAAATAAACGTAAGCCTTGTTGCCTACTGCAGCTAAATGTATCCATACAATTCCGTAAAAACTGTGATAAAACATACTTTGTAAATCTTAATGCTTGAAAATTATTGTCAGTATTCAAAGTATTTATTATGTTACCTTGAGTGTGAAGCCCAATATTTAATATTTAATTAAATTAGGCCAAAAGACAGCCAGATGGGCAATCTTCTACACAATTGACTTTAAATAATTATTTTTCACCGAAATATTTGCACAGGAGGGAGAGGTTTAGAATAAGACCAGGAGAAATTCACTTTTTGCCGTATATTATAGAAGGAATTACGTACATCAAATACTTAGTGCGTCAGAACAACTTTGACTTTTTTCTTCAACCGCAGAAACAAAAAAGTATTCCAGCTTTGAACGAAGTCTTTTTTAGCCTTGAGGAGATAAGATGCCCATGGTTACGAAGAATGTCTTTACATGGTGTAGTTATTCTTTGATACTAAAATACATATTGTATTAACATTTTTAACACAAATATTTATCTGCCGTATTAGCTACGGTTTTTATCGACGGAAATATACTCAGTTTTCTATTTATTTACACTTCACATTTACATGTCTTGTATATAACGTAGGCATGTACCGTGGGAGACGCTTTTTGCAGGACGCCCTAGTAGTGACAATATATTGTCGGCAGTCCAGGTTACCAGATATAGATGTGTTAAGCTTCCACAACTCTTTCCTGTGCCAGACCGACTGAGGCTGTAGTGTAAGCGTGCAGATGATAGCATAAGGTCTGAAAACACAAGGGGGCATTTTTCTGCTTGGGAGACTTCTTTTCCAAGGTGGATAGAGACATAGAAACGGTAGAGGCTGCTCGGAGAACGAGATGTATAATGAGTATAACTGAGGGTGTTTTCATTAATCATTCCCTAATATCAACGAGATCGAAGTACTTGACCAAGGTATGCTGTTGCTTGTTTGTATTGCAGTTGTTTGTACGTCATTTTTTTTAATTGTATAAATCTTAGATCTATGTTAGTTAATGTGTACTTCGGGTTCCACTTGCAGGTAAGTAGTTTTCCTCTAAAATGTATTTATTACTGTGGGACATTGTTGCTTTGGACCACAACATTTTGACAATTATTCAAAACGACAGTCACAATCGCATTATTTATTTTGTCGGCAACTGGTTTCAACACGCGATGGGGTCATCTTCAGGGCAAGTTACACTGTAAAGTTATAATTGTTAATTGCAGTGAATATAACCCATTGCGGGTTGAAACCGGTTGGCGGCGAAATAAATAATGCGATTGTGACTGTCATTTTGAATAATTGATTATAAGTAAATAAATCACTGTTTATCTCCATTCAACTATGTTGTCTAAAAATTTACAACATTTTGTATTGAAGGACTCAATGTACTTGCATAAATGGAAGTTATGTAACTATTTTAAAGGAATGTCTCTTGACGTTTGTCTTACGCGAGTGCCAAGGAGGGAGAAAACAAAAGTAAAGAGCTTATAGGTCTGAAATATCTAGATTGTTTGCCTGGTTGTGTGGTTCCACCTGGAAAATGTGAAAGATAAAATTTACAAAATTTTGTTGTTCACATGTATTATTTTAGGGATGTGCCTTGGGCTTATTTTAAATGATGTTACTTGATTGTAAATGTGATCTGAGGCACACCCCTTGAGTGTCGATTGTGACTTTTCATTTCATTGTAATGAAGATGTCCTACATGAATTGTGCACACCTGTCAACCCAGCACCATGGAACTTTTGTAACATGTGTGGTGAGTGCTGTGCACAGTTGAAATTTCGAGCAGTTGAGGATTTAGAACTTTGAGTTTTAATAAATACTCTTTCCGGTTTTGCCTCATTTGGTGGATGCTACTTGTGGATAATTGTGTTGTACACTACTGGCCATTAAAATTTCTACACCAAGAACAGATGCAGATAATAAACGGGTATTCATTGGACAAATATATTGTACTAGAACTGACATTAGATTACATTTTCACGCAATTTGGGTGCATAGATCCTGAAAAATCAGTACCCAGAACAACCACCTCTGGCCGTAATGACGGCCTTGATACACCTGGGCATTGAGTCAAACAGAGCTTGGATAGCGAGTACAGGTACAGCTGCCCATGCTGCTTCAACACGATACCACAGTTCATCAAGAGTAGTGACTGGCGTATTGTGACGAGCCAGTTGCTCGGCCGCCATTGACCAGACGTTTACAATTGGTGAGAGATCGGGAGAACGTGCTGGCCAGGGCAGCAGTCGAACATTTTCTTTATCCAGAAAGGCCCGTACTGGATCTGCAACATGCGGTCGTGCATTATCCTGCTGAAATGTAGGGTTTCGCAGGGATCTAATGAAGCGTAGAGCGACTGGTCGTTGTTGTGTCACCTGAGACTGGTTTGATGCAGCTCTCCGTGCTACTCTATCCTGTGCAAGCTTCTTCATCTCCCAGTACTTACTGCAGCCTACATCCTTCTGAATCTGCTTAGTGTATTCATCTCTTGGTCTCCCTCTACGATTTTTACCCTCTACGCTGCCCTCCAGTACTAAATTTGTGATCCCTTGATGCCTCAGAACATGTCCTTCTTCTTGTCAAGCTGTGCCACAAACTCCTCTTCTCCCCAATTCTATACAATACCTCCTCATAAGTTATGTGATCTAGCCATCTAATCTTCAGCGATCTTCTGTAGCACCACATTTCGAAAGCTTGTATTCTGTTCTTGTCCAAACTATTTATCGTCCATGTTTCACTCCCATATGTAGCTACACTCCATACAAATACTTTCAGAAACGACTTCCTGACACTTAAATCTATACTCGATGTTAACAAATTTCTCTTCAGAAACACTTTCCTTGCCATTGCCAGTCTACATTTTATATCCTCTCTACTTCGACCATTATTAGTTATTTTGCTTCCCAAATAGCAAAACTCCTTTACTACTTTAAGTGTCTCATTTACTAGTCTCATTCCCTCAGCATCACCCGATTTAATTCGAGTACATTCCATTATCCTCGTTTTGCTTTTGTTGATGTTCATCTTATATTCTCCTTTCAAGACACTGTCCATTCCGTTCAAGTGCTCTTCCAAGATCTTTGCTGCCTCTGACACAACTACAATGTCATCAGCGAACATCAAAGTTTTTATTTCTTCTCCGTGGATATTAATACCTACTCCGAATTTTTCTTTTGTTTCCTTTACTGCTTGCTCAATATACAGATTGAATAACATCGGGGAGAGGCTACAACCCTGCCTCACTCCCTTCCAAACCACTGCTTACCTTTCATGTCCCTCGACTCTTATAACTGCTATCTGGTTTCTGTACAAATTGTAAATAGCCTTTCGCTTCGTGTATTTTACCCCTGCCACCTTCACAATTTTAAAGAGAGTATTCCAGTCAACATTGTCAAAAGATTTTTGTAAGTCTACAAATGCTAGAAATGTAGGTTTGCCTTTCATTAACCTATTTTCTAAGAGCAGTCGTAGGGTCAGTATCGCCTCACGTGTTCCAACATTTCTACGGAATCCAAACTGACCTTCCCCTAGGACGGCTTCGACCAGTTTTTCCATTCGTCTAAAGAATTCGTGTTAGTATTTTGCAGCTGTGACTTATTGAACTGATAGTTCGGTAATTTTCACATCTGTCAACACCTGCTTTTTTGGGAGTGGAATTATTATATTCTTCTTGAAGCCTGATGGTATTTCACCTGTCTCATACATCTTGCTTACCAGATGATAGAGCTTTGTCAGGACTGGCTCTCCCAAGGCCGTTAGTAGTTCCAATGGAATGTTGTCTACTCCTGGGGCCTTGTTTCGACTCATGTCTTTCAGTGATCTCTCAAACTCTTCACGCAGTATCGTATCTCCCATTTCATCTTCATCTACATCCTCTTCCATTTCTATAACATTGTCTTCAAGTACATCGCCCTTGTATAGACCCTCTATATACTCCTTCCACCTTTCTGATTTCCCTTCTTTGCTTAGAACTGGGCTTCCACCTGAGCTCTTAATATTCATGCAAGTGGTTCTTTTTTCTCCGAAAGTCTCTCTAATATTGCTGTAGGCAGTGTCTATCTTACCCCTAGTGATACATGCTTCTACATCCTTACATTTGTCCTCTAGCCAAACCTCCTTAGCCATTTTGCACTTCCTCTCGATCTCATTTTTGAGACGTTTATATTCCTTTTTGCCTGCTTCATTTACTGCGTTTTTTTACTGTCTCGTTTCATCAATTAAATTCAATATTTCTTCTGTTACCCAAGGATTTCTACTAGCCCTCGTCTTTTTACCTACTTGATTCTCTGCTACCTTCACTACTTCTTCCCCCAGAGCTACACATTCTTCTTCTACTGTATTTCATTCCCTCATTCCTGTCAATTGTTCCCTTATGCTCTCCCTGAAACTCTGTACAACCTCTGGTTCTTTCAGTTTATCCAGGTCCCATCTCCTTAAGTTCCCACCTTTTTGCATTTTCTTCAGTTTTAATCTACAGGTCATAACCAATAGATTGTGGTCAGAGTCCACATCTGCCCTTGGATATGTCTTACAATTTAAAACCTGGTTCCTAAATCTCTGTCTTACCATTATATAATCTATCTGATACCTTTTAGTATCTCCAGGGTTCTTCCATGTATACAACCTTCTGTCATGATTCTTAAACCAAGTGTTAGCTATGATTAAGTTGTGCTCCGTGCAAAATTCTACCAGGCGGCTTCCTCTTTCATTTCTTAGCCCCAATCCATATTCACCTACTACGTTTCCTTCTCTCCCTTTTCCTACTATCGAATTCCAGTCACCCATGAGTGTAAAATTTTCGTCTCCCTTCACTACCTGAGTAATTTCATTTATCTCATCATACATTTCATCAATTTCTTCATCATCTGCAGAGCTAGCTGGCATATAAACTTGTACTACTGTAGTAGGCATGGGCTTCGTGTCTATCTTGGCCACAATAATGCGTTCACTATGCTTCCCTGCACTCCTTTTTTTTTATTGATTATTAAACCTACTCCTGCATTACCCCTGTTTGATTTTGTATTTATAACCCTGTATTCACCTGACCAAAAGTCTTGTTCCTCCTGCCACCGAACTTTTCTAATTCCCACTATATCTAACTTTAACGTATCCATTTCCCTTTTTAAATTTTCTAACCTACCTGCCCGATTAAGGGATCTGACATTCCACGCTCCGATCGATAACTATGTCCTCTTGAGTAGTCCCCGCCCGGAGATCCGAATGGGGACTATTTTACCTCCGGAATATTTTACCCAAGAGGACGCCATCATCATTTATCCATACAGTAAAGCTGCATGCCCTCGGGAAAAATTACGGCTGTAGTTTCCCCTTGCTCTCAGCCGTTCGCAGTACGAGCACAGCTAGGCCGTTTTGGTTAGTGTTACAAGGCCAGATCAGTCAATCATTCAGACTGTTGCCCCTGCAACTACTGAAAAGGCTGCTGCCCCTCTTCAGGAACCACACATTTGTCTTGCCTCTCAACAGATACCCCTCCGTTGTGGTTGCACCTACGGTACGGCCATCTGTATCACCGAGGCACGCAAGCCTCCCCACGTACGGCAAGGTCCATGGTTCATGAGGCGACCACGGGTCGTAACACATCTGAAATGTAACGTCCAATGTTCAGAGTGCCGTCAATGTGAACAAGAGGTGACCGAGAGGTGTAACCAATGGAACCCAATACCATGATGCCGGGTGATACGCCAGTATGACGATGACGAATAAACGCTTCCAATGTGCGTTCACTGCGATGTCGCCAAACACGGCCGCGGCCATTATGATGCTGTAAACAGAACCTGGATTCATCCGAAAAATGACGTTTTGCCATTCGTGCACCCAGGTTCGTCGTTGAGTACACCATCGCAGGCGCTCCTGTCTGTGATGCAGCGTCAAGGGTAACCGCAGCCATGGTCTCCGAGCTGATAGTTCATGCTACTGCAAACGTCGTCCAACTGTTCGTACAGATGGTTGTTGTCTTGCAAACGTCCCTATCTGTTAACTCAGGGATCGAGACGTGGCTGCACGATCCGTTACAGCTATGCGGATGACTGTCATCTCGACTGCTCGTGATACGAGGCCGTTGGGATCCAGCACGGCGTTCCGTATTACCCTCCTGAACCCACCGATTCCATATTCTGTTAACAGTCATTGGATCTCGACCAACGCGAGGAGCAACGTCGCGATACGATAAACCGCAATCGCGATAGGCTACAATCCGACCTTTATCAAAGTCGGAAACGTGATGGTACGCATTTCTCCTCCTTACACGAGGCATCACAACAACGTTTCACCAGGCAACACCGAGTGTATGAGAAATCGGTTGGAAACTTTCCTCATTCAGCACTCTCGGCTGCTACTTGCTGTCTTCCTTATAAATCAACATGGCGCACAGATATCGCAAGACGACTTTATATTTGACCTTTTTTTCAGACTTCATACACCGCAAATCTCTTGACATTGCCAATTTATTCACGATGACGTTAAAATACCGTCACAGTATCTCACTGGCATCTACCTGCCTGTAGTTAGTAGTACCGTGTACCACAAGATGATCAATGATTGGGCTTTTAACATGGCGCTTCAGGAAGCCAGAAGTGGAGTACATTCCTGTCGTTTTGACGGCAAGGGAGAGCCCGTTACCATCGATGACGCCGGTCGCAGCATACAGATAATGCGGATATTCGAGTTGCCATTCGAACTATCTCTGGACACCGTCATTGCAGCGCTCCAGCCCTACTATAATGTCCTGGAATATGTGGTTGAATGATGGGTCTGATTCTGAACCTGTCCCGTATTAAACGGTGTTATGTCCGTTCGCATCGATCCGCAGAGGCAATTACCCTCCTACCTTCGTATTGGAGGCCGCAGGGCTATCACAATGTGTGACAGCCCCACACCTATCCCAGTTGTGGGAAGGAGGGCCATTCGCGGTCTGACAGTTCCCAAAGACGTCAGAAGCGTACATGTCATCCACGCTGCCACCCTACTAGTAATTCGCACGGCGGCAGATACACGGGCTTCGCAGACGACTGCGCTTGTGTTACAGATGCTACGATTGTTTCGTTGTGGGGAGTTATTTCGACTGTAAGCTCCACCCAAAGGACCAGACGCCTGGTTATTCGCCGTGCCCAATACTGCATACCCACACATTAATATTTACAGTTTTGGAGACAGTCTGTTTAACCACGAGGCGAATCAAAAAACACAATAGACAATTCAAGAAAACACATTTCGATCTGACTTCGTACAATAACGAACACAAGCCCGCAAGAAGATAGGAGCTGTTGTATTACACAAGCCCTCCCTTCACACAAACCGAGCAAAGTCGGAACCGCCCCAAGCAGCGTGTCAGCGGCAGGTCCACTTATGGACGCCATTCAGCAGCCAATCGTCACACGTGGCAGCAGCCTCGCATACCGTCGCGATGACAGCAGTTGAAGTTTACTCGTTGCTCTCTTGACAGGGAAGACTAAAGTCAGCAAGCTCGAGTTGGGTTCAGCATATACTCTTCCGTGGCAGCGCGCACAGAAAGCGCCGGAACTATGCGACAGGAATTTAAACGACTGCGCGGCGCGACGAAATTGAACCGTCATAGAAAGGAGCTCAGCCTCTCAATTCCACCTCTACAATGAATCGAATTTTTGGATGGCTTCAATTCAGTTTTTTTAAGAAGCTTTTACAAATTTTCAGTCCCATGAAACGCACGGGGGCTTTCACACAGTCGTTCTTCCCGCGAACCATACGCGACTGGATCAGAAAAGGGAGGTAATGACAGTGGCACGTAAAGTGCCCTCCGCCACACACCGTTGGGTGGCTTGCGGAGTATAAATGTAGATGTAGAAACCCAAAAACAGAAGTATCGTCTACATATTTAAAAAAATAATATGTCAGTTTCAATGCCCCCGACTCTAGGGTACTTTTCTCGAAATCTTCCATAAACAAATTATCAGTAATGGCGTACATAACTCTCTAGTAGAATATTTGCCTTGAAAATGACGAGGTATTGTTCCTTATCGAACACGTCATCAGACTGCCTTTTACATAAGTTGTTTGCTGCGCGGAGCGGTCGCGCGGCATGGGTGTGTGTGTTCTTAGGATAAGTTAGTTTAAGCTATTTTAAGTAGTGTGTAAGTCTAGGTAAGTCTAGAGACCGATGACCTCAACAGTTCGGTCCCTTTGGAATGGGGTTGGGACATTTGTGAGGAGGGACAGTTGTGAGGAGACCCGTCCGAACAGGTAGCGGGCTGTCTACAGGGGCACCAAGCAGGTTGCGCGCCGCAGTTCAGTACTGCTGTGGATTTGGCGGAATATACCAACAATGAAGGTGAAGGTGTAAGTTATCGGCGGTGCGTAAACGTAAACAAGAAGGGTAAAGAAAGACTAACTACCAAAAACAACTTAGTTTTAGGTGAAGGCAGCCATACATGTATTCCGGACGTCGCGGTTAATGAAGTGCGAAAACACGTGGCAAACGCCAAAAGGCGTGCAAAAGAAACGGACACTTCACTTTATTCTGTTTACGCTGAAGAAGTAGGGCCGCTGTTCAATCAAGGATACGACATCGTCACATCACCGCCGTCACACAGGAGTGCAAAACGATAGCTGCAACGCTTCAGGAAAAAAAAAAAAAAACACCATGGGATCTACACAAGATCCGACCGATGCTGCAGGAATATTTCTGCCAGAACTTCATTTGCTAATGAATGATGGCAGAAAATTTTTACTTGCAGATGACAACAGAGTACCAAATGATAGGATATTGGTGTTCGCCAGCGAAAGGGGAAAATCCTGTTTAACAGACTGCAATTCGTTCTTTCTCGATGGAACGTTCAGAAGCTCCAGCAAGCAGTCTGGACAGTTATTTATTGTTCATGCCGATATTTCTAGTTCTGAGGAGGAAACAAACAGTTCCAACCGTGTATTCCTTGTTACCAAATAAAAAGCGAGAAACGTACGATCGCCTTTTCACTGCTGTTAAGAGCAACGTACCTGGGTGGAATCATACAGCTATCAAGATGGATTTTGAAGCTACAGTCATCCAATCAATAACACATTTTTTTCCTGATGCAAATATTAATGGCTGCAACTACCATTTCAAACAGTGCTTGTAGAGGCAAGTGCAGAATTGCGGCCTTGTTGCTGCCCACAAGGACAACGAAGAAATTCGTTTTCACTTAAGATTGTGTTCCGCTCTGGCTCACATTCCACTGGACATGTTAGATGATGGATGGCTATGGATTCAGGAGAGCACGCCAGATAATGAAAAACTGCAGGATTTTTACGACTATTTTGTTGAACAATGGCTGAATAATGACGACAAGCCAAGGGATATATGGAACTGCGCAGGAAGGCGTCACCGCACCAACATTGTTTCTGGATGGAATCGGAGGATAAATACATTAATTGTTCATCCAAATTTTCACTCCTTAGTAAAAATTCTCAGAGAGGACACAGAATAAACTATCATGGGCACCAATTTGACCGACTAGTTTTAAATCTAGTTGGGAAAAGAAGAAAGAAGTCCGCAATTGAGACAGATGAGATAGTTTCTATGGCCCTTGCAAGACTCCAAGTTGCGTGGCCTATGCACAGAAATTACAATGAAAAGGAAGTGGCTGAAGCTACAGCAATACTTGTAAATATTGAAAAGGGGTTCAGTTCACGCCGATCGCCCTATTGTAAAAATTGCAAATAAATAAATAATCATCCTGTAAATATTGTACATAAATATAATGGGGGACGAAGAGACTACCTCCTCGTGGTGTTCCCTGGACACGACACAAAGTCGTCTAAATGTCTTTTGCAAATTGTAAAAGATTCACTAATGAAGTACGAAAAGGCATAGCTTTTCTAACAGTCACAATCAGCATTTTTGTATAGAGAATTTTAGAAACAATGTCTCTTTGAATGTACGATGAATACAGCTTGTTTCAATACATAAATTGCATTCCTTAACGCTAATTGCTAGCAGGACTCACATTAGACCTCAGTACACTTCCCTGCGTGGTACTGGAAAATTGAGGTTTATCTCGAAATATTTAAAGAAAAAAGTTTCTACTGAGAACCAAATTCTTTAGTTGGCTCCTCTTAATATATGGTAAAAGGTTGCCACTCCTATCATACCAAATTTTGGGTGAGAGGTTGAAAGATGGAAAACATTTTCCGTTTCTATAGTTTCTGTAAAATGCATCGTTAAGTATGAGGTTGAGCGAAAATTATGCCCTATGTAAGATTAATCAGAACAAAAATTCCAATGAAAAATGTCTTACGCCTAACTGTGCTGCAACTAATGGTTGACATGATATCGTGGGGGCAAAATCAGCTCCGATTTCTAATCTGATGAAGGCCACTCTTCCTTGCTCAAAAAAATTCGGAAATAATGTAACCTGGCTGCACTGGAGGAGTGTGAATGTCCCTCGGCAGCTGCCCGCGCCGGCACAAGCGGAGCGCTCAATCACACCAAGCGGCAGAAGGTAGTGGCCGAGCAGGTAGTGGCGCAGCATTTTCGACACACCCTGTGCCGGTCCCTCAGTATCCCGGATTTCTCACAAGTGTCCCCACATTCGAGTTTCTCACAAGTGTCACTTCTCACAAGTGTCCACAACTCCTTTGGAATTCACACACACACACGAATTGTTTGGGAAATGTATACGCTGGGAGAAAGGCAAGTTTCACATAAGCACGGATAATCGGCTAACCGTATGATTCACATTTGGATAATCGGTAGCTTCTTGACTTTTTATGTTTAGTTTTGTTACCAGGCCTGGTAAAATATAACAAAGAGCACGAACAGCATCAGATTTTGAGTGATCGTTGTGAAGGACACGGAGATGCCACATGCTAGAACGAGACCGGATTGTCAGCACAGAGTTTGATACGGGTCTCCATTTGGCCGGCTGGTCAAATCGTGAAATAGTCTGATTTTTGAGGTATTGATGTGTGACAATGGACGGTTGTTGGACCGCATGGTAATGTGAAAACAGGCAAACTTGTCGTCAAGGTTCAACTCGAACAGGTCTGACCACTACAGGGGAGGATCAGTTACTGTAAACCAAGCACATCGTATCCCATTCACACCGGCGCCTGCCATGCGAGAACAAGCAGTGCGCTGTTTCAACATTTTGTGTCAGCCCACACCGTCGGTCAGAGGCTAGCAGCAGCCAGATGAGGGAACCAGTGGCTGTCTTCGTCTCGTTGCTGTGTATCGAATACGACACGTGCACGGGTGCTGTGACGCTTTGGACAACGACTGCAAGCTATCGGCCTGCGACCTATCTCTCTCGCGTGGATGTCATGTCTGTCACGTTCCGATAAGGAGACCGCGAGAGTAATGGTATAATCTTAGCATGGTGCTCAGCTACGGTTGTAAGAGGACAGACTTCCGCCACATCATTAATCGCCGAAGTGATGTGTGTCTTTTAAGTAAGGTCATATTGATTGCAAGTGTAACTTACGAAGGCTGTCACCATTTGCTTGCTTTTAAAATTCACTCCGCTACTACTAACGCAACTCTGTGGTAGGTGGGGGAATACAACTGCGAGAGGTATTTGGGAACCGAATGGAAAAACAAAGCTCCATACTGAACAGGCTACCGAACAGATAGCAAATGAGTCATTGGGCAAAAAGATTAAGTAAGGAAGTAAGAAGAGCCTTAGAAAATGGAACGAACTCATCGCAAAAGCAGTTTTGGGAAGGAAAAGAACATACCAGATGTATTTACAGTCGAAAATAAAATCTGCTTATAAGAATATAGAGAAAAAAGAAATAAAGTGAGAACCATTGTCCGGAAAACAAATGAAGACTCGTGGAATAACTTTGTGAACAGAACTGAACATGGCATCCATGGAAGAAAGTCTTTATCTTACATGATGATAAAGCATTTAAATATAACTGAAAAAGTGGATATATCATATGACGACGATTTCATCACGATCGAAGAACTAACAGAATAAAACAAAAACCCTAAAGGAACAGGGCCAGACGGCAGTAACGTAGCCACTAAAATATAAGGGATTAGTTTTAAAACTTAGACTTCCTCATTTATACAATATGTGTTGTCAAAGGCGCCAAACCCAAAATCATGGGCAGCTGCAGATGTCACATCAGTCTCTACGAAAGCTAAACGAAATGAATGTAATGATTATCGTGGTACTGTGTTAGCGCACACGGCGTAGAAGATTTACGCTAAGGTAATAAATCAACGTATACACATTATGGCCAAGAATCTGTTATCCAAAGAACAAAATGGTTTCAGAAAAGCAAAATCCTGCAGTGATAATGTTTTCATACATAATGAAACTATAGAGAAACAGAGATTTCGATAGGAAAAAAACATATGGCATTCATGGACTTAGAGAATGCCTTCGACGATATAGATAGGAAAATTTTCTGGAAAGTACTACAGAAGAATCTTTATCCACAGCAAATAATAAAGATAATAGGAAGCTTATACAGAAGTGCAAAAATAAGAATAAAGACTAACTTCGGCATATCAGAAGACATACAGAAGAACAAAGTTGTCAGACAAGGGTGTAGCTCATCACTCAAATTTCTAATATATACATTGACGATGTGATTGAAACATGGAAACAACAAATTAATCTGGGTTGAGAAAACTATGTGGCATATTTTTTTATACCATGCTTTTTGCAGACAACCTTTCAATTGTACACGATTATTCGCAACAAAGGTCCATCTGTAAACTGAAACAAATTTCTAAAGAATGTCGTACGAAAATATCCTTTCCAAAAACAGAAGTGATGGCTTTCATAGGATCAAATCTGCAGAAGGCTAAGATCGTATAGTAAATAGAACCACTGAATACGTTAGGCATTTCAGTTACATGGGAGATATTATAAGCTACCAGAATAAACTACGTTGACCACAAACTGCAGAAATATCAAATGATATGCGGGAAAATCAATAGAACATTGACAAATAAAATGAGAAAAGGCAAAAAAGAAATAAAGTTTTATAAGGTACTGGCCATCCCAACACTGCTATTTGGAAATGAAACTTAGACAGTTACTAAAAAGCAGAAAGTAGAATCCAAGCGACAGAAAGGAAATTTCTTAGAGAAGTTAAGGACAGTACAAGATTATACAAAGAAACAAAGACATAATGGCAGAGCTTGTGATAATATGCTATCAATAAGAAGATCAAGTTAATCGACAAAGCTGGCTAGAACATCTACAAAGAAAGCTAGATTCAAGACTACCAAAACCAGCCATTAAATTTCGGACTTTTAAGTACAAAATCCATAGGGAGACCAAGAAAAAGTTGGTTGGATACTTAGAAGACGAAACACGCCTGTGTCCTAGATCTTGATGAAACAAGATGAATCTATTGATGCGAGGTTGCCAGCATTTACACCTTGATGAAACAAGAAGAATCTATTGGTGAGAGGTTGCCAGCATTTAACTGCGTTAAGGTTTAGTGGGCTAGCTGTATTATGATAACATGAATGATGTATCACATGTGAAGCCAACTGAGATAAGTAGTATGTGTGTTTTCACAGTTGAGAGCAAAGAGTGACGTTAAAGGGAAAGGAAATAAAACGTGATGAAATCCAGGTGGATTTTAAATTGTACGAGGGCAGTTCAATAAGTAATGCAACACTTTTTTTTCTCGGCCAATTTAGGTTGAAAAAACCGGAAATTTCTTGTGGAATATTTTCAAACATTCCCGCTTCGTCTCGTATAGTTTCATTGACTTCCGACAGGTGGCAGCGCTGTACAGAGCTGTTAAAATGGCGTCTGTAACGGATGTGCGTTGCAAACAACGGGCTGTGATCGAGTTTCTTTTGGCGGAAAACCAGGGCATCTCAGATATTCATAGGCGCTTGCAGAATGTCTACGGTGATCTGGCAGTGGACAAAAGCACGGTGAGTCGTTGGGCAAAGCGTGTGTCATCATCGCCGCAAGGTCAAGCAAGACTGTCTGATCTCCCGCGAGCGAGCCGGCCGTGCACAGCTGTGACTCCTGCAACGGCGGAGCGTGCGAACACACTCGTTCGAGATGGTCGACGGATCACCATCAAACAACTCAGTGCTCAACTTGACATCTCTGTTGGTAGTGCTGTCACAATTGTTCACCAGTTGGGATATTCAAAGGTTTGTTCCCGCTGGGTCCCTCGTTGTCTAACCGAACACCATAAAGAGCAAAGGAGAACCTTCTGTGCGGAATTGCCTGCTCGTCATGTGGCTGAGGGTGACAATTTCTTGTCAAAGATTGTTACAAGCGATGAAACATGGGTTCATCACTTCGAACCTGAAACAAAACGGCAATCAATGGAGTGGCGCCACACCCACTCCCCTACCAAGAAAAAGTTTAAAGCCATACCCTCAGCCGGTAAAGTCATGGTTACAGTCTTCTGGGACGCTGAAGGAGTTATTCTGTTCGATGTCCTTCCCCATGGTCAAACGATCAACTCTGAAGTGTATTGTGCTACTCTTCAGAAATTGAAGAAACGACTTCAGCGTGTTCGTAGGCACAAAAATCTGAACGAACTTCTCCTTCTTCATGACAACGCAAGACCTCACACAAGTCTTCGCACCCGAGAGGAGCTCACAAAACTTCAGTGGACTGTTCTTCCTCATGCACCCTACAGCCCCGATCTTGCACCGTCGGATTTCCATATGTTTGGCCCAATGAAGGACGCAATCCGTGGGAGGCACTACGCGGATGATGAAGAAGTTATTGATGCAGTACGACGTTGGCTCCGACATCGACCAGTGGAATGGTACCGTGCAGGCATACAGGCTGTAGGGAAGCAGCCTACTCACGCTGCAGCAAATTCACATCAGTTTCCATTGTGTGTTAGTCAGTCTGCTAGCTCTGACGTCATAGATGTTGCGCAATACCTTAAAAATCAAGCAAATGACATAAAACTTTCCTAGTATGTCTGGAATAATGATAAACTAATGTGTGTTAAATATCAGCTTGATAACTTCAGCCGTTTCCTTTATTTGGACGTTTTTCTATAAAAATAATTGGCGGCACAGAAAAGAGCTAGAGACTGCAAAATTTGTATTTAGATTCAGCTTTCATAATGATTTAATAAAAATAGTACTTTGGATTTCACAAATTAAGATGTTAGTGTAAATTCATGATTTTGTGGTTTTCATCTCAAAACTAGAGGAAGCAAGATAGATTAAGTGAGCTTATAAATCATACTAGGATGTTTAGATTTTAATAGGTTGGAGGTCCGCTATGATGATGAAGCTGTAAAAAGTTTCTTTCAAATATCTATTAAATTATAGCAATAGCGGATCTCAGAAGGGACAGTTCAGAGCCCATCTGCTGCGTGCAGTGCAATTAAATTAATTCTCTCGCCTAAGTTATTAAAGTTAGCCACGTCAAAAATTTATTATCAATACTTCCCTGCGTGCTGAATGCACAGTTAAATTAGGAGCTTCATCGGCCTTCAGCAAGAGAAGCTAAAAGTTATTATGCAACTTGAAGTGGTGCGTTACTAGCACAGCGGCTAGTCGAGACAGCCGATTTGATCGAGCGTTTTCTCAGCGGTCCGCACCCCGGCTTTATATATAAGAGCACTGTGCGAGGAAGCCAAGGCCCCAGTTCTCTCCAGACGCTGAATGACACGCCATCTGTTTCGGGAATCGCGCCGCGCCAGTATCAGTGCTACTAACAGCCTCGGGTGCCGTATTCTGTTACTCGAGATGCGTGTAACCAGTAAAGCGTTTCATGTAAAGTGTTAATTCGGGAATGATTTTCATTATCTAGCCTCAGTGTGCGTATTGTCGTATTTTCACGTGCCGTCGCGGGACAGACATTCTACTACTAATATAGCGTGGCGTTTGATGAGATATTTCATCAAATTATGGCGAGCATTCATTTCAATATTTAATTCGGACATTTATAGTTGCATCAGCGCAATAGACTCTGAACTGTTCTGTTAGTTAGGTTGTAGGGATACTTGTGTGTGTATTTGTGATTTGGAGAATATACCCAAATATTTTGGAATATTGTTTTTGATTAGAAATCCCGGACAATCTCCTAGTTCCTCAGAGCTATAAGCTGCAGCTATAATAATATTTCTCAAAGGGGGCACTAGGAACTCTATTTACAGGTTTCAGGTTTTGTCAAATCGCTTTCTGGGAGTCAAGAACGTTAAATGGAGAGCCAGTGTTGAGAACGGCGAAAGACAGCATTAACAGCATTTTAAAAGCTAGAAATTGACTCGACAAACAAACATTTATACAGCAATCATTATTCTTCTCCCCTAATCGCCGCCCCACATATGGTGCATCGGCCGGGAAACTCAACTAAGTGAAAGCGATTTTTAACTATTCGGATGCGCGAGTGGAATGCGACACGCAGCTGAGTAATAGAACAGTGAAAGTGTTACGTGTGCATGTGGACGACGCAATTGGATTAACAACGCATCTGGATTGACGGAGCTGGCATTGAGTCTAGCGGTGCTGCCAGCATCGCGAGAAGCCAGTTTTGCCGTACCGCCGTCGTCAGCCGCAGCAGCCGTAGCCGAGCCTGCAGCTACGGGCCGCGCAAACACACAACAGCCGTCGGAGTGCCGTCTGCAGTTCACATCAGTAATCCCGGTACGCCGCGCAGACAACGTCGTGCAGAAGGAACTAAGTTAAGTGAAAGGCTGTTAAAATTTTTACTAACCTGCATTAAAAAACTGTCGGCGATGGAACCGCCAAAAGAAACTGAGTTTAAACTTAAATTAGAACCTATGTCTGTTGAGGGAAATGTAAATTCAGACCACGATTCGATTGTAAATATGCATGAAGGTAATGGTAAGGTGAAATATGAAGTATTGTCTCCTGACAGTAGTGTGGGAAGGTGCAATGATTCAGTGATAGAGACTCCTGTAGTAAAGCAGAAAATTGAAATTGTAAATTTATTTGATGATAGTTTCTCTGATGAATTAAAAATGAAACAGTCATCAGAGATAGTAGAATTTAAACAAAAGAAGTTAGACATGTCTGATCAATCAGGAGTTTCATTTAGTTTTGATGATTCTGGTATTGGAGCTAGTTTTTCGTCACCTGAGTGTGATAAAAAGCCAGCTAGTGAGCAACCCAAAGATGCTGGGGCTGTTGATTTAAATGTTATATTACAAGCAATAGCTGCCAGTAATGCTGAATTAAAGTCTGAAATAAGTGAACAGGTCAAAAGTAGTAATGCTGAATTAAAGTCTGAAATTATGGCCAGCCAAACTAATTTTAATAAACGTTTGGAGGTAATGGACGATACCTTCAAGGCTGGTTGCAATAAGTTGAAAGAGGATCTAGACAGTTTGAATAATAAAATAGATTGCAACCATGAGGATATTAAGAAAAAGGTTGCTCAACAGTTTTCTGAGATGTATAAAACCGTAAAATCCGAAGTTGCTGAGGTTCGCAAAGACTTCCAAATGGAAGATGCGAAGCTGGAGCACAAGTTAACAGAAAAGATCGAGGCGGAGTCTGAACTGTGCTCAGATAGATTTAAAGATGTTAATATAAAAATAAACATATGTCAATCAGACGTAGATGCAATCAAAACTGACACTACTCATATTGTACAAAGAGTAGATAATGTGGAGATGAAAGTAGAAAATATTAATACTAACATTGCTAACATTGAGAGTAAAGTAGCTTCAGTAACTTCTGGTAATGGTAGTATACAACAAGTTGTAGCTGCAAACGCCGCTTTTATCGGGTGTCGGCAGTTCTTGCGGTTCGATCCAGATAAAAATATTCATCCTCTAGATTTCTGGAACGATTTTGAAGATGTGATTCCACCGACTTGGTCTGAACGAGAGAAAATCTCATTTATTAGAAGTCATTTAGCAGGTGATGCCATGCGTTGGTCAGCTGATGTTATGTTGAAGTGTAAAACATTAGCGGAGTTTAAAACAGCTTTCATTAATGAGTATTGGTCTAGCCATAAGCAAAATGAAGTGTTAAGAGAATTTTGGAGTGGGAAACGCTTCAATGCAGGCAAAGAGTCTATTAAAGAATTTGCTAGGTCATGGATTTCACGGTTGTCACATTTGGACGAAAAGCTAAAACCAGAAATGATTATACTAGGTCTTGAAGCCAAACTGCCATGGTATTGGCAAACTAGAATTATCTCTGCACCTAGAGACAATCTTGATCGTTTCATTGAATATCTGGAACGTGTAGAACGTGTTGCCGCCAATGAGGAGCAAGCACGTAATAACAGGAATGCCAATAACAATAATAATAATTTTAGGAACGAGCAAAATGGCAATGTAAACATCAGAACAGTAGGTGTTCGCCAGCCTAGGAGAGGTAGGAATTGGGGAAATAATTATCAGGATCAACAATGGCATCCAAGGGATAATAATTTTGTTTCAAACAGAAATATGCATGTAAACCACAGTACGGAAAGTAATGCTGTGCCAGTTAACTATAATGAAACTAAAGGAAACAGCAGTAGGCCGAGGCAGGAAAACTAGTTCCCGTCTATGAGGACACTGGCGCTCACCAGGCGGTTACTTTTCCTAAGCCAGTAGTTAAGGGAATTGGTAAGGCAGATCAGAATACTCAAACTGAACATGTGGATGAAGAGTCGGTAGCACCTAAGGATACAACAGAAATATTAGATCACTCACAGTATTTGATAGATACCGTGTTAGAGACGCTTTCTAAATGGGAAGAGAAAGAGAAGGCGCAGCTGTGTAATGATAGGGATGAGCTACAAAATATTGAATTGTCAGGTGAGGAAGCAGAAGAAATTCATGCTTATATTTACGATGAGGATGATGTGCTCTTATCTAAAGTGCCTGTGCAGGATGTTGATAATGTACTAATAGATTTAGGACAGGAGATAAGTGAGAAGGTAGAGGGTAGGCTGTTGAGGGTCGATGAACCCAGTAGCTGTGACCAGTTGTCACTTGAGAAGGAAACCGACGATAAGGGTGAAAGTGGTTTAGCTGTAACTAGTGTTATGCCCGGTCTGGAGGCGCAGAATCGCTCAGACTACAGTAATTTGGGTTATGTTCAGCAAACTAAATGTAATGAAGTCGTGCGGTGTTTCGATTTAAAATTAATAGACCGACTGGAAAAGGCAGCTGAAAATGTAATTCAGGAAACCCCTACATTCTGTGACCTAAATGTAATGAAGACAGATGTTGATCACTTTAGTTGGAGACAAATCCAAAAGGAACTATTAGATGAATTTGAGAAACCACCTGTACAACCTAGAATAAGCCACCCTATAATAATAGTGAATATGTTGGGTAGCAATGTACGTTGTCTCTTAGACAGTGGAAGTGAAGTGAGTGCAATATCTCAGTCCTTCTTTGATGCATTACCGGGTAAAGACAAGCTTACAGTAATGAGGGTATCAGGACTAAGAATAATTGGTGCTACTGGCAAGGTGTCAAAAACGGTAAAGCAAGAAGCTTTACTGCCCTTTAACATTAATGGTAATTTAATTGATCATCCATGTTTAATTGTAAACAATCTCAGTATTGAGGTTTTAATTGGCATAGATTTCTTGTCAAAATATCAGAGTGTTGTTGACTTTGAAAGAAGCCAGTTAAAAATGGTCTTGCCAATGACCGGAGTAATTATAGTTCCTTTTAGTGATAAACATGAAGTAACTGATGATGGAACTTGGGAGCTGCCTATACGACTTCTGAAAAATAGGAGGTATTGGGACGAGAATGTTAATCTTAGTACAAGTAAGCTAAACACAGAAGAAGAAGAAGGAGCAATTATTGTGGACAAAATAGAAGCTAAATTGCAGGAAATCGATAAGATTTCAGCCAATCAGAAGGAAGAACTGAGACAGGTTCTAAAAAGGCATCATAAAGTATTTTCAGATCGACGTGGCGTGTTCATAGGCAGCCAATGAAGGCTGTAGGGAGGAGGTTGTTCTTTAACCTCTACACAGTGTGGCAGCTGTGCAGTCCCAGCTGTGTGAGATCGTCTTTCCCGTTTCAGGTCTCACTCACTCTTCATCTTTTCTATCCACAAAATTTTCGATGTCTTCTTTCCACATTAAATTCTTCCGATATGACTATCAAGCCATGAATTATGTAACTATTCTATCTACCGATTAGCAAAACAAAATACCTGATATGACAAACCTAATAGTGACAAACAATAGAGAAGTATGACGTAAATAAGATAAAATGTGTTTGAGTAAAAATTATGTATAGAACCCTGGTAAAATAATAAGTACAAAGTGTTGTTTTATTGGAAATGGTCCCACAATAATATTTTAAGAAGATATATGAATTCGTGTACGACTAGGATCTGAAGTGGTAGTGAAATCTAGTGTATGCATTAGAGCCAACTAAGAAATAGTAAGGAAGAGATTGCTTAGTGTTATAAGAAAAATATGTAGATAAGTTGTAAAAATAAACTCACCTGGTGTAGCAAGGAAAGGCAGTGTAGGAGAATTGAGCAGTGTTTGTGGTTGAGACGTGAAGGACACGTCCTTGAAGTATTTATAAGGCTGGCCGTTATTTTAGTGTAGTGTGTGACAGGATACACCTACACATATTGAGGTTATAAGTTGGAGGCGTGAATGCGACCATAGGTACCCTTATGTTAAATGAGACAGAGTAGCTCATGGTGTCCTGTAGGTTTTAGGAAATTAGCATTACGCTCGTCCATAATTATTTGATGCATTTTAGTGGTAGGTCTGAGAGAGACTACCTGTGGTTTCAGCGTCCAATTGAGTGGAAATGGATTGCCACGTGAGCAAACTGATCAGCTGCAGTACACTAAAAATATGAAATGAATGTGCTATCCTATGCTTTAAATGTTAATGAGTGAGTGTCAAATAAGTACATACACTAGCAATATAACTGAAAAACATAATGACAGACGTAAAACATTATTTTAGCTCAGCATAAATACACTTCACAGTAAGTAAGTACCTAATTTCAGATGTGGAATTGACAACAGCAGAGGACCAATAAGTGAATTTAGTAATCAACTAAACGTAGTGTGTTTTGAACACTCGCAACTGTACTATTACCAAAAGTTACTCACATGTATAAAGAAGCTGAGGAACAACTACTAATCAAATATACTCATACTATCTCTAAGAATGAAGTAATAAAAAAATGAGTCAGTTAAGTGAATAAAAGACAAATGTATCAGAAATGTACTGAGCATTGGTTCAGTGTTCCGGCCCTGAAATAATAAATTCAGACTAAATATGATTTATGATTGTATGTCTTGAGCATAAATTTTATCTAGTACATGACTAAAGGCGTTTTGAGCCATTTGTTTACCAATTTATGACAATTAAGTAACCTCGAGAGTATTATTGAAAAAGGTTCTGTTAACTTTGTTCCAGCAACATATTGAAGGCTAAGATGTATATATCCCCATTTCATTGTGACCCACCCTTAGATGTTAAGTGAACAGAGTCTGAGGCACTCTTTTTGTTTGTTCTACAGGACAAACCAGATAATGGCAGCCTGGTAGCTGCGTGAAAGCGTGGAGTGACTTGGACACAACTCACAGTGGCCCCTCCCCTTTCCCCTTGTAATTTAGAGAGATCGAGAAGCACGCACACCATAGCAACTTCCCCTCCTCTACCCTTGTGAATGGAAGTGTAGGACGCCAGCCAAAGCGGCTACAACCACGTGTGTAAAAATTTAGTTGTGAACTTTTCTTTCAGGTTTATAAAAGACTGATAAGGAATAATCATCTGTTTATGTATCATGTTATCTTCCTTGAATTTGTGTGTGTAAAAATGTATTTGATGTATTTAATGTAACTAAGATTTTCACAGTTTTTCAATTTCTATGTGTTTGTTAGTCTAAGGCAATATGTATGCCAAAAATATTTCATTGACTTTGCTTAAAATTTGAGTAATGACATTTCTAAAGAGGCAGTGAAAATGCCCGCAATTTAAATGATTAATGTAGGAAATCAGTTTCTTTTAATATTTATATATGTTTATAATTCAATTTTGATTTTTCATAGGGAGTTTAAATTGTACTCTTGCTTCCCTTTTTGTAATTAAATTTTTTTTCTTCATTCATTAACATTCATAAACAAAAAAATTTAAGTAGAGGGTGATGTAGGGAAGCAGCCTACTCACGCTGCAGCAAATTCACATCAGTTTCCATTGTGTGTTAGTCAGTCTGCTAGCTCTGACGTCATAGATGTTGCGCAATACCTTAAAAATCAAGCAAATGACATAAAACTTTCCTAGTATGTCTGGAATAATGATAAACTAATGTGTGTTAAATATCAGCTTGATAACTTCAGCCGTTTCCTTTATTTGGACGTTTTTCTATAAAAATAATTGGCGGCACAGAAAAGAGCTAGAGACTGCAAAATTTGTATTTAGGTTCAGCTTTCATAATGATTTAATAAAAATAGTACTTTGGATTTCACAAATTAAGATGTTAGTGTAAATTCATGATTTTGTGGTTTTCATCTCAAAACTAGAGGAAGCAAGATAGATTAAGTGAGCTTATAAATCATACTAGGATGTTTAGATTTTAATAGGTTGGAGGTCCGCTATGATGATGAAGCTGTAAAAAGTTTCTTTCAAATATCTATTAAATTATAGCAATAGCGGATCTCAGAAGGGACAGTTCAGAGCCCATCTGCTGCGTGCAGTGCAATTAAATTAATTCTCTCGCCTAAGTTATTAAAGTTAGCCACGTCAAAAATTTATTATCAATACTTCCCTGCGTGCTGAATGCACAGTTAAATTAGGAGCTTCATCGGCCTTCAGCAAGAGAAGCTAAAAGTTATTATGCAACTTGAAGTGGTGCGTTACTAGCACAGCGGCTAGTCGAGACAGCCGATTTGATCGAGCGTTTTCTCAGCGGTCCGCACCCCGGCTTTATATATAAGAGCACTGTGCGAGGAAGCCAAGGCCCCAGTTCTCTCCAGACGCTGAATGACACGCCATCTGTGTCGGGAATCGCGCCGCGCCAGTATCAGTGCTACTAACAGCCTCGGGTGCCGTATTCTGTTACTCGAGATGCGCGTAACCAGTAAAGCGTTTCAAGTAAAGTGTTAATCCGGGAATGATTTTCATTATCTAGCCTCAGTGTGCGTATTGTCGTATTTTCACGTGCCGTCGC
The DNA here is from genome assembly GCF_023898315.1 of Schistocerca nitens. NCBI lineage: Eukaryota > Metazoa > Arthropoda > Insecta > Orthoptera > Acrididae > Schistocerca > Schistocerca nitens. Next base: position 584,705,747 of record NC_064618.1, read on the forward strand.
GGGACAGACATTCTACTACTAATATAGCGTGGCGTTTGATGAGATATTTCATCAAATTATGGCGAGCATTCATTTCAATATTTAATTCGGACATTTATAGTTGCATCAGCGCAATAGACTCTGAACTGTTCTGTTAGTTAGGTTGTAGGGATACTTGTGTGTGTATTTGTGATTTGGAGAATATACCCAAATATTTTGGAATATTGTTTTTGATTAGAAATCCCGGACAATCTCCTAGTTCCTCAGAGCTATAAGCTGCAGCTATAATAATATTTCTCAAAGTGGGCACTAGGAACTCTATTTACAGGCTTCAGGTTTTGTCAAATCGCTTTCTGGGAGTCAAGAACGTTAAATGGAGAGCCAGTGTTGAGAACGGCGAAAGACAGCATTAACAGCATTTTAAAAGCTAGAAATTGACTCGACAAACAAACATTTATACAGCAATCATTATTCTTCTCCCCTAACCGCCGCCCCACAAGGCCCTCATTTCAAGGTGGCGTAAGGCCGTAGCATTGAATGGAGATTACGTTGGAAAATAGTGTTGTGTAGCTAAAAGATTGGGGAATAACCTGGTGTATTTCAATGCTGAATAAAACAACCCCTGTTTCAGAAAAAACAATGTGTTGCATTACTTATTGAACTGCCCTCCTATTATCACGAATCATTATGTAATGGTTCTTACCACGGTGTGTAATATGCTGATTGTCTGCTTATCAGTAAATGATGACTTGAAATTTATGTTCATTAAAACAACTAGCAAGGTACATTCCCCTAACCACCCTCCTACAGTAGCAGTAAACAATTACCTAACAGCCGTCTGCACCAAGTCTAACCAAGAAAAATTCTAATTTTACCGATTGAGCCTTACCGTTTGACTGAAAAAATGGTTCAAATGGCTCTGAGCACTATGGGACTGAGGTCATCAGTCCCCTAGACTTAGAACTACTTAAACCTAACTAACCTTAGGACATCACACACATCCATGCCCGAGGCAGGATTCGATCCTGCGACCGTAGCAGCAGCGCGGTTCCGGACTAAAGCGCCTAGAACCGCTAGGCCACAACGGCCAGCGTTTGACGGAAACCTGAGATATTGGATACGTGGCGACATTTACAAATACTCGGTCTTGTTGGCATTTGCATGCCATTTATTGCACTATTAAGCTACTACTGGAAACCCGCGTCTTGTAGCATTTGCTAGTCAATATCTTAGACTTTTACAAACGCAGATAGCTTTTATGAAACTTGCAGTCACTCCTTTAGCCTCTATCAAAACAGTATGTACACGACGTAAGGTCTCATGAATTGCTACCGGGTGTGTTTACATTTAACGAACAGAGGTGAGACGGCCTCACCATTGAACAACGATAACAGGATACTCTATCAAGCTAATGAGAATCAGTGCAAAATTAGATACTCTATCTAGAATTTATTATTAAGTTAAAGTTATTAAGGAGGTACTATAGACAAATTGTTCTACGAGCAAGCAGCCGGTTACTGTTAGCCGTGCTAGGAGAGAAGCGATAGTGATGGGACAGATGGATGGCAGAGAAGCCAGCGAGGTCTGAGGCTGCAGTGTTTGCCGGCAAGTGGAGCCAGCTCGTTAGGAGGGTCGGTGGCGCGTGCAGACAGCCTCTCCAGAACGTGGCGCCAGCCACCCTCAACGGCGCACGGTCGTTCTTCTGCATCCACCAAGTTGCTACTGGCGCCCGTCGCTGACTTAACGGGAGGGAACACGCCGTAGACCATACGACCAGCAGAGGGACACAGTCTCCTGTGCAGTCCCTGAACGCAGCGATGTTTGCTGTTAGTAAACGCGCCATACGGCTGTGAAACTTCTAGCTCTCCTAAAGAGGGATAGACTCCTCCAGACGCCATACGTTCTTTACGAACTTGCGTATGTCGTTAGGGTGCAAAACTGAATACGCTAATAGACTGCTCCATCGGATGTACATAAAATATTTTATTCATTATGAATGAAAGAAGCATTTACCTCTGGTGTATCATTCTAGAATATTTATTATTACACATATCGGTCTTTAGCTGTTAAGCCATCGTCAAGTACATAGATAAATGCACATGACCGTGAAATTTTTGTACGAGCAAGGATTTTAAAATAGTTCACCTACGGATTACGCCAGTTGGATTCCAAAGATAGCAATGTTAATGTTTGACAAAAACTAGAGGGACTAATTAAGTGAAAATGTGATGAAAAAATATTTAGATTAGTCAAAATGTGTAACATTAATTCACAATGCAGTTTGGAGATAACTCTATAAGCTATTTAGATTTAACCATAGATATCAGTTACCACATTCATATTTTCAAGAATTTCAAGTAACCTACCACCACTGTCATTTTAATACTTTAAAATTCTCAACGCGTAAACACTCTAAAATACGTTGCCTTTCATTAAATGAAGCATCACCTAATGTCAATTCCCACGTGCAAAGGCAACTTACAACTTGATTTAAACACAGTCAGACAAATAGCATAAAACAGTAGCTACACTCCTGCCTTGGCGGACTCTTTAATGTACAAAAAATAAAACCAACAAGTCTTCACTCTACCCTAGCCTGTGTCCGACGCACTCTCTCAAGACCTTAATAAATGATGCACGATTCCACATTCAGGAGACGCCTCTTTGAAAGTGGCAGGAAAGATTAAATGAGTAATTTTAAAATATCATTCGTTTGTACAACTAGAATGGACAATTTTCGCCAATGTATAAAAAAAGTCTTCAACATAGGTAAAGGAAGTACGTTCTAAATCACATACCTTTGTGGCAAATTCTCTACAGACTAGTCCGGCAGGTAACTACCCACCAACATGAAGGAACACCTCAGAAGTAGGGGAGTTATAAAAGGACCACCAGCTTAAAGAAAGCTATAGTTTGACAGTTGTTCATCGGCGACGAAGGACGGAATTTTCAATCCAGGACCGCAATCTGGATATATTAAGGGTCAGTAAAGTGAAATAGAAAGAAGACAAGGATTTCTGGTCAGATAAGTATAGAGTAATATCGACAGCAGCAGAAAATGGTACAATGGAAGTAGGTTTCGTTATGAATATGAAGGTACGGCAGAGTATGTGTTACTGTGAACTGTTCAGTGATAGGATTATTCTTACAGAATCAACAGCAAACCAACACCGACAACGATAGTTCAAGTATACATTCGGACGTCGCAAGCTGAAGATGAAGAGAGAGAGAAAGTATATAAGGATATTGAAAGGGTAATACAGCACTTAAAGGCAGATGAAAATCTGTCATGGGAGACTGGAATGCAATTGTAGGAGGAAGAAGTAGAGAAAAAGGTTACAGGAAAATGTGGGCTTGGAACAAGGAATGAGAGAGCAGAAAGACTGATTGTGTTCTGTAATAAATTAGAAGTAATAGCGAATACTCGGTTCAAGAATCACAAGAGTATAAAGTACACTAGGAATAAGGCCGGTGATACGAGAAGATTTCACTTAGATTACATCATGGTCAGTCGGAGATGCCGAAATCAGATACTGGATTGTAAAGCATACCCAAGAGCAGGTATAGACTCTGATCACAATATAGTACTGATTAAGAGTGGGCTGAAGTTCAGGAGATTAGCCAGGAAGAATAAATACGTAAAGACGTGGGATACGGAAGTATTAAGGAATGACGATGTACGCTTTAAGTTCTCAAAGGCTATAGAAATACAGAAGTAAGAAATACCTTAGTAGGAAGTACAGTTCAAGAGGAATGGACATCTCTAAAACGGGCCATCACAAATGTTGGAAAGAAAAACATAGGTACGAAGAAAGTAACTGCGAAGAAACCATGGGTAACAGAAAAAATACAAGTACTTCAGTTGGTCGATGAAAGGAGGAAGTATAAAAATGTTCCGGGAAACTTAGAAATACAGAAATACAAGTATATGAGGAATAAAATAGACTAAATAGAATGTGCAAGGAAGCTAAGAGGATATGGCTGCGTGAAAAATGTGAAGAAATCTAAAAAGATACGATTGTCGGACGGATAGACTCAGCATAAAGGAAAGTCAAAACAACCTTCAGTGACATTAAAAGGAAGGGTGGTAATATAAGAGTGCAATGGGAATTCCACTGTTAAATGCAGAGGAGAGAACGGATAAGTGGAAAGAATACATTGAAAGCTTCTATGAGCGGGAAGATATGTCTGATGTGATAGAAGAAGAAACAGGAGTCGATTTAGATGAGCTTTGGAGGACTTAAGATCAAATAAGGCAGAAGGGGTAGGTAACACTCCACCAGAATTTCTAAAATCATTGGGGGAAGTGGTAACAAAATGGTTCAAATGGCTCTGAGCACTATGGGACTCAACATCTTAAGTCATAAGTCCCCTAGAACTTAGAACTACTTAAACCTAACTAACCTAAGGACATCACACACACCCATGCCCGAGGCAGGATTCGAACCTGCGACCGTAGCAGTCCCGCGGTTCCGGACTGCAGCGCCAGAACCGCTAGACCACCGCGGCCGGCAAGTGGTAACAAAACGACTATTCACGCTGGTGTGTAGAATGTATGAGTCTGTCGACATACCGTCTGACTTTCGGAAAAATATCACCCACGCAATTACGAAGACTGCGAGAGATGACCACTGCGAGAGTCAGAGCACAATCAGCTTAATAGCTCGTGCATCCAAACTTCTGACAAGAATAATATACAGAAACCTGGAAAAGAAAATTGAGGATGTGTTAGATGACGATGAGTTTGGCTGTAGGAAAGGTAAAGGTACCAGAGAGACAATTCTGATGTTGCATTTGGTAATGGAGGCAAGACTAATGGCAAATCAAATCAAGAATGGTTCACAGTATTTGTCGAGCTGGAAAAAGCGGTCGACAATGTAAAATGGCGCAAGATGTTCGAAATTCTGATAGAAACAGTGATAAGCTATAAGGAGAGACGGGTAATATACAACACGTACAGCGGACAGGAGAAATAATAAGAGTGGACGACCAAGAACAAAGCGCTCGAATTAAAAGTGTTAAAAGGGGTGTAAGACAGGGATTCTGTACATAGAAGAAGCAATGATGTAAATAAAAAAGAGGTTCAGGAGTGGAATTAAAATTCAGGGTGAAAGGATTCGTTGATGACGTTGCTATCCTGAGTGAATATGATGAAGAATTAAGTGATCTGATGAACTAAATGAACAATCTAATGAGTACTGAATATGGATTGAGAGTAAATCAAAGAAAGACGAAAGCAATGAGAAGTAGAAGAAATGAGAACAGCGAGAAACTTAACATTACAATAGGAGATCACGAAGTAGACTAACGTAAGGAAGTAATGATGGTCACGAAGTAGATGGAATTACGGAATTCTACAACCTATTCAGAAAAATAACCAATGACGGATGAAGCAAGGAGGACATCAAAAGCAGACTAGCAGTGGCAAAAAGGACCTTCCTGACCAAGATAAAACTACTAGTATCAAGCAAAGGGCTTAATTTGAGGAAGAAATTTCTGAGAATGTATGTCTGGAGTACAGCATTGTATGGTAGTGAAGCATGGACTGTGGGAAGATCGGAACAGAAGAGAATCGAAGCATTTGAGATGCGGTGCTACAGACGGATGTTGACAATTAGGTGGACTGATAAGGTAAGGAATGAGGAAGATCTGCGCAGAATCGGAGAGGAAAGGAATATGTGGAAAACACCGACAAAGAGAAGGGTCGGGACAATAGGACATCTGTTAAGACATGGGGGAATGACTTTCATGGTACTAGAGGGAGCTGTAGAGGGCAAAAACTAAAGGAAGACAGAGATAGGAATGCATCCAGCAAACAATTGAGGACGTACGTTGCTAGTGCTACCCTGAGATGAGGAGGTTGTACAGGAGAGAAATTCGTGGCGGGCTGCATCAAACCAGTGGTGACCACACTCTGTGGTGACAGGTCGCCTTTTCAGACAAATCACTTTCTGTGCTCTAAAACGTCTTAAAGCAGTCACCCTGAACCATTCGTCGGAAGGTCCATGCCAGAAGAGAGAGCATTATGGTCTGTTGAGTGAATTCATTGCATTCCCTGCGCGATTTCGTCGTTCTGAAATGCACAGTGGATTAACACAACTATACGTATACCCTTGGGGACCGTGTCCATGCAGTTTGTTCTTCCTCAGCACGATGGAATCTACCAGCAGGACCTGTCATATATCTCGTAGTAAAACTGCGTCGTTAGAAGAGCACCGTTATGAGTTTACCGTAGTCCCGTGGCCACCAAGCTCCCCAGGTTTAATTCCAGTGAGAATCTGTGGGGTCACCTCCATCGGACTGTTTGCGTCATGGAACCTCAACTGAGAAACCTAGCGCAGCTGGCCTCGGTACGGGAGTTGACAAGCCTCCACAACCCTGTCGACACCATCCAGAACCTCACTGACTCTCTTTCTGCATGTCTTGCAGCGGTCCGGTCTCCAAAAGGTGAGCGATGCCCGAAGCATTCAACCACTACCACCGTCACACCTTAGCAAAAGATCTTGCTGAAAACCCAAGGAAATTCTGGTCGTACGTAAAATCGGTAAGCGTGTCGAAGGCTTCCATCCAGTCACTCACTGATCAGTCTGGCCTGGCAACGGAAGACGGCAAAACGAAAGCTGAAGTGTTAAATTTAGAATTTGGGAAATCTTTCACGCAGGAGGATCGTACAAACATACCGCCGTTTGAGTCTCGTACAGATTCCCGTATGGAGGACATAGTGATAGACATCCCTGGGGTTGTGTAGCAGCTGAATGGGTTGAAAATAAATAAATCACCAGGTCCTGATGGGATTCCAATTCGGTTTTACAGAGAGTACTGCATTGGCTCCTTACTTAGCTTGCATTTATCGCGATTCTCTTGCCCAACGTAAAGTCCCGAGCGACTGGAAAAAAGCGCAGGTGACGCTTGTATATAAGAAAGATAGAAGGACGGATCCTCAAAATTATAGACCAATATCCTTAACATCGGTTTGTTGCAGGATTCTTAGTTCGAATATAATGAATTTCCTTGAGGCAGAGAAGTTGCTGTCCATGCACCAGCACGGCTTTGGAAAGCATCGCTCCTGCGAAACGCAACTCGCCCTTTTTTCACATGATATCTTGCGAACCATGGATGAAGGGTATCAGGCGGATGCCATATTCCTTGACTTCCGGAAAGCGTTTGACTCGGTGCCCCACTTCAGACTCCTAACTAAGGTACGAGCATATGGGATTGGTTCCCAAATATGTAAGTGGCTCGAAGAGTTGTTAAGTAATAGAACCCAGTACGTTGTCCTTGATGGTGGGTGTTCATCGAAGGTGAGGGTATCATCGGGAGTGCCCCAGGGAAGTGTGGTAGTACCGTTGTTGTTTTCTATCTACATAAATGATATTTTGGATAGGGTGGATAGCAATGTGCGGCTGTTTGCTGATGATGCTGTGGTGTAAGGGAAGGTGTCGTCGTTGAGTGACTGTAGGAGGATACAAGATGATTTGGACAGGATTTGTGATTGGTGTAAAGAATGGAAGCTAACTCTAAATATAGATAAATGTAAATTAATGCAGATGAATAGGAAAAAGGATCCCGTAATGTTTGAATACTCCATTAGTAGTGTAGCGCTTGACACAGTTACGTCGATTAAATATTTGGGCGTAACATTGCAGAGCGATATGAAGTGGGACAAGCATGTAACGGCAGTTGTGAGGAAGGCGGATAGTCGTCTTCGGTTCATTGGCAGAATTTTGGGAAGATGTGGTTCATCTGTAAAGGAGACCGCTTATAAAACACTAATACGACCTATTCTTGATATTGCTCGAGCGATTGGGATCCCTATCAGGTTGGATTGAGGGAGGACATAGAAGCAATTCAGAGGCGAGCTGCTAGATTTGTTACTGGTAGATTTGATCATCACGCGAGTGTTACGTAAATGCTTCAGGAACCTGGGTGGGAGTCTCTAGAGGAAAGGAGGCGTTCTTTTCGTGAAGCGCTACTGAGGAAATTTAGAGAACCAGCATTTGAGGCTGACGGCAGTACAATTTTACTGCCGCCAATTTACATTTCGCGGAAAGACCACAAAGATAAGAGAAGAGAGATTAGGGCTCGTACAGAGGCATATAGGCAGTCATTTTTCCCTCGTTCTGTTTGGGAGTGGAACACGGAGATAAGATGCTAGTTGTGGTACGAGGTACCCTCCGCCACGCACCGTATGGTGGATTGCAGATTATGTATGTAGATGTAAATGTAGATGTTATTCAGGCTACGGCAGGTGGTCACATTAATGCGTCTGGAAAGTGTACCTCAAAAACTATGGGAGTTAAATGTCCACCGTAAGTAAATATTATCGCACCAGTTTTAATTAACCACTGTCGAACGCTGCATTGTATCTTAATAATCAGGCTGTGGGATGACAGCCTAGCGTACAGGTACCATTCCTGAACGTCCCACTTTTAAAACTATTTTATTAATTGAGCTATAGTGTTTCTTGAGCTATCACTTTTTATTCTGCAAATGTGTCAGATCATTCTGTCCGCTACTGTCAGAATGTAAATGAATGCAGCAAAGCCAGTGTCGTGTCACACTGTGCATTCGTTAAGGCAGATGATTAATATCTATTCTATTTAAGGATTAGTCAGGCTTGCTTTGAAAATAGTAGAGTGAACATAAGACTATGCTTAAATAGAGAAGGCCAAGATAACTCATGTCACATAATGTAGATTTCTTGTCATGGTTATATATTATAAGCGCAACAGCGCTAGCTTGTTGAAAAATTATTTACGTGCAAACTTTCGTAAACAGAATATGTAGTATATGGTACGGATAGAATCGAAAGATAACGAATTATTACTTAAAACATCTTTCAAATTGTTCATTTGTTAATAATTAAATGGTCCATTTACTAGATTTTAAGTACAACAACGCAATTACTTGGGGGAAATTTACCTATTTATAGGTGCGAGTGGTTTGGCACTCAAGCGTTGTAATTTGTTCCATAGAGCTAGGAAGGCTTCGTGAAGAAGTTGGAAAGACACATTATGATGAAACTCTGATGATGTGGCGGAGGATTCTGGACTTTTGTTCACACAAATTTTTCGAATGGCGTGGGAATTAGTCTCAGAAATTCTGTTTTATGGAACAGTGTTGTTTAGTTATTATGGGGATTCTGCTACCACTCACTTCACGAATTAACGCAAGCTTTACTGCACTCGAGACTCATTAGTTTTTTGCGTATTTAAATGAAAGTCTGTAGGACCACCATTATTTACGGTTCCGTCGTTTAGTCTGCTTGAATAGACCAGTTCATTCACCTGAATTCTTTTATTGTCACCTACATCCACTGGAATTCAAACCATTTGCTTTTATTATTATTATTCTTAACATATTATAAATTGTATTACTTGATAATTCATATTGCAACACGTTGGTAATTCGACTTCATGGTCACAGGTAAACTTGAACATTGCATGAAATCTGCTGCTGGGCACGAAAGCAAACGTGTACGGCCCGACCCTACGACAACAAATGAGCAATATTTATTAACAGAGCGGTACATCACCTAAATACCATGAAATAGGTATGTCGCAAATGAGGGTTGGGTTTTCTCGCATGAGCTATGAAGTCAATCCCTTTTTGCAATTTCAAATGAGATTTGACTAGTGTCGTTAATGTTAGTGAACGAGTTTCGAATGAAATGCACTGTAGGCAGTTTTGCATTGGGCCCTCCGAGCTGTAGATTTAGCAGCAGTTTGATGTTTAAGATTGTGTAACAAATATTAGGCACTGAAAGTTATACATGGAGGGGAACTTCAAGAGAGAAGAAGATGGTGGCACAAAGGTGTACTGAGCGTGAGACCTCGACATTCAGTAGCAGGAACACTGCGGACCGGGTTTTGTCGGCAGCCACAGCATCGAGGGCTACGGTAGCGACTCCAACATCTTCATCGTCGGCATCTGCAGCTGCTTCTCGCCAGCACCATCGTCACCTCCGGCAACAGCAGCGGAAAGAAGCAGCCAACATAACTGACAAGTTAAGTGCTAACGCCAAAAGTGTAAAATATTTGTAATTTCGCAGGATTACCATCAGAATTAGAGGTTGGCATGATTGAACGATCACCGAGTTTATGTAGATACGAAAATGCTAGTGTGCTGGGTAGTCCGAGATCAGAGCATGAAAATTTAGTTAGGGAAGAGGCAATTGTAAAGTTAATGGTAGAAGCATTATAATCTGATTCGGGGGAAATAAATTTGAAAATAAAACAAGGAAACTTTGAATTTCCTACAAATATTGAACTGTAAAAATCAGACATAGGGAAGGCTGAAATTGAACTAGAAAGTTTGTGGCGGGGGGGGGGGGGGGGGTTGCACCGAAACTCAAGCCTTAAAATTTTAATAATCAACGTGTAAACGGAACCTGAATAGGAATCATAATAACTATCAAGAATGCAATCAGAATAGTTGAAACGCGTACGTTTCATATGTAATCATTACCAGCGATGGCGAGGCATGACAGAATCTCTGACCAGAGGGTTATTTATCGTGGCTAGTCTGCGCTTGACCGCGCGAGAGTCAGATGTGTGTGGCGAGTCGGCAGAGGGAGTAGACTGTTGGAGAGTAGTAGCAGTCTGGTACTGTTGTGTGTAGCGAGTCGGCATGCGTCCGCGGTGTGCTCTGCCCACGAGTCTGGTCAGAAATGTGGTGGACGATATGTATATTATTGTAGAAGGTAATGAAGCAGCATTGCGCGTAGCTAATAATGTATGGTAATTGTAACTAATTTGTTCAAGAAATGCCCAATAATAATTTTTTTATACAGTAAATCTTTTAAAGAAAAGTAATCATTTCAATTCAAAGAATTTTTCCACTCTTTTGAAGAAAAAGCATTCATTTCAATTTAAGGAATATTTTTTATGCATTTCCTCCAAGAATCAGAATTAAATATGGGCCAGCATTGCACGGAGCTGTGCCGAAAAATAAGAGCAGATATAGACGCAGTTTTACTGAGGTAAGAATTTATCAGGTTTAATTATTTTACTGGGCCGAAGTTCAGCGTCGCTGCCCTTATAAGATTTATCAGGTTTAATTATTTGTGTTGAGATGATATATTCAGTTCATGGTTCATTATTTAATTAACATTATTGTAGGTTTAATGAGCAATCATCTTAACGTTAATTTTGTGGGGACTTTACATATGGGCCATTATTATTCTTTAATTTTGCAAGGAGGTTACGCTTGGTTCATTTTTATTATTCAGTTTTGTGGGAGGACAACATTTGGCTCCATTTCTGTAATTATTGACATTTAAAATTTTTGTGGGGAGGTTACACTTGGCGACATCCGGACCAGGATCGTATTTCTTTGAGAATCTTCTGATAAGTAGTCAGATATCTGCTCTTATTTACTTAGTATAATTAGCATTTGGCGCAACGCTTTTACTAATTTTGTGACTTTCTCTCAGAGATCATCGGCAATTTGTTGCTCTTTGTTGTATAGTGTTTGTTGGATTTTGCATTGTCTTTGTTCTATTTGTGAATAATTGTCATTTGTGTAAAAATGCCGCGAAAGACTGTTAACTGTACATCGCGAAGTATAATGAGTGAAATAGCCGACTTAAACAACTTGACCGATAGTACTTGCGACACGCAATGTAAGATGACAATCCTTCAATTACGGACAATCAGTGTGTACCGACCACTAATGTAGATTTTGATCCTAACATTGAATAAACGAATTCAATTGTGTCCTCTATTAATTTACGTTCTGTTGCAATGAGCGCTGCGCAGCTTGACACACCCGGTTTGCAGGATTTACGTGAGAAACAGATAAATTTTTCTAATGAAAATGAACAGAGTAATCAGAGTAGGACATATTTATTTGATTCCGGTGTAGTGACTAACAGTGCACATTCGATTGGCAAACCTTTTTGTAAATTACAGAATGACCAAATGGTTACACAAAACGTGACAATTGCAGGTACGTCATCAAACAGCACAGAGAATAGAGCCGGTAATATTGACTTGGAACAAATTATGGCAAGATTGCTACAACAACAAAGAGAAAATCTCAAACAACAACTTAATGAAATTAATGAAAAAGTAGACAGCAATTAAAAACGGTCGGATGAAAGACAAGACAACAATCACAAACAACTTAGTGAACAGATTAGAGACGTTGCCGGGCAGTGTCATGATACTAAGGAACAATTACGTGAGGAAATTGAGACTTGTGCTAGGAAAAGTAGTGAGGAAATTAGATCTGTTGCTCAAGAATTAAGGGATATGCAAACAGCTGCAACAGAATCACTTAGAGACGAAATTAATGCAGTCGGTAAACAATGCTCTGAAAAAGCGACACAATTACGCGACGAGTTTAAAGTAATGACAGCAGAACTTTCGCGCACAATGGATGCAAAGATTGACGCGAAATTTGAACAACAGAACAGTCAAATTGACGAGCGTTTTAATCATCACCTACAAAACAGTGATACGCTTTTCCGTAAATTTATACAGGATCAGAATAAAGTTAAACGACATGTCATGGAAACAATCACAGCACAGAGACAAGAAGACAAACGTAAATTGTTTGCGAAAGCAAAAACATACGTAGACAACAATATTGCTACAGTGTCCGACGAAATTAATAGTATCAAGCAGTTGAACACAGAATTGCATGATGAAATTTCCGATCTAAAATCAAAAACGGACACACACACAGCAGACTTTCAGACAGTGACAGACAGACTCGAACAATTAGAACTAACACAGGATTCTGATGACATCAAAGCTGACATTAAAAAATTGAGCGAAACCACACCAAAATACAAAAGCAAATTAATGCTTATGACACTAAAACCGATGATCAGGTAAAAATACTGACTGAAAAATGTGATGAATTGGCCAGTTGTATTGATGTTATTGAAAGTAATAATGACAGCAAATCAGACGATACTGCACCGATTTTGTTTACCCAAACACCTGAATTTCAAAATTTACAGCAGACAATCGATGAGATCGATTCGTCTAATAACACATTACGTAGAAAATTGTCAAGTTTACAGCAAGAGGTAACAGAGATAAAAAATATTTCAGTTAATAACACGTTACAGCATACGGCGAATTCCGAACATTTCTCACACTCACACAGTCAATATAATTTAGGTAATCTACAAAGAGCACGTGAGTTACACTCCTGGAAATTGAAATAAGAACACCGTGAATTCATTGTCCCAAGAAGGGGAAACTTTATTGACACATTCCTGGGGTCAGATGCATCACATGATCACACTGACAGAACCACAGGCACATAGACACAGGCAACAGAGCATGCACAATGTCGGCACTAGTACAGTGTATATCCACCTTTCGCAGCAATGCAGGCTGCTATTCTCCCATGGAGACGATCGTAGAGATGCTGGATGTAGTCCTGTGGAACGGCTTGCCATGCCATTTCCACCTGGCGCCTCAGTTGGACCAGCGTTCGTGCTGGACGTGCAGACCGCGTGAGACGATGCTTCATCCAGTCCCAAACATGCTCAATGGGGGACAGATCCGGAGATCTTGCTGGCCAGGGTAGTTGACTTACACCTTCTAGAGCACGTTGGGTGGCACGGGATACATGCGGACGTGCATTGTCCTGTTGGAACAGCAAGTTCCCTCGCCGGTCTAGGAATGGTAGAATGATGGGTTCGATGACGGTTTGGATGTACCGTGCACTATTCAGTGTCCCCTCGACGATCACCAGTGGTGTACGGCCAGTGTAGGAGATCGCTCCCCACACCATGATGCCGGGTGTTGGCCCTGTGTGCCTCGGTCGTATGCAGTCCTGATTGTGGCGCTCACCTGCACGGCGCCAAACACGCATACGACCATCATTGGCACCAAGGCAGAAGCGACTCTCATCGCTGAAGACGACACGTCTCCATTCGTCCCTCCATTCACGCCTGTCGCGACACCACTGGAGGCGGGCTGCACGATGTTGGGGCGTGAGCGGAAGACGGCCTAACGGTGTGCGGGACCGTAGCCCAGCTTCATGGAGACGGTTGCGAATGGTCCTCGCCGATACCCCAGGAGCAACAGTGTCCCTAATTTGCTGGGAAGTGGCGGTGCGGTCCCCTACGGCACTGCGTAGGATCCTACGGTCTTGGCGTGCATCCGTGCGTCGCTGCGGTCCGGTCCCAGGTCGACGGGCACGTGCACCTTCCGCCAACCACTGGCGACAACATCGATGTACTGTGGAGACCTCACGCCCCACGTGTTGAGCAATTCGGCGGTACGTCCACCCGGCCTCCCGCATGCCCACTATACGCCCTCGCTCGAAGTCCGTCAACTGCACATACGGTTCACGTCCACGCTGTCGCGGCATGCTACCAGTGTTAAAGACTGCGATGGAGCTCCGTATGCCACGGCAAACTGGCTGACACTGACGGCGGCGGTGCACAAATGCTGCGCAGCTAGCGCCATTCGACGGCCAACACCGCGGTTCCTGGTGTGTCCGCTGTGCCGTGCGTGTGATCATTGCTTGTACAGCCCTCTCGCAGTGTCCGGAGCAAGTATGGTGGGTCTGACACACCGGTGTCAATGTGTTCTTTTTTCCATTTCCAGGAGTGTAGATTCCGAACACTCCCAGTCAAATAGATTTTCATTCAATCCTGAACCGGTTCCGACATATAGAGGCGATAATTTTGATTACAAACATTTTCTATCAGTGAGAAAATTTAAAGTATTTAAAAATGACAGAACACAGATTCACCCCCTGGATTGGATACAACAATTTAGCTTTGCCTTTCCACCGACTTGGCCTGTAACACATAAACTTGAATTTATTTGTAGTTTTTTGGAAGGCGAACCGGCAACTCGTATGAGACCGATCGCGAGACAATGTTACTCGGTAGAAGAATTTCAGAATGCTTTTCTGCCAGCGTATTGGTCGAAGACGACACAGCGCGGAATTAAAGATCAACTAATTAGTTTACCGAATTATGACAACTCAAATTTTCCCAGTGTCACGCAATTTTTTGAGCACATGGTCCAACAAAATCAGTACTTAAGTGACCCATACAGTGAATCTGCACTTATACAATTATGCATTTCTAAATTACCACGGTCATTAAGAGTGTCACTTTTAACGGGTCAACAGAAGGAAAATATTTCGGCATTCAGAGATCTGTTACAGCTTTTGGAAGTACAGCAATCGGATTATTCCTTTATAAACAAAAATTTCTCTTATAATAACCAAGGCCAACAAACCTACAGTAATTACGATCAGGCACGTAATTACAATAGCAGAGCTATTAGATGCTTCAAGAACGACAACCACCAGAATTCCAATAACAGGCAAAATTTTAATTATCAGTATCGACAAAATTATCAGCAAGAAGAACCACATTTTAGTAACAATAGACGTTTTTCTCCGCAACAGCATCAAAGTCAGCCGGTTAGCATACCTAACCAACAATGTAATGCACAAGGTCAACCAAACTTCAATGTTTCGCCGCGTGCACGTATAGTCCCAGCTACAACAAATAGTAACGCACGGCAGCAAGGAAATAACTACGTGCAGAAAACACAGTATTTCAATTCCTATCAGAATGCACCGTATAAGAATGACTATCACGACAGACGTAAAAACAATGAGCACAATTATCAACATACGTTTAATAACAGTCGGTCTTACCAACAGCAAAATCATCCGCAAGAACATATTCTCATGAATGAATCAGATAGTAGATATCATCCAGAACGTAATACGTCTTGAAGAAATAACAGAACAGTTCAAATAGTGGAAACGCCACAGCATCTTGCCGAAAATAACAGCACGTCAGATAGGATTTGACTAGATACTGTACAGGTCGCATCTTCCAGTAACACAAGCACTACTTTAGTCACGCAGAATGTTGTTCACGAAAATGTAATTACTTTTGACGACATCAGAGACACTCTTTTGCAGGAAAGAGCAGTTGTTCAGAAAACCATTTCACATCCTGTCATCGAAATTAAAATTGGTTCATCGAAATTTTCAGCAGTAATCGATTCTGGATCACCTATGTCAGTCATAAATGAAGAAACTTTCAACGAGTGTAACAAAGAGAATACCTATCCTACACTACCATTAGGCAAAACGAAAGTGAAAGGAGCAGTATCGAGTAAAGGAGTAGACGTTCAATTACAAACACATTTATCATTTTGCATTGCAGGTCACACATTTCACTCAAATTTTTGGATTGTTCCTTTATTGACAACAGACGTTATTGTAGGTACGAATTTTCTGGTACAACACGACGCAGTTATTGATTTTCAAAATTCCTATTTAATGTTGAAGGATGAAAATGTGCAATTGGCTTTAGAATTTCAGCACTCATTATCTGCAGAAGAACAAACAATTAATCGCACAGAGGTCATTTCCGTATCACGTAGCATAGACTGTAATTCCACATTGTTCACAGATACATACGTACATAACTATAAAACTCCAGACGAAGCTGACTACGACGTAATGCAGATGATTTCTGATAAAGTTAAACAAAGCAGTGCAAATACAGACGACGAACGCACGCAACTACACAAAATTCTTTTACAGCAAGCTCCAGTTTTTGACAATGTTCCTGGTACTATGTCTGGTTTTATGTATGAATTTCAAGTCAAACAGCACGATACATTTAAAGCCAAGCATTATCCCATTCCATATATCCATAGAGAACAAGTTAAGAAAGAATTGCAAGATATGCTCGACCAAGGAATTATTGAACCGGCAGTTAGTCCGTACATAAATCCGCTTCATATTGTTAAGAAAAGAGATGGTTCACTTCGCCTCGTGCTTGATTCACGTCACATCAATGACATAATTATTAATGAAACAGATCGACCACAGACACTAGAAGAACTACTACAGAAATTTCACGGTACTGCTATTTATTCTACATTAGATCTGAAATCGGGATTTTGGCAAATTCAGCTCCATCCGAACTGCAGAAAGTACACAGCATTTCTCTGTTTTGGTGACTGTTATCAATTTTGTAAATTACCATTCGGTTTAACTATTTCTTCTGCAGCTTTTATTCGCGGTTTGAACACAATACTTCCGACTGAACTTAAAGACAGAATTACAACGTACGTAGACGACATTCTTATTGCAGAAGCTAACTGGACTGAATACAATCTGATTCTTGAACAACTGTTGTAAACTTTTCGTGCACAAGGACTCACAGTTAATCTCAGTAAATCGCACTTTGGTAAAACTTCTATAAAATTTCTTGGACATGTAATTTCAGCAGAAGGCATTGCGCCTGACCCGGAAAAACTTCAAGCTTTACGTGACATTACTGTTCCTACGACGAAGAAACAACTACGCAGTTTTTTGGGTTACTTAACTGTTTTCGTAAATTTATTCATTACTCTGCTTTAGACACACCTAGATTATGTCAATTGACAGGTAAAAACACTATTTGGTCCTGGGATAAGCAAGCACATTCTGAATTTGTGAACCTGAAAGAAGCCTTGTTGAATGCACCACTTTTATCGCACCCAGATCTTACCAGAAATTTTTCCATTGCTACCGACAGTTCTAACACCGCTTTAGGCGTACATATTTTTCAGGAAATTGAAGAAGATGGTTCTACAATAATTAAAAACATCGCGTTTGCAAGTCGCATACTGTCACCTGCTGAACGAAATTATTCCGTTACAGAACTGGAAACATTATGTGTTGTTTGGGCTTTTACGAGATTTCGGCATTTTCTTTATGGAAGACACACTACAGTTTACACAGACCACAGAGCAATACAATTTTTTATTTCGGCTAAATTCACACACGACAGATTAAGCAGATGGAAACTTTACTTGCAGTAATTTAGTTTCACAATTGTTCACATCCCCGGCACACAAAATGTTGTAGCAGACGCACTATCTCGTTCTCTCGGCGACAATCAGCAAGACATCACAACCAACTTCTCTGCAAAGCAAATTTCAGCATCATGTACATTCAACAAGTTGCATTTGAAAATTTTATTTCGTCGTCATTACAGGACATAACACAAGAGCAGAGTAAAGACAACGTATGGAAAGAGATTAAACACCTTTGGCAAGATAGGAAAAATGTTACCATTAGAAACCATTACACTGTACGCAATAATATTCTGTTTCGCCGCTCTCATCCCGACAGCAACGATTGGTTATTATGCATTCCTGACGAGCTTGTTAACAAATTAATCTGGTATACTCATTTAAGTTACGCACATTACGGAGCTGGAAAATGTTTTCTTATACTGAGACAGAACTGCTATTTTTCCAACATGGAGAAACGTATACGACGAGTTTTAGCGTCATGTAAAATCTGCCAGAAAGCTAAGTCAGACACGACTTCACATATTCCTCCATTACATCCCATTGTACCTGTTAAATTGAGACACATGGCCGCTGTAGACATTTTTGGTCCGATTCCCAGAACTATTAGAGGTTTTTGCTACATCTTTGTCGCTGTTGAACTCACTTCAAAATTTGTTACCTTCACTCCGTTACGCAAAGCTACTGCTAAAACTGTTTCGAAAGCATTTGTAAAACATTTTCTATTTCATGTAGGGCATGTGATGAAAGTAATTTCCGACAATGGATCACAGTTTCGATCTGCTATATGGACACGTATGTTACGAGCTAGAAACATTTCTCCGTTATATATATCCAGGTACCATGCTTCTTCGAACCCTTGTGAACGAATAATGAAAGATATTGGTAAACTGTGTAGAATTTACTGCCGTAAAAAACATATTGATTGGGACACACACATACACTCATTCCAGGATGTAATTAATTCCATACCAAAAGAATCCACTATGCTATCTCCGTCTGTTATACTGAAAAATGTTGAACCACATAACCAAATTAAAGAATTAGTAAGCTTTCCTACATCTCGTCGACTACGACACCATGAAATAATTGACATTGCGCTGAACAACATCAAACGTGCCGCAGAGCGCCGGAGAAGACAACAAAAACAGGTTTGTATACGCCGTGACTTTCACGTTGGACAGAAGATATTAGTACGAACACACTATTTATCCAACAAAGTAAGGTAGGTGCAGTAAATTTGAACTTCTATACGCAGGTCCATATCGGATTCGCAGCATTCCTCAACCCAATGTTGTACACGTCGAAACTTTGAGAACCAGAAAATCGAAAGGAAACCATCACGTGTCGAACGTCAAACCTTTTATTGAATGAAAATACTTTATGATTTATCACACTGTAATGCCATTTCCTAATTTTTTATGACCACTTATGCAATTACATTCACATGAACACTTACTGATGATTATCGTATTTTTTTCTTGGCAAGTGCCCGGCAAAGTAAGGTTAGCAGGTCGCTCTTCTTGTCGTTACACATCAGACCGTGCATATTTTCCATCTTTTTTGTATGTACGATTGTTTTCATGTTTTATTTATATGCACTCTGAAATAGTTAAGATATAACACACACCAGTTGACTTTGACATTTTTGCCCTATGATATCTCAACATTGTGACTGTTTTACATTTTTTTGCTGCTGCTTTGTGATATTCTGTGTACATTTTTGCATCTGAACACTGTCTATGTTTTTTGACATATTACGTTTTCTGTCATGCTATGCTGTATGCTGAATTATGTTACTATAAACCAGTTTTTATCTAATGGGTATATGAATTAAATGCAAGACATTAATCTTTGTTCATCATTTTCAGAAAGAAATAACGTGTAAACGAAATAAATTAAACAGAAATGGGAATTTCACCTACGGAATAAACGAAAGAAGATGCAAAAACCTTATGAGGAAGAGTAAATGGATCAGAATTAACAAGCATTAACAAGAATATAGTATACACATCGTAGAATAGCAGTCTTAACTATTTTTTTTTTCAGAATACGAAGCGATTGATGCAAACTGTCAGACAGAACTACACATCTTAGTTTTAGTGATGAAATATGCTAGAAATAAGGAATAGTTGTATAATGAATAATGAAGTGATATTTTGCTGATGATAATGAGTGGTGATGAATAATGATGAAGAATATGCTACTATGGATAATGAAGTTTTTCTTTACAGGTGATGATAATAATGGAGTTATGATAATGAAGTGATGGATAATGAAGTTTTTTCTTTACAGAGGAGAATGATGTTGAAGTTTATGTATTTATGCTCTGTAGTTATTTAAGTATTTGTTGCAGTTCGTTTTGACAGTATGTGTTGTATTGCATAGTATGATGACTGAAGGTTTTGGAAAGGACAGCTAGGGAACACACTTATTTTTTATACACATTTCACTACCTGTTAATTCGAAGTTCACTACTTTTCAGCATAATATGCGTTTCTTCTTTCAGCTCAATAATCCATTTTGTATTATTTCCAGGAAAAGGCCTTTTATGATACTTACTAAACCTGTTACTTATTAAACTTGTTCTAGTACTTGCATTTTTTTTACCCAGTTGTGTCTATCATTTATAAATGTGATCACATATACTGCCTTTTTTCATAACCTTGCTACAGCTGACTCATGATGAATGACGTTACACATCTTCATTTGCAGCAATAACACAAAAGCAAACAAAATAATTACCAGTCCCAAATAATGCTACTAGTTTAAGAGAGTTCTCAATAATACTGATCAGCTCTGAATAGTATGTCACTTTAATAATGACTTCTGCATAATACAAAAAAAAATGCTTTGTAACTGGCCAATGAATGTCACTGTTTATTGTAATAAGATTACCTATGATGCCCATGAATACTATAATTAGACTAATTATGTATAAATGCTATGCCAATAATTAACTCATTTTCAATAATGACTTCTTAATAATACAAAAATAAATGATGATGCTTTGTAACTGGCCAATGAATGCCACTGTTTATAGTAATAAGATTACCCATGATGCCAATAATTACTATACTAAGTTTATTTTATGAACATTATTCTGTAATACTACATACATGGTACAGAAATGTTCAGTAACTGGGCGATGAGTGCCACCCATTACTAGTGTAATTCTCAATCAAGACTACTATGTGACTTAATATCCTTCATCTTCTGACCTAATTACCAGAAATTACTGCAATATCCATTTGTCCTGTCTATCCTCATGATCATGGAGCACTATATTTGGTTTTTGCACTAATTCGATGTTAGTCTACTTTACAAGAACGTGGTGTTGACACGACATGCTGTCCACCACCATGAGCGATGAAGATGTTATTATGGTCCCACTGTTTGGTGTACCTATTGTACTACCAAAATGATAGCATGGGATATTGTTACGACATTTCAGTGTCTTGGCTACGCTGATTAATACTTCTGGGAAAAGAACTTTAGATTGCCTCACTTGGTGTTGTGCTTCTGTAGAAAGATATGGACTTTCAGTGCAGCTGCGTGCAACCTAAAGTGCTACAACCATGATGCAATCCTTCCCTTTCCTATCCTAATTCATGTGACATAGTAATAAAAAAAATTATTTTGTTATCATGATTTGTATTTATGGCCTATACATTTTTGTGATTTGCAAATATGTTCTGAACTACAGTGCATGTGCACTTTTGTCATTAGTAAACATGATTTCTACTCATTGCATATGCATATTTGTGATTTTGTCTCAACTACAGTGCATGTGCACTTTTGCCATTTGTGAATATGTTCTGTACTCTTTGTATATACATTTTGTCTTTACTTAATATGTTCTGAACTTCAGTGAGTGTGCACTTTTGTCATTTCTCAATATGATTTGTACTCGTTGCCTATACATTTGTGATTTCCTGATATGTTCACTACTTCAGTGAGTGTGCACTTTGGTCATTTATCAATATGATTTGTATATACATTTTTTGTGATTTGCTGATATGTTCTGTACTCATTGTATATATATATATTTTGTCATTCTCTGATATGTTGTGTACTCGGTGCATGTGCACTATATTTACTTCATGTTCTACACCTATATATCTGTATATTCTGTGATTGTAAAGTTAATTAGTTAAGAAAAAAATTTGTTGCTCATGGCAAGTCCAAATGACTCACCATCGCTGCCAAATTTTTGCCCCCCCCCCCCCCCCCCCCAGTGGAGGGTTATGAAACGCGTACGTTTCATATGTATTCATTACCAGCGATGGCGAGGCATGACAGAATCTCTGACCAGAGGGTTATTTATCGTGGCTAGTCTGCGCTTGACCGCACGAGAGTTCAGTTGTGTGTGTGGCGAGTCGGCAGAGGGAGTAGACTGTTGGAGAGTAGTAGCAGTCTGGTACAGTTGTGTGTAGCGAGTCGGCATGCGTCCGCGGTGTGCTCTGCCCACGAGTCTGGTCAGAAATGTGGTGGACGATATGTATATTATTGTAGAAGGTAATGAAGCAGCATTGCGCGTAGCTAATAATATATGGTAATTGTAATTAATTTGTTCAAGAAATGCCCAATAATAATTTTTTTTATAAAGTAAATCTTTTAAAGAAAAGTAATCATTTCAATTCAAAGAATTTTTCCACTCTTTTGAAGAAAAAGCATTCATTTCAATTTAAGGAATATTTTTTATGCATTTCCTCCAAGAATCAGAATTAAATATGGGCCAGCATTGCACGGAGCTGTGCCGAAAAATAAGAGCAGATATAGACGCAGTTTTACTGAGGTAAGAATTTATCAGGTTTAATTATTTCACAGGGCCGAAGTTCAGCGTCGCTGCCCTTATAAGATTTATCAGGTTTAATTATTTGTGTTGAGATGATATATTCAGTTCATGGTTCATTATTTAATTAACATTATTGTGGGTTTAATGAGCAATCATCTTAACGTTAATTTTGTGGGGACTTTACATTTGGGCCATTATTATTCTTTAATTTTGCAAGGAGGTTACGCTTGGTTCATTTTTATTATTCAGTTTTGTGGGAGGACAACATTTGGCTCCATTTCTGTAATTATTGACATTTAAAATTTTTGTGGGGAGGTTACATAGTAATGTCCGAAGAAATATTTATAATAATTGTCAGAGGAATAAAATTCATGTTGCGAAATTCGAAATTCCGAAAAGGATCAAATATTTGTCCTCAAAACTGAGACAGGAGATACAAAAGGGATTTGCACCACATCACACGTCTGTATGTTACGAAATAAACCGACGTGGGAAAAGACGTACTGTGAAAGTGTGAGAGGAAAAAGAGTAAAACGGAGACAGGTAGATGCGATCTTGGAGGAATGAGGGTGTATTGTGAATTTAGATGGCGTAGAATACAGTAGAGGCTAATTTTGCTGTGTAGGTGGTAATTAAGTGGGAGACGTTCTGAATGTATCGTCGGATGCTATTGGAGGTATCAGTGGGGAAGTTTGTGTTTTATCGCAGATGTAAGTAACATATTATTAAAGTTGAACAGAGACGAAGTTTAAAATGGTGTAGTTTGTGAGGGCATTGCAGCTATTCGGATAGATAACCAGAAGAGGAGGAAAATGCATTCATTTCTGTAGAGGGAGGTGAACCGAATGTCTTCAATGAAGACACAAATTCAGTGAACTTGTTATAGAGAGGTCAGACTGTGGGGAACCCCTCATTTTAGGATCTGATGTTAGTCTTGAGTGGTACGTAAGGAGGAACGTGATTATTCCGTTAATGACTGGATAGCCTACGGAAAGATCTTTAAGTTGACATCTCAGATGTGGGCCCATAAAAATTGAAAGTAGCAATCTGATTTGAAGAGAGAAGAACTGAGATGAGAGCTAAGAAAGCTTTTGATGTCTTATTTGATGGAGATGATGTTTAGGGTTGGTCTATAGTTAATATATGTGTATGAAACACACAAGAAAAGGGAAGGGATGTTGAGAACGACCTGTTCAGAGAAGAATTTTTAGGGAAGTAATTTAAAAACAGACACTCATAGAAATCACTGCATGTGACGAGAAAAAACGTGCGCTTACCGATTCTGGGAGTAAAGGAATTGCCGTCTCGGAAAACTTTCTAAATTTTTTCCGCGTTAAATTATTAGGTGTCTTTCGTGTACAGAAGGTAAAAGTTTGGTGGGATATTAGTGATTAATTTATGATGGATTCATATAACACGAAACCATGTTTTCTAGTGGGGGCATGGAAGGGACGTTGAAAAGTTGACGCTATAAATTGAGGGTATTTTGCCAACGTCTTAAGTCAGTTAACATTGAGATTTGGCTTGTGTATGTATCTATGCCACAGGGGATGGCGTTCAGAGCCTGACCAATGGGATTTCGTCGTAGCGTATAACTGGAAAATTATGCAAGAGTCATATTTCGACGGTTTTTGATCTTCAGTATGACGGTGGTTGCGAAACGACTCATTTGCGGGCGCAATTCTTAGATCGGGCAGCCAACGAAATCGACGGAAACTTCTGTAGGCGAACATCGACGGTTCAACATCGTCACGGTTAAGTGTTAAACAGTAAATGTGTACAGTAACGACAAGGTATAAAGTTAAATGATGCAAAAACTAAAGCTGAATGAAGGAAGTACCTAATAACAGAAGCAAATGTTTACAGTTAAGTGCCATGATGCCACAAACAAAACGAAAATATTAATATGGCTCAAAAGGCTCTGAGCACTATGGGACTCAACTGCTATGGTCGTCAGTCCCCTAGAACTTAGAACTACTTAAACCTAACTAACCTAAGGACATCACACACATCCATGCCCGAAGCAGGATTCGAACCTGCGACCGTAGCAGTCGCACGGTTCCGGACTGCGCGCCTAGAACCGCGAGACCACCGCGGCCGGCTTCGCGGGAAGGATGGAATCAGAGGACAGTAACAACTTAACCCGACATGTAAAGGCGGGGGGAGACAGAACCTTAAACATAAATCTGCCACCGTGGTACTCTGCTCCCAGTTTGCTCGCGTCGACCACTGCCAATTATCTTCAACACAAAACACATCAGCGGCGGACAATATTCTGTGGCATGAGATACACCATCTTGTCTACAAAAGGGGTGATCAATACTTTCAATGAAACCAGCCTCCGTGAGTTACTTGGAGAGTCACGGCCCTTAAAATTTGATTAATAAATTCGCAAAAGGACCACTAAAATAATGTCCTAAGGTTAAAATGACAAGAACTATTTTGGCACATTTAAACGCCAAACTACAACAATGAACTACAAGGTAGAATGGGAGAAATATCTCGGCATGGCTTGGAACGTCAGACACCGACTTACGCACTACTCGTTGCACTTCTAACTACGTATTTAGCCATGCTTCATGTCGGTTTGTTGGGCGTAGCCACACTTCCTTAACTGCCATTAAGTATCAAGTCACGTGATATACAACTAGAACAACTCAGAATAATTTTTAGTAGACTGGCATGTTCAGTTAATATGCACGCAACCCACCGAAGCAACTCGACGATTCCAATTCATTCGGCCTATGAAGCTTGTAACAGACTCTAAGGAAGTTGTTCTTCCAACCTCTAGGAAAACCAAATCACCATGGGCAATGGATCGGCGTTGTACGATTCAACACGCCGTAGCGGCTGGCCACGCTACTCCGTCGTGTCGACTCGGCCTCTCCACGTGCTGCCTGCGTACACAGTCCTACGTCACTGCACTTCACACCGCGGATCCCCACATCAGAGTCCCATCAGAACGCACGCGCTGCAGTTTATTTCCCGCCGCCAAAGATATGAAGAAGGGCAATCAACATCGAAGTCGACTCAAATATGAAAATGAGAATCGATGGCAACTGGTGCCAGAAATGCACCAGCTCAATAGTATGTAGTATTTTCTATCAACAGAATCGTATGGTAATGTTGTAAGTAGGCTGTTCAGGTTTTTATGTTGGTAACACCACGTTGCGCTCTGTATGAAAATCACTGAATGTGCTGTGTGCAATGTGTGGCTGGTTGGCATTGTTGGAATATTCGCTATTGTAGTGTTGGTCAGTTGGATGTGAACAGCCCGTAACGTTCCGCAGTTCGAGATGAGCCGCTAGCGGTGGTGGATGTGGGGAGAGAGATGGCAGAATTTTTAGAGCGGGCGATCTGGACGTGTGTCCATCAGAAAGAGTAAATTTGTAATACTGAATATCATGAACTGGTATATATATGATGACTTTTGAATATTATTAAGGTGAATACATTGTTCGTTCTCTATCAAAACTATCAAAATCTTTCATTTGCTATGCCGATCAGTAGTTAGTGCCTTCAGTAGTTGGAATCTCTTATTTAGCTGGCAAATATTGGCGCTCGATGTATTGCAGTAGTTTGAGTAACGAAGATTTTTGTTTAGGTAAGTGATTCATGAAAGGTATAGGTTATTGTTAGTCAGGGCCATTCCTTTGTAAGGATTTTTGAAAGTCAGATTGCGTTGCGCTAAAATATTGTGTGTCAGTTTAGTGAATGTCTGAGTACGATCAGTTTTGCTCAGCAGGATCTCACGTAAACTGCCATATTGCTGTGAATTCTGCTACTGGGCTTGAAAACATATGTGTACGGCTCGATCGTATTGCACTAAAAGAGCCACATTTGATAACAGAGCCGTACATCGTCCAAGCACCATACAATAGGAACATCGCAATTCGCCCACGACAACAAGTTCCCACTCCGGGCTTCATGGTGTGGGGGGGGGGGGGGGGGCATTAGTTACAACTAGCAGTCGGAATTGGTGGTCCTGCAGGGAAAAGTAACCAATGCCCGCCACATTTACCAGATTCTCTGCCGTTTTTTTGACAGGAATGTGATGTGCCCTTTCAGGAGGACAATGAACGTTCACACAGTGACACAACGTGCTCTTCATCGCAGTGTACAACAACTGCCCTGGTCAGCAAGATCACCAGGTCTCTCACGAATCGAACGTTTGTGGCACATGGTGAAGCGGCAACTTACTCGTTCTTCTCAGCACAGAAGAATCAATGCCGAAGAGCAAAACTAAGGTGCAAGATGTTTGTGACAATCTGTCGCAAAATGTTACTTGGCATCTTTATGATCGTTTGCGAGAATACACGCCTTTGCTGAGCCTATTTGTGTATGTGTATGTGTATGTGTATGTGTGTGTGTGTGTGTGTGTGTGTGTGTTTGTGTGTGCGTGCGTAGTGTGTGTGAGGGGGAGGGGGAGGGGGGGCATTACTCTGTATTGATGCGACTCTTTGGGCACCTTTAGACATGTGTCTTTCATATGCAATTGTTCTGAATTTGCTATCAAGTAGTACTCCCATGCCGGCCGGTGTGGTCGTGCGGTTCTAGGCGCTTCAGTCTGGAACCGCGTGACCGCTACGGTCGCAGGTTCGAATCCTGCGTCGGGCATGGATGTGTATGATGTCCTTAGGTTAGTTAGGTTTAAGTAGTTCTAACTTCTAGGGGACTGATGACCACAGATGTTAAGTCCCATAGTGCTCAGAGCCATTTGAACCAAGTACCCCCATGATGAACAAAAACTAAACTCAGTCCGAACAGGCTTCAGAAGGCCCTACTGTACCGACCGACCGCCGTATCATCCACAGACAATAGGCATCACTGGATGCAGATATAGAGGGGCTGTGGTCAACACAACGCACTCCTGGTCGTTGTCAGTTTAGGAAACCGGAGATCCTACTTGTCAGTCAATTAGTTCTTCAGTTCTCCTCATAGGGGCTGAGTGCACCCCTCTGGCCAGCAGCTCCGTCGGGAGACAGGATGGTCACCGATCCAAGTACTAGCCAAGCCAGACAGCGTGTAACTTCGGTGATCTGACGGAAACCGGTGTTATCATTGCGGCAAGGCCGTTGGCTGCCACGGTGAATTATCCGTCACATTGCTTGTTCATAAAATAACCTTGTCCTTGAGGGTTTGAATTTTTTTCGGTAGTGCAGTTAACAACAATGCTATCTGGTAAAGATGGTGGTTTTAATTCGTTGTGCAGAAGTCAATATGTAATTTCGGACTATCCTAAACGTGAGGCATTTACTGCAACGGAGGCATTTATTGTAACGGAAAGATATCAAATGTCTCACATAAAAAACAGCTTATGATAGTACGACAGAGTAAAAAGTTGCTAAACGGTTTGGGTTCGCTGGTTGACGATAAATGATTCGTTCATCAAATCAGATGAAATTTTTATAAAGCATACAACAGTTTGACTGCCCTTAAACTTTCTTTAAACTGTAACTTGCCTGAAGATGATACTGTATGTATATTTACTAAGGGTCGTGGAACGAATGTGAAATTTAAGTTAGTTGGTGATATGATTGTAATAGTAGTTGAAATCTGTAGCGCCAGCCGAGTAGCGGCCAAGGGTGTATCGAGCAAATTAAAGGTGTAAGAAATCGTAAAATAAATTACAGACTGATCTTGTTGAAAGCCGAGAAGCGATTTTTCTTTTCTTTTGTAGCCACCTTGGGCCCTGTCCTCATTACCCTGTCGTCTCAGGATCTCTTTGAAATTTTTGATTACATAATCTGCTGCAAAGTGTTGTTGCGGCCGCTTGATCTTGGCCACAGTCAGCAGTGCTGTTCTGTGAACACAAAGGTTTGAGTATTTGCTATTTTAATACGAAATATGCTTCACGTAGGCAATGTACTGAATATCTAGTATTTAGAAGACATATATCACTTGGTGAAGGTAAAATAATTGCATAACATGCTGTCGTTAATATTTCCTATATTACAATGAAACAGAATAAATGACGAAACATTGACATCTCTTAGATCAAGAAGAACACTTAGAAGGCATTCATATTCGTACGAAATAGTGTTTCACTGGATTAGATCATCCACATATTTTGTAACGGTTCTTCCTGCGTACAGATATGGCAACAAATATTTCATTCTCTGAAATGTCGCCATCTGTGAAACAGACCTTCTGACCGTAAATTGAATCAACCCTGCATGGTAATGGCATTAATTTTTTCCATGTTTTTATTACAAACTTTACAGTATTTCAAATTAGTAATCTGGTTTCCCAGACGTTCAGTGTAATTTCTCACAACATATATTCACATAAATGGGAAAGAATATTAGCTATTTGCATAGTCACGTCTCCAAGTTTTCAAACAACTTTTTAATATCGGCACTGAGGCACCGGCCACCAGAGCCGAGGTCGTTAACGCGCGCTTTTGGGATGGCGCTCTGTTTTCAACCTCAGTGCCGGAAGAAATTTTCACCACCATTGTTTGGTTGGTAAAAAAAGGATTGGTGATAGCGTAAATTTCTTGATCGTTAGATTTTAAGCCAATATCCTGGACTGAATTCCAAA
Organism: Schistocerca nitens; assembly: GCF_023898315.1. NCBI lineage: Eukaryota > Metazoa > Arthropoda > Insecta > Orthoptera > Acrididae > Schistocerca > Schistocerca nitens. The sequence goes on from NC_064618.1 coordinate 584,734,880, forward strand.
CGTCTCCTCAGTGTCTTATGGAGTTAGTATGAGAGGCTGTCACCAGTCGGTGGGGGGCCTTAAGCCAGACAATCCCCTTGGTGCTATTAGAGAGGAGTAGCCTTTGTGCCGGGACTGAGTTTCACTCTCTCCCTGCTTTCGTTTTCGTACAACACAAGACATCACGCCACATTATATACATACTAATTATAGTCATCTATACCTAACACAATGCGTGGAACGGTGTCATTTACATGGAGGAAGGAGAACACCTTACCGATTAGGCCGCTGAATATCCCGTCAACATCTCCCAGACAACTCAGTCCTCATACTGTAGTAAGACGTTAATATCAATCAAACAAATTGGTAAGGAAAGTTTCTGGTTCCAGGCGTATAAAAGGCAATTCAGTTTTCAGTCATCCGGTTGGCGATGCTTCCGAGAGGTCGTTCTCTGAACGAAATTTACTTATTCGCCATTCTTCAGCTTCTTTCGTTCCCTTCTTCGTTAGAGTTTACAAAGTTTTTGAAGTACTGGACTACCTGCCGCAATACGTTCTGTGAGAAGTTTCAAGAGAACTTCACAAGGTATTCACGTCGCTGGTCTTTTCTTGTCCGTTTTCTGCAAGAAATCGTTAATCTGCGGAAAGAGCACTTACTTCCACCTCTTTTAATCCACCTCGCCGCTGACTTAATAAGAGCGGCACGGAAAGTGAGAGCATTTCGTCCATTAATACGCCTCCCTTAATTCTTCAGACCTCTATACGTCCAACTTTTCATCGAAACTCAAATGTTCCACTTGACTGGAGAAAAGAACACGTAAAATCTCACGGTCATCAATTGTATGAACTCAGCTGTAGAAAAATTAGAATTTTTCTCTGATTTACGTAACAAAAGGGTTCTTTCTCAAATGAAGTTAATAAGTTTCTTTGTGTATATTCTGTGGAAATAAATTCTGCTTATATTTATTTGAAAATCGAATTGTTAGTTATTTCACTTCTATTAGTAGCGCCATATTGGATTTTTGACAAGCAATACATCATGACGTCTATGGAGTTAACGATTAATATTTTCTTAATATCCTTCGACATAGACAGTCGTACCAATATTTTTCGGGATACTTATTTGTTATTTATGAAATTCCCTCTAAGAGCTGACTTAGTTTTTGATGATCCAGCCGCATTGTTAATCATGTTACCAGTAATTTGCATGGTAACGGTTCGATAACTGTCAGGAAACATTGGTAGTTGTAATTGAAAATAAGTTATTCCTGGAGAATCGTAGACTGAAAAGTGGAATTAGTATATACATACAAGTAGAAACTTTGTGTTTTTATGATACAATGTATGAAATTCTTGTATACTAGATAAAACCGGCAATAGCGAAACAAGTGTTTTAACATATTTAAACGAATGTCAGGAAGAAGATAGGACCATAAATCGTGGCAACCTGTGGAATGTATGGTAGATATAAAAGTAACAATATAAATAACTGATAGATTTATGAGAGAGAATAATAAATGGAACCCAATGATTAAAGCATAGAAAGTGCTGCAATATATCTGAATCAAACAAAGTAATCAAACCGTGTTTTGTATAAGGTGGAAATTCTAATCAAATTCCCCTTCCAAGCAAGGAAAGTAAGGAAAGACGCAACCCTGTTTGCTCTCTGAGCAAGTAGAAAAGATAACCAAGAAGCAAAATGGAGGAGAAATTAAAAGTTCAGGAGGAGAAATAAAACCCGTAAAGAATTATGAAGATATTTTAATTCCACTGTAAACAGAAAAGAGCTTCGAAACGTTGAATGGAATGAACAGTGACTGGAACTTCAGCAAAATAGGAGTTAAGTAATACGTTTGAATTAAACCAAAAGTTGCTGACAAACTTAGATTAGCACGTTAGACACTGAAAGTACCAGTATTTGCTATTTTGGCTGCAGAATAATGACTATGGTTGCAGTAGAGTGCATACGAAACACCCGTATGTCATACCAAACTTTTGTGTGAAAGAGAAATTCGTTAGCTAATATTATAGATTGAAGTGTCAGGAAAGAAGCTTTTCCATTGTGGTGTTACAGAATATTATTTAAAATTAGATGGATAGAACGGATGATAAGGGGACACTGAATCGAACTGGGGAGAAAACAAATGTGCGGCACAACTTGTCTAAAATTACGCATCCAGACTCATTAGTCTGCTACTGGAGGGGGGCGTGGGGAATTAAAAATTGTAGAGCGAGACCAAGGCTCAACTACAGCAAGCAGACGTAGCAGTAGGTTGCAGCAGTTATTTGGAGATGAGGAGGTTTGCACAGAGTAGACTAACTCGGAGAACATGTTTTTGCACGCGTATCATGTTATTTCTGGAAACCCAGAATCTACCCTGTAGGAATCGACATGGATTCCGGAATCAGTGATCGTGTGAGACCCAACTCGCTCTAATTGTTCATAAGACCCAGAAAACATTAGATACAGGTTCCCAGGTAGATGCCATTTTCCTTGACTTCCGGAAGGCGTTCGATACAGTTCCGCACTGTCGTCTGATAAACAAAGTAAGAGCCTACGGAATATCAGACCAGCTGTGTGGCTGGATTGAAGAGTTTTTAGCAAACAGAACACAGCATGTTGTTCTCAATGGAGAGACGTCTACAGACAAAGTTACCGCTTGGCGTGCCACAGGGGAGTGTTATGGGACCATTGCTTTTCACAATATACATAAATTACCTAGTAGATAGTGTCGGAAGTTCCATGCGGGTTTTCGCGGATGATGCTGTAGTATACAGAGAAGTTGCAGCATTAGAAAATTGCAGCGAAATGCAGGAAGATCTGTAGCGGATAGGCACTTGGTGGAGGGAGTGGCAACTGACCATTAACATAGACAAATGTAATGTACTGCGAATACATAGAAAGAAGGATCCTTTATTGTATTATTATATGGTAGCGGAACAAACACTGGTAGCAGTTACTTCTGTAAAATATCTGGGAGTATGCGTACGGAACGATTTGAAGTGGAATGATCATATAAAATTAATTGTTGTTAGGGCGGGTGCCAGGTTGAAATTCATTGGGAGAGTCCTTAGAAAATGTAGTCCATCAACAAAGAAGGTTGCTTACAAAACACTCGTTCGACCTATACTTTAGTAGTGCTCATCAGTGTGGGATCCGTACCAGGTAGGGTTGACAGAGAAGATCCAAAGAAGAGCGGCGCGTTTCGTCACAGGATTATCTGGTAACCGTGATAGCGTTACGGAGATGTTTAGCAAACTCGAGTGGCAGACTCTGCAAGAAAGGCTCTCTTCATCGCGGTGTAGCTTGCTGTCCAGGTTTCGAGAGGGCCCGTTTCTGGATGAGGTATCGAATATATTGCTTCCCCCTACTTATACCTCCCGAGGAGAGCTGCGTCACACCAGAGTTCATACTAAAGCCTAAAATAATAAATTAGATAATCACTCCGAGTCGTCGTAACGTAATTCAGAAATGGAACGTTAGGACTCACCGACATCAACGTGATTGATAAATTTATGTAGCTTGATACCAGACAAGCCAGAGACGAAACAAAACTATAAGACAGGGCGAGCGCCGCATGTAAATTAGCACTGCTCTGATCCAGTGAAAAGCTGCAAGACTAACCGGTAAAACTCTTCAGCTGCCACTGAAACGGATGTCGCGTTTTGTACTACCAAAGTACTACTCCTCTTACAGTGAGTTTAAGGTAGTCAAAGCAATAAGTAAACGAACACACTTATCCTGTTTTTCAGTTGTTTGCTGTTTGTTTTCCTGCCGCTTATTCTATGTATCACACCTACTGAAAACCCGAAGACAATATTAGATTGTTGTACGTAGAAAGACATGTAAGCATTCATTCCCTCCGTGCTCCATATGCGAAAGCAGTTGTTAAGAACTCTAATTTTATATGATACAAGGTGTGCCTTGGTGTATGGTTAGCTTCAACTGAGACGCACAACTGTGAGAACTTGCTGTGTGCTCCAGCTTCTAGTTTGTTGACAAGTCTCGTGTCATCTACGTTTGTGTTTCATCTGCGTGCGATTAGTCTTGTTCTGTCTTCTGTTATCCCAGTTACCAATTGGGTTCAAAGTGATATTTACATTTTTTCCTTCTGTCACTTCGTACGCACCGAACGCGAAAATTTTTCCCAAAACCCATCCTTCTCATCGGAGATAAAGAGAACATTACTTATTCCCCTCTTTTCTAACACAAAGTGGAATATTATGATTCTGCCTCTCTTTTGTTGTAGCAGTTCACATAGTCCACTTGAGAAATCAGCTTATTTTGTACCTATATTTCAAGTTATTCACTGCAACTCTTTCGGTGAGTTGTGGCCGTTCCTTTGAGAATTGGTCAATGGCAACCGAATGACCTAACGGCGAAGACAATGGAACTATTGTAAGCGTTGAGTCTTTTGCCTTTCATAGCCCCACACAATACTGTGAAAACGCTCGCAAATGTACTGGGCGTCGCAAGAGGCATCATTTTCCACAGCTGCCGTCACGCTGACAACGCCACAGCGGTCGCCTCTCGCGTCTGCCTCACTCAGCTTCACCTCGTCGCCCCCCCCCCCCCCCCCACCTTTCCACCAACTCTTCAAGGGAATGCTCCTAATGACTGGCGACGCTTATTACTTTCTCCGCTGGCGCCGGAGCAAATTTCTTACCTCCGTCTGCCTGTCATTGTCTTCGGGAAGTCGCTGTACCCTATTTTACTTTACTGTCTCACTCTAATGAGTACTGTTTATTTTTTTTAAAGAGATATTACAATAATCACATTTCTTTCTTCAAGACCTCGCGATTCCTTTAGGTTGTCTATATTTTCTCCTACAATTAGAATCCGAGGGATAGTTATATAGTTGTAATTATCATCTCGAAAAAGTCACAATTAGTTTTTCACGGAGCACTTCTTCATTCCCCGTGGAACATGAGTATTTCATAGCCGGCCGTGGTGGCCGTGCGGTTCTAGCGCTGCAGTTCGGAACCGCGGGGCTGGTACGGTCGCAGGTTCGAATCCTGCCTCGGTCATGGATGTGTGTGATGTCCTTAGGTTAGTTAGGTTTAAGTAGTTCTAAGTTCTAGGGCACTGATGACCTAAGATGTTAAGTCCCATAGTGCTCAGAGCCATTTGAACCAAGTATTCCATAGAGCATAGTTTGTGAAACTCTGCTCTACGGCTAGCTCCACTTGAAACTTGGAAGATTTAGGACGTGCTGTGTTCTCCAGTATCTAGAATTGCTGAAGAGTTCCATGTCATCTACATCTGCATTCCTGTTGTGTTTTTGAGTGTTCGTTAGCTACTAACTCACTGGATTGCTTAGTAAAATGCCTGTCATGTTTTCAAAGAAAGATATCCTGCAATTAGAATTCGAAAAGTCTGCATTTGACGCGTAACGAAATTCACTGAGAATACACTATTGCGTAGTGGACATGTAGGAATCACAATTGACGAAGTTCACGCGGCTTGTTATGTCCTTGTACAAATACAATATAGCTTTTTCATAAAACTACTGAATCCTGTTTTATTCGATCGATTACTGATGAAGTGTGGAGTTGTAGTTGAATTTCATCATCGCGACGTAACTGGAAGTACTCTTTCTCTCCATGTCTTGAACCTCATAACGGAAACACAAATTAGCCATCTGAAATAACTAGTAACAAAGTATGGCGAAGTTAAAAGTGTTAGAAAAGAACAATGGTACAGTCAATATCAGTTGCAAGATGTTAGTGGTATTTGGTCGGTAGAAATGCACATAAAAGTTAGTACTGCGTAGCATATTGTTACGTAGCAGTTTATGATAAAACAGTCTTGTAACTTGTTTTTATAACGCAATATGCAGTCAGAATAGTTAATTATTTAAGGTTGCATGAAAACTGCACACAATATTCACTGCTGCCGAAGATTGCACTGCTGATTATTTCTTCTTCTCCTTTCCTTTTAATATAGTGAGGGATATCTGTTATTCATCCAGCCTTGGGGGCTTTCTTTAGCTGTCTTGCGACAAGGAAGTTAACTTAGAGGACAATTGTGCCGTAAACATATTTAGTTCTGAAAGCTGTCTCTGGGCAGGTATAGAACAGGGAAATGGTATAACAGGTGCTTAGGGGAGGGTGGACTGCGTTCCGTAAAAACGGCATTATGTAAAATGCTAAAACAAATCGTTTTTGGCTGTATAAGATCTGAAAGCCAGGTGGAAACAGAGCTTCAGACCGTGGAGATAGCCATTAAATTCTGCCGTTCCACGGAGGAATGTTCGTTTAAATCGTGGTTATATGATCAGCTGACAGAAGCCACGGCTCCATGTGCGTGCCTACGTGCAAGGCTTTTCGTTGGCCAAGGCCAGAGGTCTATTCTATATTATATTGCACTTGAGGTCTAGGAGTGTACTCACTTCGGTGGCACGTGTACCTAAGTCGGAACCATACAGAGAGGGTTAGTATGACCCCTAGGAGAGTATGACACGCAAAATCGAAAAAAAAGGAAAATAGTGGTAAAGTCTTTGATGACCAGTAGTAAAAACTTCCTGGTACCCACGTTCGAACCTCACCACTGCTTAAATTTTGATTACGACCCTTCAGCAATGGCGACGGAAAACTTCCAGCATAAAAAGTCACCCTCGTTTTGCCAATAGCCTTGTGAAAGATACCAGATGACAGAGGTTCAGGACATTCTCTTGGGATGGAAAACTGCCCTTAAAAGACGGAAGAATCAGCAATAATCAACGAATGCAAAAGTCAATAGAAAGCAATGTATTAAAGACATAATGTGTATCCAAAAGACATGTGGCCTGTAGCTGAAATAGTGTCATGATAAGCTCTCCATTGGCAAAAGATTCCGGATTAGCCCCCATTAGATTCTCCGGGAGGGGAGGCAACCACGACAAAAAGACTGAACAACAAACGAAAGGATAATATTCTATGAATTGGGACGTGGAATATCAGAAGTTTGAACGTTATACGGAAGCTAGAAAAACTGAAAAGGTAAATGCTAAGGTTCAATTAGGTGTAGTGGGCGTCAATTAAATGTAAAACAAGGATTAGTGGTCAGACTCGCCAACAGGTGCTGAGTCTTCCGCTCTCTTTGCTGCGTGTGTCAGTGCCCTGCACACCGTACTGCTCCTTCTTGGTGACCAAAGTTACTTGCAGTCTACCACGCCATACTCGTGTTCGCCGCTTTGTCCTCAGCTCAGCTTTCGAACTCGGCTCCCTCTGCTCCCTCTCTACAACGACCAGATATCGATTATATAGACCAGCTGCTTAACTTGTTACTCTGAAAAACAGCTGAAAAACTATGGCTCCACCCTGATCTAGCAAAGTCGATACTTTGACACTGCTCGCTTCCAGTCCAGATAACATACCAAAAGGTTCGTATCAGTTTATGCTGGTGCAATAGCGTCATACTTGGATGACGCCAGCAGGTCTTGCTGCCCATCATTATCATCGCCTCCACTCCCATATTGTCACCGCTCCTGCCATCACTGCCCATCATCGCCATTGCTGCCACCAGTCCTCGCCCTCGCGACTCAACATCGCAGTTACCCCCAGCTCAACATCTTTGCTGCCAGGCTTCACCTGCGTCAGCTACTCAGCACCGACACTACTCTCCCTCAATGATGTATCAAACTACGACATCCACTATTATCTACTCCTTCCTGTACTCCACTTCAACCTCCCCAACTCTCTTACTTCCTCCTCAGTGCCCTCTCCTGGTCTCCCATCCATTAGAGAGGATGACGATTCAAATCCATGTCCAGCCAATCAGATTCAGGTTTTCTGGGATTTCCCTTAATTGCTACAGGCAAAAGCCAGGATGTTTCCTATGAAAAGCCATGGCAGATTTCCTTTCCAATCCATAACACAATCCGAGCCTGTGCTCCATATCTAATGACCTCGGTGTCGATGGTACGTTAAACCCAATATTCCTTCCTTCCTTCTTCCCCACTATTCAGATGACATGATCTGCCTTCTCACTCTCACACATTGCACTCTCAGACTTAATTACCTCCACGTTCGCAGGTGTCATTACTCCAGCATCTACTACAGCTCCATTGGTACTGCTGCTAGCGCCACCATTGCCACCCATGTCGCCAATGTTAGAACTGCACCAGCCAGCAGCGTTCTCAGTTCCTTCTGCTGCTCCATTGCAATCTCTCTCATCATTAAACGTAGATCCAGAGGCAGAACCAGTCACAACTTCTCAAATAACAGCCAGACCAGCACAACGACATGTGCTGCAGCTATGGCCACATCACCCACATCTGCATCTGCTTCAGCCCCGTCAACTCCTGGTATAAAGACTAAGAAAAGTCGCATAAAATCCTGTCCCACTCCAAATTTGTTATCCTCCAATATCTGATCCTCAAATGATCCCTGCAATCCACCTAGTACAAATTTTAAACCTATCTTTGATATCCAACTGTTTTCCCCACCAGCCCCAAACACCAGAACCTAAGGAGTCCATCTCACCCCACAGATCTCCTCAAATATATGCTTTCGTCCTACCATATTCGGCTGACAGATTCTTCAGTCGTAAAACACTTTCCTTCCAAATAAGAAAGAACCTTCAAAACCTCAATGTATCACTACTCATACCCCACAAAGACTCCATCATAAAATCGTCGGATCCTGATTTTCAAACACATTTACTGCAGTGAGTACCTTTCATAATTTTTGGTCCACATACCTCACTGCTCCAACTCAGCCCACCACGACCCAATCCCTCCGTTTCCCACGAACTCTTACTGCTGTGATCAAGGGGTGGACACTGAGAAAGTTGAATGGGAGAAAAATTACAATCCTGACTCCTAAATCCGAAAAGCCCTTGGAATTCATCACTATTCTGGTTCTACATTCTTTACTCACGTTTTTTCCGGAGATCCCTCAACCATACATCACATACATCATCTCCTTCAAAATGGAACCTTCATCTATCACCACAAAGAGCCTTCCTGACAGGAAGCCCATGCCTACTATTGCCCCAATGCCTCAGCTACAATGGTCATTTAACGTCTCATTGTAAAAATCCATCTACTTGCCTCCACTGCAAAGCTAATCACCTGTAACACTCCATAACGACGCACAGTGAATCAGCACAAGTATGCATCTCTCCTTGGGGACCATGTCCGTCTCTACATGCAAACTATCTTTCCTTGGCGTAATGATTTCTATAAGGAGGAAAATGCAAAGTGTCACACAGCTCGCGCCCGCATCTCGTGGTCGTGCGGTAGCGTTCTCGCTTCCCACGCCCGGGTTCCCGGGTTCGATTCCCGGCGGGGTCAGGGATTTTCTCTGCCTCGTGATGGCTGGGTGTTGTGTGCTGTCCTTAGGTTAGGTTTAAGTAGTTCTAAGTTCTAGGGGACTGATGACCATAGATGTTAAGTCCCATAGTGCTCAGAGCCATTTTTCCACACAGCTCGCAGTGTTCGCGCGTGGTTCGAAGAGAACCAAGATGAGTTTTACCATATTCCCCTGACCACCAAGCTCCTCGGTTTTCAATCCAATGGAGAATCTGTGGGATCGACTGCATCGGGCTGTTCACGCCATGGATCATCAACCGTGAAGTTTTGGAAATTTGTTGTTAGGTCATCGGTCCCTAAGCTTACACAATACGTAATCTAACTTAAACTAACTTATGCTAAGCACGACACACACACCCATGCCCGAGACGGGGGAAGCCGCGCGGACCGTGACAAGACGCCCAAGACCGCGAGGCTACCCCGCGAGGCATCGACAGTGAAACCTAGCGCTGCTGACCACGGCACTGGAGTCGGCTTGGCTCCAAATCCATGTCGGTATCATCTGGAACCTCACTGACTCTCTTCCTGCACGTGTCAACAGCGGTCCGCGCTGCGGAATTTGTTTATCCAGGCTTTTGACAGATGGTCACATTAATGTGGCTGGACAGTGGTAACTAGCTCACTAACAGCATGAACAGGGAGGGTGGCTACAATTTATCGAAGGTCTGCCTTCCAGTGATTCCAGTTCAGATGGCCGCGTGTATTCGTCAGCCGGCAGCTACAAGTTTACTCCTGTAAATAAGCAGCCACTAGAAAAATGCAGCTGCGCATCGCCGCAGTAAAACATTAACTCCGCCGATTAGAAATTGCATGCCGGTGATCTACTACAGTAGCACTAGTAACAGCGTCTCATAGCAATGTCAGTTGACGAATGGCATCACAGAATATGATGTCGGTAGCTATCTGACAACCGAAGTAAGACAGTATGCAGAGGGGAAAACGTTCTCAGAATCCAACAGTTAGTCGCCCTGACGAGAATCGCTAAAAAACGTAGAAAACATTGTTTTCAGAGTTTCATAATGACTTGGCCTAATAGTAAAAGATTTTACTTCATCTCGGTTGTTGTGCATTCCTATCTAGGTATAAGCAGAACCCGATCGTGCTGATATTACACACCGTCTTCGTTCTCATGTAGGAAGATTCAGGAGTAACCTCCAGAAGTGGCACTTTTCTGTGCATACCACCAACTGCGACTGAGGGAACCACAGACCATGGAGCATCTACTGGATTGTTAACTGTGTCCTGCACCTTGCACAGAAGAAGATCTGCTTCCAACTCCGAGTGTAAATCAAGTTACAAGATTCTGATCAATAGTCGTGTAAATTGATTATTCTTTTCTTCCATGTATTTTCATGTGTTCAACAATGTACTGCGTACCTTTCTGACTCGGATAAATAAATAAAAACGCTTTGTAGACCCGTTCAATCACATATCTACCTCTTCAGATGAAACGGCTCTAAGCATTATGGGACTTAACATCTGAGGTCATCAGTCTCCTAGACTTAGAACTACTTAAACCTAACTAACCTAAGGACATCACACACACGCCCGAGGCAAGATTCGAACCTGCGACCGTAGCAGTCACGCGGTTCCGGACTGAAGCGTCTAGAAAACGCTCGGCCACAGCGGTCGGCCATCTCCCTCCTGATCAATAAAGTTATTTACCATACACAATCGAGAAGAAATTTTTACAGCCATTCAGAATAATAATAGTTAACTGCTGTATGGATTTTACTCCTTTACCTGCATAATTTTTGGAGATATTCAAAAGACCTTAAACCTTAATTTCATAATTTATTGTAAGAAACACCAGTGTTCATAAATACGTTTCTGTAAATATAACTGTGGATAACTTAAAATAAGCACTTTGTATCTCTATTTTTGACTGAACAACATATTGTGAATAAGTGTATATATTAGTATTGTTCTCAGTTTGAAAAGAGCAGTTACGTTTTTTGAGTTGTTTGACGTTATCATTCTCATTTGTTATACTTTCAGAGTGAATCAGGAGGTAAATGCAGCATGTGACGTATGAATCTTGATATTTGTTAACAATTAATTATGAATGGGCATGTGAATCATATGGCCTAATATTCTTTAAGTTAAGTAGCGAGTTTAATTGGTCTAGAAGTAAAATATTTACTTCCATTGTTAAAACTGTTCAAGAGGAGACTAATTTCAGTTTATTTACTTTTCGGAAATTGCAATTTCTGGGAAAAGACTAAGATAAATAGGGGTTTGGAAATGGTAAAAGACGAGAACTAATGTGCTGTCCGAGGAAACCTATCAAGCTGACTTGCTGAACTATATTCCAGCCAGTCAGAATAGAGCAAATCTGCGCACTCTGAAGTGCGGAAGATTTGCATGTACTCGCATCCAGGAGTCGTAATTTAGCTCTAGTATCAAGTGAAGATTTATTTAGGTGTTAATGATAATGTGAAAATTTCACAATAACAATAATCAACTCCTGTAGCACCATCACATCTGCACATGAAATACACTGCCCGACAAAAGATTGTGGAGTATTCTGAAGACAGCGTAAAATGGCAACGTAACTTCCTACACGTACACACCATTGGTACTTCTGTATATGATTATGCACTACACAAAGATTTAAAGGATCTGTTTTTCGATACCCAGTAATTCCCAACCATTGCTACACTTAGGTTTGAAATTTGGCTCAAAGGTGCGAACGACCTTCCTCTATAATGGCGCCAAAGCGAGGCCCCCAGAACTCAAAAGTTCATGTGAGCAGTAAGGTGGATTAATGATGTCACATTGGTACCAAAATTCACCACAATTTGACCCAATGCTACCGTGGACGTGACATACGATCGGAAGGTCGTCACAGACCCTTATCCACATTTAACCCCTTCCTTTGACGCCTCTGCCATGGAAATCAGAACCGCAATACCAAGCGTTGAAACCACACTGTTTTATAATGGGTAGCTGAGCAAAACATTCCGGATACACCGCCACTCAGAACTGGCCCGAGAAGGCCGCTGACGGTGGCATAAAAAGCATCAATGAAAGAACCCATTCCCTGGTGCGTCGATTCCCACACATTAAGCAGTCGAAAGTGACAGTTCGCAGTGCGACAAGAAACAGGAAGGCGTTCCTCACAACTTTTGACACTGCTGTCATCCTCGGTCATTAAACCCCCCCTTCATGAGATGTCAGCCGCGTCCCCATTGACCGTGATCGCACCCGCCTGGAGCGTAGTGCGACCGCAATTTTTGCTCTCGTTTACTGCGAACTGTCGTTTTCGATCGCGAAATGTGTGGGAATCAAGGTCCCATGAAAGTGGTAGTTTCATTGAGGTCCTTTATACAACCTCTTGAGGCATTTTAGTGCTCATTCTGAGCGGCGATGTGCCTGAATTGTTCCCCCAAACCACTCATAAGAAAACGGCGTGATTTCAAAGCTGGGTGTCGTGGATTTCACCTCTATCACCGAGGCATCAAAAGAAGCGGTGAAATGAAAGAGGGGAAGTGACGACGTTCCCCTCGCTTGACAGGTCCTCAGTGTCACTAGGAGGAATTGTGAATTTTGGTGCCAGTGTGACACATGAACGCTCCTTATAGCTCACATGAGCTTCTGTGGCCTTTTTTTCCCGGCTTGTCGACACCTTGCTGTCTGAAGTTTCGTCGGTCCCGAGGGCGACGTCACAGAGCGCCCCGCTTTTGCTCTGTTGCAGAGGAAGGTAGTTCACGTCTTTGAGCCAAATTTCAAACTTAAGCGTCGCAAAGGACAGTAATTTCGGGGTATCGAAAAAGATTGGTAGAGTTGCGAACAGCCTGCATCAAGTTAGTGCCTCGTTCGTGATGTTACCAGATCCGATGCTGCTGCTGCTGTGGTCTTCAGTCCTGAGACTGGTTTGATGCAGCTCTCCATGCTACTCTATCCTGTGCAAGCTTCTTCATCTCCCAGTACCTACTGCAACCTACATCCTTCTGAATCTGCCTAGTGTATTCATCTCTTGGTCTCCCTCTACGATTTTTACCCTCCACGCTGCCCTCCAATGCTAAATTTGTGATCCCTTGATGCCTCAAAACATGTCCTACCAACCGATCCCTTCTTCTAGTCAAGTTGTGCCACAAACTTCTCTTCTCCCCAATCCTATTCAGTACCTCCTCATTAGTTATGTGATCTACCCACCTTATCTTCAGCATTCTTCTGTAGCACCACATTTCGAAAGCTTCTATTCTCTTCTTGTCCATACTAGTTATCGTCCATGTTTCACTTCCATACATGGCTACACTCCATACAAATACTTTCAGAAACGACTTCCTGACACTTAAATCTATACTCGATGTTAACAAATTTCTCTTCTTCAGAAACGCTTTCCTTGCCATTGTCAGCGTACATTTTATATCCTCTCTACTTCGATCATCATCAGTTATTTTACTCCCTAAATAGCAAAACTCCTTTACTACTTTAAGTGTCTCATTTCCTAATCTAATTCCCTCAGCATCACCCGATTTAATTTGACTTCATTCCATTATCCTTGTTTTGCCTTTGTTGATGTTCATGTTATATCCTCCTTTCAAGACACTGTCCATTCCGTTCAACTGCTCTTCCAAGTCTTTGCTGTCTCTGACAGAATTACAATGTCATCGGCGAACCTCAAATATTTATTTCTTCTCCCTGGATTTAAACACCTACTCAAAATTTGTCTTTTGTTTCCTTTACTGCTTGCTCAGTATACAGATTGAATAACATCGGGGAGAGACTACAACCCTGTCTCACTCCCTTCCGAACCACTGCTTCCCTTTCATGCCCCTCGACTCTTATAACTGCCATCTGGTTTCTGTACAAATTGTAAATAGCCTTTCGCTTCGTGTATTTTACCCCTGCCACCTTTAGAATTTGAAAGAGAGTATTCCAGTCAACATTGTCAAAAGCTTTCTCTAAGTCTACAAATGCTAGAAACGTAGGTTTGCCTTTTCTTAATCTTTCTTCTAAGATAAGTCGTAAGGTTGGTATTGCCTCACGTGTTCCAACATTTCTACGGAATCCAAACTGATCTTCCCCGAGGTCCGCTTCTACCAGTTTTTCCATTCGTCTGTAAAGAATTCGCGTTAGTATTTTGCAGCTGTGAGTTATTAAACTGATAGTTCGGTAATTTTCACATCTGTCAACACCTGCTATCTTTGGGATTGGAATTATTATATTCTTCTTGAAGTCTGAGGGTATTTCACCTGTCTCATACATCTTGCTCACCAGATGGTAGAGTTTTGTCAGGACTGGATCTCCCAAGGCCGTCAGTAGTTCTAATGGAATGTTGTCTACTCCCGGGGCCTTGTTTCGACTCAGGTCTTTCAGTGCTCTGTCAAACTCTTCACGCAGTATCGTATCTCCATTTCATCTTGATTTACATCCTCTTCCATATTGTCCTCAAGTACATCGCCCTTGTATAAACCCTCTATATACTCCTTCCACCTTTCTACCTTCCTTTCTTTGCTTAGAACTGGGTTGCCATCTGAGCTCTTAATATTCATACAAGTGGTTCTCTTCTCTCCAAAGGTCTCTTTAATTTTCCTGTAGGCAGTATCTATCTTACCCCTAGTGAGACAAGCCTCTACATCATTACATTTGTCCTCTAGCCATCCCTGCTTAGCCATTTTGCACTTCCTGTCGATCTCATTTTTGAGACGTTTGTATTCCTTTTTGCCTGCTTCATTTACTGCATTTTTATATTTTCTCCTTTCATCAATTAAATTCAAAATTTCTTCTGTTACCCAAGGATTTCTATTAGCCCTCGTCTTTTTACCTACTTGATCGTCTGCTGCTTTCACTACTTCATCCCTCAGAGCTACCCATTCTTCTTCTACTGTATTTCTTTCCCCCATTCCTGTCAATTGTTCCCTTATGCTCTCCCTGAAACTCTCTACAACCTCTCGTTCTTTCAGTTTATCCAGGTCCTATCTCCTTAAATTCCCACCTTTTTGCAGTTTCTTCAGTTTCAATCTGCAATTCATAACCAAGAGATTGTGGTCAGAATCCATATCTGCCCTTGGAAATGTCTTACAATTTAAAACCTGGTTCCTAAATCTCTGTCTTACCATTATATAATCTATCTGATACCTTTTAGTATCTCCAGGATTCTTCTAGGTATACAACCTTCTTTTATGATTCTTGAACCAAGTGTTAGCTATGATTAAGTTATGCTCTGTGCAAAATTCTACAAGGCGGCTTCCTCTCATTTCTTCCCCCCAATCCATATTCACCTACTATGTTTCCTTCTCTCCCTTTTCCTACTGACGAATTCCAGTCACCCATGACTATTAAATTTTCGTCTCCCTTCACTATCTGAATAATTTCTTTTATCTCATCATACATTTCATCAATTTCTTCATCATCTGCAGAGCTAGTTGGCATATAAACTTGTACTACTGTAGTAGGCATGGGCTTTATGTCTATCTTGGCCACAATAATGCGTTCACTATGCTGTTTGTAGTAGCTAACCCGCACTCCTATTTTTTATTCATTATTAAACCTACTCCTGCATTACCTCTATTTGATTTTGTATTTATAACCCTGTAATCAGCTGACCAAAAGTCTTTTTCCTCCTGCCACCGAACGTCACTAATTCCCACTATATCTAACTTTAACCTATCCATTTACCTTTTTAAATTTTCTAACCTACCTGCCCGATTAAGGGGTCTGACATTCCACGCTCCGATCCGTAGAACGCCAGTTTTCTTTCTCCATTTACCTTTTTAAATTTTCTAACCTACCTGCCCGATTAAGGGATCTGAAATTCCACGCTCCGATCCGTAGAACGCCAGTTTTCTTTCTCCTGATAACGACGTCCTCTTGAGTAGTCCCCTCCCGGAGATCCGAATGGGGGACTATTTTACTTCCGGAATATTTTACCCAAGAGGACGCCATCATCATTTAATCATATAGTAAAGCTGCAGATCCAATATGGTATATAAAGTGCAATCTGAGGATGAAATGTCAAATGACCGAAGTGAAGGAGTAGAGATAAAAGGTATTCGTGTGAGACAGCGTTATTAACAACTGTCAGAAGTTTGAAGATACCTTATTGTGGGTCTATATTTGGCCGGATGGTCAAATCGTGTAACGTCCAGATTTGTTGGGCATTCATTTGTGACGTTGTCCCAATGTTGGTCTACTTGACAGTGTAGTCATTACTAAGAGTCCGGTCAATCATGTGTCATCTCCACAAGGGAGAATCTGAATATTATGCGCCTGACACATCCCAGTTCCTTCGCCACTACGCCTGCCATCCGAGAACAAATCTGTGTCGTCCAACACCTTATAAGAAATAGGTGCTGCCGGCATCTGCAACTTTTTTGTCGAGTCATTAGTGTTCTGACTGGTTTGATGCAGCCCTCTCACAGTACCACTTGCAGCCCACGTCCTCAGTTACTTGCTGGCTGCATTCCTGTCTCTGTGTTCCTCTACAGTTTTTCCCTTGCACAATTCCATCTAGTACTATGAAAGTCATTCCCTGATGTCTTAATAGATGTCCTGTCATCCTGTTCCTTTTCCTAGTCAGTTTTTCCCGCCAATTCCTTTCCGGACGACTCTGTGTAGAATCTCCTCATTAACTACCTTATCAGTTGTCCTAATTTTCAACATTCGTTTGCAGCGCCACATCTAAATTGCTTTGATTCTCTTCTGTTCCGATTTCCCCAAAGTCCATGTTTCACTACCATACAATGCTGTGCTCCAAAAGTACATTCTCAGAAATTTCTTCTTCAAATTAAGGCCTATATTTGGCACCAGTAGACTTCTCTTGGCCAGGAATGCCCTTTTTACTGGTGCTAGTCTGCTCTTGATGCTCTCCTTACTACGTACATCACTGGTTGTTTTGCTGCCTACGTAGTAAAATTTCTTAACTTCATCTACTTCGTGACCAACAATCCTGATGCCAAGTTTCTCACTGTTCTCATTTCTGCTGCTCCTTATTACTTTCGTTTTTCTTCTATTTACTCTCAATCCATATTCTGTACTCGTTAGACAGTTCATTCCGTTTAGCAGATCATGTAATTATGTAATTATTCCTCACTTTCACTCAGGATAGCAATGTCATCAGCGAATCGTATCATTGATATCGTTTGACCATGAAATTTAATCCCACTCCTGAACCTTTCTTTTATTTCCGTCAGTGCTTCTTCAATGTTCAGAGTGAATTTGGCAGCTCTTGCAATCTTCCGAACTGTGTGGATGATATTTTTGCGAAAGTCAGATGGTATGTTGCCAGACTTACATATTCTACACAGCAACGTGAATAGTCGTTTTCTTGACACTTCCCCCAGTGATTTTGTTTCTAATAGCGGTTCACCTATCTCTTCTGAATCGACTCCTGTTTCTCCTTCTATCACATCAGACAAATCCTTCCACTTCATAAAGTCTTTAATATACTCTTTGCACCTATCCACTCTTTCCTCTGCATTTAACCATGGAATTCCCATTGCAATCTTAATGTCACCACTCTTGCTTTTACTTTCACCGAAGGATGTTTTGATTTTTCTGTACGCTGAGTTTGTTCATTCCGACAATCACTTCTTTTGTGATTTCTTCACATTTTTCATGCACCCATTTGGTCTTAGCTCCCCGGTACATCCTGTTTATTTCGTTCCTGAGCGACTTGAATTTCTATGGTCCTGAAATTCTATAAACATTTTTGTACTTCCTTCTTTCGTCGATCAACTGATTATTTCCTACCGTCTTTGTACCTCTGTTTTTCTTTCCAACTTCTGTGACTGCCATTTTTAGTTATGTCCATTCCTCTTCGACTGCACTGCCTACTCACCTATTCCTTATTGCTGTACCTATAGCCTTAGAGAAGTTCATGAGCATTCGCTGCTCCTTAGTACTTCCATATCCCACTTCTTTGCGTATTGATTATTCCTGAGTAATCTCTTAAACTACAGAATAATCTTCATCACAACTAAATTGCGATCTGAATCTGTATCTGCTCCTGGGTACACCTTAAAATCCAGTATCTGGTTTCGGAATCTCTTTCTGACCATGATGTAATTTAACTGAAACCTTCCCGTATCACCCGGCATTGTGCTTAGTGATGAATCGTGGTTCCCCTCTACCCCGCATGACCACCGTCGTCGAGTGTGGAAGCGAAGCGACTTATGGAGTTGTCTCATTGTTCCTATACTTAGGAGAGGCACCGCACTCTTGCACCGTGGTGTGAAAAGGTGTCTAGTATGATTCCAGACCACGGCTGGTGGTGACTGAATGATTACTGAGGGCGTAGTGTACGCCATAGACTGCATTCTCACGTGCTACCTCTCATGAGGCAGTATCGTTGTAATGTTTTTCAAAAGGACGGTGCTCGTCCACAAATGGAACGCGTCTCTTTTAACTGAGTGCGTGATTATGATGTACTGATGTGTTCAGCAGGTTCGTCAGATCAGTCCCAGATGGGACGTGTGAAACATGTAAGCTCGTCATCTCCCTTGGCCGTCGCCACACTGGAAGTTTTCTCCTACTGCTGACGTCCACGATTCCCTGGTGCTAATTCCAAATTTTGGCTTCCACGCTGTCAATCATGGCAACTTATCGCCTTGCAGTGGCGCTGCGGTTGGCTATCTTACTGTTTAGCACGCTGTTTATGTAGTGTAACGTACCATCAGAGCTGGCACTAAGCGCCGAATGGTGTAAGACTTCAAATGTGGTTTGATCCATTACATCATGGCACAACATACAATGACAAAAGTCTTAGAACGGAAGATATACCCAAAAACGTAAAATAGCAATTCCACAATAATTTCACAATAACAAAACAGGAAATTGGAGATGCACTTGTCCTTAGGTACATACAACGCTTTCTATGTCATGCTTCATGAGTCCTATAGGCAAGAGGTTCGTTCTGTTGTAGCATGACAATAATTACTTAAGTCACTGCTACGAACAATGTAGCAAACTGATATGAGGGTCGCCTTAAGTCGGTGGTCGAAAATCGTCTGTAAATAAAGTGAACTTAATAATGATGGACAATCAGAACCGTCTTCAAGAGCAACACACACAGTCTGAAGTCCAGACTGGCGAGGTGGCTGTCACGTAATACAGGATTCGGGAAAAGTGCTCGTTGGGGCTTGAGTGTTGGGTTTATTTACAAAGCATTTATTAGTAGCACATAAAACTTACAGCACATTCTTGGCAGTTAGTATCAAATAGTAATCAGCCCAGAAACAATTTATAGTTAAAAATGGACCGAGCATAAATAATGCACGTACTCTTCTCGGGTTTGCTGTCGGATCATATTGCGCAAATCACACGATAAACCCGAGAAGAGTATTTGCAACACATCGTTGTGAAAGACTGAAAACTCACAGCACAAATAATAACGTATTCTAAAAAGGTACAGAATTTTCAATCAGCAATCCAATTCAGCCGTGATGACATACAAATGGTCATCAACCCAGAACAAATGAATATAAATCATACTATTCAGGGTATCAGTCCACAATCACTTTATTAGTGGGTAAGCAGAATAATACAGAGTGCTAAGTGAACAAATGGCATCATAAGAATTACACTCAACTATTAAGAACCTCCAGGTACCTCATAAATACTACAGACAACAAAATTACACGGAGTTAGCTAACATACTGCCAAGACGGCAGCATCACATAGAAAAACTCACGGTTCTGCACTATGAATGGAACATAATACAGAAAGCACTCTTTTATTCCCTCACGATCATGCTGTGCAGTATATATTTCACAATTTTTAACTGGTACACTGTGTTCGCAAACACAACACCCACTGTCTTCCTTCAGAGGTCCCAACATTCGCCGCACAATTACTTCATACTGATGAAACCTATCAGATACGTGTTAGTAGACTGGGTCATAAAAGCACATTACAGCAATAAGTAATATCGAGCATCACTTACCTGCTGTCGATGTTGTATTCTTCTGGTCACCGATAAAAGGCAATGTCGGCTGTGAAAGTTAGTAATATCTACTTACAGTGCGGCCACATCCCACGTTCACTGCTGTGACTCTCCCCACACTGCACGGCGCCACGGAACTCCTCGTTGCAGTCTGTTCCCGTTTCCGTCTCGCTTGCTGGCAGTCAATCGACTGCTGTCAACTGCAGACTGCCTTGACTACGTGGGCCAGCAATGCCACACCCAAACCGAAAGTACCCAGTGCCCCAGCACAACCGGGACCCCGTCCCCCTCACCCCGATGTAGTAGTGCCTGGCGGTTTCCCGGAATCTGAAGCTCTACTAACGGCGTTGCAAGTGAGTTGCTATAGCAGAGTGCCGTACTGAGCACGAGTCGTTTGAGTTCTTGGGTATGAATATTCCATCCGTCCTGCTGGAACAGATAACTGGGAGAACGAGGGTCTCAGTTTTACGAGTAAAGTACTGCTGGCTCTTGATCAGTCGGAGGCATGACACATTTGGGAATGTTCTCATTCAGAGACATGGTTATGAAATTCTACCGCACGCATCGTCACATCAGTTAAAGATAAGTTGAGTAAATTACAGTCCGTTATATTGATATCTTACGTATGTAGTTGTAAGCATTCGTTAATAGGTTATATTATGGCAGAGTCATCTCTGGCAGTTTATTAATTTTAAGGTGGGAGGGAGGAGGGTACTTCAAAAATTATAATATGGAGAATTTTGTATGCTTTTGGTTTTAATATACTGGATCAGTTGTTCTCGGAAATGCTTGTGGTACATTCTCTTGTCCCTTTACGGACTGCCGAAATATGCTGAGAGTCAGCTTTTGATAATATTTGCAAGATGTGATTTCAGTTTGTGGTTTTAATGAATTACGTGAATGTCATTACGAAGCTTCTTCCTGGTTAACTCAAGAGAACCTTAAATTTCCACGGCACAAATATATGTACTTGGAAAAAATTCAGAAACATCGTCCAGTACGCCTTAGATAAGTTCGTACCGACTAAGGTCCAAAGCGAGGGGAAAGATCCACCGTGGTATAACAATCATGTACGAAAGGTACTGCGGAAACAAAGAAAGCTTCACCATAGGTTTAAGAGTAGTCGAATCATAGCTGATAAGGAAAAGCTGAACGAAGCGAAAAAGAGCGTAAAGAGAGCAATGAGAGAAGCATTCAATGAATTAGAACATAAAACATTGGCAAACAATCTAAACAAGAACCCTAGAAAGTTTTGGTCATATGTAAAATCGGTAAGCGGATCTAAATCCCCTATTCAGTCACTCGTTGACCACGATGGCACCGAAACAGAGGACGACCGAAGAAAGGCAGAAATACTGAATTCAGTGTTCCGAAACTGTTTCACTGCGGAAAATCGTAACACGGTCCCTGACTTCAGCCGTCGCACGGACGCCAAAATGGAAAATATTGAAATAAACGATATCGGAATTGAAAAACAACTGCTATCACTTAGTAGCGGAAAAGCATCCGGACCAGACGAGATACCCTTAAGATTCTACAGTGATTATGCTAAAGAACTTGCCCCCTTTCTATCAGCAATTTATCGTAGATCTCTGGAAGAACGTAAAGTACCTAGCGACTGGAAGAAAGCACAGGTCGTTCCCATTTTCAAGAAGGGTCATAAATCAGATGCGAATAATTATAGGCCTATTTCACTTACGTCAATCTGTTGTAGAATAATGGAACATGTTTTGTGTTCTCGTATTATGACGTTCTTAGATAATACAAATCTCCTTCATCATAACCAACATGGATTCCGCAAACAGAGATCATGTGAAACCCAGCTCGCCCTATTTGGCCAAGAAATTCACAGTGCCGTAGACACTGGCGAGCAGATTGATGCCGTATTCCTGGACTTCAGGAAGGCATTTGATACGGTTCCGCACTTACGTTTAGTGAAAAAAATACGTGCTTACGGAATATCGGACCAGGTTTGTGATTGGATTCAGGATTTCCTAGAAGAAAGAACACAACATGTCATTCTTAACGGTTCAAAATCTGCAGATGTAGAGGTAATTTCGGGAGTACCGCAAGGAAGCGTGATAGGACCTTTATTGTTTACAATATACATAAATGACTTAGTTGACAACATCGGTAGCTCCGTGAGGCTATTTGCAGATGACACGGTTGTCTACAAGAAAGTAGCAACATCAGAAGACTCGTACGTACTCCAGGAAGACCTGCAGAGGATTAATGAATGGTGCGACAGCTGGCAGCTTTCCCTAAACGTAGATAAATGTAATATAATGCGCATACATAGGGGCAGAAATCCATTCCAGTACGATTATGCCATAGGTGGTAAATCATTGGAAGCGGTAACGACCGTAAAATACTTAGGAGTTACTATCCGGAGCGATCTGAAGTGGAATGATCACATAAAACAAATAGTGGGAAAAGCAGGCGCCAGGTTGAGATTCATAGGAAGAATTCTAAGAAAATGTGACTCATCGACGAAAGAAGTAGCTTACAAAACGCTTGTTCGTCCGATTCTTGAGTATTGCTCATCAGTATGGGACCCTTACCAGGTTGGATTAATAGAAGAGATAGACATGATCCAGCGAAAAGCAGCGCGATTCGTCATGGGGACATTTAGTCAGCGCGAGAGCGTTACGGAGATGCTGAACAAGCTCCAGTGGCGGACACTTCAAGAAAGGCGTTACGCAATACGGAGAGGTTTATTATCGAAATTACGAGAGAGCACATTCCGGGAAGAGATGGGCAACATATTACTACCGCCCACATATATCTCGCGTAATGATCACAACGAAAAGATCCGAGAAATTAGAGCAAATACGGAGACTTACAAGCAGTCGTTCTTCCCACGCACAATTCGTGAATGGAACAGGGAAGGGGGGATCAGATAGTGGTACAATAAGTACCCTCCGCCACACACCGTAAGGTGGCTCGCGGAGTATAGATGTAGATGTAGATGTAGATGTACACAATTTTTCCGTAATTAGATGTGAACCGGTCGACGTCTACGCTGTCAAAACCGGTAGATCGATTAGCATTCTTAAGTCGGACCATTAACGCTTCATACGGCTAGGATAACACAGTAGATCAGCAATAGCCAAAACCACCTGCAATGCGGCTCATTTACCAGTGTCAAAGAATTCCTTGTCCTTGCTAGGCAACGGTGGATGCAGCAGCGGGGAATAAAGGAGGCTATCGAAATAATTAAAGGCGTCAACATCGTGAACTGGCAGGACTGGTGCAAGATGCCGATGGTATGACTTCCAGCAATTCCAGTCAAAAAAGCTGTGTGATACCTCCAGCCAGCATCTCTTCAAGAGCCGGGTACACCAGCATAACAAACAAGAGGACACATGAGAACTGCAGTACCTATTGACACCTTGCTGGAGGAAAACATTGCACTCGGACTGAAGCAGCCAATTCGCGTGTTGCTAAAGCTGCACAGGCAATAGATCACCGTAAACCTACCCCGACACAGGCATCTTTGCTTCGAACTGTCCAGTGACAGGCCAAAGTGTGACATCGGTTGTCATATGATAACCGAAATAAAAGTGATACATAATGAAAATCATCCCCACAACTGAGCAGTTAAGTCGTCCTGAGGAAAGCCACTGCAAAGGTGATCGAAACGGTGGCTTATAATTATTTCAGTACTTCGTAAATGCGACCTAATACTAAACAGGATTTTATTTGAACTGACTGTTGCTCGCTACGATTAAGAAGTGGTTTTCGGTTCACTTCTATAAACCAAATACGTTATTTAGAAGATAACTTTCGAAACTGAAATGTAATGCAGCAGAATGACAGTGTAAATTAAGAGGACAAGCAAAGCGGTTGACTCTGACTTCAGTTACAAAATAGATGTAGTCTGCCAAAACAGAGAAAAATTAGGGACGCTAGGCATGCAGAGATGATGAGAAAAAGAAAGAAACAGAACTACATTCGAACAGATGATATCTCAGTCAGTTACACATCACAAATATAAGTACCTACAACGAAAATTATGTAGCATACAGTGGTGACTCCATTCTTCTTATGATCACTCTAACTACGACATAAGTGTCTTACCAGTAGGCTTATTGTGAAAGTAGAGTGTTGAAGCAGAATTTGCGAAAATTCTACAGCAGTATTAGGTCACGAACACTGTTAATCACTCACGCGTAATTTGTGAGACCGAGTCAATAACGAGAACATCATGTTTCGTTTTTGCTACACTCTTTCATTAAAAAAGTATTTAATGCTGAAAGGGCTCCATAAAGTGGGTTTAATGTTACAAGGCCGTAACAGGAACCAGTGCAAAATAAACGCGCGTTTAATAAGGGAAGTATACAATGCTTGATTAGAAGAATGCTTCTGTCAGATAATTACCAAATACTTTTCATGAAAACGAAGTTATCTGATATATGATACCTGTTACGCTTTTAGGCGTAAACATTTTATCGACAAATGTCTCCTCATGAGCTGTAAAAGCTCTGTAATTTACCCTGACGCATTAATTTTCAATCTAGGACTAAAAGCGCTCGAGAAAGTGATATCAAAACAGTTCAGTAAAAAAAAGGACAAGGATGTAATTGCGCATGCTTTATAGCATCGTTATATGAATAGTTGAGACAGAATTTTTTTCCGAAACACTCGTTCCTTTACATGAACGCGTAGAAACACATGAAAATCGAAAGCGCCAAAGAAAGTCCGTTTACTTCTCTTTAGAACTACACTACATTAATATGGGAAGACTTGCAGATAGTAAAAAACTAATTGGAAATGTAAATAACTTCTTAGTTTCCCACAGATTCCGTGGAACTAAATGATTTGGAATTGTAACGTAGCATGTTAATGTGAAAATACTCATGAGAGTTTAATGTATGTTTATAGTGGGAGCTTCAACTCAGTTCAAGAAGGAATCGAAAGCATTCTGCCACCTCTTTACTGGAGCAAACATCCGTGCATTTTCTTGACATGATTGAGAAGAAATCCAAAGCAGATTATCGGAAGCTGAATTAATCCTACTTCTTCCTCCGAGATGGTACTGTAACGTGTCGTCACGTGGAAAAATTAGTGTTACGTTTTCATTGTTTAGTTTATCTAGAATATTAACTTATTAGTGTAAATTAAGAAGACGACACATAATCAGCGCCGTTCTACAGGTTTTTTACAGTTGTTTCGGCTGAGTTCATGTACTCGTGGGTATATGTCGAAAAATTCAGTTTCCATGCCAGTTTTCTAAGCCAGGTACTTTGCCACACTGCATGTGCCATTTAGATCTACGAAATTCTCCGAGTTTCATCCCTTTACGGGCCTATAGCCATCTATTGTAAACGTGCGTAAGCCAACAAAGAGGGTCAGCTGCAGGTCACTCGAAAAATAATACATATGAAAGGGCTTAGGTGACTACGCCTCCGATTTCGAAAAAGAGTATAGGACATAGGTCGTAACGAAAGATCCGTTTAGGACCAGAAGGTACCGTTAGAACACCCAAAAACAAGGAAACGTTATTGACATATACACTGATGAGCCAAACCATTATGACCACTGCCCACCACTAGGTTGAACGCCTGCTGGTGGTGCTACGGACACGTGACACAGTAAGTAAAGAATATAAGAAGGGAACATTGTTGTGGAGCTGCGGCTGGAAACGAAAATCTCTGAAACGGTGAAGCTGGCCGCCCGCTGTCGTACTATAGTCGTGAGCACCTATGGAAAGTGATTGAAGGATGGTACGCCATGTGTTGTAGGACGACCGTGTCTCATCACAAAACGTAGAGGTCGGAGGACCCACTGCGTAGGCCAGGATAGGTTGCGATCTGTGGCAGATCTGACTTCGAATTACAATCCTGCTGCAGGCACAAGGGTTTCGGAGCTCACCGTTCAAAGGCCGCTGTTAAACGTGGACCTCCATACCATACGATCCCTACATGTTCCTGTGTTGACCCAGTGACATCGTCCGTTACAATTACAGTGGATACAGCATCTCTGAGTTTTCACCGTGGATCAATAGAAATGTGCCGCGTCACGAATTAATCGCATTTCTTGTTACACCGGCTCGATGGCTGGATCTTTACACGCGGTCATCCAGGCGAATGATTGCACGAAACATGCACCACGCAGCAGACGCAGTCCGGTGAGAGCAGAACTATGCTAGGGGCACATTGAGAGGCGCTTCCGTGGGATTTGTGGTGGCAATCGAAGACAAAGCGAAAGCAGTAAACTACATGAACATTATTGCGTATTATTAGCATCTCTTCATGTTTGAAGTCTCTCCATACGGCGATGACATCTTCTAACAGGATAACTGCCCGTGTTCCAAGGTCAGAATCGTCCTGCAGTGGTTTGAGAGGCATTATAGTCAACTCACGTTGATGTCTTGGACAGCTAATGTGCCTTATCCATACCCAATGGAACACGTATTGGGCGCTAGCTGCGTGCCCGTAAACCACCATCACGTAATTTGCGGGAACTTTTTGGCCTGTCCGTAGACATCTGGTGCCAAACACTCCTGGAATCCTGTCAGGGACTGTAGAATCCATTCCAAGCAGAATCTTTGTTGTACTGTGTTTGAAAAGTGGAACAACATGCTGTTTAACAGGTGGTCATAATGTTTTGACTCATCGGTGTATACTGTCTGCAGCTTAGAAATTTCAGAGAGACATCGGAAAAGTTGTGATTTCGATAAGTTGTCTCGTTGAAGAGCTCAGTTCACTATGTGATAACATCTGTCGGTTCTGTGGGTCACTGTATCCGTTCACGAATGTTCATGTGCGCTGCAATTCTTGCCTTGCGTCAAATGCGAGTCGACACACAAATGGTATCAGTAATTTTACTCTTGAAATCTTGTTTAACTTCCCTCTGGGTTAGCGTCTTTCCTCAACTCCACATAAGAACTATTGCACCTAACTTGGTTTTTCTTCTGTTGCCTCCCATCAATTTGAAGTATTATTTTGTCTGTCATTTCGTGGCAGGAATGTCAATCCTTACTGTGTTATCCACAATGTAGACGAGTTTCATTTTGCATCAGGATGACATTCAAAGTAATTACAGTTTGTTACCTTTCTGACAGACTCCTAAGTTTGTGAGAATGTTTATATTATCATGTCGTACCCACACTCAAGTCAAAATCCGAAAATAAGGTCGTCAATGAAGCACAACACATTACACTGAACACACGTGTATTACGAACACCAACGCACAGCCAGAACAGACCTGAACTAGTGGACAGGGAGTGCCGCCATTTCTAGAAATATCGAATGTTCCAGGATATATTAACATTTTCCAGAGCTGGAAAATACTAAATAATAAGTAAGTGATGGTGGATGGATTTTAATTGGCGACCCGCATCTCAAGCCAATGACGCTACCCAATAAGCCGCAGGTCATCCACTGCAACTCACGACATCTCTCACTGCCCTGGAGAAACAGCGGCGCCCTGGATTCTCAGTATGGCTGCGCTGACGGATCCTCGCGTTCTGGTCGTGTTGTTACATTGTCTTCACTATGATGAGCGTCGAAGGCAGCCTGTTCCATCGGACCTTCGCGATTGTCGAGTGGGCTTCCAGTTTCCTTGAACGAAAAGCAATCCACTGTCGATATGGGCCGTGACTTTTTCGATTGTCCCACATTCCACACAGTTGTAAAAATACGTACAAAGTCCCCCAGGTTGTATCTCATAGCAGCTGCGTTATAGTTCTCCTACGTGGCTAGGGTCCGTAAGCAGGCCGCTGCCTTACTGCTTTGGTCCTGGTTGTGAGGTGTCTCTACATCTATATCTATATCGTACACTTTGCAATGCAACTGGCGGCGTGTGGTGGAGAGTACTCGATTGGGAGATATAAATATGTGTGTGTGCTGACTTAGAAGCTCTCTGAGTGTCATATTTCCAAAAAAGGGACATGATTTAAGATGGAATTGAAAAAAATTGATTGCCAACTAATTTACAGATCAAGTGGCGCCTCTGGGCTATATTCTGGCTGGCCGTTCGACAGAATACTAGGCTGTGAAAGGCTGTTCCTTTCAATGACAGATAAAATACTGGGCACTGTTTGGAGGAGATATGAGGGTAGGGGCCTGAAGGATGGGGCCGACACGACTAAGAAGTGAACGTGGCTTAGAAATGGTTCGCGGTTTAATAGTAATGGGGCGCTGCTTAGCAAACGGGTGTGGCTTCGCAGTAACAGAGTTTTACTTAGAAATGGGGCGTGGCTTAGTAGCAATGAGGTGTTGCTAAAGGAGGGAGCGTGGCTCTTCTCAGGCATAAGTCACTTTGATTGTATCCGGAAAGTATAGCGGCTGATCAAAAAGTTTTCTTTCGAAGGCTGTATAGTGCCAGAATCAGTATGCCAATAAGGCAAAATCGTCTTGAGAATCAGACAATCATCCAACAGGCGCATCAGGTTGAAGATACTCATTTGGTGGAACACCTTGTCCTGCTGCGTGAAGAAGCCCGTAACTGCCTACTGCACATCCTCGTCCGACAGGAATCGTCGAGCTGTCAAGGGCTTTGTTAAGGGACCGAAGGCATGGGGAGAGGTCAGGTCCATAAGGCGGGTGCTCAAAAGTCTCACACTTAAGTTGGAGTAACTACTACATTACGACATTTGCGATATGGGGACGTGAGCTACCATGAATCAGCAGCACCCCTTATCGCACCATACCACAAAGGTGGTTTTCGACAGACATGCTCCTGCATACTCGTTCTTCATTTTCCGATTGACGTCTACCGCTGTTGGTCCTTCAGCTTCCAAGAAAAGAATAACAGAAGGTTGGTTCAGTTTGCACTTATCTGGCTATAACGTCGATATAGTCCATGTTTCCGCACTTAACGCACGCATGTCGGAAAGATGCGAGTGGCACACAAATTTCTTGCCTAAAAGTCGGTGCTTAGATACCAGCATCGCAGTAGCGCTTCCTTGCACATACTCTGCAGCAACGCCCTCAGATGGAAACGTTTTTATCACTCCTTATGCTTAGCTCCCCTGTTTATTACCCTTGGTAATGGGGAGACACATTAACACCGATCTGTCAATAACGTCTCTGGAAAGTTATGAGTGTAATTTTAGCTGTGTGTCCAAGTTCAGTCAATAAAGTTTGGTAATTTAGTATTAAAGTCAGATGGAAGTGGCAAGGTATAAGAATTTTTTTCTTTAATTTTAGAAGATCTTCAGTTCATTCGGAGCTGTAGCTAGCTGTCGATTGCAGTCCTGTTTCTAGACAGTCGCGTCCTCGGTACCTACTACCGACGTCACACAACGGTCTCGATGAAACGTCAGGAAAAATCACGCTATTAAAGACTTGAACTCTTTGAAGAAGATGTGTAACTCCGTCTTTTGGTAATTAAATAAAGTGTTTGAAGAGGAGTCTCGTATCCTCTAACATCCCTAGTGGGATCCTACATGAACTTGCTGATTTACCCTCTCTCCTCTAACACAATATACGCATTCAGATTTCTTACATTGTCTGCAGTCATCAAAAAACCTATTATTTCGTCCGTCGTTATCAACCCATGTACTCTGACTCGGTTGTACCAAGACATTCCCCAGTCATCCACCTACTTATTCTCCACATCATGTCCCAACGAAACTACAATTAGCTTCCTCTCTTTCATCACAGAATCCGCGAAGAGAGCTCCTCATTCTTAAATTGTTAACAGTTCAGGTTGAGTTCCTGCCACACCGCAGGGTCCTCCAGCAGGAGCAGCCTCAGTGTACACGTCGACAACTAGAAACTGCTGGTGAAGAGGTTCACATAATAGGGAGCAGCTATGCATCAGGAGCGCGTCGACCTTCACAAACCAGGAAACAGATTATTATTCTACCATGAAATTAAATTGCTGACAAGTTTAGCGATAGTAATATTAAAGACCTTCTGACAGCTTAATCGTGGCTCAAGATGAATAGTGTTTTGAACATTTCTAAACTTCTGCATTTTTTTATCAATTCAAACAAAAGTCACTTCATGCAAAGTGTGGAACTTCAAAAGTTTATATATTTTTCGTGATATGGCTCACTTTTTACGCAAAAGTCGTAACACAGACATTCAAAATTTAGAGAGAAATTTACTTACAGATCTTTCACTGCAAATAGCTACACACGCATGCGCGCAACTAACCTTGATATGTTATTGGATAAACAAATTTAATATTTAAAATTTATCATATGTTTTACTGTCTCAGCTGCATATTCATGTGTGCGATGGGACTCGTTTCGATCAAAGTTTATCGCGTTCAGATCTACATAGTAGTGAAAGCCACACGACGTATGCGTATAGCCACATAGCAGAAGGTATTCTCATGAACAACATAGATCTGAAGATGAGTTAAACAAAATCTCTATGTCGTACGATGAATGGCAGCTCTGTCTAAGTATAGCAAAATGTAAGTTAATTCAATTGAGTGATAAAAACAATCCCATAATGTCATAAGACAGCATTAGCAGTTTGCTGCTTGTCACAGTCACATCGATTAAATACCTTGGCGTAGCTTTGCAAATTGATACGAAAAGGAAAGAGCATATAAGGACGGTAGTAGAGAAGCCGAATTATCGACTTCGGTTTATTGAGAGAAATTTAGGGAAATGTAAAGGAGACCGCGCATAGAACAATAGTGCGACCCAGTCCTGAGTAGTGTTCGAGTGTTTCGGATCCCCAAAGAGGCCGGATTAAAGAAAGACATCGAAGCGATTCAGGGGCGGGCTGCTAGATTTGCCCCACGACAGGCTTGATTAACAGACGAGTATTATGGACGCGCTTCGTGAATTCAAATGGGTAACCACGCAGGGAAGCCGATCTTCCTCTCACGAAACGCTGTTATGGGGTTTAGAGAACCGGCTGTTGAAGCTGACTGCTAAAAGATTCTACTGCCGCCAACGTACATGTTGCGACCATGTTGACAAGGTACGAGATATTAGAGCTCTTACGGAGGCAAATAGACAGTAGTTTTTTCTTTTCTCTATTCGTGAACTGAACACGAACCAAACTGACTAGTAATTTTAAGAGGAAGCCTCTATGGTGGCTTGCGGAGTGTGTACACTGACGGAAGAAATATCGCAACACCAAATAATAATTAACGATGGGTAATGAAATTTGTCTGGATAACATATTTATTAACGATGGGTAATTAAATTTGTCTGGATAACATATTCAACATCCCCCCATGAACCATGGACCTTGCCGTTAATGGGGAGGCTTGCGTGCCTCAACGATACAGATAGCTGTACCGTAGGTGCAACCACAACGGAAGGGTATCTGTTGAGAGGCCAGACAAACGTGCGGTTCCTGAAGAGAGGCAGCAGCCTTTTCAGTAGTTGCAGGGGCAACAGTCTGGATGATTGACTGATCTGGCCTTGTAACATTAACCAAAACGGCCTTGCTGTTGTGGTACTGCGAACGGCTGAAAGCAAGGGGAAACTACAGCCGTAATTTTTCCCGAGGGTATGCAGCTTTACTGTATGGTTAAATGATGATGGCGTACTCTTGGGTAAAATATTCCGGAGGTAAAATAGTCCCCCATTCGGATCTCCGGGCGGGGACTACTCAAGAGGACGTCGTTATCAGGAGAAAGAAACCTGGCAATCTACGGATCGGAGCGTGGAATGTCAGATGCCTGAATCTGGAAGGTAGGTTGGAAAATTTAAAAAGGGAAATGGATAGGTTAAAGTTAGATATAGTGGGAATTAGTGAAGTTCGGTGGCAGGAGGAACAAGACTTCTGGTCAAAATCAAATAGGGGTAATGCAGGAGTAGGTTTAATAATGAATAAAAAATAGGAGTGCGGGTAAGCTACTACAAACAGCATAGTGAACGTATTATAGTAGCCAAGATAGACACGAACCGCATGGCTACTACAGTAGTACAAGTTTATATGCCAACTAGCTCTGCAGATGACGAAGAAATTGAAGAAATATATGATGAGATAAAAGAAATTATTCAGGTAGTGAAGGGAGACCAAAATTTTATAGTCATGGGTGACTGGAATTCGACAGTAGGAAAAGGGAGAGAAGGAAACATACTAGGTGAATATGGATTGGGGCTAAGAAATGAAAGAGGAAGCCGTCTGTTAGAATTTTGCAACAGAGCATAACTTAATCATAGCTAACACTTGGTTCAAGAATCATAAAAGAAGGTTGTATACATGGAAGAATCCTTGAGATACTAAAAGGTATCGGATAGATTATATAATGGTAAGACAGAGATTTAGGAGCCAGGGTTTAAACTGTAGGACATTTCCAGGGGCAGATGTGGACTCTGACCACAATCTATTTCTTATGAACTGTAGATTAAAACTGAAGAAATTGCCAAAAGGTGGGAATTTAAGGAGATGGGGCCTGGATAAACTGACTAAACCAGAGGTTGTACAGAGTTTGAGGGAAAGTATAAGGGAACAATTGACAGGAATGGGGGAAAGAAATACAGTAGAAGACGAATAGGTAGCTCTGAGGGACGAAGTAGTGAAGGCAGCAGAGGATCGAGTAGGTAAAAAGACGAAGGCTAGTAGAAATCCTTGGGTAACAGAAGAAATTTTGAATTTAATTGATGAAAGGAGAAAATATAAAAGTGCAGTAAATGAAGCAGGCAAAAAGGAATACAAACGTCTCAAAAATGAGATCGACAGGAAGTGCAAAATGGCTAAGCAGGCATGGATAGAGGACAAATGTAAGGATGTGGAGGCTTATCTCACTAGGGGTAAGATAGATACAACCTACAGGAAAATTAAAGAGAAATTTGGAGAAAAGAGAGCCACTTGTATAAATATCAAGAGCTCAGATGGAAACCCAGTTCTAAGCAAAGAGGCGAAAGCAGAAAGATGGAAGGAGTATATAGAGGGTCTATACAAGGGCGATGTACTTGAGGACAATATAATGGAAATTGAAGAGGATGTAGATGAAGATGAAATGGGAGCTCCGATACTGCGTGAAGAGTTTGACAGAGCACTGAAAGACCTAAGTCGAAACAAGGCCCCGGGAGTAGACAACATTCCATTAGAACTTCTGACGGCCTTGGGAGAGCCAGTCCTGACAAAACTCTACCATCTGGTGAGCAAGGTGTACGATACAGGCGAAATACCCTCAGACTTCAAGAAGAATATAATAATTCCAATCCCAAAGAAAGCAGGTGTTGACAGATGTGAAAATTATCGAACTATCAGTTTAATAAGTCACAGATGCAAAATACTAACACGAATTATTTACAGACGAATGGAAAAACTGGTAGAAACCGACCTCGGGGAAGATCAGTTTGGATTCCGTAGAAAAATTGGAACACGTGAGGCAATACTGACCTTACGACTTATCTTAGAAGAAAGATTAAGAAAAGGCAAACCTACGTTTCTAGCATTTGTAGACTTTTGACAATGTTGACTGGAATACTCTCTTTCAAATACTAAAGGTGGCAGGGGTAAAATACACGAAGCGAAAGGCTATTTAAAATTTGTACAGAAACCAGATGGCAGATATAAAGAGTCGAGGGGCATGAAAGGGAAGCAGTGGTTGGGAAGGGAGTGAGACAGGGTTGTAGTCTCTCCCCGATGTTATTCAATCTGTATATTGAGCAAGCAGTAAAGGAAACAAAAGAAAAATTGTGAGTAGGTATTTAAATCCAGGGAGAAGAAATAAAACTTTGAGGTTCGCCGATGACATTGTAATTCTGTCAGAGACAGCAAAGACATGGAAGAGCAGTTGAACGGAATGGACAGTGTCTTGAAAGGAGGATATAACATGAACATCAACAAAGGCAAAACAAGGATAATGGAATGTAGTCTAAGTAAGTCGGGTGATGCTGAGGGAATTAGATTAGGAAATGAGACACTTAAAGTAGTGAAGGAGTTTTGCTATTTGGGGAGTAAAATAACTGATGATGGTCGAAGTAGAGAAGATATAAAATGTACGCTGGCAATGGCAAGGAAAGCGTTTCTGAAGAAGAGAAATTTGTTAACATCGAGTATAGATTTCAGTGTCAGGAAGTCGTTTCTGAAAGTATTTGTATGGAGTGTAGCCATGTATGGAAGTGAAACATGGACAATAAATAGTTTGGACAAGAAGAGAATAGAAGCTTTCGAAATGTGGTGCTACAGAAGAATGCTGAAGATAAGGTGGGTAGATCACGTAACTAATGAGGAGGTATTGAATAGGATTGGGGAGAAGAGAAGTTTGTGGCACAACTTGACTAGAAGTAAGGGATCGGTTGGTATTACATGTCCTGAGGCATCAAGGGATCACAAAATTTAGCATTGGAGGGCAGCGTGGAGGGTAAAAATCGTGGAGGGAGACCAACAGATGAATACACTAAGCAGATTCAGAAGGATGTAGGTTGCAGTAGGTACTGGGATATGAAGGACCTTGCACAGGATAGATTAGCATGGAGAGCTGCGCCAAACCAGTCTCAGGACGGAAGACCACAACAACAACAACAACATATTTAAGTGATTAAATTTGCAAGATTACAGGTTAATGTAAGTACGAGATAGGCCATTGCAAATGTGAAATACTGGTATATTGTTAATCAGTGTTACCGCCAGAATGTTCAATGCAATCGTGCAACATGCATTATGTTGTACAGATGCCGAATATAAGTTTGTGGTATAGAGTTCCACACCTGATGCAGTTGGTTGGTGATTACAGGAACGATTAATGCTGTTTGTGAATGACGCTGGAAACGTCGTGTTCGATTGGAGACACTTGTGGTGATCGAGCAGACAAAGACAACATGTCGACACCCTGTAGAGCATGTTGGGTTACAACAGAGGTATGTGGGCAAGCGTTATCCTGTTGGGAACCATCCCATGGAATGCTGTTCATATATGGCAGCACAACAGGTCGAATCAACAGACTGACATACAGATTTGCAATCAGGGTGCATGAGATAACCGCGATAATGCTTCTGCTGTGTAACGCAATCGCTCTCAGACGATAAGTCGAAGTGTAGGTCCAGTGTGTCTAGCGCGCAGAGGGTTTGGTTGCAGGCCTCAACCGGCCTCTTCCTAACCAAAACGTGGCCATCACTGGCAGCGGCGCAGAACCAGCTTTCAACAGAAAACACAACAGACATCCATCCTGCTCTCTAATGAGCTTGCGCCTGACACTACTGAAGTCGCAAATGGTCGTGGTTTGTGGTCAGTGGAATGCATGCTACGGGGCTTCTGAAGCTGAACACTATGGTCTTCCCTCTCGGTAGTGTCACGTGGCATTTCGGAGCCCTCTTCTCTTGCAACCGACGGTCTGGAGACCACCGCTGCCACCAATCATGGTTACATTTCAGCAATGTCACAGAAGGAACATCCAGATTCTCGTAGCCCCAATAGACCACCTCGTTCAAAATCAGTGAGGTGTTGATAACGGCGTCTTTGTCGCCTTAAAGGCCTTCTTTACTAACATCAACGCACCACGTCCAATCTCATACAGTAGGTAACTAACGTTCATGACCGTTACCGTCCGTATTTAAAGCAAACCTGATTTGCATCCTCATAGTGGCGCGAAATTTGAATAGACAATGTATTTTATATGTAGAAAAACGGTTACCACCTTTGGTTATGTCGCACAACGCCTTCTTGGTGTTGCGGATTTTTTCCGTCACTGTATGTAGATGTAGATGCGGATGCAGATCAGCTTCGGTAGAAATTACTCATATCGCAAATTTAAATGTGCAACTGAGACCGAAAAATAAATTTTAATCTATCATGATGAGTACTTCGGTAACAGTGAAAATTTAAGTTACTCATTTATTTAAGTCACTCTTATTCAAACGAGCAGTGAGATCCAATCTTATATAACCGCTGCATTTTACTGCTTATTTGGTGTTAGCGCAATATTTTGTGACATTTTACGTGTTCCGAACCAGGAGCGAATTGTATACTTTCATCTCTGTGCTTTTGTAGTTCAGTTTCTTGAGTTTCTGCGTGTTAATTTATATTTTATTAGACCATGTTCTCACGTTTTCCTTAGAGTCAGAATGTCAACCGATTTTGTGACTTATTAAAAGTTCCTAATCAGCAGCGAATTATTTAGCCTCACTTGTTTGCTCTGATAGTTCAGTTTTCGAATCTCTGCGTCTTAATCCAATTTATTGGACACAGTTCTTGCGTTTTCCTTCATGTCTATAGTAGAGTTCCGTAGCAAGTTTCGATAGTCCGTTTGTCTGTAGTTTTCCAGTCTTTAGTATGGATAGGGACTGTAATTGCTATGTGCGGTTGCGAGCTGAGTTCACGACACTTCGCTCTCAGCTCCAGGCTGCGATGGTTCTGGTTACAAAGCTTGAAACTGCAATGGATGGGCATCACCGTTGTGGGTCGGCTGCGCGGCTCCAACGGACGTCCAGCACTTGTGAGTCCGCCGATCGGCCCTCAGCAGTGATCAGCATAGTTATTGCTCGCATTGAGGTTGACCCTTCACCCATGGTTGAATGGGAGGGCGCATCGGGGCGTGGCAGGCGGCAAAAGACTTCCCATGGGGCCGCACGTAAGACCTTAGTGGTTAGTCTGACAAACAGGTTCCAGGTGCTGCCTGTGGCTTATACTGTCGCTGAGCCAGATGCCGTCGGCTGTCCTGTTTCAGAGGGAACCTCTCAGCTGGCAATATCCGGGCAATCGGAGAGATTCGGATTTCTGGTAGTTGGGAACTCCAATGTTAGTCGCGTTATGGGGACCGTTAGTGTCATGGCTGCCAAGGAGGAGAAGAAAGCCGGTGTGCACTCCCTGTGCATACCAAATGGAGTCATTTCAGACGTGGAAAGGATCCTTTCGGATGTCATGAATAGCACAGGGTGCAGCAACTGCAGGTGGTGGCTCACGTCAATACCAAAGATTAGTGTCGCTTTGGATCGGAAGATATTCTCTCTGGTTCCAAGCGACTAAGAGAAGTGGTAAAGGCTGTCAGTCTGCCATCTGCAGCGTAGTACACAGGACGGATTTCGGAGCTCTGGTGCTGAGCTGAAGGCCTGAATGAGAGGCTCAGGCAGTTCTGTAGACGTGTAGGCTGCAGATTCCTCGAATTGCGCCACAGGGTGGTGGAGTTTGGGATTCTGCTGAATAGATCTGGTGTCCACTACACACAGTAGGTGGCTACATGGGTAGCAGGGGCTGTGTGACGTGGGCGGTTTTTTAGGTTAGAGCGTCTCAAAGGCTGCAGGTCGAACACAGGAAGAACATAGATACAGGAACATCGGTATAAAAGATGTAGCTGTTTTGGGAAAGTACCAGAGCTCTAAGCTCTAATAGAAAGCACAGGTACTGAAATCGCTTTAGGAACTGAAAGCAGCAACAGCCGGAGGTAAGTTCAGCTGAAGATTTTGCGAAGAAACTAACGGTGTTCCGAAAGGATAGCCTAAACATAGTTGGCGGTGGCGTGTTTGTTGCTGTTAGAAGTAGTTTATCTTGTAGCGGAATTGAAGCAGGTAGTTCCTGTCAGTTAGTATGGGCAGAGGTAGTTCTTGCCAACCGGAATAAAATAATAATTGAATGTTTTTACTGCCTTCCCAACTCAGATGATACAATTGCTGAAAGTCTCAAAGAAAACTTAAGCTTGATTTCAAAAACGTACCCAACTCATACAATTATAGCTGGTGGTGACCTTAATTTAATATCGATATGTTGGCGAAAATACGTGTTTAAATCCGGAGGTATGCATAAATCACCACCTGTAATTGTGCTAAACGCATTCTCTGAAAAGTATTTCGAACAGTTAGTTCATGAACCCAAGTGATTAGGAAACGCTTGTGAAGACACACTTCATCTTTTAGCAACAAATAATCCTGAGCTAGTAACAAGCATCAAAACGGATGCGAGGGTTGGTGAACACAGGGTTGTCGTTGACTGGTGCGACCCCCAAATTCTCCAAAAATAAACGGAAAATATACCTATTTAAAAAAGCAGTGAAATTTACTTGATGCCTTCCTGAGCGACAATCACCACTCCTTCCACATTAACAATGTAAGTGTAGACCAGATGTGTCTTTAAATCAAAGAAATAGTATCGAAAGCGGTTGAGAGATTTATACCAAATAAATTAAGCAACGATGGAGCTGATCCCCCTTGGTACACAAAACATGGTCAGAACACTGTTGCAAAAACAACGAAAAAAGCATGCCAATTTTAAACGAATGCAAAATCTCCAAGATTGGCGATCTTCTACAGAAGCTCGTAATTTAGTGACGACATCAACGAAAGACGCTTATAATAATTTCCAGAACGAAACTTTACCTCGAAACCTGGGAGGAAATCCAAAGAGATTCTCGTCATATGTAAAATATGCTAGCGGCAAGACACAGTTAATGCCTTATCTGCGCGGTAGCAATGGAAATAGTATCGACGGCAATGCTGCGGATGTAGAATTACTAGACACAGCCTTTCTAAATTCCTTAACTGAAGAAGACAAAGTAAATGCTCCAGAATTCGAATCAAGACGAAGCTCCCAACATGAGTAACTTGGAAGTAGATATCCTCGGAATAGTGAAACAACTTAAATCACTTGATAAAAGCAAGTCTTCTGGTCCAGATGTATACCAATTAGGATATCGTTTAGTACATTCATCAGAAGATCGAAACAAACTGCAAAACGATTAAGGAAAGATATCTGAATAGTTCGAACATTAGTTGTTGACCCTAAGTAATGAAAAGTGTGAGGTCATCCACGTGACTGCTAAAAGGAATCTGTAAAACTACGGTTACACGATAAATCAGTCTAATCTAAAGGAAATAAATTCAGCTAAATACCTAGGAATTACAATTACGAACAATTTAACTTGGAAAAAGCACGTTAAAATGTTTTTGGGAAGGCAAACCAGAGACTGCGTTTTATTGGCAGAACACTTAGAAAATTTAATAGATCTAGTAGAGAGGATCCCTACACTACGCTTGTCCGTCCTCTTTTGGAGTACTGCAGTGCGGTGTGTGATGTTACCAGAACGATTAATGGAATACATCGAAAACAACGAAATGCACCACATCTTGTATTATCGCGAAATAGGGGAGAGAGTGTCACGGACATGATACAGGATTCGGGATGGAGACCATTAAAATAAAGATTGTTTCGTTTCGGCGGAATGTTCTCACGAAATTTCAGTCACCACCTTTCTCCTCCGAATGCACAAAGATTTTTTTGATTCCGACTTACATAGGGACGTACGATAATCATAATAAAATAACGGAAATCATAGCTCGCTTGGAAAGATGCATGAGGTCAGTCACGAGTGGAATAATAGGGAATTATTGTGAAGGTGGTTCAATGAACCCTCTGCCAGCTTCTTAAATGTGATTTGCAGCGTATCCATGTAGATGTAAATGTAGAACGTCGAGTCCGAAATAAACGACACACTGCAATGACGAAGGCTGCCGATGATTAGTAGACGTAGCGTTCAACGCACGTCGGATATTTCTGCAACGTCCCCACTTCAAGGCCAAATTCTCACAGCCCAGTCCTACAGAGTTCGTGTTATCCTACCCATCATCACCTGCGGTCCCATCATGCATGATATAAAAGTTTCGATTCGGCTTCCGTCTACGTTGTATGTTTTCCCCGTCAGACTATTCGCAACTA
This sequence comes from Schistocerca nitens, assembly GCF_023898315.1. Classification (NCBI taxonomy): domain Eukaryota; kingdom Metazoa; phylum Arthropoda; class Insecta; order Orthoptera; family Acrididae; genus Schistocerca; species Schistocerca nitens. Next base: position 584,774,565 of record NC_064618.1, read on the forward strand.
TTAACCCTTTCCTCCGCCTTGTAGCGTGTTGGGATTGTGCAACCGTGGTCTAGGGATGGCGTCTTTGATTAATCAAAACGTCCTCGGTCCCGAGTTCAGAACAAGCTATTGCTTAAATTTTGACTAATAATCAGCATTGGCTGCCGAAGACTTCTGGCATAAGAAGTCACCCTCATTCTTTCAACGGCCTTGTCAACGAGGGTGGAAAAGAGGGCAGAGGTTCAAGGCACTCTCTTAGCCTAGGGGTGGGAAACTGCCCCTAAAGGCGGAAGAATCAGAAATGATATACGGAGTGAGGATGCAGAAGGCAATGAAACCATGCATTAAATACACGTATCGTGCATCAACAGGACATGTGGCCTGCAGTTGAAGAAGTGTCATGATTGTCGTGATCATCTCTCCACTGGCAAAAGTCCTAGTCCCCCATTCGGGTCTCCGGGAGCGGACTGCCAATGGGGAGGTGACCATGTGAATGGAATATCAGAAGCCTGAACGAGGTAGAGAAACTAGAAAATCCGAAAAGGGAAATGCAAAGGGTGAGTGTAGATATAGTAGAAGTCAGTGAAGTGGAATGGAAAGAAGACAAGAGTTTCTGGTCAGATGAGTATAGCGTAATATCAACAGCAGCTGAAAATTGTATAACGGGAGTAGGATTCGTTATGAATAGGAAGGTAGGGCAAAGAGTATGTTACTGTGAACAGTTCACTGACAGGATTGTTCTTACAAGAATCGACAACAAACCAACACCGACAACGATTGTTCAAGTATAAATAAAGACTTCACAAGCTGAAGATGACGATATAGGGAAAGTATTTGAGGCTATTGAAAGGGTAATACAGTACGTAAAGAGGGTTGAAAATCTAACAGTCATGGGGGACTCGAATGCAGTTGTAGGGGAAGATATAAAAGAAATGGTTACCAGAGAATATGAGCTTGAGACAAGGAAAGAAAGAAGAGAAATACTAACTGAGGTCTGTAGTACATTTCAGCTAGTAACAGCGAATACTCTGTTCAAGAATCACAAGAGGGGGAAGTATACTTGGGAAAGGACGGGCGATACAGGATGATTTCAGTTAGATTGTATCATGGTTAGACAGAGATTATAAATCAGATACTGGATCGTAAGGTGTACCCAGGAGCAGATGTAGACTCAGATCACAATGTAATAGTGATGAAGAGTGGGCTGAAGGTTAAGACATTAGTCAGGAAGAATCAACTCACAAAGAAGTGGGATACGGAAGTACTAAGGAATGACGAGATAGGCTTTAAGTTCTCTAAGGCTACACATATCTCTATGGCTATAGATATAGCAATAAGGAAGAGCTCAGTAGGTACACAGTTTAAAAGGAATAGACGTCTCTAGAAAAGGGAAATCACAGAAGTTGGAAAGAAAAACATAGATACAAAGAAGATCACTGCGAAGAAACTATGGGTAACAGAAGAAATACTTCAATTGATCTATGAAAGGAGGATGTGCAAAAATGGTCTAGGAAACTCAGAATTACAAGTCGCTGAGGTATAATGTAAATAGGAAGTGCAGGGAAGCTAAAACGAAATGGCTGCAAGAAAAATGCGAAGAAATCGAAAAAGAAATGTTTGTGTGGTGGACTGAGCACACAGGAAGTCAAAACAACCTTCGGTGTAATGAAAAAGCAACAGTGGTAACATTAAGAGTGCAACGGGAATTCCACTATCAAATTCAGAGGAGAGAGAGCGGAAAGAATACATTAAAAGCCTGTATGAGGGCGAAGATTTGTGTGGCGTGATGGAAAAAGAAATTGGAGACAATTTAGAAGAGGTAGGGTACGGAGTATTAAAATCAGAATAAAAAAGAGTGTTGGAGGACTTAATAAGAAATAAAGCATAAGGGATAGACAACATTCCAGCAGAATTTCTAAAATGATTGGGGGAGGAGGCAACAAACCGACTATTCAAGTTGATGTGTAGAATGTATCAGTCTGTCAACATACCATCTGACTTTCGGAAAAATATCATGCAAACAGTTCCCAAGACTGAAAGGACTGACAAGTGCGAGAATATCGCACAATCAGCTTAACAGCTCAGGCGTCCAAGTTGCTGACAAGGATAATATACAGAAGAATGGAAAAGAAAATTGAGGATGTGTTAGATGACGATCAGTTGGTCTTTAGAAAAGGAAAAGGACCAAAGAGGCAATCCTGACGTTGCGGTTGATAATGGAAGGAACAAGAAAACAAAAAAAATCAAGACAAGTTCGTAGGATTTGCCGACCTGGAAAAAGCATTGGACAATCTAAAATAGTGCTAAATTTCGAAATTCTGGTAAAAATAGGGGTAAGCTACAGAGAGAGCAGGGTAGTGTACAATATGTACAAAAAGCAAGAGGGAATAATAAGAGTGGACGCTGAAGAACGAAGTGCTCGGATTACAAACAGTACAAGACAGGAACGTAGTCTTTCGCCCCTACTTTTCAATGTGTACATCGTAGAAGACAATAATAGAAATAAAAGAAAGGTTCAGGAACTGGAATTAAAATTCAAAGTGAAAGGTATCAGTAATAAGATACGCTGATGACATTGTTATGAAGAAGAATTACCTAACCTGTTGAATGGAATGAACAGTCTAATGAGTACAGAATATGGATTGAGAGTAAATCGAAGAAAGTCGAAAGTAATGAGAAGTAGCAGGAATAAGAACAGCGAGAAACTTAGCATCACGATTGATGGTCACGAAGTAGATGAAGTTAAGAAATTCTACTACGTAGGCAGCAAAACAACCAGTGATGGACTGAGTAAGGAGAACATCGAGAGCAGACTAGCACTGCCAAAATGGGCATTCCTGGCCAAGAGAAGTCTACTAGTATCAAACATAGGACTTAACTTGAGGAAAAAAATTCTGAGAATGTACGTTTGTATCACAGCATTGTGTGGTAGTGAAACATGGACTGCGGGAAATCCAAAACAGAAGAGAACAGAAGCAGTTGAGACGTGGTACTACACACGAATGTTGAAAATTAGGTGGACTGAAAAGGTAAGGAATGAGGACGTTCTGCGCAGAATCGGAGAGGAAAGGAATATGTGGAAAAGCACTGACAAGGAGGAGGGGAAAGATGATAGGGCATCCATTAAGACATGAGTGAATGACTTCCAAATTGCTAGAGAGAGCTGAAGAGGGCAAAAAATTGTAGAAGAAGACAGAGATTGGAATACATCCAGCAAATACTTGAGAACGTAGGTTGCAAGTGGTACTCACACATGAAGAGGAGCGGAAGTCGTGGCGGGCCGCATCAAACCAGTCAGATGATTGAGTAACCCCCCCCCCTCCCTCCCCCCCCCATAAAAAATATACCGGGAGAAATCTGCAGTGTTGGTCACCTTTAGTTTTCGTAACTTTTAAACAATAGTTTTTTCAACGTTTGCCTTGAAAAGAGTTTACATTAGAGCGCAAAGTACCGAAGTGAGAACCAGTGACGTGATACCAGTGACAGTAAGTCTATTAACTAACTTTAAGTATATTATTCCAGTTGTGAATAGGCTGGTTTTTAAAGATCAATTCCACATATTTCTTCAAAATTGAGGAAATTTAGTAGCATTTAATCTCATTAATAATTAATGAGAATTTTATTAAATGACATTTGGAAACCAAGGTCTTTATATAGCATAAATTTTATTTCTTTCACTGTCTGGTTCGTTATAACAGACGCCAAAACGTATCTCGCTGCACAGAAAATCTCCTATAGTTTTGTTGAAATGGGCGCAGATGGTTACCGTTCAGTTAGCAAATACGTGGGTCGAAGTTCATGGATGGCCGAGTCGTGTTTTCCTAATCAATCCTGTCATGTGAGGCACAGTTTAATTAGTATGTTCCACTGCACATGATGACGAATATATCAATATAAATACCTTTTTCGTGTATATGTTATCGTCAAAATTATTTTGTAATCTTGCACCCGAGTTGACACTGCGTGTATTTAATTAAAGATTATATTAAATTCCTGAGTTCCGTAATGTAAAATAAAAACATGGGACACAAGCACTGCCGTGTTGGCGGGCGGCGTGATTCATCACATCAATCTGCGCCCCAGCGCTCGTGTCTGTCTCCCCCGCGCAGAATAATTCAACGCCCACGCCCGTTGCCCAGTCAGTTTGTTTAATAGTCTTACCGCTACGCGTCCACAGATCATATAGGTGGTAACCATTACGATCCAGAACGCATTGCCTGTACAATAACTATTCACGATTTTTTAGGCCTTCCTAGCGTTCTGACGTTCCTTTTAAGTTCTTACAGCCTATATAATGTGTAGATTTTGCAAGCAATGCTTGGGAATAAAATAGCCTGGAAAACTATTGCTTTAGTGTTCATGCATTGAGACTGTTGTAAGTTACCAGAAGAGAATTTTCTCAAGAATAAGTGTCTCTTGAAACGGTGACTTTATCAGTGGGATGTAGCGATTTCATCACAGTTTGTAAGGGGAATAAAAGTGTATCTATCTCGAATGCGAAAGATTTTTTAATGTACGAGTGTTGACTGAAAAGTAATGCCTCCACCTTCGTACCTCTTCAAGAATAGGCAACATTGGTATGCGGCAGGTACTGGCTTGTTCCGTAGTCTCTTCTCTACAGCTCCAGTTGGCGGAAAGCCTTAGCATTGAATGGTTGTATTGTTACAGTGTAAAGTACGGAACCCAGCGCAGACGGTCGGTCAATGTGGTTTAAGCAACGTGCAGTCATTGAATTCTTGACAGTAGAAGGTGTCACCCCAAAGGAGATTCATCAGAGGATGAAAGCAGTTTATGGAGATTGTGTTGATGTGAGTAATGTGCATCTTCATTCTCGTAAAGCAGGAGGAGTTCCTGGCAAATTAAAGACTGATTAATACGGCGCGAAGTGTACTGTCCTTCCTGGATGCCTCCATTTCATGTCCTTGGAGACTAATAATGTAATTTCTGTCTTGTTTCTTTACAGGTTGTAGACCAATTCTTGGTTCCAGTATTTTCTCCCCAATAATTTCAAAGAGTTTCTTTCATTCATCACAGTAAAATTGTTTCTGAATCTGCATAATCTTTCAAGAGAAGTATTGTCACATGTATTCTAAATTTCTTCAGAAATCTAAGCATCTTCCTCCAAATCAGCTTCTATATAAACTTCAAATTTTCTATTGATAATTTGTATTAGTATCGATACTATCGTTAAGTTACCAAAAAAGAGCTTCCTAAAGGATATGCGTCACTTGAAATGGTCACTATCAGTGGCATGTGGCGATTGCAATACAGTTTTTAACAGATATCAAAATATATCCGTCTCGATTTCGAAGTATTTTTAATGCATTTGTATTATGATATTTTTGTATTATTATACGTTTAGGTGCGAATCAAAGATGTCAGGGACTCATCACTACCGCTAAACTCCAAGTATGCTTGAGTTATCATCGCTCGCTGGGGCTGTGGAACATTTCAACACGATGCGGCTATTATTCGCAAGCCGATGACGTGGATTTCTACTGAGTGTCAGCCTTACTTACTAAAGCGGAAAATAAAACATTCCTCTTCCAAATATCACAAACTTTTTTTAAGTTCTACTGCAAAACCTTGATATCTTCTGTGAAAATGATGAAGAATTATAGGTCATGGTGAATGTAATGAGCACCCTAAAGACTACTCAATATGAATTAAAAGTAAGCCGAAGAAAGACAAAAGCAATGACGTGTAGCATAAATGAAATTAGCAATGAACTTAACATCAAAATTAGGGAACCACAAAGTTTCCGGAAAGCCTTAGAAGTAAAATAACACATACAGGACGAAATAAAAAGTACATAAAAACATATTTCACAGGCAAAGACGTTACTTAACCAAAACAAGGCTGCTAATGTCAAACCTAGCCCTTAACTAGAGGAATAAAAATCTAGGAATGTGCGTTTGGAGTACAGCCCTGTAAGGTAATGAATCGTAGACGGCAAGAACAATGGAAAGGAAGAGAATCGAAATATCTGAGATGTGGTGCTACAAAAGGATGTTGAAAAGTAGCTGAACTAGTAACATACTTAAGGAGGTTCTGCACTGAATTGGCGAGGAGTGGAAAATATAGAAGATATTGACAAAAAGACGGAACACCATGATAGGCTCGTGCTAAAACATCTAAGAATAAGGTTATCGGGCGAGACTCGGAGATGTCGGATGGCGTTGTGAAAACACATCATTTCGTCGACGCAACTAACCGACTTCTTCAGGTGCGGGGAACACACTGCTCAGCCTGTGAACGATGCCTCCTCTTAAGCCATAGTGGCTCTAGTATATTAGGACATGTTTTCATAAAACAGAACTGAAGATGGGCACTGCGGACCGAAACCGGTAATCTGACGAGCTAAAATTTTGTGACCATAGATGTCAAATAAAGGAAATGAATTTTATATTCGTGTCACTGTTCAGTTCGCGACCATATCGCAGCTTGTTTCTTACTGGCACTTATAATGAATCAGTTTTCTGGTATAGCACTTAGAAGTACTTATTTTCTAATTTGTCTCATTATTGTTTGCAGTGATGCGGTGAGCAGAATAGTTCTGTGATATAAGAATAACTTCTCAATTTTCTGAATACAACAGCTCTTGACAAAGAGATACGTCAGTAAACCCTCAACTCTTTATGGAATCAAACTCTTATGCATAAAATGGCTTCACACGTCTGCTTTACAAATGAGTTAACATATTAACTTTTTGACATGAAGCATTTAAGCTAATAAGTGTTTAGAAAAGGTTTGAAATTTTGCTTGAATTTCGTTGTAAGTCGCGAAGTGCTCTCATTATAACATACTGGATGAATAAAGTATGGGTAATTTATGCCCCCTTTTAAGCAACAAAAATTTTTTCACGCATCTCAATGTTTATGACGTCATATTTCTTGAACTATGTGTCATAGAATGATAAACATTTGCAGATATAGATACTGCCTGCAAATTGTGTTGCGAATAGTGGTAGTCAAGAAGCAGTAGATAAATAGTTCGTATCTGATGCATAAGATTTACAGCGAAAATGTAATAAGCGATAAACGTTTTTCATCATTTGGTGCGTGTGTCAGCGAGAAAATATACGTAAAGTTTGGAAATTGCCGAGTGCTTTCATTCTCAAAAAGGCTACTGGATGAATAAAATCCGGGTCACGAAAACTGAACAGCAGGGAGAGTGGTGTGATGACATCAGGCCCTTCCATATTGGCATCCGATGACACCAATCAAGTGAGACATGGCCGTCAGTCGTTACCATTGAGCCTTCAAGCATGTTCGGGCGGAGTGTACTATGTTCACGAGCCGTCACTTGTGCTACCTCAAGACAAACATATAGCTTATTACCGTAATATTTGTATTCTTGTATTAAACTTATAACACAAGAATATGCTTCTAAATGAGTAAATTATGACAGCATTTGAAATGTTTGAATTCTGTCAATACTTACGGGAATTATTTCAAATGGAAATTTTAATGGCCCTGGTTGCCATGAGATAGCCAACCTATAAGTGGTACAAGTTTTCACTTCAGTCATCAGTCTTATTATTGGTGTAATGCAGCCCGCCACGAAATCCTTTTATACCCCTACTTCTTCACCCTATGTCCTCCATTATTTACTGTGTGATAACTTCCAACTAGGATTGGGATAGTTTTCAATAAAACACATGAAAGGTAGAACTCCATATTTCTTCATTTGCTGTTTCATGTAATACCCTTTACTGCTTGAGAACAATATCATCACTACAACTTGAAACCTTATTAAAAGAATCAGAATTCTCACAATCAAAACTTAACCGTCTCAATTCATTAAAAAACAATTAAAATAACTGTACCATTAAGAGCCACATCAACTGGACGTGGTTGCAGCCAAATGAATAACAATGACAGCCTTTAAATGTACTAACAATTTGCTAGCTTAGGTAACCATTACACAATTAGATAACATTCATCCAAATACGCGAAAGATCACGTCACGCCACTGATTGCACCTGTTAGAAGACCGCTTAGCAATATATAACCCATAATTTAAATATTCTTTAAGCAATAAAAGACACAGTCCCTCAAAACGGACAACTGGGAAGGTATCAAATATAAATATAAATCCCAACCCATACATTACAACTAAATATAAAAATTAAGTTTAATAAATATACAACTGCCCAAAAATTCGAAATAAGTTGGGAGTACATGCATTAAAATGTGCTTCCAACTGGTACCTACCAGCAGAAACGTAGACAACAATCAATAATAAATATACAATTGCCTAAAAATCAAGATAAGTTGGAGTTACATCCCACTGAAATGTACTTCCTACTGGTGGAAACCAGCAGAAATGTTGACACAACCTTTAGTAAATATACAGTTGCTTGAAACTCAAAGTAAGCTCACAACTTCAGCAGACGGCCGTCACAGTCAACAAGGAATAAGCAGCCAAATTTATCAAAAAGTGGAGTTACCTAATTTCTGTGGTCCAAGTTAAGGTTTGACAGTTTCCATCGATAAGTAACTGGTTTTAAACGTAGTGCGCTGAGAAGTAGCTGAAGGTTTAAACGAATAGTTACAAAAGTATAATGAGGAGGAACCTGCGGCTTGGCAAACAGATCTTAACCTACTGAGCTCATTAAATTCATCAAATAGAACAAGCTACTGGTTTTAACTTAAACGCAGACACTTCGCTGGGACACGCATCAAACGATCAAACTCGGGGCAACAAATTTACAAGAATAATATTCAGCACAATGAATAAAATATACATCGCAAAAAAACCTAGAAAGTAGGGGTAGCAGACTGCCGCTCAACCCAGATACATTTTTGCAATGGAAACTGGCTTTTAATTAATAGTAGTTAGTGGAAAATTTGGAAAAAAAGATTTTCAAAGTTTTCATTAACGAAAAAACCTCACCGCTACAAGAATAATTAAATTGAAACTGAACTATAGGCTATACTCGTAAACAATCTTACGTAAGAATAGTTACTTGCGTCATAACGTAGGAACAGTACCTATCGCCCACTTTCAAGTGCTTCACACCAAACATGTCACAGTAGATAATAATCAAACAGCAAACACATAAAACATAGCATACTAATTTTCAAACATCAATTAAAGTAAGATTGTTTACTGGCTGTGGACAGAAACTTACTCACCCTAATACCGACTGTCGTAATTGTAGCAAGCAGAAGGATTGTTTGCAATCACTGATTGGTAAGAACTGTCATTTACCTAGTAGCTACTCTGATATTTCTTTGCAATACATTTACAAGTTATATCAAGAGCTATAAATTAGAAACTGTGTATTGACAGTGAAATTCTGTGTCAAAGTCACGTAAAGTTTTACAACCAATTTTTTATTATGAAAGTTACTCTATTCCTAGCAAATAAATTAAGACTGGCTTTTGCATCATTCTATTTCTGACATTATTCATACTACAGTCAAAGGTTTCATTACTACGTAATTGTGCAAAATTTGGAAAAATTATGTTTTCATAAAATAATCTTGTACTGTGGTGCTACAGAAGAATGCTGAAGATTAGATGGGTAGTTCACGTAACTAATGAGGAGGTATTGAATAGAATAGGGAAGAAGATGAGTTTGTGGTACAACTTGACAAGAAGAAGAGACCGGTTGGTTGGGCATGTTCTGAGGCATTAAGGGATCACAAATTTAGCATTGGAGGGCAGCGTGGAGGGTAAAAATCGGAGAGACGAAGAGATGATTACACTAAGCAGATTCAGAAGGATGTAGGTTGCAGTAAGTACTGGGAGATAAAGAAGCTTGCACAGGATAGAGCAGCATGGAGAGCTGCATCAAAACAGTCTCAGGACTGAAGACCACAACAACAACAACAACATAATAATAATAAATTAATTTTCACTTCATTTTCAGTTCATTTTTTGATTATCTAGGTTCTTACAAAGGGATGGAATGGATACCACTTCGATGTCGAATTAGGAAAATTATTTACGTGACACTGTGCACGAAAACAATGTTAGTTAAGCGAAAATTTACAATTACGCTGGTCAGCCTATTACAATTCTAGTTATAAAAAGACTAGATGTTACTTCACTCTATGATGCCGTTGGTGTGTCGAGCGGCTTCATCTAGCGGTAGAATAGGGCACAGGTTGATCTTCTTGGCATACCATAGCCAATAACAAGGGTTCACGGTACTCTTGGAGTTAGGTGAATTACTCTTGCTGCATTTGTACTGGGCCCAATAAACGCCATACACATAGCTAGCTCATGTTAAACATCCGCTAAAACAACCATTTCAGTTTTCACTGCTCCGTAATTCTGAAACAGATTTTTTTTATCTCCGCCATTTTGGATAGCCGCACCGGCGAAAACACACAACCAACGACACGGATCGACAACACCAAACGTCTCCTTGCGACTACGAGCTGCTACTTTTTTGTCGCGCTCGCACGCCCAGCGATAATGCATTTACAATTTATTACACTCATTGACAATTTCTTTTCCCTGACTAGATCAGCGCGTCTACTTACAAAATGTTAACGTTACATGTGCACTATCTTTATTAAACAACAAATAGCATTTGTAACTTGACAACCAATTTATAAGAACAATATTCAGCACAACTAATAAAACGAACATCGCAAAAACCGTAAAAAATGTATGATCATCCGCAGAGTTGTGGTGTTATATGTGCCTCACGTTTCATTGATCGTCATCTCCAGATGAAGAAACAATAAAATGTTCAAACCAACAACACTGTGGATACCATGACCCACGTCACATAAATAATAAAATAAGCTTCACACGCAGTAACACAACGTAAGATTATCTCATTGCATTCCACACTTGATATCTAACTCCAGAAACGTGTAATATTCACACCAAACAGTTACTCCATACTCCAAACACTAACACAGAAAATAACCATTACTTAAACATCACAAAATTGATATTCCCTATCACACAGCATTATGTTCATCTGTGTACATTTACAATTATTTTCAATTTTATTTCCTGTAAAAGAAAATGAAATTTTTAATGCACAATACTGCACTACCTGTAAAAGAATATGGAATTTCCTGTGCGCACAACAGTGCACTTCTTGAAATATATCCTGACATTCTGTGCACACGACAGTGCACCTTTAGACTTCACTCTGTCTTCTTTGTGGTGCTTACATGCCAAGAACGTCCATATACACTCAGTTTCTCTTTCACCCCAGTTACAATATGGGTTCTTCGTCATGAAGTTAAACTGTTTCACAAATTTTTACCTGCAACTTAAATGACAATTTTTAGTTAATTTGCTTTTTCATCATTATTACATACACCAAAATTTCCCATTACCAATAACACTAAATCTTATCTACATACTGCTTAAGTGCATGGCTTCTTCACAAAAACAGTTATTCGTATTTTTATTATAGAAATCGTATCTAACTCATGCTATGCATAGGCGTATATGGCACAGGTTAATATTATCATTTCATTGAAATACCCATTAACTATTGTATAATGACAGTTCAAATAACGTTTATATTTTTTTTTATTTTCCAGTTAGAGAATTCAGTCACTTCTGGTTTGGTAATGCTTCAATTCTACTATATTACGCACACTTAACTTTTTATTTGGCAGTGGGTAAACTAGACAGAAAGCATTAGGGTGATGAACGCTTTCAATTTTTAAAGGTCTGTTATAAATGAATTTAAATTTAGATATGTCAGTATCTATCTCACTGGATTTCTCATGAGTTTTCGGGAGAACAAGGCCCCAAACCTTAAATTTTACTGACTTTACTCTCTGATCATGTCTTTTAATTCGTGCCACAGCACGTTTTATAATTTTTTCTCAGATTTTTTTTCTGTGTCGTGTCTAAATCTTGTCGTGATGGGAAATTAATCAAGTCTTCCACTATACTTTCTCGTTTGTTACCTAAAAATTTCAATTGGAGTGAACCCTGTACTCTCATGTGAACGGAGTTCATGATTTCTTCAATTTCTGAAACATACTAGCCCCACGACCTGTGATTATTATGGCAATATGTTCTAAAATACCTAGCCAGATCTCGCATGTAGCGTTCCGAAGGGTTACTTTGAGAATGGTATGGCGATATATGAATAACTTCTACGCCTTTTTATTTCATACCTTCATTCCATATCTTAGATCTAAATTGCGGTCAGTAGTCTAAAGGCCCATACAAGTCTGTTGCTAAAATTTCTGGGTTGTTTTTAGGTTGTATGCTTTGCACTGAACCGTGGATAGTCACATTTGTTGCTTTTATCTTCTTATATATATTACAAGTTCGTACTCTCTCGGTTACTTTTCTTGTCATATTAATAAACATTACTGACTCTGCACCGAGCGAGGTGGCGCAGTGGTTAGCACACTGGACTCGCATTCGGAAGGACGACGGTTCAATCCCGCGTCCGGCCATCCTGATTTAGGTTTTCCGTGATTTCCCTAAATCGCTCCAGGCAAATGCCGGGATGGTTCCTTTGAAAGGGCACGGCCGACTTCCTTCCCCATCCTTCCCTAACCCTATGAGACCGATAACCTCGCTGTTTGGTCTCTTCCCCCAAAACAACCAACCAACCATTACTGACTCTGCTATCTTATCCACACTCTTCTTTGGCCCACAATGACAATTTGCCAAATGAAAATAGTCAATTACTTCGAGTACGTATTTAGGCGGCCAACATGCTCGCCAGTTTTCTTTACTTTCATCTTTTCTCAAATACATCACACCATCATACATCTTGTAATATTTCCTTAACTTTTCTCCTTCTTCGTTTCTAACATCGAATTTAGTTTTCACAAATTTTAAGCACTCGTCTTAGGATTGATATTACCGCATCTTCCACCTTCCTCTTCATTCAATATTTTTCAAATACATTACTTTCAACGTCTTTTCTGTTCCTATTACCCCATCCGTTTGGATCTAATGAAACCTTGATGAAGCGTCCGCTACACAGTTGTCTACATCTATAACTTAACAAATTTCGTTATTAAACATTTGTATGTACATCGCCCACCTCGTCAGTGTGTCGTGCAGTAGGCGAAAAATCTTCAAAAATGCTTAGGCCTTATGATCTGTACGCACTATCACCTTGCGTCCCCATAAAAACTTTAAATCTCTTTAGATCACCAAACAATAGACAACGCCTCTTTTTCTGATACAGTACAATTATGCTCATATCTTGTCAAAGTTCCACTCGCGAACGATATAGAACGACATTCTTTATTTCCTCCTACCTTGAACTGCAATGCCACAATCGCGTGCATCTGTTCTCATATGGAGCGGTAATGATACATCAGGGTGGTATAAAATTTGGCCCCTGTTTTAATTTGTCGAAAGCTAACTGAAACTTTACCACCCATACAAATGCACTTTTTTTCATCAACAAATAAATTACATAAATCTGGACCATTGAAAGCTTGACCATTTACATATTTGTGAAATTACATAAGTCCAAAATCGACTTAAGCTGTTTTTTCGTCTTTTGTGGTTCGCAATCTCTAATCGTTTCCAGTTTCCGCGGATCTTTCGTTATTACCATAGTCGTTACAGTATGACCTATGAATTCTAATACCTTTTTTTTACAAATTCACATTTTTTTTATTTTAACATCATTCCACCTCATCTCAATGCTTCAAAAATTTCTTTCAGCAACTCACAATGCTTTTCCCAAGATGATGTCGCTACCAATAAGTCATCAACATAAGTTGTTATTCTACTCGCAAACTTTTTTCCTAACACTCCATCCGATGCTCGAATAAACACGGATACAGATATGTTTCATCCGGAAGAAATGATTATATATTTCCCGGAAAAAGAAATGCTGTCAGTTTCCTTGATATTGGCTCTAATGGCATTGCTAATGTCCAGCAGTCTAATCAAGACTTTTCATGTATTTCACACCATAACACTTGTGAAGCATATCACCCATACGTTCTGGTCTATTGTCTCACGCTTCACTATCTAATTTAAATCGCACGTCGATCACAATTCTTATTCCCCCGTCTTTCTTATTGCTCATAAGTGGATTATTATACTGACCTCTAGATGCTGCAATCAATCCACATTGCTACATGCGATTTATTTCTCTCTGTACTGCTTCCTTCCTAGCTAAAGGGTTTTGATGGATTGGCCCGAAGATGGTTCAAGCTCTACAGTTTCGATTTCATATTCAAAGTCACGCACCAAACCTGGTTTCCCTGAAAATACTTCTTTATTACTGGCTAAAATATTGTACAATTCCTTTTTCTGTTCTACTGATATTTCCAAAACCTTTTCTAATATGTCTTTCATTTTGTCATAAGATGGGTACAATTTAGTCATGTTTCTAACATGATAACGCTCAGCTCCTTCACCCAGACCTGCACACATTGGTAACTCAAGTATTCGTAAATTAACTTCACTCCTCAGGTTACCTTCCATTAGGAGGATGGGTGCGCTCAGCGACTGTGATGTGACTTATAAATTATAGAGCGCAGCAATCAGTCGTCCTTTATTTGGATGTTATATTTGGCAAATTCAGATTTCGACTAGTGCCTAGCCATTATCAATGCTAAAAAATACAAGAAGTACATGGTCAGGCGATACAATAAAAAATTACAACTCATCGCATAACCTATATGGCTTATACATCAGATTGCGTACCATTATTTTCTAGTCTCGATGCATGTCATTCCCTGTTGTTTGGGTATCAGTCACAGTTCTTTGAATACTAGTGTATGAAGAAGGTAGGCAGTGTAGAGAACACAACGACTGGTTGTATAGCGCCCTATATATATAGCCCATTACAAACAGTATTGTAAGGTGCTTAAAATGTTATTAGCAAGGCAAAAAGTATGTGGTATGGAAATAGAATAGCTAATCCACAGGATAAAATTAAAGCCATATGGTCAGTTGTGAAGGAAGTGTCTGGTCAGCAGCACAAGGTTGACGATATAAAGTCAGTTTGCAGTAATAATATTTCTGTTACTGATAAATCAGATATATGTACAGTATTTAACAACTATTTTCTGAGCATTGCTGGTGAATGAAATAAAAATTTATTATCTACAGGAAATCATATAAATTTCTTAGCAAATGCCTTTCCGAGATTGACGTCTGAAATACTCCTCAGTGATACAGACAAGAGGGAGATTGAGACAATAATCAAATCACTGAAGACTAAGGACTCTTATGGTTATGATGGAGTGTCTAGTAGAATATTAAAGTACTGTGCTACACATGTTAGCCCTGTATTTAGCCATATTTATAATTTTTCCTTTAGGAATGGTCAGTTTCCTGAGCGATTACTCAGTAGTAAAGCCGCTTCATAAAAAGGGAGAAAGGGATAATGTAGATAATTTTAGACCTATTTCTATGCCATCAGTGTTTGCAAAAGTTATTGAAAAGGCTGTGTATGTAAGGTTAATTGATCATTTTATATCACACGATTTGCTATCAAATGTACAGTTCGGCTTTAGAAGTCGTTTGACAACTGAAAATGCTATATTCTCTTTTCTCTGTGAGGTACTGGATGGGCTAAACAAAAAGTTTCGAACGCTTGGCGTATTTTTTGATTTAACAAAGGCATTTGACTGTGTTGATCACACAATATTGCTCCAGAAGTTGGACCATTACGGAATAAGGGGAGTAGCTCACAATTGGTTCACCTCTTACTTTAGCAACAGGCAGTAAAAGGTCATTATTCACAATGTTAATAACGGCTGTGATGTGGGATCTGAGTGGGGTACTGTCAAGTGGGGGGTGCCGCAGGTATCAGTGTTGGGGCCGCTCCTGCTCCTTATTTATATAAATGATATGCCCTCTAGTATTATGGGTAACTCTAAAATATTTCTGTTTGCTGATGACACTAGCTTGGTAGTAAAGGATGTTGCGTGCAACATTGACTCGGTTTCAAGTAGAGCAGTACATGACCTCAGTTCATGGCTTGTAGAAAATAAACCAACGTTAAATCACAGTAAGACTCAGTTTTTACAGTTCCTAACACACAATTCAACAAAACGGGCATATGATTAGTGAAACTGAACAGTACAAATTCCTAGTTGTTCAGATAGATAGTAATCTGTCGTGGAAAGCCCACGTTCAGGAACTTGTTCAAAGACTTAATACTGCCATTTTCACTATTCGAACGGTATCGAAAGCGAGTGATATTTCGACACGTAAATTAGTCTACTTTGCTTATTTTCATTCACTTATGTCGTATGGTGTTATGTTTTGGGGTAACTCTTCCCATTCTAGAAGGATTTTTTGGCTCAGAAACGGGCGGTTCGGGCAATAAGTGGTGTGAGTTCACGAACTTCTTGTCGACCTCTTTTCACGAGTCTGGGTATTTTCACATTGGCCTCTCAATATGTATATTCCTTATTGTCGCTTCTTGTTACCAATATTAGTTTATTTCCAACGATAAGCAGCTTTCACTCGGTTAATACTAGGCAGAAATCAAACCTCCATTTGGATCGGACTTCCTTAACTCTTGTGCAAAAAGGTGTGCAGTATACTGCTGCACCCATTTTCAATAAGCTGCCACTCGAATTAATAAATCTTAGCAGTAATCCACACGCTTTCAAATCGAAACTGAAGAGTTTCCTCATGGGTCACTCCTTCTATTCTGTCGAGGAGTTCCTTGAAAAATTCTCATTGTATTGCTGATAGCGTTTGCTTAAACTTATGGACTGATTTTCTTTCAGGTTCATGAACATGTATTTTTATCTGTTATTACTTTTTATGTTGTAAGTTCATGTACTGACACGTTCCATGACTTTGGAGATTTGCTCTTCAATTTGGTCCTACGGAACTTGACATTTAAATAAATAAATTAAATAAATAAATATATCATTTAAAGAAAAGTAAAAACAGCTTCAAATTTGCATGGGAATTACATAAAATAAAACGTAAGTAAAATTATTTACATTGCTGTCTAACTTATTTCCACATTTGCCAGTAAACATAGAAAATAAGAAATTTCTCAAGTTCACTCGTTGTGAGTCAGTTATTGTATTCTTTAAACAAACATGTAACGTCAGATGGGTAAACACTTTTTTAAAATTTATTTCCAAGATGCAAGGAGGCACATGGTATATGTAACTATTAGAATTGATCTGATTTAAATGTTTTTCTCTCTGTATTATTTTTTCTCTTTATTTAAACATCATGACAGATAAGTTGTTCCTCTTATTTACTGAATAGTTCGTAGATTGCGCCAAATACCAACAAGATGGATGGAAGGTGTAACTTGGCATTTCGTTACAGATTTAGAGAGTACTAGCCTCTTGGCCACTTCAAACAGATTTTACTTATAAATACAATAAAAGCAATACTCTGAATTGGTGTTATTAATGTACATGGATCTAAACTAACGCACCAGGGAGAATGTTCTGTATGTCCAATGTTATAACTATCATACTCGCACAGAATTATGCTAATGGCTGCTACATATTGGCAAGACGGCCGGAGTTACTTCTCTTCCCCTGGGTCAAACCTTATACTGTTTTCTAGCAACAAGTTTTCAAACAGTTCCCAGAAAAGTGAGAAAAGTGTATTTTCCATGACGACCTGATCATTAATCAGGTTTCTATCGGCATTCTTGTAATGGCAAAACATCTCCAGCTGTTATAGGAGGTCGAGGAAACTGCTCTTCTCGCATTTATGCAGCAACCTCACAGTAGATGTCGAAGTCGGCACCTTATGTTTCGTTGTAATTAAATGAGCAGCCATACTCGATTTCTCCGTGGTATCTTTTCTACCCAACGTGCGTGTTCCCCAAACCTAATTTTCAGCCTCCTTCCTTTTTGGCCAACATAACAGGCCCTACAGTCTGGGCCATCAATTTTATAAACTCGAGAAGCATGAAATATGTTCTTTGCATCTACAGAATGTTGCAAAATACATCCTAAGCTATTTTTGGCTCGAAAAGACATTGTCATACTGTACTTTCCAAACATAGTTGCTATCGTTGTACTTATTTTTTCATAGTAAGGTAACCTAACAAATTTAGTGTTTTCTTTAGAAGCCATATTATTGTAAAGCGTCATCCTATTTTTGTATTTATTAGCTATGTTCTTATACTTAGTCCCTACAAAATCGTGTCGATAGTTATTCACTTTTGCAATGTGTCTTATTGTTGTCACTACATCATCGTGCTCGTCTATCGACAACGGAAATTTTGAACAACCTATTGATAGCAAAACTGAACAATGCCTTTTTTATTGAACTGGATGGTTTGAAGTGAAATCAACAATGCCATTGCGACAAGTCTCTTTGCGAAAGATACCAAACGTGTGCCTGCCATTTTCATTCCGAATTGATAGATCTAGAAAAATAATAGATTTATTTGTATCAGCCTCACATGTAAATTTAATTCTTTGATGCAAGTTATTAAATTTGGCTACTATAGTGTTGATGACATCATCATACCCTGTATTAGCAGCACTGCGTCATCTACGTACCTAAAGTGGTATACAATTTTATCTGCCCACGTAGGATATTTAGAAAAGAATCTGTTTACTAGATAACCGATAAAGATGTCAGCGAAAATTCCAGATATTGAGCTCCCCATACTGAGACCGTCTTGTTGGGAATAAGTGTCCCCATTTAATTCAAAGTAGTAAAATTTCAAAATTAGGGTAGCTAGCCCAATGAATTCGTCTACTTCCCTCATAGAAAGCTCGTTTTGTTCCATTAAATTACGCTGATTGATCTGTACTGTTTTATGAATAGGTATGTTTGTGTATAAGTTGACGATATCAATAGAAACAAATTTCATTTCGTCAGTTATTGGTGTATTGATAATTTTATTGATTTGTTATGGAAAATTGGATATAGAATTTATAATGAGTTTTAAGAAACCGCATGCATTTTTCAGCTACTTTATAGAAAGGACTACTCCTACCATCCACCATCGGGCGTATCGGACAGCGTTGTTTGGGTACCTATATATGTGCCCTAAGTATGGGTGTCAGGGTGGTCATAACCTTTAGCCTCTGTACCTACCTTGGTGATATAATTACACTGAAAAAAAAGAAAAAAGTGGACGACTGATTGCTGCGCTCTATAATTTATAGACTTCATTCCTTTCACCAGTTTCCGTTACTTCATCAAAATACACACTTATCTTCTCGTCTCCCACTGACCAAATCATTTTCTTCCTATCACAGTCAATAATTACTTTACGCTTAGAAACTTCCTGGCAGATTAAAACTGTGTGCCGGACCGAGACTCAAACTCGGGACCTTTGCCTTTCATAGGCAAGTGTTCTACCATCTGAGTTACCCAAGAACGACTCACGACCCGTCCTCACACCTTCCATTCAGCCTGTACCTCGTCTCCTACCGTCCAAACCTTACAGAAGCTCTCCTGCGAACCTTGCAGAACTAGCACTCTTGAAAAAAAGAATGATATTACTGAGATATGGCTTACCCACAGCCTGGGGGATGTTTCCAGAATGAGATTTTCACTCTGCAGCGGAGTGTGTGCTGATATGAAACTTCGTTGCAGATTAAAACTGTGTGCCGGACGGAGACTCGATCTTGGGACCTTTGCCTTTTGCGGGCAAGTGCTCAACCATCTGAGCTACCCAAGCACGACTTAAGACTCGTCCTCACAGCTTCAATTCGGCCAGTACCTCGTCTAAACTTCACAGAAGCTCTTCGGTGAATCTTGCAGAACTAGCACTCCTGGAAGAAAGGGTACTGCAGTCACATGGTTTAGCCACAGCCTGGGGGATGCCAGGAAGTTTCATATTAACGCACACTCCGCTGCAGAGTGAAAATCTCATTCTGGAAACATCCCCTAGGCTGCAGCCAAGCCATGTCTTCGCAAAATCCTTTCTTCCAGGAGTGTTAGTTCTGCAAGGTTCGCAGCAGAGCTTCTGGAAGGTAGGAGAAAAAGTATTGGCAGAACTGAGGCTGTGAGTACGAGTCGTGAGTCGTGCTTGGGTTTCTCTGATGGTAGAGCACTTGCCCGCGAAAGGAAAAGGTCCCGAGTTCGAGTCTCTGTCCGGCACACAGTTTTAGTCTGCCAGGATGTTTCATATCAGAGCACACTCCGCTGCAGAGGGAAAATCTCATTCTACTTTAATTTTAGTCATGCAATCCATACCTGCAGTTATTTCAGTACTTAGCTGAGAAACCACTACGAAATCGTGTTCAAACAACACATTTTTAATAACCATTTGTAACAGCACCTGAGATTTTATTGGTTTACTACAACTACCAGTAACACCTATTATCTTCACGCCTTCAACTGGCATCTCGACTATTTCACGTTCATTCCTAATATTCTTATAAAATGACTCGGAACACTCACTAATCTGATTACCACTATCGATTATTATGTGAGTTTCCACACAATGTACATTTACCGGGATCATGGTCTGCTCATATCGTCTCGACTCGTCTCCTTTCTCTTCCCATAATATATCCTGTTCCATTTCCAAACCATTCCACAGAATACCACCCGGCTCAACCGTTCTATCCAGTAGATTTTTGCCTTGTTCTACTACCTTCTTCTGCTTGAAACAAAATATGTTTTATTTCTGCACTGTCTTTTGCATCGTCAAGTTGGCTTATTTCATCTAAACGCAATACTTCTGCCGTAACTTGGTACACATTGGAATCTTCCGTTTCGCTCACTAATCTCACCCAGTTATCAGAACAAACATACTCTTGCCCCATAACACAGTTTCCGGCAGTCTCTTCTAATCTGCTGACTTAATCGAGTTCGGAAATAGCATCAATAAACACATCATTATTAAGCACCTCACGTGCCCCACATTCTTTATTATATTCAGATACGTTCTCAACACTTATTTCACATTACTTGCCCCTTTCGTCTCACAAGTAAAATACTCATCTTCATTACTCATCACTTCCTCGTTACTTTCCATAAAATACACGCTACTTTCTTCCTTCCATTCCTCCAAAACATCGTACATATTACTTAATTGAGTCAGCCATTCCTTATCCTCAATTATTTCAGCTTCATTTACCGAGACAAATTGCTTATTGGCTACCGGAAGATGCGCTAAAACCGGTGCAGCGGTACTGTCTGTACTCGCACGAGTAGCCACTCCAACAACATTCGTGATTTCGCTTGCTAATACATCTTATTCGACCAAAGTCCGAATCGCGACATTTCTGCATCGGTTTTCATTGTCGCTGTTTCCAGCGTACACTTGACCTCGCATTTTAAGCAAACTTGACTGCACACTGCCCACAGTAAGAGGTTGCAAGATGAGAAACAACTTCTTTCTAATGTGATGAGGATGTATTTAAAAAAAAATGCATTGTACAAGAGGCACATTCTTGCAAACAAAGTCCAGTCCCTTAAGCGCACTGGCGTTAATGAAAACACTAGGCCTCGAGAATTCATTGTTGTCTTGATAAAACCAAAAGTATAACTTCCTAAACGTTTCGGGAACACTGCTGATCTAATATTTGTCTTCGCGCTGTTTTCGAAACAATTTCCAGTTTCAGCTGAAGGCGCCTCAGTGCGTGTGCAGACATAACTCAAAAATGGTTCAAATGGCTCTGAGCACTATGGGACTCAACATCTTAGGTCATAAGTCCCCGAGAACTTAAAACTACTTAAACCTAACTAACCTAAGGACATCACACACACCCATGCCCGAGGCAGGATTCGAACCTGCGACCGTACCAGTCCCGCGGTTCCGGACTGCAGCGCCGCAGCACGTCTACATTGCTTTCATTATGTAGAGTTTCCACGTCTCTTTCATGGGGCTGCAAAGGTGCTACAACATTTCGAGCAACATTCATGTCTAAAAGACCTTTTTTTTTTTTTTTTGAGTTAGTAGACTTCTGACTAGTCTGATGCGAAGTAAGTATTCCACTCCTGTGCCAACCTTTTCATCTCAGAATACTATACAGCCTACGTCAGTTATTTGCTAGATGTACTCCAGTCTGTCTTTCTTTACAGCTTTCACCCTCTAAAACATCATCTGGAACCATGTAAGTTATTTCCTGATGTCTTAACACATATCCTACCATCGTGGCTCTTCTTCTTGTCCGTGTTTTCCATGTATTATTTTTTTAGCTGATTTCGCAGAGAACCTCATTTCTTACGTTTTCAGTCCACCTAATTTTCAGCAGTTTTCTGTAGCATCACATCTCAAATGCTTCTGTTCCCTTCTGTTCCTGTTTTCTCACAGTCCTTATCTTACTGCCGTACAATGCAGTGCTCCAAACGTACATTCTCAGAAATTTCTTCCTTAAATTAGGGCCTACGTTTGATACTCAGTCTTCTCATATCCAGGAATGCCCTTTTTGCCCGTTTTCTTCTATTTTTTTCTGACTTACTTGCTCTGCCTGTCATGTTTCTTTTGCTGCCTAGGTAGCAGAATTCCTTAACTTCATCTACTTCATTCAAAAATTTTCGCTATTTCCATTTCTGCTACTTCTCATTACTTTCGTTACTTTCAGTCAGTTACTGTCAGTCCATTTTCTATACTCATTAGACTGTTCATTCCAGTCAACAGATCCTGTAATTCTTCTTCACTTTCATTGAGGATAGCAATGTCATCAGCAAATCTTAACATAATATATCACGGTCACGTAGCAACCTGAGTGCGAAAAACTGTGATGTTATCGACATCTGTGCGTATGCCGACAGCTTGTACCAGATAAACATTATATTACATATTCAGCGTGACAAAATAATTATATAATACTGTAAACTTTTCTCGTTTTTGATCTGTGTTGTTGAGAAATATGAAACATAAAACCAATTCATTTGCGTTGCCACCATACTGCCGTTTAAATGTGGCGTGTTAATGGTTTTCCTGTTTGCCCCCTCCTAGAGCTCAGACAGTGTGGCATGACGCTGGAGGAAGGGTACTAACCAGGCTGAACGATATGGCACTCGTGCTCGCTCACAGATAGCGAGTTGAATTCCTGGCCATTCCTCTTCTATTTCTTCCGCTACTGCTGGGTTCCAGCCCCGTGATTATTAGACCATTCTCTCCCTTTGCGTAGTGAGCTGCCCGTTCGGAATATTCATATATCTTCTCTATCTTTTCATGTTCTACTTGCTTCATTTTCACATATATGTCAATTTTCGATGTCAGCTTTTGTGTCCTGCCGGATCTGATGAGAACATCCTTGTCACTGACAGTAATACAGGGTGAAATAAAACCGATACACTGCAGGAACTAATTCATAACTGGAAATGGAGGCAGAAACGTCCTACGAACATCTGCCCGGAGATGCAGTGTTGCCACGGTAAATGGTGCTGACGAAAAAAGTCCCTTCGACCATGAACCGTGTGTGTTCCTGGCGTGCTGCAGACTTTGTGACTGACGCAGCGTGCTGTCAGCAGCACGAAAACGCCGAGATGGTGTTTGTATACAACTAAACAAATGGAAACGCTGGAGAGGCAGCACAGCTGTACCAAAACAAGAACTCTCACAAAGAACCCTGTCAACGAAAGCGAAAAATTGAGTCGAGTTGATTTCAGGTCCCAGCAGCAAATCCGAAGAAGACTTTCAAGACATATTACGCCGGTAAAGCCTACGATGTCACATTCAGTGCCCTTCTTCAGAAGGTCCAGTCGCTAGGTCGAGCCCCACGATGCATTTCACAGTTTGTTTTTGTTGACAGGGTCCCCACAACCATGCCAATGACCTCGCTAGCGAGCCAGTAAAGAAATTGAAATTCTTTTTCCAACTGATTGCTTATTGTTTCATTACATATGACTGCAGTTTAAGGCGGATAAAATATTAGAAACCCCAAAAACTATCGACAAAATCTTTCCCACAGGAGGCAATACGCTGCCGATAATACTTGCGCTCGTTGCAGCTGACAGGGATAGAAACGATTGTCATACAGGATACACATAATCGTACTTTGACTTACACAATGCTGGCCAGCCATTTGCCTGGATCTTGTACTAGGTTTCGTCTCCATATCCTGTAGAACACAGTACTCCAGGTCTGGTGTAAGCCCAGTCTGCCGCCTCCGTGCACGTTCATCTTTCTGAAAGAATCCATGGCCATACAAACGCCCAAAAAGGGCTTGAAATATTGTGTGGTGTGCTTGGTGTCTGTGAGGGTTCTTGTTTTGGTATAGCTGTGCTACCTCTCCAGCGTTTCCATGTGCTTAGCTGTACACAAACACCATCTCGGCTTTTTCGCACATGAATACCAAACTGTGTTGCTGACAGTACGCTGCGTCAGTCACAAAGCCTGCAACACGCAAGGAACACACGGCACATGGTCGAAGGAGCCTTCTTTCGTCAGCGCCATTTACCGTGGCAACGAGACTTTCAGGAGCAATAACAGCCCTAAACCGGTAATGAAATTAAATATATTTTATGCAACTCGTTACTTATTGTTTCGTCACATGGGATTTTTGTCATCTATCCTCCTTACTGACGAAGCAATCTTTACCAGATCTGGCATCAGCAATCCGCATAATCGTCGTCTATCGGGGAAAGATTGAGATGCAATCTTTACCAGATCTGGCATCAGCAATCCGCATAATCGTCGTCTATCGGGAAAAGATTGAGATGTCTCATCAGCGTCGGTTCAGCATCAATGCGCGAGCAGGGATTTCTGTTTCTTGGAGAGCACTTACTTGGACCGGTTATTATTCCACAATGCCTCGACCGAGGAATGTAACTGGATCTCCGGCGGGATACTTGCCTGGGCTGCTTGACAATGTGCCTTTGTCAATGCGAGTGGTAATGTGGTTTCTGTATGATGGAGCACCACCACACTTTCTCACTGCAGTTCCCTGACACCTCAACAATATCTTTCATGGATAGGATGCGGAGTCTCTGTAGCACAGCCAGCTAGATCAGTGGACATAAGCCCCCTAAATTTTTACCTCTGGGGCTCTGAGAAGCTTTTCCCTGATGTGCAGACAATTCAACAGCGTGTTCCATTAAGTTTCGGGTGTGTAGCCGCAAGAAATTTCTTGCGGCTGCACACCCGAAACTTAATGGAACAGTCTTTGCGCCGCCAAAACCTGAAGATTCAATTCAACAGCGTGTTCATGAGGCCTGTGACGCTATTCAGAGGGGGTCCGGAGCATGCAAAAGAGTGCGGCAGTCTATGGTGCGATGCGTGAACGAGTACTTTGCAAGACGCCACTTCTAATATCTGCTGTGACGTGGTTACGGTCGTCGTTGCATGCACACTCTTCATTTCCAGACACATGCGCATAAGATATTTTCGCTCCATTTTCAGTCAGGAATCCGTCCCTGCAGTTTGTCGATTTTATTAGAGGTCACGCTGTATAGAGAGTTTCTTCATTCTCCTGACAACTGTCAGATTTGGCACTCAGGACATTTTCGATTTCCACCATTCAAATAGTTGTGGATGCAGGGTGCCAGTGCTCTCTGAGGTGAATCAGATGGCTGTAGACAGGCCGTCTTAGCGGGTCGCGTCAGACCAGTCAGAGGACTGACGACCCCCCCCCCCCCCCCAAAAAAAAGAGATAAAATAATACATGCAACAAAAGTTTGTTGTACACATAGGGACTCTCACACCGCAAAATAGTACACATGCCTCGGCTCGGGAAAAACACTGGCCGGGTTGGCGTGTGCGGGAGGTGCGCAGCTGGCGTGTCGGCGGCCACGACACATGCCGTGCGGACGTGCGCCTCGTGTAGTGTTGTGTGGTGTGGTGTGTGGCGAGCGCCGGCACAATTTACGGCACCCCAGGGCGTGCGGTGGGTTGGCTGAGGAGCGACGGCAGGCTGCGAGGGGCGGTGCAGCCAGGGCGGTATTCGCGCAGGCATCTGCCCGTGCAGGGCTCGCTATTGTGCGACACGGCGGGCTGGCTACGAGCGTCACCTGCACACCCACTTCAGTAGCGGCACTTACTGCATTGTCATCATTTTTGTTCTTTGGTGCTCGCGCCCCTTATGTGTTAGGATGGCCTTTAGAGACATAACATGGGCCCCGGCAGCCGCAAGCATTTACACCACACCGTTGGCCACATGCAAAAACTCTCAAACTGGCTTCAACAGTGGTAATTATTTTGATATACAAATACGAGGGGCGTTCAATAAGTAATGCTACATTTTTCTTTGCCTAGTCCAATTTCGGTGGAAAAATTTGAAATTCGCAGTGGGATGTAGTGGAATACTTCCTCTGCAGCTCATTCAGTTCAATGAAATTCTGATAAGTGGAGGCCCTATACGTAGTCCTGAAAATGGCGTCGGTAACGGAGGTGCTTTCCAAATAGAAAGCTGTCACTGAATTTCTTTTGGCGGGAAACCAGAGCATCGCATATGTTAATAGACGATTGTAGAGTGTCTCAGTAGACCTAGCAGTGAACAAAAGCATGGCGAGTCGTTGGGTGAGGCGCTTAAACCTGTCCGACCTTCCGCATTCCGGTCGTTATGACTCCTGCAATGTTGGAACTTGCGGACACTCTCATTCGAGGTAATCCTTCTCCATGACAATGCAATGCCTCTCAAAGGTTTGCGACCTGCCCTTTACCTCCACCATACAGTCCGGATCTCGCATCTTCCGATTTACATCTGTTTGATCCAATGAAGGGTGCGCTCTGCGGGAAGCGTTGACGATGGGAAGGTTACGATCCAGCAAGATGTTGGTTCCGACGTCTAACACGCGGACATACGGTTCCTCCCAGTAAGGTGTAAGGCCATCACATTGAATGGAGATTATGTTCAAAAGCAAAGTTTTGTAGCCAAAAGAGTGGGGAAAACGGTGGGGTACTGGAGTTCTAAATAAAACCAACCTGCCTCCAAAAAAATAAGTCTTGCTATGCACACTGCATGCCCCTCATAATTAACATTTCGTTGCAGCCACACTGCCATAAGGAGGAATAACGAAATACATTCTGTACATAAAAAATGATTAGGCAACGCATTTCTCATGAGAAAATGGCATCCCAATATTGCTCGCTTATGAGAAGAACGTGTTGTTCCTTGTGTTAGAAAGAAAAATACCTCCCAGCACGTGTTGGAATTCGAAAACAAGAGGATCATCGACTGCCTATATCTACATCCATATCTGTATTATTACTCTACAACTCACACTGAAGTGCCTGGCAGAGGGTTCATCGAACGCTTTGACATTACTTCTCTATTGCTACACTCAAACAGCGCTCGGGAGAACCACTTCAATCTTTCCGTGAGACCTCTGATTTCTCTTAGTTTATTGCCATGATCATTACTCCTTGTGAAGATGGTTGGTAACAAATTATTTTCTCATTAGGAAGCGAACGTTGGACATAGACGTTTCGTGTAAAGGTCTCGCTGTAACGGAAAACTGCGTTGTTTTAATGATTGTCACCCGAAACTCGCATATCATATCCGTGACACTCTCTTCTCTATTTCGCAATTATTCAAAAAGACCTGCCCTTCTTTGGATTTTTTTAGATACCTTCCTTCAATGAAGACCGTTAAAGTTAATATACCAGTGATCATTCCAAATTAAGTGATCCTAATTGTACTTCGTAGGTATTTAGTTGAAGTGACAGGCTTTAGATTTGTATGAATTGTCACATAGATTCCTTTGATTATTCATATGGATGACATCACAGTTCTCATTATTTTGTCACTTTTCACATCATATATATACCTTGCATAAACCATTTTGCAATTAGTTCTGATCTTGTGATGAGCTTACTGGATGGCAGAAGACAGCATCATCTGCGAGCAATTTAAGATGACTGCTCAATTTGTCTCCTAAGTCGTTTATATACACTACGAATA
Source organism: Schistocerca nitens (assembly GCF_023898315.1). Taxonomy (NCBI): domain Eukaryota; kingdom Metazoa; phylum Arthropoda; class Insecta; order Orthoptera; family Acrididae; genus Schistocerca; species Schistocerca nitens. Next base: position 584,802,226 of record NC_064618.1, read on the forward strand.
GCGGAAGACTTGCTGTTAATTTGCCCGCTATATTTCTGCTGGAATTGGCCAAGACTTCATGACTGGCATGCGAATATAGTACTTACTTCTTCTAATATGGACCTACAATCATTTCAATTTCAGTTATTTTTTATTGCACTCTCATCTATTTTTCTATTTTCAGGTATAAAATTTAGTGTTACATATCAGCATAGAAATAGGTTAAACTGTTATTGTTACAGGGCGGCGTCACTTTTCATTGTAATAGAGTGTTTGTTATTCATGTCATGAGTAGATTTGTATTACACGTATGTTATACTCTGGTAGCGCTGTAAAAGTGTGACTGCTGAAAGCGGGAATGGCATGATTTATTTAGAATATTGAACTGGTACATTCAGATCAAACGTACTAAAACTCATGCAGCGTGTCAACGACCAAGCGCTTAGCACTCGACAGAAAGACACGTCATTCGTTCAACCGTTCATGGGCTGAAATATGTATCCCATCTTGAGACACGGGAAGGATTTTTCTGCAGCCAGGGCTGCTGAGAGCGTGGATCCATACAAGCGACACATTTGTCCCCAACATCCCCCTTTCCCTCCTCACTGGACTCTTCGTAAGACCTTTAAAAGTAAACCGTACGAATTTTGCAAGTAGGGACGCCGCTGGCACCCCTCTCTAAGGGAGCCCAAGCAGCCGCTTGCATAGCTTGAGCCTTAAACCGATCCTGCTTGCAGCAAGACGAGAAACAACGTGTGGAACACCTTGGACTATCACTGATGCGATTGCATGCCTCTCTTGCTAGAAATAAGCCCCTTTCCTGACTCAGATGACAATCCAACACATCGGTTAAAACTACCTTAATGTGATCACCTGTCAAAAGCCAGAATAACCACTTTTACAGCGCCAACCCGCCGAGGTGTGCAGGAGGAGAGTCAGTGAGGATCTGGAAGGTACCGACAGGGATGCAGTGACAGTCGGCTCCAGTGTTGTGGCCAGCTGTGTAGGCCGGCCGCGGTGGTCTCGCGGTTCTAGGCGCGCAGTCCGGAACCGTGCGACTGCTACGGTCGCAGGTTCGAATCCTGCCTCGGGCATGGATGTGTGTGATGTCCTTAGGTTAGTTAGGTTTAAGTAGTTCTAAGTTCTAGGGGACTGATAACCACAGCAGTTGAGTCCCATAGTGCTCAGAGCCATTTGAACCAACCACCTGCGTAACGTTTCTACGTTCAGGATCCACCGAGCAAGTAGCCCGATCGATAAGGTCCCACAGATTCAGAACTGGGCTTAAGTCAGGAGAGCTGGTGGCCAGGGGAGTACGGTGAACTCACCCTGGTGCTCTTCCAACCAGGCACATGCACTGCAAGTTTTGTGACTCGTTTTGGTGCTCTTAGAACCACGTACATAACCTGCAGACTGTGTGACACGTCACATTGTCCTGCTGATAGATGCTATAGTGCCGACGAAAAGCCAACTTCATGTAGAGGCGCACATTGTCCCAAGGGATACTTCTGGTGATGCAATGTATCCAGAATGAGATTTTCACTCTGCAGCGGAGTGTGCGCTGATATGAAACTTCCTGGCAGATTAAAGCTGTGTGCCGGACCGAGACTCGAACTCGGGACCTTTGCCTTTCGCGGGCAAGTGCTCTACCAGGAGAGCTTCTGTAAAGTTTGGAAGGCAGGAGGCGAGGTACTGGCAGAAGTAAAGCTGTGAGGACGGGGTGTGAGTCCAGCTTGGGTAGCTCAGTTGGTAGAGCACTTGCCCGCGAAAGGCAAAGGTTCCGAGTTCGAGTCTCGGTCCGGCACACAGTTTTAATCTGCCAGGAAGTTTCGATGCAATGTATCTTTTAGATGACGAGGTGACCCACGTAAAGCCATTGAAACACGCCCCAGACCACAGAACTCCGACGATTGTTGAAAGCTATTTGCTTTCAGACGTTTCCCACCGTAGCCTATAGGACAGCGGTCATCTGTCCTATGCAGTATAAAACGTGATTCGTCTGAAAAGACCATCTGTTGCCACACAGTGGACGTTCAACTGCGATACTGATGCGCTAATTCCAGCCTCCATCGCCAGTGAACAGCAGTCAGTATGAGTGCATGAACCAGGCGCTTGCTGAGGAGTCCCAGACATAGCAATATTGACGGCCGTTGAGGGTACACTGTGGGAAGCCGACTGGTCCCTTTTGCGGTCAGTTGCTGAACAGTTCTGCGTCTATTCGTCCGTACACATCACTGCAGATGGCATTCACCCCTATCATCTACGACCCATGGTGCACCACAGTTGCCTCAATGCCGGTTTTTAATATTTCACTTTAGTTACGCGCCGTATACTTTAATCAAGGCGACACGCGAACAGTTTACAGACTTAGACATTTAAGAAGTGCTTCCACCCTTGTCCTGGAAGCCAATAGTCGTCTCCATATGAACGTCATAACGGCTGCACCGTTTCTTGCGGTCACCTGACACGCTTTATATAACCTACTCTCCGCTGCTAGTGCTGCCACCTGCCGTGTGTGGATGTTCATTACTCGCTGGTGTCGAACATAGCCGGTAGTCACATTAATGTGACTGTACCGTCTATGTCTTCTCGGTGGTACTCCCGTGGGGAGTTTCCTGTTTCACTTGATGCTCAGTGTCCGCAACTCATGGAGTTCCGCTTGGGACGCGACAGCGATCGAACGTGTCGGTACTTCCGCGTAGTCGTAGCGCCGCAAGCCGTGTTTATAGGAATTCTTGGATTGTGACCTGTGATATCCTCAGTGCTTCTTCACTACCGTCGTACACAAGCTTCTTAATTTACTCACAGCGGTCCCGACCGCTCGTATAGTGCAGTTATGGCTCCCATTGTACCTCGTAAGAATACCCTGTGTTTTTCATTTGAGAAACCTTCCAGGAATGTGCAACCGAGTTCTCTAGAAATCCATGACTGGATAGTAGATATTATTGGCATCACATCCGATCAGGTCCACACAGCATATTATCACATGGCGGAATACTGTTTCTTTGTGAAGTTTTTAGACCAGCTACAACTGGAGGAAATTTTGGTGAATACTGGTGGGAAAGCAGAGTTCCGACATAGTGATCAGTCGGTGAGTACAGTTTCAATAACTAATGCTGACATTGAGTATAAACAAGTGCGAGTGTTCAATTTGCCACCTGAGGTTGAGAATTGTTTTCTTAGAGATGTCCTCGCCAAATACGGTGACATCCGACAGATTAGAAACGAAAAATGGTCGGGCCGTCACAAATTCCAATGTTATAGTGGGGTTCGCTCAGTTGACATGGCCGTTAAAGTCAATATCCCATCTTATATAATGATTTGTGGTTATAAGGCTCATGTCATTTACGAGGGGCAAGTAGGCACTTGTTTTATCTGTAACACGAGTGGCCATTTACGAGAGGATTGCCCATGGCGAGTTGTCGTACTTCGAAACAATCTGCAACAACGACAGAGATTAACATTGGCTGATGTCCTAACTCAAAATCAGACGCCTTCTGCGATTGACTCCCAACCGAGTGCATCTGTGTCAGAGGACAACGATCTCCGTAACGGCACCTTCCCACCCTTACCGCGGCCAGTCACCCCTTAGCCACCGGTGTTGCATTATCTGTCGGTAACAAACGACGCCATACTATAAGTTACGGTAGTGGTTCCGGCGACCAGGTAGTAAAAAATCAAACCGATGACGCGGAGCCACGGGCCTCCACACAGGACACGCATGTGTCGGATGGCTCATTTACGACCCGCCAAATTCCCATTCAACCGCCCTACGCAGAAACTGTCATTACGAGTGCAGCCGAGTGTTTACAGCTATCCGTTCCGATGCCGCTTGCCGACTCGCCGCAGGTGGCCAACACACAAGAGGCGGCAGTCAGTCAACTGCAACTCGTAACTACGGCGGATGAAGCACGCGGTGTAGAGCATAACATAAACAGCCGCCACATCGAAACTGCTTCCAAACAACACGAGGACCCGGACAGCTGTATACAAACAGCCAGTGCGGCTCCAAACAAACACAGTGAGCCTACTGAAGCCGCGTCTTCGGACTTGCCGTCACCCGTTCCGAAGCAAGGACTTTCACATGCTGCTTACTGCCATGACTCGCCGACTCCGCCGTCTTCAATGACACTTCGGACGACTTTGGAACGACAAAATAAAGTTAAACCAAAGGAGTCCGTGGCTGGAAGTGACTCAAAAAGTAAAGTCAGCGCAAATACTGGTACAAAACCTGTGGATGTAGGTTCGAAGTCCGACGGTGAGATGGACTGGGCTTCCTACGCTTCCAATCACCACAAGTCTCGGACGATCATGAGTCAAGCTTATAAGTTTTTGTCCCTGAACATTAATAGAGTTAGGACAGATTTAAAATTAGCAATGCTACGGCAGTTTATCTATGAGTCCGAAGCTGATATAGTTCTGTTACAGGAAGTGTCCATCTTAAGTCTTCATGTATCAGGATTAGCAACAATCGTAAACACCGTGGTGGACGGGGGTACAGGTACGGCCATTCTATCACGAGACCGAATCCCAGTGAGCAATATCGAAATGTTGGACTCCGGTAGAGGCATAGCTTGCCAAATTTTTGACGTCACCCTCGTCAATATCTATGCTCCATCTGGAACGACTTTAAAATCAGAAAGAGCTAACTTCTTTAAACAAGACATCATATACTTGCTACTCCGCAACCCAACCCAGTTGATAATTAGTGGTGATTTCAACTTTGTGATCCACAGGAAAGACCAATCGCCAAACTTTAATTACTGTAGGGAACTACATGATCTGGTGCGTCACCTGCAGCTGAAGGATGCGTGGGAACTAAAATTTCCTACCCTGGTAAAGTACACGTACCTGACCACAACCGCATGTAGCCGTCTAGACCGTTTGCACATCTCTGAGAACATTTGCCAACATGTTCTGGACGCCGATGTCATTCCGGCTAGCTTCTCCGACCACTGCGCCCTCTGTGTCACGATGATTCTGGCCAAACAGCATACTAAATGGCATAGGATTCCGTGGAGCCTAAATGTTTCTATTCTCGCCGACGCCTTGCTACAAGATGTCATCTCCACGACATGGGCGGATTGTCTCAAGCAATGCTGCAGATATCCGAGCAAGATAGCCCGGTGGAATGCTGTGGTCAAACGGAAAATGCGATTATCCTTAAGAAACTACAGTTGGCAACGGGCGCAAGATGTCAAACGCACGATTGATTTTTACCAAACAGTTCTGCGAGAGTTGTATGCGACTACGACACCAACCATCACACAGCTGACGACCATCAAACAAATAAAGGCGAAGCTTATAGGCATAAAGCGAACGCAGCTTGAAGGACTGAAGATCAGATCTAAAGCAAAATCGCTTCAAGAGGACGAACTTGCATCGCTGTATCACCTCATAAAACATCGTGCCCATAAAACATCGTGCCCATCGCAAGCGAGCTTTTATTGGGGAGCTGGACACAGATGATGGACTCCGTTTGACCCGACAGAGTGATATTCTTACAGCAGTTTGCCGGTACTTCATGGATCTGTACTCGCAATGCGATACATATGGTGATGACGGCGGCGATATCGTGAGTACTCTGCCCACCGTAGTCACGCCTGCGGACAACTCGGCGGTCGTACACGATTTTGCTCCAGACGAAGTCCTTGAACTGATTTCTGGCCCATAATCGAACACGCATTTACAGATGTTCTCAATGAAGTGATGCGAGGGAGTGACGTGCCGGCCGAAATGAAGGAAGGACGAATTGTATTGATACCAAAAAGTAAACACCGAAAAACCTTAGATAACTTCCGACCTATTACTTTACTCAATTTTGATTACAAAACCTTCGCCAGAGCACTCAACAGCAGATTGTCTCCGTTAATGAAGCAAGTGATTCACAACCATCAATAATGCATCCCTGGTCGCACTATTATGATATCCTTTCGGAATATAGAGATGTAATAGCCATAGCATCAGTCACTAACGTGAATCTCGCATTGCTGTTTATCGACTTTTGCAAGGCTTTTGATCGCGTCCGCCACGAGTACCTTCTACAGCTACTGCAGCGTTGTGGTTTTGAGCAACGGGTTATAAATGTCGTGCTACATTTCGTCACGGGCATTCAACCAGAATCAGCGTAAATGGACAGCTTACTCAACCCATCGAGGTCCAAAGAGGAGTGCCGCAGGGGAGCCCTCTCTCCATGATGTTATTTGTTTTATCGCTCGAGCCGCTCTTACGCTCTATTCACGACAAACTTGCAGGCCTTTCGATCGCCGGGACGTCCTTCGTGGTTCGTGCTTACGCCGACGACGTCGGAGTGTTATTGCGCAACGACGGAGACGTATCAACCCTCAAGGCCGCGGTAGACGAGTACTGTCGTGCTTCCGGTGCTAAAGTCAACGCCGGTAAATGCACCTTTGTCAACATTCGAGGATTCGACGCAGTTATTATACCTTGGGCGAAGCGTGTCGAAACCCACACCACTCTGGGGATGATTATCGACAAATGCCCGCTAAAAATGAATGCAAAAAATTGGAAGCAGGTCACCAATAAAATGCAAGGTGCCATCTATGAAAACAATTGGCGGTCCGTTAACATTCTCCAACGCATACGACTCCTCAGCAGTTATACATTCAGTAAAGCGTACTATAAGGCCCAACTATTTCCAGTCCCCAAGATGCAGGCCAAACACGTGATGAAACTCTCTAATAGATTTATCTGGCAAGGGCATCTGTTCAAAGTGAAATACACCACGCTGACGTCTTCCAGACAGACCGGCGGACTAAACATGCCTGACATTAACCGAAAGTGTACTGCGTTATATATTAAACGAATCACCCATTTGTTGGACAAGGAACCTCTCAGCGTAACCAGTTGGCTCTTCCGAACCTTACAACCCACCGATATGCATCCACCCATTGATGTAGGTAAAATACATTACAAACTACGACATGTCAAGCAGTTTTTTCTTGAAGTAAGCTATATTGATGGACATTATTTCACGCAGGATTTACCGACGACGCACCTGTTATTAAAAAGATGGACATCTCCAATAGTCCGGAATCCCATTGAACTTAAATACCCGAGTGTACATTGGAAGGCAGTTTGGGACAACATAAGTTTAACTGTCCACACTGCTGAAGTGGCGTCCACATGGTATGAAGTGGTAAACGATGTTATACCCACTAATGAAAGGTTGCATAGAATCGGTTTAAGTGACAGTGATAAATGCGTCCCCTGTAGTCTGGTCGACACCCTACGCCATCGCTTCACTTGTGACGGCCATCTCATTAACTGGAAATGGGTGCAGCAGAGGCTGGGCCTGATTACCCGCGCCGGCAGCGGTGGTCTCGCGTTTCTAGGCGCGCAGTCCGGAACCGCGCGACTGCTACGGTCGCAGGTTCGAATCCTGCCTCGGGCATGGATGTGTGTGATGTCCTTAGGTTAGTTAGGTTTAACTAGTTCTGGGTTCTAGGGGACTGATGACCTAAGATGTTAAGTCCCATAGTGCTCAGAGCCATTTTTTGGTTACCCGCAGCAGCCCAGCCAGCCACTGCACCGACATCCTGCTCTGGCCGGACGCGAAACATTTTCCCGACACCAAGAACAACACCGTGATGTGGATGTTAGGACAGTTTGTGACATATATCATCATCCACAATAGTGAAGATAATCTCATTAGTTTCGAGGCTTGCATGAGAACGGCACGCTGGAAGATGAAACGTTACCCAAATTTCAGGAAGATGTTTGCTAACATGTTAGACATAATTTTTGAAAAACAAGGCGTGGGGTAATTCTCTATGCCGGTAAGGACACAAATCACATGCAAGACTATGTAGCGAACAAAATACACAGCGAATAAGGGGCTATACCAGTTCCTAGGACTACTCCCGACTTCTCAATGGTGTTATCAATTTCATTATGACGTTTTCATTAATTTATGTTCCTGTGCATCTCTGTTTTCCGTTTGTGTGCTCCAAATGACTTTGAGTTTGGACGGTTATGAATCAAATGACAGAACTGTCATTCCAGTTAAGACAATCAATTTATATATGTTTGCGTTTCGGTTCTATGTCTCTGTCTGGACTGAAGAGGCTATTGTCAGTTTACTATTTATGTTCTATTTTGTAAGCTTACAAATGGCACTATACTGAAACGTGTTCTTCAATCTATCGTAGTATTCAATTCGTGTTGAATCAGTTCCAGCACTTCAATATTTTGTTTTTGTGCTTATGTACATATATGGTTGTTTTAATAAAGGAAATAAAAGGTAAAAAAATGGTCTTGCAGTGGCGTTCTCGCTTCCCGCGCACGGGGTCCTGGGTTCCATTCCTGGCGAGGTCAGGGATTTTTCCTGCCTCTAGATGACTGGGTGTTGTATCGTCTTCATCATCATCACGGTTCATTCCTGTTACGGCCGGAGAAAGGCAATGGCAAACCACCTCCGCTAGGACGTATACTAGTCGGCGGTGCGGAGTATGAGACCTCATCATCATCATCACTATGGTGAGGAGGGACCTATCTATTCCATATTCGAGTGATCCTTACCAGTGCGGATTCTTAAACCGCAGACCCGACTGTCCACGTTCCTGCCACTGTCGATTTCTGACATGTGCCGGTAGATGTGTCTCTGGTTCTCAGATGTCACAGTTTCGATTCTGTAGGTAATCTCATTCCTTATCAGTCCACTTAACTTTCAGCATTCATAATTAGACACGTACCTTTTCAAATAAATACTGGTAAACTGATACAACAAAATGGTTCAAATGGCTCTGAGCACTATGGGACTTAACAGCTGTGGTCATCAGTCCCCTAGAACTTAGAACTACTTAAACCTAACTAACCTAAGGACATCACACACATCCATGCCCGAGGCAGGATTCGAACCTGCGACCGTAGCAGTCGCGCGGTTCCGGACTGAGCGCCTAGAACCGCGAGACCACCGCGGCCAGCAAACTGATACAACACTTCGCTACAATGTAGCGGCTAAGATCTTCTTTGGGGAGTATAACATGAAACAGGAGTGCTTGACTGCCAAAATAAGGTGTGAGGAGCTAATAGAGCAGAAGGTTTGGTATTGGAAGTGATGGAGGGTGGATGATAGAAAAGATGAGATTTGAGATGGTTGTACGTAAGCTGGAGGTGAGGTCATGATTGCAGGAAAGAAAGAGTGTGAGAGAAGCTCGAGCTCTGATGTGCGGTACAACGAGTCTACTAGATATTTCAGGAAGGATAAATGTAAGGGCGGATTTTCCTGTCTTGCCGTGAGCGTGTGTTGAAATAGATTAAGCAAAGGAAATGAACGGTGTGTAGGTAAAGGATAGGTGAATGTTGTTGGTTTGCGCACGTAAGAAAATAATTGTAAATCGGATAAGAATTGGTTCAGTTTGCGGGATGTATGTGATGTCGATGGACGTAGTCAATATGTGTGGAAGAAGGGGAAAATTATGGACAGAATTGGTAGAAAAACAGGCCGATTTGGATGTATTGAAACAGATCGAGAATTATATTGTATAACATTCATTCACAACGGAACATGTATATATTGCAATTTCATGCATTGTTAATGTTTTTAAATGATATCTTGTAGGTAACGACCATTGTCATGTGACTCAATCGGCAGTGTAAATCGTTCATGGCGTGTTCCAGCATCTGTATAGAAAGGTTTCGGATTTCTGCACGAATGGTTTCTCTCAGCTCAGCAGTTACACGTAGAGTCCGTAACTGTACCTCGTACAGTTGCAGTTTCAAACCATTCCAAAAAAAAATTCTGGCGCACTACGACTAGAAATTCCCACTACTACCGCAAAGTCTCACGTCCACCTCGTGTTTCATGGGCCCCAAAGGAAGTAATTACAGACCGATAACACTGAACATTTCGGAGACCACAAAATGTCCCCATCACTAGAAATGGTATGGTTAAAAAACATTCTGCACACTGCTGCTACAGAAATTCGAGCACGGTGAGACGTATGACTATCTTGTTCTAACAAATACTCATTTGCTGGAAACTCTTCAAGTGCAATGAACGTGTCGACCATGGCAGCATACAACTGAGATGGTGCAGTGGCTGCTCGTCCACGTTCGGAAAGGAAACGGCCAACCATGTTCACTAAAGAGAGAGCAGATCTCACTGTGTCTTTCTACGTAGCTGTATAATGGGCTGCATGAAGTTCGTGAGGGTTAGCCTCACACCAGTAACGAAAGTTTTGTTTGTTGACATAACCACTGAGATGAAAATGTGCCTCGTCGCTCGTCCATAGCAAATATAAGAAACATTCACTGTCCCTAACTGTACCAAACATTTCAACAGACGACGTTATTCTCTTAATCACTTTCTTTTAAGTGTTGTACAACCTGAACCTCGTACAGTTGCTATTTCAAACCATTCCAAATTTCTACCACACTACGACTCGACATTTCCACTACTGCCGCAAAGTCCCACTAAACGATTTTGGACTGTTAGTTACATTTTCACTTCCTCTATTCGTTCGTTGCTGTGAGAGACATCTTCTGGGCATTCACGGCGATTTCATCTTAAGTGCACTTCCTGTTGCTTCGAAGTTTTCAACCGGTAACCCGGTACACGTACCGATGCTACAGGATCGTTCCGTCTATGGTAGGAATGACGGCAGTATTCTTGTCTAGCAGCAGCAACCGTCATCGTCTTTGTTAAAGGCGTTCAGATCCGTTCAGCAGCTCCATCTCAGCAAATGGCGTACCTACCTGAAACACATAACAAACATACAGTGTTGTCAATAATACTGGCCTGTCTTTCTGTCATATCCTGTAGTATGGGCTTCGTGTAGAAGTAGGTAAAAGAATGTAGAAAGCAAAGTGAAGTGCGTGAATTTGGAGAAAGTAATAGAAATCGGAGCTGAAGTCCAGGCTGCATTGATATTGCCGTCTCCATTTTCAAGGCTTAAAACCTCCAGTACTTTAGTTTTTTGTGGCCTATCTATTTTATGTTTAGTAGATCGGTTTTTTCTTATAATTGAGGGCTCCAACTTGTTTTTCTGTATTAGTTATCTAGGCAGGATAGTCATAAGTAGTTATGTAAATGTCATGGAGACGAATGCTGTGGCTGGTTCGTAGTATAACAAGTACCTGGCTTCGAAAGCAGATAGGGCTAAATTTCATGGAACAATAATAATATTGTTCAGCAGCGTACCCCACTTTTTTTCAAGACTGTAATGCACGAGTACACTAAACCAATCGCGTGAACACCTTCCTCCAGACCGCTGAAATCGGTGGAATAGAATGGCACTTGGTAGCTATTGCCAAGAACCCGACTGAGCGTACTTGGAAAGGGTTGTAATTTTGAATGCGACGTCGCTCGCCGGCCTCTGGCACATTGGGTGGCCTCAGGAGGGCCTCTGTTCAAGAGCGGGACAGATTATGGCAGCAGTGTGTTGCCTACCTCGGGAGGCATCATGCCGAAATGCTTCGAGGAATGTTACAATTCACGGGATCGAGCAACAGCTTGGCACGTTAACGATTGGTTTCATTTTGGTTACTATTTTGTTTTTATTTCTCACTAACGCTTTGTTTTCAGTTTTCACCAAGGCTTAATATAATATCTTCGCAATTATGCAGATTGTGCAAATCGCAATTTCAGCTATTTATTTTAGCAGCATGCGTTGAATATTTTTAGCAGAATTTATCCAGTATTTTCTGAAATTCTGTATTCCTTACAAACTAACTTACACTTCCTACTATACCAAGCAGTCGGGCAATTCCTTTACGTTATACACACTTTCCTTCTACGCATAATACTTGAATGGAAACGAATAGTTTATTATGTTTTAAATATCCAAGAGAAGAAAAGTTGAAAATCTAGTCATTAGGCTGACGAGAACGAAATGCGTGATTCTATTAGAAGGGGCTTGAATGAAGGGTTGCATTTTATCGATGACGCTAATTCCGTATCAAGTGAAGGAGGTATCTATTACACCAAAGGAGCTGAAATGGAAGTGAACTATTGGATACAAATTCTGAGATTGGGAAACAACATATACATTGCCAACTGATTCTAAACTACCTTGAAAACGTAAAAAATAAAAATATCACTCTCGCTGGAGAATTTCATTACCAGCGATAATGATCTGCTGAACAACAAGCTTCAGAATATACCTGAAGAAGAAACAAGTTTTCCATACATGGTCGAAGAACGGACATATAAAAGTGAGGAATTATTTCTTCAGTAAAGACAAAAAATCTCTAACTTTGCTGATTTCTGTAAGACGAGCATTAGGCAGTGACCCAGAGGGTATTTCTGTACATAAAATGTCATCTCCCAATGTTGGAGATTTAATGCTGCAGACATCATTTTTCGTGTCAACTTTAAATGTTGTCAAGAAGGTGAGTGAATATTTCAACACTGCAGAGGATATACGGTCGCTGCTTCCCACAGCAGGTGTGTGGAGTGTACAGAGGCTATAGCACTTCAAAAGGAGATAAACAACTTGCGGGTACCCCCAAGGGCTAACGAAGCGAAGTTCGTAGTGTTCCCTGACCCTCTGCTTGTAGTGCTGCAGGGAGCTCGCATAAACTTAGCGGTTATAAAACTGTCGTGCATGAGGAGACGCTTCTCAATCTCTACTAGATAAAAAATGAATATTTAAAGAAATAGCCGTAACAACTAAGTTATGACTCTGTGGTCGCTTGAAAAATAAAGATGGTCATATTATGTACTAAATGGAAGTCAGCGATCCAGCTCAGTATTAATTTATTAAACACTAGGGAAACAACGTTGCCACAAGCTACAAACACTTGAATATACTAAACTATATTGTAAACTCTAATGCAAGCAATGACACAGAATTAATAGCAATAACACGTCACCTACTTGTATCTGATATTTGCTATTGAAATGAGTGATTATTCGACTCAAATCAGTACAAGGAGAAAAGGTCAAAAGATCATTAACTACACGCCCAGTCTCTGTGATCCGCACAAACACATAATACTGTCAAGATAACTCCACTTTGCCTAACCTGAAATCCAACCGTTCTACCCCTCGTTACTTTGCACACGTTTCTCACAACAGCTAGGTTAAAGATTACAGTTTCAAGCGACACGAAGCGACTGCAAGTTGCTCACTCATCTCGTTTGCGAATACTGTATGCATATGGTCTACAACGCCAGTATGCCTCTGCAATACATCGACGCTGATGGTCCTAATCCGCTGCACCGTACAGTGCAGGATGGATGAATCAAGGCAAAACTTCCTAATTCTGAATAAGAGCAAAAGTTCTCTACAAATCAGACGGTACTCTATGAGCTCTCACCGCAGAATCCAGCTGAGACACCTTGCGTGACTCTCCACCTGAGCTCAAAGCAACGTATCCTTTTCGCCCCCACAACTAGTCAGGAGAAAGACTTCAGGTCCCTATCAAAAGACTTGACAATTATATTGAACTCTCGTCAGTGCACTCAGCACAGGAGGGCCAATCAAGCTCACTTGCTACGGTCGCAGGTTCGAATCCTGCCTCGGGCATGAGTGTGTGTGATGTTCTTAGGTTACTTAGGTTTAAGTAGTTCTAAGTTCTAGGGGACTGATGACCTCAGAAGTTAAGTCCCATAGTGCTCAGAGCCATTTGAACCAAGCTCACTTCCACATGAAATAGATTCGCTCTCAAAGTCACCCCTCCAGCTTGTCACACAGACATCGAGTTCCTCCCTCGCAAAAACGAAAGTCGAAAACCAAACATGTAACTTTAAGTGCCCTGTGCTTTCATGAGACTCAGGAAAAAATATTACCTCTCCTAAAACACGCTGCCGCCGCATTCCTAACAAGGGAACCTCCCCATCGCACCCCCCTTAGATTTAGTTATAAGTTGGCACAGTGGATAGTCCTTGAAAAACTGAACACAGATCAATCGAGAAAACAGGAAGACGTTGTGTGGAACTATGAAAAAAATAAGCAAAATATACAAACTGAGTAGTCCCTACGCAAGATAGGCAACATCAAGGAAAAAGTGAGCTCAGGAGCGCCGTGGTCCCGTGGTTAGCGTGAGCAGCTCTGGAACGAGAGCTACTTGGTTCAAGTCTTCCCTCGAGAGAAAAGTTTACTTTCTTTATTTTCGCAAAGTTATGATCTGTCTGTTCGTTCATTGACGTCTCTGTTCACTGTAATAAGTTTAGTGTCTCTGTTTTGCGACCGCACCGCAAAACCGTGCGATTAGTAGACGAAAGAACGTGCCTCTCCAATGGGAACCGAAAACATTTGATCGCAAGGTTATAGGTCAACCGATTCCTCCACAGGACAACACGTCTGATATATTCTATACGACACTGGTGACGACATGTGCGTCAAATGACAGGAATATTTTGTCCACCCACCTAACTTGTGCACTTGGCGAATGGGTAAAAAGATTCTTCTACCTTGCCCGATTTAGATTTTCTTGTGGATGTGATAATCACTCCCAAACAAGTGATGAAAACATAAGAGTTTATGTGACAAACTGCAACAAATGAATGCAACCGTTTCACAGTCGCACAGTTTTCCCTGAGCTCTGTCAAAACATATGTTTTTAACGTTTTCAAATTTTACGTGTGTAGACCGTCAAATCCTGCATATGTCCAAGAAAATCTGAACATGTCCTGGAATTTTGGAGAGCGCAGTTGATTATGTGTGAGTGCCTGAACTTTGATAATAGTCTGAAAATAAGAAACTAAATTTTTCAATCGAGGGAAGACTTGAACCAAGGACCTCTTGTTACGCAGCTGCTCACGATAACCAAATCGTCCTAGATGTTGCATATCTTGCGCATGGACTACTCAGTTTGTATATTTTGTTTATTTTTTTCATAGTTCCACACAACTTCTTCCTGTTTTCTCGATTGATCTGTGTTCAGTTATTCAAGGCCTATCCACTGTGCCAACTTATAACTAAATCTGAAGTGGGGGGTGATGGGGAGGTTCCCTTGTAAGGATCATGTTTCTTAGCGCACAACGTTATTTGACGGTCCTTTGGCCGGCTAGAAGCCGCTGAAAGATACCTTCTATTACCCGTAGGGTCTCTCTGTGTTGTTAAAACTCCGTTTTTAGGAAAAAGCATTCTGTTACGAGTCTGCAGACCGTGCTTAGAGCGACGGCACCTGACATTTTCGGGTACAGTAGGGTAGCACACACCCCAGCACGTGCCCTCACATGAAACTATTGGTATCGTGCTCAGCCCGACAGGTTCCTAGACAAGTAGCCCATCATAAATTGTTCTCTCTCCACTAGTGCGGTGCAACAGAACTTTTGGTGGACATTAGCTTGGTAATGTTATATTAAATGGAAGGCGAAAGTACGGAGACGATATTAGCTAAAGAGCCCACCAGATATGAAATTAGTTATCATTCATTCTCCGTTTGCAGATTGCCATAACTACAAGCACGAACGAACTCACGTAAATTGGATTTCAACATAGTGAAATATTCAATTAAAAATTAGAGAAGCAGGGTGTATCCTTATGCAATTAATTTCTTGCTAAACCGTTTTGAAAATTATGATAAAGGATTGGTAAGCACTTGGAAATAAAGGTACGGCGGTTTCACCTCCACATCAACACTCTTCCAACACCTCCTGAGCCGGCCGCTGTGCCCGAGCGGTTCTAGGTGCTTCAGTCCGGAACCGCGCTGCTGCTGCTGTCGCAGGTTCGAATCCTACGTCGGGCATTGATGTGTGTGATGTCCTTAGGTTAGTTAGGATTAAGTAGTTCTAAGTCTAGGGGACTGATGACCTCAGATGTTAAGTCCCATAGGTTATAGCTGTTTGAACACCTCATGAAATTTGAGACAGAATCACACTTGTACACATTTAATAATCGATTTAATATCCAGTACAGCTATTGAACCTCATTCACATCTATTTCTTTAAGAAGGCTGGTATTCTACAAAACCCAAGCTCACTTCTTATATCTACAAAGGTAAAACTTCTTGAGTTGATTTAACCTTCACCGTCCCTAGCTTCATGAGTACTTTAGATCGTACTGATCCACTCAGATAATTTTATAAAGATGGCACACACATTCAGTAAGTAGCATGACAATACTACCCTGATCCATAAACGTGACATTCATGCTTATTATGCCATTGAGACTTTATTATTAAGAAAGAAACAGATGTAAGATGTAACACCAACAGTACTCAAAAAATTGGAAGGGAAATCTATCACTTCCTGCAGAACTGTTCTGCATAAAAAACGTCATCAAAACTTGTAAAATGAGGTTTGTAGAAAAGTCCATATACAAGGAATGCAATAAATTCAAATAATGCAACAAAATTCTTGTAGTATCCCTAAAAAGAAGTGAAATAGTCTAAGCAAAATTAATTGGTAAGTGTCCCTTCATGTGAATAATTAGTTATCCCTCTAAACAATAAATAATTAGTTGCTAAACTCAATTATATATACTAAGTGTTTCATAAACTTCATATGCATGGTTTAAAGATTCAGTATAAAAATGGTTCAAATGGCTCTCAGCACTATGGGACTTAACTTCTGAGGTCATCAGTCTCCTAGAACTTAGAACTGCTTAAACCTAACCAACCTAAGGACATCACACACATCCATGCCCGAGACAGAATTCGAACCTGCGACCGTAGCGGTCTTGCGGATCCAGACTAGCGCCTAGAACCGCTCGGTCACTCAGGCCGGCGATTCAGTATAAAACTACAACACATTATTCAAGGAGAAACAATAAATAGAAGTTGTCAGCTGCAAAAAAAGTTTAGTACAACGTAAAAATAAATTGTCCCTCTGGGAGGTCCCAATATAAATATCTTTTCGTTTCCGTAAACGCAAATATCTGCTTTCACTTTGGTCCTACTGTGTTGTGCTATACAGATACTGTCATTTTACACGGTACACCAGGAAACTTCTGCTGCTAACATCCAAGTTCATTGGCTACTCATGGAGTGGCTCGCAGTGGTGGCTACAGGAGAAAGTTCGTTTGCGATCATGGTGGCGCTTTGGGCTGTAATGGCTTCTCTCTGCAGTTCATTTGCATGGTGGTTGCGGCAAGCGCAAGGTTCCTGTGATGGTTTTGTGTTGCGCAAGCGGAAATGTTTTTTTTTTATTAGCCACTCGTGTGAGTTCACTGCGAATACAGTTTGCGATACATGACAAGATATATTCAGTATCGGTTTCCGAAATAAAAGAATAGGTATTATCCACCGCGCAGCACCATGACATGCAGTGTCTGCATGTGAAAGTAGTTCTCTGTAGGAGAAAAAAGTTTTACTGGTACTCGTGCATTGCTGTCACACTTGGCAACTGGTACTCTGTCGTCGTTTGCACCCAAAGAAAAGTCTTTATCTTAACTAAGGATAATCAGCTCGCTCGTTGGCACATCCAGTGGATATTGACATTAAATTATCAGGTGTGGTACTACCTTCATGACTTTTTGCGGATGCCACATGGTCGCAATACATTGTCCAGTCCATGTAAACCGCCTTTACATTCATATTTATCTTGCTCAACCATTCGTGAATCTCCAGCTGATTCCCACCTCACTCCGATTTGTTGTGTGGAAGTTCACTCGAAACTGGCTCAGTCATTACCACCTTTGTTGCTATCTGCGTTGAAGAGTGGGAGGTACTTCCAGCCTTCCCCAACTTTGGCATCTCCTTCAGACATCTTGACGCCATGCACTGACCATCAAGGGAAACGCAGAATGCTTCTTGGCCGGACTTTTGCTTTCACTGAGGCTGCCAGCTGAGCTTCCATATTGGCGCTGCGCTCGAGTATTTTGGATTAGAGTTCTTGTATCTGCTCCTGCACCTGATTCGTCATCCTATTGTCCTTCAGCTATCCCAGAATGGCTTCTTCATGTGTCTGTTCCCCGTTCTGGCTGTCCACTCCAAATTTCTGCCCTCACTTTCACAATCAGAATTACCACTTGTGCCTCTTAATACTACTTTTATATACATTTATAACCAAACTCTCAATGAAAATTAACTCTTTACTCTTTCTAAGTTATCTTTACGTATAGATAATTTCTTTATTCTTTATGACTTTAGGATACTGGGGTCATAAAAGAAAACTACTTTATAAAATACTCTACATAATTTTTATCTCTAGTGGCCAAATTCAAAACAGAATCATTATATTTATCAGAACTGTTAACTTCATAAAAATCATAAACTCCAACTGCTGACACTTAGTTCATATTATATTACATATTATTCGCTAATCATGACTTCCATAGTCGTAATGTACAGTTTACAGTATCCTGTTACTTCTACATTCACTCAATCACAATCTCTCTCATAGATTAGCCGTTAAGCGTTAGTAGTGAACAACTATCATTAGTATCCTACCCCGTTCATAGTCTCATGCACTCATATCTCCTCCAATCGACTCAGACATCCGGACATGGTTCCCAGGTGGCACAAATTCTCAAATTGCCACACGCTAGTAGCGTCCATTGTCCGTTAACCCTTCAGCTCACAGCTATTGGTGGAGTCCCACAAGTGTTTGGCAAGACACAATAATTTTTGTTCAAACTCTAGTGGGACTCAGCCAAAAGGTGTGAGCAAAGAGGTTAATGGGCGATGGACTTAACTAGCGTGTGAAAAGTTGAAAATTTGGGTCGGCTGGGAAGAATACCTTTATGGCTCAGACGGTTGAGGTGACCACTCACGTGAAGCGGGAAATCCGAGTTTGAGTGTGAGCCACTTGTCACTTGTCTCTCTCTTAAAATCTGTTATCTTTATTATATATTATTTACATGTATCTTAAATCTAACCTCAAGTTATCTGGTAGTTTCTCTTATTCATCATGCATCGCTAAGTGCTGTGCACTTCAATATTTCGTTATTGTGCTACAAAAGGAAATAGATTGACACTTATGATACGCTCTGCTCTACGTCATGTGTCATCTCCAGGTCTTCCTGTATTTGCAGATAGTCGATTTCCGTTCTTTTGCCCTCACATCTCATTACGTCCTCCTTTCTTCACTTCATACATCTCCAAATTATCCAACTTGTATCTTCACATCCTACTTTTTTTGATAGTTTCTTGACTTCTCATCTCATTGATATTCACCACATATTTTATTTATCTTTTCTTCACATATTATTCTTAATAGCAAGGTAAAATTTGAAGTCGTAAATAAACTGCTACACTTACCCCTGACTTGCATCAATATTTTCCTCCTATTCACTGCACTATTTTCTTCTCTATAGTTTCCACATCTTTTCCATGTATCAGAAAGTTCCAAAAATTTTCATGTCGTTCGTCATCATTTATCGTCCAAGTGTTTTTGTGGTTTTGCATCAGATTTCCTCCTCGGTCATCATTGTACCCTTCTGGTTCTATTCCTCCTCTTCTGTGATGACACGACTGCAACAAAATCTGTTAACACACAAAAATTTCTTCATAAATAACATTAATGCCCTCACAACTAACATCCCTCAAACATTTTCTCGTAGCATGCTTAAATGCCTCACATCCTCATTCGGCTTCTTTAATATGTGAGCTCGTCTCCTTCAGTCACACATCTGTGACTGAAAATTGCCTGCAAATTCAACGTTTATCCACACACGAACCTGTTTGTCACATACGCTGATGAGTAAAAACATTATGACCAGTGCCCACCGGGAGGTGAATGCCATCTGGTGGTGTTGTGGGCGCGTGACACAGTAAGGAAAGAATGTAAGCGGAAGAATGGGTAGCCATTATACCGAAGACACAGGCACAGCTTAGGCACAAGTGTTGCGTAGCACACCATGCAAAGGCCATTGTTGAAGATGGAGCTCCACATCACATGACACCTACATGATCCTGTGTTGACCCAACAACATCGTCAGCTATAATGGCAGTTGGCACGGCATCACTGTGTATTTACCATGGATTGAAAGAAACGTGTCACCTGTCGAATGAATCGCGTATCTTGTTACATCAGATCTATGGTTGGATCCTTACTCACCGTCATCCAGGCGAATGGTTGCCACAGATGCAGGCCACTGAGGGCGGAATTTTGCTATTGGATACACTGAGTTGAGCTTCCTGGGATCGAAGACATTACGGCAGCACTGAACTACATGAACATTATTGTGGGCCACCTGCATCACTTCGTGCTTGAAGTGATAACATCTTCCAGCAGAGTAACTGTCCGTGTTGCTTGGTCAGAATCGCGCTACAGTGCTTTAAGAGACATTATAGTGAACTCACGTTGATATCTTGGTCAGCAAATGTTCCTCATTGGTACCCACTGGAACACATATCCGGCAACAGCTGCGTGTCCGTAAACCACCATCCCACAAATTGCGTGAATTGCTTGCCCCTTGCTTAGATATCTGTAAGCCTGTCAAGGACTTTTAGAATCCATAACAAGCAGTACCTACTGTACTGTCTTTGAAAAGTCGAAAAACACGTTATTAAACAGGTAGTCATAAGGTTTTGGCTCACCGTTGTAAATCCTGTATACTTGGCAGTCTAGATTCACTCTAGTATGGATAGCTAAATTCTTGACAGCTTCCCTAAACTTGTGATCCCGGCGGTCAGGGATATGGAAGAACTACAACTCTCGTCTCCCTAATCTCCACATGTTCTTTTAGACTCCGCGAGCGGGCTGCTCATGCCACCTTGCAATCAATTTGACCGAAATTGTGTCTAACTTCATCTTCCTGAAATAAAACATTTACAAACTCTTCCTCTACTTAATTCCTCATTTTCACTCTCGCTTACTCGCATATGTTTCCTGATTATCACCCTATATTCTCACATAGCCTCATTCCATACTGATCGCAAGTACTGGGGTAAAATTGTTTTTGAGACACTTTTGAAATCAAAATGATATCAAATTAACTATGCAAATTAATTTAACTGATCGATTAATCTCTTCCCCACTACCCCTCAGGGATATCGCAACGCTTCGCCCATCCGTTCCCCCTCCACCACTCCTCACTCTCTACACTCCCCCTGGAAACTTGCTCAGTATGTGCTGAGCTGCCGGACATGGAGGAACAATATAGTATTAATTTAAACCATTTCACCCTGTTTATTTATTTATTTAAACAATTAGGGATGCCACCACCAATGATTTTCGACCACTTGCAGGAAAAATTGCAGGATATCGCACAGTCTGTTTTGGATTGTTGGCCTGGGAGGAGCTCATGACAGTAGGCTGTTACATCATCTGTCACATTGCATTAAACACTTTAAGGCATCGGAATATTGTTTAAACAATTTTCAAAAGGCAATTCAGTGTGGAATATTGTTTGTTTAACAAATTTTCAGGGATAGATTTCAAGCAGTTTCTTTATTTATTTCTAAAGATCGTAATACAGCTTGAAATTGTCGATGTCACACAACTGTTGTTAAAATAATTCACAGTACCCCACGAAACAAGTAGCTTGCAGACTCAAAATCTCCATAGAGAGCACCTTCACTTACAACTCGAAATAAACAAATAAATATCTCTGTAACCCTAAATAAGACACTAACCAACTTTTGAGTTTTAGCTGCTTCTTTGAAGGCACTGTCAGAGAGAGATAAATTTCTGAGTCTTAAGGCTGTTGTGGTGTTTATCACTTTCCTGACGTGCTGAGTGGCATTGGTTTATATCTGCTCCTGGGGTCAGGAATGTTAAGGCTCTTATTTGTATTTCCCTCGCTTTTCCAAGCACACTGGTGTGTAAGCACAGGTGGGAAAATAAGAAAATTTACATATTTCTAAACCTACAACAGAGCATGAAAACAGACAAACAGACACATACACACACACACACACACACACACACACACACACACACACACACACACTGCAGACAGATTGTCTAGAAGATTCTCCTAGAATCTTCTGTCCTACAGAGAACAATGGCTGGAATTTTCGATATCCTATAGCTGCTGGTATGGAGATGCTCTAAAGCCACAATGGCGGTTGGGGGGACAGTATAAACCCCACCAAACCAGAGGAGGCTGATCTGCCCGGACTTGTCTCTGAACACTCGAGACTTTCTGACATTGCAGAACTTTTTTAGATACCTTGTTCTGCCCTATCTTATTCGAACCAGTGTACAGAGACTCCTATGTTCCCCACAAAGGATGTCTTGTGACTCTCTGACATCTGATTGGCTCTTGTTGAACTACCCTGCCAAATTGCAGCTGTTGATGTGGGAGCACTGTCCGCCACTTTCTTCAGACAGACAAAGTATGAGAGTTTCTGCTGCAAACTATTTTGTACAGACCGAAAAACATACAGCAGTCGTATTGCACTGACAGTTAAACTCTGCAAAAGTGGTCTACAGATCATTAAATATGGAAACTGTCGCCAAAGACACTTCATCAATTACACTGCTCTGCTAGTGGCGTGAAACGTATCTCTAATCTGGTTGTATTACAAGAAACGACTGTACCACATTACCATGTCGTTGCAGTAAACACATTTCGTATCCTGCACATAAAAAGTCATTTCTGCATCCTGTATACAGCTACTGACCACCAGACACTCATACAAATATCGCGAAGAAACACAGATTCCAAAAACGTAACCACATGCATGGTATGTAGTCGTATCAATAGATATTCCCCGTGCAGTCGATCCGTCATTCGCGGTGGCAAACAGTCATGGGGCAACTGCCCCACACATGTTGGCCTGGTGCGTGATGGCAGCACCCTCCGTGAACAGTGGTGACTCTCCGAACTGGTGTACCAATGCTGGGCTGGTTTCCCTGTCAAAAAGGCGTCTGCCAACGGTGTTTCCGTTCTTGCCTGTTTGCTGCGGTGATTTCTGCAACGAGTTGCGACCATCTGCAGACTCTGGGATTACAAGAGCTTTCACTTTATGAGCTCTGTAGATGAGAAATTCTTCGTTAATTGCATATTAATTTACCAGTCTCGAAACCGATATCACCTGCAATATGCGAATCTACACTTTAAAAAAATTAAATCACGTATTGTTACTTTTATGCTGAAATCTTCGAGTAGCATAGGAAAATATCCGGAATTTCCTAAATATTACATGGTTTTCCGGAATATCATAACATTTAGGCGACTGTTATCGATATCACATAGCAGTATACTACCAATCGGTTGCACAGTATAATATCGAAGATAAAGAGTGGAAATTATATCCACAAAAAGTCAGAACATCGGCGAGGTCGGTATTTGGGACCTGCAAACCATTGAGTAACTAGAAACGTATCACGTCTATGAAGATTTTTACGTGAAACCACGAAAACAGAGGACACTGGTAGTTCCACTCATGTTTTATAACGAATGCCGATGCTAATGGTATAGGTCATTCCAGATCACCCCTGTAATTTACAAGTCACCTAAAGTTTTAATACTTTTATTCTTATGTGTTCCTCATTATCTAGAGAACCATCAAATATCTCCTTTACCTGTTTTTCACCATCTAGATGGAAGCAACAGATCGCATTCTACATTCTCTCATCCGAATAAAGATGGGAAAATGTGTAGAACGGCAGTACAAGCAGTCAACAGGTCAATTTACAAGGTGGGCATTAATTTTGCAGTGCAAACACTCGCCGTATCGAATCTTCTCAAATTTCCGCATAAATATCAGAGAATACTCGAGACAGACGCAGTCACAAAGGCTGCCCATTACATACTGAGTATTGGTTTGCTATTCACCCGTCCAGAGGGCATTACTATTAGGTCAACTGCACACTTGTACACTCTCTGTCCAGTATGGGTGGCTCAGTAGCATCTCGTGCCATAAGCTGGAAATGGCTGTTCGTTCTTGCCACCGAATACCTCAGGCACATACCCGCATGTCAGGAACAGTCGTCCTTCGAAACGAGCCACATATTTATGAGTGTAATTATAAATAAATGATACGGTCATATCACGAATCTGGCGACATTTTACAGTGAGCGAACTTTCCCTGACGACTTCGACTCAGGAAATATCAGTTTGCTATATAAACCCTAATCCTCCTCATGACAACATAATTTTCTGCGTAAAAACATTCATTTCCGTTACGGCTACTGATGCGCTGAAATAGAAATTTCCCATGTTAAAAATAAACCTCCCTTACGGACAGAAGTAGTCTTTTTTTCTGCACACGCTGGATCACTGACCACAGTAATGTTACGTTCCAACAGAATAACATTCTTTATAGGTGTATAATAGTGTCTCAAAAATTGTGGTATGTCCACACTCACATCAGCTCAGTGTCGTTTCGTAAGGCCCACCATAGCTTCTCAGTAGCAAAACCCTATCACCACATAGTCATTATCATGCATTTGTCAAGGAATAAAGCTCGTTCTTACAATTATAAAGCCCTTGCGTCGATTATTTGTGTTACGTAAGTTCTTATACTCTAGCTGGCGTTTGTCAGGCAGGTAGAACTGATACCGCAGCCAAGTCACAGATCCATGCTAATTCTCTCGAATTCCTAAGACATTACAACAGCACTGTTCCATAGTTAGAAAGCTGTCTAATCCTCCATCTGTCACTGGCTGCGAAGGAAGCTATGACAACAATAAAACAGCACACAAACTTACTGGAGGAACATGTGGATTTCACAAAGATATTCGGGAGCATAATACGTACATTTCATCGGTACTGGTAAGTATCCCCCTGTACGTGTTCTCATCTCCTTTGTCAATTCCTATGATTACCAATCCAGATACACGACAGTGAAAATGTGTGAGAGTCGTCTCTGCCAGCACTCTCTCTCTCTCTCTCTCTCTCTCTCTCTCTCTCTCTCTCTCTCTCCCTCAGTCCTCGTTATTTTTGTAACATCCAACAGAGTAAAACTACAAACTACAAAAACTTTGCTAACATTACCTGGTAGATAACTCAATAACATTTTACGGTATCTCTCCCCTGATGTAGCAGAAACAAGTACCGTCTGCAATTTGACATAGTCTATATGTGGTGACCCTATTAAATACACATGTTTTTGTCCACTAGATTAGGTCGCATGTAATAGGAGTTGCTTCCATGGACCTGTGTAAAATTTTGTCACCTGTACTACACGGAGACCATATTCCACATATCAAGCACAATAGAGGGTTCTTGTGTAGTTGTTTCATAAGCAGTTTGATAGATTATTTTTTGCTGTAACACATCAAAGCGGTCTGTGACCACAGCTGTGTACACATCCATCAATTTTTCTTTTTCAGCCATGACTTCGAAGTCTGCGTCAGATATTAAACCGACTTTAACACGTTTAGAGGAATTAACTCTGACAGAAAGCTGAACATCGCATGGTGTACGAGTAAACTAAGTTGCTCCAAAAAACACAGAGTCGTTGAAATGAGGCTGTATTTCTTATTGACAAAAATGTGGAAGACACCTCAGTATATGGAAATTGTAAGAGTTTGTGGCAATAATGAGCGTCCCAAACAGCTGTCCAAAGGTGATGTCCTCTAAACTTAATCTCATCTTTCACAGTGATGGGGAACCGGATGTCTCACAGTTCTGTTTTCTAAGACCCAGAGCAATGGTTCCTCATATTGGTGGTGCATATTGCACCCTAATATGTGATGACAGGTTAAGTCTCCTAGGTTCTAGTCACCCTGACCCCCAGTTATTTGGACAGTGTGGCTTTCATTTTTATGATTTACAGTGAATGCCCGCATGAGGAACAGGAGATTATTCTCCAGGGCTTAAACCCATAGAGAATGGATAGTAAGCGCCATCACTTCTCAACCACGCCGGTGGAATGATTTTCAAACACCCAGGCGAGTTTTAAGCACCCTCTTCCCCCCGTATTTTTTGTCGAGTTTTATCCGTTTTACGTAGGTCCAGTCAATTTTTGTAATGTTACCATGTTTTCCGTAATTTCAACGCATTTTACTCAATTACTTGAGTTACGAACCTCCACTCTCGCCAAACTGTCACATCAACAAAACGTCTCATCGCGTCGATCTCGTGATGCTGTCAACAAATGATAGTGCAGCATGGTTCACAATTCCTGTATCACTGCTAAACCACCCACTTCATTACTTTGTGAGGGTCATTTATTTGTAGACATATCGCAAACCCTGTTTCACTGCCTATATCACATGACGCAAATATTGTTTCTTAGTATAGGAAATAGCCATCAGTGGCGAGGAGATGCAAAACTACGTTCCTTAGCCAAAACATTTTATAAATTCGATAAGATTTCATTACGATTTGTCATCTCCCTCTATATGGATGGGAGTCATAAAATACTACCTTCTTGTATCCTGAGCAAACCTGTAGATGGTCTGTCTACGCATCTCATAAACCCTGCTCTGTCTTTAAGCAACCCTCCCTACATCAGTGTCTCCGATGGAATCTGCAACTGATCAGAAGTAGGAGGGTACTATTCCAACTACATTCGATGTCTCGTGAAGGAACAGAACGAGCTTAGTTCCATGCAATCCATACACTTCGATATTTTGCTTTCACAAAGAGTATAACACCTTTCAAACTAGTGATATGGACCGATACTCTCGTTCCAATATTGTAACTACCATTCTGCAGAGACCGTTCCGTACCAATCTTAATCACATCACCCGCCAAATTGCACACGATTTCTGTAGATGCTTGCTTGCTGAGGAATTTCGCACACCTTGTTGTTGTACAGTAGATGCCATCCTGATACATTGAAGTGTATTGTGGTGATACAATAGACGATTAAGAAGAAGAAACGGATGTTCTATGCATAATGGAGCACCAGACAGAGAAAGTTTAAAACGCTTTACGTAAACCACTTGTGTCGTTAATTCTAAACAATTACTGTAGTGTGGATTCCATACGAAGATGGTACTGGGAAGAGAGAAATGATCGTGGAACATAAATATACACTTCAAAAGCTAGACGGTTCTGCCCTTAAGCATGCTATAATATTAAAGCAGTGCGATTCCCGATATATCAGTTCCTTGGAATCAAACGCTGTCAATACTCAAATTCCAGGAAATAAATTTCCAACACCAGATACACATTCACCCTTCAAGTTTTCTATGCCACTCACAATGTCGAGAAACTGAAACATCGATGCTTTGTGATCCATGCTCTATATAGCTTTCCAGAGGTAAGTAGCGCCCACTGTTCACATCCGATTACAGTTCGGGAACTACGCTATACTCGCATCGTTTCTATGAAGTGATCATCAGTAACGGAAAATGCATGAAACAACGACATATTATGATGCTAAGGACAAAGGCATAGCTGCCCTAATTCCATGAGCAGAACACAGTCTTTTACTTTGGGTGCAGAATACAGTCTCTTCCAAACACAAAAAATGTCAAGCGAATGTGTACATGGGGGTTGCAGTACCTCAGAAACCTCCTTCCACTAACGTAGAACACAGCAGTTATGAAACTGAAGACTCTGTTTATGTCCAAGATGCGGCAGGCGAATGGGATACTTCGCATTCATCTTAGTTCATCTAGAGGAGGGTTCCAGAATAGGTTTTACATCGGTTAGGCGGACATGATTCATTGCACTTGGGTCGTAGGTCCTCTGCTGAATGTGGTGTGGAGAAGTTTGGTGTTAACGATTGCATGTAGATGATACTCTAAGTCACACACAGAACATGCAGTTGTATACAAGTCGAACACAGGGTACACCAAACAACTGATACACTCTGAGAGAACACCGGAAAAAAGGGTTAAATGTGTGGTGAACGACCTGACGCAGTATATCCCTCTCTCTAGAATAAACCATCAGTCTACCAGTATATCATACCTAGTTAGAACGGCTTTCAACCGATTAATTCATCTACTTTCCATCATCCTTTAACTCAGATCCGTGATAGTTCTCTTTTCCAGAAAATCTTCGAAGATAGCAGTCAACTTGTATGTATCCTTATTAAATCAATAGATATACAGCATAATGTTAAAAATCAGGCAGCAACTGTTCTGTAAGGTATTTGTTATCCGACACCGCATGGGTGTGATTGGTAGAGAGCACGGTTAGTACATTGTAAATACTGTTCGTTAAGAGTTTAAAACACGTGAACAGTCTTGCACAGGTTCAAACATGCGATCCTTTCTGTAGTTATATACAACAACCCCCAGTCTGGCAATACAATGCTCCTAGGCTAAGGACACTTTATAAAAATGTATAAGGTATTTGCTGATGGCTCTGAGCACTATGGGACTCAACATCTTAGGTCATAAGTCCCCTATAACTTAGAACTACTTAAACCTAACTAACCTAAGGACATCACACACACCCATGCCCGAGGCAGGATTCGAACCTGCGACCGTAGCAGTCCCGCGTTCCGGACTGCAGCGCCAGAACCGCTAGACCACCGCGGCCGGCTATTTGCTGATGACTTTGGGGTCACCCCTGGGCTAGTGATCTGGCATGTATATAAATTTATTACTTATATATAGATTTATTACAAGCAATTTTAGAATATGTGGTGAGAAGTGCTGTCATGATAAAACGAGCCGAAGTGACATAAAATCGGTAAAAATTCGGATATTGACGAAAAATACCTACAAATTGAGCAAAAATACGCCAGAATGCAGAGAAATTGAGGGAGGATGAGGGGTAATTACATGTCTGCTTGGTGCGGAAAAATTCTTGTGCATGGGAACGAGGATGTAACAAGAGGAATGTGAGAAGAAGAAGACATGGAAGCACCAAGAAACAAGAAAACTGTCATTTTTCATGGACAGCGACAAGACGTTGGAATATTTTATTCCAAAACTTAACTGAAGTTCACGAGTCGCAGCTGAAGCTTGCCAATTCCAAAGGGGACCCAGAATTCAGCACAACGAGACTGGCTTCAACTCTAGTATGTTACCACCCAGACCTAGCTGGCCAGGCTATGCACGAAGATCGCAATCGAAGTCAGCTACCGATTCAAATCGGCCCACCAATATGATCAGCAACCGCTTGGCACACTCCACGCCAAAGACGCTTGTGCAAGTGTTCGCCTTAGTCGTTGGACGGACCTCTCACATCGTCCTCCTCGCGCTGTTGCCACTCCCCAACTCACTATGTCACAACACTCCCTCATCAACAACCTCCAGCAAAGATCTTAGTGGCCTCAAACGAGATGAGCAGCACACAACAGATCGAGCTGGTGGATCCAGGTATTCGGAAAATGACACCAGAAACCCCTCCACTGCTCAACCACACCACTTAAACCAATGGACCCCGATCCATCCTACAGAAGAACGAGGGTAATGTTAATTAACGAGCTTAAGTTGATCAATGTGCACCCTGAGGACCTTACCAGTCGCCAAATGCCTGACAAGCAAGTTAACCAGAACCCGAATTTTGATGTTAGAGCATGGACCTATAAAACGAGGAGTGAACTTACCGACCTTGGCCCCGCCGCTCACCCAACAGACACAGTTCTCCATGAAAACCTTATTTCCTTCCATTCCCTGAAATGGACATCTGTTGCTATTATAATATCGTGTGTGGCGGCAGTGGGCTAACTTAAAGTCATTCTTGGCCCATTCCCAATTTTCCCTAAGATCTTCGGGAATAACAGACATAGCTGGATAGAGGGGAACTGATGGGATACGTAAACAACAGAGCGGCAGGAACTGCTTGGATGCTTCGTGCTGCACAATGTTAAATGCAAAGTCGAGCCAAGGCAAGGTGATATCCCACTTATTCAGAGACTTATGGTGATATATAATCAAAGCTGACTTAAGGTTACGAGTCACTCTCTTGCCAAATGATGCCTGAGGATAATATGGCGTGGTAGTTAGGTGATTAACAGCATTACGAAAGTATACATGCTTAAACTGGAAACAAAGGCGGGAGCGTTATCGCTAACAAGACCCTTAGGGGATCCAAACCAGTTGAAGATGTTGATCAGATGTGCAATGATAATGGCCGCTGTGACCCTATGACTAAGAATTAACCATACAAATCTGGAAGACGAGTCAACAACCACCAGAATATATCGGTTCCCCTTCTTGGTACGAGGAAGAGGTCCTACATATTCGATAAAGAGTTTCTCCAATCACTCGGATTGTGACAACCCCTTCAAAGGACTATTACTTCGTTTAGCCTTCTTATAGGCTTAATAGAGGCCCAGATGTCCTTCCACTAGAGAATTATGAAAATAAGGGAAAACGGCAGGCACCAGCTCATGAGGCAAACAAATTTTAAAGTCCCTGGCTTCGTTAACGCGTTCACATAGTATGCCATTCCTGGTGGAGTAGTCTCTAGCCTCACCAGCGGATTAGAGTAGCTTTCTTAACGGACTCCGCAATGTATCTTGATCCTGTTTAGTTTTTAGGTCCGGCCGGCCGCTGTGGCCGAGCGATTCAAGGCGCTTCAGTCCGGAACCGCGCTGCTGCTACGGTCGCAGGTTCGAATCTTGCCTCGGGTGTGTGTGATGTCCTTAGGTTAGTTAGGTTTAAGTAGTTCTACGTCTAGGGGACTGATGACCTCAGATGTAAAATCCCATAGCACTTAGAGCCATTTGAACCGTTTTGAACCATTTTTTAAGGTCCACGAAAAACTGGAGAGCTTCAGCTAGAACGGTACAGACAACCGGGTGAGAGTCACTAATGCCTTAATCTCCACATCTCCCTCCTCCTGAAACGTGCGACTGAGGACTTTGGCGGCTCGGTTGTCAGATCCTTTTAAGCGTCGCACCTTGAAATGGAACGCGCAGTTGCGGACCGCCCACCTGCCAATCCTACCACTTTTCCTGGTTAGAGCCAACACTCAACTTTGGGTCTGATTGTACGCCTCGAGATAAAACTCCCTACGCTCAAGATATAACTAGAACTTTTCTAAGGCGAAAAGCACAGCCAGCGACTCGCACTCATAAACGGAGTAATTCATCTTTGGACGAGACCGCCTTCTAAAGTTAATGGACGTCTTAAACCTTGATCCTTGTGCAACAACACTGCAGCTATACCGGCACTGGAGGCATCACTTTGCACGATAAATCTTTTGCTGAAATTCGGGACGGCTAAGACTGGTGGGTTGGTGATGGCGGTCTTGATAGCTTCAAAAGCCGCCTGTCGGCTCTCACCCCAGAGAAATCTCTCCCCCTTCCTAAATAGTTTATTCAGGAGATCGGCCATCTGGGAAAAAATCAAGGACTAACGGCGAAAATAATTCGCCATCCCAATAAATCTGGCTTTCTTCTTCCTTCTTTTGAGGCTGAGGAAATGTCTTCAACATCTTAGATCGTTTCTGTTCGGAAATTAAATGGCCCTGAAAGGACACCTGTGTCGCAGGAAGTGTAATCTCGGACGGTTTAAGAGTCAACCCCACATTCCGAAACTCGGAGAGGATCTCCCAAAGATGGTAAATACGATCCTCAAACGACTGACTAAAAATAACAACATCATCAAGGTAAAGAAAATTTCAAGTCGCCCAGCATATGATATAATACACGAGACAAAACCACTGCCCCAGTGGACAAGCTGAACAGCACCTGGTTGTACTCAAAGGCTCCAATCACTACTGAACATGGTGACATGTTTAGATTCCTTGGTCAGAGGAATCTGATAATAAGCTTGGTTAGTCCTCAAAAACCAGGTAAAGCAACTGTGAAGATCGGGCATGGGGACAGATTCTAAGATAACACTTTTATTAAGGAATCTATAACCAACCACCATTATGTAGTCCTGGTCCTGAGCTTTAGGAATGAGAAAAGACGGTGACATGCAGGAAGATGGAGACGGCCTAATGACACCGTCCTTCAACATTTCTGCCTCAAGATGTTCATTTTGGGTGGCGAGAGAGAAGGAGACTGTCGCACCAGAATATCATCAGCCAAGCGTATCCTGTACTGTATGACGTTAGTAACCCCAAAGTTATTAGAGGAAACCTCGGGAAACTCGCCTAATAAATTCAACAACTGCCCTGCCTGACCCAGCTCTATATGTACCTCCGGTACAATTTACCGAACCCTCTATACTTGCGGAACAGCAAGAGCAAAAGGCTATCTTGTCACTAGGCGAAAACCTAAAAGAGAAAGTACTGTTCGCAAAGACGAGAACTAATCCAGTTTTCTGAGTAAAAACATACCCGAGTAATAAATTGGGCATTAGATCTTTAACGAGCAAGAGCCTAATGGGCCATGAGAAATAACAAATGGACAAATCCAAATGGACCACGCACATCGCCGACCAGAGGCAACGCTTGCCTATTGGCCACACGACATCTCTGAAGGCAGGAGCGCACGGAAAATAATTTAAACAACTGCCAGAACACCAAATACCATTTATAATTGAACAAGGACATGGAGCTACCAGAATCCAACAGAACGTACAAGGGTTCTTGTCCTAGAAGGGCACAGTTAAAAGAGAAGGAAGAACCGGATGCAGCTTGAATAAGCGCTCACCATGGCACACCCCTCTGACGGAAACAATCCCCCCATTCTTCACTTGGCGTGATTTTTCGGGTCTAGGAGCCCTTGCTACAGGACACTCGCATACCAAGAGGTTGCGGGCGCAGCACCGGAAACAATCTTACCCAGAAAATGTGTTGGATGCTGGAGGAGCCCTATAAACTCTCGAGGTGGGCAGATAAGTTTCCAAGTGCTCCTCTTGCCTGCACTCCTCATCGGCAAAGTAGAAGGGTTCAGTGGAATCAACCAATGCTTGAAATTCACAGAAGCTAGTGAGGTTGGAAGAAAGGACCAAGCGCGACCTATGCTCGGAACGCACACCCATCAAAATGTTTGATACAGTACTGAGTTCCGAAACCGACATACCAGGAGCCAAGGTGGCTAGGCGCACTCGCTTGACGTACTGAATCAGCGGTTCAAGTGATGCCTGCACCCGCCAGTAATAGTTGTGTTCAAGCTCCTTCCGCATCTGCGCCGAGAGCTTCCTGTCGACAATTAGTCCCCTTATCCCTGCCACTTCAGGACTTCAGATATAAAATCACTCGGAGTACCTTTCGCCAAGGGCTAAAGTAAAGCTAATACCACAGGGTGAGGAGTTCCCAATGCATCCGAATGAAATTCAAATCGCACCAAAAGCAAAAAAACCACTGGACGCTGCCCAAGGTATCAATTTCAAGCTCTGAAATTACGTGGAGTACGAACATAATTGGGTTCGGTAGTCTAGAAAAATGATTACCTGGAGGGCTACCTAAACTTTGGGTCCCGGTCAGATAATCAAAGAACTGTTTCGTGGGTGCAGTTGCTGGAGTTGCTTCCACTTTCTAACTTTCCAAGCTTAAGGACGATGCTTGGACCTGCAAAACTCTCGCTCGATTACTCAAGTGCCCCACCTTCGTAACTAAAGGCTGACCAAGTTGCAGGGATGTAACGTCCCTCAAACGATTTCCCAAATGTACTAGGTGGGACTGGATTCTACCAATTTGCCTAACAGTAGTTTCACTGTCTATCAGAAAGGAATGGTTCTGGAGCACCTTATCCAACGCCGCGGAAATTTTATAGAGAGTCACATCTACCTCTCCAACGGTGCTCATCAAAACGCAAAGTGGGATGCCCAATGCCGTATGCAACCTAGCAGCCAGCTCTGGAACACTACCCTCGATGTTAAGTTCCCGAATTCCAAGTTCACCCTGCAAGTGCTCCTTCTTTATAGACCTGATTCTGGAGCAGTCCTTTGGATCTACAGCAAGCTAGATCCCTGTGAACAATGGAATAAATTTATACAATACCAGAGAATGTGTAGACATTTCTGAAACCGTCCTGTCAAAAGAACGGAACCACGATGTGCTATTACTTGAAACCTACAACTACGGATAAAGGGATGTAAGGCGGAAGGTTATTCCCCATGTCCCATCATGTATCATTTCCTGTTACTACCTTATTGATATAAATTTTTCTGAAAGAGGTGGGCTTTTGTCAATCGCAAATTCAGTTCGTTACGACACAGATGGAGTAAGATATCACATCTCAATAACAAAACAATAAAAACAGATAGGTCTTGATTAATAACAGTTTCAGCTAACCCAAATTGTGAAATAGCTCTTAATTTAATTAAAAGGGAACATGCCTTCAGTAATAACAGCTTCAATTAAGTAAAATTACCAAATACTAACAGGCAGGCCTCCAATGACAACAGCTTCAGTTAAGTTAAATTACCAGATAAAAAAGAGGCAGGCCTTCTTTAATAACAGCTTGTCCTAAGTAAAATTACTAAATAGAAAACAGGGAGGCATTCAGTGATAACAGCTTCAGTTAAGTAAGATTACCAAACAGAGAACCGACACAGCTCCGATAACAACAATTTCAGTGAAGTTAAATTGAAAAATAGAAAACAGACAGGTCTTCTCTAACAACAGCTTCAGTTAAATGAAATTACCAAGTAGGAAAATGGCAGGCCTTCTTTAAAGACAGCTTCTGTGAAGCAAAATTAGCAAATGGAAACATGCAGGCCTTCTATGATAACAACTTCAGTTGAGTAAGATTAACAATTAGAGAAAAGGCAGGTCTCCAATGATAACAGCTCAGTTAAGTGAAATTACCAAACAGGAAAATGGCACGCCTTCAATGATCTCAACAGACTTATAGGTATCAATAAGAAAATAATAGTTAAAACCTCTAAATCCAAAACTTAACTGAAGTTCACAAGTCGAAGCTGAAGCTTGCCAATTCCCAAATGGGGCTTCAACTCTCTCATCGGCGTGCTACGTCCCAGAGCAAGCCTGCCAGGCTACGCACGAAGACGGCACTCTAAGTCAGTGATGGAATCAAATCAACCCAAAAGTATAACCAGCAACGACTCACCAGATTCCGTGCCCAAGACGCTTGCGCAAGTGCTCGCCATAGTCGCCAGTCGGACTTCTCACTATATCCTCCTCGCTCCGTTACCACTGTCCAACTCGCCACGCCACAGCATGCGCCGTCTCCCATCAACAACCTCGAGAAAAGATCTTAGTGGCTAGTGGCGGCAGGAATGCGAAAGGAGACACCAGCAACCTCGCCAAAGCTCACCCGTCAAATACTGCTACTATGCGTTAGTCTGTTTCCTCGTAAGATGTGACTGTTTCATGCATTGTGAATTGCTGATGATCATTTTATAGGAATAATATGAGCATAGCATAATTCATGACCCATAAACTATATGAACAGTGGGTACTACATTCTTCTGGCAAACTATATAGTACGTGGATCACAAAGAACATACACTACCATAATTTTGTAGAATCGATAGCACAAGTGATCTACGCAAAATAATTCAAAATCACTCTGTTTTGAGCTCCGTTATACAAAGATCATCCGTTTCTTCTTCCTCTTCTTAGTTATATGGTATACTACCACAATACTTTCTAAGGGTGGTGTTACGTTCCTATGGGACCAAATAACTGAGGTCATCGCTCCCTAGAAGTCGCAAGTGTATCGTGATCGACCGACATCTCTAGGGATGCTGATAGACAACATCCGACGCCAATGCCTCACCATGACTCCGGACATGCTTTACAGTGCTGTTCACAACATTATTTCTCGACTACAGCTATTGTTGAGGAATGATGGTGGAAATATTAAGCATTTCCTGTAAAAAACATTATCTTTGCTTTGTCTTACTTTGTTATGCTAATTATTGCTATTCTGATCAGATGAAGAGCCATCTGTCGGACATTTTTTGAACTTTTGTATGTTTTTGGTTCTAATAAAACCCCATGTCATTCCAAGCATGAGTGTCAATTTGTACCTCTCTATCTACATTATTCCGTGATTTATTCAGTTTTCAAATTTATACTGACTTTCTGATCATCCAGTATGTGACGATGCAGTGCTGAATATATTTATAAGTGTTGACGACGCCATTACGGCCTTATCACTTTAAGAGATGGTGTAGAAAAGATCTGAGAATGGTCATTACTGACTGAAACCGGTCATCGTCAAAACATTTGATATTGTGATCAAAGACTGGAATAAAAAGCATTCGAAAGTATCTTTCCATTGTACAGTGATTAGAAGTACGAGAGCAGATTAACGCGAAGTGTGTTAATGAAACGTGACAGCACTATTACGAAAACTGGAATTTGTGTCACTGATTTTTCTTTCATACACCACGAAGTTATGAGTTCAATAGACCTTTACAATGTCCTGTAAATGGAATACTACAGGAATGTTATCAAAACACTGAAATCAAAGGGGAAAACCTTGTTAGTCTTCAGAGACGTGAAATACTTGCATTTAGTTAACCAAATTATTAATTAATCCCTTCTGGCCGGCCGGCCGGAGTGGCCGTGCGGTTCTAGGCGCTACAGTCTGGAACCGAGCGACCGCTACGGTCGCAGGTTCGAATCCTGCCTCTGGCATGGATGTGTGTGATGTCCTTAGGTTAGTTACGTGTAATTAGTTCTAAGATCTAGGCGACTGATGACCTCAGAAGTTAAGTCGCATAGTGCTCAGTGTCATTTGAACCATTTGAACCTTCTGGCAGTTTTTATTAAATGAAACTTATATGTTGCTACCCCTCTGGTTTGATAAGTGAATTGGCCTTCTCATAGGTAGAATCGAGACTTAATAAAAAAAAATTAATTTATAGCGTTAAGCCCTGTCAGCATAAACTGCGTGAATACAGCGCAAATATTCGTTTCTAGTTTGGAAAACCCGTAGGAAGCACAAGTTTGTAATAACTACATCCGATGGATACACTGGTCCATGTGGCCGTCCTGCTTCATATAAAATTTCAGTCCTATGAAGAAATAATACATAATCAGATAATTCATTGGAATAAAGAGGCCAGTTAGAAAAGGCAGTAATTCGTTATACACCCAAAATAAGGCTAGGTATGCATCCTTCCTTCTGAGACACCGAAACAGGACTCGCTACAACTGTAACTTGTTTCTCGTTCATGCAAAGAACACACAAGAGGATATTGTCGACCGCCTAGGTGTCGACACAAAGAGAGTTACACACCATGAACTAGGCTCGACTATCACACTTGTCTTTGGAACTGCCATTCACCAGTAAAAGAATGCACTGTATTATGGTAAGGATAACGGCCACGTGTCGCAAAGGTGTCAATTGTCAGAAATAATTAAGAAAGCTCAAATCAATAGTACATGTGTCATGACAATTTATGCGAACGATTAATGGCTATAGGCCAACAACTGGTCAAACGGCATTTTATATAGTTAATCCTTCGAGAGATCGTTCTCAGTCCATTTTAACCAGGTTTTTAAGACTACTGCAACGAGCAAGGGGAAATGTTATGCCCTACTAAGAAACCAAACACCTACTCGTCGATGGTGCTGTACATGTAGGTTTTGACGCCGCCTGACGAATCATCCGTAGTTATACTCATGCTTCCTGAGCTATAGCTGCAGCTGGCATTGGCTGAACATGCTGCTCTACTTCAGATTTTCCACAGCACGGAGAAACTCCAGGCGCAGTATATGCCGGTACCTGTACCTGTATTAATGAGCGCCGGCTCGTGCATGGCCCGCGGCACAGTCGTGCTGGGTGGGTAGCATGTCTGCCAGGCGCTCCTCTCCGACAAATTTACGGTGGAAGTGGGCGGGCGAGACGGCCAAGTGCCGGCAACTCCCACGAGGCGCCGGGACTCTGAACAGCCGCTACTCCTCCCCACTCCACCCCACCCTCGCCCTTACCCCCTACCCCTTCATAGCACCCCTCGCACGAGAAACAGAGGCGGCGGCGCTTCTTATCGCTGCGGTACCGCCTCGTGTTGCGTATCGGAAACCCGATGCCTGTCAGGCTCTCCTTTCCCGACGGCACATAAATCTCTAGAGTTAATCGAGAAGTTTGTAACACGAATTGATCGCGTCCTTTCCCTGCGGAACCTAGCTGAAACGTAATGTATATAAACGTGAGAAAAATATTATACAGTAGCAACAAACTTGACTTTGAAAGTAGAAATATGAGAAGGTTTCAAAAAATACGTTGCAAATTTTTATGGCAGGCCAAGTTACTTCTATTGAATGGTGTAATACACTTCAAAGTGACACAGATACGAGGACTTGCTGGAAAGTAACTCCTCCGAATTTTTAATTCAGTTCTCAATATCGCTTGAGGTATTATATGTCATTCATATTACTTGATCAACTTTCACAAGCAAGTTGCAATCCACTGCCGCAGGAGGGCTTCGAATTGTAGCGTGCAAAATGCCGGTGTGTAACGTAGCTCTTTCGATGCGTGAGAAATAGTGTTCTGTAATTGAGTTTCTAACCGCAGAAGAGTTCGTCCACACATGTAGCACCCCTTCGTTTAGCATGACAATGCCAGACCACAGACGAGGGCTGCGACATCTGCTACAAACCGACGCCTTGGGTCCACTGTCATCGACCATCCTCCTTACAATCACGACTTGGCTGCATACGATTTTCAACTATATCCAGAAGTTAAAGAAAGCCTTCAAGGACTTCACTGTGATAGCGACGAAGTGATGCAGTCAGAGGTGAGATTGTGGTTTCGTCAACAAAGTGAAACCTACGACAATAACGGTATCAAAATAATTGGTGTCTCGTTGGAGGAAACGCATTCTTAGCCAGGGTGACTACTTGCAGACTTGAAGAATGAACGTGTAGAATATCAATAAAGTTTCAAGAATTTTCACATAAAATGTTCGGAGGCATTACTTTTCAGCACGCTCTCGTACACGGCTCTATTTTTCAACATAGTCACCAAGGCTCTTTAACAGTGGTCAAAACGTTCTTTTCTCCAACAACAGAAAACCTTTCCTTGATCATGGAGCCATTCAAGAACCGCTGCATGATTTTTCTCATGGTTGGAATACCTCTTTCCCGCAGAAATTCTTTCAGCTTGTCCGAAATAAGGAAATTACATTGTAAGAGGAGGTGCAGCAGAGCTCTTAAGAGGCACAAGTGAGCAGTGAATCTTCGCGGGAACGGTATATAATGAGAGCGACAGATTGACGCCGCCCTGTGGGCTTTTCCCGCAGAAGTGACCGCTGTTCGACAGACAAGGCAGTGTATCCCACCCAAACCCCAGTGAAAGATTAACGCCTTTTTTTAAGCGTGGGAATCTGTATACTGCTCTAGCTGGACGAAATCGAATTAGTAAAAAATGAAGTCATATGCGCATTGACCGATCAGACTTAACAAAACAGTGATGAATAACGAAGGGAGACGTATTAAGTATAGTATAAGAGAAAGAAGCCTGGAGCGGAATAATATGGTCGTATATTGAAGGATTTCAAAGCTGAACAATCCGTGGCGTAAGAACACCAGCGTACTCGAGACGGGAGCTAGTAATTCATTTTCCGCGTAACCAGGAGAGACAACGCATGCGTCTTAGGAGGTCCAGTACTTGAAGCAAGTATTAGGTTCCATTAAAAAGTGGTGGCATGAATTTACACTTATACTTAACTGTACATAGCATCATTTATTCGGGTGCAGATTACTTCTTAAGATGTAGATATTTCTGCTTGTTCAGTTATGTACACTGTCCTGAAATGTACATTGACATTATGGAAATAAAAAGAACATTTATTTTTTAGTAAATGATCTGCTGATGCGCCCAACAGCATGCAAGATATTAACAAGAAAGCAATTCAAGCTTTCCTGTAATATTTTCTAGGTAGTTGCAACTTTGATGTGCAACAGATAATGTCTTTGTATGTTTTGTAATAAAGCCGAGGAAAGACACACTGGAGAAACTGGGGCAGTGAAGTCAGAGTGGACAAGAAAATAATCGTTTAACATGGGGGAAACTCTGCACTTTTCGATATATTCTACCTCTGTGTGGCCGTGGTGAAATTGTTAGCATCATTTCACTACCGGTGGATGCCGCGTCGGATCTGGTCCTTACGCCAGAATTTCACCGAGAAGCAGCATGCAGCATAGACGCTTCACCCACAAGAATTGTAATGGCCCATGTACTTCAACTATGGAGCACGTTTGCAGTTGCAACGCCATTTTAATCCCACACTGTGATGCAATTGTGCCTCGTATCGCAGCAGAACTGTCTCTACAGGAAACACGGAATAGGTACTCTCTTCTGACGATGGTCCTAGATTGGGACGATTTGTGTCAGTTTCTGAAGTCCCTATATTAAAATGCTTGACAAAAAAGTTAAGCAAGCAGAAGACGAGGACTGAAGTCAGAGTAACTTCGTATTCGTACACACCATCGGTTGGTGTGTAATTGATTGGAGTTGTAGCAACAGGACTAGGGAATCACAGCCGCATTTGTAGGCTACCGTTAATACAGCAACACAAGTGGCTGCTTTTGTAAAAGTGTAGGGAGCAAGAAGGATGGACTGCCAATGAACGGCAATTCATTTTATTCTGCGAGTTATCGTTATTCTGCACTGCAAAGGCCAACCGTCGATTTTGGTGGTGTTCAGGGGAGAGGACACACACTGTCAATGTTTCCGAGAGCCGCAGCTGTATTTTTTCTGACGTCATGGTGTGGGAAGTCATCGTGTACGATCCCATGTCACGGCTGGTCTGATGGAACTTTTCGACACAATGGTACGTCCTGGACTTCCGTCCACAGGTGTTACCTCTTATGCGACAGTATCGTGGTGCCACTTTTGAACAGGACGATGCTGGACCAAACGTGACGCTTATCGCTATGAATTGTATGCGTGATGTTGTACTCTTTCGGTGAACAAGATTCTTATGTTTGTGCCCAACATAACATGTCTTGGACCTGTTCGAACGTCAACAACACCCAAGTGCCGGACCAGATACAACAGTTGTGGACCAGCATGTTTCGGGAGAAGGTGCAACGGCTTTATGACGCCTATCCCAACCGAATCAGTTCATTCACCCATTGAATAAGTTGTGAACTGTCGTACCGATAAGTGTCTGATTTATTTCATTCTCCCCCCCCCCCAACCAAAGTGTTCCAGTTGTTTTAGCAGGTAGAATGTATTTACACTTTTCTTTTTGCCTACATTTTAATGCGCAGATTTTTAATAACTGCAGACACTTTATACCTATGTGTGTGTGTGTGTGTGTGTGTGTGTGTGTGTGTGTGTGTGTGTGCATGTGTATGTGTGTGTGTGTGTGTGTGTGTGTGTGTGTGTGTGTGTGTGTGTTCATAAGGATGTGAGGGCGTTTCAGTTAGTTTTGCTGTGGACTAAATATTAAATGAAAGTAATTCTGTCCTCAACCACAAGCATGAATTGAGCAATGCTGAGCGCTACGAGACACGATAGTACTGGAGGTACTTACCTTCATTCAACCGTTAAAACGACTGAAACAACAATTTATGGAAGGTCTTAAAGTATTCCAAACGACAGTGCAACTTTACGTTTTCCCATATTAACGATTCAGTGCCATAGGGGAAAGCAGCAATTAATTATAATGATAATGATGTTTGGTTCGTGGAGCGATTAACTGCGCGGTCATCAGCGCCCGTACAAAGTCCAAATGCTCTCACAGTCCATTTTTTTCACAGTCCAACCTAGCCACGGTCACGAATGATGAGGATGATGATGAATTGATGAGGACAACACAAACACCCAGTCCGCGGGCAGAGAAAATCCACAAACCGGCCGGGAATCGACATGACGGTAAAACGCACTGTCACTATCTACTGCGTTTGTTACTTGCACTGTGTTGGTGAGAACAATGACAGTATCGTATCTTTAATGTGAGATTATGTCATTGCCTCGCCCGAGTGACAAGCTCATTAATCGAAATTACTATCTAAAAATGTCTTTTGTATAATGTTATTACTATACTAAACAATATGTACCTTAAAAGACATCATTTTGCGTTTTACGCTTTATTTGGTTGTCATATTCTACGAGGTAGCGTCATCTAGGCTTGTTCTCCTTATGCTATGCTCAGTTACTAATGTTTGTCGATAGCAGCGGCACCATGTTGCTCTTCGCTTATTTCTAAAATGGGACAACTCCTAACTGATGATTTATTTTGTAGAATGAAAAAACATTGCACAGCTTTTATTTGCTAATGTAAAAGCGAATTTCTTTCTTCCATACGAAAGAATTCATTTTATTTTGTATGGCCATCCTACTACTTTGGTCATTCAGTTATGTAATAAAATGGAATACGTGAAACTGTCCTTTCGATGTTATATAGCTACCAGTTTCGGTGATTCAGTTCACCATCCTCAGGTCTTAACTAACGCTGAAGGGGTGACTTCATCGTATGGACAGTGCCATCAGTGGCCATCGTTGCAGATACAATATGGCTTTTACAGTCCACGGACACCAGTTCATAGATGCTGGCCAAAGATAGCATCGTGTATAGGATGGGAGTTCACACCATAGTGTCAGTTAAGGCGTGAAGGTAGTGTATTGAATCACCGAAACTGGTAGCTATATAATAAATAACATTGAAAGGACGGCTGAAGTTGTTCCATTTTATTAACTAAACCAACCCCCCCCCCCTCCCCCGAACAGGCCATGAAGGCCCAACGGTCCCGAATGGCCGCCATGTCATCTTCAGCTCACGGTCGTCACTGGATGTGTATATGGAGGGGAATGTGGTCAGCACACCGCTCTCCCGGCCGTATGTCAGTTTACGAGACCGGGGCCGCTACTTCTCAATCAAGTAGCTCCTACGTTGGCCTCACAAGAGCTGAGTGCATCCCGCTTGCCAACAGCGCTCCGCAGATCGGATGGTCATCCATCCAAGTGCTAGCCCAGCCCGACAGCGCTTAACTTCGGTGATCTGACGGGAACCGGTGTTACCACTGCGGCAAGGCAGCTGGCGTTCCAGTGTATTACATAACTCTTTTTTCTAATTGTGTGAGGCTAATATTATTTAGTTTGAAAAATACTTTTAGCTGCTACTGTGATTTTTGCAACTATAAAAGGGAAGAAGATAAATTTTGCGGGATTTTTGAAAGTATATAAAAGTGAGAACTTATAATTAATTAATGACAGGATTTCGGGTGCAATAAATGTGCTATAAAGTAAATACGTCTGTCCTGTAATAAAGAAAATATTTCTGCATTATTACTGTACATAATCACGTTGTGAAGTACATTTAAATGACAACCAAATAAGTCACTGTTTTCCATGGCTTTGAATCTAAATCACTAAAAATGTTTAAAATTAACTTTCTGTCTGAAGTGATTACTGATCTTCCGTAAGTACAGACGAAACTGGACACAAAACGTGTTACAAACTGTCTTAAGGTTGAATAAAAAATAATACAAAAATTCTTAAAAGTAATTGGTACTAGTCACTTTTGAGTCTACTTCATCCGCTCCTGTGGTAGCCCATGTATTCTGACAATTATGAAATACTTGATAGTTTGGATCTATAACGCACTACAGTAACTTCCCAAGTAGATTTTCCTTTTTCCTGTTTAAAAGAATTTCCTGCCATATGCTTCTGTTGGATGAAGCCCAGTGTTCTTGATGAGAAAAATATGTCCTGGGTTTCGCTAATAAAAGTTATGGACTTAGGAACTACTAAAGCCTGCACTCATAGTACAGAAACTGCTGGAGAGCAAATAATACTTTGTCTTTTTGGTGCCTTGTCCCACTCTTTCTTCTGATGTAACAACTTTTTTGCATAAAGAGAGCATAAAGATTCAAATCCGCTATTTCGCTTGTTTTTTCTGCATAAAATTTAAAGTGATCAAGTCGGGTGGATTCCGTGATAAGTGACATTCACTGATCTGCAATAAGCACTCGGTCGCACATTTGAAACTTTCTTTTCACGATCGGGAGTCTAAGTCATATCGTACATAAGAGGGCCCTGTAATTGGTAATTACCGGTACGTTTTGTCATATATGTCATTCTTAAGATCAGTAATTACGATTTTAAATTCAGCATGCATTGCCAAATAAGTGTAGCTCTGTTATGATTTTGGGGGACAAAGTGTAATGGTATCGAAAAGTAATTACTTCAGTAGGACCTTTCCTACCTTGCCATCGTGATAACAATAAAACAAAATTTCATCCACTTTAGGTGCCATATCTCAAAATTAAAAACCAAGAACTTCCTAAAACAAAATTTTATTGCACTTGAAAATGTGAAGGTTCTGCATACAATTAAATGATCGAGCCGCACAGTTATCAGAGCAGATATGAAACTTCCTGGCAGCTTAAAACTGTGTGTCGGACCGAGACTCGAACTCGGGACCAATGCCTTTCGGGGGAAAGTGCTCTGCCACTGAGCTACCCAAGCACGACTCACGCCCCGTCCTCACAGCTTTACTTCTGCCAGTACCTCGTCTCCTACTTTCCAAACTTCACAGAAGCTCTCCTGCGAACCTTGCAGAACTAGCACTCCTGGAAGAAAGGATATTGCGGAGACCTGGCTTATTCACAGCCTGGGGGATGTTTCCAGAATCAGGCACATAGTTTTAATCTGCCAGCAAGTTTCATATCAACGCACACTCCGCTGCAGAGTGAAAATATCATTCTAGTTATCAGAGCCTTTGGACCTTTCATCTACTTTTATCACTGCAGTGTAAAACCTGCAAAGTAATCCTCTATGGATACACTTTTCTCGTACTATCTGAATGAGAACCTTTGTGGTACTGAAATTCAGCCAGATGAGGCACAAGCATTAACAAGGAAGTAATAGATTTTGTGACTTTTATGAGTTCATAACAGGAGCGAATTATAAAGTTTAATCTATGTGCTTCGGTAGATTAGTTTCCTGAATTTCTGCTTGTTAATTTAATAATTAATAGTTACAGTTCCCGTGGTTATGTTTCTGTTGGAAAATAAACCAACTTTGTGACATATTACATGTTTCTAATAAGGAGCAAGCTATTTTATCTCATCTAAATAGTTTAGTTTTTGAATCTCTTTGTCTTAATTTAATTTATTAGATACGGTTCTTGCATTTTCTTCATAGTCTACAGTAGGGTTCCACAGCACTTGTCGATAGTCCTTTGTTTATCTGTGTAGTGTAGTTTCCCACAGTCTTTGGCATGAAAAGAGACTGCCATTGCCTCGGAGAAGATCAGTTTGGATTCAGGAGAAGAGTTGGAACACGCAAGGGAATATACTGACCTTACGACTTCTGGTAGATGATAGGCTAAGAAAAGACAAACCTACGTTTATAGCATTTGTAGACTTAGAGAAAGCTTTTGACAAAAGTTGGTGACACTTTGCTCTTAGCTCCAGGCTGTGTTGACTTCAGTTACACAGATTGAGGCTG
Source organism: Schistocerca nitens (assembly GCF_023898315.1). Lineage (NCBI taxonomy): Eukaryota > Metazoa > Arthropoda > Insecta > Orthoptera > Acrididae > Schistocerca > Schistocerca nitens. The sequence continues at coordinate 584,847,087 of NC_064618.1, forward strand.
CAATGGATGGGCCAGCTGTGGGCATCCAACAGAGTGCTCCAGTCGGTCCACACTGGTTGTCACGTCAGTTACTGCTCGGAATGAAATTGACCACACACCTGAGGTGGAGTGGGAGGTTGCCTCGGATCGTGTCAGACCCGAAATACTTACCAGGAGCCGAACGTAAAGCTGTGACTGACAGCCAGATCCAGTCACTTATCCTGTTTCAGAGGAAACCTCACAGTCTGCAATCAAAGCAGTCACAGAGGGTGGGATTATTGGTGGTTGTGGCTCCAGCGATTGGCGAGTTATGAAGCCCCTCAGTGACATGGCTGCCAAGAAGGGGAAGAAAGCCAATGTGCACTCCTTCTGTATACCAGGTGGAGTCATTCCAGACGTGGAACGTGTCCCTCTAGATGCCGTGAAGAAAACAGGGTGCAGGTAGCTGCAGGTGGTGGCTCATGTTGGTACCAGTGATGTGTGTCGCTTTGGATCGGAAGAGATTTCCTCTGGTTTTGAGCGGCTATCAGAAGTGGTAATGGCTGCCAGTCTTTCTTGCGAGACAGAAACAGAGCTCACCATTTGCAACATAGTTAACAGGACTGACTGAGGACTTCTGAATCAGCGGCTCAGACGGTTCAGCGACCGTGTGGGCTATAGATTCCTCGACTTGCGCCACAGGGTGGTGGGGTTTCGGGTTCCGCTAAATAGGAGTCCACTAAACACAGGAGGCGGCTACTCCGATAGCAGGGGCTGTGTGGCGTTGACTGGATGGATTTTTAGGGCCTCTGGGAAACACAAAAAGGCCTTTAGTCACTAGAGTGCAGGTGAGCACAGGAAAACAGAAGATCCAGGAACCATCGGTATAACAGTTGCGAATTGTCGCAACTCCAAGCGTTAATAGCACTGATGCTCAAATCTTCGCAGGTACAGAAAGCTGGCTAAATCCAGAAAAAGGTTAAGGCGACATTTTTGTGAAGGACGTAACGGCGTTCAGAAAGGATAAGCTAAACATAATTGGCGGTGACCTGGCAACAAGTACGCCATTAGAAGTAGTTCATCTTGTATCGATATTGAAGTAGATAGTTCTTCTGAGTTAGTGTGGATAGAGGTCATTCTTGGCAACCGGAATAAATTAATAATTGGACCCTTGTCAAGAAGTGCCAACTCAGATGATATAATTGCAGACAGATTCAGAGAAAATTTGAGCATTATTTCAAACACGTACCTGACTCATACAATTAAAGTTGGTGGTGTCTTCAATTTACCTTCGATATGTTGGGGTGAATACAGGCTTAAATCTAGAGATACGCACAAAACATTATCCAAAAATGTGCTAAACGCATTCTCTGAAAATTATTTCAAGCAGTTAGTTCATATACCCACTCGGACAGTAAACGGTTGCGAAAACACACTTGACCTCTTAACAACAAATAATCCTTAGCTAATAAGAAGCATCAAAAGGGATACAAGGATTAGTCAACACAGGGTTGTCGTATTGAGACTGGATATCGTAACTCTCAAATACTCCAAAAATAAAAGAAAAACCTACCTATTTAAGAGAGCAGATAAAAATTCGCTTGATGCCTTACTGAGAGCCAATCTCCACCTCTTCCAAATTAACAATGTAAGTATAGACCAGATGTGGCTTGGATTCCAAGAAATAGGATCGACAGCAACTGAGAGATTTATATCAAGGAAATTAACAAACGAAGGAGCTGATCCCCCTTTGGTACATAAAACGGGCTAGAACACTGTTGCAGAAACAAGGAGAAAAGCATGTCAAATTTAAACGAGCGCAAAATCCCCAAGATTGGTGATCTTTTACAGAAGTTCGAAATTTAGCACGGACTTCAATGCGAGATGCTTATAACAGTTTCCTCGAAACCTGGCAGAAAATCGAAAGAGATTCTGCTCGTATGTAAAGTATTCTAGAGGCAAGAAACAATAAATGTCTTCTCTGAGCAATAACAATGGAAATACTGTCGATGACAGTGATACTAAAGCAGAGTTATAAAAACAGCCGTCCGAAATTCCTTCACCAATGAAGACGAAGTAATTACCCCAGAAGTCGTGTAAAGAACAGCTCCCAACATGAGTAACTTAGAAACAGAGTAATTAAGCAGTTTAAATCGCTTAATAAAAGCAAGTCTTCCAGCCAAGACTGTACGCCAGTCACGTTCCTTTCAGAGTATGCTAATGCAATAGCCCCGTACAAACAATCATATACAAACGATCGCTCCAAGAAAGATCCATACCCAAGGACTAGAAAGTTACACAGGTCACACCAATATGCAAGAAAGGCAATTTATTTATTGAATCGTATGGGTAGGGCTCCCCCGTCGAGCAGACGTTCGCCGGGTGCCGGTCTTTTAATTTGACGCCACTTCGGCGACCTGCAGTCGATGAGGATGATAGGATGTTGATGACAGCACAACACCCAGTCCCTGGGCGGAGAAAATTCCTCAACCCAGCCGGGAATCGAACCCGGGCCCGGAGGATTGACGATCCGTCACGCTGACCATTCAGATACAGGGGGCAGACGAGGAAGGCAATAGGAGTAGCCCACAAAATGAAAGGCACATGTTTTAACGTCGATATGCAGCAGGACTCTCGAACATACATTGTGTTCGAAAATTATGAATTGCATCGAAGAGTACGGATTATTGACACACAGTCAACAAGGATTTAGAAAGCATCGTTCTTGAGAAACACAACTAGCTCTTTTCTCACACGAAGTGTTGAGTGCTGTTTACAAGGAATTTCAAAATAATTCCGTGTTTCTAGATCTCCAGCACTTTTAATCAAACTGCGTGCTTATGGAATATCGTCTCATTTATGTGACTGGATTCGTGATTTCCTGTCCGAGGGGTGACAGTTCGTAGTACTTGACGGAAATTCATCGAGTAAAACAAAAGTGATTTATGGTGTTCCCCAAGATAGTGTTGTAGGCCCTCTGCTGTTCCATATCTACATAAACGATTTAGGAGACAATCCGAGCAGCTGACCTAAGTCGTTTTCACATCATGCTGTCGTTTACCGCCTAATAGTCATCAGAAGACCAACATAAATTTCGAAACGATTTAGAAAAGATATGGCCACTGACCCTAAATAATGAAAACTCTGAGGTAATCCACATGAGAGCTAAAATGAATCCGTTAAACTTCGGTTACGCGATAAAGAACAATTCAAATTGGAAAGAATACATAGAAAATGTTGAGGAAAAGGCTAACCAAAGACTATTCTATTGGTAAAACATCTAGAAGATGCAAAAAGAGAGTGCCTATAGCACCCTTGTCCGCCCTCTTTTGGAGTACTGCACCGCGGTGTGGGATCCGTACCAGCTAGGGTTAACGGAATGCATCGAGAAACTTCAAAAAAGGGCAGCACCTTTTGTGTTATGGAGAGACCGGGGAGAGAGTGCCACGGATATGATACTGCGCTTCTGACGGACGTCATTCAGAACAATGTCTTTCTCGTTTCGACGGCATCTTCTCACGAAATATCAGTCACCAACTTTCTCCTACCGAAGTGAAAGTATTTTGTTGATGCCGACCTACATAAGAAGGGAGGTCATCAAAGTGATGTAAGAGAAATCAGAGTTCGAAAGGAAAGATATAGGTGCTCGTTTTTTCCACGGGCTGTTCGAGAGTGGAATAATAGAAAAATAATGTGAAGGTGGTTCGATGAACCCTCAGCCAGGCATTTATGTGTGATTTTCAGAATATTCATGTATATGTGTATGTAGATGTAGAAAATACAACAGTAGAGCATACTACAACGTAACAGAGCTTACCTTTTTCTGTTGTCTCGTTTTTTCATCATTATTGGAAACTTCAAACTGAACTACTCATCCTCATATTACTGTGTGTTTAATCAAAGTTTACAACAAAAAAATCACTAGGTGGTTCTTCATGGGTCCGGACCTGCCTCAGATATATTTCTCAGACTTAAGAACTCATGCAGTTGTTCCCTATTAGGAACAAATGCAGGTTTCTGTACAAACTGTAAATGGCAAGGCAACGACGGCGTCCAATTTTCGTACCAAACGATGCGTCCGTACCCCAGTAAACAGAGTAACAAAATATACATTTACATCGAAATAATCAGCAACCAGTTGCATAAATGAAATTTAATTTCTTAACCGGCTTCGAGCACTTAGTGGCCTTCTTAAGAAAACTACACCTTTCGCATTATTTGGCATGATGTTTGCACTTGTCGTTTGGATTCTTTATACCAGTATCGTAAAGGCATCGTGAACTACATGACCATGGCATTTTCTGTGTGCATCTTAGTGTTGACACTCGACAAAATACGATTGGTATAACCTTTTGAAGAGGGGCATAAAGTGCCTGAAACCGGTTAAGAAATTAATTTCTTTCATGCAGCTCGCTGCTGATTATTACGATACATAAAACCACAGTTGCTGAAAATGGACAAAATACTAAACATTTCAGGATATCCCATTTTAGTCACAAGCGATTCAGCTGTAGTCTCTGACTTTTTCTAACGACTGTATTAGATATCTTCATACGTTTTCACTCTTTTACTCTTTGATATTTCACTATTTGGTGACCTTAGGTTAACTGTGGCTTTGGTGACCTTCACTTTCTACAGTCAGTAGCCTTTACGCAACCTGACTATGTGATTTATGACAATGGCTAAATTATTTGTGTGCTTGATCACAGATGTCGTTCTATTCGGCATGTTAATGAGTCTTTTATGGGAAGTATTAATTTCTGGTACACCTGGTGCACTGTTTTGTAAATACTGACTATGGTTTTGATGCACTTAAGTACAGTACGTATGCTTTTCAGTCTTTTCGTCCGTGTATATTACGTATGTTATTATTTCTGTCTTATGGTGATGATGGTTGTAAAAAAGGAAACCGGATGGCTGATGGCTCTGAGCACTATGGGACTTAACATCCGTGGTTATCAGTACCCTAGAACTTAGAACTACTTAAACCTAACTAACCTAAGGACATCACACTCATCCATGCCCGAGGTAGGATTCGAACCTGCGACCATAGCGGTCGCGCAGTTCCATACTGAAGCGCCTAGAACCGCTCGGCCACCAGCGGCCGGCAAAAACTGCAAGTTATATAGATTTTCCAAGCTTCATTTAGTAATACATGACGTGGGGCAATTGCAGATCGCACCACTAGGGAACAGGCGTAATAGAAGATGTCATCCGTGGCGTGCTGTCACATCACATTAGCTCGTGACTGCAGACGGGCAACGCAGTTAACAGACTTCCACAGCTGGCTTTCTCAGACAGCAGCAGCAGCAGGAATGAAATCAATTTTTTAAATTTTTTATTCGTATTATTTTTTTATTAATTCGTCGGTGCTCTCACTGATTTGGTGCCTCCTGCAAGAATTCCTTTCTTGTGCCTTGTGGTGTCACCGCCAGACACCACACTTGCTAGTCGGTAGCTTAAATCGGCCGCGGTCCATTAGTACATGTCGGACCCGCGTGTCGCCACTGTCAGGATCGCAGACCGAGCGCCACCACACGGCAGGTCTCAAGAGACTGACTAGCACTCGCCCAGTTGTACGACGACGTTGCTAGCGACTACACTGACGAAGCCTTTCTCTCATTTGCCGAGAGACAGTTAGAATAGCCTTCAGCTAAGTTAATGGCTACGACCTAGCAAGGCGCCATTAACCATTTGTAACGTTGCATGTACCTCAAGATAGAGTCTCACTTGTATCATCCAGAATGCTGTATACCAAAGGACAATATAAAAGTTAAGTGTTCTAGTAGCTACGTTCTTTTCTTTATCACATTCATTACGAATCCTGTTCCAGACTTAACGCCAGACGGCGTGAGTTGACGCGTGCCCTTTCGGCTACTTCACTGTGGACTGGCTGCCTTAACAGTCCACTACATTGGCGACGAGTCTCAAAAGGGACTTTAGCGTTCGTATTGTGTTCATTTGCTTGTGTCATGGCTTCGCCACATTCTCCAGATGTACTGTCCGAATTTTATTGCTTGCAGAATCAGCAGACGCAGGCGTTATTGGATGCCCTGGGACAGCTCGTCCAGGGTCAACGTGCACTGCAAAACGATGCGGCCGCCGCCGCTTCATCGCTACCACAGCCACAACACGCCGTTGCACCGTCCTTCCGTCGTTTTGATGCAGCCAACGAATCTTGGACAGAATGGTCCCGACAATTTGGATTTCATCTCGCCGCCTACAGAATTCAAGGTAATGGGCGGCAGCCGTTTTTGCTTTCGTGTGTAGGTGTGTCCACCTACCGTGTGATAGTGAAATTGTTTCCCCGACGCGACGTAGCAACTCTGTCATACGAAGAAATTTTGTCTGCTTTAGATGCCTATTTCCAGGAAACAGTAAATGTCGTTGCAAAAAGGTATACGTTCTTTCGTACCAAACGTACGGCCGGTCAGACTAATAGGGAGTGGGTTGCAACATTGCAAGGACTTACTAGGGAGTGTGCATTTGAATGTGACTGTGGACTCCCTTATTCAGATACTATGGTGCGTGATGCAATAGCACAGAACGTTTCTGATGTTCGCATACGGGAACAGATTTTGAAACTAGTAAATCCCTCCCTTCAACAAGTGATAGACATATTAGATAGGCAAGACACACTTGACTTTGCTCAGGAATCATTTGAAACTTCGCCAGCCGTGTGTCACATTCACCGGCCCGCCGGGCGCGCTGCACGGAACGCTAACCTGCCCTCACGCACGTCCGCGCAGCTGCAGCCTAGCTCGCAAACACGTGTGCCGCGTAAGCAAGCAAATGCAGTGAAATCATGCCCGCGGTGTGCAACTAGACATTCGCGTGACAATTGCCCGTCACGCCAAGCTATTTGCTTTTTCTGTAATAAGAAAGGGCATGTTCAAAGTGTTTGCCAGAAAAAGCTCAGATCAGACACTCAAAACCATTCCAGGCCCTTTGCTTCGCGCCGGAATCGAACCAAGGACACTCAGGCTCGTGAACCTTCGCCCATGGACATTCATGTAGTTAATTCCACCCCGTCCAGTGACACTATCTCAAACAGTGACTGTGTTCGTCCCACAAAAAGAGTGCGTCGACATCGCCGGAAATCCCATCAAGTCGCAAGTGCTTCTGTACCTGTATCAGTTCACGTTGCACATAACAGTCGCTCTTGTCGTCAGCAGGACATTAAACTTTTTGTAGACTTGGACTTTGAAGGCAAAGTGATCCCATTCCAGCTCGATACCGGAGCTGCAGTTTCACTACTCAATCACGACACGTACAAACAACTGGGCAAACCTCCGTTGCGTGCCGCAAATGTTAAGTTCAATAGTTATTCCGGACAAGTTATCCCTGTGTTACGACAGTGCACTCTTCTTGCTACATACAAGGAACAAACAAAACTTGTGTCATTTTACGTTCTTCGTTCTTCTACTGCAGTGAACTTGTTTGGTTTAAATTTATTTCAGTTGTTTAACTTGTCTATCGTCAATCAGGTCCTATCAGTGAATCAGACTGTGCCTTCAGCCAGTGTTTCTAGTCTATGTGACGAATTTGCAGACATTTTTGCACCGGGCCTTGGTTGCGCTAGGAACTATGAAGCACATTTGGAACTGAAAGTGAACGCGCAACCGAAATTTTTCAGAGCGCGCAATGTTCCCCGCGCATTGCGTTATGAGGTCGCCAACCGCTACGATATCTTGTATTGGTCCCCTGCTAAGCACGGCAACGCTGATGCGTTGTCCCGTTTGCCTGTTGCTGCCGATAAAGCATTCGATTCTTCTGAACTTGCTTGCATGTTCATTGACTCGGAAACCGATGACATGGTCGAATCGTTTCCGATTGATTTTCGTCGTGTAGCTACAGCCACAGCTGCTGACCCTTTCCTTGCTACTGTTTTGCGTTTTGTTGCTACGCAATGGCCCTTGTCGAAGTCACGGATCGAGGATCCGTTGGTTAGCCGATTTTTTGCTCACAAGGAGAGACTTTTTGTACGATGTGGTGTTTTGTTGTTGCGTTCTGATAATGATCAGTCCAGAGTCGTGGTCCCACGTTCGTTACAGTCCTCTGTCTTACGGCTCCTTCACCAAGGACATTGGGGTATAGTGCGTACGAAACAATTTGCTCGTCAGCACTGTACTTGGTTCGGAATCGATGCTGCGATTACGAATATGTGCTCTTCTTGCATGGCGTGTGCCGAACAACAATCCGCACCGCCGCGGAAATTCTTTGCTTGGCCGAAAGCCACTTCCCCTTGGCAACACTTGCACATAGATTTTGCTGGTCCATTCTGGAATGCGCGATGGTTGGTTGTGGTCGATTCTTTCGGTAATTTTCCTTTTGTTGTCCGGATGTCTTCCACGACGTCATCAGCCACCATACAAGCGTTATCCGCTATTTTTTGCGTTGAAGGTCTTCCGCAGACTATTGTTTCCGACAATGGCCCACAATTCATGTCCGCAGAATTTCAGTCATTCTGCAAGGCCAATGGTATTCAACATCTGACATCCGCGCCGTTTTCGCCTCAGTCAAATGGTGCCGCTGAACGATTGGTCCGGAGTTTCAAGTCACAGATGTTGAAGTTGAAAGAGTCGCATTCTCGGGAGGACGCATTGTTGCTCTTTTTGTCCTCGTATCGCTTTCAGCCCCACGATGGTCGCTCGCCGGCTGAGTTGCTCCATGGTCGTCCTCATCGAACCTTGATGTCTTTGCTGCATCCGCCGCATCAGGTTCCTGTGCAGCGGCAGACTCCTGCTTTTGCTCCTGGCGACGTTGTATTCTATCGCAACTATCGCGGTTCACGGCGTTGGCTCGCAGGGCGCATTCTTCGCTGCCTCGGCCGCGCGATGTATTTGGTTTTGGGGGCCTCTGGTGAGGTGCGTCGGCATTTCAATCAGCTGCGCCTCTGTCGTCGCCCGGGTTCTGCCGCTCCCCGTCTGCTTTCAGCGACGGTGCCGTCCGGTCAGCGCCCTGGGGACCCATCTACTGGCTCGCCTCATCCCCAGGTGTTACCGACGATGCCTTCCATTTTGCCCCATGGCGACGCGCCGCTGCTGCCGCCGCCGCCGCCTGTTCTCCCGCCGGCGCCGCCCGCAGTGGACGCTTCGCTGCAGCCGCCCAGCGCCTCCCTGGGTCACGCGCCACCGATCGCTTCCCGTGACCAGCTGTCTTCCGCCATGGAACTCTTGCCCGCTCCGGCCCGGATGTTGTCCTCGCGCGTCGGATCCCCCGACGCAATGGAGGTCGACCCTTCGGCCCCTCCTGTCGCATTACGGGCGCATACACCGCATGTTGACGTGCACCCTGGACTAGGTTTTCAGGCGTTTCCTAGCTCCCCTCGGACCGAATGGCAGGGTGCGGGTGGCACGGCTTCGCCTGTTGTTAGGCTCCCCACCCCATCGCATACGTCAACATGGGGTCCTCCCCACGGCGGGCGGAAGCCTTATCACACGACCGTTCGCCGATTTGCGGGGGAGGAATGTGGTGTCACCGCCAGACACCACACTTGCTAGGTGGTAGCTTAAATCGGCCACGGTCCATTAGTACATGTCGGACCCGCGTGTCACCACTGTCAGGATCGCAGACCGAGCGCCACCACACGGCAGGTCTCGAGAGACTGACTAGCACTCGCCCAGTTGTACGACGACGTTGCTAGCGACTACACTGACGAAGCCTTTCTCTCATTTGCCGAGAGACAGTTAGAATAGCCTTCAGCTAAGTTAATGGCTACGACCTAGCAAGGCGCCATTAACCATTTGTAACGTTGCATGTACCTCAAGATAGAGTCTCACTTGTATCATCCAGAATGCTGTATACCAAAGGACAATATAAAAGTTAAGTGTTCTAGTAGCTACGTTCTTTTCTGTATCACATTCATTACGAATCCTGTTCCAGACTTAACGCCAGACGGCGTGAGTTGACGCGTGCCCTTTCGGCTACTTCACTGTGGACTGGCTGCCTTAACAGTCCACTACATGCCTATCTCTGCTTCTTCAGAGAAGCACTTGCATCCTACCTTCTCAACTTGTTGTATGTATTTCAACCTCTGTCTTCTCTTGCCATTTTACCCCCTGATACTCTCTCTGTAACCATGAGGGCTATCCTATGTTGTCTTGTCCCTTCTTCTTGTCGGTGTTTGCCTGTGTTTCGTTCTTTATCGATTCTACGAGGAACCTCGTAATTCCTCATCTTATCAGTTTAGATAATTTTAAATCACTTCCAGCGGCGACAGATATCAAATTTTTGGATCCACTTGTTTTCCAGTGTTACCAAAGTGCGTGATTCGCTATCAAATCAAATGGTTCAAATGGTTCTGAGCACTATGGGACTTAACATCTGTGGTCATCAGTCCCCTAGAACTTAGAACTACTTAAACCTAACTAACCTAAGGACATCACACACATCCATGCCCGAGGCAGGATTCAAACCTGCGACCGTAGCAGTCGCGCGGTTCCGGACTGTGCCCCTAGAACCGCTAGACCACCGCGGCTGGCGATTCGCTATCATACATATTTTACTCCTAACGTACATTCTCAGAAATGTAATCCTCAAATTAAGACCGACGTTTGAAACCAGTGTACTGCTTTTTTTGTTATGTGTTATTTTGCCTCAAAGGTAACCAGTTCTAACGTTAAGGTTATCGCTATTCTTATTTCTGCTGCTTCAAATTACTTTTGGATTTCTTCGGGTTCCTCTCAGTTCATAGTTAGTGCGCGTTCAACTGAACGTTCCATTCAGTTGATTCTGCAGTTCTTCCTCACTTTCAGTGTCGTCAGCAAATCTTATCGCTGATATCCATGCGTACTGAATTTTAAACTCCCTTTTGTACCTTTTCCTTATTTACATTATTGTTTTCATGAAGTGTAGATTGAACAGTAGGGGCGAAAGGTATCTTTCCTTTCTTACTAAATCTGAATCTGAGTATTCATTCTTGGTCTTCCATACTTATTGATCGGTAGTGGTTATTGGACATACTTCCATGCAGCTTATCACTGTTTAGCAGACTCTGAGAATTTTGCACAATTTTACATTATCGAACGCTTTTTCTAGATTCAAATAAGGTATCCTGATTTTCTAATGTCTTGTTTCCATTTTCGTTTCAGAACTGCCTCTCCGGTGCCTTTGATTTTCCCAGACCCAAACTGTTTTCTTTTCCATTCTTCTGTATATTATTCTTGTCGTTACTTTATTGCATGAGACGTTCTTGCAATCACCAGCCCCTTCTGTTTTCGGAGTTGTGTGGGTGATATTTCTTCGAAATCGCGCGGTCTGTCTCCTGTCTCATGGATTCTACGCATAAACTTGAAGTTTTATTTGGTCGTCTCTTCTCCAAATGATTTTAGACATTCCGAAGGAATGTTACCTATTCTTCGAAGGCCTTCCAACGCTCTGTTAAACACTTATTTTAATACTGCAATTTCTTGTTCTACCACGTCATCAGATAACACCTCCACAACCCACCCCAACCCTCTCGTACAGCCGTTCAGTATACTCTTTCCATTGCACTCTTGATGATAAATTCATTGCTTTCCATTTCACAGAAGTTTTGACTTTTCTACGTGCTAAATCAGTCGTTCCTTTGAACATTTAATTTTTCGATTTCTTCATATTATTCCTGCAGCTGTTTCGCCTAGGCTTTCTTAAACTTCCGATTTTCATCAATTCTGACTTCCATTTCTGGCATCCCATGAATTTTCTTTACTTCCTGCTTTTTCTTTCAGTTGATTTGTTCTGTTTCCTCCCTTGTACCTATGTTTGTCTGTCGAACTACTGTGATTATTCTTCTTCGATGTGTTTGTTCGACTGAAGTGCCTACCAAGGTATTCATAATAGTTGACGCACAGCCTTACAGAACTTCAAACGCGTCTCATCTTTACTCAGTAATTCATTATTCCAGATGTTTGCACACTGATTTTTTCCGCATGGTTCTATTCAACCTCGCTATTAATAAATTGCATTTTTACAGTTATTAATAAATGTAGGTCTTACAATTCAATGTCTGATTTCGGAATATTTCTCTTACCTTGAGATAATCCAGCTGGAATATCCCCTTGTCTCCAAAAATGTTGCGCGTATACCTTCTCCTCTTGTAAAATACGAATAGCTTACTCATTGTTACTAACGGAAATTTATTGCAGATGCCAGTTTTTCCTCTCTCTCATTCTTGTTACCAAGTCCATATTCTCCAGTAACACTTTCTTCTACTCCTTCACCTACAACGCTTTCCACTCCCCCATGATTATAAGACTCTCATCTCCCTTTGCATACTGACATACATGCTCATTAATCTCATATATTTTCTTTTTGTCTCCACCATCTGCTGATGATGTCAGCATGTATACTTGCTCTGGTGTTATGAAATTTAAAACTTTCTCGGCGTATACACCGCTTCATAAAATCTCGTGTAAATTGCCAGGTGTTGGTAGCTTGCTGCCATGATATCTCTGCGCAGTCCTCTTGCCATCATCAGTTGTATACTGCCAACTATACACTGAGCTCCCCGATTTAACATCTCGCCATTGCATACTTGGTGTACCCAGTTATCGCTGCGCATGAATTGCTTGAGAGCATGCGCCTCTGATGCAAGGCTGTGCGCTACTGAGAGCGCCACACTTGGTAAAATCTCGCCTCATCGATGTCACATCGATCGTCTTCACTCATTAAAATCCCAGAACCGCACCTGTTAGCGCAGAACACGTACTTTTCTATGACAGGTTTCCATGGAGAATCCAAGTGGAAACCGTGGTCCCGATTGATAAGAGGCTGTCATAACAGGGGAGTTCAGTAAGTAATAAACCACTTTTTCTGAAGGCAAGTTGGTATTATTCAGATTTCCTATACACTACCCTATTACACGCTGTATTGATTACAAAATACTGTTTTTCAACATAATCTCCATCCAATGCCACAGTCTTGAGCCATCTTACTTGGAGTGGCCGGAGTGCCCACATGGTACCATCTTCTGGTCGGCATCGCATCCAACATCTTGCTGCATCAGTAACCCCTGTCCTCCACGTACTGTGCGTCCTTCATTGGGATGTCGAAAGGTGCGAGATCCTGGTTGTACGGTGGATGAGGAAGAACAGTCCGATGAAATTTTGTGAACTCCTCTCGGGTGTTGAGATGTATGTGGGGCCTTGCGTTGTCATAGAGAAGGAGAAGTTAGTTTGCCCGTTTGTGGCGAGAAATACACTAAAGTTGTTCATTCAGTTTCTTGAGGGTAGTATAATAAAATTCAGAGTTGATCGTTTAACCATGAGGAAGGACATCAAACAGAATAATCCCTCCGGAGTCCCAGAAGATCGCCGCCATGACGTTATCGGTTGGGGGGGGGGGGGGTGCGGCTTTGAATTCTTTCTTCATAGGGGAGGTGGTGTGGCCCACTCCACAAATTGCCATTTTATTCCTGGTTGGACATGATGAACCCATGTTTCATCACCTGTGACGATGTTCGACAAAAAATCGTTAGGATCATTCTCGCAGCGTTCAAGCACTTCCGCATTCGTGGTTCCTCGTTGCTCTTAATGGTTACTCGGCGAGGAACCCAAAGGACACATACCTCTGAGTACCTCAACTGGCGGACGAATGGGTCAGCACTACCAATAGAGACGGCCAGGTGAGCAGTGAAGTGTTTGATTGTGATCCGTCGATCATCTCGAATGAGGGTGTCCGCACGTTCCAACATTGAAAGATTCGCACCTGTGTGCTACCGGCCGCTACGCGGGAGATCGGACAAGTTGGCGCGACCTTGTTGCGATTGTTACAGACTCTTCTCCCAACGACTCACCGTGCTTTTGTTCACTACCAGATCCCAGTACACATCCTTCAAGCGCCTATGAACATCTATGATGCTCTGGTTTTCGGCCGAAAGAAACTAAATTACAGCTCTCTACTTGGAACACACCTCCTTTATAGACATCATGTTGAAGGCTACGTTAAGTGCCGCCACCTATTGAAACTTTATGAAACTACAAGGCCGAAGCGGGAATATTCCAGAATGTCCCACAGCAAATTACTTGTTTCTAACCAAAACTTTGAGAGATAAGCTTGTTGAGTACCTCTTGTATTCCTACTGATTCATTGCCGATGGAGCTACACAAGTTTGAAGTGTGGGCTACGATTTTTGTTGAACTGTATTTAATCGATTCACTAGTGATCTACCAAGCGAAGTGGCGCAGTGGTTAGACACTGGACTCGCATTCGGGAGGACGACGGTTCAATCCCCCGTCCGGCCATCCTGATTTAGGTTTTCCGTGATTTCCCTAAATCACTCCAGGCAAATGCCGGGATGGTTCCTCTGAAAGGGCACGGCCGAATTCCTTCCCCATCCTTCCATAATCCGGTGAGACCGATGACCTCGCTGTCTGGTCTCCTTCCCGGAAACCAACCAACCAACCAACCACTAGTGATCTGTAGTAGTGGATTTTCCAGCTTTTAGAAGTGGATATGACACTGGTGTTTCACAAGTGCGTGTCGTTCTCCCCTTACATGTTTTGACAAACTCGCACTGATTCTTATCAATAGCTCCTTTCGCAAATCTGTAGCGTCTTTTGACCGATACTAAAAGTGCTGAGATTTCTGATGGAGGACAAAACATCACTTCGACCTCTTGCTTTCGAAATATTCAGCATGTTTCCACTGAAACATTCGCTCGGCGCTGCCCAAAATCCAGAACGAATACAAATTTTCTATCAATTTCTAAATTTTGTAACTCATTGAAATTTCAATTTCTAAACCGTTGTAAAACTTGTGCAATCATTATTATACTCCGTTTATTTATATGCCATATACCAACAATTCGCTGTGGAAACGAAGCTGCGGTTTTACAGTGGATTAAAAATGACGAAGTCGTTATCTTCCAGAAACATGTTGATCAGTTTTTTATGGGATTCGAAAAAGATTGTTCTCAATGACTACGTAACAAATGACGAATAATAATATATGAATAATACGCAAGTCTTAAACACCAACATCGTGATACAATTCATTATTTTACACTGGGAAAACTAAGCAGTGTAAAGTATGAATTGCTGGAACATCGATGCTGTCTAGCACATTGGCATTCTTAGATTTCCACCTCACTACTAAATAAATTATTCTGGATTATAGACGTCACAGTGTAAATTGATGTAATAACATTTCGGTAACTGTTGTATGTCGAGTTGATCAAGATACTTAGGATTACCACGGAAAGAAGAAAAAAATAAATAAAAAAGTTGTCTTCACTCATTCCTCCAGAGTTCCTTAAGGGTGCCATAAAGAAATTTCGCCACATGGCTGCACGTCGCGATTGGAAAGATCGGGCGCTGTTGTTACTCGTTGATTATAATTTAAAGTGGAACATTCTGGCCCACGTGAAGGAAACTGGTGGCAGCTGCTCTTGTGACGTGCTACTGCTCCCACTGTCCTTAGCGTCGTGTGTCGTGCACCTTTAGCTAAGTGTGTCAGTGGTCAGTGGCTGCGTAGTAGGCCAGTCTCGCGAGCACAACCCATCCGCATATATGCTGCTGCTGGCAGCCTATGTGATGGAAGGTGGGAACCCTCTTCGTGGTCCCTGATTGTGAGCCACTTGACGACCTCGATCAGCCCTTTTACAAATCCTTCGAAGCTAAGTGCTGCCCGGTTACCACATGAGCCTTCTGGAATTGGTTGTCTAATTTATTTATTACATACAGAGTTAACGTTCCGTTCCACTACTTACCCTGACGAAGGCCAAGTGCTTCCGATAGTAGCTGAAACGTTATTACCCCATTTTCATAAACGTTCCCTGCAATTCAGAAAATTTTTTTGGAAACTGGCCGTGACAGACTATGAAGCTTCAGGGTTTATCTTAGGTGTAGAAGCGTATCTAGCAGACGTTCCTAAATGGCACTTGACAGAATCTATACGCCGAACTTGTTCACCACCACGCAAACTTACATGGAAAGGCCAGTACTGATAGTTTAAACCGTGTCCCTTAACCCAGTGAGACCGTATTTAAATATCCTACTGGCTGCTATGAAATCAGATTCAATGTATATTAGATAGTTAGACTGTTTTACGGATCATCTAGTATGCTTGTTTTATATAGTATGCTTCAAAACACTCATCTGAATGTAGAGCAGGACAGTACTTTTTACTCTGCCATGCACTTTCGCTTACTTTTCCTCTAGAGTAGTGCAGGTCACATCTTTTTATGAATTTTCTCCTCTCAGTTGGCAGCTTGTGCGTAGGGAAACATTTTTTGCATGGGGTATCGCACTCGCTGATGATCGCACCGGAATAGAGTTATCGCCCCGGAATAATCACCCGGAATAATGAGGTACCTGTGCACATTCGAGTAGTTGCTGGTGGGAGGTTGGTACTGAAGTCGGTATAGCAGATTTTTTTCTTTAACTGATGTAATACCCAATGAAGAAGTTGAAGATAGATATATCTATAACACTCCACGCCGCGTCGCAAAATCATAAAGCGCTGTCATATGATTCTCAAGGTGTACCCCAACCATTCCCTTTAGATGTTCAAGGGAACACTTAAATTTTATAGGCTCCTGTCTTGGCGTTTGACATGTCTTTCTTCTTCGTATTCCTGTTTCCGTCATTTCAATAGAATCATGATTACTAGACAGAAAACAGATGTCTTTGTTATCGTACAATTTCACACACACCGGAGTGACAAAAGTCAAGGGATACCTCTTAATTCATGGAGGACCTCCTTTTGCCCGGCGTAATGTGGCAACTCGACGTGGCGTGGACTCCAAAAGTCGTTGGAAGTCCCGGCAGAAATACTGAGCCATGCTCACTCAACAGCCGTCCATAATTGCCGAAGCGTTGACAGTGCAGGGTTTTGTGCACGAAGTACCGTCTCGGCTGTATTGCATAAGTGTTCGATGGGATTCCTGTCGGACGATCTGGATGGACAAATCATTCGCTACAATTGTCCAGAACATTCTTCAGATGAATCGTTAACCATTGTGGCCCTGTCACAGGGCACATGGTCACACATAATATTTCCATGGATGTTTGGGAACATGATGTCTATGAATGCCAGCTAATGTTCTCCAAGTAGCTGAACATAACCATTTTCAGACACTGATCGGTTCAGTTGGACCAGGGGATCCACTTAATTCCATGTAAATACAGACCATACTATTATGGGGCCAGCACAAGCATGCACAGTGTCTTGTTGACAACTTGGATCTATAGCTTCGTGAAGTCTGCGCTGCACTCCAACGCTACCGTCAGCTCTTACCTATCGAAATCGGGTCACATTTGATCAGATCACGGACTTATAGATGTCTACCTATATGCTGTTAGCAAAGGTACTCGCGTCGGTCGTCTGCTGCCGTAGTCCATTAACGCCACATTTCTCTGGACTGTCCTCACAGATACGTTCGTCGTACGTCCTAGATTTATTTCTGTGCATATTTCACTGAGTGGTACTTTTATGTTAGCAATGACAACTCTATGCAAACGTCGTTTCTCTTGGTCGTTAGATGAAGGCCATCGGCCGAGGTGTAGGTAATGTCTGATATTTCATATTCTCGGCACATTCTTGACGATGAAGATCTCGGCATATTGAATCGCCTAACGATTTCCGAAATGGAATGTCACATTTCACATGAATCACATGAGTACAAATAACAATTTCGCCAATGCACTACTGTCTTGTCTCTTGTGTACACGACACTACCGAGATCTGTATATGTGCATATCTCTGTCCCATCTCTCGCTTTCATCACTACTTTCAGGCTTGGATTCAATTTGCTACTGTTTAGGTTCTTCAGAACTGAATCACTGAAACGCAAATCACTTACTTCGCTGTCATTATCGAACAAAACTTTTTTAAACCCTCATTATCACTACGAACCACTTCGGCACGTTGGTTGTTTACTAAGCTATGCAATCGCTTGGTACACATGGCGTGAGCTTCGTTTTACAATACATTTAAGAACCGTATATTACCTAAAAATTGAACTCCCTGTGTTTATAAAGGGAAGGAATTTCCAGACTGATCTCCTCACTCGATTTAAATGCCGTAGCAACGTCATGCGACTACAGCTCGTCACCTGTTGCGATTGGATCGCACAACGAGCTGCTCTGTTGCGGAAGTTGGGAAACCCAGTGAAGGAAGCGGAAGAAGCCCGCCAGAGCGCCGGGAGACGCCGCCGCTCCTCATTAGATTAGGGTAATCGCGCGGCACCCTGCTGCCGGGCCCACTAAATTGCGCAATATTAGCTGCGGTGCGGAGCCGGCCACCTCTGGAATTAAGCCGCGCCCGGCGAGACATTCATCCTCGTTATTAGCTGTGGGTTGCAATCTCTGCGGCTCACCGCAGTCTCCGGGTAAACGAACAGAATGGCGCGGAGGTTCTGTGAGGCCGGGAGCCCAACGTTCTCCACGGGGTGCCAGCCGGAGCGTCTTATGGCACACAGGTTGTTAACAGTGTGCACGTGGTTTTTGCTTATTGGCTACAAATGCAGAGCGGTCGGTGAAGAGAAATGAATAAGTACAAATAGGGCATTCCTTCCCAATGCAATCCTATTGCAGAACTTCCGAAAAGGCAGTATGAGACGGATATCCGGAAGGCGTCACTAGACGTCCTGTAGGATTTGTTTTGGAGTATTTCATCAAATCAGCAATCCTCTTTTTTATGAATGTCCATCCTGTTGCATGGATGAGGGACTTCAGCTGATGACATATATGGGAAAAAGTAACACCACAGCTGTATCTCGAGAGTGTGATTATTGTGTCACACGACTAGTTTCGGCGGCACATTACCGCCATCCTCAGGCCCCAACACTGCCAAAAGAGTATTACATTAACTTCGCGCATTTATTGCGGAGTCCTCGTTACTAGTACATGCAGGCTAGCTTTCCTCAGGAGTCTTTACTCGACACCGTGTTGTCTCTAGAACACTTTGTCGAGTTGAGACTCCAGAGGAAAGCTAGCCCACTTATAGTAGTAACGAGGACTCCGCAATAAATGGGCCAATGAAATCTAATACTCTTTTGGCAGTGGTGGGGCCTGAGGATGGCTGTAATGTGCCGCTGTAACTGGTAGTGTGAGACAATAAATACGTTCTCAAGATACAGCTGTGGTGGTACTTTTTCTCGTATAGTCCTTTGTTCGTGACTTTCTCTCCTGTACCAAGCTTTTACACCTTACGTTGTCCCTCATTTATTGATTGTATTCCAGTCTTTATTTTCCCCGGCAGTTTTTATCCTCTGCAGCTCCCTTAAGTATCATAGAAGTTATTCTTCAATGTCTCAACAGATGTCTTACCATTCTGTCCCTTTCTCCTGTCAGTCATTCCCTCATGTTCCTCTCCTCACTGATTCTGTTGGCAATCTCCTAATTTATACGGTCCATACACCAGATTGCAAAAACCGAACGCTTGTCCATCTGGCTGTTTGTCTGTCTTCCTCTCTCTGACCGACTGCTAACAACCACTTTTTCTCTGGAAAGTTGAAATTTGTGTCGCATACTATGGTTCACGGTCCCTTGGTCCTGTAAAAACTTTAAGCTTCTAAGCCAATGCAATCAAAAGTTACGACCATTTATGTCGATATTTTCCTACTCGCAAACTCACTCAAGTCCTAGGTTTCTCACGTTGACATAGAATCATAAAATTTGGCAAGAAGTTAGTTTTCAAATGGTTCAAATGGCTCAGAACACTATGGGACTTAATATCTGACGTCATCAGTCCCCTAGAACTTAGAACTACTTAATCCTAACTAACCTAAAGACATCACACACAGCCATCCCCGAGGCAGGATTCGAACCTGCGACCGTAGCGGTCGCGCGGTTCCAGACTGCAGCGCCTAGAACCACTCGGCCACTCCGGCCGGCTACTTAGTTTTCACAATACATATGAAGGTCAAACTCTGAAACTTTTTAATTGTATTTATATCGTACGAAAAAATTTTTGTTTCTTCATTTGTTATGCGTCTGTGTACCTGTGCCTTTGCTAAGAACCCTTCTCTCGTGAAACGTTATGTGTAAAATTGAAATTTATGTCGAATACGGATGTCTATAGTCCCTTGGCGATCCAATAAATTTAAGCTTCTCAGTCAAAGCAGTCAAAGAATACGGCCATGTATGTTATACATTTTAATACAAATTCAGTCATCAAAACCTATAGTGTACTCAACGGTGACACAGCATCATAAACTTTGGCAAGAGGTTAGTTTTCATAGTATAGGTATAGGAAAAAGATTCGAAAAATGTTAATTTGTAATTAACTTGGATCAAAAATATTTTTTTATGATTTTTTGTCCGTCTGTCTGTCGTCTGTACGTCTGTTAAGACGCCATGCTTTCAGAAATAACACAATCAAATGCAAAATTACGCAAAAATTTAAACTTAAAAGTTAAAATAAAAACTTTTTCGAAAGTGTTAGAACTCCTCGGAGCGATACCTGTCAGCACTGATATACAGTATATAGCACGTAAAAATCGTCGAAATTCTCGATTTCCTCTTATTTCTCCAGTTTCCTCTGAATGCAGTGCTCTAAACATTCAATTTCAAAACCTTTTTCCTCACATTAAGGATGATGTTTCAAACTAGTAGCCGTCTTTTGACGAGGAATGCATCTTTCTTGTACTAGTCTACTTCGCAGGATCATTTTGCTTCGTCCATCATAGGTTATCTTACTCCCAAGGTAGCTGGAATTCCTTTCTTTCGTCTACTTCGTGGTAACCCAACACTGTTTATTGTTACTCTAATTTTTTTGCTTCTCGTTACTTTGATCTTTCTTTGGTTTACTCTTAAACCAGAGCATGTACTCATTAATAATTGAATTATTTGTTTACAGCTTTCATTGCTGTTGCAGAGTCCTCTTTTTCCACACAGAGAGAACCAATACTCGCTAAGATCTCCCATTTCAGAAAGGATTTCTACACACTCGTACGTCTGCTGATATTATCGAAACTCAGTGTCCTGTTAAGTCATCAATTTATCAACCGGCGTCCCAACTTCCTTCGTTTTACTTTTATCTCTAACCCTGCAGAAAACACACTCAGAGTGCCCATTTGGTCTTCCTGTCTACTACGATAGAAGGGAACAATAATGCACATCAATAGCTTTCGTGTCTGCGGGGCACGCTCTCTTCGATATCGATACAAGCTGAAACAATGAATTAAAAGTTCCGCCCCAAGAGGGCTTACTTGTCACACTTACTAGCCATTACAATACGGTAGCCACATAATTAACACTACTGTACCGACTACCCTAGTCCAGGACCACCTATCGAAGATTAAGTTGAGACTCACATGTCTCCTGGAAAATGTAATTCCATCACATCAAAAGATCACCTACGTCTGAGATAAAGACAGGACTTCTCCATTACATAGAAACTGGTGTGCTGTTTATGCCTGAGAGCCTCGGCATTTCTGAAGATTTGAGAAGGAGAAAAATGGGCTGCGAGTGTGAATTGAAGTTTGTGTTAAGAGGACGATGGACTAGGTAATGCGTGCACCTGTGGTACGCTGTGCTACGCTGGCGTAATGGTTAGCACATTTTTCTGCTGAGGAGGAGACACAAGTTCAAAGCCTGATCGTGTAAGAAATTTTAATTCATTGCTTCAGCTTCTGTCCTTATCGGAGGTAGAACTGTTTCGTCTCAGTGTATCTGTCATTTAGCTAAATGCTGATCTTCTTAACATGGTTAGCCTCCCGATTCTGGTGTAAATTATCATTATCTACACTTCTGCCACTCTGTAAGACCGTTTCTTTCGAACTTTTTAACGACTTGTAGTTAGCATTTTATGAGTGTTAGAGCGCTTGCTATTCACAAGTGGATGAGGACCGTCACCACTTCAGGAATTCATCTACAATTTCTTAAAAGAGAAATGCTGAAAAGTAATGTCTCAGAATTTTTTATGTGAAAGCTCTTAAAGCTTTAGCAACACTCTACGCCTTTATTCTTGAAGTCTACATATTCTTTCTTATCATAGTCACCCTGGCGACGAACACTTGTATCCCAAGGAGATATCAGTTTTTTGTTACTGTCACTGTAGTATGTTTGACTTTTTAACGGAGCCACAGCCTCACTTCTGATTACATTACATCATCACTATCAAAGTGAAGTGCTTTACGGTGTTTGTTAAGTTTCCGAAACATACGAAAATCGGGTGGAGGCAAGTCGGGACTGGATTGGGGAAGATTGATGACAGTGGATCCAGAGCGTCGGATTGTCGCAGATGTCGTATAGCTCACGTGTGGTCTGGCATTGTCATGCCGAAGAAGAGGACGCAACGTGTGTGGACGAACTCTTCGAATTCGTGTTTCCAGTTTTCACAGTGACATAGTTACGTTACACGCCGCCATGTCACACGCTAAAATTCGAATCTCTCTAGTGACAAAGGGTTGTAACTTGCGTCAGCGAAGTGGGAAGTTGACAGAACAATGTGTGTGACATGCTGTACTTCAACCGTTATTGAGAACAGAATAAAAAATTCGGAACCATTACTGTTCAGCACGCTCGTGTATCTAGACAAAATCGGACGTTTCTTACTGAAGGTTCATGCTATAGTTATTCTATATTCCCTTTAAAACCCTCCATTATCATTGTGTAGTGAGGTTACTCTAAAGTTCGTTGACGTCTTGTACTACTTCACTAGAACGTGAGCACGTAGGTACACTTCAGTGATTACATTCAGTATCTTTTCTTTGTTTAGGAAACAAATCTGCTGCTTATCCGAGACGTCTTCAATATCTGAACTGATCATATTTTCCCGTATTCCAGATTATGTTTACGAATATGTGCTTCTTGCTGCATTATTACTACCTAAACATATTTTCTACGTTTACTGTAAGTGGTGTTCATAACTGGATTCTATTAAAACATCTTTAATTGATTACTAAAGACGTAGGGCCTCTTTCACTTCATGGAAAAGTTGTCTGTCTACAGGTCATGCTCCAGCTGAGTTACATTGGACGATATGTGTCACTCATCATCAATCTTGAGACACACTGTGACGCAAAGTAGAGAAATAAATCAAAATTGGAGATTATACCTTAGAACGGGTAGCATGCCTTGTACAGACCACATTTGGCAGTACGTCTTCGTAAGGAAAATAAAAAGAAGGAGAAGTTTCGGCAAGATGGCATTTCTTGTTCCTTTTGATACCGATGAGATCATAGTTATATAAATAACTCCTGGTACGATACTGATTGTTTGTAACATAAACCGTCATTAGATATTAAACCAATATATGACGAATATTTTACCTACCTCTAACAATGGAGAAGAATGACACTGGACGCACATGATAAGAATGAAGGAGCCTAATCTGAGCTGTT
Organism: Schistocerca nitens; assembly: GCF_023898315.1. NCBI lineage: Eukaryota > Metazoa > Arthropoda > Insecta > Orthoptera > Acrididae > Schistocerca > Schistocerca nitens. Next base: position 584,870,317 of record NC_064618.1, read on the forward strand.
ATAGAACTTTTAACTTCCAGTAAGATTTTAGCTACCTTTATAAACAAGGTAAGAATTTAGTTTCACTTTTCTTATTTTTCATTAGCTCGTCGGAACTTAGTGTGCTTCTCAGTAGCCAGGCTACTACCGCCTTGCCGCAAGCCAAACAGTTTGACCTATCTCTACCGTTCACTGCGCAGACGGTCATCGCTGTGGACTGAGATTTCCAATACGGAGTATGGGACGTTGATCGCCGTCGGTACATGCCCCTATAACCGTTGCGCACCTCCGCGTTATAGCCTGCGACGTCCCACAAAGGCTAACACACGGGCAGCCCGGCATTAAATTTTATGTAAATCCTTTAACTTCTGACAGGAATTCTTCCGGTCCACGCTACTTGGGCATACAACCTCCAATAAATGGGCAGCTGCTTGATATTCCATTTCTGGGAAGGAAAAACTTGGCGGCTATGAAACACGCCGTTGCTTCACAGTTCCTCGTAAACTTGTAACTTCCATAAAAGCAGCGATGTGCTGTAAACTTCAAAATTTTAAAAAGGAAAATTTATGGCGTGACAGCGTTTCTCATAAAAGAATATTGTTTCCTGTACTGGCACTACGGAATCAATAACCCGGACGCCTGCTTCTGCTACAGCCTATTGACTGTTCACGTTGTTTCTTGAAAATAATTATCTAGAGAGGTGGGGGAAGAGAGCTGGAATTGTCTAAATGGCCTGTTGATTTTTTTTTTTTTTTTTTTTTTTTTTTTGTTCGTTGTTCCTGTAAATCACTTCAGGTTTCAACGGCAGTGCTGTCTCGTGACACAAGAGTTATTATTTCGTTTCACATGAGTTTTGTACCTTTTGAAGTCACATAATGCAAATGAAATTCCGATTTAACTCGTCCATAAACGTTATTTCTCTTTTCCTGGACAATCTTGATTTTTCGGCTGCTACACATTCTTATGTCAAAGTCTCGATTACGGACGATTTGGTGTGTTAGATCGTTGGGCAGAGAGGAGTTTGTTTTGATGAGAATGAATATTTATACTTCTAATTTCTAGTACGACTGTTAAATTGTATGAAACAGTGTGCTAGGACCATTGAGTACATGGGACAAAAAAATGTGGCATTGTTCATGTTTGTTCCTATGTTAGCAATAGAACTACGTGATGTGGCGTAATGTTAAATGAATTCCGACTGTCATATTGGTGTCTTTCACCAGCTCCACATGGCATGAGTTTCCATTTGTAATTCACCGCAGAAAATATTAAAAGAATCAAAATTAGTAGGTGCCAAGAACCGTAGGCGCTTCATTTTGAACTTCACAGTCTCACAACTTCGGTAGGTACTGGAGGAACAATGAAGTCATTGTATAAATTATCACCGATAGTTGTGTCCAGTATGTGACCTTCCAATACCACGCCAAAAGTTTTTGTAAAGACAGAACAAAGTTCACGTGTACCGCTTATGATTAGAGAGGGAAGAGGTTCTCCGGCAAAGTACAAGTCTTGCACTGGCTGTTCGACTTGAGCGAGTTCGAGGTTTGCTTGAGATTCCGTACCTTGTTTTCATTACGAGCACGAAAATGAGAATTAATAGGTCACACGGCACCAAAAACTCCACCCTTCCCCTTCACCGCTCTCCTAATGTTCTCTTATATGGAAACGTGCTGAAAGCAGAAAATTTTTCGTGAATCCCCCTTAAGTTTTCGTCTCTTCCATGTAAAAATGAGGTGTGTGAGATTCTCATTAATTACGTTAATGGTAAGGAGTGACCCTGGATCTTCGTAATCGGTAAATGTGGAAAAAAATCATAATGTTCCAAAATAGTACTTTTGCTGTCGTCAAATTATGTTGGCTGATTGTTTCAGTCTCTTTAACTGAATGTGTTCTTATTTCGAAAATCACTCTCGTCGAGTTATATGGAGGGTCAGCGATCTCAGGCCAGTTAACGAGAGAGCAAGGTGAGACGAACAGTACCTACATGCGGCCCAGCGTGGACCACACCATTTGTCTTCCACATTCGAGGGAAAGTAGTAGTCATAGCAGGTACATGGTCTTCGTATTTAGTTCCTTTATGGGAGACAATTTATTGGCTCTAGTATCAGTCGAATTATATGACTAGATGCTAACTGTAACCAGTCACACCAACCTTATTGGTTTTCTCTTAAAATTTTTCGGATATGTGAAAGAACTATGCGTCAGGATGCCACGTTCGCTGAACGGGAAATGAAGAAAGGGAAAGCACGATTCACATGCAAGAGCTGAGGAGTTTCGTACCAAAATTGGAAGCTTAGTATCAACAATGGAGGCAACTAACATACAAGGCATCCTTTTTATGTAAGTAAAAACAAAATAAGCAGACTTTTCTTATCAATTTTATTTTTACATGAAAGCCTGCCTTTAACCTACTTTTCTACATGATTCTCACTAATATTAGTGCACTTATGATGTATACAACCTGCTTTCTCATGTCATCGTCAGAAGTCAGCGCCTTATTATACAACCATTGAAACACGGTCGTTTCGACATTTTCATCATCGTCGTGGCACTGACCACCCTGATTCTTCTTCAAACGCAGGAACATGTGAGTCACTGGCGCATTGACCACCCAGGTGCTTCTTCAAACACAGGAACATGTGATAGTCACTGGGCGCTATATCGGACTGTACGGAGGACTAGCAAGTTGTTCGCAGCCAAATGATTCGATGTCTTGAGTTCTATTGCCCACGTGTGGGAAGGCATTGTCATGAAGAAAAAAGGGTTCCCTTACTCAGCATGCCAAACATTTTATTCCGGGTTTTACGGCCCAGTCTGTTAAGGTCTCACAGTAGGTCACAGGATATGTGGTGTCACCACGAGGCAAAAAATCCACAAACAACACCCACTCCCTGTTCTAACAAAAAATGGTTCAAATGGCTCTGAGCACTATGGGACTCAACTGCTGAGGTTATTATTCCCCTAGAACTTAGAACTAGTTAAACCTAACTAACCTAAGGACATCACAAACATCCATGCCCCAGGCAGGATTCGAACCTGCGACCGTAGCGGTCTTGCGGTTCCAGACTGCAGCGCCTTTAACCGCACGGCCACTTCGGCCGGCTTCTAACAAACAATAGTGATTTTTCAGGGCTGAAACTGTTTCTTTGAACTTCCCCTTATTGGGTGATGTTGAATGCCGTCATTCCATGGATTGCTACTCTGGTTCAGGTGTAACTTAAGCTACCAAAGTTCCATGACAATTTATTTTAAAAACTCATCACTTCCCTCACTATGTTGCTCTAGGAAAGTCAAAAAGTCAAAGAACTGGCTACACTTTTTCTTTCGTGCACCTCAGTCAGCACTGTCGGCATCCAGCGTGAGCACAACTTTAGATGGTTTAAACGTTACGTAACAGCGCATAAAGAACATTTGACAGTCTAGTAAACTCATCGCAAAACGTCGAAATCTTAAAGCAGTTGTTCTCTCTCACTTTTTCATCAGCTTTCTACATAAAATCGTTGGCAATGACTGAAGGCCGACCACTCGTTCCTCTTCATGCTTATTCGTGCGGTCATCTTTAAAAGCTCTCATCCATATCCGTGCCATCCCATCGCTCATAATGTTTTCTACATACACTTCAATTAACTGACGTTATTTTCAGTTTCTTTCGTGTCTTTAGCGCTAACAAATCGAATCACAGCACTTATTCCACAGTCTGTGTCATTCTGAAACGAAGAAGACATTTCAGATACTCTGTACAAGATGGCGGGTATGGGCAGGCGGTGGGCGTTGCGGAATAATAGTGTAATTTTTAGAGAAAGGCCATTTATTGGCTAAAGCATGATGAAAGGGGGCTACATAGGCCTAGGTAGGTGAGGGTGAGCCAGAGCTTATAATGTGGCGAACATTGTTCGCGAAGCTACCGAAAGTTGTTGTCTGCCAAAACTAAGTCCACAGTGCCGCAGCACCGGGAGAAGCGGGAGATGTTCAATGCTACAGGGAGCGCATCCGACTCGCGCGTGAGCAAGAATACAAGAGAGGGGGGCCCGGCGACGGGCGGCCGGGTATATTCGACGCACCACGCGGCTTCCTCCACCCTGATTGGTCAGGACCGAGCAAACCGTGCGGGCGGCATGGAACTTTCCAGAGCGTTGCCTGCTAAGCGACGCCTGGGGCGGCGTTACCTCGTAAGCACATGAGAGAGGCGCGTGATCAAGGTGCCCTTCGTCGGTGCTGACTTCCTGTTACTAGACCGTGGGACGAAAGAATTTACAGGCAGCTAACACTGCCGGCCGTGGCTTGGCCGCAATGGAAAAATGAAGTTACCGTTTGGGTGCTCATATAATAAAGTAAAATCCCTTATTGTCTGGCTCATCCTTTACAACTCAATAACAAACGTAAACACTCCGTATGAGACTGTAATGGTGTCTGTGGCTTACCAATAGTGGGCAGTACATAGAGCGCATGCGCTAAATTCCGGCCGCAGCGGAGGAATATAAAAACGGTTCTTAATTTGAAAACATGGCTCGTATGTTCTGAAAATCTGAGAACACAGCACTTGCTAATTTTAATTACTGCTGTTGATATAGGTTTTTTTTATTATTATTATTCATTGATTGAAAGAAGATCTATGGTTCTGATATTCGAATCGATCATCAGATAACCGAAGAAGAATTTATGGGCGACTAGAGGCACTCATGAAGAGAGCGAAGTTTATCGCGGATCTCTCTCCCAGGATAAGTCACAAGCGACTGGACGAAAGGTCAGATGACTCCTGAATATAACAAGTGTAAAAGAGCTGACTCGTAAAATTAGAATCCTTAAAATCTACTTGCTGCAGAAACCTTGAACATATTCTCAGAATCACAATAGTAGGACTTGAAAAAGGAAGCTGAAGTGCAGAATTTTAATTTTAATTATATAGGGACGCCAATGAAAGTAACATAATTCAAAAAGTACTTCGCCATAGATGCTGTTGTTGTTGTGGTCTTCAGTCCAGAGACTGGTTTGATGCAGCTCTCCATGCTACACTATCCTGTGCAAGCTTCTTCATCTCCCTGTACCTACTGCATCCTACATACTTCTGAATCGGCTTAGTGTATTCATCTCTTGGTTTCAGTCTGCGATTTTTACCCTCCACGCTGACCTCCAATACTAAATTGGTGATCCCTTGATGCCTCAGAACATGCCCTACCAACTGATCCCATCTTCTAGTCAAGTTTAGCCACAAATATCTCTTATCCCCAATTCTATTCAACACCTCCTCGTTAGTTAAGTGATCTACCCATCTTATCTTCAGCATTATTCTGTAGCACCACATTTCGAAAGCTTCTATTCTCTTCTTGTCTAAACTATTTATCGTCCATGTTTCACTCCCATACATGGCTACACACCATAAAAATACTTCCAGACACGACTTTCTCACACTTAAATCTATACTCGATGTTTACAAATTTCTCTTCTTCAGAAACACTTTCCTTGGCATTGCCAGTCTACATTTTACATTCTCTATTTCAACCACCATCAGTTATTTTGCTCCCCAAATAGTAGAACTCATCTACTACTTTAAGTGTCTCATTTCCTAGTCTAATTCCCTCAGCATCACCCGACTTAATTCGACTATATTCCATTATCCTCGTTTTGATTTTGTTGATATTCATCTTACATCCTCCTTTCAAGACACTGTCCATTCCGTTCATCTGCTCTTCCAGGTCCTTTGCTGTCTCTGACACAATTACAATGTCATCGGCGAACCTCAAAGTTTGTATTTCTTCTCCATTGATTTTAATTCCTACTCCGAATTTTTCTTTTGTTTTCTTCACTGCTTGCTCAATATACAGATTGAATAACATCGGGGATAAGCTGCAACCCTGCCTCGCTCCCTTCCTAACCACTGATTCATGTCCCTCGACTCTTATAACTGCCATCTGGTTTCTGTACAAATTGTAAATAGCCTTTCCCTCCCTGTATTTTACCTCTGCCAACTTCCGAATTTGAAAGAGAGTATTACCATTAACATTGTTAAAAGCTTTCTCTAAGTCTCCAAATGCTAGAAACGTAGGTTTGCCTTTCCTTAATCTATCTTGTAAGATAGGTCGTAGGTTCAGTGTTGCCACACGTGTTCCCACATTTCTATGGAATCCAAACTGATGTTCCCCGAGGTCGGCTTCTACCTGTTTTTCTATTCGTCTGTAAAGAATTCGCGTTAGTATTTTGCAGCCGTGACTAATTAAACTGATAGTTGGTTAATTTTCACACCTGTCAACATCTGCTTTCTTTGGGATTGGAATTATTATATTCTTCTTGAAGTCTGAGGGAAATACGCCTGTCTCATACATCTTGCTCACCAGATGGGAGAGTTTTGTCAGGACTGGCTCTGCAAAGGCTGTCAGTAGTTCTAATGGAGTGTTGTCTACTCCCGGTGCCTTGTTTCGACTCAGGTTCTTCAGTGCTAAGTCAAACTCTTCACGCAGTATCATATCTCCCATTTCATCTTCATCTACATGCTCTTCTATTTCCATAATATTGTCCTCAAGTACATCGCCCTTGTATAGACCCTCTACATACTCCTTCCATCTTCCTGCTTTCCAGACTTTGCTTAGAACTGGGTATCCATCTGAGCTCTTAATATTCATACAAGTGGTTCTCTTTTCACCAAAGGTCTCTTTCATTATCCTGTAGGCAGTACCTATCGTACCCCTAGTCAGATAAACCTCTACATCCTTACATATGTCCTCTAGCCATCCCTGCTTAGCCATTTTGCACTTCCTGTCGATCTCATTTTTGAGACGTTTGTATTCCTTTTTGCCTGCTTCATTTACTCCATTTTTATATGTTCTCCTTTCATCATTTAAATTCAATATTTCTGTTACCCAAGGATTTCTACTAGCCCTCGTCTTTTTACCTAATTGATCCTCTGCTGCCTTCACTATTTCATTCCTCAAAGCTACCCATTGTTTTCTAATGTATGTCTTTCCCCCATGCCTGTCAATTGTTCCCTAATTTTCTCCCTGAAATTCTCTACAACCTCTGGTTCTTTCAGTTTATCCGGGTGCCATGTCCTTAAATTCCCACTTTTAGCAGTTTATTCAGTTTTAATCTACAGCTCATAACCAATAGATTGTGGTCAGAGTCCACATCTGCCCCTGTAAATGTCTTACAGTTTTAAACCTGGTTCCTAAATCTCTGTGTTTACCGTTATATAATCTGTCTGGAACCTTCCAGTATCTAAAGGCCTCTTCCATGTGTACAACCTTCTTTCATGATTCTTGAACCAAGTGTTAGCTATGATTAAGTTATGCAATGTGCAAAATTCTACCAGGCGGCTTCCTCTTTCATTTCTTACCCCTATTCCATATTCACCTCCTACGTTTCCTTCTCTTCCCTTTCCTGCTGTCGAATTCCAGTCACCCATCAGTATTAAATTTTCGTTTCCCTTCACTATCTGAATAATTTCTTTTGTCTCATCATACATTTCGTCATCTCCGGAGCTAGTTGGCATATAAACTTGTACTACTGTGGTACGCGTGGGATTCGTGTCTATCTTGATCACAATAATGCGTTCACTATGCTGTTTGTAGTAGCTTACCCGCACTCCTATTTTTTTTTATTCATTATTAAACCTACTCCTGCATTACCCCTATTTGATTTTGTATTTATAACCCTGTGTTCACCTGACCAGAAGTCTTGTTCCTCCCACCACCAAACTTCGCTAATTCCCACTATATCTAACTTTAATCTATCCGTTTCCCTTTTTAAATTCCTAACCTACCTGCTCGATTAAAGGGATCTCACATTCCACACTCCGATCCGTAGAACGCCAGTTTTCTTTCTCCTGATAACGACGTCCTTCTGAGTAATCCCCGCCTGGTGATCCGAATGGGGGACTATTTTACCTCCGGAATATTTTACCCAAGAGGGCGCTATCATCATTTAACCATACACTAAAGCTGGGTGCCCTCGGGAAAAATTACGGCTGTAGTTTCCCCTTGCTTTCAGCCATTCGCAGTACCAGCTCAGCAAGATCATTTTGGTTAGTGTTACAAGGCCAGATCAGTCAATCATCCAGACTGTTGCCCCTGCAACTACTGAAAAGACTGCTGCCCCTCTTCAGGAACCACACATTTGTCTCGCCTCTCAACAGACACCCCTCCGTTGTAGTTGCACCTACGGTACGGCTATCTGTATCGCTGAGTCACGCAAGCCTCCCCACCAAGGGCCATGTCCATGGTTCATGGGGGAAGGGGGGGGGGGGTTGGTCGCCATAGGTATGCACAAAGAAAAAAATCTTGTGTGTTCATAGCCGTTAAGACTGGTAAAAGGAAGTAGATACTTCAATATTCATTTTACTGATGATACCTTCTCCAGCATGCACTAAAATCTCCAATACGTGAAAAGCTAAAGTTGAAATCCCACCAACTTCTGCGCTGAGTACCGATTACTTACTGTAGTAGAAATGACACATGGAAGTAACAATGTTGAGTGAAATCGCTTTCTATGAAATCACATATGACGGATGTTCATGTTAACATGGTTCATTTACAATAACACACGCATATACCGGGCAGCTACAATGCGGCAACTGCTAGGTCGCTGATGTTGTCAGCAGTGGAAATCAAAATATCGCAGTAATGGTTCAAATGGCTCTGAGCACTATGGGACTCAACTGCTGTGGTCATAAGTCCCGTAGAACTTAGAACTACTTAAACCTCACTAACCTAAAGACAGCACACAACACCCAGCCATCACGAGGCAGAGAAAATCCCTGACCCCGCCGGGAATCGAACCCGGGAACCCGGGCGTGGGAAGCGAGAACGCTACCGCACGACCACGAGATGCGAGCGCGCAGTAATGAAGTCTGTAAATAATGTTCTTTATTGGCGTCACTAGTTAGCTTACTTTTCTGTAAGAATAACAGTTCTGTCATTTGTCGTCGTTACCAGACAAGTTCCTAATTTTTAATTTCTTCGGTTTTAATAACTACGACTTCCAACTTCCATTGTTATACGGAATCTATATTTGTTTTAAGACATGCCTAGATGGAGACCGCTAACTGGAAAGAGTGAAAGAAGCAGAGCCACATAGACACAATTTTTGCATAGAGAAAGCAAGAGGAATGTGGACATTCACAATGATAACGCAACTGTTTTATTGAACAATACGCTTACAAATGCACTGTAGGTAATTTCACATAAAAGAGAAAGTAACAGGAATGTGGACATTCACAACGATAACGAAACTGTTTCATTGAACAATACACTTACACGGGCACTGAAGGCAATTCCACATAATTTTGACAGTTACAGTTGCGGTTTGATGAATTTCAAGTGCAGTTATTGTAATGCAAAAAATTCGCGTCAGAGGGTATTGTACGAATACAACAGTATTCACATTGTGCTGTCATAACGGAAAAGTTAATTTGCTGTCTCTAAAACAAAATTTATTTTTCAACGCACTTTGCCAAGGAAGCACATCAAATGATCCAAGAATTCAAGAGAACTCAAAGAATTATATCAATAACATTCGTAATTACAATACAGCTTTTGCTATGGTCAGTAGTGCGGCCAAAATTTCAGACACAGCTTTACGTGGAATGTATCACTTTAAGCTGACATTTTTTATCAAAGTCTGGTCCAATGACTTCTACGTGTGGTCTTTCACTACGTTATGCGCAATAATATTTTTACGTCATAGACACTGCAGTTCTCTACAGGCCGAATGAACAATCAAATTAGTCGGTAAGTACTGATAACAATGTAATGCTTGACATCGTTAGTGAATTAGAGCCCGCTAATCCTTTTGTGCATTCTTTCGCTGTGATTAAAAATTGTTGTGCAAAAGTGGAAAATGAAAACAGAGAAATTTGTCTGGTTATTACAGTTAATAAAAATTCGGACCTCCGGCTTTACAGTGACACAGTTCAGACTGAAGTGCTGCTATTTTTACCACAGCCTGATGGTGAGCCACCATTCAAGGTTAAACGGCGTCTTTTTAAAAACACTGATACAGTCGAAAACATCTCGGTTTTAGATCCCTCACTGTATCCATTAGGATGTCCAATACCAAGTGGAGACACTGAGTTGCACGCTAATTTGTCCCATAATACGCCAAATGTGTTCACTGCAAGGCAACATAGAATTAAAGTTACTATGTTGCAATATGCATGCTATGGGCTTGCGAATAGAGATGACTTCAGCCTTTTGCATCATTCACAAAAATTATTTTTCCAGTCGACTGTTGATATATATGTACTCATTGAAGGTACGAAACTCCATTTCAAAAGATAAAATCAGTCTATTCAAAGATCGGAAATTTATAATAACTTATGTGATCATTTACAACTAAACCCAAATGACACTGTAAATTTTGGGAGAAGAGTTATTCTACCTTTTTTATTTAATGATTCTCCAAGAAATATATATCAAATCTATTTGGATACAATTCCATTGTTCAGCAGTTTGGTAAACCTTCATTATTTGCTGCAATAACCTGCAATAACTAGTAATTATTAACAAGATGAATCCACATGAATCTGCTAATTATTGTGCGTCTATTTAAGGCTAAATTAAAAGAACGAAACATATTTTTAATGAAGTTCAGGTAATCATATACACAACTGAAATTCAAAAAAGAGGATTGCTACATACCAATATTTTAACCACTTTATGTGAAATCTGTAAAATAGTAGACATTAGTGATATTGATAGAGTCACATTGCAGAGCTTCCACATATTTGAATACACTGTAAACTATATGAATATGTTGCAAAACATATGATGCATGGACCATATGGTGCACTTAATCAAGTTTCTGTCTCTACGAGAGATAGCGAATTCGAGGGGAATCATTTGACAATCGTTATGTTGTACAGTACCATCCATATTTACTTGCTAAATTCAATTGCTATGTGAGAGAGGTTTGTACTAACTTAAAAGTGTTAAACACATTTACAAGTACGTATATAAACGATATAATAGTGCAGCTATAGAAGTGGCCAGAGAAAGAACACATGACAATGAAGAAGATCAGACCGACGAAGAGAGTAATTTTGTGAAATTTGTGAAGTCCCAATGCGTTTTCAGTCGCTCACCATCATTACGCTTGATATTTATTTACCACGTAGACAAAGAGTAGCACAAGAAGCGGATACACTTGAAAGCGAAAAACACAAAGGTATCACGATTTTTTTCATTAATGAAACTGATCCATCAGCGAACATTTACTGTTGTACTGGCATTCATTCCTATATACTGTTTTTGTGTTGATACTGAAAAAACTGAAAGAAGATAGTGCATAGCGGTGGTAAAATTATTATACAAATTTATGTAGCATGTCCAAGGGAAGTAGAACTTCTTCATCTACGTTTGCTATTATTTTATGTTTCTGGTCCTAAATCGCAATACTATTACACAGACATAGAATAAAATGCTTTAAAATGTAATGCCAGCAGGAACACTAGAAAATGGTACAAATGCTGAAACAGCTTGTCGCATATCTATGTAAAAACAGGGAGAAATCAACTATTTGCAGATAATTTTATAGAAGTATAAGGAAGATGTCACAGTGGTTGAGTGTGGTGATGAGGTGAAGGAGGTGGCCCCTCCCCTAAATTACTCCTTAGCTAGAAGTAATAAAATCTCTTTACATCCATTACAGAACCGTATTTTCATATAGTCTTCCTACAAGAGACAATTTGTAAACTGTCGGTAGCTTTAACCCAGCTGCGCCTAGTGAAGGATGTAAGACATCGCGCTCGGTTTTGCAGAAGAGACAATCCGGAAACAAACATACAAAGTCGAAGACGTTAGCAGGTGGCTATGCCTGTAGGACTGCAGAGTACACCAATAAATGCCGTGCTATTCAAAGGACGCAGAATAAGCCTCTGATGTAAATTTCTAACACGTTATTCACTCGTAACTTTCCAACACAGTACACCACTGAGACGATGCATGCTATTTCTGGCCTCCATTCCCTCATACCGCTAACCCCGCAGGTGGCAAACAGTATAGATATGTCTAAACCATATGCACATACATCAACCATTTTTATAGCCAACCCACACCTCCATACTATTTCAAGTCTATAATCATGTTATTGGCTCTGAGCACTATGGGACTCAACTGCTGAGGTCATTAGTCCCCTAGAACTTAGAACTAGTTAAACCTAACTAACCTAAGGACATCACAAACATCCATGCCCGAGGCAGGATTCGAACCTGCGACCGTAGCGGTCTTGCGGTTCCAGACTGCAGCGCCTTTAACTGCACGGCCACTTCGGCGGGTATAATCATGTTATTCACAGGTCTGGAATGTGATCTTCTGGTTGTACGATCTAAATGTGATTGCACTTGCATACCGTGTGTAAACTCCTACTCCAATGAAACTATGTGTGTATGCTGCGTCGTCATTGTAAGAATGTCTTAGATGCATTCTTTAAGTTTATAGCGCTGGACGTTGGGAATTACTCCAAATTCGTCTTTCCTATTTCTTCGATGTCATTAGAGCAGTAAGAGCTACGACAACGTCTCGTCTACGACTGTGTTATTTATGACGAAGCACAAATCGATATCTTAAGTCTATACAGTACATTGCATCAAATAGTTGTTTCCTAATATTACCTACAAGGAAATGTGTATCAAATACTCACCACAGTGTCGAATGACTACCAATGTGTGATATAGTGACGTATGACAGAATTTGTGATCACGAAAAAGTGATTTTACATAAAGCAGCAAACATCACCGTGGTTGCCATCCATAGTTACCAGTGCATCACTGCAAATAAACATGTCTCCCAGTCATGGGTCAATCAGCTACACAGAAAGGATCCGACTCCGGTAAGTTGGCTGACCATAAAAGTAAATGCCCGATATCTGGAACCAGCGTTTTCCAGTGCGAGTCTTAGTGTTTTAATCTGCTATGGAGTTTTTCTCCGAATATTGGATTTGTGTCTTTAACTCTGTACTAATGACTGACCAGAAAATTTAATTGTAATGTGACTGCCACATGACAGAGAAGAACCATAGAAAGTTTCTCAAGATGTCTTCGTATACGTTAATGTAGATTTATAGTGCAATTTTTTGAGGCGACATAGTATGTGTATCTCAAATGTGGTGGATATGACAGGGTGTGTATTAATTAATCATTTCGTTGCATGTTCTGCAAAATGATGGTAATATTAACGTAAGATACTCTGACATTACAATGTGTGTAAATTAATAACGTCATAGCATATTCTGGAATTGGCGGCAAATATTAACGTGAGATACTTTGGGATTGCAGCGTGTATAAATTAAAGATGTTACAGCGTAGTCTGTAAAATAGCGGAAAATTTGCGAAAGCCAAACCTCATATACGTTAAACATACCCATATGGATTGCTGGCTTTAGACATATTAAATACAGTTTTACGCCTACTAATCCTTACAAAAATATCACTTCATGAACACCTAACAATGATGACATCTATTTGTGCTTTCTTGTCTGATGTTAATAACATAGAAGACAATCCAACTATGGATGGGAAAGTTTAGTATATATAAGGCTACAAGAATGTCTACGGCAGCCTGCTGCCGTATTCCAAAGTGGGCTTCTTTGTATACAGTAAAATTCGTAGCATTTAATATATGAATTAATGTACAATCCTTATTCGGAAGTGTACTCTTTTTCTAGCCTCCATGCCCTGCTCAGACAGGCACGACCATGCGGCATGTACGTGCCATAACTGTGGCTCCCAGTACAGGCACGTACTGTGGAATTCCACTTTCTACAAATGTATGTGCAGAATCAGTTGCACGAATACCGATGGATGCCGTGCAAGCAGCTGTTACCACGAAATGTCACTTCTGATACGCTCTTGCGGTCTCACGCTATGAACCGTGCGCTGACAGCTGCACTTTCGTCATTAACCTAAATGTTTCCACTATATAAAGGCATCTCGACACTACGGGTATTAGTTGCGTTCATCTACCACCACCACTACCACAGAGAATTAGATGGTACCCATCTACTGTTGCCCGGAAGACGTCAAAATGTGAGTTCATGGAATTGTCATTAAGTAAAGTTAGATGCTGATATTACAGTGAGAGAATATAATTTAGATTTCAAGATATAAATCCTTATTTACAGAAAATCAACAGTACCGACAGTGGAGTCATCCACTTGAAGACTCTTGCAAGCCTTTCGATGCCGCCAAAAAATGAAAAGTTTCCGATAATCAAGGGCTAAGAAAGCAACTATGACTTATGGGTAGACGATACTGGTGGAACTAGGGATTGAAAACGCGTTCCTGCTATCGCAATTTTCTGATGCGGAGGATTTCAGTTCCTAAACAGTGCGTCTGTGAAAATGATTATTAATGATAGAGTGTGTGCGATGTCCACAGCTGGATTTACAATTGAGTAATGATAGAGTGTTTTTGAATGGTGAAAACCTGAACAATATATATTTGTTGCTAGACTTATTTATTTATTTCTCAACATATAACCAGCTTGCGTGATAGGAGTCTGAGGTATTGAGTAAAATATTGCATCTTATACATAACTGCACTCATCTCCTGAACTGATCGTTCTGTTACTAAAGGCTGGCACACATCTTTTGTTAGTCCAGTAACGCTGTCAGCGATTGACGTAGTTAATATGTTCTACTACCGAATTACAGTTACATTAGATCTTCCCGCAACCCGGTGAGAGCTACAAATTATTCTTTATAAATACAAGTAACTAAAAAATGTATTGGAACGGTAAGCCTCTAAAATTGTGTGCTGACACAAATGTTACACCTCAACTTCGTACATTGCATACTAGTCAAGGGAGGGAGGGGGGAATAGAATTTCCTCTGAAACAATGTCGTCGTGCTGATCCGAGCGTCAACTCGTAAATGTTTTACTCACTTGGTCAATACCTGCACACAACACATAGAGGATGCCAAGTTAATCACAATCAATGAACACCAGTTCCAGGAAGTGTATCGAATCACTCTTGGCACAGCTCACCGATCAAGAGCAAACACCCCTTGCCTAAATAACAGATTCCTCCCACCTCTCCGTACTGGCAGAGTAACTTCGGCAATCACTACAGATCAGGAATTCCTCAGTTCATAAATATCCAACAAATACCAGTCTCTCCCCACAGGGTGCACAGCCTGTCTGCTACATTTATTCAGGTATTTTTTATTGAAATTGAAGGTGGAGCGGGGAGAAAGGAAAGGAAAGGATAGGGGACGCACTATTGATGTCAGCTGCATCGGGACTTTATACGAAATCAGTGGCTACGAGTGACAATGTGTGCCCGATTTGGACTCGATCCCGGATTCCCCTGGTTAATAGGCAGTTGCGTTAACCCCTGCGCCGCCTGGGCACAGAATGTATCGCAAACTCGCAGACTCTTTCGGCGGCTCCCCAACCGCTTCACATTCCCACTTAGTGCTACCTATCTGTAGCAGAAGATGCCGTGTTCTAATCCCAGTCCGGCGACATATTCACTCTTCTTCGCTGATTCCGCACAAAGTCTCGATGCAGCTTTCATGTGCAATTTAAATAGGATGTATCACAGCTGCGAATTCCGCGTGGTGACTGTTGTTTCGGATGTGTCCGGAAGAACAGATATCATGCATTTAGATAATCTTTTTCTAGCGTCATAAGCAGCACAAATCTGGTGCTCCCTTCTCTTCATTACGAAATGACTAACAATAACAGAAATTCAGGGTTGACGTCTGTGAGCAAAAAAAAAAAGCTGACTGTAACAAGCTTGCTACGACTTAAATCTATTGCTTTTGACTGCAATAGGTCGCAAGTATTCTGTGAGTGTTACTATTGAGCTGTATTTCACGCGGCAGCGTATCGAAGGCTCATTATATTTATATACAGTTCTTACAATAGTGTCCGGATACTCCATAGTTTAGGCGCTTTGCGTACTGATAAACTGGAACGAGGTTGTAGAGTAATTTTTCGCATCTGGCTGCTGGCATCTGTGTGTATCTGCGCATGCGACTCGTCTGCGAACTAAACTGTCACTGGAACGCGCTCAGGAGGGGAATATGGCAAGTGCGATAATCTGATTTCCTAGAAACTTCGTTCTGAGGAAGAAGAGTCAGAATAAGAAAACACGTATATCGGCTTATCCACCGTTCCAGATGTAACGACAGTGAAAGTTTTCGAAGTACTTTATGTGACTTTTAGCACGCGTTGACCTCACCGAAATGAAGGCACAGTGGCTAGCACACGCCTCTTGTTCGAAACCCAGTTATTATTTTTCTTTATTTTACTTTATTTAACGTATTCTTTTATCGATCCACGTCCGTAGAAAGTTACTACAAGAACGTTTCTTATCAAGTTTGGGAGTTCAATGGTGTTATATAATTGTAAAACGACAACTGAGTTTCACGATAAGTTTCGTATATTTATTATATAATATATGTGTGTATGGTATTTTCAGGGTTCTTGAATTCTCATACTCTTATATTTCATTCCTATACCAATTTTTACATTACTTGTTACATTTTATTCTTATGCATACCCTTCACGAAAATTTGGTGTAATCTTTTGGATGATGTAATTTAATTTGATTTATATATGCTTTGATGGATTTTAATAAAGTGACATCAAAACAAAAGAGAAATAAACTTCCTGGAAGATTGAAACTGTGTACCGGGCCGAAACTCGAACTCTGGACTTTCGCTCTTCTCGGGCCAGTGCTCTACCATTTGAGTTTCCCAAGCACGACTCAGGCCCCGTCCTCAAAGCTGTACATACGCCAGTATGTCGTCTCCTACCTTCCAGAATTCACAGAAGCTCTTCTGTGAACCTTGCAGTACTAGCACTCCAGGAAGAAAGGATATTGCGGAGACTAGGAGACAAGGCTTAGGCACAGCCTGGGGGACGTTTCCAGAATGGATTTTCACTCTCCAGGCTGTGGCTAAGCCATGTCTCCGCAATATCCTTTCTTCGAGGAGTGCTAGTTTTGCAAGATTCGCAGAAGAGCTTCTGTGAACTTTGGAAGGTAGGAGACGAGATACTGCTGGAAGTAAAGCTATCAGGACATGGTGTGAGTCGTGCTTGGGTAGCTCAGACGGTAGAGCACTTGCCCGCGAAAGGCATAGCTCCTGACTTCCACTCTCAGTCCGCCAGACAGTTTGAATCAACCAGGAAGTTTCATATCAGCGCACACACCACTGCAGACTGAATATCTAATTCTAACGCTAATAGTACTATAAACAGTGTAATGTAATTTAATTTAGCCCGACTCGGATCAGCAATCAGCAAACTAGCTCAATACTCAGAGTGGTTACGGGATTATAAATAATTAATTGTCTCTCTCTTGAATCATCACAGATATTCCTCAACATATATCAAAAGTATAGTTAAAATTCATGTGCTTATAGCACCAGATAATATTTTGTATGACAGTTCAATGTGAAGTAATAAAACCCGTAACTCCAGATCGTGGTTTCGTCTCGAATACCGATGTAAGATATCAAGCATAATCTTTTGCAGATGAAATCTTATGCTAGAACTAGAATCCTGTGACAAGGCCTTCCAGCCTCGGATGTTACCTCGCAACCTTGAGAAAATCTGAAAGTGAAATATATTACATTATTAGTAACAATCGCATAGCTCGAGGAATCTGGATGATAGATTAGTGTCCTAACGGGCGGCACGTCTCGAAGATGAGCTGCAAAAAAAAAAATTACTAATTATTTTCTGGTATGGCGTCTAACAATGGTCAATGTTCCGTTAACGCCACGTGTACTCATGACAAGCAAGTTTTAGGTTTACAAATTATTGTGTACCGTACACAAATTTTAAGTCATGAACAACTATATTTCAGTTTCGTTTACAACTTACATGGACTGTTACATAAGATGAACCTCAGACAATCTTTCTCTCCTCTTCGAGTCCAAGAGCAGAACAAAATAAATAAATAAATAAATAAATAAATAAATTATAACCACCCCAGGGGACACAGTACAATGACACTACGAGCATCAAGAGAAGGCAGTTATGCCTTAGTGACATTTCTTCGTATGAATCTCACTCGAGAAAGAAACATCGTTAATACTGATCATGATTTCACGCATTGGCAGTTATATCGCGGCAACCCAGGCATAACGAGCCACTTTAGTGAAAAGAGGCACCCGGAGCTGATTATGGATCAAAATACACTGCCGCTATTTCACTGACAACAATTTCAAGTAATTTTTTCATTCATTTATTTACTTTTTAAATTCATACACTAGACGTACAATTAGTAGACGAATAAGGAGAGCATTATTTCAATAGATGTAAATATTCGTGTGGTAATCGTCTATGCACACGGGTAGTTAAACAGAAGAAAAAATAAAAGGAATCGTCGGATTTCGGACACCAGGCCCAGAACTGTGAAGTCGCGACTGTAGCCATTACGCCATCGCTGTAACTGAAGTATTTGTTCGCTAAAAGGCGCATTAAGTAGCTCGAAAACGTTGACCGTTGTTTTGTCAGAAACGGCTGAGTATCTACAGATAAGCCGAACCACGTGTTCGCTTATTTTGACCCCTCTTCCACTGAGCAAAGTTCCTGGGAAATTGGATTACGTCACTTGCCGCCTTCTGCTCAGCAGTATAGTAGTGACCGGCGGCGGTGCGTGTGATATTCCGCTGCTGCTGCTGCCACTGCATAATCTCTGAGTTAATTAATAGTTATGCGATTAAGATGTGGTGCTGACACATACATGGATGGAGTGTGTGTGCTGTTCGAGGATCATTTGTTAACATGATACATTTGCTGAATCTCAAAATGTTTTGCTCTTGTTGCATTACTACCAGAAGACAGCAGACATGTATATATATCGTCGAAACAAGAAAAATAAGTCCAATAAACACTGTTCCGGAGACGCAAATTTTACAAGGTAAAATCATGTTTATACGAAGGGCTATGCGACAGTTGATTGCCGATATTAACACAGTCGTTGTATTGACGCCCCGTCAAACGTGTCTGCATGGAATTACGATGTCTTACTCATAGTACTCAACCTATCATTATGTGGTCTGCAGTTAGTTGTGTGCTTCGTGTCGTGTTGTAGGCTATGTTAATTTTCGCTGTGTTCGTATGCCTTATTGTACAGTACTGTCAACCCTGGGTTCATATCTTGGTATTTTACCTTCTTCCAAATGCGGATTCACTTATGTGTTTACTTTCCTTGCACTATTTGTACGTACAAGTAGTGTAGCAGATTTATATTTTCTCTCTTCCACCACTTGTTAGCAATGGAAACCTATCACTATACAAGGGAAATGGTGGATTTCATTTTCTGCTATAGTTGTGCAAATGAATGAAGCCTGCGAACCCATGCCCTCTATGTTGAAAAATATCCACTGTGAAGGGTGCCTTCAAGGTGTTCTGCAGACTTTCCCAGCGTATAAGCAAGACAGGTACCCTTGCTCCTTGGAAGACCAACAGTGGAAGGCCTCGCATAATCCGCACGTGATGTGGAGGAGCGTGTGCTATGTTCGGTGGAAGAAACCCCTGAGATCAGTGGGCGACGATTAGCAGCAGCAGAAGGTTATTCGTGAACAATTGCCGTACCCATATCATCTACAGCGCGTTCAGGCTCTAAGGCTACCGGATCATCACGGCAGAAGTCGGTTCTGTCAATAGCTCTTGCAGAAATGTGCCACAGATCCTCTGTTCACCTCTAAGATTTTTATACCGATGAGGAAGGGTTGACAAGAGAATGACAGTGTTGTGAATTTCCAGCCAGAATGTATGGGCAGATGCAAATCCCCAAAGGAAATCAGGAAAGAGTGCTTCAACACCAATTGTCAATCAACATATGGGCAGACGTACTTGGCGACACATCAGTAGGTTAATTGGGGCGCCTTATCTGGACTTTATCAGTAGATTGCCTACCTAGTTGAATGCTGTGCCACTGCAGCAACGAATATAAATATAGTTCATGCATGATGGCGCACCAGGAAACATTCGCCACAAAGTGGACGAACATCTGATGCAGACGTTTCAGGACCGCTGAATTGGTCGGGTAAGACTCCAAACCTTTACCTGTTCCTTCCCCAGATCTCAGTCCCCTAGATTTTTGGTTGTGGAGACACTTTAAGGAATTGCTCTACGCCACACCAATCGACGATATGCGGGCACTACAGGGTCGTGTCTTCAACGTGTGCCAGCAGGTACAACAACTGGGAATCAAGGCAGCAGTGACCACCCAAGACAGACGCAGCAACAGGGAACTAACAGATTTTGCGACTTTTATGTGTCCCTCACCACTTTGATTCTTTACTTTCTTGAGTTTCTGCATGTTAATTTAATATCTAATAGCCATAGCTACAGTTCTCACATGATCATTTGCGTCGGAAAGTAAATCGATTTTGTAACATATTACAAGTTCCTAATCAGGGGCGAATTATTTAGTTTTACCTGAGTGCTTCGATAGTTAGGTTTCCGAATCTCTGCGTATTAGTCTAATTTATTAGATACAGTTCCTGCGTTTTCGCCAGAGCCTACAGTAGAGTTCTGGAGAATGTGCCAATAGACCCCATACCTTGGTAGTTTAGTTTTCCACGGTCTTTAGTGTGAATAGGGACTATGATTGTTGTGTGCATATGCGAGCCGAAATGGTCACACTTCGCTCTCAGCTAGAGGCGGTGATGGCTTCGTTTACACGGCTTGAAGCTGCAGTGGATGGGCACCACTGTTGTGGGCTGGCCGTGGGGATCCAATGGACGTCCAGCATGTCTGAGTCCTCCGATCGGTCCTCACTGGTGGCGAGCCCAGTTATTGCTCGCACCGTCGCACTGAGGTTGACCCCTCACCTGTGGTCGAGTGGGAGGTGGCCATGTTGCGTGGCATGTGGCGAAAGACTTCCCAGGGGCTACACATAAGGCCTCCCTGGCTAGTCTGACAAACAGGTTCCAGGTGCTGTCTGTGGCTGACACTGTCACTCAGCCAGATGCAGTTGCCTGTCCTGTTACACAGGAAACCTCTCAGTCTGCAAGATCTGGGCAATCACAGCGGTTCTGTTAGGAACAATTAATATTGTTTTGATGAATTTGACAGCAAAAGTTTCGGACTTAAACATGAGGCCATCTGTAATGTGTAACATCAGTTCACGGTTACATTTCTATTGCAAGGTGGTGTCGGAATGTTTCAGTTCGCGCAAAACCTCTTTTTGTTGCTAAAACCATGTAATTTGTGTTGCTTGCGTCAATAAATTAAAATTTCTCTTTGTATCTTGTACTTGACAATAGATATTAACCGAACGGTATAAATGTCGTGGTGAAATTTACGGATTTGTAGAAATTTTTCTTTGTGTTTTGTGTTCACACCGTGCAAGTGATGCTTGCCATACAACAAGATTAAGAGAGTACTAGTGTCACAATTTAACACCTCAGTTGAACTCATTACGTCAGTCCGATGTTAATTATGCCTGGTGGGTTGTCTGATGCAGGAAGCTGTAAAAATTCAGGAGAGATTTCTTTTTGATTTGGGTTCAGCAAGCATACCCGACATAAGCGACTATATAACATTAAATACTAATGTCAACTAGAGTGACAGCATTCTTTTGTGCTGCCACTTGATTTGAGATAATACACAGTCATTGAAGAGAGAGAAACGAGATGAAAAGAACTTTGCCTAAACTGCTTATCACATTTTTGCGTATGTTTGCGGTACAACAGGTAGTTTGGATTAACTGGATGCGTATGTACGTGAAGTACGATGTTTAATAATGATATGTTCCAATTCATATCCCTTCTGCTAATAATGACTCATGTGTGACAATAGATAGTCGTATTGAGAACATACTGATGGATTGTTAACTGGACTTCCACCCACTGTGGAGTCAGATACTGATAGTGTGTGAATTTCGTATTTTTCTTCCTTTGAAAGGAAAAAAAAAAATAAAAATAACAAATCTAGAACAAATCCCTTTTTCATTTGTATTCCATTTCATCCAGTCTAAATAAAAATAACTTTATCCAGTAATTGCCATTACACTTGATATTTCTTTAGGAGACAATGCTATTAAAGGCATGCTACGGCAAGTTCAAAAAAGAAAACGCTACCTGCTCTCATAGCCTATGTTTTGTGCCATGATCACTCGATCTTCTTCTTGCGTTATATGTTCCCTTGTTTTTCTATATTAGTCAATTTCTAAATGTTTACTGAGGGTCCACATTGACCAAGTTTCTAGATAAATTATCGGGTTTATTAACTGAATTGTTGAACGACGAGTTGATAACTATGGGACACAATGCGCCTGAATATGAAGCGCAAACTTGTCAATGTGTAAAGATTCGGTGATGTACGAAACATACAAACCAAAAGTAAGATACAAGTAAGATACAGGAGTAAACTTACAGCGTTAACCACAGAAAGCATGCATCTCCCGGCCCATGTCTACTGGAATAATTTTTCTTGTTTCGATGAGTACTACCACAGTTCAAAGTATCAGACATTTTTTGAACACCACAATCCAAACGCAACAATGTATGCAAAGAGTAAGGTTAATAACCATTCAGTTGACGAGGCACAAGTGCATAAAAACATACCAGTAAACAAATTTAGTAATTACTCAATTGGCAAATTAGCTCGTTAACACTTCAACATTTTACATATGCTAGAAATTAAAAAAAAAATAACAGGGGAGTTGCAGTACGCGTGCAATGATTAACGTACAAAAAATATATCGACGTTGTATACAACCCTGTCTTTGCAAAGCATAGTGGGCTTTGATAGGTTAAGCGGTGTAGGACCACCTGTCGGTCGAGCGCGGGCTTCGCTCTGCTTTCGGACGCTGCGCCCACTCTCTCAACTAGGCAGACTTCACGCAAGTCCCACCAGAAGAGCCACAAATGGTAGCCTCATTAATAGGGAAATACAGAATTCAGTACAGGAACTGGGCCAGACCCCTGCTATAAATCGAACGCAGCCGCACGTCAGTGAAAATTACAGCAATAAGTGAAACAAGTAAATATACTTTGAGTGAGTTAATGGCTTGAAATCAATGAATATTTTAAGGTGGCCGAAATCTAACCAGAGTTGCTAATACAGTTACCGAGCAGGAAGTTCGACTACAGACCACAAATTGTTGCAAACACGCGCCACGGGGACGAGGGTAAACACGTAACCGCCACGCGGACCGGATTACTAAACCACAAACTAACGCGTTCAGTTGGCTAACTAACCTTTTGAATAATATTACAGCTACGTATAAGATAGTAGTAACAAACGCGAAACAAAGTCCTCAATGAGAGAGACTTAGAAATTAAGATTATGAGAACCCATCATCATAAACAAAAAAAGAGCACAGTCAACCTTGGTAGTACAAACATCTTGGTAGTACAGACACCCAATAAGACAATAGACGAACTTGTGTGCTTCCAGTAATTGTTCATTCTGGACGAGGCAAATGAAATGAGTCCACTTAATATACAAATGAGTGACGCAACAAATCCGACACCTTACAGCAGCCAAGTAGTAAACTGAGACCAAAGTTGGTAAATAACACTCACATTGGGCATTCAAATGGTTCAAAATGCTCTGAGCACTATGGGACTTAACATCTGAGGTCATCAGTCCCCTAGAACCTAGAACTACTTTAACCTAACTCTTCAGGCTTTCCCGGCGATCTAATGACATCTTGGGTTGTCGGGTGTTCTGCCGGATATCAGCGTCGTACTTGCACGATATTTCGGTCACGTAGCTCGTAACCTCCATCAGGTGCGACCTGAGACTGCTCCTAGAGTGGACCTGGTCCAGTATTTATGCCTATGGCCTTCCCCCTCCACCAACGGCTGCAGGCGCTTCCTGTGTGGTCCGCGCCCATTCCCTGAGACCTGCTGGAGCGTTGCTGCTGCGTTTTCCGTCCGCTGCTGTTCTAGGTGTTCCCTCTGCGGTCCGCGCCCACCAAACCCGCTCCTGGGGGTTTCATCTACGGTCTGGGGTACCAAGCGTTCCGCCTGCGGTCCGCGCCCGCTCACCACGACCTGTTGGAGCGTTGAGCGATGATGAAGCAAAGAAGGTGGCATATCTGCCCTATGCTGGCTCTATTTCTGCCAGTGTGTTTTCTGTCCATCCAACAAGATCGGGGGACTGCTGGGGAGTGTCAAAGACGACCTGGGGTTACGAAAACCAGGGATTTACAATATACCTTGTCAATGTGGCATGCCCTACATTGACCAGACGACAAGAACTGTGGAGATCAGGTGCAAAGAACATCAGAGGCACACTAGATTAAGACAGGTGACTAATTCAGCCATAGCTGAACACTGTCTAGAATTAGATCATGCCATGAAGTATGAGGATACCAAGATTCTAGCACAAACACCCAGATTTTGGGACAGTGTTATAAGAGAATCGATAGAAATAAAAATGGCTGACGATCTTATGAACCGTGACAAAGGGTACCAGCTAAGAAGAACCTGGGACCCGGGTCTGGAATTGTTAAAGGAGCAACGGGGCCAGCTGCAACACTACACAAACAGAAGAACAAGAGACATGGAGATGGAAAACGAGCCCCTATCGGACTGCCAGGCGCACCAGACTGAAGATGGAACACCCAGAAGTGGGACTGGTGGGCGCGGACCGCAGAGGGAACATCCAGAGCCGCAGCGGACGAAAAACGGAGCAGCAACGCTCCAACAGGTCGTGGTGAGCGGGCGCGGACCGCAGGCGGAACGCTTGGTACCCCAGACCTTAGATGAAATCCCCAGGAGCGGGTTTGGTGGGCGCGGACCGCAGAGGGAACACCTAGAACCGCAGGGGACGGAAAACGGAGCAGCAACGCTCCAGCAGGTTGCAGGGAATGGGCGTGGATCACAGAGGAAGCGCCTGCAGCCGTTGGTGGAGGGGGAAGGCCATAGGCATAAATACTGGATCAGGTCCACTCTAGGAGCAGTCTCAGGTCGCACCTGATGAAGGTTACGAGCTACGTGACCGAAATATCGTGCAATTACGACGCTGATATCCGGCAGAACACCCGACAACCCAAGATGTTACTTTAACCTAGCTAACCTAAGGACATCAAAAACATCCATGCCCGAGGCAGGATTCGAACCTGCGACCGTAGCAGTCGCGCGGTTGCGGACTGAAGCGCCTAGAAACGCTCGGCCACCGTGGCCGGCATTGGACCATTAAAGAACGAAACAAATTCAGTAGTTTTATAGGAGTGCACACATAAGTTCCCTGTCTGGAAACAGAAGCGGGATCAGTAACCTGAAATCCGATATGCAACCGTATGGGAACCTCGAACAAAAAACCAGAAAACTACGGAACTAAACAGTCACAGTACTGGTTCAGGAAATGGCAATTATAGCCGTGGTTACCGCCGACGCTATACTCTCTCGCATCCGATAAACCAAATCGGGAACTCCCCTAACATATCCTTACAGCTATCCAGGAAGAACAGCGTGGAGCCATCACTCCAGTTCAACACAGCGGCCGTCCGCCGGCCGCCTGCAGGCCCAGTCGGTCACTGAAACACACAACGCGCTTCTTTCCTTGGTATGCGCCCCACACGTCCAAGGGTTTGCAGTTGACCGTAACCGAGGTAATGCTGGTTAACAATCAATAAACTTACCTGAATGTTTCTTCCTGCTAACACTGCTACGCTCAGAGCCGATGACTGCTAACTGCCGAATTTCTGCAAGCCATCAACTTCCGGCACACTACTCGCCTAGCCGCCAGGTTCCAACGCGTTAGCCTCATAGCGAGAAAACCGTTTCATCTTTTCGATCTCACTCTCAGTGGCCTCGTGCCTCTGTTCTCTGCACGAACCACGTCCTCCGAGGGCAAAGATGTTCTACTAGACACCGTGTTGCGACCTACTGATAAGGTGACGGTTAATTCTCCCTCGCGGGTGCGAGCGCGCGCGCGCACTCACTCTCTTACCCGCCAACCCCCCCGCCCCTCCTCCCGGAACCAAAACTGCAGCAAATACTTAATCAACACCGCTTTACGTGGCTCAGATGCACACCGGATTTCCTCTCGTTTTTCTTATTCCTAAGTTGAACATGACCGGAACCTCTATGACCCTTTTTCGACCTGAACGTGATCAAAACCTCTATGATCCTATAGGAACTCACAAAACGGTTTGCTATTTACCAAAAGCTGTACCTGAAGGAACTACACCAACTAGTTCATCCCAAAAACCACTTTGCGATCTGCAGATTCCATGGACGCCGCCCTGGTTACACCATGCTGCTTCCCTCCTGTGGGCACTTTGGTGTAGACCTTGCCCTGCGGAAATTGGTTTCAATTACCTGAGAAGTAATCTCATTGGGTAGGAAGTCATGAATGGACCAAATGTTTGCCAATGGGGAATTGAGGAGCTATGACAATAGGGATCAATGTGTCTCGTGCCTGGTGGTGTTAAAAAACATGTTAAAACAAGGTAAGGTAAGGTGTCGTTTCGAGCGTAGGAGTTGAAGGCCATGGAGAACGAGTTTAGTTCGATGCGCTCCGCAAGTGTCTAGCTCCAGAACAGAAGGAAGAGTTCCGAAATTGTCTAGAAATGAAGCAGGGAGCATTGTGGCTAACAACGATTCTAGAAGGCCCAAACCAGGAGAAAATCCCACAAAGGTCCTTAATACGTTGTCCCGCCATAATACTACTACTGCCCAAGGGGTGGTACGGGAAGACTTGAGTTAGAATACATCATTGTCAGACAGAGATTCCTAAATCAGATACTAGATTGGAAGGCATACACGGGAACAGATATAGACTCAGATCACAATGTAGTAATGATAAAGAGTAGGCTGAAGTTTAAAAGATTAGTCAGGAAGAATCAATATGCAAAGAAGTGGAGCACTGAAGTGCTAAGGAATGACCAAATATGGTTGAAGTTCTCTAAGTAATAAAAAACAGCCCAGTGGGCACTACAGTTGAAGAGAAATGGACATCTCTAAAAACGACAGTCACAGAAGTTGGAAAGAAAAGCCGCAGTACGAAAAAAGGTAGCTGCGAAGAAACCATGTGTGACAGAAGAAATACTTCAGTTGTTCGATGAATGAAGGAAATGTAAAGTGTCAGAGAAATAAAACAAGCTACATTGAATTTCTGAAACAGTTCCGGTTAAATATATGTCACACGACACAGTTACGTGAAAATGTACGAATTATATTGATAGACGAATCAAATAAGCCAGCCAGCATTTTGTGAACATAAACTGAAACCTCCCTTTAGAAAAATAAATGAATTACTGCGCTGGTAAACCTCTTACATTATTTGATTTTCTAATAGCTGAGCGGAAGTGAACGTACTCAGACATTTGGCTCTTTACCTATTCTGATCAACACTAAACTGACACACAATATTTTTAGAGCAACGCAATCGGACTTTCAAAAATCCCTACAAAAGATTGGCCCTGACTAACAATAATCTATACCTTTCATGAATCACTTACCTCACAAAAATCTTCGTTACTCGAACTACTGCAATACAGCGAGCGCCACTACTGCCAGCTAAATAAAAGATTCTAACTACTGAAGGCACTAACTACTGATAGGCATAGTTAGCAAATGAAAGATTTTAATAGAGAACAAACAAAGTATTTACCTTAATAGTCATCAAAAGTCATAATATATATAGGAGTTCATAACATCCATTCTTACAAATTTACTGTCTCTGATGGACACACGTCCTGCTCATCCGCTTTCAAAACTCCATCATTTCTCTCCCCACATCCACAACTGCTGGCGGCTCACCTCCAACTGCGCAACGCTACGCGCTGTTAACAGCTAACTGCCCAACACTACAATAGCAAACAATAATGCAAACCAGCCACAGACTGCACACAGCACAGCCAATGATTTTCATACAGAGCGCTACGTGACGTTACCAACATAAAAACCGAAACAGCCTACTTACATAGCCCCCAAGCTCCCCACAAAAAATTTTACAATTTGTTTTGGGCAGTGGCCAATACAGATTTGAAAAAAATTTTCATAAGTACTATAACAAAGAAATCAAATGCACACACGTATTGATACAATGTTGGTCAAAAGCTAAAATTTTCTCACAGTCCATAAAGACAGTCCTGATCATTCATTAGTGTAAAACTGCATGTTTTTCTCAAAGTCTGAGCAGTAAATGAAAATGCACACGTAAGTAGTGGTTTTCCATGCAGTCTTGAAGAAGTAGTCTTGTCCTTCCAACGGAAAGACAGTGCTGTCTCTTGACATGCAGGCAGGTAATGGGCCATAACAGAGCAAGCCCACCTTAGAGTCAGTCGAAGGTTTGAAGAATATTGGTAGGTATGTCATCACAGAGCAGACCCACAGTAGTCCTGGTAGAGATTATGGCATTGGCGGGTCACCAGAGGTGCAGACCCACTGCAGTCTTTGTAGAAATTATGGTATTGGTGAGCCAGCAAAGGTGTAGACCCATGGTAGTCCTTGTAGAAATTATGGTATTGGTGGGCCATCAAAGGTGCAGACCCACTGTAGTCCTTGTAGAGATTACTGTATTGGTGGGCCACCAGATGTGCAGACCCACTGCATTCCTTGTAGAGACGGCCAGCAGCCATCTGTTGCGACTGTGCAGGTGCACAGTCACCATCGAAGAGTCTTGCGGACAATATAGCATGTCCATGAACCACCAATTGTCCACTCACAAAAAGTTTTTTGAAACGTCCTTAGAACCAGCAATGCTGTTAACCAGTCCCTTGCTGAATTATTAATAGACGTGCAAACACTAACAGTCCCCTTTTTTAACTCGCATATTCTGCGTGTACTGTGACCAAAAAAAAAAAAAACGTGTGCAGTGAAATGAAACTTAATTTGAAGAACTGGAGTCTATAGAATTATAAACTTACAACACGAGAATACAATTACAAAGGTACAAAATACATCATTAGAGAACATAACAATACAGATAACATTTATGGTAATACGTGCTTTACAAAAGAATCGAGATAACATATACATCAGTGTAACAGGAATTATGACGTAAGTAAATACATAGAACGTCAGAATAACTTTCGAAACATCAACTTCACACGTGAGCATGAAAACAAAATAGAATAAATAGTGTCTAAACATCTTTACAAAGTAAATAACATATTATAAATGCAAATTATATTTGAGGATAACAGTATTCCTCATCATAGTGAATGTAGCTGAGTATTAGAAAAATTTTACAACATAAATCTTATCAGATAAACACATAAAGACAGGAAGAACACAAATACACAAGGTACACAGAAACATAGTGGAATAACACAAAAGGACAGGACAGGGTTTGTTTTCAGTGTGACATTTGGTACTGCAATCCAACCCAGAACTTCATTCCATAGATCTTTCCTCTTATTTCAACATTTGCTCCTGGAAAAAAAAATCCTATCTAACACTGTTAAAAAAATATTTCTCATTGTACAATACTCGTTTTTGTCCAAATCATTTTCATATCTCAATGCATTCTTTCCCTATTCTTCATAGTTTGTTTCTTATATAGTCTACCCCCTCTTAAGCTAACTTAAATCTACTGAGCTCAGATATATATATACTGAGGGACGAGGCAATGCAGCAACACACAACAAATTAACACA
Source organism: Schistocerca nitens (assembly GCF_023898315.1). Lineage (NCBI taxonomy): Eukaryota > Metazoa > Arthropoda > Insecta > Orthoptera > Acrididae > Schistocerca > Schistocerca nitens. The sequence goes on from NC_064618.1 coordinate 584,899,812, forward strand.
AACAGCAATGACAAAAAAGTGCAAATTGGCAAAGCTAGCAGCAGTATATCTAAATTAGCAATGCAAATGCAACAATAGAACTAATGTGAGGCAATGTGCAGCAACAAGAAAAATAAATCAGAAGTAAAACTGGCTTAACAGAGTGATACAAAGTGAAATTCAGTAGCACTATGCCTGGCAAACAGCAGCAGCAAACGCAATAACTTATACCTAAACGTGACAAAACTCAAGCAGAAAAAATATTACAGTAAAGATAGGAAATGTCTAATAACTATGTCACATCTTAACACTAGAGTGATGCATAACCTTGACTTACGCTACGAAACAAGTTACCCAGTCATTGACAAAAATTATGTATGCAATTCCTGTGAAGGGAAATGTCTATTTGTGCTCTCTTTTCTAAGAAAGTACATCATAAAATTATTCTTTACTGGGTCTACAAACAGAAAATAGTGATATTAGTACATCTATTAAATTTTATTTTAACCAGTGCTGAAGTGCAACTAGAAACTAGATATTAAACAAAATAGGAAAATATATATACAAAGCAAAGCCTTAAACATCATTCACTAGCCATATGGCATTTCATAACGCAGTAAAAAAATCTCTCAACTAGAAAGACAGTAGATGTAAAAATGTTTCTCATCATTTCATTAGGTATTTTAGTAAATATCATAAATTAAAAGCTCCACAGTGTAATCATATGTTTTCAAGTTTGAGCATGTCGTATTTGTGATGCTTTCTACAAAGGAATGTCAATATCGAAGTTAATGGTCTCCTTTTTTTCCATCTAATGGCTTTTTCTCCACACAGGTGGCATAGCTGGGCGCCCACGATGCGTTACGTGAAGGTCACTTAACTTTCTTACCGAAATATTTACGAAAGCAGCGACAGTCTCACATAAAAATTTCATAGGTCGAGAATTTGCGTTACAAATGTGTAGAAAAAAAATCCTATAAATATAACAGTGTCCAAAAAATTTTTGGCGGCATTGTGATACATTCACGCATTTACACACATTTCATAACTCTTAAAGTACGATTCTTAGTTTCCAACATTCTTTTCCACAAATAAGAGTCCTTAACCTCTACTAATTAATCCTTACCTTATCACACATATACATATTCGTCAACACTTCTTCAATATTTCATCATTAGAAATATGTAGCATAATCAAATTCTCGTATAGCATCATCTTATTGATCATAAACATACCTCAACAGCATAAGACACATCGTCGTCGTAATAATAACATCATAACACCTCATTCAAATCTCAAAATAGTCGTAGCTTCCTCCAATAATTTCAAAACCAAAAAAAAAAATTCTCTGCTCATTTCAATAGTGTCATCTACCTCAAACGTACTTTAAAAATCATAATCCCATACCAAATACATCATTCAAAGCTCTCATCATATGACAATGGTTCCAAAAAAATATGAACAGTTGACAAAGTACAGACAAAATACAATTTCATAAGTGAAGTTATCCAACTGTGTAATTGCGTAAACATGTGTCACTGGCATAGTAAAAAAAATGTTTGTCTCTCTGTTAAATAATCTGATAGCTGTGTAATTCTGTGTTAGAGAAATGTGGTACCGATGTGTAAAGTTATATAAGCAAATGCCATATTAGCTAGGGCTCCTTGTGCTTGCCAAACTCATGGTACACAAAGTAAGCGTATACCCCCCTGAGGATTAATGTAATTGTACCCTCAGGTGTTACAGATTACAGCAATGGAATGAAATGTATCATGGAAAACCTTTATATCATTGTAATTCAAAAATCTTTAAACATAAATGTTTTAAATACAAAATCAATCACTCAAATAGGTGTACTGTAGCGCTAAACTGTGCGTCTTGTTGTAGGACAATTTCTGTCATTACTTAAAGGTAAAAAATGTGCCAAGTGTCGTAATTATCGTCGTCTGTAAGCAAAGTTCTGTGGAAGTCAATGTACTTATCTCGTAATAAAGAAAAGCGAAAATGCTATGCGTATAGATATCGCAGTTATTACGTACAGTACCGTGATCAAGAAAGTACTACACTGTAACGTATTGTTGTGCTACGAAAAAGGCTGTCTCATTGTAGCTATACCACTGAAGTTACTACTAAAATATGTTTTACTTTCCAGAAGAATTAAAAAAAACTGTGCAGATGTAAGACAGATACAGCACAAAAGGAACAATGTAAATTGTGTCACACATTAGTAGCGTCGTGATATAATTGTGTCGCTGTCAAAGAAACCAAATACTAAGTCATCTTTAGTCTCACAGAAAGTACTTCAAATAAAGAATGTCTTTTCAAGTAAACCAAAATGTTGCATTGAAATCTCATTAGCAGTATATGTTCTAAGTATGTAAGCCTTATAGTCGTTACGTAATCGTGCAACTAACGAGCAAGAATGTACACACACAGTAACAATGCATTTGTAATTACTTGTCTAAATAAGTTCCCTAAGTTCTAGACTGGATAGTTAATTTTAAAACATAGTTGCATGTCAACAGTTTCTAAGTGTGACAAAGAGTACTAGTAACGTGAAGTGAAAAATTTTATAGCAAAGACTAAGTTAAAAAGCAAATTATCTCTCAATAAACGGTTTTACATGTGAAATGTGGTGTAATCCTTTACCTTTCCTCAGTACGCAGCAAATCAACTTTAACGCAATGATCATGCGGTATATGTCGGTAAAGAATGCTAAAATTTTTCTCAAGGTTAGCGTGTATGTTATTTTTCTCTGAGCCAGCCGGCGCACGTGGCTGCCTGTGGTGCGAGTCATTGTCTGTCTCTTTGTTAGCACGTGTCGTTATTGGGATTTGGAGATCTAACTTCTACAAATTCACCTTGTCGAGAGGGCCCTGTCCTGTTTGAATCCCGCCAATTCTGATGCAATTCAGGTCTGTCGTTACGATTATATCGTCTGTCGTCATGTCGGTAGATTCCATAATTTCTTTCTTGTCGGTCATGTGGTGGAGAATTTCTCCCGGAATCGTAACTGCGCGCTGAACTGTTGCGTCTGAAGTTATTCTGTCTCCCTTGATAATAATTGTTTTGGTTCCCATATTGGCTGTTTCTATGGTTATCTCTGTCATATTCATTACTACGGAAATGCGATCTTTCTCTGTAACTATTATTCTACCAACGGTTGTCATATGGTTGGTGTCTGATTTGGTCACGATTTGCATTGTAAGAATAGCCTTGTCGTGTCCAGTTATTATTTCTGTCATCGCGGTACTGTGACAGATGTGACCTGTAACTGTTGTGTTCCTGTTTTCGCGTCCCACGATTGTCAGTGTCAGTTTCCAATTCTTGTAAGAGTCCCTGAAAAGCTTCAATGTCGTCTTTGCAACGTCCTGCAAAAATAATATGTCTTAAATGTTCAGGCAATTTGATTAAACAAATGCGGATGAGTTCTGAGGGGCTGTATGGGTTTGAAAGATACTGATTCTTATGTAAAATGTCTTCGAAATATTTGAAAAGACTGGAAAATTCAGATTGTTCGAAATGTTTCATCATTATGATGCTATCTTTTACTCTGTCTCGTGTAGCTTGAGACCAAAGTGATGAGAGGAAGGCATGATAAAATTCTCTTTCACTGTGACAGTCGTGAATGACCGATCACATTCTTACAGCTGGTTCATTCTCTAAGTAGCCACACATAAATTCTAACCTGTGCTCCAATGACCAGTTGGGAGGAAAACAACGGGAGAATTGATGGAGCCATGCTTGTGGATGAATGTCGTTGCCAGAATTCTTACATGTTTTGAATTTACGTGTAGTAATGAACAGCTTATAGTCAAAATCATCGTGTCGGCGAGTCGCATATCGGTCATTGTTACTTCGTTTCGGCGGTTCCATCTCAAAATTCTGTGTACTTTGCCAATTTCTTTCATAATTTCCGATGTGCCCTGTGTTATTATTTTGTCGCTGTTCCTTATTTCTATGTCCCTCTTCCAGTGTTGGAGCGCGAGTCTCCTCTGAAATATGTAATTCTTGTATTATTTGTGCCAACTGATATTGTACTTCCCGGATTTCTCTTTTGTGTTGCGTATTAATTTGATTCTGACTTTGTTTCAGTTTCCTAATTTGTTCGTGTTCTTCTGTGTCATTGAAGGCTATGGGTCTTGTGTCATTCAGGTCATCATCTACCTTTGTAGATAAGTTAGTGAACTGATCCGAAAGTTCGGCTACTTTCTCCGATAGTGAACTCATTTCCTCAGTGTGTTTTTCTGAACCAAGTTTCAGAGTGTCCATTTGTGTTGAAATCGTATCTACTGTGTCCTTTAAGTTTTCCTGAGTTTTTGCAAGTTGCGTAACCGAATCAGTAGATGCAACTGAGTCAATTTTAGTTTGCAAGGTGTCGTGATTTTCATGAACAATAGTTTGCAGTTCTTTTATGGCTGCTTCGTGATTATGTAATGAATTTTCATGACGCGAAAAAGTAGTTTAAAAATGCTCACAAATTTGTGTTTTTGCGTCATTACAGACTTTTCGACAATTATATTCGATTTTAAGTAACTCTGCAGTTAAATCTTCACGTTTTTTCCAAGCGTTTGTTCCATTGAGTCTAACGTTTGAAGCTGTTGCTGTGTTTGTCTCTGGTGTTGTTCCATTATATCTAACTTTTGAAGATTTTGTTTCATTGTGTCTAACTTTTGCTGTGTTTGTCTCTGATTTTGTTTCATTTGTTGTATCAATTACAATAATAATGTATTAGTGTCGGGAATCTCTTTCTCTATGCTTTTTGGCAGTGCATTTTCACCGGCAACATTCACATTTTGACAAGCAGAAAAAGTGTCTTGACTCACTTGAGAAAACGGTAACGACCCAAAACCTGAATCTACAGTATTTACGAGATTGTTTCTTGTCATTTCGGATTCCTGAGGCGAGCTGTTGCCGACCGATCGATCGATAATACTTTCCTGTTCACTAACTGTTTCACTGTCAACACCATTATTTGCCGCCCGCTCCATTTCCCTATGCACAATTACCAAATTACTATGTTGAACATTAGTTAATTCATTACACGGTGGCGCTAAGACACTGCTTTCGTCTTCACTGTTATTTCTCAGTTTACTTTGGAGCCTAGTATTACGTTTTTCACACGCCATAATTGTCACAATATTTCACACGATAACACAGAAAAGCGCAAATTGAAGAGCAAAAATAAGAAAACATATTAACATAGCATTGAAAATAATATCTAGTTAATCGCAAGCGCAGCTGCGAAATACTTGGTGCAAATCTACACGCTTGCCACAACTGTTTTACTGTACAACAATGAAAAACTACAACTACAAAGGAAATTCTCTCTATAATTACGCGCTAGCAATAAACGAAAGCTACACTAATTACACAAACTACAAGAAAAAATCAGAAGATTCCAGTGAGGTATCCTCGGCTAAGGGTCGACATATGAAACCTCCCTTTAGAAAAATTAATGAATTACTGTGCTAATAAACCTCTTACATTACTTGATTTTCAAATAGCTGAGCAGAACTGAAGGTACTCAGATGTTTCGCTCTTTACCTATTCTGATCAACACTAAACTGACACACAATATTTTAACGCCACGCAGTCTGACTTTAAAAAATCCCAACAAAAGATTGGCCCTGACTAACAATAACCTATACCTTTCATGAATCACATACCTCACAAAAATCTTCGTTACTCGAACTACTGCAATACAGCAGGCGCCACTACTGCCAGCTAAATAAAAGATTCTAACTACTGAAGTCACTAACTACTGATAGGCATAGTTAGCAAATGAAAGATTTTGGTAGAGAACAAACAATTTATTTACCTTAATAGTGTTCAAAAGTCATAATGTATATAGCAGTTCATGACATCCAGTCTTACAAATTTACTGTCTCTGATGGACACACGTCCAGATCATCCGCTCTCAAAACTCCATCATTTCTCTCCCCACATCCACAACTGCTGGCGGCTCACCTCCAACTGCGCAACGCTACGCGCTGTTAAACAGCCAACTGCCCAACACTACAATATCAAACAACAATGCAAACCAGTCACAGACTGCACACAGCACAGCCAGTGATTTTCATACAGAGCGCTACGTGACGTTACCAACATAAAAACCTAAACAGCCTACTTACAAAACCACTAACAACACAAGTTGCATTGAATTCCTGAAAGAAATCTGGTTACATATATATGTCACACGACACAGTTACGTGAAAATGTACGAATTTTATTGATAGACAAATCAAATAAGCAAGCCAGCATTTTGTGAACATAATCCACTAACATACACACTAGTAATTGCATGCAAGTAATTTCCCAGATCCGACCTACGAGATGCAGTTCTGAGGGAAGGAGAATTTTATGATGGCAATGCCTATCTCAATGTTAGCCTGAAACTTTCACAGCGGGACATTAAGAAGACACAATACAAGGTTGGAGCCACTGCGCAGACTACGGGAAAAAGCCGCCCTTGTTCCTGCTTTTAACGACTACCCTTCGGAAAGCCTTCCTACTGGAACAAGGCTGGAGATGGCAAGTAAACGTGTGGAAAAATCCAACTCGAAACACAGGAGACCCACTGTGGCCACCTGCATAAAAACCCGCGTGGAAGAGAAGCTGTTTTCCTCAGTATTACGTATCAGAAGTTAAACTCTGCCCTACAAAAGGAACGACACCTGTGATAGGCTACGGAAACTCTAGTGGGTAGAGTTATACAAAGTACAAACGCTCTGACTGGCCAGAAAGTAAATGTGTGAACACCAGCTGTGATATAGACAACTTGGAGACGGAGATATTCGCTCTTTCTCTTTGAGGGCAACGACGTACATGCTATTCCAGCCAAATAGCGGGTACCATGCCAGTTAAGTTATCTAGGGAATAACAAGAAGTCTCAGATTCACCGAAGATGTAAGTGATGTATCAGACTGGTGTTTTAACAGTCGAGAGAGATTTAGAATGGATTCTCACGTTCACAGCTCACGCTGACGGCAGCCACTGCCGCCGCCGACGAAAGGTAAACACGGGCCCTCGCGGTATGCCGGCAAGTGATATTCAATTGACACTAAGAACTGCAGTTCTCTCTGTCTATCCTATTTTTTCGAACATTCAACCATGACCTGTAGTTAAACATTTTTATGACTGTCGGTCTTAAGCAGAAACACGAGATATCCGATCTAACGAAAAGAGGGAGCTATAGAAGGCAAAAACTTTAGAGGGAGACAGAGTTGGAATACATCCAGCAAATACTTGAGAACGTAGGTTGCAAGGGCTACTCTGTGAAGAAGAGGTTGACACAGGAGAGGAAATTCGCGGTGGGGGCACCAAACCTGTCAGAAAACAGATGACATAAAAAAAAAAGAGTGAGACAGAGAGAGAGAGAGAGAGAGAGAGAAGACAACCACCAGCTGAACCTTGTAAAACCATGACGGCGATAAATATGTAATAATGTCCACCTTGTGTATGGGGAAAGCGACCTACATTAACGATGCAAAGGCTCACAATTGCGCCTCCATCATAGTGGCCAATGCAGAGATCAAATGGTTCAAATGGCTCTGAGCACTATGGGACTTAACAGCTATGGTCATCAGTCCCCTAGAACTTAGAACTACTTAAACCTAACTAAGCTAAGGACATCACACAACACCCAGTCATCACGAGGCAGAGAAAATCCCTGACCCCGCCGGGAATCGAACCCAGGAACCCGGGAGTGGGAAGCGTGAACGCTACCGCACGACCACGAGCTGCGGACAATGCAGAGATCCCCTTCGCCCATCCAAATTGCGCTTTTCCATCTGACACTGTTGGCACTGGTTAACCATCTGCCTGAAATCCCGATACAAGGAGGGTCAGGAGAAACACACGCATATTTTATGGATAATCTTGTAGTCTCCCAAATGTCCTCCAGCATCCAAGCTGTGTAAATATTTAAAGACAGCCGTAACTAGAACGATGGTGTGGCAGATCCTAACCTCTTCATCACCCGGACCTCAGCGGCACATTATGTCCTTCCGCAACTTATAACAGGGAAGAGCTTGCCCGGAGTTCAATTGATCCCTAATGGGGCCTCCTTTGCGATCAATCAAGTGTTGCTGCACGAGGTCCCCAAGCAGCATGGGAAAGTCAGAGCGTTCACAAAAAACTCTCCCGCATCGTCCTCATTTAAGGGAGGACCCTCCTCCTGATCTCCAAACATACGGCCCAGGGTATCGACAATAACTTCATCACACCCCTTGATATGACGCAGATGAATCGAAAGGCGGAAATGCGCACAGCCCATCGCGATATACGATCTCTTTCACGGGGATGAGCTAAAACCCAACAAAGTTCCTAATTTTGTGTTTCCAAGATGAATTCCCTATGGTCCGAGTAAAACTTGAATTCTCCAAAGCAAAGAGTACCGCTAGTACTTCCAACTCGTAGGGGAGAATTTCTTTTCGCTGTGAGGCAGGCACATAGAGTGATAGGCTAAAGGCCTCCGCTTCCCATCTTGTTGCTGAAGGAGCACTGCAGCAACCTCAGAGTTAGAGGCATCGGTCTCAACTATAAACTAGTGGTCCAAGTTGGGGACCACCAGAACCGGAGCGTTACTCAATGTGAATTTCAGAGAATCAAAGGCGAGTTGTTGGCAAAATGTTTAAGGGAGCAGCCAGTTCCGCAAATCGGGTTACGGATTTCTAAAAGAAAATTATCCTGATAAAACGCCAACCCCTTCTTGGTTGTGGGAGAGGGGAAACTATAAATGGCCTTGGTCCTTGATTGGTCAGTGCCAACGCCTTCTGCCGAAACTAACTGTCCAAGAAAGAAAATCTCACGCTGGCTAAGGTAACCTTAGATGGTTTGCCAGAATCACCCGTTTCTATCAAACGCTCAAGGACAAGACGTATGTGCTCCAAATGATCATCAAAGGTGGCACTAAAATACTGACGTTATCCAGAGGTTATACACACATTTAACTTTGAAATCACCAAGTAAGTAATCAAAAGGCCTGGAAATAACCACTGCGCCGGTAGACAGGCTGGAAGCAACCTGGTTAAACTCGTGTAAGTTCCAATAGGTACAGAAAGCTTTAGCCACCTTTGACTCTTCAGCCCAGGGAATCTGGTATAGGTCTGATTCAAATCAAAATCCTAAAAATAACGAGCACCCGAAAACCAAGAAAAACAGCTGTGCAAATCGGCGAGGAGAACGGATTCCAAGATGACCTGATTAAGAACACGGTAGCCCACAACCGGCCGGAATTCCTCTCCACTAGTCCTCGCGGCCAAAAATTTTGACGAGGCTTAAGGCAAGGTGGGCGGCCGTATTACCCCTTCCGCGAGCATTGTGTTGATCAACTCGTACAGCACCTTCATTTTAGGTGAAGACGACAGATACGGTGACTGACTGGAATCTGATCATACAATAAAATACAATATTCATTACCGTTGGTAACACATAATCTGTCAGTCAACACCTCGGGAAAACCACACAACCCGTCTAGTAATCCGTGAACCTCACTGGGAGGCGGGCGTGCCACATCAAAGTCCGTACTACAAGTTTGGTTATTACACGGGCTCAACCTCATAAAATGTTGGCACAAACGGAACGTCGTTTCAGAGCGAAATCCAAAATAAAATCAGCGGTACACATAATCTAACATGAGCCCATTATGACTAACAAAATCACTTCCAAGTAGAAGGTCGGTACTGAGACGCTCCGCCACCAAAACTTCCACAGGCCAAGAAAACTCATCATTCCGACAAGAGAAGCAAAAACGGTCAATTAGGGAAAGAGGCCGACCGCACCCAAATACAACATAACACATGAGGGCTCATGATTAACACAACAACAAAAGAAAAGGAGAGGACCGTTGGTCACCGCTTTAAGTTTATTGCACCGACGCTACAGCAGTGAACCGTACCATGCCGGGTCCTATTCTGGCGTCAATTGTTAGGACGTATCTCGCCACCGGACTCGCATTGGCCGGCAAAATGTCCCTGCCAACCACAACGATATCAACGTGTTTTAACGGCCGGCACCTTATTAGCGGAATCCTCTCTTGTAGTGGGACTGGCAACATTTGAGACGACACCATCTCGACAGCCTCTCCTATGGTCTGCTTGCTATACCTCCTCCACAAGAGTAACCAGACTATTCATGTCGGGCCTTGCAGCAAACAGAACCCTGAAATGATCCTCCGGCTCAATAATTTGCAAGATAGTGTTAACAACCTCGCACTCAGACAGCTATATGTCAAAAGGTACTGCTGCCGTACGCATTTTGTGAGTATAGTGAATCAGATCCTTACGTCCCTTCTCAACACGAAATAATTCACTAGGTCGTCCTTTTCCCTACCTGACAAATACTTGCTTAAAACCTGTATACGAAATTCTTTTAAGAACCACCTTCCATCTAATCCGAGCCGACCATCGTGGTCAACCTTGACTTGCTCCTCTAGTTTCACGTAAAACTACCAAAAGCTATCTCCTTCTTCGGGTCAACGGCGAGGCGCTCTGTGCCACGTGGCATGCTCTAAAGGAACGGGCTATGTAGCATATCAGGAGGGAGCTTTCTCCATGTCATCAGTTCTGAGTGATGGAGAATATTCCCGATGTTCGATAACTTCGTTTTCCCCGGGTTCACTAGCCCCCTGATCGCTCTCCAAGTCAAAAGCGCCCAAACCAACCTGCAATAGTAACCACCCCGTTATAAAGCCGGTCAACCTCAGGTTTGAACTACAAATCAGTGACCACCAGCCTTAACCAATGCTCAATTAGCGCATGCAGTAGGTGTACTTGGGCGTGTGATGAAACACTGGTTTTTAGGAACTGAAGGCTTTGCTGAAGCTCAGAGAGGGAAGCAGCACAATATTCGAGGGCAACGCTCACCTGTCTATCCGCTCCACCGTCACCTGGACTGGTGACTCCACAGCCGCGCGAAATTGCGCCAATTGTCTCCATCTGCGGTTAATCCACGGAAGCGATACATTAGCTATTCTTTTCCCATACAGTCCACTCCGACTCCGACTCTAGGCTCCCTGTGGAACGGAAAGTACCTGGAACCCTCATTTCAGGATAGCAATTTTGTCTAAACAGGAAAGCTACAAAACAGAGTATTAAACTGTAACTAAATGTAGTAAGACGGAGAATGCTCAATAGATATCACTCCTTGACCCCAAATAAACAAAACTATGCCGCCAAATTCGAATGCAGCACCCGCGTCAGGGTTTGTGTTGTAGGAAGGACAGTGCCAAAGGGAGATTTAATATCATCCTTGTTCTGAACTCTCTCTTTATTTTAACGGAAAACACTGAGTTAGATATATTAATTGTCTACGGGAAGACAACCTCCATTGATACTGACTGCAATGAAACAGATAATTGATCATCACAAAATAGTAGAAGACTGATTAATAGCAAACAAATTAAAAAATGGCTCTGAGCACTATGGGACTCAACTTCTGAGGTCATCAGCCCCTAGAACTTAGAACTACTTAAACCTAACTAACCTAAGGACATCACACACATCCATGCCCGAGGCAGGATTCGAACCTGCGACCGTAGCGGTCGCGCGGTTCCAGACTGTAGCGCCTAGAACCGCTCGGCCAATTCGGCCGGCAAACAGATAAAATATAATAAAAAACAGTATCAGTACAACAAAAGAGCTAAAAAAAATTCTCCCATAGAAAATTTCAGATTTAAAATCTAAAATGAAAGTAATCTCCGCAAATAAGCACTTTAATAGGAAATTACGATACTGATCAGCGGAAGTGCGCAAGTCACGCAAGATAAATAACCAAACAAAGTTGATGTTAAGTATTGCGTCCCGAATGGTAAAAACAGTCAGAAATTAACAGATCTTAAATCTCATAATGTTTGGCCAGGTCAGAAACCAACAGTGCATATAAAAAATAAGATTAATAACCATTCACACTTGCATAAACACATTTAAGCTAAATAAATCTAGTAGTCATTCAATTGGCAAATTAGTTGGTTAATACTTCAACAATTTACCTGAGGCAGGAATAAATTAACAGGACACAAATAAAATACATCGACGTGCTGTACAATGCCGTCTTGGCAAGGCGTAGTGGGCTGGAACAGATTAAGTGGTGCAGGACCACATACATCCGGCTGGCCGCTCAGTGGAGCGCGGATTTGACTTTCGTGCGCTGCACCTGCTCTCTCAACTAGGCAGATTTCACCCAAGTCTCACCAGTAGAAACACAAATGGTTGCCTATTTAACAGAGAAGAACAGAATATAGTTCAGGAATCGGGCCAGGCCTCTATACCGCCGCACGGCAGTGAAAATTACAGCAATAAGAAAAACAATTAAATAACTTTTCAGCGAGTTAACGGAGTGAAATCATTGAAACTTGTAAGAGCGCCAATATCTAAGTAGAGTTCCCAATACAGTTACCGAGCAGGAAGTTCTACTTCCAACCATAAATAGTAGGACACTCGCACCACGTGGGTGAGAGGTGAGCAAGTGACCGTCACAACGGAACAGACGACTAAACGCCAAGCTAACACGTTCCGTTGCCTAACTAACCTGTGACTAACAGCAGACAGATTGGTTCAAATGGCTCTGAGCACTATGGGACTCAACTGATGAGGTCATTAGTCCCCTAGAACTTAGAACTAGTTAAACCTAACTAACCTAAGGACATCACAAACATCCATGCCCGAGGCAGGATTCGAACCTGCGACCGTAGCGGTCTTGCGGTTCCAGACTGCAGCGCCTTTAACCGCACGGCCACTTCGGCCGGCCAGCAGCAGACAGAACATAAGGTTTTTAATAACATTAACATAACATTTTGAATAACATTGCAGCCACGTATAACATAGTAGTAACAAACGCAAAACAAAGTCCTTAGTGAGAGAGACTTAATAATTAAGCTTAAAAGCACCCACCATTACTAACAAAAGAAAAAAACGAAACAAAGAAAAAAACCAATAATACAACAGATTCCGGTACCGCGCGCAGCGGATTTGAATCCGTGCTAGACGGCATGGACGTCGAAGACCCCTAGAGGTCTCTGTGCCATCGCGCCGTAAGCCGTGGCAGCGCGCGCCTCCCGGTCCACGTTTAGTGTGAGGGCGCCACAGTGGAACACGTGGTCCCAGCGGCCAATAGCGGCGCCACCGATCATGTATTTAAGCGCCTGCCTCTCGCTCAGACTGCCTCCGCCATTTTTGTTTCCCTTGACCTCCAAAATGCCTATGACAGTGTATGGCATCCCGGTCTCCTCTTTAAACTCCAAACCTATGCCCTGCCTATCAATTTTGTCCGTCTGGTCGCTTCCTTCCTCTCGCACCGTCCTTCCTATGTCACCCTCAACACCAACTCCCGTATCTTTTATCCCACGGCTGGTGTTCCCCAGGGTTCTGTCCTCTCCCCTCACCTTTATCTCTTGTATACAGCTGATATGCCCAAGCCACCACCGCCAGTCCACCTCCTCCAGTATGCTGATGACACCGCCTTCCTGGCTCTCTATCCTACCCTTCAACGGTCTCAACGTACCCTCCAAACCCACCTTAACCAGTTCACCACTTGGTGTAACCAGTGGTTCCTCCGTCTCAACCCCTCCAAAACCCAGGCAATCATCATAGGCCGCACCACCTGCTACTTTCGCCTCCATGATTTCTACCTCACCCTTTATGGTCGTCCCATCCAGCTCACCCCCACCCTGAAATACCTTGGCCTCACCCTCGACCGACACCTCGTCTGGACCCCTCATCTCCAGACCGTCCAGCAGAAAGCCCATTCCCGCCTCCGCCTTCTGAAACTCTGGCCAGACATGGGGATTGCATCCTTCTACCATCCTCCACACCTACAAATCCCTCATCCGTCCTATCCTCTGTTATGCCAGCGCTGCCTGGTTCACCACCCCCACCCGCTTTTACAAGGCCCTCCAAATCCTTGAACGCCATGCACCCCGCCTTGCCTTCCGTATCCGCCTTCCTTCCCCCACACGGCTCCTGTATGCACTGATCCCCTTCCCCCACCTCCTCCTGTTCCTCCAACATCTCCGCATCCTTTACATTGTCCGCAGGCTTGATCCCCCCCACCCTCTGGTTTCCCCCTTCCTCTCCTCCCCCCGCCCATTGCCGCGCCTCTATCACTGCATCCCTCCCTCTCTCCACCTCCACACCCCCCATCTCCTTCATCAGGGCAATTTCCAACACCTCCCACTCCCGGATGACGAACTTTGCTGTGACATCTACCTTTCCTTCCAACTATAACCTGGCCTTGTTCCCCCCCTCCCCAGGGCCCTATTTTTCCTCTTCCCTCCTTCTCCCAGAGCGGATTTTCCTCCTTTCCCCCCACCTCCCCTCAGACCCTGCACCCCGTACTTGCTTCTTTCCTTCCCACATCCCCCCCTACCTGGCCCTCCTCAGCGTGCCCCCCGCTTTTCTCCCCCATCTCTTCCCCTCCCGCCCTTCTTCCGGTCTCCCTCATCTCCTTGCGCCTGGCAGATCCTCTGTTTTGATCATCGTCAGTGCGCCACATCAGTGTTGTGTTTAGTGCCGTTTCTTCTGTGCGTCAAGTGTGTGATTTTAATTGTGTACTGCCTTGAAATTCACCGTCAGTGTTTGTTATGTGCTACGCCCTCCGTCGATACCTTTTATGCTCCAGTCATACTGTGCCTTGTGTTCTTTTAATTGTCGCAGTGTGTGGCTTTTTGTATGTGCTTCTTTTAAACAGTTTTTATCTCCATTTTACAGTCTTGCCTTCCATGATGTTCCCCCTTTTTTTATATCTATGTCAACATATTCTCTCCTTTGTTATTTTTAAATGTCTTCTATTGTTTGTTCTATGTCTTTCGGCTGAAGAGCAGCGCATATGCTGCTGCCAGCCTGCCCCGATGGGGAATTGAAATACAATAAAGAAAAAAAAAAAAAAGCTCAGACTGCCAGATCCTTGAGCTCATGCAGTCCGCCTCACCGTCCGTATACGCCTCCCGTCCCCCACGCGGATCCTCTATGATCTCATTCCTTTCCCCCATCTGCTCCTATTCCTCGAACATATCTGCATCCTCACACCTCCCGCCACCTTGATCCCCCTCACCCCCTGGTTGCTCCTCTAATCTCCCATCCCCGTCCCCTGCTGCTACATCTTCACTGTTGTGTCCCCCTACCCTCGATCTCTACACCCTTCATCTCCTTTCCCAAGGTGGCTTCCATCAACTCCCCCTTCCGGATGATGCCCTCTCTCCCTCCATTTATCCCTCCTATCAACTATGATCCTCACTCCCCCTCCTTTCCTCTGTCCTTTTCCCGGGCCCTCTCTGCCCCCCGTTCCATCCTCTTTTTCCCCCACCTCCCCTCTTTCTGCCCCCTTCTCCCCCCGAATCCTTTTGCATTACCCTCCTCTGCCTCTTCTCATTCCCTCTCGCATCTGCCCTGCCCCTCTCCCCCTTTATGAGTCCTCTCCCTCCTTGGTTCCCCCCCCTTTTCGTTTTTTCCTTCCTCCCTCCTTGTCTTTCCCCCTCCTACAGGTCCCCCCTCCCCCATCTGCCTTTGGCTCGGGAGTGTCATTTTTGTGCCGCCATTTTCGTGCAGTGTTTTACAGTGAGTGTTTTACAGTGAGTGTTCTGTGTTGTGTTTTTTGGGAAGTGTTGCAAACGGCCATCATACTGTCGCTCGGTGTGCTTTTTGTCTCTTGCAAACAGACACCACACTGTCGCCATGTTTCTTAATTGTGTGTGTACTATGCTACTTGTATGATTCCTGTGTCTTTTATTAACATTGTCAACCCCTTTTGCTTTCTGTTTTAACTTTCCACATTTTTCCGTCACCATTTTATCGCCTGTTTTTCTTGTTTCTTTCCTTCTTCTGTTTTTTTTAAAAAAAAGTCTGTAGGCTGTAGAGCAGCGTACTAAGCTACTGCCAGCCTGCCCCCTTCAGGCGGAATTGAAAATCAATAATAATAAAAAAAAAAGCTCAGACTGTTCCCTTCCATCCTCTTTTTCCCCACCTACCCTCTCTCTGCCCCCCTTCTCTCCCCCGAGTCCTTTTGCATTTCCCTCCTGTGCCTTTTCCCATTCCCTCCCACGTCTTCCCTGCCCCCCCCTTATGAGTCCTCTCCTTCCTTTGGTTCCCCTCCTTTCGTTTTTTCTCCTCTCCTCCCTCCTTGTTCCCCCCCCCCATCTGTCCAGGTCCCCCCCCCCCCATCTGCCCTTGGCTAGGGAGTGTCATCTTTGTGCCGACATTTTCGTGCACTGTTTTACAGTGAGTGTTCAGTGTTGTGTGTCTTTTGGGAAGTGTTACGAACGGACATCATACTGTCACTGAGTGTGATTTTTTATCTCTTGCAAACAGAAACCAGACTGTCGGCATCTTTTTTAATTGTGCGTCTACTATGTTACCTGCATGACTCCTGTGTATTTTATTAGTGTATTTTATTAACATTGCCAGCCCCTTTGCTTTATGTTTTAACTTTCAACAATTTTCCGCCGTATTACAATTTAAGTCACCGTTTTATCGCCTGCTTTTATTGTTTCTTTTCTTCTTATGTTTTAAAAAAGTCTGTAGGCTGTAGAGCAGCATACTAAGCTGCTGCCAGCCCGAAATTCAGTAAAGGAAAAAAAAAGCTCATAGTGTTAGTCTAATCTTTGCGTGGGTCTCTTGACATATCGCTTCGACAACAGTCAAAGTGTTTAACGTTCTTTGTTTTCGTTACTAATGGACGTCTTGGATTCGTTTGGTTGTCTCTGTCACCCCGTTGCTTCTTGCGTGTTGTCGTCGTAGGGTCTCACTCGATCGTCCGACGTTGTTTCATGTCCATCCTTGCCTTTCGTTCGTTCGTTTCTTCGTGAGCCGCTCTCCGTTTGGTTCCACGGCGCTTCGTTCTTGGCCAGCCCGCGACCGTTCCGGTTGCGGGTACAACGCAGATGAAATTGTGCGCTCTAGTAATAGTACATTCAGGATGTGGCACATGAAATGAACCCACTGAAGTGCTAACGAAACTAGTATAGGAAAACGTACTGAAATACAGACGTACGTAAATAGCCTGAATACGGCGCTGCGGCCGGCAACGCCTATAAGACAAGTGTCTAACGCAGTTATTACATCGGTTGCTGCGGCTACAATGGCAGGTTACAAAGATTTTAGTGAGTTTGAACCTGGTGATATAGTCGGCGCACGAGCGATGGAACACAGCATCTCCGAAGTAGCAATGAAGTGGGGATTTTCCCTTACGACCATTTCACGAGTGTACCGTGAATATCAGGAATCCGGTAAAACATCAAATCTCCGACATTAGTGCGGCCGGAAAAAGATTCTTCGAGAACGGGACCAACGACGACAGAAGAGAATCGTTTAAGGTGACAGAAGTTTAACCCTTCCGCCAATTGCTGTAGATTTTAATGCTGAGCCATTCCTTGAAACACCATCGATATGGGCTTTTGGAGCCGAAGGTCCACTGAGCCGTGCGCGGCTCGCGTTGATGCCGTTCATAACTTCGCATCTTGTAATAGCGATAGTGGCGTCTCGATTTTTTAGTGTTTTCACTGACACCACTACCTTTGCTCGCCTTGTCTGTCCGTGAGTGGCAGCAGCAGCAACGCTTATCTATAGCGGGTACTATGGTACCGTATTTTGAGGGGCCTCTAGTATTTCCGGGTCGTCGTGTGTCGAGCTACGTGAATTGGGACGGAGCAGCAGTGAGATCCGGACATCCAATACTCGTCCGACCGCTGGCGACACACATGTACTGTCCGACGGAAGGATGTGGTAGCGAGAGTGCACTACCACGTCAAGGACTGGATTCAGCGAGTTGTAGTTGAATGGACCGTGATATTCGAGTAGTGAACTTTCACCTGTGTGTGTGTGTGTGTGTGTGTGTGTGTGTGTGCGTGTGTGTGTGCGCGCGCGCGCGCGCGCGCGCGCGCGTCCACCCGTCGAAGTGACCTCATGGCGATAAGTTGTCAGTCGACGATTTATACTAGGATCTTTCCCGTGCCTGACTTGAGTGGGGACGACGGCTGGCTGGTCGATCGGTCGGTCGTCGCAGCGGATGACGTGCATTTGGTCTTCCGACAGCTTCTGGCTTCTGTGTTTGTGCCGACTTATAATTCGTCCGTGTTGTTTCACAGTGACTGGTTTTAGTATTGTGAGTTGCTGTTGGAATTGTTTTACCGGATCTGTGTGTATCTTGTGGTTTTGAATGAACAGCAATTTTAATACTGTCTGCGTACTGGATTTGGTGAGTGGTTGCAAACGGAGATCAGTTCGGTTGGGGTGCAGCCGCGAGCAGATCTGTGCAGCGCGAGGGCAAGCCGGGGCCGCTTGCGGCTTGCTGCCACTGCCGGATTGAGGAGGGGTAGCTGCGAGAGCGACGACTTCGTTGCACACCGAACCCTGGACGTTTAAGTTGAGTGAAGAGTTAACTGCTAATGCAACCTCGAGTATTCTGAGGTCTCGCCTTTGGTCGGCGGGTTGTTGCTCCCAGGACCACTGAGCCTGGCGGCAACGAGCGAAGTGTTTAGAGGCAGTGAAATATTGCAGCCGTCTTTTCTCTATTTGTTATTCATAATTAAATTTATTATTATTCTTATTAGTGAAGTGCAACCAGCGGTATTTTCTGTCTTGTGCCCGCTAACGCCCCAGTTACCTACCCTGGAGGTTAGCGTACTTTTCTGGCGGTGTACCTTTCCTCGCCGTGTTGATGCTGTCCGACACGGCGTGTAGTTCGACCGCCTCTGGTATTGCTGTACTGTGCATTTTTTTTTTTTGGTGGGTGTCTACATTGGTTCCAGTGTTTCCTTAAGGCTTGTTGTTTTCTGAAGACGTAGTCTCTTCACCCTTGTCTAAAACTATTCCATCGTTGTACCGGTGATCGGACGTTAGGAGCATTGGTTAGTTGGTCGGTCGGCACTTAAGCTGCTCCTAGTTTGAGTTGTCATCTTGTTACGTGGGTACAACTCTTGGCTGCCTGTCTCACCTTACCTCACGTTTGAGTTACCTTCCCAGGCCGACACTTGCTGAGAACTGCTTGTCCTCATTCTTTAGATTGTGATGTTTGTTTTGAGGATATTTATAATTTTCTAATTATTGTTGGTATGGCCTTCAGCCGAGTAATAATTTCACTTCTTTCGTAATAAGGCTTTCACCCATGTTGCAGTAAGTTTTTTAAGCAAACTAGTTTAAAAAGCAGGGTATTTGTTGAGATGTGTGCGATTTGGAATTGTTTTCTTGACTTCTAATTCAGGCCTTCAGCCGTTTGTTATTTGAAATTGTGTGTGGCCTTCATCCGAGTGATAATTTCACTTATTTTATAATAAGGCCTTTAGCCGTGTTACAGTTTGTTTTAAAACTAAATGTTTATCTCAATATGTGCTGTCTGGAATTGTTTTCCTGACTTCTAATTGGGGCCTTCAGTCATTTGTTATTGTTACTGTTGGTAGCCTTCGGCCCTAAAATTGTAGAAATTTGTCCGGTGATAAGGCCTACAGCCATCGTACAGTGTTTTTTAAAGAGATTGTTTTACTTCTTTCAATAGAGCTTACGTATTTGTTGCGCAACTAATTACAGCCCCGTCCACAATCTCGTACCCACTCTCGTACCCTTGGTGACCACATGACAGAAAGCTTGACGCCTCTCCTGAGCCCGTCAACACTGACACTGGACTGTTGGTGACTGGAAACATGTTGCCTGGTCGGACGAGTCTCGTTTGAAATTGTGTATATTGGATGGACGTGTACGTATATGGTGACAACCTTATGAATCCATGGACCCTGGTTGTCAGCAAGGGACTGTTTATGCTACCGGAGGCTCTGTAATGGTGTGGGCGTGTGCAGTTGGAGTGATATGAGACCCCTAATACGTCTAGGTACGACTCTCACACGTGACAGCATTCTGTCTGATCACTGCATCCATTCATGTCCATAGTGCTTTCCGGAGGACACGAGCAATTCCAGCTGGACAACGCGATACCCCACACAGCAGAATTGCTACGAAGTGGCACCAGCAACACTCTTCTGAGTGTAAACACTTCCGATGGCCACCGAAGTCCCCAGACATGAACTTTGTAGAGCATATCTGTGATACCTTGCAACATGCTGCTCAAAAGAGGTCTCGACCCCTCGTACTCCTACGGATTTAAGGTGTGCCCTGCAGGGTTCATGGTGTCATTTCCCTCCGGCACTACATCAGACATAAGTCGAGACTAAGAAACGTCGCGTTGCAGCACTTCCGCGTGCTCGCGGGGGCCCTACACTCTTTAGTGTATAATGAGCGAAGCACAAATCCAACGCCTTAAGCAGCTAAGTAGGAAATTGAGACTGAACTTTGCAAATAACACTCACTTTGGAACATTAAACATAGAAACAATTTCAGTAGTTTTATACGAGCGCACACAACATTCCTGCTTAGAGACAGAAGCAGGATCAATACCCAGAAGTCCGATATGGAATTTTGTGTGAACCTTGAAGAAACAACCAGGAAACTACCGAACTAAACAGTCACTGTACTGATACAAGAAATGGCATTTATAGTTATTGTTACTGCCGAAGTTCGGCTCAGTCGCATCCAATAAACCAAATCGGAAACTCCGTAGACATATCCGTACAGCCATCCAGGAAGAACAGACTGGAGCCGACACAACTTCAATACAGCGGCGGTCCGCCGCCCGCATCCGTGTCCAGTCGTTCACTGAAGTACAGAACGCGCTCCTTGTCTCGCTACGCGCCCCACACGTTCATGGGTTTGCAGCCGGCCGCAGCTGAGGTAGTAATGGTTCGCAATGCAGCAACCCGCCTTAGTGTCTCTTCCTGGAATCGCCACTAGGCTCACAGCCGGTGGTTGATAACTGCCGAACCTGGGTTGGGTTGTTGTGGGGGAGGAGACCATACAGGGAGGTCATCTGTCTCATCGGATTAGGGAAGGACGGGGAAGGAAGCCGGCCGTGCCCCGTCAAAGGAACCATCCGGTATTTGCCTGGAACGATTTAGGGAAATCACGAAAAACCCAAATCAGGATGCAGGTCCAGTGTGCTAACCATTGCGCCATCTCACTCGGTGCCGATGCTGGTACAGTCACGCCTCGTCGCCAGATTCAAACCCGACCGCTTCACCCCGACCGAACCGTTTCACCTTCTCAGTCTCATTGTCATTGCCCCCGCGCCTCCCGTCTCCGTGCGAACCATGTCCTCGTACGGCAAAGACATTCTACGAGAGACAGCGGCGCGACCTATCGCTCACGCAACGATTCACTTACGACGTTATTGTTATTGAGACATATTGCTTTGCACAGGTTCACCCATTGGCACAAATTGATTGCAGTGAGTATGTAAATATGTATCAGCACGGATATATCCTGTCTTAACGCTATACAACTATAAAAACTGTATTGCACCACCGGCAGAAGCTGACAGAAACAAGGCTATGCTACTGCGCAGTCTCTCTATAATACACTCCTGGAAATTGAAATAAGAACACCGTGAATTCATTGTCCCAGGAAGGGGAAACTTTATTGACACATTCCTGGGGTCAGATACATCACATGATCACACTGACAGAACCACAGGCACATAGACACAGGCAACAGAGCATGCACAATGTCGGCACTAGTACAGTGTATATCCACCTTTCGCAGCAATGCAGGCTGCTATTCTCCCATGGAGACGATCGTAGAGATGCTGGATGTAGTCCTGTGGAACGGCTTGCCATGCCATTTCCACCTGGCGCCTCAGTTGGACCAGCGTTCGTGCTGGACGTGCAGACCGCGTGAGACGACGCTTCATCCAGTCCCAAACATGCTCAATGGGGGACAGATCCGGAGATCTTGCTGGCCAGGGTAGTTGACTTACACCTTCTAGAGCACGTTGGGTGGCACGGGATACATGCGGACGTGCATTGTCCTGTTGGAACAGCAAGTTCCCTTGCCGGTCTAGGAATGGTAGAACGATGGGTTCGATGACGGTTTGGATGTACCGTGCACTATTCAGTGTCCCCTCGACGATCACCAGTGGTGTACGGCCAGTGTAGGAGATCGCTCCCCACACCATGATGCCGGGTGTTGGCCCTGTGTGCCTCGGTCGTATGCAGTCCTGATTGTGGCGCTCACCTGCATGGCGCCAAACACGCATACGGCCATCATTGGCACCAAGGCAGAAGCGACTCTCATCGCTGAAGACGACACGTCTCCATTCGTCCCTCCATTCACGCCTGTCGCGACACCACTGGAGGCGGGCTGCACGATGTTGGGGCGTGAGCGGAAGACGGCCTAACGGTGTGCGGGACCGTAGCCCAGCTTCATGGAGACGGTTGCGAATGGTCCTCGCCGATACCCCAGGAGCAACAGTGTCCCTAATTTGCTGGGAAGTGGCGGTGCGGTCCCCTACGGCACTGCGTAGGATCCTACGGTCTTGGCGTGCATCCGTGCGTCGCTGCGGTCGGGTCCCAGGTCGACGGGCACGTGCACCTTCCGCCGACCACTGGCGACAACATCGATGTACTGTGGAGACCTCACGCCCCACGTGTTGAGCAATTCGGCGGTACGTCCACCCGGCCTCCCGCATGCCCACTATACGCCCTCGCTCAAAGTCCGTCAACTGCACATACGGTTCACGTCCACGCTCTCGCGGCATGCTACCAGTGTTAAAGACTGCGATGGAGCTCCGTATGCCACGGCAAACTGGCTGACACTGACGGCGGCGGTGCACAAATGCTGCGCAGCTAGCGCCATTCGACGGCCAACACCGCGGTTCCTGGTGTGTCCGCTGTGCCGTGCGTGTGATCATTGCTTGTACAGCCCTCTCGCAGTGTCCGGAGCTAGTATGGTGGGTCTGACACACCGGTGTCAATGTGTTCTTTTTTCCATTTCCAGGAGTGTATTTTAGCGTGTGCTACTAGATGTTATTGGTAGCGCATGAGTTCGTAGAGGTAGTCTATACATTGCAAATGTGTGTGTTGTTGAGATTGAAAATAAAAATAAAAAACAAGTTTATAGGGCGTATTTATTAACGTAAATAAACACACGTCATCTGAATTACACATACATGGCAAACTTACCCTAGCTATAACTTATTTCTTCAGTGAGCTACCTGTCCACATTCATGGTAGTCGCTCACCAGATGGCCTTCTAAATATTTCACAAACTGTCCCCGGCACATTTTGGCTGCACGCCATACAGCCCGACAACCAGCAGTGATGCCGCCATTTCATTTCATAGTAGGACCCATTTGGTTCTCGTCCGCGGCACCCTTGCAGCACAGCAGTACGTCGGCGATTATCAACGCCCCGTTTCGTTGCCCTTCATGGCAAGGCATCCTGGGCTTACGTTACAGCAGGATGATGCCAGCCCGCACAGGAATAGAGTTGCTTGTCTTCGTGCTTGTGAAATCCTAAGCTGGCCAGTAAGGTTGCCGGATCCCTCCCAATCTGAGAATGTATGGAGCATTGTGGGATGAGCCCTCCAACCAGCTCGGGATTTTGACGAACTAACCACAGAATTTGCCACGAAATCTTTCAGGAGCACACCCAAGAAATCTATCAATTAATGCCCAGCCAGTTAACTGCCTGCATAAACGCCAGAGGCGGATCAACGCGTTACTGACTTGTTAAATTTGTAAAGCTCTTTCTTTTGAATAAATTGTTAATTTTTTCTGAAGTTGTACTCACTTGTTTGCCTGCACATGTACATCGCATCTACCGATTTCCGTCCCATTCGGATGATTTTTTGATGGTGTGTCGTTTTTTGTGTTAGAGTGTATATACAATGAAATGCGTTCAGATAACATCGTCACGTTATTTATTTATCACAGTAGGTAGGCAAGCCTGTTTTTAACCACATGTACTATGACATCATACACTGCGGAAGTAGTTCTCTGAGTTTTGCAAAGAAGCAGTGCAATATTAGCTGCTGCGCTCGTGTGGCGTGTGGGCTTTGGTGCTAACAGTAGCATAAACATGACATGATCCTTAAAAAAAGAATTTTGAAATACCTACTGGTAGTTTTCTTCTTGTGTTCCCAGCTGGCATTTCATACACACCATCCAGCTGCAAACTGCGGATATCGAACACTTGCGTGTACACCATAACTGTGGTCTTTTGGCAGTGTTGCCACACATCACAATGTGTCTTACTTCACAGAGCAGACAAGCCTCAAAAATCCAAGTTCCCTGTTCTGTTGTGGACGTCCAACCATTTAGCGCCTAGTATTAGTTGCAGTGCGTCTACTTCTTTGCGAAGATGCTCACAACAGTAGCACGTGAATATTCGACGAGCTTCATCGTCACAATATCTGTGTAATAATTATCTACACTTTGTCAAAGTCGATTATCTCAATGTATTTCTCTACTTGCAGCTCCTATCTTCACTGGGGTGATCACCCCGTCCGTGTATGCTCCGCCTTCACTCTGGAAATGCGCGACCGCTACGGTCGCAGGTTCCAATCCTGCCTCGGAGATGGATGTGTGTGATGTCCTTAGGTTAGTTAGGTTTAAGTAGTTATAAGTTCTAGGGGACTGATGACCTCAGATGTTAAGTCCCATAGTGCTCAGAGCCATTTGAACCATTTGTATGCTCCGCGCACTTACTTTTGCTAAAGCGTCACATGCCCCACAATTCCACCAGGCGGTATCTAACGTCTTGGCGTGCAATATATATATATATATATATATATATATATGTGTGTGTGTGTGTGTGTGTGTGTGTGTGTGTGTGTGTGTAATCCACAACCTCACCTCACACCACCTCGAATCCCGAAATTCATGGTAAAAATTAAAAAATAAACAAGAAGAGAATCGAAACCACAACCCTCCACACTGTTCCTAGACCAAACTGTTGCCGCCGCCATTCTGAATTGTGCCGGGTCAGGTGGGCTAGGTATCCACCATGTCGTATTGGGAGAGGGGGATGAGGATAAGCAAGGGTGACCTTGAACTGACCAGGTTCCCCCACTAATATACTACAAACATTTGGTCTCGAAGCGATATAATCAGTTTGGAGCTTGAATTCATATTAAAGTTTGAAGGAACCTTTGGATCAAGTTGACGAGTGCCAAATCATCGATTTTGTTCGAAACAGTTTGAGTCAGCAGCATACAGCTGATTACATTAATTTTTTGAAATAATTACGATCTACCTTATCGAGTCAAAACTTCTTTCACCATCTTTCCGCTCTCCAAGAGCTATCCGCCATACAAGGTGCGTAGCAAAAGCAGTTTACTTTCTTGAAAATGTTTATGTGCTTTGATGAACACAAGAAGTGAATGTCGTATGTGGTAATGTGCTCTGCCTATCACTTTACGTAAGTGAAGCACAATTCAGTGCTCCTTTCGAAGCTGAACCTCCATCTACAGATTTCAATATTGTTTCAAAACATTAAACATAAGTTTTTCTTTGGTGATATTTCTCGTATGGGTTTATAAAATCTGAAAAATCACCTATTCCATCAGTCTCTTGTTCTGTCATGTTTGTCATCTTTTACCCTAATTCGCCTTCAGAATCAAAACTAAAATGGGGGGGGGGGGGGGTAGTTGAACCGTGAAGTGCAGCCATCAGATGATGTTATTAAAACTGTTCAAGCAGAAATCGAAGTAATCCCAAAATTTATCATTAAATGTATTGAACACCGTTTATGTGAGGTCTGACTGTTCCATCACATTGACATCAAAACGACGATTCAGTCTAAGCCAAACTCCTAATTATTAAATAGAAAGTTGTGAATTATGCGACTGATCAAGGCATTGAGAGCCTTGGTTCACTACAGTAACTGAGTGAGAGAAAATGAAAAATTACAAGCAAAATTACCGTCATATATTTGCAGATAGTAATGAGAATTTTTCAAAAAACGTCTGACAATACATTTTAAGATAAAGAATGGTGACTGTTTTGTGATCTTTCGTTTTCATTTTATTTGTGGTAAGGTCTTAAGGGACCAAATTGCTCAGGTCATCGGTCCCTAAGCCTCCACACTACTTAATCCAACTTAAATAACTTACGCTATGGACAACACACTCCCAAGCCCGAGGGAGGACTCGAACCACCGATGGGGGAAGTCACACGAACCCTGACTAGACGCCTAAGACCGAGCGGCTACACCGCGCGGCCAGCTTTCGTTTCTTTTGAATGTGGGCTGTGAACAATTTTGCCCCTTTCCTACTGAACCCAAGCTACATAGAGCTCGCGTTTTGTAAAATAGAGACAAACTGTGGTTAGGGGGTTGGGGTTGGGGGTGGTGCCAGCACAGATTAAAAATAAGGCCTAAATAACAGGAACCACCCTACTCCAACATTACATCGATTTTGCACTTTCCTATAGCTTATGGAATATAAATACTCTCTTGAACCTCTTTTTGAAGAATTAGGCACTATTAGCGGGATATATGGTACAAACAGAACCACAAAACGGCACGTGTAGTAATATCGGGAATAAGAAGTGTGATAAGTAAAGTTTCAGGGTGGAGAGCACTGGAAGATTTTATGAAAACTGAATAACCTGTAGCTGTGGTCATATTACAAGTTATCATAACGAACTCAGACTTGTTGTTTTGGTAGTACACGTCGAACTTGTAATTTAGATGACGTGCTACTACCATGAATGATATGTCGAGCAGTGTGTTCATGTGGCTTACCAGTACGTCACCGCGCAAACGGTTATTGCTGGCGACAGTGTTTTCCGATAGGAAGCGCATGACTGCAGGTCGTCCTCCATGAACGGCCCTATAACCGTTGCAGACCTCTGCGATAAGTTCCACGATGTCTCACAAAGACCGTCGCAGGTCGTCTACAACTTTTATCTGAGATATAGTCCTAGTACAATATCTTCGGGGACTACGTGTTCGTCTAGAATGTTATTTGTGAATAGCAATCTGATACTTACTGATAGTGCTCGTGTAGCACAGATACACTGACGGAAATGGGAAGCGTTACAGCATCAAGCACCAACACAATATTTAACTTCGTGAATGCGATTATTATAAGAAAGTTTTAATGATTAAGCATTCATTCCATTCGTAACTGATATTCATCACCATCAGTATGAGATGTGACGTCCAGCGGTACGAGTAGACCATTGGTCTACTCGTACTGCCGTCTTCTAGTGAAAACTAATTTATTTACCAAGCTCCCTCTGTTCATATAATGATATTCGCAGATATATTGGTTTTCACAAGAAGACTACAGAACAAATTTATAGATCGCCTGCTGCACTGAATGATCATGTCAGGTAACCATAATCTTCTATTTATTGTGGCATCTAAAGAAAAATTCTCCATAATTCACATTGAAAAATTTCTCGCGTGGCCTGAAACACATGGAGTGGCCATTCAGGTTCCTATCTGACGACCGATGTGTACACATCTTCCAATCGTATCCCATATATGCTCTGACATATGCGCTGTAGGTGATAAATCAGGGGGCTGGGCAAGTAAGGCATGGGGGTGTGTACGTTTCTCAGTCCGTTTTCGGTGCCAGAGGCATGCTACTGGAGTATGCCATTTGGTACCCTATACGGGGAATGGATGACAACAGAGAACATTATTCTTGCCACATCCCTATTTGGCCTCCCTCTCCGCCAAAAGCCAAATAAATCCTGTTGTCACCACATCCACACGATGATTCCAAATGTTAGAGAGGCACTCGTTCCATTGTAATTTAACTGCACCCAACTGTCTATGCACTCCATCGATATGATGTTCCTCATGCCAACGATTCGACCTTTCTCTGTTCGAAACAAAGTGATAAACTGCACGTGTATGTCCTCTGTGCCTGCTGTATTGCATCCTTCACCAGGAACGTTCCAGAGCGGCTTTTATGTCCTTACCTCTTCACCCGTAGGAACAGCCTTTTCTGTACTGACAGTAATCTTCCAGAAGGAGGTTCAAAATGGCGCTGAGCACTATAGGACTTAACTTCTGAGGTCATCAGTCCCCTAGAACTTAGAACTACTTAAACCTAACTAATCTAAGGACATCACACACATCCATGCCCGAGGCAGGATTCGAACCTGCGACCGTAGCGGTCGCGCGGTTCCAGACGGAAGCGCCTGGAACCGCTCGGCCACCCCGGCCAGCCCAGAAGGAGGAAATTATCATCAACACATCTCAGATGTAATGAAAAACTGGACCATCAGAAGACCACGGCCCAACACTTTCCATTTTCTTCAGTGTATGCCAGTAACGGAGAGACACTTGCCGCCAATACTGGCTGAACAAGTATAAAACGTCCCCTTAGAAAAATTACTGGCACACAATATTTTTTTGCGCAACGCAATCTGACTTTCAAAAATCCCTACAAAAGAATGGCCCTGACTAACATTAACCTATACGTTTCACAAACCACTTACCTCACAAAAATCTTCGTTACTCGATCTACTGCAATACAGCGAGCGCCACTACTGCCAGCTAAATAAAAGATTCAAACTACGGAAGGCACTAACTACTGATAGCCATAGTTAGCAAATGAAAGATTTTAATAGAGAACAAACAAAGTATTTACCTTAATAGTCATCAAAAGTCATAATATATATAGCAGTTCATGACATCCAGTCTTACAAATTTCAAGATTCCGCCATTTCTCTCCCCACATCCACCACTGCTGGCGGCTCACCTCCAACTGCGCAACGCTACGCGCTGTTCACAGCCAACTGCCCAACACTACAATGGCAGACAACAATGCAAACTAGCCACAGACTGCATATAGCACAGCCAGTGTTTTCATACAGAGCTACGTGGCGTTACCAATATAAAAACCTAAACAGCCTACTTACATAGCCCCCATGCTCCCCACAAAAAATTTTACAAATTGTTTTGGGCACTGGCCAATACAGATTTCAAAATTTTTCTCATAATCATAAATGCAGTAACAAAGAAATCAAATGCACACACTTATTGATACAATGTTGGTCAAAAGCTAAAATTTTCTCACAGTCCATAAAGACAGTCCTCATCATTCATCACAGTAAAATTGCAGTGTTTTTTGTGTGTTTCTTTTTTTTTTTTTCAAAGTCTGAGCAGTAAAAGAGAATGCCCACGGAAGTAGTGGATTTCCATGCAGTCTTGAAGAAGTAGTGTTGTCCTTCCAACGAAAAGACAGTGCTGACTCTTGACATGCAGACAGGTAATGCGCCACAACAGAGCAAACCCACAGCAGAGTCAGTCGAAGTTTTGAAGAATACTGGTAGGCAGGTAATCACAGAGCAGACCCACTGTAGTCCTGGTAGAGAGTATGGTATTGGTGGGCCACCAGAGGTGCAGACCCACTGCAGTCCTTGTAGAAATAATTGTATTGGTGAGTCTTCGAAGGTGCAGACCCACTTAAGTCCTTGTAGAGATGGCCAGCAGCCATCTGTTGCGACTGTGCAGGTGCAAAATCACCATCGAAGAGTCTTGCGGACAATATAGCAAGTCCATAAACCACCACTCGTGCAATCACAAAGTTTTTGGAATTGTCCTTAGAACCAGCAATGCTGTTATCCAGTCCCTTCCTGAATTATCAACACACGTGCAAACACTAACAGTCCCAACTTCTCACATATTGTGCATTACTATAGCCAACAGAAATGTGTGCAGGGAAATGAATGCTTACAAGTTACTTAATTTGATGAACTGGTGTCAATTACAATTTTATAACATGAGAATACAATAACAAAGGTACAAAATACATCATTAAAGAACATAACAATACGGATAACATTTGTAGTAATACAGGCTTTACAAAAGAATAGAAATACACATATACATCAGTGTTACAGGAGTTATGACATAAGTACCTGCATATAAGATCAGAATAACTTTCGAAACATCAACATGAGCATTAAAACAAAACAGAATAAATAATGTCTAAACATCTTTACAAAGAAAATAACATAGTATTTGATAAATTCTACAACATAAATCTTATTAGCTAAACACATAAAGACAGGAAAAACACAAATATACAAGACTACACAAACACATAGCAGAATAACACAGGGGGAAAGGACAGGGTTTGTTTTCAGTGTAACATTTGGTACTGCAGTATTTTGCAAACAAAACCTCTTTTTTCTTGGAGATCTCCCTTCGTTCATCATTATTCCCAAAAAGTCCTATCTATACCTGCTTTCTGTACTTTTTTCGTATAACTTCTCAATGCATTTCTTCTAATTCATCACAACTCGTTCTCTTATATAGCGTACCCCCTCTTAAGCTAACTTAAATCTACTGAGCTCAGATGCTAAACTAAGGGACGAGGCAATGCAGCAGCACAAAACAATTAATACAAACAGGAATTTAAAAAAAATGGAAATTGTCAAAGCAAGCTACAGTAAATCTAAATTACCAAGCAATACAACATTACAACTAATATGAGCCAATGTGCAGCAACAAGAAAAATAAATCAGTAGTAAAACTAGCTTAACAGAGAAATACAAAGTGAAATTTAGTAGCACTATGCCTGGCAAACAGCGGCAGCAAATGTAATAACTTATACCTAAACATGACAAAGCTCAAGCAGAAAAAAATATTACACTAAAAATGCCATTTTTAATACCTATGTCACATCTTAACACTAGAGTGATGCATCACAAAAACTTACTCTGCAAGAAAGTTACCAAGTCATTAAAAACATTATTTATGCAATTCCTGTGAAGGGAAATGTCTGTTTGTGCTCACTTTTCTAAGAAAGTACATCATAAACGTATTCTTTACTGGGTCTGTAGAGAGAAAATAGTGATATTAGTACATCTATTAAATTTTATAATAACCAATGCTGCCGTGCAGCTAGAAACTAGATATTAAAGAAAATGAGCAAATATGTACAAAGGAAGGCATGAAACATCATTCATTAGCCATATGGCATTTCATAAGGTAGTAAAAAAATCTCTCAACTAGAAAGACAGTAGTCATAATCTGGTGTATAGACATAAAAATATTTCTCGTCATTTCATTAGGCATTTCAGTAAATATCATAAATTAAGAGCTCCACAGTGTTATCATATGTTTTCAATTTTGAGCATGTCGTATTTGCGATGCTTTCTTCAAAGGAATGTCAATAGCGAGTATAATGGCCCCTCCTTTTTTTTTCACCTGTGCCTCTGAAAGGCACACACTAATGGCTTTTTTCCAGGCGACTGTCACCCAGCTGGGTGCCCACGACTCATTACGTGCAGGTGGTCACTTAACTTTCTTACAGAAATATTTACGACACCAGTTTGCACTACAATGACAGTCTCATATAAAAAATTTCACAGGTCGAGAATTTGTGTTACAAATGTGTAGAAACAAAATCCTGTAAATATAACAGTTTATTACACATATACATATTCGTAGACACTTATTTAATATTTCATCATAATAAATACGTAGCATAATCAAATTCCTCATATAGCATCAGCTTAGGGATCGTAAACATAACGCAACAGCGTAATACACATCGTCATCACAACATCATAAACCCTCAGCCAAATCTCAAAATCGTTGTAGCTTCCTCCAATAATTTCAAAACCTAAAAAAAATTCTCTGCTCATGTCAAAAGTTTCATCTACCTCAAACTTACTTTAAAAATCATGATCCCATACCAAACACATCATTCAGAGCTCTCATAGTATCACAAAGTTTCCGAAAAAATACGAACAGTTCACAAAGTACAGACGAAATACAATTTCATAAGTGTGAAGTTATCCAACTGTGTAACTGCGTAAACATCTGTCATTCACCTAGTAAAAGAAAAAAATGTTTGTTTCTCTGTTAAATAATCAGATAGCTGTGTAATTCTGTGTTAGAGGAATATGGTACCGATGTGTAAAGTTGTGTAAGTAAATACCATATTAGCTAGGGCTCCTTGTGCTTGTCAAACACATGGTACACAAAGTAGGTGTGTACCTCCCTGAGGATTAATGTAATTATACCCTCACAGCAATGGCATGAAATGTATCATGGAAAACTTATTGTAATTCAAAAATCTTAAAAAAATAAATGGTTTAAGTACAAAATTAATTATTCAAATGCGTGTCCTGTAGTGCTAAATGTGCGTCTTGCTGTAAGATAATTCTGTGGAAGTGTCGTAGTTATCGTCCTCTGTAAGCAAAGTTCTGCTGAAGTCAATGTACTTACCTCATCATAAACGAAAGTGAAATGCTTTGCGTATATATATGGTAGTTATTACGTACCTTACTGTGATCAAGAAAGTACTATAATGTGACGTATTGTTGTGCTACGAAAAAGGCTGTCTCATTGTCGCTATGCCACAAAAGTTACTACTAAAACATGTTTTACTTTCCAGAATAATACAGAAAAACTGTGCAGATATAAAACAGATACACCGCAAAAGCAACACTGTAGATTGTGTCACATTAGAAACCAAATGCTAAGTCATCTTTAATCTCACTGAATGTACTTCAGATAAAGAGTATCTTTTCAAGTAAACCAAAATGTTGCATTAAAATCTCATTAGCAGTATAAGTTCTAAGTATGTAAGCCTGATAGTCGTTACGTAATCGTGCAACTTGTTGCAAGAATGTATAACACTGTGTCGTCTGTTCACTATAACAATGCATTCCTAATTACTGTCTAAATAAGTTGGCCAGGTTCTTGACTGGGTATTTAACTTCAAACAATGTTGCATGATAACAGTTTCTTAAGTCTGACAAAGCATACTAGAAATGTGAAGTGAAAAGTTTTATGGCAAAGACAAAGTTAACAAGCAGATTATCTTTCAACAAACGGTTTTACATGTGAAATGTAGTGTAAACCTTTACTCTTCCTAGCATGCAGAGTTTCAACTTCAACGCAATTATCATGTGGTATACGTCGGATTCTGTAAGGTCCATTGTAAACTAGAAAGAATTTGTGACTCAAGTGTTTCTTCTTATGTGACAATGAATGAGCTTTAATGAGAATTTTCTGACCAATATATAATTTCTTTGCATTTGCTTTACCGTGTAGTTTTCTCCTTTTGTCTGCTGTAGATTTTATATTTTTAATAGTCAAATGAATTATGTCTCTGTGTCGAAGTTTACGTGTATTCGGGAAAGGTACAAGCTCTCTGATTCTGTTCGGTGGTTCTTCATTCTTCAGTACAAGAGTAGGTGGTAAAGCAGTGGAGTCATGAGGCATTTCATTCAGCACATTTTGAAATAAGTGTAAATATCTGTCCCAATGCTGATGCTTTCTGTGACAATAAAGTCTGCAAAGCTTATTGATTTCTTTCATAATCCGTTCAGACGGGTTACAATGTGGTGAGTACAATGAAATAAAAACAGGTTTGATTTTATGGTTCCGAAGCATGCGTGACCAAACAGCAGATCTGAATTGCGGTCCGTTATCTGAAATGACTTTAGCAACGTGGCCAACTTCACGTAAGAAATTTTTAACAAAGGCGTTGGATACCGACCGTCCAGTGGCTTTACGTAACGGAGTGAAAGAAACAAATTTTGAAGTACGTTCAACAGCGACTAGAGCGTACGAAAATCCATTCGATGTTCTGACAAGGGGTCCCAAGAGATCAACAGCAGCAAATTCTTTTAATTTAGAAGGAATTATAGGAAACAGCGGAGCACGATGTGAGATAGTAGATGGTTTCGCCTTTTGACAAAGTTTACAGATAGACAAGACTCTTAGTATTCTCTTTTCCATATTGTTAAAATAACAAGTCGTCCGAAGAATATGATAACATTTTCGTGGACCAAAATGTGTGTAGCTGAAATGAATGGACCAAATGAGCTTATTAACAAAATCATCTGGAATGCAAAGTACCCATAGCTTGTCACCAACAGTGCAGCGTTTGAACAGTATGTTGTTTCTAACCAGATAATATTGCCGAATCTGTGTGTGTGTCTTTTCATGCCATTTACTTTTGATGTCTTTCCAAATCGGATCTTTATCTTGTTCATGAGCAATGGCCTTTAAAGATGTGGTGATGAAGTTTTCAAAGGCGACTTTCTGAATGTAAAGAATTCTGAAATTTTTCTCGAGGTTGCCTTCTGTGTTACTTTTCTCAAGCCCAGCCGGTGCGCGTGACAGTGCGTCCGCAACAATGTTCTCCTTGCCAGGAATGTAGACTATTGTGAAGTGGAATTCTTGGAGAAACAATGTCCAACGTTTTAACCTGTCATGATTTAATTTTGAAGATATAAGAAATTGTAATGCACGATGATCACCGTATACTTTTACGTGCTTACCAGAAAGGAAGAAACGGAACTTGTTAAATGCCCAAACGATAGCTAAAGCTTCTAATTCAGTAACGGAATAACTTTTTTCAGATTTTGTTAGCACTCGGCTAGCAAAAGCAATGGTTTTCTGAACAGTAATGTCATTTTCTATGGCTTCTTGAAATAAATGGGCACCAAGACCGACTTTAGAAGAATCCGTGCTAAGGCAGAAATCTTGTGACAGATCTGGATGAGCTAGTATTGGCGCGTTAAGTAACGCTTCTTTCAAAGAATTGAATTCCAACTGTGCTTGTTCGGCCCAGTTCCAAATAGTATTTTTTCCAGTGAGAGAACAAAGTTTTGGTGTAACTACAATTTGCATATTCAGAAAACGACGGTAAAAATTTACGAGACCTAGAAAACTACGGACTTGTTTGTTTGTGGATGGAAGTGGAATGGCTCTGATTGCTTCTAACTTTTCAGGATCCGGCTGAATGCCTTCAGAAGAAATATGTCCCAAAAACTTCACCTTTGTCCTACCAAATTCAGACTTTTCCAAGTTAACTGTAACTCCAGATTCTGCAAAAATGTGTAACACGCTGTTGAGGATGCGATTGTGTTGTTCCCATGAGGCTTCTGCTATCAGAATATCGTCCACATATAAGGTGATGTGACGTTTTAAGAACTCAGGTAATATGGAATTTAGCCCGCGAATGAATGCTGCCGAAGAAATGTTCAAACCAAAAGGAAGTTTCCGAAACCTGATAACAAACGCCTAAACAAAGGAAAGCTGTGTATTTTCTACATTCTGGATGAAGTTCGATCTGATAATAGCTGGATCTGAGATCAATAGAAGACAACACTTTTACACCATTAAAATTTTGAAGAAGTTCTTCCAACGTTTGCGGCCTGTCTGTTTCAGGAATGATGATAGTATTGATTTGTCTCGAATCTAAGACAAGCCTGATCGATCCATTTTTCTTCTCAACAACATGCAATGGATTGTTGTATAAGCTTACTGCAGGCTCAATAGTGCCCTCGTCAAGCATAGATTGTATTTCTGTTCTAACACGGTCCCTATAATGTGCCGGAATTACGTATGGTCTAACACAAAATTTAGTATGCTCATGAACACGAAATTGGTATTGAAATCCCTTGATTGTTCCTGTTTTGTGAGTAAAAACTGTGGAATGTGCTTGTAAAATCTCAAAAAGGTCTTGCCTATCAGTGTCATTACAATTCTCAATTGTTTGAATTTTAATCTGGATTAACTCATTAGTATCAAATGCGCCATCGATATCATCCCTGTCAGTACTTGCAGAGTGATTGTTAGTGTCAAGTTCCGTCGAAAATTCCATACTGTTGTCTAACAGGAGGTAAAGCCGATTAATTTCTTCGTCACGGTTTGAGAGCCAATCTTCAAATTTGAAAGCTATTGACTTACCTTCTTTCTCTAAACTTATTTCAGCATCGTGAAAGTTTAAGATTGCTTTGTATTCATTAAAGAAGTCTACTCCCAATATAATTTCCGCCGACAGTAATGGGACAATAAGAAAGTTCATAGAGAAGCTGTGGCTTTGACAACAGAATTCTAAGTTGGTTTGTTGGTGTACATTTACACTTTTTCCAAAGATCGCACCTTGTAATTTAATCTTACGTAACGGAAGTGTGGGGCAATCGTTCGATTTGTTGCATTTGCTAAAGACTGTTTCACTAATTACTGAAATGGGACTGCCAGAGTCAAGTACTGCCGTAAATTTTACGTCATTTACTGTAATGTGAGTCACAGGATATGCAATGTTGTTATGTTTTACGTCGTGTTGCTGGAGTAAGATGTCCCTAATGTCTTCCATTTTTACGTAATTACTAGCTACGGCAGCT
Source organism: Schistocerca nitens (assembly GCF_023898315.1). Taxonomy (NCBI): domain Eukaryota; kingdom Metazoa; phylum Arthropoda; class Insecta; order Orthoptera; family Acrididae; genus Schistocerca; species Schistocerca nitens. Next base: position 584,935,725 of record NC_064618.1, read on the forward strand.
GCGTCGTCAGTTTCATAAGTACGTTTTGTGGCTGCCAGCGGTATGAGTCATTGCCTATTGTCTCTTTGATGGCGCGCGTCGTTATTGGGATTTGGAGACCTAACTTCTATAAATTCACCTTGTCGAGAGGGCCATGCCCTGTTGGAATCCCGCCAGTTCTGATGCAATTCAGGTCTGTCGTTATGATCATATCGTCTGTCGTCATGTCGGTAGAGTCCATAGTTTCTTTCTTGTCGGTCACATGGTGGAGAATTTCTCCCAGAATCGTAACTACGCGCTGGACCGTTGCGTCTAAAGTTATTCTGTCTCCCTTGATAATAATTATTTTGGTTCCAATATTGTCTGTTTCTCTGATTGTCTCTGTGATAGTCACTACCACGGAGAGGTGATCTTTCCCTGTAATTATTACTACTCTGCCAACGGTTGTCATACGGGTGGTGTCTGTTTTGGTCACGATTTGTGTTGTGAGAATAGCCTTGTCGTGTCCAGTTATTATTTCTTTCATCACGGAATTGCGACGGATGTGACCTGTAATTGTTGTGTTCCTGTTTTCGAGTTCCGCAATTGTCAGTGTCAATTTCTAATTCTTGTAAGAGTCCCTGAAAAGTTTCAATGTCGTCTTTGCAACGTCCTGCCAAAATATTATGTCGCAAATGTTCAGATAATTTGATTAAGCAAATGCGGATGAGTTCTGAGGGGCTGTATGGGTTTGACAGGTACTGATTTTTGTGCAACATGTCTTCAAAATATTTCACAAGACTGGAAAATTCAGATTGCTCGAAATGTTTCATCATTATGATGCTATGTTTTACTCGGTCTTGTGTAGCTTGAGACCAATATGCTGAGAGGAAGGCTTGATAAAATTCTCCTTCACTGTGGTAATCGTGAATGACCGATCGCATTCTTACAGCTGGTTCATTCTCTAAATAGCCACACATAAATTCTAATCTGTGCTCTAATGACCAGTTGGGAGGAAAACAATGAGAGAATTGATGGAGCCATGCTTGTGGATGAATGTCGTTGCCAGAATTCTTAAATGTTTTGAATTTACGTGTAGTAATGAACAGCTTATAGTCAAAATCATCATGTCGGCGAGTCGCATGTCAGTCATTGTTACGTCGTTTCGGCGGTTCCATCTCAAAATTCGGTGTACCTTGCCAATTTCTTTCATAATTTCCAAAGTGCCCTGAGTTATTATTTTGTGGCTGTTCCGTATTTCTATGTCCCTCTTCCCGTATTGGAGCGCGAGTGGCCTCTAAAATATGTAATTCCTGTATTTCCTGTGTCAACTGATCTTGTACTTCCCGGATTTCTCTTTGGTGTTGCGTATTAATTTGATTCTGATTTTGTTTGAATTTCCTAATTTGTTCGCACTCTTCTGTGTCACTAAAGACTACCGGTTTTGGGTCATTCAGGTTATCATCTACCTTCGTAGATAAATTATTTAGCTGATCCGAAAGTTCAACTACTTTCTGAACCAATTTTCAGAGTATCTACTGTGTCCTTTAAGTTTTCCTGAGTTTTTGCAAGTTGCGTAACCGAATCGGTAGATGCAACTGAGTCAATTTTAGCTTGCAAGGTGTCGTGATTTTCATGAACTATAGTTTGCAGTTCCTTTATGGTTGCTTCGTGATTTTGTAATGCATTTTCATGACGCGAAAAAATAGGTTGGAAATGCTCACAAATTTGTGTTTTTACGTCATTACAGACTTTTTGACATTTCGATTGGATTTTATGTAACTCAGTAGTTCAATCATCACGTGTTTGTTCAAGTGTGGTGTCTAACTATTGAAGATTTTGTTCCATTGCGTCTAAATGTTGCAGTGTTTGTCTCTGGTGTTGTTCCATTGTGTCTAACTTTTGAAGATTTTGTTCCATTGTGTCTAACGTTTGAAGATTTTGTCCCATTTGTTTCTGATTTTGTTCAAGCGTTGTGTCTAACTTTTGAAGATATTGTTCCATTGTGTCTAAGTTTTGTAGCCTTTGTCCCCTCTGTTGCATTAACTGTAATAACAATGCACTGGTGTCTGAAACATGTTCCTCAGTGCTTTTCGGCAGTGAAGTTGCACCGGCAACATTCACATTTTGACAAGCAGAAAATGTGTCTTGACTTATTTGAGAAAAAGGTGAGGACCCAAAACCTGAATCTACAGTATTTGCAAAATTGTGTCCTGTCATTCCCGATTCCTAAGGCGGCCTGTTGCCGACGGATCGATCGATGATGCTTCCCTGTTCACTAACTTTTCACTGTCTACACCATTGTTTGCCACCCGCTCCATCTCCCTATGCACATTTACCAAATTACTACTTTGAACATTAGTTAATTCATTACGCGGTGGAGCTAACACACTGCTTTCGTCTTCACTGTCATTTCTCAGTTTACTTTGGAGCCTAGTATTACGTTTTTCACACGCCATTATTGTCACAATATTTTACACAACACAGAAAAGCACAATTTGAAGAGCAAAATAAGAAAACACATTAACATAGCATTGAAAATGATATCTCGTTAATTGCAAGCGCAGCTGAGAAATACTTGGTGCAAATCTACATGCATGCCACAACTGTTTTACTGTACAAGAATGAAAAACTACAACTACAAAGGAAATTCTCTCTACAATTACACGCTAGCAATAAACAAAAGCTACACTAATTACGCAAACTACAAGAAAAAATCAGAAGATTCCAGTGAGGTATCCTCGGCTAAGGGTCGATATATAAAACGTCCCCTTAGAAAAATTACTGACACACAATATTTTTTTTTTGCGAAACGCAATCTGACTTTCAAAAATCCCTACAAAAGAATGGCCCTGACTAACATTAACCTATACGTTTCACAAATCACTTACCTCACAAAAACCCTCGTTACTCGATCTACTGCAATACAGCGAGCGCCACTACTGCCAGCTAAATAAGAGATTCAAACTACGGAAGGCACTAACTACTGATAGCCATAGTTAGCAAATGAAAGATTTTAATAGAGAACAAACAATGTGTTTACCTTAATAGTCATCAAAAGTCATAATATATATAGCAGTTCATGACATCCAGTCTTACAAATTTCAAGATTCCGCCATTTCTCTCCCCACATCCACCACTGCTGGCGGCTCACCTCCAACTGCGCAACGCTACGCGCTGTTCACAGCCAACTGTCCAACACTACAATGGCAGACAACAATGCAAACTAGCCACAGACTACACACAGCACAGCTAGTATTTTCATACAGAGCGCTACGTGGCGTTACCAATATGAAAACCTAAAAAGTCTACCTACACAAGCACGTAGTAGTGAGCTAGTAGTGAACTTGGCCAGGAGGGCACTTGCACGAAAGAAAATTGTCCCAGGTTCGGATTACAGTAAGAATCTACGTGTACAGTAGACCCCCTCATCTTCAGTGCTATGTCTGATCGCTGCTATTTATCTTCGCGCATTCATTTTTCCGCTACCACCACGTCTGCACGTCATCCTACTCTAGGATTCTATCCGAACTCGATAGTTCCACTTTCACCTCCTAGGTGGCAGATGCTCGACAGTTGGAGCCACATTATTGTGGCTCATAACAGTTCGCTGCTCTCAACAGTCACAAATGGATCTTCCTACAATTAAAATTATGTACACTTTCTCATACCCCGCTTTCACAGTAACAATATGGGGATCTTCCTCTAGTCTGCTGCCTTGGATTCTCGGTTTATCTACTCACTATGTCTTTCCAGACTGTGTCATCCTCCGTATATCCTTCTTACTTAAGGGAGGTAGGACGTCAAACGGGCCAACTTGGGGCAGGAGAGGCACCACACGACATTTTAATTTCCACTGTCTATACTTTTATAAATAAATTCATATAACTTCGTCAACATGACCAGTAGGGATTCAGAATTCACACTCTTAGCAATGTAAGTTCAAAAATATAACAAAATAAATTTTTTTTACGTGTGAAATTTTATCATTTTTTCACTTACTATTGGCTGCTTTTGTTTCTGTAGGTACACTTTTCTTCATAAGCAAAAGAGATTCGTCGATGAATTTTGTACAGCATACAAACCATAGTTACAGGTGTATGAAACTCTAGAATTTATTTCATTAATGGAAAAATGAATGAGCTGTTACATTTTAAACTTCATGTTTAGAAAAAATTCAAATTTTATGGTTAATTATCTCAATTTTTACCACAGTTTTTAATAGATATGGAAAATTCTAGAGTTTCATACACCTGTAAGTATGGTTTGGGTGCTGTGCATAATTCATCGAAGTATCTCTCTGACTTATAAAGAAAAGTGTACCTATAGCAACAAATGCAGCCTATAGTAAGTGAAAAAAATGATGAAATTTCACACGTAAAAAAAATTAGTTTGTTATATTTTTGAAATTACATTGCTAAGAGTGTGAATTCTGAGTTCCTCCTGGTCATGTTGACAAAGTTTTATGAATTTATTTGTAAAAGTATAGACAGTGGAAATTAAAATGTCGTGTGGTGCCTCTCCTGCTCAAAGTCGGCCCGTTTGACGTCCTATCCACCTTAATCTTTCCTTCTAAATCAACGTAACTTGAACTACTGAGACCACTAGCCACTCTCCAGCCAGCCTGTAGAGGAATGGAGGTTTAACATGCAATGAACAACATCAGTATAGAAGATACATAAGCTCAAATTATGATAGGGTGGGAAAGGAAGTAGGTCGAATCTGTTAATGCTCTACATTCAAAAGGACCTATCAGCATTTTTCGTAAAGTTCGGGGAAATGAATATTCATATTTAACGTTAACTTCCACTAACCGAATTGCACGCTTTTACAGTCAGGAACACGCAATGAAGCCTTAAGCGAAAGGAATGTTGGGTCTGTGTGTTTCAAAAATAGCAGTCTTCATCACTTTTATAATTTTCAGATCGTTTCTAAGAAAACCCTCCCTGCTCCTTTGTGAACGTGCAATATTCCTCCAGTCACTAGCAGATTGTTTTGTTAATAATTGGCCCACATCTGACACTTTGTTTGGATTAATTTTTTTTTCTTTCTTTGAGCTGATTTGATACCTGCTACTGTTTTGGCCTTCTTTGTCACATACTTTGCTACAACAGTATGAGTTCTACTAGGTGTTCTCCTGTATGCTTTTTCCCCTTGAACTTTTACATTTGATCAATATTTTGTACTGACTGAATCTGAAGCGCCGTGATTCAGCATTCTTCAAACACATAGTTGCTTTAATCTTCCAGTCGAGGACGTGCACTCCAAGTTCCCAACTTACGCAAAGTAGCATGATCACTAATTATATTTCCATATATAGAAGTTCTGCTGTAATTACCATCTTTCTCAATTTTTCTTTAATCTCGCAAAAAGCCTCAGGTGGTATGAAGGAGTGACTTAAGACTACAAAAGTTATTTGCACTTTTTATGCTAAGAATCCTGAGCATAATGTCATTTACTAACCATGGTGATCATACTGACGTATTTGTTTGACCCTCACAGTCATTTACACGAGGTTCCACTACATTTACTCCCCGTATAACTGTCTGCATAAGTCTATGGCATACAGAATTTGCTATACCATTTGAGCTCTTTGGGCGCTGAGTTTCGTTCCAGCAATAAGAGTGAACATTTTGCTTGGACATAGGTCCTTTTGTGTTGCAGTCACAGCCATGGAATGTAGAAATTGACCTGCCTATTGAAATAAGCAGGTTGATCTGGAAGTTTTAGAACTAACATGTTTCTTCTGACAGTCAACAGATATAATGCACAATCCCTCTTTATCTTGACGCAAAAAAATTATAACATGGTTCTGCCTTCAACCGTGTACTCTCTCCCCCTCTCCCTCTCTCTGCTTTCAAAATTTTTCCCAATTCTTAACAAACAGAACGAACATCAGTTCTAGGACTCCCAAAGCCTGTATTGTAACTACTACAAAAAACTCCACGAAAGCAACACTCTTTCACCGTCAATTTAGATTCGACAATTGCATTATACGTCCCCAGATCATCTTATTATTATGTTAAGGTGGTAAATATATCCTAGTCCTACTTTTCCCACTTCTACAGTAGTAAGTTTCTGAACAACTGAATGACTATAAAAATTTACCTGTTACTTCCCGGCAAGGTGGATCATTGCAACTTATTTTGTCACCTTCTCTAGTTTTCCTTGCTGCATCACCACCAGTAGCTTGTGATCGTCTGTGAACACCTTCAACGTGATCCTTTTATAATTCCGAAATTCCGAGAAATGCTTTCCTTTGCCCTGCAATACGTCCACAATTCGGCTTTCCTACGTGGTACATGAGAGCTTGACCTTTTTTATTCTCTCCGAGTTCTAGTCCTCTCAGGTTGTGAACCACTGCAGTGATTGATTATAAAGGTATCCTTCCTGATTTTCTTTTCTGGAACATAGAAGATTCGACTGAAAATATCTGCCATACCCAGTGTGGAACGTTTAAATACCTTTGTGTTATGTCTAAATTAGTGAGAAAATGAATAAAGAACTTTATGAAAAATATAGTCCAACTGTAGTATTTTGTTTGTGGCAGCAACTGCAGCAGTTAACGTAAGAATAATACTCCAATCGAATCCACGAAACAACTATGATAATTTAATTTTCCCGTTTTCGACCGAGCTTCTCCCTGTTTCTGCCTGTCTCATCGTTATCAACCTCTTGCTATAGTAACGTAAGGAGCTTCACTACACCTCTCTAACTCAAGTACTCCTAAAAAAATAGCAATTTGGGAATGTGATGTTGGTCATACTACGCTAAAGTGTAATGACGTTACTGACGTGCTGCCAACTTCCTTTTTGTCAACTAATCGATATCAGTAAACATACTCCATATTTGGTATGTTTGTTATTAATATCTAAAGGGTTTAATGCTGATATGGCAACAGAAATTACAATAGCATATCTTTCATGACCGATCAATAACTCTTCACCCACCTGTAAACACTTGATTATTAAACTAAAAATGTAAGTAGTAAGGCATATTGAGAGGAGATGTCGCTGTTTTAAGAAGTCTGTAAATCTTATTAGCTAATGTTTATAGAGGACTGTGAATGTTACTGCAGACGAATATAGAAGCTTTTGGATTTTACTATTATTTTCTTCGTGACCTCTTGTTGCAATTTAGGAGTTCTGATACCCACAGTAACATTTAACTTTGTATATCACACTACGCTCTGGACGCTATTTAAAACCAGTGGCTTTTAGGGAGCCATCCAAGCGTTTGCCTTAAATAACTTAGGGAAATCCTGAATCAGGATGGCTGAAGGGGAATTTAAATCTTCGTCTGCTTGAATATGTTTCGGTTGAGCCATCACACTCGATAACATGCCAATACTCTCCTACTGACACAAAGATTGTTAAAGGACCTGCATCACCCTCACGTAATCCGCAATAGGAAATCACACCACCTCATCCAGCATCATCTCCAGTCACCTCTCAGTCACCAGAAAACGTGTCAAGTCCGAAACATGTCCACGAAGCATTAAATAAACTGAATTCAACTTAAATTATAGAAAGAACTCACCCGCATCAGGCACCAGCCACGTGTATTTATACTCTTCTTCTACCCGAGATCAAACATTACTGAATCCTGAATCACTGGTACCTAATTCTCTTGGGACATTTACGTTTAGCAAGCAAAATCTAAGACATTACAGCCATAAAATTTTGATGTCCATTTGGCTGTGTTAGGCTTTATAATATTTATGAACTGTGGCTTTTTTCTTTGCAGAATTACAAAGGTGTTTAGAAAATTTCCTTTCGCAGGCCGTACATTCGAGAATTGGTATGCCAAACAGGCAAAATCGGCGTGAGCTTTGAGGCAATCATCCCAGCGACGCACCAGATTGAAGAAATCCGTTTGGTAATACAGTGCCCTAAAGAACTCCATAATAGCCTTCTGCACAGCCTCGTCCGACGAGAATCGTCGACCCTCCAAGGCCTTTTTTCACGGACCGATTGCGTAATTATCGTATGGAGAGAGAGAAAAACTGTGCTCTGGTGTCTCCCACTTGGTTGCTGTAACTTATAGGTTACGAAATTTGCTACATGGGACGCACCAGCACGGAAGCCGGCGCACTCGGCGATAGTTTTCCACAGACATGCAGCCCCATCCGACAGATGTCGACTTATGTCCTTCGGCAGCCAAGAAAAATACAACAGCGTGTTGGTCCTGCTTGGAGGCATTTTGGAATAACATCGACGTAGTTCACGTTTCCGCATTTGCCATATGCAAGTCGGAAAGACACGAATGCAACCCTAATCACTTGCCGACAAGTCGATGCTTATATACCCGCAACGGAGTCGTGCTACGCTGCCTATATGCCGCAGCAAGACCCTCAAACGGAAACTTTTTGACAGCTCTTTATATATATTTGACTGCATAAAGTGAATTGTCAAGACGTAATATAATAATAGTTTTTCTAAGTATTTATATTTATGCAATGATGATTGTACTTCGCAGCAAAAGTGCAGTCGGAATTCTGCTTAGGAAGCACTTGCGTGCCCCACTAACCTTCAGGAAATGTAGCTGGCGTGTCGGTAGGTGGATCAATAAGCCAAAAGCAGAAAAATAAACAAGTAGGGCAGCTTACAGTCCAAGCCACTTACTCCTATCTACGAGCTGTTGCGTCCAAGATACTATCAGGCACTGCAGAGGACAATGAACTATTCGTTTCAAAACTAAACAACAGCTGCTATGTTGTGCCAGAACAAATATAAAGGAGCAATCCGTTAAGGACAATGCAATGCCGATCCCTGAAATTTCAATACCTGGAAGGAACAAGTAACGAAATTTTACTTATTGTGTGTATGCACCATAGTTCGAAGAATACATGAATTACTTTCTAATCATGTGGTGGTCTTTGAGGTGAGAAAATTGATACATAGGGCTGCCAGCTCTGACAAAAACTGTAGTTGTAACCCTATCCAGCACCATGTAGAACTGAATGTTTTTAACAGAGGTTTGTGCATCAATACATGCTGCCTCATGTCTGCACCAGAGTTCGTCAATTGTCAGATGGCGGTGGTCCAATCTTCCCGCTATGTTTTCATTGATTGATACATCTGAAGGACGTGCTGGCCAGGGCAACAGTCGGACAGCCACTTCTGTATCGAGGCACCAGCGCGGGAAACTATGGTACTGCGTCATCACGTTGAAAGACGTTGTCTCAGAGATTTCTATGCTAGGGCATAACCACCGGCATTCACACGTAATGTGAGCGAAATACGATTATGACAAGTCCCATAGCATCCAATACACTCACGCCAATTTGACGAAGATGAATGTAATCCGACAACGTTTGTTCTCCGAAAGGTGCCTGTACACACGAATACGTCCACCGTGATGCCCTTCGTAGATACAGGACGTAGTGTAAGCCCTTTGTCCACAAATGTTCTTTGATGATCAATACTCTCTTGCTGCGTCAAGGGAAGCCGCAGCAATGGTAACCGTACTGACAGCCCGTAGAGCTGCTGACGTCATCGTACTGCCCGAGATAACAATTGTGTACCAGCAAGCAAACCCATTTCCTGACTTCACTGTACATTCGTGCACTGAGCTGGTCATCTAGGGCCACTGAAATCCTACATGGCTTTGAGTACTGAGTCCATAACTCAATTGTATACATTTTCGCACTATCGTAGGACCCCGAATGACTCTAGCAGCAGTATTGCAAAACGACAAATCTTAGTGTCGATAGCCCACTATCGAATTCTTACACGTACCATTGATTAATCTAAACGTTACACATGAGCGACAAAATCTTCTTTGTATGTGTTTGATATTGAGCCCGGAATTGCGAGTTTCTTGGCGGTGGGATGTGGTCCCTAAGTACACACCGAAATTACAATCGAAATCAGTTGTAGTTGCCACACAGTTCTTTATTACAAATACATTGCTGATAATACGTTCACAGTAACCATAATTACAACAAAGCTTGTCTTATAGGACACAAAAATCTTTTAAAATATCTTTCACACATAGTTTTATTTCAACCACTTACGTTAATTTAAACCATGTCCATGGACCCATAATTAATTCAATATGACTGACAAATCACACCTGCTTCATTCTGCCCGGCAGAATTAAAGCCTGATTTAGCAAAGCAGTGTCCCATCGAGTAGGTATGCGGGAATGGTAAACAAAGAGAGCGACCTAAAGATTGCGGTTGATGGAAGCCTTGGGGTAATAGGGAGTGATCGTTAGTAAAACAAAAGCCCTAGAAGATCTTAGACAAAAATGCGGGAGCATTATCACTGACCAAAATCCTTGGAGGACCGACCCAGGAAATGATGCGGGACAGCTGCTGCACCGTAATTTCGGCCGTTATTCCGCGCGTGGTTCAAATGGCTCTGAGCACTATGGGACTTAACTTCTGAGGTCATCAGTCCCCTACAACGTAGAACTACTTAAACCTAACTAACCTAAGGACATCACACACATCCATGCACGAGGCAGGATTCGAACCTGCGATCGCAGCGGTCGCACGGTTCCAGACTGTAGCGCCTAGAACCGCTCGGCCACTCCGGCCGACGATTCCGCGCGTGGGTAGGAGCCAAGTAAAGCGAGAAAAGGCGTCGACAGCCACAAGTATGTACCTATTTCTCCTTTTGGTACGGAGTAATGGTCAAGTATAGTCGATAAAAATGCGGTCACGAGGATACTGCTCCCTAACCGACTGTAGTAGTCCCTTGCGCGGCCCCACATCGGGCTTAGCGAACTTACACTGGATACAGTTACCAACAAACCGCCTGACATCGCGATACAGATTGGGTGAAAATGAGTTCACGAACTCGGTTCGAAGTGCCTAGAACCACTCAGCCACACCGGCGGGTCCCTCCATTATGTCCGCAACGCAAGTCTGCTGCGAGACAGGTATACCCAGAGCGACTACTGATACATGTATGCGCACAAAATATTCATATAAACTCTCATCACTAGCGTGAACGTGCCAGTAAAATTTCTGTTCTAACACCACCCTCGTACGTTCCGACAACCTCCTTTCTCCCAAACGTTGTAGGAGTTGGATCAACGAACCGTGATCCTGCAATATTTCAGCCATCAGGGAACTACGCACCCCTTTCGTTAATGGGTACAAGGTGACCAACGAAGCAGAATGCGGGACCTGCAACGCGTCAGCATGAATTTGCAGTTTAACGGTCAACCATAAAAATGATTGGATCTGATCTAAATTCTCTAGTGTTAATTCAGCAATCCCTTGCAGGAAACAGTTGAGAGACAATAGTTGTAATGGGCCAGATGGGCCTGTACTCTATACAACTGTTTAGGAGTGGGAGGATGTTTTAAAACAGGAAACAGTAGAAGCCAACTCAGTAAGGGAAGTCGATAGACAATACCAACCCCGCATCTACTACCGGCAGTATTCTGTCCATGTTCTTGTCTGACCCTGCACACCGACTATCTAGTTCCTGACCATCCCATCCACCTCCCAAAGACAACGCCAGGGGGCGTGAATGTAAGACCTGTACTTCATCTTTTAAGCGATTAAACAATTGGATGAAGAGGCGGATATACCTACCGCGGCCAAATCTACCAGACAATAGTTGTAATTAGGCCAGATGGGCCTGTACTCTATACAACCGTTTAGGAGTAGGAGGATGTTTCAAAAAAGGAAACTGTAGAAGCCAACTCAGTAAGGGAAGTCGATAGGCGAGAGAGAAACTCACTTTGATCGGAGAAGACGTCCGCCGGAAACAACAAAGGAGTGTTGGCCGCTGCGCGAAGTCGGGCCCATAAATCGGACACGCTGCCCTCCGTCGACAGATTCCGTATACGTAATTCGTGCAACAGGTGTTCCCGGCGCCAATAAGCAATTCCGCGGCAGATCCGACTCGCCATGGTGATAAGGAAATCCTGAAAACACCAACCAAGCAGAAATACGGACCAAGTAGACAATTTAGAGAAGAGATAATGAAACTTTCCCTTTGAAAATAAAGGAATGATAGTGCTGGAAAAACTCTTACGTTATTTAATTATCAAACAGCTGAGCAAAACTCAACATACTCACAGTTTCCTCTTTCTTATTCTAATCATCACAAAACTGACACACAATATTTTTTAGCGCAACGCAATCTGGCTTCCAGTAATCCCTACAAAAGAATGGCCCTGACTAACAATAACCTATACCTTTCATGAATCACTTACCCCACAAAAATTTTCGTTACACTTAATAGTGTTCAAAAGTCATTATATATATATATATATATATATATATATATATATATATATATATATATATATATATATATATATATATATGGTGTTACAAAAAGGTACGGCCAAACTTTCAGGAAACATTCCTCACACACAAAGAAAGAAAATATGTTATGTGGACAGGTGCCCGGAAACGCTTACTTTCCATGTTAGAGCTCAGTTTATTACTTCTCTTCAAAGCACATTAATCACGGAATGGAAACACGCAGCGACAGAACGTACCGTTGTGACTTCAAACACTTTGTTACAGGAAATGTCCAAAACGTCCTCCGTTAGCGAGGATACATGCATCCACCCTCCGTCGCACGGAATCCCTGATGCGCTGATGCAGCCCTGGAGAATGGCGTATTGTATCACAGCCGTCCACAATACGAGCACGAAGAGTCTCTACATTTGGTACCGGGGTTGCGTAGACGAGAGCTTTCAAATGCCCCCATAAATGAAAGTCGAGAGGGTTGAGGTCAGGAGAGTGTGGAGGCCACGGAATTGGTCCGCCTCTACCAATCCGTCGGTCAACGAATCTGTTGTTGAGAAGCGTACGAACACTTCGACTGAAATGTGCAGGAGCTCCATCGTGCACGAACCACATGTTGTGTCGTAAAGGCACATGTTCTAGCAGCACAGGTAGAGTATCCCGTATTAAATCGTGATAACGTGCTCCATTGAGCGTAGTTGGAAGAAAGTGGGGCCCAATCGGGACATCACCAATAATGCCTGCCCAAACGTTCACAGAAAATTTGTGTTGACGACGTGATTGCACAATTGCGTGCGGATTGTCGTCAGCCCACATATGTTGCCGGCCCGAGTGGCCGAGCGGTTCTAGGCGCTGCAGTCTGGAACTGTGCGACCGCCACGTTCGCAGGTTCGAATCCTGCCTCGGGTATGGATGTGTTTGATGTCCTTAGGTTAGTTAGGTTTAAGTAGTTCTAAGTTCTAGGGGACTGATGACCTGAGCTGTTAAGTCCCATAGTGCTCAGAACCATTTGAACCATTTGAACCCACATATGTTGATTGTGAAAATTTACAATTTGATAACGTTGGAATGAAGCCTCATCCGTAAAGAGAACATTTGCACTGAAATGAGGATTGACACATTGTCGGAAGAACCATTCGCAGAAGTGTACCCGTGGAAGCCAATCAGCTGCTGATAGTGCCTGAACACGCTGTACACGGTACAGAAACAACTGGTTCTCCCGTAGCACTCTCCATACAGTGGCGTGGTCAACGTTACCTTGTACAGCAGCAACTTCTCTGACGCGGACATTAGGGTTATCGTCAACCGCACAAAGAATTGCCTCGTCCGTTGCAGGTGTCCTCGTCGTTCTAGGTCTTCCCCAGTCGCGAGTCGTAGGCTGGAATGTTCTGTGCTCCCTAAGACGCCGATCGATTGCTTCGAACGTCTTCCTGTCGGGACACCTTCGTTCTGGAAATCTGTCTCGATACAAACGTACCGCGCCACGGCTATTGCCCCGTGCTAATCCGTACATCAAATGGGCATCTGCCAACTCCGCATTTGTAAACATTGCACTGACTGCAAAACCACGTTCGTGATGAACACTAACCTGTTGATGCTACGTACTGATGTCCTCGATGCTAGTACTGTAGAGTAATGAGTCGCATGTCAACACAAGCCCCGAAGTCAACATTACCTTCCTTCAATTGGGCCAACTGGCGGTGAATCGAGGAAGTACAGTACATACTGACGAAACTAAAATGAGCTCTAACATGTAAATTAAGCGTTTCCGGACAAGTCCACGTAAACATCTTTTCTTTATTTGTGTGTGAGGAATTTTTTCCTGAAAATGTGGCTGTACCTTTTTGTAACACCCTGTATATCAGTTCATGACATCCAGTCTTACAAATTTCCTTTTTCTGACGGACATACGTCCAGATCATCCTCTCAAAACTCCGGCATCTCTCTCCCCACATCCACCACTGCTGGCGGCTCATCTCCAACTGCGCAACGCTACACGCTTTTCTCATCCAACAGCCCAACGCTACACAATCAAATATTCCAACAATGAGTCCATCTAGCCACAGACTGCACACAGCGCAGTCAGTGATTTTCATACAGAGCACTACGTGGCGTTACCAACATAAAAACCTAAACAGCCTACTTACAGTAGCCAGAAGCGTAGCAACTACAACGTGATCAACCTACACGCGTTCCAGCTGACCCCGCGGAATGGTTGTTCTGTTACCATTCGGGTGTGGTCCCTAAGGACACACCGAAATTACAGTCTAAATCAGTTGTAGTTGGCACACACTTCTTTATTACAAATACATTGCTCATAATACATTCATAGTAACTATAATTACAACAAAGCTTGTCTTATAGAACACAAAAATCTTTTAAAATATCTTTCACACATCGTTTTCTTTCAACCACTTACATTAATTTAAACCACGTCCATGGACCCACAATTAATTCAATATGACTGACAAATAAATCAGACCTACTTCATCACTAACACGGAAAATTTTATCTGTCTCTTCATCACACCGAAGTTCGGAATTCAACACACAGTAATGTTTTATGGCTTCTTTGGCGAACTTTTCATAATTTAAAAGCAATGTTCATAAAAGTATCCATCATAAAATATGACTGACTTAACTGAAATTCTGAGTTCCAAAAACACCAATATTTTTAAGGTTTACTCGGGCAACTTTCCATTAAATGTAACACTATTCATAGAAACGTTATTAAGATAAATAAGGCTGACATACCCAACCCAGTGTTAAGCAGACAGTAATTTTTAAGGCTTCATTGGCCAACTTTTCACAATTCAAATACAATATTCATAAAAGCATACTCTTAAAATACTATCCCAGTTAAAAGCTCTGAGTTCAACACCAAAATTTTAAGGTTTACACGGCAAACTTCTCATTAACTAATACAACGTTCATGAAACTCTGATTCATAAGATATGGCTAACATGGCTAACTCACATCAAAGTTTTGAGCTCAACAAGCGCCAAAATTTTAAAGTTACTCGATTAATTAGAACAATACTACCTGCATATTACCAGGTTCGTATGATTTCAGTACCTGGCTATAGCTAGGAGATCTTCCCCAGAAAAACTTAATAGGGGCCGCTTCCAGTCTACCTGGGAATTAGTGAAGGAGGCGAGCACACAAAAAGATTTTAACCAATACAAGAAAACCACGGGACAGAAAATGAAATAAAAAAGTAGTCAACTTTGCACTGCGATTGAGCTTCAGAAACCATAACTCTCCAGGGAAAGGATGGAGTTACAGGACAGTAACAACATAATGCGTGACGTGAGGAGGGGAGTGGGGGGGGGGGGGTGAAGGCAGGGCCTTAAATATCACTCTGCCATCGTGGGAGTTCGAGCCCAGTTTGCTCGCGTCAGTCACCGCCAATTATCCGCAACATAAAACACATCAGCGGCAGACAATACTCTGAGGCATGAGATACACAATCCTAACTGGCCAACTAGTTATCAGTATCTTACAATGACACACTCCACAAACGAAACCAGCAGAATTAACCTCCGTGACTCACCTGAGCAGTCACGGCTCTTAAAATGTAGTTAGCCAATCCCTGAAGACCATCAGTAAAATAATGGCATAAAAGAATAGCAAGAATAATCTCGGCGCACATTTAAAGGCGAAACTGAAATAATAACATAACAGGTAGAATGGGAATAATAATTCAGCTTAGCTTGAAACGCCAAACACAGACTTACGCAAAAACTTCTAGCTAAGTGTTTAGCCATGCTTCGTGTCTGTTTGGTGGGCGTCGTTACACTTCCTTAACTGCCGTCAAGGTATCACGTGACGACACCAAATTCAGTGATAAGCAACTGGAACAATTCCAAACGGTTGTTAGTGCATTGGAATATTTAGTTAACATGAACACCACCCACTAAAACAACTCAGTGACTCCTATTCATTCGGCCTGTGTAATTTGTAACCAGTTCAACAAGACTTGTCCTTCAAACCTCGAGGAAATCCCAATCACCATGGACAAAAGATTTGCATTGTAACGGTTAAATTCACAATAGCGGCTGGCCATGCTCCTTCGTCGTGCCGACTAGGCCTCTCGCCGTGCTGCATACAAACAGTCCCACGTCAATCCACCTCGCACCACGGATACCCGCACACCAGCTACCAGCAGAGAGCTCGCACTCCAGTTAAAATCCTGTGCCGCCAAACATGTGAAGAAGACAAATAATCATCGATCTCGACTCAGCGATGAAAAGACAGTTGATGGAAACTGGCGCCAGCAACGCACCAGCTCAGAGGGCTCAGGTAATTACGCTCACTGAAAATATATAACACACTTACATGTATTTCAAGCTTGGTATAATAATGTTAGAAGTTGTGAAGATTTATGTATATTTGGAGCTGCACTTGCGTGATACTGTAATGTAAGCAGTGGAAGATCAGGAGAAAAATAAATTTTTGAAATGGAATGCTGTGGATAGTCATGTATATGAAATAAAGAGATATCAGAAAGAAATGTTGAGGATATAAAACAGCAGAGTTCCGTCATTTGTAACAGTGCCACTGTGATGGATCTTATTCTGATGCCCGGCCGGAGTGGCCGAGCGGTTCTAGGCGCTACAGTCTGGAACCGCGCGACCACGGCGTTCGCAGGTTCGAATCCTGCCTCGGGAATGGGTGTGTGTGATGTCCTTAGCTTACTTAGCTTTAAGTGGTTCTAAGTTCTAGGGAACTGATGACCTCAGAAGTTATGTCCCATAGCGCTCAGAGCAATTTTTATTCTGATGAATAAATGACATTGAATTGTAAGGGAAGACAAAAGCTGAAACCTGGCGCAATGCTAGGCAAAAGTCTTTGTCTCTCATTGAGATCGACTGAACTATTTCGAACAGCGCGCTTCTTTGAGTTTTTAGGTCAATGCAATGTACGTTGAGGTCACCACTGACAGAACATGTTGACTAACTTATTGTTCTACAATTTCCAAAATAGATCTTAAATCGAGCATTGGTATTCCTTACCCATTTTAGCGATATATCATATTACAGGACAACTTCGTCCTCTATTTCAACTTCAGGAATACCTTTTAAGCAGCGAAGAACTAGGTCAGCGAACCCAATAATTAACAAAATAATTTATCTGCGGACAATTTTCTTACGTGGAATCTAGTGTATTCTGAATTTCGCAGTAAAAGTTGGGCTTGTGCCGCTGTTAAATCACCGTACCAGACTCACATATACGTTCTTTGATCTCGATTTGTTTCCTGTTTGTTCATAGTTTGATAAAACCATCGACCAATTCTTCAACAGTCAGGCCTATACCTTAACAACTGTAATGAAATTCGAGTGGCGGGAGCCTCCCTTGGGTACACCAGTCGACTTGTGCAAGTCTTTTTAATCGATGCCGCTTCACGACATGCTTGTTGATGAGGATGATGCAATGATGAAAACAACCCAACAACCAGTCCCCCAGATGTTAAAATCTCCATCCGGAAATCGAACCCGGACCCATCACGGAATAACTTCCATGGTACTAGAGGGAGCTGAAAAGGGTGAAAACTCTTAGTAAGACTCGAATGCATCCAACAAATAATTGAGGATACAAGTGGCAATTGCGACTCCGAGCTGAAGGGGCTGACACAGAGCCGTGGCGCTTCAAACCAGTCTGAAGGACGATGGCTAAAAAAATGTAGGAATGAGTGGAGGAAAACGCGATCTG
Organism: Schistocerca nitens; assembly: GCF_023898315.1. Lineage (NCBI taxonomy): Eukaryota > Metazoa > Arthropoda > Insecta > Orthoptera > Acrididae > Schistocerca > Schistocerca nitens. The sequence continues at coordinate 584,953,617 of NC_064618.1, forward strand.
CGTTAAATTGTAGCTGATAATAGCTATGACGCAACAGGAAGTGGTAGGGCTGAGTTCAACGTTGAGTAATCACAATTTTTAAGCTTTTATTTACCATCCTAGCACACATTTTACGTTACAAACAGTCTTAAAAAGACTTCTATGAGCATGCGTTTGAATGCAACAAGTGGCTGAATAACAACAAATATTCAGTAATAGACTAACACTCTCTCAATCATGGCAAAACGTAAAAACCGTTACAATTAGTTAAAATCCAAAACCATCTTAAAGGACCCAAAGGGGCTAAGCACAATATCAGAAACAAATAATATAACATAATTACACTGGGCCAACTGACGGAATGCCAAAAATTTAAAAACACTTTCCTGATTCGAAAATGAATTGACGGCAGACGTGCAAGAGCACGAAATGCAAAGTTTCTGTAATAGTGAGACCAGACATACGAACGTTTTATCTGAATAATCGTTTCCACAGACCCAAAAAAAAAAAAAAACGTCCAGTGACAAGAAATCAGAAATGTAGTGAGTCGTAAGGAATTTAGTTAAAATCTGAAATTACATCAGTATGAGAGAATGTTTTTCCAATAACGTCTAAAATGAACAGTCGATACCGCAAAAACATGTGTTTATTGACCGGTTCCGGCTAATGTTAAAGCCATCCTCAGAATTTTTGGGCCTCCTATGGCTGGTGCTGAAGGTTCCTCGGTTTTTCACGTGACACCGCGAGCGTACACTGTCCAGTGTACGATCAATAAACAAACTTTATTCTGATCTAGACTGTTGATTATAGCACCAGGTCGCTGCGCTCCACAGACAATGTTGTGTAAATGTAATTCCAAATCAGTTATAGGGCAACATAGCCCATTCATTGTAAAATGAATGAGAGCGGTTGTGCAACAACGTTCTATCGAAGGCAGCAAAATATTCCAATGACTTGTTTTAATTAGACGTGCTTACATCACCTGACAAAAGGAACAACATAAAATATTCTGGTGGTTCACCGAGTGCTACTGCACAGCTGGCGATGTGATTACAACAAGGGTATTACAATTAGGGGTAATCCATTACCAAAATGCTTAACAGCCACAGAATAATAAATAGTCACCCTTGCAGACACCAAGAGGCGATGTTCACACCAACAACACTGTCTGCTAGATCGTATGAGCACTGTACCGCTCGTACAAGGGAGTGAGTTAACAGCTCAGCTGCCGGCCGAGGTGGCCGAGCAGTTCTAGGCGTTACAGTCTGGAACCGCGCGACCGCTACGGTCGCAGGTTCGAATCCTGCTCGGGCATGGATGTGTGTGATGTCCTTAGGTTAATTACGTTCAAGTAGTTCTAAGTTTTAGGGGACTGATGACCTTAGAAGTTAAGTTCAATAGTGCTCAGAGCCACTTGAACCATTTTGAACAGCTCAGCTACTTGCACCACAAAGAAGGGAGCTGCTGAATGACACGACACTTACGCAGCTCAAGTTTCCCCAATTCGTGCTTTCCAGGACCACCAAGAACCGACTACTCTCAGCAAACAGTACTAGGCGTGCGAAACTCCCACTATTCGGACGGCCCGCTCTTCTTACCAGTCGCCGACTGTACCACGGCTACCCAGTTGTCCGGTCAGATCCGTCCTGTTTCGCCGCTCGGTGGTACTGCAGCGCGTTACTAGCCCTGCCGTTCTCCCAGTTCTGCCCGATATCTCCGGCTGGTCTCCCACGCCGACTCGTGCCAGGCTTGGTGCTGAGGCGCCCTTGCTGACAGCAACCGCATGCAGATAGTCTTCAGATCACACAAACGGCGAATTTTTATAATTCTGTTAACGAACGAGGTCGCTTATACTTCTACTTGATTAAAGTTTTGTGGAATGACATTTTTATTACAGTCTTATTCCTTTGCATCTTCAACTGAACCATTGAATCCTATTTTTGTTGCTACATTTGGAAAGTGACTATTAAAGCACTCGCTACTTACGAATTATAAGTCACGACATTGTCATATAGTTCAATTATTATGTTAGCTTTTACACTGACTGCGTGTGCTGTCTCCAATTTGGTAATGTCCCGTATAGTTTTATTCTTAGAACGCTCATTACTAATATCCCCCAGGGCGTACATAATTCTTCACAGTTTAATGACTTCACTTAAAGTATTACAGTATTTTTGTAGTATTCAGGTACAGTGATGTGGGATCTTGATTCACTCTGGCCTTCATAAAAATTTCCCTCTTCACGATACATGAGGTTTTAATTACCTTAGTGATCTACAGCTTCAGGATAACTTTTTAGGAAAGAAACTTTCAAGCATTGACACATATTTGTTATGGATTAAATTGCATCTGACATTAGGATCTATATTTACTTGTACCTCATACCATAGAACATTGTCTTGTGCTCTCATTAATAAGCCTGACTGCTCTGTATGAACCTGCCTCAGGCTTTTAAGATGTCATATTGTTTATTTCCGTTGGTTTTGCATCTTGATCAGATTGCTCATTAACAAAAATTGAGTACAAATTAATTGTTTCAGCGTGCATACCTTCCATACAAATGTTATCAATCAGGATCCTACTGACTTGGTGCACTCGTTTTGGACAACTGACTACTGAGAATAGATTGAAACACACAAATAATGAGACTAGTTAATTTTTCCAGTTGGTATCTTTTAAGAAATCTCCACAAACGTCTGTTTCTTCTGTCAGACAGGTAACTCAATAATGCATCAAAGTTTCTCATAAATTACTGGAAGTTTCCTAGAGGTGGTCTGTAGACTGTTGCAATAATCATATCCCAGTTACGCTTTCATTTTATGCTACTTCGTGCTTTTTAAGTGCGTTTGCATGAAGAAGAGATCACGGACAGCCAGATGATGGAAAACGTAACTGTGGATTGCATTCCTCACATTTAGATGTGAGATCTCAAATAAGGTTAGCATTATCTTCACAACCGCTCCTGCAATCCTAAAAATGAATAATATTAGACGACAAATTACTTCTGCCCACATATATCTCCCCGAAAGTCTTGAAGCAAAAATTCCGAGAGACACGACCTCCCATGGAGGCTAAAGAACAACCGTGCTTCCCGCAACAATCTCCGGCTGGAACAGAAAGAAGAGGAGTGAAAGTGGTACATAACGTACCCACCACCATTCATTTAAGGTGGCTTGTGGAGTATGTATGTAAATTTAGAGTTATTGAACACAAAACAATCACGTAGTTATAGTGCAAACTCATTATGTTGTGTTAAAAAGGGCCATAATAGTAACAGCAGTTGAAGTAGGCAAGTTTTAGAACAGTGAACCATGAACCAAGTACCCTGTCCTCGGTAGGAGGCCTGCGTGCCACAGCGATGCAGAAAGCCATACTGTAAGTGTAGCCACAATGGAAGGGTATGTTTTGAAAGGACAGGTAAACATGTGGTTCCTCAAGAGAGGCAGCAGCCTTTTCAGTAGTTGCAGGGGCAACAGTCTGGACGATTGACTGATCTGGTCTTGTAACAACTGAAACGGCCTTGCTGTGCTGGTATTGCGAACAGCTGAAGGCAAGGGAAAACTGTTGCATTAGCTTAGTGATCAAACTAGAGGTTCTTAAGAACTTCAGCTGACCTCATGGAATTGCTTTTACCACATTTTACATACGGCTTAACACAGGTAAGTATCATTTAAACATCACATAAAAAATTCCACTTATTTTTCTTAAAGGTTGTTGTGGAATCTTAAAAGAAAAAAAAAGCTTTGTGGCTGATAGAAAGAAGTTAATAACACTAAATAACGTGAATCGCTTTTCTACAGACAAACACAGTGACAAAAGGTGACATAAAATTGGGAATGGGCGCCTAGAACCTAAAATTAAATCATCAAAACAACAGTCTGCACTTCACTTAAAATTGCTCGCCAAAAATTGTTTGAAACACTTACTCTAAATATAAGCCAATTTCTCCACGGGAGAGAGTTGAGTACGTGCTGCAAACCTTTTCAAAATCACATCATTTGAAAATGGGGAAGAGCTGATCAACAAAAAATTTAAAACCCAAGAGTAAGCCCAGCGCAAAGCTGCTTCAAACTAACCAACTACTGCCAGTGGAGACAAGTCTCTGGAGAACATGCAAACGACGTTCACCATAAATATAAGCAAACGGAACCGGGCTCTTCACTCGACCAAGGCTCTCGAAGAAGGCGTTTACAAGGAGGATGTGCGTGACGAAGCGGATGAAGATGAAATGGCAGATATGATACCATGGGAAGAATTTGACGGAGCAGTGAAAGACCCAAGTCAAAACAAAGCACCGGGAATAGACGATATTTCAATACTGGTAAGAAAAAAGGGTGGAGCCCCTACACGCCCACACCGGTGTCTACTGCATATATGGCGTCTACTGCCAGCTCCGCATAGGGGTCAGTGTTCACTAAGTGAGGGCACTGGAACGAGAAAACAGTCCAAAGTTGCAAATTTTTACTTTCTAATCACTCGGGCCGAGGCCCATTTTCAAATCACCGTAACAAAGTCGAAAATGGCATTTCCGAAGGTATTTGTATGCGCAGTAATTGTTCATTGCACGTTTTTGTCATCTAGAAAATGGCATTTCCGAAGATATGCGCTGTATCTGTTCATTGCACATTTTTGATATCTTCGGAAACGCCATTTTCGACCATGTTACGATGTTTTGAAAATAGGTCTCGGCCCGAAACTAGTAATCGAGTGAATAAAAAGTAAAAACTTGGAACTATGGACTGGTCTTTAGTTCTACTGATTGACAGAAGTTGCTGACTCAAGTTACTCCAGCATGCTGGATGATTGCAGTAAGTGAGGTCTAGGCAGAATGGTACAGTGATGTTTGCGTGCGTCTGTTTATGACTAGCCATTAATACACCCTCATCTGGAGATAGATTGGGTCGAAAGTTGAACGAAGGCTTGCAGTTTGAAGGGAAGAGGGAAAAAAAAGGTGCCAAGGCAAGAGGCGAGGGAGAAACATCTATTCGGTAGTAGGATCGGGTAGTAGGAGCAATAGGGATTTCTTGCTGCCTGCAACCGATAATGCAAGGGCTGGTTTGTTAGTAGTGGGTATCATGCCTTATATCGTTCTAGCCGAGCGAGAGCAGTCCGGCGCGGCAGCGCAGTGCGTGCTTTCAGCCTGCTGCTCGCCCGCGTCATTGATGACTTGGCGCAGCATCAGGCTGCAGGCAGCTCGTTGTGACACGCATGACCCAGTTTTGCTGCAGTTGATCTTCGACCAGTTACGCTTGCTCAACGAGCAGCGCTGCCGATTCTACGGAGAGATGTAGGCCGTTCTCTGGTGCTTTATTTTGTTCTGCCTTGGCGCTAGTCATCCCCGTGGCTTTCGGCGTCTCTACCGTTGCCGATGGGGCGATGGTTGTATCCCTGGCGCCCATCTCCTGCGTCGTTACGTGAGAGCAAAAACCCTTACAATCTTCTGCTTATCGGTGACGCTCTTCTGCGTGGGTCCAGGTGCGTTCGCCGGGTTTACACCCCTACTGCTGATCGTAGGTCTTGGCCGAGGACCACACGCAGCTATCTCAAGGCATCCTCCGCTGTCGTTCCTCCACGACGGCGAGAAGATCGCCCCCGCTTCTCTACTCGGGAACGGGAGCTGTATCCCGACCGTCCGCCTTCGGGTGGTCGTTGCCGCTGTTGGCAGGGAAAGGTCCCTCTGCTGCGCCGGACTGGTCTTAGACCGTCGTCGTCGTCTGCTGCTCCGTTGCGTGTGTGCTGCCGCAGTCGCCACGCCGCCTTCGGCCCGTCTTCGGCTTCAAAACGCCGGTCAGCGCTGCCAAGTTGACGTGCAGCCCGCCACAACGAGCACAAATCGCCAAAGCTTTTCTGCTGTGGTTGCAGGCGCGGCTGTCGTGCTCGACTGAGCACTTAACGCACCGTGCAGCGTTGCGGCAATTCTTCGCTGCATGGACTTGGCATTCGAAGCACTGGGACCAAGGGCCCATGCCGGACGGGAGAGCTTCAGCCGTCACAGGGAAACCCAGTAATTGTCTCAGTGAGAAGACGTCGGTCGTTTGCACTGCGACCGCAGAAGCGACGGTCTCTAGTTATTGGATCGGTTATACAGCCGCACAGTTGCGTTACCGAACCCTGCGCGCAACAGTCCTTCTCGAACTGGTCTCATCACAGCACCAAGGCAATCTCCCACGAGCACCTTGGTAGTCTTCACATTTCTTGCCTTCTCTCGCGCCGGTGACTCGTCGGCTTTATGAGCGGCCCCAGCGCTCTTGATTGCCCTGCGGTCGGCCATGTTCGCTGTACGCAGGTCATCGAGTGTGAACCCACAGACTCGTGCATCACCTCGTGTTTTGTGCAGCTCGTCGTCAGGTCGGACATCTCAGTCCACCCGCCTCTGCACTTGACGTACAGAGAGGGAGCAGGAATGCCTGGTCGGCAGACTTAGTGATCTGCACGACCGTCAGCCCATTCGTGGTGACGCTTTTCTTCCCAATGCTGTGGTGCAGAGAGTACGACAACTTGTTTTCGTTGTTGAAACAATGTCCGACAACTTGCTCGAAGCGGCCACAGCACAGAACGTATTCCCGAGCTCTCTTCGACCCAGGAGGCGTTACGCACGACGGCAGCGATGCGCACGCCTCGCTGGCTGAGGCCGATTTCTACACTTAAAATACTGGTAGCCTTGGGAGAACCGGCTATGTCAAACCTCTTCCATCTGGTGTGCAAAATGTATGAGACAGGCGAAATTCCCACAGTCCTCAATAATAATTCCAATTCCAAAGGAAGCAGGTGCTGACAAGTCTGAAAATTACTGAACTATCAGTTTAAAGTAATGATTGCAAAATACTAACACTAATTCTTTACAGAAGAAGGAGGAAACTGATAGAAGCCGACATGGAGGAAGAACAGTTTGAAATCCACAGAAATGTAGCGCGAAAGTCTATTTACAATTTTCACAGAAACCAGACGGAAGTTATAGTAGTCGAGGGTATGAAAGGGGAACAGTGGTTTAGAAGGGAGAGAGGCATGGTTGTAGCCTACCCCCGATGTTATTCAATCTATCCACTGAGCATCAGTAAAGGAAACCAAAGAAAAATTTCGAGTAGGAATTAAAGTCCAGCGAGAAGAATGAATTTCTTTATGTTTCATAATGACATTGTAATTCTGTCAGAGACACCAAAGGACTTAGAAGAGCAGTAAAATGAACATCAAGAAAAGCAAAAGAAGGATAACGGAATGCAGTCGAATTAAGTAAGGTGCTGCTGTGGGAATTAGATTAGGAAACGATAACTTCAAGTAGTAAATGAGTTTTGCTATTTGGGCGGCAAAACGATTGATGACGGCCGATAAAAGAAAATGGTGAATAGCAATGGCAAGAAAATCATTTCTGAAGGAGAGAAATTTGTTAACATCGAATATAGATTTAAGTGTCAGGGGAGTCTTTTCTGAAAGTGTTTGAATGGAATGTAGCCGTGTAAAGGAGTGAAACATGGGCCCTATAAATTTAGACAAGAAGAGAATACCAGCTTTTGAAATGTGGTGCTACAGAAGAATGCTGAAGATTAGATGGGTAGATCACATAACTAACTATGAGGTATTGAATAAAACTTGGGAGAAGAGGAATTTGTATTACAACGTGACTAGAAAAAGAGATCAGCTGATGGGGCATATTCTGAGAGATCACGGGATCATCAGTTTAGTACTGGAGGGAGGATTGTGATGGTAAATATCATAGAGGAAGACCACGAGATGAATACAGTAAGTAGATTCAGAATGATGCACTTTTTAGTGGTTATTCGGAGGTGAAGAGGCTTGTACAGGATAGAGCAGCATGAGGAACTTAATCAAACCAGCCTTCGGACTGAATACCACAACAGCCGGTCCCCCATGTGTGAAATATGTTAAATCTGTGTGAAGTAATTGGGGTGCGTATACGGAAAAAGCCATAGGTGGAAAGCTCCTTCCACTTTCCTGGACCGATTTTAACCAAATTTAGTATACATGTTACTTTCTGGAAAGAAATTCTGTAGCGTAAGAATCACCAACCTCCTATTCGGTTGGGGGTCATAATATGGAGAGAGAAGGAGGGTTGGAGGAGATGGACAGACTGAGAGGGGGATAGAGGAGATGCACCATTAGAATTGGTATAAATACATCCTCAGCCAACACCGCGTACTCAGCTAGTAATTTGATTTTCAGGATACTACTTTTAGGTTAATGAAAGCAACTTAGTAAATCCTTAGGGCTAGAACGGTTATCAAAATTTTTTTTGACTATGGTAACCTTTCGTATTTTTGCAAATACTCTCATCCCTTTAAGATATAGGGTAAAATATAAGATAACAAAGAAGCTGGAAATATGTAAAGTAGGACAAGTTTCAGGTTTTCATAAGAGGATATTATCACAGTTATATGTCGAAAATTTGTCTTAGTAAAAATTTCTGAAAATCCATCACAGTGGTTGGAATTATAAAAAACGGCGAGGTCTAGCAGTCAAAGAAAATGAATTTCTTACTTCTTCACTCTTAATAAATACAGAAGCAGCCTTCAAAATGGCATCCACAATCCCAGATATACCAGTGGCCTATTATTAACTTAATGATCATATCGGAGGTTCTTAACAATTTCAGTTGCCCTTATGGAATTGTTTTTAGCACAGTTTGCATGCAGTTTAACAGAGGCAAGTTCTATATTTACTAAGATGGTAACTGTTCGTTCGGACATGTCCGATAAAACAGATACCATCTTGTTGTTGTTGTTGTTGTGGTCTTCAGTCCTGAGACTGGTTGGATGCAGCTGTCCATGCTACTCTACCCTGTACAAGCTTCTTCATCTCCCAGTACCTACTGCAGCCTATATCCTTCTGAATCTGCTTAGTGTATTCATCTCTTGGTCTCCCTCTTCGACTTTTACCCTCCACGCTCCCCTCCAATACTAAATTGGTGATCCTTCGATGTCTCAGAACATGTCCTACCAACCGATCCCTTCTTCTAGTCAAGTTGTGCCACAAGCTCCACTTCTCCCCAATTCTATTCAATACCTCCTCATTAGTTATGTGATCTACCCATCTAATCTTCAGCATTCTTCTGTAGCACCACATTTCGAAAGCTTCTATTCTCTTCTTGTCTAAGCTATTTATCGTCCACGTTTCACTTCCATACATAGCTACACTCCATACAAATACTTTCAGAAACGACTTCCTGACATTTAAATCTATACTCGATGTTAACAAATTTATCTTCTTCAAAAACGCGTTCCTTGCCATTGCTAGTCTACATTTTATATCCTCTCAACTTCGACCATCGTCAGTTATTTTGCTCCCCAAATACCAAAACCCCTTTACTACTTTAAGTGTCTCATTTCCTAATCTAATTCCCTCAGCATCACCCGACTTAATTCGACTGCATTCCATTATCCTCGTTTTGCTTTTGTTGATATTCATCTTATACCCTACTTTCAAGACACTGTCCATTCCGTTCAACTGCTCTTCCAAGTCCTTTGCTATCTCTGACAGAATTACAATGTCATCGGCGAACCTCAAAGTTTTTATTTCTTCTCAATGGATTTTAATACCTACTCCGAACTTTTCTTTTGTTTCCGTTACTGCTTGCTCAATATACAGATTGAATAACATCGGGGATAAGCTACAACCCTGTCTCACTCCCTTCCCAACCACTGCTTCCATTTCATGCCCCTAGAGTCGTATAACTGTCACCTGGTTTCTGTGCAAATTGTAAATAGCCTTTCGCTCCCTATATTGTACCCCTGACATGGTAGAAACGTAGGTTTGCCTTTCCTTAATCTTTCTTCTAAGATAAGTCATAAGGTCAGTATTGCCTCACGTGTTCCAATATTTCTACGGAATCCAAACTGATCTTCCCCGAGGTCGGCTTCTACCAGTTTTTCCATTCGTCTGTACAGAATTCGCGTTAGTATTTTGCAGCCGTGACTTATTAAATTAATAGTTCGGTAATTTCCACATCTGTCAACACCTGCTTTCTTTGGGATTGGAATTATTATATTCTTCTTGAAGTCTGAGGGTATTTCGCCTGTCTCATACATCTTGCTCACCAGACGGTAGACTTTTGTCACGACTGGCTCTCCCAAGGCTGCCAGTAGTTCTAATGGAATGTTGTCTACTCCGGGGGCCTTGTTTCGACTCAAGTCTTTCAGTGCTCTGTCAAACTATTCACGCAGTATCATATTTCTCTTCCATTTCCATAATATTGTCTTCAAGTACATCGCCCTTGTGTAGACCCTCTATATACTCCTTCCACCTTTCTGCTTTCCCTTCTTTGCTTAGAACTGGGTTTCCATCTGAGCTCTTGATATTCATGCAAGTGGTCCTCCTTTCTCCAAAAGTCTCTTTAATTTTCCTGTAGGCAGTATCTATCTTAACCCTCGTGAGATAAGCATCTACATCTTTACTTTTGTCCTCTAGCCATCCCAGCTTAGCTATTTTGCACTTCCTGTCGATCTCATTTTTGAGACGTTTATATTCCTTTTTGCCTGCTTCATTTACTGCATTTTTATATGTTCTCCTTTCATCAATTAAATTCAATATTTCTTCTGTTACCCAAGGGTTTCTACTAGCCCTCATCTTTTTACCTATTTTGTCCTCTGCTGCCTTCAGTATTTCATCCCTCAAAGCTACCCATTCTTCTTCTACTGTATTTCGTTCCCCCATTCCTGTCGATTGTTCCCTTATGCTCTCCCTGAAATCCTGTACAACCTCTGGTTCTGTCAGTTTGTCCAGGTCCCATCTCCTTAAATTCCCACCATTTCGCAGTTTCTTCAGTTTTAATCTACAGTTCATAGCCAATAGATTGTGGTCAGAGTCCACATCTGCCCCTAGAAAAGTCTTACAATTTAAAACCTGGTTCCTAAATCTCTGTCTTACCATTATATAATCTATGTGATATCTTCTAGTATCTCCAGGGTTCTTCCATGTATACAACCTTCTTTCATGATTCTTGAACCAAGTGTTAGCTATGATTAAGTTATGCTCTGCGCGAAATTCTACCAGGCGGCTTCCTCTTTCATTTCTTGGCCCCAATCCATATTCACCTACTATGTTTCCTTCTCTCCCTTTTCCTACTCTCGAATTCCAGTCACCCACGACTATTAAATTTTCGTCTCCCTTCACTACCTGAATAATTTCTTTTATCTCATCATACATTTCATCAATTTCTTCATTTGCAGAGCTAGTTGGCATATAAACTTGTACTACTGTAGTAGGTGTGGGCTTCGTGTCTATCTTGGCCTCAATAATGGGTTCACTATGCTGTTTGTAGTAGCTTACCCGTACTCCTATTTTGTTATTCATTATTAAACCTGCTCCTGAATTACCCCTATTTGATTTTGTATTTATAACCCTGTATTGACCTGCCCAAAAGTCCGGTTCCTCCTGCAACCGAAGGTCACTAATTCCCACTATATCTAACTGTAGCCTATCCATTTCCCTTTTTAAGTTTTCTAACCTACCTGCCCGATTAAGGGATCTGACATTCCACGCTCCGATCCGTAGAACGCCAGTTTTCTTACTCCTGATAACGACGTCCTCTTGAGTAGTCCCCGCCCGGAGATCCGAATGGGGGACTATTTTACCTCCGGAATATTTTACCCAAGAGGACGCCATCATCATTTAATCATACAGTAAAGCTGCATGCCCCCGGAAAAAATTACGGCTGTAGTTTCCCCTTGCTTTCAGTAAATATATAGTTAAGGCTCACTGGCCGCTTGACCATCTTCTTCTTCTGTGCGAATGCACAAATAGTGCTCGAACTCTTACGGGAATCGGCAACGCGCCGCGAGTAATTAGTATAATGGGCGGGGGCACTACTAATGTAGTGGGGAAAGTGCGTTGAGAATGGGGGTTTCGCGGGAGGCGTGCCAGAGATAAATCCCTGCAGTCGCGCTATGCTCTGTGTCCTCGGTGGCTCAGATGGAGCCAGCACGGTAGCTCAGCGTGTTCGGTCAGAGGGTCAGCTGCCCTCTGAAATAAAAAAACTGAGTTAATGTATCAACGACGAACTGAAACGGGTGTCTTGCGACATCCGCCCCTAGCTTATGAAACGAAAGAAAACGAACAAAATGAGATAAAAAAATATGGATAGAGCGTCTGCCATGTAAGCAGGAGATCCCGGGTTCGAGTCCCGGTCGGGGCACACATTTTCCTGTCCCCGTTGACGTATGTCAACGCCTGTAAGCACCTAAGGGTGTTCATTTCATTGTAATTTTAGAGGGAAGCTCATTTAAGTATCATACAAAAAGTTCCATTTATTTTTCTTAAAGGTTGTTGTGGAACATAAAGGCAAAGGAAAGTCTTACTGTCAACTACAAAGAAGTGACAATAAATAATTCTAATCTCTTTGCTAAAAGCCAACATTGTGACAAAATGTGACTTAGAATTAAGCACAGGCCTCTAAATACCATCACCATTCTATTCAAACCCAAGCACATGCTTTAGAAACGTAATACATTCGAAAACTGAGGAGAGAAAAAAGGTGAGAGACGCCATCCGCTAGGTAGGAGCACACGCGTTCAGACGCAGCTGTGGCGCAGGTAGGCGGCGGGACGGCGCCGGGTCGGCAGAATCAATACTCAATTATATTTGAGAATGGGGCACGTACCGACCGTGCAAACTGGCGCTTAATAGTTTCGCCTGCTGCGACGGTTTAATCTTCTTATGGGGCGGCGACTACATTAACGGCTGCGCGACTTCAAGGTCGCGACGCGTAAAGGAGGCGGACGCGTCGTTCGAGCTTCTGGGCCCGAGTTGCCCGGGCACAGGAGTTACATTTACAACCGACTGCCAGGTGCAAGGTGTGCCTTCGTGACAGCAGCGTCCTTCCCTCTCCTGCGTCCTCTATCTCGTAACGACTTTGTTTCTGTGCTTTCATTACATCGACATCAATATTCCGCAAGCTACCTTGTGGTTCAAAGCGGACGGTACTGTGCATACCACTTTATTCACCTTCCCTGTCCCAATGGGGATATCTGACTCTTATGGAGACATACAGTCTCGTAATTTAAATAATAAACCACACTGTAGTGTTCTGCATTGTCATCTGCCACTGGAGTTCGATCTTCTCTATTTTGTCTATCGATTCTATCTCACAAGAGTCAGTTTTAGTTTTCTAGGAGAGCCGTTAGAAATCAAAATCCGAGCTAATTGAATATAGGTCAGACTAGCGAGCCAAAGGGGACTCTGGCGCATTTTGTGTGTGCAGATTGAATACATTCAGAGGCAAATTATCGCCCTCCCACTCCCTTTAACCTGTTGTTATGCTAATTGATTTATGACACCCTGAGGATAATCCCTCCTTCTGAGGTACCCCCCACCCCTTACCCTCTCCCTCTTCCTCACCCACCCCTCTGGGAGAAGGGACACTTTTTTTGTCACCCTCCCCAGTTCGTTCCAGAGCCACTTTTTCCTCTCCTTGGAAATCTTCTAGGATCCCCTGACCCACTTTCCCCCTCCCATCGCCCATCTGGAAATTGGTGGAAAAAGACTCAGTTTGTGCTGGAGAGGAAGCATCTCATGACCAAAATTCAAATCATTGTTGATAATAATATATTTTTCAATTAAATTTGTATACTTTTTATTTAACATATTTGTGGGAGGCAGGTTGTCCTACTTGAGTAAGACTCACAACTGCATCCCAATGCCCCACCTCCAGTGACGTAATAACTGTAAGCACTGAAGAATGAAATGAAGTGTGGTGTATTAGCTGCCATTTTGGGTCACTCACATGTGTGTCTGATGTCTCAGCATCAGGCTCCATATCCAGACGCTGCAGGGGTCAGGGCCCTACTGAGGCTCTAGGTCCACACATCACAGCCAGGTGGTTACAGCATTCAAATTGACACCCTCGCCTAAATACTTTGGTCTGCATTGAGTTGTTGGAGAGAAAGGGTCTAACTATAGAGCACTCATCTAAAGATGATGAAAAAAAATAGAGATGTTGTGGTGTAGTACGCATTTTGCTGGATATTTTAGCTTGGATCAGAACTACATTACTCAGAGTCTCAGTATGTACTCTCTTCCTAAGAAGGTACTGTCGTAATGTGTTCAGCTGGTGAGATTTTGGTGATGGACATGGTGGAGTTCAATGTGTTTATTACCTGTAAGCATGCAGCAGATGACTGTGCTCATAACTTCCTATACAAGGAATGGAAGGAGTTCATAATGGATGAGCATGGTGTGAATTCCTTTCAGAAAACAATGGCAATGTAGTGGGATGGGCTGAAGACGCATTTCACATCTCATAGAGACCAAGCCTTTGTTGTGTTTTGAAATGGCCTGTAAATCAACTGTGCAGAGACTTTGGTGTATAGGTCTTGACTGAGGACTGAGCTAGTTACAATACCACCACAATACAGTGCTTGAAATGGGTTTTGTCCCCCTCCCCCCTCCACACAAAACACACTTCCCTCAGGAATCAATAGAAACACAGTAGTCCTTCTTCCATTCCCTGAAAATTTGCAGGAACCAAGCAACCTATGGGAATGTGGGAATACTACTTCCAGTCATATGGACATGTGATTGGGGGGATATAAGACAGACACAGTCTCAGTCACATGAGTCAGTGAAGGAACCATGAAGCATCAACAGCAATCGAGATGGTCGTCCATCTCTGCCCTACAGGAGAAGTGTAATAGTAAGATCAGTTCAACTGTATGTCTTTGTCTATTGACGCTTGTTGTTTCTTCATGTTTGTTCAGCTACCTCCGACATGTCTCGACTGGCACCACCCATCAGCATGAGAACCTGCAGTGACCTCCGACATGTCTGGGCAAGCAGCAGCCACTGCCAGCTCGGTGGGACTTACAGCAACCTCAGGCCTGTTGGCACCAGCAGTGGCAGTAGCACCATGGAGTCCTGTAGTGCACCTCCATCCTGCTCATCTATTTGTGTAATGAAGACACCCAGCCAGTCTCTGACACTCAAAAGAACTTTGCTGGGGGAACTACATCACGTGGTGCAGGTCAGTAATGGTCTCTCCCAGAACATTTCAGTGTTACCTCAAGGGCAAAGTGTTGATGTGGTAGATGAGAAGCTGCCGATTCCTCCCAGTGGTCTACTGGTTTTCGCTTCAACTTATAATTTAACAGCCAGTGGTTCAAAGAACTTAAATATTGGTTTAGCAGCCAGTGGACCGTGACTAGCCTGTCATGTTAGAGATTGAAAATGCATCAAGAAGTGTTAAAGTGCTGTTTAAGGAGTTGGAATGTAATGAACTTTGCCATGCAGAACCCCACATCGACAGATAACCTCCAAGTACTCATCATCTCATCCACTCTCAAACATTTACTGTGCTGGCCTGACGCTATTTGTAACATCACTGTATGACGACATGGCATTTGTGGTGAAATCTGGAGGTCGATTCTTTTGGAGTGGAAGAAGACCAGAAGAAGAAGAAGAAGGGAATACTCCTACCTGAATGACAATTGTAGGTTCATCCAACTGTGGCAAGACAAATGTTCCACGCCACCGTTAACTCATCTGTATGAAGTCCACAATGAGTATGTATGTGTATTTTCAAAAACGCTGTTTCAGCCCTAGTACCAGTTATTGAAAAAGATGATGCAGGGAGTTGATGGTGTAACATACATGAAATTCAATCAAAGCAGTTGAATCCCTCTGCTAGAAAAAGTAAAGCCAGTTACCATGTTCATATCTGACGATTTTGCTGTGGAAAACCAGGATCAAATTCTATGATATTTCTGTTTTGGTCTCATACGGGTGCTGTCTTATTTTGTATGAGTCAGGCATATTCCAGAATCCTGAAACAGTTGGTGAGGGATAATGAAAATCTCATATCTTTCAAACAAAACCATTTGAATTTAAAACTCATTTACCAGGCACAGATTTATAAAGATATGTGCAGACTGCTGGGATCACTCACAATTTGGGTTTCTCGGTATTAATAAATCAAGAAAACTGAATAATGGTAGGCATAGACTGAACTTCCAGGAGCTGCTAATATATATATATATATATATATATATATATATATATATATATATATATATGAGAAAAGTGATGAGTACGTTAGTTTACATTAAACCGTAGAAAGTTTGCACGTATGTCAGGCACTCGACCCGAGAAGACAGAGAAAGCGACTATACATAGACTGAAAATTTGAACATCTGAAAAGTAATGGACCTAGAGACGTATGCCCAAACCCTTCTGAGATTGATCAACGACTTACATGCAAGGCTTAAGAAACTAAAGACATACAATAGGATCATTCTGAGAAAGAAAGTAGATGACAGCTGTAAAGGTTCATGGAACTGAAATGAATGTACATTACATATCTGTAAAATCTGATAGCAATTGAAGGAGTGTATATAAGGTGCACCCTGTGAAGAAGTCTTTTTAGTATATAACTAGATGTGGACTAAGTATAGGGTCATCACGGCATAGAAGGCTGTTTGAGACAAGTTATGACTGCTTAGGTTAGGACACTTGGCCCGAGAGAAGACTCTGAGAGAAACCTTTAAACCAGTTACTGAACACTGCTGTACTCTCAGAATGAAAAATGAAATGATCGTAAGGCTTTGTTGGCCGGGAGGCCCCATGCGGGGAAGTTCGGCCGCCGTATTGCAAGTCCTTTTTAGTTGACGCCACTTCGGCGACTTGCGAGTCAATGAGGATGAAATGATGATGAACACACAACACCCAGTCATCACGAGGCAGAGAAAAATCCCTGACCCCGCCGGGAATCGAACCCGGGACCCCGTGCGCAGGTAGCGAGAACGCTACCGCAAGACCACGAGCTGCGGACTGTACTCTCAGAGAAATTACACAACGGTGACGTCGCTGATTTCATTAACCATCACAGCAATGCCAGGAGAGACAAAACATTTGGTGTTAGTGATGAAAAATCATTCATGTTGAGCACGCAACCTATAAGTTTAAAAGAAAAAAAAAATACAGGTAGGTGCAAGGGAATTTCAAGGAACAACTGGTCTGAAACTTCCTGGCAGATTAAAACTGTGTGTCGGACCAAGACTGTAACTCGGGTCCCGAGTTAGAGTCTCGGTCCGGCGCACAGTTTTAATCTGCCAGGAATTTTCACATCAGCGCACACTCCACTGCAGGGTGAAAATTTCATTCTGTGAACAACTGGTCTACTGATCCTCATTTTTCTATCCCACAAGAACTGTAAATTATTCACCGAAAGATCTGGAGATGTCTGATGAAATACTACAATTGATTGACGTATATAGAAAAGCGGGAACCAGTGCAGTGTTAAATGCATAACCATTACAAAACCTGTATTAGATGCTTGATATAGCATTCGTGGAGATATTGACATCCAGCATTAAAAAAATTCAGCAATATACAGGGTGAGGCGTTTAAACTGTTTTTGTAAATATCTGGAATACTACAAATCGGATGAAAAAGGTAACAACAAAAGTTATTCGTCTCAAAAGGGGACATCCAATGACACCAAACGCGACCCCCTGCCACATCCCGAGGGAGCGGATGTGGGGTCGACTTTGAAATCTTAAATGGGAACCCCGATTTATTATTGCGGATTCGGATTCTCCGGGAAAAAATACGTAAATAATACGTAACTGTTGTATTTAACATTGTTTTCGTTGCGTGACAGATGGTGCTGTAATCGACAAAAAACAAAATGGGCTAGAAACCGTTGAAAATTGATAGTCAAGTATTCGAAATGGTGACTCTTTTCTGCGATACATTTTTCTCACGCAAATGACCTAAAAGAAACAACCAGATAATGACAAACAAAAAAATAGCACCTCAAAGAGAACAAAGTACTAATACGTCGTTGTTCCTGGGTAAAACTAACACTAGTTTTTAATTAATTGATAAACAAACCAATGAATTGTTCCAGCTCCTTACCACTTCGGCGACATCTGTAAAAAAAAAAAAAAAAAAAAAAAACCATGCGAATAATGTGAACAAACTAGTGTATTATGTTCTGGAGAATCAGTTTTGTTTCTGATTTTAAACCGGTTTTCTCATTAAAGATTTGATAATAACTGCCTTTCTAGCCTTCGAGAATAGTAATCTCATGTGTATTTCTTGAGATAATATCACCTGTCAACGTTTTTCAACCCTTTATGATTTTTGTTGATCTATCACGAACGAAAACTATGTTCAGTACTAAAATTACGTATTTTTTCCTGAAGAATCCGAATCCACAGTAAAAGGAAATGGAGATTTCCATTTCAGATTTCAAAGTTGATCCCCTTCCGCCCCCTCGGGGTGTGGCAGCGGGTTCGAGTTTGGTGCCATTGGATGCCCCCTTCGAGATAAACAACTTTTATTATTTCCAATTCTTCATCCAATTTGTAGTTTTCCTGCCTATTTCCAAACACAATTTTAAATGCCTTACCCTGTATTTCTATGACGATCCCAATGAGCCAAAAGATCAACTACGACTGCTTATGGCATCAGCCGCTGTCGTAATACTGCTCATTCTAATGAGATTGTTTCAATAACCTCCGTGCTTAGAGGGAGAAGTATAGTCACATATGTATGAATACAGTAGTTAGAGAACTGCACAAATCAGCACATAAAACATACCCTCGTAAAGGTATATGCAGGAATATTGACATGTGAACAATGGATTCAAATATATTGTAATGGTTATTGATACATACGCCAAATTTGCATGGGCATTATCTGTTAAAACCAAAAGTGGGATATATATCGTGGAGGTGTTTGAAATATCTTAACAGAACAATAAAGGGCCAAATGTGGATGAGTTTTAATCTTCACAGCTCATATAAATGGACAGTTATCCTCCCAGAAATAATCGCATAGTAGAATCAAATCAAACATGGTACAGTAAAAATTTGACTATTCGACGTTCATGATAATGGACTCATGGGTACGGTATACTGTCGTATAGAAATGTAAAGAGAAATTTAATGTGGGTGATTTGGTATGTATCTCGAAACACAAGATACCATTTGAGAAGTTATACCTTACAAACTGGTCGAGTGAGATATTCACGGTTTCCAAAGTGCAGAGAACAAATCCCACAACTTGCATCTCAAAGGATGGCAGTGGCACTGAAATTTCAGGATGCTTTTACAAAGAGGAAATACAGAAGGGCTTAGAACAACATATGTTTCTCATGGAGCGTGTCATAACATGTCGAGGGAACAGGGCACTAGTAAAATGGCTTGGTTTTCCTGCAACACAAAACAGCTGGATTGCCGATGACGATCTGCTACATAATGGGATGCGCAGAGCACAGCCATCACAGTTACATAACATTCATGATAGGGATACATTATACAAGGTATTGGTACTCTCAACAGATTTCGAGTCGAACTGCTCATTTCGGGATATACTGTAATTACCGTGTGCCTGGCGCAAAGCTTCAAAAACGTTTTGCTCGTGATGATATGGAGATTAACCCGGTTGACGAGGCGTGTTTACGACAATGCATTGCATATGCGAAACATAATGATCTCCCAGTCCCCAGGACATCACGGTGCAGATCGAAATCTAGCTGACAAAGCCTAGGCAACACGTGCGAGAATGGATACTGACGTATTGCAACTCACTGCAGTATTTGTAGTTGATGAAATAACACATGGTAAAATTAAGTTGGGCTTCAGTGAGAATTTCAGGCAAGTTATGAACGCTGCACGCAGTGCACTGAGGAAGAAGAAGACAACGATGGAAATGAAGAAGAAGCCAGGGCAGGGGTGTTTAAAAAACTGTATCCTGATAGCGACATATGCAGCTAAAAGCGCCCTGAAGCATAAAGGACCAGTTAAAGTACCTCGAGTTCTGCCGATACGGCAAGACACCAGGCGGAATTATTTCGATCCTCATTCCTGCCCTCACAAGTCTCTCAGTGATGGGTTCACTGGCTGGTGGTGCTGCATCTATCGCTAGAAAAGCGAAGAATGCACAGAAATCCCAGGAGTAGCTAGAGGAAGCAAGAAAAGATAATCGGATGATGGAAGCAGTAACCATCGGAGAAGAACTATGCCTGAAACCATTCAAGAAAGAACTAGGTCTCTTCATAAATACAAAAAAAGGCTGTTAACTATCCTACCGGACAGACCGCTTACCAATACATATCTGCTCAAGTTCGTTAGGAAAAGATTCGGCATTCCAAGATTCCGTGGTGTGTTTATGTGGGATACATTACAGAAGACTACATGGGAATCTGAAGAATATAGAATTGCGAATTTAGGTGTTGATGGGGGATCAGAAACCTACTGGATGCAGAATGTTAAGAGAAATTCAAATAACGTCTACTCTTTTGACTCGTTTGGAGACCTTCAGCCTGACAACGTTACTTGAACGTCAGAAGACTTGTGTTCTATAATTTTCATCGCAATTTGTAATGCTTCCTTGTGTTGGAATCTGTGCATCATGTTTCCAATAACGTTTACGAAGAAATATATATAAAAAGGTGCATTAAACATCCACTCATCGGTTGAGGTACAAATGCAATGTCGTACACTCTGACTTTAAGAGAACGAAATACAGTATTACGCGAAAATTACTTCCCACCGATTAATTTAAGAAACAGAGAGTGCAGTATTGCGCTGATTGGGCTGGAGACATACAACAGCGTACAGAATACCACAGAAGCTAACAATAAACTTCATCGGGAAATTAATGGTGGAAAAGAATTTGTGACATAGAATCTGGTGCATACGATATTGACGATTTGAACGATGTTTCAAAACGGTATGGGAAAGGGATTGCGCTACACGCAAACATCAATACATTTAAATCTGAAATAAAGACATCGAATGCAGCAATTTACTTTAACCAGAAAGGTTCAATAGCACTGTTACTCGGTTTCACAAAAGGACAGGTTTCGAAGAAGGATCCTAATAAGATTTATAGATCTGATCAGTCTGTTGATGCTCTTCCTGTCAGTATAATCTGCATCGAGTGTAACATTGCAATACACCCTTAACTGAGGGACGGATTGTTCATACAATTTAAGGATTCTTCCCATCACTTGGAACAGGGTACAAGATCGCAAATATTGAACTGTCTGGAGCTGTGTATTGTGGACCAGGATAATCAACTGGTCGACTTTCGTGGCGCTGAACTCATTGTATGGCTACACTTTAAGCGGAAGCAGCAGTGATCTCGAATACACAGAGAACCGGAAGCGGAGGTGGCGACTTCCTACCAGCCGGGACTTGTTGAATGCAGAGGCGGCGATCCTTAATTTGTCAGACCGGATGCATCGGCAACGAGCTACAACCAGTCAGGAATCGCTGCAGCCCCCACCGTCATCATACTGTCAACGAAGACAGGATGGGCGTACGATATAAAACCAATATGCACAACGCACAGCACAGCATTTCACAACACAACTGAAGGTGATAAGACATACAAACTACGAGTTTCTCAAATCAGTAGGTATAAAACCTTGCAATGTCATTGTTCGATGTAGCTAGCCCTGTGGATATGATGTACTTAACAAGAACGGTGAAATTAGGATTGTTATTCAACGCCAAGACGTTTTAACCATTCCATGCAGGAATTCCATATACCATTTACGAAAAGGGATGGTACTGCTATAGTGTCATGGAAACTTACACTTAATGCTTTAGCATTATTGTTTCATGAGATACGATATGAACTTAATGGGGGTCGAGAATGACTGTACACACAGTGTAGGCAGAACATTTAAAACGTTTGTCTCAGCTTCTCCCTCGGATACGATTGATTTAGAAAATGCAGAATACTTCATAGATGAGCCAGTAGATAGAGAAGTGGAATACAAGAGATTTATTGCAAATACACATCTAAAACTTCTTATGGTGTACATTGAGGACATGTTAGGAATTGTTCTGAGTACTAAACAGGATCTTATTCTGGAACAGAGTGTAACAAATAACAACTCGTACATTCAAGGCGCCTAAGAGGAGAACGAGATCACCATCAATAAAACAATATCGAAAATTCCACACATCACTGTATTGGGTGAGCAGCATCTGAAGCTTTTAAAAATTCTGAATGCCAGTGTATTTCTACTATTATCT
The DNA here is from genome assembly GCF_023898315.1 of Schistocerca nitens. NCBI lineage: Eukaryota > Metazoa > Arthropoda > Insecta > Orthoptera > Acrididae > Schistocerca > Schistocerca nitens. The sequence continues at coordinate 584,975,594 of NC_064618.1, forward strand.
TTCCATTTATGGAAGGTTTTTGAATACACAGCGCTACCGACTACAAGCAAACAAACGTGGTCTGTTAAAACCTCCGCACAACTTGAGAAGCACAGGTTCGTTGTACTTGCGTTTCAGACCAATAGAAAAGGGAATACAGCAAGTGATTCCATTAAATTTGACAAATGTAGGCTATTTAATGCCAGAGTGTACCTGAACTCAGAATTCTAACCATACGATAATTTACACATGCACTGGGATCAAAATATACACAGACTAGTATATGACATGTAAGCAAGTTTCCATGTCTCATACTATGAAGAGGAAGGATGTCTACCCGGCCCACAGAAATCCAAGAACAGGAAACAATCATCATAATAGACTGCACATAACAGAAAGAGATAGTTAAATGTGGACCTATAAATTTACGAAATGAATGTGAGTCTTCTACAAATTTCCTAGACTGCAGTGCAAGCTGCGCAATAGGCTGCATAAAAGACCAATTGCTGCACCATACCGAGAGTATTTCACAATGGTGTCCCATCATGCGCACATCACTGCAAATGCAGGTTCGAATCCTGCCTCGGGCATGGATGTGTGTGATGTTTTAGGTTAGCTAGATTTCAGTATTTCTAAGTTCTAGGCCACTGATGACCATAGATGTTAGGTCCCATAGTGCTCAGAGCCATTTTCTTCTATGATGATGAGCATAGACAGGTCATATTTAAACATGTTGCATTCATAGACTATGCAGAAGACGCCGGAATAATAGAGACATTCTCAGCAAACCGAGTTTTTCCAAGGATGTGAAGTGTGTAAAAACACGGAGTTCTAGGTTCTGATGACCGCAGATGTTAAGCCCCATAGTGCTCAGAGCCATTTGAACCATTTGATCCAGCACGGCGTTCCGTATTACCATCCTGAACCCACCGATTCCATATTCTGCTAACAGTCATTGGATCTCGACCAACGCGAGCATCAATGTCGCGATACGATAAACGGCAATCGCGATAGGCTACAGGCCGACCTTTATCAAAGTCGGAAAACTGATGGTACGCATTTCTCCTCCTTACACGAGGCATCACAACAACGTTTCACCAGGCAACGCCGGTCCACTCCTGTTTGTGTATGAGAAATCGGTTGGAAACTTTCCTCATGTCAGCACGTTGTAGGTGTCACCACCGGCGCCAGCCTTGTGTGAATGCTCTGAAAAGCTAATCATTTGCTTATCACAGCATATTCTTCCTGTCGGTTAAATTTCGCGTCTGTAGCACGTCATCTTCGTGGTGTAGCAATTTAATGGCCAGTAGTGTATATGCTAATAGAATTCAACAGTATATTATTACTGACATTTATATGAATTCCTTGTCATGAGATCCTTCCTCTCCAGCAAAGACTGAGTGTCATTCCCACCAGTTTCCTGGTGGTGGTGGGCGGGAGGGGGGGGGGGGGGCAAATGGTTCAAATGGCTCCTCAAATGGCTCTGAGCACTATGGGACTTAACATCTATGGTCATCAGTGCCCTAGAACTTAGAACTACTTAAACCTAACTAACCTAAGGACACAACACAACACCCAGTCATCGCAAGGCAGAGAAAATCCCTGACCCCGCCGGGAATCGAACCCGGGCGCGGGAAGCGAGAACGCTACCGCACGAACCCGAGCTGCGGTCGTGGGGGGGGGGGGGGCGGACGTGGAGGTTGGGGGGGGGGGAATTGCGAAAGCAGGGTTGGGGAATTTCTCAGGACGAGAAAAGTGGCTGGGGAGAGTTGACAAAAGAGTGTCTATTTTGCCAGAGTGATAAGTGAGGAGGAGGGGGGAGAGGGGATGAGGACTTCTGACAAGGATGGATTACTCCAAATGGGTCATAAATCTAGAATTATTTATTAATAAACTATTCTCGGGTTTCAGTTTGCGTAATGTGGATAACTGCCTACGAGTTTTCGGCAATCTCCTCCTCATCCTGTGGTTAACTTTCGTATGCTTATATTGTCGCGTCATCGTCAGTAACATCACAATATTTTGATGTCTCTTGCTTCGCTTATTACGCTATCCCTGAAGCCGTCGGTCCATATAAAAATGGAATTCTTGTCGAATGCATTTCAGTGCTCTGTTTCCAGGACATACCCCGCTACAGACCATATTTCGGGATAGTGTCGGCGGAAACACTTTTCATGTACTATGCGTCTCTTTTTAATACTGCGGACAGTCTGATAGACATAAAACTGCCCACACCTACGCGGTATTTTGTATATTACAGGTGTTCTGAGGCCTATATCGTCTTCTACAGGCTCCATTAGTTGCCAGGCCACTGCTGAAAGCCTCAAGACTGAATCGATTTTATGTCTGTTCAGCAGCTGGCTAATCTTTCATGTTATTGGCCCACAAATCGGTAAAAACGTTATCGCCTTCGTGTCTTCTTCGGAGGCATTCTGCTTTCGTGGCTTCGATGAAACTGCTTACGGATTTTGTCTGTTGTTGTAAACGTTTTCTTTGAGAACTTTACGTAAGTCTCAGTTCCCTCACTGAGTTTTCGGAATCTGAAACTGTTTCAGCTGTTTTACACGGATCAGACTCTCCGCCCTATCGAACAGTGCCGCATAGAACACTACCGGCCATTAAAATTGCTACACCAAGAAGATGACGTGCTACAGACGCGAAATTTAACCGACAGGAAGAAGATGCTGTGATAAGCAAATGATTAGCTTTTCAGAGCATTCACACAAGGTTGGCGCCGGTGGCGACACCTACAACGCTCTGACATGAGGAAAGTTTTCAACCGATTTCTCACACACAAACAACAGTTGATCGGCGTTGCCTGGTGAAACGTTGTTGTGATGCCTCGTGTAAGGAGGAGAAATGCTTACCATCACGTTTCCGACTTTGATAAAGGTTGGATTGTAGACTATCGCGATTGCCGTTTATCGTATCGCGACATTGCTGCTCGCGTTGCTCGAGATCCAATGATTGTTACCAGAATATGGACTCTTTGGGTTCAGGAGGGTAATACGGAACGCCGTGCTGGATCCCAATGGCCTCGTATCACTAGCAGTCGAGATGACAGGCATTTTATCCGCTTGTCTGTAACGGATCGTGCAGCCACGTCTCGATCCCTGAGTCACCAGATGGGGACGTTTACAAGGCAACAACCATCTGCACGAACAGTTCGACGACGTTTACAGCAGCATGGACTATCAGCTCGGAGACCATGGCTGCGGTTACCCCTGACGCTGCATCACAGACAGGAGCGCCTGCGATGGTGTACTCAACGACGAATTTGGGTGCACGAATGGCAAAACGTCATTTTTTCGGATGAATCCAGGTTCTGTTTACAGCATCATGATAGTCGCATCCGTGTTTCGCGACATCGCGGTGAACGCACATTGGAAGCGAGTATTCGTCATCGCCATACTGGCGTATCACCCGGCGAGATGGTATGGAGTGCCATTCGTTACACGCCTCGGTCACCTCTTGTTCTCATTGACGGTACTTTGAACAGTGGAAGTTACATTTCAGATTTGTTACGACCCGTGGCTCTACCCTTCATTGGATCCGTGCGAAATCCTACATTTCAGCAGGATAATGCACGACCGCATGTTGTAGGTCCTGTGTTGTCTCTGGTACTGATTTCTCAGGATCTATGCACCCAAATTGCGTGAAAATGTAATCACATGTCAGTTCTAGTATAATATATTTGTCCAATCAATACCCGTTAATCATCTGCATTTCTCCTTGGTGTAGCAATTTTAATGGCCAGTAGTTTACATGAAAGGTGTTTCCGCCTATGCTGTCACGGAATATCAGTTGTAGCGTTTCATGCACTGGAAACAGGAAATATAATTGCATTATGTTGTTAAACGAAGTGACAGCTTCTGGGATAGCGTAATAAAGGAAGCAATGGAAATTAAAATATCGGACAGTACACAGCTGAGTACGGTCTGGGATCCTGTGATTGAGGAGCTGAAGCGGGCGCGCCGATCACGCCACCAAAACCATACCACATATGATGCGAGACCGAGCACCAGCGACGTCACCGGCACAGCAGTATCCACACGAGAGTCAAGCACTGGACAATGGCAGAGGGGATTTCTGTCGAAAGCTCGTAGGCAAGTAGCCAATCGACACGACTTGAAACACCAGAATATTTTATTAAGGGATATCTTCGTGGAGCATGTATTCGTACATACATAGTTATTTACTTTCTCAGTGTTTTCCTTAAATATGTGGGTGATCGCAATGAGTAACTTCTTCCCCCTGACTTGACCCATAGAACTCGATGGACCGATAAACTCTTTCTTTTTTATTATTATTCAATACTCATTGAAGGTGTTATTGTATGTTCATTGGATTGTTATCTGGGTGTATGGATTGGCAGTGTGATCTATAAGAATATTACGCATATCTAGCTAATTCTTGTAATTTGCACGAAATACAAGGTAAATCTCAGTTGCTCGTTATTCAACATTTTCCGTTACTGATGAGGTGTACCATAATTTTGCTTTTATGTGTTATTTTTTTCTCCCCTTTACACTTCTAGAGATTTCCAAAAATATCGGCTTTCTCCTGCAGTACCTAACGCGGAGGATTCCGGAGGTTTACCCCTAGATCAGCGTCTGGTCCATTACGTGAGACTTTCCGGGATGCGTGAAGCGAGGAAGCGGCATTCTGTACCCGCATTTCTCCTTTTTGCTCATCCAACGAACTAACTGTAGGGTTCCGTGTGCTGATATCAGTGATGCATTGGGAAATGCTGATGAATGGCTTTTCAGCGCTCCTTCTTTTGAACAGACACACACACACACACACACACCTTCTCTCTCTTTCTTTCTCTCTTTCTCTCTCTCTCTCTCTCTCTCTCTCTTACATACGGACAGAGAGAAAAGGGTCGAAGAGGGAAAGAAAGAGGCTTCCATTTCAGCGGACGGCGAGCTCTGCGCTCCGCTAGCCTGAATGGCGCCAGGAAACCTGGCCTGGCTCGCATTTGCATCGACGCGCCACGCCAGCGACCGTGCTCCACCCGGCCTGCCGCTCTGGGATGGCTCTCCTTGTTAGCGGGAGGCGCTCCGGATGGCGGAGCGTGTGATTAAAAGCCGACGCTCACGCGCCCTGGACTTACAGTTGTTTGCTACCTTCACAGAGGTTTTAGAAGTGTTCTAAAGAGGTTTCCTGCAAACAGGCTCTTCTCATTTTGAAAAGGAAGAGGGGTTTCAGTTCTCTGTACTAAATAGTATTACGCGAGTAACAAACAAGGCGAATGGGCTATCATAATTATGACTATCTCTACAATCATCATTTCAGATTATTAATTGGTGTTGCACGACATGTCTCATTCATCTAAGAGAACAAAAATTATTATAAGGAAGGATGGGAACACACCAATCAGTCGAAATCGCATTGGTTTTTATTAATGCTGTAAGGAAATTACAGATTCAGAACTAATTTACTTTAAACAATAAGTAAAATTATCCAATAGAAATGGAATTTTGTACTATTTAGCACACTGCCTCACTACCCCTACCCCCCCCCCCCCCTCTCACTTCGCGGGTTGAAACCCTGGATGGTAGGTACTCAGAGAGCGCATACGATAAGGTTACGATTGTGGATGGGGCCGTAAACAGTTACTTTGAACTGTACAATCAAACAAACGACTTTATTTTTCTAAGAACCACTTATTTACACATTACTTTAAAAGATCACAATAAGACAATACGGCTGAAAGCCTAGTTAAAGAAAACTTGAGATACTTTCTGGGTTGAAATCCCAAAACCACACCAAAAATAAGAACGCCTCACAGCCTGGCTTAGAAATCAAAAGCAATCAAAAACAAAAGGTAAAATGTTTAAAAAAACATGATATTGAAAACAATTAGCGGCTGAAGGCCTACACTACACATCTGAAGGACACTTTGACAGGTGGCGTGAGCCCCCTCTCATATTTCTATCTTACTCTGAGTAATTTGATTTTCCTCTCTAATTACATGCGGTGAAAAGCTGCCATTCCTTCACACGCGGACTTCCCACAAAGCGTCTCTAGTCACCCGGGTGGTCTGGTGACAGGCGGGTTCTGCTGATTTTGAAAGGGTTAAGCCGACGGGTGTGAGGGAGTCGAGTGGATGCTTTCCAGACGCCGACATTGTCATAAGAGCGGCGGCGACACGCCTACAGGGGCCTGACAGAGCGGCTGGGCTAAAGATTCCGTTACTTCACAGAAACTTAGTGAGAACACTTTCTGGCGGGCTACCGGCGAGGCATGGGAATGACTTGCGTTCCCAGGCAGTCTTGGCGGGCAAATTCCCGCGTTTTCTGCAAAATCATAACAGAGATTGGCTTGCTCAGGGAATAGCTCCGTGGCGTAGCAAAATCGGCGCAGAAATTGGCGCCAAGTATCTCCATTGGTGGAATAGTACTGCGTCGGCAATAGAGGGGAATTTTCCGCCGGTTTTCGAATCGCTAATTGGAACGTTTAACCACGACCACTGTCGTGAGGGCGGGAATGTTCTATGTTCGGTTTGTACGGGTGCTCTTGAGAGAGTCGGCACTCGCCTTTCGGTCGGAGTAGGGTACAAGACTGAGCTCTCGCTGCTCTGGACAGCCTGCCTTCCGTTGACTGTCTAATATACTTTTATTTAATTGTAACTGTTTGACGAAGTTGCTGAAGTTTCGACTTCTACGTAACTTTCCGATTACAGTTGGCAATTGAGCATTCTGCGTACAAACGGCCTATGTTGTCTGTCTTGAGCAGTTTTGGCTAAAGTTGACTGTATCAGAGCTACTGTGTGACTTCGCTTGTTAAAATCACTGTACCGTCAGTGATTGTGTGGTGGGCCTTCTTCGTCTCCCTCAGAGGCGCATTTGCATTGCTAGGAAGTCTTTAGTGTGGAACAACCAGACCAGGATAATTTGTTTCGGGCTATACTCGCGACATTATCATCAGCACGATGGGACGTCGAAGCAGCCAGCCATCGCCTCTGGTACGCCAGATCGTGTTCTTGCAGTTAAGAAGACTGCTTGGTAATGTATGTCCGCAGCACCGGCAGATTAGGGAATTTTGCTAGGTGATAATCAGAGTTCAGCAGAGCGTGCCTGTTGATCTTTTCTAACTTTGTTCTGTACTGGGTGTTCATTGTCTGAGTTCTCACTACTGTAGCAGCAATTAATGTTGGGTTGGCTGGGTGTTTCTCTTAAGATTTGAGTTGCAAGGAACTGGCTCCACATACCACTTCATCATAAATGTAACAATCTAGTTTATGGACAACTTCACCTTCACAGCATTTATTTGAGTATCCAATTTGATGTATTGTAAATGTTTCATTTGTTTTGTTTATTATTTTGAGTTTAGTCATAATAAATCAAATTGTTATTTTGGACAGAACTTTCATTCTGTTAATCGGTAGAGCAACCATTACATTTCTCACTACGTTAATGGAACTTTCCTTTATTTAATTAATTTCTATCAAATTAAATTATTGCAGGTGCCCAACTCTTTTCTACTCCACTTGCAGGGTCGATTACAGTCAGTTCGCGTTTCTTCTTAATTTTGCAACAGCAAAAGTCGGAGTTAGAAAAAGGGGGGCTTAGATCATCATTTACATATGAAGATTCTAGAAGAATTTAGTGTTAAATACACTGCTAGCCCCGACACCTCGCAACCTATAATCAAAGCACATTATTAAACAATTTTTTCTAACCAAAAGATTTATTTTTAAACCTACAACAGAACAGCCGAAAGCCTAATTAAAGAAATATTAACTTATTGCATGGCTGAAGGCAACAAACAAATCTGAAACAACGGCTGAAGGCCTGAACAACAAGTCAGACAAACAATTTAAAATAAACCCCTTCCTTCTTATAAATTTTTTCCTTTACAGAATACACACGACTGAAGACCTTATTAAAAGGGGTTCGCGTAAATCCTCATCTGAAAGCCAGACATAGCACATCAAACAACTAACGGCTTAGGCTTGGATTACAAACAATTTCAGATAGAACCCATTTTAAGGAAATATTTTTTTCAGTCTTCAAAAGTTTAATTTAACATTGCTGAAGGCCTTTCGTGTAAAATTTAAAAGAACTTAATTAGTACACAGCAAAAGGCCTGGCACAATACTTCAAACTAAAACGGAAATCACAATCTAAAACGAACAGAACAAATGGTGCTCACAAGTGTTCCAAGGATTGGCCTGGAAAGGTAGCTCAAACGTAAGGTGAGGCAGCGAAGAATTGAAGTCAAATAATCGCCGGCAACCCAAACTAGGGATGGGCCAAGGATCGACCAACAATTTAATCAATTCCCTTCTGTCTGACCAACGGTACAACGATGGAAAACATCGGCCAAGGACGAGGATAAGAACAACACCAGGTCTTCAAAAACTGACTTCTCAAAAACAGCCAAGGGAACAGTAACCACTCTAAGCAAAATTTGAACGAAACAACTTAATACACTGTCGAACTACACGCTGTGCTTGACAGCATCAACACGACAAGGAAAGGCAAACTGCTGGGGAACTACATCAACGACCAGGGAAGGTAACAGGGTAGAAAATACCGTTGATGCACTTCACTGGTAAGTAGCAGTCAATTTCATAATAAATCACAATACAGGAAGACGGCTGCAAGATTTCGCTGACACCAACACATCATATGTTGCTGCTAGCCCGAACGGACCAGGGAGCAACAACCCGCAAATGCACGAAGAGATGTCAGAATAGTTGAGGCTTCATGATAGGTTAACTGATCACTCAACTTCAGTGTGCAGGTTCGGTGGGAAACGAACTTTGTCGTTCTCGCAGCTAGCGCCTCACGATCCGACAGTGCATGCACGCCACCAGCAGTCCCAGCCTGGTCCCGCGCTGCAGTGAGTTCCTCTCTGCTCCATGCCAACCGACTGACTCAATCCAGTATGCTGCTCGGTCAAGACCACACAACCTACACTCGGTTCCGCGAAACAGTTCCACAAACAACTCGAACAATACTAAAACCAGTCACTGTGGAACAACTAGGAGGTATCACAAGTCGACACACACAGAGAACCTGGAAGGATTTGGCGACCAAATACACGTTGTCCGATGAAACGACCGACCGAACGACCAACCAAGGTCGTCCCCACTAAAGTCATGTGTGCCAGCAACGGTCGGGCGATTCATTGCTGTCCGGACCTCAGTGCTGCTCCCTCCCCACTCACCTCCTGACACACGACGACCCATAAATAGTAGCGGTTGCTCTAAAGATAGTACGACAGTGCTCTTATCCATAAGCGCTGCTGCTGCCACTCTCGGGCAGGCAAGCCACCAACTTAGTGACGATAGTAAATCGAATAAGAAAAAGGACGGCAATACCGCACAGACAACATGTCAACCGATAAACGGCACGAACACGAGCCGCGCGCGGCTCACGGATATAGTTCAAAAAATGACTGTAGACAATAACAAAATGTAAAAGTACCTTTAGGTAACTATAAAATGGAAGACACAAATAACAAATACATTCGCTTACGGCGCTTTTATCAAAAAATAGTATCAGTTTTCAAAAAAACGAAACATAAAAGTGTTCTTTTCAACCACAAACGATTTTGGGCTTACTTTGTTCAACTGGATTGATAAAGGAAATGTGCATCGCGAAAAATGTGTGTGTAGAACAGAATGTCCAGGCCGTGGTGCCTCTCACATGAGACAGACAGTTAGAAGATGAGTTTGGTGAGCACGTAGTTTGAATAGGCGGTATATACAAGATGAACAAATAAAAGTGGCTCCTGAGAATAAAGTTCCAGGGTACAGAGAAACACAGCAGAGGAAAGGAAAGAGAGTACTAAGCGATCTACAGCACATGTTGAAAGTGACCACCACTCATCTCTTGACACTACTGGGCCCTGGTCAACAAATTGCTGAAGGCAGGTCAAAGTTGGACTGCTTTAATTGCTGCAATTCACCCTAAACGTTCTGCTGCAGTTCTTGAAGAATATGAGGCCTGTTGCGGTGCGCCTTAGACTTGAAGACTCCACACGAAGTAATCTCACACTGATAGATCAGGTGACCTGGGTGGCCAGCTAGGGACATGACCAGACTAACCTCTGCTAACAGCTCTGTCAGACGTGAAGACTGTGTAAATCTATTGGAAGATTCGGCTGGCTGTATAGGCAGTTGCTCCATCCTTTTGGAAGTAACTTTTAACTGTAGGTCTCTTCCTCCTCCGTTAATAACTTAATGTCTTTTCCTCCACCGTTAATGCTATCACAAAAGATTTCAAAATATTGGAAATGTAACGCGCCGAAGTCAGTGTGTGATTAAAGAAGATGGGACCAATAATGTTGCGTGCAGACACTGCGCACCAACCCCAACCTTTTGAGCAAGCAGTAACGTTTCATGGAAGTTATGCGGATTACCAACTGAGCAGAAGCTGTGGATATGTGAGTTGACATAACCACCCTGGTGAAACTTGGGCTCATTAGACATAAAGAACAGATACAAGGCATTCATTGTTATCTCAGAGAACACACATTCGTGAAACTGGATCAGCATCTGATCTTTTTAATGCATGAACAACAGACACTCGGTAGGCACCCATGGGCAGGTCTAGGTGGATAATTCGTCCGCATGATCAACGTGATATGCCGGTCTCCTGCGACAAGCATCGTTTCATTGCGTAGGACTCTGAAGCATTTTATGGTCAACTGGCACTGATGTTCGGGCACGTTTCGGAATATTTTTTGACTTGTACAAAACAGATCCTGTCTGACGCCATTTTAAGACTAAGCGTTGCTGTCAGTCTTTCCTGGCACTTTGAAAACATTAAATGTCTCAGCATGCTACTAATCATAAGGTTCCCAAGAACGATCATAAGGTTCCCAAGAACGATCACCCGCAGCTCCACTGTGAGTATCGTCGTCCCCTTTCCACTGCCCCTCTCACACTGACACAGCCCGCACTACGCTCTGAGTCGGCGTGGATCACGTGGAGGGCGGGCGCGTGATGTGCGCTTCGCGGGGTGTGGTTATATGCATACGTTCATGTCAAGTCGTGTCCACTCGTCCGGGTCACTTTTATTTGATCCACTCTGTGGATGAGAGATCCAGCTTCGCTGATCACTTGATTGTGAGGAAATGAAGATATTCTGTCATCTTGCGCCATCTATCGTTCACTTGCCCAGTGAATAAGTGCTGGTGAAAAGCCGCCGGTTTAGGGAACTCTTCGACAGTCTACTGCTTCAGGGCAAAAGACATCACGACCTCGAAGGGAACTAATATCGAAATGTTGGCCTACCTTAAATATGACGACACAAGGCATGGTAGAATGTGAGAACACAACTAATTAACTGTGGATCAGTCTGTCTTCCATTTTCTTGGTACCGTCCAATTCTATATCGGTTTTACTAACAAAGAACTATTAGCTTTAGGGATTAAGTGTAGAGCAGTGTGTTATATCGTTATTTGCAAGTAGTGTACCGCAGTTGGAGCTACACCATTTGTTAAGTAAGAAATGTATTTCAGTATAGGGTGCTAAGTATATTTTTGTGAATTGTACCTGGTTAAAAAGCCTTGGTATGTTGATTTTCTGTATTTTACTGTGATGTTAACAAATCTTCAAAAAGTGTTTTGTATGAAGTTTATATTTCCTTTAAATTAAGTATTTAATCTATCACTTAATCACTACGGTACTAGCGACTGCGCTATATTTTAGCTTTTAACGAATTCCAAGGGGTTTGTACTACATTTCATCAAGACAATATTTTAAAAAAATTATTTTTTATTTTTGTTTCGAATGTGATTTAAAGGTTGTGTATTGGACAGTTACATGAACCAATTAAAGATTTTTGCATAAGATTTGGTGGATCACTTACTGCTAACATATGAACAAATACATCGTAAATCGGCGTTTCTTGATGTATTTTAAAGATGATATTAAAAGAGACTTGCTGATTTTATTTGATAAAGAAAGTGTTTTAAACGACTCTACCGGAAAGGAACTGGATTAGCTAGATTTCGTATATAGAAGGCGTTACTTACTTATGTAACAGTACAACTATCGTCAATGTACAGGTGAAATGATCGGTTGATATATCATTGTACAAAATGCAGATTGTAATACAAAAATTACTGCTAGAGTAGTTCCAGAGTTTTTCGTCCCAACTTGTGAAATGATTGTCGCGTACCTTCAGCAAACCACAGTGTGTGCAAAATTTTGGTAAAAGCGAAATTACAGATCCCATGATAATCAAATAACAGTTGTAAAACCGCAGCCCCACGGACGCTCGTCGCTTATCAGAAAGCGCAGGTGTGCGATCTCGAGAGACCATTAACAAAGTAAGGAAAACCAGATACCTAAAAATCGGTTCATTTTTAATGACTGACTCACACTGGTGAACTTGTTATCGCATTATCGATTTTATTTCCAAGTTTTCCGAAAGATTAAACGCAAAGTTACCCTTGACTGAACAAGGGAGACACCGCAACAGACAGATGACTGACATACTGAAGAACAGTATGCTGCAATCTGAGTAAAGGAGGTGGAAAAGTCGACTGTGATTCAATCATTGTTTGCCATATATATAATCAAGAAGAAGAACCTTCAGGAGGGATAACGAGTCAAGGTATACATTAACATAAGATAAAGGAATCATATAAACTTAATCTGTTTATTGGATTTCTAACTAGCTACTAGTGCACTGCATGATGTTGTTGAAACTTATACCATCTGACTTTAACTAAAAGAAGTTGCGAGCTCTCTAAATCCCAGTAGACAGTTCTTGATCCACGCCCCTCCCTGCAGTTGGTATTCCCCCTGTTTCTTGAGGTCGGATGCGTACCAGAGTGTGGATGTTCCGAAGCCGTAAAACCTCCGAGCTCAGCCACCCAGCCCTAGCGTCTCTTTGGACCTACAGCTGCAGAAAGACGACGCAGATGCGCACTTGATATATACCATCGGCACTTGTCGCCTTGAGCAGGATTTAAGTTTTCGTGCTCACTACCTCGAGCAAAAGTAGAAATGACGACTGCGTATGGGTGTCACCGTTAACAATCAGCGCACGCCACTACGACGTATTGTTGCCGTGAAACTACACACTGCAATCACCTATTTCGTCACCTCGATCGCTAGCTTACGGTTTTACCTCTCTCTGTAATATGCTAGGGTTCTCACTTGAACACAACTCCCTCCAGCGCTTTAAAAACCAGAGATCGTTTAATTTCTTTTGATAATTATATAAGTCGCGTTCATTTACTACTACATCTGCTCTTCTGTAATTTATCTTCTCGGCAAAGGCTTCTCTCAGCTATGTGTAAATTCTAGGAGAATACATCCTATTTTAATTAGGGTTGTATCCCCTGACCACTTTCTTCAGTTTCCTAATTAACTGTGATCCTCAAAATGTACGTCAGAACTATTCTGGTTGCCTTCGATGGTCGCAACTTAGGTAGGTCTCATTAAATTCCTGGCAGCTTGCAAATATCCTCCGCAAAAGACTGCCATTTCTTTGTTGAACAGTTTGCGGCCGGTTGACCGTTGCTTTTAAGGACAAAGAGATGGAACAGGAGTGATGGGCCGAGTCACACTGTTAAGTAGGACATATTCTTAAGAGGGAATCTCATTCAAAGATTTTTGCCAGCGTGGCACCCGCGATTGCCGTTGTAAGAAGTTGAAAGTAGCGTCTGGTATGTGACAGATTCTGAGTCGAGAACTGAAAGAGCAATGGTCCTTATAAAACAAATCTTCGATCATACAAGACGAACGACTGGAATGCTCATTTTTTCTCTGGTTTCTTAATATAACTGTCCTAGGTAAAATGGCTAAGCGAGTCTAAGTTCCTTGTTGACCAGCCTGGTGTGGCAGTTGAAGATAGCAAAATGAAAGCCGAAGTTTTAAATTTCACGTTCAAGAAATCGTTCACACAGGAGAATCTTGCAAGCATACCGTCATATGACCATCGGACAGATTCCCGTATGGACGAGACAGCAATAAGCATCCGTGGCGTAGAGAAACAACTGAAAGATTTGAAAGCAAATGAATCACCAGGTCCGGATGGCATCGCAGTTCGATTTTACAAAGAGTATTCTACGACATTGGCCCCTTACCTACCACTTATCGTGAATCTCTCACCCAGCTCAAAGTCCCAAGAGACTGGAAAAAAAGCGCAGGTGACTCCAGTATATAAGTATTAAGAGGGGTAAAAGAACGGACCCGCAAAATTGCAGACCAATATCCTTAAATTCTGTCTGCTGCAGAATCCTTGAACATATTCTCAGCTCGAATACAATAAACTTACTTGCGAATGAGAAGCTTACGTCCACGAATCGGCATAGTTTTAAAAAGCATCGCTCCTGCAAAACTCAGCTTACCTTTTCTCATATGATGTACTGAGAACTACGGATCAAGAGAAACAGGCAGATTCCATATTTCTAGATTTCCGGAAAGCATTAACAGTGCCTCACTGCAGACTGTTAAGAAAGGTGCGAGCATATAGGATAGATTCACAGATAAGTGAGTGGCTCGGGGACTTATTAAGTCATGGAACCCAGTATGTTGCCCTCGACGGCGATTGTCCATCAGAGAGCGATATGAAGTGGGTCTAGCATGTGAGGATTATAGTAGGAAAGGAGACTAATCGGCTTTGGTGTATTGTGAGAATGCTAGGAAAGTGTCGTTCACCTGTGAAGGAGATGACGTATAGGACGTTATTGCGTCCTGTTCAGAAGTAGTGCTCGAGTGTTTGGGTTCCGTATCTGGTCAGACTGAAGGAAAACATCGTGTTACGCAAAGTAACACTAGAGACAGGCTGCTAGATTTATTATCGAAGTGTTCGAACAACACGTAAGTGTCACGTTGATGCTTCGGGAACTGAAATGGGAATCCCTGGAGGGAGGGTGAAGTTCTTTTCGAGGAGCACTATTGAGAAAATTTAGAGAACCGGCATTCGAAGGTGACTGAAGAGCGATTCTGAGTTGTAGTAGCAGGTTATGCTGCACCACGCACCGTAAGGCGGATGTCGAAGTCCAAAATGGTTCAAGTGGCTCTGAGCACTATGGGACTTCTGAGGTCATCAGTCCCATAGAACTTAGAACTACTTAAACCTAACCAACCTAAGGACATCACACACATCCATGCCCGAGGCAGGATTCGAACCTGCGACCGTAGCCGTCGATCGATTCCAGACTGTATCGCCTAGAACCACTCGACCACCCTGGCCGTCGACTATTTTCAATGTTATTATTCCCACAGCGTCACATGGGACAACTCCCAATTCCTTTTATTTAATTCATATATTAAGTTTGTCTAAACGGACAGAAGCAGTGCTATAGTTGTACAATGTGGTTTTTACATACTGTTTTATTTCATAATTTATTTTGCAATATTATCACTATCATAGGTCTATCAGTAGGTGGACTGATTGTTTAAAGGATAGCAAGAGAACAACCCGCCTCACGGCACTTGTTGTGTTTAGCTCCCGGGGAAAGTAAGGTAAGGTGTCGAATGAACTTTAACCCTCTAGTGCCCTGCGTGACATATATGCCACACTGGGTTTGAAGTGCTACAGAGATTACAACTGGCTACCTTTCTGCTTAATTCCTGGTATGACACATGTGTTAACACGTCCCTAACCATCTCTGGTGGCGTACATGTCAATCGGTGGTGCGGAAAAAGCGCGCCAAGGTAGTTTAGCCATCTGACCGATGCTGTGAATAACCGTGTTACGCCAAGTAACATTTTTGCATTCATTGCCTCCATATTAACACAGTTTTTTGGAGTGTTTTAATATACTTTTTTATGTTGCCATTCCACAAATAGTAAGTCTTATTTGATAATGGAAAAACTATTCTTCTGCGTGCTGTAATAGGGGTTGAAATTGCACGTTACAAGTATGTTACGTTGGGCAAAGAGTAATACAGTTTTGGACGAATCCCAAATTATTTCATTTCATGAAGCAATGGAACTCGTGATAAAATTAAAGTAACAATGACTCTTAATCGCTTTTGTAGACATACTTTCTATTCTGGACGAGCCTGATGTCAGTGACATAGAAGATTTATACTCAGATAATGTAGATGATGGCACTGATGAACGATTGTAGTGACTAGAGACTCGTCAGGACGCGAACAAGTATGCACTAATATTTCTTTTCCTGCTGAAAATTATACTGGAAGTTGTTTACCTAAAGAAGGTGAAGTGTCCATACAGGGGGACAACATTGTTGCATGAACGTTTGATTGACTACTGTGGAAGGAAGGAGATTTTACTCCAGTCACTGAGCCATTTGTTCTTCTTCCCATATCGGCTCCTACGGGACTAGAGACCCCTCTGGAATGTTTCATAACACTGGTGATAGATGACAAGCATCAAAACTTGATAGACCAATCCAATCAGTACAGCGTACAAAAGACCGAAGCAGCAGTGAACACAAGCAAGTCGGAACTTGACCAAATGTTAGCCATGTATCTTAGAATGCGACTTGCTCAAGTGCCTAGCATTCGCTGCTACTGGGAGAGCCACACAGCCCAGTCGTCAGTTTGTAACGTTATGGCACGAAATAAATTTGAAAAACTGTTCAGCATACTCCACTTCGAAAATAATTTATCAGCAAATGACGAAACTAAAACTAACGACGGAAAATTCGACCATGGCTGAATTAATTCAGAATAAATTTAAATAAATTCCAGAAGAACACAGTACCGATGAAGTAATGATTGCTTCTGAAGGCAAAAGCATCGTGAAACAATTTAAGCAAAAACAAACCTATAAGGCGAGGACTCAAAATGTGGGGTAGGGCAGGAGCTTTTGGCTACTTATATGACTGACATTTATCAGGGTTTAGCAGGAAAAAATTAAATATGGGAGATAAAAGCAGGGAAGTGCTCGCGTATGACGTGGTCATAAAATTAATACACACGTTGTCAGAAAATCACAGTTTCAAGGTACATGCCGACATTTTTTTACGTGGTATACACTTGTTCAGTATCTGTTGAATAAGGGTATGTATTACGTTGGAACAATGAGAGCAAATAGGCTGAAAGATAGTGACCTCCCGAATGAAAAAGACCTGAAGGTTGAAAGAGAAGGAGCAACAGCAAGTTTAGTAGACCACGCAGGGCGGTTCATTGTGGTGAGATGGTATAACAATAGACTTGTTACTCTGCCGTCATCTTTCGTTGATTTTGAGCCCCAGGATAAGGCAGACAGGTGGGACAAATCACAAAGAGAATACGTACAAGTCCCAAGGCCACATGTTATCCCAGTTTACAACAGTTATATGGGTGGTATTAATCTAATGGACAAGCTATCACACCATACAAATACCTCATAAAATCAAGGATACGTTATTTATACACCTTCTGGCACAGAAACTACAGTTGCGGTAATCAACAGTCGGCTCAGATACCCTAAGGGCTGCAAGGTTCTTCAAAAACGACACATTCCACTGCGGAAATTCCAAGCAGAAATTGCGTGTGAACTAATATTGGCAGGGTGTTTTCATCAGGCTGAAATTTTGAGAATCCTTAAAATTATACTGTGAGAAGGCAACTGTCAGAATTTAAAGCAGTTATGCTCAAGTGAAAAATGTGGTACGTATGCCTAGCTAGGAACAAAAGAAGCAATAATAAAAGATTTTGGTGAAGTAAGAATTTTGTGGACTATGCGGAAAGGTGGTGGGCATTTACAGGGTTAAAAGCACCAGTATAAAACTCGTGACAGAAAGCCCCACACATGTGCAGACAAACTTTTGAAATGAAGCGATAGAAGGACTTACACCTAGTGCAGACGCTGTGAACAATGAACAGTATTAGAGGAGGGTCTGGCCACAGCAGGCAGAGGTGTCAATGAATTACATGAACGGCGACGGAAGCAGTTTGGAGCAACGAGCCGTATCAGGCTGGCAGCAGCAGCAGTTTACAGCCGTGGACGGTGCTGTGGGGCCCCAGAAACTGGCAGTCTTTGGCACACGGCCTCATATTAGCATCTCGTCGTGTTGAGAACGTATTGAAAAAGCTAAGTAATGTTTTGCTTCGTTTGGTCGGTGAGCGTGGAAAGAAACTTGTCAACATGGAGAAAAGTGATAAGCCTGTAATAAGTGAAAGGAAGGAGGGTGTAAATTTCGATGATTCAGTACTTGCAGATGATAGTATGAGAGGAAATATTAGTTTAGATGTGTCTCAAATTAATAAAAGTACCTGATATTTATGGGTCAATCAATGACTAAAACACGGTGCAAGCTGATGTAAAGTTGGCACCAGGTCTTGCGAAGCAAATACAAAGGGAGTTAGATTTTGAATTTGATGAGAAAAATACAAGAGCTCCTGTTCAATAAATAAGTAGCGAACAGACACGCTAACGTTAAACTAGTGCATTTATTGTTACTGAAGCGAAAATAGAGCCAACATTGGAGGCTGGCGAGCACCAAGTCAGCATTGCAACCATGTTCCAAATCGGATGAGTGGTATTAGCAGTAGTATTATGAATGGAGTGAGATCCAAAATAAATGGATTGGATAATTAAATGAGCAGTAAAATAAGTGGACTGGGTAATGAAATGAATAGGAAAATAAGTTGATTGGGTACTGATATAAGTAATGTGAATACAAAAATAAATGAACTTGGGTCTGATGTGGATAGTAAAACAAGTGTATTAGTTTTTGAAAATAATCAGGGTTTAGAAAACAGAACAGTTTAATAGAAAATTGATAAATTTTAAAGAGGAAATCCAGGTGTAAATGGATCACAAAATTTCAGGCTCAAGTAATTCTGTAAAAAATGAAGTATCACACCTTAACGAAACCGTTAAAGGACAAATTTGTCAAGCGAAATAACAATGTAAGAATGATATTGTAACAGTAAAAGGTCGGCTAACTACCATTATAAAGAAAGATGCTGAAAGAAGTAAACAGCTAGGTGAACGGTTAAGTGCAGACTTCAATAATGTACAGGCCTAAATAGATCATGATGAAAAACATCATAAAATTCCGGCTTGTAAAATTAAGGAAGAAAGAGACAAATATAAACTGTCTGAATATCAAGTATGGGCGAGAATAACTGATTTAGAAACTAACTTGTCAGAATTTAGTACAGCAGTAAGTGGTAATCTACAAGAGCATGACACTAGACTAAGAAATATAGAACAGAGAACTAATAACAGTAGTGGTCATGTAATAATAAAAAAGAGTTGGCAGAATTTTCTGAAATTGCCTATGCTAACCACAGACAGTTTTTGAGATTTGATCCTAATGAGTGTGCAACCCAAAGAGTTCTGGAGTGATTTTGAGTAAGTGTTGCCTAGTTAATGGACTGCCAAACAGAAAATAGGCTTGTGGTATCTGTTCCTATGGGAGAAGCTCGAGTTTGGGGAAATTTAGCTGTAGACAGTATGACAGCATGGAAAGTTTTAAGCAGGCTTTCTTCGAGGAATACTGGAGGAAAAGAAAACAGATGGTCGTATGAAATAGCTTTTGGTCAGGAGAAAAGTTTAACTCAAAGAAAGATACCGTTAAGGGGTTTGTGCAGAAGTGGTTACCACTTTGTCTTACATGGCTACCGAGTTTGAAACAGAACAAATTATAATGGGTCAGAAAAAAAGTTGCCTGTTTACTGGCGAAATAAAATAACTTCTGCGCCCAGTGAAGATATTAACAAGTCCATCGTTTATTTGGAAAGTGTAGGGAATCTTTTGAAAGAAAAGGAAAATAATAATAGAGATTACACAGATGCTACAAGGAAAAAGAAGTGCAAGTAAGCAGAGATCTAACAATTACGGAGGAAGGTCCATAGGACGAGGTGAAGTAGAAATCAGCTCAGAGAGCAGACCAGCATCACAGGCAGCTGAGTGAACGGAAGGCTACGGCTAATGACAAAGTAGGTGGCGAGGAAAAGTAATAGCAGTCTGTTAGCGTTGCTAGCGTTTACAGACTGCCAAACCGTAGGTTTAATCCGCTAGTAATGCCATATGTAAGTCACCAACGAACACAACAGCCCAGTAGCGATACGTGTACTATAAATATACCGGAGAAAAGGGCGAAGTGAGAATAATTACTTTTCAGGTTAACGTGATGATAAAATTCTCGAACCAAGGGACCACGTTACCACGGAACAGAAGCTACCTGATGAGATTGTGGAGCAGGGTCTCAGTCTCACTGAGCACTGCAGTACTAAAGAGGATCCTATAGGGAACATGGAAGAAAGCACTGTATGTGAGGAAAATGCATCAGAGGAGGAAGATATAGCGACAGATGAAATTTTAGGTAGAATAGAGGAGATTCTGTCTGATAATGATGGTGCAATTTCAGATGTCGAAGAAGGTGTAAGTGGAGTAGAAGAAAATTCATCTGATAGTGACACAGCTACAGAAGTAGATGAAGCTGGGGATTACTTTGAAGATTGTGATAACCCAGAAGGAAGTGTTGCAGAATCTGAGAGTATAAGAGAAGGTGAATATTTGGAGAAATATTTTGGTTTCTCACTGATAGACAGATTAATTAAAGCTGCCACAATTAAAAAGGAAGAAGACGCCATAAATATGTGTGTTATTCTTGCAGAAGGTATAGGATTCGATGGGACGTGAGGTAGTGTGGGATTTACTGCAAGAACCAGATCCTAAAACTGTTGAAGAATCGTCATGACAACCGATAATAAGCTTGCAGTTTTTGGTGAAAATGTTCCTTGCTTACTTGATTGTGGTTCAGATGTATATGCAGTGTCCAAAAATTTAGTAGATGCTATTACTAATAGGAAATAAATAGTTATTATGCCCGTCTCCAGAATAAACATTGTAGTAGCCCCAGGTAAATGTAAGAAAGCAGCAATTCATGATGTCATGTTAACTGTAATGGTTCAGGGCTAACAACTGTTCCAGAACTTCCTAATAATTTTTGGGTTAGGTGTAGAAATGTTGATTTGTCAGATTTTTTTTTTTTTTTTTTTAATACAAAGAGAAGGTCGATTGTGGGACTAACAAGGCTGTCATTACCGTTGATGGAAAGTGTTTAACAGTGCCATTTTGAGGAGGAAAGCGGTATCTGGCAGGTGACCCATGTGATGTACCTATACGTTGCTGCAGGAAATGATATCGGGGTTCAGTGAATATGGAGAAAGGAAGTAAAAGTAGAGAAGTTTCCGGATTCGACATAAACCATGAAAATCAGATAAAACGGCTTTTAGATAAAGAACAGGACATATTTTTGGACCATCCAGGAATAGTAAAAGATTCCGAATGTTATCTAACGGTAAAAGAGAATGCATATTTTTAAAAAAAAATTGCTTGTGATTGGGGCGGTACATAAAGAAGCGCTAAGGAAAATGATTCAGAAAATGCTTAAATGGAATGTAATCGAAAAGAACTTTAGTGTGTGATAATCCCTTAGTTGTGGTCTCCAAGAAAAACGGATCGATTAGGCTCGTGTTAGGTGCAAGAGGTTTGAACAAAATAAAATTGCCGGAAAGTGATAGACCCGAAAATATAGAGGAACTTTTACAGAAATTTAAAGACGCGAAATGTTTCACTTCTATGAGTGTAACTTGTGGTTACTGGAATCTTCTGTAACCAAAAGAATCACTGAAGTTCACAGATTTTCTACTTAAAGGGCGATGTTACCAGTAAAGTAGTTCTCTTTCGTTTGAATATCAATGTTTGTGCGTTCGTCAGAGAGATGTCGCAAGTATTAGGTGACGAATTGTTGAAGCGAGTACCTGCATATGTGGACGAAGTGTTAATTTTAACTCCCAGTTTGAAAGCTATAGAAAGGGGCGGCATGACATTAAAATTACACAAGACTGAATTTATGAAGAAAGCAATAAAATTCTTGGGACATATTGTCAGTAGAGAAGTGATAATGCCAGACTGTGACAAGATAAAAGCTATCAGAGAGTTGGCAGTGCCTACAAATAGGAATGTCTTACACGGAATGTTCCGACTATCTGGATTTTATCGGAAATTCGTGCAGCGACAATTTTCCAGTGCACCTTCTTTATTGAATTATGGAAAAAGAGTTTACCGCATAGCTGGACAGAGGAATGTCAGTGCCTTTGAAGAGTTAAGGTAGCCTTGTTGTACAGCCAAATTTTGAATCACTCCGATTTCTGCAAGACTTTCTGCCTGAAATCAGATGCATGTAAGTATGGTCTGGGAGTGGAATTGTTTCAAATCGAAAACGAAGAAGAATGACAAGTCCTCAAAACAATAGCGCTTGCCAGTAGATCTACGCAACAGACTGAGAAGAACTATAGTATATCCGAATTAGAAGCTGTCCCCGTTATATTTGGGCCTATCAGGCAATAAAGTAATCATATACAGTGACCTCCGTGCTTTGACCTTTTTGCATACTTGTAAGTTAAAGCACCCAAGACTGACAAGGTGGGCATTGTATTTACAGAGTTTGATATAGAAATAAAATACATTAAGTGCTCTGAAAAATGGTCGATGATGCATTGTCACGAAACATAGAGGAAAATAAAGAGAAAATAGAACCAAGACGAGATACAGAAGAGGTATGCATTTTTAATATAACAGTCTACATTGAAGAGAAGGGACGACTGAAGAGAATTTGTAACAACATTAGAAGAGAAAAAAACCAAGATGATAAGCTGAAATTGCTTAAAAGCATATTACTTCATTCAAAGTTTCCAAAATTAGTAGAATGTTATAGATTGAATCAAGGTATTCTGTGTAGACGAAGAAAGGATAGGGAGCACTGGCGACTTTGTTTTCCAGAACCACATGCCGATTTATTAATAGACCATATTTGAACGAGCGAGGTGGCGCAGTGGTTAAACACTGGACTCGTATTCGGGAGGACGACGGTTCAATCCCGCGTCCGGCCATCCTGATTTAGGTTTTCCGTGATTTCCCTAAATCGCTCCAGGCAAATGCCGGGATGGTTCCTTTCATAGGGCACGGCTGACTTCCTTCCCCGTCCTTCCCTAATCCGATGAGACCGATGACCTCGCTGTCTGGTCTCCTTCCCCAAAACAACCCAAGACCATGTTCATCGACAGTATGGCAATTATGAGGCCGCAAAATGTATTCAAAAGTTGAAAGTATAATTTTCAACATGGGGAGAAGAGTTCAAAAGCGTTTAGAGTCCTGTGATAGATGAAAAAGGTGAGAGCCAGCAAAAGAATAGTGTTCCGGCGTAACAATAAGCGCCGGCACGAAGATCTTCACGCAAGAGCAGAGAAGGCTGTGAGACGGCGTCAGCCAATAGCACGCTGACTAGGAAAGCACCACGACAGGAGGGGCCTCTACGAGAAGAGAATAAGCGCCGCTCCTGGCAGTCTCGGCCGAATAGTAGTAGATCGGCTCCAGCAGATGCGGACAGTAGAAGACGCGCTCTAGCAGAGGCACTAGCAGAACCGTTATTAGTCATCCATAGACACTTGTGTGATAACTTGTATGAACATTGCATGTAGGGAAGAACACTGATTATTTACATGGGGCCCAACGCTTGTGACAGCTCGTTGTAACCAAAGTTAAGTATTATCAATCTACTTTATTGCTATAAAAACCATTAATGTGATTTGTTTCAATTGTTGTATAGCTATCCGAGAAGGCAGCATCCTTTAGGCACCCTGTAAGAGACCCTATAAGGCAGGGGCAGATGTATTTAGTAGAACCTCAGAATAGACTAGATTTAGAGGCACTCGATCTATTTGGCCTATTGCCGCTTCAAAGTGGGGAGGGCGGTTGTGAGTATGTATTTGTACTATCAATGGATTCAATAAGTATGTTAGATTTAAATCCATTAAAAAGGCAAATTCCAGAGTAACGGTTAGTAAACTGGAAAAGGACTATTTTGTGACCTTTGGTGTATCAAATGCAGTACTGTCAGAAAATGGGCCACAATTTGTATGTAAGAGGCTTCAAGAGTGTCTGAGAAATAGAAATATTAAACATAAAACATTTCCTACAAGGTAGTGTGGACGAATAACAAAAGAACTGAATCGACTTTGCAGGACATATTGCCATAAGAAACACTCAGCTTGGGCCAACTATCTTGGATATTTTGAAGAAGTGAGTAATCACTTAAATCATAGCAGAAAAGGAAGGTAACATGGGCAAATATTAGGAAAAAGGCCTTGGAAAGAAAAAGAAGACATGGTGCTAGAAGCCCTCCCACAAGTTTTCACATTCGACACTTGGTTCTCGGTTAAACTAAGGAGAAGTAAAAAAAAAGCAGTCTGCAGAAACCAAGAAATCTACAGATAAATCCTTTTAAAATAGTCAACAAGCCTCATGTGAATGCCTATAGGCTAGAGCACTGTACGACACACAAACCGTTAGGACTAGACAACATTATTGACCTAAAGAAGTATACACAGGAAGATGACGGCGACAGTGATAACCAACTGGCCTCAGGGGACGAGCATTCGTTGCGACGTCAGGTAATTTGACGAACACCAGGCATTCCGAGTTGCTGGTAATGTTATTTGCTTTTCGTTTCAGTATTGTCAAGTGATCTCTTCTTCATTCAGAACTTTTTCTATCGTCTGTTTTTTCTTCACTATCTTGTTTATATAGTGTACATAGTATTTTGTAGGAGATAAGAGTTGTTGACAAGCCATTTTTTGAATAAATTTCCATACTTAATACTGTACTAACATACTAAATAGTGAATGAGGAATGATTGAGGAGAGCATGTGAAAGATTTGTAGAATGAGATAATGTAAAATGTAAATGTGATAAAATGTTCTTCCACTTTTTATGTAAAGGTTTCAGAACAGAGGCAGTGCTGTTATGATTGTCAATCTACAAAACTAGGAGAATTCGTTGAGGGATAACGTTGAACAGAGTGTGTATTTTATGGCAACTGACACTTAGGCAGTTATTGTAAATTTTTTCAGTAAGTTTTCATACATTGTGTATTTGTGTAAGCGTATAATGCAAAGCTTGTAAGCCTTAATATGTAAGGATTTTCTAAAGTTCAGAAATGTGTTTACTAGTATTTGAGAGTAAAGTTGGATAGATTTGTGATCAGGAGCAAAGACATTACATAGTGAAGAGAGGTGTCTTGCAGCAGTTACTTGCTTGTGTGAATTTGAGACTGAAGTGCCGTATTGTTTTGGGATCTGAGTTGGCTAAAGATAGAAACAGATAGAGTACCATTTACTTTTGATTAATAAAGATTGTTTCTCTTTTTACTGAAAAATACTTTGCTGAAGAATGTATACTGAATAGTACTTTAGTGGAGTGTTAATACAACTGTAAATGTAAAGTCATTAAAATCCGGAAAACTGTCTTTGTAAACGTACTGGTTATGACGAGAAAAAAAGTTTACGTATTTAGAAGGAACATGTGTAAAATTCTTCGTTTCAGGAAGAAAAATAACGATTGTTTGGCTTCGACATACTGTATTTTGCAGGTACGCCCGTTATGTAAATCGGATAGGACAGTCACTTGTACCTGAAAGGTGAGTATACGTTGATGCCTATAAAGATCCCAGATATGGGACTGGTATCAGTGTAAATGTGGAAAGAAGTTTCCCATGCTGTCTCATCGAAAATTAGGTGCTGAAAATATATAATTTTTATATTCTCATCACAGCGAACAAAATGTGTGAGTGATAGGACGTGGTCAGACTCTCATGCTATTTCGAATACGTATTTCTGAGTAGGCCCACTATAGCGCTTTTTGTGAGAAGTTGTGAAAAACTGTACTTGGTTCAAAGAGAGACCCTTCTATAGTAGCCCTACATAGTGTACATTAAGTAATGTTCCAAAAGATTTTGTATGATCGCTCATCAATAGCGAATTTCGGAGATAGCTTACATTTGTAATGAAGGACACCCAAAAAAGGGCCTTTTATATGTCGTTTCAGTGAAGTAAATTAGTAGCTTTTTACAGCACGAAAATTTCTCTTTACTATAAAAATTGGAAAGTAAGGTGAAAGGAGTTTTAAAAGAATTTCAGTTGCAATAATTTTTGTCAAATAGACATTTATTTTGTTGAAAAGAATAAAAAATTTGAATTTGTAACAGTTTTTGTAAATAATTTCGGTGTATTGCCATAAAAATAAATATGTGACTGTAACAGGGATAAATATTTCATGAATTTTGATTTTTCAGTACGTTTTTGGCATTCAAAATTTTGTTAAAAATCCGTCGTTAACTAGTTTTCGTTTTCTTAGTTAAAATTAAGTCTCGATAATAATTTGCCATTATATGAACCTCAACTGTACTTGAAAGTAATTTACGGTTGATCGGGGGTGTGTAACGTAGCAAATTATTACGAGCTGTCAGCTTGCACTGAAAGCATAGTTTGCCATGGAGCTGGGAGGAAAGCAGATTGTTGTTCTCATACTGTCACAGCAGGCGATGGCTACTGGGCCGAGCGAGCCGTGTATTTGCCCTAACGCTACGTGCAATGTGTTACACATATTCTCTATGAATCTGAAGAAGTACTGTCAAATATTAATCGACCTTTTTCATACTTCGTATTCCTAATTCTATGGATAACGCAGCCATACATTTAAAATTTCAAATCAATACATCTACATAGATACCCCGCAACCTATCGTATGGAGCGTGGCGGAGGATACCCTGTACAAACACTTGTCATTTCTTTTCCTGTTCCACTCGAAAATAGAGCGAGGGAAAAAAACTATCTATATGCTTCCGCATGAGCCCTAATTTGTCGTATCTTATCCTTGTTGTCCTTACGTGCAGTTTGTATTGGAGGCATCAGAATCGTTCTGTAGCCAGCTTCAAATGCCGGTTCTCTAAATTTTCTCGATAGTTCTCCTCGGAAAAAGACGTCACCTTCCCTCCAGCGATTCCCATTTCACTTCCCGAAGTATTGTGCTGTTCGAACGTATCACTAATAAATCTAGCAGCCAACCTCTGAATTGCTTCGAAATCTTCCTTTAATCCTCCCTGGTACCTATCCGTGGGCGAGAGATTCACAATAAAGGCAAGCTAGGTAAGGGGCCAATATCGTAGAGTACTCTTTGTAAAATCGAACTGGAGTTCCATTCGGACCTGGTGATTTATCTGCACTCAAATTTTTCAGTAGTTTCTCTACGCCAGGTATGCTTATTACCATGTCGTCCATACGGGAGTCTGAGCGATGGTCATATGACGGTATGTTTGTACGATTCTCCTGGGTGAACGATTTATTGAATGTGAAATTTAAAACTTGGGCTTTCGTTTTGCTATCCTCAACTGCCACACCAGACTGGTTAACAAGGGACTGAATGGAAGCCTCTAGACCCACTTAGCAATTTTGCATACGACCATAATTTTCTCAGGTTCTCTGCCCGAACTTTTGCTAAGGTGTGAGGTGGTAGTTATTGTATGCTTCGCGCATAGATCTTTCCACAGACGCACGAATGTCTACTAACCTTCTCTTGTCGTCCTTTATGCATTCCTTTTTGAACCGAGAGTGCAACAGCCTCTGATGCCTCAGCATCCACTGAATTTCATAGTTTAACCGTGGTGTGCCTTTTCCATCCTTTATCCACTTACCAATCACGTAACTCCCCAGATCAGGATTTACATCTTGCTTAAACTTTGTCCATAATCCCTCTACATCCATCTTAATGAAACTAAGTGATGCCAATTCCCTGTCTAAGTGAGACGTTAGTGACTGATTATCTGCTCTATCTAGCACTCTCGTATCCTTATTCACTGATATAGTAACTTCCGTAATCGTAGTTGCTTCAATGACATCATCAAAGCTAATCCCCGTTTCTATACTGACATTGTCGATAAGGTGCGGCCTATTTGTAGCTACAAGCTCTAAGATATTTCCATTGCGTGCGGGCTGCTGAACTTCCTGCTCAAGACAATTTTCAGAAAACTTGTTCACGACTATCTCCTGTACCCCCACTCCCGCTCCCCCCCCCCCCCCCCCCTTCCGCGATGAATTGATAGACATTCCGGTCTGTATGCAGCAGATTAAAGTCACCTCCAACCAGTATTCCATGATATGAGTATTTACGCGCTTTTGACTGTAGACTTTCTTTAGAACTGTCACAGCAGAATCGGGTGACCGTTATACGCGCGACCAGATGACTTCACTGTCACACTCAACTTCAACCTCAATAGAGACAATATTTTTGTCAAATGTAATGAACACTCCGCCTCCCATGGCCTCTAAACCGTCTTTCTGATACATATTCCACGACTCGGTAAATATCTCAGAGCTTTCCACTTCGGGTGGCAGTCAGCTCTCGGTTCCAAGAATAATTTGTGCTCTTGAACTTTTCTTGAGGGCAATAAATTCGGGAACTTTATTACGAATTCTTTGACAGTTTACAGATAAAATTGTGACAGTCGAAGTATCTTTATTCCGAACTTCAATAACTTCCGAGATAAATTTTTTTACGTAAAACACATAATAATCATGCTGGCATTTTGAAACTCAGTTACGGACTGTAATGTATTCATCACTAGTAACGAATGAAACTACAGTGAAGAGGAGAAGACCATATAATGTAATTTTCTGGAATTTTCTTCAGTTTCATTGCCACAGATTTCTGACGCAAGTAAACTTACTTTTGGAAAATTATTATTCGTTTTTTGGTTGCGTGAGGGTTTCGGAGGGACAGAGAGTGAATGGAGGACATTCGTAAAGTATGAATGTGATATTTTATTAAAATTAAATGTGTGAGAAAGTTGTTGTTCAAGAGGAAATTTGTGACGTATGTCTGAGTGAGCTTGATTTTATAAAAGGTAGCCAGAAAGGGCGTTGAGTATTAAGGTTATTAGTTTATTTATTTTGTGGAAAGAAATCTCATTTTGTTTCCTCTAAATTTTATTTATTTTCGGAATTACGACATTTCTAGTCTACATTAGTTGTGGTAACCTGATTGGCCGTCATTAGAAATACCATGAGTATTGACGTGCTCGAGATGATCTCATTGGCTCCTTAACATTCTAGCCAATAGAAATTCAATGTGTCCCGGCGTTTGGGTAGGGCTTTGTGCCTCAGGTTTATCAGTCGAGATAGTCGCTAACGAGCTTTCTTCTGATAAACCCTTATGTTAAACTACTGATCAGATTTGTGCCAAACTGAAGAAATTCACGGATGTCATCGGTTCTCCTGACGTTGACGAAAAGTATTGAGTAAAGTATTGAGTATTTTGTGAAAGTTTGAGCATTGTAAGTAATTTATTTTAGGCGATTTTCGCTTGTGAACATTTCGTGTCGTACATAAACTCCGAGTGGCGTATTTCGTGCAGATTGCGAGACATTACGGCGAACACGTCTTTACAAGAAGCGTACTGAAAGACTGAATGTGTTAACTCGCAAGTAGTCGTGAGTCAGTGACTGTTTAGGACGTTCAAAGTATCGGCTCGGACTAAATATCTGCTGGCTGCTTTTGGATGTGATCTTCTAACAGAGACAGTCAGCGTCATTGGATAATTTACGTTGGAATATTACATACGGACTTGATAGCCATTTTCCGCGTTTTAAAACAATAAACCAACTTGAAGGAAACTTTAGACTTTTTTCTTTCTTCAAACGAGTCATGCAAGAATCCCGAACGCTCGGTAGCTTAACTAACTTTCAGCTATTGCCCATGGACTGGAGATATGTGGGCCTTTGCGTGGTAGGTATTTAGTCAACGCTACTTTTTTCGACTAAACCAGTATATACCATCGCAAAGTGAAGGGGCAGAGAACCTGAAACCTATCCTATAGGTATACAGAATAGGTGCTTTCTGATGTAGCGAGTTCTGGAGAAAGGAAATTACTGGCAATAATAACAGTAATTGTAGTAGCAGATATAAAAAGAATTTATAGGTAAACAGAATAGGTGCTTTCTGATATAGTGAGTTCTGGAGAATGGAAATTCGGGGAGAATACACAAGATAAGAATACTGGGAAATGAGGAAGATCTTATCGGAAAATAGGATACATATGGGAAACGAGTGTGTAAAGGTACAATAGTAATCGTTATTGTAGCATTAGTAAATTTGTCATTAACTGTCTTCTGTAGTTAGAGATGTTACTTCTATAATATAATGCGGGAGGTTATATTAAAGTCGAGTTCCTGCTCCTGAGAAGGACTTCGAGAAAGTGACTAAACGATGGAGTGGGACCGATAGGATTTTGTGTTGATGGGAACGGGTGTTTCTGGCATTTTATTCAGACAAGAGCGTTAAGTCCGAGGAGACATATGAGAGACTGCGTACGTTGGTATGACAGTAGAGAAAGCGGTGGTTATGGAAATCTCCCCGCTTATCTATACACAGCCAGGATAGGTGTGCTCGTGGTGGTGAAATATGGTCAAGGAGTCGAACAACATAGCAGTAGGACCTCCGCCACGAATGTACGAATGTTTGCCGAGGGCCTTGCTCTCCTCCGTAATCATCGCAGGATCAAACACTCCTGTCACTTTTGATCATTTATGAGGTTGTACAACTTACAAATATTTCATCCATCTAGCTAACCTAGAACTGTGAAAAATTTGCAAGTGATACATGAAGTACTGTGTGGGTTAGTTTTGACCCATACGCAGTTTAATGCAATATGATACCAATAACAACGATTTTCACACCAGATAGTTTCAATGACTGCCTCTAAGTTATTCATGAGGTGTTGGAATATATTGCGACAGTTTAGGGCAAAAATAGCGTGAAATACGAAGAATTCGTACGTCCGACGACGCTTTATACAAGCGCCGCTTTCGCTTCCTTATGGACTGGCGACATGCAGACCGACGAATCCACGTGTTGTGGACGACTGTCTTGATTGTGACTGCGTGGCGGTCAGTCCTGCTGACGGAGTGGCGTGCAGCTGACGGAGTGGCGAAGTGTTGGAGGTGGTCGTGGTGCATTGTGTAACTGTCGTGGTGCAGCAGCTCATCGTAGACGAGGAAGAGGAGGGGCCGTGGGGCAAGGAAATGGGGAATACCAATGGCACCAAGTGGACATGGATTGAGCCACGTGACACAGCATGTGGGCACAGCGCTCGGAATGTGTTGTGCGAACACCCTGGTCCATGGGACACGCCAAATGACTTTTAGATGATTCGCCACTTTCTGCGTTGCGGATATTTGTCAGCGGCCGGTCCTGAATCTGATAAAAATGTACACTGATGAAAAGGCTCACAGCACAGCTGGTAACAAGCCTGGAAGAACTAGATCCTTTCATTGGATTACTCTGGTGAGTATGGTGCTTGGGGTCTTTCACAGAAAGGCTTAGTGAATCAAGACGTGGGGACTTACTTTCTTTCAAAGCACCAAGTCAAGGAACAGATTCTCAGAAATATATTGTCATCTTAGGTTTGATTCTGTCATCAGGATTGATGTGTCGACAGAAGTGCCGACACAGGGTGGTTTGAGGGGACCGCAATGCACGCTATAAGCTCACGAAGGATGGCGTGAGGTCTGAAAGAGGATACGTAATGAATGCTATAAAGAAAAGTACGTAGCTTCTGGAATACTTAACTTTAATCCATCCTTGTGTTACATCTGGAGATTGTGGCGATACAAGTGAGACTCTTTAGATACAAGCTATGTAAGGCTAATGGCGCCTTGCTGGGTCGTAGCCATTGACTTAGCTGAAGGCTATTCTAACTATCTGCTCTGCAAATGAGCGAGGCTTCGTCAGTGTGCATCGCTAGCTACGTCGTCCGTACAACTGGGGCGAGTGCTAGTAAGTATCTCTAGACCTGCCGTGTGGTGGCGCTCGGTCTGCGATTACTGAAAGTGGCGACACGCGGATCCGACATGTACTAATGGACCGCGGCCGATTTAAAGCTACCACCTAGCAAGTGTGGTGTCTGGCGGTGACACCACAAGGATGACAGCAAAAGGAAACTAATAAATTTTTGCCTGCTTCAGAGAAATAAAATCTGGTTATTATCAGTTGCATTCCCTGCTGAAAGTCGGGCGTGAATGTATCCTTGCAAATGTATGTGCTCATTTACACAGCACATGCCAAGTAAACCACGTAGGTAAGTTATACAATAATGTCTTTTGTGTGATACTGACAAGAACAACTTCCTGAACGGATTCTCTTACCGTGTCAAACATGAAACTCGTGATGTGAGCTAGGATCTTGGTCACCATGTCGTTACAAAGTCGTGCTTGTAACGTTACGGCTGACAGCTCCTTTACCTCCATGAAACTGACCGATGAGCTGAAACAAAACGGAAAAGGTTGAGTTGACACCCTTCGGAGAGCACACAATGAGGTTCGTCCTG
Organism: Schistocerca nitens; assembly: GCF_023898315.1. NCBI lineage: Eukaryota > Metazoa > Arthropoda > Insecta > Orthoptera > Acrididae > Schistocerca > Schistocerca nitens. The sequence goes on from NC_064618.1 coordinate 585,007,683, forward strand.
CGGCGCGAAGTAGAGATGATATGTTGTATGCAACACAAATGTAAAGTCGGGTGACAATCTTTTCACAGTATACCAAGGAAAAAAGAAAAAAAATGTCGTTATTCTAACATGCTTGCTGGATGTCAGATCAATAAGAATACTGAGGAGAAACTTGCAGAAATTCTTCACTTTTATAATGAAACTAAGCATGGTGGCGATATAGTTGACTAGCTCTACAGTGTGCGAGTTGGCACCCACCGATGGTCTGTGCATGTCTTTTATAATATTCTTGACCTTGGTGTTATCAATGCTGACACAATTTTTAAGTTACTTACCTCTAAGAAGATTTCACGGCAAGGCTTTATTCTCATAGTAGCAGACGAGCTTGCTATCCCCTACAGGGGAGCCAATCTCCCCTTACATATATACGGTACTGGAGCTGGCCAGCCTGAAAATAGAAAGCTTTGTGAAATTCATGTTTCCTCCAAAGAACAAAAGGGGAATAGGGCATAAAGCGTATGTTTGAAGTGTAACAGGTATGAGTGCAAATCTGCCGAACGTCCGGACTGTGAGCCCATCCCAGCTTAGCCAACCAATCTTTGGCTCCTAAATCTTTCCAAATATTTACAGTTCTAGAGTAAATGTGTTTGTTCTTATGCTTTGTTTCTTGATTCCAACAAGAAAGAAAACACGCAGAGTGTTTTAGTCATATGTAGCATTTCAGAAACTTTTACAAATAGTTGGCACTTTTTTTACCTTTTTATTTTTTATAAAGAGAAACCGTGTAACACTGTTTTACTCACTTGTTTTAATTATGTTTGGTGAAAGACTGGGGAATTTCATGTGTAAACATCAAAATAAAAAACGGTCATGACTGAAAATTTATTTTTGGTGGCGTACTATCCGTTTTCGAGACAAAATTATCATTGGGTTACACTTCGAAATTTTCCTGCGTGTAGTGTTAACATAGTGATACCCAAAACACCCCAAACCGACAAATCTATGGTTATCTGCGCTCGGTCAAATATGACCCACGTGATACTTCAAGAAGTACAGTGAAATCCGTTACTTCTCGTGATAGATGTAACGAACACAGGCATTCATAACTAGTTCCAAGTGTCGGGAGCTTTCCTGAGAAAGATCTTGCAGGGAACATTTTGTAATCAGCAAACGGAAGTACAACGGTTTGTACAAGATCAGAAGGAAGAGCTTTCTGTATATAACCATTTTAATTTATTTTATTTATTTACTTTTTGTCATCAGACTTCTGACTGGTTTGATGCGGCCCGCCACGAATTCCTCTCCTGTGCTAACCTCTTCATCTCAGAGTCGCACTTGTAACCTCCGATCTCAATTATTTGCTGGTTGTATTCCAATCTCTGTCTTTCTCTACAGTTTTTGCCCTCTACAGCTGCCTCAAGTGCACTGGAAGTCATTCCCTGATGTCTTAACAGATGTTCTATCACCCTGTCCCTTCTCCATATCAGTGTTTTCCACATAATCCTTTCCTCTCCGATTATGCGCAGAACCTCCTAATTCCTTACCTTGTAAGCCCATTTAATTTTCTACATTCATATATTTTATTCCATTTGCAAATGGTATAAGATTCCCTGCAAAAACCGTACAGAATCAGTATTTATACGTTCCGAGACTGCCAGAAGCTGTTTTGAACGCCAAAGGGTCTCCTACACCTGGCATGGTAATGCGTTGTGTTTTTGGCATTTTCTCACCCCCCTGTATATTCTGTATATGAGAAAAGATTAGGTTGCGGCTTACTAATTCAGAGACCACATCTGAATGTTGGTTGTTTCTGAGAAGATTTTGTTACGCCTGATGTAAGAAGGAGACTGGTCCACCAGCACTTATCGGTCTGCGACAGCGGCAAGACCGTCGCCTACCGGGATTCCTGTTATCGCTCTGCGGTATGGCTGCTGGTGCTGGTCAGGTCTAACGACTGCCATGTGAATTTGAGATCAGTGATTTCAGGAGCGCGATACTTAACGGAATGCAGGACCTGAGCGGCAACATGCCATGACATCGGTGAGGTCAAATGTATTGTTCGGTCGACTGCGTAGAACCATGCTGCCACGTCACGTACAGGGTATGAAGTACAGTTACTCACAGAGGTCCAGTGTGGGTTGTAATTATCGTGTAGCAGCGATGCCTGGTAGGTATGAGAATGCGTTAATTCGGAACATATTTATGACGGAAAAGAATAATTCAAATTATTGCCACCGGATCCAGATCTGGCGCTACGAATGCAAGAAAGACGTATAGAAATGATTCCACATGGAATCGATGAGAAACGTGACGTAGGCAGAACAGGTCAAATAGCTGAGAAAGGCATAATGTTGATTTTATGATTAACCGCTGCTTACACAATCTGTTCAATATGAGCACCGGAGACATCGATCAGATGCAGCATCTGTAAAACGACGTGATCAATACCTGCTCGCAGCAGTTCCAGTGGAATCTGAACAACGTGTTCCGTAGACTGGCCTTCAGGTCGGGCAGAGACCGAACATATTCCTGGTAAACACGTTCTCTTAGACATCACCAGAGCAAAAGTCATATGAATTCGGAATACGTGATCTTGGAGGCAGTGTATCTGGATGACGTTCAGAGATAACAGGTTCATGGAAGGTTACATTTAGCAGATCTTTCACTGGGCGAGCGACATTAGGTGCCGCCCTTCTTGCATGAAAACACTGGTTTCCACACAGCAACGCTCACCCAAAGCAGGAATCACATGCTGTGCAGGGAGGTCTCCATAACGTGCAGACGTCACAGTATGCCTGACAGGCTCTCTGAGTGTATTCTCTTCAAAGAAGAACGGACAGAAAATAAAGGTGCTTGTGAATCCGTACCACACATTCACATACGGCGAGTGCAACCACTATTTGTGAAAAAAAAACTTAGCTTTACAGTGCACTAAATTCGGCAGTTCTGTATATTCACTGCACCCTGTAATGTAAAATGTGTCTCGACACTCTACAGAATACTTCGCTGCCAAGTCTCATCCGTCCCAGCAACAGAAAATCAAATTAAGAACGTTGCTGCAGATCATGAGGTTTCACTTGCTGCACCGTCTAGATCCTTTTCGGTTACCAGTGTAATACAGACCGGAAAACTTCCGTACTGTAGACGAAGGGGTGTACACTGCACGAGCACTAGCACTACCCGGAATACGTGCTGCATCGCCAGTTACAGCACCAGCAACCTCGTCGTAACTTCCACCAGGATAGGACGCCTTCCTCTTTCAGGTGTCACACTACACCCGTTTGAGTCATTATCATCTTCTTTAAACAATTTAATGTCATCGGGATCTCCTCAGAGCTGTCAGTCGACTATATTCTATGCGGCATTGTCATTGCTGCCGTTTACATAAAACTGTTTCACTAGCAGAGCACAATTGCTTTCCTCGATAGCCATAACACACGTTATAGCTTTTCAAATGACGACTGTGTCACACCATCATAGAAACGATGTTCAGTGCTAGATTTGCACCAGAGGTCAAAACTGGAACCAATTTTTTCTAGCTAAGTCGGTGCTACATTAACGCGTTAGCATATCTACCAAGTTTTGCCGTCATATGATAACTGCAGCCGAACTGGACCTCCGTGAGTAACTGTACTTCAATGACAATCACCTGGTACCTTGAGATTTGTCATGAGCCTGTTCTTGGCAACGCACGTCATAACGGACAGTGTGATGGCATTTGGAGCACCATAGACTGCCAGCATGGTGACCACTGTTGCGGCTTTCCTCTAGACCAGTGCTACTAAACCTGGTCGATATTGCCCGCTATTGGGTGTTCCATCTTTCACAGCGGGCTGTAGACGGTCGGGTTTTAAAAACATTTTCGCTACATTTTTATAAAGATTTGACACAAAATATTTGGTAAGTAACTATTATTACACGCTTTAACATGCTGTATCTCTGCTTTACAGGTACAACTTTTATACAGCATTGTTACTTCCCTACTTTATTCAGCGTCTGTACTGTGAAGCCAGTGGGTGGTTACGAAATTTTGATACTAGAAAAGATACAAAGGTGCGCGATAGGTAAAGAAGGTTGACTACGCGTGCTCTAGACTCTAGAGGTGACAGAGGTACACTGGCAGAAGCCACACGAGTGGCACCATGTCGCCTTTTCAGAGGAGTTCCGTTCTGCATACAGCATCGCGATCCATGTAACCGTGTGTGGAGGCTGCAAGGTTAACGAACTTTACGAGATTAGGTGCTGAGATCTGGAGCGATGGTACTGGTTGCCAATAAGTACACAATACCATCACCTCTGTTCCGCATAGCCGGTAAATTTTACAGTGGTCCTCCGTGAGCTTGTCTTTCAACACAGTATCGCAAGACCGCATGTTGCTCGTGCCATCGTGACCTACCTCTTTCTCCAGCTCCTTCGCTTATTAAAAATGTCTGGTCATATTTTGCAGACAGACTAGCACGCCACCACTTTATACCCGCTATATGGCTTATGAACTGTGGCACAGCGATAAATCAGCGTGGACTGAAACACCTGTCACCAAAGCTCTGACTATGCTCAGCTTTGTTAAAATTACTGTCACAGATGGTAGCCCTATGTACAAAGTTTCTCACCCTTTATACGTCCTAATCACCTACAAATTTAATCACGTATTCCTCCTACTGTACGGTTTATGCTCAGTAAGTGAAATTTCATTGTTTGCTATCCTTCCTGATTTTTTAACTTTAATGGCCAGGAGAGTTTTTCAAGGTATTACCAGGGTCTCCCAGTGGAGAATGGTGGTGGGTAACCTGAACATTTAGTACATGCCTCTGTAGTTCTGCAAACATATCTTCCAGTAGTGCCCCTCCCTCGTGTATTGGTGTTCAACATACGAAATTCGGTGTTAGTGCCCATGGTCATTAGAGACTACTATGTGCACTCACACAGAATATTGATAGCGTGGCTTGCCGGTATGAACTCTCAGTTCGTGTACTTCCCGCTGTCCATGCACGAATGTCACAGAATTCCAACCCTGCCGTCCCCAAATACGTGATCCCTAATATGAGTTGTAACGTAGGGGCCCATTCGAAAAGAGCAGTAGTACTCATTCAGTGAATGCATGGCAAATGACGTTTTGCACCTTGATAACCCTTTCTTAAGTACTGAGCAGCATTTCAACGCATTTACAGTTTTCAGTAGACTGCATACAACTAACTCTGATTCCTAAACAAAAGATGAAAAGCTTCCATTGGCACATGCATCCTGAACAGGCGTTCCTCACAATGTATGAGAGCATGCTGAAAAGTGATGTCTCCAAATTTTTTATGTATAAGCTCATGTCTGCAAATTTTTAGCCCTCTGCCGCTGCAGGGCACCGGATTGTAGCGTTTAACATATTGGTGTGTAACTGTATCGGTGCGTGAGAGGGAGTGCTGTAATAGAGTTTCCAATTCAGAATAGTTCGTCCACGCGTGGAGTTCCCTGCCTATAGCGTGACAATATCGGACAGCACACGAGCAGTACGACATCTGCAGTAGTCCGACGCCTTTGATTCACTGTCATTGGTCATCCTTTATACATCCCTATTTGAACCCATCCGGTAATCATTTCTTTCCAAATCTTAAGGAATATCTTGGAGGCCTTCACTGGCATAGTGATGAAACGGTGCAAGCAGAGGTGAGGTTATGGTTCCGTCAAAAAAGTCAAACCTATAGTGACAGCATGAGCACAATTGTCTCTCGTGGGAAGAAATATGCTCGTCACCAGGATGACTATCTTGAGAAACCAGGATGACTATCTTGAGAAACAAATATGCAGACTTGAAGAATATAGATGTAGAATGTTAATCATGGATCTTTTGCTTTATTCAAAAGATTTAAATGTTTTCATAGAAAAAATTCATAGGTATTACTTTCTCCACCCATTCGTATGACATTTTCACTGGAATGTTATTTAGTTGTATGCACTATGGTAAATATTTTATATTAGTATATCCAATTTTTCAGTTCTTATGAATAATGCACGAGATATGTAACCATTTTGTACTGGCGGTAGATGTGACAGTTTTGTCTAGGAGGATAACATTTTCAGTGCCTCCAAAAATACTTTTGGTTGAAAGCTGTTCGCTCTTTATAGTTAAATGCTGTCTGCACGCATGAGGGAGTACGAACTGGCTGCTTCGGCTGACATATTTATCGCGTTCTGTGGAAAATACGAGTGAAATACGAGTGTGTGAACCCAGTTCGCAGCCTGTCTTACTTCGAAAGCTGCAAAGAAAATTACAGGTTGCTAAATTACGAGGTTGCACGCCATGGAGAAAAAGAGATGTGCGCTTCGCTGTTGCTCCTCAACTTGCGAATTACGTGAGCAGTGACCCATCCAGTGATGAATGACTGTGGAATGAAAAGTGCGGCGCAGTGCAGCTTGCTTTTGTGCTCGGCCGAGCAGTTCATCCGTCATTCTCTCTCTCTTTCTCTCTCTCTCTCTCTCTCTCTCTCTCTCTCACACACACACACACACACACACACACACACACATACAAACTCGCCTCCTGGAGATTTTTACCTCCCAACAATTAATAATATTAACCTTCCTTCCTTTGTTGTTTGTTTCAGGTTACATCCTGAGTCTGACAAATTCTAAGTGAGAAACATGCTGACACAGAAAACGCTACCTCCTTGTAGAAATTCACATTTTTGTTGTGCTCAATGAGATGAGATTGTGTACGAAGCAGTTACTTTGTACTACTTGTTAGCGCCCTCGCGTTTCAGGACTGCGCCGTCCCTACGTTATCAGCGCATTAGGTATTAGTTGTAATTTAGGAAGTAACTGATGAAACGTTGAAAACAGGCGTCTCTCCCTGTAAAGCGAAGGAAGAGTAGGACATGCGTTAGCTTCTCAATAATTTCTTGAAATAGTCACTGAATAAATATAGCTTCAGCGTTATAATACGGTATTTTCTATTTTTGTCGTTTATCTATATCAGTTATCTGTTCTGTGATTGGCTAATGGGGAACAGAATGAGCATGTAATTTATTTGAGTTACTTATGAAGATTATGTGTCATATTGTCATATTATCATATGATTCCAGTAGATAGCCAGAGCCTTTCCACTGGCTCAGTGTGATTGCCTGGCCTGGCCTGACCTGACCTAACACTGCCAAATCTGTGTTTGCTATGCTGGAACTGTGTCATAGGGAAACTATAGCCGCTATATTTCTTGAGGAGATGTATTTCTGCAGCATGGTTTAAAGACAAGGGTATCGTTTTGAGTACAATATTCGACAACTAGTGAAGTGTGGAAGCGACTGCGATGGCAGGAAAAATAGTATTTACGCTCAGTTGAGTAAACTAATGTAAAAATACAAAGAATTTGGCCAGCTGAACATCCGCAACTGAGGAACGTGCTTATAGAATTTAAAAAATCCGCTTCAGTTGCCAGTAATTTCCTAATTTATTGCAAGACCGGCTTCGAAGCATAAAGCTTCTTCAGGTGCCACCAAATAAGTATCGGAACATAAATGTGTGGCGGTTGGGGCAGTCATTCACTTCCTTTTCGTGCTGCTAGTCACTTCCGTGTCGCACTGTCCAGGTGGATGTGTGCTTGCTAGAGCTACTCTCGCATGCGTTTGACTGACTGCATCGAACGCAATACATTTACATTCCTATAATTATTTGGTGGCACCTGAAGATGAAGCTTTATGTTTCGAAACCTCTCCTGCAAAAAATAAAAGGCAATTGAAACGGATTTCTTATTTGGTAAGTGTTAAAATAGATTTAATGATAAATAATAAAATAGGAATAAAGGTAAAATACTACAAATGGCGCCGGCCGCTGGTGGCCGAGCGGTTCTGGCGCTACAGTCTGGAACCGCGCGACTGCTACGGTCGCAGGTTCGAATCCTGCCTCGGGCATGGATGTTTGTGTTGTCCTTAGGTTAGTTAGGTTTAAGTAGTTCTAAGTTCTAGGGGACTTATGACCTCAGCAGTTGAGTCCCATAGTGCTCAGAGCCATTTGAACCATTTTGAACTACAAATGGTATAGTGAATGGATCATCATAGGTAACAAACATAAAATCAGAACCTATCCCAACAGTACATCATAGCCAGCCTACAAACTTCACGAAGATAAAGAGACTGATAAATATGCACCATGAGATAAAAGCAACGGGATCGTCCAACAGCAGTCAGTTTAGCACCTCACCTGATGTTAACCAGTCGATTGCCGAAACATTGGGTCCTGTTGGCCATAGTGGATCAGCCGCACACCCGCATTCCCTCACGCTCAACGCCTGGAGAAACTGCACAAGTGAAGCTGATGGAAAGCTTGTCAGATAGGTAGACGTGTTATCCCAGAAAGCACTGCGACATTTACGATGTGGCCTGCTTTTGTAGGAATTCGTAACCAAACATGAATTTGGGTACGTAAATAAGTTGATTTGCAGCAGACGAGACTTCAGTATACTGACGCATTAATTTGTCTCAAGAAGCCAGCACATTAATTGTGTTATTACGTAAATTTTGTCCACATTTGTTACACGAGTTGTTGATAGTCTCCTTATGGCGGTAAGCCTGTGTGTACTTTGATGGTAGAACCATCTGCTGTTGTTGCTGGGATTAAGACATTTCATCAGAATATTAGACAGTTTCTAACGTATATGAATCTCTTACAACTGTATGTTCTGTCAAAATCTACCTATAGCATTTATCGCTTATTTTTCCCATTGCCAACTACATCTATCATTTCCGCATCTTGACAACACAGTAACTCGCTCACCAACTCTAGGAATGTGTCACGGCTAATTTCCTTTGCGCTTCACAGTTACTGGCAAGACTCACTTATCAACTAGACTTGTCTTTGGCCGCTTCAGAGCTTTACAAGCTTTATTACTTTCTTACACTACGCGACTTGTGGACTGTATTGTAACTTCGCAGGTACATGACTACTCTCCAGGTTACACTTAAACGACTGCCAAAGCATGCGTAGAACGCCTTTCAGACTGTTCCTCTAATGTTAGACTCTTTAAAAACATATGGGAAAATTAACAATCAACATTTCCTTGCAAGGTCTGATTTTACTATGACGATCTGTTCTTAGGAAGGTAGCACTTAACAAAATTTTTGACGATCTGAGGAATAAACCGAGAATAGTTAATGCTTTCCTTTCCTCATCCTTACTGACATTTGCATAGCTTCCAGAGAATAAAACGAAAATAAATTATTTCACTTTGGACCTGCATATTTTCTTTATAGCCAATCACGCGGATTCAAGTATCTTAATCGAACAAAGGTAGTGTTGATAGCTGAAGTACATAAGCTCTTGGTCAAGTTAAGTAGACAATTTCTTTTAAATCTCCAATTAATTCTATTACGTCCCAGATACCCAATACCCGCGTCAGGCTGTCTGTGGTAGGAAGGACAGGGCCAAAGGTAGATTTAACACCATTCTTGTCGAGAACTTTCTCTTTATTTTAACAGAACACACTAAGTTGGATTTACTAAACATCTATTGGAAAAACACTTTCAGTGGTACTGACTATTAAGTAACAGAAAAATTACAATCATAAAACTGTACCATATTGATTAATAGCAAAGACTAAATACAATAATAAGAACTAACAATAGGATAAAGGAGCAAAAAAATTCTTCCTCAAAAGAAACTAAGAGCTACGTTCCAACATACAAGCTTACTCCGCAAATAAGCACCACATGAGAAAATTACTATACCACTGGATAACGGCGTTGCGCAAGGCAACCAAGAGAAATATCCAGACAAGTTTGATGTTAAATGTTGCGTCCTTAATCGTAAAAGTATTGTGTGAGAAACTTCTTGAAATTAACGAGTCTTAAATCTCCTAGTGTTTGTCCACTTCAAAAACCAACAGTGCATGCAAGGATGAAGATTAATAACTGTTCATTTGACCGAGCCATACTTGCATAGATGCATTTAAGTAAATAAATCTAGTAATTAATCAATTGGAAAATTAGCCGGTTAACACCTCAACAATTTACATGAGCTAGAAACAAAAAAGAAAATTAAAGGAGAGCTGCAGTAGGCACGCAGTGATTACGACACAAGTACATCGACATGATAGACAACCCTGCCTTGGGAAGGCGTAGTGGGTTTCGGAAATAAAAGTCGTGCTGGACCACCTGCACCCAGCAGGCCGTTCGGTCGACCGCGGATTTGGCTCCGCTTTCGGACGCTGCGCCTGCTTTCTCAACGAAGCAGATTTCACCCGAGTCCCACCAAAGGGAAAACAAATGGTAGCCTAATTAATAGAGAAATACAGAAATTAGTACATGTATTGGGTCAGGCGTCTACTATAGACCGAAAGCCGCCGCACGACAGTCAAATTACCGCAATGAAAAAACAAGTAAATATTTTTTCAGTGAGTTAACGCGTCAAATCAATGAAACTTGGAAGACGGCCAGAATCTAAGTACAGTTCGTAACACAGTTGCCGAGCAGGACGTTAGACTGCCAACCCCAAATTATACCTAACTCGCGCCACGTGGGCGAGGGGTAAACAAGTAAGGGGTAAACAACTTAGAGGAGCACTAAACTCCAAGGAAACGCGTTCGGTTGACTAACGAACCCCTGAGTAACAGCAGATAGGGCACAACCTTTTGAATAACATTACAGTCACTTATAAGATAGTACCATCAAACGTAAAATAAAGTCCTCAGTAAGAAACACTTTATAATTTAACAGGTCCTTCCCTTAGGAACAATAAAAAGAACACAGTCTAACTTGGCAGTATAAACTCTCAACAAGACAGTAAATGAAAATGTGCGCTCCAGTAGTAGTACATGCAAGGCGTAGCACATGAAATGAACGCACTTAGTACTCGTATATAAAGGCGCGCCACCACAAAACCGATGCCTTACAGCAGCCAACTAGGTACCTGAGAGCGAACTTCGCCAGTAGCACTCAGACTGGAACATCATATACGGAAACAAACTCAGTAGTTCTATGGAGGGCACAAACTACTTTCCTGCCTAGACAGAAGCGTGATCAGTAAACACAAGTCTCATATGGAACTGGATGTGATCCTCGAAGAAACAGCAAGAAAATAACCAAACCAGACACAGTATTGGCACAGAAAATGGCAATTATAGCTACGGTTAATGTCAAGACTCGGCTCATTCGCATCCGATAAACCAGATAAGAAACTCGCCAGATATACCCGTACATCGATCCAGGAAGGACAGCGTGGAGCCGATACACAACTTCAACACAACGGTGGTCCGTCACCCGCCTCCAGATCCAGGCGGTCGCTGAGGCACACAACACGCTCAATCCCTCGGTAAGCGCCCCACACGTCCAGTAGTTTGCAGCTTGCCGCAACCGAGGGAACAATGGTTCCCAACATAGGAGCCCTGAGTCTCTCGTCCCTGGCATCACTGCTACGCTCAGAGCCGGTGGCTGCCAACTGTCTAACTTGTACCAACCATCCGTTGCTGACGCACTACTCGCCTAGACACCAGGTTGCAGCGGCTCCGCCTCGCGCCGAGCGAACAGTATCACCTTCCCGGTCTCACTGTGACTGCCCTCGCGCCTCCGATCTCCGCGCGATCCACGCCTCTTAAGCCGAAGATGTTCTACTAATGACCGTGGCACGACCTATCGATCTTAGAAAGGTTCAGTCCCAACGATCAGATTTTGTTCGTATCCAAGTCTTCAGCATTGAACATCTGCTCACGTTCTTCATGTTATCAACACTGTGATGGCTGTAGGTAGGAAAGACATTTGTTGGGATGGCATTAAAGTCCTCCGGCTTCCACTGTATAGTACAAAGTGTACAAAGCACGTTGTTATAAACGGTTGTCAAAGCCTATGAATAGCGAAACTAAAACAATGTAACCACCTGGCACTTGTTGTGTCTCACCTGTTTTCATTTTGACAACGGCCATACAGAGCAATTTCCGGTGCAATTAATTCAGGTTTCTATCCTAGCTATTTTCTTTCAGTTTCAGTTCTCTAATTTACGCCCAGCTCTCAGGAAATTAGTTTCTAGCGACACATGAACGATGATACTGGATTGCAATGCCACTGAATTATACGATATGTGGTACTTTTTTGGTAATGAGTAAATTTCTTCTTTTTTCCCCGAGCTATTACCGTTTGTGTGACGTTTATCAACAACTGTAATTACATATAGGTTGTCGTCAATATACTGTCGGACATGATTACGATCTCTATAAATAGGTATCAGCAGTTTATAATCCATCCGTGAGAAATTTGTTTCGTTTGCATGTGAAAGCTCCGTGGTCCGTGGTGTAGAGGTTGCGTCTTCGATCAGTAATCAAAACGTCCTCCGTCCCAAGTTCGAACCCCACTACCGCTTAAATTTTGAATAAAAATCACCGGAAGTGGCGACCGAAGACTTGGGGCACAATAATTCACTCCTCATTCAGCCAATGACCTAGTCAAAGACAGCGGAGGAGCGGACAGAGGTGAGAAACTGCCACTAAAGGCGGGAAGATTCAGCAATGGCCAACGGCGTGAGGATGCAGAAAGCGATGGAAACCTTTCCATCAAAGGCACAGAATGTGTATCCACACGGGAGGTGGCCAGTAATAGAGAAAGTGTCATGATAATCTCTCCATTGGCAAAAGATTCTGGACTAGTCCCCCATTCGGATCTCCGAGAGGGGACTGCCATGAGAAAAAGATTCAATAACCAAAGAAAGTATAACGCTCTACGAGACGAAGCGTAGAATGTCGGAAGTTTGAACGTTATAGGAACCTAGAAAAGATGAAAAGGGAAAGGTTAAGGCACAATGTAGATACAGCGGGGGTCAGTAAAGTGAAATGGAGAGATGACAAGGCCTTTTGATCAGATGAGTACAGGCTGACATCAACAGCCGCAGAAAATACTATAACTGGAGTAAGATACGTTATGAACAGAAAGGAAGGACAGAGAGTGAGTTACTGTGAACAGTTTACTGACATGATTGTTCTTATCGGAATAGATACAAAACCAAAACCGATAACGATGATTCACATGTACATGCTGACGTCGCAAGCCGAGGATGAAGAAATAGAGAAGATATAGACGGATACTGAGGGGTAGATCAGTACGTAAAAGGAGATGAAAATCGTGGAATGTGGTTGCAGGAGAAGAAAAAAGCCTTAGGGGAGAATATAGGCATGGTACTGCGAATGAAAGAAGAGAAAGATTAACTGAGCTCTGCAGTAAATTTCAGCTAGTAACATCGGATGCTCTGTTCAAGAATCATAAAGGAAGAGGTATTCTTGGAAAAGTCCGGGACGTACGGGGAGAATTCAATTAGATTACATCACTGTCAGGCACAAATCAGATGTAAAGCGTACACAGTGGAAATATAGTTTCAGATCACAATTTAGTTGTGATGAAAAGTAGGCTGAAGTTTAAGAGACTAATCAGCAAGTATCAATATGCAAAAAAGTGGGATGCGGAAGTACTTCTAGCCCAGACAATACACCAATTAGGTTCCTTTCAGAGTATGCTGACGCAATAACTTCAATAACATACAACCGCTCAGAAGATCCATACCCAAAGACTGGAAATACGCCCAGGTCATACTAATATTCAAGAATGGTAGTAGGAGTAATCCACTAGATCACAGGCCCATATCATTAACGTAGATAAGCAGCAGGATTTTTGAACATATATTGTGTTGGAAAATTATGAATTACTTCGAAGAGAACTGTATATTTACACACAGCCAACACGGATTTAGAAAATATCGTCCTAGTGAAACACAACTAGCTCTTTGCGTACACGAGGTGTTGAACGCTATTGACAAGGGATTTCGAACTGGTTCCGTATTTCTAGATTTCCAAAAAGCTTTTGACACTACACCACACAAGAGGCCTGTAGCGGAATTGTCTTTATGAAATATCGTCTCAATTATGTGACAGGATTCGTGATTTCCTGTCAGAGAGGTCACAGTTCAAAGTAGCTGACGGAAAGACATCGAGTAAAACAGAAGTGATTTCTGGCGTTCGCCAAGGTAGGGTTATAGGCCCTCTTCTGTTCCTTATCTATATAAATAATTTAGGAGACAACCTGAGCAGCCGTCTTAGGTTTTTGCAGATGATGCTGCCATTCATCGTCTAGTAAATCCATCAGAAGATCAAAACAAATTGCAAAACGATTTAGAAAGTATATCTGAATGGTGTGAACATTGGCAATTGAATTAAAATATCGAAAAGTGTGAGGTCATCCGCATGAGTGCTGAAAGGAATCCTTTAAACTTTGGTTTCACGGTAAATCAGTCTAATCTAAAGACCCTAAATTCAGTTAAATATCTAGGAATTACAAATATGAACAATTTAAATTGGAACACATAGAAAATATTTTGGGGAAGGCAATACAAAGACTGCGTTTTATTGGCAGAACACTTAGAAAATGTAACAGGTCAGAGACAGCATACACTACACTTTTTCTTTTGGCGTATTGCTGCTCGGTCTGGCATCCTTACCAGATGGGATTAATGGAGTACGTCGATAAAGTTCAAAGAAGAGCAGCACGTTCGGTATTATCGCGAAATAGGTGAAACAGTGTCACGGGCATGATAGAGGATTCGGGGTGGTGTCAATGGACACCATTAAAATAAAGGCGTTTTTTGTTGCGGCGGAATCTTCTCACGAAATTTCAATCATTCACTTTCTCTTCCGAAGGCGAAAATGTTTCATTAACACCGACCTGCACAAGGAGAAACCATCATCTTAATAAAATATCGGGAAACCAGAGCTCGTGCGAAAAGATATTGGTGTTCGTTTCTTCCGCGCGCTGTTCGAGGGCGGAATAATTGAGAATTATTGTTAAGGTGGTTCGATGAACCTTCTACCAAGCACTCAAGTGTGATTTTCAGAGTATCCATGTAAATGTAGATATAGATGTAGATGAGGATGCGCCAAGGATTTAAGAAATCCGCTTGAAGTTCTCTGAGGCTATAGATACTGCGACAAGGAATAGTTCAGTGGGCAGTTCGGTTGAAGAGGAGTGACGTCTCTAAAAAAGGGCAATCACAGAAGATGGAAAGAAAACTGTACGTAAAAAGAAGGTAACCGAGATGAAACCATGGGTAACAGAAGACATGCTTCAGTTGATAGATGAAGGAGGAAAGTATAAAAATGTTAGACGTAAATTCTGGAATATAAAATACAAGTCACTTAGGAATGAAATAAACATGAAGTGTGGGAAAGCTAAAGCGAAACGGCTGCATGAAAAATGTGAAAAAATTCAAAAAATAAATATGTTCGAAAGGTGTGCCCTAGCATATAGAAAAATGGAAACAACCTTCGGTGAAATTAAAAGCAAGGGCGGTAACACTAAGAGTGCAATGAGAATTCCATTGTCAAATGCAGAGGCGAGAGCGGATAGGCAGAAAGAGTACATTGAGGACCTCTGTGATGGGGAGGACTTACCTGATAGCTTGATAGAAGAAGGAACAGGAGTCGGTAGCGGTGATATATGGGATCTAGTATTAGAAACAGAATTTAAAGAGTTTTGGAAGACTTAAAATGAAATAAGGCAGAAGAGATAGATAATATTCCATCAGAATTTGTAAAATCATTGGGGGAAGTTGCAACAAAACCAGTGTTCTCGTTGGTATGTGGAATATATAAATTTTGCGATATGCCATCTGGTTTTCGTAAAAACATTAGAGAACTGTGGGAATTATCGCGCAACCAGTTTAACAGCTCATTCGTCCAAATTGCTGACAAGAATAATGTACGGAATAATGGAAAAAACTTGAGGATATATTGGATGACAATTAGTTCGGCGTTAGCAAAGGAAAGACGTCAGAGGGGCAGTTGTGAAGTTGCGGTTGATAATGGAAACAGTATTGAAGAAAAATCGCAACACGTTCATAGGATTTGTCGACCTGCAATCGACAATGTAAGCTGGCGCAAGATGTTTGAAATTCTGAGATGACCAAGAACGAAATGCTTGGATTAAAAAGTGTGTAAGACAGGGATATAGCCTTTCGCCCCACTGTTCAATCGATACATCGAAGAAGCAATGATGGAAATAGAAGACAGGCTAAAGAGTGGAATTTAAATTCAAGGTCCAAAAATGTCAATGATACTATTTGCTGGTGACATTGCTGTCCTCAGTGAAAGTGAGGAATTACAGGATGTGGTGAATAGCATAAACAGTCTAATGAGTGCAGCGAACGTATTGAGAGAAAAAGTAATGAAAAGTAGCAGAAATTAGAACAGGTAGAAACATCTAGATTGGTGATCACGAAATAGATTAAGTTAAGGAATTGTGCTACGTGGGCAGTAAAATGATCCACAGCTGACGGAGCAGGGACGACATCGAAGTCAGGCCAGCACTGGGAAAAACGACAGTCCTTTGTAAGAGAAGTCTACTGGCATCTAACATAGGCCTTAATTTGGGAAAGAAATTTCTGAGAAGGTACGTTTGGAGCATAGCGTTGTATGGCAGTGAAATATGAAGTGTTGGAAAACCGGAACAGAAGAGAATTGAAGCATTTGAGATGTGGTACTACAGAAGAATGTTAAAAATTAGGTGACCTGATAAGGTAAAGACTGAGGAAGTTATCCGCAGAATCGGCGAGGAAAAGAATATATGGAAAACACTGACCTGACCTGGAGAAGGGACAGCATGGTAGTACATCTGTTAAGACATCATGGAGTAACTTCCATGGTACTAGAGGGAGCTTTAGAGAGTAAGGCTGTAGAGGAAGACAGAGATCGGAATACATTCACGCAAATAGTTGAAGATGTGGGTTGAAAGTGCCACAGTGAGATGATGAGGTTGGCAGAGAGGAATTCGTGCCAGGCCACATCAAACCAGAAAAGGATGAAGATACATCGATCACAAAGGAGAAAAATACAAATTTGTATACATTCTATTAGACTTTTAAAGTGGCGTTTGTTGTGTTTTTCTAAGTAGGGTCGAAAAATGCATAGGCTTGCTATAGTTTATAGTTGCGTACTATGCTGGACATTTTGCTCATCCGTTGTAGTTTGACGCTGGTGCTGCACATCACACGAGACGAAAAAAAAAATTATTGTTAGATTGAGTAATGGTAAAGCTACCTCTGGGTTTCGGACTGCTATAATAACACAAGAATTATACATACGCTGTAAATTACAAATACAAAGTTGTTTCCGGTGATGCGCGTCTACATACAGTGTTTCGTCCTTAGCAGTTATTTATTATGTTTGATTTCAATATTACGGTGGGAGTAGTCAAGACAATGGATTCGCGGTTGGGATAGACGCGACTCAAATTATCTTTTTTCGTCCCCATTCAGATTTTTGTTTCTTCTGTAAGACAACATCTAAGGTAATAGCGGAACTGTTCTTTTGTAGGGTACTTGGCTGTTTTTCTCCTCTCTCATGCACAAGTATATGCTTGTACTGTTTTCGCTGATGGTACCTCGAAACTGTGAATCTATATGCTTTTTATATTCTGTCAGAATCACTAAGTGAAATCTTTTTGTTTTCTTTTTTTTTTTTTTAAATCCTATCAGGATCGAACATGTTAAGCGCTTTTATTTCAGCTCATGATAAGGAGAATATTCAGAACCTTTAATGTAATAAGTGAGTGGATGAGTTTAGTGAAATTACAACGCAATAAAACTGTTTCCTATTGAAATGAATTGAGTATCCGCACATAAAAGTTTTCCGTCTCATCGATATGTCGTGCAGGTGGGTTGCTAATGAGACTATTTCTGTACCGATCGTATGGTCGACGCATACGTTATATGTAAATATACAGCCCGCATCTCGTGGTTGTGCGGTAGCGTTCTCGCTTCCCACGCCCGGGTTCCCGGGTTCGATTCCCGGCGGGGTCAGGGATTTTCTCTGCCTCGTGATGGCTGGGTGTTGTGTGCTGTCCTTAGGTTAGTTAGGTTTAAGTAGTTCTAAGTTCTAGGGGACTTATGACCACAGCAGTTGAGTCCCATAGTGCTCAGAGCCATTTGAACAATTTTTTTTTGTAAATATACAGACAATTATCGAGTGTGCTACCCACGGGTAGAAGGCTGCACCCGAAATGACTGCAGCATTTCAGTTGCAAGAGAACACCAGTAGGGACGCATTAGAGACGTCTATCGAAGATTAAAATGAACTCCCATCATGGCACGAGGGACAATCGCAACCAATGATCCGGTTTTTATCGTCAGTTTACGGACAGAATATTTGTCAACCAGAGAAGTTACTCGACATGTGCACAAGAGTCAAAGTGATTGGATGCGACACTGAACCGGTTCCAGTTGATAGGTAGTGTTAAGGACTTACACCAGACAGTGCGTCCACGTTCGACAGGTGCACACAATGATAGATACCCACGACCTTTGAGTCAAAGGAACAATGGGCTGAGTACTCCAGGCTACTGGCTGCACGACGTCACAGATCGCTGCAGTTACGAGACGACTGCTAGATATAAATCTCCTTTCCCGACGATCATGCCGAGCACCAGTCATACACTACAACACAGTGAACACCGTTATTTTCATGAGGAGTGACGATTCCAGGATTGACGTTGGATGTTGTTTACGTATGAAACTCTGATCTGGTTGTCCCCTGATAATCGCAGACGTATTTCGAGACAACCCTGCAATACTGACCGCCTTCAACACTGAGTCCCACTTCTGCTACAAGACATTGATGGAATGCTGTTCTGGGGTGGCATTACACGCTGCTACCGTATACTTCTCGTGTTTTTTGCGGAAAATTTCGCTGCTCTAAGGTAGAGGGACATGATTCCGTAGTCCAGAGTGGGACTGTCTCGCATCATTTTGGCAAGAATATCATCTTGATGGATAGTATATCAAGTGCTCTTCCTGTTTCTCTCGTGAACAGAATTCTTCAGCATGCTAGGATCACCAGAGTGGACTGGTCTGCCTGTTCTCCGGATGTGAACTGAAACGAGCATATGAGCAATTGATTGAAACGAGCTGTTTTTAGATGTCGACCACTACTAAATAGGCCGGTCGGGGTGGCCGAGCAGTTCTAGGCGCTACAGTCTGGAACCGAGCGACCGCTACGGTCGCAGGTTCGAATCCTGCCTCGGGCATTGATGTGTGTGATGTCCTTAGGTTAGTTAGGTTTAATTAGTTCTAAGTTCTAGGGGACTAATGACCTCAGAAGTTAAGTCCCATAGTGCTTAGAGCCATTTGAACCATTTGAACTACTAAATACTCTTTGCGATTTACGCAGAAACGGCATTAAAGTGTGGAAGAATTAGAACCAGGACTGGCTTGATGATCTCGTCGACGGTATGTTACCATGGATTCAAACTTGCATCAGAGCAGAGGGCGTTCCAACGCGTTGGTCCAACTCTTGCCATTACGCAAGCAGTTATTCGGCACAGCAATGACTGGAAGAGCTGTTGGATGTCCACCTGAGGTATATCGTGCCAAATTCTGTCCAACTGGCACATTAGATCACCAGAATTCCGAAATGGTTAGAGGGCCCTACCCATAATGCTCCAAACATTCTCAATCGGGGAGCACCCGGCGTCCTCGCTGACCAAGGCAGGATTTGGCAAGCAAGAAGACAAGCAGTAGAAATCCTCCCCGCGTGCGTGCGGGCATAATGTCGCTGAAATGTAGACCCAGGACGGCTTGCCATGAAGGGCAACAAAACGCGGGGCGGGGGTAGAATATCATCGAGATACCGCTGTGTTGCAAGGGTGCCGCGGATAACAACCAATGGCGTCCTGCTATGACAATTATTAGCACTCCAGAACGTCACTCCAGGTTGTAGGCTGTATGGAGGGCGACGGTCAGACTGGTATCCCACCGCTATCCAGTGCTTCTCTATATACGACTTCACTGGTCATCGCAGGTCAGTTCGAAGTGGTACTTATCGTTGAAGACAATTCTACTCCAGTCAATGAGATTCCAGGCCTAATCCGCCCGACACCATTGCAGACGGTTTTGTTGGTATAAAGAAGTCAATGGTTGTCGGCCCAATGAGCGCCGTGAGATCAACCTCCATTTTGTGAACCACATATTAACGCTGAAGCTCCAGTTGCACGTTAAATCGATGGTAATGATGAATCCGGGGTTCCGCGCACCTCTCTGACCATTGCTCTGTTCTCATATTCTGTCGTCTCCCTAGGTCTTCCTCTTCCTTCTTGACTCTGTGTTCGGCCATGGTTCACCCATTCCTGCCAATATTGTCGCATACTGGCGTCGCTCGTATTCAAATGTCGAGCGGTTAGACGATTACTGCAACTAGCTTCTTTGACCCCCAACTCAAATGCTGACTCTACGTATATTTTCCACGGGCCTGTCCAACTGAGTACAAGGAATGAAATTCACAAAGACTTTATGCACTGGTATCGACATATCCCCTGTTTACTATCCTGGCCAGCTGCTTGTTGAAATAGTGCTGCAGCGTCACTCATTCATCCATCGGCCACCAAAGTTTACAGTTCTGTATTTTCCGCTCATAAGACGGAATATCAGTTTGTGACTAGGGTGAATAACTCCTTCGTGGTTTGTCTTGTCTTTTCTTGGAGTGTATTTGAAGATGACTGTATGACCAGTACGCTACTACCAACGTATAGTACCGTAAGGGTTACGGGAAAAGATAAGACAGGTTTAAAATGGTTCAAATGGCTCTGAGCACTATAGGACTTAACTTCTGAGGTCATCAGTTCCCTAGAACTTAGAACTACTTAAACCTAACTAACCTAAGGACACATCCATGCCCGAGGCAGGATTCGAACCTGCCACCAGGGCCGGCGGTAAGACAGGTCAAGGCTCATTCAGAGGCATACGAGAAATTCATTTCTCTCTTGCTCTTGAGCGAAATGAGTAGGAAAGGAAGTTAATAATACTGGTACGATGTTCCACAGTACATGTAGAAGATTATGTCTCTCCGTCGAAACATCACAGTATTTCATTACTGCCATCCTGCTGCAAATCAGAGAGGGTCAGTAACAGGCTAGATTCACGCAGAAGGTTCGTTGGTCCCCAATTACGATTTTACAGTCTCAGGGACGGGCAATGACACATTCACCTCGCGCGAGCTGACGGCTCGTGTAGAAAGTACGCCGGTAGCGGCTGAGTCTCAACGAAAGGCAGGCGCCACCGCACCGGCATATTGTCAGCGCGGCGGCGCGTGACGTAGCGGTGCCGATAAACGTGCCGCTGCCGCGATAAGCCGGCGCGACATGCTATCCGCCAGCACACGCGACCGCGCGGAACGCTGCGGCGCGCCGACAACGCTGCGTGGTTTCATTGGCTGCAGCGGCACAACACGGTAGCCGTTCCCTGCGCAACAGTTCGGCGCTAAGCCGACTGAGAAGGAAAATTCAGCACTTTGCTGTCCCCTCTGCTTACAGCTCTTCTGGTCTACGCTCACTAAGATGATGACTCACTTTAGCCAGTAGTCTTCGATTCGAGTCATAATCTCTGCTTGAGTAGTACTCCAGTCTATACTCTCAGTCTGTGCCTTTGAATATTAAAGCGGAAACCAAGCTGTTCGAGATTAAAAGACAAATTAGACTGCTCACCACGGGATGCCCGATACCGTGGTTCCCAATGGACAAAAAATTTCAGTCTGATGACATTGACCTGAAGTTTAGAAAATATGGAAAACGGTACCCTATTCTGTGTCCTTGAAACGGATTGGGAAGAGCAGGTGCACCAATAGAACAACCCAGACCAAAACACAAATGTATAGAAATGGCATAGCACTAGTTGCCAGAGACATCACCTAACCACAAAAACAGCTGGAAATATTTCATGTACAAGAAGGAGGGAATTGGTCAGCTAATTTAATCTGGCTGACAAAAAACACAGAGTGAGCTCAATTTTGTGATAGCAAAGCAGTTCATAATAAAGAACTGAAACAGGGACATCAAAACTAGAACGGTAAGAAGGATATAGAATCAGTATTACAGAGAACAAAAACCACGTTTCCGTTAAGAAAAGGAATTTATAACAAAACATCCGTTTTTATGTGGGATGATTCAGCTGGCGCTACTGCTGGCTTTTATGTAGCCCATAGCACCTTCAAATACCACTTGCAGTGTTTGCGTATTCTCTCGCTTGCTATGTACAAACTAGTCCTACAGGAAAAATTAACAGTACCTTTTTGTAGGAAATTTAATGTAAAATGTTTCGCTTGGATACGTTTCCCCTAGAGGCTGTAGTTTCCAAGGATTCAAAAATAACGTAGAAAAGCTACCTTCATACGGATTATTTTCGAGCAACCCTAAAATCGTGGCGGAAGCGTATCCCGGTACAAAATGTAACTCCATTTAAGTTCTTACTATATAGTTGTCTTCGTTTTTTTCTGTAGGACTCTCAGTTTTCACATAATGAGCGAGAGAATGTGAAAATCTTGCACGTGGTATATATGAAGATGGTACCTGTTCTTTCATATATATATATATATATATATATATATATATATATATATATATATATATATATATATATATATATGAAAGAACAGGTACCATCTTCATATATACCACGTGCAAGATTTTCACATTCTCTCGCTCATTATGTGAAAACTGAGAGTCCTACAGAAAAAAACGAAGACAACTATATAGTAAGAACTTAAATGGAGTTACATTTTGTACCGGGATACGCTTCCGCCACGATTTTAGGGTTGCTCGAAAATAATCCGTATGAAGGTAGCTTTTCTACGTTATTTTTGAAATATACACCGTGAATTCATTGTCCCAGGAAGGGGAAACTTTATTGACACATTCCTGGGGTCAGATACATCACATGATCACACTGACAGAACCACAGGCACATAGACACAGGCAACAGAGCATGCACAATGTCGGCACTAGTACAGTGTATATCCACCTTTCGCAGCAATGCAGGCTGCTATTCTCCTATGGAGACGATCGTAGAGATGCTGGATGTAGTCCTGTGGAACGGCTTGCCATGCCATTTCCACCTGGCGCCTCAGTTGGACCAGCGTTCGTGCTGGACGTGCAGACCGCGTGAGACGACGCTTCATCCAGTCCCAAACATGCTCAATGGGGGACAGATCCGGAGATCTTGCTGGCCAGGGTAGTTGACTTACACCTTCTAGAGCACGTTGGGTGGCACGGGATACATGCGGACGTGCATTGTCCTGTTGGAACAGCAAGTTCCCTTGCCGGTCTAGGAATGGTAGAACGATGGGTTCGATGACGGTTTGGATGTACCGTGCACTATTCAGTGTCCCCTCGACGATCACCAGTGGTGTACGGCCAGTGTAGGAGATCGCTCCCCACACCATGATGCCGGGTGTTGGCCCTGTGTGCCTCGGTCGTATGCAGTCCTGATTGTGGCGCTCACCTGCACGGCGCCAAACACGCATACGACCATCATTGGCACCAAGGCAGAAGCGACTCTCATCGCTGAAGACGACACGTCTCCATTCGTCCCTCCATTCACGCCTGTCGCGACACCACTGGAGGCGGGCTGCACGATGTTGGGGCGTGAGCGGAAGACGGCCTAACGGTGTGCGGGACCGTAGCCCAGCTTCATGGAGACGGTTGCGAATGGTCCTCGCCGATACCCCAGGAGCAACAGTGTCCCTAATTTGCTGGGAAGTGGCGGTGCGGTCCCCTACGGCACTGCGTAGGATCCTACGGTCTTGGCGTGCATCCGTGCGTCGCTGCGGTCCGGTCCCAGGTCGACGGGCACGTGCACCTTCCGCCGACCACTGGCGACAACATCGATGTACTGTGGAGACCTCGCGCCCCACGTGTTGAGCAATTCGGCGGTACGTCCACCCGGCCTCCCGCATGCCCACTATACGCCCTCGCTCAAAGTCCGTCAACTGCACATACGGTTCACGTCCACGCTGTCGCGGCATGCTACCAGTGTTAAAGACTGCGATGGAGCTCCGTATGCCACGGCAAACTGGCTGACACTGACGGCGGCGGTGCACAAATGCTGCGCAGCTAGCGCCATTCGACGGCCAACACCGCGGTTCCTGGTGTGTCCGCTGTGCCGTGCGTGTGATCATTGCTTGTACAGCCCTCTCGCAGTGTCCGGAGCAAGTATGGTGGGTCTGACACACCGGTGTCAATGTGTTCTTTTTTCCATTTCCAGGAGTATATATATATATATATATATATATATATATATATATATATATATATATATATATATATATATATGGTGTTACAAAAAGGTACGGCCAAACTTTCAGGAAACATTCCTCACACACAAATATAAAGGAATGCCTCATCTTGCCAATCTGCAAAGTTTGACCGCATGAGTAAGAAAGCACAGCAGATGGAAGAGACACGCACTGTGACGAATCTGATTGGCATACAGTTTGATACAACCTTAAAGGTACTCAGCAAGGGTCTCAACTTTGCTACGACCCCTAGAAATGTACCCATTTCAGGTTTCGTCAGTTGCAGCACTAGCTGCCCTATGCTGGCTCTATTTCTGCTAGAATCAGTAGGATCTTCCGTAAACACAATATCAAGTGTGTTTTCTGTCCATCCAACAAGATTGGGGGACTGCTGTGGAGTGTCCAAGACGACCTGGGGTTACGAAAACTAGGGATTTGCAGCCACACTTCCACCTAATGTGGCAGAGGAAGTCCGCCGAGAGACCTGCAGGGCCCTCATCAAGGCCAGGCCGCCGAAATCGAACATCACAACCGAGGAGAGGCTTGCACTCAAGAAACCCCGGGAAGACAACAGCATTGTGGTACTGCCAGCAGACAAAGGGAACTCCACTGTCATCTTACAGCGGGTGGATTATGATGAGAAAGTACGCCAACTTCTGGAGGACCCTGCATACAGAATTCTGGGTTGTGACCCCACGGACAAGGTGGCCAAGAAGACTAGTGCTCTCTTGAAGGAAACAGGGATGCCTGATAAGATCATCAGATAACTACGGGAAAAAGCGCCAGTGCCACCTAGACTGTATGGTCTGCCTAAAATACACAAGGAGGGCGTGCCCCTACGTCCAATTGTCAGCAATATTTGGGCACCTACGTACACAACAGCCAAGTACTTGAAAGGTCTCCTGTCTCCATATGTGGGCAAATGTATTCACCACATCCGCAACTCAGAAGATTTCCTGCAACGCCTCAAGCAACTGCACATCACAGATTCGGACATTATGGTCAGTTTTGATGTGGTATCGCTGTTCACCAGGGTCCCACTGAAGGACTCACTAGAACTGATTGCAGAGAAATTTGACGGTGCTCTGTTGGTCCTGTTCAGTCATACACTGACATCCACGTATTTCCTGTACAGAAACCAATATTACGAGCAAACTGAAGGTGTAGCTATGGGCAGCCCACTGTCCCCTGTGGTTGCCAACATGTTTATGGAGAGTTTTGAGGAGAGGGCATTGGAGACAGCCACATTTAAACCCACATGCTTCTTTAGGTATGTGGATGACACCTTCGTGATCTGGCCACATGGGATGGACAGGCTCAATGAGTTTCTTGAACATCTTAACACATGCCACCCTAATATCAAGTTCACCATGGAACTGGAGAAGAATGGCCAGCTGCCATTTCTGGATGTACTAGTCCAGAGGAAAGCAGATGGATCAATTGGCCACAGTGTGTACCGAAAACCAACACACACTGATTTATATCTGCACTCCAGCAGCTGTCACCACCCTGCACAGAAGAATGGGGTTCTGAAGACTTTGGTCCACAGAGCACATGCCCTGGCAGACCAAGAAAATCTACCTATAGAGATAGAACGTCTCAAAACAGTTTTCTCCAAGAATGGATACACGGACAGACAAATTGAGAGGGCACTCCAACCAGCCACCATACCACAGGTTCCTGTAGAAGACCAAGATGAAACAAAGAAGGTGGCATATCTGCCCTATGCTGGCTCTATTTCTGCTAGAATCAGTAGGATCCTCCGTAAACACAATATCAAGTGTGTTTTCTGTCCATCCAACAAGATTGGGGGACTGCTGTGGAGTGTCAAAGACGACCTGGGGTTACGAAAACTAGGGATTTACAATATACCTTGTCAATGTGGCAGGTCCTACATTGCCCAGACGACAAGAACTGTGGAGATCAGGTGCAAAGAACATCAGAGGCACACTAGATTAAGACAGGTGACTAAGTCAGCCATTGCTGAACACTGTCTAGAACTAGATCATGCCATGAAGTATGAGGATACCAGGATTCTAGCACAAACACCCAGATTTTGGGACAGTGTTATAAGAGAATCGATAGAAATTAAAATGGCTGACGATCTTATGAACCGTGACACAGGGTACCAGCTAAGCAGAGCCTGGGATCCGGCTCTGGAATTGTTAAAGGAGCAACGGGGCCAGCTGCAACACTGCACAAACAGAAGAACCAGAGACATGGAGATGGAAAACGAGCCCCTGACGGACTGCCAGGAGCACCAGACCGAAGACGGAACACCCAGAAGTGGGACTGGTGGGCGCGGACCGCAGAGGGAACATCCAGAGCCGCAGTGGACGAAAAACGGAGCGGTAACGCTCCAACAGGTCGTGGTGAGCGGGCGCGGACCGCAGGGGGAACGCTTGGTACCCCAGACCGTAGATGAAACCCCCAGGAGCGGGGTTGGTGGGCGCGGACCGCAGAGGGAACACCTAGAACCGCAGCGGACGGAGAACGGAGCAGCAACGCTCCAGCAGGTCGCAGGGAATGGGCGCGGACCACAGAGGAAGCGCCTGCAGCCGTTGGTGGAGGGGGAAGGCCATAAGCATAAATACTGGACCAGGTCCACTCGAGGAGCAGTCTCAGGTCGCACCTGATGAAGGTTACGAGCTACGTGAAAGAAATATCGTGCAAGTACGAAGCTGATATCCGGCAGAACACCCGACAACCCAAGATGTCAATATAAAAAGATGTTATGTGGACATGTGTCCGGAAACGCTTAATTTACATGTTAGAGCTCATTTTAGTTTCGTCAGTATTTACTGTACTTCCTCGATTCACCGCCAGTTGGCCAATTGAAGGAAGGTGATTGTGTTGACACGCGACTCATTGCTCTACAGTACTAGCATCAAGCACATCAGTACGTAGCATCAACAGGTTATTGTTCATCACGAACGTGGTTTTGCAGTCAGTGCAAAGTTTACAATTGCGGAGTTGGCAGATGCCCATTTGATGTATGGATTAGCACGGGGCAATAGCCATGGCGCGGTACGTTTGTATCGAGACAGATTTCCAGAACGAAGGTGTCCCGACAGGAAGACGTTCGAAGCAATTGATCGGCGTCTTAGGGAGCACGGAACATTCCAGCCTATGACTCGCGACTGGGGAAGACCTAGAACGACGTGGACACCTGTAATGGACGAGGCAATTCTTCGTGCAGTTGACGATAACCCTAATGTCAGCGTCAGAGAAGTTGCTGCTGTACAAGGTAACGTTGACCACGTCACTGTATGGAGAGTGCTACGGGAGAACCAGTTGTTGCCGTACCATGTACAGCGTGTGCAGGCACTATCAGCAGCTGATTAGCCTCCACGGGTACTCTTCTGCGAATGGTTCATCCAACAATGTGTCAATCGCCATTTCAGTGCAAATGTTCTCTTTACGGATGAGGCTTCACAATCAACATGCGTGGGCTGTGGAGAATCCGCACGCAATTGTGCAATCACGTCATCAGCACAGATTTTCTGTGATCGTTTGGGCAGGCATTGTTGGTGATGTCTCGATTGGGCCCAATGTTCTTCCACCAACGCTCAATGGAGCACGTTATCATGATTTCATACGGGATACTCTACCTGTGCTGCTAGAACATGTGCCTTTACAAGTACGACACAACATGTGGTTCATGCACGATGGAGCTCCTGCACATTTCAGTCGAAGTGTTCGTACGCTTCTCAACAACAGATTCGGTGACCGATGGATTGGTAGAGGCGGACCAATTACATGGCCTCCACGCTCTCCTGACCTCAACCCTCTTGACTTTCGTTTATGGGGACATTTGAAAGCTCTTGTCTACGCAACCCCGGTACCAAATGTAGAGACTCTTCGTACTCGTATTGTGGACGGCTGTGATACAATACGCCATTCTCCAGGGCTGCAGCAGCGCATCAGGGATTCCATGCGACGGAGGGTGGATGCATGTATTCTCGCTAACGGAGGACATTTTGAACATTTCCTGTAACAAAGTGTTTGAAGTCACGCTGGTACGTTCTGTTGCTGTGTGTTTCCATTCCATGATTACTGTGATTTGAAGAGAAGTAATAACATGGAAAGTAAGCGTTTCCGGAAACATGGCCACATAACATATTTTCTTTCTTTGTGTGTGAGGAATGTTTCCTGAAAGTTTGTGGCCGTACCTTTTTGTAACACCCTACGGCTCATCGGCCATTTGACCATCTTCTTCTATGCGTATGCACAAACAGTACCCGAACTCTTTCGGGAATCGGCAAAAAGCCGCCAGTTATAATGGGCAGGGCACTATGAATATAGTGCGGGACACTAAGTTGAGAATGTGGGTCTCATGGGAGGCGTGCCAGAGATAAGTCCCTGCAGTCGCACTATCCTCTGTGTCCTCGGTGGCTGAGATGGATAGAGTGTCTGTCATGTACGCAGGAGATCCCGGGTTCGAGTCCCGGTCGGGGCACACATGTTCAACTGTCCCCATTGACTTACATCAACGCCTGTATGCAGCTAGGGGTATTAATTTCATTGTAACTTACACCGGCTATTTGGAAATTCTGCGTCTTGCATAAAACTCAGAGGGAGGGGTAGATGAATCAACCTCTAAAACGGGATCAATCTAGAAATGCTACGAGGAAAATGCCTAAGAATAAAATAAATACGTAGTCCATAACCCACTGCGGAACTCCACAGCAAATCCACAGCTACAATGCGTATGCGATGAACCCAACTCACGAGACACATAAAATGTAGCCAAACGATGTAACGCATCATATTCACATGGCTTGAAAAATATTACAACCAATGAGAAAAAGACCTTCACGAATTAGGTTGGTCAAATTTAAAGGACCGATATGCTATTAAGAAAATCACACAAATACGGGGTTTTGACAAATAATGGAGAACATAATTGAACAACATGCATTGACAGAGAAACGGAAGCAGACTCACTCATTGGGCATGAATGAACGCTGGGCCAAAGGAAAGTCGCGTGATCCTGACTACTATTGTCGAAAGAAAAAGAGATAATAATAAAAGATGACAACATTGTTCAAAAAAAATGCTCATATTTAAAATATTTGAATGATACGAAAAGGGTGTTCCGTTATTGTACGGCAAAAGTAATTGGATTACTATTTAAGCTACCCCAAATAGCAATACAGCTCCTCCAGCGAATTGTCATGCATTTCATGGTGATTTCTGTGAGCTGCTTCGAATGTCTCCTTGCGATGCTGGTGGGGTGGCCCATTAAATACGGTGGGGTCAGGCAGTACGACTCTCATAGAACCCTCACTGTGAGCTACGTTCCACTAAGCTCGGATGAGAGACCTCGCATATACAGCAGTTTCCCGTTCTCTCCATTAGAAACTAAAAAATGCTTTAGTGTATTACTTGATATATTTATTAAAGACCCAAATGAGACAGAGAGCTGGCCGTTGTTATTAGTTGTATCCATCTGAGACAGTTCCTGTCGGTCAGTGCTGATCTTGGTCGGTGAGAGTTTAAAAACTCGTGTCGAGCAGCAGTATGGCTACTAAAGAAATATAAGGAAATGAAGAAGAATGGAGGCTGCATTGCAAGTGGAAGGAAGCACTCCAAAGACTAGAAGAATATTATTGACGGTGAAAGGAATAAAGTGGTAAGTTTGAAAATAAAAGAACTGGAAAAAGAACAACGTAATGAGATAGGTAACAAATATTTCTGAAGCAGTATGGTGACAGTAAAATTACTCTTCCCGTGTCGAAAATTACGGTGTTATCTTGAGTAGCCTACTGAAACTTAATCGCAGATTAAAACTGTGCACGGCGCCTGGACACGAAACAGTGATCTCTGCTTCTGACGGGCGTGTGCTCTACCGACTGAGCTACCCTAGCTCGAGGAATGACAACTTTACCTCAGCCAGTACCTTCCTTCCCTCTGCATTTCAAACTTCACAGAAACTCTGCTGAATTCCACAAGGGTCTAGCATTCCAGTTAAAAAAAGGAAATTCCCTGAGAAATGGCTTAGCCACAGCGTGGGGAATTGTTTACAAAATGATTTCTCATTCGACAGAAAAGTCTTAGGCTGTTGAGTCATAAGTGATTGGCATAGTCGCTAGAGTACCAGCCCGCTGAAATCAGAGGTTCCAGCGTTTGACAGTTCACAGCATCTGATAATGAAGCTTGCACGTGTCAAGTTTATGAATTCCATTACACTGATTTATGGTCTAAAGGAGGGCACTGCTACTATGTGTCAACATAGTAACAAAGCATTTTGTACGAGAGCATTTCTTCTTCCAGTGAGCCTTCAATTCATGTTATGGCTAGTGCGAACAAGATCCTGTAGTAAGTTGATGCTTCTAGTGTGATTTATATTAATTATCCCTAATACTCGGGGTTACTGAAAACTGAATGAAAAACGCTGCAAACCATTCCACTGCATTAAGAGCTCATTACCGCCATCATCAATCACGTCCCAGGTTCTCCGCTCTGCACCAGTTAGCACTTCCCGTCTCCTTCACCGGTATTACGAAACATTTCCTGCTTTCGTCATGTACATCAGAGCTCCGCTTAAAATGCCGGAATAAGTACTGTATTAACCTACATCTAACTATAAAGACGCAGGCACGTGACTGAAGTATATAGGGAGGCGATAAACTGAAAGTTCGGGTTATGAAACGAACTGCAATAAAGGCTTCTGTGTCACTAACAACAGTACTATGACTGGATCTATTTGTTTTGCTCCTTTTTATTACCAGTTGCGAAAAGATAACACATTTAATGTACACACCATTGACCACTTGCAGTAGCTGATTCCTCCATTACGAGAATTGTTTTTTAACTGAGTTTAGAAGTTCCTGTTGCCTTTTTTATCTGTATTTGTTAATTAAACATAGTTTAAAAAACTGCATCTGCAAAACACAATATATATCTTTTCCTTATTGTTCATCCACAAATTTTTTGGCGCCGAGGGTCTTGTTCCTATTTCTGTGAAAATAATATTCAAACTTATATTTGTTTTTCTGTTTTAAAAGTAAAACCACAAGACGTGCTTCTGTTGTATTGTGATTGCTCTCCTGAAGTACCGTCATTTCAGTATCGAGGTCTATAGGGTAGCTTACTGGTCAGGGAGCGATCAAAAAGTTTCTATTTTAAGGGCGTTGCTGCAGCGTATAAGTAACCTAGCACTACCCTGATGCTGGTGTATAAACACCGGCATATAGCGAGCAGATACCGTGGCCTTTGAACGGACATTTTTTGATCGGTAATTATAGTTAATGATTTGGCAATATGTCAAGATGCGGCCGGCTGGTGTGGCCGTGCGGTTAAAGGCGCTTCAGTCTGGAACCGCGTGACCGCTACGGTCGCAGGTTCGAATCCTGCCTCGGGCATGGATGTGTGTGATGTCCTTAGGTTAGTTAGGTTTAAGTAGTTCTAAGTTCTAGGGGACTGATGACCACAGATGTTAAGTCCCATAGTGCTCAGAGCCATTTGAGCCAATATGTCAAGAGAAAAGTAATCGGAACTAAAATGTCAAAAAGTAATTTTTTTGTATATTTTTTCTCAACAATAGGCATCGTGCTTTACTGGTACGTTTTGTCGGACGTCATTAGAAACAACGTCTTGAATTCTATTGCCACTTATCTATTATCTAATATCACACTTTTCAGTAACAGAAGAAATTAATAACATTTATAGTGGCACCGTCATAGGAGACATTATGCTATTTCCGCTGCTCACTCCTTCATGTTGTTTTTGTGTAGTGTGGTTTCAGTATTGAAAAACTGCTAACAGCTGTGTGTGTGTGTGTGTGTGTGTGTGTGTGTGTGTGTGTGTGTGTGTGTGTGTGCGTGCGTGCGTGTGTGTGTGTGTGTGTCTGTGTGTAGTGTAGGGCGATAGAGTGAGAAGTAGGCAGACAGAGAAGAAGATATTTTAGATGGCAGTATATTTTAATACTGACCTGTTCGCCTAGCGTATTATGTAGCATTCTGGCTGGCTAGACAGAAAGGTAAACCAGACCCTGATGGAACCTGCAGTGAATTAACGATACACGCTCTGACACACCGGCTAGCCTGACTGTGGTTTTAAGGCAGTTTCAAGCACTCGTTTAGGCGACCAATGTGGACACCTATATCCGCCTCAGAAAATGTTATCCCGAACAGTTAAAATACGACAGCACACAGAACAAAGTTAGCACGGTAAACAGACAGATGGTGCGCGACTTCCTTCCTGTGGGTTAACTGACGGCTATGACAACAGAAAGAACAACAGGCCTCAAAGTAAAATAAACTGATTTTAGTGAAAAAATATTCCTGGCCCGCGCGACGATATTAACGCAAAAACAAAGGCAGATCGCGTTTGATCATTACTTTTTCTTTGAGGAGGCAGATCGCGTTTGATCATTACTTTTTCTTTGAGGATGTATCTTTGTACAATTCATTAAGTATGGTAATAATGTTTTATTACATAGTGTTGTGCATTCATTCAAAACATTCATTCCTTGAATTTCTGTTTTTATGTGTGGAATTTCTCACCTATTGCTGGTGTTTGATAGAGTGCACTACTTCCTTTGAGGACTCCCAGATGAGATTCCATATAATTTGGGCAGAAGTTTTTCTGTATGAGGTTATCTGCACTGTTTAAGATTTTGAAACGCACGAAATATACCCTGTTAAAGTCTACCGCTTTCGTAGTTTTAAACACGTTCCAGAAATGAAGACTTGGTCGTTCTCCTTCGACATGATGCGCAAACCTATACATCCACAGCGTCCTGAAGGCCACTTACACCGTGGCGAAAAAGCTGGAATATGCCAGAAAGTCTCACAGCACAAATTGAAAAAAAAAATGTTAAACTACATTCAACCGGAGAAGCCTACACACACACACACACACACAAAATATGCTGTTCTGGGAAACATTTAGGTACAAACTACGAAACTGAAAAATATAAGTACGAGAAAGAGAAAAAATTAAAGTATTAGTAAAGAAATCATTACATTAGTGTGTGATATCTTGGCCCAGAGGTACCGGAGGAATTGAAAATGTTATGATTTCAGTCCACATGAAGGGAAATAGGCAGGATTGTGGAAATTACCGGAACGCATGTGTAATGCCAATACTAGCACGACTATACAGGAGAATATTAACAGAAGTATTTGAGGTTGAGACTGTAAAATCATAAGGACAGAATGGTTTTAGACCAGGGCGCTCATGTATTGATGGAATATTCACATTACGGATTCTAATAGGGAAGAGAGCTCCAACAGGTACAAAGCTCACTTTGTCTTGGTGGATTTGTAGAATATGTATGATATGGTGTCACAAAACAATTTGTGGACAAATATGAAATTATCGTGGTGTTTCAACTACTTACGCAAAAGCAGTTAAACAGTTTTATGCGGACGATGTGAGTACTGTCAAAGTAGGAAATTCAGTGTGACTGCAACTTCCGGTTACAGAAGGACTACGTCAGTTGTGTTCTAGAGCACCGATGGCATCTAAAATCTATGTGGAAGACCAGGATGATGGTGAGTACATGCTGCAGAAGTTAAAAGATGAGTATGAAATCTGGGGCCTCACAAGAGCCAGCAAATTCAGGGAATGTAAGTCTTTTAAGTATCTAGGGCCATATATCAAACGGAAAAATGAAGACATAAACAATAAAATAAGGCCCTGTCTGCTGAAACAATGGAAGAAGCAAGGGAGCAAATCCTTGAACTAAAGAAACAAGCAGCTAAAATAGGTCTTCACATCTCCTTTGGCAAAACTGAGATATTGACAAACATCAAGCACTCATGTATATACCTCCAAGTTCAAGAACAGAAGATTGAAATAGTAAAATAATCAAATATCTCGTAGAATGGATTAGTTGGAATGCTGTGGAAAGAAAAGCAATGGAATCCAGAAAAAATAAACATGAATTGGCCTTCCAACTAACAAAAAATATACAACAAAAAATCCCTTTAATGGGGGTCCAAAATTACACATTACAAGACAGTGATTAAGCCAGAGGCACTGTATGCAGCAGAAACACTTAACATGAATTTCAATGGCCAAATGGAGAAACCTGAGCTAAAGGAAATAAAAATTTTAAGAAAAATCATTGTTCCAAAATTTCAAGACAGTAAGATTATGTACATAAAAAATGAAACTCTCTACAAGAAAACTGAAAAACTTTCAGATTCTATGCGAAAAAAGGAGAATAAATTTTTATGGTCATCTTCTCAGAATGAATTCCAACAGATTAACTAAACAAATCTTTGACTTCTTCCGTAACCGCAAAGCGAAACCCAACTAGTTTAAAGAAACTGAGAAAGACATAGTAGAATTAAAGATTTCAGAAAATTCACTTATTGATCGAACAGCTAAATTAATTACTAAAGATGAAAACATAAGGTTCCAAGACAAATCTACACAAAAGTCATCTCGGAAGAAGAGAGGAGAAAAAGACCAGAGAGAATGAAGAAATACTGGGCACTAAGGAAAGAACAACGCACAAAGAAATGATTGATCCAGCGTACCCCAAAGAGGGTGAAACGAAAAAAGAAGAAAATGAGGCAGGAAAGGTGGGCTGTGCAACAACTGAATTTGAACCTTTGGAATAAGAAAAGAACAGTGCAGATAATATATCGTTCGATCGCTGGAAACATCGCTACTCGTGGAGTAGAAACGTGATTAGTAAACAAGCGTCAGAGAAACAAGTTGCTTTCACTAGGTACAGATTTTAGAAGACGCACTTGTGGAATCTCGGAGCTGATCAGCATACCAAAGACTAACGTAAAAGAGTCTGTGGGTGTCGATAAATCAGTAATAGACACCATAGAGACGACATCTAGAAAAGTTGCCGATGGCCAAAGAAAGTGTGACAGTGGACCCCAGCGGAGAAAAAAGCGTGGCTGACCTAGAAGAAGCTGCGATCGAGATGTCCGGGACGCGATGGATGCCACAGTACTGCAAGAAGGAGACTCGTTATAACAGGAAGAAGCGGAATAAGGGGAGCGATAAGGGGCGCCAGCCATACAGCACTCATAGTATGATGATGAGTAAGGAACTCAAAATGCCTTCTTAGTAAACCTCTATAAAGAATAATAATGCCAATTTGATCTTAAATGTTCATTTATGTCGACATAAACTTGTGTCTGTACAAACTATGCATTCCGCACAATTTTTATGAAATGCCCTTACATAAGATGGGAAAGGAAAAGGATACATGCAAGAGCGGATCTACGACAATCGCATCATTTTTCCTTTGACATTTCACATTATTTTACTGAACACATTACACTACGAAACCGAATACAATATTAACCATGCTAAATAATGAGCAAAAGAACCACTATTTTTTCTTTCTTTTTTTTCAAGTAATCTGCTTCAGCCGGCCGGTGTGGCCGTGCGGTTCTAAGCGCTTCAGTTTGGAACCGCGTGACCGCTACGGTCGCAGGTTCGAATCCTGCCTCGGGCATGGATGTGTGTGATGTCCTTAGGTTAGTTAGGTTTAAGTAGTTCTAAGTTCTAGGGGACTGATGACCTCAGAAGTTGAGTCCCATAGTGCTCAGAGCCATTTGAACCATTTCTGCTTCAGCCACTGATCAAAGACCGCAAGCCACAAGCAAGATACCAATCACAAATACAAAAGTGCAAAATAATAAGGCAAGACATTTCTTAATTAAAGCAATCTGGCCTAGGAATAATTGCAAGAATCACTCTCCCAGAACCTTAAGAATAAATCACCACTTATGGCTCTTAAAAGAGTTTTAAAAAATTTATATTAATTTCATCTTTACATAGACTACCCGTCGAAAGAAACCTCTTCAGCTGCGATTACTACTTACCGAATCACAAGTCCAAAAAATTTATTTTCAGAACGGACCAACCATGAAAGTTAAGTGCCAACAGTTAGAATCGACAAGATTTTTTCTTACACGCATTGAATGTATACAATACGGAAATGAAGGGAAATAATTAGAAAAACCTCACAAACATTGAGCACTAGAGAAAGTAAGCTCAGAGTTTCCAAATATTAGCTCAATAAGTACAGGCTGAAATAATCTGATTTAGAAAATCTGAGAGTTAATCATTAATCGGATACTATTACCCATTTCAGGAGAGGTGTCATGTTTTTGGCGAAAAATATTAACATAAGTGCTTGTAAATAAGTGCGTAGGCTAAACAAACTTAAGAAATACGGTGCTGGCACGAACAGCTCTACTAAGCTAATGCCAATCAACCACAAACACTTGCAAAAAGCACCATGCTGGCGCGTAACAGCAACAGGTCCCAGCGGCCAAGTGCCACCCTCAAACAGCGGACCAGCAAGTCGTAAAACTAAGAGTTGTTAAGCACTACTCAGGTGAAACACGGGCCAAAAGATACAAGATAGGAAAATGTAATTCGCCAACGCCTTAATAACTCAATGCTATAAAACCTTCAAATGTCCCACAATAAACAGGAACGTCACTCAAAATTGCACGGAGTAAAAACCGATGAATAACATGAAACGGTAAAAGGATGGCGTAGTAAATGTCTCCCCCAAAACACCTTAACTGAATCGGGTGAAATCATTAATCTCGAAACGTCCGAACGTTACTTCAAATGGAAAGACAGTCAATAAGTCACACCGGCTATATAGCTAGAGACTTGTTTGCGCCAAACTGAAATTTCTATGAGAAGCAGAAGCTTACCTCTAGAAGGTGATACTTAATTGATAGCATTTACAAGTAAGCCTCCATTCCATGGCACCCAATAGCTCAGAACGATCTAAAGCAATTAGAACAGCATGCATTAGTTTGAAAATTTCCTTAAAATAGTTGAAAGATTAAATAATAAATCCAAGAAAATATTTCGTTAAAAATAACCACTTATTAAACCAAATTTACCACAGAGCGTATAAGCTGTTTCACTGCACTTGATACCCAATCTGATAAACATCAGGGTAACAACAAACGGCCTGACGGCTCTCAGGAAAATAACACTGATTTGAATGCCACCAGATTTAAAGCACGAGACAGCTTGTTGTGTAAACAAGTAACAGGCAATATTTCAGGCAGCATCTATAACGGCAAGCAGCCACCGTTAGATGTG
Source organism: Schistocerca nitens (assembly GCF_023898315.1). Taxonomy (NCBI): domain Eukaryota; kingdom Metazoa; phylum Arthropoda; class Insecta; order Orthoptera; family Acrididae; genus Schistocerca; species Schistocerca nitens. The sequence goes on from NC_064618.1 coordinate 585,044,779, forward strand.
CGTAACAAGCACTAGGCCTAACCATCAAACAGATCAAACTCAAACAGATCAGGTATAGTTAACGATAATTGAGATCCATAAAGCGAGAGTCACAGAGGCGGGCAGTGACAGCGCGAGCGATTAGAACCATTGTTGCATCAAGAGGTTGTGATTCCACGTTTTCAGCTCAGTCCAAACCGCCAACACCCAAAGTGCACAGCCTGGGAGTAAGGGAAGACAATTCAGCTGAAGCGCACTGAGTGTGGTGAAAATTTCGATGCAGCCACTAACGTTACACTCGTGACTAATTAGTCTCCGCACAAAGAGAGCCTACGGCCCACACAGCCGACAGGCCGACCATTGTCTGTGTTGTCCTCTTGCCACCTACCCAGACACTTCCCAACCCCACAGGCTCCGTTTTCAAGGCTAATTCTCGCAACCTAGTGGGAGCCAGCAAATAATGGTGGAAGAAAAGATGACACGAAGCCGTCATGGATCTTTTTTTTTTTTTGTAATAAACTTGTATCTGCTTTTCAGGAATGCAGCTCAGCCTACGAATAAGAACTCTATCCACTCTCTCATCATTCGGTTATTATATTATACGCAGACTGGTCATTACAGTTTCAGCCAAACACTTAAGAGAAAAATTTATTTTCTATCAAGTTAAACTCTCTCAGAAAACAACAAATGTCGATACACAGGTGAAGTAAGTTTGAATTAACTAACTGGTAAAATATATTTAGAAATACAGAGAGAATTATAACAAAAGACTTGACGTTACATTATGAAAAAAAAAGTAATTGCAGTTTGTCAATATAATAAATAGAAATTGTGGCTATGTAATTGTAATTCACGAAGTAATAACTGCAAAGAACGTGAAAAATACACTTCGTAAAACTAGGAAATCGACTAAACCAGGAGCAAACAAAACACAAGGCAGCATAATGAGAAAATGTTTATCTGAGTCAGATAACTCAAACGTAGTTAAACATTGTTTTGTATAAATGCTGGCGTGAAAATCTGACCACTTACTTCTAAGCAGATAAACTCAGACAGATACAAAATTTCTAGTAAAATTTTCCCAACATTTTAGGCAGTGAAAATATGGCTCTATATAGTACAAAGATTGAGACAATTGAAATAAATCATTCGGCTAGAGAAGTATAAAAGGCGTCTCTTTCTTATGGAACTGATTGAACTAATGTGGATACGATAGTCTAATTTTTCAAATTTATTTAGAACATCAAATTCTCAGTATGCAAGCAAACTAGCCGTGCCTTTGCTAGTCGTGCTCACTGATTCATGAGTCAAAAGATGTCCTAGCAGTAGATAAGAAAAGTAGATGAGAAGTTTCTACGTGGAGTCGATTGATGTAGTTGTCAACGTTTCGGACCCGCTTCAAAAAAAAAAAAAAAAATGGCTCTGAGCACTATGGGACTCAACTGCTGTGGTCATCAGTCCCCTAGAACTTAGAACTACTTAAACCTAACTAACCTAAGGACACCACACACATCCATGCCCGAGGCAGGATTCGAACCTGCGACCGTAGCAGTCGCACGGTTCCTGACTGCGCGCCTAGAACCGCGAGACCACCGCGGCCGGCCACAGGACCCGCTTCAGCACAGTTCTCTATTGCATCTTACAATCACAGTGAAACTTGTCTGTGAACGATTGGTGAGATTTATACAAACGTTTCTCACGGAGAAGTGAACTTCACACACAAACAAAACTAATTCTTGTTTAAGAACTGTGTAGTTTCCTTTGTCCTCCTTGCCTGCCCGTGTTAAAGTGAACTGAAGAATAAAACCTTAAAGTGGTTATGCGTTCTTGCACACGAGAACACATCTAAACCTTACCCTTCGACCACCTTCTTACCTAGACCGGTCAGTGGTGGATGGTGCTATGTTCAGCACGAAATCTGGAAGAGCAATTTATCATGTGAAAATAGTGATTATGTTTAATAAAACTCAGATGCAAATCATTTAATGTTTCATAAATCACGGAAAACTGTTTTCTACTATAAAATGTTTCAGATTGATAAAAAGTTCCACATGCAGGAATTGCATTATCCAGGTATAATTCATACACCTCCAACTGACGTGTTCGCGTTCTTAATAATCAAGTTCCAATGGCATATGTGAAAGACCTGGTCCACTTGCCTATCAGAGGGTTGTCCATGTTTTGTTGACAGTGTCTAAAAAGGCGATACGGCGACTGAAGTCACAAGGTTGAAAGTAAAGCGTTCGTTTGAATCCCTCTACTACCACAACGTATCGTTATCACGTTAGTCATAGGTCAGTACACTACACGTTCGTATCGTCTTTGTTTGAAGTCAGTCCTTCCTAAGCGCTATCAGCGTTCTCGTTCGGTGGCGCCCTTGTTCTGACTTATTATCACCCTTTAGCTAGCTGCCTACCTGCCTGATTCACCGGCGCCAGTCAAATATAAAAGGCAAACATCCGCAGGCCTTGCCAGGACAAAGTTAACGCAAGCCAAGGGCGGACTGTTCCTTTCAGTGTATTCCTGCAAGTGGCCAAATGAAGCCTAAGACCATTTGTATGCTGGTTGTTTTGGTAGTGATAGCCGTTACTGGATATGGACAACAAAGTGAGTAGTACACTTTTGAAGCATTAGTGTTTAGAGAGATCACATGCAACTCGGTTTAAATTATTTGCCGATCATTACACATCATTGTAACATCCTAGGAACATGTGCTTTATTTTTCTATTCCCTACCCACTATTGTTCCCTCTGTATCTAAACTAATTCAGAAGGTAGCTGCATAAACCCGGTGTTCCAGTTCCATAACCTAAATCAAAGATTTCCTCGCACATAATTTCTAGTCCATCTAATTAATCTTCGTTCCGTACTAACCGTAAATTTAAATTTTCACTTTCTTTCTGCACCTCATAACTTCAATAATATCTAGTGTTTTCCTTCTGCAGCTTTCCCACTGATCGACTTTCACATAATTATAGTGTTGATCATCACATTTTAAGTTACAGAAATGTTTATTTGTTCAATTTTTGTACTGCCTTTGATATCAGTGGTTTTTGTTTGAACAGAAATCTCCTTCGCTATGGGAGTCTCGTTCCCCATATTCTACTTACTCCTGAGTAGTATAGTTCCTTTGCTCTCTCGACACATTTGTCTTAGTTTCCTCGGTTCCTAATCCACTTCTGTGTTGTAGAGTGTTCGTTCAATTTACCTTACCCTCTGTTAGAAGCGAATGCAACATTTTTCTACCGAGCGAGGTGGCGCAGTGGTTAGACACTGAACTCGCATTCGGGAGGACGACGGTTCAATCCCGCGTCCGGCCATCCTGATTTAGGTTTTCCGTGATTTCCCTAAATCGCTCCAGGCAAATGCCGGGATGGTTCCTTTCAAAGGGCACGGCCGACTTCCTTCCCCGTCATTCCCTAATCCGATGAGACCGATGACCTCGCTGTCTGGTCTCCTTCCCCCAAAACCAACCAACCAACCAACATTTTTCTAAACTTTACTTTGCAGCTCTAATTTAAAAATGTATCATAGAAAGTATTAGGTCGGTGTATAAGTTTTGTTTTGCATGTCGGTATTCTCGTTGATATGGGTTTATTTATCGATTATCATTTTTATTTGTAGTTCACTGTAGCTATTTGAGTATACATAATGTCATTTTGTAATTTGGAGATTGTGAGTGGAAATTTGGACGGTATGAAATGGAATGTCATGTGCAGAAATCCGAACATTTCCGACATATTCTTCTGTTTGAGTTCAACAGAGGAGTACGAGCAGCGGAGAAAATCACAAACATTTCCGCCGTGTATGGGAATAGCCCCATTGGACAGAGTACGGTAGGGAAATGGTTTTCTCGTTTTAAGGAGGATCATTTCAGTAGTAATGACCCTCTGTGTTCACAAAGACCTTCGGGGATTGATCAAGATCGATTAAACGCATTCATCCACAATGATCCAAGTCAGTGTACTTGAGATCTGTCAGATGTGTTGAACTGTGATCATTCCAACATCGTGTGACATTTTCGTGCAATGCGGATGGTCCCCCCAAAATTCGTGTGTATGTCTACCGCATACTCTAAACCAAAATCACACATATGTACATCTCTGCCTGCATCCCTATGCTTCAAGCATACACGTATACATGCCGTTTCTGAGCACCAGCAAATGATAATCACTCGAAAACCCGTTGTTAACTGTGTGATTCGTTTGCAATAAAATAATGAGAAACATCTTATTCGTGCCAAAGGAATTATTGTAACTTACGTGTTAGTATGCCATTTGAAGGCAACGACACACTAAGGAACCACCAGAAACCCATTGTTCTTGGTACAATTTGCTATAGTTAAATTTCAATAAGCAACACAGCTACGATCGTGCCAAAGGAATTATTGTAACTTACGTGTTAGTATGCCATTTGAAGGCAACGACACACTAAGGAACCACCAGAAACCCATTGTTCTTGGTACAATTTGCTATAGTTAAATTTCAATAAGCAACACAGCTACGATTAAAGCTTTCAGCAAGCGCCAACGTGGTAGTATTGGCTAGCTGAGGTTTGTCTTCAGTTTAGCGTGCCGGCACAGTAGCTCAGCGTGTTGGTCAGAGAGCCGATTGGCCTCTGCAATAAATAAGTGAGTGGCAACGAACTTGACCGGGTGTTATGTGACGTCCGCAACGACCAAATACAATGATGAACAACGAACAAAATGAATAAAAAACGTAGTGAGTAGCGTTCCCTATTACCATCAAAGTAAGTCAAATGACTTTGGTTCGTGTCTCACGATGTCAAATTTTTTTTCTAACATTCGCGTAATAGGTTCTGATGCTTTATTATTAGTTTAATATAAGTATATATTATAGTATTTGATGTTATGTAACTATAAGTTGCCTTTTTTTGAGGAGTGAATTTGTTCGATTGGCTTAACCTACAGAACAGCTTGCACTGCTTGTATAACGACATTTTGCTCCTTTTTCTTTTGCATTTCGAAATTCACATGTTTAAAGATTCTGCTACTGGGTAGCAACAGTGGTCAAGTAAGAATGACCTTGGGGTCTTACTAAAATGTGGAAATGATGAAATAATGCTTATCTAATGTGGAGAACTATTGCAAATTTGTATTGCACTGTTTGTAATAGAACTTTGATAAGCATGTGTCCTTACTTATTGGACATGGTACTTTCCTTTTCATCTCAAAATATGTACATGGATAGTGTAGTTTTTATTTGTGCATATTGCATATAGATCAACGAGACTAGCGTATGGACAGTGGAGAAAATGTGCATTTTAATAGAGTTAACGTGGGATTTATTTTTACGGGCGCCCATTTAGTAAACAGTGGGGTTTACGAGCTAGAAACATCCCGCAACAGATGCTGGAGTACGTTTTGACCGCGTATACCACGTAGGGGCCAACGTACCGTTTGCACAATTCGCATCGTACCTCAGAGTTCAGCAGCACGTTGAACTCAGCACGCTCAACGTTGAAGTTCGACAGCACGGTCCATGTGTCGACGGCTTAAGGCCTGGAAGCTAGTTGCCCATCAGCGCCTCCGACGGCGCCAACAGACGCGTGAATTCAGATCGCCGGTAAGATGAAAATACGGCACAAACATTTTGCTGGGTAAATATCGTATGACCGACACGATATAATAGCTTGAGTTTTCCACTTGAAACTGAAGTTGCTGGTCAGTCTCATCACCAAAGAATTTTGTCAGTTTTATGCTTCACGTACAGTGTTGAGTGACAATAGCGTGGCCTGCCTCAAACAAATATCCTAAGCTGGTAAGTGCTGAATTGCTGGTCAGTAACACAGAACCAACACTGTTTGACTTCGAAAGGACACACTTGGTTCACGTTCCACAGGGGTATCAAACAGAAACTTTGTTGCAGTGGGGCAGCCGGTGCTCTAAAAGATATCCGACAACACTGGTAGAGCAACGAAAACGGTAGTAGATGGATACCCGTCAGATTGCTGAAGATCGTCTGAACAAGGCGGAATTACAGCTATAATAAGATCAAGTGTCTAAGAAAGTAGGCAACAGATGTATTGTGCCCTGTTCGCCGATGCTGTCAACTACATTTGAAGTTCACAAAACGGTGACATGTGCTACGGCGTTGAATCCATTAAATAAGTTTGCAAGTGGGCTACGTGACCACGGGCAGTGACCAAGCCACATTTCCATTGAGACATGAAAACGATGAAGTAACAAAGTTTCAGTCGGACCAATAGCTCATTTTGATCTTCCCTATTAACTAAAGACACCATCTGTGATTTATCTCGATGTTCATCTTGAAGGAGGACAGCGAATATATTTTAACCTTGAAAACATTTCAGATCCCTTGGAAAACCCGAGATAGACAACTTTGCTGGTATACTTTTGCCTTTGTGCTAGAATTAACTCAGTTATACTTACACAGCTGGAGGAAGAAAATATAGAATATATTTCCATCAACAGAGATATGGAGCAAGATGGCTCTACCAATAATCCAGTCGAAGTTTAAACTCTTTTAGCATACCTGTCCTTTATAAATAGCCTATCCACATTGTGTCATTAACAGTCAGATAATAAAAACCATAAAGTTCCAGTTTTCGAACATTTTTCTTTAAGGACAACCTAATGTATAAATGTGTGATAGCATTTGATGGGTAAGGGCATAAAGATTCACTTTAAAATGGTTAGTATATAAAGTGTAAGACATAGCAAGTAATTGCCTTGATTTTTCTGGTTGAATAGGTGGCTCAGCTCGTTGTCAAATAATCTCCTAGGGGATAATTTATAAGAGGCCCGGGTTAAATAACTTTCCTTGAAGACACTCCATTACTAAGAAATAAATTGTAGTTATTCTCATCATTATTATGCAACAGTCTGAATGTTGTTGGTCACTTTGGAAATAAACACTGATTTTCACTTTGATGTTTTTTGTATTCTGTCTTATAATTGTTGAATTGCAAAAATTAACATTTCACTTGTATTTGACAATACTCAGAACAACAAGACAATAGTTTCTCTACATCTAACGTGGAGGTAAAAGTTGCAGCCATGCCTAACCACATCTGTCCTCTTCCAGCACACACCAAAACCTCTCTCAAAAACTCTTTCAAAACTCATAGCAAAGATAGCACGACTCGTTTGTGCAAGGAATAGAATGTTTAAGTTCATATTTACAATAAAAAAATAACATCCAAGATGTGAACAAATTTAATAGTAATGACTCAATTAAATATCTTAGGTACAATTCTGTAACGTAGTTTATCATACCTTAATAATATTAAATGTTCAAACCTCTGCCAGTTACTGACGAAAGAAACAAACGCCGTTTTACAAAATAAATGAAGTTTCCACAACGACACTAAACTGAAAGTAATGGATTTTGAAACATAAAGGAAAAAATTTAAAAAGATAAATAACATTTCAAGTATTAGTCTCCAAGAATATAATGCTCCTGAAAACTCGCACAATGGAAATAACATATCGCAATTTTCAAAGAGACATTGTCAAATTATGAATGGTATCGAACGCTTCATTAAACACAGATGTGTTGACAACTACTATTGATCAGGTGACACAATGGTACAGATTTGTATCATCTTCCATCACACAAAATTAAGTTGAAAAACGGCACTCCGATTATTCTATTGCGAAATTTAAGGGTCATAGAAGCGGAATTAATAACGGGAAGTGGCGCAAATGTGCGAGTTTTACACCCCGAATCACGCTTATTTTATTACATTTCTCCACTACCATTACTTTTTAAACGTGTACAATTCCTCGTGAATTTATTTTATGTCATTACCGTAAACAAAGGGCAAAGCGCAAGTCTGCATATTGTAGGTCTGGACCTTAGCGCCATTGCTTTTCTCTCGGCCAGCTCCACGTGGCTCTCTCTTGTGTTAGTGAAGCAAACAAGCACTTCGTTCCTGTCGACAATCATACTACTTCACATGTTGTCGACAAAGAAGCTTTGTAAGTCAAATATAAATTCCAAACATATGAAATCTCGGCCACAGTTATAAATAAATATCAAGGGAATGCCTGCTTTCTTAGCTAGTAGAACATAGGCAGAGACATTAGGGAATAATTACCATGGTAAACTACTCAACACACCTACTCTGATTTAAATATGTAAATGTATAACAATGAAATCACAATATAGTCTTACAATCATCTTAGAACACTCTCTCCACGTAGTCATGTCAAAATAATTGTTACCAGATATTAACAAACATTATAGAAATATAAATGTAATGCTTTCCTATTGTAGCGGTATTAGAGTGAGACACAGAGGATAAGACATAAATAACAGATGACTTTGCACGTAAGTTCTACTTTTTGACGAAGAGATTAGCACAGGATAGGAATTCATGGTGAGCCGCATCGCTCAGATGTCTAATGACCCAAAAAAGAAAAGTCAACGCTAGAGGCGGTGTTGCACGCTATTAGTGTGATGGCTCTTTGGGGTGAATTTTTGTCCAGTGAGCTTCATAGACCCTACGAATGTAAATGCAAAGGTGATGCTACCCACCTTCACTTGCTAAGAAAGTAAAGTTATGAATCATGAACACTGTGTGTGACATTACGTTTCAGTGAACGCATAGGATCTGTGGAGACTCGTGAGACTGGGTGCTAACATGTGGCTGCTTTGTGCGTTGCAGGTGGCCGGCGGCAGGCGAGGTCCCTGTCGCAGGCGAGCAGCCAGGCTTCATCCTACGGCTCTGGCGGCGTGGGGGGCTACGGCCCCTTAGGCTATGGTCTGGGAGCCCTGGGGGGATCCCCCTACCCATACCCTGGGGGATTTGGTGGCTACCTTCCGTCATACGGCGGAAATCCGTATCTATCCTGGGGTCCTTATGGTTACGGTCAACCATTCTTTCGGTAGGATAACTTCGGACGGAAAGAAATTTGCAAGAAAATCGATTATTCATCTTCAATATTTGCTACATATTCTGTGTGATTTTTGCTCAGTGACTGTATGTAGGTTGACTCCTGTTCATTGGTACTAATTGTGCCAATATGCACCTCTATTGCTCGAGTGAACTTCAAAGCGCAATTGGAATACTAGTTATTCATAACTTGATGTCGTAACTTGTCAGTATGTACACAGTTTCTCTTGTGCCTCATGGGAGCTTTTCTTGTAACAAGAAAGTTATAATGATGATCGATACTCTTAAATAATGGCTTCGTATTTTGCATAAAGTACCTGACGAAGCTACCAAAAAGAATAATTTTGTATATTTCTGATATCACTGTTCTTGTAAATCTCGCCGATGAATGAATGCTTTTGTGAAACGTAAACTGTATAGATAAATGTATATGTTGTAATAAAATTCATAGTTGATGAGTTATCATAAAATTCTTGATATCAAAAGATTTCGTTATTTTTTAGCTCCTCAGTTGCTCCTAAGCACGTAAAGCTATGGCTGCTGCGGCTATCCATACCACCATTGTAAAATGAGCAACAAACAAATTTGTGGAAATCATAAATCTCCCCTTCCTTCTTGTTCTCCTCTCCCCCCTCCCCTCGAGGTTGCAGCTATTCCATGCTATCTTCCCCTTTTCTTCCTCTTGTATTTGGTAGTAAGCCAATTCTTTACTGTAACAACAATAAAATTTATCACCCCACTAACATGTTAAATGCGAAATAATCCAATTATACAGCGAACAACCTAATTAAAATCATTACGCAAACTGTTACAAAAGTGAGATCTACGTTCAAGAGCGAAAACTGCGCGGAATCATGTAGCTAAGAGGCGATGACTATGCCCAAAGCCACAGCAACAGAGTAAATCACTATAAGGATAACGTACTAAGAGATTTTTCATAGGAATTCGATAAATTATCCTGGGTTGACTGTGAGAGAATAGTACGATTTGATAATAAGGATTTTTCATGGGTACCACGAGGCAGAGTTATTACCAAGACGCTAGCTGGACACGTTACAAAGAATAATAGTCCTGTAACACCACCTGATGATGAGCCTGCAATGACTCGAAAACTAGTTGATGGTGCCATAAACATGAATCTCGTTCGAAATGAGACGTATAACTTACAGAAACTGTCACATCCCAAACTCTTTTGATGAGAATGATAATACAAAGGCTAACTTCTTCATGACGTGGTCACATGAGTGATCGAGGACACAAATTCAACTGAAACCAGTCAAAATAAGAAAGATTACTGCACATAATACATACACGCACAATACTATGGCTCGTATATGTCACTTTGTTTCAGGACTCCCTTCAGGTTTCGAAATAGAGAAATCCAGGAAAAGGAAAACCATCACATTCGTCAAATAATATTTCTGAATGTAAAATTCATTCATTACCTAATGCGGAAGATGGTTTACTTAAATTACTATAACTTAATGTGTTCTCATTTTGCAGGTCACATAACCCAGATGAAACCTATCACAAATATAGAGAGAACACAGTGTCCAAAGACGTCACTTTTTACTAACGAATCTATGCAATCCCAGTAGTCATTCATCCTCGAACGAAGCAACGGAGTCGGTAGGAAGAATGTCTTCAGTTCATTTACGGGGGGCAATATATTTACTGTAGTATTGTTGCTGTTGTTGTGGCCTTCAGTCCGAAGATAGGTTTGATGCAGGTCTCCATGGTACTCTGTACTGTACAAGCCTTTCATGTCTGAACAACTACTGCAACCTACATCCATCTGAACTTGTTTACTGTTTTAATCTCTTGGTCCTTCTTTGAAATTTCATCCTCCACACTTCCCTTTGATACTAAGTCAATGATTCCTAGATGTCTCATACTGTGTCCTATCAACCGATACCTTCTTTCAGTCAGTTTGTGCCACAGACTATTTTCTCCCCAATTCTGTTCAGTTCCTCCTCTTTAGTTAGTCGATCTACCAATCTAATCCACAGCATTCTTCTGTAGCACCACATTTAAAAAGCTTGTCTTCGCTTCTTGTCTAAACTGCTTGTCCTTTGCGTTTCACTTCCCTACAAGACTACTTATGAGAGAAGTACCTTCAGAAAAGATGTACTAACACTGAAGTTTGCATTCGGTGTTCACAAATTTCTCTTCTTCAGAAACACTTTTCTTGCTGTTACCAGTCTACAGTATATATCGTTTCAAGGTCAGACGTCATCAGATATTTTACTGCCCAAGTAACGTAACTCATCTAGTTCTTTTAGTGTCTCATTTCGTAATGTATTCCATCAGCATCGCCTAATTTAATTCGACTAAATTCCATTACCTTTGAGTTGCTTCTATTAACGTTCATCTTATATTGTCCTTTCAAGATACTGTTGATATCGTTCATACGCTCTTCCAAGTACTTTGCTGTCTGTGGTACTACCACCTGAAAATAACTAAGCATTCTGCAATCTGTCAGACAAACGTCAGCCATTTCGTGGTTAAAATTTAATAAAAGGTCAAAAATCTGTGGCTTAGAAACTGATGAACCTCACACAGAGGTAGTAGTAGAGAGGGCACAACAAACTTTCAGTAGAAAATTGAATAAGAATGTAGGGAAGTCACCAAAGAGAAAGAAAGTTTTGTTGTTAGGCAGTTGATATGCCAGAGGTGTAGGCCAATTTTTGCAGCACCAATTAGGATCAGAATACTAGGTCACAATTTTTTTTAAACCTAGTGCTGGTCTGGGTCAGGTCACAGATGATTTAGGTTCACTCTGTAAAGATTTTACCAAGGAAAACACAGTGGTTTTGTGGGTGGGTCGCGCAATAGTATTGACAGAGATCCTGGGTACAATATAGAGTGTGAGCTGGCAAAGATTGCATTGGCAACGAGACATACCAGTGTTGAGTTTGTGTCTGTTCTGAGGCGCCATGACCGACCTCATTTAAACTCTTATGTCTAGAGAGTCAATTTGGAGTTGCAATGGTTACTTGGGTTGGGTGCAGGTTCAGATATTCGTTTGGTTCCTGTTCATTCTCTCAGTAGGTGGGATTATACTAGACATGGCCTACACCTCAACAGGAAAGGGAAGGGTAAACTGGCTGGGCTAATAGCAGGAAATGTAAGGGGGGGAGGCACTGCCATGAGTGGTCATATACCAGTGGTCATAGGTGTTGGAGCAGCACCTTTTTTAGGATAGGTAGGACAGAACGAAGTTCTGAGAGAAGTAAAGATTGAAACAAACCTTCAGTTTGAGAAAGAAATTAAACAGCATAATCCTGTCACATTGGATCAGCGAACACAGCTGTTGCTTAAAAATTCACAGCAATCAGCAGAAATTTTATTTCCACCCAATTTCATCTCGATAAATCTGAAATGCCAACTACTTTAGTGCATCAAAATACTCGAGGGCTTAGAAGTAAAATTAATGAACTACTTATGCACATTGATGAATTAGAGTCTTGGAACCCAGTTGATATAATCTGCCTCTCTGAACATCATATGACCACTGGTATAGATACGTTAAACCTTACAGAATTTAAGTTGCCACATTTGTAAAAACAGTTTGAAATTTAAGAATACTGACATTAATAAATTTTGCTTAGAGGAGCACTTAGAAGCATGTGCAACAGAGATAGAATTTCATAATAGGTCCTTTATAATATTGGCCATTTACAGGGCACCTTCATGAAATTTCAACCTGTTTACAAACGGTGCTGAAGATTTATTATCTCATGTAAAATTAAAAAACAAAGAACTTGCGGTTGCTGGTGATTTTAATATAAATGTCCTGAAAAAATGTTAGTGAACAGTTACTGAAATCAGTTACATTGTCATTCAGTTTAATTTCTGCTGTAAATTTCCCAACTAGGGTATACAAGTGTTCTAAGACTTCCATTGATAATATCTTTACAGACAATTCTAGGCAAATAAGCCACATTACAAAACCAGTAGTAAATGGGCTATCTGACCATGACGTGCAACACCAAACATTAAATTTTGAAAATTGTCAGGGTAAAACATCTATCAGAACTAAGTACAGAAGGCAAATAAAACAATCAAAAACTGGGAAATTTAGGAGATGGCTCAAAGAAATTAATTGGATGGATGTTTACAGCATCCAAGACACAAATGGAAAATACAAAACATTGACTCATACAGTTAGCACCTTATTTGAAAATTGTTTTCCCCTGAAGGTAGCTCAAATTAAGCAGAAGTGTAATAAGAAATAATGGATCACATAAGGGATAAAAATATCATGTGAGACAAAAAGGAAACTCTATGTGATATGTAGGGACACCTTTGATACTAGCATTATAACTCATTACAAAAATTATTGCAAAATATTGAAGAAGGTTATCTAGAAATCTAAGCACCTGTATTATGAGAAGAAGATAAATACACCCAGGAATAAAATAAAAACAATATGAGATAAAGTTAAGTCAGAGACAGGTAGGACAAGAAATGAAGAGAAACAAACAGCTCTAACAATAAATGAAACCCTGGTAACAAACACATGCTCTGTTGCAAACGATTTAAACAAGTATTTTGTCTCTGTTACTGATAGCATGGGGTTGTCAGGTTCAGTAAATAATGCAATGGAATATCTGACACCTGCACACACAAGCAATCTCAGTAAAATGGAATTGACACTTACTTCACCCAAAGAAACAGAAATCCATCATAAAGACCTTGATATCAAAGTATTCTGGTGGTTATGATAACATATGAACAAACTTAATAAAAGAATGTTCATGTGAGCTTAGTCGTATCTTAAGTTATTTGTGTAATTAGTCACTTATCACAAGAATATTCCTGGACTGGATTAAATATGCTGAAGTTATACGTCTCCACAAGAAAGGGGACAAATAAATGCCATCAAATTACCGACCAATATCACTTTTGCCAGCTTTTTCAAAATTCTTTGAAATGGTTATGTTCAAGTGTCTACTTAAGCACCTTAGTGAAAATAACATACTGTCAAAGTCACAGTTTGGGTTTCTTAAGGGTTCTGATATTGAGAAGACTATTTACACTTACAGTGAAAATGTCCTTAATTCATTAGACAACAAATTAGAGGCATCTGGTATATTCTATGACCTGTCAAAGGCTTTGGACTGTGTGAATCACAGTATTCTTTTAAGTAAATTAAAATATTATGACATCACCGGTAACTCTGGAAAGTGGTTTCAGTTATATTTTACTAATAGAAAACAAACGGTATCATTACATAACACTTCAGCAGTTGGCAGTCAGACATCATCTGACTGGGAAGAAATTACATGTGGTGTTTCCCAAGGTTCCATACTGGGTCCACTACCTTTTCTTGTGTATATTAATGACCTGTCATCTGTTACGCTACCAGATGCCAAGTTTGTCTTATTTGCAGATGATACAAACATTGCAATAAATAGTAAATAAAATATAAATTTAGTAAGGGCAGCTAATCAAATTTTTACTGAGATTAATAAGTGGTTCACAGCCAATTCACTGTCATTAAACTTTGAAAATATGCAGTTCAGAACTTCCAAGAAATTTCATTCTAGTGAGTGTATAAAATATGATGGCATGGAAATAGGATAAGTTGAGATCGTAAAATTCTTAGGATTACAACTTGATAATAAATTTAGTTGGGAGCGACATAATAACGAACTGCTAAAGCGCCTAAACAACTCTGTGTTTGCAATGCGAATGATGTCAGACATAGGAGGTGTAAATATAAAAGGACTGGCATATTTTGCTTATTTTGACTCCATTATGTCATATGGTATCATATTTTGGGGTAACTCCAACAAACCGTACAGAAGCGTATAATTGGGTAATTTGTAGTGTAAATCCAAGAACATCATGTCGATACCTGTTCAAAGAATTGGGCATACTAACCACAGCTTCTCAGTATATTTATTCCTCAAGGAAGCTTGTTGTAAATAATACATCTCTTTTTCCAACTAACTGATTAGTACACAGTATCAAAATTACGAATAAGAAGAATATACATGAAGATTTAAAATCACTTACTCTTGCCCAGAAAGGAGTGCAGTATTCAGCAACACATATTTTCAATCAGTTACCATCAATCATTAAGAGTTTAGTTTCAGACAAGGCAAAATTTTAACATAATTTAAAGGAATTTTTGGTGGCCAGCTCCTCCTATTCTATTCCATGAATTTCTCAACAAGTGCAGTAGACCATTTTAATGAAAATTTATTATACTTTAATTTTTTACTATACTTGGTTGTAACAGCCAACAAACTACCTACTGTGTGAATGGTGGATGTATGGAAAGCAGATGTTAGTCTTAAGTCTGTAAATAGTGGAAGTTGAATTTTAAATCTTCTACATAATTTGACTGTTCTTATCTGAAGATTATTGAAATGAATAATTTACGTTAATTTTTGACAATAGTTGGTTGTAATAGCTAATGTGTGAATGATGGATTTTATGAAAGCAGATGTAATTATTAAACCTGTAAATATTAGAAGTTTAATTGTAATACATGTACATTATTTTACTGTTAATTGACTGAGGATCATTAAAATTAATGAAACTCAAGTTTTTCTAATAACATTTTTGTAATGTGTTTATCTGACACATTCCACACTCAGGAGGATCCCCTCTTTTGTGGGTCTATGGAATGAATAGTTAATCTAATCTAATCTAACAGTTCATGGAATCGTCACAGTTATTTCCGGTTTCTTCTAACATATCTACAATTTCAAACGAAAAGTCGATATCATTCTAACGAAAGTCAAGGAAATCAACTAACAAATGACACATATGTACGTCCTCAGGAGAAGTAGTTGATTTCGGTTGGAAACCACGTTCTTTATATTTCATCATTGCTAAATTGACAACGTTAACTGCATTCCACATTATTGTGAAGTTGGAAGAAAAAAAAACATGTTATTAGTGGGCATGCCTTACGAAAGCACAATAAATATTAATTCAGCTTTATCTATATTGTCAGTACTTACCAATACTGCAAAAAGCCACTGATAATTTGTAATAGATGTTACTTGAGTGGCTAATTCGAGAGAATACTGACTGTGTACTGTAGTGTCAGAGAAACTATCAACAAACCGTAACCTGAAATGTCGTTTACAAATTACTATCGGGTTGTGTCATATGTCCTGTTTACAAATTTTCCGCCGACCTCGGTTGTGTGGGTGTATGTGTGTGTGTGTGTGTGTGTGTGTGTGTGTGTGTGTGTATGCCTAGTAGCGCATGCGCAGTTGCTACAGCGGCAGTAGGGATGCACATTTTTACCGCTGCCTAGCGCGCTACGAATTTGACAATTTCAGCTATTTTTTCTTTTAATAATTTCAGTGCCTCTTGGGCAACTAAAATTTTGACAGTGCATTTCTTTCGTTGTCTTCTTTCTGGGTACAAATTTCAGGTAAGGTTTCGGCATGTCTTATTGAACTATTCCCTTGTAAGCTACCCAAGCAAAGACTCACATCTTTACTTCCACCAGTATCTCGCCTCCTCTCTTCCAAATTCACAGTTCTCCTGTGAATCTGGTGGGGCTAGCACCAGGATATTTCAGAGACATGGCTTAGCAACAGCCTGGGAAAGTTTCGAGACTGAATTTTCACTCAGATGATTACAGGGTTTTAACAACAGTGTTTGCATTTTCATAAGAAGGATTGTAATACAACAGACCGAAATTCCGTGAGCAACACGAAGATACATTTCCTCTTCTGACAACTGGAATGAAGGCAATACCATCTATCAGTGAACCGGATTACACACACAAGTCTCAAGCTGATAATCAGAAAATATTGCACGTGATTCTTGGTGATAAGGCAACCAGCCATAAATACCTTTAAAAAGCTTTACTTCCATGAGAGAACCGATTTAGGGCTATCATGCTCGTATTAGCATTTGAGAAAATGTTAATGTGCTTTTAGCATCCAAATAACATGTAATGTAACGCCATATATATTAATATTATTGTGCAGTGCAAGAGCGGACGACATGCTGGTGAAGAGAACATTAATGCAATCGGAAACGTTAGCCATCTGATGATGGACATGATAACCCGAAACGAATTATGGGATTGAAATGAAGCTTTTTGAAAGTGTTTTGGGCTGGTTGCGTTCTCCAGCAACTGATCGTTAACAGTCGTGAGTTCACAAGATCGATCACTGAAAAAATAACATTATAGTGAATCAGTCTGACTAAAAGATTAACCTATAGTCTTAGGCGAGAGAAAGGAATTCTAAGTCACTGGAGACTTTGGAGGGTCTGACCTAGGGCAAAGCAATGAGTTTAAACTAAACCCTGTTGACACTCTTTTCTCTGTTTCCCTAAAGTACAAGAAGGTATTGTACGTTTGGAAAAGATGTCCGTAAAGGATTCATCAACGAGATTACCGCAGCAAACGTTTCAGAAACATCCATAATGGAACCTATTAGGCAAACGCCCTTACTATTACTGTGTGAAAAAATCTCGATACACACAAGCACTAACAAACAGCCTTCAATGGGGTAAATAGACCATTGTTGTAGTTCAGCTTCTGTGTAGTGATTGTAGGTCCTCTATGAATAGTTTCAACTCTTACTGAAATTACTGAGGTCACAGGTGTAGTCGGGTTGAGAAACGTAACGACCAAGTGATTTTTAGACACCTACAATTTCAGAATACAGTTTGCTGAATATATAGCATCCTGCCGATAGAACTATCCTAATACGAAGAACATATTCTATTGCCAGCCTGATGACAGTTTTACAGCCACCAATGTATCCCTCTATGTTTAAGCATAAGGAACAGATGGACTACATTTAGTCGACTGTAACAATTCCAACCCTAATAAATCGTGCAAAAAAAAAGAATAACAAAATAAGCATCTGGCCGAAAATGGACACAGCAAGATGAGAGAAAAGGAGGGGACAAGGAGAAAGTGTAAGTGAAATGGATGAAATGACAGAGAGACAGATAAATATACAGACAATGTAAGGCGGGTAGAGACAGGCTGGATAAAAAAATTAAATAATGAAGTAGAAGAAAGGGAAAGGCCAAGAAACGGCTTCTAACATATGTCGTCTCCACTCCATTAAAATAATTTCACAGTAAATATTGAAAAAAGTATTGAACAAAGACCATATAGGAGTGTGGACGGAACGAAAGACAGCCACTGCCATATGTGAGGAAACAGGAACTTCAGTTGCTCGTGTGACCCAGTGTAAGTTGTAGTTCTACTTATGACCTTTATGACTGCGCATGACGTGTGACACGAAAGGCCACTAGAGAGTAGGTTATCTGGATACAGTCGTGACTACGCGTGCAGCAGCTTTTCGCATGTTGCTCCACAGGAAGTGAATGCCAGTGATTTTATAAGGCCGTTTCGCGTATGTCAGGATTCTGTGAAGCACGAGTGTAAACAGCAATGAGCTTCCTGACATTGGGGTGACAACAACATGCGCTAATGTTTATGTTGTATTTAATTATCCAAGTGGAAATGGTACTCTAGAAAAATATTCTAGAATAATATTCAGGGCGTATTATAGAATCATGTTCATTATATGTCGATAGCCAAGTACATTCAAAGACCTTCTCTGAAAGTACTGGAAGTCTGCGTGGCTACGTAAATGTAGTCACTTCACATGCAAACAATGCTCACTTAAAATCGTCTTTTTCACGTACCGATAACTGATCTAACCAGATATCCTTAGTAAGCCAACATTATATTTCAGATTTCAGAAATGTCCGTCTCATTAACAATGCATTGAGCAATTTCTTCATAACTTTGCTGTCGAATGTGAGTAATGACATTTCAAAGAAATGCATGGCAGCAGTACGTATGAAATCTACGTGGAGACGTAGCTGTGTGGTCAGAGGAAGTGTGATAAACAACAGAGTAAGGTTATCAGATGAGATAAAAGGAAGAAAACGGACATAAGAAGGGATGAGAGAAGCATGGATAGTTTACAGTGTAACAAAGGTAGTTTCCGTAATGGACAGTTGGGATATGCTAAGAGCGAAGCTACATATACTGGCTAGCCATAAAATGAAAAACGTATTAGTGACATAGCGTTGAACAGAACAGTACGGTGCTTCATAAATTTGCAGTCCAATTTACATGTGTCCACCGAAAACGTTCCATTACGTGACGAGCGACCACTTGGAAACAAGTAAAACCTCATATCCAGGCCACCAAACTAAATTTCTCTGGTCATAGACTCAGTGATATTCTCTGCAGCTGATCAGCATTTGTTCGAAAGGCCGAACCCTAATCCTGAAGCTGACAGGCTGTCTTCGTAGGTGATCTGAAGGATTTAAACAGTGGATGCATCAGGGACTTGATTGATTACGTACGTAACGTGAGCCACCTGTTTCTGAAATTTGTCACGGTAGCGTCTATACAATGTGTACTTAGCTCTGCTGGAAATCCTCTTCCGCAACTTCCTTACGGATACTTGTCGTTACGTCAGATTTTTGCAGATTTAGGGATTGTTAATTTGAGTGCAGGTCATCGACTACTTAGCACCACTTGCCATTGCCAAAGGAAACACAAAAACGGATAATCGATTGCTTAGCACGACTTGCGATAGGAAGAGATAACACAGAAAAATCTAGGTCTCGGCAACATACATCTCACTGTGTAAATGATGTACAGGCGCCGAAACAACTGTTGAAAAACGAGCCCGGCTTAACTCTGTAGTGTCACGCTAGTCGCAGCTGTGACACGACTGTAGCAAAACGACTACACACGGATAAACTCCAAGATACACCCATAGGACCGGTAAAATAAAAAATAGTTTAAACTCAAGATTACTCTGTGCAACTTTCACTACTGAGTCGACGAAATAGGTGCGCGAAGAATTGTGGAAAGATGTGGAGACGAAAAAGACACATCAGAATCCATTAACCATTCCTGATAATTTGGAAACAATGTAGTCTAATCCGACTAAAATAAACCTTGCCAAATCCTTTTCTTACAACAGCACCTGCTGGAGCTAATAACTCTATTATCCTTCATAAAACTTCCGAACAATAGTTACGCAAATTTGGACTAAATAACTGCATGCTCTGCTTTGAAACTCATAGCTGTCGTTTTATCATTAACGCAGAAAATCTGCCGACGTAAACTGACACTCTCTTGATCTCAAAGGATTAACACTGTATATGATATTCGGAATTCCCGATAACACTCTGCGGTCAGGTTCAATCAGGTCCACATTTTGCCTACTACTAGCGTCCCGCGGCCGACCACAAAGCAACGTCCTGAATCCGGACCAGTACGTGCCGGTCCCATAGTGACTGCGAAGACAAAGATAGAAAAATAACAGCGCCCACTAAGGCAATTTTTCAGTCTTCCTTCCCATGTTCCGCACGTGATTGGAACTGGAAGAAACCCATGTTAGTGGTACAACACTAAGCACCCATTGCTGTGCACTTCACAGTAGTTTGTAGAGCATGTATGTAGATTTATTTATTTATTTATTTACCATTCCAGTTCCTTAGGACCAAATTGAGGAGCAAATCCCCAAGGTCATGGAACGTGTCAGTACATGAAATTACAACACAGAAGTAATAACAGATAAAAATAAATGTTCATGAACCTGAAAAAAGTCAGTTTACGTAAATGCTGTCAGCAATACAATAAGAATCAGCTTAATTTTTCAAGGAAGTCCTCGACAGAATAGAAGGAGTGTTCTATGAGGAAACTCTGCAGTTTCGATTTGAAAGCGCGTGGATTACTGCTAAGATTTTTTAATTCTAGTAGCAGCTTATTGAAAATGGATGCAGCTGCACACCTTTTTGCACAAGAGTTAAGGAAGTCCGATCCAAATGCAAGTGTGATTTCTGCCGAGTATTAACCGAGTGAAAGCTACTTATTCTTGGGAATAAACTAATATTGGTAACAAGGAACGACAATAAGGAATGTACATATTGAGAGGCCAATGTCAAAATACCCAGACACGTGAACAGAGGTCGACAAGAAGTTCGTGAACTCACACGCCCGTTTCAGAGCCAAAAGTAGCCTTTTAGAATAGGAAGAGTCACCCCAAAATATAATACCATACGACATAAGCGAATGAAAATAAGCAAAGTAGACTAATTCGTGTCAAACGATCACTCACTTCTGATACCGTTAGAATAGTAAAAATGGCAGTATTAAGTCTTTGAACAAGATCCTGAACATGGGTTTTCCACGACAGCTTACTATCTATCTGAACACCCGGAAATTTGAACTGCTCAGCTTCACTAATCATAAGCCCGTTCTGTGAAACTAAAACGTCGGGTTTTGTTGAATTGTGTGTCAGAAACTGTAAAAACTGAGTCTAACTGTGATTTAGCGTTAGTTTATTTTCTACAAGCCATGAACTTAGGTCATGTACTGCATTATTTGAAACCGATCCAATATTGCACATAACACCCTTTACTACCAAACTAGCTAGTGTCATCAGCAAACAGAAGTATTTTAGAGCTACCCGTAACACTAGAGGGCATATCATTTATATAAATAAGAAACGGGAGTGGCTCCAACACTGATCCCTGGGGCACCCACCCCCAACCCCCCCCCCACCCCCCACTTACAGTACCCCACTCATATCCCACGTCACAGGTGTTATCAATATTGTGAATAATGACCTTTCGCTGCCGGTTGCTAAAGTAAGAAGTGAACCAAGTGTGAGCTACTCCCCGTATTCCGTAATGGTCCAACTTCTGGAGCGATATTTTGTGATCAACACAATCAAATGCCTTAGTTAAATCAAAAAATAGGCCAAGCATACGAAACCTTTTGTTTAGCCCATCCAGTACCTCTCAGAGAAGAGAGAATATAGCATTTTCAATTGTTAAACGACTTCTAAAGCCGAACTGTACATTTGATAGCAGATCGTGTGATATAAAATAATCAATTATCCTTATATACACTGTCTTTTCAATAACTTTTGCAAGCACTGACGGCATAGAAACAGGTCTCAAATTACCTACATTATCCCTTTCTCCCTTATTATAAATCAGCTTTGCTACTGAGATCAGGAAACTGACCATTTGTAAAGGAAAAATTAAAAATATGGCTAAATACTGGGGTAGCATGTGCAGCACAGTACTTTAATATTCTGCTAGACACTCCATCATAACCATGGGAGTCCTTAGTCTTCAGTGATTTAATTATTGACCCAATCTCCCTCTTGCCTGTATCACAAGGAGTATTTCAGACATCAATCTTGGAAAGGCATTTGACAAGAAAGTTAAATGATTTCCTGTAGAAACTAAATTTTTATTTAATTCACCAGCAATGCTCAGAAAATGATTGTTAAATAGTGTACATACATCTGATTTATCGGTAACAGAAATATTATTACTACGAACTGACTTTATATCGTCGACCTTGTGCTGCTGACCAGACACTTCCTTCACAACTGACCATATGGTTTTAATTTTATCCTGTGAATTAGCTAATCTGTTTGCAGACCACATACTCTTTGCCTTCCAAATAACATTTTAAACACCTTACAATACCGTTTGTAATGGGATACTGTAGCTTGATTGTGACTGCTTCTAACATTTTGATATAATTCCCGCTTTGTTCTGCATGATGTCCTTATCCCACTAGTCAGCCACCCGGACTGCCCGTTACTGCTAGTACCCCCTTTAGAATGTTCTAATGGAAAGCAATTCTCAAAGAGCATGAGGAATGTCTTAAGGAAAGCATTGTATTTATCATCTATGTTATCTGCATTATAAACATCCTGCCACTCTTGTTCCTTGACAAGGTTTAAAAAACTCTCTATTGCTGTTGGATTAACTTTCCTACATAGTTTGTAATTAAATATGACATTGGTTTGAGTAGAAAAGCCTTTTTGTGTTAAAATTTGTGCATCATGGTCTGAAAAGTCCATTCACGCTATTACTAACAGAATGCCCATCTAGTAATGAATAATGAATAAAAATATTGTCTATGACTGTGCTACTGTTCCCCTGCACCCTAGTTGGAAAAAACATAGTCTGCATCAGAACATATGAATCTAGGAGATTCTTTTTCTTACACCATCATATACAAAATTTATATTGAAGTCACCACATATAACTAGTTTCTAGTCTTCGTACAAAGTGAATCAAGAACCCTCTCTAGGTTGAGCAGAAATGCTCTGAAGTTAGAGTTTGAGGACCTATAAACAACAACAATTAGAAGTTTAGTTTCACTAAATTCAACTACCGCTGCACAACATTCAAATATCTGTTCAGTGCAGTGTCGTGATACGTCTATGGTCTCAAGTGGAATACTGTTTTTTATGTACATAACCACTCCCCCACCCCGCAAGCAACTAAAAAAAACGTCAAACGTCTCTGAGCACTATGGGACTTAACATCTGTGGTCATCAGTCCCCTAGAACTTAGAACTACTTAAACCTAACTAACCTAAGGACATCACCCACATCCATGCCCGAGGCAGGATTCGAACCTGCGACCGTAGCAGTCGCGCGGTTCCGGACTGAGCGCCTAGAACCGCTAGACCACCGCGGCCGGCGCAAGCAACTCCTTGAGATGCTGGCAAAAATTTAAACTCCTTGGTCAATCAACAGTGTAGTTGCCTAGCGTTTGTATTTCACTCAAGGGTCTTCTCACACATTTACATGCCTGTACAGCGAACAACACTACCCTCGTAATCGAATTTGGCGGCCTGTACTAAGAGAAAAGTCTCCGCGACGTCGCGGTAAACATCGCGAATACTTCTTTCAGTGAAAGCGTTCCCTAGTAGTGTATTGTGTTTGGATTTACGAAGACTACTTTCACTTTCCCCCATCCCCCACCCCACCACAACCCAGCCGCCCACCACCGTCAAGCTGCTTACGTTGTGAATATCCCAACTTCCACGCAGTTCGGAACATTCCTCCGAAAATCCTGCAGAATACTGCATCCGTCAACATGACTGCAACGTGTGAACATGCCATACATTTTATCATTATTTCTTTTGTACTGTGCGTCAGCCAGTCAATGTTCTGCAACAGTGAAACTACAGAACACGAACGCCCAGCAAAATTTCGTGCCGGTCGGGTGGCCGAGCGGTTCTAGGCGCTACAGTCTGGAACCGCGCGACCGCTACGGTTGCAGGTTCGAATCCTCCCTCGGGCATGTATGTGTGTGATGTCGTTAGGTTAGTTAGGTTTAAGTATTTCTAAGTTCTAGGGGACTGATGACCTCAGATATTAAGTCCCATAGTGCTCAGAGCCATTTGAATAAAATTTCGTAACCGCTGGTAACAATAGGTTCACATATTTAGAGCCCCACAGTTTTGCAAGGGCAGAGTACGCGCTGGCACAAATTAATGGAGGGTGACTGCGACTGCCGCCTACCTAGTAGACAGTTAAGATCGCCCTCACATTTATGAACGTAATTTCACACAGGATATTAATTAATCCTGATATGGTTCACAGTATTGTATATTATGTTGTTTTGTTAAAATATGATTTGAAGCTCGTCGCATTTAAGTCGACATGTTGAAACGCGTCTTGTGACAGTTTGCGTGGTTCCCCCCGTCGGAGGTTCGAGTCCTCCCTCGGGCATGGGTGTGTGTGTTGTCCTTAGCGTGATTTAGGTTAACTTACATTGATTAGTGTGTAAGCCTAGGCACCGATGGCATCAGCTGTTTGGTCGCATAGTCCTTACAACAAATTTCCAAAAATTTGTTTGAAAGCTATTTGTGTTCGACAATTACGTAGCAGACTTTTACAACCATAATCACTTATTTAATCTTCGATTAATACACACTAAAATAGTTACAATATATTGAAAGAGTAGTGTCCCTACCCGCTGTTTTAAGACTAAAGAAAAATCACTGCAAAACAGTCGAGAGTGTTACAAACGGTCTTGCCGCATCGCTGTTTAACAACGAACGTAAAGATAATCTTCGAATTCAATTCCGCATCAATTAATAAATCCTCTGAAAAACCATCCCCATAGGCATGGAAAAAATACATTTCAGTCATAAACTGAAACACGAGGGAAATATGTATACTGCAAGCCAAGGTCAAACAGCCACAGGCTGCAGAGTATAATCTTTTTCTGTAAATATTTGCAAAAAGCTTTTGTTGTATAAATTTCTTTCACTCTCAGAAGCAACACTGGGGTGTCAAAAACGCAACTTGGTGATAATGGAAAGCAAGCTACTTTCTCCCGATGTCGGTTGTAATTAAAAATACAAATATTGGTTTATTGATTTACAGTATACTAACCTGCATTGAACTGCTAACGAGGTCAACCCACATGGGAGGTCAAAATGTAGTGAATTGATTGATGGTATGATCTGCAAATGACCACAAACTGGGGACCCAAGGGAGTAAATTAAATTCATAAATGATAAATACAAAGAAATATTTACATTTATTAGTATCATGATTCACACTCCAACACAACAAACTCATGGTCAGTTTAGCTTGCCGTAGACATATAGATACGCCTCCGTAATTGGGCAGGAAGATGGTGGGCGGGGTGGGGGTGGGGGGTGGGGGGTGTGTGGGAGGTGAGTCGTGTTATGGCTTCGTCTCAACACATGACGGAGTCAATGTTACGTGCAGGCATTTGAGGTGTATGAAATGTCAGTACAAAGTGTCGATGTTGTGTGGTTACTGAGTGATATTTCATATTTTTTTTCCATTTTATTTCATTTACTGCATATTTAAATACCTATGACTTAGTATATTAAAACAGGTCGTACATTTTACAGTTTTCAGCATGTAATAACAAAAATTTTTTTCATTATTGAGGCAAATATTGCTATCAGCAAAGAAAAATCTATGTAATAATGATTATAAACATTGTCAAAAAAGATAGAAACAGCAAATTAGTGAAAGGAAATCGAAGGTGTTAAGAAAAATGTGGGCCTAACTGATTTAGAAGAGAGTAGGAGAAGAGAATAGGAAAGCACTCAAAAACGATCGGAAGCAAAAGCCTCGGAATTGCACAGGGTCTTTTGCCTTCGACTTGGGATTACAGGTTGTATATAATTTTTATACTAAGGTTTAGATTCTAAATTAATTACACTTTTTAAGACACTTAGGTACCAAAAGCCATTCACTCTTCATACTTTAAGGACAATTACTAATTATTGTAGTAGTTCTTGCCGTCAATATGTTGCGGGGACTGTCAGGAAGGCACACAGGAGAATGGATTCTGTGGTATATGTATTTCTAAACAACATTTTCTTTGTTTGTACCTTCCATGTAGCTGTGTTGTCTCTAATATTCGAGCGGTCTGAGGCTCTGCAGTCATAGACTGTGCGGCTGGTCCCGGCGGAGGTCCGAGTCCTCCCTCTGGCATGGGTGTGTGTGTTTGTCCTTAGGATAATTTAGGTTAAGTAGTGTGTAAGCTTAGGGACTGATGACCTTAGAAGTTAAGTCCCATATGATTTCATATACTTTTTTTCTCTAATATTGTTGTCGTTGTTGTTGTGGTCTTCAGTCCTGAGACAGGTTTGATGCAGCTATCCATGCTACCCTATCCTGTGCAAGCTTCTTCTTCTCCCAGTACCTACTGCAATAAACATCCTTCTAAATCTGTTTAGTGTATTCATCTATTGGTCTCCCTCTACCATTTTAACCTCCATGCTTCCCTCCCATCTAAATTGGTGATCCCTTGATGTCTCAGAAAATGTCCTACCAACCGATCCTTCTTCTAGTCAAGTTGTGCGGCAAACTTCTCTTCTCCCCAATCCTATTCAACACCTCCTCATTAGTTATATGATCTACCCATCTCATCTTCAGCATTCTTCTGTAGCACCACATTTCAAAAGCCTCTATTCTCTTCTTGTCTAAACTAGTTATCGCCCATGTTTCACTTCCATACATGGCTACGCTCCATACAAATACTTTCAGAAACGACTCCCTGACACCTAAATCTACTCTCGATTTTAACCAATTTCTCTTCTTCAGAAACGTTTTCCTTCCCATTGCCACTCTACATTTTATATCCTCTCTACTTCGACCATCATCAGTTATTTTGCTCCCCAAATAGCAAAACTCCTTTACTACTTTAAGTGTCTCATTTCCTAATCTAATTCCCTCCGCATCACCCGACTTAATTCGATTATATTCCATTATCCTCGTTTTCCCTGTGTTGATGTTCATCTTATATCCTCCTTTCAAGACACTGTCCATTCCGTTCAACTGCTCTTCTAAGTCCTTTGCAGTCTCTGACAGCATTACAATGTCATCGGCGAACCTAAAAGTTTTTATTTCTTCTCTATGGCTTTTGATACCTACTCCGAATTTTTCTTTTGTTTCCTTTAGTGCTTGCTCAAAACACGAATTGAATAAGATCGGGGAACGGCTACAACCCCTGTCTCACTCCCTTCGGAACCACTGCTTCGCTTTCATGTCTCTTGACTCTTATAACTGCCATCTGCTTTCTGTACAAATTGCAAATAGCCTTTCGCTCCCTGTATTTTACCCCTGCCACATTCAGAATTTGAAAGAGGGTATTCCAGTCAACATTGTAAAAAGCTTTCTCTAAGTCTACAAATGCGAGAAACTTAGGTTTGCCTTTCCTTAATCTTTCTTTGAAGATAAGTCGTAAGGTCAGTATTGCCTCACGTGTTCCAGCATTTCTACGGAATCCAAACTGATCTTCCCCGAGGTCGGCTTCTGTAAAGAAATCGCGTTAGTACTTTGCAGCTGTTACTTATTAAATCGACAGTTCGGTAATTTTCACATCTTTCAACACCTGCTTTCTTTGGGATTGGAATTATATTCTTCTTGAAGTCTGAGGGAATTTCGCCTCATACATCTTGCTCACCAGATGGTAGAATTTTGTCAGTACTGGCTCTCCCAAGGCCGTCAGTTGTTCTAATGTAATGTTGTCTACTCCAGGGGCCTTTTTTCGACTCAGGTATTTCAGTGCTCTGTCAAACTCTTCACGCAATATCATATCTCCCATTTCATCTTCATCTACCTCCTCTTCCATTTCCATATATTGTCCTCAAGAACATCGCCCCTGTATTGACCCTCTACAGACTCCTTCCACCTTTCTGCTTTCCCTTCTTTGCTTAGACCTGGGTTTCCATCTGAGCTCTTGATATTCATGCAAGTGGTTCTCTTTTCTCCAAAGGTCTCTTTAATTTTCCTGTAGGCAGTATCTATCTTACCCCTAGTGAGATAAGCCTCTACATCCTTACATTTGTCCTCTAGCCATCCCTGCTTAGCCATTTTGCACTTCCTGTCGATCTCATTTTTGAGACGTTTGTGTTCCTTTTTGCCTGCATCATTTACTGCATTTTTATATTTTCTCCTTTCATCAATTAAATTCAGTATCTCTTCTGTTATCCAAGGATTTCTACTAGTCCTCGTCTTTTTACCTACTTGATCCTCTGCTGCCTTCACTACTTCATCCCTCAGAGCTACCCATTCTTCTTCTACTGTATTTTTCCCCAACTCCTGTCAATTGTTCCCTTATGCTCTCCCTGAAACTCTGTACAACCTCTGGTTTAGTCAGTTTATCCAGGTCCCATCTCCTTAAATTCCCACCTTCTGGCAGTTTCTTCAGTTTTAATCTACAGTTCATAACCAATAGATTGTGGTCAGAGTCCACATCTGCCCCTGGAAATGTCTTACAATTTAAAATCTGGTTCCTAAATCTGTGTCTTACCATTATATAATCTATCTGAAACCTTCTAGTATCTCCAGGGTTCTTCCATGTATACAACCTTCTTTCATGATTCTTGAACCAAGTGTTAGCCATGGTTAAGTTATGCTCTGTGCAAAATTCTACCAGGCGGCTTCCTCTTGCATTTCTTAGCCCCAATCTATATTCACCTACTACGTTTCCTTCTCTTCCTTTTCCTACTACCGAATGCCAGTCACCCATGACTATTACATTTTCGTCTCCTTTCACTATCTGAATAATTTCTTAGACTGCATTAATATCACTGACAGCGCTGTGCGCCCCCTGTAAGAGACTCTGTGGCTGGACGGAACCGCAGTTAGAAGTTAATAGTTAGCAGTGACGGAGGTGGGCAGTGTTAGCTCGGGCGGACGGTTTGGACATGTGTCCGTGATGGGGATTTAATATTGGTTGGGCATGGATTGTAAAATGTGTTGGATGTATGTGCTAATGTTTGGGAAATGGAATTATTGACGATTATATAATTTTGGAACTGGTTGTCAAATGAATAAGGTAAAAACCCGCTAAATACATTGTTTGCTCTGCAACAATATCTTTCCTTTGCTAACCACATGTCTACTAGTAGTTAGTGCCTATAGCAGTTAGAATCATTTTAATTATCTGGCTGTAGATGCTGCTTGCTGTATTTACTGTAGTTCGTGTAATCAAGATTTTCTGTGAGGTATGTGGCTCATGAAATGTATGGGTTATTGTTAGGATCTCTTCTAATTCTGGGCCATTCTTTTGTGTTAACTATTTGAAGTCAGACGGCTTTGCGTTGTTATGTTGTGGGCAATAAATGAATAGAATAAGTTTGAGTTGTATTTCTCAGGGAAAATTCTGTAGGTCAGTGTAATGATAAAAACAAGTAAAGAGACAGTACGTTCAGTTGCACTCAGCAGTTTAAGAAGGTTAAGTAAAAAAGTATTGCCGTGCGGCATTAGCCTAGCGGTCTAAGGCGCTGCAGTCATGGACTGTGCGGATGATCCCGGCGGAGGTTCGAGTCCTCCCTCGGGCATGGGTGTGTGTGTTTGTCCTTAGGATAATTTAGGTTAAGTAGTGTGTAAGCTTAGGGACTGTTGACCTTAGCAGTTAAGTCCCATAAGATTTCACACACATTTGAACATTTGTTTTTAAAAACGTATTAACAAGTTTCAAAGTTCTCAGATATGTGAATGGCTAGGAGACTTCTTAAATAATAGATTCCAATACGTTGTCCTCGTCGGCAAGTGTTCATCAGAGACAAGGATAATGCCCTGAGTGTACATATACACTACTGGCCATTAAAATAGCTACACCAAGAAGAAATGCAGATGATAAACGGGTATTCATTGGACAAATATATTATACTAGAACTGACACGTGATTACATTTTCATGCAATTTTGTGTGCATAGATCCTAAGAAATCAGTACCCAGAACAACCACCTCTGTCCGTAATAACGGCCTTGATACGCCTGGGCATTGAGTCAAACAGAGCTTGGATGGTGTGTACAGGTACAGCTGCCCATGCAGCAGATACCACAGTTCATCAACAGTAGTGACTGGCGTATTGTGACGAACCAGTTGCTCGGCCACCATTGACCAGGGGTTTTCAGTTGGTGAGAGATCTGGAGAATGTGATGGCCAGGGCAGCAGTCGAACATTTTCTGTATCCAGAAAGGCACATACAGAACCTGCAACAACGGTCGTGCATTATCCTGCTGAAATGTGAGGTTTCACACTCATCGAATGAAGGGTAGAGCCACGGGTCGCAACACATCTGAAATGTAACTTCCACTGTTCAAAGTGCCGTCAATGCGAACAAGAGGTGACCGAGAAGTGCAACCAATGGCACCCCATACCATCACGCCGGCTGATACGCCAGTATGGCGATGACGAATACACGCTTCTATGTGCGTTCACCGCGATGTAACCAAACACGGAAGCGACCATTATGATGCTATAAACAGAACCTGGATTCATCCGAAAAAATGACGTTTTGCCATTCGTGCACCCAGGTTCTTCGTTGAGTACACCATCGCAGGCGCTCCTGTCTGTAATGCAGTGGTTCCGAAGGGAGTGAGACAGGGTTGTAGCCTCTCCCCGATGCTATTCAATCTCTATATTGATCAAGCAGTAAAGGATCAAAAGAAAAGTTCGGAGTAGGTATTAAAATCCATGGAGAAGAAATAAAAACTTTCAGGTTCGCCGATGACATTGTAATTCTGCCAGAGACAGCAAAAGCCTTGGAAGAGCAGTTGAACGGAATGGGCAGTGTCTTGAAAGGAGGGTACAAGATGCACATCAACAAAAGCAAATCAAGGATAGTGGAATGTAGTCGAATTAAGTCGGGTGATGCTGAGGGAATTAGATTAGGAAATGAGACACTTAAAGTAGTAAAGGAGTTTTGCTGTTTGGGGAGCAAAGTAACTGATAATGGACGAAGTAGAGAGGATATAAAATGTAGACTGGCAATGGCAAGGAAAGCGTTTCTGAAGAAGAGAAATTTGTTAACATCAAGCATAGATTTAAGTGTCAGGGAGTCGTTTCTGAAAGTATTTGTATGGAGTGTAGCCATGTATGGAAGTGAAACATGGACGATAAACAGTTTGGTCAAGAAGAGAATAGAAGCTTTCGAAATGTAGTGCTATAGAAAAATGCTGAAGATTAGATGGGTAGATCACTTAACTAATGAGGAGGTATTGAATAGAATTGGGGAGAAGAGGAGTTTGTGGCATAACTTGACCAGAAGAAGGGATCGCTTGGTAGGACATGTTCTGAGGCATCAAGGGACCACCAATTTAGTATTGGAGGGCAGCGTGGAGGGTAAGAATCGTAGAGGGAGACCTAGAGATGAATACACTAAGCAGATTCAGAAGGATGTAGGGTGCAGTAGGTACTGGGAGATGATGAAGCTTGCACAGGATAGAGTAGCATGGAGAGCTGCATCAAACCAGTCTCAGGACTGAAGACCACAACAACAACAACAACAAGACGCTGCCAACATACAAACATATAAATAAGCTACTTACAACTTATTTCATATGCTCATACCTTAATTAATAGTACGTATCTGTGAATTTATTCCATATGCTCGTAACTTAGTTAATAGCATGCAATGGGGCAATGTGCTAAACGCGTTCCAGAAATCTAGAAATATGGCATTTGCCTGTTTCCCTTCATTCATAGTTCGCATTCATATAATGTGAGGAAAGGCAATCTGAGTTTCGCACGAGCGATGCTTTCTAAACTTTGCTGGTCCGTGGTCATAAGCTTCCCAGACTCAAGAAATGTTATTATATTCGATCTGAGAATATGTTCAAAGATCCTGCATCAAACCGAATTTAGGGATATTAGTCAATAATTTTGCAGGAATGTTCTTCTACCTATCTCGTATACTGCAATCACCTGCGCTTATTCCCAGACGCTTAGAACTTGTAAACTGGGCGAGAGATTCACGATACGTGGAGGTTAGGTTAAGGGGCTAATGCCGTAGAGTAGTCTCTGCAAAACCGAATTGGGATTCGACCCGAACCTGGTGATTTATTTACTTTCAAATCTTTCACTTATTTCTCTTCGCCATGCTTATTACTATGTCGTCCGTACGGGAGTCTGTCCGATGGTCAGCTGAAGGTATGTTCGCACGGTTCTCCTGTGTAAACGATTTCTTGAACATGAAATTTAAAACTTCGGCTTTCTTTTTGCTTTCTTCAACTGCCACACCACAACAGTCAACAAGGGACTGAATGGAAGCCTTAGCCTCGCTTAGCGATTTGACATAGGACCAGAATTTTCCTCAGATCTTTTCTTACATTGAATTGCTACATGTTTACGTGTTCATTCAAACACACACACACACACACACACACCATCATCATCATGAGCAGCAGCCTCATCCTTGTAGCTAACGTTGCATACAAAAAGGCTACCGTTTCCTGTACCGGTATGGGAGGCTAACTTTTTTCGAGTCGTGTGTATTAATTTCGAAGTCTTCAGAATGACAATGAAAGGAAGATCAAATTAAACTGGGCACCACGCTGGGCACAAAAGGATAGTCAAACTAGCTGCTTATTGCAATTGAGTTTTCCCCTCTCTGAACGCCTCACGCTGGACGCCAAAAACATAGTGAACTGAATTTCTATTAAGGCCAACCCATTCCGGGTCTCAAAATTTTGTAGATAACTCCCGAAACTGGGCACCAAAATTTACGAAAATAAATTGATTGATACACTGATATGCGAATGGCACAAAGCTGGGTGCCAAAATGTAGTAGACGATATTAAAAAAATGAGAAAGGTACGGAAAAAGCTATGCTTATTACTGTAGTTTACAAATTACCAATACAATCTCAAGGCCTGTTTGGCAGGGCTTAGACATAATTGGATGTGGATATTCACTTCATGTCACAACACGACGGGATCAGCGTTATGTGCAGTTATGGGCAACTGAGGCGATAGTATCATGACGTGTTGATGTCATTTTGTGTCATTTGGCTGCAGAGTGACATCTTCCATGTTCACGGATAAGCGATGGTGCTCCCTGCAACGTAACCCATTCCTCGTGCAGACTGATAGCAAGCGTGATCCTGGAGGTAGAAGACTGTCTGGTGACGACACGGTGACATTATCTGCGTGCTCTGTCATTTATCTGCAGTATCACTGCAGGCTGAGGTCAGGCAAGGGACACGCAGTCAGACACGTATCAAGCATCAGACCGTAATAAAATCCGAGCAACGTGCACTGGAAAATGAGAATGTCGCAAAGTGAGAAAATACGTTGGAATAAATGCAGGGATTCGCTTAAAAGTCTAAAAACTGAGTTGACGGTAAGCTGACACGCCACCAGAAGACAAAGCTATTGAGCTTTGAGAGAAGCTGCCAACAATCATTTCTTGTCATAAATCTCTGGGTCCTCCTCTTCCTCATTAATCAATAGGCTGCCCAGATCGTCAGTTTTTTTTTTTTTTTTTTACATTTTTAACGACATTGTACTCATGGACGCTGGATTTCCCATCATATCGTCTTTATCATTGGCGGGTTGAATTTGCAATACCTATCTTTGAATGACTGACACCATTAAAGTACACGTCTCGGTTTTCACCACGGTACTACAGTTTGCGATTTTGTGGGTAGAATTGTCTCTGGAGAGCATGGGAACTCCCGCATTGGTCTCATGCTGTTTCATGTTCCGCACTTCACAGCACGGGTTATGCGTTTCCTAGCGGTTCCGTGTCGATTGTCTTATGAAAATTGCAAAGTATTCGAATACGTATTTTATAGGCGATTTTCAATAGCAAAAATGTATTTTTCGAAATGCTTGACAGATACAGAGGTGATGGTATAATACCGAACCGGGTAATAGTTGTTGTTGTGGTCTTCAGTCCTGAGACTGGTTTGATGCAGCTCTCCATGCTACTCTATCCTGTGCAACCTTCTTCATCTCCCAGTACCTACTGCACCCTTCATCCTTCTGAATCTGCTTAGTGTATTCATCTCTTAGCCTCCATCTACGATTTTTATTCTCCACGCTGCCCTCCAATACTAAATTGGTGATCCCTTGATGCCTCAGAACATGTCCTACCAACCTATCCCTTCTTCTAGTCAGGTTGTGCCACAAACTCCTCTTCTCCCCAATTCCATTCAATAGCTCCTCAATAGTTATGTGATCTACCTATCTAATCTTCAGCAATCTTCTGTAGCACTACATTTCGAAAGATTCTATTCTCTTCTTGTCTAAATAGCAAACCTCCTTTACTACTTTAAGTGTCTTAAACTCCTTTACTACTTTGTCTTATTTCCTAATCTAATTCCCTCAGCATCATCCGGGTAGTAGTAAGAGACAGTTAGTGTAGTTGTGTGCTATGCATATGGAAAACGGTTTATCTGAATTCGTGAGCTGCCAGCACAACAACAAACCCGCTTGTATGTAACATGAAAGTGTGTAGGCCTTCGTTGAAGTGCCATCAGGCGTTTGGATCTGGGCGGGCCCCCCTGCTGTATGTCAGCCTCAAAATGGGACAACACCTTCCGAGCTAAGCGAACACTTAACACTTCAATCAAACTCTGTCAATCTGGCTGCACCGTCAAGAAGTTCATTTCATGTCAGTATGTTACGAAATAGTTTAAAAAGTAAAGCGCAAAATACAGAAAGGTAGAGAGAAAATTTTTTGCCACAGGTAATTTATTTTGACGGTACAGCATTTCTTTCTTGCACCTCACATTTTATTTCTTAAATTACTTCGTTATTTACAACTGGGCATCTTCCCTTATCAATTATCGGCCTGTTGCTTAGAATTATTGTTTTATCTTCTTACATACTCTTACCACATTTTATTTTTTAAGTTGTTGAACCCTTTTACTATCATAAAATAACTTTCTAACATTCTTTTATATATTGTTTAGTTTTTTTAATATTATAAATTTTCTTATGCAATAGTGCATACAGCAGTGCTCTCAAGCATATGCACGACGCTTCCTATTTTAAATAGCAGCATCACGAAACACACTGTAGTTTTAATGGCTCACTACTTGAGTATTTTTCTTCGTGTTGCACATATTTTAAGAAGATAAAACAGAACTTTTCACAAACAATGTTTTTTTTCTGTCTGTTTTAGATCTGAATATCTAACCCGTCATATCATTTTACAAACTCACGATCTAGATAAATAAAGATTACATTTATTTATAATTTAATTGGATGCGAAAGACTTTAGAAAGCTTTGCATAACGAAAAGAGCCTGTGATTGTTTTCGACTAGAAACCTACTAATTATTTTTTAAATTTTAGCACGTATCAAAGTTTAAAAAATCATAAAGATTATACAATTTATATTTTAAGATTTTTAGTATGTTCTGAAGAACGAAAGGTTTGCAGTTTACCGTAAAGTCTTTTGGAGGGAGTGCACTCGTCAGAATTGATCTTAATATTATAATTTGTTGCATGTGGGTTACCACTGATCGGCATAACTCTCCATCGCCGAGCCGACAAAGATGGCTAGATTCACTTTCACTGACTGACCATCATTCAGTAGCATACACACAGTGCACCAAGACTCATGTAGGTGGTGAGCCATTGCATGTAGTGGCTGCCTCTGAGAAAATGGACAATGAAATCTGCGTACTTGGACCACAATGGAGGAAGGGGGGGAGGAGCTCAGAATTTTCATCCGCGCGACTCTTTACTCAGTCGCTTGCCAGATATTTGAAATATGTTGGTAGAAATGCTTTCAGTGACATAACAGAATGTTTTATGTGCAATTAATCTCACACCCGAGCCAAACGACTCTGAGATGTTCCAGCTCTCCCCTTGTGCTGTCAAGACCGTTCACAGAACCTATTGGTGGTAGCTGGTCTGAACTCAGCGAGGTTGTTCATGGGGACACCACGACCATCCTATCTTACTGTAGGTACCGGAAATACACTGACCTGCGTCTTTCGAAATATGTTGCTCTCTGCACAGCAGACGCACTGGTCATGCATTCTCTGGACTCAGGATCAAAATAAAAGGCTGTAAAGAGTGTAGCACGAAGTAAATTTGACAGGAGGTAGTGGTAGACACACAGCGCGCACGAGTTTTGAAGGAGTACCATTTTTAATTCTACAGTTACCTTTCTGTTAATTTACAAAACACATTTACGTAACCACTTATCACCCATCTGCGACATTTGCAAATTGTAGCGCTCTTACATTCTCTTATCGCGTTAAAACAATGGCAGCTACATTCAACAAACTCTAAACAGTGCCACAATTTAACTGATACAGCATATTCTACAGTCCTCAGCAGGATATGCCCAACATGCTACCGGTCACTTACGTTGCCCCTTCCCGACTGTCGCTTTGTTACCTTGACGCAGTGTAGGAAAGCTCTTCCTCGTGTTTTAGGCCAATCACTGCCCTCCATTTTGTAGCAGATGTATACTTGTTTTGCCTTCTCCCTCCATTTTCTAGTATATGTACATTTGTTTTGCCTTCTGTGTCGCGGTGTAGGAAAGTGCTTCCTCGTATTTACGTTCAGTCACAGCCCTCCATTTTGTAGCATATATTTACCCTGTCTCTCTCTTGCAATCCAGTGGCAACATATTGGCCAATATTGCGTAATCTTAGATGTCACTCAATGAGGACCCTCTAGTAATGTAGTCATTATAATGTTAAACAATATTGTTTAATTTCCTTTATTTAATTGAGTATACAAATAATGCAGTTGTTTGTTTTTCTGTAGGTGTTGTTTCTCTTTTACGAGATCGTTGTTTTGCCCGCAGCGATGTGATACAGAACAATCATTTACTAACTGAGAGAACAGCAAGATACCTGTACAATTTGTTGCGCAGTGTCGTATCCAGCAACGTACAGCCGCTACACAAATTTGGTTCCCAATATAGTACCAACAATTTAATCACCACGTTAACTATAGAACTGAAGATTCTGGAAATTTAATTGCCGATTACGTCTAGTATTTACGTCTTAAATAACGTTCTAATGCGTCAGTCGTACACCGACAGCGCGGAATGCAAGACGGCCGAAGCGCGGCTTGGAATCAGCAGCAGCAGCGGAACGTTGTCGGCGGCAATCGCAGACGCCAATCTGCAGCTGGCGCCATTGTGCGGCCACAATAGGTGCCAGATTCGCGGATATCGGCGTCCTTGCCGCGGCCGGCTGACGTCCGAGACAAATGGGCTGCGGCCGAGATTCGGCTTTGGGTCACAGCGGCGACCAGATCGGCTCGACATCAGCTCCAGGGGCTGTTCCAGCCTCATCGCTGCCTTCGACGCTGCTCGGTACGGAAACAGAGTATTGCTCAAATATTAGACACGTTCGCATGTTTCTCAGACAGACCAGTGGAATTCGGAAGTACCAATACTCCACATCCTCCTTTTACACGTCTTTGGTGGCTTATTAATCATACCGGAGTACAATAATCACTCTACAAAGGTATTTATTTCCTATATTATTGTTTGAAATCACTGGATATGTTCTGTAAGAAAATAAATGTCTTTGGTGACTTATTAGTCATACTGAAATATAATAATCATTTTACAATGCAATTTGTTTCCTATGTTGCCGTCTGAAATCGCTGGATATGTTGTGTACGAGAGTAAACGTCACCCTAAAGGAAGCGCAAAGTGCCCCATTCGCTCCACTAAATTCTTCAAATTATACGGTAAATCTATTCAAGAGTACCCACAATCGAAGTATTCATAAGTATCCACAGTGCTTCTCAGAAAAATCAGTTGTAACTCAGCGAACGAAATATGTGATTGTACTGACGCAACGTGTTATCTTAGATGGAAAGTCGTTCACAAATCAGATATAACTCAGCGAACGAAATGTGTGATTGTATTGACGCAACGTGGTATCTTAGATAGAAAGTCACTGACAGATCGGCTTGCTGTTCATATTTATACTGACGACTGACAATGGTATTAGTACCCCCAAACATTTCGCAGATGATGCAATTATCAGTTTATTTATTTATCAGATTCCGTATGGCCACGTGAGCCAGAAGTCCCTGGTCTTCGAAGGCGTCAGTACGTAATTAGCACAATGTTGATTAGAACATTTATAAACAAAACAGTTAAACAAGTGATAAAGCACCTAAATAATTGCAAGAGAGCGTTAGATTAAATAACACATTGTAGAAAATTGTTCTGACCTATTGCGAGTTAATCCTGTACAGAACAGAAGCAATGTTCCACAATGAAACTTTTCAACTTCAGTTTGATACGCGGGGTTCCTTACTCAGTCTTTTTTCCAGACACGGTGGAAATCTACTGAAGATGAAAGCTGCTGAATAGTGTTTACCTTCCTGTACAGTGCTGAACGATGTGTCATCAAAGTGCAAGTTCTTCTGCCTAGTCTTCACTGAATTAATCTTGTAGTCTATTCTGAATAGCTTTCTACCCCTTATGTTATTTTCCTGGGATAGCTACTTTACCTCCACACACACTGCCAAGGTTGTTTGACAGTGCTGCATAAGTTCCGCTGGGAAGCCCTTACACGTCTACTTTATAGTGCCGATCTCTCTCCATGTGATTGCCATATTCTTGGAGCCTTGTAGAAAGACCGTCGATTTTCTAAAGACGAGGAGGTGCACTCCTGGGTAAAATCATGGTTCCAGAGGTAGCCGCCAACATTTTTCCATGAAGGCATTGACCGTCTTCTCTCACAGTGGGATAAATGTATTAACAGTTACGGCGATTACTTTTGAAACAACAGATGGTTTACTTACTTTTTAGGGTTCCGTACGTCAGTCGGTAAAACTGTTATCCTTATAGGGTCATTTTGGTGTTCGTCTCTCTGTCCGTCTGTGCAACCGTCAAAAACCCTTTTTCTCAGGACTGGGTAAACGTATCAAGTTGGAATTTGTTTCAGCTAAGGTCTATAATCCCACGACTGTGTAAAAAAATTAAGCTTATATATCAATGAAATCGAAAGACACGGCCATTTATGTCGCATATTTTGATAATCTCAAAGTCACTCATTAA
Source organism: Schistocerca nitens (assembly GCF_023898315.1). Taxonomy (NCBI): domain Eukaryota; kingdom Metazoa; phylum Arthropoda; class Insecta; order Orthoptera; family Acrididae; genus Schistocerca; species Schistocerca nitens. The sequence goes on from NC_064618.1 coordinate 585,083,710, forward strand.
AACACGCAGAGTACTTTTCGTTGACGTAGAACCGTGATACTTGGTAAGATGCAAGGTATCACATTACAAGTAAAGGGAAAAAACCGAAAATTGCTAGTTCGTAATTAACATGAAATTTTTTTTTCTTTTATCATTTGTTATCTGACTTCAGACTAGAAACTACAGCACTCTCGAAAGTCTTTAAATCAATGGAGCAGATATCTTTCCATTATCAGTGTCGATAATAGGCAAAACTCATCGTGTTTCCCCATTCCTGGAATGAATGAACCGTCTACATTCATAAGTAAGTTTGTACGGAAACCTACTCGCACCTGCCATTGTTTTCATGCACTTTTCTATCATTTGACTGCCCGCTATATATCAAGAAAAACAACGGACCAGACCAGAACCGGTGGCACCTACTTCTTTATATGACTCCTGTCTGATTCAAACGTCTTTCCTGTTTGTTGCTCCAGGGCAACAACTTTCCGCTTCCTACTTTCCGCATATGACGTGAACAATTGCTGGGACATTTCGTCAATCCTAAAATGCTGCACCTAATCCGAAGGTATTGCATGGTCTAATCAATTTAATGTTTATGATAGAGAAAACATCTACTTGCTTCACACTTCATACACAAAATCCTGTTTTATAGATAAATAATAGGATTCCTTGCTTAATTGTAATTGCGTAACGGACCCTTTTATTTAATTAAGATCCATCAGATGATCAGTCATTGTGTTTTTTTTTAATCTTCTTGTTAAATTGTTATTATGGATGCAGGCTGAGTAAAAAATTTGTAAGTCTATTATTCTCTACATGCAGTAATTCCCCTTCTGCAGTCCTACCAAACAATGATGTTATATACACCGTAACGCTTTCTGGTTTCTGATCACCTTTGCGAATTCTGTTTTCCTATTTTTCATTTTTCTCAGTAATTGAATAAAAGGCTATCTAATAATTTGACTAAAATAAATTTTGGAACTGTGCGCTTAACATCTTTTTCCTCTCCAGTTACCATTTTTCAATTTTTTCTGTTGATTCAAAAAAGTTTTTCTGTTATCTTTGGATTAAAAATGTTTTTTAACCAAGTGTTAAACAATTATCAACAAAAGCGTGTACAATACCCCTGGCAAATATATTTTTGCCTGACAGTTTCCATTCCATTTTTACCCTCCTTCCATTATCAATAAGTGTTTGTACAAGTTTCTGTTTCAGGTAAAGAGAGAGGTGCATATTTTTGAAGGGCTTCTGGCCTTCTGGCAAACCGCAGTCAAGCGCTCGGTTTAATTTAGACTTTCATCTGTTATTACACCTAGATTCATTGCTGAAGGAGATTTGAGTCACTACAGAGCGTCGCGGAGCTATTGCAAAACCTTCGATCGTCGGTTCGAATGGCTCTGTGGTAGAATGCTGTTAATTGGATGGCCCAGTTTCGATTGTAGACTGGTGTAAATTTTTTAAAAAAGGTTCTACGAGTATTTCCTGAAGCGGAGATGGAAAACCTAATGTGCAATTTTTTTTAAATTAAAACGATCTTTGTTAACAGTCTTTCACAAAAAGTTGGTAATTAAGTTTTTATATTTTCAATGGAAACTGGATTTCTGCTACCGATACGTAATTATAAATGAGAAGAAATATATGTTCGTAAAAATGGCAATTACATAAGTGTTAGTCAGCATGTATTTGATGAATTTTATCTACAAGTGACGTAAGTATTCGAATTCAAAGGAAGAAAACAACAACAACAATAAAAATAACACACTCATCAAAGAAAGTTTTGCATCACCTCGTTTCCGGGAGATCCGGAAACTCTACATTGCATGTTGTACCACCATACAGTGAGACCTTCAGAAGTGGTGGTCCAGATTGCTGTACACGCCAGTACCTCTAATACCCAGTAGCACGTCCTCTTGCATTGATGCATGCCTGTATTCGTCGTGGCATACTATCCACAAGTTCATCAAAGCACTGTTGGTCAAGATTGGCCCACTCCTCAATGGTGATTCGGCGTAGATCCCTCAGAGTGGTTTGTGAGTCATGTAATCCATAAATAGCCCTTTTCAATATATCCCAGGCATGTGCGATAGGGTTCATGTCTGGGAACATGCTGGCCACTCTAGCCGAGCGATGTCGTTATCCTGAAGGAAGTCATTCACGAGATATGCACGATGGGGGCACGAATAATCGTCCATGAAGGCGAATGCCTCACCTATACGCTCCCGATATGGTTGCACTATCGGTCAGAGGATGGCATTCACGTATCGTACAGCCGTTGTGGCACCTTCCATGACCACCAGTGGCGTACGTCGGCCCCACATAATGCCACCCAAAAACATCAGGGAACCTCCACCTTGGTGCACTCGCTGGACAGTGTGTCTAAGGCGTTCAGCCTGACCGGGTTGCCTCCGAACACGTCTCCGACGATTGTCTGGTTGAAGGTAAATGCGACACTCGTCGGAGAAGAGGACGTGATGCCAATCCTGAGCGGTCCATTCGGCATGTTGTTGGGCCCATCTGTACCGCGCTGCATGGTGTCGTGGCTGCAAAGATGGAACTCGTCATGGACGTCGGGAGTGAAGTTGTGCATCTTGTAGTCTATTGCGCACACTTTGAGTCGTAACACGACGTCCTGTGGCTGCACGAAAAGCATTATTCAACATGGTGGCGTTGCTGTAAGGGTTCTTCCGAGCCATAATCCATAGGTAGCTGTGATCCACTGCAGTAGTAGCCCTTGGGCGGCCTGAGCGAGGCATGTCATCGACAATTCCTGTCTCTCTGTATGTCCTCCATGTCCGAACATCGATTTGGTTCACTCCGAGACACCCGGACACTTCCCTTGTTAAGAGCCCTTCTTGGCACAAAGTAACAATGCGGGCGCGATCGAACCGTAGTATTGGCCGTCTAGGCATGGTTGAACTACAGACAACACGAGCGGTGTTCCTCCTCCCTTGTGAAATGTCTGGAACTGTTTGGCTGTCGGATCCCCTCCGTCTAATAGGCGCTGCTCATGCATGATAATTTACATCTTTGGGCGGGTTTAGTGACATCTCTGAATAGTCAAAGGGACTGCGTATGTGATACAATATACACAGTCAACGTCTATCTACAGGAGTTCTGGGAACCGGGGTGATGCAAAACTTTTTTTTGATGTGTGTGATAATAATAATAATAATAATAATAATAAGGCGACGAAAAGAACAAACCACTAATAGAGCTAACCCCCCTTTTAGTGTGATTAGTTGGTTCAGGACAGAACTAAAGAAGCCTCGGACAAGCGCAGTCATGGTCGGGGACGACGCTTGAATCCTATGCCCGCCCACAATGGTAACGACACTGCTAGCCAACTGGAAAATGATTTAAATCCAAATAGAGGTGTTTTGCAGGATATGCTTCCTGCAACCACCCTAGAAGGAAAACAAAGACAGAGGATGAGATGGTCAGATAAAGTTAATCGACACCTCATGTTCTGTTATTACCGAGCAACAAACCTAGGAACAAACACAACTGGATACAGATCACAAGTATACACAGCATTTATTACCAGATACCCAGAATTAAAATTTTTAACAGAACAACGACTAGCTGATCAGATCCGTGTAATAATCAAAAATAACAGGATACCCCAGTCAGAATTAGAAAACATCAAACAACAAGTACAACAAATACTGGAACAAAATAATGTGCAATCAGAAGAAGAAGAAAATACAGTAATGGACTCAAACATCAGCGAGCAAACAAACAAAGAACACCACGCATCAGTTAAACAACCAGAGGAAAACGAAATCTTAAGACAGCCACCAGAACAAGCACAAATAGAACACGAAGTGACACACATGTTAGATATAGAAGAAAAATTTCAGCTGACATATATAGAATACAAAGACACAAATACAGACATTAGACCATTCTTGCAAAGACCGCCAAATAACCCACAAGTCGAAACAACAATAAAAACTATCAACACAATCATACACAACAAAATAAATGAAAACACAACTTTGGAAGAGTTCTAACTACTGGTTTATATAGGAGCACTCACTACACTAAATATACACACTTGGCAGAGATCAGAACCAACCAACACACAGAAGAAACCCACAAAACCAGCATGGCAACACAGGCTACAGATCAGAATAGAAAAACTGAGAAAGGACATCAGACAGCTAACACAATTTATAAGAAATGAAATGTCAGAAAAAAAACGAAAAAGGTTAGGTAAAATCTCACAACAAGAAGCGATAGAGCAATTAGATGAAAAGAAACAGAAATTACAAGCATTGGCCAAACGACTTAGAAGATACAAAAAAAGTGAAAATAGAAGGAAACAAAACCAAACATTCAACACAAACCAAAAGAAATTTTACCAGACAATAGATAACACACACATTAAAATAGACAATCCACCAAACATAACAGACATGGAACACTTCTGGAGCAACATATGGTCAAACCCGGTACAACATAACAGGCATGCACGGTGGATACAAGCAGAAACAGACACATACAAGATGATACCACAAATGCCTGAAGTGATAATTTTGCAACATGAAGTCACCCAAGCAATTAATTCTACTCACAATTGGAAAGCCCCTGGAAAAGATAAAATAGCAAATTTCTGGTTAAAGAAGTTCATCTCAACACATTCACATCTAACTAAATTATTTAACAGTTTCATTGCAGACCCATACACATTCCCTGATACACTTCACATGGAATAATTTATCTGAAACCTAAAGATCAAGCAGACACAGCAAACCCAGCAAAATATCGCCCCATAACATGCCTACCAACAATATACAAAATATTAACTTCAGTCATTACACAGAAATTAATGACACATACAACACAGAACAAAATTATAAATGAAGAACAAAAAGGCTGCTGCAAAGGAGCACGAGGGTGTAAAGAGCAACTGATAATAGATGCAGAGGTGACATATCAAGCTAAAACTAAACAAAGGTCACTACACTATGCATACATTGATTACCAAAAAGCTTTTGATAGTGTACTCCACTCATGGTTAATACAAATATTGGAAATATACAAAGTAGATCCTAAATTGATACAGTTCCTAAACATAGTAATGAAAAATTGGAAAACCACACTTAATATCCAAACAAATTCAAATAATATCACATCACAGCCAATACAGATTAAGCGTGGAATATACCAAGGAGACTCATTAAGTCCTTTCTGGTTCTGCCTTGTCCTGAACCCACTATCCAACATGATAAATAATACAAATTATGGATACAATATTACTGGAACATACCCACACAAAATCACACATTTGCTATACATGGATGATCTAAAACTACTGGCAGCAACAAATCAACAACTCAACCAATTACTAAAGATAACAGAAGTATTCAGCAATGATATAAATATGGCTTTTGGAACAGACAAATGTAAGAAAAATAGCATAGTCAAGGGAAAACACACTAAACAAGAAGATTACATACTTGATAACCACAGCGACTGCATAGAAGCGATGGAAAAAACAGATGCCTATAAATATCTAGGATACAGACAAAAATAGGAATAGATAATACAAATATTAAAGAAGAACTAAAAGAAAAATATAGACAAAGACTAACAAAAAGACTGCAAACAGAATTGACAGCAAGAAACAAGACAAAAGCTATAAATACTTATGCTATACCAATATTGACCTACTCATTTGGAGTAGTGAAATGGAGTAACACAGACCTAGAAGCGCTCAATACACTTACACGATCACAATGCCACAAATATAGAATACATCACATACATTCAGCAACAGAAAGATTCACATTAAGCAGAAAGGAAGGAGGAAGGGGATTTATCGACATAAAAAACCTACATTATGGACAGGTAAACAATTTAAGAAAATTCTTTATAGAACGAGCAGAAACTAGCAAAATACACAAAGCAATCACTCATATAAACACATCGGCTACACCATTGCAATTTCATAATCACTTCTACAACCCTTTAGATCACATAACATCAACAGACACGAAGAAAATAAATTGGAAAAAGAAAACACTACATGGCAAGCACCCGTATCATTTAACACAGCCACACATCGATCAAGACGCATCCAACACATGGCTAAGAAAAGGCAATATATACAGTGAGACGGAAGGATTCATGATTGCAATACAGGATCAAACAATAAACACCAGATATTACAGCAAGCATATTATTAAAGATCCCAATACCACAACAGATAAATGCAGACTTTGCAAACAACAAATAGAAACAGTAGATCACATCACAAGTGGATGTACAATACTAGCAAATACAGAGTACCCCAGAAGACATGACACTGTAGCAAAAATAATACATCAACAGCTTGCCTTACAACATAAACTTATAAAACAACACGTTCCCACATACAAGTATGCACCACAAAGTGTACTGGAGAATGATGAATTCAAATTATACTGGAACAGAACCATTATAACAGATAAAGCAACACCACATAACAAACCTGACATCATACTCACCCATAAAAAGAAGAAATTAACACAACTAATCGAAATATCCATACCCAATACAACAAATATACAGAAGAAAACAGGAGAAAAAATTGAAAAATACATCCAACTGGCTGAGGAAGTCAAGGATATGTGGCATCAGGATAAAGTTGACATTATACCAATTATACTATCAACTACAGGAGTCATACCATACAATATCCACCAGTACATCAATGCAATACAGCTACATCCAAACTTATATATACAACTACAGAAATCAGTAATTATTGATACATGTTCAATTACCCGAAAGTTCCTAAATGCAATATAACACATACCATACAGTTAAAAGGAAGTGACGCTTGATCAAGGTCCGCGTCACTTTCCATTTTTAACCAGACTTAACGTCTGAGAAAGTAAAGAATAATAATAATAATAATAATAATAGTAACCGAAATGAGACGGGAGCCAACGATCAAGCGATTACGAAATTTATGCGGGTTACGTTCCATTGGTAATTTGGGTGCACTGAATGTCTATGATATGACTTTCAGATGACAGAGTACAGCCATCAGTCGTTCTTTTCTTTCAGGTTTTATTAGGCAAATCTAGATTTCGGCTAGAGCTTAATAAAACCTGAAAGAAAAGAAAGACTGATTGCTGTACTCTATCATTTGAAATTCAATTTATATCTGCGTGTATTTTGCGCTTCATGCAAATCACTGTAGAACATGCAGCATTGTTCAGAAAACTTCCATCGGTTTGGAATCGAGCCCATGCTCTCTCCAGCCCTCATCGCAGGCGAACATTATTCCACAATACCACGCTACCTGTCGAGAAAGTAGACACTACTTTAGGTTTCAAAGACGCTCGGAAAACTTCAACGTAGATTTTCTCGTCAACTTTTGGGAATTGCAGCGAACTGCTTTGGGAAACTGATATTTGACTTTTACACTTCACGTACCACGAATTTTAAAAATTACAATAATTCGACTGGCATGTGATCTCCTCGTGGAATTGAAGTTGACTGCACATTTCTGTCGCCATAGCCTGCACTACCGCTGGTTGAGTACTGCCACTGGAAACTAAAGTTCCGAAACCAGTTCCAGCGGTTAACGATTTGTCCTGGCTTGCAACTGGGTCTCGCTGTAGAGTGGAGCCTGTTGTCGGCCGTTCAGCTTTGCAGCGACCTCACTCGGCGCCGCCCTGCGTCCCTTCCGCCCTGGCGTCGCGTCGGTGCGAGATTGCGGCCGCACAGCTCCTAGTTTTCAGCTAGCGTCGCCTCTAAAGCCGCTGGCTACGGTTACGGATACGGATACCGCTCCGGGCCGTAAAACCGCGCCCCGGCTTCCCCGCCGTCCTCCGCAGTATTGGGGTCGACGGGAGTTTTACTGCGCCCGCTGACCGAGCGCCGGCGTTTGGGGACCATCGCGGCCGCTGCAGCCAGCAACGAGCGGAACATTAAAAGAGGATGTAAGTGTGCGCACAGCGCACTTAGGCCTACTCATATGCAACCCCTCTCTCTCTCTCTCTCTCTCTCTCTCTCTCTGGGGACGCCGTATCGAACGAAAAGAAGTAGTATCGTAAAGAAGTGTCGTACGGATAAAAATATTGATACCTTGTGCTACAGACTCGGTGATAAAAAGATTAGATTACATACTTTCGATCGGCTCAATCTCTTTAAAATCCATCTGTAACAGCGAGAGACAGAGTCGATTTCCACAGATGTGAAGAAAAATAGCAGAGTTAAATAAAAGAGTTAAATCAAGCAATATTTTTATTTTTATTGTTGATAACAATTTTTCAAAATTTAGAACAAGTAGTATGAAATTACACGATTTTCCGAAAAAACATATTCAATAGTACCCACGTGCATACAATTTAAATCTTACTTAAACTTCCCACTCTTCCTTCACTCGAAAACAATATTTTACACTATGACAACAGATACGTTGACCTATGGGGGTCAGACCATCCCCAGTGGTGCACGAAGAGGAGACCTTTATTCTTTATTGAGAAAAATTTGATAAGTTTTTGTTCTGTCGGTCTGAAAGGCAACAGATAAGATTTTCACAAAAGTGTTGACCACAGGTGTCAGGCTGCCACCTTTATGGGCATATATGAATTTTGTAGCATTCTTATTTCACTTATCTGATAATTTTAAAGCTCAGTTTCTTATACTGTCTATTTCATTACATCTTCATTCTGGTTATTAATCGATACTTGATTATAAGACATAAACAATTCTCATTTTGTAATTCCAGAATACCTTTCATAAGTAATGAAGCTAGTTTTTCGCCAGTATTTATGTAATAGACGCATGTGCATGCTAGTAACAAAATTCTTGAAGTAGTAATCTGATTGTTGACGAATTGATTTTAAGAATGTCAATAGAAAAAGTTAAGTGGAGTAAAACTTCATGTCGAAATGTATGAGGAACGAATTAATACGTAATTCCGCTATGTCAGTCTGTAAGCACTAGCAAGTTTTTGACTGTAATCCATTAACGTTCTGTTTGTCATAATGGATGACTTAACGGTACGAGATTGCGGGCCCACAGCTCCTAGTTTTCAGCTAGCGTCGCCGCTGAAACTTTCATTGCAAATACTGTGGATATGGAAAGTGCTATTGAAGTTCAGTATTCACGGAATGGACTGATAGTCAGTGGCTCTTATTGTTGGCCAATCAACAGACTGCATTAATCTTTAGAATGTGTATTTTTGTACAAACATACACTTTTTTAAATGTAACAGTACATATTGAATATAACAAACTAAAAGTAGGGTAAGTTGGAATGTCGGTGGTGATTGTTGCAAGATTCTACTGCGGGTCGTTTACGAGATATCGTGTTTTTGAAAAGTTCCCACAATACCTGTGGTAGCACACGCTAAAGAACAACCCAAGTGCACAAAAATACAATTTCTAAGTGTTATCACAATCTGTTTCATTGCTAACAATACGAGCACCTGACCACCAATCCATTCTGTGGAAACCACACAACATTAGCACTTTTCGTTTCCGCAGTATGTGTGGTGCAAGTTTTAGGTGATTCGTCCTATACAAACAGTGGCGAATCAGCCAATAGGGTCTCAGTTTCCCGACAGTTTTTGTGAGCCAGTTTCGTTACACTTTTGTAACCGTATGACGCAATAAACACGCAAATATGAAAGAGAAAAATCGTGTCATCCTGAGTTTCTTGAAATTTCTCTTTACAGTACCAAATGATTAGCTACGCTGTCAAGAACTCAACAAGTTGCCGCAACTTTTGGTGGAGCAGATACTCTCACACTGTTTTACAGCCACTGCAGCATCGGAGATCGCAGAGAAACGAAGATGAGTATTTGCTATTAACTGTTACACATTGTTGCAGTTCACGTCACTGTTGCATGAATATACAGATTATTGCTACCGTGGTTACCGGTTTCGGGGTGACTCGCCCATTCTCAAATCAGTCACCTAACATTACGAAGTACCGGGTGATCAAAAAGTCAGTATAAATTTGACAACTTAATAAACCACGGAATAATGTAGATAGAGGGGTAAAAATTGACATACATGCTTGGAATGACATAGGGTTTTACCAGAACAAAAAAAAGTATTGCTAGACGCTTGAAAGATCTCTTGCGCGCGTCGTTTGGTGATGATCGTGTGGTCAGCCGCTACTTTCGTCATGCTTGGCCTCGCAGCGCCCCAGACCTCAGTCCGTGCGATTATTGGCTTTGGGATTACCTCAAGTCGCAAGTGTATCGTGATCGACCGACATCTCTAGGGATGCTGAAAGACAACATCCGACGCCAATGAGTCACTATAACTCCGGACATGCTTTACAGTCCTGTTCACAACAATATTTATCGACTACAACTATTATTGAGGAATGTTGGTGGAAATATTGAGCATTTCCTGTAAAGGTCATCATCTTTGCTTTGTATTACTTTGTTATGCTAATTATTGCGATTCTCATCAGATGAAGCGCCATCTGTCAGACATTTTTTTAACTTTTTTTTGGTTCTAATAAAACCCCATGTCATTCCAAGCATGTGTGTCAATTTGTACCTCTCTATCTACATTATTCCATGATTTATTCAGTTTTCAAAGTTATACTGACTTTTTGATCACCCAGTACATATCGTACGCCTATGCTGCGTGCATATGCTTTAAGACTGGAAGAAATTTAGAAAGATTTAAGACTGATAGTGGGTTCTGTCAACCTGCCGAGATTAAGCCACTACTCGACTCGGTTGAAGATGATGTGGGGTACAGGACGCCTGGCGTATACCAAAATTCTGTGTGTTTTTGAGATGGCGTAAATAGGCCGTTCGATTCGCAGAGTCCAGGACTGGCCCATAGAAAATCGCCGTCACACGAGGGCACAAAAATCAGAAAAATCGGTGGTGGGGATATGGAACTAGGGACATGGGACGAAAATGATGAGACGCTGACAGCTGTCAGTCAGTACGGTTGGTTCCTGGAGCAGTGTTAAGAAAACGACTGAAAGGTGGCTACACTGAGCCACAGCGCCAGAGATCGCGCCAGAGAGTATTGTTCCGTCGCCTCCACCGGCAGTGCTTGTGGAGGACTCGTAGTAGTCAGTTCCTGTCGAGAGTTCGTATTGAGAGGTCGTAGCGGGCAGTGCTTGTCGAGATGTTGTAGTAAGGAGTGCTTGTTCCATGTTTTATGCAATTGTTTGATGGGCTAGACAGCAGATGTTGTTCGAATGGAAATACTGTAATAATCAGAGTGCTTTTCGTCAATATATATATGAAGGTAAAATGTGTTGTTTTTCATTATTTCAGTGTTTTAAATAATGCGTCATTGCAGGTTCAGTCAACAAAGCATCTGGCTTGTGTTCTTGGATTAGAGTGTAATTCTGGTTTTCTTGAGTAATTATGGTATTTCTATTTTCTTTAATTAATTCAGTATAAATGTTATTTAAAATTTTTTGTGTTATTGAAGAAGAACCGTGCCAGATGCGTACGTTGAGTCATACTTCCACACACAGAACAGTTATACTTGTGCTTTGGTTTCGTAGGTTTTATAGTTGCTGGGGACTTAATTAATTAATTGTATTAACGAAAATTTTCATTTCATTCTTTGTTGTTGTTCTATGCAGTCAGATAGCGTAATAATACTAGTCAGGGCCAACCGTTACGAGACTTCGTAATCGAACAGACAGCTACTAAAAGAAAAATTAAAATTATTTGCATTCTATTATAATTAAGCCCACATGCACGTGGCGACCGCTGCTTCGGATCGTCCCTTGGAATTTTTCTGATTGTAAAAATAGTAGACAGTAGTATTGTTGTAGTAATTTGTAGTCTAGTAATTGTAGTCTATATTGCATGTGTAGATTTGGTAATTAACATTCTTCTAATGGTATTTTTCAAAATTTAATTTTTATTGTCTTGTATACGGGTTTGACAATTAGTGCAATTATTTCAATTGTTCGATTAATTGTGTTTGAGGGAAACATTTCGTGTGAATGGTATTGTTGGAGATAAAGTGTCATTGTGTGTAATTTTCATATAGTGACGAGTTTTGTATGTTTTGTAAATGATTACGCGATCGATGAAAAAGGCAAAAATGATGGATAGTGAGAATGACGAAATTGTTGACATGGCGAACTCGCCAACACAGGACAACAGTATGATGGATAATGAAGTTGAAAACAATTTAAGAAGTCGGGAAAATAGTCCGGAACCATTTCAAAATTTTTCTCAATCAGGAAATTCACAGAATACGAGATTAACGATAGAAGATTCTGAAATAGTATCGAACACAGATAGCTTTACAGCTATGACGAAGGAAACTGGTTTTGTGGGAAATGTTAGGGGCGAAAGGAGTTTCGAGTCAGTTACTATGGAGCAGTTGATGAGTGCTATATTAAAAATGGAAACACAGTTTGGATCTGAATTAAAAACACAGATGGGAACAATGGAATCGCTGGGATCACAAATAGGAACAATTAAAACAGAGATGGGAACTTTGAGATCTGAATTAAAAACAGATAGGGGAACAATGGAGCAGTTTCGATCTGAATTTAAAACAGAGATGGGAACTTTGGAAACACGGTTAGATTCACGAATAGGGACATGTTTCAAAAATATGAAAGATGAGTTAAAGAAAGAAATCAGAGAAGAAGTACAACCGATTTTGAATTCTCACAATAATAGATTAATTGCAGTAGAGATTAGGCAAAAGGAACAGGACAGAGAACGGGAAGAAAAAGATCGCGTCATAGTACAAAAATTTTCAGAGTTAAATTTACAATGTGCACACGATAATGAAGAAGTATTTGAAAGAATCGAGGAATCCGTACCAAATGACTTAACGCAACAGTGTGAACAGTCAACTACTAAATGTGACAATACCGAAACCCGAGTTGCGACACTTACGGAAGACGTAAACTTATCGGAAAGAGTTGAGATTTCAGATAAATTGACAAGTCTTAGCTTAAATGGGGACAGAGATTTGGATGATACAGCTCCATTACCATTTGCAGAAACTGAAGAGTATCAGAACATAAATAAACATGTTGAAAATCAAGGAAAAATTAATGAACGCGTTAAAAGGGAAGTTGAGGCATTACAAAAGCAAGACAAATATATTGAAAGCGAAATCGTAGGAAAAGACAGCAGACGAATTTTAGTATCACAGATAGCAGAGGGCTTTGAAGAAAGTAATTTGTTTCATTTACGGGATGTAATAAGAGAGCGCCAGGCGCGGGAACTTGACAATAATCGACATTGGGACTGGGACAGACGCGGTAGGTCTTTGTCGCCACGAGGCGAAAACTTTGACTATAAACACTTCTTAACTGTTCGGACATTTAAGATCTTCCGCAATGCTAAGAATGACATACATCCATGTGCATGGTTAGATCAATTTATGTACGCACTTCCGCCAAATTTGCCACTAAGTCACAAACTGAAATTTATGTGCAGCTGTTAAGTCCTCAGGGGATTCACTATACTAAGTGAATATGTGCCGTAGCGTTCACAGGGCCCCGAGTTGTAGTGGTGCTATTTCCCTTTTAGTTTTCTGCACCGCTGCCTACTCTCTCACTATTCTTTGCATCTATAAAAACAATTCTTCTACTATCCATCTATCTAGACAGTAGGTAAAAAATAACCGGATATGACGATTTTACCAAAAAAGTGACTTTGGAAATTACTGTTTGGACTTACTATATTTTCTGCAGCTTTCATTCGTAGTTTAAACGAAATCTTACCTGTTTATCTTCGTGACAATATTACTTCATATGTTGACGATATTCTTATTGCTAAACATTCTTGGAGTGAGCACAACAAAATTTTGGATTCATTATTACGTATTTTTACACGAGTTGGCATGACAGTGAACTTGGAGAAATCTGAATTTGGTCGTTCTCAGGTGAAATTTCTTGGTCACATTATTTCTACAGAAGGTATTCTCCCTGATCCAGAGAAACTAGACGCTATTCGTAATTATGCTGTTCCTTCCACAAAACGTGATGTTCGTAGTTTCCTTGGTGTCTGTAATTTTCTTAGACGCTTTGTTAGATTGGATGATTTGGCCACACCTCGTTTACACATTTCAGTTATGCACATTTTGGTCCCAGAAAATGCTTTCATAAATTACGAGAAAATTGCTACTTCAGTAATATGGAAAAACGTATTCGATCTGTTCTTGCCAAATGCAAATTATGTCAACAGGCAACGTTAAAATTTTTGTGGAATGACATACTTTAGAGAAACTAACAGCTACATGTAAACATGCAGAGAATACAAGGATACCGCGCCGTGTTCCGGCGGCGGCAGATACTCAAAGCAACAGTCAGTCTGCGCGCCGCACAAGGCAGTCGTTGACCGCAAACAATCACTTTCTACGTCACGCGTCTACAGCTGATCGAGCGCTCAGTGCGAATGCACTGACAGACGTAAACAAATACACAGTCTAATTTCTCCGACTAAATTCTGTATAAAGCTATAGTGACTTTATAAATTATGTTATTAACGTTCAGTATTTTTCAGGATACGGTTGTATAAAATATTTAAGACCTTCAGGTAAATTCTGTACATGTCCGACGTTAAGACGACTTACTATGGAGAAATTTTCAGGAAGAATGTAATTTCAAAAAAAAAAGTAATAAACTAAAAAAAGGGTAACTATTAATTGAGTTTGTTTTTCAGGTAACATAATTCCACTTAGGTACGTATTTTAGACGTAATTTGCTGCTTGCGATTACGTGATTCATACTTTGTGCTAAATTTCATGTTCTATGAATTTACTTGTGAAGCGACGTGCTTACGCACATTAACTGATTTTGACGATGATTGATTAATGAACAGGCTTGTTATTTGTATATATTATGCATCGCTTGGCTGCACTGCTTTTTCACTGATGTCATATTTTTCTATTATGTGCCTGCTGTGCTTATTTATTTAAATTATAATTGTCACCTGATTAATTGTGCTGACTGTAGTTAGGTATGTAGGTTACACTTTGTGATTTATCTGCTTGCGCCTTCATGTTTACTTATTAAGATTACATATGAACATTTATTTGCTTATGCTGAATGATGCTAATGACTTGTTTATTACGTAAGATATATGTTTGCTGCTGTGCGTATGGATTGCATATTTGCACACTTCTGTTTTGTTATCATAGCTATAAGTTGGTATATAGAAATGCTGATATACTGTGTACAAACATAGAGTTTAGGTCACACTATGGTATTAATTACAGATTGTTCGCTTGGCAGAGCCTCGTTGTAGGGATTGTGCTGCATCCACTTGTTGACATTCTGTTCTCTACTGGTATATTTACGCGCTATTGCATGTTTTGCTTACGCTCAGTGCCTTATATTTTTAAGATAAGAAAATGAACTGCTATAATTCTACGAACGACATTGGTACAAGAAACTGCATAGAAGTCACATGAGCTGGAGGTTTTTAGGAAGCTGTATAAATTTATGCTAATAGGAAGGAAGCTAACGACGTGACATACCAACACTAGGTTTAGACCATTGACAGTTATTACACTGCATTCTTCGTGAGCAATTGAAATAGGAAGTGACACTTGACAAGAAATACTCCACATGTTTGCTTCTGCCATGATTCTTGAAGTGGTGTACACACTGTGAAATATTATGATCATTCACACTCCGTAATCGTAATTAATTACTGAGAGTTATTCGAACTAAGTCTGTTAGAGGTCATGTATGCATTTCTTTTATTTAATGATGGACAAGGTAAACAAAATGTATCTCATAATTTATAATTAGTAGCAGATTTGGATCAGATGGATTACACGAGAGGTTGTGTGTTGACATTGTGTCTTCGGATTGTATGAGATGATGAATTGAGGTTTGCATTAGGATTTTGTCTGCACTTGTTCGAGGAGACTGACTAGAGGAAAGAGTTGTTATGGAAGTGAAATGATATTGGCAATGAGGTTTATATATATCGACGTATTGAAGAGGTATGATTGAGGTATTGAGATTATGTGAAGTTGATGATTATTGGAGTTTTCGTGGACAAGAGGTAAGGTAAATGATATTGATGATCGACGTATTGAAGAGGTATTATTGAAGTATTGAGATTATGTGATGCTGATGATTATTGGAGTTTTGGTGGATAAGAGGTGAAGTAAGTGAGGAGCATATCTTTTTTGTTGGTCTATATGGAACAAGGAGGATAAAGATGGCAGACTAGAACACTCAAGTAGAAGGAAGATTGTCTACACACACACTTTGTTAAATCACTAAGCAGTATATACTTTTTTTTTGGAGAGAGGAAGTAATTGCATATCTTGGCTCACTGACAGTTGTTCAGCAACCGTACAATTTGATCTGGCTTGGCAAACATTGGTCTTGACATGATGACTATGACGCTGACTAACTATTATTGACTGTTATACATTGCTGCCACTACTACTTGATACACATGATGAACATAAAATTTTGACAGAATTGCATTTACACAGTTAACACTATTCAATTACACAGTAGCACTAATGTGGATGAAAGATGAGTGAGTGTGTTTTGTGTGTTTTCCTTTTATAATCCCAGAGAAGTGATCCCAACCTATCTCCTAAATATTATTTTACTTGTTTGTTGTGGCTTGCACTGACACCCATAAATATTATAGGTTTACTGCTATTTGTGTATTGCAATAGTTAATATGACAATTATCTGATATCATTTGTGTGTTTATTATTATTTGTATGATGAACTGTCTAATTAGTGAAAGTGAATATTATGGACTGTTACTTGCACTTTTTCTACATGATTGGTGCCACCTGGACATGTTTAATTTCTGCTGATGAACTGTGTGATTAGTGATAGGGAATATTTTGGACTGTTATTTGCACTTTTTCTACATGATTGGTGCCACTAGGACATGTTTAATTTCTGCTGATGAACAGTGTGATTAGTGATAGTGAATTTTATGGACTGCGGTCAGCACCTGGTCAACATTACTGGGTGCCACTGATGGACTGCTTCTACCGAAATGGTGTTACTTGTTGATATCTGCACCTGTTCAACATTGCTGGTGCCACTAATGGAACTGCTTATACTGAAATGGTGTTACTTGTTGGTGTCTGCACCTGCTCAACATTGCTGGGTGCCACTGATGGACTGCTTCTACTGAAAAGATGTCACCTGTTGATGTCTGCACCTGCTCAACATTGCTGGGTGCCACTGATGGACTGCTTCTACTGAAAAGATGTCACCTGTTGATATCTGCACCTGTTCAACATTGCTGGTGCCACTAATGGAACTGCTTATACTGAAATGGTGTCACTTGTTGGTGTCTGCACCTGATCAACATTGCTGGGTGCCACTGATGGACTGCTTTTACTGAAAAGATGTCACATGTTGCTGTTTGCACCTGCTCAACATTGCTGGTGCCACTAATGGAACTGCTTATACTGAAATGGTGTTACTTGTGGGTGTCTGCACCTGTTCAACATTACTGGGTGCCACTGATGGACTGTTTCTACTGAAAAGATGTTACTTGTGGGTGTCTGCACCTGTTCAACATTACTGGGTGCCACTGATGGACTGCTTTTATTGAAATAATGTTACTTGTTGGTATTTGCACCTGTTGACCATTGCTGGGTGCTACTGCTGGAACTGTCAACTGCTTATTCTTGAGCTATGGAAAGCGTTTATGTGAATATTTGTATAAACTGATTTTTTGTGTATTACTGTTTGTGAAAAGTTATGAGACTCTTACCTGCACATATTCGTCATTGCTGACGCTATTGATTGAACTCTTTAACCACATAATACTTGTGTAAACTGTTATGTAAAGTCACATGTATGAAAGAATTTGTATTGCTTACTGTATTTTATATATTAGGTTATTGAAAGGTCAGTGCAAAGCCAAAATTTTATCTAGTTATATGATATTTACGCATTAATATTATCTTTTATTTTTGACTGTATTTTTTTGACGAATTTGGTGGTATTTCCACCACCAATGCTGGCAAAAATACCATCAAATTCTAGCCCGTGGAGGAAGGGCACATGAAAGGTGGCTACACTGAGCCACAGCGCCAGAGATCGCGCTAGAGAGTATTGTTCCGTCGCCTCCACTGGCAGTGCTTGTGGAGGACTCGTAGTAGTCAGTTCCTGTCGAGAGTTCGTATTGAGAGGTCGTAGCGGGCAGTGCTTGTCGAGATGTTGTAGTAAGGAGTGCTTGTTCAATGTTGTATGCAGTTGTTTGATGGGCTAGACAGCAGATGTTGTTCGAATGGAAATACTGTAATAATCAGAGTGCTTTTCGTCAATATATATATGAAGGTAAAATGTGTTGTTTTTCATTATTTCAGTGTTTTAAATAATGCGTCATTACAGGTTCAGTCAACAAAGCATCTGGCTTGTGTTCTTGGATTAGAGTGTAATTCTGGTTTTCTTGAGTAATTATGGTGTTTCTATTTTCTTTAATTAATTCAGTATAAATGTTATTTAAAATTTCTTGTGTTATTGAAGAAGAACCGTGCCAGATGCGTACGTTGAGTCATACTTCCACACACAGAACAGTTATACTTGTGCTTTGGTTTCGTAGGTTTTATAGTTGCTGGGGACTTAATTAATTAATTGTATTAACGAAAATTTTCATTTCATTCTTTGTTGTTGTTCTATGCAGTCAGATAGCGTAATAATACTAGTCAGGGCCAACCGTTACGAGACTTCGTAATCGAACAGACAGCTATTGAAACAAAAATTTAAAAGTATTTGCATTCTATTTTAATTAAGCCCCCATGCACGACAACAAATTAGCTTGGCAGAAAATGTGATAATAAAGACACTGGTTTTCTATGCAGCAGGGCGTGAATACGACGAGCAGGTAGTTACACACCTCATCCTACACACGTCTAGAGATTATAGTGCGGACGTGGTAGATAAAGTTTTACATCTCCGGAAACGGTGCGTCCATGTTACAAGGAAAACACAGTGTTCAGATTTCACTCTATTGATTGTGAGATTACAACAGCTTTTCGATATGACGGCCACCACGTTTTGCGCACACAGTGTACCTGCTGGATAACTAATCATTTCTGTCGAACCGTGATCCATATAACCAGATCTCTCTCCGACTGGAGATGTGTTTAGTAAACGAGATTCTTCATATGACCCTACAAGAAAAAGTCCAATGGAGTTATATCTGGGGATCTTGATGGCCAAACATGTGGTCTGCATCGACCGATCCACCTGTCACCGTAGACTACGTTCAGATGGTATCGGATGCGAGCTGCAAAATGTACTGCCGCGCCGTCATAATGTAGCGACTGTTCATGCCGAATTTTCAATGCACATTTTCCAAAAATTCCGCCAGCACTTTTTCCAGGAATATCAAGCACCTGGCACCCGTTAGATGGGGAGGAAGGACGTACAGCACTCACACGATTATGATAGATGCCTGCCCAGACGTAGATGCTGAATGTGTGTAGAAATATTCTTGTAGGCGTGGGTTTGGAGTTTTGTTGATCCCAAATGCGGCTATTTCGAGGGTTCAAAACACTTTCCTTGTCAAAATGCGCTTCGTCAGTGATAAAAACTTGGTAATTGAGGACAATCCACCCAATGGTGTAAAAACCAATTACAGAAACTGAGATGTGCAACAAAATCCCCCGTGAGCATGTCGTGTACCTCCTGGGGCTGATATGCATGGAGTTCCTGTTCATGTAGAATACACCAGACAGACGAGTGAGACACATGCAAGTCACATGGCTCGAGTACTCTTCAACTTGATAAAGCACTTCCTCTTCGACTACGATAGTGCACCGCCTTCTTGGAGACCCACAGTTTGCTCTACTGCTTGTGAATTTCCCGCTTTCCCGTTGTTCTACTCTGGAAAACATGAGATTAAATGAAGTCACACGTTTTGGGAAGCACTCGTGGTACAGAGGCTGAGCTTCTCTTCCATTACTACGAGCTTCACTGTAAATTAACAACATATGGTGTACTCTACGGACATTTACTGCAGTGCTAGTGTTAGTACTCACCTGTCGCATCACCAGGACGTGTGAAAACAATGCAGACGGAAACAGAGGACATCCCATGACATCGGGTCATCGTAATATTCGTGAATGTGAGTAGCCTACCATTACAGGAGAGCTACGAAATAAACATTTAGCGTGCAGTTGAGTAGCTCTTGTTTTCCTTGTAACATGGAAACGAACAGTTTCTGGATATGGGTTCCTATATAAAACTTGATCTATTATTGTGATACATCCTGTATCGTTGGGGCCTGTGTTCTATTAGGAGCGGCGTCACCAGCCAGGTCTAGGATGCACTAACTTTTGGTGGACGATGAATGCGCCGTGTCTGGTACGGAGGCCCTATATAGAACAAGGGTTTGCAGCCTTGGCATCAGCTTTTAGTGGGACTCAGCTGCAGCAGCAGCGCTCTACTGAAGATGGTGGACAGGCGGATCGCCGAATTATCAACTCTTGTTGATTTTAGGCTCCGTCAGGATATCAGAGGAGGCGACCAACATTTTATCTAGTCTCTTCACCTCTAACGCACCCGCACTCGTTTACTGTGTGTCTTTGGTACAAGGATGATTTTCGCGAGTACTTTTCTTCCTCACACCTGTGGAGTTTCAGGTAAGCGGGTAGGGAGACCCGTCAGTGTTAATGTGCGCAACGGAAACTTTAAATTAACGCGATCTTGAAATCTGGTCCTGTCACCCAAATATACTCCCTGTAGCCAATCTCAGAGCACAAATTAAATCAATAATCCTATCAGTAGAAAGCTGATGAAGGATAAAGTATGATGCTACTGGAAGGACAAATGCTAGGATTCACTAAACAATTTATTTTAAATAAAAGCCCAGAAATTTACCAACACAAATACGAGACAATACATATCTTGTGGACTCAAACAATTGTGAAATAAATGGACTGAACTAATACTGAAAACCTTCTGCCTGCTTCTGCCCAAAGTGGATAACTCAGTTTGACAGTTACTACTTCGTTTGTCGCACCAAAAACTAGAAGAAGCTACTGTAATCGATTGATCGGCATGTAACCTTACTGGAGTAACAATTATACGTGATCCCAACAGATTAATCTTTATCCGCCCTAAGAAGCAGGTGCAGTTAGCTGCATCACCATAGTAAAAGTGTGCTGCTTAAATGTTATGATGATACTCGATATAACTGCCGCTTGCAACAAACCAGCAAATATTGTAAGAGCTGAATCCTAAGACTGCTAACTAAAAATGGTAAAGTGAAGCT
This sequence comes from Schistocerca nitens, assembly GCF_023898315.1. Lineage (NCBI taxonomy): Eukaryota > Metazoa > Arthropoda > Insecta > Orthoptera > Acrididae > Schistocerca > Schistocerca nitens. The sequence goes on from NC_064618.1 coordinate 585,104,885, forward strand.
GAATCTTGTTACATTACTGCCAGCAACAAACATAAGGCGTGAACTCTCAACACGAGGCAGAAGTCAGCAACGTCTTAGGCACAACTGAGTAACAGCGAAGCGCTCCCAAGAACTGTATGACCAACGCAAGTCTAGGACTCCCATCACAAGGCGGAGTACGGTATCGTCTTGAAACGTGCAGCAAAATACAGTGCCCTAACTGATCTCTGTAACAGACGTTCTGCATCGCTCTCAGTCTAAAACAGAATTCTTTCGAGCACTTGAGAACTGAGACAACAAAATGTTCGTGCTGTTTCGAGAGCTGAGACAGAGTCTCTTTCTCCTTCCAGAGTTCAAACAGGAATTCCATAGCTAAAGCTCCCGGCTCATGAGCTCGCCTACCTTAACCTCCCTCCTCCCCCCCCCCCCCCACCTCCCCCTAGGTATGGGCGAGCGAATCATAGCTGAGAAAATAGTGAATTCTCCCACACTAAACGGAAGTACTACGGAATGACGCAACACGCTTGAAGTTCTCTAAGGCTATCGATACAGCAATAAGGTGTAGCGCATTAGGCAGTACAGTTGGAGAGGAATGTACATCTCTAAAAAGGGCAATCATAGGACTTAGAAAGAAAAACATAGGTACAAAGAAGGTAACTGGGAACAAACCATGGGTAATAGAAGAGATACTTCAACTGATCGATGAAAGAAGGAAGTACAGAAATGTTCAGGGAAATTCAGGAATATAGAAATACAAGTCGCTGAGGAATGAAATAAACAGGAAGCACACGGAAGAAAAGACGAAATTACTACATGAAAAACGTGGAGAAACAGAAAAAGAAGTGGTTGTCGGAAGGACTGACTCAGAATACAGGAAAATCAAAACAACCTTCTGTGAGATTAAAAGCAAGGGTGGAAACATTAAGAAAACAATGGGAATTCCAGTGATAAATGCAGAGGAGAGAGCGGATAGGTGAAAAGCACACACCGAAGGCCTGTAAGAGGAGGAAATTTTGTCTGATGTTCTGATGTGTTGGAAGAAGAAACAGGAGTCGATTTAGACGAAATAGAGAATCCATTATTAGAATTAGAATTTTAAATAGCTTTGGCGCACTTAAGATCAAATATGGGAGAAGGGGTAAATAACATTCCATCAGAATTTCTTACATCATTGGTGTGCAGAATATGAGACTTTCGGAAAAATAGCATCCACACAATTCCGAAAACTGCAAGAGCTGACAATTGCGCTAATCATCCCACAGTCAGCTTAACAGCGCATGCATCAATATTTCTGACAAGAACAATATACAGAAGAATGAAAAAGAGAATTGAGGATGTGTTGGATGACGATCAGTTTGTCTTAAGGTAAGGTAAAGGCACCAGAGAGACAATTCTGACGTTGCCGTTGATAATGTCAAGAAGACTAAGGAAAAATCGAGATACGTCATAGTAATTGTCGACCTGGAAAAAGCGTTCGACAATGTAAATTGGCGCAAGAGGTTCGAAAATTTGAGAAAAATATGTGTAAACTGTTGGGAGAGACTGGTAATATATAACATGTAAAAGAGCCCAGATGGAATAATAAGACTGCACGACCAGGAACGAAGTGGTCGGATTAAAAAGGGTGTAAGATACTGATCTAGTCTTTCCCTCTACTAAGAAATGAGAACAGCGAGAAACTTAATCACGGAGTAAATGAAGTTAAGGAATTCTTCTGCCTATGCTGCAAAGTAAACAATGACGGACGGAGGAAGGAGGACACAAAAAGCAGACTAGCACTGGCAAAAAGGCATTCCTGGCCAAGAGAAGTCTACTAGTATCAAACGTAGACCTTCATTTGAGGAAGAACTTTCTGAGAATGTACGTCTGGAGCACGGTATTGTATGGTAGCGAAAGATGGACCGTGGGAAAACCGGAACAGAAGAGAATCGAAGCATTTGAGATGTAATGCTACAGGCGAATGTTGAAAATTACGTGGAGTGATAGGGTAAGGAATGAGGAGGTTCTGCACAGAATCGGAGAGGAAAGGATTATGTGGAAAACGCGAACAAGGAGAAGGGAGAGGATGACACGACATCTGTTACAACATCAGTAAATGGCTTCCAGGGTATTAGACGGAGTTGTAGACGGCAAAAATTGTAGAGGAAGACAGAGGTTGAAATACATCCAGAAAGTAATTGAGAATGTTGGTTGCAAGTGCTACTGGCACAGGAGAAGAATTCATGGCGGGCCGCATCAAACTAGTCAGAAGACTGATGAACCAAAAAAAAAAAGTTTAAAACTTCGAGAGATGCTCTTCTCACTAATGTGTGTCTTTATTTCTCTATGTGGTGCCGGTTTTGCGCAGTCATCTTCTGAAACACCAGAGGTACCTATGAACCAGCAGAACAATGCTCCAGTTGTAGCACAAAAAAAGGCTAATATGCTTCTATTTAAAAGACTCCGAGTGAAAAGTGGGGTACCAGCTGCCTCTTTCTACTGTTCTCAGCACCTCTGTAATTTTTTCCAAAGATTTGTCTTTCGAGTATATTCGTGCTCGTAACAGGCAACTCAGATCTCACTCCCCAAGCTCCCAACAGTGTAACACACCCATCCTATTAATCCATCCGTGTTAGTCACTCGCACCCATGCACTCCCACTTGCCCATTCTCACTCAGTCAGCTCATTATTGCCATTATCTCTTTGAATCATTCTAATGGGTCCTGTGTCACAGCTGCAGTCTCCTTTGTTTTGTCTTCTCTCATTTCTTTATATAAAGAGGTGGAGCCCCTCCACACCCACACCGGCATGATGGCCAACTCAAAAGGTCTACTGCCATCTCTGCATAAGGGTTAGTGTTCACTGAAGTGAGGTGTCGCAGGATGTGGGTATTGCGATGTTTGCGTACGTGTGGTTAAGGTTAACCATTAATACGCGCTCATCTGGAGATAGATTGGGTCGAAAGTCAAACGAAGGGTAGCGGTTTGAAGGGCAGAGGGAAAAAAGTGACAAGGCAAGCGCCAAGGGACAAAAAACCTCTGCGATAGCTAGGTCGGGTAGTTAGAGCAGTAGTGGACGTCTTGCTGACTGCGATAGGTCATGCAAGGGTAGGTTATGTTAGAAGCGGGTATCATGCAATCGGATACCGTGTCATGCAAGATTCGTTATAAGAGATCAGTCCTAGACGGTGCTGCAGCACGGTGTGCTGCAGTTTGTGTTGTGAGAGCCCCTGCCGCGCTGTCAGTGGCGACTTCGCGGGGGGGGGGGGGGGGGGGGGGAAGTCCCAGGTCGTGCATCGGTGTCTGGTGGGCGTGCGTCGAAGCCACGCGCTCGGAGATGCGTGACCGCGTAGCGGCACCACTCCTCGCTTGTTGGCTGCGCAAACTATCTCAATGAGGGTCGTGGCTGCGTCTTCCCCGTGGAATGTCTTCTCTCATTGTCACTGTCTCCCTCTTAATCTCTCTTTAACTTTTACTACTATTATATCATTCATTCCTTTTCACTGCTTCTCTATCTTCTAACTGTCACTGTATCCCTCTTCCTCGTAGCCATTGCCACAGATTTTGCCGCTCAGCATCACCTGCTCTTAACCACTTCTACTTACCCACTCTCTTTATTCCTCTTCCAACGGCACGTTCACTCACTTCCTACACTGTTGTGTCGTTGTCAACTATGTTCCACTGTTACTGTGTCCCTCTCTTTCTTTTACACTGCAATTGTCCCCTTCACTGTTTCTGTATCGAACCACTGTCTCCTGTCTTCCAGTATTTCTTACTTTTCCGTCTCTTTCCCACTGCCACTGCCTTTCCTCTCACCACAAAAAAGCGTGGATATATTTGTATAACAAAGTGCGAGGCACGGGGGGAGCTGTGTCCAGGGACTGAAGATCTGTCCCTTGGGGGATGGCTGAGCGTGTTTTTAGGCTGGGGTGGGGAGATGTTGCTCACTTTGTGGACGACTCCTCGGTGCTGGGCAGCTGCTGTTTCCCTCCTTCACACAGAGCACAGGATACCAGGTGCTCTACATGCCAGCGACCTCGTTTGTTGGCGTGGGATCTCAATGCAAGTTGGCTAGGATGCTTCGCCATGCCGTGGGTAATCGGGGCATGTTCTGCCAAACCCTAGGGACGGTGACATCGCCTGCACCAGGTTAGCTGGGTTGAGATCGCTGAGTGCCTGTGTGACCAGCTGATCTTCTGAGTAAGAGTGAGTCCTTGGCAGAAAGGTGGAAGCTAGGGCTAGTAGATGGCGAAGGGCGAGGTGCATCCGCCTCTCTGAAGGGTGGAGTGCTGAGTGAAATCGTCTGTGACGGGGCCATCGAGAGGGACCAGTAGGCTGGAGACAGCATGCTGAACCCGACAGCTCATTAGCGCCTTTGGCCTAGGGGCGAGCTGCAGCAGTTCCCCTCCCCCATACCAAGGAGCCAGTTCAGGGCGAGACGGGCTCCCACCTTTTTTCACATGTCTAACAATCATAGTGGCTGAGCACGAGACAAATGGTTCGAGTGCACCTTAGAGAGCTTCATTGCTATCTGTTCCTTCCTCAACAGAGGGCCTTGGACAGACTGTAGAAACAGTTTTTGAAAAACCATGCCAGGATAACTCAGATCCTGGACTCAAATGTTAGAAATGCGAAGGTAAGCCAAGCAGCAGTCTTGGCAATAAAGAATGAACTCGCTACTTGGGCTATCGCAAGTGCGAAGATTGAGGGACGAGTTGAAGAATAAGAAAAGGAAAATGAGCGCCTGCGGAAACATCTGTCGAAAACACGGGCAGGAGTGGCTGTGTTAGCAGCCCACAAGCCCTAACGACTAAGGAAACAACAGCAAAAGCGTCGCAAAGACCGGACACAGTAGTCTTTCGAAGTCCCCTGCCCAATCAAGATATAAAGAAAATGCAGGAGATTTTCGCTACAATGATGAATCCTGAGAAAGATAAAATAAAAAAACAAAAAAGTCGAGGCGACGAAGAACGTGGTTATTGTAGTTGTTGCTACAAAAGAAGATAGAAATAAAATTCTCAATAAGCATAAATTTAGCAAAGTGGTGAAGTGTGAGCCGCCAAAGAAGCAGAGTCCACTGGTAATATTGTATGACGTCCCTGTTACACTAAAGGATAAAGAAATATCTCAAACAATATGTCAGCAAAACTGTGATGAAACTAAGTTGCCGAGGTTTCCGGAAAAATGTGCATGAAACTAACCATTGTGGGCAAAATCTACACGTGTTTTCACGCAGTAAACGTCCGAGCTTATCTGGTGGTACCTCGTTGACACAGTTGTGGTGATCTGAACTACGTACACATTCACTATGATCGAAAGCCGGCTTTCTCCAGGTGCGTGGCTGAGGATCACGTACGAAAAAATTTTATTAGAACTGGGATTGCATTCCTTGCACCTGAAGAGGTAAGAAGACCTGCGACATCACTGGGAAGAACTGCCCAACCTACAGCATGCTCGAGCAGCGACTAATTTCCAGAACTGACTATGGCTGAGGCCATTTCTGAACACAAGAAGCGTAAGAGGAAGTCCTCGAGCAAAAGGAGAAGGAATGCAGTGAGGGACCGTAGATTTAAGGAATTTCTACAGAAGACCAACGAGTCTCAAACTCAGAGAGTAATTACAGTAGATACATGCATTAAAACTGACCCCTGTGGTCAGGAAGAACCTCCATCTCCTCTAAGCTAGGGAGAGATGTCGCCTGAAGACCAAGAGCGCGTCCAGTGGTAGGGAGTTGACTGGTGGCAATCAAGAATGACAATTCAACGAGAACAAATGCAGTTGGCATTGTAAGCAGTACTGCTTAACAGACCCACCTCTTCTAAGAAGCTTGGTACCAGACCCTTTTAGGATAAATCCTAATCTGGAACATGAAATGTAACTAGTGGCCTGGAGCAGCCAGCCTCCCTAACGACAGCTCCGCAGCATGTGGTGCATGTCGGCCACCAATACGGGAGAGACGTAACCTTTTGGTAATGGAGGCTGTGACAGAATACAGCTCAAGGCAATAAATCTCCTCGCTGACTTTGGGGCCCTGTGGGACTTGGCCAAAAAAGTCTTCAAAAGAAGAAACGAAGATTTCGACCTGGAAGAACTTTGTAATCAATCTGTCCTATCTAATAGGCGATTAGCGCATGATTGGAGGAAAACCTGCCCAGAATCACACATTTATATATATTTCCCATGACGAGCAGTCTTAACATGGGTCACATTAATGCACACAACAGCAGATTGGTTATGCAGGAGCTTCGAAGGATGGTGGAGGAGAGGAGACTCGAGGTGCTCTGTCTGCAAGAGCTGCACTCCCTTGCTGGGCAAATCTCATCTATGGCAGCATATTGGCAAGTGATCTGCATTGGAGCTGACCCAAAAGCAGCAATCTTAGTGGTAAATAAGACACTGACAGCTACGGTCCTTTTACACCTTTCTGACGACCACTGTTACGTCGTGTAACTTCTGTCACCTATTGGGGTACTATACATAATTCATCATTAACATGTATTTCCTGTATGGGAGAGGAACTGAGGAGTTTTTAGATCAGCTAGTCCAGGTGGACAGGGCGTTGCGGGGGCGCAGATTTATTGTGATGGAGGATATAAATGCCAAGTCCCCCTTATAGCTCAGTGGCACTCAGGGTGACAGGGGAGAGAAGGCCGAGGAACCATCATGGCACTACCATTGGGACCCCTGCACCTACACTGGCGGAGGAGGGGAAGGTACAAACATCGACGTTGCGTTAGTAACACCAAGTCTTGTAAGCAATTTAAAGGACTGGATAGTACAGGACAAAATTATAACTAGTGACCATAATCTAATAATGTTCTCACTGTGCGATGGGGAGTACCACTAGGACATGGGGTGGGAGGTACAGCTCAGTTACAACAAAACCAATGGGGAGCGCCTAGCGAGGGAATGTGACATATCGATATTGCCAGAGGGTCACGAAAATGTAGATGATTATGTTGAGGAACTGGTGAGAGCAGTTACCAGGGTGAAGGGAGCCATTCCAACCAGGAGGAGAGCCATTACGGCCTTTCCATCACCATGGTCAGCTGAGCTGGGGCAGATGCTTCACTCTGTAAGGAGGGCAAGGAGGTATTATCAGCGAAGTGTCATCTGGGAGGAAAAGCAATGCTGGTTGCACCAATACTGGGAATCTAAAGAACATTTTCAGTGAGGTTAAGCAGTTGGGAAAGATACGTGCAGAGCCAGTTGGATACAGGGCCATGTGGTGTCCTGTGCAAATTGGTGTGAGAGAAAATAAGGGCGCCAATGGTGCTGTCCACTGCCAGGGGTGGGAACCGGATGACAGAATCTTGGGGGGAAACCGTTGAGGTCCTCCTCAGAGCCCTGTTGACTGATGACAACGAAGTAGATGACTCAGATGAGCAAAGCCAGATCAGAATGGTGGATTGGCAAGAGTACAAAAGACCATGGTGTATCCCAAGGAATAAGTCGCTGCCCAAATTAAAACAATAATGAGGGGAAAAGCTCCAAACTCCAGACAGCATTATAGCACAGGTGGTGCAATGCCTCGCTCCCCAGCTGATGGCGCCTCTAGCATCCTAGCATCCATTGTAGGATATGGTTTGGGAGTCTGGGTAAACAGGCTCACGAGGGTCGTGCCTGCCATAGCCATGAGAAGGGTGCAGCGGAACATGCTCCTGCGTTCATTAGGGGTATACAGAACGACTCCTGGGGAGGCATTGTTGGTGTTAATGGGATTTTGTCCTCTTGATATCAAGGTTAGGCAGCAAGCTTTGTGGTACTAGTTAAAGGACAACACAGTGAAAATATTTGAAATAATGGGTGTTTGGGTGGGAGATAAACCTGCAGTTAGAAGAAGGAGTGACAAACTATGGCAGGAGCAGTGAGATGGGGATTGCAATAAATATCAAGGAGTGTCTGCAGCTCCGGTACTTCAAACCTACCAGAGGACTGCTGAACTTTCTCATCGCACATGGACCGTATCCGAGATATCTGTTCAGGTTCGGGAAGCAGGCTACACCAACATGTGACTGTGGCGCTATTTGGAGGCATGGAAGACCATGTGATGTTCGAGTGTCCCCTTTTTGACGATGTATCATCTCCGCTTAGACAATAGTTACCCAGTCACCACACGCACCACCTTCTCAGGCAACAAGACACATTCGAGTTCCTTAATGAGCTTTCCAATGAGATATCAACCAAAGTCATAAAAAGTCCTAAAAGAGTTTCTAAGGAACAATCACGATTAGAATAATACATCGGCTAAGACACAACTACTGTACCACCGGGGCATGTGTGACTCTGCTAGCCGTCTTATGGCTAGGATCGGCCACGTCTCGGTCTTAGGGGGGCGCTTGCATCTGAAACGTCCCCTTAGAACAATTATACATGACTGTCTTAAACTGACACACAATATTTTTAGTGCAACGCTATCTGACTATCAGTAATCCCTACAAGAGAATGGCCCTGACTAAATTAACCTATACGTTTCACAAATCACTTACCTCACAAAAATCTTCGTTACTCGAACTACTGCAATACAGCGAGTGCCACTACTGCCAGCTAAATAAAAGATTCAGCCTACGGAAGGCACTAACTACTGATAGGCATAGTTAGCAAATGAAAGATTTTAATAGAGAACAAACAATCTATTTACCTTAATAGTCATAATATATATAGCAGTTCATGACATCCATTCTTACAAATGTACTCAAAAATCCGCCATCTCACTTCCCACATCCACCACTGCTGGCAGCTCACCTCCAACTGCGCAACGCTACGCGCTGTTCACATCCAGCTGCCCAACACTACAATGGCAGACAACAATGCAAACTAGTCACAGACCGCATACAGCACAGCCAGTGATTTTCATACAGAGCGCTACGTAACGTTGCCAATAAGAAAACATAAACAGCCTACTTACATAGCCCCCATGCTCCCCACAAAAAACTTTACAAATTATTTTGGGCAGTGGCAAATAATGATTTGATAAAATTTTTCATAATTACAATAACAAAGATATCAAATGCACACACTTATTCATACAATGTTGGTCAAAAGCTAAAATTTTCTCAAATTCTGAGCAGTAAAACAAAATGCACACGGAAGTAGTGGATTTCCATGCAGTCTTGAAGAAGTAGTGTTGTCCTTCCAACGGAAAGACAGTGCTAACTCTTGACATGCAGATAGGTAATGGGCCACAACAGAGCAAACCCACAGCAGAGTCAGTCGAAGTTTTGAAGAATATTGGTAGGTAGGTCATCACAGAGCAGACCCACTGTAGTCTTGTTAGAGATTACGGTATTGGTGGGCCACCAGAGGTGCAGACCCACTACAGTCCTTGTAGAGACGGCCAACAGCCATCTGTCGCGACTGTGCAGGTGCACAATCACCATCGAAGAGTCTTGCGGAGAATATAGCAAGTCCATAAACAACCACTTGTGCACTCACAAAGTTTTTGGAATTGTCCTTAGAACCAGCAATGCTGTTATCCAGTCCCTTGCTGAATTATTAACACACGTGCAGACACTATCAGTCCCTACTTCTCACATATTGTCCATATACTATGACCAACAGAAACGTGTGCAGTGAAATGTAACTTACAAGTTACTTAATTTGATGAACTGGTGTCAGTTACAATATTATAACATGAGAATACAATAACAAAGGTACAAAATACATCATTAAAGAACATAACAATACAGATAACATTTGTAGTAATACAGGCTTTACAAAAGAATAGAAATATGCATATACATCAGTGTTACAGGGGTTATGACATAAGTACATACATAGAAGATCAGAATAACTTTTGAAACATCAACTTCACACGTGAGCATTAAAACAAAACAGAATAAATAATGTCTAAACATCTTTACAAAGTAAATAACATAGTATTTGAAAAATTCTACAACATAAATCTTATTAGCTAAACACTTAAAGACAGGAAAAAGACAAATACACAAGGGTACATAAACACATAGCGGAATAATACAGAAGGAAAGACAGGGTTCGTTTTCAGTGTGACATTTGGTACTGCAGTCCAACCCAAAACTTCGTTCTGTAGATCTTTCCTCTTATTTCAACATTTGTTTCCATCAAAAAAAAATCGTATCCCAGCATGCTTTCTGTATTCTGTTTACATCCTCTTTCAAAATTCTTTTTTGGCCAAGTCATTTTCTTATAGCTTCCCAATGCATTTCTTCCAGTTCATCACGACTCGTTCTCACATATAGCCTACCCCATCTTAAGCTAACTTAAATCTACTGAGCTCAGATGCTAAACTAAGGGATGAGGCAATGCAGCAGCACAAAACAATTAACACAAACAGCAATGACAAAAAAAACGGAAATTGGCAAAGCAAGCTACAGTAAATCTAAATTACCAAGCAAATGCAACATTACAACTAATATGAGGCAATGTGCAGCAACAAGAAAAATAAATCAGTAGTAAAACTAGCTTAACAGAGTAATACAAAGTGAAATTTAGTAGGACCATGCCTGGCAAACAGCAGCAGCAAATGTAATAACTTATATCTAAACATGATAAAGCTCAAGCAGAAAAAATATTACAGTAAAAATAGCCATGTTTAATACCTATGTCATATCTTAACACTAGAGTGATGCATCACGATAACTTACTCTACCAAAAAAATTACCAAGTTGTTGCAAAGAAAATTATGTATGCAGTTACTGTTTTTAATCCCTTCTTATTGTTCTTTTCATTCCAAGTGCTCTTTTTTCGAAGAATGTGGATCACAAAATTATTATTTAATAGATCTGTTGGCACAAAGTGTTCACATTAGCAAATGCACTTAATTTTATTTTATAAAACCAATGCTGCAACACAGCTGAAAAACATATCAAATGAAATAAGCAATTACCCAAACCAAAGCATAAAAACATCATTCAACAGCTATGTGGCATTTCATAAGTCAGTAGAAATTCTCTCAATTCTCATAGAAAGACCCTTGTCATAATCGGGTGTTCAGATGTACGAATATTTACCATCAATTCATAAGCATTTCAGTAAGTAGCACAAAGTATGAGTAATCATGTTTCCAAGCAATGAGCGTGTCGTATTTGCGATACTTTCTACAAAGAAATGTCAATATCGAGGATAACGGCCTCTTTTTTTCTCCACCTGTGCCTCTGAAAGGCACACACTAATGGCTTTTTTCCAGGCAGGTGGTACAGCTGGGCATCCACGACGCATTACGTGAAGGTCACTTAACTTTCTTACCGAAATATTTACGACAGCAGTCTTATATAGAAAATTTCACAGGTCAAGAATTTGCGTTACAAATCTGTAGAAACAAAATCCTATTGATATAACAGTGTCCAAAATATTTTCGTCGGCACTGTAATACATTCACGCATTTACATACATTTCATAATTTTTAAAGTACGATTCTTGGTTTCCAACATCCTTCTCCACAAATGAGAGTCCCTAACCACTACTCATTATTCCTTACCTTATTATACATATACATATTCGTCGACACTTCTTCAATATTTCATCATAAGAAATACATAGCATAATCAAATTCCTCATATACGGTAGCATCATCTTATTGATCATAAACATATCTCAACAGCATAATACACATCGTCGTCGTAATAATATCATAACATCTCAGTCAATTCTCAAAATTGTCGTAGCTTCCTCAACCTAAAAAAATATTCTCATTTCAATAATGTCATCTACCTCAAAGTTACTTTAAAATCATGATCCCATACCAAATACATCATTCAGAGCTCTCATAGTATCACAAAGGTTCTGAAAAAATATATGGACAGATCACAAAGTACAGACAAAATACAATTTCATAAGTGTGAAGTTATCCAACTGTGTGATTGCGTAAACATGTGTCACAGACGTAGTAAAAAAAATGTTTCTCTCTCAGTTAAATGATCACATAGCTGTGTAATTCTGTGTTAGAGAAATATGGTACCGATGTGTAAAGTTGTATAAGCAAATACCATATTAGCTAGGGCTCCTTGTGCTTGCCAAACACATGGTACACAAAGTAAGCGTGTACCCCCCTGAGGATTAATGTAATTATACCCTCAGATGTTACAGATTACACCAATGGAATGAAATGTATCACGGAAAACCTTTGTATCATTGTACTTCAAATATCTTTAAAAATAAATGATTTAAGCGCAAAATTAATCACTCAAATACGTGTCCTGTAGCGCTAAATGTGCGTCTTGCTGTAAGACAATCTCTGTGGTAGTGTCGTAGTTATTGTCCTCGGAAAGCTAAGTTCTGCAGAAGCCAATGTACTTACCTCATGATAAACAAAAGTGAAATGCTATGTGTATAGGTATCGTAGTTATTACGTACATTACCGTGATGAAGAAAGTACTACACTGTAACGTATTGTTGTGTTACAAAAAAGGCTTTCTCATTGCAGCTATACCACAAAAGTTACTAGTAAAACATGTTTCACATTCCAGAAGAATTCAGAAAAACTGTGCAGATACAAAGCAGATACAGCACAAAAGCAACAATGTAAATTGTGTCACACATTAGTAGCATCGTGATATAATCGTGTAGCTGTCAAAGAAACCAAATACTAAGTAATCTTTAATCTCACAGAAAGTACTTCAAATCCAGAATGTATTTTCAAGTAAACCAAAATGTTGCACTAAAATCTCATTAGCAGTACCAGTATATGTTCTAAGAATGTGAGCCTTATAGTCGTTACGTAATCGTGCGATTAACAAGCAAGAATGTACACACACAATAACACCGTGTCCTCTGTTCACTATAACAATGCATTCGTAATTTCTGTTTAAATAAGTTCTCTTGGTTCTTGATTGGATATTTAACCTCAAACACTGTTGCACAGTAACAGTTTCTAAGTCTGACAATGCATACTAGAAATGTGAAGTGAAAAGTTTTATGGCAAAGACAAAGTTAAAAAGCAGATTATCTTTCAATAAACGGTTTTACATGTGAAATGTGGTATAAACATTTACTCTTCCTAGTACGCAGAGTTTCAGCTTCAGTGGAATCATCATGTGGTATATGGTACATCGATAAAGAATGCTAAAATTTTTCTCAAGGTTAGCGTCTATGTAATTTTTTCCTGAGCCAGCCGGCGCACGTGGCTACCTGTGGTGCGAGTCATTGTCTGTTTCTTTGTTGGCGAGCGTCGTTATTGGGATTTGGAGGTCTAACTTCTAGAAATTCACCTTGCCCAGAGGGCCAGGCCCTGTTTAAATCCCGCCAGTTCTGATGAAATTCAGGTCTGTCGTTATGATTATATCATCTGTCGTCATGTCGGTAGTTCCTGTAGTTTCTTTCTTGTCGGTTAAGTGGTGGAGAATTTCTCCCTGAATTATCACTGCACGGTGGACCGTTGCGTCTGAAGTTATTCTGTCTCCCGTGATAATAATTGTTTTTGTTCCCATATTGTCGTTTCTATGGTAATCTCTGTCATATTCATTACTACGGAAATGCGATCTTTCTCTGTAACTATTATTACTCTGCCAGTGGTTGTCATACGGGTGGTGTCTGTTTTGGTCACGATTTGTGTTGTGAGAATAGCCTTGTCGTGTCCAGTTATTGTTTCTGTCGTCATGGAATTGTGACGGATGTGACCTGTAGTGATTGTTTTCCTGTTTTCGCATCCCGCGACTGTCTGTGTCAATTTCTAATTCTTGTAAGAGTCCCTGAAAAGCTTCAATGTCGTCTTTGCAACGTCCTGCCAAAATAATATGTCGCAAATGTTCAGATAATTTGATTAAGCAAATGCGGATGAGTTCTGAGGGGCTGTATGGGTTTGACAGGTACTGATTATTGTGCAACATGTCTTCAAAATATTTCACAAGACTGGAAAATTCAGATTGTTCGAAATGTTTCATCATTCTGATGCTATGTTTTACTCGGTCTTGTGTAGCTTGAGACCATTTTGCTGAGAGGAAGGCATGATAAAATTCTCCTTCACTGTGACAGTCGTGAATGACCGATCACATTCTTACAGCTGGTTCATTCTCTAAATAGCCACACATAAATTCTAATCTGTGCTCTAATGACCAGTTGGGAGGAAAACAATGAGAGAATTGATGGAGCCACGCTTGTGGATGAATGTCGTTGCCAGAATTCTTAAATGTTTTAAATTTACGTGCAGTAATGAACAGCTTATAGTCAAAATCATCATGTCGGCGAGTCGCATATCGGTCATTGTTACGTCGTTTCGGCGGTTCCATTTCAAAATTCGGTGTACCTTGCCAATTTCTTTCATAATTTCCGAAATGCGCCGTGTTATTATTTTGTGGCTGTTCCGTATTTCTATGTCGCTCTTCCCGTATTTGGGCGCGAGTGTCCTCTGAAATACGTAATTCTTGTATTACCTGTGTCAGCTGATCTTTTACTTCCCAGATTTCTCTTTGGTGTTGCGTATTAATTTGATTCTGATTTTGTTTGAATTTCCTAATTTGTTCGCACTCTTCTGTGTTATTAAAGACTACCGGTTTTGTGTCATTCAGATTATCATCTACCTTCATAGATAAATTATTTAGCTGATCCGAAAGTTCAACTACTTTCTCTGATAATGAACTAATTTCCTCCAACTGTCTTCCTAAACTAATTTTCAGAGTATCTACTGTGTCCTTTAAGTTTTCCTGAGTTTTTGCAAGTTGCGTAACCGAATCGGTAGATGCAACTGAGTCAATTTTAGCTTGCAAGGTCTCATTATTTTCATGAACAATAGTTTGCAGTTCTTTTATGGCTGCTTCTTGATTCTGTAATGCATTTTCATGACGCGAAAAAAATAGGTTGGAAATGCTCACAAATTTGTGTTTTTACGTCATTACAGACTTTTTGACATTTCGATTCGATTTTATGTAACTCAGTAGTTATATCTTCATGTATTTGTTCAAGCGTGATGTGAAGATTTTGTGCCATTTGTTGCTGTGTTTGTCCCTGGTGTTGTCCCATTGTGTCTAACTTTTGAAGATTTTGTTCCATTGTGTCTAACTTTTGAAGCTTTTGCTGTGTTTGTCCCATTTCTGGTATTAATTGTAATAACAATGCACTGGTGTCTGAAACATGTTCCTCAGTGCTTTTCGGCAGTGAATTTGCACCGGTAACATTCACACTTTGACAAGCAGAAAATGAGTCTTGACTTATTTGAGAAAACGGTGGGGACCCAAAACCTGAATCTACAGTATTTGCGAGATTGTGTCCTGTCATTTCGGATTCCTGAGGCAAGCTGTTGCCGACCGATCGATCGATAATGCTTCTCTGTTCACTAATTGTGAACTGCCTACACCATTATTTGCAGCCCGCTCCATTTCCCTATGCACAATTACCAAACTACTACTTTTAACATTAGTTAATTCATTAAACGGTGGCGCTAACACACTGCTTTCGTCTTCACTGTCATTTCTCAGTTTACTTTGGAGCCTAGTATTAAGTTTTTCACACGCCATTATTGTCATAATATTTCACACGACAACACAGAAAACCACAATTTGAAGAGCAAAATAAGAAAACACATTAACATAGCATTGAAAATAATATCTCATTAATTGCAAACGCAGCTGCGAAATACTTGGTGCAAATCTACATGCATGCCAGAACTGTTTTACTGTACAAGAATGAAAAACTACAGCTAGAAAGGAAATTCTCTCTACAATTACGCGCTAGCAATAAACAAAGGTTGCACTAATTACACAAACTACAAGAAAAAATCAGAAGATTCCAGTGAGGTATCCTCAGCTAAGGGTCGACATATGAAACGTCCCCTTAGAACAATTATACATGACTGTCTTAAACTGACACACAATATTTTTAGCGCAACGCAATCTGACTGTCAGTAATCCCTACAAGAGAATGGCCCTGACTAAATTAACCAATACGTTTCACAAATCACTTACCTCACAAAAATCTTCGTTACTCGAACTACTGAAATACAGCGAGTGCCACTACTGCCAGCTAAATAAAAGATTCAAACTACGGAAGGCACTAACTACTGATAGGCATAGTTAGCAAATGAAAGATTTTAATAGAGAACAAACAATCTATTTACCTTAATAGTCATATATAGCAGTTCATGACATCCATTCTTACAAATGTACTCAAAAATCCGCCATCTCACTTCCCACATCCACCACTGCTGGCGGCTCACCTCCAACTGCGCAACAATACGCGCTGTTCACATCCAGCTGCCCAACACTACAATGGCAGACAACAATGCAAACTAGTCACAGACCGCACACAGCACAGCCAGTGATTTTCATACAGAGCGCTAGGTAATGTTGCCAATAAGAAAACAAACAGCCTACTTACACATCAACTACCGACTGGAAAACGCACCTATTATGACTGCAGTGTTACGAACTATACGTTAGATGTAGATTTACATCGGATAAACTAATAGTAGGAAAATCTCAGCGAATTTTAAGATGTGAACCAGCCATGTCCTCTGGTATGAGCTTGGTAGGCACGGCCATCAGTGCAGGTTTATATTGCACTGGCACACCTGGTACGCTGAAGGTAGTGTAAATTAGTTTCTTACATATCAAACTGTGTAGAACTTAGCATAGAATCAGATATTAGCACAGGAATGAAGTAGATAACTTAGCAGTAAATGTCACATGCATAGTAAATAGCGTTAGTTAAAACAAGAAATGCCCGGAGTGGAATAAGAATACGCATTCTGTAATAATAACAAATTAGCTGTAGTAATTGTGAATGTAGGTGTAGAATTAGGACGCACTAATTATTGAGGTAGTGGATTGTTATGTATCACATTGTTGTTTTGAAATAGAGAATTTTTTTTTTAAAAAAAAGGTACCTTAAGATCCACCGTAGGTCACATCAAATGCAAAAGAATGAAGCGATTTGCTCCATTTTCTTAAGCAGGAGGAAGTGTGTATTTTGAGCTGTGCTGTGGGATAGTGACACTAAGACGATCCTTCTGTTGCGTATATTAATGGTCCCTACACCAAGTCCCTATCTCCCTATTATTAACAGAACACGAGGTGTAGTTCCCGTGAGAATGGAGTTTTTATTCGCGGCGTTTTGGAACTGATTAGTTAGCGCATGCTGTACGTCGTACCCTTGCCCATATTGGAAAATGAAACCACGAAACCTCTTTTTTCTTCATATCGTTACCTGTAATTAGTATTTTAATTAAATTTTATAAGTGTATAAATGCTACGTGTGTGTCTTTATACTTGTTAAGACCTACTTCCATTACCAACCACGACGTCAGAACTGACTACGGTTGCTTACCTTTTCGAAGCGCAAACTTATAGTTACCCAACTGATCCTTAACTGCCTTTTCCATTCTTTTGTATTTAATTCGCATCAGCAGCTTGAATGCATGAGCTGACAGGGTAGTGGTATTGCTATAGATCTTGCACTTATCTACCTAGCTGTCTTTGGGATTGTTGGAATGATATTTTTTCGAATGTTTGACGATGTGTTTCCAGTCTCATAGTTTCTACAACCAACTAGAATAGTCATTTAGGTAACACTTCCCCTAACGAATTTAGAAATTTCGAAGCAATATTGTCTATCCCTTCCTCCATATATTATGGAAAATCTTCCAAAGTTATATTAGAATCTGTCTCTCATACTGGATGTCCTATGTCTTCGATATCGACTCCAATTTTTCTTCTAAATCGTTATCATTTAAGTCGTCGCCCTCGCAAGGGTGTTCAGTGTTCTCTTTCACCTGCCTTCTCTCCTCGCTGCCGTAAATATGAAATTCTCATCCACTCTTAATGTGGACACCTTTAATTTCAAGGAAGCCTGTACTAGTTTTACTATATGCTGAATCAGTCCTTTCTTTAGATTTGTTCGCAATTTACGGCTGCACTCATTTCTCCATTTCTTTTATGATCGGTTTCGATGTAAGAGATCATCGTCGGATGCGTCCGCCCTCCTGAACTAGTAAATCAACCATAAAAAAATTTGTAGCCAAGGCATCCACCGTCAAGGGACGTAAAAACATAATAAAAGTGATGCAAATGACCCGTAGCTTAGGGCCATTTGTGTTTATCATACCATTATTACGTTTTCATATATTTTTACGATGTTTACAAGTTTTATCTTCTCGTTTACCAGTTCAGGAAGACTAACGAGTCTGATGATTTTGATTTCAAGGTCGAAACCGCTCATAAAAATAAACAAATGATTTGGTGATCAAAACCTGGATTCATTTCTTCTAATCTAGGTACATATGTGACTTACTATACATGAAAAAAACACTGTTAAAGAGAAAGACTATAAATTCAACTAAATACCTAGGAATTGTAACTAGGAATAACTGTAATGGGAACGACCACATAGATAATGTGGGGAAACCAAATCTAAGACGGTGTTTTGTCAACAGAACAATTAGAAGATACAACAGGTCTTTTTGATACTGATTACACTAGGCTTGTTTGTACTCTGCTATAGTATTGCTGCGTGATAAGAGATCCTTGCAAGCTGGGACAAGTACAACGAAAGACAGCCCATTTTCCACTAACGGGACACAGGGGAGAGAGTGTTGCGGATATGACAACACAGTTGGGAGTGGCAGTCATTAGAACAAAAGCGTTCTTCGTTGCGGCAGGAACTTCTCATGAAATTTCAGACACCAACTCTCTGACGGCCGCGGTGGTCTAGCGGTTCTAGGCGCTTCAGTCCGGAACCGCGCGACCGCTACGGTCGCAGGTTCGAATCCTGCCTCGGGCATGGATGTGTGTGATGTCCTTAGGTTAATTAGGTTTAAGTAGTTCTAAGTTCTAGGGGACTGATGACCACAGATGTTAAGTCCCATAGTGCTCAGAGCCATTTGAACCAACTCTCTGCTGTGAATGTTAAAATATTTTATTGTCGTCAACCTACATGGGAAGAAACGGTCATCGTAACAAAATAAGAAAAAATTTAAGCTCATACAGAGAGATTCGAGTTATCATTTTTCCCACATCCTGTTAGAGAAAGGAACAGTAGAGAAATAGTCTGAAAGATGTTCGAACAACCCTCTGCCAGTCACTTAAGAGTGCATGGTAGAGTGTTCATGTGGACGTAGATGTAGACGAGTCGCCCGTTGCACTTTGAGAATAGGAAAGTGAGAGAGGGGTGTGTCGAGGGTTGCCATGTAAAGTATGAGTCTGAAACGCTAAGAGTCCTTTCAACTAAACCTGAGACACATATGACTATATTATATGAGTAAAAGGCCGGTAGCATCCAAAGGTCAATGTTAGGAGTAAGGGAAGAAAAGTTTTACTTTTAAGTATGGAGCGCAATGAGAAGTTTCAATCAAACTCAGTACACGTAAAAATGGCTCTGAGCACTATGGGACATAACATCTGAGGTCATCAGTCCCCTGGAACTTAGAACAACTTAAACCTAACTAACCTAAGGACATCACACACATCCATGCCCGAGGCAGGATTCGAACCTGCGACCGTAGCGGTCGCGCGGTTCCGGACTGAAGCGCCCAGGACCGCTTGGCCACCGCGCCCGGCTCAGTACATGTAAATACGAATAGTAATCTAGGGAGAAACTACGTTGATGAAAGGACGTCCATAGTGCCATCATTTATGGAGACGTATGTGGGAGCATGTTGACATGCTCACTTAAGTCTAGAAAACTTTCAAGTAATTGGCTGTAAAGTCTAGGTTGTTAGGCTGCGTTGTGTTCCTCTTCAGTTCCTCCTTACACAAACGATGTTTAGACACATTTGCTGGAATCATCTTCAGGAGTTAATGGTGTTCCCGGTAACTACCGAAAACCGTGTAACGAGCGTCACTGCAGCTGACTTATGTCCCGGTTTTGCGCGTCTGCTAGTTGTATATCAGTTTTCTGAGGAACTCCATTGACGGTCATGTAACATGTTATTCTTCTTTTCCGTTTCAAATTAAAGATGTGTTTCGTCCATATACAATCATCCATTCCTCTTATGTGGTTAACAAACCGAGCTCTGCGTTTGAACATTGCATCCGTGTTTTTGAATATATTTGTTGCTTGGATATTTTAAATTTAAAATGTGGATAAGCTTGGAGGATATGGGCTCCGGAGAAACCTAGGAACACGCGAGGTTATACTGACTCCACGACTTATCTTAGTAGGTAGGTTGAATAAAGAGAAGTTGCGTTTGTAGCATTTGTAGATTCATGAAAAACTTCCGACGGTGTTGAATGGAATACGTTCTTTGCAATTTTGGACGTATCAGGGATAAAACACAAGGAATGTGAGTTTATTTATATGTGTCGAAAGGCATGAAATGGAAACAGTGGTTTAGAAGGGACCGAGACAGGATTGTAACCTATTCCCGCTGTTATTCAATATGTACGCTGAGCGTGTTGTGAAGTAAACTACGACGAAGTTTGGAAAGTGAATTATTGTAGCTCAGAGTGCAAAATTTGAGGTTTTCCAGTGCCGTTGTATTTCAATCACAGACGATAAAGAACTTGGAAGTGACATTGAACGGAATGAACTGAGTCTTGAAAAGATGTTATAAGATAAACATTAACAAAAGCAAAAACAAGGGTAATAGAATGTAATCGAATTAAATCAGGCAAGTTGGATTAGAAAATGAGACATAAAAGCAACATATGAGTTTTGTTTATGGGCAGCAAAGTAACAGACAATTAGTGAAGTAGAGATGCTGTAAAATGTTGACAGATAATAATAAGAAGATCTTTTTTAAAAAATATAGATTTGGTAACGTCGAATAAAATTAGCGATGTTACAAAGTCGTCATGAATACAGCAATAAACTGTAGTTCTTTAAAGAATCTGACTCTCCTGTATGAAACAGCTCCAAACGTCCGATTACTTTGCAAATGAGTTAATGTGTTAAATTTCTGACGTTAAGCATGTAAGGGCGAATAAATTTACAAGACCTTGGAAATTATGCTTAAAGTTTGTTGTAAGTCGATAAGTGCTCTCCGTAAGAAACACTATATAGATGTAGTCCGGCTAATTTCTACTCCATTTTAAGCAAAACCAAGTTTTACACGCACTATATGTCGTACCGTAATATAATTTTACAAGTAGAATCATTGGTAGACCAGGATGGTGTCTGCTAACTGTGTTGCGAATAGTGTCGGTAGTAAGGAAGTAACAATTTTTGACGTCGTGTCTGATGCTGAAGTTGTACTGAATGAACAGCGAAAATGTAGTATACGATAAACAATTTTTCTTTGGTCATTTTGAGTGGGGCGTCAGCGAGAAAAGTTTAACAAACGTCTGAAATTATTTGTAAAGCTTGTTGAACGTCCCAAGTTCAAGTACAGAATGAATAAAGTCTAGATGTCGTCAGTTACACTGCCTCATGGCAAACACACAGATTCTGTTATACTTGTCTCATTGCCCTTAACTGTTAACGTAAGATTGTACCTCTCAGTGAATAGCTTGGGACAGCATTTCAAATTTTCTTATTTTGTCAATAACTGAAAATCAAGTTTTTGTTATCTGTAGAAGCAATCTGTAGATGCAATCTGTAGATGCAATGTTCAACTGGTGCTAGTCGCTTGATAATATACAGGGCGTTCCATTTAACTGATGACCGCCTGCCCAGGGTACTGCAGGCCGGTCTCTGACGCTGCACCTGCCGGTCGAATGAGTGATGCGGGACCGCACTATGCCCCATTTTTTGTGGGTTTTAGCCTGAAGGCCGTACAGACATACGTGTCTTGTCGGCCAGCGTCATTCGAGCAGTGAAACAGGCATCACGAGTGTGACAGTGAAGTTTGCGAACGCAACAATGGCGAATCACTCAATTCCACAACGTTCGTCTATTTACGATTCGTAAGTGTGTACAGAGTCCGTTAGTACTGCTCGGAGATTGAGCAGAAGTTTCCAGGTATTCGAGTTCCGAGTCGTGAAGCAGTTCACAAATCAGAGGGTAAATTTCGTGAAACAGGAAGTGTTCAAGCCAAGAACCGTGGAAAATTGGTTCAAATGGCTCTGAGCACTGTGGGACTTAACATCTGAGGTCATCAGTCCCCTTCAACTTAGAAATACTTAAACCTAACTGACCTAAGGACATCACACACACCCATGCCCGAGGCAGGATTCAAGCCTGTGACCGTAGCGTTAGCGCGGTTCCAGACTGAAGCGCCTAGAACCGCTAGGCCACACCGGCCGGCCAAGAACCGTAAACGACGACGTGCAGTGCTCACTGAAGCTCGTCTCCAAGACATTGCGAACTGCCTGGAAAATACCCCTAAGAAGTCTCGTAGACGTCTTTCGCAGCAAACACAAATATCAAGCACCTTTGTATAAAGAGGTGCTAAGCTGCTCGGGCTTAAGCCTTGAAAGCTATCAGTAGTACAAGATCCTAGGCCTGATGATCCTATGCCCAGAGTCATGTTTTGCGAATGGGTCTTAAAACAAGTGCATGATGATGAAATGAATCCTTAGCTCATTCTGTTTTGAGACGAGGCTTGATTCCATTAACACGGGTATGTTAATGCCCAAAACTGTCTACAATGGAACGCAGACAGAAGGGCTGTGATGTGCAGTTACTGGTGACAGAATAATAGGCCCAATTATTTTTAATGACTAATTTGCAAGTGAAAGATTTGTGCAAAATATTTTGCGACCGCTTTCTGAGTGAAAGAGAACGAAGTTTCGCATTTTCTCAACAGGGTTTGGCAAGAGCTCATACGGCCAATGTTTCTTTGCACGCAATTCACGACGTGTTCGATAGAAGAGCGATTAACAACAATATCTGGCCCGTTGTAAGTCCTGATTTAACTCCGGGCAATTTTTATTTGTCGGGTGCGCTGAACGACAAACTGTACACAAGAATTCCCAACACGATAATCTCAAAGCCAATATATGTGAATCAACTAATCAAGTATCTCAGAGAGAATTACATCGTGTGATTAACAAATTCCTGAGTTGTTGTTGTTGTTGTGGTCTTCAGTTCTAAGACTGGTTTGATGCAGCTCTCCATGCTACTCTAACCTGTGCAAGCTCCTTCATCTACCAGTACCTACTGCAACCTACATCCTTCTGAATCTGCTTAATGTATTCATCTCTTGGTCTCCCTCTACGATTTTTACCCTCCACGCTACCCTCCAATGCTAAATTTGTGATCCCTTGATGCCTCAAAACATATCCTACCAACCGATCCCTTCTTCTAGTCAAGTTGTGCCACAAACTTCTCTTCTCCGGAAATCCTATTCAATACCTCCTCATTAGTTACGTGATCTACCCACCTTATCTTCAGCATTCTTCTGTAGCACCACATTTCGAAAGTTTCTATTCTCTTCTTGTCCAAACTAGTTATCGTCCATGTTTCACTTCCATACATGGCTACACTCCATACAAATACTTTCAGAAACGACTTCCTGACACTTAAATCTATACTCGATGTTAACAAATTTTCCTTCTTCAGAAACGCTTTCCTTGCCATTGCCAGTATACATTTTATATCCTCTCTACTTTGACCATCAGCAGTTGTTTTACTCCCTAAATAGTAAAACTCCTTTACTACTTTAAGTGCCTCATTTCCTAATCTAATTCCCTCAGCATCACCCGATTTAATTTGACTACATTCCATTATCCTCGTTTTGCTTTTGTTGATGTTCATCTTATATCCTCCTTTCAAGACACTGTCCATTCCGTTCAACTGCTCTTCCAAGTCCTTTGCAGTCTCTGACAGAATTACAATGTCATCGGCGAACCTCAAAGTTTTTACTTCTTCTCCATGAATTTTAATACCTACTCCGAATTTTTCTTTTGTTTCCTTTACTGCTTGCTCAATATACAGATTGAATAACATCGGGGAGAGGCTACAACCCTGTCTCACTCCTTTCCCAACCACTGCTTCCCTTTCATGCCCCTCGACTTTTATAACAGCCATCTGGTTTCTGTACAAATTGTAAATAGCCTTTCGCTCCCTGTATTTTACCCCTTCCACCTTCAGAATTTGAAAGAGAGTATTCCAGTTAACACTGTCAAAAGCTTTCTCTAAGTCTACAAATACTAGAAACGTAGGTTTGCCTTTTCTTAATCTTTCTTCTAAGATAAGTCGTACGGTTAGAATTGCCTCACGTGTTCCAACATTTCTACGGAATCCAAACTGATCTTCCCCGAGGTCCGCTTCTACTAGTTTTTCCATTCGTCTGTAAAGAATTCGTGTTAGTATTTTGCAGCTGTGACTTATTAAACTGATAGTTCGGTAATTCTCACATCTGTCAACACCTGCTTTCTTTGGGTTTGGAATTATTATATTCTTCTTGAAGTCTGAGGGTATTTCGCCTGTCTCAAACATCTTGCTCACCAGATGGTACAGTTTTGTCATGACTGGCTCTCCCAAGGCCATCAGTAGTTCTAATGGAATGTTGTCTACTCCCGGGGACTTGTTTCGACTCAGGTCTTTCAGTGCTCTGTCAAACTCTTCACGCAGTATCTTATCTCCCATTTCGTCTTCATCTACATCCTCTTCCTTTTCCATAATATTGTCCTCAAGTACATCGCCCTTGTATAAACCCTCTATATACTCCTTCCACCTTTCTGCCTTCCCTTCTTTGCTTAGAACTGGGTTGCCATCTGAGCTCTTGATATTCATACAAGTGGTTCTCTTCTCTCCAAAGGTCTCTTTAATTTTCCTGTAGGTTGTATCTATCTTACCCCTAGTGAGACAAGCCTCTGCATCCTTACATTTGTCCTCTAGCCATCCCTGCTTAGCCATTTTGCACTTCCTGTCGATCTCATTTTTGAGACGTTTGTATTCCTTTTTGCCTGCTTCATTTACTGCATTTTTATATTTTCTCCTTTCATCAATTAAATTCAATATTTCTTCTGTTACCCAAGGATTTCTATTAGCCCTCGTCTTTTTACCTACTTGGTCGTCTGCTGCCTTCACTACTTCATCCCTCAGGGCTACCCATCCTTCTTCTACTGTATTTCTTTCCCCCATTCCTGTCAATTGTTCCCTTATCCTCTCCCTGAAACTCCCACAACCTCTGGTTCTTTCAGTTTATCCAGGTCCCATCTCCTTAAATTCCCACCTTTTTGCAGTTTCTTCAGTTTCAATCTGCAGTTCATAACCAATAGATTGTGGTCAGAATCCATATCTGCCCCTGGAAATGTCTTACAATTTAAAACCTGGTTCCTAAATCTCTGTCTTACCATTATATAATCTATCTGATACCTTTTAGTATCTCCAGGATTCTTCCAGGTATACAACCTTCATTTATGATTCTTGAACCAAATGTTAGCTATGATTAAGTTATGCTCTGTGCAAAATTGTACAAGGCGGCTTCCTCCTTCATTTCTTCCCCCCAATACATATTCACCTACTATGTTTCCTTCTCTCCCTTTTCCTACTGACGAATTCCAGTCACCCATGACTATTAAATTTTCGTCTCCCTTCACTACCTGAATAATTTCTTTTATCTTGTCATACATTTCATCAATTTCTTCATCATCTGCATAGCTAGTTGGCATATAAACGTGTACTACTGTAGTAGGCGTGGGTTTCGTGTTTATCTTTGCCACAGTAATGAGTTCACTATGCTGTTTGTAGTAGCTTACCCGTACTCCTATTTTGTTATTCATTATTAAACCTACTCCTGCATTACCCCTATTTGATTTTGTATTTATAACCCTGTAATCACCTGACCAGAAGTCTTGTTCCTCCTTCCACCGAACTTCACTAATTCCCACTATATCTAACTTTAACCTATCCATTTCCCTTTTTAAATTTTCTAACCTACCTGCCCGATTAAAGGATCTGACATTCCACGCTCCGATCCGTAGAACGTTAGTTTTCTTTCTCCTGATAACGACGTCCTCTTGATAGTCCCCGCCCGGAGATCCGAATGGGGGACTATTTTACCTCCGGAACATTTTACGCAAGAGGACACCATCATAATTTAATCATACAGTAAAGCTACATGTCCTCGGGAAAAATTACGGCTGTAGTTTCCCCTTCCTTTCAGCCGTTCGCAGTACCAGCACAGCAAGGCCGTTTTGGTTAATCTTACAAGGCCAGATCAGTCAATCATCCAGACTGTTGCCCCTGCAACTACTGAAAAGGCTGCTGCCCCTCTTCAGGAACCACATGTTTGTCTGGCCTCTCAACAGATACCCCTCCGTTGTGGTTGCACCTACGGTACGGCCATCTGTATCGCTGATTCACGCAAGCCTCCCCACCAACGGCAAGGTCCATGGTTCATGGGGGGAATTCCTGAGTAGATGTCAGAAATGCTGGAATTTAATGGCAGGCATTTCCAGCATCGTCCCTGCGTAACGTGGGTGAGTACAACATTTATTTGCTTATATTTTAAATGTAGTCACGTCGTCCCGCAGCAGTATACCGGCGACACGGCGTTTGATCTCTAGGCAACAAATGGTTCAAATGGCTCTGAGCACTATGGGACTTAACTTCTGAGGTCATCAGTCCCCTAGAACTTAGAAGTACTTAAACATAACTGACCTACGGACATCACACACATCCATGCCCAAGGCAGGATTCGAACCTGCGACCGTACCGGTCGCGCGGCTCCAGACTGTAGCGCCTAGAACCGCTCGACCACCTTGGCCGGCTCTAGGCAATAGAGCGCTATTTATCCTGTATCTATTGCGCCGCACAAGCGGTCATCAGATAAATGAAACACCTAGTAGATTTGTCTGGAGTGTAGCCGTGAACAAAAGCGAAATATAGACAATATACAGTTCAGTCAAGAAAAGAATACAATATTTTCAGATGTGGTTTTACAGGAGAGTGCTGAAGATCACACGAGTTTATCGAATATCTGATCAGGCCGTAATGAATGGAATTGAAGAAAAAGCTTATGGTAGTTATGGCACAGCTTGTATAAAAGAAAGAGTCGAGTTTTTGTACTCAAGTCTTGAAGATGGTCATCATAGGCCGAAATTAATTACCTAGTGTGTACAGTTTAGGCTGTGACTGGTAAAAACAATATTAAATGATCATATGGCTCGAAAATGATTATAAAATAAAAGAAAAAAATTACAAAGAAGAATAGTTTTTAATTCTAAAACTTCTTTAATCGATTACAGCAATGAATGCAATACACACAGGCATTCTACGTCCTGACGATGCAAGTGACGCACACAACTTTTAAAGCGCCGTTTACGACATACATGGTGAAACTCGGCAATTCTGCGTTACCTGTGAGTGCCTAGAGATAGGTAGTGGGACGCGAAACGCTGTATCATTGTGCTGGGGGGCGTGGAGTAGGTAGCGCTCTCGAGTGGCTCAGAGCTGGGCGGCCCCGCCCAGGGACACCCTGGAGTGCGCCTCGTGAGGCCGGGTGAGAGCAGCCTCAGAGCGCGAGGCGTCAGGAGGGGTGGGGGGAGTGCTAAGCGCCCTAAGTAAGAGCGCCGCGCCTCAGGTAGCACTCACACGCTCTCTCCCCGCCCCACACTTTAAATCGGATTCCGCGTCCGACCAAATGGCGGCGCTCGCTGTCACCGATTGTTTCCAGGAGGAGGAGGAGGACGACAGCCGCCCCTGGAGCTGGAACTGAGGCCGGAGTCACTCTCGGGCTGCCTTCTTGTCCTCGGCGCACATGGCTGGCTGCCTGCCGCGTCCCCTCAGCAGTAGCGCAGCGACGACCGAGTTTTTGTTTCCGTCCTGATATTTACTGTTTTGGCTGCTCTCGCTCACTCTCTCTCTCTCTGTTCTCTCGTCCCACTTATTAACTGAGTTTTCGAGTTGTCATGCCGTCGACTCTCGCAACTTGGATTATGCCGAGGCCTACCTTGCCTTCCTCACTTTCCAAAGCCCCACGCAGCTGGTTAAATAAATAAATAAATATTCTGTAACTAAGTAAAACATGGTCTTAATATTCCAAGCGTAAGCTGCTTAATGTTTTTATACGTTTCGCAAAACTCATTGGGCTAAACATGATGCCGACTTGTGTCTCCAGTAACGCTGTCATTACGTATTCCCTAATCGTCACTTTTGCTCGCTGATTGACAATCCTTCGGAGATTATTTTCCCTTTCCTCATTTCTTATTTCCTCTATTAGTTAGTTTCTTACAGTAAGTGGAGTAGAGCGGCCGTTGCCGATCTGATTTCCTTTTAGGCAGCTGTCATCAAGTTGCAAATGAAGCGACGAAGAGCGTCAACAGTTAAATTTTTTCTCACACAAAACAGTAGGTACCGGAAATCTTGGAAGGAATTACGAAACTGATAGAAAAAATATCGTCCTAACGGTACTTCGGAGGTGAAGTCTTATGTTACATAAGCGGGAGATGATGTTGAGAAAAAGATGGAATAAGCAAAAAAAGGGTTATCATTCTACGAGGCGGAACATAAAACGTCAGTAGTTCGAACGTAGTAGAAAAGCTAGAAAACCTTAAGAGTAAAATGCTAAAGCTCCACCTAGATATACGAGTAGTGCGGGTCAGTGAGGTGAAATGGAAAGAAGGTAAGGATATCTTGTCAGAAGAACTTACGGTAACATCAACAGCAGAAAAAAATGGTACAGTGGTGTAGGATTCGTTATCAATAGAAAAGCGTATCAGAAAAATAAGCTACTGTGAACAGGTCAGTGATAGGAATTTTCACATCAGATTTTACATCAAAATAACGTCGACAACCATAGTTGAGGTACATATGCTAACGCCACAAGCAACAGATGAAGAGATTGAGAAAGTATATGAGGAACTTTAACGGGTAATACCGTATATAAAGGGACTGGAATGTCTTTGTAGGGTAAGGAATAGGCGAGAGGGTTACACGAGAATGTGGGCTTGGCAGTACGAATCACAGAGGAGAAACTCTAATTGAGTTACACAATAAATTTCACACTACAGTAGCAGATACATTGTTAAAAAACTTACTTGGAAAATATTGTAAGACTTGGGAGGTTTCTACTAGTTTACATCACATACAGAGATTCCGAAATCAGATATTGGATTGTAAGGCTGCCTAGGTGTACATCTACATACAGACCGGAATTTAGTAACGATGAAGATTTTCCTGCACCGGAACTGATAAGAGCGCTTCCGCCCATAAGAATAACACAGGCGGAAGTTACGTAACTTTGATTTTCGTGAAACACGGTCTAAGTAAAATATATATAGCGGTGCCGGAGACGCACAGCGCGTCAAACATTCTAAGTCCGTCTATGGCTGTGTGCGCCGCCTTATAGGCGGGTGTCCTTGAGTGTGACTTAGCCGCTGAGCGAGGCAGCCGGTGAACACGGGCCCTAGATTTACTAGGCCCGTGTTTCACGAAAATCAAGTTTAAGAGAATCGTTTGAAAGTGTGTGAGCTATATATGCCAACGCCACAAACAACAGATGAAGAGATAAAGTACATGAGGAACTTTAATGGGTAATGCCGTACATAAAGGAACTGGAATGCCGTTGTAGGGTAAGGAATAAGACAGAGGGTTGCAGGAGAATGTCGGCTTGGCAGTACTGAGGAATGACGAGGCCTGTTTGAAGTTCGCTAAGGTATTGATAGTGTGATAAGGAACAGCAGAGTAGGCAGTTCACTTGAAGAGGAGTGGACATCTCTTAAAAAGGCAATCACAAATCTTAGATGAACACAAGGTAGAAGGAATGTAATAGCAAAGAAATCTTTGGTAACAGATGAAACACTTCAGTTTATCGATGAAAGAAGGAAAAACAAAAACGTCCAGTGAAAGACAGAATATAGCATATACATCACTTATAAATTACATAAATAGCTATTGTTGGGCCGAAATGGCTGCAGCAAAGACGTGAAGAAATCGAAAAAGTAATGATCATCGGACAGACTGATTCAGCATGTAGAAAAGTCAACACAACTTTCGGTGAAATTAAAAGCATTAAGAGTGAAATGGGACTACCACTGTTTAACACGAAGAGACAAAGGGTAGGTGGAAAAAGTACACTGAAGTTCCTCTATGAGGGGGAGGGCTTGTTTCACGATATGACAGAAGGAGAAATTGGAGTCGGTGTGGACGAGACAGGGGACCCAGTATTAGGGTCAAATTTGAAAGAGGTCTGAAAAACTTGTGATCAAATAAGGCGGATACATGACGTTCCCTCGGAATTCCTAAACTCATTGGGCAACAAAACGACCATTCAGTGTGGACGTATCATTAAATTTTTGGGAAAAATAATATATTATCCACACAACTTCGTAGATAGCAAGGGCAGATGTATGCAGAATCTATTGCACGAACAGCTTAACAGCTCATGCATCCAAGCTGCCGACAAGATCGATACACAGAAGAATCGCAACGAAAACTGAGGCTCAGTTAGATGACGACCACTTTGGATTTAGAAAAGGTAAAGGCATAACAAATGCAGTTCTACGTCGCACTTGATAATGGAAGCAAGGCTGAAGAAAAATCAAGACAAGCTCATAGAATATGTGGAGCGTTCGACATTGTACAATTGTGCAAGATGCTCGAAATTCCCAGAAAAACAGTAGTAACCTATAGGGAAAGGCATGTAAGAAAGGCGAAAGAAGAGGGAGCAATAGGACTGGAGGACAAGAAAAAAGAGCGCGGATTCAAAACGATGTAGGATAGGTATGTAATTTTTGGCCCATACTGTTCGTTCTGTGCATCTAAGAAACAATGATGAAGCTAAAAGAGAAGTTAAAGAGCAGGATTAAAATTCTGGGTGAAAGAATATTATCCATAAGATTTGCTGATGACATTAATATCCCCAGTGAAAATGAACAACTATTACAGGATGTTGAACGAAACAGTCTAATCAGTACAGAAAATGGATTGAAAGTAAATCGGAAGAAGTCAAAGCTGATGAGATGTAGCAGAATTGAGAATAGCTAAAAACTTACAACGTAAACTGGGGCTTACAAAGTAAACTAAATTAAGCAATTCTGCTACCTACTCAGCAAAATCACTTATGACGAAGAAGAAAGGAGGACTTAAATAGCAGAATGTCATACGCAAAGAGGGCACTCGTTAATCTGAAGGAGAAATTTCTGAGGATGTACATTTTGAGAACAGCGCTGTATGGTAGCGAATCATGGACGGTGGGGAAACTGGAACAGAATAGAATTGCAGTTTTTATGATGTGGTACTACAGAGGAATGCTGGGAATTACGTGGGCTGATAAAATAAAGGAGCTTCTCCGCAGAGTCGCCGAAGAAAGCAACGTATAGAAAGCACTAACAAGAAATAGGAGAAGATGACAGAACGTGCGTTACATCAGAGAATAACCCCAAGGGTACAAGAGGGAGCTGTAGATGGATCAACAGTAGGGAAAGAAAACAAATAAATGGGGACGTAATGTACTAGTGATAATCTGATATTATGAGGTTAACTCAGGATAGAGTTTTGTGGCGGGCCACATCAAACGAGACAGAAAACTGAAGACCCAAGGCAAAACGAAAAAGAAAGAATGTACTTACAGGAGTACAGCTCTACAGCTCGCAAACTGGTTATGTATTTATTGAATTATCATTCGATAACGTGTATTGTCTGCTAATGTCACTGGAGGCTGACAACTTCAATGGTGACGACATAAACACCGCAGTGTACTATAAACTTAAAACACATTTCTTTATTTCATGTCTATGGTCACAAACTCGTTAAGGTTCTCAGACCACTGTTTTCGGTCAGCAGTGACTCTCTTCAGATCTGCAGCGAACATGGGAAAAACACAAATGAATTTAGTGAATTGTCTACAGCTTATAACAATAAAATAGGCCATGATGAAAAATATTACTGACATACATCTGAAAATTATGCGCTTTAAATATGAGGCATACCAGTTTTAAAATATGTCCAAATATAATGATGCCATAGTGGCATCGTCAAACGATAAACACCAAATCAGTGCCAGCACCGTCACATACATATAATACTGTATATTCTAGAGTCGTCTTGTTAAATGTGCTACTGTTCAATCTGCCATACAGTAGCCACAAAATATTTGTGTCGCATGCTCGCAATGATATAACTGTACTATATAAAGTAAGAATAAGAATACAATCGCTAAAGCCACTAGCTTTTTTTTTCCTTTATTGTATTTAAATGCCCCATCTGAGGCGGGCTGGCAGCAGCATATGCGCTGCTCTTCAGCCGAAAGACAGTAATTATACAATAGAAGACATTTAAAATAACAAAGGAGAAAATATGGCGTGCCGGCCGGAGTGGCCGAGC
Source organism: Schistocerca nitens (assembly GCF_023898315.1). Taxonomy (NCBI): domain Eukaryota; kingdom Metazoa; phylum Arthropoda; class Insecta; order Orthoptera; family Acrididae; genus Schistocerca; species Schistocerca nitens. The sequence goes on from NC_064618.1 coordinate 585,136,900, forward strand.
GGTTCTAGGCGCTACACTGTGGAACCGCGCGACCGCAACGGTCGCAGGTTCGAATCCTGCCTCGGGCGTGGATGTGTGTGATGGGGTTAGGTTAGTTAGGTTTAAGTAGCTCTAAGTTCTAGGGGACTGATGACCAAAGAAGTTAAGTCCCATAGTGCTCAGAGCCATTTGAGCCAAATATGGCGTACATAGATATAAAAAGAGGGTACATTATGGAAGTGAACAGACAAACAAGGGGGTGACTGTAAAATGGAGATAAAAACTGTAGAGAAGTAGTGCACACAAAAAAACCACACACTGGGACAGTTAAAGGAACACAAGGCGAAGTATGGCCGGACCATAAAAGTATCGATGGACAGCGTAGCACATAACAATCACTGACCGTAACTCTATGTACAACTCCAGCACACAATAAAAATCACAGCTCTTGAGGTCACGGGAGAACAGCGCCAAACATAACACTGACGTGGCTCACTGATGACGACGAGCAAACTAGAGGATCTGCAGGGGCATGGAGATGAGGGAGAAGTGAAGAAGCGTGGGAGAGGGGAGGAGAGGGGGGACACAGGCCGGGGGGGGGGGGTCAAAGAGGGCCAGGGAGGGAAGGACATGGGAGAGAAACATTCGAGGAGGGGGTGCAGGGATTCAGGGGGGGGGGGGATGGAGGAAAATCCGCTGTGGGAGAAGTAGGGAGGCATAAGCGGATGTAGAAGGCATAACAACTCTCTGCTCAGTCATTTTGGATATTTTTCCCCCTTAGTATCTTCATCTTAGGCGGTGAAAGACGATATGGGGACAGCATGACAGGAATACGGCCAGACAGACGAATATGGTAGTCAAGAACTTTAGTAACCCCCAGTCTATCACAGAGAACCTCTGGGAACCTCTCCAACAAACCCCCTAGTTCAGAGCCCTGCTGGGAAGAAAGATGAGTGAGATCAAACTCACTAACCTTAGCATCAACAGCCAGCATTCCCGCTTCTCGATGCACTTGCATTTAGTGCACTCACAGAACCCAAATTTCTGACCGGCAGCGAACTTAAAGAAAAAGGTATACCACGAATAATCTAAGACAAGACCAGTTTTAACGATAAAATCACCCCAAAATCAAATCGACCGGCAGTTCCTTAACCAAGGACAAAGACAAGGACCACGAGAAATCCCCAACTGAGGTACTCCCTCGAACCCAACCATGCAGAGGCAACACCTGCCCATTGGCAACCCAACATCTCTGCACTGAAGAAGGGACCGGCCTAACTTTCACAAGATGACCAAATTCAAGGAACCATTCCAAGCTCAACAATGAAAAGGAGCTACCAGAATCCAAAAGGGCACAAATAGGTTCGCCACCTACTCCAGAACAAATATAAGGCAGTGGGGGTGATGATCGAGCAGCGACACGGGCACACCGGGGTTTAAAGGCTCGACTCTGGGGTCGCTGTCCAGCTGGGCGTCGTTTATTGACCCTGGGTGTCCGCGGCTGAACGCAAGTACGAACTAAATGTCCTGTTCGACACCACCTGAAACAATGCCGCGATTCTCTTTTAGCAGACTCAGCTGATGTTGGTAATCCGGAGTTCCCCTCAGTGATGCCCACGGTCTGAACTTCAACTTCACGGTGTCTATCGCCCGAGAGCGGCAACGCGGATATCGGTACAATGGCAGCACGAAGTTCTTCTCAAGTGGAGGGACGACTACGGAAAACGAAATGTGACTTATCCGCGACTCGCATTTCTCTCAGGACAATTGAAACTAGCTCCTGTTCTGGCAAGACGACTAACAAGGCCAAACAGGCTGTCTTAACTCTTTCCATGTATTGATGCAACTCCTCCCTATCTTGCTGCATCTGCCAAGTATAGCGACACTCGAGCTGTTTATGAACTTCCGTGGTCAATCTTTCGCTGATCACAAACTCCCTCAACTGCTGCTCTGGATACCAGAGTCCTCAATTCGCCTCTAGTTAAAGGATGCAGTAGAGACAAAATTACCTGATGTGAAACACGAAACGCATTAGCGTGTTGCTCAAAGCGTACCAACAATCATAACAACCATTCAATTTGTTTGCGTTTGTCTATAGCTAATTCTCTGGTGTCTGGAAACAGATGCACAAGGGGATTAGGCAATTTAGCAGACGCCTCGGCTATCACCTCGGAGAATATAAGGGCGTTATTCCCGGGCTCGCTAGCGCACCGCCCGGAAGATATTAAATGCTGTCCCCCCGTCCTCTTAACATCAAGCTGTAAACATGTGACCTTAAACTGCAATTTATTAACCGAGGACCCCAATTCAGCGGTTGATCCGTTATCACGATTTTAATGTCCTTAAATCAGTTACACGGTTGGTTAAATGTATCAACTGTGACAGCACCCTGTCTAACTGACTGCCACTATGTTGAGTGCCCTCTAAAAAGCCGATCTTGTCCTCAAGACTCCTAACAGCTTCAAACAAAAACTCAGTGGCTGCCTTTGTCTCACCCACAACATCCGGCGTGACGTCAACCGGTTGAAGAACGGTAGCACGTAAGCGGGCTGCTAAGTCCGAAACACTACCCTTAATAGGATGACGTTTTGTCGCCAGCTCATAAGTGAGGTGGTCCTTCCTCAATAGGCCGATGCCGGGCACTGCCTGATCGCCATTACAGAGTTGACCACCTAAAGCAGAACACAATACCAAACGCAGAAATCGTACAACACCTTTTTTTTTTTTCATCAGTCTACTGGCTGGTTTGATGCGGCCCGTCACGAATTCCTTTCCTGTGCCAACCTCTTCATCTCAGAGTAGCACTTGCAACCTACGTCCTCAATTATTTGCTTGACGTATTCCAATCTCTGTCTTCCTCTACAGTTTTTGTCCTCTACAGCTCCCTCTAGTACCATGGAAGTCATTCCCTCATGTTTTAGCAGATGTCCTATCATCCTGTCCCTTCTCCTTATCAGTGTTTTCCACATATTCCTTTCCTCTCCGATTCTGCGTAGAACCTCCTCATTCCTTACCTTATCAGTCCACCTAATTTTCAACATTCGTCTATAGCACCACATCTCAAATGCTTCGATTCTCTTCTGTTCCGGTTTTCCCACAGTCCATGTTTCACTACCATACAATGCTGTACTCCAGACGTACATCCTCAGAAATTTCTTCCTCAAATTAAGGCCGATATTTGATATTAGTAGACTTCTCTTGGCCAGAAATGCCTTTTTTGCCATATCGAGTCTGCTTTTGATGTCCTCCTTGCTCCGTCCGTCATTGGTTATTTTACTGCCTAGGTAGCAAAATTCCTTAACTTCATTGACTTCGTGACCATCAATCCTGATGTTAAGTTTCTCGCTGTTCTCATTTCTACTACTTCTCATTACCTTCGTCTGTCTCCGATTTACTCTCAAACCATACTGTGTACTCATTAGACTGACATTCCGTTCAGCAGATCATTTAATTCTTCTTCACTTTCACTCAGGATAGCAATGTGATCAGCGAATTGTATCATTGATATCTTTTCACCTTGTATTTTAATTCCACTCCTGAACCTTTCTTTTATTTCCATCATTGCTTCCTCGATGTACAGATCGAAGAGTAGGGGCGAAAGGCTACAGCCTTGTCTAACACCCTTCTTAATACGAGCACTTCGTTCTTGATCGTCCACTCTTATTATTCCCTCTTGGTTGTTGTACATATTGTATATGACCCGTCTCCCCTATAGCTTACCCCTACTTTTTTCAGAATCTCTAACAGCTTGCACCATTTTATATTGTCGAACGCTTTTTCCAGGTCGACAAATCCTATGAAAGTGTCTTGATTTTTCTTTAGCCTTGCTTCCATTACTAGCCGTAACGTCAGAATTGCCTCTCTCGTCCATTTACTTTTCCTAAAGCCAAACTGATCGTCACCTAGCGCATTCTCAATTTTCTTTTCCTTTCTTCTGTATATTATTCTTGTAAGCAGCTTCGATGCATGAGCTGTTAAGCTGATTGTGCGATAATTCTCGCACTTGTCAGCTCTTGCCGTCTTCGGAATTGTGTGGATGATGCTTTTCCGAAAGTCAGATGGTATGTCGCCAGCCTCATATATTCTACACACCAACGTGAATAGTCGTTTTGTTGCCACTTCCCCCAATGATTTTAGAAATTCTGATGAAATGTTGTCTATCCCTTCTGCCTTATTTGACCGTAAGTCCTCCAAAGCTCTTTTAAATTCTGATTCTAATACTGGATCCCCTATCTCTTCTAAATCGACTCCTGTTTCTTCTTCTATCACATCAGACAAATCATCACCCTCATAGAGGCTTTCAATGTATTCTTTCCACCTATCTGCTCTCTCCTCTGCATTTAACAGTGGAATTCCCGTTGCACTCTTAATGTTACCACCGTTGCTTTTAATGTCACCAAAGGTTGTTTTGTCTTTCCTGTATGCTGAGTCTGTCCTTCCGACAATCATATCTTTTTCGATGTCTTCACATTTTTCCTGCAGCCATTTCATCTTAGCTTCCCTGCACTTCCTATTTATTTCATTCCTCAGCGACTTGTATTTCTGTATTCCTGATTTTCCCGGAACATGTTTGTACTTCCTCCTTTCATCAATCAACTGAAGTATTTCTTCTGTTACCCATGGTTTCTTCGCAGCTGCCTTCTTTGTACCTATGTTTTCCTTCCCAACTTCTGTGATGGCCCTTTTTAGAGATGTCCATTCCTCTTCAACTGTACTGCCTACTGCGCTATTCCTTATTGCTGTATCTATAGCGTTAGAGAACTTCAAACGTATCTCGTCATTCCTTAGTACTTCCGTATCCCACTTCTTTGCGTATTGATTCTTCCTGACTAATGTCTTGAACTTCAGCCTACTCTTCATCACTACTATATTGTGATCTGAGTCTATATCTGCTCCTGGGTACTCCTTACAATCCAGTATCTGATTTCGGAATCTCTGTCTGACAATGATGTAATCTAATTGAAATCTTCCCGTATCTCCCGGCCTTTTCCAAGTATACCTCCTCCTCTTGTGATTCTTGAACAGGGTATTCGCTATTACTAGCTGAAACTTGTTACAGAACTCAATTAGTCTTTCTCCTCTTTCACTCCTCGTCCCAAGCCCATATTCTCCTGTAACCGTTTCTTCAACTCCTTCCCCTACAATTGCATTCCAGTCGCCCATGACTATTAGATTTTCGTCCCCCTTTACATACTGCAATACCCTAACACTAACAGACTTTAACAAAACAAACCACCAGCAACGGAAATGGCGATATTAAATCGTGACCACACTCTGCCACCAGTTGAAACCTGGTAGTCAAGGGAAGGCAGAATTCGGTTACGATTGTGGACGGGGCCGTAATCAGTTACTATTGGTTGCCTTCTACAGTTATACACAATTTATTTTAAACCAGTAATTCCAGACTCGACAATAAATAAAAATACCACACGTTATTAATGAAGGAATCAAGAACTGTGTTAGTAATAGTGTTTTCAGTGAGTTACAATTTAGCATATCACAATACAGATACAGCAGATAATGTTTTAAAAGCAAGCCACTGTGATCTGGGCTGAAGGCCTTACACGCAAGAAGTGGCAATAAATTTAAGATTGTTTCAAACTCGATGCAACTTACAAATTAGGTACTGAAATGTTAAAGACAAGTCTCCACAAACACAGCAGAAGGCATCAGACACCAGAAATGGCAATAAATAAGGTTTTAAAGGCTTACTGCGTAAATACAAATACCAAATTAGAATTTTAAGACAAGTGACCACAATCACGGCTGAAGGTCTTACACGCCAGGAACGGCAAAAATATAAAAAGAATTTCGAAACCTGTTGTAAAACAGCAAATACAAAAGCAAAGGTTAATTAAAAAACAAGCAACTGATCACGAAATGGGTGAAATAAAATGATAGTAAACTTTGTGACACAACAGTTAACATCCATTGAACACTATACTGCTAGATTTATTCCAGAAGGAGACCAGAACTACTAACTAGTCATATATAACCTTTAATTGTAGTCATTACAAGGTATTATAATAAATAATACAATAATAAAACACAAGGACCAGTGCTTAAGTTCCTTAAAGGGTACTGAGGCAGATTATACCCGCAGAAGGCGTGGACTGAAGGAGCGTTACACTGAAATACTGGCCATCAGTCCTCCTTTTACAACACACATGTCTTACAAGAACCAAGGGGCCACAGACGGTGTTCCAGGAATCGACCTCTGAGACGGTCCAGCAACAAACACTTTCGCGAGCGATGAGACAGACAACCAAGAGTTGCATTCACTTCACAAGATGGTAACTCAGACTGGTGGCAGTCTAACGAATGACTAATGTTAATCTTGCTGAAGCTACCTGACGTCCGGTAAACCAAATGCAACGACGGAACAATACGCCAAGGCCGGAAACGGTGGTCTGCACTACATCTCTAGAATACTGTGCTTAGAGTGACCAGAACGAGAAATGAATCACTACCACCAAGTAGAAGAATTACGAACTGGCCCCCAGGGCAGGTAACTGGGGCGTTAGCGGCCACTGAGCTATAAAAATTACCTCTGGTTGAACTTAACAAATTGTAAGAAGATGAAAGCAATAAATAGTAATAAGAAGTCGAGGAAAGCTAATCAGATCCGCCTTCCCCTAGGACTCCACTTGCTGCTCTTCGCCTCGGCGACGCTACGAGCAGCAACATGAACCCAAGTCATTGGAGACTCGCGAGATATCACAATGGTGGAGATTTCTCTACTTCGATTCAAATGCACTCACCTTGAAGTTTGCTGGATCCGGTTTACGACGAGGTCGTGCACCCTCGTAACCACAGCCCTTCCATCCGGCAGTTCCTGGTGCCACCAGCGGTCCTAGCGTCTTCTAGCACTGCGCGGACCTGGCTCCTCCTGAGTCCTCAACCAAACTCTCACACTCACACGACCTGAAAAAACAACGACGTTGCCCCAAAGATAGGACATCAGTTACTACATATCGGACAGGTAACACTTGTGAAGCCGATAGCGCCAGTCAACAGGAGAAGAAGACAAACAACCGCAACCATGCCAGCCAGGTAAACGATAGCGTCTGGCTTCCAACAGAGGGCGGAAGCCTACAGAGAGCACCAACGCAGGCTGCAGCACGGCTCAAACTTCTTAAGCTTAAGCAACTTTCAAGGGAGGCTTACATCCTTAAATAAATGTATAAAATCGAAAATATTGTGGTTGCATAGGTCTTTAAAGAGTGATAACAATTTTTCAGACTATAAACCAAATACACTGACCCGCCCTGAAACGGTGAGCATTTCATCTTCTAGATATCCCCCCACCTGTCTGGTCAGTTACTGAAGTTGCAGAATTACAATACGAACAACCTATTAGCAAGCTGGAAGTGCCATAGAACGTGAACCGCTGGAGGGGGATAAGAGGTCGGCACAACCAAGCCAACTCAAATATAAACTACGCCGACGAAGTGTAGGGACACAGTACACAGTATTTAGAGGAGCTTTATCAGTAACCACTAATGGTGCGAACCGAAGAACAACGTCTAAATGGTAACAGATATATCGGCTCACCAGGGAGGTAGTGGACAGCAGAGCAGTTCTCACGGACTCAGTGCTGCAGGCTATTCCTTGAGACGACACATACCCCGATGGAACCAGTTTCCACCACACAACGCGCAGCTCCTGCGACACGTTGCAACAGCTACTATCCGCTCCTAAGCCAGCACTCCCGCCCGCCCAGCCTACACCACTTTCACACACGTGGCCGTTCCACCGACAACCCGCGCTGCTCTCTCTGCGTCGCTCGCGATCCGGCTGTCCACCATCTCCCTCTCCAGACTGACTCCCCGATGGATCCCGCCTAACACCCCCTCCGGTACCGCAGCTGGCTTGCCAGAAGTATACTTGCGAGGTAGTCGCTTTGGCCAGCGATACTGTTATGTATTCAGAAAGCGCATATGTCTTTCGACCTACATAACAATATTCTATTAAATAAAGGAAGAAGTGAACGATAAATAACGTACAAACGATCTTTTAATGATTAGAACTGCAATTACTGATTATACACCCGTTTCAGATGCGCTGTTGTGAGGTTGTTTGTACGTGCGTTTAGTAAAACATCTGTTGGTAATAAAGGATGGACTATGAATGGCGGTAGAATGTACCTCACACTAGATGTAAGAATTTGCACCCTGAAGTATATAGTTTCGACCGATGTCTGCACGTCTTTATAAGGTCTTACGTATCCTCGCCGAGAATTTGCAGAGTGACAGGGCTTAACCTTCGTATACCATTTACAAACTGTCAGGCGTATATTCTGTCTTGTGGATGATCTTAATGAGGAGACTTAGGATAGGGTTTTTGCTTACAAACATGTGACATGACAATGCAAGGAAATAGGGACTCTTCAGGTGACAAATTACAGTTGCAAATGCGACAATTTATTGTGGGATGCACATAAAGTCATTTAATTGTGTGTATTTGGCCTGAAATATCATTGACTGTAGTAGAATAATACGTAGATTGAAGCGGATCACTGCTGTCAGCTGCTGCTGGACATTGTGCGGAATCAGCGGCGACGAGAGATACGAGCCCGCATCTCGTGGTCGTGCGGTAGCGTTCTCGCTTCCCACGCCCGGGTTCCCGGGTTCGATTCCCGGCGGTGTCAGGGATTTTCTCTGCCTCGTGATGGCTGGGTGTTGTGAGCTGTCCTTAGGTTAGTTAGGTTTAAGTAGTTCTAAGTTCTAGGGGACTGATGACCATAGTTGTTAAGTCCCATAGTGCTCAGAGCCATTTGAACCATTTTTGAGAGATACGAACCCGGGATCTCCTGCTTACAAGGCAGGCGTTAACCATCGGGCCATCCGGGACACAGCGTTACCGCAACTGCGCGTACTGTCTCGGCACACCTCACGGCCGATCTATATGCCCACTGAGCGCCACCTGCTGTAGCTGACAGCAATGATCCCCTTAAACTTACGTAAAATGTTTCACAGCTGCGTGGAGTCTATTTTTTCGGACATGTCAGAAAGAACACGCACCACACATCATATACTTGATATGCCTAACTGGGCAATGGATCCACCCACCTTTTTCAGTGGAATGCACAAATACGTCTGACCTACTGTGCGAATCTCAGGGTAGCGAACAGGAGTAAAATGGGCAAGAACTTCGGATGTGTGGCGCTCGATGGGAGTGTGGATCGCCCGTGAGGTGTGACGAGATAGGCTGCGCAGTTGCGGTAACGCTGTGTCCCGGATCGCGCAGCGCTTAACACATCTGCCTAGTAATCGGTAGATCCCGGCTCTGAATCCCGGTCCGGTACTAACTTTCACTCGTCGCCGCTCATTCCTAATAATGTCCTGCTGCAGATGACAGCAGTGATCCGCTTCAATCTACATTTAATGTTTCACAGCTGGGGATTCTGCGTGGTGTCCGAAAAAACAGACACCACGCATTCATACAAATGTAGTAGAACAGTCTGCAGTGATAAGTCCCGCTTGGAACTGAACCACGATAACCAGCGAAGACGTGCCTAAAGACGCTCTGGACAGCGGTGGGATACCAACCTGTCTGTCGTTCGCCATACAGTCGGATAACCGGGAGTGATGGTATGAGGTGCCATTTCTTTTCATAGCAGGACTTCTTTGGCTGTCATCCGCAGCAACCTTGCAACACAGCGGCACGTCGACAATATTTTACGCCCCGTTTTTTGCCCTTCATAGCAAGCCACCGTCGGCTTACATTTCACTAAGATATCGCCCACCCACACACGACGAGAGTTGCTACTGCTAGTTTCCGTTTTGTCAAACTCTACCTCGGCCAACAAGATCACCGCGTCTCCCCGCAACTGAGAACTTTTGTAGCATTATGGACGAGGCCCTCCATCCATTTCTGTATTTTGATGCCAGTTGGACGGAATTTGGCACGATATCCATGAAGAGGACATCAAACAGCTCCTTCAATCAATGACAATCTGAATATCTGCTTGCATAAGGGCGAGAGGTTGTAACCTCGCCACAATAAGAATAATATAAATAATATTCACATTTAGTGTAACCTCGCAAAAAATAAATTGCGTAACCTATCAATAATAAAATGTGCACAGCCGAGTGCAATGCTGACAGATAGATTTGTCATGTATAAAAAGAAACATTTTTCTTTTCAATAATCGAGATGACCAAGGATTGGAGAAATTAGTAAATTCTTTAAATTTAAATGAATGATTGTCGAAAGGTACTTTTTATGAAAAAGACTATTATTAAGAGATTTTTAAAAAACATTTACATGGGACTTGATATAACAATACTACATATTCGCGAGGCTGCTTTTACCTTGTACTACAACGCTCAGGCTCCGCCATCGCTCCCCACGACCGGCCCAGCAAACTCCATACACACGACTGCTAGCAACTACTTACTCCTGCTGCTACACAGTTCCTACTGCTGACGACACTGCTCTCTGGTCTGAGATTCTCTTATACCTTACATATCGCAGGCAGCGCATGAGCAATCCATCGAAATTACATCTGCTTGAGTGCGCCAGCAACAAATTCCTTAATCATGGACCTCTTACATAACCCTCCACTAGGGGGGGGGGGGGGGGGGATTTGGCAGCGATGGTGAGTCAACTGGACTTGCCATGAGCAACAAATTTTTCTATAATCTATTTATAGAACTAAGTCTACAGTCACATAGTGTATACATGTATATAAAATTATTGGTAAGTGCAGACCATATTAAGAAATGAAATAGAGTGCACACGTACTGAGTGCAGAACGTATTAAGAAATGACAAAATGTATACGCAATGAGTACAAGATATATTAACAAATGAAAAAGTGCACATGCACTGTACAATCCTTTAGCATTTTTACATGAACTGATCACATTAACAAATGAAATAAAGTGCACACGCACTGTATAAGTCTTTAGCATTTTTTAAAATAACTAAATACATTAAGAAATGAAATAAAGTGCACACGTACTGTAAAAGTCTTTAGCAATTTACAAGAACTGAATACATTAACAAATGAAATAAAGTGCACATGCACTGTAAAAGTCTTTAGTATTTTTATATGAACTAAATATATCAGGGAGTCAGATTAGATTAGATTAATACTAGTTACATGGATCATGAATACGATATTTCGTAATGATGTGCACTCGCACTGTAGAAGTCTTTAGCATTTTTACAAGAACTAAATACATCAGGAAATGAAATAAAGTGCATATGCACTGTATAAGTCTTTAGCATTTTTTTACTTGAACTAGGAGAGGAATGGGAAGGATAACATCATGGTTGTAGCACAGTGGGTTGCACATAGCTGCCCTGAAAGTCCATATCTTTCTACAGAAGCACAACACCAAGTGAGAATCTGAAGTTCTCTTCTCTGAAGTATTTATCAGTGTAGCCAGGACACTGAAATATTGTATTGATATTGTATGTTATCATTTTGGTGGTACATTAGGTACAACAAACAATAGGACCATAACATCTCCATCGTTCAAGGTGGTGGACAGCTTGATATGTCAACACCACATTCTTGTAGAATCCATACTCTTACTTCAACGTAGAAGTAGTGCAAAAGCCAAATATAGTGCTCCATGATCATGAGGATGGACAGGACATATGGATATTGCAGTAATTGCTGGTAATTAGGTCAGAAGGTGAATGATACATTAAGTCTTATGCTAGTCATCATTCAGAATTACACTAGTGTATCAACCGATCTGAATAATTATTGGCATTCATTGGCTGTTTACACAGCATTTAAGTAGTATATATATGGAGTATTACAGAACATTATTCATAAGTCATCTCATTGCAGTAATCATTGGCATAGCATTTATGTATAAGTCATCTTATAACAGTAATCATTGGCATTCATTTATGCATAAGTCATCTCATTACAGTAATCATTGCCATTCATTTATGCAGTGTTACAAAACGGCATTCATAAGTCATCTCATTACAGTAATCACTGGCATAGCATTTATGCATTATTACAAAATATTACTTACAGAAATTATTGGCATAATATTTATGCATAATTCATCCCATTACAGTAATTATTACAGAACATTATTCATAAGTCATCTGATTACAGTAATTATTGGCATCACAAGTCTTCTCATTACAGTAATTATTGGCATAGCATTTATGCATAAGTCATTTCATTACAGTTAACATTGGTTCAAAATGGCTCTGAGCACTATGGGACTTAACAGCTATGGTCATCAGTCCCCTAGAACTTAAAACTACTTAAACCTAACCACCCTAAGGACATCACACAACACCCAGTCATCACGAGGCAGAGAAAATCCCTGGCCCCGCCGGGAATCGAACCCGGGAACCCGGGCGTGGGAAGCGAGAACGCTACCGCACGACCACGAGCTGTGGACAGTTAACATTGGCACAGCATTTATGCATACATCATCTCATTACAGTAATCATTGGGATAGCATTTATGCATTATTACAAAACATCATTCAGTATTACTCAGAAGTCATCATACAAAACAAGAGTTATTGCGTGTAGCAAGTAGCTGTTAGTGTTTATATATGATATCATGCAAGTGACATAAGACATTTAAAATGTAACACATTGTAACTATTATTCCATGTCTGCAGTCCTATAATACATACACTCCTGGAAATTGAAATAAGAACACCGTGAATTCATTGTCCCAGGAAGGGGAAACTTTATTGACACATTCCTGGGGTCAGATACATCACATGATCACACTGACAGAACCACAGGCACATAGACACAGGCAACAGAGCATGCACAATGTCGGCACTAGTACAGTGTATATCCACCTTTCGCAGCAATGCAGGCTGCTATTCTCCCATGGAGACGATCGTAGAGATGCTGGATGTAGTCCTGTGGAACGGCTTGCCATGCCATTTCCACCTGGCGCCTCAGTTGGACCAGCGTTCGTGCTGGACGTGCAGACCGCGTGAGACGACGCTTCATCCAGTCCCAAACATGCTCAATGGGGGACAGATCCGGAGATCTTGCTGGCCAGGGTAGTTGACTTACACCTTCTAGAGCACGTTGGGTGGCACGGGATACATGCGGACGTGCATTGTCCTGTTGGAACAGCAAGTTCCCTTGCCGGTCTAGGAATGGTAGAACGATGGGTTCGATGACGGTTTGGATGTACCGTGCACTATTCAGTGTCCCCTCGACGATCACCAGTGGTGTACGGCCAGTGTAGGAGATCGCTCCCCACACCATGATGCCGGGTGTTGGCCCTGTGTGCCTCGGTCGTATGCAGTCCTGATTGTGGCGCTCACCTGCACGGCGCCAAACACGCATACGACCATCATTGGCACCAAGGCAGAAGCGACTCTCATCGCTGAAGACGACACGTCTCCATTCGTCCCTCCATTCACGCCTGTCGCGACACCACTGGAGGCGGGCTGCACGATGTTGGGGCGTGAGCGGAAGACGGCCTAACGGTGTGCGGGACCGTAGCCCAGTTTCATGGAGACGGTTGCGAATGGTCCTCGCCGATACCCCAGGAGCAACAGTGTCCCTAATTTGCTGGGAAGTTTCGGTGCGGTCCCCTACGGCACTGCGTAGGATCCTACGGTCTTGGCGTGCATCCGTGCGTCGCTGCGGTCCGGTCCCAGGTCGACGGGCATGTGCACCTTCCGCCGACCACTGGCGACAACATCGATGTACTGTGGAGACCTCACGCCCCACGTGTTGAGCAATTCGGCGGTACGTCCACCCGGCCTCCCGCATGCCCACTATACGCCCTCGCTCAAAGTCCGTCAACTGCACGTACGGTTCACGTCCACGCTGTCGCGGCATGCTACCAGTGTTAAAGACTGCGATGGAGCTCCGTATGCCACGGCAAACTGGCTGACACTGACGGCGGCGGTGCACAAATGCTGCGCAGCTAGCGCCATTCGACGGCCAACACCGCGGTTCCTGGTGTGTCCGCTGTGCCGTGCATGTGATCATTGCTTGTACAGCCCTCTCGCAGTGTCCGGAGCAAGTATGGTGGGTCTGACACACCGGTGTCAATGTGTTCTTTTTTCCATTTCCAGGAGTATATATATATATATATATATATATATATATATATATATATATATATATATAATGGATTCAATTTATCAGAGAACTTTGCATTATGTTTAGGACTAGATATATATCCTAAACTGGTAGTATTTATTAGTTGTATACTACTAATAGTTGGGACTTGTATTTTGTGTGTGTGTGTGTGTGTGTGTGTGTGTGTGTGTGTGTGTGTGTGTGCTAGCAATGCATTGCGTTGGGATCGATAATTAATTGCTGGGGCATGGAAATACTTCCTTTTGACTTATTGCTGGAAATAAGGATTAATAACGTCATTCATCATGAGTCAGCTGTAGCAAGGTTATGAAACAAGTAGAGTATGTATGATCACATTAATAAATGATAAACACAACTGGGTAAAAAAATGCAAGTATTAGAAACGGTTTCATAATGAATTGCTTATAGCATATTAATATCATGAAAAGCTTCTCCTGGAAAAAATACAAAATGGATTATTGAGCTGATAGAAGCAATGCATATTATGCTGAAAAGTAGTGAACTTCGAATTAACAGGTAATGAAACGTGTACTTAATATGTATGTACTCTAACTGTCAGTCAAAAGAAGCTCCAACAAATACTTAAATAAGTACATTGCATTTCTTAACTAATAGCGAATATATAAACTCCATTATCATCTGCAAAGAAAAACTTCATTATTCATATTACCATATTCTTCATATAACTATTCATCATCACCTGCAAAAAATAGACACTTCATTATTCATATTCATATTACCATTTACTTCATACAACTATTCATTATCATTCATTACTTCATATAGTATAGAGTTTCTTACTTCTAACATATTTCATCACTAGAATTAACTTGTGTAGTTCTGTCTGACAGCCTGCATTAATCGCCTCGTATTCTGAAAGAAAAGTAATTAGTCAAAACTGCTATCATACGATGTGTATAGTATATTCTTGTTAATGCTTGTTAATTCTGATCCATTTACTCTTCATGACAAGGTATTGCGGTTTCTTTCTTTCATTCCGATGGTGAAATTTCTATTTCATGGTAGGCCACTGTGGTTTGTTTAATTTATTTCTTTTACACATTATTGCTTTCTGAAAATGATGAATAAGGATTAATATCTTGCATTTAAATCAAATGCCGATTAAATAAAAACTTGTTTCTAGTGATATGACTAAGCATACAGCATAGCATGACAGAAAACGTATTAGGTCAAACACATACGGTTTCAAGTGCAAAAAATGTACATACAATATCATAATGTAGTAGCAAAAAAAAAAAAATGTAGAATACTCAAGATATTGGGATATCATAAGGAAAAATGTCAAAGTGAACTGGTGTTTGTCATATCTTAAGGATTTCATAGTGCATACAAAGAAAAATTCTACTTTCGATAGGAAAGAAATCATACTTACACAAAAAATGGAAAATGTGCACGGTCTGATGTGTAACGACAAGAAAAGCTACCTGCTAACCTAATCTTGCCTGGCACTTGCCAAGAAATAATATGATCAGTAGGTAGTCACGTAGATATAATTGCATAAGTGGTCATACAAATATCAGGAAATGGCATTACAGTGTGATAAATCGTAAAGTATGTTCATTCAATAAAGGGTTTAATTGGAAATATGGTGATGGCCCTTGTTTTTTCTGGTTCTCAAAGTTTCGACGTGTACTACATTGGGGCGAGGAATGCTGCGAATTCTATATGGACCTGCGTATAGAAGCTCAAATTTACTGCACCTACTTTTTCCTCTGTTGGATAAATAGTGTGTGTGTACTAATATCTTCTGTCCAATGTGAAAGTCACGGCGTATAGAAACCTGTTTTTGCTGTCTTCTCCGGCGCTCTGCGGCACGTTTGATGTTGTTGAGCGCAATGTCTATTATTTCATGGTGGCATAGTCGACGAGATGTAGGAAAAGATATTAATTCTTTAATTTTGATAGGTGGTTCAACATTTTTCAACATAGCAGTCGGAGATAGCATAGCAGATTCATTTCATGTGAAGTTAATTACATCCTGGGATGAGAGTATGTGTGTATCCCAATCAATATGTCTTTTATGGCAGTATATTCTACACAGTTTACCAATTTCTTTCATTAATCGTTCACAAGGGTTCGAAGAAGCATGGTACCTGGATATATAGATCGGAGAAACGTTTCTTGCTCGTAACGTACGTCTCCATATTACAGATCGAAATTGTGGTCCATTGTCGGAAATTACTTTCAATACATGCCATACATGAAACAAAAAATCTTTTACAAATGCATTAGAAATAGATTTAGCAGTAGCTTTGCGTAACGGAGTGAAGGTAACAAATTTCGAAGTGACTTCAACAGCGACAAAGATGTAACAAAAATCTCTACTAGATCTGGGAATCGGACCAAAAATATCTACAGCGGCCATATGTCTCAATTTAATCGGTACAATAGGATGTAACGGAGGAATATGTGAAGTCGTATATGATTTAGCTTTCTGGCAGATTTTACATTACACTAAAACTCGTCGAATAAGTTTCTCCATGTTCGTAAAATAACAGGTCTGTCTCAGTATAAGAAACATTTTCTGGCTCCATAATATGCGTAACTTAAATGAGTATACCAAATTAATTTGTTAACGAGCTCGCCAGGAATACATAATAACCAGTTGTTGCTGTCAGGGTGAGAGCGGCGAAACAGAATATTCTTGCGTACAGTATAATGGTTTCTAATGGTAACGTTACTACTATCTTGCCAAAGGTGTTTAATTTCTTTCCACACGTTGTCTTTGCTCTGCTGTTGTGCTATGTCTCGTAATGACGATAAAATTAAATGTTCAAATGCAACTTGTTGAATATACATGACGCTAGAATTTGCTTGGCAGAAGTTGGTTGCGATGTCTTGCTGATTGTTGCTGAAAGAACGGGATAGTGCGTCTGCTACAATATTCATGGCACCGGGAATGTGAACAATTGAAAAATTAAATTCCTGTACATATAGTTTCCATCTGCTTAATCTGTCATGTGTAAATTTTGCGGAAAGTAAAAACTGTATAGCTCTAAGATCTGTGTAAACGGTAGTATGTCTTCCATAAATAAAATGCCTAAACCTGGTAAATGCCCATACAACACATAATGTTTCAAGTTCTGTAACAGAATAATTACGTTCAGCAGGTGACAGAATTCGATTAGTAAAAGCGATGTTTTTGATTACTGTAGTAGTGTCTCCTTCAATTTCCTGAAAAATGTGTACGCCTAAAGCGGTGTTAGAACTGTCGGTGGGAATGGAAAAATTTCTGGTTCGATCTGTGTCTGATAAAAGTGGTGCATTCAACAAGGCATGTTTCAGATTAACAAACTCAGACTGTGCTTAGCTATCCCAGGTCTAAATAGCGTTTTTACCTGTCAGTTGGCATAATCTAAGGGTGTCTAAAGCAGAGTAATGAACAAATTTACGGAAAGAGTTAATTAAACCCAGAAAGCTCCGTAGTTTCTTCGTCGTTGGAACAGTAATGTCACGTAAAGCTTGAAGTTTTCCCGGGTCAGGCGCAATGCCTTCTGCTGAAATTACATGTCCAAGAAATTTTATGGAAGTTTTGCGAAAGTGTGATTTGCTAAGATTAACCGTCAGTGCTTGTGCACGAAAAGTTCGCAACTGTTGTTCCAGAATCGAATTGTGTTCAGACCAGCTTAGCTTCTGCAATAAGGATGTCGTCTACATATGTTGTGATTCTATCTTTAAGTTCCGTCGGATGTATACTATAGAAACCGCGAATAAATGCTGCTGAAGAAATTGTTAAACCGAACGGTAGTTTGCAAAATTGATAACAGTCACCAAAACAGAGAAATGCTGTGAACTTTCTGCAGTTCGGATGGAGCTGAATTTGCCAAAATCCCGATTTCACAGGCGCTGCAGTCTGGAACCGCAAGACCGCTACGGTCGCAGGTTCGAATCCTGCCTCGGGCATGGATGTTTGTGATGTCCTTAGGTTAGTTAGGTTTAACTAGTTCTAAGTTCTAGGGGACTAATGACCTCAGCAGTTGAGTCCCATAGTGCACAGAGCCATTTGAACCATTTGAACCGATTTCAAATCTAATGTGGAATAAATAGCAGTACCATGAAATTTCTGTAAAAGTATTTCTAGTGTGTGTGGGCGATCTGTTTCATTAATAATAATGTCGTTGTCATGACGTGAATCAATTACAAGGCGAAGTGAGCAATATTTTTTCTTGACAATATGGAGTGGGTTTATGTACGGACTAACTGCCGGTTCAATAATACCTTGGTCAAGCATAGCTTGTAATTCTTTCTTAACTTGTTCTCTGTGAGTATACGGAATGGGATAATGTTTGGCTTTAAACGTGTCGTGCTGTTTAACTTGAAATTCATAAATGAAACCGGACATAGTACCAGGTATGTTGTCAAAACCTGGAGCTTGCTGTAAAATAATTTTGCGTAGCCCTGTACGTTCGTCGTCTGTATTTGCACTGCTTTGCTTTACTTTCTCAGAAATCATTTGCATAGCGTCATAGTCAGCTTCGTCTGGTGTATTATAGTTGTGTACGTACGTATCTGTATACAATGTGGAAAGACAGTCCGTGTTACGCGATGTAGAAAAGACCTCTGTTCGATTAATTGCCTGTTCATCTGCAGATAAAGCGTGCTGAAATTCTAATGCCAGGTGTACATTCTCATCCTTTAACATTAAATAGAAATTTTGGGAAGTCAATAATTGCGTCAAGTTGTACCAGAAAATTCGTACCTAAAATAACTTCTGTTGTCAATAAGGGAACAATCCAAAAATTTGAGTGGAACGTATGACCTGCTATACAAAATGATAAGTGTGTCTGTAATTTTACATCTACTTCTTTACTAGATACTGCTCCATTTACTTTAGTTTTGCCTAATGGTAACTTAGGATAAACATTCTCTTTGTTTACATTCGTTGAAGATTCCTTCATTTATAACTGACATAGGTGATCCAGAATCGATTACTGCTGAAAATGTTGATGATCTAATCTTTACTTCAATGAGAGGGTGGGAAATGGTTTTTTGAATAACTGGTTTTTCGTGCAAAAGAGTGTCTCGGATGTCGTCAAAAGTAATAACATTTTCGTGAACAAGAGTCTTGTGTGTCAAAAGTATTGCTTACGTTGCTGGAAGATTCAGTCTGTACTGTATCTAGTCAAATTCTTTCTGACGTGCTGTAATTTGCGTGAGGATGCTGTGGCATCTCGACTATTTGTACTGTTCCGTTATTTCTTCCTGACGTATTAGGTTCGGGATGATACCGACTGTCTGGTTCATTCATAATAATCTGTTGTTGTGGATGATTCTGCTGCTGGTAAGACCGACTGTTACGCTGAAAACTGTGCTCATTACTTTTACGTCTGTCATAATAATCATTGCTATACGGCGCGTTGCGATACGAGTTGAAATGATGTGCCTTCTGTACGTAGTGATATCCTTGTTGCTGTGCGTTACTATTTGGTGTGGCCGACGCTACACGTGTAGGCGGCGAAACATTAAAGCTTGGTTGACCTTGCAAACCACATTGTTGGTTACGTATGCTAACCGACTGGTTTTGTTGCTGTTGTGTGGAAAAGCCTCTATTGTTACCAAAAAGCGTTTGCTGTTGCTGATAATTTTAACGGTACTGATAATTAAAATTTTGTCTGTTATTAAAATTCTGGTGGTTGTAATTCCTAGATCGTCATCACCTTTGCTATTAAAATAGCGTGGCTGGTCGTAATTACTGTATGCTTGTTGATCTTGGGTATAATATGAAAAATTTTTGTTTATGAAAGAATAGTCTGATTGCTGAACTTCCAAAAGCTGTAGCAGAGCTCTAAATGCCGAAATATTTTCTTTCTGCTGTCCTGTTAAAAGTGATACTCTTAACGATCGTGGTAATTTGGAAATACATCATTGTATAAGTGCTGATTCACTGTATGGCTCACGTAAGTATTCGTTTTGTTGGACCATGTGTTCAAAAACTTGCGTGACAGTGGGAAAATTTGAGTTCTCATAATTCGGTAAGATAGTTAATTGATCCTTGATTCCGCGCTGTGTCGTCTTCGACCAATACGCTGACAGAAAAGCATTCTGAAATTCTTCTACCGAATAACATTGTCTCGCGATCGGTCTCATACGAGCTGCCTGTTCGCCTTCCTAAAAACTGCAAATAAATTCAAGTTTGTGTGTTACGCGCCAAGTTGGCGGAAAAGCAAAGCTAAATTGTTGTATCCAATCCAAGGGGTGACTGCTTTCTGTCATTCTTAAATACCTTAAATTTTCTCACGGATAGAAAGTGCTTATAATCAAAATTATCGTCTCTGTATGTCTGAGCAGGTTCAGGATTGTGTGATAATCTGTTTATCTGTGGCTGTTCGGAATCTAAGTCACGTACACTCTGTAAATAACCTTAATTACACTGGCTGTGTGAATGTGACAAATGTTCACAATGTGGCGTATGCTGTGACGTATTAGAGGCTGAAACATTTTTCATTTTTGTCACTTCTTGCTGTAAAGACGACACTTTTCTACGCAATGTATTATTGAACGAATTTATCTTACTGATTGTCTGCTATAAATTTTGGAATTCGGGTGTTTGGTTGAAAGAAATTGGTGACGTATCGTCTGATTTGGTGTCATTGTTATTTTCGATAACGTCGATACGACTGGCCAATTCATCACATTTTTCAGTCAGTGCTTTTACCTCATCGTCATTTTTAGTGTCACAAACATTAATTTGTTTTTGGATTTTACGGGTGGTTTTGTTCAATTTCTTAACGTCTGCTTTAATGGCATCGGGATCCTGTATTAATTCCAATTGTTCAAGTCTGCTGGTCACTGTCTAAAAGACTACTGTGTGTGTGTGTGTTTTTGTTTTAAGATCAGAGATTTCATCATGCAATTTGATGTTCAACTGTTTGATAGTATTGATTCGTCTGATACTGCAGCAATGTTGTTGTCTACGTATGTTTTTGCTTTCGTAAGCAACTTACGCTTATCTTCCTGTCTCTGTGCAGTAATTGTTCTGTTCCTGTATTAATTTACGGTAACGCGTTTCACTGTTTTGTAGGTGGTGATTAAAACGTTCGTAAATTTGGCTGTTTTGTCGTTCAAATTTCGTATCTACTTTCGCATCCAGTGTGCGTGAAAGTTCTGATGACATTAATTTAAACTCGTCGCGTAACTGTGTTGCGTTTTTCAGAACATTGTTTAGCGACTGAACTAATTTCATCTCTAAGTATTTTGGTTGTGGCAGCATGTGTATTACTTAATTTTTGTGCATCAGATCTAATTTCATCACTACTGTTCCTAGCACAAGCCTTAATTTCCTCACGTAATTGTTCTTTAGTATCGTGACATTGCACGGCAACGGCTGTAATCTGTTCACTAAGTTGTTTGTTCTGTTCATTAAGGTTGTCGTGTTTTTCATTCAACTGTTTGACGTTTCCATTAAGTTGTTCTTTGAGTGAGATTTTCATTAAGTTGTTTGAAATTTTAATTATTTTCATTAAGTTGTTGTTTGAGACTTTCATTAAGTTGTAGCAATAATGTCATAAATCGATCCATGCCCAAATTAGCTGCTGTATTCTCTGTGCTGTGTGATGCTGTATCTGCATGTGTCACGTTTTGTGTAGCGATTTGGTCATTGTCTGATTCACAAAAATGTTTGCCAATCGAATGTGCACTGTTGGCCACTACATCGGAATCAAATAAATCTGACGTATTATGAGTACATTGTTCACCTTCGTTAAAAACAATTATCTGTTCGCTACGTAAATTTTCCAGATCAGGTGTGTCAAACTGGGCAGCGTTCATTGTAACGGAACGTGCCGCGTCATCAATTGTCGTTAAATTTAGTGTGAACATAATTGAATTAGTTAGTCCATCATTAGGATTAAAATCATTACTAGTGGTCGGTACGCACTGATTATCTGTAATTAGAGGATTATCACTATTACACTGAGTGTCGCTAATATTATCGGTCAAATTATTCGAGTCAGCTTTCTCACTCATTGCACATCGCGATGTACTGTTAACAGTTTTTCGCGGCACTTTTAACAAATCAAAGTTAAGCACAAAATCAAAGACAAAGCAAAAATGGAACAAATACAATAACAACAAAGAGCAATAAATTGCCGATGATCTGTGAAGGAAGGAGTGAGAAATTAGTAAATGCGTTGCGCCAGATGCAAACTACATTTAACATTAAGTAAATAAGAGCAGATATATAACTGACTACTTCTCAGAAATTCACAAAGATACGATCCCGGCCGGTTGTCGACAAGTGTAACCTCCCAACAGAATTATTCCATAACCTCGTAACAGTAAAAATATAATTATAACCTCCCAACAGTAAAATATATAATTCTATAATTGACATTCAGTGTAAGCTCCCAACAGATAAATTCCTTAACCTTGGAACAATAATAAAATGTGACTAATCTCTCAATAATAAAAAATTGTGGCTCACTTATAACCTTTCAATAATTGACTGTGAATTTAAACTGGTAAATTTTGGACGTCAGCAGTGCTGCGTCATGGCCCTGAAAGATCATTCTGAATAAATTGAAAATTCTTACCTCAATAAGGTCGCCGGATAACGCATATATATCTGCTCCTATAAGAAATTTTTCTGGCACAGCCGAGTGCAATGCTGGCCGATAGATTTGTCATTTCAATAATCGAGATGACCAAGGATTGGAGAAATTAGTAAATTCTTTATATTGAAATGAATGACTGTCAGAAGTTACTTTTTATGAAAAATATTATTATTAAGAGATTTTTAAAAAACATTTACATGGGACTTGATATAACAATACTACATATACGCGAGGCTGCTTTTACCTTGTACTACAACGCTCAGGCTCCGCCATCGCTCCCACGACCGGCCCAGCCAACTCCATGCACACGACTGCTAGCAACTACTTACTCCTAGTGCTACACAGTTCCTACTGCTGACAACACTGCTCTCTGGTCTGAGATTCTCTTATACCTTACATATCGCAGGCAGCGCATGAGCAATCCATCGAAATTACATCTGCTCGAGTGCGCTAGCAACAAATTCCTTAATCATGGACCTCTTACAAGGTGGACCAGTGCGTTATTGACTTGCTCAATTTCTGAAGCTCTTTGTCTTGAATGAATTATCAGATTTCTCTCTGTCTAATCGTTTGTTTGTCTACTCATATACATCACATCTATCGATTTCCGTGCCATTCAAATAATTCCTTAGTAGCACGTAGATCTTTTGTATTAGAGTGCACTTTCAAGATGTGTTCTCGGGAACAGACTTTCCACTAAACTTCTCCATACACTTGACGTTCGAAAATGGAGCACTACATGCTAGAAATGCCGACGCTCCACCGTAACAAAATGATTTCTACATTTAGAACTGGAAGATTCCTGTCCTTCGCCGGAAAACTGCTGTGTCGTCGTACTGTAATCACATTGTAGTTCTTTATTCCTGAAGTTCTTTTCGCTTCCGCATGAACGCGATTTCCTTGAAGCTTTTCAGCAGTTACGATTGAGAGGTTAATAATTCTGCGCCTCATTACCGACCGTTCACCCTAAAATCAGTCACTACGGAACTGCTGAACGAAATCGTACATTTACCCAACGCCCAATTTGATTTTAGTTAGCTTGAATGCACATAAGAAGAAAAATTAAGAAGCAGAAGAGCGCCGCATATCTCACATCGTATACACTCCTCACTGTGTGTGACGTAGTGACTCTCCCACACTTCCACACCTGGAATGGTGACGAAATAGGCACCCTACAAACAGTCAGTTCGGGTCCATTGTTAGACCTAACGTACCTCAGTAATCTGCCTGTCAGGAATTTCTGTAATTTTCCAAATATATTCCCAATTACAACGTGGTGAGCATACGTTCTTGTTTTCTCTTTTTCACGATTGACTTCCTCGCAGTTGATACTAAGGTTTTGTCAATTCTCTTCTGAAAATTTTTTTTATTTTCGTTTTTCATTGACGACAAAGCGACAATAGTCACTTTACAACATGTCAACTGTCGAAATATTTCTGCAATTGGGTATATGGTACAATTCCTACTTCGTTGTGTCAGCAGCTGGTGTATAAAATGTGAGTTTTCCAGGGAAATATATCGCAAGATAAATAACAGTGTTCCCAGATATGTTTCCTCTTTTTCTGAGAATGAACACCAGAAGAGGATGCGGGCATCGGTGAGAGCATGCAGCCTTGCTTAACCTCTGTTTTCTCTGCTATTGGGTCTGAAAGAAGACCTTGATGTTGAACCTTCATACACGCTCCTTACAAGAGTAATTTTTTTCTTGGGAATTCCAAATGTTTTCAGTGAGCTCCATATTTTTGTTCCGGTTATTCTGTCGAAGGCCTCTTAGCGACGATTGGTATTCATATAAATGTTCAGCTATTATTTTCAAGATGTTTATCTGGTAAATGCAAGAGCCACCTTTCCTGAATCCTGCTTGTGCTCTTCTTGTTTCCTTGTCTGGATATGCTCTTATCCTATTTTGGGTTATCCGCGAGAGGATCTTGCTTGGGACTGACAGAAGTGTGATGCCTCTCAATTATCACAAACCGATAGGTCTCCTTGCTTGGGGAGCTTGATGACCATGTCTCTGTTCCAATCATTTCGTACTTCTTCATTCATCCTTTTGGCTGTTAGGAGTGCATGTAAAATTTCCGCTGTTATACAGAGATTTACTTTGAGTAGCTCTGGAGTGATGTTCCCAGGCTGGAGCTTTCCCATTTTTTATTTGTTGTGCTACTCCAGCGATTTCTTCTTCTGATGGTGGTTCTACATTAATCGACATATATTGTGAGAGTCCTTTCCCGCCACATTCAGCTGAGTTACAGTGTAATCTGTGGTTTTACGGTTCAGAAGGTTCTCAAAATGTTATTTCCACTTCTGTATTTGGTCTTCTCGATTTGTAAGTAATTTTCCTTGCTTGTCATTGGTTGGCTTCTACGTCCAAATTTCTTATTTGACAGTTTGCTTACGGTATTATGTAGGGTTTGCTGTTTCTTCTATTAGCTGCTGCCTCCGCCTTAGCTGCGAGATGAATGTTCGCTTATCTTTTCTGAAACTCCTCTTCACCACTCTATTTAATGTGCAGAGTTCTTGTCGGATGTCTTCTTTTACTTCCCTTGTCAGTGAGCAGTTTAGCCGGAGTTTAGCCTTTCTTCTCTGCTCTATTGCATCCCAAGTATGGTCAGAAATCCATTATTGTCTGCCGCGGCCGTTTGTTCAAAGAATTTCTACAGGAGTCTATGCATAGGTCGTTTTTACTGTATCCCACGTACCCTCAATGTCGTTATCTTCGATTCCTCTACCAAGCACTTCAAAACGATTTCACAGTTGGGTCGTTAACTCGTTTCGGATTTTTGCATTGTTCAACAAGTTAAGCCTGATCCTCTTCTGCCCGCAATTTCTCTTGCGTGCAGCTATTTTTAGACGGACTCTTGCCCGACAATCTGTCTATCCGATGGTTGTCAGTCCCAGTTTTTCCATTAAAGACACCCATCAGCAGCCGGATACCTCTTTTTGGATTTTGGAGTTTGCTGTAAAACTTGTCTTTCTCTTCATCCTCAGACATTCCTGTTGGTGCGTATCATTGTACAATGGTCACTGGTCTTACCCTCTTGCAAAGCGAGCGACTATGATTCTCTCTATAATTGGGTGCCACCCTGTCGAAGACTGCTTTGCTCTCCGGTCTAGTATTAGTGCAGTTTCTTCACTATGGGTTTCATCCTTTCTTCCAGAGTAAAGGATAATATGCCCTTCCTTTATCTTTCTTTCTCACAATCCAGTTATTCTTGATTCGCTTTGTCCTAAAATTTCTAATCTGTATCATTCCATTTCTTGTACCACTTCCGTTTGTTTTCATGAGTGCCACGTTGTTCTTATGTTCCAGAACCCTATTCGGGTCACCTTTTTTACTGATAAGGTTGTCACCTTTAAATCCGTCCCATTATTGGTATTCACTGTTGCAGTTTCTGTGATATGCTGACTTCAGCTTCACGGGTTATCGACCCATATACCTATCTGGATGGGAGGGCTGCCCTTTGACAGGGGTCAAGCTCACAGGAGTTTTCTATCGGAGTTCTCTTCCTTAGCCTTTGATGGTCCTCTCTCTCACCCCGGTACCCACCACATCTGGTGAGCGTTGCCCTATCCGCCACAGGGGAGGCTTTACATTACTCAGCATAGTTTGAGTCCAGTAGGAATATCCATGCTCAGGAAATGTAATTTTAATCTTCCTCAGACCACTCGTTTGATAGAGAGTGACATAATGAGTGAAGCGTAAGATAGTGAAAATCCTAGTTTGAACATCATTAGTGTCACGAAATATACAGAGCTATTCAGTATCCTCATCCTAGTCTTGAGTGATTAAGTGAAAAATGAGTGACATTACTTCATTTACACCCTTTTTCGCAATGCTTTCAAGATAAGCATAAAAGAATGATCCACCTGTTGCAAGAACATGGACATTGATGGAATATATTGAAAGATACCGCTCAAAGCAAACGTCCTTGGTTGCTGCATTTGGCAGAGATCCTTTTTGCGAAGTGTATGCAGATAACCACCTTCTTTTTGTTTTTCGTTGCCTCCACTTTACCCGCGGGAGAGACAGCATTAGAATTCAGTTCGCTGCGCCCTCTAGTCATCACTGACTTGCTTGCTTCTTTCACCGGAAAAACTGACTTACATGGATCATCCTCCGTATAGCAAAACTTTTAATGCTGATATTTTTGGATTTGCTACTGCAACCTCTTTGGTTTCTATATTTTTAGAGGAAGTAGTACGGACCAAAAAAAGGAAAAAAAAACGTGCACTAAATATGGACTGTAAAATGCAGACCTTTACAGCCGTGACCACTTGTTCGTCTTCACTACTGTGAAACACACCTCTTCTACTGCAAACGTGCCTATAGCCCTTATGGTATACATTTCAGAGCCCATATTGACTGCATATTTTTTTCTTGTTTTGGCCCGCACTACCTCCTTCAAAAAATATGAAAACTAAAGGGCTCCAGTACAAGAGAAGTTTTCCACAATATCGAAAATGAAGAAGGGCTACTAGCTCTTAAGGTACGCATTTCTTGTTTTGGTCTACACTACCACCTCTGAAAGTTTAGCAACAACAGTGCCGGTACATATATTCCAATGTCAGCGATATCAAAATGACTTGCTTATAGCTTTCGACTCGGTAGTTTCCTGACAAGAGTCTCTTACCCAAAGTTCATACTTTCAGCCTTCTTCACCATTCCTCAAAGTTTGTAAAATCACCACGGAATCACCCCGTTCAGTGCATCAAGAAGATTCATCCGACTTCAGAACACTATATGGAGAGAGAAACCTGCACTAAATTTTAACTTCACATTTTACGCGGATGCATATACAACATTGGGGTACTTTTTACAATTACGCTTGGAATCAAAGTTTTCACTTACCTTTCACAGACGTTCAGTATGATCTCCACCTGGTGCACAACAAATATCCAGAAGATAGACTCTTTTTCATACTTTTGCGAGCGCTCTTGAGTTTCTGGACTCATTGGAGTCACTAGGCGACGTCGTAGTTGCCCAAAGGTGTTGAAAATTAGGCACTTAGAAAATAATCACGTACTGACAAATCAGACGATCTTGCAGAGTGATACTAAAGAACGACATCAATAAGGCAACGTCTTTGAGGCAGCTCGTTTTTAAGAAATACATTTATATTAGGTTAGCAGTAGAGTGGCGCCATGTCTTGTTGAAAAATGAGATGAGACCCTACCGGCAACACATGAACCGGCAAGTACAACAGTGACTCATTTGAACTTTTAGAAATTTAGAAATTTGATATAAGGTCTTATGGGACCAAACTGTTGAGTTCATCGGTCCGTAAGCCTACACACTAATTAATCTAGCTTAAACTAACTTAAGCTAAGGACGACACACACACCCATGCCCGAGGGAGAACTCGAACCTCCGACGGGTGGAGCTGCGTTGACCTTGACAAGACGCCTCACACCGCGCGGCTTGAACATTTAGTTTAGGTACATAAGGAAAAATACGCCCCAAATACCTAGAAGAATGAAACAGGGGATACATCTTAACTTATGCATCCAAGTTGAAAGTTTACCTTGGCACCAGTCTTAGGTTTCCAGTTCATTTTGTGGCTGGGAGGACTCTTAATTGTACAGATTGTTTGCTGGTTCATTAATTATTCAACGTGCATAGAGTCAAGATGGTGGTAACGCAACGCCAAAGCGCTATTTGTGCTCAGCTTTCCAACAAATGCAATGCAGCTTCAACTATACTGCTTGATTTTGTGGAGACTACGGCACTTCACCTCACACAGCGGAATGACCGTACTGATCTCACATTGTACCATTGTCTCCGAGGTCATCTGATCGCTTTTTTGTGGGCTTCTATAAGATCTTAAACGTAATTTTGAAAAGTATCCTAAGATCGTACATGCGTTCTTGCAAAAGGTATACCTTTGTAAAATGATACTTTTGAAAATAAAAACTTTGCGGTTCTACACGTAAATTAAAATTGACTCCACGTTTCTGCGCTTATTCGTGTAGGAGATGAGTCTTTCTAAGGTGCACTGAGTGCCAGCTGATTACTTTGCGTTGTTCTGTTATTTCTTTTTATGCCGCCCTTACGGCCGCATTGTCCACCAGTATAAATGAAAGTAAAATAACCTGTACCAGTATGTCGAAGACTGTGAATGCTTTTGGAAGATAGTGTCAGCAATTTTTTGTTGTTTTCCATACACATTCTTTAGGAATGTGGCTCTGTGGTCCAATGGTAAAGTCCCTAAATCGCTTAAAGCAAATGCTGGGACGTTTCCTTTGAAAAGGACACGATCGACTACCTTCCCCATTCTTCCCTAAACAGAGCTTGTGCACCGTCTTTAATCACCTCGTTGTCGATAGCACGGTGCCCAACAGCAGACTGTTAACGAAGGTTCGATTAACGGAATACGTTTTCAGATATGTGAGTGGCTCGAAGACTTCTTAAATAACAGGACGCAGTACGTTGTCCTCGACACACGAATGTACACCAGAAACAAGGCTATCGACAGTAGTGACCCAGGGAAGAGCGACAGGACCGCTGCAATTCTCTACACGCAGGGTGAGTATAATTAAAGTTAAACTTTCAAAAGGCTGTGTAAATAGCACCACTGGTCAGAATGACATGAAATTACAGCGGAATATTATCGGAGGAGGGGGAATCATATGACAGAGGAAAAAAAAATAGTGTGAAAATTGATCAGTAGATGGCTTTGTATGTGTCAGAATATACAAGTTAAGTTCTAACAAAGGAGATAAAAGACATGAAAGTCAGGCCAAGAAGCCAAATAAGCTGAGCAAATGGAAAGGTCCTAACGAGAGGTAAGGATGTCCAACAAACAAAATTTTCAAATAAAAAAGGCAAAATAAGAAAACTAATCCGATTTCGCTAGCTGGATCCCTGACCATTCCTATGATTTTATCTCTTACTTCTCTGTGATTTGGAATGCATAGAAATCCGTGCTGATTGGCGCAGTGGTTAGCACAATGGACTCGCATTCTGAAAGAAGACGGTTCAAATCCCCTTCCTACCATCCAGATTTAGGTTTTCCTTTATTTCCCTAAATCGCTTAAAGCAAATGCTGGGACGATTCCTTTGAAAAGGACACGATCGACTACCTTCCCCATTCTTCCCTAAACAGAGCTTGTGCACTGTCTTTAATCACCTCGTTGTCGATAGCATGCCTAAAACTGGTACCATCGTTATGCTTTAGCAAAAGATCTTACGAGAATCTGAGGAAATTCTGGTCCTACGTAAAATCGCTAAACGGGCCGGGGCATCTATGCAGTCACTCATTGCCCACTCTGGCGTGAGTGCAGAAAGCTGAAGTTTTAAACATCACGTTTAAGAAATCGTTCTGGTAATAGTCAACCCTGGCGTACAGAAACAACTGAGAAAGTTGAAAAGAAAAAAGCCACCAGGTCTAGATGGAATCCTATTCAGTTTCACAAAGAGTACTTTACGGCATTGGCTCCATATATCTCTTGCGAAGCTCTCGCCCTTCCCAAAGACCGAAGAAATAACGGACCCGCAAAATTACAGATCAATATCGTGAACATCGGATTTCTGCAGAATTCTTGAACATATTCTCATTCGAATGTAATGAATTCCCTTGAGATGGAAATCATTCTCTTCCCAAATCAGCGAAGCACAATTCGTGTGAAACTCAGCTTGCCTTTATCTCACATGATATCCCGCGGTCCATGGATGAACAGCAACAGGCAGATTCCATATTCCTGGATTTCTGAAAAGCGTTTGACACGGTGCCCAACAGCAGACTGTTAACGAAGGTTCGATTAACGGAATAGGTTTTCAGATACGTGAGTGGCTCGAAGACTTCTTAAATAACAGGACGCAGTACGTTGTCCTCGACACACGAATGTACACCAGAAACAAGGCTATCGACAGTAGTGACCCAGGGAAGAGCGACAGGACCGCTGCAATTCTCTACACACAGGGTGAGTATAATTAAAGTTAAACTTTCAAAAGGCTGTGTAAATAGCACCACTGGTCAGAATGACATGAAATTACAGCGGAATATTATCGGAGGAGGGGGAATCATATGGCAGAGGAAAAAAAAAAAATAGTGTGAAAATTGATCAGTAGATGGCTTTGTATGTGTCAGAATATACAAGTTAAGTTCTAACAAAGGAGATAAAAGACATGAAAGTCAGGCCAAGAAGCCAAATAAGCTGAGCAAATGGAAAGGTCCTAACGAGAGGTAAGGATGTCCAACAAACAAAATTTTCAAATAAAAAAGGCAAAATAAGAAAACTAATCCGATTTCGCTAGCTGGATCCCTGACCATTCCTATGATTTTATCTCTTACTTCTCTGTGATTTGGAATGCATAGAAATCCGTGCTGATTGGCGCAGTGGTTAGCACAATGGACTCGCATTCTGAAAGAAGACGGTTCAAATCCCCTTCCTACCATCCAGATTTAGGTTTTCCTTTATTTCCCTAAATCGCTTAAAGCAAATGCTGGGACGATTCCTTTGAAAAGGACACGATCGACTACCTTCCCCATTCTTCCCTAAACAGAGCTTGTGCACTGTCTTTAATCACCTCGTTGTCGATAGCATGCCTAAAACTGGTACCATCGTTATGCTTTAGCAAAAGATCTTACGAGAATCTGAGGAAATTCTGGTCCTACGTAAAATCGCTAAACGGGCCGGGGCATCTATGCAGTCACTCATTGCCCACTCTGGCGTGAGTGCAGAAAGCTGAAGTTTTAAACATCACGTTTAAGAAATCGTTCTAGTAATAGTCAACCCTGGCGTACAGAAACAACTGAGAAAGTTGAAAAGAAAAAAGCCACCAGGTCTAGATGGAATCCTATTCAGTTTCACAAAGAGTACTTTACGGCATTGGCTCCATATATCTCTTGCGAAGCTCTCGCCCTTCCCAAAGACCGAAGAAATAACGGACCCGCAAAATTACAGATCAATATCGTGAACATCGGATTTCTGCAGAATTCTTGAACATATTCTCATTCGAATGTAATGAATTCCCTTGAGATGGAAATCATTCTCTTCCCAAATCAGCGAAGCACAATTCGTGTGAATCTCAGCTTGCCTTTATCTCACATGATATCCCGCGGTCTATGGATGAACAGCAACAGGCAGATTCCATATTCCTGGATTTCTGAAAAGCGTTTGACACAGTGCCCAACAGCAGACTGTTAACGAAGGTTCGATTAACGGAATAGGTTTTCAGATACGTGAGTGGCTCGAAGAATTCTTAAATAACAGGACGCAGTACGTTGTCCTCGACACACGAATGTACACCAGAAACAAGGCTATCGACAGTAGTGACCCAGAGAAGAGCGACAGGACCGCTGCAATTCTCTACACACAGGGTGAGTATAATTAAAGTTAAACTTTCAAAAGGCTGTGTAAATAGCACCACTGGTCAGAATGACATGAAATTACAGCGGAATATTATCGGAGGAGAGGGAGTCATACGGCAGAAGAAAAAAAAAATAGTGTGAAAATTGATCAGTAGATGGATTTGTATGTGTCAGAATATACAAATGAAAACAACTGTCATGCAAACGACTCACTGAAGTTGGTATAAACACCCTGGGTGCATGGGTTTTCCTCCCTCCGCGTCTGCGATGTTCACCATGACTTTCTCAATGCAAGATCGAACACGGCTTGTAAAGCTGTATTACAAGAATGATGACTGGATACATGTCGCTCTGCCCAAGTTCCGGACACTGAAGGGTTTGAGAAAAGGCGTTGTACCGATGACGGTTGTGGTTCTTATGACACCCCAATTACAGAACCCCTAATAAACAACCTTTTGTTGTAAAAGAAATAGGAAAATTAGTGAGCCTGTCAGTGACGGCAGATGCTGACGACAAAAATTACACTAGTGATAATTTGAGCAACAGATATGCCATGTGAATGATAATATTTATCATGAATTAGAGACAACGAGATAATATGATAGGATACGCAACAAAAACATCGAAGAAAGAATTGCAAAATATTTAATAACGAAGGTTAACGCTTAGATGTTAAATTGGCCAAAGATAACATTTACCATAGAAGAGAGTTGTAGCCGCGGTCGAAAAGAAAGTTCGATGTGACTACATTGTAACTCGGACATGGAAATGTTAACTTCAGTTGCTATCTAGTCGCTCTCTAGTACTATTGCGATAGGTATGCATGTGAGCGCTACTGGATTGTTTTAAGCTAATCGGAAGTTTGAAAGTTTTGCGATATAGACTGAAGTATTATTCAGAAGTCATACTAAAGCAAAGTCATCTTTCAACGTTAGCAAGATAACGGGATACGGAGATTCGCGACAAAAGTAAATAGTGTGAGATTTGTGATGGGACTTAGCCTTCGTGATACTGAATAAGCACGAACATTCAAGGACATTGAAAAGGGAAGTTCGCCGACAGAAAAACAATTATTAGTCTCGAGTAGGTAACAGACAAACGCAAACACGAAGAACGTACATTTGCGCCGTGTTGTCAGAAGTTGTCGTCAACGACAGGATTACTGGTGCAAACGGAAGCAATTCGCTGAATGAGAAATTGGTGTGCCTGCTTAGCGTAGGGACAATTAATTACAAGGAACAATAAAATTGGATTTAAACTTTAATTATTCGTGTCGCCTACATAATTGAATAGACATTATCATCTGTATTAGTGAAAATTAATTGACTATTAGAATATTATGAAGTGAAAAGTGAATTCATGATTATTTAACAGTGAACAGTCATCGATTTGTCCCAAGATTACGACGTATTTTGAACATTGCTTAAGTATATGCTATCTCTGGAATTACGTAGTGTAGTTATTGAACTCGCGACGTAGTGACGTCTTGATGACGGGATAACAATTTATTAACTTAATCTCCTCGCAATTCCATAACGTGGTCACTACTTGGGTGATGAGTTGAAGATTCAAGACTTTATATCATTAATATTCAACATCCATTATCTAACCGGGCATAATAAAAAGAAGAACTACAACTAGCTAGTTCGCGCAAGCTGAAAGGTCTGTTGCGGACTCACAGCACATGAAAGCTGGTGGTCATCATTTCAGGTCAAAGGAGTCATCGCCTCATCGAGTTGTGCAATTGACGCGTTTATCAGTGAAGAAGGAAGAGTGGCTTACACACTCCGAGGTGCTGCTCTATCGAAATATTGACATTAATCAAGAAAGACGGTATCTGAAATATGACCAAACCACGCGAGGAATTTCTATTTTTCTACTAGTTACAGGTTGGCGTTGTCGTGAGTGACGGACGCCGTTTCACGTCATACTGACTGGGACAACCATCACCACCGAGACGTGTCAGCTTTAAGGAGACGCAGACGCCACAGTCTGGAGAAAATGATTCGGAAATTCGAAAAGACGGGTTCTTTTGGTGTGGAACCTGGTAGAGGGAGGAAATGAATTGATTCGACGTCAGTGGAAGCAGTGGCCATGCAATGCAGGAGGAGAAGATTGGTGGTGTGCAATCCTGTAGTGCACGGAGAATTTCCCAGACATTGGACATACCCGTGGGCACTGTGTGTGAAATCCTATGAAACATCCTTCTTTGCCATGCGTTCAGAATTACCCACGTGCACGATTTGCTTCCTGTTCACCTGCCAGCAAGAGAGTCCTTTGCTTTAGAATTTCTTGCTCACATGGAAGTGGAATATGATTGGCCGTGAAAGATTTTGTGGACAGGCGGATGCACACTTCTACATCTACATCTACATCTATACTCCGCGAGCCACCTTACGGTGTGTGGCGGAGGGTACTTATTGTACCACTATCTGATCCCCCCTTCCCTGTTCCATTCACGAATTGTGCGTGGGAAGAACGACTGCTTGTAAGTCTGCGTGTTTGCTCTAATTTCTCGGATCTTTTCGTTGTGATCATTACGCGAGATATATGTGGGCGGTAGTAATATGTTGCCCATCTCTTCCCGGAATGTGCTCTCTCGTAATTTCGATAATAAACCTCTCCGTATTGCGTAACGCCTTTCTTGAAGTGTCCGCCACTGGAGCTTGTTCAGCATCTCCGTAACGCTCTCGCGCTGACTAAATGTCCCCATGACGAATCGCGCTGCTTTTCGCTGGATCATGTCTATCTCTTCTATTAATCCAACCTGGTAAGGGTCCCATACTGATGAGCAATACTCAAGAATCGGACGAACAAGCGTTTTGTAAGCTACTTCTTTCGTCGATGAGTCACATTTTCTTAGAATTCTTCCTATGAATCTCAACCTGGCGCCTGCTTTTCCCACTATTTGTTTTATGTGATCATTCCACTTCAGATCGCTCCGGATAGTAACTCCTAAGTATTTTACGGTCGTTACCGCTTCCAATGATTTACCACCTATGGCATAATCGTACTGGAATGGATTTCTGCCCCTATGTATGCGCATTATATTACATTTATCTACGTTTAGGGAAAGCTGCCAGCTGTCGCACCATTCATTAATCCTCTGCAGGTCTTCCTGGAGTACGTACGAGTCTTCTGATGTTGCTACTTTCTTGTAGACAACCGTGTCATCTGCAAATAGCCTCACGGAGCTACCGATGTTGTCAACTAAGTCATTTATGTATATTGTAAACAATAAAGGTCCTATCACGCTTCCTTGCGGTACTCCCGAAATTACCTCTACATCTGCAGATTTTGAACCGTTAAGAATGACATGTTGTGTTCTTTCTTCTAGGAAATCCTGAATCCAATCACAAACCTGGTCCGATATTCCGTAAGCTCGTATTTTTTTCACTAAACGTAAGTGCGGAACCGTATCAAATGCCTTCCTGAAGTCCAGGAATACGGCATCAATCTGCTCGCCAGTGTCTACGGCACTGTGAATTTCTTGGGCAAATAGGGCGAGCTGAGTTTCACATGATCTCTGTTTGCGGAATCCATGTTGGTTATGATGAAGGAGATTTGTATTATCTAAGAACGTCATAATACGAGAACACAAAACATGTTCCATTATTCTACAACAGATTGACGTAAGCGAAATAGGCCTATAATTATTCGCATCTGATTTATGACCCTTCTTGAAAATGGGAAAGACCTGCGCTTTCTTCCAGTCGCTAGGTACTTTACGTTCTTCCAGAGATCTACGATAAATTGCTGATAGAAAGGGGGCAAGTTCTTTAGCATAATCACTGTAGAATCTTAAGGGTATCTCGTCTGGTCCGGATGCTTTTCCGCTACTAAGTGATAGCAGTTGTTTTTCAATTCCGATATCGTTTATTTCAATATTTTCCATTTTGGCGTCCGTGCGACGGCTGAAGTCAGGGACCGTGTTACGATTTTCCGCAGTGAAACAGTTTCGGAACACTGAATTCAGTATTTCTGCCTTTCTTCGGTCGTCCTCTGTTTCGGTGCCATCGTGGTCAACGAGTGACTGAATAGGGGATTTAGATCCGCTTACCGATTTTACATATGACCAAAACTTTTTAGGGTTCTTGTTTAGATTGTTTGCCAATGTTTTATGTTCGAATTCGTTGAATGCTTCT
The DNA here is from genome assembly GCF_023898315.1 of Schistocerca nitens. Lineage (NCBI taxonomy): Eukaryota > Metazoa > Arthropoda > Insecta > Orthoptera > Acrididae > Schistocerca > Schistocerca nitens. The sequence goes on from NC_064618.1 coordinate 585,172,980, forward strand.
CTCATTGCTCTCTTTACGCTCTTTTTCGCTTCGTTCAGCTTTTCCTTATCAACTATGATTCGACTACTCTTAAACCTATGATGAAGCTTTCTTTGTTTCCGTAGTACCTTTCGTACATGATTGTTATACCACGGTGGATCTTTCCCCCCGCTTTGGACCTTAGTCGGTACGAACTTATCTAAGGCGTACTGGACGATGTTTCTGAATTTTTTCCATTTTTGTTCCACATCCTCTTCCTCAGAAATGAACGTTTGATGGTGGTCACTCAGATATTCTGCGATTTGTGCCCTATCACTCTTGTTAAGCAAATATATTTTCCTTCCTTTCTTGGCATTTCTTATTGCACTTGTAGTCATTGATGCAACCACTGACTTATGATCACTGATACCCTCTTCTACATTCACGGAGTCGAAAAGTTCCGGTCTATTTGTTGCTATGAGGTCTAAAACGTTAGCTTCACGAGTTGGTTCTCTAACTATCTGCTCGAAGTAATTCTCGGACAAGGCAGTCAGGATAATGTCACAAGAGTCTCTGTCCCTGGCTCCAGTTCTGATTGTGTGACTATCCCATTCTATACCTGGTAGATTGAAGTCTCCCCCTATTACAATAGTATGATCACGAAACTTCTTCACGACGTTCTGCAGGTTCTCTCTGAGGCGCTCAACTACTACGGTTGCTGATGCAGGTGGTCTATAGAAGCATCCGACTATCATATCTGACCCACCTTTGATACTTAACTTAACCCAGATTATTTCACATTCGCATTCGCTAATAACTTCACTGGATATTATTGAATTCTTTACTGCTATAAATACTCCTCCACCATTGGCGTTTATCCTATCCTTGCGGTATATATTCCATTCTGTGTCTAGGATTTCGTTACTGTTCACTTCCGGTTTTAACCAACTTTCCGTTCCTAATACTATATGCGCACTATTTCCTTCAATAAGAGATACTAATTCAGGAACCTTGCCCTGGATACTCCTGCAGTTTACCAATATTACGTTAACTTTTCCTGTTTTTGGTCTCTGAGGACGGACGTTCTTTATCAACGATGATAATGTTCTCTCTGGTAAGCCGTCAGGTATTTTATCGTTTCGCCCAAGGGGGGGGGGGGTCCCTCTAACCTAAAAAACCCCCGTGTGCACGCCACACGTACTCTGCTACCCTAGTAGCTGCTTCCGGTGTGTAGTGCACGCCTGACCTGTCTAGGGGGGCCCTACAGTTCTCCACCCAATAACGGAGGTCGATGAATTTGCAACCATTATAGTCGCAGAGTCGTCTGAGCCTCTGGTTTAGACCCTCCACACGGCTCCAAACCAGAGGACCGCGATCGACTCTGGGCACTATGCTGCAGATATTAAGCTCAGCTTGCACTCCGCGTGCGATGCTGGTTGTCTTCACCAAATCAGCCAGCCGCCGGAAGGAACCAAGGATGGCCTCAGAACCCAAGCGGCAGGCGTCATTCGTTCCGACATGTGCTACTATCTGCAGCCGGTCACACCCAGTGCGTTCAATAGCTGCCGGAAGGGCCTCCTCCACATTACGGACGAGACCCCCCGGCAAGCACACCGAGTGCACACTGGCATTCTTCCCCGACCTACCCGCTATTTTCCTGAGGGGCTCCATAACCCGCCTAACGTTGGAGCTCCCTATAACTAATAGGCCCGCCCTCTGTGACTGTCGGGACTTCCATCTGAAAGGATATGGCAACAGACAGTTTTCGAATATTGGCAACGGAAAATCCACAGGCAATTCAATCAGTACCACTTCAACCTCAAAAGGTGACTGTGGTGCGGGTTTACGGCATCATTTATTACAGGGCCATATTTTTCCTAAGAGGCAGGTGCTTCCTGTCCTGTTACCTGCACCGTAGCTGGCAAGCGCTACGCATTCCAACTCCCCAACAGCGTGGATGTGTGGATGGGATCATTTTTATGCAAGATGGCTTACCTCCGTACATTACAAATCCAGTTAAGCAACTACTGAACCGTCATTTCGGAAATGCTATAATTATCAGCCGCCATTTCGCTACAACCTGGCCGTCCTGATCACCTGATCTTAATCCGTGTTACTTCTGGCTGTGGGGCTATCTGAAAGATGATGTGCTCAGTGTTCCGATTGCAAACTTGGCTGCATTGAAGGCACGCATTGCGCAATACATTCTGAACGTGGCCCCGAAAACACTTCGATTAGTTGTGGATCATGCTCGATTTCAACCTGTTGCAGAAAACGGTGAACAGCATATAGAACATGTTTTGCGGCGGTCACAAGGAAATCAGTAATCCGATTTGATTTTGACTGATGCTTTTTAGGCGCTTTTTGGCCTCAGGACAATTAAAAACCGTTGTGATTGATGCTTTTTATGCGGTTTTGGCCTCAGGACCATTAAAACTCGATTTTTCCCATCCGATGTGATATGACCATGCCGTGGTGGATAGGCTTACGTAACTAACAATATCACGCCTGTACACCCTTGCACACGGAGTAGTACAGTTTGTTTAACGTCAAACGTACACCTTAGGCATTGTTGTATGATTTATGTGTCATTTGCAGTCGACCACTACTAAATTATGATGCTTACAGCGCCATCCATTACTACATTTTGTAACTATTTATTTTTCTTCTGCCATACGTTTTCCCCCTTCTCCGATAGTATTCCGTTGCACTTTGACATCATTATGACCAGTGGTGTTATTTCTATAGCGGTTTGAAAGTTTATTTATAATCACCCTGTACATCCCTGGAGGAGAGGCAACGTTCTCTTCGAGCAAGACTACTGAGAAAATTTAGAGAACCGACATTTGAAGCTGACTGCAGAACGATTCTACTGCAGCCAACGTATATTTCGTGTAAAAACCATGAAGATAAGAGAAATTAGGACTCGTACGGAGCCACATGTATTGTATGAAAACACAGAGAGCGTGAGGATTGGGAACAGTTGGGCAGAAGAATTCGAGGTGAATAAAAGTCTGCGGCAGGGGTGTGGGCTGTCGCCGATCTTTTTTAAGCTGTATCTAGTACCAATCCTGCAGATTTGGATTAGAAAATGCCAGGTAATTGGAGTGGCAGTAGAAGACAGCAAGATATTTAGCTTTTATTTTGAGGATGACGAGATAGTACGAGCCAAAAATGAAGATAATCTAAGCCATGTGACAAGAAAGATAAAGAGGAATACAGTTTGTTAGTAAATGCTCAAATGTGTGTAAAATCTTATGGGACTTAACTGCTAAGGTCATCAGTCCCTAAGCTTACACACTACTTAACCCAAATTATCCTAAGGACAGACACACACACACACCCATGCCCTCCGCCGGGACCAGCCGCACAGTCTATGACTGCAGCGCCTTAGACCGCTAGGTTAATCTCGCGCGGCAGTTTGTTAGTAATTTGGAGAAGTACTAGTAGTTGTGTAAAAGCCAAAATATCTTGGGGTATTATTTACTAAAGAGGGGACAAGCAGTGATGAAACCACAAGTAGGATTAATTAAGGATGAGCTATAACAAGGGCTATAAACTCTGTTCCGTAGAACAAAAAGATAAGAAAAACAACGAAGTAGGGAATGTATAAGATTACAGACAAGAGCTTATCAATAGACTGAAGCTCAAGCTGAACTAGGATGTATAGGATAAGAAATGACGTGGTCTAACAAAGGATGAAAATGGATAGGGATATCTGTGACGACGTCCAACAGAACCAGCTAACGGGGTTTGGCCATGTGAATAGGGTGGAGACGGGACGGCACATAGGACGCTGCTATGGATACCACCACAGCGGAAGAAAAGTGGTCGCCCACGGCGCAACTGGCAAGGCGATGTGGAGGAGACAAAGGGAGCAAGGAATGTGAACCTTGAGAAAAGCAAAGACAGAAGACGATGGCGACGGGTGGCGAGGATTCGGCGCCAGTATAGATGATCCGCAAGAAGAAGAAGAAGGAGACGGAGGCATATTGATAGAAGTTTTCACTCGCTCTGTTTGCGATTGAAACAGGACAGTAAATGCCTAGTGGTGGTGCAAGATACCCTCCGCCAAGCACCATGCGCTAGGTTGTGGAGTACGTATGTGGATGTAGACGCAGAAACTCTTATCTTCGTTCTCCTTGTAGGTTCCTCGTATGGCCTGCTGAGCAAGTCCAGAGGACGACAACGACATACCACGTGTAATAGTTACGCGTAGGAAACGAGTGTCACATTAGAACCGATCCTCGGTTGCTGACAAGTTCTTTTAATTTTTGAGATTAGTTGCCCACGGAGTTAAGCGTTGAGACCACTCCCCTCCCAGTGCGGCCGACTCCGTGCGTAAAGAGGAGGCGTGCGACAAGAGGGCGGCGCGGCGCGGCGCGGCGCGCTAAGCTGATTGCGCGGCCCGCGACGTCAGCGGCCAGGCTCGGCTCAGCAGGCGAGCCGGTCTGCAGCGTCAGCGGCGCCGTCAGCAGCGCCACCTGTAATCCCGCCTCAAAGGCGGCTGGCAGCTGGCAAACAGCCGCCCCGCCGCCGCCCCGCGTACCGCATCGGCGAATGAGCCGCTCCGCTGCTCCTTGACACACGCACCACGCACCTGCGTACAGTGCAGCGACACGCCAGTCACAGGTAAGCGCCATACCTCGCTGTAAAAATCAGTGTGCCACGAACGCCGACACGGTCATTAATTTAGAGACTTATAGTACACGTTCATGTTACGCAATTTACTGTTCTACTGTAGCAGCAAGCAAATTTCTCTCTTTTTTTAAGGCTGAATAACAAGTGCACTGTTTTTGTTCAGATGGTTCAAATGGCTCTGAGCACTATGGGACTTAACATCTGAGGTCATCAGTCACCTAGAACCTAGAACTACTTAAACCTAGCTTGTTCAGATGATTTTGTTTCTTTCAAACTAGTTTTCGGCTTATTAGGCCTTTTTCAGGAAACAACTGACTGGCGAGTGAAAGGGACACTGGATCTTAGATAGGCAAAAACTATAAGCAAAGATACAGTCACTTCCTTAGAGTGTTATGCCTCTCGGGTTAATGACGATAGTTCGTGAACCGATCAGCTTGGACGTGGTTTTTAGGGTGTTTCTCACATTCAATTAGGTAAATACCGAGCTGGTACCCGTTTTCCGCCATCAGTTACACAACGCAAATATTTATGAAATGTCTTCACACTTGAACATGTGCTGTGCTCTAGACGTTGACAGGTGGGATGTACGGATTCCGTCGCGGGGGGAGTGACATCCGGCCACCCACGTTAAGTAACACTGCCTTAACCCATCTCCGATTTCTCTGCAGTCGCTGTAACCAGTGGCCCTACGGTGTTGCAACGTGTATGGACGAGTTTCACGTCTGTAACGTCCTGAAAGCCATCAGACTCAAAGCATGGTGCTACGCTAACAGCACCTGGCGAAGAGGCCGCCGAGTGACATTCTGCATCATCATTGGAAGACGTTCCCAGACACATCTTGCTATTCAGGTTTCTCAGTCAGTCTCTATATGTTCTCGAAATTTATCAGAATTGCCACACGCTGAATATAAATCACCTGGCACACAACGCCTGTATTTATGAAGCTGCTTGCAGACCATTCAGTTCCGTTCAGTGAGTTGACAATGTTAGAAACATGTTTACAAAAGCCAGGAAAAATTACAGATGATCACTGCCTAGTGTGAGTAGTAATAGTTCGCACGAACATTTGTGAATTGCTATTCTTGCTCCTAATTCATATTCATATTTTAGATATCACTTTCGTCATATATCATGGACTTCTGAAGAGCTCTAGAATCCTTCTAAATTGGAGAAACACCATTCTCGTATCCGTGCTCCTCTGCGTGCAATGTCATGCGAAGTCTCTAAGAAAATTTGTCTTATTGACCCTAGTTAATTGAATGCACAACGAAAATTAATATGCAGACTTCGACATGATGACATGGGGAACAGATTTCACTACACGTTTGTCACACAGTTTCTAAGCAGGATCCTCTTTCTATCAGCGCCTCACTGGGAAGATAGGAATTAGTTGGAATATGTCTGGGGGAAGAGGAAAAGTGAATCGTATTCTATGGAATAGACATTATTTAAAGGCGATGTTCTTCCCTCGCTCAACACACATCGTGTAGCAAGAGACAAATCTAATCAGTATGACTTCTTCAGGTGAAATTATTGTTTACACAGAAAAAGCTTTACATTTGACATCACCACTGGGTATTTGGGTGATACGGTTACTTGTGTCTCAAAGCACGCGATAATTCATGCGAACGAAAACTACGGTGTGTACATAACAGCATGCACTTCTAGTACTATTCTGTTATTCTTCTAAAACCGCATGAAACGTCATTTCTGCAAAGCCTGACACAGGCAAATTTAGGTACACGAACAGATATTCGTTCGGCTCAATGAAATTAAAATTTATCGATCGGTCAGTCTTCTAGCGAAAAGAGACCTGTTGGAGCTCCATGTGGTGGTCGGTACTACACAGATGTGCCAGTCCAACCTGCATTCCCATACAAGAAATTGAATTAGGATTACAATGATGAAAATGGAAAACAGAATACGAAAGAAGCTCGAAGTGTAGAGACAAAATATAGACAGTGCAATCGCGATGCACAGAAAATTGTTTCATCATTATATAAAGAAAGGCTGTTACAGTTAAACAGCACCAGTGACGCACTGACTCATTAGTTCATGGTTTAATAAAATACCTACACAATCTAAATGTCATTTTTAAAATGACATTGCTCGAAGAAAATTCTTTTTCTCTTTGTTAAAAATTTAGTTACTTTAGCTAGCCTCTGTTGTTGATGATACCGGGGTATCGTAAGGAGGGGCGGTCGGTGGGGGGGATATTAGCCTACATCTGACTGCGCTCACGGGTAGTGGTCTCGCGAAGTTTGGAAACCACTGATTTAGCTGACAGTGGTTAGTCATTTTCTGTCGTCCTAGCTATATAAATTTACCCACAACGTTATTCTGAAAACTGCACCATACTCGCATCAATCGAGAACGGAAATAGCGGTAGAGAAATTTTAGGAAGGTCACAAACAGAAACAGAAATTTAGTGTTCGTAAACGATTTATTTCGTGGAGGGGGTATTGCGAGTAGATTGATTTTGATCCTTCGGTATTTTTCTAAAACACTTCGGACCAAGTTCGGAGGGACAGAGATATATTCAACATCCGATTATCTTCACCAAATTCCAATACAGACTGGTGGTCCAATTCTATTGTGTCGTCCACAGTAGGTTAAACACATATGTTCTACGCTGCCTACAAAGGAGACACCGCATACAACTTGTGGCTCATATAAAAATATCACGCACTGTTATTTTTAATATTCTATAAGGGGCGATCAAAAAGTTTCCGTTAGAACACCGCACTGACCCCTTACGTGCATGTCGGTGCTCATATACACGCACTGGAGTCGCCCTCGGTTGCATTGATGCTGCAGAAATCCTGCAAATGTAAATCTTGTATTGTGTTTTATATTGCATTCATTTCCAAATAAAATTAATTAGCACCATAAGAAGCAAGTTTGTTTTAACATTCGTACCATTACATTAAGTTAACCTATTATTGATAGCGTAAACGTTTTTTGTGTCATCTGGCTTCTGACTGGTTTGATGCGGCCCGCCACGAATTCCTCTACTGTGCCAACCTCATCATCTCAGAGTAGCACTTGGAAGCTACGTCCTCAATTATTTCCTGGATGTATTCCAATATCTCCCTTCCTCTACAGTTTTTGCCTTCTACAGCTCCCTCTAGTAACATGGAAGTCATTTCCCGCTTAACAGATATCCTGTCATCCTGACCCTTCTCCTTGTCAATGTTTTCGACACACTCCTTTCGTCTCCGATTCTGCGCAGAATCTCCTCATTCTTTTCTTTATCAGGCCACCTTATTTTCAATATTCGTCTGAAGCATTCGTCCCAAATGCATCGATTCTCTTCTGTTCTGGTTTTCCCACAATCCAGGTTTCACAACCATACAATGCTTTGCTGCAAACGTATATTCTCAGGAATTTCTTCCTCAAATTACGGCCTATGTGTGATACTAGTAGACTTCTCTTGGCCAGGAATGCCTTCTTTGCCAGTGCTAGTCTGCTTATAATGTCCTTCTTGCTCCGTCCGTCATTGGTTATTTTGCTACCTAGGTAGCAGAATTCCTTAACTTTATCCACTTCGTGACCATCAAATGGTTCAAATGGCTCTAAGCACTATGGGACTTAACATCTGAGGCCATCAGTCCCCTAGACTTAGAACTACCTAAACCTAACTAACCTAAAGACATCACATACATCCATGCACGATGCAGGATTCGAACCTACGGCCGTAGCAGCAGCGCGGTTCCTGACTGAAGCGCCTAGAATCGCTCGGCCACAGTGGCCGGCCATGACCATCTAGTTGTTCTCATTTCTGCTACGTATCATTACTTTCGTCTTCCGTTGATTTACTCTCAATCCATATTCTGTACTCATTAGGTTGTTCATTCCCTTCAGCAGATTCTGTAACTCGTCTTCACTTTCACTCAGGACAGCAATGCCGTCACCGAATCGGTATCATTGATATCCTTTCACCTTGAATTTTAATTCCACTCCTGAACCTTTCTTTTATTTCCATCATTGCTTCTTTAATGCGCAGATTGAACAATAGGGGTAAAAGCCCACATCCTTGTTTTACACCCATTTTAATCCGAGCTCTTCATTCTTGGTCGTCCACACTTATTTTTCCGTCCTGGATCGTGCACATATTGTATATTACCTGTCTCTCCCTACAGCTTACCCCTATTTTTCTCAGAATTTCGAACATTTTTTACCATTTTACATTGTCGAACGCTTTTTCCAGGTCGACAGATCCTATGAACGTGTCTTGCTTTTTCTTTAGTATTGCTTCCATTATCAACCGCAGTGTCAGAAATGCCTCTCTGGTGCCTTTACCTTTTCTAAAGCCAAACTGATCGTCATTTAGCATATGCTCAGTTTTAGGTTCCATTCTTCTGTGTGTTATTCTTGTCAGCAATTTGGATGCATGAGCTGTTTAGCTAAATGAGCGATAATTCGCGCGCTTGTCAGTTCTTGCAGTCTACGGAATTGTGTGAATGATATTTTTCCGAAAGTCAGATGTTATGTTGCCAGACTTACACATTCTGCACACCAAAGTGAATAGTCTGTTCGTTTCCTCTTCCCCAATAATATTAGAAATTCTGATGGAGTGTTATTTATCCCTTCTGAATTATTTGAGCTTAAACACTCCAAAGCTCTTTTAAATTCTGATTCTAATACTGGATCCCCTATATCTTCCAAGTCGATTCCTGTTTCTTCTCCTATCAAATCAGAAATACTGTATCTTCCCAATCATAGAGGCCATCATTGTACTCCTTCTATCTATCTATTCTCTCCACTGCATTTAACAGCAGAATCTCCGTTGCACTCTTAATGTTACCACCCCTGCTATTAATGTCACCGAAGGCTGTTTTGACTTTCCTGCATGCTGAGTCTGTCCTTCCGTCAGTCTTTTCTTTTTCGATTTCTTCACATATTTCATGTAGCCATTTCATCTTTGCTTCCCTGCACTTGCTATTTATTTCATTCCTCAGCGACTTGTACACTCCTGGAAATTGAAATAAGAACACCGTGAATTCATTGTCCCAGGAATGGGAAACTTTATTGACACATTCCTGGGGTCAGATACATCACATGATCACACTGACAGAACCACAGGTACATAGCCACAGGCAACAGAGCATGCACAATGTCGGCACTAGTACAGTGTATATCCACCTTTCGCAGCAATGCAGGCTGCTATTCTCCCATGGAGACGATCGTAGAGATGCTGGATGTAGTCCTGTGGAACGGCTTGCCATGCCATTTCCACCTGGCGCCTCAGTTGGACCAGCGTTCGTGCTGGACGTGCAGACCGCGTGAGACGACGCTTCATCCAGTCCCAAACATGCTCAATGTGGGACAGATCCGGAGATCTTGCTGGCCAGGGTAGTTGACTTACACCTTCTAGAGCACGTTGGGTGGCACGGGATACATGCGGACGTGCATTGTCCTGTTGGAACAGCAAGTTCCCTTGCCGGTCTAGGAATGGTAGAACGATGGCTTCGATGACGGTTTGGATGTACCGTGCACTATTCAGTGTCCCCTCGACGATCACCAGTGGTGTACGGCCAGTGTAGGAGATCGCTCCCCACACCATGATGCCGGGTGTTGGCCCTGTGTGCCTCGGTCGTATGCAGTCCTGATTGTGGCGCTCACCTGCACGGCGCCAAACACGCATACGACCATCATTGGCACCAAGGCAGAAGCGACTCTCATCGCTGAAGACGACACGTCTCCATTCGTCCCTCCATTCACGCCTGTCGCGACACCACTGGAGGCGGGCTGCACGATGTTGGGGCGTGAGCGGAAGACGGCCTAACGGTGTGCGGGACCGTAGCCCAGCTTCATGGAGACGGTTGCGAATGGTCCTCGCCGATACCCCAGGAGCAACAGTGTCCCTAATTTGCTGGGAAGTGGCGTTGCGGTCCCCTACGGCACTGCGTAGGATCCTACGGTCTTGGCGTGCATCCGTGCGTCGATGCGGTCCGGTCCCAGGTCGACGGGCACGTGCACCTTCCGCCGACCACTGGCGACAACATCGATGTACTGTGGAGACCTCACGCCCCACGTGTTGAGCAATTCGGCGGTACGTCCACCCGGCCTCCCTCATGCCCACTATACGCCCTCGCTCAAAGTCCGTCAACTGCACATACGGTTCACGTCCACGCTGTCGCGGCATGCTACCAGTGTTAAAGACTGCGATGGAGCTTCGTATGCCACGGCAAACTGGCTGACACTGACGGCGGCGGTGCACAAATGCTGCGCAGCTAGCGCCATTCGACGGCCAACACCGCGGTTCCTGGTGTGTCCGCTGTGCCGTGCGTGTGATCATTGCTTGTACAGCCCTCTCGCAGTGTCCGGAGCAAGTATGGTGGGTCTGACACACCGGTGTCAATGTGTTCTTTTTTCCATTTCCAGGAGTGTATTTCAATATTCCCGTATATCCCGGAACATTTTTGTACTTCCTCTTTCATCGATCAGCTGAAGTGTTTCTTCTTTTACCCATGGTTTCTTAGCAGTTACCTTCTTTGTACTTATGTTCTTCTTTCCAACTTCTGTGATTTACCTTTTTAGAGATGCCCATTCCTCTTCAAGTGTACTGCCTACTGAGCTATTCCTTACTGCTGTAGCTATAGCCTTAGAGAACCTCAAGCGTATCTCCTCATTCCTTAGTACTTCTGTATGCCACTTCTTTGCGTATTAATTCTTCCTGACCAATTTCTTAAGCTTCAGCCTACTCTTCATCACTATTACATTGTGATCTGAGTCGATATCTACTCCTGGGTACGCCTTACAATTCAGTACCTGATATCGAAATCTCTGTCTGACCATGATGTAATCTAACTGAAATCTTCCAATATCACTTGGCCTTTTCCAAGTATACCTCCTCCTCTTGTGAGTCTTGAACAGAGTATTCGACGTTACTAGTTGAAATTTATTACAGAATTCAATTACTCTTTCTCCTCTCTCATTCCTTGTCCAAAGCCCATATTCTCCTGTAACCTTTTCTTCTATTCCTTCCCCTACAGCTGCATTCCAGTCCTCCGTGATTATTAGATTTTCAACTCGCTTTACGTACTGTATTATCCTTTCAGTATCTTCATATACTTTCCCTGTCTCTTTATCTTCAGCTTGCGACGACGGCTTGTGCACCTGAATTATCGTTGTCTGCGTTGGCTTGACGTCGATTCTCATAAGAACAACCCTGTCACTGAACCGTTCATAGGAACACACTCCTTGCCCTATCTTCCTGTTCATAGCAAATCCTACTCCCGTTATACCATTTTCTACTGCTGTTGAAGTTACCCTATAAGCATCTGGTCAGAAATCCTTGTCTTCTTTCCACTTCACTTCACTGACCTCTGCTATATTTAGAGTGAGCCTTTGAATTTCCCTTTCCATATTTTCTAGTTTCCCTAACACGTTCAAGCTTCTGACATTCCACGCCCCGACTCGTAGAACGTTATCCTTTCGTTGATTATTGAATCTATTTCTCAAGGTCACCTCCCCCTTGCCAGTCCCCTCCCAGAGATCCGAACGGGGGTCTATTCCGGTATCTTTTGCCAATGGAGAGATCATCATGAAACTTCATCAATTATAGACCACATGTTCTGTGGATACACATTACGTGTCTTTAATGTAGCGGTTTCCATTGCCTTCTGCATCCTGATGCAGTTGATCGTTCCTGATTCTTCCGCCTTTAGGGGCAGTTTCCCGCCCCTAGGACAAGAGAGTGCCCTGAACCTCTGTCCGCTCTCCGCCCTCTTTAACCAGGCCAATGGCAGAAAGAGGGTGACTTCTTATGCCGGAAGTCTTCGGCCGCCAATTCTGATTATTAATCAAAATTTACGAGGTGGCACGTTTTGAACCCGGAACTGAGGACTTTTGGTTACTAATCAAAGACTATCTCCCTAGACCATGGGTGCAGCCCAACCATACTATATCTTTCACATTGTACAATTCTTTATGCTTGTCAGAAGAGATTATTAAGGCCTATGTGAAAGAGTCCTTCGATAAATAAATTAAGATAATATTCAAGGTATTTCGTAATAAGTGCACCCCGCTTTTCAGTAGTGGGAAGTAATTAGTTACATTTTTCTTTTGGCTTTAGACTACATGTTTGTGATTTCCAAAAAATTATTGGGACAAGAAACAACAAAATCATGGTTACGTCACGGTCACAGTAACCTGATTTATCTTGCTTTCAAAAGACTGCACAGAACCAGTAGCCGGGCGCTAAAAACGTATGTTCGTCTCTGTGTGGCATACAACGCGTCCGTCTGGTGACAGCATTAAGCTTCTGGCTCGTTTCCATTAGAGCTGCATGTTGGCTATTGCCTATTTCTGGAAGAATGGCTGCTGCAACGGAACTGCTTCCCATTGTGTAAGCGCTGCATTGTAGTCGTCCCTGGCGCACGGCGTTGCAAGGCGCACACACACACAAACACACACCTCTGTTTCGTCTGCTGCATTCGCAATAGTGGCGCAGCGTAAGCAAGCCGTGCGTCTTTCGTAAGGCGTCTTACATTCCACAGTTGTCACGCTCCGAGGCTACTGGGATACCCGGTCGAATGTCCTGATACCTCGCTACACTGTAGCTGTATTGTTGCTTCGTCGAAATGCCTAAAGAAATTCAGTTCAAGACAACTGACTGTCTCATCTGAAAGATACGAGCTGCTAGTAAAGAAAATGATATGAGAACCAGAAACTGTTGTAGACATAGGACAAATCTTTTTTTCAGTTTATAGCAACGACAGGATAAAATGTATTGAGGTCGTCATTATCGGCGTCAAGATTATACCCGTTGGCGTGTTAAGCCTTAAAGTTGTTCAGTCCGTCTTGTTTTGAATTGTGGCCAATATTTCGTTTTCTTGTGGGATTACATTGAAAAGAAATTTTTGTAATTTTTTTGCCTTCAATATTTTGAACATGATACGTCCACTTTAACTGAGTCCACATTTAATTCTTCTCTAATGTCAATATTATTCTTATGTCATAGGAGCAATTATCTCGCTACATAGCGGAGAAAGGCTACAGACGACACAATTTGTCTTATTTGGTCCGACGTTCCAGTCCATCCCTCACACCCGCACAGCATTGACGGAAAAGCTATCACTCTGTGTAAGTTGACTAGGAATTCCTTTCGTATGCCATGTTTTAATGTTAAATCTTCGAAGCTTCACTTCAACATCGTCTGATTTCGTATGCTTAATGAGATCCACCTGACATTTATATTCTCTTATTTGTTCGAGTATTTGTTCATTTTCTATAGTTCTTGATGTTACTTCTTCTAATTCTCTAAATGTCATTGGTTTTAATTTTACTCGTGGAAATTATCATGCTGTGAATATGTGCAACCCGGTTCAATTTATGTACCACAGTCTGTATATTATTTTGATTGCTGTCTATTACGACCTGCTCGTTAGTAAACAGTATAGCTGACAAACTTATATCGTTGCTAGTAAAAATGTTGTTCACTGTTTTATGGTAATATTTTATAGCCGCATTATTACTGGCAACAGAAAGTGCTGGTGGACGTAGACACACTTATCTGACACCTTAGTTAATGTTTATAGTTGATTCACATTCACATTATCTTATTATTCACATTCAGTGATTAAGCAACCGAGAATAAGTACACTGGGATAACTAAATTTCGTCGTGTTTTGCATAATGAATTTCATTTCTCCTGTGAAATTTGTGGTAGTCTACGAACACGTAGTTAGTGAGTGAATGAGAGTCTCTTCTTTCTGTAGTAATTGTGTAAATATAATTTACAGAGTGGACATAATGTTCCCCTTTTTGAAACATGTTGGGCATAAATTTACTCGAATATCGGTGTGAAACAAGACACATCAATGTAATGATTATTTCTGCAGTAATTCACAGAAATGTCTTAGAATCTGTATTGTAAAACCACATTGATGTGATGTATTCGAAGAAATGACGTTTTACGCCTCCTCCCCTATACTTTCTATTCCACTTGATCAAAAATCAAGTAATTTTTCAGCAATACACACTCTTATTTCTCTTCCATTGGTATGACCACATTCATTCGTGATATTATTTAGGTTTTAATATTTGTGTTTATAGATGCAAACGTTCTACAACAATGCAATGGTTGGAGAACGATATCTCTCTCTGAAAGCTCTCCACAGCGGAATCAGAAGAGCTGTACCAAAGTTAACGAGATAATAACAACAGTGACGTGTTCTCTATCCAGCAGGAGTAACATAATATTAAAACTACTCGAATAATTAAGGATTTGACCTGCATTAAATTCATGAGCTGCGAATCTAGTTGGAGAAGATACTGCTTTCGTCTCCAAGCAAGTGTTCACTTCCGAACACACTCTTTTCTCATTACACATGCTATCATACAATGACCTTGGAGCTTTGCTCTTCGATTTCATCCTACGGAACTAAACGTATACATCATTCCTCGTCTGCTTTGTTCCTTTGTCCCCATCAACGTGGGATCGGCCCCGTTACTATAGATTTGGCGATGTTAGTGTGAGAGGGTGACTGGATGCCCTTCCTGTCACCACCCCATACTCCCTGGGACAGCATTAGTGAACCCAGCTGTCTGCATCTAGTGTAAGCCATGAAAGAGTGCAGACGTTTTCAAGTGTATGCAAGTCGTGTAACTGAGGCGGGAAACCTGGGGACCAGCACGGTATTCACCTTGGGGAATGTGGAAAACCTCCTAAAAACCACATCCAGGCTGGCCAGCACACCAGCACTCGTCGTTAATCTGCCAGGCGGATTCGATCCGGGGCCGGCGGGCCTATCCGAGTCCAGGAAGCAGTGTATTAGCGCTTCCAGCTAACCTGGCGGGTGGAACTAGACGTGTACAACAAAACAAATAAACTTTTACCTTTCATTTCAAGTGATACGCTGGTACGACCTTTTCTTTTTTTCTTTTTTTTGTTTTCAAGAAATTTCGTTTTCTCTAAGAAAATACATAACCAAGATCTAAACAACGCAATATGAAACAGAATGTGTAACGTTCATAGAAAAATATCTGGCCAGAGTAGGACTTTTACACTGTCACTAATGGAATGATAGCACTGAAGAAAACAACGTCTGCTTTAGCCAATTAATTTTTGCAGCCTAGGTTTAGGGCAGTTACACCTCGACCAGAATAACTGACAAAGAGAACACTTGAAGGATAATGGTATAAACACAATCATAAGTATCAAAGAAATTAAGTGCTACATATTACAATCATAGAACTCTAAAATCATAAAATAAATAGCTGCCAAATCATTTTATAGTGAGGCACAATGTAACGAAACTGGATTTGACAATGAGCCAGGTTTGGCATTATCAAGACACCATACTGCAACTCATTAAAGTGACACTACAAGGTCCATCTTGATCAATTACTGAATAAGTAGACTCTCTACAGCTTGCTACTGCGAAACCTGATTGCCGAATCTAATTTTATCTTTCACAAACAACCGATTTGTCTGTTGTTTTGATTTTAGTCTTCTATGATTGTGACTATTATTTTGTGTACTTGTTAGTAGGAGAAAATTTTTTGATGATTCTAAATTAGTTTCCGTAAGTGCCGTTATGCACAACTTATTTGCCAATTATTCTAGACAGTGGGATAATAACTAAGGTCACAAAATGAATAATTAGGGAACTAAGTGTAAAAAAGTGTGTCTTCATGTAGTTACGTTTCACGAAGTACCTGCAGTGAAGTAAATAGAAATAATCGTGTTGTGATGGTTCCTCAAATTCATAAAAGTAGAATTTTCTTTAAGCTAACTTCTGTTTCGTTTGTTTTCTTGCGATTTGCAGCAGAAATTCAGTTTCCACTGTTTGTAGCGTGATGAACGCCGTGGATAATTCGGATAGTTATGAAAGTTAAGCAGTTACCACTAAGAAGAATTATCTGAAAGGAGAAAATTTCGCATATATTAGGCAATTAGAGACGAAAATGTAGTTCAGCTACGCAATGACTGGAGCTAAAGTTGGACTAGTATCTGATATTCGATCATCTGGCATACAGGTACATTGCCATAACTACGACACTACTGCATTCGACAATACCTGACAGGCCCATCTGGGACAGACCTGATGATCTTTCTGGCCACGGGAGTGCCTCACCATCTACATCTACATCTGCATGGATACTCTGCAAATCTCATTCATGCAGAAATATCATAAACACATGTCTCCTGTGTAGATGAGCGTGGTCAGGCTTCAAAATGACACCACGATACCGTCTTATGCGAGGTAACACACGAGTGCGCATGTCCGTGATACATCGTTGTGTGGTCAGAGTTCCCTCAGTCTCCATCAGCCGTGACCTGAAATCATACTCGATGGCTCCCCACATCGTGACACCAGGATTAACACCGCAGTGCCTCTCCAAAACATAGAAAGGATTGGAGGCCTCCCCATGTCGTCACCTTGCCCACCAGCGATGGTCATCGGGGGGTGCTGCAGATTCACTATTCATCGTTCCCATCACAGCACCACCCCGAACGCAACTGTGTTGTGGTTCCAATGTCACCCAGCACATGGGATGGCAGTTACCTAGTCTGGCTGCCGCTGGAAGCTGACCAATGGTGCGAAAAAATACAAATTGTTGTAGCGAGTGCTTTACTTGTTATCAGTTTGTAGGGCAGTTGTGAAGAGGTTGGATACTCACAGTGCACAATATGGCGACCCCACCTTGTGGCGGTCGCACGTGGACCGCGTGGACCGCCAACACCTTGATGAGCAATAAACCCGACCTCAAGTTCCCAAGAGTTCTCAAAGATGAATATTGCACTATTTGACCAGCCGGCCAATTGAAGACCAACAAAGAGCTCCTTTCAACCTCCGTCAGCTGCTGATAATGCTGCCTGATAAAAGTACAAGGCATCTCTTCTGTGTGATTTATAGTGATCACTAGCATATGACCTCCTTATAACCTTACCAGGCCTGGTAACAACACTAAACAAGAACAACACGAATGCACTCTGTTGACCATTCTGCCTGTCACAAAGTATTGCGACTCTAATCATTTACGTATTTGCTAATGGTGTGTACGTGTACGGAGGTACATTGTAATCCGCCCATATATTCTGTTGTGTGTGTGTGTGTGTGTGTGTGTGTGTGTGTGAGAGAGAGAGAGAGAGAGAGAGAGAGAGAGAGAGGAGTTTGCGTCTGCATGAGTGGAAGGTAAACGGACTGAATGGGCATAATCTCCCCTTTCCCACACGGTACTGCTTGTTATAGCTACAAGGAGCAATAAAAGTAAAATGAGACAAATGTAAATCTGTTTAATATTTCAAACTTAATTGCCATAACTGTTAATACACATATTAAAAGAAGTTTTGCGTCACCTCGAGAGTTCCGGGACGTGTACAGAAAATTGGGATAGCGTTCAACATAATCATTTCCGCCCTTTCTATTGCTCATGAAAACCACACATTGCATGTTGTACCACCATACAGCGAGACCTTCAGAGGTGGTGGTCCAGATTGCTGTACACACCGGCACCTGAAAATACCCAGTAACACGTCCTCTTGCTTGATTCATACCTGTACTCGTCGTTGAATACTGACCACAAGTGCATCATGGCGCTGTTGGTCCAGATTGTCCCACTCTTCAACGGCGAGGCAGATTGTCCCACTCTTCAACGGCGAGCCAGAGGTTGGCACGTCACAGTGTCTATAAACAGCCCTTTTCAATCCACCCCAGGCATTTTCGGTAAGGTTCATGTCTGGGGAACATGCTGGTCACTCTAGTCGAGCGATGTCGTTATCATGAAGGAAGTCATTCACAAGATCTGCACGATGAAGGTGCGAATTGTCGTCCGTGAAGATGAATACTTCGCCAGTTTGCTACCGATATGGTTGCACTATCGGTCGGAGGATGGCTTCCACGCATCGTACAGCCATTACGGCGCCTGCCATGACCACCAGCGGCGTACGTCGGCCCACATAATGCCACCCCAAAACACAAGGGAACCTGCACCTAGCTGCACTCGCTGGACAGTGTGTCTAAAGCGTTTAGCCTGACCAGGTTGCCTCGAAACACGTCCCCGACCATTGTCTTGTTGAAGGTATATGCGACACTCATCGGTAAAGAGAACTGACGCCAATCCTGCGCGGTCCATTCGGCATGTTGTTGGGCCCATCTGTACCGCGCTGCATGTTATCGTGGTTGCAAAAATGGACCTCGCCATGGGCGTCGGGAGTGAAGTTGCGCATCATGCAGCCTATTGCGCACAGTTTGAGTTATAACACGACGTCCTTGGCCACACAGAAAGCATTATTCACCATGGTGGCGTTCCTGTCAGGGTTCATCCGAGCCAGAATTCGTACCCAGCGGTCATTCACTGCATTAGCAGCCCTTGGGCGGCCTGAGGCATGTCATCGACAAATCCTGTCTCTCTATATCTCCTCCATGTCCGAACAACATCGCTTTGGTTCACTCCGAGATGCCTGGACACTTCCCTTATTGAGAGCCCCTCCTGGAACAAAGTAACAATGCGGCCGCGATCGAACGGAGGTTTTCACCGTCTAGGCATTGTTGAACTATAGACAACACGAGCCTTCCTGGTGGAATGACTGTAACTAATCGGCTGTTGGACCCCCCCCTCCGTCCGACAGGCGCTGCTCGTGGATAGTTGTTACACCTTTGGGCTGGTTTAGTGACATATCTGAACAGTAAAAGGGACTGTGTCTCTGTACAACATGCACAGTCAACGTCTATCATCAGGAGTTCTGGGAGCCGGGGTGATGAAAAACTTTTTACGATGTGTGTACATTCATCCCACTTTGAGACAAGATGGTCAGTGCCTTCATGAAAACATGTTTTCGGTTGCCAATGTAACTGTGATTGTACTTTAACCTGCACCTGTTCCTCCAAAGCAAATCGACGGGTAAGAATACCTTTTTTCAAGACTCCAAAACTATGTAAATCGCTTATCTTCCAAGCAAAACGTCTACATCATACTCGAAACAACTTTCCAACTTGTCGGCGAGCCTGCTTGTGCCAAGTATAATCGCCTGTTGTGCAAAGTGTCCCTTGAGAGCTCTTACTCATCCTCCCTACAGTCCGGTCTCTCCCCATGCGATTTATATGGTTTTGGAGTCCTGAAAAAATCCATTCGTGTTTGCTTCGGACGAAGAGTGCGCCCCTGGGTACTATCATGGTTTCTTAGGCAACCACAAACATTTTCCCATGAAGGCACTGACCGTCTTGTCTCAGTTGTGGCGATTTATTTTGAAATAATAAACTGTTTACTTACTTTTTTACCACCTGTCTCGCTTTCGTTTGACTCACGTGTATCGTTTAATGTAAGCAGACGGACCTACGAAAAATAATTCATCTTTAAAACATAGCGTTAATCATTTTTGCCATCTACACATTTAAGGTGCACTAGGTAAGGGTACAATGTTCTTGCAAAGCTGGGAATGAAGAGGTACGACGAAGCAGTGAGTTACACTTGTTGCGACATAATTAGCACCATTATTTTGCAGATTAATCAAAATGATGTAAAACAATAATAAATCGTTTTTCTTATGAGAATCATGTGCGATGGATTGCGCATTTTTCGAATGCTGTTGCTAAAGACGTGAAAATTTATTGGATAACACAGGCCAACGATTGAAAAACTTTTTTGCTGAAAATATCTTATTCTTATGTTTTTTAGTGTGGGAAATCCAAAAACAATACTTAAAAACTGTATAATCCATCATTTCTTCATATTTTACAGTTAAATTTATTAAATTAAGCGATTTGTTAAAGAATTTAACAGCTTTTATGTAGTTAAAATAGTTTAAAAAGAGGTGTAATGAATGTAGATGATGTTGGTAGCACTGCTGAAAAACATTTGCTGGCAAAAAAAAAGGTCGATTCTAATTTTGTGGTAACAGATGGTGTTTTGTTTACTTGCAACCTAACCTCACTTTCTTGTTTCCTGTACATGTGCTCAGTACAATGTCTAATCGTGGTTGTAAGAACTCTGTTGACAGTTTGACAGTTTTTGTTATATTTGTGGCGAATTTGTGATTAAAAATACCAAATAAACATTACAGACATTGTGAAAAAGTTTAGCTATCATACTTTGGATCTAGACTTGGCGATAAAGATAAATCTTGGGCGCCGCAGAAGGTATGTTATATGTGTGTTGAGGATCTGAGGAAATTGTCCAAAAAGAAGAAAAAAGCCATTAGATTTGCAGTTCCTATGATTTGGAGGGAGCCAAAAAATCATTCTGATGGTTGCTACTATTGCAGTGTTGATATTACTGGTCACAATTCGAAAAACAACAAGGTAATAAGTTACCCTAACCTTCCGTCCGCCATCCGACCAGTAGAGCATGGCGTAGATTTGCCAGTTCCTGAACCACCAGATGATTTAAATTCTATTCCAGCAGAAGTATTTTCTGATGTACAATGTGATTTAGGTGAACCAGATGATGATGAATTCCATTGTAATACAGAAAGTCTAGAGCCCAAATTGTTTACTCAGCCCCAGCTTAACGATTTGGTTAGGGAACTGGGCTTAACGAAAGAAAAAGCTGAATTGCTTGGCTCTAGATTAAAAGAAAAGTATTGGCAGTTGGAACCAGCATATACATGTATAGAAAGAGAGAGCAACAATTTTCCAAGTTTTTCAACAAGAAGGTGGTTTAGTGTACTACTCATACATTCCCTGTCTGATGAATGAGTTTGGTATTGAATCAAAAACTAGTTTAAAGGTTGTTTTATTACACAATGGTAACATGTATGCATATATATATATATATATATATATATATATATATATATATATATATATATATATATATATATATATATCTGTTGGACATTCTGTAACATGAGAGAAAGCTATGAAAACCTAGAAATAGTGCTAAATAAAATAGCCTATTCTGCTCATGGTTGGATGATATGTGGCGATCTAAAAGTAACATGAATGCTCCTTGGTCAGCAAGGTGGCTTTAACAAATTTCCTTGTTTCTTGTGTGAATGGGACACTACGGCTAGGGATCAACACTGGTGCAGAAAGAAATGGCCTGTGAGGAAGTCTTTAAAACCTGGTGAGAAGAACATGTAATATCCCCACGGAAAATTACCCTCTACCACGCACTAATTAATAATGATTAATCAAATCATCCATATTTATTTACGTTTGAAAAGTATCTGATCAGATTTTCTAGTAAGATATGCGCCGACAGCTCGTCGACGCCAAGGTATTTTTCTAGTACGTTTATTCTCTGGAACAACAGAGGTAGAGATATGTATGCTCCATGGTTATTATAGTTGGGATAGAGAGAGAGAGAGAACGGAACTTTTTCCAAAATCGGATTGTTAAAGAAGTTTTTGGGTACTCTTCTTCGCATTAAAGCGAACAAGGGAAATTTGTGCCGTTAGTGGGAGACATAAAGAAATAATAAACCTGTGAAAATAAATCTCTTGAGATTTAAAATACCAGAAAACGGAATCTGTACAACAAAGGATTTAATATAAACCGTTCATCTGAA
Source organism: Schistocerca nitens (assembly GCF_023898315.1). Lineage (NCBI taxonomy): Eukaryota > Metazoa > Arthropoda > Insecta > Orthoptera > Acrididae > Schistocerca > Schistocerca nitens. The sequence continues at coordinate 585,195,042 of NC_064618.1, forward strand.
ATCAGGTTTGTGAACATTTTATTACAGAGTGAATGAAGAATGAGTTCTCTGTATGAATCATTGATGATTGTCTGGGCCTGTAATTAATTGGGAAGTTTCAGCTGTGACGAAGAGAACCTGCAATCTATGAGTTTTACAAATCGTCCAAAAAGGCTTCGTCCACATCTGAAATATTAGATCTGTCGTAAATTGAACGGATTGTTCAAACGATCGATTTTCCCAACTGAATGCAGCGCTTAATAATAATAACAAACGTAAAGATCTTTTCTAGCAAAACTGCCGCTGAATATTAAGACGAGGGGCTCTACCAGAGATTCGACGAGGCTGATCTCAAGTAATATATTTTCATTGTACACAGATAAATTATAGAGAGAGAGAGAGAGAGAGAGAGTGAATGTAATTCTAGAAATTACTTACAATCCTCCAGTAGTATAATTGTTTGTCTGTCCTTTTACGGATCAGCCAATCATAATACACGAAGCCCTGACTTTACTGTACTGATTCAAGTGTGAGAGTGAAGGAACGATAAAGACGACAGATACACTTCTGTACAGACAAACATTACACCAAGTTAGCGGCAAGCTGCATTCAACACACAAAGACTTTCATCACGATTCAAAACATCACAAAACAATAGTAAGAAAGAGTTTTAATTAGAATGGCCAATCCGTGACAGGACACGTTTTTGGACGTTGTTAAAATAATTTTGTTCTTTGTTTCATGTGAACGACGACGAGACAACCTAACTTGGAAAAAAGAGAAGAAATACTCGCAGCTGAATTAGTGGGGTCTACGAATAAACAGCATGCAGGGCGCAGAAAATTAAGGCGGGATCTATAATTTTTTTTACTAAAGCTTGCTTGTATGCTGGAAGTATATGGTTTTAACTAGGGCAATGTTTAAGATGAGTCAAGCAGAGCAGAGCAACACGCAACAGCCTTCAGCTGTGAGCACCGACGATAATGAGGTAGTAAGAAGTGTTGTATCTGGAAGTATATGGTTTTAACTAGGGCAATGTTTAAGATGAGTCAAGCAGAGCAGAGCAACACGCAACAGCCTTCAGCTGTGAGCACCGACGATAATGAGGTAGTAAGAAGTGTTGTAGAACCGATCGCTACAGATAGCGCAATAGAACGCCCGGTAGACACGGCTGGAGATGTAACAGCAGGGATGCAACATACGATAATGAGGTAGTAAGAAGTGTTGTAGAACCGATCGCTACAGATAGCGCAATAGAACGCCCGGTAGACACGGCTGGAGATGTAACAGCAGGGATGCAACATGGATTAGATCCATTAGTAATTATTATGAGACAGATGCAAATGATAACCGAGAGTATGAATAATATGAAAACCGATATTAACGCGAAATTAGCCTCAGTTACTGAAGGGCAGGAAAATTTGCAAACCGACATTAATGCGAAGTTAGCCTCAGTTACTGAAGGGCAAAACCAATTGAATACAAAATTAGCCTCAGTTACTGAAGGGCAGGAAAATTTGCAAACCGACATTAATGCGAGATTAGCCTCAGTTACTGAAGGGCAAAACCATTTGAATACAAAATTAGCTTCAGTCAGTGAAGGGCAGGAAAATTTGAAAGCTGAGATTAAGCAGCACTTACAGGCCAGTTTTTCCGAATTAGAGCAGCGGATAGAGGAAAAGACAAAGGAACTAAAAGATCAGGCCGAAGAGACGGAACGAAAATTAACTGCACAAATAGAATTGGTTAAAGCTCAATGTGAGGAATCTACTCAACGTGTACGTGTAGAAATGAAGGAGTATGTGGCCATTAAGATAGATACCGTACGCGAACAGGTGGAAATGGTTCCGCAGTTAGTACAAAAGCAAGATGCCATGTCATGTGCAATTGCGCAACTTCCTGAATTGGCACGTACGCAGACGAACCTAAAGGAAAGTGTGGAACATCTGACAGAACGTCAAGACGTTATTGACCACCAGATTAATGTATTAACGGGTAAATTATCCGAAATCACATTAGAAAAGAAAAGGCTAATGTGTGAAAACGTTGAGCAAAATGCTAAAGCAGCATTCCAGAGTCTACGCGCCAAACACGAAGAGAATTTGTTTGCGAAAGGACTTGAGGAAGTGCGACAGCAGTTAGGTGATGATCTCGAGCATTGGAAACAAACGATCGAAGAATCGATACGCGTTTCACAACAAGGCTCATAACAAATGAATACAGGTCGACAGCAGAAGTTGTCAGCGACTATAGACCCAGTTACTGCACATTCGCACACAATACCGACATGTGTAAGTAACTCGAATATCAAATTGCCACGAGCTAGTTGTTCGCGTGATGTCCTAGCGGATGGAGATTACGAAAGCCTTTGTCATGCCGAAGAAAAAATGATAAAGCATCGGCAATTTCAGATTTTTAACACTGACAAAAGGGGGGTCCATCCGATTGTTTTTATTCGAAGTTTTAGAGGAGTGCTACCCAGAAATTGGTCGGAGTGGCAGAAGATCAGTTTCGTTACTGGGTATATACAAGGTTCGGGGGCGATCTGGGCCTCGGACATGACTTCTGTTTGCTCGACGTATGAAGATTTTGAAAAAGCGTTTTTAGCGAAATTCTGGTCAGAAGGAGTACAGGAACGCCTAAGGCAGGAGGTGCTCTACCCCGAGCCTTTCTCTTTTTCGAAGGGAAGCCTTAGGAAATATTTTGAAAAATATATAAATAAAACAAGATATTGGGACAGACCTATGCCTTTGCCAGACATAATAAACATACTTAAGGCAAGATTACCGAATAGCATCCGGAATCAATTAATTTACGGCAACGATAAAGACCTGGAGTCGTTCCTCACGACGTTAGATCATATAGACATTATAGAAGAGAACAGCCAGAAAGCACGTAATAGCAGATTCCAATATAGGGAGATAGAACCTCCGGCTAATGGTAGGCAAGGGAACGCACAGAGATCGATAAATAATGGAGAAACTCATCAAAATCTCAACAATAATACCGGTAATAGTCTTGCGAGGGGCTATCCAAGGAATAACAGGAATGGGAAAAGATACAATCCCGTATGGGGAAACGAAAGGAATTCTAGACCGCAAGCTTGGAACAATAACGGTAATAGAAAGTGGAATCAACCGGGGGGAATAAACTCAAACAACCAACATCAGTGGGGACAGACATCTACGAATCAACCGGTAATTACCGAAGTGACGGACGATGTCAACCACCAGGCGAATCAAAATCCAACAAACTTGTAAGGACCCACTCGTGCCCCGGAGGAGCGGTCAACAATAGGTTGAGGGGCAACAGGATATGTGTACCCATGCTGACGTATAATGATGGAAGATTACTGGCAGATGAATTGACCGAAGACTTAGAACCCCAAGATGAGGATAAAGAACAGGTGGCAGTAGCCGAAGTGCAAGTGATTTTGGAGACTGTACCTATAGTGGCGGTTTTAGACACAGCTGCAACCACAAATGTTATTTCAGAGGCTCTATTCAACAAGATCAGAAATATAAGGAGAGTACCAATTTTTCCAGTTCAAAATTGCAAAATAATAGGCGCCGTTGGGGCTCGATCGGCGAATGTAAAAGTGCAGTCACTACTTAGTGTAGAAGTAGGAAATGTAGCAATATTAAGCACATTCCTTGTTGTGAAAAATTTGGTGGTAGACTGCATTATTGGAGTCGACAGCCTACGTCAATACGGATGCAGAATAGATTTTAAAACAGGAAAAATTTGGTTAAATATAAATAAACAAGAAATTGAGTTGGACTTGTTGAAAAAAGAAAGCCTTACCAGAAAATATAATAGTGGGATCAGTGTGCAAGTAATCAGGACTGCACAGAATTCTAAACAGCACGCAAATAATGAGTTCCAAGCCAAAGGGGATTTCGGTCAATTAGTGTATGAGAAGTTAAATGAATCTGACTGCATCACTGAAGATCAGAAGAAGCAGCTCAAAGAATTATTATTAATGTATGAAAACGTGTTTGATGAGAGGCCAGGAGTGATTAAAGGATACATATGCCATCTCTACGTTAAGCCGCACGAAACATATTGTCGAACATTCTATCCTGTTCCCTGGACGTTAAAGGCTCAAGTGCAAAAAGAAATAGATCGCATGTTGAAATGGGGTTTGATAGAACCCTCCACAACCCCTACTGCTCACTATTGTTGGTCGTGCCAAAAGCATACACGGGATCGAACAAAATAAAAGGGTTATTTCCTCATAATGACTGAAAAAGATATAATGAAGATTAGAAGATAGGGAGGAATGGTGTTCCGAGTGACAGAGATGAACGCTCGTAAAAAAATATAACCATAAACTGTGTGTGTGTAGTGTTAAAAACATTTAAAATGAAATAGTTAATCAATGACATAGAATATAGAAATAGTGACTAATTATTACTATTGAGTGTTGTAAAAAGGATAGTGGAGATAGGCTTCACCTGTGGTTTGAGTGAACATAGGACTTTAGCTTTGCTAATGTGATCAAGATGTATAAAGTATCTGACTGACCTGCGAGAAAAATGAAATGTTTCCCGCAAAGGACGCTGAATAATCAAAAAAAGGTTCAAAGTGAATATTCAGATATAATCTCATGTGAACGCTTAGATGTATAAACGTGTGAAGGGATGTGTTGTGGTAGTGAATCGTGAGTGACAGTTAACGCCGCAAAGACAATTTCCCGCGCAAAACAGTTGACGTCGGCGCGAGAATTAAAATCGATAGAGACGACACAGATATGCTTTATAAGAGACTCGCACCAAGTGCGAGAATAAACTCATTCAGGTTGAACTTTAAAAGGAATAAGTGTCACAATTAGGAGTTAAGAGTTTTTAAAATTATTAATATTTATAGAATTAATAGCTGTTAAATGGTTTGTGTTCGTTTGGGAATTCTGTTTGAAAAATCCAGTTCCATAGATGAGCATGGATGAACGCAGTATGAATCAGAGAGTAAATGAGAGAAGCGAATCCGCATTCCTCAAGAATAATAACTTTTAAATTCCAGCATTAAAGCGGAGAAATATATGTGTTTAGAATAAAAAGTTTTGAGGATAGCTAAATTATATGACTTATTAAGGGAATATGGATGATGTCTGGTATAAAATGAACTACACTTTCCATTATTCGATGATTTGAATCCAAAATCTATAGTAAGTTACATGAATCCTTTAAATTACGAAGGACAAATCAGTCATAGAAAATCTGTTAAAGCGTTTGGACTTATAAGTACCAGTAGGTAGGCAAAGTCAAAAGGAGTATTCAAACGAAAGTAAATCGTATGATGCTTTTGGCAACATCATTAATTAAGAGTTAAATTCATTGAAGTACGTCGTAACAAAAAGGATACATGAAGCCATAAGGATTTTGCTTTCAAAAAGGAGAATCTTGGACGGTGCAACCTAATCAGTTCTCTTACAGGAAGAGTTTCCTTTTTGTTCACTGCTAATTCTTTTGGGAATGAATGTTGCATGTCAATTCGAGTATCCCGGTTCCTTCTACTCTTCCCATTGTGGGCCGCGTAGAAGATCTACTACAAAGGGGGCCGCGTAGAAGACCGACTACAAATGTGGACGTCGGGGACATGCAAGACCCGGGGGAGTTTAGCACCGCAAGATATTGTACTAGGAGCAAGATTGTAAAACGCAAATTCACGTTATTTATTGTAAAAAGTTTTTTTGCTAGAGGCACAAACTACCTTTTTCCAAACTGTGAGACAAATTGATCCCTATCTTTTCTTTAAAGACAAATGTCAAAATTAATTTTGTTCTTCTATAGGCTTTCCTATCTCCTATGTATCGTAGGCTGGGGGTCTAAGCTTAAGAGGTTTTCCAAGGTTTCCCTGCTTAAGAAAGTTCCCTAATGGGTAGACCCTGACAACAGTCTATGAAAGATCATCTTCCTTGGTTGTGCACAGCAAACATAACACCGAGATGCACGTAAAAGCAATACAGCCGCGATACCTGTCTCTTCATTTCTTCTGTTTTCCACATTTCTTTTCTTCGTCTGTCTCAAACATAATATTCTTTTTCAGTCGGAGGACTGACAATCATCACTTCCGGGTTATCCACATTAATAGATAGCTCGCGAAGTGTGTTCGGTGAATCAAAATTGAGCTCACAAACTTCGCTCGCTGCGAGGGGCATTGTAATATCCCCACGGAAAATTACCCTCTACCACGCACTAATTAATAATGATTAATCAAATCATCCATATTTATTTACGTTTGAAAAGTATCTGATCAGATTTTCTAGTAAGATATGCGCCGACAGCTCGTCGACGCCAAGGTATTTTTCTAGTACGTTTATTCTCTGGAACAACAGAGGTAGAGATATGTATGCTCCATGGTTATTATAGTTGGGATAGAGAGAGAGAGAGAACGGAACTTTTTCCAAAATCGGATTGTTAAAGAAGTTTTTGGGTACTCTTCTTCGCATTAAAGCGAACAAGGGAAATTTGTGCCGCTAGTGGGAGACATAAAGAAATAATAAACCTGTGAAAATAAATCTCTTGAGATTTAAAATACCAGAAAACGGAATCTGTACAACAAAGGATTTAATATAAACCGTTCATCTGAAATCAGGTTTGTGAACATTTTATTACAGAGTGAATGAAGAATGAGTTCTCTGTATGAATCATTGATGATTGTCTGGGCCTGTAATTAATTGGGAAGTTTCAGCTGTGACGAAGAGAACCTGCAATCTATGAGTTTTACAAATCGTCCAAAAAGGCTTCGTCCACATCTGAAATATTAGATCTGTCGTAAATTGAACGGATTGTTCAAACGATCGATTTTCCCAACTGAATGCAGCGCTTAATAATAATAACAAACGTAAAGATCTTTTCTAGCAAAACTGCCGCTGAATATTAAGACGAGGGGCTCTACCAGAGATTCGACGAGGCTGATCTCAAGTAATATATTTTCATTGTACACAGATAAATTATAGAGAGAGAGAGAGAGAGAGTGAATGTAATTCTAGAAATTACTTACAATCCTCCAGTAGTATAATTGTTTGTCTGTCCTTTTACGGATCAGCCAATCATAATACACGAAGCCCTGACTTTACTGTACTGATTCAAGTGTGAGAGTGAAGGAACGATAAAGACGACAGATACACTTCTGTACAGACAAACATTACACCAAGTTAGCGGCAAGCTGCATTCAACACACAAAGACTTTCATCACGATTCAAAACATCACAAAACAATAGTAAGAAAGAGTTTTAATTAGAAACATTCTACGCAAAAACCTTGTAGATCCAAAACAAGTACTCCTAGCACCTCTGCATATAAAATTAGGCCTAATGAAACAGATTGCAAAGGCTTTGCCTAAAGATGGAACGTGTTTTAAGTATCGCTGCCAAATGTTTCCACACTTTCAGAAGCTAAACTAAAAGAAGGCGTCTTTGTCTGACCTCACATTAGAAAATTGATGTTTGATGTTAACTCTGAATCCACAATGACCTTAAAAGGAAAGAAGCATGGGTATCAATCAAGTAAGTAGTTGCAAAGTTCTTAGGACATGAAAAAGACCCAGAATATGTTTCTATTATAGCCATAATGTTAAAGAAGTTTAAAACTTTTGAATGTTTAATGAGCCTGAAAGTTCACATTTTGAACAGTCACTTGTTTACTTCCCGGATAATATGGGAGATGTTAGTGAGGAGCAAGGAGAGCGTTTTAACCAGGATATTAAACTGATGGAAAAACGCTACCAAGGCCGCAAGAACACCAACATGATGGGGGATTACTGTTGGTCACTTCACCGAGAAGTACAGCAAGCGACTCATCGTAGAAAATGCTACACAAGAAGCTTCAAAGAAAACAGAGAAAAAAAATACAATCCATTTCCAGCTGACAAGTGAAATCTCTATTAACACATATCATTGTTTTAAGTAGCTTACTGTAAATACAAACCATGTTTATGTAATAACAAAGCATTTCATTAATTTCCCCGTTTACAGTATAGCATAGGATTTTTATACTATATAATAAAAAGCATTTTGCTCGAAAAATGTGGGTCAGTACAGAAAAACTAAGGCTAGATTTGGATTTAGCTCATAAAAATCTATAAAGGTCAGCTATCAAAGTAAAAAAAAAAAAATCAAGAAAATTTTTCGTTTTCCAGTGTAACCATCGAGAAGCTTGACTCTTGTGGAGTGAAAGGCAGTGTCCACGTCGCGGTGCCGGGCGAGTAACAGTTGATATCGCCTCTATGCAGAGACCACCAGTTCTATTGATCATTAATGCAGTACCGTAATCAATGCTTACGTCAAATGTCATACCTACACAGTGTCTTGCACTGATGAACGCATCTATTTTGTTTCCCAGGAACGTACTCACATGTATTAAATTTGATAATTTACATAGCATCGGCTACGGTGATTCCGTAAGTCGTATTATTGCCCACAGCTGAGCATCCCACAACGGACAGACTTGATGTTGGCGTCATTCCTCTCATTTCCAGCTTCGCAGATAACAGTACTGCTGTCAGAGGCATTTATAATGGTGACGAATTTTCCACGTGTCATTTGGATTGAGTACTCATTGACACAAAAGTTTATGCTGATCTAAAGTGTAAGGCCTCAGGTGATGCAGAAAGGCCTCTTCACAGATGAGCTCAACCAGTGCGTAAGACACTGAAATCGCTTTGTATCGGAGTTAAATACGACACCATGTCATACGTGTTTTGGTTTTATTGAAGGGAAGACTGCCGTTTTCCTTCGCCATTTGTGCTGTCCGAATCTATTTTTCCTTCAAATAGTCTCGTCATTGACGAAATGCTAGGATACAATCCTACTTAAAAGGTAGCAGAAAATTTTTCGTATTGCACATGATCGATATTTTCATCCATCAACTTGGTGTTGAAGGATCTGCATATCTATGTCAGAACATATAATATACGTTTGGGTGCCACCTGGGCGTAAGTACCATATAGACTTTGGGATGACAATTTGATTGACTTTATAGGTGTACACACCGAAAAACAAATAAAAATTATTCCTGCGTAATAAGGACTGGCGTGTCCCTTTTCTTCCGAGGTTTCTTTAAATTTCCTACAGGTCTCACATTTCCCAGAATCGTGAATGCTTATGCAGCTTTCCTGTTTTGCCATTTATCATTCCACCGTCTTATCTTTTAGACGTTTGTTTTCCATTTATATAACTTCTCCTTTAGTCCACCGAATAGAATATCTCATATGGCACCAAAGGATTTCTACTGAGCCTTGTCTCGTTTCCCAATTTTTTCTCTGCTGATACATCTCTCAAAGCTGTCCATTTACCTTCACTTTTGTTTCTTTCCGATGTTTCATTGTCTAATGCTCCCTTCGAAACTTTAAACAAACTGCTGTTCTTTACGCAGGTCCCATTTTCTTAATTTATCACCTATGTACAATGTGTTCAGTTTTTATCAGCAATTCATGGCAAGAAAGGTGTGGTCAGATTACACATCATCCCTGGCAATGTTCTGCAGTTTAAAATCTGGTTCCTAATTCTGCATCTTACAATTACATAAGCTGTCTCCAACTTTTCAGTGTCGCCAACATGTTCCATGTATACAACCTTCTATAAGGATTCTTAAACCAAGTTATAGAAGTAATCAAAATTGTTCTCTGTGCGAAATAATTACGATGCTCCTTCCCCTTTCATTCCCTTCTCACAATTCATGTCCTCCTACTGATTTTGCTTCTCTTCCTTTTTCTGCTATCGATTTCAATCCTCTAACTCAGTTAAATTTTTGTTTCTATTAACGACCCTAATAATTCATTCTGTCTCATCTAGCGTTCTTTCATCCGTTCTTCGTCTACAGAGCACGTAAACATGTACTACTGTTTTGACTGTTAGCTTTGGATCTATCTCGTCTACAATAATACGTCCCCTGTACTGTTCCTAATAGCTCATCTTCATTCCAGTTTCCTTATTCATTGTTAAACTTACTCCTACATTACTCATATTTGATTCTGTGTAGACAAGCCTTTACACACCTGAACAGAAGTCCCGTTCTTTTAGTCGCAACACTTTACCAATTCCCATTATGTCTACGTTCAAGTTACTCATTTTAAATTATCTAACGTACTATAATTTTCCAACCTAATAATATTTTTGGATTGTTTGTTTGTCTTCGTTGTTAGAGTCAACTTCATGTAATTATGTCGGAATGTACCTTTAAAGTCAGAGTCGGTGGCTGGTAAAGAGCTGTGCCTTGTGCAAAACGCGCCAATTAGACATTTACCATCGGCATAACCTGTCGAAGCTAGTAGGAACTACTCGTCACCGAAGTTAGCTTCTAGTGCTTGTCATAAACTGCTAGTACGCCACGCATAGACTTCATGAGAAGATTGTAAATCCAACTTATTCTCAGCTGTTAATTATAATGTGATAGTTCAAAGTTATTTGAAGCCTCGCCATGTTCATCAAGCGAGACATTTATTACTCGTGAATCATATATGACACAGTTAATTATAATTCGCAAATGACATACTCAAGCCAGAATATACACTGAAGAGCCAAAGAAACTGGTACACCTGCCTAATATCATGTAGGGCCCCAGCGAGCACGCAGAAGTGTCACAACTGGACGTGGGACGGACTCGACTAATGTCTGAAGTAATGCTAAAGGGAACTGACACCATGAATCCTGCAAGCCTGACCATAAATCGGTAAGAATACGAGGGGGTGCGCATCTCCTCTGAACAGCGCGTAGAGAGGCATCCCTGATATGCTCAATAAATGTCTGGGTAGTTTGGTGGCCAGCGGAAGTGTTTAAACTCGGAAGAGTGTTCCTGGAGCCACTCAGTAGCAATTATGGACACGTATGGTGTCACTTTGTCCAGATGGAATTGCCCAGGTCCGTCAGCATGCACAGTGAATGGATTCAGGTCATCAGACAGGTTGCTTACGTATGTGTCACTTGTTAGAGTCGCATCTAGACGTATCAGGGCTCTCATATTACTCCAATTGCACATGCTCTACACCATTACCGAGCCTCCACCAGCTTGAACAGTCCCCTGCTGTCATGCAGGGTCCGTGGGTTCATGAGGTTGCCTCCATACCCGTACACGTCCATCCGCTCGATACAATTTGAAATGAGACTCGTCCGAAGGAGCAACATGTTTCCAATCATCAATAGTCCAATGTCGGAGTTGGCGGGCCCTGGCGAAGCGTAAAGCTTTGTGTCGTGCAGTCATCAAGACGACTGAGCTTTCGGCTCCGAAAGCCCATTCAATGATGTTTCGTTGAATGGTTCTCACGCTGACACTTGTTGATGGCCCAGCATTTAAATCTGCAGCAATTTGCGGAAGGCTTGGACTTCTGTCACGTTGAACGGTTCTCTTCAGTCATCGTTGGTTCCGTTCTTGCAGGATCTTCTTCCGGCCACAGCGATGTCGGAGATTTGATGTTTTACCAGATTCCTGATATTCACGGTACACTCGTGAAATTATTGTAGGGGAAAATCCCCACTCTATCGCTACCTCGGAGATGCTGTGTGCCATCGCTCGTGTACCTGTTATAACAACACGTTCAAACTTACTTAAATCTTGATAAGCTGCCACTGTAACAGCAGTAACCGATTTAAAAACTGCCCCAGTCACTTGCCTTATATTGGCGTTGCCGAACGCAGCGCCGTGTTCTGCCTGTTTACATATCTCTGTACTTGAATACACATGCCTACACCAGTTTCTTTGGCGCTTCAGTGTATTGCACATTTGGTTGTTCGTTGGTTTTTACAGATCCCGGAAGCAATTTTATCTTTATTTGTAATAATCAATGCAAATCAAAGATGATAACCAGGTGAACAATTTGACGGTGCGCTATAGTTCACTGCCGCACCAGCACTAAAAATTGTGGTTGACGGAAACTCATGAAGAGAAACATGATACATTACACTACTTACCAGATTATGGGATGTAACGTTCCACGCTCCGACTGGTACAACATTCAGTTTGTTTTTCCTGATGACGTCATCCTCCTGAGTAGACCCAGTACGGGTATCCTTCTAGTCCCCTTGAAATTTTTTTATTGCGCCAGTAAGTGTTTGGAACAGGAAAAGGACAAAAACGTTGCAACAGAAATCATGCTGGTTTTCTTTTTTATATGTTTTACGTCGGTGGTTAGCACACTGGACTCGTATTCGGGAGGACGACGGTTCAATCCCGTCTCCAGCCATCCTGATTTAGGTTTTCCGTTTCAGGCGAATGCCGGGATGGTTCCTTTGAAAGGGCACGGCCGATTTCCTTCCCCATCCTTCCCTAACCCGAGCTTGCGCTCCGTCTCTAATGACCTCGTTGTCGTCGGGACGTTAAACAACACTAACCTAACCTAACCTGTTTTACGTCTTATTTAGGACAACCAAAGATGAAGATGTACACGGTATTTGGGTGTTCAATACCTCTCATGAATAAGCATGTATGGTCTCAACCTAGTCATCAGATTGAACATCCAAAACTTACCAAACAGCCAAATTCACAGAGGTTGTAAGAAGAAAGGGAAACTGAAAATTAAGTTTCTAGAAATTGTGCTCAAATTGGTTTATGAAGAAAAATCAATAAATCATTTTAATCCTCCTGAAAAGTTGTAAGTTTTTTATTGCGCAATTAGATGGTTGGAGAATTACAAGGACAAAAATGTTCCAACAGAAATCATTCCTTGGACAATCACACCTACTGGCATCGTTTTCTAACAGTGATCAAGCAGACAATAGCACTGTCGGTCATCTTAAACGCAGTCATCTGCAGAAAGAATAATATGAGCTCTCGAATGTTAGTAATACAGTAGAATGGGATACGCAGAACACATTTTGTATAGAATGTCATGTGACATGGTTGATACCAAGATACGTAATGACATTATCTAATCTATATGTAGTCGAGTTCGTAGTGCGCTTTCGTCTACAAAATTGCAAACTTCTCCCACAGATCAGGTACGGTGACGCTTAAATTCTTTATTGCACTTCACCGATGTTGACATTCCTCAGCTATGTTTCGCATAAGACTGTAGTTCCAATGCTAGGAGAAGACGCGCAGTTGTGAGGCACAGCATTCGCAGTAGGAAGGAGCAAGATTACCTTTCTGTCACTTAAAGTGAATGCCATAACTGTTTATTCACCGAAGACTAGGGGCATTGCCTTCCCCAACCTCGTCCAAGACGAGCTAATCCTCCATCTCTAGTGACCCCTAAACGGAATGAAAATGAAGGGGAGTTATACTTTAACGTCTCAGCAACAGCGAGGTCGTTAGGAATAAAGCTGTAATTCAACTGAATAAGGTTGAAGTATACCTCCGTGACCAATTAAACCACTGTGCCAGGACTCCATGTGATCACTATATGATACGAATTTTCCAGAGGGCAGTCCTCATAGTCCCCTTGACCCCAAACTTTTAATCATCATTAGTAAGCAGTTTTGTCACAGATATTTCTTGTGTTCCAGGACTGTTACCCATACTGGACCAGACGGCTGGACCTCTACAGCGACAGAAGATGTCTTCCAAATGGTGCACTATGTCTGTGACAGCTACTCTTACGCTGATGGTTGCAATGGTTTTGGCAAACACCGAATTACCGGTACACAGCTCCATTCTACAAACTTATTCTTAAAGACAGAGTACTCTCTGCAGAGAGAGCGCTGTCTATGGTTGGTCAAATCTTATAGTATATCTTCTTTTTAGAATATCATTCTAAATAGAATGTGGAAAGTAGTAGTTCTTCTTGAGAATTAAGTTACTGTGCTATACTGCATGTTCACAGCATATGCATGACGATACTTATGAGCGTTAGTGATGGAAATGATAAGTGAAAACTCGATGTAATATTATTTGTCCTTTTATTACGTTCCTCGTTTCTATAGCAAGACGTTCCAAACAGTTCACACTCCAAATGTTACTTTTCCTGACTACTGTTTCATTGGCGCGTCTCCAAAGCTTCTGTAGCGGTCACGCGGTTCCAAACTGTAGCGCCTAGGATCGCTCGGCCATCCCGCCGGCCGTTGCTAATGATTCTGTCACCGTACCAATGGGGTTCTGCATACTATCCCACAAATGACTCTTATGAAAGTAGAAGATAACACTCCTCGTAAAGGTGGCCTCATCTGTGAATGGGATGGATGACACAAATCCTGGAATCGCGGTTGCCTGCTGAAGAAAAAACTTCTCTCGATGTGGAAAGTCTGTCGTCAGTAAGCCCCGCACACGCTGTAAGTGATAAGGGTAGTAACAATTGTCATGGAGGATGTTGCACACGGTCGTCTGGCTTATCCTCTACTGGCTGGCCAAATGACTGGTACTGACATGGCGGTCACCTTCCACAGTGTTAAACAAATTTCCCTCCAAGTCTGATGTCCGAACATTTCGTGTACGTACTTCCTGATTTCCTGCTTTCTCAAACGATCCTCTCTCAAACAAATGGCGAAATATTGTTGCAAACTTTGAATGCTGTGGTTGTTATCGCCGGGGATAGGTCGCCTGATACAAACTTACTGCCCGCCGCCCGTTGCCACTTGCCGTTCCGTTACTCAACACCATGTCGCCAAGCTCTTATTTCGAATACGTGAAAAACGCCGTATCACATCCGCTAGAAGGCAAGTCAGCGAGAGAAGTGAATCGGACACAACATTATCAATAACTATGGCAGCAGAAGGTGCTTGGGCATGACGTATGCGGAACATTACCACCCTCTTGGAGGAAACCATGCATACTCTGACTGAGGCTGCATGGTACACAGCGTATTAGGTCGCATTCACTGTAACAAATTGTGATTGAATTAATGGTGTCTAGCATGGAAATAATGCATTTCCGGACATAAGTTCATTAGACCTTTTTTGTTCCGTATCCTCTGATCGATCAGTCCCTAGTTTGTGCACGGTGGAAAAAATCACCCTGTATAAAAATATATGCATTTATGAATGAAAGTTTCGATAGCACTGGTAGGACATTTTTATTTTTATATATTCATTATATTCCTGAATCATCTTTGCCGCAGGGGCTCAAAAATGTGATCAATATGAACGAAACTTTGCAAGTTATACGAGTTGACCACTATTACCTCTGGAATATAACGAAACAACGAACACAACGAATATCCAGACAAGTCAGCAGTGATAGAATATGATTTGCCGACGAACACAGTATTGCACTCGATAAAGACTGTGCCAGACAACGAGCTCCTGTAATAAAAGAGGTGACCGAAATTAATGAAGACGGTAGCTTGTAGTTCAGTGACAGTTCGGGACAAGGCTATTTCGAGATGCAGCAGGAGCTGGACGAAGCCATTGCCTTATTTAACAATGGACAGAGCACCACTGACGTCACAGCTGGCACCAAGGCTATATACGGAGGAGGTAATCGATTTCATGACCGAGAAGTACACGGGTGAAAACGGTGAAAACTTGTGGCAATGTACCTACCTGATGTAACTGGAGATTCGGCGACATTCTATTAATTCATATAGTCGCGGATGACGTGTTCGTACACTTTCATAGAATTTTATAGACTTTTTTTAGTCTCGCCTTTCTTCTAATCGCAAATGACAGTCACATTAACAGATTATCTCTATCCGTTCTCAACTTCACTGTCACAATTACTTTTGTGGGTAAGAACTTATTACTGTTTTTGATGACCGCTTGTCACGCACCAAAGTAGTTACACTACAACATGTACTCTTTTCTTAGCCACTCCAGGCTATATCATCATGTTGTTGTTGATGTAATCCTGACATGAGGGCGGAAGCAAGTTAAGATATAGATTTGCCGTTTATTTCAGCTGACGACGAAACGAGAGTGGTAAAGATCTTAAAGTGAAGTGAAGTGTGTGGACTCGACGCTATTCTTTTAGACTGGAGATTCTAGGGTGTTCAGAGTAGCTTGCTCATCCTCGTATTCCAGCAATCAACTATCAGCTATACATTTTAATTATTTTCAGTATCTTCATTTGACGAAATGCGAGATGTTTCGTGTGTGTGTGTGTGTGTGTGTGTGTGTGTGTGTGTGTGTGTGTGTGTGTGTGCGCACGCGTGTGTGTGTGACTGCACGCGTATTTTTAGAGCGTCTTTCTGTTTTTAAGTGCCGTTAAAGATTTACTATTTTGCAGCTTCTATCCACACTCGTCTTGTGAAATTTTAGTACGGGTACTAAAGATTTCACTGTCGTGCGCCAACACCAACATATTATCATGTCTAGAGCAACACTTTTGTTTCCCTTAAGTTTCTTATTCATCTTATTTGTGCGATTACCATGACTTTCTTTAATTCGTTCTTTAGTTGTTTCGACTTTAACCAAAATCGATCCAGTTTCAAAGGAATACTTTTGGGCTGTCTTCTCTTCCTGATTGTTTCCACATATCTTGCCTGCTTTACCTCCGCTGGAATCCACATAAGATACCTGTGTTTAGTGTTTTCGTAATTGAAAATATTCCTGACTGTGTTATAGGCGCGGCAGTAGGGGACGCAGCTTCGCTGTTTCTGAGCCAGGTGACATTGTTTCCGGAGTTTACTGTCAAAGATAAATTGACTTTGTCAGAACTATAGAGCCCACCTTTCCCACATACATAAAACTTATTTTGCATGGTTGCTGCACCAACGGTTCTTCGGCTAAAGCGACTCTTCTGGTGCTAAGTATATCACCGGCATAGCCTCCAATATCCTCCGAGGACGTATACCCAGCCACCAGAGGATGGTGGTACGTTTCATTTTATAGTGTCTCCCGGGAGAGTAATGTTAATGTCAGAAACCTAATTACTGACTTAACGCTCTTTATCATCTCTTCAGGAAAGTACACAATATCGACAGAAGTAAGTAACTACTCCTGGATAATGAAGGCCCTCTGCAGTGGAGAGGCGAGTGAAATGGCAGAAGCCCTTGCACGCATTGTTTCTGAAACATGGGTCTCCCACGATAAACTGTTTACCTTCCGAGCAATGTGAGCATGCTCAAGGAAATAGGTTTCCACCTTTCCAATATTTGTAGTTGACTTTACTTAGACTGTTAACTACATTCTATTGGACTAGATCAGCGCCTGCCTCTCACACAGCCGCCGTGTATTGGAGCTGTACTGTTTGAAATTGACTATGTGCTTCGTGTTTTCGTAAGATTATTGTATCTAGTGCTGGATTTGTAATCACATTTTGACTACCGTGAGCATACTCTTTCACTGAAACCGGTCAGTGAATAAAATACAGCACAAGTCAGCATTTGTGTTACGCATTTTTTTAAAAGGACTAGATACAGATTGTTGCAGCATGAAAATAATGTTCTTTGTTGTACGTGTTTCAAACAATACGATTATGATCCAGCAAGTCTTACTGGGGAGACTCCGTGTGTTTCATGGGTGTAGGAAACAGAAAATAACATTATTCGAGTGAGTTCGCGATATGTGTTTGGAATGGTTCGGAAGACAGACCGTTAGTCCCGCAAAGTAAATTACTTTTTCTTCACTTTTCTGTTTTCGGTTTAGAACACACCTGTAAAGTTACAGGATCCGTGGATCACTAAATAATATTAGTGAAAGATTGTGTTCTTCATGGGTTTAGAGATCAAAGAAAGATTTATCGAGGGGAACTAAAAATAAGAAGCAGGAGCATTAAACGCTGTACGGGGTGAAAAAGTCGGTCAAGATTAAAATTAAAAATTGTGCATCAGCTTAAATTGATAATACACAAGAAGAAAACAACCATAAATAAAGAAGGGCACGAAATGATAAAAAACATAAATTATAGATGGTAACATTGCAGAATTTATGACTGCGATGAAATTGTAACACTACTCAGACAAATTATTTAAGAACACAATATTCCTGTACGCTAAATACTGAAAACAGAAGCGGCAATAATAATATCTAGTCGGTCGATTTTCAACACAGTCTAATATTCTTTTACATTTTCTGAAATAAAGAATGTGCTGACGAGCAGCTGTAACAAGTTATTTCCTCTCCCGGGAAAAGAGTGGTAACAGAGAGAAAGCCCTTAATCACGTCAGGCAGCTGAATTTAATAACACAGCAGATTTTTCGACGCTAGCAATAATTTGATACTGTTATACAACGTACTGAGGGAACAATCAGCTGAATGTATTTAAACACTAATATCCTCTTCTTTTTCAGCAAAAATGAACAATTTCAATAACACTTCACAAAAGCATTTCAACAATCTCAAACAGTAAGAGACTGGTTCATAAGTGGTGAACGGAGAGAATTGAATTTCTTCATTTGTCTACCACTAGAAGCTAAAATACCTTGAATGACTACAGCCTACATAAAAATTATCAAAATATCGCTTTCTGCACAAATATTGTATTATTATTTTTATCTATTGAGATTCCCTCATTACAGAGATTTCTCTTCAACAGTATTCCAATACACTAGGAACTTATTACGTATGTATTCAACACCATTTCCTCAAAATGTAGCTGGTCTTCATCTGCATCAGATCTTCTCATTGGTATCTGTACAGTTTGGACCAAGGGATTCTTCGTCTCTTTTTCCCCTCGATTTCTCGCCCCTGTACCATTTTTGCGTTATTCTTTCCTCCATTATCCCTACGTGTCCGTCCACAGTAATTTTCTTTGTGTCCATTACATTACATATTACTGCTTCCACTTCCATTATCTTTCATGTTGCTTTCTTGCTCTTTCCTTGAGATTCCTGCTAATATTCTCCGGATATTCATCATTAATACATTCAGCTTGTTTACGTTTCTCTGATTTGTTGTACATGTCTCTGCTCCATAAAGGACTATACTCTCTATTATCGACATGAATATGGGTCTCCTTGTTCTCTATCTCACACCTCCACTCCTTATACACAACTGAGCACCCCAATGATCTCGTTTCCATAACTAAATCTATTAATTCTAAAATTGAATTTCCCCCTTTTCCCAAAATTGACATCAAGAGGCAAGTATTCTCGAACTTCTCTATTTTTTCCCTGTATGTACTGTTCATCCAGATCATTTGAAGGATACTTTAATAAGTACCCATTTCATTGTGTTATCTGTTTTCCCTCTGTGGCTAATCTGCCTCTGGATCCCGGGATCCCGTGTTCGATTCCCGGCCGGGTTGGGGATTTCGTCTGCCCGGGGGCTGGGTATTTGTGTTGTCCTCATCATTTCATCATCATCATCATTCGTGACAGTGGCTGGATTGGACTGTGTAAAAAAAAATTGGTCGGTGTAAAAATTGGGACTTTGTACGGGCGCTGATGACCACGCAGTTGAGCACCCCACAAACAAAACATCTTCACCATCATCATCTCTGGCTAACAGTCTTTCCGCACACGTAACCTAATTTACTACCTAATGTTTCCCATATAATCGTGGGCTGGATCTGTCAGTACAGACTGTTCATTTTGCATTCACATGTCCTCACTTCAATAGTTCACCTGCTGTCCAGGAGCAAATAAACATTCATGGCTTTTGATATTGCAGTGTGTGTGTAATTCTTAATTACGATGCAGTGTTACTTCGGACAAACCACTGCGGCGAATATGGTCAGTGAAAATTTGTGCCGGACCGGGTCTCGATTTCCCGCTTGTCGTGATAAGTGGAAAATCCGGGTTCCATTATACAGCTGATGGTTGTCCATATTCGCAACTGAGAATACATTTCATTTATTTACGGCTTGCTTGCGCCAGGCATACTTGGATGTACCAACCAACCTAAAAGCTATAATTATTAGTCTGCAAACGAAGTAAATACCGATGTAATGTTGTGCTATGCGATGTTCTCAGTCATCAATAGAACTGTCTGCACTTATCCTTAATACCCTGTGTAATTTGGGTCCTTCCCATCTTGTATTATGATGATTGGGTCATCAGCAAGCCATTAATGGAGCAAAGATGTTCCATCTAATGGTTCAAAAATGGTTCAAATGGCTTTGAGCATTATGCGACTTAACTGCTGAGGTCATCAGTCGCCTAGAACTTAGAACTAATTAAACCTAACTAACCTAAGGACATCACACACATCCATGCCCGAGGCAGGATTCGAACCTGCGACCGTAGCGGTCGCTCGGTTCCAGACTGTAGCGCCCAGAACCGTACGACCACTTCGGCCGGCTGTTCCATCTCCAGTCTCTGATCCTATAATCTAATATTTACACCATTTGGTGAGACTAATATCTGTATACATTTTGAATAGCACTGACGACAGGGGTAACCTTTGCTTGAAGGGTTCCACGTCCAATATTTGCATTATTGCTGATATTTGTTTTGTGGGCATTAAGGCCATGATCCAAGGCATAATTCTAACGTATCGTCTTCCAGTACTGTCAGCAGTAATATATCATGCACTGCGACCAGGGAACCATCAAATTAATTTATCTGAAATTGTGGTTTCAGCAAAATCTAATCATTACTTTGCTAGTATATACGGAGAGGCCACAGAAATTCAAAAGCAGAAAAAACTTTAAGAGAAAAGAAGAAGGTTATAATATAGTGGGTCTTAGTGCCAAATACTTCCCGACTACAAGCTCCATAACATACGAGTACGTTGGCGCGACGACTGTATATTAGACAGCTGTCTGTTGACGTCACGAACGGGCAGTTGCGTGGATACATGTAAACAGTTCGGCTTGCTGAGCTTATTTGAGACTGAAACTGCTTTATGAATAGTTAAATTCTCTGACGATGTCTCGAACACTGGAAGACGAAACGTTAAGCAGAGAATATGCCTTGGACCACGACCTTGTGCCCGTAAAACAAATATCGTATTTTCTTTGTACGAGGGCGTGTTGAAAAGTAATGCAACTAGTTTATTTTTTTATTTCTCTGTCTCTGTCTCTCTCTTTTTCTGTTCGACTTTCCCGCTTTGCTGACGCAAGTTAGCAAACCTCTGCCGCTAGAGGGCTCCGAATTATAGCGCGCAACATGGCGGTGAGTGAGAAACAGCATGCTGTAATCAGCTTTCTTACGGCAGAAAAGGTGCCTTCAACGGAAATCCATAGAAGAAGGAAAGCTGTGTAAGGTGATGGTTGTATCGACTTCAGAAATGTGCGACGTTGGGTTGTTGGTAATAAGGGAAGCGGTGGTGCTAACGTCAACGTGAGTGATGGAGTTCGAAGTATTTGCAAAACTTATATAACTCCTTTGAGGATTTTACAATGACGGTGATGAAGCGGTTAAAGCAGGGAGAATATTCTTACTCCGTCAACAAAAATTAATATTATAACAAACTGGTCTCTCCTTGAGAGAAATGTGTTGGTCGCCACGTTCCTGTGTTGAGAAATAAATAGGTAGACATGAACAATAAAGATGTATTCTAATGAAGTTTGTTTTGTTTTAAAAGTATTAAGAGTTTTCACGTACAAAAATAGGTGGCATTACTTTTCAGTTCGCCTTCGTACATTTCTTCTACTATTTTGCCTAATGGATCCTTTATGGTTGTCACATGTAATGATTTCCAAAGCAGTTTCCTTGCAAAGGGATCATCTGCCTTTTCTAAATCTATGACAACTGATACAAGCTTTATTATTTTTCTTTATGTTTTTTTTTTTTCAGAATCTGTAATAATTTGAAAATATTGTCTATACATGATCTACCAGCTGTGAAACCCCGGTTTCCTTCTTGTGTCTTAACATTACTCTGTATATCAGTACTTTCCTTTCTGCACAAACATGTTACTGTTATAGCTAGCCGTTTGATGTAACGTGAAGTTTCATTACATGAACAATAAAATATCAAATGAGGGCTGATTAAACATAAATATTTTATGATGCGCACCGTGTCATCAAAGGCGAAGAAATAAGCAAAATTTTTTTTTCTATAATTGCGACCAGTTATTGTGAAACCTTGTTACCCTTTTTGCTTTCCAGTCTCTGTCCCTTTTCATAATTGAAAAGTACTTTTATTTTGCGTAAGAATTTCCACTATAAAGAAGAGGTAACATATTCATACAGATATTCATACCGAACGCCATAGCCAAACAATTCCGAAAACATCACATACAAGGGAAAATATTTTGCACCTGCACTATTTCTTGCTTAGTGTTTCCTTTTATCACCTATCTGGTCACTGGTATACAATGTAGTTTTCTACAGCTAGTAATAGGAGAGAGAGAATATCAAATTAACGCCATTGAGACATTTATTATGTAAGTTTTAAAAATGTCCTATCGCCGAAAGTGGTCTCGTGCAGAACGGATGACTATTGGGACAATATTAGTGCACAAGGGCATGGACTTCCAGGAAGGTATATGTGCGACAACATAGTTCGGGAGTTCACAAAACGTAGAAAGGCCTTATTTCCGAAGGAGGTAATAATGAAGACAGTATTCAGTGTCCATTTAAAGGAATGCCAGCATACAACATGTTGATGTTGCACCACAGCAGTCGTCCTAGAGCTTCCAGTCATCATTTTTTAAGCTAACTGTGGTTTTTCGTCGTGTAGTAAACCTTTTAGTGTGTTAGCGTCAATATTCCTAAACAGTTTCAAATGTTCACTTTGTAATGGAATTTAGATCTTTACTTCACACGAAGGCGTATATGAACCTTCAGTACTAAAAAAAAAAGTGTTCAGTTATTAACACGTTTTTGTTTCAGATGTTTTGTTTTATTAGACAGGTGTGGAACTTTCATATATAACTATTACAGAATGTCAACTCTGGTAATCTATCAACGTGAAACAAGAAAGGTACGACTGGTAGAATATATTTACCGATTAGTCGTGGTGTGATGACACAAGTGTAATATTGAAGGTACTGAAAATAGAGGTATTTCATACTGTTCTCTGGTAAGGGCTTTGTGAAGCTGCATAATGGTCTCTTCTCACGAAACCATCATATAACATCACACAGGCATGTAACAATATATTGTTGACAACTACAAAAGATCGAGCTTAACACTTAATTTTGCATAGTCATAATTATTCAAGAGTTCTCATATGAAAGAACTGAGAGACAACCTGCACAAAAGTTATCAAACGTGCTGCCGAAGTTAACGTCCTCATTATACCAACACATAACGGTGATCAGAAATAAAATGCCACTAACTAAAGGTTGTAAATGTCAAATTTCCTTCTAAGTATCAATTTGTCACAAAGTTTGTTTTTATTGCTTTGTGTTTGCTGTGCCCTGTTACATTTCGCTAGAATTATTACACGTTCCAAAAGATGAAGGAAATCATAAAACCACCTCAAATTTTTGGATATATCTAATGTACAAAAAGAGATAAATTGTTTTTAGGGTTCAGTATCAATTTATTATTTATGTTAAATACTACGCTCTAGGCTCCCTTGGTGGTTAAGAACTTTAAGCTTCTAATTTAATGCACTCAAAGAATACGGCCATTTATATCACCTGTGGATTCACTCATCAAAACCTACAGGGTACTTTGTAGACTTAGAACCACGAAATTTGGCAAGAAGCAAGGTTATTCGGTACAACTACAGAAAAATATTCGAAAATTTTAATTTGCAATTATATCACATAAAAAGGTTTTTTTCTGCCATTTGTTTTCCGTCTGTCTGTTAAGACCCGTTATTCCCAGGAACTGGTAGAAGTGTGAAAGTGAAATTTATTGAAATTTATGTCAGATACACTATGTGATCAAAAGTATCCGGACACACCCAGAAACATATGTTTTTCATATTAGGTACATAGTGCTGCCACCCACTGCCAGGTACTCCATATCAGCGACCTCAGTAGTCATTAGACACTGTGAGAGAGCAGAATCGAGCACTACACGGAACTCACGAACTTCGAAGTGATCAGATGATTGGGTGTCACTTGTGTCATATATCTGTACGCGAGATTTCCACACTCATAAACATCCCTAGGTCCACTATCTCGGGTTTGATAGTGAAGTGGAA
Source organism: Schistocerca nitens (assembly GCF_023898315.1). Taxonomy (NCBI): domain Eukaryota; kingdom Metazoa; phylum Arthropoda; class Insecta; order Orthoptera; family Acrididae; genus Schistocerca; species Schistocerca nitens. The sequence continues at coordinate 585,218,817 of NC_064618.1, forward strand.
ACGTGAAGGGACACTTACAGCACAAAAGCGTACAGCCCGAACTCGTCTGTTGACTGACTGAGACCGCCGACAGCTGAAGACGGTCGTAATGTGTAATAGGCAGACATCTATCCAGACCATCACACAGGAATTCCAGACTCCATCAGGATCCAATTTAAGTACTATGACAGATAGGCGGGAGGGGAGAAAACTTGGATTTCATGATCGAACGACTACTCATAAGCCACACATCACGCCGGTTAATGCCAAACGACACCTCGCTTGGTGTAAGGAGCGTAAACATAGGACAATTGAACGGTGAAAAAACGTACACAACGTGGCGATCCGATGGCAGGGTGTGGGCATGGCGAATGCTCGGTGAACGTCATCTGCCAGCATAAGTAGTGCTAATAGTAATCTTCGGAGGCGGTGGTGTTATGGTGTGGTCGTGTTTTTTTATGGAGGGGGCTTGCACCACTTGTTACTTAGTGTGGCACTATCACAGCACAGGCCTACATTGACGTTTTAAGCACGTTCTTCCTTTCCACTGTTGAGGAACAATTCGGGGATAGCGGTTGCAATTTCAACACGAGAGAGCACCTGTTCATGATGCACACCCTGTGGCAGAGTAGTTACATGAGAATAACATTACCGTAATGGACTGGCCTGCACACAGTCCTGAACTGAATCTATAGAACACCTATGGGATAATTTGGAACTCCGACTTCGTGCCAGTCTTCGCCGACCGACATCGATATCTCTCCTCAGCGCGGCACTGTGTTAAGAATGGGCTGTCATTCTCCAGCAAACCTTCCAGCACCTGATTGAACGTATGCCCGCGAGAGTGGAAGCTGTCATCAAGGCTAAGGGTGGGCCAACACCATATTGAATTCCAGCATTACCGATGGAGGGGGCCACGAACTTGTAAGTCATTTTCAGGCAGGTGTCCGGATACGTTTGATCACATAGTGTACTAAGGTCTATGATCTCTTGACGGTATAAGAAATTTAAGCCTCTGAGTGAATGCAGTCACTTATGTACATAGTTTGTTATTTGCAAACTTACTTGATGAACTAGCTACATACATAAGGTCTGCATGGAACCTTCAAAGAGCGAGTCCTACGCGCACTTTACCGATTTTTTTTATTGTTATTTTTTCGACATGTGAGACTAGCCATTTAGATCGTTTGATGTCTCCAGTCTTTTACTCTTTTCTACAAGGCGTTTCAAATTCTTTTCCTCTGCAGTGCTGGTGCAGACTCTATGACACTGAAGCGTAATTTAGGATGAGGCTTTGTCCCACGAGGCGTCATTAGTGACAGCAGACGAGCAGCGAATCGCTGCAGGAAGTGTGCCTAATTTCAAGGAAAAGAACAAACTGTTTTTTTTTCTTACCTGGAAATAACCGAAGGTGCTACTTTGACGAAAAAGCTCTACATGAACCGATTTGAAAATTCCCAAATCTCAAGTCTCATTCTCATTTCAAGTGGAGTGCCGTATCTGATCCGAAGTACTCTCCGCTTTGTTCTCTACAGTGTCTTCCAGAGTGTAGTTTAATGCTGTTGTAATTTGAGATTTTTTTTTTCCTCTTGAGCCTCATATACAAAGAAGAGCTGCATACAGACGCATGGCCTTATTTCAGTCGCAGGACATAACAACAAAACTGTTGGAAAATTTTTCATTCGCACCAAGACTTTAACATCCTACACAATTTGCATTCACTGAGAACTCGACGAATATTAAGCGGGTAAAAATTAGAAGTGCACTCTAACAAACTACAGCTTGAGCACATTCGTATCAACAGACGAGTTCTTAAATTAGTTTATAAAATGCTCGAACAGAAGTTTAGCAGATAAGATAGTCAAGTACCCTCATTATTTGTGGTGTATGGATACAAATGTAGATGCAGAACAAATACGTCGGCAGGACGTGTATAAGGAGCAGTCAAATGACAACGAGGCAGATGGAAAAGAGTAAGTAAACTGTTTATTATTTTAAAACTAATCGCCATAACTGTTAACGTGGTCAGTCCCTTCAAGGAAAAATGTTTGCGGTTGCCTTCGGAACTTTGATTTTACCTAGACGTGCATCTCTGCATCCGAAGCAAATCGACGGCCACGATCGTCTTACTTCAGGGCTCACATGTTGCCAAGGCTGTTCGACTGTGCTTCAGAAGTTTCGCTGGGAAGCCCTTACACATCCTCGTACAGTCTCGATCTCTCCCCATGCGATTTCCGCATTTTTGGAGCCCAGGAGAAACACATTCGTGGCCATCGATTTGCTTCGGAAGAATAGACTCACTCCTGGGTACAATCATAGTTCCGTACGCAACCAAGAACAATTTTCCATAAATGCATTGTCAGCTTTGTTTCACAATGGAGTAAATGTATGAACGGTCACGACGATTATCCAGTTATGAAATAAAAGTTTACTGACTTTTTTTCATCTGCCTCGCTTTCATGTAGCTGCTACTTATAGTAAGTTTACAATATTAATGCGGGCAAGGAGACTTTTTAAGAGGGATGAAGTCTAAATCTCCAAATTTTTCATCTTTAAATGAGCTCTACATGACATTCTTGAAATACTCATTTCTGGAATTCTCGTCAACACAGTGAAGAGCATCGCTTGCGCTGGTAGAAACTCATCGAGGTCAGTAGGAAGAACGATCACAGTGCCGTCACATGATACCGAAACGACTTCAGTGCTATAAAAAAAAGAGCATTATGGCACACCAAAGGCACCGCCCAGAAGCTTATACTGATATTTCTGCTTTCTCTCGTCCAGTGTGGTCTTTGCACGCAGTGTTTCTCCACAGTAAGCAGTGGTAGTTGCCTCTGGCGCTCGTGTAACTGTCACCTACTGCTGAATAAACAGGTCGCTCCTTTTACGACGCGGGTGCCGTACATCGCATCTCGCAACAACTGACATCACATACGTTTCCAGTATCTCATCTCCTCAGTATCCCACGAATACTTTTGCTCCGTACCTACAATCTTTTAATATCCGTCTTCAAGGCCACAATTACTGATACGTTGTTAAAAATACATGAAAGTGCCACTGACATCAGGGAACTGGCAGTTGAGAGAAGTGAGCGGGTGAATGTTTTAAAAGATTTATTATAGCTTACTATGTAAACCACATACAGTGTTTGCATGAATCTTATGTGTTAACTATTGTCAAACGATATCTTATTCATTTTTGTTAATCACAACCGTTCTCAACTTCGCACTTGACGAACCATTTTAAGACGGACTGTTTGTGGTGAGCTGTCTTAGTTTCGGCACACATTATTGATGACTCTGATATCAGGGAAAAGCCGAAAAATTAAGTCCTTCCAAATCTGAAAAACTGTTTCAGGTTGCAACATGGTCATGTACCTAGAAACAAGTATTGTTTTCTCATTTGAAAGTGTTGCAGCCGCGTAAATCTTGTCAATACTGCATTCAGTAGTCTATTTATTACGTAATTGCTGTACTGCATACCAACAATCAGAAAGTGAAATTAAATTACGAAAAACCACCATCAGACCAGATACAAGTTAGAAACACTATATGTCACAACTAATACAAATTACCATTTTAGAGACGGGGAAAACTAAACTCAGTTCATTTGGAAATATAACGTGTTCCGTGATGAAAAAAAACCTCCCGTTTCGAGGTGAGGTACGAGGCGGTGCATGACTGACTAAGTATGGCTTAACTGCCCATACGTTATATAACTTGTTTTAAAAATACACAGAATTTTACTCAGCATAAAATATTGTGGTTGAGTGCTTAAAATATCCTAAAAATGGCTTCACAATATTATAAAGCACTTATATGTGTACTAATGCTTGTGGAAGGCGGTCTGTGTGGAGAACACATCTAATTTGCATCAGACAATTAAATTTACGTGTGAGACCGAAATAAATAAGTCTATTACTTTTCTAGATCTATCAATTCGAAATGAAAATGGCAGGCACACATTTGGCATATTTCGTAAAGAGACTTGTACCAATGGCATTGTGGATTTTACTTCAAACCACCCAGTTCAACATAAAAAGGCGTTTTTCAATTTTGCTATCAATCGGTTGTTTAAAATTCCGCTGTCAAAAGACGAACACGATGAGGAAATGGCAACGATAAGGCACATCGCAAAAGTAAATAACTATCCATGGGACTTTGTAGATGTTATGTATAAGAACATAGCTAATAAATACAAAAATAGGATGACGGTTTACGATAGTAATACGGCTTCTAAAGAACATAGTAAGTTTGTCAGCTTACCTTACTACGGAGAAATGAGCACTAGGATCGCAACTATCCTTAGAAAATACGATATGACAGTGTCTTTTGGTACCAAAAATAACTTAGGATGTATTTTGCAACACTCTGTAGAAGCAAAAAACATATTTCATGCATCTGAAGTTTATAAAATTGATTGCCCGGGCTGTAAGGCCTGTTATGTTGGCCAAACAGGTAGGAGGCTGGAAACCAGGTTTGAGGAACACGTCGCATTGGGAAGAAAAGATACCATGGAAAAATCGAGTATGGCGGCACGTTTGCTTACGACGAAACATAAGGTGCCGACTTTGACACACAATGTGAGGTTGCTGCATAGGTGGGAAAAGGGCGGGTTCCTCGACCTTCTAGAAAAGCTCGAAATCTTGTACTATCACAAAAATACCGGCAGCAACCTGATTAACGGTCAGATTTCTGCAAAAACTGCACGGTTCTCGGAGTTGTTCGAGAATTTGTAGCTGGGAACCGGTGTAGGGTTTGACCCAGGGGGAACGAGATAACACCTTTCTTTTTTCTTTATTGTTATTTTAAACCTGTACAACAGGCAGGCTGTCAGCAGCATTATACGCCGCTCTTCAGCCAGAGGATACACAAAGAGAAGAAACACTGAGAAGATACATAAGTTACAGAACGGTGGGCAATAAAACAGTAGACACATAAAGACAAACACGGAGCCATTCATACTCGACGATAATCCACACTGCAAACTGTTGATACGATGCACAAACACTGAAGAAGACGATGGCACTGGTGAACGATGGAGTGTGACGGTGAACACTGAACACTAAACATGACGGCACACACGAAACACTGATGGCGGTGATCTCCGGCGCGCGAATGTCCACTTAGCGTGTGCAAGTCCAGGGACCTGCCAAGAGGGGAACAGGGGTGAGGTGGAGGAGAGGGGAGAAAAAGGATGCCAATGGCTGAGGAGAGGGGGGCAGGAGGAGAGGGACAGGGGAGGGGAAGCCCGGGGGAGGAGGGGGGAGAAAGGGAGGAGGGGGGGAAAAGGGAGAGAAGGGAGGGAGGTTGCCCAGAGGAGCAAGCACAGGAGGAGAGCGGGAGGATCAATGTTGGTAGGAGGGGTATAGATAACACCTACCGTCTTGCCAACATGTAACAACCATTTGCATTATACTATACAAGTACTATGAGTATAGTTCTGAACCAACAGAACTTCTTCCATGATATGTTAGGTCAGATGCATAAAGAGTATTATTAACAGCTATTCCATGTTTTGATTGTTTTACATTTACAAGGAAAATCGGCTTTAAGGAAGAAACAAGTTAGCACCGTCTATACCTATAGCGGAATAGCCAAATTGTAATAACCATGCATCTGACTGATGTTTGGCGCCATCTATGAACTATTTAGTAAATATGACGAACAATATATTTATTATGTATTAATAAAGGGAGATATAATACAAAAATAAATATACTTAAGCCTTATCAATCAATAGATGTATACAGCACTTTTTTTTTCTTTATTGTAATTTTAGCACCTCATACAGGCGGGCTGTCAGCAGCATAGTACGCCACTCTTCAGCCTTAAGTGGTACAATCACATGACAAAGAGGTGACACAGACAATACAATGAAAATGGCGGGCAAAAAAGCTAGAGACAAAAAACAATAAACATGAAGCCGTTCACGCTGGACGATAAAAGCACTAACACTTGTTGACACGGCGCACAGAACACGGAGGACGGCGACGGCACATGTGAACAGTGGAGTTGTAACTGCGAAAGAACGCTAAACACAAAATGAAGGCACACACACGAGACACTGATGGCGATAATCTCCGGCGCGCGAATGTTCACTATGCGTGTGCGAGTCCGGGGACCTGCCAAGAGAGGAGGAGGAGGAAGGGGAGTGGGAGAGCGAGAGGGGAGAGCAGAGATGCCACGGGCAGGGGAGATAGGGGGGAGGGAGGAAGGGGGAGGGGAAGCCCGGGGGAAGAGGGGTGAAGGGAGGGGACGGGGGAAAAGGAAAGAGAAGGGAAGGGAAGAGAAGGGTGGGAGGGTGCCTAAAGGAAAGGACACCGGAAGTGGGGGGTGGGGCAGGGTCAAAGTTGATAGGAGGGGTAGATGGAGGGGAGGAGGACATCATCAGGGAGGGGGAGCTGGCGGAAGCCACCTTGGGAGAGGGTAAGGAGGGTGGAGAGATGGAGACCGGGTGGGACGTGGGAATACAGGTGCGGCAGCGGGCGTGGGTGGGAGAGGATCGGGGAGACGAGTGGGTGAGGAGGATCGAGTTTATGGGAGGTGGACAGGATCCATATCCTTTCAAGGAAACGGAGGAGGTGGGGGAAGGGGATGAGATCGTACAGGATCCGCGTAGGGGAGGGGAGTCAGATGCGATAGGCGAGGCGGAGAGCATGGCGTTCAAGGATTTGGAGGGATTTGTAAAAAGTAGGGGGCGCGGAGATCCAAGCCGGATGGGCATAACAAAGGATAGGGCGGATGAGGGATTTATAGGTGTGGAGAATGGTGGAGGGGTCCAGACCCCACGTACGGCCAGAGAGGAGCTTGAGGAGACTGAGTCGGGAGCGTGCCTTGGCTTGGATTGTCCGGAGGTGGGGAGTCCAGGAGAGGCGACGGTCGAGGGTGACGCCAAGGTACTTAAGGGTGGGAGTGAGGGCGATAGGACGGCCATAGATGGTGATGTAGAAATCAAGGAGGCGGAAGGAAGGGGTTGTATACAGCACGTGTCTTCGAGTGTTTTATAAATTTAAAAAATGTTTAAAAAAATTAAAAGTTTCACCCATCAAACGTAATTTAAATGTTTTAATAATAATAACGGACTCACAAGGAGTGAACATGGAAATTTTATTACTTGATGATACATATGAAATAAGTCGGACGACAATGTAAGAATTTTACTTATGTTCCGTCTTATGTAATTAAATTTGAAGTGGTTTACTTCCATTGAAGTATATATATGGTTCACATAGATGGCGCCATGTAACCAACCGAGGTGTTCTCCACACAGCCCGCCTTCCGCAAGCATTAGTATTCAATGAACTGTGAATGAAGCCCCTACCAACAGGCATTACGTACATTGATCAAAAATGACGGTGGCATGAAATATACAAACCATATGAGTTAAGCAAATTAATTGTAACTTTTTTATGACATTATCTAACTATGTACCTGTTGTATTCTTAGCATTGAGAATGGCTAGTTTCTAGCTGAAATCTAGATCTGCCAATAAAATTTCAAAAGGACGACTGACAGCTGAAATCTATTATTTACAAGAAACTCGCTTTCTGTCCCGAGTAACTTGACTTTAGTTTCGATAGAATGACGTCATTCACAGCCAGTGTTTGGTTTATGGTTCTCTGGATAATCACGTACCGATGTGGACCAACGCTAACCTGGGCCCTAGTTTCAGCAGAAGCAGACGCTGCAGCTGAAGAGCTTCTCGGAGTGTGAGGACCGCGGCACGGACGAGCTGCGCTTCGCCGTCACCCAGCACGGCGGCCTCTTCTCGGGCAGCATCGTCTTCAAGCGGCCGCTGGACAGCAACGTGCAGGTGAGGCCACCCCCACCGTCACTGCCAGCCGGTGACAGCCAGTGGAGCACGCCGTCTATTTACGGTCGCTCTTGTGCTCGCAAATGCGTTGATCGCATATGACAGACAAAATTACAGTTAATCGATTTCGACTGTTGAATCTCATCACCAGAACTAAAAAATAGTGTCTTGAAAGTAACATGCCAATTCATAATAAAACTCATTCTTTACACGTGTTGTTAAGTGAGCACACTGAGTGTTTGATTACGACTTGCTACTTTTTTTGGGTTTATCATGAACGTAATGCGTCAAACACAGTGAGGTGACAAAACTCATGGAATGCTTCTCATATCGTGTCGGATTTCCTTCTGCCCTTTGTAGTGCAGCAACACGACGTGGTATGGACTCAACATGTCATTGGAAGTCCCCTTGAGAAATATTGAGCCATGCAGCCTCTGTAGCTGTCCGTAGTTGGGAAAGTGATGCCGATGCAGGCTTTTGTTCACAAATTGACCTGTCAGTTATGTCCCATATATGATCGATGGGATTCATGCCGGGCGATCTACGTGCCCAAATCATTCGCTCAGACTGTACAGAACATTCTTGAAACCAATCGTGAAAAATTGTGGCCCTCTGAAACAGCGCATTGTCATACGTATAAATTCCATCGTTGTTTAGGAGCATGAAATCCATGAATGACTGCAAATGGGCTTCAAGTAGCCGAAAATAACCACCTCCAGTCAATGATCGGTTCAGTGGAACAAGAAGATCAAGTCCGTTCCATGTAAACACAGTCGACACTATTATGCAGCCACCACCAGCTTGAACGTTGCCTTGTTCACAACCTCGATCCATGACTTCGCGACGTCTGTGCCACACTCGAATGCACCATCGGCTCTTACCAACTGAAATCAGGACTCATCTGACCAGATTACGGTTTCCCAGTTGTCTAGGGTCCAACCAATATGGTGACTAGCCTACGAGAGGTGTTGCAGGTGATGCCGTGCTGTTACCAAAGGTACTCGCCTCGCTCGTCTTCTGCCACAGCTCATTAACGTGAAATTTCGCCGATCTGTCCTAACGGATACGTTCGTCGTATGTCCCACATTCGTATCTGCTGTTAGTTCACTCAGTGTTGCTTGTCTGTTAGCACTGACAACTCTACGCAAACGTAGTTGCTCTCGGTCGTTAAATAAAGGCCGTCGGCCACCGATATTCCGTGGTGAGAGGTAATGCCTGACATCTGTTATTCTCGACACACTCTTGACGCTGTGGATCTCGGAATATTCAATTCCCTAACGATTTTCAAAATGGAATATCCTATGCGTCTAGCTCCAATCCTGTTAATTCCCGTTGTGCGGCCATAATAAAGTCGGAACACTTTTGACATGAATTACCTGAGCACAAATGACAGCTCCGCCAATGCAATTCGTGTACACGACACTACCGCCACCTGTATATGTGCATGTCACTATCCCATAACTTTCGTCACCTCCGTGCATAATGCAATGAAATTTAGGTTTACACTTCAGTTTTAGAGAACCTACCTTTCTTTTTTTCACTCTTTATGCGGCTGCCGGCATAAACCGTCGATTGATGTGTCTGCATACTTGTATTCATATCATATTAGCATATTTCTCGAAATCCGCTTTCAACACTCTGGAACTCATCACTTAATACAACGGCTGTCTATAAACCAGTTACTAATTTTATTGTGACAATATCCAGGTCATTTAAACGTTCTTCTTTTACTTAATTTTTTTCTTTCTTTCAAGAAAAAAAATTTGTAGTATCCAAGAAATTGTAATTTCAGAAAACGCCCTTGCTTGGCAGATTAGATCTATACTTAGAACCTGCAGGAATCAATAAAGATCAACGGAATGGAACTTCAGACGCTCTTGAACACCATTTTAATAAATAAATAGTGTGTACACAGAAGCCGGCCGAGGTGGCCGAGCGGTTCTAGGCGCTACAGTCTGGAACCGCGCGACCGCTACGGTCGCAGTTTCGGATCCTGCCTCGGGCATGGGTGTGTGTGATGTCCTTAGGTTAGTTAGGTTTAAGTAGTTCTAAGTTCTAGGGGACTGATGACCTTAGAAGTTAAGTCCCATAGTGATCAGAGCCATTTGAACCATTTTGTGCACAGAAAATGAAACCCTCTGGATTTGTCTATAGTCGCAAAATATTAAACACACTCCTTAAATTTGCCCTCAAGCGGGGACTACTCGCGAAGTGGTACTCAGAAGAGGATCGAGTGTAAACGTTTTGTTTATAGGTACAGTGTCCGAAGCGGGCAGACTAAGATCGACGGAATGATGAATGATGTGCAACGGAGAGAACGATAAATTTCTGCCAAGAGAACCTGAAGATAATATTCACTCTGTCGACATTGCCTAACAGCTGCATACGCAGATTGTTAACAGGCATGGTAATAGTAACAAGTTATGATAATATCCAACACATTAAAAACTTCTTCACAATATAAGAAACTTTATGAACACTTTCTAACAATAAAATAAGTTAATGGTTATGTGGAAATGGAGACTAGTGTGTATACCGGTAATGAAATGTAAGATATAAACTGTGGTGAAGGTGATTGGAATTTGTAGATCGTACAAGTGCGAGGCATTCTTCTCAGTTGTGGAAAAAAAAAACAGATCCTGAGAGATTTGACTTCAATTAACTAGAAAACACACTTTTCACAAATAGTGATGGAGGAGTTAATGCAAAAGATAACAAGATTTAGGTCACATCTTTCAAAAAGCCACCAGCCAATTGTACAAACAGCTTCCTAATCGGTTTCGAACAGACAGGTTCATCTTCAGACGACTGTTCACATCAAGATGCATATTTGTCCATGTTTAAATGAGTTTTTGGCTCTTTATTCCCTGTTGTGTGAAATATTCTTGGGATGGTCGTGCCCTACAGTAAAACAATCTGTTTAAACGTAACTAATTCTTCATAATAGTCGAATATAATAGAAACAAATCTTTAAGACTGAGTTGTTGAAGCTACATATTACTTAGATTGGAATTAATATAAGCTTACACACTGCTCTACGTTGATGAACTGTAGGACGAAACTAAAAGAAATCAACAAAAGGAAGTATCATAATTTCAAGAAATAAAAAATTTTGAAAGACTTCCGAAATTGTCTGAGACTGACATACTTGTCTACGCAGAATTAGTGAGTGCAATCTTATTAGCTGATACATGAAGTTGTAATTTGCTTTAAATTGTTCTTGAGTAATGTATGTTTGGATCTGATGTATCCTGTATGAGCTTTATCCTGTGGTGCTTTTGATGTGGACAGTAAATGTGATGCAATCCTATTAGCTCATATGTGAGTGTTGTTCCTTACTTTAATTTTGTTTCCATCCATCTTTCTTAGTGATATCCTTGCCTCTCTATATGCTGCTTGAGTCATTCAGTGTCCAACCATAAAGTAGAGGTGCACGATCATAACAAAGTAAGTTAGATGGAAACAAATATAAGTAAGGAACAACATTCATATATTAGCTAATAGGATTGCGTCACATTTACTGTCCACATCAAGAGCGCCATGGGATAAAACTGATACATGATAACACCCCGTCATCAGGCCACAAGTGGCCCATCGGGACCATCTGACCGCCGTGTCATCCTCAGGTGAGGATGGGAATAGGAGAGGCGTGTGGTCAGCACCCCGTCCTCCCGTCGTGATGATGGTTTTCTGTGACCGGAGGCGCTATTATTCGGTCGAGTAGCTCCTCAGTTGGCATCACGGGGCTGAGTGCACCCCGAAAAATGGAAACAGCCCATGGCGGCCCGGGTGGTCACCCATACAAGTGCCGGCCACGCCCGACAGCGCGTAACATCGGTGGTCTGACGGGAACCGATGTATCCACTGCGGCACGGCCGTTTTCTCATATGCAATACATCAGACATAAAGAACTTCCTCTGTACCTAAAATTCCTGGTATTCTTAAAACTCCAAAACCTAGAAAGGCACCATGAACGATGAAACTTAGCAGAATTTCTTTCGAATAATGGTAACTACGCTAAAAGATGGCTGGCCGATTTCTTGGAAATTTTGGAAATTTGTGGTAAGTTCCTATGGGACCAAACTGCCTACGTCATCGGTCCCTAGGCTTACACACTGCTTAATCTAACTTAAAGTAACTTTCGCTAAGGAAAACACACACACCTCTGCCCGAGGGAGGACTCGAACCACTGACGGGGGGAAGCCGCGCGAACCGTGGCAAGGCCCCAGACCGCGCGGCTACCCCACCCGTTCGCAGATTTCTTCTCTGACGTTAAGATATCTGGTTCAGTCGCACAAAAAATGAAACAGTCAAAATTATAGAAATAGCAACGCCCGGTAAAGCATTTTATCTGCCTCAGAACTATCACCCAGTGACACAATTGAGCACTATTTATAAATTCCTTGAACGACTATACAATCTGGCCACTCCAGTGATCTTTCAGAAGCTGCCTGTTGAGCAAGCTGGATTCCGAACATGAAGGAACTGAGCTATTCAGTTCTCATCTTTAACAAAATTTACTGAAGAGGGATACCAAGTGAAGAAGAAAACTTCAGTTGCTTTCGCTGATCTAATTGGAGCGTATGAGACAAGGACTGCTTTATAAATTATTGTTACTTGCTCCATGCAGATGGAAAAATATTAATCCACAACATGTTAGCTAGAAAGACATTTACAGTACTTACAGGAAAAGACACTAGCTGTTCAAAAGTATCCGTTCTTGCCCGTCTCAAGAAATCCTAACTTCTGACCAGCATTTACTTTAGTGGAAGTATTTCCAAACACAAATAAAACAGAAGATTTATGTTTTCACCTGTTCAGTAGATTGGCACACAGAGCCCTCGATGTCTGTTTTGAGGGAGACAAACTTCATCATAACATGTATCCAAAATACGTTGGGATCACGTTAGATGGGACTCTTTCTTTTAAGGAGCACCTGGCACGAACATCTGTTAATCTCAATATCAGGGACCACATTCTCCATAAACTATGCGGCACTCGTTGCGCAGACACTCTTCGGCTATCAGAACTCGTGTTGGTATACTCAGCAGTAGAGTCTGTGCGTCTGTTGGGCTTAATAGTCCACATGTAAAAAAGATAGACGTAGAGCACGAGGTCAACCCCTTTTTAGTAAGTCAGTACAATGTACGCCCACGTACTGGTTCGCTGTCTCGAGCCACATTCCACCTCTAGATACCAGACGGAAGAGCACCCTACCACTTAAACACCAGAACATTTCTAATAACACAGACCATCCATTATTGAAAGATGTATTTCCTGAAGAGCGAAAAATGCTAACAACAAGATACTTCCCTCTTATCACAACCAGGTCTCTCACAGAAAATGAATTCAATATCACTGATGAAAGGAAACGCTGATGGCAACAAAACTGTCTTCCACATTATCTGAAACTGCCTTGCATCCAGAAGAAACCCGCTGAATTCGACTAGCTTTTGGCAATTTTGACTACCCTGAAGTGCATACGAACGGGCCACGGGAGATGACAGAAGCTGCAAAACAGAACTAGAGAAATGGGTTGATCTGGTGAAAGAGAAAATATAAATTGTACAGAAGGAAGTTAGAAGCAAAGGTTGCCTAAGATAGAAATTCAAATGAGAAAGGAGCAAATATCCTAGCATGGCTAAGAGATAAGTACGTGGAAAGTGAAATACACACTGCCGTTTCTGAAAAGTGCAATACCGAGAAGGAATTACCCGAATACCGCCATACTTGGTGGAAGTGGCGACGGGTGTGCACGCAATACGTGATACGTTTTGCAGCGAGATGTGGTTCACGTAGGCCGAGCAGAGCCCTCTCGTGTCTGTCCGACAAGGTCGGTGTTGCACCAAGTGTAGTTGGTGCAGAGCTCTCACACAAGGCGGAAGCGATACAGTGAGTGCCAGTATGCCTCGTCGACGTCAAAGGGAGCCATATTTTTTATCTCATTTTTTTCTGTATTGTTCGTTGAATTTGTTTGTGGTGGACGTCCGATGACATTCAGGTTGCTCGTTGATCCGTTTACTCAGTTTTTTATGTAGAGGGCAGCTAAACCCTCTAACCGAACACACTGAGCTACCGTGCCAGCTCGCCATGTGAGCGAGTTCGAACGGGACAGAATGATCTCCGGGAAACGGGGTTCTCATATCGTGACATTTCGGCTCTGTCTGCCCCCGTAGCTGAGTGGTCAGCGCGACGGAATGTCAGTCCTAAGGGCCCGGGTTCGATTCCCGGTTGGGTATTGCGTTGTCCTAATCATCATCACTTCATCCCCATCGACGCGCAAGTTGCCGAAGTGGCGTCAAATTGAAAGACTTGCACCCGGCGAAAAGTCTGTCCGACGGAAGGCCCTAGCAACATGACATTTCATTTCATTTCCGCTCCCCCAAGGCATGCTGCTGCGACAGTGATGCGTGTGTGGAAGCAGTGGATAGAGGAAGATCGTATGCAGTGAGGAGCGGGAAGTGGACTACGGATGACCCTCATCTTGTCCGCATGGCCATTACGGACCACACAGCGTCATCCACAGGGTTAGCTCGTCGCTGGAGCACTGCAACAGATGTGAACTTGTCTGCATCGACGGTTCGTCACCATCTGCTCCAGGATGGACTGGTTGCACACATGCCATTAGTCGGCTTCCATTGTCCAGAAACCACAAACTCGTCCGACTGCAATGGGCACGTGAACACCGTCACTGGGGTGCTGAGTGGCAACATGTAATCTTTTCGGATGAGTCCCCTATCAATGTGTCCTATAGTGATGGCCGCATACATGCCCGGCGGTACCGTGGTGAGAGCAACCAGGAAGGACTGCATTCTAGAGCGGCGTAGCGGACAGATACAAGGTGTGATGGTTTGGGTCGACATTGGTTGAAACAACCAATCTCACCTCGTACGTATTGCGGGCACTTTGAACAGCAACCGGTACTTAACGGAGGTTGTGGAGCCTGAGGTACTCCCTCTGCTTCAGGCATCTCCAAAGGCCACATTTCAACAGGACAATTCACGGCGACATATTGCGAGGAATGTACAGGCCTCCTTCGAAGAGCGACGGGTACCATTGCTTCCGTGGCCTGCACGTTCACCAGACATGTCTGGGATATTGTTGGTCGGCAGCTGGTGCGTCACGTTCCTCCAGTAAATGATGTCACAGATTTATGGGCTCGGATTCAAACTGCGTGGAGGGAAATCCCTCAGGAATGTATTCAGAACCTTACTGATTCAATGCCACGGCGTATAGCAACTCTAATTGCAGTGCGTGGTGGCAACACGACATACTTAGTTGTTGTTGTTGTTGTGGTCTTCAGTCCTGAGACTGGTTTGATGCAGCTCTCCATGCTACTCTATCCTGTGCAAGCTTCTTCATCTCCCAGTACCTACTGCAACCTACATCCTTCTGAATCTGCTTAGTTTATTCATCTCTTGGTCTCCCTCTACGATTTTTACCCTCCACGATGCCCTCCAATGCTAAATTTGTGATCCCTTGATGCCTCAAAACATGTCCTACCAACCGATCCCTTCTTCTAGTCAAGTTGTGCCACAAACTTCTCTTCTCCCCAATCCTATTCAATACCTCCTCATTAGTTACGTGATCTACCCACCTTATCTTCAGCATTCTTCTGTAGCACCACATTTCGAAAGCTTCTATTCTCTTCTTGTCCAAACTAGTTATCGTCCATGTTTCACTTCCATACATGGCTACACTCCATACAAATGCTTTCAGAAACGCCTTCCTGACACTTAAATCTATATCGATGTTAACAAATTTCTCTTCTTCAGAAACGATTTCCTTGCCATTGCCAGTCTACATTTTATATCCTCTCTACTTCGACCATCATCAGTTATTTTACTCCTAAATAGCAAAACTCCTTTACTACTTTAAGTTTCTCATTTCCTAATCCAATTCCCTCAGCATCACCCGACTTAATTCGACTACATTCCATTATCCTCGTTTTGCTTTTGTTGATATTCATCTTATACCCTACTTTCAAGACACTGTCCATTCCGTTCAACTGCTCTTCCAAGTCCTTTGCTGTCTCTGACAGAATTACAATGTCATCGGCGAACCTCAAAGTTTTTACTTCTTCTCCATGAATTTTAATACCTACTCCGAATTTTTCTTTTGTTTCCTTTACTGCTTGCTCAATATATAGATTGAATATCATCGGGGAGAGACTACAACTCTGTCTCACTCCTTTCCCAACCACTGCTTCCCTTTCATGCCCCTCGACTCTTATAACAGGCATCTGGTTTCTGTACAAATTGTAAATAGACTTTCGCTCCCTGGATTTTACCCCTGTCAACACCAGAATTTTAAAGAGAGTATTCCAGTTAACGTTGTCAAAAGCTTTCTCTAAGTCTACAAGTGCTAGAAACGTAGGTTTGCCTTTTCTTAATCTTTCTTCTAAGATAAGTCGTAAGGTTAGTATTGCCTCACGTGTTCCAACATTTCTACGGAATCCAAAGTGATCTTCCCCGAGGTCCGCTTCTACCAGTTTTTCCATTCGTCTGTAAAGAATTCGCGTTAGTATTTTGCAGCTGTGACTTATTAAACTGATAGTTCGGTAATTTTCACATCTTTCAACACCTGCTTTCTTTGGGATTGGGATTATTATATTCTTCTTGAAGTCTGTGGGTATTTCGCCTGTCTCATACATCTTGCTCACCAGATGGTAGAGTTTTGTCATGACTGGCTCTCCCAAGGCCATCAGTAGTTCTAATGGAATGTTGTCTACTTCCGGGGCCTTGTTTCGACTCAGGTCTTTCAGTGCTCTTTCAAACTCTTCACGCAGTATCTTATCCTCCATTTCATCTTCATCTACATCCTCTTCCATTTCCATAATATTGTCTTCAAGTACATCGAACTTGTATAAACCCTCTATATACTCCTTCCACCTTTCTGCCTTCCCTTCTTTGCTTAGAACTGGGTTGCCATCTGAGCTCTTGATATTCATACAAGTGGATCTCTTCTCTCCAAAGGTCTCTTTAATTTTCCTGTAGGCAATATCTATCTTACCCCTAGTGAGACAAGCCTCTACATCCTTACATTTGTCCTCTAGCCATCCCTGCTTAGCCATTTTGCACTTCCTGTCGATCTCGTTTTTGAGACGTTTGTATTCCTTTCTGCCTGCTTCATTTACTGCATTTTTATATTTTCTCCTTTCATCAATTAAATTCAATATTTCTTCTGTTACCCAAGGATTTCTATTAGCCCTCGTCTTTTTACCTACTTGATCCTCTGCTGCCTTCACTACTTCATCCCTCAGAGCTACCCATTCATCTTCTACTGTATTTCTTTCCCCCATTCCTGTCAATTGTTCCCTTATCTTCTCCCTGAAACTCTCTACAACCTCTGGTTCTTTCAGTTTATCCAGGTCCCATCTCCTTAAATTCCCACCTTTTTGCAGTTTCTTCAGTTTCAATCTGCAGTTCATAACCTATAGGCTCCGGTCAGAATCCACATCTGCCCCTGGAAATGTCTTACAATTTAAAACCTGGTTCCTAAATCTCTGTCTTACCATTATATAATCTATCTGATACCTTTTAGCATCTCCAGGATTCTTCCAGGTATACAACCTTCTTTTATGATTCTTGAACCAAGTGTTAGCTATGATTAAGTTATGCTCTGTGCAAAATTCTACAAGGCGGCTTCCTCTTTCATTTCTTCCCCCCAATCCATATTCACCTACTATGTTTCCTTCTCTCCCTTTTCCTACTGACGAATTCCAGTCACCCATGACTATTAAATTTTCGTCTCCCTTCACTACCTGAATAATTTCTTTTATCTTGTCATACATTTCATCAGTTTCTTCATCATCTGCAGAGCTAGTTGGCATATAAACTTGTACTACTGTACTATGTTATACATAGTGTAATTATTTTTTGTGCCTCATATTGGACAGTCAGTTATGTAGCGTTCGACATGTATAGCAATTCACATCAACTAAGTTACTTTAACATGTTCACATCTGTGGATTGTTTGGCGAACCTAGGACGAACAAATTACAGGTTTATTAAACGACACTTAACCAGTTACACGCACTTTCTCCACAGGCGGTGACGGAGATATCGCGTTGGATGGACCGCCCTAGTGAGTGGGGCCGCACGTTCCACATCCACCGCATCGCTGACGCGTGCCGCGGCTTCCTGGGGATAGTCCCCAGCTTCGGACAGTCCATAAGCGAGTGCATGGGCATCGAAGAAGTCTGTCCCGTGCCTGCGGTAGGTTATTAATGCTCCTTCAGCACTTTCACGTGACTCATGTGTACAGGTACTTCATGGTAATAGAAATGTGAAGTAGCATAGCGGTCCGGATTCCACTGTTTATTCTTCTCTACTCTGGTAAGTGACAGTAAGGCCCTATTGAAAGTAAAATAATGACATACTATCTCCATTAAAACTATGTGGTGGGGGAAGAGAAAATATATGACTTACTGCCTGCTGGCTTTTAGCTGAGAAACTTGCTGGACTATCCTCGTGCCTGTAAAGTAACTTTTGCCTATTCGCTATACTGGCAAATAGTAATTCTCTCAATTTTTTATTATTATTGTGGTGTAACTATCGTCCGTTGCTAGCACCTACCGCCTGATCACAATACAGCAACCGAAACTGTCTACTGTTCAAAATAAACAATAATTACGTTTCAGATATTATCCACTGCTATGGTGCTTACCCGAAGGTAATTATGTATAAATATTGTTCTCCTTATTGTACGTTATGTCCGCCTCCACAGATGAGTGGTCAGTGTAGACGAGTGCCGTGCGGAGAACCCTGGTTCGATTCCCGGTACTTCCGAGGCTTTTTCCTTGTTTGGAGGGCTGGTACGTGTTGCAATCACCCTCTTGATGCCAGTTGAGGAGCTACCTAACCGAACGGTAGCGGCTCCACGGCTTGAACGGTCTGAAAATCGACCGGAAGAGCGGTGTGCTGAACACGTGTCGCTCCATAGCAGCATCCTCATCACAATACAAAGGCCGAAGGTGACACGGTGGCCGGTACACATTACTTGGGCTTTCCAGGCCTGCACGATGAGCTTGTTTCTTTCTTTCTTATAACTGCACTAGTCTATTTGCCAAGTAAGGTACTGCAGCGGTCGAGACACTGGAGACAGTTTCATTAGGTACGGTAGTAAATGCGCACGGCTAATTGGCTCGATTTAAGTTTTCTATAGTTTCTATTAATTTAATCATACCAATGCCAGGTAGTTTCTTTGCCGTGTTTATACTATTGCGATGTCACTAATTAGTTCAAAGTCGACGACCGAGTGGTGTGGTGCCGTGATTAGTACACTGGACTCGGAGTATTCTGGAGGATGATGATTCAAATCCGCATCCGATCACCCAAATTCAGATATTCCGAAATTTTCTTAATTCGCTCCAGACAAATTCCGAGATTTTTCCTTTGAAAGGGAACGGCAGATTTCCTTCCCCATCCTTAAAACATTCCGAGCTTGTACTCTGTCTATAAAGACCTAGATGTCTATGGGACGTTAAACGTCATCTTCCTTCCTTCAACTTCCATCAGGTATTCATCAATGACCTTCCTCCATAAAAGTCGTTTCTTCTATAAGGCGTATTACCTTGCGGGCTCTTTCATCTAGGTAAGTACTATATCGTTATTACTTACAAATGCTAAAATTCCATCTAGCCTAATTCCACATAGGTTAACTTTTCCGTGCCAGTAGAAATTACTTTGAACAAGCACTAGCTCACTTCGTAATTTTCTAGGCGATAGTTCTCGAAGTAAGTGTGTATACACCTTCCACGAAGCTCTACTTTAAAAATAGGACAGTGGAGTGGATAGAATTACATAATCTATGTTCTGTTACTAGCGTGTCCCTTGTATAGCTAGCGTTGAACCTACTTTGCCCACTGAAAACTAAGAGAAACATTATCATGAAAGTAGGAGAGCTATAAATCTGATCGAGTAAGGTGAGCCAGTTTGGATGTAACAGCAACATGTTTACGACATATAGAATACACTCTAAGACAAGAAAACGACTTACCAAGGGAATTACCAGAATGAGACGGAAATCGGTAGATCTGATGTACATGTACAGACAAACGAATGTTTACAATTTCAGAATAATAGGATGATTTATTCAAGAGAAAGAGTGACATAAAATGAGCAAGTGAGTAACGCGTTGGTCCACCAATAACGATAATACAAGCAGTTATTCGGCTTGACACTGAATGACAGAGTTGGATATCCTCCTGAAGGATATCGTACCAAATTCTATTACAAGCGTCAGCTCGTCAAATTCCCGAGCTAGTAAGAGGGTCATGCCCGCAATGCTCTGAACGTTGTTAATTCGGGAGATATCCGGCGACCTTGCTGGCCAGTTAGGATTTGACAAGCACGAAGACAGGCAGTAGACACTTTCGCAGTGTGCGGGTGGACGTTATCTTGCTGAAATGTAAGCCCAGAACTGCTTGCCGCGAAGGGCAACAAAACGGGGCGTAGAATATCGGCGACGTACCGCTATGCTGTGTGGGTGGCTCGAATGATATCCAATGAGACCCCGCTGTGAAATGAAATGGCACCTCAGACTATCATTCCCGGTTGTTGGGATATCGGGCGACTGTCAGGCTGGTATCCCACCACTGTCCAGGGTATCTCCTTTCGCTGGTCATCGGGGCTCATTTCGAATCAGAGCTCATCAATGAGGACAATTCTACTCCATTCAATGAGATAGCATGATGAATATGTCCGGCACCACTGCAGATGGAGAATGTTCCGTACCAGTTGTCATATGTGTGATACATATGCTGCCACGCGTTTCGCGATTACGTTGTCCCATTACCAACTGCTATAAAACGCGGGGAAAGCGTCACCGTTTTAAATGAGAAGAGAGGAGCGTCCAGACGGCATTCCTGGGCACACTTTAGTGACGTCCTCCTTCAGAAGCAGACAACATCTTACTCTAGTTATCGGCACAGATTTTAATGTGTCCTGTTGGCCATTTTTGCGGTAGACAGTAGTATCGTTGGGGCTCTGACATATTCCTTACAACATGGTACTATCTTTTGGAGGTGAAGTTAGCTGTCTTCAGTTTACAGCTGAACGTTGTGGGAGTATTATACGCCAACATGAGGTCTTCAGGAAAGAATTTATATTTTACAGTGCATATTTGCTACTAGGCTACTTTTGCGGCTGACCAACGGCACAGAAATTTTGAGGTATGTCGTACTGCAAGACGACAACGATATTTACATTGCTGTCTGTGTATGTAGTTTTGTCATGTATTGATTTGGTTCCTTATTTTACTTGATAAGGGATAACGTAGTCCTGAAACATGTAGAAAAATATCACACATTTGACAACTGGTGCTTAACATTCTTGATACTGGATCATGAGACAGTTGTACGATGGCTTCATAACAGATAAAATTCAATGTGGTAGTGGACAAGGAAGTGATGGATCTAATTAATTTTCTGACTGTAGACTGCGTGGTAAGCTATCACGCTTCGTCATAGTTATATTGCAATCAAAGCAAGTCTTATAGAACACTTGTAGAATTAATGAATATTTCTCATTATCTCACTTTTAAATATGTATACTGCGCGACGCAGTTAACTCCGGTGTTGTATCTTATTATGACACAGAAGTTTGAAATTTGGCTCAAATGTGCCTGCAACCTTTCCTATAATGGCGGAAATGTACGGCGTCCTTCGACATTAAACGCAGGCTCGGCGGCACTTCAGGCAACAAGGCGCCGACCAATGCGGGAAAAAAAGCCACGGCTAAGATGTTAATGTGAGATGTAAGGTGGGTTAATGGTGACACACTGGCACCAAATTTCGTCATCGTTCCACTTAAAGCCACTGTTCGGCAGGTCGTCACATCCCGCCTACCCACATTTCTCCCCTTCTTTTGACCCTCTGCGATGTAGATCGGAACCACGACGCCTAGCGTCGAAATCACGCAATTCTCTTATAGGTGGCTGAGTAAAATATTGCAGAGACAACGGAGCTTGGTATCGATACGGAAAGGCCTCAGGGGATGGCATAAAGGACATCAATTAAAACACCCCTTCCCTTTGGGCGTTGTTCCCACACATTTTGCGCTCGAAAACGGCAGTTCGCAGTGCGATGAGCAACAGCATAACGCTCTTGACAGCCTGTGGCACGACCTAAGGGGGGCGGTGATTTCAGTGACGCGTTTTATCCTCTCACCTGAGGCCTTTTCGCGTCGATACCAAGCTCCGTTGTCTCTGCAATATTTTATGAGTGGCAGGGTGCCTGTAATGTTTTCCTTGTCCTTGCGCCATATCTACACTGGACATCGCGATTCTGACCTCCATCGCAGAGGCGTCAAAAGAAAGGGGGTAATGTGGGTAAGAGGGGATGTGACGGTCTTCACATCGTGTGTCACGTCCGTTTTGGTGTTGAGAAGATTTGTGGTGGATTTTGCCGACAATAAGACGTCATTAAACCACCATTCACCTCACGTTAACTTCCGAGACCTGGCACTTTTTTTCCCAACACGTGTTGACACCTTTATGTTTGAAGTGTTGACATCGAGGGTGACGTCGCAGGGCTCCATGCTATTACACCAATTGAGAAGAAATAGGCATCTCTGACAAGACAGAAATTTAAAAACTCTGCGTTTCAGGGGGGGCACAATTACGGGATATCAAAGAAATGATCTTTTAATTGTGTTGCTTAGTGTAATTTGCCTTGAAATTTGTACACTTTTCTCTTCAACGTACTATATACCTTCACGCCATCGCTCCATTATCGACATTACCATCCATTTCCTCA
Source organism: Schistocerca nitens (assembly GCF_023898315.1). NCBI lineage: Eukaryota > Metazoa > Arthropoda > Insecta > Orthoptera > Acrididae > Schistocerca > Schistocerca nitens. The sequence continues at coordinate 585,241,369 of NC_064618.1, forward strand.
GTCATACCTCTTCCCAACGTAAAAGAAAGAAATAAGAAAAAAGTGGCACTCTTACTCATCATAATTCTTTGCGCTTGACATTCCACCGGTGTTGAATTTTGTAGTCATTTATGTTCACTGAGAAATAATGTTTAATGATTACGAATATTCATGACATGTCTGGCCAGTAATAGTTATTTTCTACATTAAAAAAACCTTGTAGTTGAAGGATGTGAATCATTTAAGAAACAGTGTACTACAGTATAAATGCACAAATCAAAACCAGAAATCAAAACAGCATTCCTGCATCAGCAACTGAACTCCAATACCATAACGCTGAACTCTAGCCACTGTAGTAATTATGCAGCACTCACACATAGATTACATGAGGGTACATGTCGTACATGAGATTACAATGTTGTCAAATCACGTTAATTTTAAACAATATGTACGAGGGACGGTTTTTTTGTTATTGTTTCCCCCACCTCCGATCCCTTAGTACAGAAGCTACGCGAGCGGCAGAAAGTGGACTTGTGCTGTAGGCCAATGCGCACCTCTCCCACTACACACTCCGCCATGCCGACGTCGGCTTCAACTGGCCTAATGACAACTCCCTTCTTTTTTTTTTCTTACCTCCATGACATCAACACAGTCCGCCCCGATAGCTGAGTGGTCAGCGTGGCGGTCTGTCACGCCAAGGCGCCCGGGTTTTTCCCGGCAAGTCGAAAATTTTTTCCACTCAGGGACTGGGTGTTGTGTTGTCCTCATTATCATTTCATCATCATCAGTGGAAGGCAACGGGAAACCACCACTGGAATCACTTCCCTAGACGCTCATGCGGTGGACCTTTCTGATGAGGCTTCCCCCACGACCAGACCTGCCGTAAGGCAGAACACAAAGTTACATCAACACACCACAGAAACTGAAGCCATGTAGCATCATTGGCTAACTGTCACACCTGTCAGTCTGTCCCACCTGACGATAAAATGGCAAATTATAAAAATAAAAAAAGGGCGGTTAAATAACACAACAGCTTATAGCACAAGAGTGCTAAATCTACACCAGGTTGTCATACAACACATAGTCACAGCGACCACTGCAACATTATAATGAAATAAAAAAATATTATGTTGATTTCACCGATAGTCAGGAGACGGCAGTCTTGCCGAAATGGATCCATGACAATAAGTACATAATTAAACTACTATAGCAGCAATCTGGATTTTATTACACAATGTGTGTAGGAGATTTCTTCAAGGCCGTTGGTCCGCTTGATCATAAACTTTATGTTAACGTCCATTCTCTAACAAAAAACTGTGTGGGACAAATTTTTGTTAGATTTTTCAATGCTGTTATTATAGAGGGAATCGCGCTGTGTGGACCCAGTGCCTGAAATTTGGTTTAGTGGGTATAGCATGTGTTAATTAACATATGGGAAATTTCTGGGGAAAGAAAAGAGGACTTAAAAATAAAAAAAATGCATATATACATTTCGTTAATTTTCTTAGTTACACTCTTTTTGTTACTTGTTTGCTCCATTTCTGTCTTTATGTTGTCAAATACTCAGCTTGGCTCTACACGATATTTTTCTTTTCGAGTGTTGTTTGTTTTAGGAAGTATTAAAGCAAACCCTTCTTATCCCCATCTTAGTTGCCATATTGATAGTCAATAAACGAAGTCTTTTGTACTAGACAACACAATCAGTGATGGAGCTTACTGCTCAGTTCAGCTTGGAGCATTCCCCGTTCCCTCCCCCCCCCCCCCCCCAGGAACCGAACTGTCCACCTCCTAGACGGACCCCACCGAACAAACGTGCGTTAGCGACCTCAGCTGAAGGGCGACGTGTTGTGTCGAATTTCCAATCACGGAAGTGACGTCTGCTCGGTCGTGATCTTATTGGATTAGTGTATTCTGTACATTTCTGGCTAAAATGTATTTTAATCAGTACATACAGGGTGTTTCAAAAATGACCGGTATATTTAAAACGGTAATAAAAACTAAACGAGCAGCGATAGAAATACACCGTTTGTTGCAATATGCTTGGGACAACAGTACATTTTCAGGCAGACAAACTTTCGAAATTACAGTAGTTACAATTTTCAACAACAGATGGCGCTGCGGTCTGGGAAACTCTATAGTACGATATTTTCCACATATCCACCATGCGTAGCAATAATATGGCGTAGTCTCTGAATGAAATTACCCGAAACCTTTGACAACGTGTCTGGCGGAATGGCTTCACATGCAGATGGGATGTACTGCTTCAGCTGTTCAATTGTTTCTGGATTCTGGCGGTACACCTGGTCTTTCAAGTGTCCCCACAGAAAGAAGTCACAGGGGTTCATGTCTGGCGAATAGGGAGGCCAATCCACGCCGCCTCCTGTATGTTTCGGATAGCCCAAAGCAATCACACGATCATCGAAATATTCATTCAGGAAATGAAAGACGTCGGCCGTGCGATGTGGCAGGGCACCATCTTGCATAAACCACGAGGTGTTCGCAGTGTCGTCTAAGGCAGTTTGTACCACCACAAATTCACGAAGAATGTCCAGATAGCGTGATGTAGTAATCGTTTCGGATCTGAAAAATGGGCCAATGATTCCTTTGGAAGAAATGGCGGCCCAGACCAGTACTTTTTGAGGATGCAGGGACGATGGGACTGCAACATGGGGCTTTTCGGTTCCCCATATGCGCCAGTTCTGTTTATTGACGAAGCCGTCCAGGTAAAAATAAGCTTCGTCAGTAAACCAAATGCTGCCCACATGCATATCGCCGTCATCAATCCTGTGCACTATATCGTTAGCGAATGTCTCTTGTGCAGCAATGGTAGCGGCGCTGAGGGGTTGCCGCATTTGAATTTTGTATGGATAGAGGTGTAAACTCTGGCGCATGAGACGATACGTGGACGTTGGCGTCATTTGGACTGCAGCTGCAACACGGCGAACGGAAACCCGAGGCCGCTGTTGGATCACCTGCTGCACTAGCTGCGTGTTGCCCTCTGTGGTTGCCGTACGCGGTCGCCCTACCTTTCCAGCACGTTCATCCGTCACGTTCCCAGTCCGTTGAAATTTTTCAAACAGATCCTTTATTGTATCGCTTTTCGGTCCTTTGGTTACATTAAACCTCCGTTGAAAACTTCGTCTTGTTGCAACAACACTGTGTTCTAGGCGGTGGAATTCCAACACCAGAAAAATCCTCTGTTCTGAGGAATAAACCATGTTGTCCACAGCACACTTGCACGTTGTGAACAGCACACGCTTACAGCAGAAAGACGACGTACAGAATGGCGCACCCACAGACTGCGTTGTCTTCTATATCTTTCACATCACTTGCAGCGCCATCTGTTGTTGAAAATTGTAACTACTGTAATTTCGAAAGTTTGTCCGCCTGAAAATGTACTGTTGTCCCAAGCATATTGCAACAAACGGTGTATTTCTATCGCTGCTCGTTTAGTTTTTATTGCCGTTTCAAATATACCGGTCATTTTTGAAACACCCTGTAGCTGACATGCATTCGATATATGGACTAACGAACAGCAATGTGTCTGAAGCCAGAGGTTTCGATTAAATGCGTGTCTTGCGAAGACAAACTCTTTTCGAAAAGGTTATTTCATTAATTAATTTAGGCGATCCAATACTTCATCATATTGAGGAGAATAATGGCAGCAGTGCCAGAGAAATATCAGAGACAGAAATTGTGTATTTGATCGTCCACAAAGTGATACCAGAGCAACGTCTTTATTCTTATCATCGTCAGAGGATTCAGCATCTTACTGAAACAGATGTTCAATCCAGAAAAGCTTTTCGTATTGGAGATGTGAAATCAGGGTCAACGCTTACTGTCTACAATATCATACGCTGATGAAACACCGTATACCAGGTATTTTCACAACACTCATGTTTGAATGGACTAGAATCATTTTGCAGTTTTAGAAACAAGACTTGGGGACAGATTAACTGGACATTTCATTTTCCATTGAACACTGAGTGTGTCATCATACAGTGAATTTTTAATGGAACGTTTAAGCGGAAATGGAATCGTATTTTCGACGATAATATTGAATTTTTTTACTGTCTTAAAATATTCTGCGAGACTTCCTCCTTAAAATGACGTATTGTACTTTGTTGTACTTTAATCCTAACCATATGAATTTACCAGCTTTCCGAAGTGGTGCGTTCAGTTTTTCTCCCTATCCTGGTCGACTGGAGATCTGTCAGTCTTTCTTCGTGATTTCAAGACCGTTAGTTTCCAGTGATTAATTTCTGTTATGTGACATATCTGCAGCTTCACTGTTTGCCGGCTTGTAAAAGATGTTCCCTTATTTTCTGCTTACGGTGGAAGAACCAAGATGTGCCAACGCAGCTGATCCATAGAACCTCAATGAATGCTGTGCAAATTCCCTGTTACTAGTGCGTCCAGTAGGAAACTCAAAGACGCTGAAAATATATATAAAACACTTGAAAATGGCAAGAAAATTTTTGAGTTTATTGACATCGGGAAATTGTCTGAAGTTCTTGAACAGAATCTGGGCTGCAAAAATTGTTTTAAGGGGAACGTTTCTCTACAAGTTGAACGCCATATCGGTCTGCAGTGAATGTAATGTCAGTTGCAAGTTTCAGTAAAAATCAATGACCTTGAAGTTTATAATGTGAATATTGGATTAATGTAAGGGCTGTGTGCTGTCGCTAAAGGAAGAGCAGCGGGAATCTTACTCGACCACCTTCAAAATTTGACATGTACAACTATGCATTAGTCTCTGCAGCTGAGGATGTATCCTACAAAACTATTCTGAAGCTGTAGAGAAAGCAGTCAAAGAAAATGAAAATTCCCGTGACCTCGCAGTAGCTTTCGATGGTACATGGCAGAAACGGGATCACATATCCAACCAATGACGCTGTTACCGCTACAAGTGTTGACACTTGTGATTGACGTAGCTATTATGTCAAAATACTGTTCCTGTGCTACTAAACTGAGTAACGAGCTCGAGTGTGTAGAGCACGTTCAGGAAAGAATGGGAGCTAGACATAGACGTCTGAAGACGACAATGAAATAAAAAATGATAGGTGATGAGAAAAAAATTAGATGGCAAAAGGAGGCTGACTGATGCTGCCGTAGACTATATTCAGAACTCTTATGGTCTAGGAATCAGACAAAATACAATTGATGTGAAAGCTATGAGGAAAGCTATACGAGCACTGTTTTTCCACATTGTCTCTACAAATGAGTGTCCTAGTCAAGGGTTATGTTCATTTGGTGTAAATATAACAGGGGAAAGTAACAGGAGAGAATTGCAATCATCCTCACAGTTTACCAGCAGCTGTAGTGGAGGAAATTGAACCAGACGTCATGGATCTGTCTGATGTAAACCTCCTGAAGAAATGTCTTCACGGGAGAAAGCAGAACCCAAATTAAGGTGGGGACAATGTAATATGGCATCGTTTCCCAAAAATAGTGTTTGTGAACTTCAACACGCTTCATTTTGGTTTATATTATGTTGTGGCATCATTTAACGAGGTAACATCACAAAATACCAGGTTCTTGAGCTACTAGGAATTCCTGTTGGCTCCCAGATGGTGAGAGCCATGTTGCCCTTAGGTTAGGCTAGGATACACGATGCAGACAACTCTCTCAAAAGATTAGTAAAGAAAGCGCGGAAGATGAAATGAGGCAATGTGAAAAGGCTTCAAGGGGCATTTGAAGGTGAAGGACTCTTTTAACTTCGAAGCAAATTTTCCGAAAGTTTCATTTTTCCATCTTTATGTACCTTTTCTCAGATTTTACTGAAAATGGAACTATCAAATTTTCTGTGAGTGACTAGACATCTAATGTGCCTGTACTGACACAGTATTATGACATTAGTTGCAAAATAAAATAATGACAGGCAGTGGTATGAAGAATTTATTTTGAAAAGGGTAGCTAATAGAGAAAAAAAGTAATATTCGAGTTTTCGAACAAGATTTTCCAATACTGTTGTTTCAACGCTGACAGGATACGTATGAGCATGATTTGTAAAAAAATAATTCATTTGTGTATAGTTTCTGAGAGAAGGTACCTTATATCACATACAGTTTTACATTGGGAACCTGTCGATTCCATGTCCCCTTAAACATTTTGCTCGAAGATGTTTCGCTACACTTACGTCAGAACATGTCGTTAATGTACGATGGGACACCAGCGCATTTTGCTCCGCAGGAAAGATCAATTTTACATAAAAAAAATGAGCGGGTCTTGGAGCTACATCTTGGCCTGCTCAGCAGCCTTGATCTCATTCACTGGATTTTTATATTTATGTGCGTGGAGGGACGGCAATTTGAAGCTCACAGTATATTCAAGACAGCTTTTCACGAAGGATTTGAGCAGATACAGTAGACACCTAGAATATCGAAGCGAGTAGTTCAATCCACGAGCCTTTTTTAGAGCTAATAGTAGACATTTTAAGCATTTCATATATCGATCAGAAGACAAAATCTGAAACAAAAAAAAAAAAAAACAAAAAACACCTGTAGAGAATAATGAAACTGGAAACTTATATTAAAAAAAGAAACGAAGCAAACAAGTAACAACAAGAAATTGTCTCCCGCTAATAAATAAAATAAATTCCCCACATGCCTGTACTACCTTTTTCCCTATTTTTAAGTCCTCTATCCATTACCCAGAGGTATCCAGATGATAGTTAATTTGCTCCGTGTGGTTATCATCATACTAGGCCATGGTTGCGATCTTCCTCACTGCTTTCCGGCACTTTGATTTGTTGCTGTAACTTAAATTTTATGAAACGAAACAAAATAGTTCGGGAGACTGTCCATGGTGGATACTTGTAAAATTAGAGAATCACTCTAGTTTGGGAGGCTGTACATGATGGATACTTGTAAACACCCGTAAACAAACTGTACACCTCTAAAGTCATTACGTACTGCTTAATAAAAACTTGTCGACTCACTGCATGAATTTGAAATAGAAAGAACGTGACGTGTACGAGGAGTGTGTTGAAATAGATAACATGCTGACTGGTTGTGTAATTGGCGCGGTTCTGGTGTGTTGGCAGGGCGAGTACACGCTGGACAACTGCGAGCTGAGCCTGAGCAACGTGACCCGCCGCCTGCCGCCGGGGGAGTTCCGGCTGGCGGTCTCCCTGAAGAACGCCACGCACCTGCTGGGCCGCTTCAACATCGTCGTCGAGGTGGCCAACTCCAGGCCCGAGTAGCGGCGGCGTCGCCACCGCAGTGGGACACTTTGTCGCATAGGGAGACGTGGGACAGGCGCAGTCTAGATCTCGTCTGTTAACATCGAATGTCTCGATAAAAAAACATAAAGCAGAAGTGCATTACCCTGTAAAGACATACGTCTTCTGTAATGAATATATATTATTTGACAGAGTGTAAAAATGCATAAATTTAAGTGTATTTTATCTCCTTACCTTTAGACTGTTATTGCTATGCTCGATATTTAAAAGGAATCCCTTTGCCTATTTTCTTTTTTTTTTACGGTTGTGCGATGTAAATTAAAACTTTTTCGCAGAAAATACGTTTGTAATTCCAAATCGCTTAATACCAGTTAATTCGATCCCAGGTTCCCGATTCCCGACTGCATAATAAATGAGTGTACTCAATTAACTTTAACTCATGCCATTTAACATTCGTAGATGACGAGGCATTCTTACAGTTTAAAACGTTATAACACATTGAGATTCTGGGCGAGACAGTTCGATTTTGATGAGAAAATTCCTCCGAATCATCGGAACGCATCTGAGGGTGTAGTGATTTTTTTGTGTGTGTTTGTGTATTGTATGTGAGTGTGTGTATACTTGTGTTGTTAATAATACCTCGCAAGTTCACATGAGGATACACACAACATATTCACAACAACTTCTTATCACGAGCGAGTATTATTATTTTTGATATTGTTAAGTCTTTATCTATATCCAAGTTCACGATAAATAAACCACCTTGGAATGTCGGTATCTACATAAAATAAATTAGGAACAATCGGTGTGAAGCAACTTAATCTTTTACATTTAGAAATATCTCAGAGTTGTAATATCCTTTAATTCGAATGAAAGGAGTGGAGATACACCTTTTGCATGGTACACTTATTATTAGTTCAAACCTAATAACTTTCTAAAATGTGAAAATATCGTCACTTGAACCAAAAGTAGCTGTGGAGCGGCAACCACAGAATGTTTAATATCGATACTGCTCTTTGCAAGCGCCGGCCGAAGTGGCCGTGCGGTTAAAGGCGCTGCAGTCTGGAACCGCAAGACCGCTACGGTCGCAGGTTCGAATCCTGCCTCGGGCATGGATGTTTGTGATGTCCTTAGGTTAGTTAGGTTTAACTAGTTCTAAGTTCTAGGGGACTAATGACCTCAGCAGTTGAGTCCCATAGTGCTCAGAGCCATTTTGCTCTTTGCAAAATAAATTAAATTCATTTTGATTTAGTATGTTTACTCAATAATTGTTTGTAAACCCTCTCCATTTTTGCTTACGCCATTTAATATTGGTTTAATTCGAACAAGAATCTGCCGTCTTGCAAATGGCGGCCAGTAAAAATTATAGCTCGCACTGTACCGCACATCATTAATCTCTGAAAAAACGTACAATTAAATTTTCTAACATGTATGGATGCTGCCGTTACTGAAATGAGTGGTTTGGTTATAAATAACAGCATATATTGGCCAGAAGTGTGTTACAAGCTTCATATGTCTCCATCCACGTCTGTCAAACGAAGATCCGAACAAAAGCAAGATAATTCTGAAAATCTATTGTTTCTTTGTTCTAAAACCACGGATAATCCTGCAATATCGATACTACTTTTCACATACATCACAGTCATATAATTAATTTTTTCCTGTGCTTTTGCACACAAAATAACAGTTCGTTTAAAGGTGTCATGTCAATCATATATAAATATCTCTGTTTCCAGAGGATCAGTGCAAGGGGCTGATGCAGAATTTCAGCGTCTCAGTACTTTCTACTTCCCAAATTCGACGAAGACTAATCAGCTTTGCTGAGGAGTGACAATACATGTGTAGTATACATCGGTCCGAATAACTACGTCACTATGAATGAATAATGACAGGATCGAAATATTTTTATCATATCTAATGACACATTTACTGAACATAAACGACCTTCAAAAGTTTTTCATTGTCACAGTTATCCAGGCAAAACTGGAAAAGGAAGTTCATGAGGGAACTGAAATCTATAGCAATCTTTTTAATCTTACACTTCCTATCTCGCCTCAAGAAAATTTGGACGTCAGCTAATTTACACTTTTTACGGAAAATAATGATCTATTCTTCTCAACTTGAAGTTGAAGATTTCGTGTCCGTGTTGCTTATAAGTAAATTTATTTTTGGATAGAATCCGCTTTGAACAAACAATTTTTTTTTTCGTCTTTTATACAGACAAATGGTTCAAAAAACTCTGAGTACTATGGGACTTAACATCTGAGGTCATCAGTCCCCTAGAACTTAGAACTACTTAAACCTAACTAACTTAAGGACATCACACACATCCATGCCCGTGGCAAGATTCGAACCTGCGACCGTAGCGGTCGTGCGGTTCCAGACTTTTATACAGACAGGTTTCGCTAAAGTTACAGTTCCATCAGTGGGTTTTCTTATTTTCTTTCTTGTTAAGACATGCTGTGCTTTTTCTGATATTCTGTGTTCAGAGTCTGTCATTTTTTCCGGCGAACATGTGGTAACAAGACAAATTTTTTTAAGAAAAAGAAAAAAAATTCTGATGATGCTGTAACTTAAACGAAACGTGTTTGCGAAGAAGATGAAAATATTGTACTCGTATTGGCCGACGGTGGATACCATCCAAAATCAGATCTGTTGTCTATGTGATGATATCTATTGTTTAATAACTCAACGTTAAATACAGTTTTGTAGCTGTCGTGATAACTAGAATAAGCAGTTATTTTTTAGAAGTTGTAAGTATTGTGTTTTAATACAAAACCGTTTAGCTTCAATCAAAGTTCATAATGTATGACGCAGTCTGCAGAAGAAAGGTTTAGCATCAGCTGAACACCTGCAAGCGACTGTGGGAATAGATTCAAGGGGAACAGAAACTGAAACATAAGCCTTATACTTTTTTCGAATAAGTGAAGTAAATAACAAACAGTAACCAAAATGAAAGCAATCTGTTCAAAAGTGGTCATTTGTGAAATCAAATTCAGGTGCTAAGTAACATTAACCCATCCGTTGCTATACCTTGTACATTGACTCATCATTGTCAAGCCGTACACAAAGGTTGCTACTTTGAAGATGTGGTTCCAATGAGGCAGTCGTCGCAGTACGACTGACGCTCACGGCAGACGCATTATGAGCGGGTCGTATGAATTAGCGAGACCTGCGGCTAATAATAATATGTGAGAGAAAGGGCTTTTTACTCGATTTTCTTGCTGTAAAAAATACTGCATCTAAATGAAGAAAAACTACGTGGTCAATGAGTTAGTTTTTATGTGGAGGTTCTCCTTTTTCTTTAAAAAACACTTCTTTCTGCTTGGTGTGTTTCCTTCATTGTATACTATTCCTCATTTGATTCTGACGAAATTATTGCTACACAGTGTAAGAGGTCCATGACTAAGGTATTTATTGCTAGCGCACTCGAGCTGATGTAATTTCGATGGATTACTCAAGCGGTGCCTGCGATATGTAAGCTATAAGACGATCTCAGACCAAAGAGCAGTGTTGACTGCAGTAGGAACTGTGTGTCAGTAGTAGTAGGTAGTAGCTAGCGGTCTGGTGTATCGAGTTGGCTGGGCCGTTTGTGGGGAGCGATGGCTGTGCCTGAAGGTTGTAGTATAAGGTAAAAGCAGCCTCGAGCGTATGTACTGTTGTTATATCAAGTCCCATGTAAATGTTTATATTTAAATCTCATAATAATAATCTTTCTTATAAAAAGTAACTTTTGACAAACATTCATCTCAATAAACATTTTTACTAATTTCTCCAATCCACGGTTATCCCGATTATTGTAAAGAAAAATCAGTTGTTTCTTTTTATACATGACAAATCTATCGGCCAACATTGCACTGAGCTGTGGCAGAAAAATTTCTTATAGGAGCAGATATATATACGATATCCAGCGACCTTATTGAGGTAAGAATTATCAATTTATTCAGTATGATCTTTCAGGGCCATGACGCAGCACTGCTGACGTCCGAAGTTAGCAGTTTAGATTGACAGTCAGTTAATTATTGGAAGGTTATAAGTAAGCCACAATTTTATTGAGAGATTAGTCACGTTGCTATTGTGAGGTTACGGAATGTATCTGTTGGGAGGTTACACTTGTCGACAACCGGCCAGGATCGTATTTTTGTGAATTTCTGACAAGTAGTCACTTATATATCTGCTGTTATTTACTCAATGTTAAATGTAGTTTGCATCTGGCACAGCGCATTTACTAATTTGTCGCTCTTTCTTTCACAGATCATCGGCAATTTATTGCACTTTGTTGTTATTGTATTTGATCCATTTTTGCTTTGTCTTTGTTTGATTTTGTGCTTATCTTTTACTTGTGAAAATGCCACGAAAAACTGCCAACAGTACATCGCGATGCGCAATGAGTGAAAAAGTCGACTTGAATAATTTGACTGATAATACTAGCGACACTCAGTGCCATAGTGATCTTCCAATTACAGATAACCAGTGCGTGCCGACCACCAGTAATGATTTTAATCCAAATATTGAACAAACGAATTCAGCTATGTGCACACTAAATTTAACGATATTCGATGACGCGGCGCGTTCCGCTACAATGAACGCTGCCCAGAGTGATACACCTGATTTCCAAAATTTACACAGTGAACTGATAAATGTTTCTAACGAAGATGAACAATGTACTCAAAATACGTCAGATTTATTGGATCCGATGTAGTGGCGAACAGTGCACATCGAATTACCAAACCTTTTAGTGAATCAGACAATGACCTAATGGTTACACAAACGCGACAAATGCAGATACACCATCACGCAGCATAGAAAGTAGAGTCGGTAATTTTGGCAGTATTGCTACAACTTAATGAAAATCTCAAACAGTCGAATGAAAAACACTACAACAATTTCAAAAAACTTAATGAAAGTTTCAAACAGTCGAATGAAAACCAGGACAGATCGTTCAAACAAATTAATGAAAAACTTGACACCTGTGTTGAACAGCTTACTGAACAAATTACAGCCGTTGCGGGGCAATGTAATGAAACTAAAAAACAATTACGTGAGGAAATTAAGGCCTGTACCAGGAACAATAGTGAAGAGATACGCAGTACACATGCTGCCACAACTAAATTACTTAGAGATGAAATTAGTGCAGTTGCTAAAAAATGTTCAGAAAACGCAACACAGTTTCGCAACGAGTTTAACTTAATGGCAGCAGAACTTTCACGCACACTGGATGCGAAAGTAGACACGAAATTTGACCAACAGAACAGCCAAATTGACGAACGTTTTAATCACCACCTACAAAACAGTGAAACGCGTTACCGTAAATTGATTCAGGAACAGAACACAGTAAAGAAACAAGTCATGGAAACAATTACTGCACAGAGACAGGAAGATAAGCGTAAGTTATTTACGAAAGCAAAAACATACGTAGACAACAACATTGATACAGTATCAGACGAAGTCAATACGATCAAACAGTTGAACACTGAAGTGCATGATGAACTATCGACCTAAAAACAAAAACAGATACTAATATTCAGACTTTGGAAAATAAATACGCAATAGACTCTCAGACAGCGACCAGCAGACTTGAACAATTGGAATTAATACAGGATCCCGATGCCATTAAAGCAGGCGTTAAGAAATTAAACAAAACCACACGTAAAATGCAAAAACAAATTAATGCTTGTGACACTAAGAACGACGATCAGGTAAAAGCACTGACTGAAAAATTTGATGAATTGCCCAGTCGTATTGACGTTATAGAAAATAACAATGACACCAAATCAGACGATTCGTCTCCAGTTTCGTTCAATCAAACACCCGAATTCCAAAATTTACAGCAGACAATCAATGAGATAGGTACATCCAATAATACATTACGTAGAAAATTGTCATCTTTACAGCAAGAAGTGACAGAAATGAAAAATGTTTCAGCCACTAACACGTCACAGCATACGCCACATTCTGAACATTTGTCACACTCACACAGCCAGTATAATTTAGGTAATTTACAGAGAGTACATGACTTAGACCCCGAACAGACAGAGACAAATATATTCTCATACAATCCTGAACCTGCTCAGACATTCAGAGACGATAATTATGATTAGAAGCACTTTCTATCCGTTAGGAAATTCAAGGTATTTAAAAATGACAGAACACAGATTCACCCTTTGGATTGGATACAACAATTTAGTTTTGCATTTCCACCAACTTGGCCAGTAACACATAAACTTTAATTTTTTTGCAGTTTTTTGGAAGACGAACCGGCAACTCGTATGAGACCGATCGCGAGACAATGTTATTCGGTAGACGAATTTCAGAATGCTTCTCTGACAGCGTATTGGTCTAAGACGACACAGCGCGGAATCAAGGATCAGTTAATTAGCTTACCGAATTATGAGAACTCAAATTTACCCACCTTGACGCAATCCTTTGAACACATGGTACAACAAAACGAATACTTACGTGAGCCATACAGTGAATCAGCACTTATACAATATTGTATTTCTAAATTACCACGATCGTTAAGAGAATCACTTTTAACAGGACAGCAGAAAGAAAATATTTCGGCATTTAGAGATCTGTTACAGCTATTGGAAGTTCAGCAATCAGACTACTCCTTCATAAACAAAATTTTTTCACATAATAACCAAGGCCAACAAGCATACAGTAATTACGATCAGCCACGCTATTTTAATAGCAAAGGTGATAGTCGCACCAGGAATGACAACCGCCAGAATTTTAATAACAGACAAAATTTTAATCAGCAGTATCCTCAAAATTATCAGCAACAGCAAACTCATTTTGGCAACAATAGAGGTTATTCCCCACAACAACAACAAAACCAGCCGGTTAGCATACCTAACAAACAATCTAATGTGATAGGTCAACCAAGCTTTAATGTTTCACCACCTACACGTATAGCGTCGGCCCTACCAAATAGCAACGCACAGAAACAAGGAAATCACTACGAACAGAAAAAACATCATTTCAACTCCTATCGTAATGCGCCGGATAGCAATGATTATTATGACAGACGTAAAAGTAATGAGCACAGTTTTCAGCGTACATTTAATAACAGTAGATCTTATCAGCAGCAGAATCATCCGCAACAACAGATTATCATGAATGAACCAGACAGTCGGTATCATCCCGAACCTAATACGTCAGGAAGAAATAACAGAACTGTACAAATAGTCGAAATCCCACAGCATTCTCCAGCAAATAACAGCACGTCAGAAAGAATTTGACTAGATACAGTACAGGTTTCATCTTCCAGCAACGTAAGCAATACTTCTGACACACAGAATCTTGTTCACGAAAATGTTATTACTTTTGACGACATCAGAGACACACTTGTACAAGAAAAACCAGTTATACAAAAAACCATTTCCCACCCTGTTATTGAAGTAAAGATTGTATCATCCAAATTTTCAGCAGAAATCGATTCTGGATCACCTATGTCAGTTGTAAATGAAGAAACTTTCAACGAATGTAACAAAGAGAACACCTGTCCTACGTTACCATTAGGCAAAACTAAAGTAAAAGGGGCAGTTTCTGGTAATGGAATAGATGTAAAAAATCACACACACTTATCATTTTGTATTGCAGGTCATACGTTCCACTCAAATTTTTGGATTGTTCCCTTATTGACAACAGACGTTATTTTAGGTACGAATTTTTTGGTACAACATGACGCAACTATTGACTTCCAAAATTCCTATTTAAGGTTAAAGGATGCGAATGTACAACAGGCAGTAGAATTTCAGCACGCTTTATCTGCAGAAGAGCAAGCAATTAATCGAACAGAGGTCATTTCTACGTCGCGTAACACAAACTGTCATTCCACATTGTTCACAGACACGTACGTACACAACTACAATACACCAGAAGAAGCTGATTATGAAGTTACGCAAATGATTTCTGATGAAGTAAAACAGAGCAACGCAAGTACAGACGACGAACGTACTCAACTACACAATATTCTTTTACAGCAAGCTCCAGTTTCTGACAACATTCCTGGTACTATGTCCGGTTTTATGTATGAATTTCAAGTTAAACAGCACGACGCATTTAAAGCCAAACATTATCCCATTCCTTATATCCACAGAGAACAAGTTAAGAAAGAATTACAAGCTGTGCTAGACCAAGGAATTATTGAACCGGCAGTTAGTCCGTACATACACCCGCTCCACATTGTTAAGAAAAAGGATGGATCACTTCGCCTAGTACTTGATTGGCGTCATGTGAACGACATTATTATTAATGAAACAGATCGCCCACAGACAGTAGAGGAACTTCTACAGAAATTTCATGGTACTGCCATTTATCCCACATTAGATTTTAAATCGGGATTTTGACAAATTCAGCTCCATCTGAACTGCAGAAAGTACACAGCATTTCTCTGTTTTGGTGATTGTTATCAATTTTGCAAATTACCGTTCGGTTTAACGATTTCTTCAGCAGCATTTATTCGCGGTTTGAATACTATACTTCTGACAGAACTTAAAGACAGAATCACAACGTATGCAGACGACATCCTTATTGCAGAAGCTAACTGGTCTAAACACAATTTGATTCTGGAACAATTGTTGCAAACTTTTCGTGCACAAGGAGTCACAGTTAATCTTAGCAAATCACACTTTTTCAAAACTTCTATAAAATTTCTTGGACATGTAATTTCAGCAGAAGGCATTGCGCCTGACCCGGAAAAACTTCAAGCTTTACGTGACATTTCTGTTCCAACGACGAAGAAACAACTACGCAGCTTTTTGGGATTAATTAACTTTTTCCGTAAATTTATTCATTACTCTGCTTTAAACACCGTTAGATTATTCCAGTTGACGGGTAAAAACGCTATATGGTCCTTGGATAGCCAAGCACAGTCTGAATTTGTTAATCTGAAACATGCCTTGTTGAATGCACCACTCTTATCACACCCAGATCTTACCAGAAATTTTTCTCAATTGCCACCGACAGTTCTAACATAGATTTAGGCGTACACATTTTTCAGGAAATTGAAGAAGACGGTACTACAGTAATTAAAAACATCGCCTTTGTAAGTCGCATTCTGTCACCTGCTGAACGCAATTATTCTGTTACAGAACTTGAAACATTATGTGTCGTATGGGCATTTACCAGATTTAGGCATTTTCTTTACGGAAGACATACTACCGTTTACACAGATCATAGAGCTATACAGTTTTTAATTTCCGCTAAATTTACTCATGACAAATTAAGCAGACGGAAACTTTATTTACAGGAATTTAATTTTACAATTGTTTACATTCCCGGTACACAAAATATTGTATCAGACGCACTATCCCGTTCTCTCAGCAACAATCAGCAAGACATCGCAACCAACTTATGCCAAGAAAATTCTAGCGTCATGTATATTCAACGAATTGCATTTGAAAATTTCATTTCGTCATCATTACGAGACATGGCACAAAAGCAGAGCAAAGACAACGTACGGAAAGAAATTAAACACCTTTGGCAAGATAAGAATAACGTTAGCATTAGAAACCATTACACAGTACGCAATAACATTATGTTTCGCCGCTCTCACCCTGACAGCAACAGCTGGTTATTATGTATTCCTCACGACCTTGTTAACAAATTAATTTAGTTTTCTCATTTAAGTTACGCACATTATTGAGCCAGAAAACGTATCCTTATACTGAGACAGAACTGTTATTTTGCTAACATGGAGAAACGTATTCGACGAGTTTTTGCGTCATGTAAAATCTGCCAGAAAGCTAAATTAGACACGACTTCACATATTCCTCCGTTACATCCCATTGTACCCGTTAAATTGAGACATACGGCCGCTGTAGACATTTTTGGTCCGATTCCCAGACCTAATAGAGGTTTTTGTTACATCTTTGTCGCTGTTCAACTCACTTCGAAATTTGTTACCTTCACTCCGTTGCGCAAAGCTACTGCTAACTCTATTTCGAGTGAATTTGTAAAACATTTTCTATTTCATGTAGGGCATGTATTGAAAGTAATTTCCGACAATGGATCACAATTTCGATCTGTAATATGGACACGTATGTTACGAGCTAGAAACATTTCTCCGATCCATATATCCAAGTATCACGCTTCTTCGAATCCTTGTGAACGACTAATGAAAGAAATTGGTAAACTATGTAGAATATACTGCCATAAAAAACGTATTTACTGGGACAGACACATACTCTCATTCCAGGATGTAATTAACTCCATACCAAATGAATCTACTATGCTATCTCCGACTGTTATATTGAAAAATGTTGAACCACCTTACAAAATTAAAGAATCAGTATCCTTTTCTACATCACGTCGACTACGCCACCATGAAATAATTGACATTGCGCTCAGCAACATCAAACGTGCCGCAGAACGGCGGAGAAGACAGCAAAAACAGGTTTGTACACGCCGTGACTTTCACATTTGACAGAAGATATTAGTACGCACTCACTATTTGTCGAACAAAGGAAAGAGTAGGTGCATTAAATTTGAGCTTCTATACGCAGGTCCATATAGAATTCGCAGCATTCCTCACCCCAGTGTAGTACACGTCGAAACTTTGAGAACCAGAAAAACCAAGGGCAATCACCATATTTCCAATATTAAATCCTTTATTGAATAAATATACTTTATGATTTATCACACTGTAATGCCATTTCCAGATATTTATATGACCACTTCCTAATGATGATTATATTGTTTCTGGGCAAGTGTCCGGCATGGTAAGGTTAGCAGGTCGCTTTTCTTGTCGTTATGTATCAGACTGTGCACATTTTCCATTTTTTTTGTTTTTTGTATGATTGTTTTCGTATTGAAAGTAGAATTTTCTCTGTATGTACCATGTAATCTTTAAGATGTAACAAACAAGTTGACTTTGACATTTTTGCCTTATGATATCTCAATATCTTCACTATTCTGCATTTTTGCTACTACATTATGATATTGTGTTTACATTTTCGCACTTAAAAACTGTCTATGTTTTTGACCTAATAAGTTTTCTGTCATGCTATGCTGTTTGCTTAGACATATCACTAGAAACAAGTTTTCATTAATGGGTATATGATTTAAATGCAAGATATTAATCCATATTCACCATTTTCAGAAAGCAATGACGAGTAAAAGAAATAAATTAAACAACCACAGTGGTTTACTATGAAATGGAAATCTCACCATCGGTATGAACGAAAGAAAATGCAATACCTTGCAATGAAGAGTAAATGGATCAGAGTTAACAAGCATTAACAAGAATATACTATTCACACTGTATAATAGCAGTCTTAACTAATTACTTTTCTTTCAGAATACGAGGTGATTATTGCAGGCTGCCAGACTCAAGTATACATGTTAATTTTAGTGATGAAATGTGCTAGCAGTAAGAAACTCTATAATATATGAAGTAATGAATGATAATGAATAGTTGTATGAGGAGGATGGTAATACGAATATGAATAATGAATAATGAAGTGTCTTTTTTTTCAGATGATAATTAATTATGATGAATAGTTGTATGAAGCATATGGTATTAAGAATAATAACGTTTTTCTTTGCAGATGATGATAAATAATGAATAGTTGAATTAATAATATGGTAATATGAATAATGAGGTTTTTCTTTGCAGATGATGATAATGACGAAGTTTT
Source organism: Schistocerca nitens (assembly GCF_023898315.1). Lineage (NCBI taxonomy): Eukaryota > Metazoa > Arthropoda > Insecta > Orthoptera > Acrididae > Schistocerca > Schistocerca nitens. Next base: position 585,260,176 of record NC_064618.1, read on the forward strand.
CTATTAGTTAGGAAATGCTATGTAGTTATTTAAGTATTTGTTGAAGTTCCTTTTGACAGAATGTCTTATGTCGCATAGTATAATGATTGAATGTTTTGGGAAGGGACAGCTGGAGTACATACATGTTAAGTACACGTTTCATTTGCTGTTAATTCGAAGTTTACTACTTTTCAGCATTATATACATTTTTTCTTTCAGGTCAATAATCCATTTTGTATTTTTTCCAGGAGAAGCTTTTCATGATATTAATATGCTATAAGCACTTTGTTATGAAACCTGTTCTAATACTTGCATTTCTTTTTACCCAGGTGTCTATCATTTATGACTGTGATCACATATACTCTACTTGTTTCATAACCTTGCTACAGCTGACTCGTGACGAATGACTTTGTTAATCCTTATTTCCAGCAATAAGTCAAAAGCAAATATTTCCTTGCCCCAGCAATCGACTGTCGATTCCAATGCAATGCTAGCACGAAAAACATTTTTTTTACCAGTCCCAGCTATTACCAGTATACATTTTCAATATGTTTTATGTCACTTGCATGATATCAAACATAAACACAAGCAGCTTGATGCTAAACGCAATAAATCTTGTTTTGAATGATGACTTCTGAGTAATACTGAATGATGTTTTATAATACTGCATAAATGAATACCATTATTACTGTAATGAGATGACTTATGCATAAATGCTTTGCCAATAATTACTGTAATGAGAAGACTTATTAATAATGTTCTGTTACATTTCATAAATGCTATGCCAAAAATTACTGTAATGAGATGACTTATGAATGATGTTTTACAATACTGCATAAATGCTACGCCAATAATTACTGTAATGAGATGACTTATGAATAATGATCTGTAATACTCCATTTATACTACATAAATGTTTAGTAACTAGCCAATGAATGCCAATAGTTATTCAAATCGGTTGATACACTAGTGTAATTCTGAATAATGACTAGCATAAGACTTAATGTACTGCACCTTCTGCTCTAATACCAGCAATTACTGCAATATCCGTATGTCCTGTCCATCTTCATGATTATGCAGCACTATATTTGGTTTTTGCACTAATTCTGCGTTGATGTAAGAGTATGGATTCTACAAGAATGTGGTGCTGACATATCAAGCTGTCCACCACTGTGACCGAAGGAGATGTCATTATGGTCCTACTGTTGGGTGTACCTAATGTACTACCAAAATGATAACACAGAATAATAATACAACATTTCAGTGTCTTGGCTACACTGATAAATACTTCTGGGAAGAGAACTTCAGATTGTGTCACTTGGTGTTGTGTTTTTGTAGAAAGATATGGACTTCCAGTGAAGCTACGTATTTGCAACCCACTGCGCTACAACAATGATGCTATCCTTCCCATTCCTTTCCTAGTTCTTGTAAAATGCTAAAGACTTTTACAGTGAGTGTGCAGTTTATTTCATTTCTTAATGTCTTCAGTTCATGTAAATATGCTAATGACTTTTACAGTGCGCGTGCACTTTATGTAATTTGTTAATATATTTTGTTCTCAGTAAGTGTGCACTCTATTTCATTTCTTAATATGTTCTGTACTAATATTATTTATAAAAAAATGTTATATACATGTATATACTCTTTGACTGTAGACTTAGTAAACTAAATAGATTATAGAAAAATTTGTTACTCATTGCAAGTCCTATTGACTCACCATCGCTGCCAAATTTTTTCCCCTACAGTAGAGGGTTATGTAAGAGGTCCATGACCAAGGAATTTATTGCTAGCGAACTCGAGCTGATGTAATTTCGATGGACTGCTCATGCGCTGCCTGCGATAGGTAAGCTATAAGAGAATGTCAGACCAAAGAGCAGTGTTGACTGCAGTAGGAACTGTGTAGCAGTGGGAGTAAGTAGTAGCTAGCAGTCTGGTGTATCGACTTGGCTGGGCCGGTCGTGGGGAGCGATGGCGGTAGCTGAGCGTTGTAGTATAAGGTAAAAGCAGCCTCGATAGTATTTACTATTGTTAAAATCAAGTCCCATGTAAACGTTTTCTTAAATCTCATAATAATAATCTTTCTAATAAAAAGTAACTTTTGACAATCATTCATCTCAATTTAAAGATTTTACTAATTTCTCCAATCCATGGTCATCCCAATTATTGTAAAGAAAAATCAGTTGTTTCTTTTTATACATGACAAATCTATCGGCCAGCATTGCACTGAGCTATGCCAGAAAAATTTCTTATAGGAGCAGATATATACGCGTTATCCGGCGACCTTATTGAGGTAAGAATTTTCAATTTATTCAGCATGATCTTTCAGGGCTATGACGCAGCACTGCTGATGTCTAAAGTTAGCAGTTTAGATTGACAGTCAGTTACTTATTGGAAGGTTATAAGTAAGCCACAATTATTATTGAGACATTAGTCACGTTATTATTGTGAGGTTACCGAATTTATCTGTTGGGAGGTTACAACAGCATCGATGTTTTTGTATCTTATAACTTCACACCACATCTTGATGATGAATTGTTTTTTCGATACTAGTCGTAGTTACTGAGACATTTAATTTCCAAGAAGTCTACGTCATTAAATTTGAAGGATCTGCAGTGAAAACTTTATTCGCTAGCTCCTTTACGTTTGGTTCACTTTAGATGCTACATTGCTCCATACTAAATGTAGCTGACATACCAAAACTACTTTTAAAACTGGAAAGAGAGCCACATCTCGCTATGGGATGAAGGAAATAGAGTTTGAAGAATTTTATTTGATTATATGGGTACCTAGAATGTTGCCTGTTCGTGACACGTGCAGTTAGCCTGGGGCGCGTTATTGTTCTTAGATTCTTCAACGGTCATCGGTTCATGCAAGCAGATGTATGTTTCTCAAAATTGATCGCAATTTGTTTTTAGAGTTATCACCGGAAGAGCATAATGAAGAAAAAGACGTAACAAAATGAAGATTTTGGAAAACTGTTTTTGAGTAGTTTACATAACAGTCCCGAAACATAGTTTACCAACCTGACTTGAGTTAAGAAACATTAACTGCTATATCATTCACAACATAATGATGAAGTCCTCTGCTAAATAATCAGTCTGAGAATAGAGTCGAACACTTACTACGATGCTCAGTGGCGTCTGATACGCGCAAGACTATGTCGGAACGACGCTTTGGTATTTTTGGTAAGCAAGCCGGTGACTGGCGCTGTGGCTATAGAAAAACTGAATCGTAGACAGATAGGCTGTTAGGTGTGTCTTGCTAGTTGTCTTCAAAAATTACAACTGCTCTTGGTCTCAGGCCGGAGTGGCTGAGCGGTTCTAGGTGCTTCAGTCTGGAATCGCGAGACCGCTACGCTCGCAGGTTCGAATCCTGCCTAGGTCATGGATGTGTGTGATGTCCTCCGGTTAGTTAGGTTTAAGTAGTTCTAAGTTCTAGGGGACTGATGACCTCAGATGTTGAGTCCCATAGTGCTCAGAGCCATTTTTTGCCCTTGGCGGTTTTTCATTCGCTGACTCGTGATCAGGAAGTAGAACCTACAGAAACTTCGGGGTAGTCATGGTAACGTTACATGACAGCGGAGTTACAAAACATGTTTTTTGCAAAATTCCTTTACCAGCTAAGATGAAGATCAATATTCAAAAAAATAGATTCTAGAACAGCTGCCAATATGGATAATTCGAGAGGACGTGCTGAAAAGTAATGACTCCGAATTTTTTTGTGTGAAAGCTCTTAAAGCTTTTCAAATAAAAAAAACGTTATAAACATCTTCCATCTTAATTCTTCACGTCCACATAATTGTAGCCCTCTACCACTAGACTGCTCCGAATTCTACCGTGTAAAACGGCGATGTATAACTTTGTGAGTGAGAAACAGCGTGCTGTGATCAAATTTCGAATTCATAGAGTTCGTCCACGCACAGAGCGCCGTCTCCTTCAGCATCTTAATAATGCGATATCTGAAACAATCCGACGCCTTGGGTACACCGTCTTTGCTCATTCTCTCTCGAGAAGTCTCGATTTGGCCTCATCCGATTTTCATCTGTTTCCAAAACTTAAAGAGCACCTCCGAGGATTTCACTTTGTTAGTGATGAAGCGCTGCAAGCAGAGGTAAGATTGCAACTCCGTGAACAAAGTCAAACATTCTCTACTGTGAGGGTATCAACAAAAAGGTCTCTCGTTGATAAAAATACATTCATCGTCGTGTTGGCTGGATTGAGATATAAATATGCAGACACGAACAATAATGATGTAGAAAGCTAATAACGCTTGCTTCATTGAAAAAGCCATAAGCGATTTCACGTAAGAAATTCGGAGGCATTGCTTTTCACCACGTCCTCATACAAGCAGATACAGTCGGTGTAGCGATGCAAAATAAACCACTTACTGAAGTCTTCCTGTGCAAACTAGATTCTGTTCGGAGTATACTGAGGTAATACCTCCATATTCAGCAATCATAAATACAGCTCTCTGAACGAAACAACCACACCTCATGACTAGAAAGTTGCGCAGGTCACACCAGTACTTAGGAAAGGCAATAGAAAAAGAGGCCTTGATATTCATGGACGGATGTACAGCACTGCCGTGTCGTTTGATGATAATGGCTTCCTGAATGAAATATCCAGGAAGGGATAACTCCTCATAAGGATGTCGCCATCAGAAAAAGATATTTGTGATCCAAGCGGACAGAGCATGAAATGTTATGCCACTTAATCGGAGACGTACGTAAAACAACTGAGAGCAAATTAATGTAAGGGGGGGTGGGGGGGCTATGCCTGAAGCGTTCAATGAATTCGAAAGGAAAATTCTTCAGTCCGACTTGACGGAAATTTCTAAAAAGTTTAGTCTTATGTTAAATCAGTAAACCTATCCAAACACTCTGTGACCATAATGACACTGAAACAGAGGATGACACAGAAAATTCGAAATACAAAACGTCTTGTGCGAAACTGTTGCAGAGAGGAAGATCGTGCTGAAATACCTCCTTTAAATAGTCACACGAATGACAAAATGATAGATATTGAAACAAGTGGTCAAGTGATAGAAAAGCAGCTAATATCACTAGACAGAAAAAAGGCTGCTGGATACGACGGAATACAAATTCCATTTTACACAGAGTATACGAAAAATTTGTTTCTCTTCTAGCAGCAGCATATCGTTGGTCTCTAGAGGAGGTTTTTGATAAAGGTAGTCGACCAGGCTCACCAGACTATTGGCCTGTATCCCAGTCGTAGGTCTACTACAGAATCGTGAAGCTCGAGTAATATGACATTTCTGAAGCCTGAAAATCTCCGGAGTAGGAATCATTCTGGGTCCCGAAAACTACGATTGTGTGAAACCCAGCTCACTCCGTTCGTCCATGACACCCAGAAAACAGTAGCAATCATCATGAGTCCCGGAAACTACGATTGTGTCAAACGCATCTCACCCTGTTCGCCCTTGAGATCCACACAGCAGTAAATACCGGCACGAGGGTAGAAGTCGTGTTCCTCGACTTCCGCAAAGCGTTCGATAGTTTCCCACTGCTGCTGGACGAACAAAATACGAGAGTACGGATTATAAGGCCAACAGTGGGATTGATTCGAAGACGCAAAAGTAACTTCGCGCGTACACCCGGGGAGGATAACAGGAACATTTCCTTTCACAGTATACATCAATTACCTAGTAGACAACGTGTGGATGCATTTCTGCTGTATACGGAGAATTCGCAAACTGTAGTGAAATGCAGGAGGACCAGCAAGGGATCGACGCGTTGTGCAAAGAGTGGCAGTTAAGCCTCAACATAAACAAATGTGATGTACTATATACATACAGACAAAAAGGCACTTTCCTGGATATTATACATTTTCCGAACAATCACTGGAAGCCATTACTTCTATAAAATACGAGGATTGTTCGGAAAGTAAGGAAAGATCGGTCACGAAATGGAAACTACAGTGAAAATCAAAACTGTTTTATTTGCACATTTAGCTACAACTTCCAGGTACTTCTCTACATAGTCGCCGTCCCGACTTAGGCATTTGTGGGAGCGTTATACCAAATTTCCAACACCATTGTCATAGAAGGCAGCCGCCTGTGTTTTCCGATAATTCTATACGTTCGTCTATAGCGCATAGACTGCGCCCTAGTGTTGTCTTCGTATCCAGCGTTTCATCTGAACAGAGATGACACTCACTACGAGCCAATTAGAGCTGTGTTGTGGGTGATCGAACACTTTCCATCGCAAAGGCTGCAGGAGCGTCTTCACTGCCCCTGCAGAGTGCGGCTGAGAATTGCCATGAAGAAGGAAGTGTGTGGCAGTTGTGTTAGGTGGGCTGCATTCATTAAGGCGAAGCCTCTCAGAGGGCACCTTTACTCGCTCACATTGAGCTCACAACTGAAAAGAGCGTCTTCATGCGATCGCCAGGCATACCAGAGACACTGCCCAAAACGTCTGTGAAAAGCCTCCCTCGTCGGATTTTCACAGTGGTTTCCATTTCGTGACAGATCGTTCCTCACTTTCCGAATAGTCCTCATATCTATTAGTTTGCTTAAGTACCAGTTTGAAGTGGAATGACCACATAAAATTAATAGAGGGTAGATGCCAGACTGAGAGTCATTGTAGAATCCTCAGGGAAGAAAAAGAGAAAAAGACTTCTTCGACCAATATTTAGATATTGCTCGTCAGTGTGGGATCCGTACCAGAAAGAATTGTTAGAGGCAACAGAGAAGACACAAAGATGAGGAGGACGTCTCGTTACAGGTTCATTTAGTAAGCGCTAAAGTGTCAAGAAGACGCTCAGCCAACACCAGTGGCAGATGATGCAAGTGAGGCGTTCTGCATCATGATTTTGCTCGCTTTTAAAGTTCTAAGAGGGTATGTTCTAGAAGAGTCAACCATTATATTGCTTCCTTCTACGTATCGAAAAGACCATGAAGACATTAAGAAGATTCGACCCCAACACGAAGGCTTACCAGCAATAGTACCTCCTGTGAACCATAAGCGATTAGAACAGGAAAACGAGGACGGGACACTGGTACACAAAGTACCCTCCGCCACACACCGAAAAGTGGGCAGCGGGCTGTAGGCCTTAAAAGGGGAAGCTGCTAATGCAATATGAATAAGTGCACTGCTTGGCACATTTTTATCATTGACGATATACCTTTTACTGTTTAACAGTAACGAATTCTCGGATTTTATTATTTGACGAATTTGATTTTATTGCCTACTTGGATTTATTGTTTCTGAACCTGATGACAGTCTATGGACCGAAACTAGTTATTCAATAACGAAATTTCATGCGCAGCTCTTTGCGGTATGTCATGCAGTTCTTCAGAAACTGTTATCTAATCTGCATTCATAATCCGCAAGCCACCGTATGCTGCATGGTGGAGAGTACCCTGAACCACTACCAGTTATGTGCTTTTTTGTACCACTCCCAAACAGGGCAAGGGAAAAACGAGTATCTATATGCCTCCTTGCGAGCCCTCATTACTACTCTACTGGCCATTAAAATTGCTACACCAAAAAGAAATGCAGATGATAAACGGGTATTCATTAGACGCATATATTATACTAGAACTGACATGTGACTACATTTTCACGTAATTTCGGTGCATAGATCCTGAGAAATCAGTACCCAGAACAACCACCTCTGGCCGTAATAACGGCCCTGATACGCCTGGGCTTTGAGTCAAACAGAACTTGGATGGCGTGTACAGGTACAGCTGCCCATGCAGCTTCAACAAGTTCATCAAGAGTAGTAACTGGCGTATTGTAACAAGCTAGTTGCTCGGCCACCATTGACCAGACGTTTTCTATAGAATGTGCTGGCCAGGACAGCAGTCGAACATTTTATGTATCCAGAAAGGCCCGTACAGGACCTGCAACATGCGGTCGTGCATTATCCTGCTAAATGTAGGGTTTCGCAGGGATCGAATGAAGGGTAGAGCCTCGGGTCGTAACACATCTGAAATGTAACGTCCACTGTTCAAAGTGCCGTCAGTGCGAACCAGAGGTGGCCGAGACGTGTAACTAATGGCACCCCATACCATCACGCCGGGTGATACGCCAGTATGGCGATGACGAATACACGCTTCCAATGTGCGTTCACGGCGATGTCGCCAAACACGGATGCGACCATCATGATGCTGTAAACAAAACATGGATTCATCCGAAAAAATGACTTTTGCCATTCGTGCACCCAGGTTCGTCGTTGAGTACACCATCGCAGGCGCTATTGTCTGTGATGCAGCGAGAAGGGTAACCGCAGCCATGGTCTCCGAGCTGATAGTCCATGCTGCTGCAAACGTCGTGGAACTGTTCGTGCAGATGGTTGTTGTCTTCCAAACGTACGCATCTGTTGACTCAGGAATCGAGATGTGGCTGCACTATCCGTTACAGCCATGCGGATAAGATGCCTGTCATCTCGACTGCTAGTGATACGAGACCATATTCTGCTAACAGTCATTGGATCTCGACCAACGCGAGCAGCAATGTCGCGGAACGATAAACCGCAGTCGCGATAGGCTACAATCGGACCTTTATCAATTGGAAACGTGATGGTACGCATTCCTCCTCCTTACACGAGGCATCACTACAACGTTTCACCAGGCAACGCCGGTCAACTGCAGTTTGTGTATGAGAAATCGGTTGGAAGCTTTCCTCATGTCAGCACGTTGTCGGTGTAGCTACCGGCGCCAACCTTGTGTGAATGCTCTGAAAAGCTAATCATTTGCAAATCACAGTATCTTCTTCCTGTTGGTTTAATTTCGCTTCTGTAGCACGTCATCCTCGTTGTGTAGCAATTTTAATGGCCAGTGGTGTAGTATCTTATCTTAGTAGTCCTTAAGAGAAATGTACGTTGGCGGCAGTAGAATCGTTTTGCAGTCAGGCTGAAATTCCGGTTCTCTGAATATTCTCAATAGTGCTTCGCGGAAAGAAGGTCGCCTAACATCCAACAATTCCCATTTGAGTTTCCGAAGCATCTCCGTAACACTTGTGTGTTGTTCGAACCTACTGGCAACAAATCCAGCTGCCCTCCTCTGAACTGCTTCGAAGTTCTCTTTTAATCCGACCTGGTGCAGATCCCAAACTGTCGAACAATACTCCATAATGTGTCCTACGAGCAGTCCCCTTTACGGATGAACCACACAAGCCCACAATTCTCCGCCGGCCACTGTGGTCTAGCGGATCTAGGCGCTCAGTCCGGAGCCGCGCGACTGCTACAGTCGCATGTTCGAATCCTGCCTCGGGCATGGATGTGTGTGATGTCCTTAGGTTAGTTAGGTTTAAGTAGTTCTAAGTTCTAGAGGACTGATGACCACAAATGTTAAGTCCCATAGTGCTCAGAGCCATTTGAACCATTTTTCCCACAATTCTCGAATAAACCAAAGTCCGCCCTTTGGCTTCTGTAATGTAATCCTTACGTGCTCATTATTTTCATACTGTAATGGAACGTAACGTCTAGATATTTAATCAACATGATTGTGTTTCACAGCACATTACAAACGTTGTACTCCAACGTTATGTGCTTGTTTTTCCTACTGATACGCATTACCTTACATTTTTTCTACATTTAGAATTACCTGCCATTCACCATACCAACTAGAAATTTTGTCAAAGTCATCTTGTATCCTTCTACGGTCCCTCAACTACGATACATTCCCGTAAACCACAGATTCGTCAGTAGACAGCCGCCACATCATTTACAGTGGTCCTACCATACTTCCATGGGACATTCCTTACCATACCCTTGTCTCTGATAAACACTCACCGCATACTGGGTTCTGTTACTTAAGAAGTCTTCGTACCACCCACATGTATGGGAACCTAGTCTGTATACTTGTACCTTCGTTAACAGTAGGGAGTATGACACCGTGTCAAACGCTTTACGGAAATCTAGGAATATGCAATCCGATTGTTACGCCTCATCCATGGCTCGCAGAATCCCATGTGAGAAAAGGGCAAGCTGAGATTTGCCGACGTTGCTTTCTAAATCTATGCTGATTTGGGGACACAAGCTTGTTCTTCTCAACTAAATTTATTACATTCGAACTGAGAATATGTTCAAGGAACCTGCAACAGACCGATGTTAACGATATTAGTCTGTAATTTTGCGAGTCCGTTCTTTTACCCTTCTTACCTATAGGTGTCACCTGCGCTTTTTTTCCAGTCGCTCGGGATTTTGCGCTGGCCGAGAGATTCGTAATAAATGCAGGCTAAGTAAGTGACCAAAACTTTAAAGCACTATTTGTAAAACCGAACTGGGATTCCATCACGACCTGGTGACTTACCATCAAATCTTTCTGCTGTTTTCGTACTAGCTGTTACTATGTCGTCCATATGGGCATTTGTGCGATGATGATTATACATTTTTTTTAAAAAAAAGATGTGGTTCGGTGAGTGAGGGGAAAGATATGGCTTCATTTTTGTCTTGGAGGAGGGATATGAGTCCAAACTTCTGTGTGTGTGTGGCGGGCGATCATGAGTGGATGTGTAGACTTTTTCATTCTATACTGTTGATGTGTTGGCTAGCCAGATTCCAATGTACCTACTATTTGTTTTGTTACTTTAAATAACGTTTTGTTCCTGATGTTTGTTTGGTCGTTTACTGAATGTTTCCTTTCTGTGATAGCGTTTTGAATTTAAAGTTTTCTTGTAGTTTTAGAAATTTTTTTTATTACTGATAATAGGCAAATAAAATCAAAAACAGAGGTGGAAGATATGAACGAAATAAAATGAGAGAGATAACGACAGAACCTAAAACTCTCGATAGTCTTAGAGAAAAATGCGCTGAGAAAACAAGATCATGACCAAGGCAGACAAAGGGAGTATCATGGACAAACAACAGTGCAATGACAAAGCACAATAATTTATTACACAGAATAAAATAAAAAAAGCAAAGTCAGATCCAATAAAAAGGTCCAACACAAGAACAAAAAATGTACTGAGGACTATAGAAAACACACTTGTTGACAGACATAAACCTCACCAGATGTATGTTAAAAGTCGAACACAACTGTACAAACCACAAAATGAAAGAACAGTAAAAACCACAGAGGAACTAATAGTCCACATTAAGGACATATACATTCCAGATACAGCTACATTGATCTCATTTAATGTATCTAATGTACTGGTGGAGATACATGAATGACATTGTACCCATGGTGGATGAAACAGAAAGTAAAATAGAATTACTACAAACAAAGATAAACAAAATACACCAAAATATAAAGTTCACTTTAATGAAAGAAGAAGCAGGGCAAATAATTTCCTAGTTATAATTAAAATCCAGTATTTACAGGAAAAACACCACTACAGACATAACACTACACAAATCGTCAAATGACTACAATGCCAAATACTAGCAACTCACAGATACATGCTCCACAGATTAAACACAGTGTCACTAGAGAAACACAACAATAAAAGGCTAGACATAATAACACAAACTACAAAAAACAATGGATACAAAGAATCTCTAATTATGACATTAAATAAGAAAATACAAGCAGACATAAAAACAAAACAAGCTAAACAATTAAATCAAAACACCAGATAAATCGAGGCACTCTCAACGCTCACCGCGAAGACACACTCACATTAACAACAGCATTACTATACAACGATAAAACAGCACTAAATTTCGACAGCCAAACCTGTACACCCTCACATATGGAAACAAGCTGGTACCCAGAACTGGTAACAATATTAAAAAACGACTAATTGCAATAGTCTTCCAAAATAATAAGACATGGGTTTGGGGATGGAGGGGTGACATGAGATTATTACTCCATGTGCACAATGATAAGCTAAAAGCAGAACTGCTTGTAAATAGAACCCCTCATTATTCATTTGCTGGGCATATTCGATATAGGGCTGGCACACCTCTCCAGTATTGAAGCAAGTACAGGAACATGTTCAGCTGTTTAGGTGAGTGTTTATGTGATGAAAAAACCTGTAGCATTATGGTTGTGTAAGACATGTATCCAGAGTTCATGAATTATGCACTAAAAGACAATGGAAAATGGGAAGGGCTTTAATGCAGGAAAGCAATTACATTATATTCTTATGCACTTACACATAAGATTCAGACTACCTTTGAAAAACTCGTAGATTATAATAAAAAAAACTGTATAAAATTCCATATCATAAAGAATTAAAAACTATTAACTAATATAGATGAAGAAAAAAAATTAGGATATAAGTCACTGGTTGTACATGCAATAAAATACATGAAGTCATAAATCACATTTCAAGAACATATGAAAATCAAACTCATTAATGGATCTCCATTAACTGACTTTACATAAGTCCCATATGATGGAGACATATTAAGGAATAAATGTAGTAGCAAATCTATGTCTACTTCTTGAGTAAATATTCTTATAAAGGAACTGTAATGATCGAATCATAATACACTTGTTGCAGAGTAACCCAGTATTCAGGAGTATATCTTACAACACACCAATTTTTAGGCAGTACTCCAGAGATAACATAAGGACTTTTATAGTTTCGTAATACATCAGTCACTTTCCTAATTCACATAAGAAAATAGGGGGGATGAGATGTGGTATGGGGGATGAAAAGGGGAAATAGTATTGCCGTCAATAATGGAAGTGAAAATAATTACTCCACATGCACAGAAATAAACTAAAACCCAGCATTAAAACAATGCGAAATAGACTGACCCAGAACAAAGTTCAAATGTAATTCAGCTAAACAGAGTGTCACCTGAGAACCGTATTTGCAATTCAAGTCGACTGAAACTGTGAACAGTATGGTTGCCTAAAACAAAAATAAGGCTTTGTGAAGCGTATAGTGATAGATTAGTGTAATGAGAAAGGTAAAAGGACAAAAATAAAAATATTGCATTCCTGTGCACCTTCATATAAGATTCAGAATAGTCTAAGGTAATCTAATAGCATGATGTACAACACTGTAAGTGGAGATAGCCATAATGAGTCATAATCAGTTGTATCTGCCACAAGTTATCTAACAACACATGAATTCGTACTCATAGAAAACTACCTTACTGGAGTGAGCAAAGTATAAGTGCAGAGAAGTAATTGGGGCGACGCTGTAGGGGGATACGAAAACGCAAACATTTTTTTAATGTTTCTCATGGCCACACATGAGAGTCATATGACACATTCATAATTAATGTTTAACTCTTCTAGAGGTTTGTAGAGGGGTCTTAGTAGATCAAGTTTTACGTAGGAAACCTTGACCGGAAACGTCGCCTAACGACGCAACACAGCGTCAAAGTTATAAGCGCCAGCGCCGGTGAATATCATGTAAACAGGGTGATTCCGTAATGATGTTACAAACTTTCAGGGATGATGGAGAAGCATCAATGTTTCTATATGCGGTAAGGATCCCTCTCCCGGAGATCAATGATTCGAAAGTTATAAGCGAAACCCATTCTAATACACCTGATAGTGGGATACATGTGCCAGTACAGTTGTTGCTAAGATTGTAGGGTAGGCAACTTTCAGAGTTGGTAGTATGGACCAAAACAAGAAAAAATTTCTGCTCTAAAACGCATACGTTAACATCTACGATCACCTGTTCAATAGAGGAGATGTTGTAAGACGTATGCTTTGCCGGCGATGGGCGAGGCATGACAGAATCTCTGACCAGAGAGTAGTTTATCGTTAGTTGTTGCTTGTCGCTAGTCTGCGCTTGTCTGCGCGAGTCGACAGTAGTAGTCTTGAGTAGTCTGCGTGAGTCGGCGGGAGTCGGCGCGTGTCGGCTGTGTGCTCTGCTCGGGACTCTGGTCAGGACTCTGGAGGATGAGTATTGTTGTACAAGGTAAAGAAGCAGTCTTGCGCATATTTAACAACGTATGTTAATTGTAATTTAATTTGTTCAAAAAATGCCCCAATAATTATTTTTATAATATAAAGCACATGAACACTTACTGATGACTATCGCATTTTTTCTTGGCAAGTGCCCGGCAAGGTAAGGTTAGCAGGTCGCTCTTCTTGTTGTTACACATCAGACCGTGCATATTTTTCCAGATGAACTTACACATTTTATGAGCACTTATGCAATTATATTTATGTGACTACTTAATGATGATTGTCGTATTTTTTCTTGGCAAGTGCCCGGCAAGGTAAGGTTAGCAGGTCGCTTTTCTTGTCGTTACACATCAGACCGTGCATAAAATAATTTCCAGATAAAATTACGTATCTTACGAATAATTATGCAATTCTATCTAGTGACATATTAATTTTATCAAATTTTCTCTTCATTAAAGTCTTCAATTCTCGCCTCTATTAACTACACAACGTACAAGCTGTACACAAAGAAGATCACATTTCTTGTCGTTATACACCCTAGACCGTGCATATTTTCCATTTTTTTAATGTATGTATGATTGTTTTCCTGTTTTGTTTGTATGCACTATGAAATATTTAAGATATAACAAACACCAGTTGACTTTAACATTTTGCCATATGATATCTCAACATCGTGACTACTTTACTTTTTCTTTTGCTGCTACATTGTGATACACTGTGTACATTTTTGCTTCTGAACACTGTCGATGTTTTTGACATATTACATTTTCTGTCATGCTATGCTGTATGCTCAATTATGTTACTATAAACCAGTTATTATCTAATGGGGATATGAATTAAATGAAAGACATTAATATTTGTTCATCATTTTCAGAAAGAAATAACGTGTAAACGAAATAAATTAAACAGAAATGGGAATTTCACCTTCGGAATGAACGAAAGAGGATGCAATACCTCGTGATGAAGAGTAAATGGATCAGAATTAACAAGCATTAACAAGAATATACTATACACATCATATGATAGCAGTCTTAACTAATTTTTTCTTTCAGAATACGAGGCGATTGATGCAGGCTGTCAGACAGAACTACACATCTTAGTTTTAGTGATGAAATCTGCTAGAAATAAGGAATAATTGTATAATGAATAATGAAGTGACTTTCTTGCAGATGATAATGAATGGTGATGAATGACGATGAAGAATATGCTACTATGGATAATGAAGTTTTTCTTTACAGGGGATGATAATAATGGAGTTATGATAATATGGATAATGAAGTTTTTTCTTTGCAGATGAAAATAATGATGAAGTTTATATATTTACTGTTAGTTAAGAGATGCTATGTAGTTATTTAAGTATTTGTTGCAGTTCGTTTTAACAGTATGTCTCATATCGCATGGTATGATGACTGAAGGTTTTGGAAAGGACAGCTAGAGAACATATATATTTTTATACACATTTCACTACCTGTTAATTCGAAGTTCACTACTTTTCAGCATAATATGCGTTTCTTCTTTCAGTTTAATAATCCATTTTGTATATTTGGCAGGAGAAATTATTCATGAAATTAATGTGCTATAAGCTGTTGTTTATTAAACCTATGTCGTTTATGAAGGTGATCACATATACTCTACTTGTTTCATAACCTTGCTACAGCTGACTCATGACGAATGACGTTACACATCTTCATTTGCAGCAATACTCAAAAGCAAACAAAGGAATTACCAGTTCCAAATAATGCTACTAGTTTAAGAGAGTTCTGAGTAATACTGACCAGCTCTGAATAGTATGTCACTTCAATAATGACTTCTGAATAATGCATTAAAAATGCTTTGTAACTGGCCAATGAATGCCACTGTTTATTGTAATGAGATGACCTATGATGCCAATGATTACTATAATTAGATTAATTATGAATAAATGCTATGCCAATAATTAACTCATTTTGAATAATGACTTCTGAATAATGCATTAAAAATGCTTTGTAGCTGGCCAATGAATGCCACTGTTTATTGTAATAAGATGACCTATGATGCCAATGATTACTATAATTACATTAATTATGTATAAATGCTATATCGATAATTAACTCATTTTGAATGATGACTTCTGAATAATACAAAAAAATGCTTTGTAACTGGCCAATGAATGCCACTGATTACTGTAATAAGATGACCTATGATGCCAATGATTACTATAATTAGATTAATTATGTATAAATGCTATGCCAATAATTAACTCATTTTGAATAATGACTTCTGAATAATGCATTAAAAAAATGCTTTGTAGCTGGCCAATGAATGCCACTGTTTATTGTAATAAGATGACCTATGATGCCAATGATTACTATAATTAGATTAGTTATGTATAAATGCTATGCCAATAATTAACTCATTTTGAATAATGACTTCTGGATAATGCATTTAAAAAATGCTTTGTAGCTGGCCAATGAATGCCACTGTTTATTGTAATAAGATGACCTATGATGCCAATGATTACTATAATTAAGTGAATTATGTTAATACTATGACATTCATTAGCTTCCGTTTTGAATGATGACTTCTGATGGTTTGTAACTGGGCAATGAGTACCAATAATTATTATATTCAGATAATTTATGAACATTATTCTGTAATACTACATACATGGTACAGAAATGTTCAGTGACTGGGCGATGAGTGCCACCAATTACTCAGTTCAGTTGTTAGACTAGTGTAATTCTCAATGAAGACTACTATGTGACTTAATGTCCTTCACCTTCTGACCTAATTACCAGAAATTACTGCAATATCCGTTTGTCCTGTCTATCCTCATGATCATGGAGCACTATATTTGGTTTTTGCACTAATTCTACGTTGGTGTACTTTACAAGAAAGTGGTGTTGACACGACATGCTGTCCACCACCTTGAG
The DNA here is from genome assembly GCF_023898315.1 of Schistocerca nitens. Classification (NCBI taxonomy): domain Eukaryota; kingdom Metazoa; phylum Arthropoda; class Insecta; order Orthoptera; family Acrididae; genus Schistocerca; species Schistocerca nitens. Next base: position 585,276,855 of record NC_064618.1, read on the forward strand.
CGATGGAGATGTTATTATGGTCCCACTATTTGGTGTACCTAGTGTACTACCAAAATGATAGCATGGAATATTATTACGACATTTCAGTGTCTTGGCTACACTGATTAATACTTCAAGGAAAAGAACTTTAGATTGTCTCACTTAGTGTTGTGCTTCTGTAGAAAGATATGGCCTTTCAGTGCAGCTGCGTGCAACCTAAAGTGCTACAACCATGACGCAATCCTTCCCATTCCTTTCCCAATTCTTGTAAAATGATAAAGACATATACAGTGCATTTGTTAACAAGATTAGTTGTCCTAAAAATGCTAAAGACTTATACAGTGCGTGTGCACTTTATTTCACTCCATGATATGTTATGTAAAAATACTAGAGAATTTTACAGTGTGTATGCACTTTATGCCATTTGTTAATATGATTTGTACTCATTACGTATACATTTTGTGATTTCCTCATATGTTCTGTACTACAGTGCGTGTGCACTTTCGTCATTTTGTTAACATGATTTGTATTCATTGCATATACATTTTTGTGATTTCTGATATGTTCTGAACTACAGTGCGTGTGCACTTTTGTCATTTGTCAATATGATTTGTACTCATTACGTTTATTTGTTGTAAAAATGCTAAAGAGTTTTACAGTGCGTGTGCACTTTTGCCATTTGTTAATATGTTTTGTACTCATTGTGTATACTTTTTGTCATTACCTGATATGTTCTGTCCTCAGTGCATGTGCACTATATATTATTTCATGTTCTGCACCTATATATATGTATATATTCTGTGATTGTAAAGTTAATTAATTAAGAAAAAATTTGTTGCTCATGGCAAGTCCAATTGACTCACCATCGCTGCCAAATTTTTGCCCCCCCCCCCCCCCCCCGCCCAGTGGAGGGTTATGTAAGACGTATGCTTTGTCGGCAATGGGCGAGGCATGACAGAATCTCTGACCAGAGAGTAGTTTATCGTTAGTTGTTGCTTGTCGCTAGTCTGCGCTTGACTGCGCGAGTCGACAGTAGTAATCAGCCGGATACAGTAGTAGTCGGTCGGCTTTAGTAGCGAGTGGACAGTAATAGTCTGCGGAAGTCGGCATGCGTCGGCTGTGTGCTCTGCTCGCGACTCTGGTCAGAACTCTGGAGGATGAGTATTGTTCTACAAGGTAAAGAAGCAGCCTTGCGCATATTTAATAATGTATGTTAATTGTAATTTAATTTGTTCAAAAAATGCCCCAATAATAATTTTTATAATATAAAGCAACTCTTTTAAAGAAAAACATTCATTTCAATTTAAAGAATTTCCAATGCATTATCATTGCTTCCAAGAATCAAAAAAAAAAAAAAAATATACGCCAGCATTGCACGAAGCTGTGTCGAAAAATGACTAATTAAGAGCAGATATAATTGCAGTTTTATTGAGGTAAGAATTTTTGCTTTTTTTATTCAGAATACAGGGCCGAAGTCAGCGCTGCTGTCCTTATAAATTCATTAGGTTGCAAAACTTTTTTATTATTTTGGTGTTTAGGAATTTTTCTGTTTCGAATTTGACATTAAACGAGAAAAGAATTTTGTGGGAATATTAAATGTGAATGCATTTCTGCACACAGATTACTAAATGGGAGCCAATTTTGTACAGAGGTCACAATATTAAAAAAAATTTATTTAATTATTATTTTTCTGAGAGGTTACACTTGGCTCATCTCCATTATTATTTAACATTTTTTCTGTGGGGAGGTTACACTTGGCTACATTTTCATTTAAAACATTTCTGCTGGGAGGTTACAATGTGTCTAACACAAGCTCATAGCTCCTCAGGAATGCATTTTTGGCCCATGGTCACTAGACAGTTTTTCTTGTCCTGGTCCATATTACCACCTCTTAAAGTTGCCTACCCTACAATCTTAGCAACAACAGTACCAGTACATGTAGTCTACTGTTGAAGGTTCTAAAAAGGTTTTCGCTTGTAATATCGACTCATTCGTTTCCGGTACAGAATGATATACTTATCCTTCTCCATCGTCCTTGGAAGTTTGTACCATCATCATGGAATCACCCTTTATATACATGCATTTACAGGCGCCGATGCCTATAACTTTTGACAATCTGTGACGTCGTTGGATGACGTTTCCGGAGATGTGTTCTTATGTAAAACCTAATCTACTACGTCCTCTCTAAAACTTCTAAAAGCGTGTAACGTGAACTGTGAAACTAAAAAAAACCTCCTCCCGAACAGGACATGAAGGCTCAACGGCACCGACCGGCCGCCGTGTCATCCTCAGTCCGCAGGCGTCACTGGGTGCCGATATGGAGGGGGATGTGGTCAGCGCACTGTTCTCGCGGCCGTACGTCAGTTTCCGAGACCGGAGCCGATACTTCTCAATCAAGTAGCTCCTCAGTTTGCCTCACAAGGGCTGAGTGCACCCCGCTTGCCAACAGCGCTCGGCAGACCAGATGGTCACCCATCTAACTGCTAGCCCAAACCGACAGCGCTGAACTGCGGTGATCTGACTTTAACTGGTGTTACCACTGCGGAAAGGCCGTTGGTTGAATTGTGAAACACAATGTATATAAAGCGCGATCAAGAAGTTGTCGTTTGAAGGCATTGCAACGTAGTACGACCCAAATGCGGGTGTACAAGGACCAACATGTAGCTAAGGGATTAATGTGGCATTCGTGGCTTTCTGACATGTGTGCGGTAAATGTGAAAACGTGAACGATGGTGACGTTATTGCCAAATAGGGTCAAAATAGAACCAACGTACTATTGTTCTTTTTTTGTCTACCAAAGAAAAAATACCGGTCGACATCCATTAGAGAATGTAGAATAAGTATGGTTCTGCATGTCTATGGAAAACCTCCATTGTTGAATGGTGCACCAAAATTCGTGCTGGTCGCGATTCGACACAAGGTGCTAATCGATCTGAGAGTCAAACAGAAGTTACTCCAACTCTAGTGGGAGAAACCCATGCACCTGCCGTATGGTCCTGATCTCTCGTCATTCGATTATCACTTCTTCAAGACCTTAAAACTCTTGGAGGTTCGATTATTTCTATCGGACGGGGCTGTAGAGCAAGCAGGTCACGGACTTCTTCACACAGAAATACACATAATTGTTTTAACAAATGGCTTTCTTCAACTTCTTGTATCGGTGGGATGATTGCCCCAAAGCTCATGGTGATTTTGGCTGATTCACATACCGTTTCGGCACTGTCCTTCCTATGAATGGGAATCATTTTGATCGCAACTGTGCTTTTGAAATCATTTGTAAAATTATTGAGATAGCTTTTCTTACTTAGGTCTGTGGTCCTGAATGATTCCTTCTGGACCTGCAACCGTACTATCATAAATCTCTGTCTACTCTAGATGACTCATACCCACACATATATCTCATTTGTGTAGCAATTCCATTTGGTCAGAAATATTGCCGAGGATGTACTTGTGCGTTTTCAGATGTGAGCCTCAAATGGATATATTTGCTATGGAATGAATGTTCTCTAAATCTTTTCCTTAATTTCCTACTTTCTGTCATACTGTAGACAAATGATTCAATATATTTCAAATTGAGAATAAATGGGCACATGTTGAGTACTGTGTTGTAGTTTGTCCACAGGCTGTTGTCAGTCTGAAATGACTATATCATATTACTTTTCTTAGACAGCTGTTTAATCTTATCTTAAACTTTCCCACAATATGGAAGGATAGCATACTTAGTTTCCGTCTGTCATTTACTTCAAATTTATTTCATATTTATCAGTCTTCTCTTTGGTTTTCATATTTTTTTGCTAATTTGTCCACAATACGCAGGTTATATCCATTTCTATCTCAAGAAACCAAGTTCAGCTTCAGTGGTACTCTGATAATTCAGTCTAACTTGGAGGGGAAAAATTCATGCTTATACATGGTTGGGTAATGGGTGTCATTATTTATAAATCGTTAATAGTTCCCAATTTCCTGTAAATATTGAATTGATGCTTGCCATAATATATTTCTATTCCTAGATCAAGGAAATTCATCGCACTATTGTCTTCAATTTTAGTCACATATTTTAGAGATCGATATACATCATCAAATAACTGAAGTTAGTTGTGGAGATCATTAATGTCGCCATGTATTAAAATGCTAGTGCCATCTACATGCCATCAACGATGAATTATTTTTAATGACTTCTGAGTTATAATGTATTGTGTGTTCAATGTTCAGTGTTATCTCAGAAAATATTAGCAAGGTTGTCGAGCAGACAGCATTCCATGAAAAGGCAGTCAGGTTGCTTGTAATATTCTCTACTGAAGGAGAAGTAATTATGGGTCAAGCACACACTTAGTGCCATGAATTTATGAGATATTTACTTTCTGCATTTGCAGTAGGGTTTTTCTGACCAGCTCAATAGATTCATCATCTGGTACATTTGTATACAGATTTACCACATCACAGGCACATAAAATAGTATTATCTGGGAACTGGATATCTGCTAACTCACTGGTATTTCTAATTACACATTTTTCCTGGAAAACGTAGTTGTTCTTATTTTTTTACATTTGTGGCAAAATAGATAGCCTGGGCTATTAATGCAGTTAACAGTTTACCTGAATGATGTGCCATTTATATGGATTTTTGAATGGATCCTGAGCTTGGATGGTTGTGGGTTCATCACAAGACAATATTTGAGCTTGAGTGAATATAATTTGTATGTTACTTATTTTTCTTTTAAGTTTTTTGATAGTATCTCTAGGGACACAATTTAATATTAGAACATAATATGCAGCAAAAACTTCAATCAAATTAAGATTACTCATGTTATACATAATGGCCAAGGAATGCCTTTATCTGTCTCCGGGACTGAAGCTTTTTACAATATGATATTTGTATGTATGTGATTTTCAGTATAGGAGCACTGCTGTAAAATCAAATTGTCCATCTTTTTTTGTGTCTCACACTGAGTCTCACCTTCCAAGTCAATGAAACAACTGCTTCATACACAAACTCATTTTCACTAAAAATAAGTGAGCTATAGACAGGCTTTTATTAAGAGCGGCCTCCAATCTATACATCACTTCAAGCGCTGATTTTAGAAATTTCTCATCACACTACTCCTTTGGTCTATTGGAAACTTTATTCCTTAACTTGATTTTCATTTGGGTGAATGTTGAAACAATATTTGACGCAATGCATCTCTCGAGAAACATGACTGCAGCTCCACACTTCACTAACTTCAGTTATGTGCATTGAGTCATTAAACTTCCTTTTTGTAGATTGGCTGTAAGACAAACAGCATAGTATATACATGATAAAATACATGACGCAATATTGCCTTCTAATACCTGTTTATTACTACCGTTTCGGTCATTGACCATACTCCAGACAACTGTACAACGACAACACAGAAGAAAACGCAGCGTACCATCAAACTAGGATGCATGATCCTATGAAGTTAAGTAGTCAGTTTGAAATACTTACGAAGTGTTCATACAATTGGTGACGTACGAAGATTTCAGAGCTCAGACGTAAAGATTTATATTCGTTTCTCCCGAGCGCTATTCGAGAGTGGAACGGAAGAGAAATACTTGAAGGTAGTTATGAAACCTCTGCCAGACATGTAGTTGTGAACTGCAGAGCAGTCAGGCAGATAGATGTAAATGTATTAAATTACAACCAATATTCACGATTATTCACTTCCTGCTTCATTCATAAATGTTCTTTTACACATAATGGCTCGATTTTTATTTCACTGCCCTTCACTGACCCTGGATATAAAGCATCTTCGTTTTCATGTTGTGTAGTCGCACGTACATCTCGTGTACTTTGTTTTGATGTTGCGAGACACTGTCGTCTTTTGTTTCGTTTCCTGTGGCTGCTGCTCCTTTGTGTGTCCTGTGTCATCACTCATTCCGAATCGCTAAACACTTTAAATTTATAGAAAATGTTGATCTTATACTGCAGGCGTCGTCTGAAAAGGGATTTTTTCGGGATTCCACCCCTAAGAGGGTGAAAGAAGGTTTTTTTTAAAAAAAAATATGTCGCTATTATGACAATTTTGAAACTAGACATACGAAAATTGCTACTTCGTTTCTTGTCCAGAAATAATGAAATACCTGTTTCAACAATTTTGGAAATTTAGCTCCTATGGGAGTGAAATAGTGCGTGAAAATATTTTTTTAAAATAAATGATTTTTAAAGAACTGCTACAGTATTTTTGAAGCTACATCTCTGAAAACTGGTATTTGACTTCTCGGCAGCAATTTTTCTTTTTTTTTTTTTTAAAGATGATTGCTGTGTTCTTGAAAACCGGGATAAGGGATGAAATGTTTTAAGAAACTGTTTCATTAAGAAAACTTTTTTAAAGCTAAATCTCTGTAAATTTGAATTTGGCTTCCAGGTTAGAAATAATAACACACGTGTTTCACTGTTACTGCAAATTCAACTGCCGGGGGGGGGGGGGGGGGGGTGATACAAGCAATGCAAGTTTTTATGGAAATATTTCCTTATGCAAGTAATTTTGAAGCACGAGCTATGAAAATGTGTTTTGGGTTTCTCTGTTAGAAATAAAAAAAAGTGTATCTCTCTGTTTTTGGAAATTCGGTCTCTAAGGGGGTGAAATAGGGGCTGAAAAGCTTTATGAAAATATTTCATTGTGAAAGCAGTCTAAAGCTTAATGTTTCAAAAGCTGTAGATTGCTTTCACAATGAAATATTTTCATAAAGCTTTTCAGCCCCTATTTCACCCCCTTAGACACTGAATTTCCGAAAACAGAGAGATACGCTTTTTTTATTTCATATATATATATATATATATATATATATATATATATATATATATATATATAGGGTGGTCCATTGATAGTGACCGGGCCAAATATCTCACGAAATAAGCATCACACGAAAAAACTACAAGGAACGAAACTCGTCTAGCTTGAAGGGTTGGCCCACTAGATGGCACTGCCATAGGTCAAACGGATATCAACTGCGTTTTTTTAAATAGCAACCCACATTTTTATTACATATTCGTGTAGCAAGTAAACAAATATGAAAGTTTTAGTTGGACCACTTTTTTCGCTTTGTGATAGATGGGCCGGCCGAAGTGGCCGTGCGGTTAAAGGCGCTGCAGTCTGGAACCGCAAGACCGCTACGGTCGCAGGTTCGAATCCTGCCTCGGGCATGGATGTTTGTGATGTCCTTAGGTTAGTTAGGTTTAACTAGTTCTAAGTTCTAGGGGACTAATGACCTCTGCAGTTGAGTCCCATAGTGCTCAGAGCCATTTTTTTGTGATAGATGGCGCTGTAATAGTCACAAACTTGGTATCACGTAACACTCCGTCAGAGCGGACGGTATTTGCTTCGTGATACATTAACCGTGTTAAAAAGGGCCGTTTACCAATTGCGGAAAAGGTCGACATCGTGTTGATGTATGGCTTTTTTTTTTTTTTGTTTTTTTTTTTTTTTTTTTTTTGGTCATCAGTCTACTGACCGGTTTGATGAGGCCCGCCACCAATTCCTTTCCTGTGCTAACCTCTTCATCTCAGAGTAGCACTTGCAACCTACGTCCTCAATTATTTGCTTGACGTATTCCAATCTCTGTCTTCCTCTACAGTTTTTGCCCTCTAGAGCTCCCTCTAGTACCATGGAAGTCATTCCATCATGTCTTAGCAGATGTCCTATCATCCTGTCCCTTCTCCTTATCAGTGTTTTCCACATATTCCTTTTCTCTCCGATTCTGCGTAGAACCTCCTCATTCCTTACCGTATCAGTCCACCTAATTTTCAACATTCGTCTATAGCACCACATCTCAAATGCTTCGATTCTCTTCTGTTCCGGTTTTCCCACAGTCCATGTTTCACTACCATACAATGCTGTACCCAGACGTACATCCTCAGAAATTTCTTCCTCAAATTAAGGCCGGTATTTGATATTAGTAGACTTCTCTTGGCCATAAATGCCTTTTTTTCCATAGCGAGTCTGCTTTTGATGTCCTCCTTGCTCCGTCCGTCATTAGTTATTTTACTGCCTAGGTAGCAGAATTCCTTAACTTCAATGACTTCGTGACCATCAATCCTGATGTTAAGTTTCTCGCTGTTCTCATTTCTACTACTTCTCATTACCTTCGCCTTTCTCCGATTTACTCTCAAACCATACTGTGTACTCATTAGACTGTTCATAGACTGTATGGCTATTGTGATCAAAATGCCCAAAGGGCGTGTGCTATGTATGCTGCTCGGTATCCTGGATGACATCATCCATGTGTCCGGACCGTTCGCCGCATAGTTACGTTATTTAAGGAAACAGTAAGTGTCCAGCCACATGTGAATCGATGCCCAAGTAGGTGTTTTAGCTGCTGACACGGCTAATCCGCACATCAGTAGCAGACAAATCGCGCAAGAATCGGGGATCTCAAAAACGTCGGTGTTGAGAATGCTACATCATAATCGATTGCAGCCGTACCATATTTATATGCACCAAGAATTGCATGGTGACGACTTTGAACGTCGAGTAGAGTTCTGCCATTGGGCACAAGAGAAATTACGGGACGATGACAGATTTGTTGCACGCGTTCTATTTAGCGGCGAAGCGTTATTCACCAACAGCGGTAACGTAAACCGGCATAATATGCACTGTTGGACAACGAAAAATCCACGATGGCTGCGATAAGTGGAATATCAGCGACCCTGGCGGGTTAATGTATGGTGCGGCATTATGGGAGGAAGGACAATTGATGTTCACTGCATGGCAGAATGGCGATGTACTTCCAAGATGATACATGTCCGGCACATAGCTCGCGTGCGGTTGAAGCGGTATTGAATAGCAAATTTCGTGACAGGTGGATTGGTCGTCGAAGCACCATACTATGGCCCGCACGTTCACCGGATCTGACGTCCCCGGATTTCTTTCTATGGGGAAAGATGAAGGATATTTGCTGTCGTGATCCACCGACAACGCCTGACAACATGCGTCAGCGTATTGTAAATGCATGTGCGAACATTAGGGAAAGCGAACTACTCGCTGTTGAGAGGAATGTCATTACACGTATTGCCAAACGCACTGAGGTTGACGGACATCATTCTGAGCAATTATTGCATTAATGTGGTATTAACAGGTAATCACGCGGTAACAGCATGCGTTCTCAGAAATGATAAGTTCACAAAGGTACATGTATCACATTGGAACAACCGAAATAAAATGTTCAAACGTACCTACGTTCTGTATTTTAATTTAAAAAACCTACCTGTTACCAACTGTTCGTCTAAAACTGTGAGCCCTATGTATGTGACTATTAAAGCGCCATCTATAACAAAACGAAGAATGTGGTCCAACTAAAACATTCATATTTCTTTACGTACTAGCCGAATATGTAATAAAAAATGGGGGTTCCTATTAAAAAAAAAAACGCAGTTGATATCCGTTTGACCTATGGCAGCGCCATCTAATGGGCCAACCATAGCGCCATCTGTTTTCCCCCTTAAAGCTAGACAAGCTTCGTTCTTTGTAGTTTTTTCGTTTGACGCTTATTTCGTGAGATATGTGGCCCGGTCACGATCAATGGACCACCCTGTATATGGAGATGGATTCAAACACATACACTGCCGCAAAGATACAGCACGAGAAAAAAAGAAGAAACAAACTTTGCCTTTTTGAAACGTATTTTACTGGCAATTGCAGCAATGCAGAATAGAACAGGGCAGGAACACGGACCTGCGACACCTTAGAGTCACTCGAAATAGTCTAAAGATTCCATCACACACTGTCAACGCTATGGAAGACGCCTAATATCCGTGGTCTCACCATGAGCGAATCGCAATGTGTTCGAAAGAGTGTTCCACACAATGTCTCTTTCAGTTTTGGTGTAGGTCATAATCGCAACGTGGTAAGTATGGTGAATTTGGTGGATGCTCCAGTACTTCCCATCCCCATGGCGCGAGCAGATTCCACACACACGCTGCCGTATGGGCTCTCGTGTTGTCCTGAAGAATTAATACATCGTGTAGGCGTTCAGGACGTTTCTCCCGTCGTAGATACAGGAAAGTGTGACATTAGTACTATGCATTAATAGTTTGTCCATGTGGTCCGAAACGGCACAAAATCACTCCTCTATTCTCATAGGCTATGTTGGATGTTAACTTGACAGGAGAGGGATTGCGACAGATTTCTGCCAGCGTGGTGAACCTGAATGACGCTATTCCGTGGACTGGAGTTTCAATTCTGGCTCATAGGTGTTGGCCCAAAATTCATATATGGCGACGATTGTCGCAAATACATTGTCTCCTTCCTCCTCGTAACGCGCTAGATGCACACGAGAAGTTTCGTAACGTGCTCACTTTTCCACTTCACTTAGAGCATGAGGCACTTAGTATATAGCAACTTACATGCATGTGTAGGTCGTCGAGTAAAATCCTGTAGATTGTTGTCTTTTCAGTGCCAGTACGGCGCTGTAATTGCAGCAGCGTCCATCTTCTGACGTCCTCCAAGTGTTGGACGATCTTGGTACGAGCACAGTAGGTAAGCAAACTGACAGGCCCCCTGGTCGGTGCATGTCGGCCGTTGCAGCTCTGTCACGCCTGAGTGCATCTACCCACCGAACAACTGTCCGATACGGTAGAACAGCATTTCCTACTGCATCCACGAGGTCCTCGAGGCATTGTCGCGTAGTCCTTCCACGCTCGACTGCAGTCTTTGAGTAAGAGCGCTATTCAAATCGGGTAACATTCATCCTGAACGTTTGCTCAACTCACACTGTGGTCTCTCTTCATGCTTCGCTCCCCTAGAGAGCCTGTATAGGGAGAGAGTGGCCAACCGGACGATACGGCGGCCATTTTTCTGTCAAACTGCGGGCGGGACTTTTGAATGGCTAGTAGTGGAGTACACACTCACCGAATCAAAAGCACAAGACAATATGGCGAAATCATTCGTTAAATGCCTTTGTTTATAAGGATAACGTGGTATAATAATTTTCACACAGCCAATTTACAGGTCTGTTTTCAAATTTAACTATGTATATTGCAAGTTGTTTTATATGTAGTAAAAAGCAAAAACGACTTACTTCGCATAGATAAGAGCACTTGGTTGATTTCTACAAGGCTCCTGTTTGATTTATGTCAGCCCTGTTGACTGCGACTGCCCACTGCTTTCGTCTTCCTTCATTGCGTGCAAATGCTAACATGCGAAATCCACCTTCGCGTCTATTGGAACAACCAAATGCAGCACAACCTGGCATCGTTTACGAACGTCTGCAGAACAAATTACAGATGTCTAAAACAATACTGTACAATTACTAACGTGTTTACTTCAAACATGTAGGCCTACCGACTTCATCACAAAACGCTTCATTATTTCAACTCGTATGTAAGATCGCAAACGCTAATTACGTACTAAAAACGATATACAACTCAATCGAACATGCATGCACATTGCATAACAAGTCTCTCAATAATTCAAATACCTTTTAATCGCTTCCAAAAGCCCTCTGAAATTCAATTCAGCTCAAAAGCACGGCGAACATAGGAAGCGCGAGAGACGTTTGGCGCCATTTTTCTGCCAAAGCTAATCAACCAATCACGGGCAACTTCACCTATGTCCACTCTCTCCCTATACAGGCTCTCTACGCTCCCCTGGTAAGGACTGCCATCTAGCGTCACTGCACGATACTGTGGATGTTGGGGGTGACTCCTGATGCCCTGGAATGCGCGTAGTTTGTAATGTACTATCGCGTATGTACTATCGCGCTTGACAGTAAAACACGTTTGCAGCAACAAACTTCTTTTCGCCTTTTTTTCTCGTGTTATATCTCTGTGGTGGTTCTCCATCTCCATACATGTAATGTTTACATATGAACTAACGTCCCATTTGCGTATTTCAAATGGTTCAAATGGCTCTGAGTACTATGGGACTCAACTGCTGAGGTTATTAGTCCCCTAGAACTTAGAACTAGTTAAACCTAACTAACCTAAGGACATCACAAACATCCATGCCCGAGGAAGGATTCGAACCTGCGACCGTAGCGGTCTTGCGGTTCCGGACTGCAGCGCCTTTAACCGCACGGCCACTTCGGGCGGCTTGCGTATTTCGCAATTTTTCAATTCGTTACCGTTTTCGATGCAAAAAAAGTGCCATGACTTTTACAGCGACGCTTGTATAACACCATCAATTGGCAAAACCAATGTTTTTTATAATATAGATAACTTTATGAAGATTAGTGTTTTATGTTTTTCTAAATTTCCTTTTCAGCAGACAGTTTCCTTCCGGCGCATGAGAAAGCGAACAGGCGTCTCCCACAGAATAATTATCAAAACAGTAGTGCTGCGCAACACGACCTAGTGTTCGAAACAGGACGTAGCGTTCGGCTAACGCGAAACTCACGCTTTGTGACGAATGCAGCCACGAGGAACATTTCACGTATTAGTGTGTCGCTGTGGAAAATGAGAGGAGACAGAGGCCGACCAGATTCCATTCCTCGTTAAACATCGTGACAAAACAGCTAAACAGTGGTCTTTTTGTCAGCACTTGGTGTAATTTGCTGTAGATGTTATCTACTGCGCTGACTTCCGCGCGGGTCATTTGTAACAGATTCATATCTGACAGAAGCAGTAGGACGGTCCATGACGGCGCACAAAGCAGTGCGCTAATGAGGGCCGGACAACAGGAAGCGAAGTCGGCGCTCGGATAGTCGCGGCTGGCAACATAAATCCCCGGGGAGCAGCTGTATCGCCGATACAGACACAGCGGCCCTGCACTCTGCCCAGATGGCGAACCTGCTTCCGCTGCCGCTGCTGCTCCCAGCGTTGCTGCTGCTGATGGCGTCCCGAAGTCGGCTGGTGCTGGCCATCTCCAGCGTCAAACCTATCGTACGTACAGACAAGTATGATGAATCAAAATATCTTCCTTTTCTTTTTTCTTTTTTATCAGAATTGACATTTATCTGCACATCATCGCAGTCAGTTCCTTCATATCGGTAACTTAACCACCTCTGATTTTGCAAATTCCACACTACTGTTATATTTTCCTTTCTTTTTAATTATTAGATTAGAAAACCGGCAATGCCCGGGTATCCATTTTGGCAGTTTTGCATTAGAAACGAAAACAAAACACTAAATGTGTTCTAGTGAAAAATAAAAAAAATCATTTCCATGTTTTCGAGGAAACGTCACTGAAATAATGAAATAGTCGTACAAGGAAATATGCATAACGCACGAATGTGTATAATTACAGTATCCAAATTAGGAAACATGATCCCAGTCGGTTTCTGTACGCTGGGGGCTGCCGCTTCGCGTACCGAAAATGCTGTTTTCTAAGTGTCTCCGTGGCAACGCCTCTCCATAGGTGCATAGACGGCTATCGTTCTAGCATAGAGTCAATTGCACTTCGCAGTTGGAAGCGTTACCAGGTGTCACAAATTTTCTTTAGGTGACTCCACTGCAGGAGTGTCTTAGTAAAAAGAATAAATATATTAAAGCTTCATGCATGATATGCCGGTTTTTAAATTGTGTTTGTGAGGTAATATGTGTCGTACAGTGATACTTTGGTGTAGGTACATTCAGCGAAATAAAATGCGAATAGAGTTAGTAGGAACGGAATAATAAATTTAAACGTCATACATCATGTGGCTCTTTTTCGTGAATCTCAGTATTTATGACGTCATACCTTCTGATCTATATATAACACAATAAGATAATTTTCTAGGTACATTCAGCGGCGTATCTAGATCCTGTCTGCAAAATGTATTGCGAATAGAGTTACTGGGAAAGAAGCAATAAATTTAAATGTCATGCATTATGGGGCAGTTTTCACGCGTCTCATTGTTTATGACGTCACATCTCGTGAACTAGGATAGGTGATTTTTAAAGTCAAAGCGAAAATGGTTCAAATGGCTCTGAGAATTATCAGTCCCCTAGAACTTAGAACTACTTAAACCTAACAAACCTATGGATATCACACACATCCATGCTCGAGGCATGATTCGAACCTGCGACCATAGAAAGTGAAAGGGATTGTGTACCAATTTGTTTGGAATCGGTTCAGTGGGTTACGAGGATATGTGGATCATACACACACACACACACACACACACACACACACACACAAGTACACAGACATCCAATCTTTTTATCTATGGATTTCTACATATTTACAGTGATGATATACATGGAGTTCGTTTATAGTGAAGACATACACACAAATATGGTAACAGAGTAAAAGCGTGTAAGATGCTATCAAAAGATCCCACAATAGAGTACTTAAATTTATTACGGCCACATAACTGAGCTGTCAGCGTGGCTGACTTCCATGCATAGGACATGCGTTAGATTCCCAGTACTGCCAGGGATAATTTCTTGGTTGTAGAAGGAGGTCAACGCAGCGTTGTGACGTCAGATGTTGGTGTGCTGACCCCACGCCTCTGCATACCGCATTCCGTGACACTATTGGCAGAGGAACCAACGGGCCGGCCAGGGCCTGTGGACAGAGTTTACGTTCCTTAAATTTCTCGTTTTTAGTTGACCTTCCCCCCCATGAACCATGGACCTTGCCGTTGGTGGGGAGGCTTGCGTGCCTCAGCGATACAGATGGCCGTACCGTAGGTGCAACCACAACGGAGGGGTATCTGTTGAGAGGCCAGACAAACATGTGGTTCCTGAAGAGGGGCAGCAGCCTTTTCAGTAGTTGCAGGGGCAACAGTCTGGATGATTGACTGATCTGGCCTTGTAACATTAACCAAAACGGCCTTGCTGTGCTGGTACTGCGAACGGCTGAAAGCAAGGGGAAACTACAGCCGTAATTTTTCCCGAGGACATGCAGCTTTACTGTATGATTAAATGATGATGGCGTCCTCTTGGGTAAAATATCCCGGAGATAAAATAGTCCTCCATTCGGATCTCCGGGCAGGGACTACTCAAGAGGACGTCGTTATCAGGAGAAAGAAAACTGGCATTCTACGGATCGGAGCGTGGAATGTCAGATCCCTTAATCGGACAGGTAGGTTAGAAAATTTAAAAAGGGACATGGATAGGTTAAAGTTAGATATAGTGGGAATTAGTGAAGTTCGGTGGAAGGAGGAACAAGACTTCTGGTCAGGTGATTACAGGGTTATAAATACAAAATCAAATAGGGGTAATGCAGGAGTAGGTTTAATAATGAATAAAAAGATAGGAGTGCGGGTTAGCTACTACAAACAGCATAGTGAACGCATTATTGTGGCCAAGATAGACACAAAGCCCATGCCTACTACAGTAGTAGAAGTTTATATGCCAACTAGCTCTGCAGATGAAGAAATAGATGAAATGTATGACAAGATAAAAGAAATTATTCAGGTAGTGAAGGGAGACGAAAATTTAATAGTCATGGGTGACTGGAATTCGTCAGTAGGAAAAGGGAGAGAAGGAAACATAGTAGGTGAATATGGATTGGGGGGAAGAAATGAAAGAGGACGCCGCCTTGTAGAATTTTGCACAGAGCATAACTTAATCATAGCTACACTTGGTTCAAGAATCATAAAAGAAGGTTGTATACCTGGAAGAATCCTGGAGATACTAAAAGGTATCGGATAGATTATATAATGGTAAGACAGAGATTTAGGAACCAGGTTTTAAATTGTAACACATTTCCAGGGGCAGATGTGGATTCTAACCACAATCTATTGGTTATGAACTGCAGATTGAAACTGAAGAAACTGCAAAAAGGTGGGAATTTAAGGAGATGGGACCTGGATAAACTGAAAGAACCAGAGGTTGTAGAGAGTTTCAGGGAGAGCATAAGGGAACAATTGACAGGAATGGGGGAAAGAAATACAGTAGACGATGAATGGGTAGCTCTGAGGGATGAAGTAGTGAAGGCAGCAGAGGATAAAGTAGGTAAAAAGACGAGGGCTAACAGAAATCCTTGGGTAACAGAAGAAATATTGAATTTAATTGATGAAAGGAGAAAATATAAAAATGCAGTAAATGAAGCAGGCAAAAGGGAATACAAACGTCTCAAAAATGAGATCGACAGGAACTGCAAAATGGCTAAGCAGGGATGGCTAGAGGACAAATGTAAGTATGCAGAGGCTTGTCTCACTAGGGGTAAGATAGATACTGCCTACAGGAAAATTAAAGAGACCTTTGGAGAGAAGAGAACCACTTGTAT
This sequence comes from Schistocerca nitens, assembly GCF_023898315.1. Lineage (NCBI taxonomy): Eukaryota > Metazoa > Arthropoda > Insecta > Orthoptera > Acrididae > Schistocerca > Schistocerca nitens. The sequence goes on from NC_064618.1 coordinate 585,292,945, forward strand.
GAATATCAAGAGCTCAGATGGCAACCCAGTTCTAAGCAAAGAAGGGAAGGCAGAAAGGTGGAAGGAGTATATAGAGGGTTTATACAAGGGCGTTGTACTTGAGGACAATATTATGGAAATGGAAGAGGATGTAGATGAAGATGAAATGGGAGATAAGATACTGCGTGAAGAGTTTGGCAGAGCACTGAAAGACCTGAGTCGAAACAAGGCCCCGGGAGTAGACAACATTCCATTAGAACTACTGATGGCCTTGGGAGAGCCAGTCATGACAAAACTCTACCATCTGGTGAGCAAGATGTATGAGACAGGCGAAATACCCACAGACTTCAAGAAGAATATAATAATTCCAATACCAAAGAAAGCAGGTGTTGACAGATGTGAAAATTACCGAACTATCAGTTTAATAAGTCACAGCTGCAAAATACTAACGCGAATTCTTTACAGACGAATGGAAAAACTGGTAGAAGCGGACCTCGGGGAAGATCAGTTTGGATTCCGTAGAAATGTTGGAACACGTGAGGCAATACTAACCTTACGACTTATCTTAGAAGAAAGATTAAGAAAAGGCAAACCTACGTTTCTAGCATTTGTAGACTTAGAGAAAGCTTTTGACAGCGTTAACTGGAATACTCTCTTTCAAATTCTGAAGGTGGCAGGGGTAAAATACAGGGAGCGAAAGGCTATTTACAATTTGTACAGAAACCAGATGGCAGTTATAAGAGTCGAGGGGCATGAAAGGGAAGCAGTGGTTGAGAAAGGAGTGAGACAGAGTTGTAGCCTCTCCCCGATGTTACTCAATCTGTATATTGAGCAAGCAGTAAAGGAGTAGGTATTAAAATTCATGGAGAAGAAGTAAAAACTTTGAGGTTCGCCGATGACATTGTAATTCTGTCAGAGACAGCAAAGGACTTGGAAGAGCAGTTGAACGGAATGGACAGTGTCTTGAAAGGAGGATATAAGATGAACATTAACAAAAGAAAAACGAGGATAATGGAATGTAGTCAAATTAAATCGAGTGATGCTGAGGGGATTAGATTAGGAAATGAGACACTTAAAGTAGTAAAGGAGTTTTGCTATTTAGGGAGCAAAATAATAGATCATGGTCGAAGTAGAGAGGATATAAAATGTAGACTGGCAATGGCAAGGAAATCGTTTCTGAAGAAGAGAAATTTGTTAACATCGAGTATAGATTTAAGTATCAGGAAGTCGTTTCTGAAAGTATTTGTATGGAGTGTAGCCATGTATGGAAGTGAAACATGGACGATAACCAGTTTGGGCAAGAAGAGAATAGAAGCTTTTGAAATGTGGTTCTACAGAAGAATGCTGAAGATAAGGTGGGTAGATCACGTAACTAATGAGGAGGTATTGAATAGGATTGGGGAGAAGAGAAGTTTGTGGCACAACTTGACTAGAAGAAGGGATCGGTTGGTAGGACTTGTTTTGAGGCATCAAGGGATCACAAATTTAGCATTGGAGGGCAGCGTGGAGGGTAAAAATCGCAGAGGGAGACCAAGAGATCAATACACTAAGCAGATTCAGAAGGATGTAGGTTGCAGTAGGTACTGGGAGATGAAGAAGCTTGCACAGGATAGAGTAGCATGGAGAGCTGCATCAAACCAGTCTCTGGACTGAAGACCACAACAACAACAACAACAATAGTTGACCTTCAGTCTTATGACGTGGTATGATGCTGTCTGGTACGACATTCTTTATTGTGTAACACTCTACATCTTAGAATAGCACTTACATTCAACGCCTTCAGTTACTTATTGGATATATTCCAACTTCTGTGTTTCCTTGCAAATCTTACTCTCTTTAGCTCTCTCTGATAATATTAGAGTTATTCTCTGATGTCCCATCATCCTGTCCTTATCAGTATTTTCTACACACTCGTTTCCTCACCTATTCTGAGGGGAACGTCATTTCCTATTAGTTGTAACATATCAGCTAGATGGTAATTCACCCTCCCACCGAGGCACAATAGCCATTTGTCTCCAGAGGTGGCGACCTGTGCAGTTCGGGATCGAGAAAAGCTGCATGGCGCACACGAGCAGATAGCGGACTAGTCGTCGACCCAAACGCATATTATTAGAAGATGTCTGCAGTTTTAATGACGTTTTTGAAAGCAGAAGGGACTAAGGGACGCGTCCACAGGACTCGAGACATAAACACTTAATGGGTGAATCTGCCAAGCAAGCCGGCCGCTGTGGCCGAGCGGTTCTAGGCGCTTCAGTCTGGAACCTCGAGACCGCGACGGTCGCAGGTTCGAATCCTGCCTCGGGCATGGATATGTGTGATGTCCTTAGGTTAGTTAGGTTTAAGTAGTTCTAAGTTCTAGGGGACTGATGACCTCAACTGTTAAGTCCCATAGTGCTCAGAGCCATTTGAACCATCTGGCAAGCAAGAGGATGCCTTCTAGAAATAACGTTGCGGTGCGACAGTTAAGATGGATGTTGCAATGTAATTTGATTACCCATAAGAAGAGCTGGCGTGTCCCGTACATGGTGATGCCTGGGTAGGTATATCTGCAGGACGTTCTTGAGGAGATGTCCTGGTGTGGGAGATTTCATTTTGAGATTTAAAAAGGAGTTACCTTTCGGTGAGATTTCAGTGGGAGACACTAGAGTTGTAAGGATTTCCATGATGGGCTTGACGAGGGTTTGCTTCTGATCGCCACTGCACTGACACTGGACATCCAGTTCTGAAACATTCATGTCGACCAGATATGCTGCGAAGTGTGAATGCAGCTGCACCAACAGCCCAGCCATCGCTCGACAAATGAATGCTTTGCGCTGCAGTATAGCATTTCTGTCAATGTCCGCCTGCCAGTTTCTTTTCTCTCCTAGTCACCACTATTTAAAATAATAAGGAATAAAATAATAAAAGCCCTCGTAACGACCGTTCGGATGCAGGCTGAGTTGGCATCCCTTCGCTCCCAGCTTCAGGCAGTGTTGGCTTCGGTCACACAGCTTGAGGCTGTTGCCAATGGGCATCACTGTGGGGGTCCGGATGGGAGTTTGTCGGGGACGGCCAGCTCGTCCCACGCATCCCCCGATCGGACTAAGACTGTGGTTGCCCGGGATACTGCCCGCATTGAGGCTGATCCCTCACCTGTGGTAGAGTGGGAGGTCGTCTCAAGGTGTGGCAGGGGGCGAAAAACCTTCCGGAGGGCTTAACGGAAGGCCTCTCCAGTTTGTCTGATGAACCGGTATCAGACTCTGTCTCAGGCTGATACTGATCTTCGGCCTGACATAGCTGCTGGTCCTGTTCCAGAGGTTGCCCCTCAGTCTGCAAGATCCGGGCGGTCGCAGAGGGTGGGCTTACTGGTACTTGGGAGCTCCAACGTCAGGCGCGTAATGGTGCCCCTTAGGGAAATAGCAGCAAGAGAGGGGAAGAAAACCAATGTGCACTCCGTGTGCATACCAGGGGGAGTCATTCCAGATGTGGAAAGGGTCCTTCCGGATGCCATGAAGGGTACAGGGTGCACCCATCTGCAGGTGGTCGCTCATGTCGGCACCAATGATGTGTGTCGCTACGGATGGGAGGAAATCCTCTCTGGCTTCCGGCGGCTATCTGATTTGGTGAAGACTGCCAGTCTCGCTAGCGGGATGAAAGAAGAGCTCACCATCTGCAGCATCATCGACAGGACTGACTGCGGACCTTTGGTACAGAGCCGAGTGGAGGGTCTGAATCAGAGGCTGAGACGGTTCTGCAACCATGTGGGCTGCAGATTCCTCGACTTGCGCCATAGGGTGGTGGAGTTTCGGGTTCTGCTGGATAGGTCAGGAGTCCACTACACGCAACAAGCGGCTACACGGGTAGCAGGGGTTGTGTGGCGTGGGCTGGGCGGTTTTTTAGGTTAGATGGCCTTGGGCAAGTACAGAAAGGGCAACAGCCCCAATGTGTGCGGGGCAAAGTCAGGACATGCGGGGACCAAGCAGCAATCGGTGTTGTAATTGTCAACTGTCGAAGCTGCGTTGGTAAAGTACCGGAACTTCAAGCGCTGATAGAAAGCAGCGAAGCTGAAATCGTTATAGGTACAGAAAGCTGGCTGAAGCCAGAAATAAATTCTGCCGAAATTTTTACAAAGGTACAGACGGTGTTTAGAAAGGATGGATTGCATGCAACCGGTGGTGGAGTGTTCGTCGCTGTTAGTAGTAGTTTATCCTGTAGTGAAGTAGAAGTGGATAGTTCCTGTGAATTATTATGGGTGGAGGTTACACTCAACAACCGAGCTAGGTTAATAATTGGCTCCTTTTACCGACCTCCCGACTCAGCAGCATTAGTGGCAGAACAACTGAAAGAAAATTTGGAATATATTTCACATAAATTTTCTCAGCATGTTATAGTCTTAGGTGGAGATTTCAATTTACCAGATATAGACTGGGACACTCAGATGTTTAGGACGGGTGGTAGGGACAGAGCATCGAGTGACATTATACTGAGTGCACTATCCGAAAATTACCTCGAGCAATTAAACAGAGAACCGACTCGTGGAGATAACATCTTGGACCTACTGATAACAAACAGACCCGAACTTTTCGACTCTGTTTGTGCAGAACAGGGAATCAGTGATCATAAGGCCAGTGATCATAAGGCCGTTGCAGCATCCCTGAATATGGAAGTTAATAGGAATATAAAAAAAGGGAGGAAGGTTTATCTGTTTAGCAAGAGTAATAGAATGCAGATTTCATCCTACCTAACAGATCAAAACGAAAATTTCTGTTCCGACACTGACAATGTTGTTCATGGAAGAAGTTCAAGGCAATCGTAAAATGTGTTTTAGACAGGTACGTGCCGAGTAAAACTGTGAGGGACGGCAAAAACCCACCGTGGTACAACAACAAAGTTAGGAAACTACTGCGAAAGCAAAGAGAGCTTCACTCCAAGTTTAAACGCAGCCAAAACCTCTCAGACAAACAGAAGCTAAACGATGTCAAAGTTAGCGTAAGGAGGGCTATGCGTGAAGCGTTCAGTGAATTCGAAAGTAAAATTCTATGTACCGACTTGACAGAAAATCCTAGGAAGTTCTGGTCTTACGTTAAATCTGTAAGTGGCTCGAAACAGTATATCCAGACACTCCGGGATGATGATGGCATTGAAACAGAGGATGACACGCGTAAAGCTGAAATACTAAACACCTTTCTCCAAAGCTGTTTCACAGAGGAAGACCGCACTGCAGTTCTTTCTCTAAATCCTCGCACAAACGAAAAAATGGCTGACATAGAAATAAGTGTCCAAGGAATAGAAAAGCAACTGGAATCACTCAACAGAGGAAAGTCCACTGAACCTGACGGGATACCAATTCGATTCTACACAGAGTACGCGAAAGAACTTGCCCCCCTTCTAACAGCCGTGTACCGCAAGTCTCTAGAGGAACGAAGGGTTCCAAATGATTGGAAAAGAGCACAGGTAGTCCCAGTCTTCAAGAAGGGTCGTCGAGCAGATGCGCAAAACTATAGACCTATATCTCTGACGTCGATCTGTTGTAGAATTTTAGAACATGTTTTTTGCTCGTGTATCATGTCGTTTTTGGAAACCCAGAATCTACTATGTACGAATCAACATGGATTCCGGAAACAGCGATCATGTGAGACCCAACTCGCTTTATTTGTTCATGAGACCCAGAAATATTAGATACAGGCTCCCAGGTAGATGCTATTTTTCTTGACTTCCGGAAGGCGTTCGATACAGTTCCGCACTGTCGCCTGATAAACAAAGTAAGAGCCTACGGAATATCAGACCAGTTGTGTGGCTGGATTGAAGAGTTTTTAGTAAACAGAACACAGCATGTTGTTATCAATGGAGAGACGTCTACAGACGTTAAAGTAACCTCTGGCGTGCCACAGGGGAGTGTTATGGGACCATTGCTTTTCACAATATATATAAATGACCTAGTAGATAGCGTCGGAAGTTCCATGCGGCTTTTCGCGGATGATGCTGTAGTATACAGAGAAGTTGCAGCATTAGAAAATTGTAGCGAAATGCAGGAAGATCTGCAGCGGATAGGCACTTGGTGCAGGGATTGGCAACTGTCCCTTAACATAGACAAATGTAATGTATTGCGAATACATAGAAAGAAGGATCCTTTATTGTATGATTATATGATAGCGGAACAAACACTGGTAGCAGTTACTTCTGTAAAATATCTGGGAGTATGCGTGCGGAACGATTTGAAGTGGAATGATCATATAAAATTAATTGTTGGTAAGGCGGGTACCAGATTGAGATTCATTGGGAGAGTGCTTAGAAAATGTAGTCCATCAACAAAGGAGGTGGCTTACAAAACACTCGTTCGACCTATACTTGAGTATTGCTCATCAGTGTGGGATCCGTACCAGATCGGGTTGACGGAGGAGATAGAGAAGATCCAAAGAAGAGCGGCGCGTTTCTTCACAGGGTTATTTGGTAACCGTGATAGCGTTACGCAGATGTTTAATAAACTCAAGTGGCAGACTCTGCAAGAGAGGCGCTCTGCATCGCGGTGTAGCTTGCTCGCCAGGTTTCGAGAGGGTGCGTTTCTGGATGAGGTATCGAATATATTGCTTCCCCCTACTTATACCTCCCGAGGAGATCACGAATGTAAAATTAGGGAGATTCGAGCGCGCACGGAGGCTTTCAGACAGTCGTTCTTCCCGCGAACCATACGCGACTGGAACAGGAAAGGGAGGTAATGACAGTGGCACGTAAAGTGCCCTCCGCCACACACCGTTGGGTGGGTTGCGGAGTATAAATGTAGATGTAGATGTAGATGTAGATTTTATTTGATTAATAATGGACATATCATTATTTTATTTCACTACTAACTGTGACGTTTAATGTACTTACATCCGTGACTGCCAAAATTAATTTTAGTGATAATTTAATTGGATTCTTATGGATAGTGTTATTAAATGCTTTATTTAGTTTTCAAATTCCCGACCAATGTGCAAATAACATTAAGTTATAATTTGTGAATGCCAGCACAAAAATCAGTCAGGCTACAAATTACACACTATTTTCAACATCCTTTAATTGCACAACGATTCAAACACTTCGATTATCTTCTTTTACGGTTTTTCAAGAGTCCGTGATTGACTTCCACACAATACTGTTTTCCAGCCATACATTCTTATAAATTCCGTCATCAAATTAAGGCGTTTTTGATACTAATAGAAAATGCCTATTTTCCTGTGTTAGTGTCCTTTTCATGTCACTCTTGCTTCATCCATCATGTGTAATTTTGCTTCCAAGGTACTAGAATTCCTTCACTTCATCTACTTTTTGGCCCATAATTTTTACGTTAATTTTAGCAGTACTCCAACTTATGCTAATCCTCATTACTTTCGTCTTTCTACAGTTTAATTGCAATTCATATTCTATACATGTTAAATTGTTTATTTCATTACAACCGTCCTCACTTCCACCGAGGATAGCAGTGCAATCAGCAAACCTGATTATAGTATCCTCTCATCTTTAACCTCGTGTTTCCGTCGTTGCTTCTTCGATGTATAGGCTAAATGGTAGGGGTGAAATACTACATCCCTGTCATACACCTTCGGTCTTTGGCCTCCAATTCGTATTATGGTCTCATGGTCATTGTATATATAATATATTATTACCCTATACCTTACACACAGTTTTCTGTGAATTTCTAACGTTTGCACCATTTTGAGTTTCGAATGTATTTTATGGATCGATAAAATTCTTTATTTTTCTTGAGTCTTGTTGGTATTGTTAAGTGCAACATCAGAACTGTCTGCCTGGTGACTTTTATCTTTCCTAGTGCGAAATTGATCGTCATCTAACACATTCCCGTTTCATGTCACATTATGTGCTATATTATTATTGTGAGCAATTTGGATGCGTAATTCTCGCATTTATTTTCACTTTCTGTCTTCGGGATTGTGTGGACGATATTTTTCCGAAAGTCTGATGATATGTCTCAAGTGTCATAGATTATTCTGCACCATCATATTTGAAGTAATCCCCCTGATAGTGAATGCACTGATCCAAACGTTTCTATCACTTCCGAAATTCATATAGGAAGTATTTCTTTGGTAAGCTATTTAGTACCATATAGTATATCAAGTTGCACCTGTGTTCTTGGGGTAGCGTCTTTGATTGATAATCAAAACGTCCTCGGTCCCTGGTTCGAATTACAACGGCTTAAATTTTTATTAATAATAAGCATTGGAGGTCGAAGACTTCCCGCATAAGAAGTCACTCTCATTCTTCCAACGGCCTTGTCAAAGAGAGCAGAGGAGCGGACAGGGATTCAGGGCACTCTCTTGTTCTTGGGGTGGGATACTGCCCATAAAGGAGGAAGAATTAGCAATGAACAACGGCAAAAGGATGCAGAAGACAATGGAAACCATTGCACTGAAGACACATAGTGTGCATCCACAGGGTATGTTGCCTGAAAATCCATTTGCAAATAATTCCGGAATAGTCCCCTATACGGATCTCGTTGTGGAACAGCCAAAGGGGCGGTGACCCTGAAAGCAAAATTGAATAACCAACGAAAGGATAACATTCTACTAGTTGGTTCAAAAAATGGTTCAAATTGCTCTGAGTACTATGGGACTTAACAATTGAGGTCATTAGTCCCCTAGAACTTAGAACTACTTAAACCTAACTAACATAAGGACACCACACACATCCATGCCCGAGGCAGGATTCGAACCTGTGACCGCAGCGGTGGCGCGGTTCCGGACTGAAGCGCCTAGAACCGCTCGGTCACTCCGGCCGGCCTACTAGTCGGGGCGTCGAATGTCAGAAGCTTGAGCGTAGTAGGGAAGCTACAAAATCTGTAAAGGCAGATGTAAAGGCTCAGTAGTAGGGGTCAGTGAAGTGAAATGGAAAGAAGACAAGGATTTTTGGTCAGATGGGTACAGGGTAATATCAACAGCAGCAGAAAAAGGCATAACGGGAATGGGAATCATTATTAATAGGAAAATAGGGTAAAGAATGTGTTACTATGAACAGTTCAGTGATAGGGCTGTTCTCATCGGAATCGAAAGCAAACCAACACCGACATCATAGTTCAGATATACATACCGACGTCGCAAGCTGAAGTTGAGGAGATAGGGAAAGTATACGATGATCTTGAAAGAGTAATACAGCACACAAATGGAGATCGAAATCTAATACTCATGGGAGACTTGAATGCAGTTGTAGGAGAAGAAGCAAAAGAAGAGGTTACAGGAGAATACCGGCTCAGGACAAGTAACGAGAGAGAGGAGAAAGGCTAACTGAGTCCTGTAATAAATTTCAATTGCGGTAGGGAATCAAGAATCACAAGAGGACTGGGTATACTTGGAAGTGAGCGAGTGATACGGGAAAATTTCAGGTAGATTACTTCATAGCCAGACAGAAATTGGAAATCAGATACTGGGCTGTAAGTTGTACCCAGGAGCAGATATATAGTCAGATAATTATGTAGTAGTGATAGAGAGTAGTAGACTTAAATTTAAGAGATTAGTCAGAAAAATCAATGACCAAAGAAGTGGGATACAGAAGTATCAAAGAATAGAGATATATGCTCGATCTTCTCTAAAGCTATAGATACAGCAATAAGAAATAGCTCAGTAGGCAGTACAGTTGAAAAGTGACATTTCTAAAAAGAGCAATCACTGAAGTTAGAAAGAAAATTATAGGTACAAAGAAGGTAACTGTGAAGAAACCTTGCATAACAGAACATATACTTCAGTTGGTAGATGAAAGAAGGAAGTACAAAAACGTTCAGGGAAAATCAGCAACACAGAAATAAAAGTTTATCAGGAATAAAAATAAATAGGAAGTGCAAGGAAGCTAAGACGAAATTGCTGCATGAAAAATGTGAAGAAATCAAAAAAGAAATGGTTGTCGGAGAGACTGACACAGTATATAGGAACAACATTCGGTGAAATTAAAAGCAAGGGTGGTAAAATTAAGAGTGCAACGGCAATTCCACTGTTAAATGTAGAGGAGAGAGCGAGTAGGTGGAAAGAGTATACTGAAGGCCTCTTTGAGGGGGAAGATTTGTCTGATGTAATAGAACAAGAAATAGGAGTCGATTTAGAAGAGAGAGTGGATCAAGTATTAGAACCAGAATTTAAAAGAGCTTTGGAGGACTGAAGATTAAATAAGGTAGAAGGGATAGATGATATTCCATCAGAATTTCCAATATTCTGTTGGTGTGCAGAATGTATGAGTCTGGCGACATACCATCTGACTTTCAGAAAAATATCAAACAAAAAATTCGGAAGACTGAAAGAACTGGCAAGTGCGAGAATTATCACACAATCAACTTAATAGATCATGCATCCAAATTACCTACAAAAATAATATACAGAAAAATGGAAAAGAAAAGTGAGGATGTGTTAGATGACTATCAGTTTGGCTTTAGGAAAGATAAAGGCACCAGAGGACCAATCCAATTGTTGATAATGGAGAGCACTCCGTCTTCAGGCCAAAAGTAGCCCATCGGGACCATCCGACCGCCGTATCATCCTCACCCTAGGATGGGGATAGCTAGCTCCTCAATTGGCATCACGAAGCTGAGTGCACCCCGAAAAATGGCAACAGGGCATGGCAGCCCGGATGGTCACCCATCCAAGTGCCGGCCACACCCGACAGCACTTAAATTCGGTGATCTGATAGGAACCGGTGTATCCACTGTGGCAAGGCCGCTGCCCTTGATAATTGAAGCAAGACAAAAAAAAATAGTATTCATCGATCTGGAGAAAAGGGTTCGAGAATGTAAATTGATGCAAGACGTCCGGAATTCTGAGCAAAATAGGGGTAAGCTACAGGGAGAGGCGGATACTATACAATATGCACAAGAGCCAAGAGGGAATAATAAGAATGGACGACCAAGAACAAAGTGCTCGAATTAAAAAGGGCGTAAGACGGGGATGTAGTCTTTCTCCGCTACTGCTCGGTCTGTACATCGAAGATTCACTTAAGGAAAGGTTCAGGAGTGGAATTATAATTCAAGGTGAAAGCATATCAGTGATACGATTAGTTGATGACATTGCTATCTTGAGTGAAAGTGAAGAAGAATTACATGATCTGCTGAATAGAACGAACAATATAATGGGTACAGAACACAGAGTGAGAGTAAGACGAAAGTAATTAGAAGTAGTAGAAATGAGAACTGCAACAAACTTAACGTCAGGATTGATGGTCACGAAGTAGATGATTTTAAGTAGTCTATCTAGGCAGCTAAATAACCGATGACGGAAGGAGCAAGGAGGACATCAAAAGCAGACTAGCACTGGCAAAAAGGGCATTCCTGGCCAAGAGAAATCTATTATTATTAAACATAGTCGTTAATTTGGGGAAGAAATTTCTGATAATGTACGTTTGGAGCACAGCGTTGTACGGTAGTGGAACATGGACTGTGGAAAAACCGGAACAGGAGATAATCTAAGCATTTGAGATGTAGTGCTACAGGCGAATATTGAAGCTTAGTGGACTGATAAGGTAAGGAATGAGGATGTTCTGTCCGAAATCGGGGAGGAAATGAATATGCGGAAAACACTGACATGGAGAAGTGAGTCGATGGCAGGACATCTGTTAAAACATCAGGGAATGACTTCCACGTTATTAGAGGGAGCTGTAGAGATCGAAAACTGTTGTGGAAAGCAGAGATTGGAATACATTCAACAAATACACTCCTGGAAATTGAAATAAGAACACCGTGAATTCATTGTGCCAGGAAGGGGAAACTTTATTGACACATTCCTGGGGTCAGATACATCACATGATCACACTGACAGAACCACAGGCACATAGACACAGGCAACAGAGCATGCACAATGTCGGCACTAGTACAGTGTATATCCACCTTTCGCAGCAATGCAGGCTGCTATTCTCCCATGGAGACGATCGTAGAGATGATGGATGTAGTCCTGTGGAACGGCTTGCCATACCATTTCCACCTGGCGCCTCAGTTGGACCAGCGTTCGGGCTGGACGTGCAGACCGCGTGAGACGACGCTTCATCCAGTCCCAAACATGCTCAATGGGGGACAGATCCGGAGATCTTGCTGGCCAGGGTAGTTGACTTACACCTTCTAGAGCACGTTGGGTGGCACGGGATACATGCGGACGTGCATTGTCCTGTTGGAACAGCAGGTTCCCTTGCCGGTCTAGGAATGGTAGAACGATGGGTTCGATGACGGTTTGGATGTACCGTGCACTATTCAGTGTCCCCTCGACGATCACCAGTGGTGTACGGCCAGTGTAGGAGATTGCTCCCCACACCATGATGCCGGGTGTTGGCCCTGTGTGCCTCGGTCGTATGCAGTCCTGATTGTGGCGCTCACCTGCACGGCGCCAAACACGCATACGACCATCATTGGCACCAAGGCAGAAGCGACTCTCATCGCTGAAGACGACACGTCTCCATTCGTCCCTCCATTCACGCCTGTCGCGACACCACTGGAGGCGGGCTGCACGATGTTGGGGTGTGAGCGGAAGACGGCCTGACGGTGTGCGGGACCGTAGCCCAGCTTCATGGAGACGGTTGCGAATGGTCCTCGCCGATACCCCAGGAGCAACTGTGTCCCTAATTTGCTGGTAAGTGGCGGTGCGGTCCCCTACGGCACTGCGTAGGATCCTACGGTCTTGGCGTGCATCCGTGCGTCGCTGCGGTCCGGTCCCAGGTCGACGGGCACGTGCACCTTCCGCCGACCACTGGCGACAACATCGATGTACTGTGGAGACCTCACGCCCCACGTGTTGAGCAATTCGGCGGTACGTCCACCCGGCCTCCCGCATGCCCACTATACGCCCTCGCTCAAAGTCCGTCAACTGCACATACGGTTCACGTCCACGCTGTCGCGGCATGCTACCAGTGTTAAAGACTGCGATGGAGCTCCGTATGCCACGGCAAACTGGCTGACACTGACGGCGGCGGTGCACAAATGCTGCGCAGCTAGCGCCATTCGACGGCCAACACCGCGGGTCCTGGTGTGTCCGCTGTGCCGTGCGTGTGATCATTGCTTGTACAGCCCTCTCGCAGTGTCCGGAGCAAGTATGGTGGGTCTGACACACCGGTGTCAATGTGTTCTTTTTTCCATTTCCAGGAGTGTAATTGAAAACGTAGGTTGCTACTCTGAGATGAAGAGGTTTTGACCTTCATCTTGGATAAGGCGAAGAATTCACATGGGACCAAGTCTTGTAATAATAATTGTAATTATGTTCTTAATAAAAAATTACGAATAATGTTGCGCGTTTATGCCGTCGTACATTGTCTTGGTGAAGTATATAAAATATCGTTTATCACATCTGTGAAAGTATTTTCTCCTCGTGTCCTCCGTCAGACGCCTTAAACCGTAGTAGTACAGCTGTTTACATCTGACAACATGCAATTCTTGATATTTTTGTATTATTTGTATCGTCAAATACAACATCAGAACTGCCTCTGTGGTAGCATTTAACTTCCCTAATGCAAATTGATTGTCACGAAATGTCGAGTGCCATCGACAGTGGATATCAAACTGATTCCTTATTTTTTATATTTCCAGAATGCATTTAACATTGTACCTCACAAGTGGCTTGTAATCAAATGACCTGCTTGTGGAATATCGTCTCAGTTACGCAATTGGATTCATGATTTCCTGTCAGAGAGTTCACAGTTCGTAGCAACTGACGGAAGGTCATCGAACAAAACAGAAATGATTTCCGGCATTCCCCAAGGTTCTGTTATAGGGCCTCTGCTGTTCCGTATCTATGGGGTGATTATAATTAAACTTTCAAACCGCTGTAGAAATAGCACCACTGGTCAGAATGACGTCAAATTGCAACGGAGTATTATAGGAGAAGGGGGAAAACTTATGGCAGAAGAAAAGTAAATAGTTACAAAATTGACAAATGAATCATACAACAATGCCTGCGGTGTACGTTTGACTTTAAACAAAATGTACTATTCACTTTGTATGGGGGTAAAGCTGTGATACTGTTAGTTACGTAAGCCCATCCACCATGGCAAGATAAAATCACATCGGATGGGAAAAATCGGTTTTAGTTATTCCGAGGCCAAAAACTGCATACAAAGCATCAATCACATCACAACGGTTTTTAATTGTCCCGAGGCTAAAAACCGCATAAAAGCATCAATCAAAATCGAGTCGGATTATTAATTTCCGTGTGACTGATGCAAAATATATTCAATATGCCGTGCACCGTTTTCAGCAACAAGTTCAAATCGAGAAAATGCATGTTCCTTAACTGATCGAAGTGTTTCCGGGGTCACGTTCAGAATGTGTTACGCAATGCGTGCCTTCCGTGCAGCTAAGTTTGCTGTCGGAACACTGAACACAACATCTTTCAGATAGCCCCATAGCCAGAAGTCACATGGATTAAGATCATGGGATCGGGACGGCCAGGCTGTAAGGAAATGGCGGATGATAATTCTAGCATTTCCGAATGGTGCTTCAGCAGATGCTTAACTGGATTTGCAATGTGCGGAGGTGCGCCATCTAGCATAAAAATGATCCCATCCACACATCGACGCTGTTGGAGAGCTGAAATGACATGTTAGCGCAAATGACACTCAAAGCGCTTACCAGTGACGGTACAGGTAACAGGACCGGAATCACCTATCTCTTCGAAGAAATATGGCCCTATGATAAATGATGCCGTTAACCAGCACCACACAGTGACCATTTCAGGATGAAGTGGTGGGTTTTCCGTTGCCCATATCTGACAATTATGTGTATTGACATATCCTGTTAGATTAAAGTGGGCTTCGTTTGTCCACAAAATCTTCCACGGCCAGTCACTGTCCACTTTCATGCGAGCAAGAAATTCTAAAGCAAAGATTCAACAGGAAGCAAGTCTTGTACATGCGTAATTTTGAATGGATAGTAAAGAAGAATGTTTCGTAGGATTTTACGCACCGTTCTCCTGGGTATGTCCAATGTTTGGGCAATTCTCCGTGCATTGCTGCGGCCATTGCTTCTACTGACGTGGAATCAATTCGTTTCCTCCCTCTACGAGCTTGCACACCAAAAGAATCCGTCTTTTCGAATTTCCGAATCATTTTCTCCAGACTCACGGCAGCCATCGGACCAACGCCTTTTTTTAAATCCTTCAGTGTATGGAGCTTCCGCAGAGCGACGTGTACACAGTCATCGTTCTTGTAATACAGCTTTACAAGCAGAGCGCGATCCTGCATTGAGACAGTCATGTCGAACGTCACAGCCGTGAAACGAGGTAAAGCCGTGTACCTGGCGTATTTATACCAACTCCAATGGATCGTGCGCATGGAAGGTGTTTTTATTTACGTATTCTGACACGCTGAGCACCATCCATTAATCGATTTTCACTCTACTTTTTTCTTCGGCCGTACAGTTTCCCCCGTCTCCGATAATGTTCCGTTGCAATTTGACGTTATTCTGACCAGTGGTGTTATTTGTACAGCGTTTTGAAAGTTTAACTTTAATTATAATCACCCTGTATATTGACGATTTTATTAGACAATCGGAGCGCTGTCTTAAGTTGTTTGCAGCTTCTGCTGTCGTTTACGTCTAGCAAAGTTATCAGAAGATCAAATAAGTTACAAAAAGATTTAGAAAAGATGTCTATATGGTGCGAAAATTAGCAATTGACCCTAAGTAATGACATCTGTAAGATCATTTATATGAGTGCTATAAGGAATACGATAAACTTCGCCTACACGATAAATCAATCGGATCTAAAGGACGCAAATTCAACTGAATACCTAGGAATTACAATTAATAACATCTTAAATGGGGAAGAACCCATAGAAAATGTTTAGGGAAGATGAAACAAAGACTGCTTTTTATTGGCAGAACACTTAGGTGATGCGACAGATCTACTAAACAGACTTGCTACACTACGCTTGTCCGTCCTCTGTTGGAGTACTACTGCGCGGTATGGGATTCTTACCAGACGGGATTAATGTAATACATCGAGAAAGTTCAGAGAAGTGCAGTACGTTTTGTATTATCGAGAAATAGAGGAGAGGGTGCCACAGACATGATACAGAATTTGCGGGGGACGTCGTTAAAAAAAAGGCATTTCGCGTTGCGGTGGGATCTTCTTTCTTCCAGTCGCCAACCTTCTCCGAATGCCAAAATATTTTGTTGGAGCCGACCATAAAAGAATAGAAAATAAGGACTTCATGTTACTCTTGTATAGCTTCTTCTGGCCGAGGAGAAAGTGGATTCTTCCATTGTAACGATTGCTGCTTGGGTTCATTGTCGTAGCCGTAGTACCCCCTTTCGTCGACCGTGACTACCTTTGAAAGAACGTTTATATTGCCTTGGATCATTTATTTTAGTTATCTACAGGCTTCCAAGTGATGTGGCTTCTGGTCATCTTGAATTAGTCGTAGCACATCTTCACTGCAATCCCTTTCATGTCAAAATGCACCATAACTCTTCACCAATGCAGTGCAGACATCTTGGACCCTCTGTCTGCGATCTAGTACAACCAGGTGCCTCACTTTCTAAATATTTTCTGGTTTGATACCATTTGACTACCGGCCGGAACGGCTACCATCGTCAGTCGGCGTTCAACCGTTTTGGAAAATATTATAACAGTCATCCGAGTCGTAAGTCTTTATAAGACGTAGTGTGTCGCCTTCACAAGCTTTTTGAAGATTTTATGCAGCGGTTTTCCCAGGTGTAAATCGAAACTTTATATCAACACTCTACATTTTCATATCAGCTGTTGCAAAAACGCAACTCATGGAAACTCTACCGTTGAAACACGCTCACTAACAGTAACCAAATCACTCAGCTCGTAACGACTTATCACACTGCTGTATGGAGAGACCGTAAACATCTGTTGGTACACTGGAAACACTAAAGACTCACAGTTCACATGTTTTTTTTCGTTCCGGAGACATCCAGGCTTTAGTAAGACACTTTACATTCCATACGCTGACATAGTTAGTGATAATCGAGATTACTTGTACAGCCAGGTACACCTTCCAGTTGTTGAACAGTTCCATTCGTTTCTGTGCCGCATATTCTGCTGAGATTTCAAGACAACTGTCAATATGTAATCCAGCGTCGTTATATATCTCTTGACTTTCCCGAAAGAGCTGTTCTACCGTAAGACAGTTGTTCTCAGAGACCGATGTAGCGAGATGATATTTTCAGCTTCTCTTTCATGAGGAAATACTCTCTGAAAGTATGATGTATACCGTATAAATTCATCAAATAACCATACGGAATCTTCCAGAAATTCTTAGCAATACCTACTTAAAGTACTACTCAGCGATATTGACTATTCTTTCCATACCATCCCGGATGTTAAGTCGACTGTAACATCACTGAACGAACTCCGTAAAGCCAGCTTTCCATTTGTCTGGACTCTCATAGTGTCGACAGATGTCCAACGTTTATGGCATCACTTCTTAAAGTGCCATGACGTATGCCCTTCACATGAAGTCAACCCCTTATTTTTGCTACATCCATTATTTTGGATGTTGTCACAGTGCTGTCGTGTTATTCAGAAGGCACGTCACGAAGTCCCAGCGCATACGCTTCTAAGAATTTTTAGTTCAAAACAACTACTTCCTAATATCAAGCCATTTAAGCACTACGGTGTTAACAAGTCATATCTGCTTCAGAAGCGTTCCCATTGCACTGATTTTTGACCACAGCCCCTTCTTGCGATTTTTCAGCTTCAATGCTCCATTTCTGAGCTCTTAGAACTAAGGCTGCAGTTTTGACTGTTAGCCCTAATCAGAGATAATCATAACACTCATAGTTTGGACTTACAGCATGCCTTACCAGTTCTGGCTTCTAATTCCGCCTTAGACTGGAGATTACTATTGTTACCATGTCGCTGTTCTCGAGGGGTTAGCACTGTCATAAACCGAAAATATCAACTGCTAATGCACTTTATGTCGTCCTGCGACATTTTTGTTCATTGTTTTGTTTAATAAATGTTTCAAATGTCTCTGAGCACTATGGGACTCAAAATCTGAGGTCATGAGTCCCCGAGACTTAAAACTACTTAAACCTAACTAACCTAACGACAGCACACACATCCATGCCCCAGACAGGATTCGAACCTGCGACCGTTGCAGCAGCGCGGTTCCGGACTGAAGCGCCTAGAACCGCTCGGCCACAACGGCTTGCTTTTTCTTTAATAAATGGTGCCTTAATACTCTTTTTACAATTATATTTACTGACAATCCATTATCCTTCTGCAGGGATCGTACTCAATTGATGTCAAAGAAGTGGGCAGCTGCGAAGAACAAGGAACCGCAGAGATGGTGTTTGACGTCTATCGTCGCCGAGACCATTCCGACATGTTGTTCGAAGGACACCTTTTCTTCAAATACGCTTTCGGAGTAGGATTAACAGTGAGTAAATTGGTTAATTACTTAAAATGTACATCAGTCGTTTGTTGTAATTGAATATTTGAATACAACGCATATTTTTTAAATAATCAAGAGACGTTTGACTGTCAGTTTTTGCGGATGCAAGAGAAAGATAGTCAGGATTTATCTCAGACTAACTGCTTAGAGAGTCGTCCCCTTTTTCGAATATGGAAATTAGGACCTAAGAACTCTTCGTCTCACTGACAGACTATATTTTCCCCCAGTATACTTCGTGCGATGCACTGAATGATTTCATGCCTGAAACAGCTAAATCTTGCTAACTACATGGTAAGTTCCGTGGCTAAAGAGGAAGCTAAAGATTTCTGTAAGTGAAAAGTTCAAAAGAAAAATGATAGTAAGAAGCTTCCTTTCGTAAGATTTGGCTAAAGAGGAAGCTAAAGATTTCTGTAAGTGAAAAGTTCAAAAGAAAAATGATAGTAAGAAGCTTCCTTTCGTAAGATATGACTGCATGATATCGAATGATATGCTTACGTTATGGTACAAATGTCTTCAATACGTTCAAAATGTGCTACTGTGAAAATATTCTGAAATACCGGACATACTAATTTCTAAACATATAGTGACCGTAAAACAACTGGTGAAGAATGCGAATGGCTGAACCTGGCGACACGTGTGCCAATATTCTTGAAGCACTAAAAAGACTTCTTTATCGTTTGTATTTCGTCCGACATGACGAGTCTCGAAATTTCATATTGGAATGCTTTACCTTATTTCTTCCTGAAATATTTAAGCTTTTTCTAATTATCTCTGGAACCTGTTCTGTAGCTTTTGTTTCCATTTTATGAGCAACAAGAAGGTAAAATATATATCTTGAATTTAAGCAACAAGACATTTAACTTGTATTTAATATCCTCTCTTAAATAATTAACGCATTTGAAGAAAACAACGCTCCTCTTATAAAAAGGAGAAGCGAGCAGAGGGACGAGAGACAGAAACAAGAGATACAATCTCAGCATGTCCCTCTTCTGAAACATCTGTTGGAAGGTATTTTAGTAAGGGCATTAAATGAAAACAGTAACTGACTGCCAGTAAGGTGAGCTATACGAACTGTCGTGAAATCTTCTGGAAAAGTAGGTGTACGGCGTAGAGCTGAGTGTAATAAAAAGACGCATAAAAAGAGAAAGGTTTGACATTTTTAATGGTCTGGGGCTGTCGGTGCTTTCGAAATGCACAATGAAATCTCAGGTTTTGAAGACACACGCGACTCCGAAATAGAAACTGATGTGTTTCAGCAAGAGGTTGACGCACCGTTCAAAATCTTGAATGTAGTAGACCGTCTTCAGTGCTGCTGAGCGCTTAGTTCAGATTGATTGTTATTCATTCAGACGTACCGACGATCATGTTGCTAATTATAGGAGTACTGCAGAAGACTAAGAACCAGATATTATTAGTTTCTTCTTATTAACAAAGACGGACATCATTGGCGACAACTTATTTATGGATAAGCTCTGGATTACAGATGAGGTCCAGTGTCATGTATGGAACTGCTTGTAACTGAGCGGATAAAAGCTGTAATGCATTCCTCAACCATTAACAGTTCAATTACAAGGTGAGGGTTTAATTTACACTCACATTTCGTCGAAGAACCTAAACTTTTCCCAAATGAGTAACTAAAACAGTACCTTCTGATACTTCAGCCTCTGTACACACCTCATTTCGTTCCACCATCATACAGATCACAATAATCAGTTACAACTGTTCAAGGCCTATGTGATCATCTCAACGTCCATTTGCTTTCTACACTCCTGGAAATGGAAAAAAGAACACATTGACACCGGTGTGTCAGACCCACCATACTTGCTCCGGACACTGCGAGAGGGCTGTACAAGCAATGATCACACGCACGGCACAGCGGACACACCAGGAACCGCGGTGTTGGCCGTCGAATGGCGCCAGCTGCGCAGCATTTGTGCACCGCCGCCGTCAGTGTCAGCCAGTTTGCCGTGGCATACGGAGCTCCATCGCAGTCTTTAACACTGGTAGCATGCCGCGACAGCGTGGACGTGAACCGTATGTGCAGTTGACGGACTTTGAGCGAGGGCGTATAGTGGGCATGCGGGAGGCCGGGTGGACGTACCGCCGAATTGCTCAACACGTGGGGCGTGAGGTCTCCACAGTACATCGATGTTGTCGCCAGTGGTCGGCGGAAGGTGCACGTGCCCGTCGACCTGGGACCGGACCGCAGCGACGCACGGATGCACGCCAAGACCGTAGGATCCTACGCAGTGCCGTAGGGGACCGCACCGCCACTTACCAGCAAATTAGGGACACTGTTGCTCCTGGGGTATCGGCGAGGACCATTCGCAACCGTCTCCATGAAGCTGGGCTACGGTCCCGCACACCGTTAGGCCGTCTTCCGCTCACGCCCCAACATCGTGCAGCCCGCCTCCAGTGGTGTCGCGACAGGCGTGAATGGAGGGACGAATGGAGACGTGTCGTCTTCAGCGATGAGAGTCGCTTCTGCCTTGGTGCCAATGATGGTCGTATGCGTGTTTGGCGCCGTGCAGGTGAGCGCCACAATCAGGACTGCATACGACCGAGGCACACAGGGCCAACACCCGGCATCATGGTGTGGGGAGCGATCTCCTACACTGGCCGTACACCACTGGTGATCGTCGAGGGGACACTGAATAGTGCACGGTACATCCAAACCGTCATCGAACCCATCGTTCTACCATTCTTAGACCGGCAAGGGAACTTGCTGTTCCAACAGGACAATGCACGCCCGCATGTATCCCGTGCCACCCAACGTGCTCTAGAAGGTGTAAGTCAACTACCCTGGACAGCAAGATCTCCGGATCTGTCACCCATTGAGCATGTTTGGGACTGAATGAAGCGTCGTCTCACGCGGTCTGCACGTCCAGCACAAACGCTGGTCCAACTGAGGCGCCAGGTGGAAATGGCATGGCAAGCCGTTCCACAGGACTACATCCAGCATCTCTACGATCGTCTCCATGGGAGAATAGCAGCCTGCATTGCTGCGAAAGGTGGATATACACTGTACTAGTGCCGACATTGTGCATGCTCTGTTGCCTGTGTCTATGTGCCTGTGGTTCTGTCAGTGTGATCATGTGATGTATCTGACCCCAGGAATGTGTCAATAAAGTTTCCCCTTCCTGGGACAATGAATTCACGGTGTTCTTATTTCAATTTCCAGGAGTGTATTACCTCAAATATTACTGTGTTACTTCTCCCAGCAGCGTTAAAGTCTTGATCTATATTATCTGATTATTAAACCTGTGACATTCAGAATCAGATCTAGGCGTTAAGACAAAGATAATATGTAGAGAATGACGCCAGCAACAGGGCATACGTTTCAGAGTTCAGCATCTCCTAAATAACAAGTTGTTAGAATTCCGTTTCCATTAATAATTTTTGTTGGATTTCTCTTACTTTTGTTTATTTCATTTAATTTTTATCTTTTCTTTCAGAAGTTCCGGTTTCTGGTGCTCTGAATGCACCATTTGCTTATTGCTTCTCTACATCGCTTACCATGTTAAGCAGATCCCACAACTACAGTTATCCCATATGCCGTACAAAATCATAAATTTTGCAGCCTACATTCGCCTTGATATAAGAACAGAGTATAAGGAATTAAATCACTGTAAATGCACCTTATAAAAGAGAAAATCTGATAAGGAGCACAAACATTTCTTACGTTCGGTAATCTTGTCTTGGCTTGATTTAGAAAAGTTACATTTAAAAACAGACCCAACAATACTATCTCCAGTTTGTTCGGCAGTTCGGTAGTTCACGTAAGTGTATTGACAGTAAATGTAACAAACGCAAGACGAAAACAAATACGAGCGACTAACAAAGACATAAGATGAAATATGTACAGTTTTAATAAACATAATGAAGACTCTCTTTCAAATTCTGAAGGTGGCAGGGGTAAAATACAGGGAGCTAAAGGCTATTTGCAATTCTTTTATAAGAGTCGAGGGGCATGAAAGGGAAGCAGTGGTTCGGAAGGGAGTGAGACAGGGTTGTAGTCTCTCCCCGATGTTATTCAATCTGTATATTGAGCAAGCAATGAAGGAAACAAAAGAAAAATTCGGAGTAGGTATTAAAATCCATGGAGAAGAAATAAAAACTTTCAGGTTCGCTGATGACATTGTAATTCTGTCAGAGACAGCAAAGGACTTGGGAGAGCAGTTGAACGGAATGGACAGTGTCTTGAAAGAAGGATATAAGATGAACATCAACAAAAGCAAAACGAGGATAATGGAATGTAGTGAATTAAGTCTGGTGATGCTGAGGGAGTTAGATTAGGAAATGAGACACTTAAAGTAGTAAAGGAGTTTTGCTATTTAGGGAGCAAAATAATAGATGATGGTCGAAGTAGAGAGGATATAAAATGTAGTCTGGCAATGGCAAGGAAAGCGTTTCTGAAGAAGAGAAATTTGTTAACATCGAGTATAGATTTAAGTGTCAGGAAGTAGTTTCTGAAAGTATTTGTATGAAGTGTAGCCACGTATGGAAGTGAAACATGGAGGATACATAGTTTGGACAAGAAGAGAATAGAAGCTTTCGAAATGTGGTGCTACAGAAGAATGCTGAAGATTAGATGGGTAGATCACATAACTAGTGAGGAGGTATTGAAGACAGTTGGGGAGAAGAGGAGTTTGTGTCACAACTTGACTAGAAGACAGGATCGGTTGGTAGGACATGTTCTGAGGCATCAAGGGATCACCAATTTAGTATTGGAGGGCAGCGTGGAGGGTAAAAATCGTAGAGGGAGACCAAGAGATGAATACAGTAAACAGATTGAGAAGGAAGTAGATTGCAGTAGGTACTGGGAGATGAAGAAGCCTGCACAGGATAGAGTAGCATGGGGTGCTGCAACAAACCAGTCTCAGGACTGAAGACCACAAAGACTTAACGCGGGAGACCGTGTCATCATTTCCGTCAACGTAGTTGCCTTCTAAGTTCAGAGAGTCTGCGGAAACACAAAACAATGGTTTGCAGCACTGACTTTATAGAGTGAGACAATCATTTAACAGGGAATAACCTCAGCGAAAGTAAAACAATATTCGTTTCTTTCTTAAGTACTAACGAAACTAGGAGGTTAAGAAGCAATTTATATCAAAATACACCCGGTTGTTTATCAGTATGAAAAACAAGGAACGAATTTATCTGGAGAGAATTACATTTATTTTTCTCCTTTGTCCAGAGACTTCCTGCACAGGATTTGTCTACAGTTTCAGATTTCATAGAAATTTATCGTGGTGACAGAGAACACTGATCGGTATTTAATCTCTTTCAGGCAGAAACAGAGGTCCTCAGACAAGGCAGCATGGGCTGGAGCAACGTGTACAGTTATGCAAATGAAGACATCTGCCATGCCATCCAAAGCTTCAGCCCAGAATTTTGGAAGTCCCTAATGAAAGCGGCTGGAATACCAGATGAATGTCCCGTACAGCCTGTAAGTACATAATGAAGATTCTTGAAGTATTACATGGTCTGGCCTTCATTTAAACACTATAGAACATTCTGACCTTTAAATACTCGTATAAAACAATGAATAGCAAATAATCTACTTCACGTGGTACAGAGTCTGACTTTTATTCAAACACAACAGAACATTCTGAACTCATGATACAAAAGCATGAACACCATCAATTAATTATGTGTTTAAAATGTTAGTAAAATTCCTCAATTAGAGAAACATTCTCTACATTAAAAATACTTACGTGATTATAGTACCAAAACTCCTGACCGCACCACACAGATCAATCATTCTCTTCTGTGGTACTTTAATTTCTTTCTCTTTGATTCCATACGATTATCAGAGCTACAAATTATTGGCACAAATTCAGCCAATTGTTGGGTTCTGTATTTATTATGCGTGCCTTACACTTTCACAGCACTTCACTGATGTACACTGATGATGTTAAAATTATGACCTTGTGGTCGAAAACCATTTAAATTTTTGAAGTCTCCCAGTTAGTGACATACTAAAGAAAGTGTTTCCAGGACAATAAAGGTTTTAACACCTTTGTGTCGGTTATACATAAAGTGCCATATGTAAATGTTCATTCTTTTTAACTACAATGTGTACCGATGGTAAACCAAACAAGAACAAAGAATGTGAGTGTAATTTCTTAGCAGAGATCGCCTTACCAATTGCATTCTGCGTCCGAATCGGCGGCTGCGTAGGTATTAGTGCCAACGGCCTTGCCACTGTGGTAACACCGGTTCCCGTCAGATCAACGCAGTTAAGCGCTGTCCGTCTGGGCTAGCACTTGGATGGGTGACCATTCGGCCTGCCGAGTGCTGTTGGCAAGCGGGGTGCACTCAGCCCTTGTGAGGCAAACTGAGGAGCTACTTGATTGAGAAGTAGCAGCTAAGGTCTCTGAAACTGGCAAACGGCCGGAAGAGCGGTGTGCTGACTACATGCTCCTCCGTATCTGCATCCAGTGATGCCTCTGGGATATGGATGATACGGCGGCCGATCGGTACCGTTGTGCCTTCATGGCCTGTTCGAGAGGAGAGAGGAGTAGAGGTTAGTGCAATCGAAGACCCAGACGAAGAGAGTGCATTCCGTAGGACAATGAAGGCTTTAAAGGCATAAAGGATTTACTTTCCTTCAATATAAAAAAAAATCCTTCCGTATAAGAAGGGATTAGGTAGCAATCCTCATCGGAGTCAGCTGTAAGGAGTCAGTAAGGAAATACTTGAATTACGGTCTACATCCGTAATGGTAAGAATTAGATGGATACGACCATTACCATCACACTGCGGACCAGGGCAGGATAATTAACGCATTTCGAATTCCTGAGATAAGAAAATGTATAGCGAATGTACGAGGGACAGTCAACAGGTCCGATGTTTGACAAAGAAACCACAAGGTATAAGATATAATAAAAAATGTCGTGTGACTAGGGCCTCCCGTCGGGTAGACCGTTCGCCGGGTGCAAGTCTTTCGAGTTGGCGCCACTTCGGCGGCTTGCGCGTCGATGGGGATGAAATAATGATGATTAGGACAACACAACACCCTGCCTCTGAGCGTAGAAAGTCTCCACCCCGGACGAGAGTCGAACTCCGGCCCTTAGGATTGACATTCTGTCGCGCCGATCACTTAACTACCGGGGCCGGACGTAAAATATGTTGCTGTCAAATCTACTTTAGTATAGTCGTATTGTGAATCAATACACACCTCCATTCACCTTCCCATTTCTTCAAAGCCAGTATCAATAATTAATCAGTGGGAGCAAATTCCAGTGTATGCGACGGATGTGGAAGCGCTACGAAGCAAAGATATTGCAGTTTTGCCATAACTCTACGAGACGTGTGATGGAAGATAACTATCGCAATCATGAAAGATGTGTGAGGGACGAACATTATCCCCTCTGAAGACGTTTATGTAAGAAGGAAACATATTTCTTCGCTATCGTAAGTAGTGAAGCGTAATATTCTCTGCTGACCTTCTCACGATTGTAGAAAATTCCAGAAAACACTAGCCGTTACTTTCCAACAACTTTTGGATCTACATATGTATTCCACAACCAAAGTACAGTGCATGGTGGAACTTAATTGGTACCAATATTAGCAGTTTCCTGTCCTGTTCCATTCACGAATGTTCTGAGGGAAAAATTACTGTACGTTGCCTATGAATGCGTGTCGTAACCTTTCGCCATAGAAGGATACGTAACGCATCCAGGAACATTGTCTAATATGATTGTTTTGATGGCCCATGAGTTATGGACTGTACAGGCATAATGTTGCAAGGTCGTACTGACCTCCAAATCTCTGAATACACTCACCAGTCTGCGCTACTGTGACACTATACTCCTTCCCAATTTGCGTCTTTTCAGGGTGCATTCGACCGTAACTTCATTTTAATGGAAAAAAAAGGTACGACAGGAATTTAAATTCGGTTTTTCAGAGACAACTCTACGGTAATGGCCCCATACTTGGCTTGCATTTATCGCGAATCTCTTGCCCAGCGAAAATCCCCAAACGACTGATACAAAGCGCAAGTGACTACTGTGTATAAGCAGGGCAGAAGAACGGACCCCAGAAATTAAAGACCACCATCCGTAATATAGGTTCGCTGAAGAATCCTTGAACATATTCTCAGTTCAAATGTAATTTTCTTGAGGCCAAGAAGTTTATCAGCACCAATCAATATGGTTTTAGAAAGCACCGCTCGTGCAAAACTCAGTTTGCCCTTTTCTCACGTGATATACTTCAAAACTATGGTTGAAGAGCATCAGGTAGATTCCGTATTTCTAGGTTTCCGGAGAGCGTTGACACGGTGCCCCATTGCAGGTTGTTAAAAAAAAATACGAGCATGGAACAGATTCACAGATATATAAGGTGCTCGAAGACCTTGTTAAGTTATAGAGCCCAGTATGTTGTTCTCGACTGCGAGTGTTCATCAGAGACGAGGGTATCGTCAGGAGTGCCTCAGGGAAGTGTGAGAGGACCACTGTTATTCTCTACACACATAAATGATTTGGCGGAAAGGGCGGCCAGCAGTGCTGATAATGCTGTGATGTACGGTAAGATGTCGAAACTGAGTTACTGTAGGATCTAGCATTAAACGCACAAGAAATGTAAGTTAAAGGGAGTTTTACTATCTTTGGCCAGAAAAAAGGATGTTCTTTGAGAACTTTTTTCCTCGGGAAGTGTTATAGATATCAATGTCAATTTGGTCAAAATGTTTATTAATATTTTCTCTACAAACTGGAATTTTTTCGCCCGGAAATGTCGAAGAGAAAAGGCGGAAGTGCAGTCGGAACTAAACAAAATTTCGATGTAGACCTCCACGCGCGGGATGCCACAGGTCAGCCGGCTCATCTGAAATCGAAATTGAGTTGACGTTAGCGAAGTATATAAGATTCTTTAGGTATTGTACCTCGCTTAAGTTATTTGGACCATAGGAAACAAAATGGTGACCACTGGAAAAAAATAGGGTTTTTTCATCGATTTTTGGACTTCGTCGACCTAGTAAAAATATTTATAGCTGATGGATCGGAATAAAAGAGGTATAACTCCTAGACAATTTAGTTAGCTTCGTGGAAAACGAAGAATCATGCCAGACGGTTCAGTAGATTTGAAGTTACCTTGTTGTTGTTGTTGTGGTCTTCAGTCCTGAGAGTGGTTTGATGCAGCTCTCCATGCTATCCTATCCTGTGCAAGTTTCTTCATCTCCCAGTACCTACTGCAACCTACATCCTTCTGAATCTGCTTAGTGTATTCTTCTCTTGGTCTCCCCCTACGATTTTTACACTCCACGATGCCCTCCAATACTAAATTTGTGATCCCTTGATGCCTCAGAACATGTCCTACCAACCGATCTCTTCTTCTCGTCAAGTTGTGCCACAAACTCCTCCCCAATTCTATTCAATACCTCCTCATTAGTTATGTGATCTACCCATCTAATCTTCAGCATTCTTCTGTAGCACCACATTTCGAAAGCCCCATTGCATGTTATTGTTATTGCATGTTGCATGTTTGTTATTTGCGGTTGAAGAAAAAAATGCACCTGCCTGAAATCGGCCTTTCTCACGCACCAGTTTGTTTTTCCTTTCGGAGGACGAATTATTGTACTGGTGCTTTGGAGGAAACACACAAAATTCAGATGAAAGTTTGAACGCGTGTATTTGGAAGTTAGCCCCCAAGCATTTGCTTTCTGGTGCGAAGACTGTAGAGATTGCGACTTTCCTGGCAGTGAGCAGCTTCAACGAAAGGTATTCAGCAATTCTGAAGACCATGACAACGAAGGGCGTCAGCCTGGAACTCTATTCGACGCACTTCGCCAAGCATTTGGACGACCACCGGATTCAGCGGTCGAAAACCTCTTATCACCGACCGTACGAGCGGCTCTGGAGCAGCGCAGAATGGCTCAGATCGAGTACAACGCCGTCTGTAAGGAAGAGGAACGACTATTTTATAGACCCGGAATATCAGATTCAACGTAAGTTGCATAATATTGCATTTATATGTAGTCGAAGCTTCAAACACGTTTTTCTCAAAATGAATTTTTTTTTATCGCGCGGTAAGGTAAGACCTGAGTCGAAACAAGGCCCCTGGAGTAGACAACATTCCATTGGAACTACTGACAGCCTTGGGAGAGCCAGTCCTGACAAAACTCTACCATCTGGTGAGCAAGTTGTATGAGACAGGCGAAGTACCCTCACACTTCAAGGAGAATATAATAATTCCAATCCCAAAGAAAGCAGGTGTTGACAGATGTGAAAATTACCGAACTATCAGTTTAATGAGTCACAGCTGCAAAATACTAACACGATTTCTTTACAGACGAATGGAAAAACTGTTAGAAGCCGACATCGGGGAAGATCAGTTTGGATTCCGTAGAAATATTGGAACACGTGAGGCAATACTGACCTTACGACTTATCTTAGAAGAAAGATTAAGGAAAGGCAAACCTACGTTCCTAGCATTTGTAGACTTAGAGAAAGCTTTTGACAATATAGACTGGAACACTCTCTTTCAAATTCTAAAGGTGGCAGGGGTAAAATACAGGGAGCGAAAGTCTATTTACAATTTGAACAGAAACCAGATGGCAGTTATAAGAGTCGAGGGGCATGAAAGGGAAGCAGTGGTTGGGAAAGGAGTGAGACAGGGTTGTAGTCTCTCCCCGATGTTATTCAGTCTGTATATTGAGCAAGCAGTAAAGGAAGCAAAAGAAAAATTCGGAGTAGGTATTAAAATTCATGGAGCAGTTGAACGGAATGGACAGTGTCTTGAAAGAAGGATATAAGATGAACATCAACAAAAGCAAAACGAGGATAATGGAATGTAGTGAATTAAGTCGGGTGATGCTGAGGGAGTTAGATTAGGAAATGAGACACTTAAAGTAGTAAAGGAGTTTTGCTATTTGGGGAGCAAAATAACTGCTGATGGTCGAAGTAGAGAAGATATAAAATGTAGACTGGCAATGGCAAGGAAAGCGTATCTGAAGAAGAGAAATTTGTTAACATCGAATATAGATTTAAGTGTCAGGAAGTAGTTTCTGAAAGTATTTGTATGAAGTGTAGCAATGTATGGAAGTGAAACATGGACGATAAATAGTTTGGACAGGAAGGTGTTAGTGTTTTTGCCTCTATGACTTACTAAACGGATGGTTCAGTAATATTCACTCATTCAACACCTGCGTCCTTACAGCTCGATTTCTAGAAGTCTGAGGGTATTTCATTATCAAATGTATCTATGACATAGGGGTGAATATTTTTTCATGGATGGCTCTACCAGGGATCTCTGTTGCAAGGGCTTTCTGAAATTCTTCTGCCACCACCGCCCTCCCCTCCCTCTTTTTGCTTAGGGCTGGTTTGTCATCTAGCTCTTGACATTCATACAGCTCCTTCTCTCTTCTACAAAGGCCTATTTAATTTTTTTGTACATGCGATCCATGTTTCCCATTGTCATGCATGCTTTGACAGCTTTACATTTCTCTTTTAGTCATTCCACCTTTACTATTTAGGATTTTACTTCAATCTCATTTTTAAACGTCGGTATTCCCTTTTCCCTACTTTTGCTGAATTTTTGTATTTTTTCCATTCATCAGTTAAATTCATGTCGTGTGTTATGCTAATATTACTACAAAAAACCTCGCCCAAGAATCGATCCCTTGACCTCCTGCGTGCTAACCCAAGACGCTCTCCACTGCGTCAACTGCACAACATTGCTCTATCTGTTGACAGAGGCAGTTACCATAAATGTGATTACGGTTTTGCCGGACTGCCAGTCTTTAACGTCCATTTACTGCCAGAAATAAGCGCAAGACGAAATTTTGTGACAGACATTTTTGTACTGCGAGTAAGTGAGGAATCCCGCTGCCAAGTCCAGGTAAGCGAATTTTTCTTCAGCCTGTATGTATGGTGTCTGTTTTGTCAGACATGTCCAAAAGAACAGACACCACATATATACCTGTCACAATTCTTTTGGAGCCAAATATTTTTCCTGAAAATCTTACTTCCCTTTTTTTATAGTTCTTCCATCTGTTATTTTTCATTTGAGACTGGACACTCGGAAGCATAGAGTTCTTCCTTTCTTAAAACTGAATTACCGTCCCTGATTTTAGTTCTGTAGGAAATCGCTCGGTTTTTGCAGCTGTTCCGTGTGAGAGTGTTTTGTGTCAGACTAATTTTATGGCGCTTCCTTTGCCTGCCCCTTCTCTGGGTTGCATGCATACTAAGTATTTGAATTTATCTGCCCTTTTAATCTTAATTTGTTTCACCTCCGAATATTTCTTCCTTTGCGTCTGTGTTCCAAGTATTCCGAATCTTCATTTGAGGCATTGAGACCAGTTTTCCTGCGATTTCATGCACGATGTCCAGGAATCTTCGCTCATCCTTCCAGTTTCTGGCTCAAAAGGCACGGTCACCTTTAAAGGCAACACCTGTTTTCTGAGTTATTTCCTATCTTTCAAAACATATTCTTTTTGTTCCTTCCAGTTTCAGAACATCTTTCCAGATTTTCATTGTTTGCTCCACTCCAATACTGAAGAGAACTGGAATAATTCGTCTCCTATTCTGCCTGCTGTCTTTATGTTAACAGGCTCGGAGATTTTCCCTGAAAACCTAACTTTAGGTATTGTATCTCAGGATTTGTTTTTTGATTTTCTTCGTTTCTCAGTTGTTGTTGTGGCCTTCAGTCTTGAGACTGGTTTGATGCAGCTCTTCATGCTACTCTATCCTGTGCAAGCTTCTTCATCTCCTGCAACCTACATCCTTCTCAATCTGCTTAGTGTATTCATCTCTTGGTCTCCCTCTACAATTTTTACCCTCCACGCTGCCCTCCAATGCTAAATTTGTGATCCCTTGATGCCTCAGAACATGTCCTACCAACCAGTCCCTTCTTATTGTCAAGTTGTACCACAAACTCCTCTTCTCCCCAATTATGTTCAATACCTCCTCATTAATTATGTGATCTACCCAGCTAATCCTCAGCATCCTTCTGTGACACCACATTTGTCTCTTCTTGTCCAAACTATTTATCGTCCATGTTTCACATCCATACATTGCTACACTCCATAGAAATACTTTCAGAAACGACTTCCTGACACTTAAATCTATACTCCATGTTAACAAATTTCTCTTCTTCAGAAACACTTTCCTTGCCATTGCCAGTCTACATTTTATATCGTCTCTACTTCGACCATCATCAGTTATTTTTCTCCCCAAATAGCAAAATTCCTTTACTACTTTAAGTGTCTCATTTCCTAATCTAATTCCCTCAGCATTACCAGACTTAATTCGACTACATTCCATTATCCTCGTTTTGCTTTTGTTGTTGTTCATCTTATATCCTCCTTTCAAGACACTATCCATTCCGTTCAACTGCTCTTCCAAGTCCTTTGCTGTATCTGACAGAATTACAGTATCATCGGCGAACCTGAAAGTTTTTATTTCTTCTCCATGGATTTTAATACCTACTCCGAATTTTTCTTTTGTTTCCTTCACTGCTTGCTCAATATACAGATTGAATAACATCGGGGATAGGCTACAACCCTGTCTCACTCCCTTCCCAACCACTGCTTCCCTTTCATGTCCCTCGACTCTTATAACTCCCATCTGGTTTCTGTACAAATTGCAAATAGCCTTTCGCTCCCTGTATTTTACCCCTGCCACGTTCAGAATTTGAATAAGAGTATTCCAGTCAACATTGCCAAAAGCTTTCTCTAAGTCTACAAATGCTAGAAACTTAGGTTTGCCTTTCCATAATCTAGCTTCTAAGGTAAGTCGTAGTGTCAGTATTGCCTCATATGTTCCAATATTTCTACGGAATCCAAACTGATCTTCCCCGAGGTCGGCTTCTACTAGTTTTTCCTTTCATCTGTAAAGAATTCGCGTTCGTCTAAAACTGTAAATAATGTTTGTTTGCCCTTTAGTCACACACTTTTTTCAAATCGATGAGAATTAGTGCTATGTTCGGGCTTGTTATTGCTCTAGTTCTCAGAATGCTCCTGAGGTTGAATATCTTCTGTTCTACTCAGCCGGTCGGAGTGGCCGTGCG
This sequence comes from Schistocerca nitens, assembly GCF_023898315.1. Taxonomy (NCBI): domain Eukaryota; kingdom Metazoa; phylum Arthropoda; class Insecta; order Orthoptera; family Acrididae; genus Schistocerca; species Schistocerca nitens. The sequence continues at coordinate 585,325,285 of NC_064618.1, forward strand.
GTTCTAGGCGCTACAGTCTGGAGCCGAGCGACCGCTACGGTCGCAGGTACGAATCCTGCCTCGGGCATGGATGTGTATGATGTCCGTAGATTAGTTAGGTTTAATTAGTTCTAAGTTCTAGGCGACTGATGACCTCAGAAGTTAAGTCGCATAGTGCTCAAAGCCATTTGAATCATTTTTGTTCTACTCAAGACTGCTTTTACGGGAAGGAGCTCGACATTTTTCAATGATATGATCAGCCTGTTCTTCAGCTCTCTTCAGCAGGGCTTTTGAGAGTAGCTGATAGGCATCTAATAGCATGTGGATCCATCTGTACTTTTTCGGATCCATTAGGTTTTCTTTCTTACAGAGTGAGTTTAAGAAAGAAAATTTCGTTATTTGTTATATTTCCAGGTGCTGCGATGTTAATGGTCTGCGGTTCAAGTGTCGCAGCTCAAAATTAAAAATCATGTAATTTTCACTCAACTCTTCAAACCTATCAAATCAGTATTGTGCGACACAGCTTGTATAAAAGACATTTTCTTGTTGAAGCTGTCAAAAGTTATTTTATCATTCTTCATTTAAAACATCCTGGCAGATTAAAACTGGGTGCCTCGAACTCGGGACCTTTGCCTTTCACGGGCAAGTGCTCTACCATCTGAGTTACCGAAGCACGACCCACACCCGGTACTCACAGCTTTACTTCTGCCAGTATCTCGTCTCCTACCTTCCAAACTTTACAGAAGCTTTAGGTAGGAGACGAGATACTGGCAGAAGTAAAGCTGTGAGTACCGGGCGTGAGTCGTGCTTCGGTAGCTCAGATGGTGCCGGCACGGTAGCTCAGCGTGTTCGGTCAGAGGGATAGCTGCCCTCTGTAATAAAAAAAACTGAGTTAATCGATCAACAATGAACTGAAACGGGTGTCTTTCGACGTCCGCCCAGAGCAGATACACCGAACGAAAACGAACAAAATGAAATTAAAAAAAAAAAAAGAAAGAAAAAGATGGTAGAGCACTTGCCCGCGAAAGGCAAAGGTCCCGAGTTCGGATCTCGGTCGGGCACACAGTTTTAATCTGCCAGGAAGTTTCATATCAGCGCACACTCCGCTGCATAGTGAAAATCTCATTGTGGATTCTTCGTTTAGTTTCACTCTGAAGATAATCTTCTGGTAGACCTTTTAAAATCTTTGAAATTTTTGTAGTGAATATCACATGCCTGTGCGTCGGAAAAGTTATTTGGTATTCACTATAAAAAATTTATAAATTAATAAAAAATTTTGACAGTTAAAAAAATTTTAAAAATTAGAATCATGCTTGAAAATGATTGGTTATGTCGGCCCCGGTTGCAAAATTATGGGATAATAATATTTAACAGCTTGGTGCGGTCATTTTACAAGAAAAGGCTTCGAACCTAACTGTTTACTGAAACAAGCCACTAAACATACTTCTCTGAAATTTCACGAAAAACCATCAAAATTCTCAAGATCCTAAGATGTTGGTCATATTCACATTTCCTCAGAGTTAGCTCGAGAGATTGCCTCACAAGTGGCACATTCATAATTATTTTATGTCGTAAGACAACAGAATTGGTCATGTATAACCAGCTGAAGGTAGTCCGTTTTTTTGAAAATGTTATAGAATCAGAAGTAAAATGCTCACGAAACAAGATAGCATCATATCGATGATTCCAAGAGAGTAACAAAATCATGAAAATGTAGACTTTAGAGTTAATCACTTGAAATAAAATTCTCCTGCTTAATAAGTTAACGTGAACTGATTAAATACCTGTTATCTTTATGAAACTGAATCCTCAGGCACAGAAATCGTTGTTGGAGGGCGGAAAAGTATGGTGTCACAAAACAGCTTTTTGTGCTACGTTTCAGGGCAAAAGATGACTTACCTGGCAATAGCAATAATGCTCGGACTTCCTTAACATTATAAACCGTGGGCAAGGATGATGTACGTTGAAACCAGACCGATCACTTCCAATAATTAGCAGGCTGAAAATATATTCAGGTTTATAGATTAGTGGATCGTGGTGCTGATTACATTACTTTAAATAAAATATACTACATTTTTAAGCATTTATTTTATTTCATTAATAATTATGATAATAAAAAGTATAGTACCTTCTCGTCTGGAAGTTCTAAGTCGAAACAGAATAAGTGTGAGTTGTGAGTTCTATATCGCTTTTGTAATGTAAAACAGTAGAAGAACGAAATTCCACAGATAACTGAATAAGTATCAGAAATAAACTGTTTGCAATACAATTCAGTCTTTGACGTTGAGTCACGATGACTTTTTGTAGGAGCTAATATGGAGATGCATTCATTGCTCTTGCCTCATATTCATTACGGAAAACCGAATTCTGAATAAGACAAAATGAGTGAATACGATGGTCATGATGCAATAAGTAGGTATATCTAGTAATAAGGAATCTTATGAGTAGAATCCCTTCCTTCGCTTAATCAGTAATTACCACATTAAGCAGCGCAAAATTACAATTCATGCGATCAGGGACGGTAGTACATTATTTCAGCCTGTATAAACTTCTTCAGTTAGCAGCGGCGTCTGACCAGCACTTGCGACTTGCAGGGCAACTACACAGTGAACGAGTGGAAGCCCCTGCTGGATTTGGACAAGATGCCGTCGCTCCCATACGGCACCTACCGCCTAATCATCCAGCTGAAGCAGGGGACGGGACAGCTGGTGGGCTGCTACCAGATACTTGTGGAAGTCAGCGAGAACGTGGACGCCTGAGGTGACGACGTCTACTGGATCGCCAACAGATCTTCCGTATTCTCCTGCGAAGATCGTCCCCAACACTGAAGCAGACCTTGTTTAAATTTTTTTTATAAAAATTGACTTTCATGTATTTCTCGCTCTAATTTCAGGGGAACTATTAGCTCAATAAAAAAAAGTTGCTTCCTCACACACATTTTTAAGCCTCTATGCTTTGAACCAAACCTCAAATCATTAAAAAATATATGGATAAGTGCGAGTAGGACTCCCGAACCGCACGAACTTAATTATGTGTGTAGATGGTTCGTCCAGCTCGGTGATCGAGAATCTCGACGATTTTTGCCTGTTATCGATATTGATACAAGCAAGGTATTCATCTATCGAATCCTGAGAAAAAGATGTCTAACAGAAAGACAGATAACAAATGACAATATTTTTATGTGCAATTTAATTTACTATTAACAATTATCGTATATTTTCCTTTGCTTTTACAGTGAAACCTTGGTTCTTGCCAAATATCATGATCCCAGGTCAACGCAGAGTACCCTATAGGTTTTGGTGAGTGAGTTTGCGTGTACAAAATATATCAATTAAATGGCCGTATCTTTAAATTGCACTTGACTTATAAGGTTACATTTTTGCCCCGCCAAGGGACAGTAGCCTTAGTATTAAACATAAATTTTAACATGCTACGTCAAACCGTTCTTGAGAAAAAGTGGTCTTAACAATAGGACAGACAGTCGACTAACAAATTAGAATTTTTTCATGTATTGTCATTACACAATTTGTAGATATTTCCCTTTAGTTTTCTAGTACTGGACCTTTTAATCCACCAATTGTGAGTAATGAAATAGATCCTAGAGCTTTATTTTTACTGTGAAACCTTGTTTCTTGCCAAATTTCATGATTCTGGTTCGACGGGAAGTACCTTACAGGTTATAATGAGAGAGTCTGCGAGTATCAAAGTATATGACATAAAGGCCATATCTTTTGATTAAACCTCCAAGCGGCCGTAGACCTAAATATCTGATATAAATTTCAACTTGATACGTCTGCCCATTCCTGAGAAAAAGGGTTTGTAACAGTGGCACAGACAGAGAGGCAGACAGACAGACAACAAAGTACTCCTATAAAAGGTCCGTTTTAAGCGACTGAAGTACGAAACGCTAAAAAATTACGTATTTTCTGCTTTGTTATAAAAATCTGAGTTTGCTGTCTTGCTATTATGCTGAAGTGCAGTTATTTTATGTGGCGAAATACTGACGTTTCTGAGCAGAATGTTTAATACTTGTTAGTTTTCATCGTCCTACAATTTGCACTATTTATGTATTATGAGAGAAACTCTGATATACCTGAGTGTATGTGATCACGAAAACAAAAACATCGTTTCTCACCTTACCTTAATAAGAATAGGAAAATTCAGGGTTGTGAAAGGAACCGCTGCTGATTCAGAAAACTTCGATAGCATTTAGTCGAACTACGGCATCCACAAACGGTACCCTAAATTGCGTGGACAGCTGAGAACAGAAGGATAAAAAGATGCTCACTTTTGCTCCGAGTCTAAATCAATAAAGCTACAACATTTGAAACTCTGCGAGGCAGAAACCAGTACGTTATTTGTGTAGTTTATCCCCAGACAATCATCTTCAAGTGTGCTCTGTGTAACGATCACTAGTGTGTATGTTGAACAGTAATCACTAGGAAAGAATTTTTATTAACAACTTACCTTAAATGGCGCAGTAAGCTATTATGTAATGTCAACCAAAGGATTACCAGATCCCTGCCTATTGATATAGTTACTAGTAGCCCAAAACGATAAATAAAAGATTTCCAGGTCCTCGAAATTAAAATATTTAGTAGGATTTGAGTATAAGGAGGTTAAAATCAATCGTATTACACGAATAAATTCGCTAGTAATACGTAAAGGAAACATCAATGGGGCTAAGTAATTGGTAAAGCAAAAGGAGAGACTCATGCATTTGTAGCATGCCAAGGACCAATATTTTGTGTACTATTGCCGTATCCGGAAGGCTTTCATCGTATATAAAACATACCATTAAAAAAATTGAAATAAGTTATTACACTTTACTTTGACTCACAGGAGCCCGTCGAAAAATAATGGAGTAAGCGAGTTGGAGTGATATTAGATAATAATATTTCAGGAAAAGTAGTGACAAGCACTACGAGAAAAAGTAATACAGTAAATTAAGCGACAATTTCAGCAGTTTGGAAAATGCAAGTTACATAGCGAAAGACAGGAGGCTGCACAATAACAATATGATAAGAAACGCGAACGAAAGGTAAATAGTATGAAAAATATAAAAGACCACATTTCACCAGTTAGGGCACTACATGGTAGAGCAACAGACAAGAGAAGGAAAACTGTACGAACGATAAAATATTTCCTTAAATGTATCTATGACTCGCATGATGAATCGGTAACGCTGACAGCTGATAAGGAAAATAAAGGCATTTTGGGTATAATTTCAGATTAAGTGCTTAAATACATTTGAGGAAAGAAGAAACGAAAGCTCACGGATTTGATAGCATGTGAATAGAAATAATTGAAGATGATGCAGATATATTTCAAAGGAAACTTATAAATTATCTTACAAAACGTCTATGGGGGCAACAACTATCATTAACTGGAACAATGCTTTGATTCTTCTATTTCACAAGAAAGGAGACCCATCAACTTTCTGTTTGTGCTGCACAAGATATCCGTAATATACAAGATGTTTACTGAAAGTATCACCAACACCGTAGCAAAAAACATAATATTTCAATGATTCTAAGCGTCAAACTAGCGTTAGGACTAGAATTAGCTCAACGGACCATTTGCAAGTCTAAGACGGAGCTATACGAAGGAGTATTGAACTTAAATAACGATTTATCTGAAGTCCTCGTCTTTTTACTTACTTGAAACTCTGCTGTCTTCACTATTGCATCCCTCAAAGCTAACCATTCTTCTTCTACTGTATTTCTTTCCGCCATTCCTGTCAATCGTTCCCTAATGCTCTCCCTGAAACTCTGGTTCTGTCAGTTTATCCAGATCCCATCACCCTAAATTCCGACCTCTTTGCAGTTTCTTCAATTTTAATCTACAGTTCATAACCAATGGATTGTGGTCAGAGTCCACATCTGCCCCTGGAAATGTCTTACAATTTAAAACCTGGTTCCTAAATCTCTGTCTTACCATTATATAATCTTTCTGACACCTTCCAGTATCTCCTGGCCTCTTCCATGTACAGAGCCATCTTTCATTATTCTTGAACCAAGTGTTAGTTATGATTAAGTTATGCTCTGTGCAGAATTCTATCACTCGGCTTTGTCTTTCATTTCTTACCCCCATTCCATATTCATCAACTACATTTCCTTCTCTTCCTTTTCCTACTATAGAATTCCAGTCCCCCATGACTATGAAATTTTCGTCTCCCTTCACTATCTGAAAAATTTCTTTTATCTCATTATAGCATACAATATGACAAATTATTGACGTACGAAAGTAGTTGTAACGTTTATAAAAAATGGTTCGAATGGCTCTGAGCACTATGGGACTTAACATCTATGGTCATCAGTCCCCTAGAACTTAGAACTATTTAAACCTAACTAACCTAAGGACATCACACACAGCCATGCCCGAGGCAGGATTCGAACCTGCGACCGTAGCAGTCGCGCGGCTCCGGACTGAGCGCCTAGAACCGCTAGACCACCGCGGCCGGCTGTGACGTTTATAGCTGCATAATTATGACAATGACTTTTTTTTAACCGTAGCATTGAAAAAGCTGTCAAAGACAACAACATATAAAGCACTGCCTACCAGCATTATGTTTCACAAAGTTCTGCTCATACTGCACCAAACAAAAGCAAATACGTAACTCAGCTACGGCTCAAGTTTTTATTAATATGACTGTCGTATGAAGTGCGCTTAAAATGTTGACCTTCGTACGGATATTACAAAGTGATTCCGCGTTGACCATACTGACGTTGGATTTCACCTGAGCATATCGCTACACAATAATACGGTATTTCATGTCTTCAGTTGTTATCAGTATTTCGTTGAACACGGCTTTGATCCGTGTATCGGCTACTGTCGATAGAGATTTTACCCGCATCATATCTCGGACTCTTCAAACTAGTAACAACTGCTATGGTGTCCCTCTGGAGTGAGCAAGTTTGCGCAGTCTTGGGATCACTTGTCAGCCTGTGTTCCCCCTGCAAGTGCATGCGAGTCCTCGAGCTGCGGTTGGCCAGTGCAGACGGCCACATGGCGAACGTCTGTGTTGAGACCCACAGTTAGGACCAGCTCGATGGAAGAGGCGCACAGGCTGCGCTGCATTTTCCGGAGATATGGCTGTAACCTGAAGGGTCGGGCTTGTGACATAGGCGAGGCGCGTGTGAGAAACTGGCTGCTGGCAGCTTCGTCCATTGCATCGCCATCGAACCACTGAAGACAAGTAATTTGGTAAGGAGACGGTTGAAACACTCACTTTCAGCTTTTTGCTGACTTACTGCCGGTTACTCGGAGCAGAAGACAAGGCTTGGCTAAATTTAAGTTTCGAAGCTGCATTTGCTAGTGCGGTCTAACTCTCTTTGGGTACTTGATGTAATTTCCAGAGATGAAAATCACTGACATTGCGTTTAATATGTGTGTGCCATATTTGGTTTGTATTTTATGGTATTCAGGTTTCTGCACTCAGCTGTGGTTATTAAAACTAGCTTTTACTGAATAATTACGGATTTTCATAAATATTTATTCATAGCTCTGAAAATTCTGCCCTGTGTCAAATCTGAAATTGTCTGTTCAGCTATTTTTATTATTGTGTATTTTTATTCACTCCTATGTTTAACGAGAACTGCCTATTGAATGCTGCAGCTGTCGTGTGGAGCCAGTTTACAGCGTGAAATTGTAAAGTGTGACAGGTGAAGTGCCCGTCCAGTCCTGATGACAGAGGGAGGCCCCTGATTGTGGACTGCCTGCATTAAAACCTGCAATGACGTAATGAGGAAACGGTAATGTACCAGAATGTTGCTATAATCGTTAACTGCTAGACGTTTTACTTTAGCAATATGACTATTTCGGTATTATCGCCATCTTCAGGCTATCTGCATCTAAGTACGCTTTGTTAAAAGTTGTAACATTTTAACTACAATTTTGTTCTACTGTGTGCTAGTTCTTAGCTACTACTATATTGCATCGTGACGCTGTCGCTGTCTTATACTCTTATTGTTGTAGAGGCAGTTTCCAATTGCAGCCAGATTTTTAAATATTTGACTTAATTATCTCGATTAATAGCTGTTGTTCTAAACGTAAGCTACGTCTTTCAGCGCTTTTATGTACTTTTATGGTTTTGACAACAACGATTTACAGCTAATTCAGCGATGTCGTGTGGCTACAATTTGTTTATTCCTTTATCTGTGTATCATAATTATCTTTGTTTTTGCCACGGGGATAAAAAAAATGGTAGTGTCACTAGCTCACAAACTTAAACCAATGTCGGCCATCTTAACTAGCCCAAAACATTAGGTTCACCGCATTCGTACCTCCATCGTTCATCTCGGTGACACTTCCTCGTGACGTCACTTTGACGCGCCGTGTCCAGATTCGATCGTGTTGGGTGATTTGATTGTGTGGGGACGTAGTTGTTTCATCAAAAATGCCAGCTTACGTTGTTTACAGGTGTACTAATCAATCCGAATGTAGCATTAAGTGTAAAGGAATTACATTTCAATCGTAAGGGGAGTAATTCTAGCAATATTTTCTTTTGTATACATGAATTATTGTTGCACTGTTTCCTGTTATTGTAGTGGTTTTATTTCTGTCATTTGACTTTAGATTTTCCTTACTTTACTCAGTGTCCGTTCATCCTCTTCTTTCCTGTGTTTTCATTGCCTTCCAAATCGCACACACTTCGGCATCCGAGCCACGCTCTTTCTACGGTCTCGCCCCCGCACAACACACGGCTAAGGCGTAACCGCGCTGGTTGTTGGGGCTCACCTCGTTCCCTAAATTCCTCTCGCCAATAATTATTATTCATTATTCACATTTCCTCTTCTTTAAAAAAAAAAAAAAAAAAAAAAAAAAAAAAAAAAAAAAAAAGATTCTGTCTAGAACAGACGGAGACAGCAGTCATGTGCGAGAGAGTTTCGTGTTCATGAAGAAGGCTGTGGCTGAAAAGTTATGTGAACAATTTCTTTTCGTCCTGCCTGCCTTGTCTTGGCGTGTGAGCAGCAATCTATCCGTTTCACAGTATAGTTATTCCCTCATGAGGTTTGTTGTAAATAGTCCACTGCACTCCAATAAGAACAATGATGTACATAATTAAATGAAATGAAATGATCGTATGACGTCAGTGGCCGGGAGTTCCCAGGCGGGAAGTTCGGCTGCCGAATACAAGTCTTACTGAGTGCGACACCACATCGGGTGACTTGCGCGTCGAAAATGGGGATGAAATGATGATGACAGTACAATAGCCAGCCCTGTAGGGAGAAAATCTCCCAACCCAGCCGGGAATCGAACCTGGGCCCCCGTGCGTGGCATTCAAACGCTCTGACCACTCAGCTATTGTGGCGGACGATGTTCGTAATTACAACACCAGAAGAAAAAAAATTACATTCATTACGTCACATTAAGGTTGTCTGTAGCACGTACAGGGCTTCATAATGCTGCAACCAAAATGTTAGATCACCTGCACATCGACATAAAATCCCTGACACACATCAAAGTAAAATCTAAAACTAAACTGAAAGCGTTTCTCTTTGATAAGTCATCCCATTCCGTGGAAGATTATCTATTACTGTAATGTGTAAATGGTTATGGGTAGGATTTATATGTCTGTTTTTAGTTAAAAAACGTTAAAGCTAAAAAATAAATGATCTGCATTTAGGCATATTTACAAAACAAAATTATGTCAGTATACAACGACTCGTTCCAAACGTTAAAACTAAAAAAAATGATCTTCATTTAGGCATATTTACAAAAGAGAATGATGTCAGTATACAACGACTCGTTCCAGATCATTACGATTTATCGTGCAAATGACACATGGTACTAAGTAAGATTAGATTAGATTAGATTAGATTAGATTAATACTAGTTCCATGGATCATGAATACGATATTTCGTAATGATGTGGAACGAGTCGAATTTTCCAATACATGACATAATTAGGTTAATTTAACAACATACTTAAGTTAATATAACAACTTTATTTTATTGTGTTTTTTGTTTTTCTTTATTTTTTATTTTTATTTTTAAATTTTTTTTTTATATTTTTTTTGTTTTTTTTTTTAATTTATATCTAAAAATTCCTCTATGGAGTAGAAGGAGTTGTCATTCAGAAATTCTTTTAATTTCTTCTTAAATACTTGTTGGTTATCTGTCAGACGTTTGATACTATTTGGTAAGTGACCAAAGACTTTAGTGCCAGTATAATTCACCCCTTTCTGTGCCAAAGTTAGATTTAATCTTGAATAGTGAAGATCGTCCTTTCTCCTAGTATTGTAGTTATGCACACTGCTATTACTTTTGAATTGGGTTTGGTTGTTAATAACAAATTTCATAAGCGAGTATATATACTGAGCAGCTACTGTGAATATCCCTAGATCCTTAAATAAATGTCTGCAGGATGATCTTGGGTGGACTCCAGCTATTATTCTGATTACACGCTTTTGTGCAATAAATACTTTATTCCTCAGTGATGAATTACCCCAAAATATGATGCCATATGAAAGCAATGAGTGAAAATAGGCGTAGTAAGCTAATTTACTAAGATGTTTATCACCAAAATTTGCAATGACCCTTATTGCATAAGTAGCTGAACTCAAACGTTCAGCAGATCATCAATGTGTTTCTTCCAATTTAATCTCTCATCAATGGACACACCTAAAAATTTGCAATATTCTACCTTAGCTATATGCTTCTGATTAAGGTCTATATTTATTAATGGCGTCATACCATTCACTGTACGGAACTGTATGTACTGTGTCTTATCAAAATTCAGTGAGAGTCCGTTTACAAGGAACCACTTAGTAATTTTCTGAAAGACAGTATTGACAATTTCATCAGTTAATTCTTGTTTGTCAGGTGTGATTACTATACTTGTATCATCAGCAAAGAGAACTAACTTTGCCTCTTCATGAATATAGAATGGCAAGTCATTAATATATAATAAGAACAACAAAGGACCCAAGACTGACCCTTGTGGAACCCCATTCTTGATAGTTCCCCAGTTTGAGGAATGTGCTGATCTTTGCATGTTACGAGAACTACTTATTTCTACTTTCTGCACTCTTCCAGTTAGGTAAGAATTAAACCATTTGTGCACTGCCCCACTCATGCCACAATACTTGAGCTTGTCTAGCAGAATTTCATGATTCACACAATCAAAAGCCTTTGAGAGATCACAAAAAATCCCAATGGGTGGTGTTCGGTTATTTAGATCATTCAAAATTTGACTGGTGAAAGCATATATGGCATTTTCTGTTGAAAAACCTTTCTGGAAACCAAACTGACATTTTGTTAGTACTTCATTTTTACAGATATGTGAAGCTACTCTTGAATACATTACTTTCTCAAAAATTTTGGATAAAGCTGTTAGAAGGGAGATTGGACGGTAATTGTTGACATCAGATCTATCCCCCTTTTTATGCAAAGGTATAACAATAGCATATTTCAGCCTATCGGGGAAAATGCCCTGTTCCAGAGAGCTATTACACAGGTGGCTGAGAATCTTACTTATCTGTTGAGAACAAGCTTTTAGTATTTTGCTGGAAATGCCATCAATTCCATGTGAGTTTTTGCTTTTAAGCAAGTTTATTATTTTCCTAATTTCAGAGGGAGAAGTGGGTGAGATTTCAATTGTATCAAATTGCATAGGTATGGCCTCTTCCATTAACAGCCTAGCATCTTCTAATGAACACCTGGATCCTACTATATCCACAACATTTAGAAAATGATTATTAAAAATATTTTCCACTTCTGACTTTTTGTTCATAAAGTTTTCATTCAATTTGATGGTAATACTGTCTTCCTCTGCTCTTGGTTGACCTGTTTCTCTTTTAATAATATTCCAAATTGTTTTAATTTTATTATCAGAGTTGCTGATTTCAGACATGATACACATACTCCTGGATTTTTTAATAACTTTTCTTAATATAACACAGTAGTTTTTATAATTTTTGATAGTTTCTGGGTCACTACTCTTTCTTGCTGTCAGATACATTTCCCTTTTCCGGTTACAAGATATTTTTATACCCTTAGTAAGCCATGGCTTGTTACAAGGTTTCTTACGAGTATATTTAACTATTTTCTTGGGGAAGCAGTTTTCAAATGCATTTACAAAAATGTCATGAAATAAATTATATTTTAAATTGGCATCAGGTTCACGGTACACCTCATCCCAGTCTAACTGCTGTAGGCTTTCCCTGAAATTTGCAATTGTTAAATCGTTGACTGGACGTACTACTTTGGAGGACTGTTTAGTATTGCTGAATGGAGCTATGTCATATATTGTAACTAGCTGTGCACCATGATCTGAAAGACCATTCTCAACAGGCTGAGCATTTATCTGGTTAAACTTATCTTGGTCTATAAAGAAGTTATCTATCAGTGAGCTGCTATCCTTTACCACCCGAGTAGGAAAATCAATAACGGGTGTCAAATTGAAAGAACCGAGTAATACTTCAAGGTCATTTTTCCTATTACCCTCTTTCAGAGAATCTACATTGAAGTCCCCACAAATAATAATTTGCTTCCCCCTGTCTGACAGATAGCACAACAAGGAGTCCAAATTTTTCAGAAATAGATGAAAATTTCCTGATGGGGACCTATATACAGTTACAATTATAAATGTGCCTTTATTTAATTTAAGCTCACAGGCACATGCTTCTATATGTTTCTCTACACAAAACTTTTTTGTTTCTATACTTTTTGCACAATGATAACTTTTGACATATATGGCAACTCCTCCTTTCTCCATATTTTCTCTCATTACATGTGCAGAGAGCTTATATCCACTTACATTTACCTTATCCATATCAGTAACAATGTGATGCTCAGACAGGCATAGTATATCTATTTCATTCTCAGCTTCTAAATTTTCTAAACAAACTAGAAGCTCATCTACTTTATTCTTTAAACTCCCAATATTTTGATGAAATATACTTACATTATTTTTAATTATACTATTGGTATATCACAAAGTGTGGTAGAGACTTATATACTTTGAAAACCTCAGAATCAAATCCAAAAGTAAAATCAAGCTGATAATCAAAGTAATCTTACATTCCAGTTGTGATACGTTTTGTTATTCCTGAAAAACTGACTGAGTTACTGGCAAGAAGTATTCCAGAAAAAGAAGCAAACAGTCTATTGTTGGAAAGGTAGGCCTACAGCTTACACAGGTTAGGCTGTCATTACTAAAGAGTAAATCAGATACATGTTAAAGCAAAATATTCATTTTCGGGAGTCTTAAGCGTTTGAGACCATTGCCTTCATCACATTAATAGCATTCCACAATGCTGGATGATGTTAAAAATTATATTGTTTTTTTTAATCGTGTAAGTTGCTATTATCGACCACATACCGAATGATGCATAATAGGTAAGATTTCAAAGTGAGAAGATCGGTAAATTACTGGGAAAGTAATGCACTGACAGTCTAATAAAACAAGAAATCTAGTCTGCGTGAGGTATACCTCTATGCAGTTCTGCCTTTTTTTTTTTTTTTTTTTTGACGTTTCCGTAATCATTCACTTTGTTGACATGCACGAGATACGATAGCATGCCCTACTTCTTTCCTCACTGCACTCGTTTACGGGCTAACAAAGAACTAGTAGGTAAGTTTTTTGTGAACACTAAAAATGTTGTGCATACGAGTTGAAAACAGAAAATGTAACGAACAAAGAGCAGTACCGATACCAGTAAACAAAGAAGCGCTGGTTTTGGAGTTCCAGTTTCATTTGCTGTCTTATGAAATAGATTACGGAAACATGATTTCCACAGCACTTCCCTCTGTTTGTCGTTATCTGATTTATAGCAGCAAAAACACTTTACGTCAACGAGGCCGAATTTGTCACATTGCTAGAGCAAATACGCACTGAAGAACAGAAAAACGTATGAAATTGCATTCCTGACACTATGTTATTCATGTAAGCTCTATAAATTTTAGTATTCAAAATAGTTGTGGCACGTACATGACAAAAATAATGAACAAGAAGCAGTCGTAAACAGTAGTTTGCTACTGTTTTGGGCTACTTAAAATGGCGGCACGTCCCTCCCACTCTCTCTTCAAAACAACGTACAGCGCAAGTCTGTAGTGCCACCTCCCTTTTCTTTACCTCCATGGTTTTTGTAGTGTTGAAATATGTATATATATCTGTGGTTCTATTCTATTATGACTAACCAGAACCGAGCTGCATAACTTCAAGAAAGTTATCTAGAAAATTTTTATCTTTTAGGTCCGTTTGTTCGTTTAATATTTTATCATGTCTGTGAGTGTATAGAGATTTCGATTCGTTCCGGAACGTTCATTTTAAATCCCTTTGGTGTTATAAATAAGATTTTCATTGCATTTGTCATGTGATCAGCTTAATGATTTTCTATTTGTAAATGGTTGAAGAACATGGATTGGTTTCTCTCGCTAATTCTTGTGTATTCTCTGTACCTAATTTCTAAGTTTCTGCCTGTATGTCCTGTGTAGAATTTAGTACGGTTTTCACAGTCTGTTTTATATATGCCTGGTTGTGTGTGTAGTGGTGTTTTTGCTTTATCGGAATGGATTAGTGTTTTGAGGTTGTGTTTGATTCTGTACACGAATTTAACTGCTGTCTTCTTTAGTAATGAGTTCAGTTCTTTGGATATTTGTCCTATTGAAGTTTGTGGCATGTATTTGAACTTTTGTTCTGACGGTATTTCTTTCGATAATTTTACGTTTTTTATGGCATTTGTCGTGTAGTTTTATCACTATGCGGGGACAAAGTTGTTTTGTTGAGCTACATATGTAAGGACTGCCTGTTGTTTTTGTATGACTGTATGTTCTAAAGATAGATTTGTTAGTCTGTTAATAATTGAGCGTATTTGTGTGCGTTTGGGTGGCAAGACTTTGCGTTAATAATGTTGTCTGACGTTGTGTGTTTTGGGTATATTCCAAATTTGTGCTCATTGTTACTATTACTATTTTTTATTGTCAAGCCAAAAACGTTTATAGTTTTATTGGTTTCCGGTTTAATTGTGTATTTTATTTTTGCGTGTTGTTCATTCGGCATTTTAAGTAACTGTTGTACGTCAGTGTTGGACCCGTCTATTACTAGCAGAGTATCATCAACGTACGTGAAATAGTATACTGTTTTCTTTGAAGAATTGTGCCTCTAAAGTGTTTAGGAAGATGTCAGCTATAGTTCCTGCAATGCTACATCCCAGTGCAACACCATCTTCTTGGGTGTATATATCATTGTTAAATTCCAAGTAATTTTTGTTTTTTACCGGTTTTAGTAGTTTCATAATTTCTTGTATTCCAGTCACAGGTACCTTTCTCTATTGTAGTAAGTTCTCATCTATGATATTTGTTATTTCTTGGATTGGAATGTTTGTACATAAATTAGTAATGTCAGAGGAAATAAATTTATCATTCTGTTGTATTTTCATGTCTTTCATTTTAATTTCTAGAGGACTTGAATTTTTTATTGTGAACTGTTTGTTATAGGTGTAGTACTTTTTCAGCCAGTAATTAAGCTGTTTATTAATCTGCTATGTGCGACTTTCAGTATTGTTATTTGTTATAATGTTACAACTTTTAACAAAGCGTATTTGGCTGCAGGTAGCCTGAAGATGACGAAAAAGCCGAAATAGGCCTATTGCTAATATAAAACGTTTAGAAATTAACAATTAAAACAGCAATGTGGTAAATTAGCAAGGCAACTGCCATGACCTCAGATTTTAAGTCCCATAGTGCTCAGAGCCATTTGAACATTTGAATTATTTTGTGTGGTTCGCAAAGACAGATCGCATGGGCGAGGCACTATCAGGATAGATGGAAGCAAGTGGCTTATAAAGCACTTGTTCCTCCCATTCATGAGTATTGTTTATCCATCTGGGGTCCCTACCTGGTAGGACTGATAGAAGAGATGGAGAGGATCCAACGAAGAGCGGCACGTTTCGTCACGGGATCGTTTAGTCGGGGTGAGAACGTTACGGAGATGCTGAACAAACTCCATTAGCAGACGTTACAAGAGAGGTGTTGTGCATTGCGGAGAGATTTACTATTGAAATTTAGAAAGAGCACTTTCCCGGAAGAGTCGGACAACATGTTACTTCCCCTACATATGTCTCGCGTAATGACGATGAGGAAAAAATTTGTTAAGTTAAAACCAATACAGACGCTTACTGACAATCGTTCTTCCCACCCGCCACAGTGGAACAGGGTTGGAGGACTCAGTTAGTGGTACAAAAAGTACCCTTTGCCACACACCATTAGGTGGCTTGCAGAGTATGATGTAGATGCAGATAGCTATCTGAATACAACCGCACCGCTGCTTCACCAGTCGGTGACATCCTCCGTAAACATAAACTATATTTAATTTTTCTAATATCGTAGAAGTTTTAATACTTTCACGAACAAGTTGTCTGATGGTTACAACAGTAGGACACACACTAATGTACTTCAAACGCATGAACCGAGCGAGTTCGCGCAATCGTTAGCAGACTGGTCTCGCATTCGGGAGGACGATCAGATCCGCCTCTCACCGTCCAGATTTAGGTTTTCCGTGGTTTTCCTAATTCATTCTAGACAAATTCCGTGATGGTGCTTTTGAATGGGCACGACCGATTTCCTTCTCCATCCTTGCAATGATCCAAGCTTGTGCTCCGTTTTTAATGACCTCGATGTCCAAACGAAGCTAAACCCTAGTGTTCCTTCAGTTTTTTAACGCACAAGTAAACACGCAGACCGTACCTGAGTTATGCCTTTGTTTACATTTAATACAGCTGTACAGATGTTCTGGGGCCTCTTCTGCCGAAGATGGGACGGTGGGGTGGAATACGGATATCTCGTTACTATCTCATCCAGTTTCACATATTTTATATAGCCATAGCCCTCTTCGATGACTCTTCAGTGTCACAGAAAAGTATGCAGATCGATCACAAAATGACAACGAAAAAAGTAAGGCAGTGTCATAATTCGCGTGGCTATAAACGTTTAAAAAATGGTTGAAGTTCTGGTATTACGGAACCCATTTACTGTTGTAGTTGCATCAACAAATCTGACGCATTGTTGGAGCTGAAACACATTTTATAAAAAACTGCAATTATTTGGCAATATATGTTTTTGTATTTACCTTAATTAAATTAAAAATTTACGAGCTAAAGTTTTAAAGACATCGTTGTTATTGGAGGCTAATATGTAATAGTTGGGATACATGAAAAACGCAGATAGTCGTGTATATTTGTGGAAGAAATATATTTTATATGCGTAAAATACGATTCTGAGCTTGATCTAAATATAAAATGTTCCAAGAATTACTTACCAGCATCAGAAAAAAGTAATTTGATTCGATAACATACAGCGTATCTGTTAAGTTTATTAATTTCCAAACAAAGTTCTGAAACTATTATTTATGTACTTGAGGTGATTCCTTTCAATTTCATCTTTTCGCGTAAGTCACAAATCGAATCTGCGTTTTCAGTATCAAGATGGTGAAGGTGTGTTTTATGGAATACCAAGTATTCCTCATCGTCAGACACGTCATCGTGGACTTCACACGATGCCAAAAGAACGCGCTGTAATCACAGGCAAAAATCGTGCATTACGATTACGGTACGATCTGCTATATTGCTTAATAAATTACACACTTTTAATTGGTAGTGCACATTTACAATAATTATTTCATATTTTTGAAAACTTATCTCCAAAAATTTTGTCGGACTATACAACAGTTTTTCTGGGTCGTAACTCACAGGACGTCTGGAGACGAACTGGACTAGCTACAAAGCATCATGGGAACGTTTTGATCAGGCGCCTCACGCTTAGGAGCACCTCTCGACGGATTAAAAATTACTGTATTCCATATTTCCCAACTATTAGAAAATATTCGTAGGTTTCTTTTCGAGCAATTTTCAGCAGTCGATATATGTTTCGAAAAACTCATGACACTGAACAGCATTAAGTGGATTTTATTGGTACTACCTGTTTCGGCCGTAAGCCATCATCTAGAAATATTCATGACAAATGAAATATTTTAAGTCATTTCTTTACCAGATGATAGCACTCGGCCGAAATACTGTAGTAGTAATAAAATCCAGCTAATGCAGTTCAGTGACATGAGTTTTTAGAAAAATATTCTAAAAGTTCATCTGTTAGGGTTCAAATGGTTCATATGGCTCTGAGCACTATCTGACATCTGAGGTC
This sequence comes from Schistocerca nitens, assembly GCF_023898315.1. Lineage (NCBI taxonomy): Eukaryota > Metazoa > Arthropoda > Insecta > Orthoptera > Acrididae > Schistocerca > Schistocerca nitens. The sequence continues at coordinate 585,343,407 of NC_064618.1, forward strand.
ATCAGTCCCCTAGAACTTAGAACTAACCACCCTAAGGACATCACACACATCCACGCCCGAGGCAGGATTCGAACCTGCAACCGTAGCAGTCGCGCGGTTCCGGACTGAAGCGCCTAGAACCGCTCGGTCACAGCGGCCGGCGTCTGCTAGGGTACGTTATAAAATTATTTATGTTATCTGTTGTACCCAAACAAAAACAGCACCTTGATTTATTTAGTCATGCTGGATGTATTTTGAGTGAATTGGATTTGCTGTCTCGACCTTTACAGGAAAGTTAAAGGTGAATGCGCTAGTTCGTCAGTGATTATAGAGTTGTGTATATGATCGTTGGGGTATAATGTAGGCATAAATCAAATAAACCACAATTCATCGCCATTACCAACGACTGCTCGTTCCGATGAGTCTGGGAAAGAGAATATCAGGTCTTTATCACTGATGTGAAGTAATTTACGAAACATAAGTAAGATCTGAATAAGGCTTTCCGGAAAGGGATTTTATGACTGATCAGTTCCTTATACACTGCATCGCAGTATTTTCTTTCCGACACGAGTGCTTACTACAGTAAATGCTTGAATCTCACATTTATTACAAGTACCTTCTTGTATGGTTATTCTTGTAATTACGACTTGCAAGTTGCTTTAAAGTAATGAAAACGTAGGTTTAAAATGCTTTTCCCAGTTGGTCGGGTTGTTTCTGTCAACTATTTAGAAAATACTTCTTGCAGCGCTTAACGTATGAGAAAATTACAGAATTTCGCCACGGTTCGTATTCTATTCCTAGCTGTTGCTATTCCTCTAACTCATTTAGTTCTACTCAGTTTCAAGAATAGAATTTCAATTAATTCTGTTCGCACATCCTGCTATCCACGAAGATTTTAGAGAGAGACGACGAGAAGTACCGCGAAGGACGTCGTTTCATGGAAATATGTCATTCATGGGGTAAAAGAAAATACAGTGGAGATTTAAAAAAGAACTATAACAAAATTTAAACAATGACAAAAATCATCCATATTTGTAACTTGAGTAACTTCTTCGTTATATATTAAAGGGCAGTTCGAGAAAGTGGATAACCCCATGTTCCAGACAAAGCCATGACAAGAGAGAGAGGGCAAAATTTAAAGGGAGACTTAAACATTTGTCAAAACGCGACAGTAAAAAATAGCCCAGCTGTGATATACGGCCTAAAACGCCGTCCTTCGACATACGCCGTTCGAATAGTCGAAGCTTCCCACAGAAAACATGTGATTTAAAGCTCTAGAATGTCATCGGCGTACTCTGATGAATGGTCTTTCTTCAGCTGTGTAAAATCGTCTCTCTATTTGTCACTAACTTTTTCATCAGTTTAATCGCAACTGCTGCCCATAAATCACAAGACAAATATTTGTTTCGCAGTTCAGCGCCTGGCTGCTTTCAAGGGAAAACTGTTAGGACCTAAAACACCAAGTCACCGTACGAAGTATTCTTTTTATTTTTGATCGTGACAGAAAACTTTTGTTTTCATGAGCACAGAAATTCATCAGGACTTTACAGTTATATTATAACAATCTCGCTTTTCCAAGATAACAGTCTACGGGTACGAGTAACTACTACAATCAATTAAACATCATTAATTTAATGTTCGCACAAGACAAGGAATAATGCCAGTTCATCAGCTGGTCTGGATCACTGGAACACAATCTTCTTTCGTAATAGTTAACAAATAGATCACTGGAAATATCTTTTTTCATAATATCTAGGAACTAACGCTTGCTGAGAGTACCTTAACTCACGTTTGTTGCCCAGCTGTCGAGTGGGGCCACATTAAGATAAGATATATTTATTGTCGAGGTTTTTATATAGTTTTATGATTATTGTTGTACCTGATGATCTCGACATCGTTCGTAGGCGCATGATGTTTGGACTAGCGGCTGTCTTTATGCCTGCGTGAATTTCATTTGAGACTGGAGACTGCTGCCTGAAGATACGGAGTAATGTTCGAAACTACAATCACAATAAACCCAAATATATAACTGTTTAACATAAGCGGAAACAACCATGTTTGATTATAAAATAGATGATAATAATTAATTATTATTTCACATTCTCGTACTAGCATTCTGTAAATATGAAACTAGAGCCATTTAGATGTAAGAAATTCATGATTCAAAACAGAAACCTTATTTCTCTCAGTATCGATGAAGATGTATGCCGAAGCTAAAAAAATTTTGATTACGTGGAATTTCTTTCTTTCTTTTCAACAGTTAATTTATTCGATCTATCGACACAAGTAGTTATTTTCATGTGTATACTGTATCACGTTTACCATAGGAGTAAAAAAAGCTGTTCTAGGCACGCCACAGTTGGAAACCTGTACAAATCATCTGCATCCATCTCATCAATCGCTTGAGTGATCCATATGTTCAAGTAATATACACGCTCAACTCATTACCACACAAATGTCTGCACCATTCAAGCAGCAACACGAGTCACACTAATACTGCCTGGACTCCTCAAAGCTTTCAACTAGTGATCCGCGCCTCAATGGCCAATATGCCCTATTCGCATTCAGCTGGGCGCCACAATACGGTATCTATACTTAGTTCACGGTAAAAATTGTTTATACGATGTAAGTGTGACTAGAAAAGCAGCTTCTGACCAATGAAATACAGTACCACGTGTTACCTAAAAGTCCTGCTTACTTTACATCTATGTCTTATTACTTTGTCCGAACAGGCCTCGGAAGGCCCAATGGTACCGAGTGACTGCTGTGTCATCCTCAGCCAATAAACATCACTGGATGCGGATATGGAGATGCATGTGGTCAGCACACCTCCCTCCAATCCGTTCTCTGTTTTCCTGACCGCAGCAGCTATTTAGCAGTCAGGTAGCTCCTCAATTGGCCTCACAAGGGCTGAATGCAACCCGCTTGTCAACAGCGCTCGAAAAACCCTGATGGTTACCCAACCAAGTGCTAGCCAAGCTCGACAGGGCTTAACTTCGGTGATCTGACGGGAACCGGTGTTACAACTTCGGCAAGACCTTTGGTCATGTTTTCTTCATTAACATGAATTCGAATGAAATGCGAAGTGTAATAGATAATAAATGTTTCTGATTACAGGAATTTGTGGTTGCAATTCTGATAAATAATCTTCAGTCTCCCGTATTGTCCTTACGGACGTTAAAGTACTTGTTGCTTGGTAAAGAGACTGGCCTTTAACTATTAAAAAAGACATTTAATTCTGTCAAGGCCTGGCTACGTCATTTGTGAACACTGACAAAACCCACAAGTAATGGCTCTAGTGAATCCGAACAAGGAGAATCTACAGAAAACAACTGCAGAAAAAGGGAGAGAGGGAGGGGGTAGGGAAGTGGTGGGAAGAGCAAGGAGGACGTCAGGGGGAAGTGGGATATACTCTCTTGTGTACCAGTAGAGAGAGAGTACAAAAAATCTATTCACAGCACAAAAGCGTTAAGTTTAACCAACTAGATAAAGATTTATGCACTAAATTTGGGCTACGAAACATTTCCAAGTGCTTGCATTGAATGTCTCGAGAGGATTGCGTTAAAGCGAGTGGTATACAATACGGTGTGAAATATTGAGGCAGGGCAGGAAGCCGTAAGTACAGCGAAAGAAGACAGTCTAAAAGCACCAATAAGATACTGTTAAGAACTAACCTGAGGTCAGATATTCTGCACCTCGAAGTAAGCATATAGAGAGACTGTATAGCAAAGGTTTCCAGAGGCAGGCACGTGTCTTCTGCATATAATTTTGAAATCAAGTTCGTAGGGACTCAGAGAGCGCACAGGGTAAGGTTATGATTGTGGATGGGGCCGTAAACAGTTACTGTGTGTTCCACAATCAAACAAGTAACTTAATTTTTCTGAGAACTACTCATTTACATATTGCTTTAAAAGATCACAACTATACAATACGGCTGAAGGCCTAGTTAAAGAACCTGAGATGCTTTCTGGGCTAAAGCCCCAAAACCACACTAAAAATAAGAACGGCTGAAGGCGTGGATTAGAAATCAAAACCAATTAAAAATAGAAGGTACAATTTGTTTTCCTTTTAAAAAAACATGCAATTGAAAACAATTAGCGACTGAAGGCCTAGACTAAACGTCTGAAGGACAACTACTATTAAAACACATTAATAAACAATTTTTCCAACCAATAAATTTCTTTTTAAACTTACAACAGAACGGCCGAAAGCCTAATTAAAGAAATATTAACTTACTGCACAGCTGAAGGCTACAAACAAATTTGAATCAACGGCTGAAGGCCTGAAAAACAAGTCAGACAAACAATTTAAAATAAATCCCTTCCTTATTACAAAAAATTTTCCTTTAATGAATACACAGGCCTTATTAAAAGGGGTTCACGTGAATCCTCGGCTGAAGGCCACACATGACACATCGAACAACTGACTGTTTAGGGCCTGGATTACAAACAATTTCAGATAGAACCAGTTTTAAGAATTTTTTTTCTTTTTTAAAATAAGATCATTCTTCAAAGTTTTAAATTTGTCAGTGTAAACTAGTCAGGAATAGGAAATGCCAGGAACTAAACTAATATTAACATATCTGATATGGTAGGAGCTGTGAAGGAGTGGTAATATGCTGGGCTAACATGAATTCAGACATCCTTTAAAACAAATTTCTTAACAACCATTCTTACTCAACAGTTATTATAAAACATTGTCTTTGAGCCCAAAGCAATTACAAAATCAATTAAAAGTTTCAACTCAAGCTCTATAACTATTTGTGATTAAAGTTTAAAATACCCAAGGCTATTTCAAAATGCATGTAAGAAGCTTCAAACAAACTTATAAGAAACTAACAGCAATTAAAACCAAAAAACAAAATTCAGGTAAATCACGTTTAACCAAAGCACTTGAAATACACAAAAAATTGCAGCTTATCACGAGTTCTGTACACTCCACTTTTTGTGCCACAGTTTAAAATTTGCCCATTTACTGTACAGACTACCGAACAACTTCAAGCAAGTTTAGCTGTAAACTTCTTCAGATGAACGCCAAATTGAGAGGTGTGAATTATTCAGTTACAAAAGGTAATAACGCAACTCAAGAACAAACATGCAGCATTAGAATTCATCCGCTACCTACGTGGGTTTCAAGAATCGCAATCTTGCCATCTTATTTTATTTCACACGTCCGTCTTGCACACACTTTTTGGCAATTCATTACACACATCATGAAATTGGCATAAGACCTGAAACATTAATAATTTACAACTGGTCCCACACATTATACAATAATGGTCCCTACCAGGGCCCACTCAATGACAACCTTGTAACATGAACAGTTAAAACAAACCAATAACTTTGCACGAAATAGTGGAAATAATGGCGCACCGCAAGAGCAGACTCAGTTACAGTTTTGCGAGATGAACAAGTAAAACACGCAGACAGGAAAGTACTCAGTAATAAGGTTACTCGGCTTCACGTGGAGTTACCCAATACTAGTGTGTCAGTGCAATCAGGGCGCACGGACAGTATGGTGACGGCTGCACAATCCTTCAGCCGTTGCTTTAACCGCCGATCTCCTTCGGGCAACACCAGTATTTTGCAACCGAAGCGCTCTTGCATGCAAAAGGGTAGCTCCTTTCCAAATTACAGCTTCTCAAACAACGGCTCTTAACTATAACCAGGCCGCGTTGTCACCCCAGGTGTGGCCAACTCGTTTTCCACAACACACACGGACAGTTCGCAGCACGGAGCACCCCTCGACACCTTTCTTGTGCTGCTGCTAACTCAAGACTCCGGTCGTTGCCCGTCGTACGCTTTCTCGAGGATCACATTCGCATCAGAAGCCTCTCTGGCAGAGAGGTTCTACACTCGATTCCACAAGGCACGAGCTCCAAAAATACCAACTCTCCTGATGATTTCGACGCACAGCACAATATTATGGAGTGAAACATCACCACAGATACCTTTCACAAGACTGTGGAAATGCTCTCCTATCTCACTTTTTGCTTCAAGATTCGAAACTATTAGCCAAAATTCGCTCTGGACGGACTAAAGATGAAACTACAGTACAGAATGTATTGGCTCCACATTATCTGCAACAAAGTGTGAAAAAAGTTATTACAGTTCCATTGTCAATTGAATTTGATTTATCAAATAAAAGAAATATAAAATTATTTCGAGTTGCTATCCGGTAATTCGACCAAAAAATGGGAACGGCTTCGGCTGTCATAGATCTTTACAAAGACGCTGACGAAACATCAGCTTCTATAGAGAAGAAGCTTAAACAGAACGCAATTAAGACTGGTCTTTCAGGATCAAAAGTAGCTGCTTATGGTGCGGACAATTATGGGAAAAACCAGTCTGTTTTCGTGGAATTGCAAAAATGTTTGAAGCACCACATCTCACTGCAGGACATTGTCACCTGCGCATACTGCACAATACTGCGAAATATGGATTAAAACTACAGTCATACGATGTTGAATCGTTGGTGGTTAAGGTATTTAACGAGTTTTGTTCATGTGTAAAGAGGGTGAATCAACTGAAGAACTTTTTTGAGTTCATACGGAGTACTCTGCACTATTCCAGCATGTTCCTACACGCTTTTCCACTTTTTTTCTATTATGGATAGATTTCTCGAGAACTGGTGGTTGCTGAAGTCCTGTTTTCTAAGCCACAGTGTAGACAATACTGCAAAAACTTAATTGGACATTTGTAGCCCATGTAAACGACAGTGAAGTGGACGATGAAGTAACACTCTGGGAGATTTAAATTTATTTTGTACACAATGTAATACATTTATTTAATACAACCACAAAACACGCAGAAAGCCATTATATACAGATAAAAGAAGTATATTCTGTATTGCTGAAGTTGCGAACAGAAATTATTAATAAACAAAAAAAATTTATTCAGATTCGAGGTATTCCAAGAACTGAAGAGTGTCCGCAATATCAACAAGAAACATTTGTCAGATAAGTTCAGCAAGACAATACTAAGATTCTGGAATATCGAGAAGAATGGTTTGACGTAAATGAAGATTCAATTTTCAACCTGGGCTCTCAGTTAGATCTTGAAGATCCCTTTAAAATGAAGAACATAATAAAAGTTATAGATTATTTCAACATAAATATAGACGATGAATCATTTTCAGAAACACGTGCACTGCGCGTGCACTCTTGCCATTCATTAAGGACTTACCAGACTCAAACATTTAAAACAAATGGGTCACATTTTTTAAAACATGCAAGAAGCGTAATTTTCTGAAACTTGCTCAATATGTGCTAGCAGTGCCACCGTCCAATGCGTTTGTAGAGCGGATTTTCAGTGTCATGGATATTGGGAGCAGTGAAAGAAATGGGCTGAAACTGGAAGTGGTGAAAGCCAAGCTATTTGTGAATTTTAACTACTGCGCACGAAAAGAACTTGTTAAAGCAATGAAGTCAGAAAAGAAACATATCTTCAAAATATAACTAGCAAAGAACGCTCGCAGAAATGGATGAATTCGGAGTATTCACAATGAGTATCGTGTTAAATAAATGCATGCTTCCTGTTGCAGCAGCTATAATGTAAGTATTGTGTAATGTGTTCTGAATGATAATAATAATAGCAGTAATACAATAATGATAATGGTAATAACAGTAATATAATAATAGTAATAATAATAATAATAAATTTTTGAGTTGTCAAGTTTTGGCTCCAGTTGAAGTTGGCAAACCCTAGAGCAGATAATGTCATGCCTGCTGCTGTACTGTATCATCTTAACATCAATGCGATTTGTGATTGTCATCTGAATGTGGAATCTGCCGAAATGGCCTGTTTTGCAATTTGTACGAGCCTCTTCAGTACACTTCTTTCTTATAAAACATACCGAGCTAGTGTTACTCCATTAGACATACTGCTGTATTGTCACAAATCAACTGGCCACACTGCCAATAGCGACGTGTCTCTCTTGTCCCTAGTACGAAACCAGTTTATAATAGTTTCTGGTGGGAGACAGAGAAGCATGATGAACCTCCACACACCATTTTTCAATGGTGTACCGTAGACTGATCTCGTAGTGGAGGTCGCTAAAATGCGCTTGCGTGGTATTAAGCGACATGAAAGTGTATGGTTCCAGTCCTTCCACAGAAACCTTTAAACCGACAGTATTTAGCCATCAAGATTACCATACTTGGTAGCTTATTGTTCCTAGTCAGCAAAGTTAGGCCTGTGTCCTTGGTCAAGCTCCAAACCGCTCTGCAGTGTCTCATGAAATGGTGACATGTGACATCGTTAATCGTGATCTGTCCATGGGATGGAGACCTCTAGTTCGGTGGCCAAAATAGGAAAGGTGCACACAAACACAGTCGCCCCCACCACAGTCACCTGAAAACTGTATGATAACTTGTGACATGACGCAATGCGTGAAGAAACGGTGCCTGGCAACAAGACAGACGCATTTGGCTGTTCTTTTGGTATGCTTGTGACAGTGCTGCACTAAGTCGATGTCTCATAGTGATCAACACAGAACTTTATACATTTTCCTAATTTTTAAATTTTTTTAAGTACCTTCAATTGTCTTGCGCTTTATGTGCTAATATTTAATGTGAATGTGTTATGTAAATTGGTATTACTATTCTGAGCTGTAATATCATCCGGAATGTAGCTGTATATTCTGTTTGTTTCTGGTTGCTTAGGTCCACCAGCAAAAAATTATATCTGTGTAAAAGTTATATGAACGAAGAGATAATTGATGAGCAAGATGACTGAAGGTGGGGTTGGGCGTTATGTAAGAAGGGAAATTGTGAGTGTGTTGCAATTTTCACAAAAGTCGGTTGGTTTGTGAAAAGAACAGTTATTTTAGAAGTTTGTAAATGAAGAACAATTTGGAGAACACTGTTTCATTGCCATTTACACTCCACAGCCAACCGAGCTTCTTCTTCGTGGTACAAATTGCAAGCTTCGTTGTTTCACGTTAGTGATTAATGGAAATTTTACTGAACTCATTATGAACACTGAACTAACGTTTATTTCATACTGTGTTCAGAAGTGTGAGGGCCGAACTTCCATCCTTTGGTTTGGAGTGGCATAATAATCTGACAGCTAGATATCTTAGTACGTAATTAGGCTATCGTCATTGTTAAAGTGCAACATATTTGTATCCGTTTCTAATTCGATTAGATACTTATGATGTTTGCTACCGCCATCTTGCAGCAGATCAGCGATGAACGTCAGATACAGAGTACATGCTTCACAACATCGGAGACATAAATTAATAGAGGTAAAGGGACAAGGGAGTTGTCATTATGTCACAAACTTGAAGTCGACGTCCGCCATCTTAATTAGCCCAAAACATTAGGGTCACCACATTAATACATCAAGGATCTCCGTGTCGATACTTCCCCATGACGTCTCTCTAACCTAACATTCGATATGGTGAATGCAGCTTTAAAAATATTTGTACCTGTGTTTTTTTTCATGTAATAACCCTTGAAATTATGCTTCATTTGAACTATATTGTCATTAGTAAAATTTATAGGTATGTTATCTAATCAGTCATCCAACAGTAACTAACAAAACTGTTGTAAATCTATAACGTACTCAGTTTTACTCAAATTTTCCCATTATTCAAAATTCCCCCATCATGAATTAAGACATATCATACCAACAGCTCATTTTCAGTTTTCTATCAGGATTTAAGCCAATATTCGATTTCTCTTTAACTGTATTGATACACTCTTCATCAGTTTCAAAATTATGTGGACTGGTTTCTAATTTTATTTTCATAAAATCTTTCACTCAATTTCTAAAATCCCATACTTGATATACATCTAAAATTTTATATTCATTTTCCACAGCTAACTTTACTCCATCAATTACTATCACTTCCAATAAAGTTTTTTTTCTCATCGTTGTGATGGCATTTATTTATTTTTTCTTCTGCACATTTCATACTCAAAGGAAACAAGAAGTTTCATTTTTATCAGTCTTCATTTTTACTGGTAAAACTGGATGATACAATGCTCTAGGTGCCAATGCTTTGTATTTTATAAATCCATTCAATTTTTATTATAATATCCTGGCCTATATATCTTTGTTTCATGTTATTTGGGAAAATAATCGTAATACAGTACAATTGAATAAAGACTGCATACACCATCATGTCTTAATGTTGTTTTAACACTATCAACAATTGCTCTTAATTTTATGACATTTGTTCAACCTTCACAAAAAGCATCTCTTGCGTTCAGTGGGTCAACAATTTCAGGTAACTGTTTTAATTTCTTAAGTTTTTTTGTACTCTGCTGAGCTTAGCCAATCACATTCCCTCGTCTCTACTAAATTATATCCCGCATTTGATGTTTATGCACTTCTTGTTAAGTCTTTTGGCAAAGGTCATCCATTTTTTATTTATATTGCTAATCGTCTCACTTTTAAAATATTTTTTTTATTTTTTACAACCATGCCAAAGACAGCTATGTCATCAGTAAACAGTATTTGTTTTGCTCCAACTATTTTTACTTCTCCACCATTAACTGCATATTGAATATTTTTATTGTTTGGATTTAGCCAACCTATAGATTCTTTACTGTAATTTTCTTTTTGTTCTTTATCCAATACAGCAATTTTATTTTCACATAAATATTTAGATCTGTAAATAGCTATACAAACTCCAGCAGTTGTTAAATAACGAAATGGATCAATATTAGCTTTTCTAGAAATTGTTTTCTCACTTCTAAACAACCTCTTCTTAATATGTCCGCATCAGAATTGCAGTACTCATTAATTTCTTTCTTCGTATTGAACACATAATTTTCTTTAATTCTGGAGCTATGCCATTTGAGAAATATACTCTATCTCTTGGCTTCATAAAGTCAACACAATAACAAGTAACATCAGGAATCCGCCCTATGTAATTTTCATCTTCTTGTGTATTGAATAAAAGTGGAAAATATCCTTTCTTAAATTCTCCCAGATCAAATATTTTTGGAAAACTATTAAGTGGACCTTGTACAAAAGTACTGCTATCAATAATTTTTAAACCTAGTTGTTTTATCTCCAATAACATCCACTTACTTGCTATGTAGAGAGTTCTTTTGCATCTTCAACACAGTACTTCAAAGTGAAGGGAAGGGGCAGTAGTTCCCCAGAAATTGATGACCAGTCTTGTGTCAATGATAATAAACAACGAGGCACAACTCCACACAAGCAGAAGACGTCAAAAATAAACTCTCCCTATTTTATAAGGAAACATGCTATACTCAGGTCTGTACAACAAATAGTCATTCCAACAATTGATGTCCTACATGAAAAGGAGTCAGTAAACAAGGCAGAATGCTCCAAATTTTGGGTGTTCACACTGCTGAAAACTTCAGCTGCAATATACATACATACGACTGAGATTCTCAGACTGTCAAGTTCATCTGTTTTTGTTCTTTGCATAATTGCCAGTTTTTTAAACAAACGAATCAGCCATCGGACGTATTTTGCATTTATCTACTCAATAACGTCTTATGGAATACTTTTCTGGGGTAACTGATGACTTAGAAAGAAGTATTTATTGCACAAAAGGGAAAGTTAATATAATATATGGTGTTTTGGGTATTCGCAATGTAGGTACCTCTTCAAGGAGTAGGCATTTTAACGCCACCATCACAATCCGCATATTCGTTAGTGAAATTCGTGTTAAATAATGCATCACAGTTTGAGAAGAATAGCGAAGTCCATATGCACAACATTAGAGGAGAAAATGACCTTCATTACCCATTACTGAAGCTGCCAGAGGCTCAGAAAAGAGTTCAATATGCAGCAACAAAACTTTTTGGTCATTAGCCCGTAAGCATAAAATATTTGACAAGTAGGAAAGTAAGTTTCAAATCTAATGTAAAATAAGTCCTCCTGGACAACTTCTTTTAATCGATGGACGAATATTTTTTAAAAAATTGGTAGCCTATACAAAAAATAAGATTTTCTTTTGCCTGTTGTTGTATAGTAGGACTAAGAACCACTATGACTAAGTCTGACAGACTTGTTTCACATCTTTTAGATAAAAGAATATTTCAGACACTCCATGTAACACGTAATACGTAAACGAACAACTATTTGTCAGAGTAGAGACGTACTGGTGGCACATCTGGTACGGTATACAGGAGAAATTAACTTGGCGCTATAAGGAGTACTATAGCGATAAAGCAGTGAAGGCAGACAGAGACTAGAAATGAAAAACAACACAGGTATACAGTGTGTTCCAGAAATGTAGCGACAGTCTTCGAGTAGTTGTAGAGAGTGTCTTGAGGACTACATTAAGGGCAAGAGCCCGCTTCAGCAAATATCATCCAACGGCGCTACACAGCGTCGGAGTTATAGGCGCCGGAGCCTGTCATTGGGCTACCCCTTCGGCAGCAAATGTGACTTTGTAGGTGGCGGGCCATAGGCGGAACGCCTCACATTGTTGTTTGTTAGCCAGCGATTGCGACTGATTGCCACGACCGCCAGTGAAGAAGATGGAACTAGCGCTGTGTAGAAAGCCCTGTCTCCGGCAAATGCTATGCTTTGTTGCCTCAGTGGATGATGAATTCAGGCAGGTGGTTCCACCCTCCGTTTATATCTTTCCCGGAACCTTATAAAATGTCCAACGTTTTTCGATATATATGAGAAAAATAAACTGCAAATGGAAACCTGTATCCAAAACCGTCAGCCACCAAGGCGACAGAGTATCGCACTTATGGAAGATAAGGCCTTTCAACACAAGACTAGCGCCATCTACTCCACTGTCGATCGTAACTGTCGCGATCACTCAATAACAAACAACATTGCGAGACCTTCCGGCAAAGGTTTGCTGCTGGAGGGGTGGCATGGTGACAGGCGCAGGCGCCTATAACTTCGACGATCCGTAGCGCCGTTGGATGACGGTTCTGGACACGGGTTCCTGTCCTTGATTTGTCCGTCAACACACCCTCTACAACTCCTCGAAGTTTGCCACAACATTTCTGACACATCCTGTAAGAACACTGGGTGTATTGTGGCTCTTGTTTTGCAGTGGGGTAGGGCAATAGAAATTGGCCGTATAGGTTCCAGCTATAATCCCAGGTATGGACTAAGATTTGCCTCGTTTCAGTCTTGCCAGGAAGGTCGGAGATCCCCTGTAGTCCTGTAGTCAAATGAACATGTGGGATCTATCCTGGGTGTAAAATTCGCCTGGAACGATGGGCTAGTACTTTCCCAGTACAGCATCAAGGAAAAGCTGTACTCTACTCACATTCAGGCAAAAGCCTGGTCACAGGTTGCGTGTCACGGACTTCATGTTTTACCTTACCCTTTTTAAAGTTTGTAGTAGTTACGTAGAGACCGGTCAGAGGTTGCACGACACAGATTTTACCTTGTAATTAACCTTTTATTACTTTCTGAAGTAGTTACGAAGAGAAGAGAAGAATCGCAAGAAAGGAAATGATGCAAGACAACATCAGGCCAGTCAGAAGATGAGTTACTAGAAATAAGACCTGCATTTTTATCTATTTTTCCCTCTCGTATTTAACGGTATTAGAGACCACATCTGGTACCTAAAAGGCATTTCGAGAAGTCTTTTTTCCTACCCAGAGCGTTACATCGGTACATCGAGTCTCGTGTAACACTCGTCACCCAGTAACAGACAACCTACCACATAGAATCGATAGAGGAAATAGAGAAAATCTAAAGAAGAGCAGAGCATTTCGTCACAGCTTGTTTAGTGAGGACAAAGCCGTCGCCGTGGTCCTCATCCACCTCCAGTGACAGAAGCTAGAAGACATATGTAGTGTATCGCACTGTGGTAGACTGTTGAAATTCCGAGGGCGTATGTTCCTTCAATAATCAGTCAAACCATGAAGGTGAAATTAGAGCGTTTCGAATTCACGCGAAAGCTTGCCAGCATCTTGCAGAGTATCGATATACGTGAAGATACTAACACACGTTAGCAGATGACAAGCTCTGCGGAGTGGCCGAGCGGTTCTAGGCGCTACAGTCTGGAACCGCGCTATCGCTACGGTCGCAGGTTCGAATTCTGCCTCAGGCATGGATATGTGTGATGTCCTTAGGTTGGTTAGGTTTAAGTAGTAAGTTCTAGGGGACTGATGACCTTAGCTGTTAAGTCCCATAGTCCTCAGAGCCATTTGAACCATTTTTGACAAGGTCTGCATCTCAAAAATGCTACCTAAGTGGCAAGTTTTTTGTTGAGATAGGGGTAGTTGCTACATTTATGATTCCATATGATGAAAGAGAAATAACGATGTTAACTACATGAGGGCACTGAAATAATTCCGACCTCTTGCGATAATAATGCTTAATACTGAGAGCAATTTAGACTGTGAACAATGTGACGCTACAGATCTTGTGTGACGAGACGGGCTGGGAATTTGGGTTTAATGAGAAGCATGGTCGTATAGCTGAAGCGGTTAAGGCAAACTCTCGCATAAAATGGGAAATTCGGGTATGAATCCTGGTCTGGCAAAAATTTTCGCGTGTCGTCATTGAATAATTTGTATTCCCTCTTGTGGCTGACGTTTCGCTTTCATTAAAAGAGGAGGCGCCGCCGTGTGTGGGTCGGGATGCGAACACGTTGTGTTTTCCACACAATGTGCATGCTTGCTACATTTTGTGATTTGCTCAAACAACAGGCTGTGTAAAGAAGTTGGTCATAATACAACTGGAAACCGATCCCCAGATTCAGTCACGCCCAGAGAGCGTCCGTCTTGCTGAGTCCGGATTAAAAACACCAGCAGCGGCCGAGGAGTGCCAGAAGGGCCCGGCCAGAGGGTGGGGCCCGCAGGACACAAAGAGCGGCGGGGCAGCCACTGCAGGCAGCACACTGCCGCCGCCGCGCCAGCGCCTAATTCCATTAGCAGACTAAACACGCGCCTTCACTATGCTTATCGCCCAAAGTTAATTATCGCCGTAATTGGAATTGCCGGCACCGATCGTATTTGTCACCGTTCATTTAACGCTTTAATTACGTTAGCCCGGCGCGTCGCGCCTCGCCATGCTACGCTCCTTGCAGATGTCCTTCATGTGTGCGTGTATGCGTACTTGTGCTTGTGTGTGTGTGTGTGTGTGTGTGTGTGTGTGTGTGTGTGTGTCATTTCACCCTCTAATGCTAGTTCTACCCACTAGCGCCTTCTGCTGGCGAATTAAATATTCCATATGCTTCGGGCGTGGGTCTCTCACAGAACATGTTTTCGTCCTGTCAGTCAGGTCAACTTCTCAGCAACCTCGTCAAGTCTGTTTGCCATTGAAAAGCACTAAATATTTTCAAAATGTTTGACAAGTTAAAATTTCTTTCCATACCAGGTCTTGTCTCAATGGCGTAAGAAGCATTACTGGTACTCATCCCGTGTCCTCCCCTCCCCCTAAACAAACACAAACTTCCTCCCTGGCATCATCCAGTTTTTATGTAATCTTCATTGCATTTCATCCGCTTATTGACACCAACACCACTTCACAATTGAAGTAAAAGTTCGCATTTCAATATTTTTTTCCGGTACACAATTTAAAATATGGGAATCACGTAGTCGTAAGTTACCTTACTTGCAACAATAACGCGACTTTTTTTCATAGCTTCATTGTCGACCGACACAAAGTGCAAAAAAAAAAAAAACATAATATAACAAACGTAAAATATATTCTTAATACAGCAGAAAACAAGTGTCTCAGTATCGGAGGAAATTAGGTTCTACGGAAATATTGCTCCATTGAAATTAATTGTACACAAGAACAATTGAGACCGTCACCAAACATACGGGCAGTGACAGATAAAGCACCAAGTGGCCTGCGCTGAATGTAGCTATACAGTTTTTGAACGCTCACCTGAAAATGCTACGTTATTACAAAATTCGTTACATATGTCTTTCCCACGTTATATCGACGTTGTATCTGTAAGTTTAATACAAGATGTCTGATTATTTCCTCATCGTGTTTTGTTTATAGGCCTACACACATTAGTGTTTTATAATTATTGTTTGTTTTCATCACAATAGAATAAATACACAGTCGATCATACATTATTATTAGAACATCTTCATTACATGCAACACTTTAAATAAATTTTTAAGTTATAAATCAGATTATTCTGTATTAATTATCCAAAAGTGTTGCTCTTGGACATAATGTTAACTTCTTACTTCACACGGAAATGCAATGTTTTTGATCACTCACGTGCGGTTATGACCTAGTAGAAAGTGGTTATGTCTTAGTAGCAGGTCACTATTTCCTCGTTGAGACAGTTACATCTCAGGTTCTACAGTCCTATCGGCGATGAAATCATTAGAAATAGATCAGGAAGAGATTTTCACTCTGCAGCGGAGTGTGCGCTGATATGAAACTTCCTGGTAGATTAAAACTGTGTGCCGGACCGAGACTCGAAGTCGGCAAAGGTCTCGAGTTCGAGTCTCGGTCTGGCACACAGTTGTAATCTACCAGGAAGTTTCAGAAATAGATCAGTCCGGAACCGCGCGCCTGCTACGGTCACAGGTTGAATCCTGCCTCGGGCATGGATGTGTGTGCTGTCCTTAGGTTAGTTAGATTTAAGTAGTTCTCCAAGTCTAGGGGCCTGATGACCTCAGATTTTATGTCTCATAGTGCTTGGAGCCATTTGACCCATTAGAGCACAATCTTGACTCGGAAAAAAGCTGCTTCAATCGTTTTGGATAACCGACGAAAAATCAAATCTTGGGTACCCGGTCGGGGATTTGAACCCCTCTCCTCCTGAATACGAGTGCAGTAGCTTATTTATTAGTGGCTGCAAAAACATGTTCTGTCAAAGGCAAGGGTAAAGGTTCGAGTCCCGGACCGGCACAAGGTTTTAATTTGTCATAAAATGTTCATTACGGTGTATACATCAAATAAACAATAAAAATGTAGCATCTCAATACATAGCTTCATTAAGAATGGATTAAAATTGATGCCTGGAGTTCAGTCGCTGTTACGAGAGATGAAACACAAGCCGAATGACGAAGGTCAGCGTTGGAATAGGACGTTGTTTAATAAATTATTATGCTGAAGTGATTTAAGGAAATCCCGAAAACTCAAATCAACATGACCTAACAGATAGGTGAACTAGTTTCTTCTACGAAGACAGAAATAATTATCTGACATAACTCTGCCAACGGATCGTAATTATCTTGATAATGAATTGAATATAAACGTACCTATGAAAAAATAACATTTATTGGTGAAAACACAGTTATGGATGTATTTAGCAGGAAAATAGCAGAAACTGGTTCCGTATTTCCAAGACCAGAACGATGAGAAAGTACATTATGATACACTCACACACACAAACACACACACACACATTTTTCACGGCGTTTAGTGTGTCTTGGCAACTATATAGGGAACGAACATTAGACCACGAACTCACTGACCAACCATAGTTGTGTCGGAGCTAAGGTAAATTTTCGTGGTGGCGTGCCTCTTAGAACTTCGATCCGAAACATTAATGTCTACAACGTTTTCCTGCCAGGCTCATAATCGTGCAAACGCGCAAAGAAATATATTTTATAACATTTGAGAAAACTGGCAGTGCCAAAGTGTCCAGTACTGTCAAAAAAACTGGACTCCGCCCGAAGAGGCCATGAAGGCCCAACGGTACCGACCGGCCGCCGTGTCATCCTCAGCCCACAGGCATCATTGGCTGCGGATATGGAGGGGCATGTGGTCAGCATAGTGCTTTCACGGCCATATGTCAGTTTACGAGACCGGAGCCGCTACTTCTCAATCAAATAGCTCCTCAGTTTGCCTCACAAGGGCTGAGTGCACCCTGCTTGCCAACAGGACTCGGCAGAATGGATGGCCAACCATCCAAGTGATAGCCCAGCCGGTCAGCACTTAACTTCGATAATGTGGAGGAAATCGATGTTACCACTGCGGCAAGGCAGTTGGCCGAGTAGTGTCGTAGCGTTTGCTAATTTGAGAAACATTTGCACCAGACTAATTCCGAAATCTCGTTTTGCAGTATTTATGTATTACTTGAATTTATTAGCTTTCTGTACGCGAACGGATTGTCAGTACCGTACAGAGACTGATAATCTCGGCCATTACGACAGCTGTCGATCGCGAGACTGAACGCTGCCTGGTCTCGTTACGGACTCGCGAGGTTGTAGGTAAAGTATACACGGTGTCCCAGGAGGTATAGTCAGTACTTAGGAATACAACAAGAACGCGTGCTTGTAACAAAACTTCATATCAACATATGCCCTACTCAGAATTGTTTCCGAGCCAGAATACATTTAATGTGCATTTGTTTTTGGGCTACTGTCCGGCCTCTTTGACGTTTTTTTCTAACCCAACGTATGTCTTTCTGCCACTAAATTAGCCCCTCGAACTCGCCTCGCCGTTCTCTATGGTGTGTTCTAAGTGAAATACTGCGAGGGGCTGAGAGAGTATCTGAGAAGTATTTTTAAACTGTGTTTGTACACGCGGTAGCTACAATACCACAAATCTTCACTGATGTAGAATGTGCAGATATGGTGCCTGTTTACGTCTTCTACGATGGCAGTCCTGCTGCTGTCGAAGAATGCCATCGGCGATTTGCGACACGTCGAATTCCTGGATGTAGGTTGTTTACCAGAGTTTTCAGCACATTGTGTGACACAGGCATTCTTCCATGTTGCCATATTTCTTCTGAACGTATAGTTCAACAACCTGTGCAGAAACACCAACACATTGTCGAAATGGTGCAGCGTAGTCGTAGTAGCAGCTCACGGCGACTTACTGCACGTATCATAGTACCACGAACACGTGCATGGCGAACATTACACGTGGAAAACTTGGTACCATTTCAATTATAGCGTGTTAACAATTTTCGTCTTGGTCAATGCCAGAAGACTTGAAGTTTGCCATTGGTTTAATGACAAACGTAATTTTCTTCCATCGTACTATTCACAGATGAAGTTACGTTTACACAGAATGGCATCAACAGCACGTGTCACAATCAACCATGGTCGCTGGAAAAATCCACACTGTACAATGACACCAATATCCGAGTTCGTTTTTTAATCAAAGTTCGATGTCGCATGATCGGTAGCATGTTGATAGGTCTATTTGTTTCACAGGAGCGAATGACTCTACAGATTTGCTTGAATTTTTTTCGGAAATTCATTTATTCATTCCTAGAATACCTTGAGGACTTTCTTTTTGCCACGGAGACCTCCTCAGTTTAATAGGTGTGTGAGGGAAAATCTCTTGGGGAACGTGCAGAGGCACAAGTGACACAACATGTTCTCCTAAGAGCGCAGAAATGAACTGAAGTTGACCATGTGATATTCGAATATTTGTTGCGAATTGTACAACAGCTGCACTGTGAAGTGTAAGATATTGCTGAGAGCAGAATCTGTTGAAAACGCGTATGTTTATGTTGATAGTGTTTCAAACGTACGTTATGATGTTCACTAAATGTTGCACATTTGCTCTTGTGTAAATCTTACAGTGTACTGAATAATACAGAAAAAAATAAGTTCCACATTAAATTCGTTCTGTCTTGGAAATCATTCTGAATAAGGCATATGTCCACATGAAGTTGTTTGCTTCAGTTTACCGTTCTTGTCATATCTCTGAATACTGATCATTCCTCCTGGATCACTCTGTACAGGTGAAGCAGAACCGAATGAAGAATTGTTGTGCCTAGGAATCCTGCATACTAGGTTCGCTACGCAAGCAGTCAAACAACTCGTATTAATGAGATTCATTTTCAACAACTTTGATCTGAGAATTCTTGTTGTCCTTTATAAATGATCATCCACAACTGCAATTATGCAGAAGTGTCGCAAGCAAAGGGTGACATACAAAATAACCAGTCTTCTTCAGAATAGACAATCACAAGTAACACTTCTGGTCCTAGCGACCGCTTATAAAAAATGTCTGTCAACTAAACTGCAGTGACTGCTGATCTCTAACCGTTCTACTTAGAGATTGCTAATGAACAGGCTACGATGCGTCAGCTAACGAAGTGGCTAACGTTGAAGCTGCTACCGAATTGGCTGCCACCAGTCCGGGGCGGCGCCTATGTCGTCTTCACCTAGGCGCCGCTGCTGTCGCGTAGTTGTCCTGGAGGGAGGGAGGTCAGCGTGCAAATAGCTGACCTCACAGCGTTCTCTTCTCTGTCGTTCCCGATTGGCGTGCCGCGCTGACTTTACGCCGTAAGATTCTCCCTCCTCCCCCCCCCCCGCCGCCCCCAAAGCAACGGACCGTCTTCGTATGTGGTGAGCGGGGGGGGGGGGGCGGGGGGGGGGGCAAGAGCATGTACGCTCTGATGGACAGGGAATCTGTGGTCACAGGGGACGCCAGTCTTCCGGTCGTACTCCGCCATCCGGCTTCGCCCTGGTGGATACGTCCCTGGAAAACGCCCGAAGGGTATGCGTCCACCTCCTGAGGCCCATACTAAGAAGTATAAGACGTCGGCTGCTGCGGCGTGGGTGGGTCCAGCTCCATCGGTAGGACGAGGGGAGGCGAAGGAGGCAAAGGCTTCGTCTCCATGGGGTCACCCCGTGGTGTCGTCATGACACCGTCTGGCAGCTGCTGTGACCGCTCTGTACTCGGAGTCCATGAATCTGTGAGAAGAGATACAGAAGGATTGCCGTGCACATGACAGTGACGAATTTGACTGTGATGTCAGCGCTGCAATCTGTCTGGGCCTGAAATGAGATACATGCAAGCGCCAGTTCGACGAAGGATTTCACGTCGCGCCCACCGTCTGCTGCCGCTAAAAACCCTGGAAAACACAATATCATGCGGTGCGAAGCGACACTTGCGGCCTTCTTTCGGCGCCGGATCCTGAGGAGGGTGGAGCAGGTGGAGCAGTATCCGATGGCAGCGACCGTGAAGAAATTCCACCGGCGATGGTCCATCTCCTGGATGCGAACGATACGAGGCGAGAAACAGTTACAATGTTTGAACCTTGGCGTGGGCGGTGCGAAGTTTGGCCATCTCCTGCTTGAAGGTTGTGACGAAACGTTCCACTTCGCCGTTTGACTGAGGATGGGACGGTGCACTAGTAAGATGCGGTATGCCACTGCGTTCACAGAATGTTTCACATTCATTTGACTTGAACTGAGGGCCGTTGTCCGACACTATGACTTTAGGCAAACATTCGAAGCAAAAGATGGGGGACAACGCCTGAACTGTGCTACTTGACGCAGTCGAGTTCACTAGCACAGCAAAAGGAAACTTGCTATAAGAATTTGCCACAATCAATCAACGAATTTTCCAAAGAGGTCCGCGAAGTCTATATGCACACGTTGCCGTGGTGATTGCGACGTAGGCCAAGCAGAGAATTTTTGTGGCGAAGAGGACTGATTTTCCGCACGTGAGTGACACTGTGACGCCAATGGTTCTATTCGGGTGTCCATACCCTGCCAGGTACAGTGTCGACGCGCAAACAGTTTCGTACGAACAATCCCCCAGTATCCTGGGTCAAATAACTGCAACACTTATTTTTGCTTTGGAGATCAATACATCAGACTGTCCACTGTCATTTTGAACAAGAATCACACCTTGCTGTAAAGCGAGGCTATGCCGAGGTGCAAAATATCGACACACTACAGAGTTCTTTATGCTATGCATGGAGCGAGCCAAGATGTGCGAAAGTATTTTATCAAAATTTTCAAATCTGAATCAGCTTCCGTGATCTGTGCAATTTCCTTATAGTTCAGAGGAAAAGATTCAAGCAATTCAGAATCGTGAGCATCGATGTGACAACAATATGCAGCAGAAACGTCAAATTCTGTATCACGGACAATCGGAAGACGTGAAAGTGCGTCCGCATTACCATGTTAAGCGGTAGGACGTGTATAGGTACATACGGAAAAGGCCCAACAAGCTACGACAAAAGTTTAAAACCAATAGTAATAATCATTAGCGCGGCCGCTGTAGCCGCCGATGAAGATATATTTTGCTACGCCGGAAGGCGAATAACAAAAGATGAAAATTCCATTCAATTTTTTTGTCATTTAATAGAGAGACTCTGTCTTTAGTCCTCGAGTAGAGAAGACGTATTTTTGTAAGATGTGTGAGGTAGCCAATTGTGTTGTTTGAATAACAATTATTATTTGTGCAAAACCACGGAAGTTTTCTTTTCTTCCGTGGATCATCTCAACGTCAGTTCCACAAGTGGCAAATTTATGTACATATACGTATAAATAGCAATAATAATGAAGGGTAAATAAATAAAGAGATTAATAGAACTCAATTATTTTCAATTAATGCCCAAATTTTCGATTTTTATAGTTTCTTTCCTTTGAGTCCGTTTAACTTGAACTTACTTCTGATGTCCTTAGTTATAATCATCTTCTTCCGCCATGAATATTTATCTGCTGACCGTGTCTGTAACAGTCCTTAATCGGGCTTCTTCTTCCTCATGCATCACTGGTGTCAACACTCAGAGAAAACAGCCACAGTTGTGGATGGCTCGTATGCACAGTGCACCACTCCAGAGATGATTCGAGTGGTGAGAATACGGATTTTATCAACATGTTTAGCACCAACACTTAATAGTGATCGATACTGAAACGCTCGATTTTCCACAGAGAATACATGCAACACACGCCATTGCAGAGACAGGCCAGCACGTACTGAGTATTATCTCGCTATTCAGCTGTCCAGAAGGTTCCACTGCCGGGACTTGCCCTTCAGCTGCTGGCAAGAACTGACTGCCGGCCAGGTGGAGTTTTCCTTTATACCCACCACTCGCGAATCCTTACACTGGAAATGCCCATTTGTTGTGGCCACATGCTACCTCCACCATCTGCCCTGCACATCAAAAGGTCTAGGAAGCGACCTATTTATCGCTGTAATAATTTAAATATTACGACTGCATCCACAATCCGATGACATTCAACATTGAGCAAAGTATCGGATATACCGCCTCCTGCTGGCTGTGGCTCTATTCCCCTGTGGGCCGCTTGGTGGCTCCTCAGAGCGGTGCGGAGGTAACGAGGACAATGACATCTGAGTCAGCAGGGATGCAGACTGCCGAGTCAACTGCAGCACCCTGATGCCGTCACAATTCCACGGCTGTACAAGGCCGGCTCGACACAGCATTGCATTACACAGGCCGCTGGGGTGCTTCCTCAGCATTGTGAGGCCCTGTGACACAGATCAAGAGGAACGAGGGCACTGTAGCTATTCCCCTGTTGTGACTGGACATAATTTTCCACATACAATCCTTCGCTCCCCTTTATAGTTATCGGTGCATTGAAATCGCAATCTCTCACGGCTAATTCATAAATCCCTTACAAATGGATATAGTCATTTTCTTTGCACATAAATTGGGAACAATGATCACAGTAACTTAACACCCAAACACAAACTTTATAAGCCTGCCAATCACAGGGAATCTACCACACATCTCCTGCTAGGTAGAAGACTTCACCAATAACTGAATGCTGGTGGCGCCAAACAATAATGAGCGAAAATCCATGACGGATGGACATGGCTAATTTATGTTTCTTGCGAGTGTTACCTGTGTTTGCGGAAGAGAGATGTAATCGTCTTATGAGCGACCGAAAACGCGATGGCAACGACCATGTTGCTGTCATCCTTCCATAAAAAGCTGTCTTGTTTCTACAGGTGCACACAAGTATCGCTAACAATATCCATGTTAGAAACTATAGACGCTTTATAAATCCATGTATGATTACGTCTCTAAATGAAATGGTCTTCAACACAAATACTGCGACATTGAATACAGACAGTGATTAAGAGGTGTATATTAACAGACAGAAACTGGAGGTGAGCTCATAATAAAATCGACCTTATCACCGAATTTAGAAAGTGATGTGACTAAGGATTATGGTATTAAGCCAATACCTACAATTCCCTCTTGCCACTGCTAGATATTTCTCACTCTAACGAACAGTATCTGAAACACATTCTATCTCAGTACCAAGTACACACTGCAACAGAGGTACAGACCATGTTGCAGTTGTCAGCTGGCCGCTTGGTGGCTCCTCAGAGCGGTGCGGAGGTAACGAGGACAATGACATCTGAGTCAGCAGGGATGGAGACTGCCGAGTCAACTGCAGCACCCTGATGCCGTCACAATTCCACGGCTGTACAAGGCCGGCTCGACACAGCATTGCATTACACAGGCCGCTGGGGTGCTTCCTCAGCATTGTGAGGCCCTGTGACACAGACCAAGAGGAACGAGGGCACTGTAGCTAACAAACAATAGATCTCTTGGAAAGTTCTCGCCGAGTGTTAATACGGCACCTCCTGGCAACCCATCCACTACATTTGGCGTCTCCACACACTACATTTGGTGTCAGAATAGCAGACGTCGTTTGTACAGTACGACGTTGGAGCTCACCACCTACATTATGGTCGCAAGATGTGGTCAGTTTTTACTAGTTTTCTTTTGAATATTGTATGTTTTCTTGCCTTTTTGTGTGTATGTGTACGTCTCTTGGCAAGCCACATTGTAGATGTTTTGTGTGGCCAGAGTATTTTTGTTGTCAGAGTGTTAGTGTATTTGGGCAGTAAGATGTATTTTTTTTCGTAGCATTTAATTACTTTTGTATTGGTTTATGATGATACTTATTGTGATGACACGGAGCTGTATGAAGTCATATTATTCTTGTACTTAAATGTTTTGTTTCAGGACTAACTGGGAACGAAAGCAACACAATGGCAGAGTCAAGGATGCAAGGTGTGTAGGAACCAGAAGCGGTGCGGATTTTTATGGAAAAAGTAGCACAATTGACAGCAGACAATACGCTATTGAGAAATGAATTAACGTCTAGAAGTTGAAACGTCCCCTTTTGAACAATTATACGTGACTGTGCTTAAACTGACACACAATACTTTTGGCGCAACGCAGTCTCACTTTCAATAATCCCTACAAAAGAATGGCCCTGACTAACACTAAACTATACCTTTCACAAATCACTTACCTCACAAAAATCTTTGTTACTCAAGCTACTGCAATACAGCGAGAGCCACTACTGCCAGCTAAATAAAAGATTCAAACTACTGAAGGCACTAACTACTGATAGGCATAGTTAGCAAATGAAAGATTTTAATAGAGAACAAACAATGTATTTACCTTAATAGCGTTGAAAAATCATAATATACATAGCAGTTCATGACATCCAGTCTTACAAATTTCAAAACTCCGCCATTTCTCTCCCCCACATCCACCACTGCTGGCGGCTCACCTCCAACTGCGTAACGCTACGTGCTGTTCACATCCAGCTGCCCAACACTACAATGGCAGACAACAATGCAAACTGGCCACAGACTGCACACAGCACAGCCAGTGATTTTCATACAGAGCGCTACGTAACGTTGCCAATAAGAAAACAAAAACAGCCTACTTACATAGCCCCCATGCTCCCCACAAAAAATTTTACAAATTGTTTTGGGCACTGGCTAACACAGATTTGAAAAAAAAATTTCATAATTATAATTACAATAACAAAGAAATCAAATGCACACACTTATTGATACAATGTTGGTCAAAAGCTAAAATTTTCTCACAGTCCGTAAAGACAGTCCTGATCGTTCATCACAGTAAAATAGCAGTGTTTTTCTCAATGTCTGAGCAGTAAAAGAAAATGCACACGGAAGTAGTGGATTTCCATGCAGTCTTGAAGAAGTAATGTTGTCCTTCCAACAGAAAGACAGTGCTGACTCTTGACATGCAGACAGGTAATGGACCACAACAGAGCAAACCCACAGCTGAGTCAGTCGAAGTTTTGAAGAATATTGGTAGGTAGGTCATCACAGAGCAAACCCACTGTAGTCCTGATAGAGATTGTGGTACTGGTGGGCCACCAGAGGTGCAGACCCACTGCAGTCCTTGTAGAAATAATGGTATTGGTGAGTCATCAAAGGTGTAGACGCACTGTAGTCCTTGTAGAAATAATGGTATTGGTGGGTCATCAAATATGCAGACCCACTGTAGTCCTTGTAGAGATGGCTAGCAGCCATCCGTTGCGACTGTGCAGGTGCACAATCACCATCGAAGATTCTTGCTGAGAATATAGCAAGTCCATAAACCACTACTTGTGCACGCCCAAAAAAAAATTTTTTTTTGTAATGTCCTTAGAACCAGCAATGCTGTTATCCAGTCCCTTGCAGAATTATTAACACACGTGTAAACACTAACAGTCCCTACATCTCACATATTGTCAATATACTATGACCAACAGTGGCCGTGCGGTTAAAGGCGCTGCAGTCTGGAACCGCAAGACCGCTACGGTCGCAGGTTCGAATCCTGCCTCGGGCATGGATGTTTGTGATGTCGTTAGGTTAGTTAGGTTTAACTAGTTCTAAGTTCTAGGGGACTAATGACCTCAGCAGTTGAGTCCCATAGTGCTTAGAGCCATTTTTGAACTATGACCAACAGAAACGTGTGCAGTGAAATGGAACTTACAAGTTAATAATATGATGAACTGGTGTCAATTACAATTTTATAACATAAGAATACAAAGGTACAAAATACATCATTAAAGAACATAACAATACAGATAACATTTGTAGTACAGGTTTTACAAAAGAATCGAAATAACATATACATCAGTGTAACAGGAATTATGACATGAGTACATACATAAAACATCAGAATAACTTTCGAAACATCAACTTCACACATGAGCATTAAAACAGAACAGAATACATAATGTCTAAACATCTTTACAAAGAAAATAACATGTTATCAGAAAAATTCTACAGCATAACTCTTATTAGCTAAACACATATAGACAGGAAAAACACAAATATACAAGAGTACACAAACATATAGCAGAATAACACAGGGGGAAAGAACAGGGTTTGTTTTCAGTGTAACATTTGGTACTGCAGTATTTTGCAAACAAAACCTTTTTTTCTTGGAGATCTCCCTTCATTCATCATTATTCTCAAAAAGTCCTATCTATACCTGCTTTCTGTACTTTTCTCGTATAACTTCTCAATGCATTTCTTCCAATTCATCGCAACTCATTCTCTTATATAGTCTACTCCCTCTTGAGCTAACTTACATCTACTGAGCTCAGATATATATACAAAGGGACGAGGCAATGCAGCAGCACATAACAAATTAACACAAACAGCAAGGACAAAAAAAAACAAATTGGCAAAGTAACCAACAATACTACAACGAATATAAGGCAATGAGCAGCAAACAAGAAAAATAAATCAGTAGTAAACTGGCTTAGCAGAGTAACACAAACTCAAATTCAGTAACACTATGCCTGGCAAACAGCAGCAGCAAATGAAATAACTTATATCTAAACATGACATAGCTCAAGCAGAAAAAATATTACACTAAAAACAACAATCTTAATGTCTATGTAATTAAAGTGGTGCACCACAACTTACTCTACCATAAAAATTACCAAGTACTTGTAAAGTAAATTATGTATGCAGTTACTGTTATTAGTCCCTTCTTATTGTTCTTTCCACTCCAGGACCTCCTTTTTCGAAGAATGTAGATCATAAAATAATTATTTAATAGATCTGTTGACAGAAAGTGTTCACATTAGCAAATACACTTAATTTTATTTTATAAAACCAATGCTGCAACACAGCTGGAGATCTGATATTAAACAAAATGAGCAATCTCTCAACTAGAAAGACAATAGATGTAAAATGTTTCTCATCATTTCATTAGGCATTTTAGTAAATATCATAAATTAAGAGCTCTACAGTGTAATCATATGTTTTCAAGTTTGAGCGTGTCGTATTTGCGATGCTTTCGGCAAAGAAATATCAATAGCGAGGATAATGGCCTCTTTTTTTTTTCTCCACCTAATGGCTTTCCCTTGTCAGACGACAATCTGTCAGCTGGGCGCCCAAAACGCATTACGTCAAGGTCACTTACGTTTCTTACTGAAATATTTATGACAGCAGTTTCCGCTACAGTGATAGTCTCATATAAAATATTTTCACAGGTTGAGAATTTGCGTTACAAATGTGTAGAAAATAAAATCCTATAAATATAACACTGTCCAAAAAATTTCCGACAGCATTGTAATACATTCACGCACACATTTCATAATTTTTAAAGTACTATTCTTGGTTTCCAACATCCTTTTCCACAAATCAGAGTCCCTAACCACTACTCATTATTCCTTACCTTATTACACATATACATATTCAAAGACAGTAACTTGTTCTCGAAAGAACAGTTATAGTTGATGACCGTGTAGCTTTTCCCTGAAATAAACGATGACTAACTGACAACCTCAGCTGCTGATAGGTGTTGTTGTTATACCTCGATGTGGACAGCTGAAAATGTGTGCCCCGACCGGGACTCGAACCCGGGATCTCCTGCTTACATGGCAGACGCTCTATCCATCTGAGCCACCGAGGACACAGATGAATAGCGCGACTGCAGGGACTTATCCCTTGCACGCTTCCCGTGAGACTCACATTCCCAACTGTCCACAATTCTACATATATATTGTACCTTATAGACATTTGCCCACCCACTCATTACTCGCGCACGCGCTGGCGATTCCCGTAAGAGTTAGGGCAACCTGTGCGCATTCGCACAGACAAAGGTCAATGGCTGGGTAGCCTTTAACTATATATACAAAGACAGTAACTTGTTCTCGAAAGAACAGTTATAGTTGATGACCGTGCAGCTTTTCCCTGAAATAAACGATGACTAACTGACAACCTCAGCTGCTGATAGGTGTTGTTGTTATACCTCGATGTGGACAGCTGAAAATGTGTGCCCCGACCGGGACTTGAACCCGGGATCTCCTGCTTACATGGCAGACGCTCTATCCATCTGAGCCACCGAGGACACAGATGAATAGCGCGACTGCAGGGACTTATCCCTTGCACGCTTCCCGTGAGACTCACATTCCCAACTGTCCACAATTCTACATATGTATTGTACCTTATAGACATTTGCCCACCCACTCATTACTCGCGCACGCGCTGGCGATTCCCGTAAGAGTTAGGGCAACCTGTGCGCATTCGCACAGACAAAGGTCAATGGCTGGGTAGCCTTTAACTATATATACAAAGACAGTAACTTGTTCTCGAAAGAACAGTTATAGTTGATGACCGTGCAGCTTTTCCCTGAAATAAACGATGACTAACTGACAACCTCAGCTGCTGATAGGTGTTGTTGTTATACCTCGATGTGGACAGCTGAAAATGTGTGCCCCGACCGGGACTCGAACCCGGGATCTCCTGCTTACATGGCAGACGCTCTATCCATCTGAGCCACCGAGGACACAGATGAATAGCGCGACTGCAGGGACTTATCCCTTGCACGCTTCCCGTGAGACTCACATTCCCAACTGTCCACAATTCTACATATGTATTGTACCTTATAGACATTTGCCCACCCACTCATTACTCGCGCACGCGCTGGCGATTCCCGTAAGAGTTAGGGCAACCTGTGCGCATTCGCACAGACAAAGGTCAATGGCTGGGTAGCCTTTAACTATATATACAAAGACAGTAACTTGTTCTCGAAAGAACAGTTATAGTTGATGACCGTGCAGCTTTTCCCTGAAATAAACGATGACTAACTGACAACCTCAGCTGCTGATAGGTGTTGTTGTTATACCTCGATGTGGACAGCTGAAAATGTGTGCCCCGACCAGGACTCGAACCCGGGATCTCCTGCTTACATGGCAGACGCTCTATCCATCTGAGCCACCGAGGACACAGATGAATAGCGCGACTGCAGGGACTTATCCCTTGCACGCTTCCCGTGAGACTCACATTCCCAACTGTCCACAATTCTACATATGTATTGTACCTTATAGACATTTGCCCACCCACTCATTACTCGCGCACGCGCTGGCGATTCCCGTAAGAGTTAGGGCAACCTGTGCGCATTCGCACAGACAAAGGTCAATGGCTGGGTAGCCTTTAACTATATATACAAAGACAGTAACTTGTTCTCGAAAGAACAGTTATAGTTGATGACCGTGCAGCTTTTCCCTGAAATAAACGATGACTAACTGACAACCTCAGCTGCTGATAGGTGTTGTTGTTATACCTCGATGTGGACAGCTGAAAATGTGTGCCCCGACCGGGACTCGAACCCGGGATCTCCTGCTTACATGGCAGACGCTCTATCCATCTGAGCCACCGAGGACACAGATGAATAGCGCGACTGCAGGGACTTATCCCTTGCACGCTTCCCGTGAGACTCACATTCCCAACTGTCCACAATTCTACATATGTATTGTACCTTATAGACATTTGCCCACCCACTCATTACTCACGCACGCGCTGGCGATTCCCGTAAGAGTTAGGGCAACCTGTGCGCATTCGCACAGACAAAGGTCAATGGCTGGGTAGCCTTTAACTATATATACAAAGACAGTAACTTGTTCTCGAAAGAACAGTTATAGTTGATGACCGTGCAGCTTTTCCCTGAAATAAACGATGACTAACTGACAACCTCAGCTGCTGATAGGTGTTGTTGTTATACCTCGATGTGGACAGCTGAAAATGTGTGCCCCGACCGGCACTCGAACCCGGGATCTCCTGCTTACATGGCAGACGCTCTATCCATCTGAGCCACCGAGGACACAGATGAATAGCGCGACTGCAGGGACTTATCCCTTGCACGCTTCCCGTGAGACTCACATTCCCAACTGTCCACAATTCTACATATGTATTGTACCTTATAGACATTTGCCCACCCACTCATTACTCGCGCACGCGCTGGCGATTCCCGTAAGAGTTAGGGCAACCTGTGCGCATTCGCACAGACAAAGGTCAATGGCTGGGTAGCCTTTAACTATATATACAAAGACAGTAACTTGTTCTCGAAAGAACAGTTATAGTTGATGACCGTGCAGCTTTTCCCTGAAATAAACGATGACTAACTGACAACCTCAGCTGCTGATAGGTGTTGTTGTTATACCTCGATGTGGACAGCTGAAAATGTGTGCCCCGACCGGGACTCGAACCCGGGATTTCCTGCTTATATGGCAGACGCTCTATCCATCTGAGCCACCGAGGACACAGATGAATAGCGCTACTGCAGGGACTTATCCCTTGCACGCTTCCCGTGAGACTCACATTCCCAACTGTCCACAATTCTACATATGTATTGTACCTTATAGACATTTGCCCACCCACTCATTACTCGCGCACGCGCTGGCGATTCCCGTAAGAGTTAGGGCAACCTGTGCGCATTCGCACAGACAAAGGTCAATGGCTGGGTAGCCTTTAACTATATATACAAAGACAGTAACTTGTTCTCGAAAGAACAGTTATAGTTGATGACCGTGCAGCTTTTCCCTGAAATAAACGATGACTAACTGACAACCTCAGCTGCTGATAGGTGTTGTTGTTATACCTCGATGTGGACAGCTGAAAATGTGTGCCCCGACCGGGACTCGAACCCGGGATCTCCTGCTTACATGGCAGACGCTCTATCCATCTGAGCCACCGAGGACACAGATGAATAGCGCGACTGCAGGGACTTATCCCTTGCACGCTTCCCGTGAGACTCACATTCCCAACTGTCCACAATTCTACATATGTATTGTACCTTATAGACATTTGCCCACCCACTCATTA
This sequence comes from Schistocerca nitens, assembly GCF_023898315.1. Classification (NCBI taxonomy): domain Eukaryota; kingdom Metazoa; phylum Arthropoda; class Insecta; order Orthoptera; family Acrididae; genus Schistocerca; species Schistocerca nitens. The sequence goes on from NC_064618.1 coordinate 585,374,879, forward strand.
CTCGCGCACGCGCTGGCGATTCCCGTAAGAGTTAGGGCAACCTGTGCGCATTCGCACAGACAAAGGTCAATGGCTGGGTAGCCTTTAACTATATATACAAAGACAGTAACTTGTTCTCGAAAGAACAGTTATAGTAGATGACCGTGCAGCTTTTCCCTGAAATAAACGATGACTAACTGACAACCTCAGCTGCTGATAGGTGTTGTTGTTATACCTCGATGTGGACAGCTGAAAATGTGTGCCCCGACCGGGACTCGAACCCGGGATCTCCTGCTTACATGGCAGACGCTCTATCCATCTGAGCCACCGAGGACACAGATGAATAGCGCGACTGCAGGGACTTATCCCTTGCACGCTTCCCGTGAGACTCACATTCCCAACTGTCCACAATTCTACATATGTATTGTACCTTATAGACATTTGCCCACCCACTCATTACTCGCGCACGCGCTGGCGATTCCCGTAAGAGTTAGGGCAACCTGTGCGCATTCGCACAGACAAAGGTCAATGGCTGGGTAGCCTTTAACTATATATACAAAGACAGTAACTTGTTCTCGAAAGAACAGTTATAGTTGATGACCGTGCAGCTTTTCCCTGAAATAAACGATGACTAACTGACAACCTCAGCTGCTGATAGGTGTTGTTGTTATACCTCGATGTGGACAGCTGAAAATGTGTGCCCAGACCAGGACTCGAACCCGGGATCTCCTGCTTACATGGCAGACGCTCTATCCATCTGAGCCACCGAGGACACAGATGAATAGCGCGACTGCAGGGACTTATCCCTTGCACGCTTCCCGTGAGACCCACATTCCCAACTGTCCACAATTCTACATATGTATTGTACCTTATAGACATTTGCCCACCCACTCATTACTCGCGCACGCGCTGTCGATTCCCGTAACAGTTAGGGCAACCTGTGCGCATTCGCACAGACAAAGGTCAATGGTTGGGTAGCCTTTAACTATATATACAAAGACAGTAACTTGTTCTCGAAAGAACAGTTATAGTTGATGACCGTGCAGCTTTTCCCTGAAATAAACGATGACTAACTGACAACCTCAGCTGCTGATAGGTGTTGTTGTTATACCTCGATGTGGACAGCTGAAAATGTGTGCCCCGACCGGGACTCGAACCCGGGATCTCCTGCTTACATGGCAGACGCTCTATCCATCTGAGCCACCGAGGACACAGATGAATAGGGCGACTGCAGGGACTTATCCCTTGCACGCTTCCCGTGAGACTCACATTCCCAACTGTCCATAATTCTACATATGTATTGTACCTTATAGACATTTGCCCACCCACTCATTACTCGCGCACGCGCTGGCGATTCCCGTAAGAGTTAGGGCAACCTGTGCGCATTCGCACAGACAAAGGTCAATGGCTGGGTAGCCTTTAACTATATATACAAAGACAGTAACTTGTTCTCGAAAGAACAGTTATAGTTGATGACCGTGCAGCTTTTCCCCGAAATAAACGATGACTAACTGACAACCTCAGCTGCTGATAGGTGTTGTTGTTATACCTCGATGTGGACAGCTGAAAATGTGTGCCCCGACCGGGACTCGAACCCGGGATCTCCTGCTTACATGGCAGACGCTCTATCCATCTGAGCCACCGAGGACACAGATGAATAGCGCGACTGCAGGGACTTATCCCTTGCACGCTTCCCGTGAGACTCACATTCCCAACTGTCCACAATTCTACATATGTATTGTACCTTATAGACATTTGCCCACCCACTCATTACTCGCGCACGCGCTGGCGATTCCCGTAAGAGTTAGGGCAACCTGTGCGCATTCGCACAGACAAAGGTCAATGGCTGGGTAGCCTTTAACTATATATACAAAGACAGTAACTTGTTCTCGAAAGAACAGTTATAGTTGATGACCGTGCAGCTTTTCCCTGAAATAAACGATGACTAACTGACAACCTCAGCTGCTGATAGGTGTTGTTGTTATACCTCGATGTGGACAGCTGAAAATGTGTGCCCCGACCGGGACTCGAACCCGGGATCTCCTGCTTACATGGCAGACGCTCTATCCATCTGAGCCACCGAGGACACAGATGAATAGCGCGACTGCAGGGACTTATCCCTTGCACGCTTCCCGTGAGACTCACATTCCCAACTGTCCACAATTCTACATATGTATTGTACCTTATAGACATTTGCCCACCCACTCATTACTCGCGCACGCGCTGGCGATTCCCGTAGGAGTTAGGGCAACCTGTGCGCATTCGCACAGACAAAGGTCAATGGCTGGGTAGCCTTTAACTATATATACAAAGACAGTAACTTGTTCTCGAAAGAACAGTTATAGTTGATGACCGTGCAGCTTTTCCCTGAAATAAACGATGACTAACTGACAACCTCAGCTGCTGATAGGTGTTGTTGTTATACCTCGATGTGGACAGCTGAAAATGTGTGCCCCGACCGGGACTCGAACCCGGGATCTCCTGCTTACATGGCAGACGCTCTATCCATCTGAGCCACCGAGGACACAGATGAATAGCGCGACTGCAGGGACTTATCCCTTGCACGCTTCCCGTGAGACATTCCCAACTGTCCACAATTCTACATATGTATTGTACCTTATAGACATTTGCCCATCGTTTATTTCAGGGAAAAGCTGCACGGTCATCAACTATAACTGTTCTTTCGAGAACAAGTTACTGTCTTTGTATATATAGTTAAAGGCTACCCAGCCATTGACCTTTGTCTGTGCGAATGCGCACAGGTTGCCCTAACTCTTACGGGAATCGCCAGCGCGTGCGCGAGTAATGAGTGGGTGGGCAAATGTCTATAAGGTACAATACATATGTAGAATTGTGGACAGTTGGGAATGTGAGTCTCACGGGAAGCGTGCAAGGGATAAGTCCCTGCAGTCGCGCTATTCATCTGTGTCCTCGGTGGCTCAGATGGATATAGCGTCTGCCATGTAAGCAGGAGATCCCGGGTTCGAGTCCCGGTCGGGGCACACATTTTCAGCTGTCCACATCGAGGTATAACAACAACACCTATCAGCAGCTGAGGTCGTCAGTTAGTCATCGTTTATTTCAGGGAAAAGCTGCACGGTCATCAACTATAACTGTTCTTTCGAGAACAAGTTACTGTCTTTGTATATATAGTAAAGGCTACCCAGCCATTGACCTTTGTCTGTGCGAATGCGCACAGGTGGCCCTAACTCTTACGGGGAATCGCCAGCGCGTGCGCGAGTAATGAGTGGGTGGGCAAATGTCTATAAGGTACAATACATATGTAGAATTGTGGACAGTTGGGAATGTGAGTCTCACGGGAAGCGTGCAAGGGATAAGTCCCTGCAGTCGCGCTATTCATCTGTGTCCTCGGTGGCTCAGATGGATAGAGCGTCTGCCATGTAAGCAGGAGATCCCGGGTTCGAGTCCCGGTCGGGGCACACATTTTCAGCTGTCCACATCGAGGTATAACAACAACACCTATCAGCAGCTGAGGTTGTCAGTTAGTCATCGTTTATTTCAGGGAAAAGCTGCACGGTCATCAACTATAACTGTTCTTTCGAGAACAAGTTACTGTCTTTGTATATATAGTTAAAGGCTACCCAGCCATTGACCTTTGTCTGTGCGAATGCGCACAGGTTGCCCTAACTCTTACGGGAATCGCCAGCGCGTGCGCGAGTAATGAGTGGGTGGGCAAATGTCTATAAGGTACAATACATATGTAGAATTGTGGACAGTTGGGAATGTGAGTCTCACGGGAAGCGTGCAAGGGATAAGTCCCTGCAGTCGCGCTATTCATCTGTGTCCTCGGTGGCTCAGATGGATAGAGCGTCTGCCATGTAAGCAGGAGATCCCGGGTTCGAGTCCCGGTCGGGGCACACATTTTCAGCTGTCCACATCGAGGTATAACAACAACACCTATCAGCAGCTGAGGTTGTCAGTTAGTCATCGTTTATTTCAGGGAAAAGCTGCACGGTCATCAACTATAACTGTTCTTTCGAGAACAAGTTACTGTCTTTGTATATATAGTTAAAGGCTACCCAGCCATTGACCTTTGTCTGTGCGAATGCGCACAGGTTGCCCTAACTCTTACGGGAATCGCCAGCGCGTGCGCGAGTAATGAGTGGGTGGGCAAATGTCTATAAGGTACAATACATATGTAGAATTGTGGACAGTTGGGAATGTGAGTCTCACGGGAAGCGTGCAAGGGATAAGTCCCTGCAGTCGCGCTATTCATCTGTGTCCTCGGTGGCTCAGATGGATAGAGCGTCTGCCATGTAAGCAGGAGATCCCGGGTTCGAGTCCCGGTCGGGGCACACATTTTCAGCTGTCCACATCGAGGTATAACAACAACACCTATCAGCAGCTGAGGTTGTCAGTTAGTCATCGTTTATATACATATTCGTCGACACTCCTTCAATATTTCATCATAACAAATACGTAGCATAATCAAATTCCTCATATAGCATCAGCTTATTGATCATAAACATACCTCAGCAGCATAATACACATCATCGTCGTAAAAATAACATCATAACACCTCAGTCAAATCTCAAAAACGTCGTAGCTTTCTGCAATAATTTCAAAACCTAAAAAAAATTCTCTGCTCATGTCAAAAGTTTCATCTACCTCAAACGTACTTTAAAAATCATGATCCCATACCAAATACATCATTCAAAGCTCTCATAGTATCACAATGGTTCCGAAAAAATATGAACAGTTCACAAAGTACAGACAAAATACAATTTCATAAGTATGAAATTATCCAACTGTGTAATTGCGTAAACATGTGTCACTGATGTAGTAAAAAAAAATGTTTGTCTCTCTCAGTTAAATGATCAGATAGCTGTGTAATTTATGTGGTAGAGAAATATGGTACCGTTGTGTAATGTTGTATAAGCAAATACCATATTAGCTAGGTCTCCTTCTGCTTGCCAGACATATGGTACACAAAGTAAGTGTGTACACCCCCGAGGATTAATGTAATTATACCCTCAGGTGTTACAGATTACAGCAGTGGAATGAAATGTATCACGGAAAACTTTCTTTGTAATTCAAAAATCTTGAAAAATGAAAGGTTTAAGTACAAAATTAATCACTCAAATTCGTGTCCTGTAGCGCTAAATGTGCGTCTTGCTGTAAGATACTTCCGTGGAAGTGATGTAGTTATCGTTCTCTGTAAGCAAAGTTCTGCTGAAGTCAATGTACTTACCTCATCATAAACGAAAGTGAAATGCTTTGCGTATAGATATCGTAGTTATTATGTACCTTACTGTGATCAAGAAAGTACTATAGTGTAACGTATTGTTGTGCTACGAAAAAGGCTGTCTCATTGCAGCTATACCACAAAAGTTACTACTAAAACATGTTTTACTTTCCAGAATAATTCAGAAAAACTGTGCAGATATAAAACAGAAACACCCCAAAACAACAATGTAAATTGTGTCAACATTAGTAGCGTCGTGATATAATCGTGTAGCTGTCAAAGAAACCAAATACTAAGTCATCTTTAATCTCACAAAAACTACTTCAAATAAGGAATGTCTTTTCAAGTAAACCAAAATGTTGCATTAAAATCTCATTAGCAGTATATGTTCTAAGTATGTAAGCCTTATAGTCGGTACGTAATCGTGCAACTAACAAGCAAGAATGTACACACACAGTAACACTGTGTCGTCTGTTCACTATAACAATGCATTTGTAAATACTATCTAAATATGTTCCCTAGGTTCTAGACTGGGTAGTTAACTTCAAAACATTGTTGCATGTTAACAGTTTCTAAGTGTGACAAATTGTACTAGTAGCGTGAAGTGAAAAATTTTATTGGGAAGACTTAAGTTAAAAAGCAGATCATCTTTCTATAAACGGTGTTACATGCGAAATGTGGTGCAAGCCTTTACTCTTCCTACAATGCAGACCTCCAGCTTCAACGGAATTATCATGAGGTATATGGTACATCGGTAAAGAATGCTCAAATTTTTCTCAAGGTTAGCGTCTATGTTATTTTTCTCTGAGCCAGCCGGCGCACGTGGCTGCCTGCGGTGTGAGTCATTGTCTGTCTCTTTGTTGGCGAGCGTCGTTATTGGGATTAGGAGACCTAACTTCTACAAATTCACCTTGCCGAGAAGGCCCTGCCCTGTTTGAAGCTCGCCAGTTCTGATGGAGTTCAGGTCTGTCGCTTTGTCGGTAGTTTACATAGTTTCTTGTTTGTCGGTCATGTGGTGGAGAATTTCTCCCGGAATCGTAACTGCGTGGTGGACTGTTGCGTCTGAAGTTAATCTGTCTCCCTTGATAACAATTCTTTTTGTTCCCATATTGTCTGTTTCTATGGTAATCTCTGTCATATTCATTACTACGGAAATGCGATCTTTCTCTGTAACTATTATTACTTTGCCAGTGGTTGTCATATGGGTGGTGTCTGTTTTGGTCACGATTTGCGTTGTAAGAATAGACTTGTCGTGTCCAGTTATTGTTTCCGTCGTCACGGAATTGTGACGGATGTGACCTGTAGTGATTGTTTTCCTGTTTTCGCAACCCGCGACTGTCTGTGTCAATTTCTAATTCTTGTAAGAGTCCCTGAAAAGCTTCAATGTCGTCTTTGCAACGTCCTGCCAAAATAATATTTCTTAAATGTTCAGGCAATTTCATTAAGCAAATGCGGATGAGTTCTGAAGGGCTGTATGGGTTTGAAAGATATTGATTCTTATGCAACATGTCTTCAAAATATTTGACAAGACTGGAAAATTCAGATTGTTCAAAGTGTTTCATCATCATGTTGCTATATTTTACTCGGTCTTGTGTAGCTTGAGACCAATATGCTGAGAGGAAGGCATGGTAAAATTCTCCTTCACTGTGACAATCGTGAATGACCGATCGCATTCTTACAGCTGGTTCATTCTCTAAATAGCCACACATAAATTCTAATCTGTGCTCTAATGACCAGTTGGAAGGAAAACAATGAGAGAATTGATGGATCCACGCTTGTGGATGAATGTCGTTGCCAGAATTCTTAAATGTTTTGAATTTACGTGTAGTAATGAACAGCTTATAGTCAAAATCACCATGTTGGCGAGTCGAATGTCGGTCATCGTTACGTCGTTTCGGCGGTTCCATTTCAAAATTCGGTGTACCTTGCCAATTTCTTTCATATTTTCCGAAGCGCCCTATGTTATTATTTTGTGGCTGTTCAGTATTTCTATGTCCCTCTTCCCGTATTGGGGCACGAGTGTCCTCTGAAATACGTAATTCTTGTATTAGCAGTATCAGCTGATCTTGTACTTCCCGGATTTCTCTTTGGTGTTGCGTATTAATTTGATTCTGATTTTGTTTGAATTTCCTAATTTGTTCGTACTCTCCTGTGTCATTAAAGACTACTGGTTTTGTGTCAATCAGATTATCATCTACCTTCGTAGATAAATTATTTAGCTGATTCGAAAGTTCAACTACTTTCTCTGATAGCGAACTAATTTCCTCCATGTGTCTTTCTGAACCAATTTTCAGAGTATCTACTGTGTCCTTTAAGTTTTCCTGAGTTTTTGCAAGTTGCGTAACCGAATCGGTAGATGCCACTGAGTCAGTTTTAGCTTGCAAGGTCTCATGATTTTCATGAACAATAGTTTGCAGTTCTTTTATGGCTGCTTCGTAATTCTGTAATGCATTTTCATGCCGCGAAAAAATTGGTTGAAATTGCTCACAAATTTGTGTTTTTACGTCATTACAGACTTTTTGACATTTCGATTCAATGTTGTGTAACTCAGTAGTTAAATCTTCACGTGTTTGTTCAAGAGTTTGTTCCAATGAGTCTAACTTTTGAAGCTTTTGCTGTGTTTGTCTCTGATTTTGTTCCATTGTGTATAACTGTTGCTGTGTTTGTCTCTGGTGTTGTTCCATTGTGTCTAACTGTTGCTGTGTTTGTCTCTGGGGTTGTTCCATTGTGTCTAACTTTTGAAGATTTTGTTCCATTGTGTCTAACTTTTGAAGCTTTTGTCCCATTTGTTGCATTAATTGTAATAACAACGCACTGGTGTCTGAAACATGTTCCTCAGTGCTATTCGGCAATGCATTTGAACCGCCAATATTCGCATTCTGAAAGGCAGAAAATGTGTCTTGACTTATTTGAGAAAACGGCGAGGACGCAAAACCTGAATCTACAGTATTTGCAAGATGTTACTCAAGCTACTGCAATACAGCGAGCGCCACTACTGCCAGCTAAATGAAAGATTCAAACTACTGAAGGCACTAACTACTGATAGGCATAGTTAGCAAATGAAAGATTTTAATAGAGAACAAACAATGTATTTACCTTAACAGTGTTGAAAAATCATAATATACATAGCAGTTCATGACATCCAGTCTTACAAATTTCAAAACTCCGCCATTTCTCTCCCCACATCCACCACTGCTGGCGGCTCACCTCCAACTGCGCAACGCTACGCGCTGTTCACATCCAGCTGCCCAACACTACAATGGCAGGCAATAATGCAAACTGGCCACAGACTGCACACAACACAGCCAGTGATTTTCATACAGAGCGCTACGTAACGTTGCCAATAAGAAAACAAAAACAGCCTACTTACAAAGTGAACGCAAAACCTCATCTGATCAGCTGTTGCCTAGGGTGTAGCAGATTGATCCAGCTGCCAAGAGTTTGATTATTCCGTTTTCTGGCATGGCATCTGAGGATGTGCGTTCGTTTGTGGAGGACTTCGAAATTTCAGCTGTGATGAATGGTTGGATGAGACAGGGGGGACGATAGAGAAATTTGCGGACAGGATAAGGGAAATTAATGAGTATCCTTACGAGTTGGGTCAGAGCGATGAGGCGAATTGTGTTCTGTTGCAGGATCCCAAGCAAAGGGCACTTGATTTATTTTAGAGAGGGTTACCGGCGCGTATGTCACGGGTGCGTGAAGGGGCTCCGAAAGATTCGTGTTCAGCCATTCAGCTGGAAACTCAATATGAGGAAATAGACGTGGCAACAGTGGCACGCCGGCCGGAGTGGCCGAGCGGTTCTAGGCGCTTCAGTCTGGTACCACGCGACTGCTACGGTCGCGGGTTCGAATCCTGCTTCGGGCATGGGTGTGTGTGATGTCCTTAGGTTAGTTAGGTTTAAGTAGTTCCAAGTTCTAGGGGACTGATGACCTCAGATGTTAAGTCCCATGTGCTCAGAGCCATTTGAACCATTTGAACAGGGGTTCGCGAGAGGCAAACAGTGTTTACAGCGAGTAAAAAATGTTATAAGTATGGTCATACGGGACATGTGCAGAGGCGATGTACCCAGTCACCAAGGAATAGAGGAAGTTGTGGAAATCTGCAGCGTGGAGGATGGCGAAGTGGAAATAGGAGAGCTGGACAATCGTTAAACGGAAGAGAGGGCCCAAGACCCAACTAAGGGAGCTCCCGTTTAATTTCAGTGCTACGAATACATATGCAGATGTGGAATGTTCAGTGGTAGTATCTGTAGCAACTAGAAGGTTTAAGATTTTGTTGGGGCGCAAGTGTCAGTGCCTACTAGGAATATAATGGGGACGAAAGAAGTTAGACCCACCACGTTATAGGATGCGTGGAGTGGGGGATACAGAGGTCACGTCTTTGGGGTCGGTGACAGTTGAATTTCGAATAGAGAAAGTCCGATTTAACGCATGCATGGAGGTACTACCATGGGTAAGCCAGGGTTACGACATGATCCTAGGAGTGGATTTCTTGCATCATGTCAAAACTGACCTTGGACAACGAACTGTGGAACTTCGTGGAATGTTATTTCAGCTAGGGGAAACTGTTGTCAATGCAGAGCTGTCGCGAGGGGCGTTCAATGTAATGAACAAACCAATTGAACTGCGTACATTAGCATTAAGGCTTAATTCGCTTCAGTGTGTGTCTAGTAGCACCAGGAAGTAGCTTTGGGTAAGTGTGGAGTCAAATCAACCTGTGGGTACGGTATGTGTTATTGAACCCTTGGACGGTAATGAAGTTTTGGGTCCGTTGGGTTGTTTTGTGAAACGTAGTGATGTACGCGTACAGGAGGGGAACGACGGGCGTGTAGTTCCCGTGAACGTGGATAATTTTAGCGCTGTAGACGCGAATTTGAGGAAAGGAGTTTTAGTAGCAAATTTGGATGTGCCAGATGACGAAGACTGGTGTTCGAGAGGTAGGTGAAGCGATTAACCACTAACTGCTGATAGAACTGCACTGCGTGACAAAATTAAGCATTTGAAAGGAGGAGAAAGAGAGCATATGGAAGAATTATTGTGGGAAATTAAGGACTTGTTGTTTCCACAAGCGGCGTTACCAACAACTGCATTAGTTCAACAAAGGATACCAACAGGGAATGAAGCACCTGTTTACCGTAAACCACACAGAATACCGAGGTATTTGCAGCCGATTGTGGAGGATTTCATTGATCAGCAACTAGCAGACGTTATTATACAGCATAGTAGTAGTTGCTGGGGAGTGGGCATTGTCGTTATGCCTGAAAAGTCTACGGATGTAACTAAGAAATACGGATTCTGTTGTGACTACCGATACGTCAATAATAAGACAGTAACGGACGCATACCCCATTCCAAACATATCGGAGACTTTGGATCACTTAGACAGTGCCAGTACTTTTCTACGATGGATTTGACAAGTGGTTATCATCTGTTAGAGGTGGCTCCAAAGGATAGTCCAAAAACTGCGTTCTCTACTCCGGAAGCCATTACCAGTATATCAGAATGCCATTCGGTTTGAAAAACGCTCCGGCAACGTTTCAGAGGTTGCTAGACAGTGTCGTGAGGGGTTTGAACCCACAGCAGTGTCTGGTCTTTTTGGATCACATTAAAGTGTTTTCAGGTAGTATGGAGCAACATAGACAGCGGTTAAGGGAAGTCTTTATGAGGTTAAGAGCAGCTTGTTTGATTTTGAGTCTGGAGAAGTGTCATTTCGCATTAGAAGAAGTAAAATATTTGGGTCATATTATCAGTAAGGACGGAGTGCCAACAGATCCGAGGTTGGTACAAGCTGTAAGGGATTTTCACGAACCGAAAACAGTCAAGGAAGAGCAGTCATTCATCGAAATTTGCCATTTCTATCGAAAGTTCGTGAAGGGTTTTGCAGAATTAGCACAGCCGTTGACGGGATTGTTACGGAAGGGTGTGAAATTTGAGTGGACAGAAGAGTGTCAGAAAGCGTTTGACAAACTGAAAGAAGTGTTAACATCAAGTCCGGTTCTTGTGTTTTCTGATATTGAAAAGGAGTTTATACTAGCTTGCGATGCATCGAATCAAGCTTTAGGGTATGTTCTTAGTCAAGAAACTGATGGGAAAGAACATCCTGTAGCCTATGCGTCTAGGCAGTTGAATGCAGCAGAGAGGAATTATTGAACAGCTGAGAAGGAGATTCTTAGCGTAATCTATGGAATCATATATTTTAAATGTTATTTATATGGGAGAAGATTTCGGGTAATGACAGATCAGCCTGCATTGAAGTGGTTGTTGGGGTTGAAGGATCCGTCCACTAAACTTGCTCGATGGACTGTGAGCTTAGTGAATTCGACTACGAGGTGGTGCACAAACCTGGGAAGAAAACCGGTAATGCGGATGCACTAAGTACGACGGTGGCAAAAGTAGAAGCCATAGGTTATGACCTAACAATATGGAAAAATTACAGGACACGGACAAAGATTGCAAATTGTATCGGACACAGCCACAATTTAATATGTACTACGGTCTTCTGTGCAGGGAAACGAAGTCAGGGCCATGGGTAGTAGTGCCAGCGAAGTTGAGGGATGAGGTTGTAAACGAAGCACATGATCACGTGTTATCTGGGCATGGAGGGTGTAGAGTGACGAATTGGAGAGTGGCGGTGAGGTATTGGTGGAGAGGTAGGAAAGGAGATGTGGATCAGTATGTCAAGAACTGTATACCATGTGCGCAGAGAGCAGATTTGAGTCGGAAACAGATACAGTTTCAACGATTGCCAGAAGCGACATGTCCATTCTTTTTGCTGGGGATTGATGTCTTAGGACCTTTTACGCGACCACCATGGGGAACAGATTCGTTCTCACAGTAATACATCATTTTCCTAGGTATGTGGAGATGGTGGCTATGCCATATCAACAGGCAGCAATAGCCGCGCAAGCGTTAGTAAACAACTGGATTTTGAAGTTTGGTGTACCGGAGACAATAATTACTGACCAAGGGACCAACTTCATGTCGGATTTAATGAAAGAAATGTGTAGGTTGTTGAACGTAAAGAAGTTGAGAACGATCACGTTGCATCCACAGGCGAACAGAAGGACAGAACGGGTACACAGAACAATCTGGAAGATGCTGAGTTTTTATGTGGATTCTCATCACTATCAGTGGGACGAGTATTTGAAGCATATTGTATGCGCATACAATTCAAAAGTCCATACAAATACCGCTTTGTCTCCATATGAGGTAGTGTACTGGCGAAAAATGCCGTCACCGTTTGATTTAGTGAAGCTACAGAAAGGAAGGACTGATGAATCTGTACGTCAATTGGGAAGGATAATTCGGGATGTTTGCAAACGGGTACAAAAGGCGAATACAAAGGCTTTGGAAAGGCAGGAAGACGCAGTAAGGCGGAAAGGAAGTTTACCGCAGTATTCAGTGGGACATTAAGTAATATTATCCAGCCCCTATACACCAAAAGGGAAAACGAAGAAGCTCGTCACTAGATACCAAGGGCCATACCAAGTAGTTGAAACCACATCCCCTCCTTAATTTTAAGCTTCAGCTGCCAACTGGAACGACGACAGTACACAGTGGGTGGTTACGGCCATTTAAGGGTTGCCTGGATGTGATTCCAGGCGTGTCACAGGAAGGAAAGAGGAAGAAAGGGAGAGTGAAGAGAGGTGCTAAGCGCAGAGAAAACCAGGATGATAGAGTACAGCATGAACTACCGTATGCTTTGCGTTCTTGGAAGCAGGGTATTTGTAGTTTTTTTTTGTTTTTCTTGTTATGTATCATTGGGTTTGAGTAGACTCATTAGGCATTGTGTATTTATGTGTTGCATGTGTTTTCGAGTATTGTGAGCCTGCTAAGGGCAGCAGTTTCTTTAAAGAGGGGGAAAGGGTGACGGTGATCCCTGTCCTCAGGTCACTGAAAGGGGAAGTGTAGCGTCTGACGTATGTGGGGTGTTGTTGGAGGGGAAATCGAATGCAGTTCTGGAGAAATACATGCGTAGGAATAAATTTTGACGCAAAGACGTAATAAATAGGTGTTGAACGAAGTCAGAGTCGTACGATTTCCTGTTTAAATTTTTAGTTATCGACAGGGCTGGGTCAGAGAAGTCGTGTTTATTGCACCAGTTCATCGTAAATTTAAGGATGAAAGTAGTCACACAATCGGTGTTGAGTTTGTATCAAAAATAGTGAATGTTGGAGGAAAATCTGTGAAGCTACAAGTATGGGACACATGCACGGTACAGTTATTTTTAGCCAGGGGGAAAGGAATAGACTGTCCATGGTACAACGTGGAGGCACAATTGAGCTTTAAACCGGTTGGGATGCATTGGATCTTCTCCATCTACGAGAATTTGGTAATAGTAGCAAGTTGTTTTGAGCGGGGAGTATTTGCAGAAGTGAAACGTACAAAGCTCGAGGGGAGTGGAATTTTAATCAATGGAACTAAGTGTAACATAACAGGACCAACCTTCCAACTGCCAGCGTCAATTTCAGGAGTCACGCAATTGAGTGTTACGCAGCCACAGCTGTACAGGCCAGAAGCCACTTTAGAGTTTTGCCAAGGCAGAATCTGACCTTGTTAAATCAGATTCTGGAGCCAGGTCTGTTGAGATCTGTAAACCAGTTCATTTTAGAGCAAGGGGGCGTGCATGTCAGCCAAACAGATTGTTCAACATGTCGCTGAGTGTAGGGAAAGGCAACGGCAAAAAACAATTATTTTGAGCACCTCTGTGTCAGTGTCATCGCAGCCTTAACTTTGTTATGTGTTGTTTTCTTTCTGATCAAGTGTCGATCCAATTCCCAGAGGGATCCGAGGGTAGTCCGAGTCCCAGTGGATTTGATACCAAGGGCGTGAGACGTGTAGGTAAGGGGTTGCTGAGCAGTGGTCGTTCAGTAAGGAATTTTTACGTTTGGGTTCATGTCATGGTTTTAAGAGGGCACTAGACCCCATTTAAGTTTTCTAGTAGTAAGGAAATATGCCATAGGTGCCGACCCAAACAAGTTAAGAGCTAGTTAAGGGTCAACCCACTGACTGAGTCTTTCTGAAGAGGGGAATAATGTAGTGGCACCACCGTTTAGGATAGGGAAAGTCAGTTTTGTGCTTTATTCTAAGCACAAGTTACACCCAGGTGCGGGCAGGATTGGAGTGAGTTACGCATATCAGCAGATGCGAAGGCAAATAGAGGCCACAGGGGCGTAGAACTGCTGGAGAAGGCACACACAGCAGTTTGCATGGAGCAGGTCACAGGCAGAAGGGGCCACTGGCCAATTTAGCGTGTTATGTGTACGTGACAAGCGGCGTACTTGGCAAAACAGAGGTGCACAGCGGAGTATAAATAGGTGCCGTTTTCTAACGAGATTCATTCAAGTGTGGCATCTGTCTTGGACGGCAGGGCGTCTCACACCACTGGCTACACACAGCAGCAGATGGGGCGCAGCGTTCCAGTCCACTGTGGGTCGTTGGTCCGACCCCCTGAGGCCGACATGGGGTCCATAGCCAGCCAGCCGGCAGGGGGCCTTTCCACAGCTCAGCTACCACAGGCAGTCGTCTTGGCTTCCAACACACGCCTGAGACATCCCGAGGCGAAGGTCGCAGATTCGGCTGCGGATCACATGTTCTTGTCATCACCGTGTCGTAAGCCACGCTGGCGAGGGAACATGGCGTGGACCATCATGCAGTTGTCAGTGGACCACTTGGTGGCTCCTCGAAGCGGTGTGTAGGCAACAAGGATGGGACAGCTGAGTCGGCAGGGACGCAGACCGCCGAGTAAACTGCGGCATCCTGATGCCGTCATAATTCCATGGCTGCACAAGGCTGGCTCGACACAGCATTGCATTACATGGTCTGCTATGGTGCTTCCTCAGCATTGAGGGGCCCTGTGACGCAGACCAAGAGGAATGAGGGCACTGTAGCCAAAAAACAATGTCTTCGAAAGTTATCGTCAAGTTTTAATACGACAGCTCCTGGCAACCCATCCTCTACATTTAGCGTCTCCACCCACTACATTGTCTTTAATGCAGTGGTTTCCATTGCCTTCTGCATCTTCATGCCGTTGATCAGTGCTGATTCTTCCGTCTTTACTGGCAGTTTCCCACCCCAAGGACAAGAGAGTGCCCTGAACCTCTGACCGCCCCTCCGCCCTCTTTGACGTGGCCATAGGCAGAATGATGGTGACTTCTTATGATGGAAGTTTGTGACCGCCAATGATGATTATTAATGAAAATTTAAGCGGAGGCGTGTTTCAAACCTGGGATCGATAACGTTTTGATTACTTATCAAAGACACTACCCCAAGACTATGGTTACACTGTAGTAGAATTTGACAGTCAGATGGACTGATAAGAAACTAGACGTCTTCAGCAGAATCGGCTATGAAGTAAACATACTGAGCACCCTTATAAGAAAAATGCAAAGGTTGAAATTAAATGATTGTATGACGTTACTGACCAGGAGAAACAACATGGAGTTGCTAGACCGCCTAGTGCAAGTATTTTTATTTGACGCTAATTTGGCGACTTACCTGTCAGTGATGATGAGATGATAATCAGCACAAAACAACAGCCAGTCTCCAAGCGGATAAAATCTCAGCACAGCTGCGAATCGAACTCTGGCCCAGCGTGGCATTCAGTCGCTCTGACCACTGAGCTAGAGAAGGAGAAGATAATGCAAGGCTAGTTAATTATCAGGGAATCGTTGGGAATCGAGGTTACTGTAAAGGGTAAAGACCGTAGTAAACAAAATTTTTCAAATGGCTCTCAGCACTATGTGACATAACATCTGAGGTCATCAGTCCCCTAGAACTTAGAACTACTTCAACCTAACTAACCTAAGGACATCACACACACCCATGCCCGAGGCAGGATTCGAACCTGCGACCGCAGCGGTCGCGCGGTTCCAGACTGTAGCGCCTAGAACCGCTCGGCCACCCCGGCTGGCTGTAGTAAACAGACTGGAATACATCCAACATGCAGCTGAGGAAGTTCGGTAGAAGTACTACGCTGCGATGAGAGGGTGGTACAGCTGAGCTCGAAGCAAGCAGCTTCAAATCAGTCAGAAGACTTATTTCCCAAGACAAGTTAAAATACATAGGAAATCACGGAATAATTTTTACTTAAAACTAAACGACACTGGTATAGGACATATGACAGAAGAAGGTATCAGCTGTTTCCAACAACGAAAAAACTAAGCGTGAACGAAATATTAGAAAATACTGCTAGCAGATGCGCACAAGAGCCCAAAGAATCAGAACCGCCAAAGTATCCTCACGTTAATACCATAGCACCTGATCCACCACGAATTATCGCCTCAGTTTGGTAAGTATGGCTGCACGCTATATTCTGCAGGTGTGCCATAGCAAGTTGGAGCCAATTTTTGGTTATTAGATGCTACCAAATTGCAGGTCTGTCGGCTGCTACGTTTCACCCGCAGTTCCCGGTAGTCCGAGACACTTTCGTGGATTTAAAATCTACGACTTAATGGGCCAGTTGGAGCAGAAGAGTGACTAAGTTTTCGTCAAATAAGGGTTGTATGCATGTAGACGTATAAGAACAGCTGTAGTTATCTTGGAAAGCGCGAGTGTCCCGAGCATACTCATCATCACTGCAACCTGAATGAGTGGGTCCAAGTCACACTGCGAATAATACCAACAAAATATTACAAAATCATCCTCAATTACCTCAATTACACATTACGAGTTAAACTTCTCATTGGATTGTCAAGGCACTCAACTCTTTGCATCGTTGAAGAAAAGGCAGAACTGCGAATAGTCGGACTACATTACACCCTATGAGTCACGGTCCAGTTTCTGTGTTGTGTGGCTACCAGAAGCGGTGTAGCTTTGTGTGGTACTGTGAGCAATGAACTCTTGCGAGACAGTAGGCTACATACATTATACTCATAAATCAAAAGCCTTAATAACCACCTCTTGCAGCGCGAACCATTTCGAGACATGTAGGAAGAGAATCATTGACGTTCTCGAAGGTAATGACAGTGATGTGGCGCCATGCTGACTACAGTGTCATAGGCAGCTGGCAGCTGTGGTAGGTTTCTCAGTTGAGGATCCATGGTGCGAGTAGCCCGATCGAGATGGTCCCACAGATTCTCGACTGGGCTTAAATCCGGGAACTTTGTTGGCCAGGGAAGTACGCTCAACCGATCGTGGTGCTCTTCGAATCACGCACATACATGGCGAGCCGTTTGACACGTTGAATTGTTCTGCTGGTAGATCCCGTCGTGCTGAGGAGAAACGAACTGCATATGGGGGTGGACATGGTCCCCAATGGTAAAGGAATACTTGTGCTGATCCATTGTGCCTTCCATAGTTGCGAGACCACCCACTGAATGCCAAGAAAACATTCCCCAGACTATATCGGTCCCTCCCCCGGTATGACCATTCGACAATTATTGTAGGTTATCTGCCTTGAAAAGTTTCACGCCGATGGAGCGTGAAACATGATTCATCCGAAGAGGCCACTCGGTGGACGTCCAGTTGCGGTATGGGCGTGTACTTTCCAGCTTTCGTTGCCGATGAACAGCAGTCGTTAAGAGTACATGAAACAGCGGCCTGCTGTGGAGACCCATGTACAGCAGCTTTCGCTGAACGTTTGTTGAGAAGACAGTGTTAGTAGCCACTTGGTTCATCTCAGGGGTCAGTTACTCAACAGTTGTCCATCTGTTCGCCCGTATACATGTCTGCAGCCGTCCTTCACCTCTGTTTATCTATGGCCTGTGATGCACCAGTTGTCTCGGCGTCAGTTTTGGATAGTCCCATTTTGCCACCCATAATGTACTTCGACCACAGCAGCAGAAGAACAGTTCGCAAATTTCGCCGTTCCGGAAATGCTTCCATCTTTGGCCTGAAAGCCAATAATCATATCTGTTGTGACCTTACAAAACTTTTTAATCTGGCCATAGCTGTAGGTTCTTTCATTGCTCTGGGAGAAGACTCATCGAACTAGAACACCTGAAATATTAGTTTACTTTATTGCGTTAATGAAGAAAGGATTTACTTAACTCTGACATATGTCTTTGCCACGGAAATATTGGATGATTTACAACTATCATTGACTAGTGAAACATTACCTGAATTAACAGTCCGTTGTCCTGACGCGATGTGTTCAACACTTACTAAAGTACAAGTCCATCATAAACTTCAATAAACTTCAACTTGTTGGCCCTGCACTATGATGTTGACTCCTTCAGGTGAGGCCACTGTTTGGGGAAGAGATTTTGAATGCATGGCTCTGTGTTGGTCTCAGTACAATGTTGCTGCAGTGTTCAGAGTGAACACATCGTATGTTGCTACGGTTTGCAGCGAGCCCTCGCTAATGTCTGCGGGCGGTATCGTAGTGTCCCCCCGTCAAACCACCACATTGTCATCATGTAAGGTGGATGCAAGTAATGGCGGGGGGGGGGGGGGGGGAGCGAGAGGGGGGGTTGGCAGACTGGATTCAGATTGCAGATGAGATGGGAAGGCATGGAGGATAGCGTGGCCGATGACGCCTCTCAGCCCGCCCCACGGTATCCACCATGATGTCAACCGGAAGCACCAGCAGGAAAAACCTGTCGCATAATGTACACCCACATCTAGTCACGAAGACACTGTGGTTGGGTCGGCTGGACGGCCAGAGGATCTTCCGAAATGGTGCGTTGACCATCTGTGGGCAGTGCATTTGTTTGGGCATCGGGCGAAAGCTGACACCAATGACATCGGTCTCATCAGTGGCGGTGGCAGCTTGTCGATCTCCATCGGCACCACAGGGGAAGGTGTCGGCCGCGAGTGGAGAGAGGTGGCTGAAACTCAAATGAGAACACCAGCGACGTGCTGAATCTGTGGAAAAGAATTCCTCGGTAGAATCACTGACAGACTCGTACGTGTGGTGTAGCTGGTTTTGGTGGTGCCCCAGAAACCTAGCAGAACAATGAACGACAGATGAGAGGTGTCCTACCGCTTTGGTAATGACTCCTCATTCCCAGTGCTGTTTTTTGCCGAAGACTTTGTAAAACACTTCATCCTGCAGTTGAAATTTGCTCCGAGCTTGCGGAATGAATTGTTACCACAGAGCATGTAACAGAAAATGATACATTCCACTGTGTAACAATTCTGTCAGAAAAAATTTCGGTGCCCGGTCCCATGTCTGAGAGGAACGGAGTTTCTACATGCGACATTTTATTGTTGGAACAAACCATTCAGCTTCACCATTAGTCTCTGGGTGGAAAGGTGTAGTGGGCAAATGATGTACGCCACTGGCAGCACAGCATTGTTGGAAATCGGCTGACGTGATTTTTGGTCCAGGTGGACGTAGCCACTTAGAAAGCAGAACAAACATCGAAGTGAGCTGTCATTTATTCACTCTGAGCACCCATGCCCTGACAAGTATGATGATGGCGGGCGAGATGCTTTGTGCAAACTGTGCTACAGTGACTGTGGTGTAATAAAGGTAGAACTTTCTGCTGTAGGGACTGAGCAACCTCAGCCCATCCATCATTGTTACCTGTAAGCAATAGCAGAATACACAACCACGTAGAAAACACATGATGATGCCAAAAATAGCGTCACACCAATTGCCTAGCTATCCATGGTGTACAATTTGCAAAACAACCTGAAGAGCTGCATCAGAAGCAGTTGCTGTGGCAACATGCTGAAAGTCTAGAGGAAAATTTTGAAGACATTCAGTGTCTTGAAATCGATTAGAAAACGTGATTCCTCAGACAAATCGAATGCTTTATCGGTACCAACCGGCAATCAACGCAACATGTCAGCGTTCGAATGGTGGGCAGTGGCCTGTACAACAACTCATACTGATAACTGGACAACATCAGAACCCAGTGTTGCAATTTTTGTGCTGTATGAGGTGGAACAGGCTTGCAAAGATTGAACAAGACCGTGAAAAGGGGATGATCTGTCTGCAAATAGAACTTCTGACCACACCAGTACTGGTGGAATTTCAACACCATAGATAACTTCTAGCGTCTCTTTCCCAAGATGACTGTAGTTATACTGTAGTTTGTTAAAGGTTCTTGAGGCGACAGATATAGGTCTCTCAGAAGAACCAATGCTGTGGGAAATCACTGCTCCAATCCCATATTAAGGTACATCCACCGCTAACACGACAGATTTAAGTGTATCAAAGTGAATCAAATATATATGACTTATCAATGCTTCTTTCAGTTAGTGAAATCCGTTCTGGTATCCTTTGGACCACACAAAGAGAACATTTTTACAGTGCTGCTGGGTAAGTAGAGCAGCAGTCTACGCAGCGTTAGGAATAAATTTAATGTAATTGGTCAGCTTACCCATGACTGATAGGAGCTCCTTAGTGTTACGAGGCGACTGCAGATCTGTGTTCACAGCCAAGTGCAATGTACACACATTAAAACAACGTTTTGCATCACCTAGGTTCCGAGAGTTCCGGAACCTGTACAGAAAATTGGAATGAAGATCAACATAAACATCATTTCCGCCCTTTTTATTGCTCATGGAAACTACACATTGCATGTTATACCGCCATACAGTGAGACCTTCAAAGGTGGTGCTTCAGATTGCTATACACACCGGTACCTCCAACGTACAGTAGCACGCCCTCTTGCGGTGATGCATGACTGTATTCGTCGTGACATAGTATTCACAAGTTCATCAAGGCACTGTTGGTCCAGATTGTCACACGGCTCAACGGTGATTCGGCGTGGATCCTCAGAGTGGTTTGTGGGTCACGTCGTCCATAAACACCCCTTTTCAATCTATCCCAGGCATGTTCGATAGGGTTCATGTCTGCAGAACATGCTGGCCACTCTAGTCGAACGATGTCGTCATCCTGAAGGAAGTCATTCATAAGATGTACACGATGGGGGCGCGAATTGTCGTCCATGAAGACGAATGCCTTGCCAATATGCTGCCAATATAGTTGCACTGTCGGTCGGAGGATGGCATTCACGTATCGTACAGCCGTTACGGCGCCTTCCATGACCACCAGTAGCCTACGTAGGCCCCACATAATACCACCCCAAAACAACAGGGAACCTCCACCTTGCTGCACTCGCTGCACAGTGTGTCTAAGGAGTTCAGCCGGACCGGATTGCCTCCAAACACGCCTCCGACGATTGTCTCGTTGAAGGCATATGCGGCACTCGTCGGTGAAGAGATTGTGATGCCAATCTTGAGCGGTCCATTCGGCGTGTTGTTTGGGCCATCCGTACCGCGCTGCATGGTGTCTTGGTTGCAAAGATGTACCTAGCCATGGACGTCGGGTGTGAAGTTGTGCACCATTCAGCCTATTGCGCACGGTTTGAGTCGTAACACGACGTCCTGTGGCTGCACAAAAGGCATTATTCAACATGGTTGCGTTGCTGTCAGGGTTCCTCCGAGCCATAATCTGTAAGTAGCTGTCATCCACTGTAGTAGTAGCCCTTGGGCGGCCTGAGCGAGGCATGTCATCGACAGTTCCTGTCTCTTTGTATCTCCCCCATGTCCGAACAGCATCTCTTTGGTTCAATATCCACAGTCAACGTCATTCATCAGGAGTTCTGGGAAACGGGGTGATGCAAAACTATTTTTCATGTGTGTAGTTGTGTGTATATCCTGCGCATTTGTTACATGTCCTAAATAGTTCAAGTCTCCCTAGAAGAAGGAGCAGTTTTCCTTGTTGACTTAAAGCCAGCTGCAGAAAGAAATTGAAACAAAGAGTCTAAATCTGCTAAACGTTCCGCAGTCTTTGACGAATATATCATCCGATAGTTAGTACAAGAAGGGACTTCCGCAAATCCAGGTGTTGCTGAAAAATTCGAGGAGCTGAAGCACTTCCAAACGGTAGTCTTTGAAACTGGAACAAACAAAAGTGAACAGTTATCGCAAAGTGTTGCTTGCACTGTTTGTCCAGCGATAACTGTACGTAATGTCTCTCCGAAATCTATCCCAGTCTGCCCATCAGTTCATGTAGACGTGCAGGAGGAAGAGAATTCACTACTGTTTGAGTGTTTACTGTTGCCTTAAAGTCAGCATACAAACGCAAAAGTACCTGAAGGTTTATTCAGAATGACCAAGGATGATACCCATTGCCTCCCAGAAATGGGCTGGATAACCCCTTTGTACAGCCGTCTTTGTAATTCCTGAACGACTTGCTCATATATTGCATTAAGAACAAGTCATGCGCGAAAAAATTGTACATTGTTCTTCAGAGTTATGTGCGCTTCAGTCGTTCCTCTCACCTATGCCTCGTTCTAACAGTTCCTTGTACTTACTACACAAGTCTGAAACGTTGGCTGAGGCACAGAAACACTGATTTGTAACACATTGCTCTGAATGCATAAGTTGAACAAATCAAATAAAACTAACTCAAATATATCTGCACTGTTTTTAGAACAGAGTACATCAAAAGATACACACTTTGTCACTTCCTGGAAAGTTTCTGGCAGACTACACGTGCCAAGGACAAGAATTTCTTGCCCATCGTTTTTAAATTAGTGACTCGCAATATGAGAATTACAGTATGAACGTATGCATCTGATACATTTTGAGTGATAGCATCAAGTAACATGATTTCACTATATTACTGCCACGTGAACACTTAAACTGTTCTGGTTTGGTCTGACGAGACGTCTGACTTCCGCTATCCACTGTTTGAGTGTCTGAGCAGGCTGCTGCTTCAGACGAAAAACTGTGCAGCTTCTACATGCATTTCATTGTCATAGTATTCGTTTAGCAAGTTCACAAGATCTTCGTACATGACTTTTTCTTGAACAGTTTCGTCACATAGTTTCAAACAGAGTTGATAAACCTCGGGACCAACGGAGGACAAAAAAGTAAGCACTGCGCTCCGTAAGCGGTATTTTTTAGGCGATAAAGTGTGCCTCTAATTGCGGCCTGTAGTCCGGCCATTGTAAGTCCGGGTTATGATTTAGGCGAAACTGTGGAGCGGCTATCGGCAGTGATGCTGCTTCTTTGTTGAGTAGTGGCGTCAACTGGCTGACAGTGAGCAGCAGGTGCTCAATCCGCTGCGGCTAAACTGTGCAGTTTCGGTTGGAGACCTTCCACGTGGCTGCTCGGACGTTATGGAAAATAGTACACACACAAATATAAGAGAACTTGTGGCAGGAACAGCAGCCGTAGTGCTAGTACTGCCAGTGTCGTCGTAACTGCCGTCTGCTTCACTCCTGCTGTGCATAAAGCTCTGTAAACATAAGTATTAACTGTGTTTTTCTTACTTGTCACTTCTTTTTCCGTGTCGTTTTGCTTTTAGGAAACTTTAATTTTCGAGTACTAGTATAGTGTTCCATAGATTTCGTGTTTGTTTTTAATACAGTCCAGAGGCAGGTAGTGCTTATTTTCATTGTTTCCAACAACATGTGTCTAGTAACCACCGTTTAGTCAGCTATCAGCCGCCCTTAGTGAATTAGCAGTCTAGTTAAAAGTTGATTAACTCTCTACAGTAAATTGTAGGTTTTTTTTATTATTTTTTTTATGGATAGGATGTGTGACTGCTGTGCACGCAGGAGTAGCTGGCCACTGTTCGCGAATAGCTGAACGTGCTGATGGCCGCGGTCAGCCGTCTTCAAGCTGCTGCATCGGAGTGTAGCGGCAGTGGAGAGTCTGGTGCGTCGCATAGTACACCCCAGGTGTTACATGCTTCACCCACAGTCCCTGCTTTCGAGACATCTTCGCGGGTACCGGGCGCGGTTGGGCCACCCTCTCCCCGATGGGAGTAGCGGGTTCAGCGGCGTTCGCGCCGCACGAGGCGGAGGGTCAATGTGGAGGCTGGCCGCGTGGCATCTCTCGTTCTGCCTGCCAGTGGACATGTGGCCGCTCCTTCAGCAAGGTCAGAGCAGGCAAACAGGGGGAGGGGTTTAATAGTGACTGGGAGCTCCAATGTTAGGCGGGTGATGGAGACCCTTAGGGAAATAGCGGAAAGGTAGGGGAATAAGGCCAGAGTTCACTCTGTCTGCTTGCTGGGGGGTCTCATCCGAGATGTGGAGGAGGCCCTGCCGGTGGCGATAGAGAGCACTGGGTGCACCTGACTACAAATTGTTGCTCATGTCGGCACCAATGACTCCTGCCGTCTGGGTTCAGAGGTCATCCTCAGTTCATACAGGCGGCTGGCTGAGTTAGTGAAGGCGGAAAGCCTCGTTCATGGGATGGAATCTGAGCTATTTGTAGTATCGTTCCCATAACCGTTCGCGGTCCTCTGGTTTGGAGCAGAGTGGAAGGCTTAAACCAGAGGCTCAGACGATTCTGCGGAGATCTGGGGTGCAAATTTCTCTACCTCCGCTATCGGGTGGAGAAATGTAGGGTCCTCCTGAATAGGTCAGGCGTGCACTACACGCAGGAAGCGGCTACAAGGGTAGCGGAGTACGTGTGGAGTGCACATGTGGGTTTTTTAAGTTAGAGAATTCCCTCCATAGGCCCGACAAGACGCCTCCTGAGACGTGACAAGGTAACAGTAGAGAAAACGCAACTGGGAATAACAATATTAATGTGCTAATAGTAAACTGCAGGAGCGTCTATAGGAAGGTCCCAGAACTGCTCTCATTAATAAACGGTCACAATGTCCACATAGTACTAGGGACGGAGAGTTGGCTGAAACCAGATGTAAACAGTAATGAAATTCTAAACTCAGATTGGAATGTATACCGCGGAGACAGGCTAGACAGTGAAGGGGGAGGCGTATTTATAGCTATAAAAAGTGCAATAGCATCGAAGGAAATTGACAGAGATCCGAAATGTGAAATACTTTGGGTGAAGGTCACTGTTAAAGCAGGCTCAAACATGTAATTAGATGTCTCTATAGGCCCCCTGGCTCAGCAGCTGTTGTGGCAGAGCACCTGAAGGAAAATTTGGAAAATATTTCAAGTAGATTTCCCCACCATGTTATAGTTCTGGGTAGAGATTTTAATTTACCGGATATAGACTGGGAGACTCAAGCGTTTATAACGGGTGGCAGGGACAAAGAATCCAATGAAATTTTTGTAACTGCATTATCTGAAAACTACCATGAGCAGTTAAACAGAGAACCGACTCGTGGCGATAACGTATTAGACCTTCTGGTCTGGTGACAAACAGACCCGAACTATTTGAAACAGTTAACGCAGAACAGGAAATCAGCGATCATAAAGCGGTAACTGCATCGATGATTTCAGCCGTAAACAGAAAATTTAAAAAGGTAGGAAGATTTTTCTGTTAAGCAAAAGTGACAAAAGTTGATTTCAGAGTATTTGGCGGCTCAACACAAAAGTTTTATCTCAATTACAGATAGTATTGAGAATCAGTGGACAAAGTTCAAAACCATCGTACAATATGCATTAGACGAGTATGTGCCAAGCAAGATCGTAAGAGATGGAAAAGAGCCACCGTGGTAAAACAACCGAGTTAGAAAACTGCTGCGGAAGCAAAGGGAACTTCACAGTAAACATAAACATAGCTAAAGCCTTGCAGACAAACAAAAATTACATGAAGCGAAATGTAGTGTGAGGAGGGCTATGCGAGAGGCGTTCAGTGAATTCGGAAATAAAGTTCTGTGTACTGATTTGGCAGAAAATCCTAAGAAATTTTGGTATTATGTCAAAGCGGTAGGTGGATCAAAACAAAATGTCCAGACACCCTGTGACCAAAATGGCACTGAAACAGAGGATGACAGACTAAAGGCCGAAATACTAAATGTCTTTTTCCAAAGCTTTTTCACAGAGGAAGACTGCACTGTAGTTCCTTCTCTAGATTTTCGCACAGATGACAAAATGGTAGATATCGAAACAAAGGACTGAGGGATAGAAAAACAATTAAAATCGCTCAAAAGGGGAAAGGCAGCTGGACCTGATGGGATACCAGTTCCATTTTACACAGAGTACGCGAAGGAACTTGCCCCCCTTCTTGTAGTGGTGTACCGTAGGTCTCTAAAAGAGCGTAGCGTTCCAAAGAATTGGAAAATGGCATAGGTCATCCACGTTTTCAAGAAGGGACGTCGAACAGATGTGCAGTGCCGTAGGGGACCGCACCGCCACTTCCCAGCAAACGTCGATCAATTGTAGAATTTTCGAACACTTATTATGTTCGTGTATAGTGACTTTTCTGGAGACTAGAAATCTACTTTGTAGGAATCAGCATGGGTTTCGAAAAAGACGATCGTGCGAAACCCAGCTCTCGCTATCCGTCCACGAGACTCAGAGGGCCATAGACCTGGGTTCCCAGGTAGACGCCGTGTTTCTTGACTTCCGCAAGGCGTTTGATACAGTTCCCCACAGTCGTGTAATGAACAAAGTAAGAGCATACGGACTGTCAGACCATTTGTGTGATTGGATTGAGGAGTTCCTAGATAACAGAACGCAGCATGCCATTTTCAATGGAAAGAAGTCTTTCGAAGTAAAAGTGATTTCAGGTGTTCTGCAGGGGAGTGTCGTAGGACCGTTGCTATTCACAATATACACTCCTGGAAATGAAAAAAAGAACACATTGACACCGGTGTGTCAGACCCACCATACTTGCTCCGGACACTGCGAGAGGGCTGTACAAGCAATGATCACACGCACGGCACAGCCGACACACCAGGAACCGCGGTGTTGGCCGTCGAATGGCCCTAGCTGCGCAGCATTTGTGCACCGCCGCCGTCAGTGTCAGCCAGTTTGCCGTGGCATACGGAGCTCCATCGCAGTCTTTAACACTGGTAGCATGCCGCGACAGCGTGGACAACCGTATGTGCAGTTGACGGACTTTGAGCGAGGGCGTATAGTGGGCATGCGGGAGGCCGGGTGGACGTACCGCCGAATTGCTCAACACGTGGGGCGTGAGGTCTCCACAGTACATCGATGTTGTCGCCAGTGGTCAGCGGAAGGTGCACGTGCCCGTCGACCTGGGACCGGACCGCAGCGACGCACGGATGCACGCCAAGACCGTAGGATCCTACGCAGTGCCGTAGGGGACCGCACCGCCACTTCCCAGCAAATTAGGGACACTGTTGCTCCTGGGGTATCGGCGAGGACCATTCGCAACCGTCTCCATGAAGCTGGGCTACGGTCCCGCACACCGTTAGGCCGTCTTCCGCTCACGCCCCAACATCGTGCAGCCCGCCTCCAGTGGTGTCGCGACAGGCGTGAATGGAGGGACGAATGGAGACGTGTCGTCTTCAGCGATGAGAGTCGCTTCTGCCTTGGTGCCAATGATGGTCGTATGCGTGTTTGGCGCCGTGCAGGTGGGCGCCACAATCAGGACTGCATACGACCGAGGCACACAGGGCCAACACCCGGCATCATGGTGTGGGGAGCGATCTCCTACACTGGCCGTACACCACTGGTGATCGTCGAGGGGACACTGAATAGTGCACGGTACATCCAAACCGTCATCGAACCCATCGTTCTACCATTCCTAGACCGGCAAGGGAACTTGCTGTTCCAACAGGACAATGCACGTCCGCATGTATCCCGTGCCACCCAACGTGCTCTAGAAGGTGTAAGTCAACTACCCTAGCCAGCAAGATCTCCGGATCTGTCCCCCATTGAGCATGTTTGGGACTGGATGAAGCGTCGTCTCACGCGGTCTGCACGTCCAGCACGAACGCTGGTCCAACTGAGGCGCCAGGTGGAAATGGCATGGCAAGCCGTTCCACAGGACTACATCCAGCATCTCTACGATCGTCTCCATGGGAGAATAGCAGCCTGCATTGCTGCGAAAGGTGGATATACACTGTACTAGTGCCGACATTGTGCATGCTCTGTTGCCTGTGTCTATGTGCCTGTGGTTCTGTCAGTGTGATCATGTGATGTATCTGACTCCAGGAATGTGTCAATAAAGTTTCCCTTTCCTGGGACAATGAATTCACGGTGTTCTTATTTCAATTTCCAGGAGTGTACATAAATGACCTTGTGGATAACATCGGAAGTTCACTGAGGCTTTTTGCGAATGATGCTGTAGTATATCGATAGGTTGTAACATTGGAAAATTGTACTGAAATGCAGGAGGATCTTCAACGAATTGACGCATTGTGCATGATATGTAAATTGACTCTCAATGTAGACAAGTGTAATGTGCTGCGAATACATAGAAAGAAAGATGCTTTATCATTTAGCTACAATATAGCAGGTCAGCAACTGGAGCAGTTAATTCCATAAATTATCTGGGAGTAGGTATTAGGAGTGATTTAAAATGGAATGACCATATAAAATTAATCGTCGGTAAAGCAGCTGCTAGACTGAGATTCTTTGGAAGAATCCTAAGGAAATGCAGTCCGAAAACAAAGGAGGTAGGTTACAGTACACTTGTTCGCCCACTGTTTGAATACTGCTCACCGGTGTGGGATCTGTACCAGATATGGTTGATAGAAGAGATAGAGAAGATCCAACGGAGAGCAGCGCGCTTCGTTACAGGATTTAATCGCGATAGCGTTACGGAGATGATAGATAAACTCCAGTGGAAGACTCTGCAAGAGAGACACTCAGTAGCTCGGTACGGGCTTTTGTTGAAGTTTCGAGAACATACCTTCACCGAAGAGTCAAGCAGTATATTACTCCCTCCTACGTATATCTCGCGAAGAGACCATGAGGATAAAATCAGAGATTAGAGCCCACACAGAGGCATACCGACAATCTTTCTTTCCACGAACAATACGAGACTGGAATAGAAAGGAGAACCGATAGAGGTGCTCAACGTACCCTCCGCCACATACCGTCGGGTGGCTTGCGGAGTATGGATGTAGATGCAGATGTATAAAAACGTATGCAACTCATGTACAGGCAGGAAGCTGGAGTTGATGAAGTCCCAGTCGTCGTCACCTTTTATAATGACCTGGCGGAACTAATTTAGTGTTGCCGTAATTGTGAAGTCTTTCATTGCTCTGGGAGAAGGCTCATCAAACTAGAAGGAGCGAAATATTTGTTCAGTTTATTACACTAATGAATAAAAGCTCTGGAATTTGACACACTTCTTTGCCACAGGATTACTGAATAATTTACAGCTGTATCTGACTAGAAAAGCATCACTCGATGCACTGTGAACGAACTGTTCTCTTGAGATATAACATTCAACATTTACTAAAGTACATGTTCATCAGAAATTTTAAAAACACCAACACCTTGGTCCTACACTATGATGCTGACTCTTTCAGATGAGGTCACGAACTGAGACAGTGGTCTTTCAGCTCTATATTGACCTCAGTATAAGGATGCTGCAGTACTGAGAGTGGAGGCGTAGTCTTCAGGAGCACCTCTCAAACGTCTTTGCAAACGTCACTGCTAACTGTCCCTAACATCTGTTATGTCGATGTGCATTGCCGACCTTAGTGTGGCACCAATATCTCTGGACAGTACCACAATGCCCTTTCAGGGGTCAGAGAAATCGCTCCATTTCCACAATAGGATAATGACTGCACTGTTTCTCCAGCCCCCCCCCCCCCCCCACCCACGACACGTGTCCAGCCTATGTACTCTCCACTGCTAGTTCTGCCAGCTACCAGTTGTGAATGATTATTTCACTCTGACGTTGAACACAGGCATTGGTCACATTAACGTAACTGGACTGTGTATAACTACGCAAGCAGTTCCCTTCGCAAGGTTGGCCCAAAAATTCATTGAAATAGACCTGTATTCATTCATAATTCCTGTCGGGATTAAAACTGGATGTTATTTATAACATGTGACCCTGTCTCTGTTGTCTGTCACTTAGGATGTGTTTACGACCACTGTTCTATTGTTTGGCTGTGATACACCATTCCTTTTAGACCAGTCGGACAGTTCGTGTTCATAGGGCACCAAACTGGGCAAGCTCATTCACGGTGTGGTCATAGACGCGCAAAAACACCTGTCATTCTGTCACGTTGCCGCGTAGATCGATCTTACAGCATTTTTTGCACAGCTGACTATCTCATATACACCTCTTCATGATCTTTTCCAGCCGTGACGGGGCATGTGACAAGCTGGTACCATTTCTGCACCACATATGGCGCTACAAATCCCCCAGTGTACCCTTTTAAGGGGGTCTCTACGATTCTACGGTGGTTGGCTTCAAATAATCGGCTTTATTTTAGATTGGTGCGTACGTTTGTTGCGTTTTTCCGTAGGTTTCATAAACACAACAGCTACACATTACATAGACTTGAGTCATCAATAATATACTTCACTATTTACAACAGTCTGCCAATGCTGGGTAACTTTCCGATTCTGCGACTGTAGCAATGTCGTGGTTCTGAGGCGAAGAAATCATCGAGCCAACTTAGGAGCGCATTTTCCTTGCAGGTTCTTCGTTAGGTAGCGGAAAAGGTGAAAATCTGAGGGCCCAAGATCAAGTGACTAAGGTGGGTGCAAAATGTCTTCTCATCCCATCTCCTGTGTAGTGGAGTTTAGCAGACTGCGAGTGGGCGTTATCGTAGTCTAAATTAATTTCAGGCAGTCTTCCTGCTTGTTGTTCTTGGGCTGCGTCTGCAAGACGCCTCATTTGTTGTTAAGTGTCAGCGGCGATGGTTACACCTCGGGGAAGCAGTTCTTAGTACGCTACTCTCTCGCTGTTCGAACAGTTGCATAACATTATGTTTTGAGGATGCCCGCAGGTCTTTCTTCAGGGTGTTTCTGCTTTGTTTGGCCTCAACCATTAGTTTCTTTCACCTATGTTAGCATAAAGATAGCATACCCCGTCGCCAGTAACACTATAGGATAGGAATGGTCGGCTTTGTTCACGAGTCAACTGATGACGAGCAAGAAGAGATTCACATTGACTTTTTGTAATTTTTTCTTACTACATGTGATACTCTTACATCCGATTTTTGAACCCTCCCCATTGCATGCAAATGTCGTACGATGGTGGAATCATCACAGTTCATCACATTTGCCAATTATCAAGTACACTGAGCAGATAATTGTGGATTAATGTGTTTAAAAGATCTTCATCAACGTGGAGATTCACTGTCGTCAAGTCATTTCCTTACCGTGCTCTGACCATTGGCATAATCCACATGCACGGCGCAAATGATCCTGGCTGCCTCTTCAGCTGTCACCCCTCTACTGAACTCAGAAGTATATGTCGTAAATGTTTAGATTTCTCTACTTGGCACTCCATTTTCTAGCGTCCACAGCTCCACTCACTATCTCCATGCCGGCCGGAGTGGCCGTGCGGTTCTAGGCGCTACAGTCTGGAGCCGAGCGACCGCTACGGTCGCAGGTTCGAATCCTGCCTCGGGCATGGATGTGTGTGATGTCCTTAGGTTAGTTAGGTTTAATTAGTTCTAAGTTCTAGGCGACTGATGACCTCAGAAGTTAAGTCGCATAGTGCTCAGACCCATTTGAACCATTTGAACTATCTCCAAACAACAAAATGATAAACCGTAAACTCAAATAGCAATAGTGAAATACAAAGAAATTACAATCGATGAATAAGCCCATAGCATCCGGAATACCACCATGCAAAACAGAAACGTTATGAACTTACGCACCAATATAATAGTATTACGGACTCGACACGAATCAATTACGAAAATCAAACTAAAAAGGGATCACACTAGTTTGACGGGGGACGATATTCTTTGCATGAATGAAAAAAGTCGCTAAATAACTTGCTTATCGTATTCAATTGACAGGCAGCTTTAGTTATGAAGCACACTGAATGGATCGCAAAGTCGTTCATTCTATACCTGATCCTATCTCGATAAAAATACTAATGTACCTGCTGGCGCTATCTGAAAGGGAGAATCAGCTTAATAAGGGTAAAAAGCATTTGCCGTTGAGTCGGCGATGAGGCGATTTAATGAAACGGACTTGGGGTCTTTAGATAAGACGCAGCTCACGGCTGCCGAGGCGAAATTGCTTTCTCGAGAGCGCCTTGGAGACGGCGTCTCTAAATCACGGCCTTTCATTCAGACTAGAGCACATTTATATGTGGATTTATGCGAATCTTGATAGAACATCTCTTTTCTGGCGAAATTTACCTAAAGGCTAAGATAATTAGGTACCCAAATGGGACCGAAGCACAAATAATAGATTTGCACGTGAAGCATTATGGCATGGGGGCGAAAGCAGTTCTCGATACCAGCTGCTGTCCCTTTATGATCGTACTGAAAATCAGAACGTTATTCAACAACCATTGCGAGTTAAATTAATATTTCAATCTGTTCTCGTGTTAAACCGCAGGCCATTGACTCTGCCGCATCAAACTAAACCTCCTCCCCCCCCCCCAATAAACAAAAGAAATATTGGATATCAAAATGAAAATTTGAGTGCAGGGACACGAAATACCAATAATTCCGACGGACAAGTCTTTCGTTTTTGCGTAATTTAATGCCAAAATATTGAAAGTAAATAACACTGTCCGTGGGCTTCTCTCTGCGCTGACGCTGGCCAGCGAACGAACGCTTTCTCATTGCAGATGATAGCGTTTCTCTGTATAGCCGGCCACTACTCGATCTGTGCTGTGCTCCACTTCTAAAGCGGAAAAAAGTCAGGCTTCCTCTTTATTTTCGTACACCGAAAACATTGACCACTTTAACAATTCATTACGGAATCGACAATATTTGGCAACTCAAACGGAAAAGTTACTGCGCTTAAAATGATTAAACATTTTAATTGACTGCAGATGTTCATTTAATGCTTCTGGAGAAGTATACGCGGTTACCGAAAGAATATCTATGCCCTCAGACAGGTAAACATTTCTCAATAAAACAAAATTAGTTTCTTTGTTCCTATTAAGCTTTTTTGTACGGTTTGTTTCATTATGTTCTTCAGGTTGGTAAAACTTGTACTGTCACTAAATTACCACGAGTACTCTAGTTTTACTCTTCATAAGACTGCTTCAAGCCGGTCGTGGTGGCCATGCGGTTCTAGGCGCTTCAGTCTGGAACCGCGCGACCGCTACGGTCGCAGGTTTGAATCCTGCCTTGGGCATGGATGTGTGTGATGTCCTTGGGTTAGTTAGGTTTAAGTAGTTCTACGTTCTAGGGTACTGATGACCTCAGCTGTTATGTCCCATAGTGCTAAGAGCCTTTTGAACCATCTGACTGCTTCAACCAGTCTTCAGGCGTTCCTGTTCTTGGGGTTTATTAGAGGTCTTCATCTCCTCCATCTTCCGTCTATTCGTCACCTCTTCTTCCCCACTCTTTCGACTATTTTCTCCTCTCTCTCTCTCTCTCTCTCTATCTCACTTTGTCCATCTCTTATTACCCTT
This sequence comes from Schistocerca nitens, assembly GCF_023898315.1. Classification (NCBI taxonomy): domain Eukaryota; kingdom Metazoa; phylum Arthropoda; class Insecta; order Orthoptera; family Acrididae; genus Schistocerca; species Schistocerca nitens. The sequence continues at coordinate 585,408,161 of NC_064618.1, forward strand.
CTCTCTCCTCGTCTCTTCGTCCATCTTCTCCTCCTCCCCTTTCTCTGTCCATATTCTTCTCCCCCTCTCTCCTTCTCCCCAGCCACCTCCCCTCTCTGTCCATCACTTCCTCTCCCCGTTCTATGTCCATCCTCCACCTCCTCTCTCTCCATCCTCTCCTTTTCTGTTTCTGTCTATTTTCTCGCCACTCTGTCTATCTCCTCTTCCCCCCTGTTCCTGATGTTAAGCCTTGTTTATTGTTATTGTCAATTCAGTTACTATAGTAGTATTCTAACCATAAGCCGACCAGCCATAAATATAACATTCCTACTAACGTATACTGGGTGATTCAAAAAGAAAGGACAGATTTCAGTTGTTTATTACAGGCAAACCATAAAAGATAGAAACAAATTGCTCGCGTCACTGGAAAGAGGAAAGTTCAAAGTACTGACCCAGTTGGGCTATTGTTTGTTTGTAGCAACATGGCGACTACACCACAAGAGGAATCATTTTATGTGTTGGAATTTTCACGAAGTCAAACCATTGTTCAAGTGCAACGTGCATTCCGCCGGCGATTCAACAAGAAGCCGTTTCTGCACACGCAGTTTTATGACGTATACAAAATTCTTGGAACGTGGCTGCATATGCAAAGGGAAGAGCACTTGTCGGCCACCTACTTCTGATGAAAATGTCGAGAGTATCAGAGATGCGTTCAAGCGGAGTCCTAGGAACTCGACAAGACGGGTTGGCCAGGAACTGTTATCTCCTCAGAGAACGTTGTGGCGTGTTCAAAAACGACTCCTGCATATGAAACCTCACAAGTTACCGTTAGTGCAGCAATTGCTTCCTCGCGACCATAGCGGAAGGTAGCATTTTGCGTTTCAGCTCTCCAGTATGTGCCAGTGGACACTTTTTCGTAACGGATGAATTAAGGAGACTGATCGATACAGAATGTTTTTTTGTGCCGTTTCTATTCACAGAGTTCATGCACCTTCCTTTTTTCGAAGGAAACTGTGACAAAAACGTTATACTTCGACATGCTGCAAAACTGGTTGTTTCCTCGACTTCACTAAGATTCCAATAATTTCATTTTTGTGCATGATACGCCCCGCCTCACTTTCACGGTGAGCTGCGGTGACATTTTTGCAACACTCGAAGAGGTTCATTGGTTTTGGCCTCCCAGGTCACCAGACCTCACACTTTGTGATTCCTTTTTCTGTGGGAATATAAAATACTTAGTCTTTGTCTCACCTTTCTTAAAGAACTGAGAAATCTAACTGATGAAGTCGTCGTCGATTCAACAAAAAGGGGCCTATTGATTTCTTGTGTGGAACGAAAGGGACTGCTGTATCGATGTTTCTCGAGAAACGCATAGTGCTCATGTTGAGTGTATGGTATAGTGTCTGTGCGAACTTGAAACTTTGAACCTTCCTCTATCCAGTAATATGCGAATTGTGTCTACCTTTCATAGTTTTCTGTAATGAAGAACTGAAATCTGTTCTTTGTTTTTAAATCCCATTTGTGTAGCCCATGTCCGTCCGAAAGTCCATTAGAATATTGTGTGAAAATTTTAAGTAGATCGGTCAAGAACTTTTGGTGATTTTCGTTAATGACTTTTCAGATTTATATATTACAAATTTATTTATATATATGCTATTAATGGTCCACAATAATATTTGTTTGATAGTTCGTTATGAACCGAAACCCAAATTGTATGGGTTACCTAAGCTTCACAGAGTAGTGCCTTCAATTTCAGCACCTTGCCATAAACTAGCAGAAGAGTTGGATTCACTAATTAAAACGAAAACTAAATTTCATCTAAGACTGGGAATACTTAATCACTTGCATTAGCGAAACACTAAAGAATACCCACTCCACCTAGCGTAAAATTACACTACTGAACATTAAAATTACTACACCACGAAGATGACGTGCTACAGACGCGAAATTTAAACGACAGGAAGAAGATGCTGTTATATGCAAATGATTAGCTTTACAGAACATTCACACAAGGTTGGCGCCGCACGCGACACCTTGCGATGCCTCGTGTGAGGAGGAGAAATGCGTACCATCACGTTTCCGACTTTGATAAAGGTCAGGTTATAGCCTATCGCGATTGCGGTTTATCGTATCGCGACATTGCTGCTCGCGTTGGTCGAGACCCAATGACTGTTAGCAGAATATGGAATCGGTGGGTTCAGGAGGGTAATTTGGAACGCCGTGCTGGATCCCAATGGCCTCGTATCACTAGCAGTCGAGATGACGGGCATATCTTATCCGCATGGCTGTGGCTCAAATGGCTCTGAGCACTATGGGACTCAACTGCTGAGGTCATTAGTCCCCTAGAACTTAGAACTAGTTAAACCTAACTAACCTAAGGACATCACAAACATCCATGCCCGAGGCAGGATTCGAACCTGCGACCGTAGCGGTCTTGCGGTTCCAGACTGCAGCGCCTTTAACCGCACGGCCACTTCGGCCGGCCCGCATGGCTGTAACGGATCGTGCAGCCAGGTCTCGATCCCTGAGTCAACAGATGGGGACGTTTGCAAGACAACAACCATCTGTACGAACAGTTCGACGACGTTTGCAGCAGCATTGACTATCAGCTCGGAGACCATGGCTGCTGTTACCCTTGACGCTGCATCACAGACAGGAGTGCCTGCGATGGTGTACTCAACTACGAACCTGGGTGCACGAATGGCAAAACGTCATTTTTTCGGATGAATCCAGGTTCTGTTTACAGCATCATGATGGTCGCATCCGTGTTTGGCGACATCGCGGTGAACGTACATTGGAAACGTGTATTCGTCATCGCCATACTGGCGTCGTAATGGTATGGGGTGCCATTGGTTACACGTCTCGGTCACCTCTTGTTCGTATTGACGGCACTTTGAACAGTGGACGTTACATTTCAGATGTGTTAGGGCCTGTGGCTCTACCCTTCATTCGATACGTGCGAAACTCCACATTTCAGCACGATAATGCACGACCACATGTTGCAGGTCCTGTACGGGCCTTTCTGGATTCAGAAAATGTTCGACTGCTGCCCTGGCCAGCACATTCTCCAGATCTCTCACCAATTGAAAACGTCTGGTCAATGGTGGCCGAGCAACTGGCTTGTCACAATACGCCAGTCACTACTCTTGATGAACTGTGGTATCGTGTTGAAGCTGCATGGGCAGCTGTACCTGTACATGCCATCTAAGCTCTGTTTGACTCAATGCCCATGCGTATTAAGACCGTTGTTAAGACCAGAGGTGGTTGTTCTGGGTACTGATTTCCAGTGGAGACAGAAAATGTGAGGATGTAAACTGAAACGTGCTTAAAGCAAAATTATTTCCAACTTCAGCAGGTCCTATACAGTCAGTCCGACGGGTTAGCAATTGGATCCCCACTGAGCCCCTTATTAGCTGAAATGTTCATGGATAATTTTGAGCAAACATTTATAGATACAGCGCCTCTAAGTTCTAAAATACAACATTGGACTAGGTATGTGGATGATGTGGAAGTGTACCAACAGAGAATTAAATAAATTTGAATTCATACCACAGTGAAGTCAAGTTTAGAATGGAGTTGGGAGGAGACACTATCAACCCCAACATTGACATCAGTAAGCAACAGCAATTGTTTAAAATATACAGGGAAGTAACCTCAACAGACACAGTAACACCAGGCAGTTCTCAGCATCTCATAACACACTAACATACAGCCATCCACTCCGTTGTACACCGCCTACTATGTATACTGCAAACCAAATAAGATTTTGGAAATGAATGAAAAACAATTAAAGAAATAGCATACAACGATGGTTATAGTCCTACACTAATTGACAACGTACTCAGCAAAAAGAAGACATTGTTAGCGGCAACAGGCAGTAAATGTATTTCGTTGGCGCTGTGCACATTTCAGCGATTTTGACCGAGATAAACTCACGCTGCAGTTTTTTTCTTGGCATGCCATTACATAAGCGTTCACAGAAACAGCTAAGTAAAAAATCCGTACAATATGACGTTTATTTATGTATAAAAGCCGACTTCGGAATTTTCCTTTGTCTAAGACCGTATGTACAAGATCCGTGTGCGAATTTGAAGTTCTAGATTCGAACATATTTTACTGATCGCGTTGCTTTCGCTCAATCTTTCATTAACTGTATCAATACCAGTTTCTATTGTGGTATACTGTGAAATTTCGAACATTCGCGAGTACTGTTATCGTCAATTGTAGGCTTGAACTTACTTGCTCTCTTTTAAAATTTTTGAGAACAGTAGGTCTATCCTCGTTCAAAACAATCCTTCTCTAATTTCATTGTATAATTAATAGAGAAGCACGTTATGTTTGATAATCTTCGGACGCTTACAAAACTATGCTTTGCAAGTTACCGATACGAATATTTTAGATACTAAACTAGCTTCGTAGCAAATCAGTCTTTGTGGTTCACATTTACTGTAAAATAATACATTACCCCTGAATTTCATTGTATATCACTGCAAATAAAAGTGCGTTTTTGAGAATCTATGGAAGCTACCATTCTCCCTTACATAATCTACGAGTAATTTGCAGTAAATCAAAGTTTTTGTTTTAGTTTCTGTAGTAGATATTCTATCTAACATATTGTGTTACATGTGGTTTTCGCATAAAGATATGTAGTCCTATGTATTATCTACACTAATCGTAAACTACTCTGTTCTAGAGTTCGCTAACAACTGTAATTAATCTCAAAAAAATTTTGGAAACTAATGTTTTTTACAGCAAATTTTCGTGTTGCCTTAATAGAAATCTTATTTTGTGTATTCGCTTCATTTCTTATAGGGAATTAGCAACTTTCTAGTTTAACAGATTAAACCATAATCAGCGGAATTAAAGCTGTTTGTTCACTACGTTGTAATACATTGCATCAGCCAAAATGCAGCCCCACTGTGAATGCTGTCCTCGAACACGGGATGAGTTGGTTGATGCTCGTAAGCAGCTGGAAATCTCCATGAGTACTGTCAAACGATTGGAAGTTACTGCGAATCGGAGTGATGGAAGAGCTCCCTACAGTCGTGTACCTGTGACCCCGGCCAGGGATACCTCAAGTACTGTCCTCTGCTGTGGATCCTGTTTCCCCTGTAGAAGGTACAGGTTCTTCCATTACTCGTCCACTTGACTGTGAGTGTCGTGTCAGCGGTAAATCTAGCCGTCCTGTACAGAGAGGACGGCGCTCACGGAGGACTCAGGTGTTACACCGACACCTAGCCAACAAGTTTGAGGTGCTGCCTTTCTTTGAAAATGAAACTGAACCAGTGGGTCTCAAATGAAACTGAGGTAGTGGGAGTCATGTAAGCTGTTTTGAGGAAACCTGTTTCGTCCGGTGTCAAGAGGAGGCAAGTGCAAAAGGGCAGGGTCTATTAGTAGGCGATAGTTCAAACGTAGAGCGAATTGTGCTAGCCCTTAGGGAAATGGCATCAAGGGACAAGAAAGGACAGCAGGTGCACTCAGCGTGTATGCCCGGAGGCCTCATTCAACGTCTTGAAAAGGCTATACCAGCAGTCATTGAGGGAACGGGGTGCAACAAGTTGCCGATTGTCGGGCACGTTGGAACAAATGATGCCTGTCGTCTGGGCTCCGAGACCATACCAGGGTCATTCCAGCGACTAGCAGATAAATTTGAAAAGACCAGTCTTCTGCATGGAGTTTCAACGAAGCCCACTATTTGTAGCATTGCCGCCAGGAACGATGGTGGCCTTTGCGTTCTGAGTCGACTGGAGGGACTGAATCAGAGACTTAAAAGGTTCTGTGACAAGCTAGGCTGCAACTTCCTGAACTTGCGCCATGGGATTGAGAACTATAGGGTCCCCGTGAATGAGTCAGGTGTGCACTAAACGACACAGACTGCTATTCAGATAGCTGAGTGAGTTTGGGTTGCACACAAAGGTTGTGTAGCTTAGGCGATTGTCCATCCAATCCGGATAACGATAGCTGTAGTAAACCCAGGAGTATCACTGTAAGATCGAAAGAAATGCCCCCCACAGTCGACAGTCTTAAAATCTTATTGGTTAACTGCCAAAGCATTCGCAACGAAGTGCCAGAGTTTGAAGCGCCCCTGAAGAGCAGTGAAGCTCACATAATATTAGGCACAGACAGCTGGTTGAAACCTGAAATTGATATCATTGACGTTTTTGGGAAACTGCATGTATATCGAAATGGCAGGGAAATGGGAATGGAGTTGGTGTATTTATCGCAGAAGGCAAAAAACTCAAATCCACCTATCCGAGATAGAAATTGAAGCTGCATGTGAGATTCAGCATCAAGGGTGGGCATAAAATGATAATTGGACCCTTCTGTCGTCCACCAGACCCATCTCCTGAAGTAAGCGAAAACTTTAGAGAAAAACCTCAGTTCGGCTGTATGTAATGGATATTTTAATCATCTAACAATTATTTGGCAAAATTACAATTTTATTAGTGGTGGTTGTGATACAACTTCTTGTGAAACATTACAGACTGCCTTCTCTGAAAACTACCTAGAATAGATAATCAGGAACACCACCCATGATGAAAACACATTGGAACTAATGACCTGACCTCTTTGAGGATGTCCACATCGACACTGGTATCAGTAATCATGATGTGGTTGTGGCAAAAATGATTACCAATGTACGGAGGACAACTAAAACAAACTAAAAGATATAGATGTTCAGTAAACTAGATGAAAATCAGTAGTGTCATATCTCAATGAGGAACTGGAAACATTCAGCAGAGGGCAAATTATGTAGAGGAACTACGGCTCAAGTTTAAAAAAAAAAAAAGTTGACCACCCGCTAGATAGATATGTACCCAGCAGAATAGTTCATAATGGGAGGTAACCTTCATGGAATGCAACTGTAAAGAAGCTTCTAAGGGAACAAAAACTGCTGCAAAATAGGTGTAAAACAAAGCATAGGAATATAGATAACGAGATGCCAAATGAAATGCGTTAGCGAGTGAGACAAGAACAGAAACTGAGGGTAGAAAAGCAAAATCTGAAATGCTTACCTTTGTTTTCAAACATTCCTTTACAAAGGAAAACCCAGGAGAATTTTCCCAATTTAATCGTCGTACGACTGAAAAGATGAATAAAATAAGTACTAGTGTCAGTGGTGTTGAGAAACAGCTGAAATCGTTAAAACTGAACAAAGCTCCAGGGCTTGATGGAATCCCTATCAGCTTCTATACTGAATTTGCGGCTGAGTTTGCTAATTTTCTTTTTTCTGTCGTAGACCCCTAGAACAACAAAATGTGCCCATTTCTTGGAAAAAAAGCACAGGTCACATCAGTCTACCTGGGTGCTAGGAGTGATCCACTAAACTATCGTCCACTGTCCTTGACATCGATTTGTTGTAGACTCTGAGAACATATTCTGGGTTCAGACACAATGAGGTACCATGAACTGAATGACGTCCTCAGTTCCAACCAGCATGGGTTCCGAAAATATCTATAATGTGAAACCCAACTCGCACTTCACTCACATGACATACTAAGAGCCTTGGATCAAGGGAGTTCCTCGATTTCCGAAACGCATTTGACTCGGTACCACACCTACGCTCGTTATCAAAAAATGTGATCATATGGAGACTCAAGGCAATTTGCGACTGGACTGAGGAATTTTTGATATGGAGGAGGCACCATGTTATCTTGGAAGGAGAGCCATCGTCAGACTCACACACATAAAAAAAAGTTTTGCTACACCTCGGTTCCGAGAGTTCCGGAACCTGTACAGAAAACTCGAACAGAGATCAACACAAACATCATTTCCGCCCATTTTATTGCCCTTGAAAATAACACACAGTATGTTGCTCCATCGCACAGCGAGACCTTCAAAGGTGGTGGTCCAGATTGCTGTATACAACGGTACCTCTAATACTCAGTAGCACGTCCTCTTGCATTGATGCATCCCTGTATGCGTCGTGGCTTACTATCCACAACTGCAACAAGCCACTGTTGGTCCACATTGCCCCACTCCTCAACGGCGATTCGGCTTATATCCCTCAGAGTGGTTGGTGGGTCACGTCATCCATAAACACCCCTTTTCAATCTATCCCGCGCATGTTCGATATTATCCATGTCTATTCGAGCGATGTCCTTATCCTGAAGGAAGTAATTCATAAGATGTACACGATGGGGGCGCGAATTGTTGTCCATGAAGGCGAATGCCTCGCCAATATGCTGCCGATATGGTTGCACTGTCGGTCAGACGATGGCATTCACGTATCGTACTGCCGTTACGGCGCCTTCCATGAGTACCAGCGGCGTACGTCGGCCCCACACAAAGCCACCCCAAAACAGCAAGGAACCTCCACCTTGTTGCACCCGCTGGACAGTGTGTCTAAGACGTTCAGCCTGACTGGTTGCCTCCAAACACGTCTCCGACGATTGTCTGGTTGAAGGCATATGCGACACTCATTGGTGAAGAGAACGTGATGCCGATCCAGAGCGGTCCATTCGGCATGTTGTTGGGGCCATCTGTACCGCGCTGCATAGTGTCGTGATTGCAAAGATGGACCTAGCCATGGACGTCGGGAGTGAAGTTAGCCGTCATGCAGCCTACCGCGCACAGTTTGAGTCTTAACACGAGGTCCTGAGGCTGCACGAAAAGCATTATTTAACATGATGGTGTTGCTGTCAGAGTTCATCCAAGCCATAATCCGTAGGTAGCGGTCATCCACTGCAGTAGTAGCCCTTGGGCTGCCTGACGAAGCATGTAATCGACAGTTCCTTTTTTTTTATTATTTACGCGTGAACTTCCGTAGGACCAAATTAGGAGAAAATCTCCAAGGTCATGGAACGTGTCAGTGCATGAAGTTACAACATAAAAGTAATAACAGATAAAAATGTTTATAAATCCGAAAAAAGTCAATCCATAAGTCTATGTAAACGCAATCAATAATACAACAAGAATCAGCTTAATTTTTCAAGGAAATCTTCGACAGAATAGAAGGAGTGACCCACGAGGAAACTCTTTAGTTTCTATTTGAATGCGCGTGGATTCCTGCTAAGATTTTAGAATTCGAGTGGTAGCTTATTGAAGTTGGATGCTGGAGTATACCGTACACTTCCTGCACAAGAGTTAAGGAAGTCCGATCCAAATGCAGGTTTGATTTCTGCCGAGTATTAACCGAGTGAAAGTTGAATACTCTTGGGAATAAACTAATATTGTAAACAAGAAATGACAGTAAGGAATATATATATATACTGCGAGGCCAATTTTAAAACGCTCTGACTCTTTAACAGGGGTCGACAAGAGGTTACACCACTTATTACCCGAACCGCCCGTTTCTGAGCCAAAAGTATCCTTTTAGAATGGAAAGAGTTAACCCAAAATAAACAACCATACGACATAAGCGAATGAAAATAAGGAAGGTAAACTAATTTTCGTGTCGAACGATCACTCACTTCAAATACCTTTAGAACAGTGAAAATGGCAGCGTTAAGTCTCTGAACAAGATCCTGAACGTAGGCATTCCGCGACAGTTTACTATCTATCTGAACACCAAGAAATTTGAACTGGTCAGTTTCACTAATCATATGCCCATTCTTTGAAATTAAAACGCCATGTTTTGTTGAATTGTGTGTTAGAAACTATAAAAACTGTGTCTTATTGTGATTTAGCGTTAGTTTATTTTCCTCAGGCCATGAACTTCTCAGGTGATGAAAAGCACTATGTGAAACCGAGCCATTGTTGCACACAACATCCTTTACTACCAAGCTAGTGTCATCAGCAAACAGAAATATTTTAAAGTTACCCATAATACTAGAGAGCATATCATTTATATAAATAAGGAACAGGAGTGGGCCCAACACTGATCCTGGGGCACTCCCCATTTTGCTGTACCCCATTCACACCCCACAACACAGCCAGTCTCAACACTGTGAATAATGACCTTCTGCTGTTTCTAGATAAAGTAAGAGGTGAACCAATTGTGAGCTACTATCTGTATTCCGTAATGGTCCAACTTCTGGAGCAATATTTTGTGATCAACACAATCAAACATCTTAGTTAAATAAAAACAATATGACTAGCGTTCGAAACCTTTTGTTTAAACCATCCATTACCTCACAGAGAAAAGAGAATATAGCATTTTCAGTTGTTAAACAACTTCTAAAGCTGAACTGTACATTTGTTAGCAAATCGTGTGATATAAAATGATGAATTATCCTCACATGCACATCCTTTTCAATAATTTTAGCAAACACTGTCGGCATAGAAATAGGTCTAAAATTGTCTAAATTATCCTTTTCACGCTTTTTATAAAGCACCTTTACTACTGAGTACTTTAATCGATCAGGAATCTGGGCATTCCTAAAGGAAAGATTACAAGTGTCGCTAAATACAGGGCTAACATGTGCAGAACAATGTTTAATATTCTGCTAGGCACTCCAACATATCCATGAGAGTCCTTAGTCTTCAGTGATTTAATTGTTGACTCAAATCTCCCCCTTGTCTGTATCACAGAGCAGTGTTTCAGACACCAATCTCGAAAAGGCATTTGCGAAGAGAGTTATTAGATTCCCTGTAGAAACTAAATTTTTATTTAGTTCACCAGCAATGTTCAGACGAACTGACTATATCGTCGACCTTGTGCTGCTGACCAGACACTTCCTTCACAATTGATCCTGTGAATTAGCTATTCTATTTGCATACCACGTACTCTTTACCTTCCTAATAACATTTTAAGCACCTTAGAATACTGTTTGTAATGGGCTACTGTAACTTGAGTGTGACTACTTCTAACATTCTGATATGATTCCCGCTTTGTTCTACATGATATCCTTATCCCACTAGTCAGCCACCTGGGCTGCCTAGTACCCCTTTTAGAACGTTCTAATGGGAAGCAACTCTCAAAGAGCATGAGCATTATGTTTATCATGTATTCTATAGGCACTATAAACATCCTGCCACTCTTGTTCCTTGAGAAGGTTTAAAAAACTCTCTATTGCTGTTGGATTAACTTTCCGACATAATCTCTCTATATCTCCTCCATGTCCGAACAACATCGATTTGGTTCACTCCGAGACGCCTGGACACTTCCCTTGTTGAGAGCCCTTCCTGGCACAAAGTAACAATGTGGACGCGATCGAACCACGGTATTGGCCGTTTAGGCGTGGTTGAACTACAGAGAACACAAACCGTGTACCTCCTTCCTGGTGGAATGACTGGAACTGATCGGCTGTCGGACCCCTTCCGTCTAATAGGCTCTGCTCATTCATGGTTGTTTACATGTTTGGGCGGGTTTAGTGACGTCTCTAAACAGTCAAAGGGACTGTGTCTGTAATACAATATCCACAGTCAACGTCTTTCTACAGGAGTTCTGGCAACTGGGGCGATGCAAAACTTTTTTTGATGTGCGTACAAATAACTTCAGGTATGCCCCTGGGAAGTTCTCTTGCTTTTCATGTTGTATATCAATGACCTTGCAACAATATTAATAGTAACCTCCGTCTTATTGCAGATGATGCAGTTAACTATGATGAAGTACTGCCTGAAAGAAGCTGAATAAATATTCAGTCAGACCTTGGTAAGATTTCAAAGTGCTGCAAAGATTGGCAATTTGCTTAAAATGCTCAGAAATGTAAAATTGTGCACTTCACAAGACAAAAAAACGTAGTATCCTGTGTTTATAACATTAATGAATCACTGTTGGAATCGGGCAACTCACACAAATACCTGGATGTAACACTTTGTAAGAATATAAGCTGAGTTGTGACTAAAGCCGGTGGTAGACTTCGGTTTATCGGTTTATTGGTAGAATACTGGGGACGTGCAATCAATATATACAGGGGATTGCTTGCAAATCACTCCAGCGACCGGTTCTAGAATATTCCTCAAGCGAATGGAACGATTACGAAATAGGAGTAACAGGGACTATTGAACGCATACAGAGAAGGACAGCACGACTGGTCTCAGGCTTGTGTGATTCGTGGGAGAGTGTCACAAAGATACTGAGGGAACTGAACTGGTAGACTCTTGAAGAGAGACATAAACTATTCCGAGAAAGTGTCGAGAAGCGGTGTTAAATGATGACTCTAGGAATATACTACAACCCCCCCTATGTATGGTTCACTTAGAGATTGTGAGGACCCCATGCTGCATGTGGGTAGGACTTCGCGGGTTCTTGCCAGGAAACTAAACCCCAGGAAATTTAGTCCAACTTTTTACGCTACGAATATTGCTGCCCACCTTCCATTCAACAGTAGAGATAAGATTCCCCCTCAAGAACTGACTGGAATTTATAGAAAGAATCCACATTTGCTGACATGCTCCGAATGAATGTCATTTATATTACGTCAAATGTGATGTTCTCCATAAAGGAACTAAAGGAAAGAAACTAACAGTACTTGAAATTCTGGCCGTTAGTAAACATCAATCAAAGAATCCTGAGCCAGTCCTTAATGACCAAACATAGTTCCATTACTCACCCTTATTAAAGTAGCAGCCAGTTACTACTTCTCTCACCGTTAGGTAATAAGTTTGTTGTAATTGTTCCACATTCACATTCCACTTCTCTTCCTCCCTTAATGCCGTCTGTTCGTCACATTCACCAGTTTTTCCATATGACATAGTAGCCTGTGACATTACTCCCTTACAGAACGTTCTTGGTTTGTACATTCACGTAGTTTTAATATTTGAATATATTGTAATATAAGATTTATTTGTTCACTGTCTATTTAGGTATTACATTATGCTTGTGTTTTGTATCGACATAATCATAAAATGTCACATATTTTTGTACAGTATGAATTCTCGCTGAAATTGTTGGACACTCCGTTTAGTATTAAGTTATCTGACGAAGGCCTAAGAAGCCGAAACCCGGTTCATAACGAACTATTAAATAAATATTATTTTGTAACATTGAAACTTTGTATTCCAGTTATTAATATTTCTGTGTTCCTCCAACAACCGACGGAATATTCCATAAATATTTACATTTTTATTTATATCGATTATTATTATTGTTACTACCATTCGCCGTTGGATCTTACTGTACCATGCGATGTACAGCAACGAGCATTTTTCAGAGTTACGTTTTGGTTTTTCTTTTTCTTTCCATACTATTTTCACTCTCGGGGACTGATTATTTCCCTCTCGTAAGAACAAGCTGTTATGATGCTGTTGGTTTTTTTCTGCCAGGGCAACTGCCCAGTCGTGAATCTCCTGACTGAAAATTTTTCTGTCTTCTATATGAAGTTGTGTTATTGCAGCCGCTTTCAGGTCTTGATTTCCAGCACGGATCCATTTTATAGTTTAAATTTCCGCTTCACTGCCATTGTCGTTGAATTCCAGAGGCTATCAAATGGCTGGTTTCGGTCTTTTTAATATGCCAATAGAATTTTAGCCTGTGTCTGTCACATATGAATAAATATTTGTATACTTTTCAGTTCCTTTATTTGCTCTTAATAGATATGTTCCTACTGTACTGTAATTTGGACCTGAAATTTTCCTGACCACTTTTGTTAACCCTTTTTTGAATTTATTCAACGTTTCTGTGTTCAAATGAGTGTTTCAGTGCCAGAAAGACACTCTCGTTTGATTACTGCGTTTCAGTGCCTCTATTTTGGGTATCTCGAAAAGAATTTTGTGTTGTAGACATTTCTTTTTAAGTCTGAAATTTGGTTCCATTTTGTGGCAACTCATTTTGTACCCAACCTTTTGAAGACCAGCTATCTGCTCAAATTCTGAAAGGCTTTTTTTAAGTTACCCTTCTTACTTATGCGTCCCATATTTTATTTCATTTGAGTTACTGTGGATTCACTTCCCCTATAGTTTTACTTTGTATCGTTACAGTTGTTTCATCTAACAGTTTTGTCTCATCGTGTGTTTAACTACAGATTACACTTCTCAGGACAGTAATTACGTTTTTCAGTCAGGCTCTTGAAACGTGTTTACTGTATTTTGCTCAATTTATTTTCCCTTCTGTGAGAAGCTGTTGCAATTTGTCGAGTTCATTAACTCACTGGTCATAAATTTTATTTAAGATAGATAGTTTGTACTTCACATTTTTATCAAAATAATTCTTGTCACTTTAATTTACACAGAAAGTTAATTAGTGTCATCCTTGGCAACCAAAATGAGATACCCGTTGGATATACCTAGTTTAAAATCTGTTTCACAAAATTCGTAGACAGACCTATTTATCTTTATTAAAGAACATCTTTATACATAAACATGGCGTGACAGCCAAAAATCAGTTACTTGAAAAAAACATAACGTAGTATATTGAACGTGTATCATGTGTTTTACATTCGTAATATGTGATATACAGTCACAAACAAAACAGAAGCATGGAAGTCCAAAAGAAGATTTGAACATCTGATGATTCTTAGTTGAACCTAATATATCCTTTCACCGGCTAGAAACTTCATAATGGAATATCCATTAAACTTCACTGGAGATTTTTGCAATTTAAAGGGTGAAACAGGTGTTTAAAGCTATAAAACTAATAAAGAGACTTGTTACAAATAACTTATTTACAGTTAGAAAGAGGAAGATAAGACACTGTTAATATCCGTTTTGCACTGTCACACTGATATTCCCAGTGGGACGTGTATTTTGGTTACTCCTATTGCTGTCACAACTGCAATGACGCCTAGCTTCATCTGGAGCAGTACAATCTCTCGGTGCTACATGAATGGGATTTTCCAATAAATTGGAACACCTATTCGATTCCAGATTGTCTAACACTCTAACCGAAGGCTTCCTTTCTGTTCTGAATGAATGGACGGCTTCAATTTGGAGAATCCCCTCTGTCAAGGCCCCTCGGAAACAAACAGGTAATCAGAGGGTAATCGGGTTGTGTGATGAGGGGCCGTGACGTATTTGTCAACGAGCAACTAATAGGCAGCTAATCAGGCACTCGCCTTGATCGTGATTGTGGCTCGAATCGATTGTTCGCTACGCAGATTAACGCTCATTTATTTAGGAGAGCGATATTTGCCAAACATTAACTGGTTGCGTTTAAAACGCGTGCTGTTCCAAACAAAGCTACCGGATGTGAAAGGCTACCGCACCGAGTCCTCTGTAATGAATGCGGTCGCCTCCCCCTACCGACATCCACCCCCTCCCTACCACCTAAAAAAAAAAGCACGCAGTTTGCTACCGCCCAATGACGGCAGTTACGGGACGCTGCGTTACTGGTAAAGAACGCTGATGCCGTGTTTCGCTTTTATGCCATGACTTTTGTACTTGAATGAACTGTGATTCAGCTCTCTTCAATATCCGCCAACTTCCTTCGTTCTGTTGAGAACAATTACCCTCCTTTCGCACGTAGTTAAACAAATAAATTTCATTCAGAGATTACTATCATAGCACATTGTCTGACAACTATATCAAGACAGTGCCTTAGCTACTACGTCAGCGATTACAAAATAGCAAACGCTGTGCTATTGAAGCAGTAGTAATACCTAAGGAATGACTGTTAATATATTACTGGTTTCTGCCAGTTTGATGCTATTCGGAACATGGCGCCCGATTTTATGCTCGAGGAACAACTACATACGTTGAGTAATGTAGATTGTGAGAAAGCTTTTTACAATATTGACTGGAATGAATTCTTTGAAATTCTGAAGATATCAAGTATAAGATACAGAGAACGAAAGTTTATGTGTAACTTATACTTACAACAGACTGTAGTCGGAGGACATGAAAGGAGAATTCAGTATAGAGATGCCTTTCTACAACTTTCTTAATCTATAGAAAGAGAAGCAATAAGAATGAAAGAGAAACTTAAAAATGGAATTGGAGTTCAGGGAGAAGAAATAAGAACTTAAGCTTACAAAATTGATATCAACAACTGTAAAACAAGAGCAATGGAATGTAGTCGACTCATATCAGGCGAAGCTGAGGGAAATACTCGTAGATTAGGAAATAAGACACTGAAAGGAGTACACGATGCCGTAGAAAAACAATTGAAGAAAATATAAGATGCAGACTTCCAATAGCAAGATAAAGCATGATAAGTTCGTTAACACTGAATACAAATTTAACGCTCTCAGTACCAATATTGTAATCTAGTCATGTACTTTATATTTCGAAATTTTGAAGAAAAGTTGTTTTTAACGATTTCCGTAACTGTTCTGATTTTTTCAGCTAAACATAATTTAAAAAATTGAGGCTTAAAAGTAAACGTGACTTTTCACAACAAATTTCATACTCATATTACTCAAGTTCAGGACCATTCTTACACACTGATATACTTTCTAAAAAAAAAAAAAAATATGTTGTGAATAAAACTTAACGATAATTAAGGAACTCCGCAATTTTTATATTTTTTGAGGTGGTAATAAAGTACACCGCCCCTTGGAAGTACTTGTTATGGAAATATGTTGATACTACCATGGTTAAATATTAGGGAATCTTCTCTGAAAATACTTTTCAGTAGTGTCGCCTGATATAAGAACGAAATACACACAATAAACAGTACAGACAGGAAGAAATGAGAAAATTTGGAAATATGTGCTTCAGAAGAATGCCGAAGATTACGAGAGTATATCGTATAACTAATGAAGAAATATTGAATTCGTGACTACAGTAAACAGGTTCAGTTTGCAGTAGTTATACAGAGATAAAGGGACTTGTACAGGATAGGCAAACAAGGAGAGTTGCATCAAAACGATCTTCAGACTGGAGACCAAAACAAAACAGCGACATTCTGAAGGATATCTGTCAGTGAATGATCTTCACAGTTAAGATAGCTGAATAAATATTAAGTAAATAACTTGGCCATATTTATCTATTGCACAACGGACAGCGGTAGGACGTGAAATGGACGTTTGCGTGGCAAAACGTAAGCATGCGCTGTGGTAAAAATATCATGTTTATTAAAGGACAGCTGAACAAAACAATAAGCTAAACAACTAATAAATTAGTGATGGTTACTATTGTTCATAACACTCTAGGCTAAATTATGAAGTCACATTTACAACTAACTGCGTCTTGGAGACCCTATCACGATTTATCATTAGTTATTAATTATGGGAAGTTCAGAGGAATCTTTCAATGGAGACATTCACCCACATATACACATATAATATAAATTCAGGACAAACAAAGGAATGAAGAAAAACTTCACCATTGTGCACGTGGTTGGCAAACGGTTCCCTTGGATTGCGTACACGAAACAAGTGAACAAGAATACACCGAACAATAAGTTGTCAATCGTTGCACCATAGAAAAGGTTCTGAAACTAATTTGGAAGTTTACCCCGAGAATCAGTAACCGTGACTTGTAACGACTCTCACAATCCGCATTACACGTGGTCGTCACAAACAGAAATTCTGGATAAAATGAGTTCTAAAATTCAGAATAGGTAAGCAATTGGACGGGATATATTACTGTGAGAAACGGTCTGGGAACTTGAGGCTCTCAGATCCGTACTTAACTAGTGCTAAGGCGACAAATACACGTGGAAGCTAGATTATGAACCGAGATCTAAATTAGCGAAGTTTCAGAAATCTGTTCAATTACACTGTACTCGTGATATAAAGAACGAACTAAATCAGACTGAACTAAGAAGATTCATCATGAGTCCACATATTTGAACAGAGGTAGAGCAGAACAATGGCTTGCACGCGTGGCCAAGTGCAACTGGTTATATCGTTCCAAAATTAACCAGAAAAATTCCGTATACCGGTCAGCGAGCCATGAGCGGTGAGAGCAGGACGTTAATTTTGAATGGAGCTGAAATCTACAAAAATAAGGCAATGACTCAACTATGAACAGGCACATTTAGTCCGTGTCGCCCACCTCGTGTCTCTCAGAACACTGCTGAGCGGACACTTTTGGAACCCACGTGCTCCGTTCTTCCGTAAGTTCCCAGAGAGCTCCCTATTGTGTGGTGCCAACCTGTACAAGAGCTTCGTCCAAGGCGATCAGAAACCTCTTTGCTACCTGGGACGCGTTTTATAGAGTTGAGTATTCTGCCACGACAGCAGACTACTTTTACTCCCACAGATCTTGATACTGAAGTTTACTTTGTACACTCTCATTCATACTTTTCATTGATCAGGTGAGAGGAGGAAGGATGTGTGTACTGACATACTGCCCATGGATGTATTGAATATTCGTGCGGGGCTCCGACAAACAAAAAATCTTAGTAAACTGTGACGTGAAATAAAGGTAATATACCTTGTGGCCACTCTACACTCACTCAGCTGCTCAGTTTTTTTTTATGTCGTTTACAGTTTACGCCCAGAATTGCGATGCCAGAGAGAGAAGGGGGGGGGGGTCTTCATTAAGTTAAATGTTGAACAAAATGGTGAAGAGGCTCATGTAGAGACCCTTCATTGCACACACAGCCCAAAGAAAAGACTGTGCAGGGAGTGGTTTTACCATGCAAGGACACACCCAAGCAGTCTTTAACCATGACGGTGACGCAGAATTTGTAGAATTTTTGCAGAAAAAGAACATAAACAGAGCTAAATACGATCGAAATTCATAGAAAAACAGAACAAACGAAACAATAATAAGCAAACAAGCGAGTATGAAAACGAGAAAACAAGCAAGTAGGCAAACGATCAAACAAACAACCATCATTTGTAACTTACAGCTAACAGTTTACAAGTTAAGCATTTGTTTCTGTGACATAGGTCCCACTGATTAAGCGAATCTTGTTTTAAAACTGAAAACCTAATTTGATTGACAAAACAATAAGACATTTACAAGAGGAATGAAATATAAATGTGTCATGCTTGCAGAAATAAGTAAAATCAGCATTAAGCGAAACTATATGTAAAAGAAAGTGTTGAATAACATACGAAAACTAACTATAATGAGAGAATAAACATGGCACTAGTAAACAAGAAAATTGATCTTTGTCTAACTCATATCAATGAGTTCCTGGCAAAAACCAAAAAATAAAAAATAAAAAAGACACATTATTGAATAGTGAATGTCAGCCGGAAAGCAATGCGCAGCAAAATTGGTATATGTCTTAGCATCTCAGATAATGCATGGCAAAAGCAGAAAAAAAAATACACATAATTGAAATATAATTTATAGCGGCTCTATGACTTGATGTTCCACTAAAAAGAACCTTGAATATCGATTTCGCGGCACACGAGACTGACATTTATTGCAGCACGTACACAGCAGACACAGAGGTAGCATTTTGTTATGAATCCTTCTTCGACGGGGGGGGGGGGGGGGGGGGAGTATAAGAGAGGGGTTCATCCTCGCACTCGCAACAGTTAATGCGGAAAGCCGTTTATGCAAAAGACGCGACTTATCTCTGATTCAGTTCCGTAGTCCTCTCGACGACAGCTCTTCCAATCTCGTATTCAAGGCTCTCGATCCTTCTAAAACCATCTTTCAAATTTCTTCGTTTGAATATCCTCGACCTCACGTTTCCGTTCTGCAGAAGCTGTTCCTCTTTTTTCTTGTTTGGAGTTGCCAACACAATGCTGTTCAGTTACCTTTGTAGTTACTAGTATATCTTTGTAATTTTTTGCGTGTTTGAGTGCTTACTAGAAGAAATCTTTCATTTTAAAAACAGTGTAGCATATAATACCGCCGTTGCTATCGACCGTTCTGTCGACTCTCGTGTCGTACAGGCTTTCGTTTGTCTTGCTTAGAACAGCTCAGTGTCGGTTAGCTCGTCAGTGAGAGAGCACCGGGAGTTCCTGCTGCTAATAAGGTGAGTACACTGTTTGTTTATTACATATCTTTTCGAGTTTCAAACAGGAGCGAGTTCAGATATGGATAGGCACTGTGATTGCTGTGTACAGATGCGAGCTGAGTTGGTGACTCTTTGCTCACAGCTGCACGCAGTGTCGGCTTCCCTCACATAGCTTGAGGCTGCTGCCAAGGGGCATCACCGTGGGGGCTCGGACGCGGGGATGCTGGGGATGTCAAGCACGACCCTCGTGTCCCCCGATCCATCCACTGCTGTGGCCGCCCCGGGTACTGCCTGCACTGAGGCTAACCCCTCACCCATGGTCGAGTGGGAGATCATTCCAAAGTCTGGCAGACAGCGAAAAACTTTGCGAGGGGCCGATCGTAGGGCTTCCCCAGTTCGTTTGACGAACAGGTTTTGGGCGTTATCTGTGGCTGACGAAGTCCACCCTGTTCTAGAGGAAGCTTCTCGGCCCGCAAGGTCTGGGCATTCACAGAGGGTGGGTTTGCTGGTAGTTGGGAGCTCCAACGTTAGGCGCGTTGTGGGGCCCCTTAGGAACATGGCTACCAAGGAGGGAAAGGTAACTAGTGTGCACTCCGTGTGCATACCGGGGGGAGTCATTCCGGATGTGGAAAGGGTGCTTCCAGATGCCATAAAGAGTACAGGGTGCAGCCAGCTGCAGGTGGTAGCCTATGTCGGTACCAACAACGTGTGTCGCTTTGGATCGGAGATTCTGTCTGGTTTCGGGCGGCTAAGGGACTGCCAGTCTTGCTTGCGAGATTATGGCGGAGCTCACCATCTACAGCATCGTCGACAGAACCGACTGTGGTCTTTTGGTGCACAGCCGAGTGGAGGGTCTGAATCAGAGTCTCAGGCAGTTCTGTGGCCGTATAAGCTGCAGTTTCCTTGATTGCGCCATCGGGTGGTGGGTTTCCGGGTTCCGCTTAATAGGCCACGAGTCCACTGCACACAGGAAGGGGCTACACGAGTATCGGGGGCTGTGTAGAGGGAACTGGGCGGTTTTTTAGGTTAGAGGGTCTCAGGAAACCACAGAAAGGGCGTCCGTCAAAAAGAGGGCAGGTAAAACACAGTAAGATAGTTGTAGAAACGATAGGTATTGTATGATCGATCGGTATTGTAGTTGTAAATTGTCGTATCTCTGTTGGGAAAGAACCAGAGCTCCAATCTCTAATAGAAAGCACTGAAGCTCAAACAGAAAGCTGCCTAGAGCCGGAAATAAGTTCAGCCGAAATTTTTTCAAACGATCTAACAGTGTTCAGAAAGGATAGATTAAATACTGTTGGCGATGGAGTATTTATTGCTGTCAGAAGTAGTTTGCCTTGTAGTGAAAATGAAGTAGATTGTTCCTGCGAAATAGTATGGGTAGAGGTTATACTTGACAATCGGACTAAACTATTAATTGGATCGTTTTACCCACCCCCCGACTCAAAAGATATAGTTGATTAACAGTTCAAAAAAAACGAGTCTCATTTCAAATAAGTACCCCACTCATACAATTATAGTCGGTGGCGACTTCAGTCTACCCTCGATATGCTGGAAAAATTATATGTTTAAAGCCGGTGGCAGGCTTAAAGCGTCATCGAAATTGTACTGATTGCTTTCTCAGAAAATTATTTTGAACAGTTAGTTCATGAGCCTACTCGAAGCGTAAATGGTTGCGAAAGCATGCTTGACCTTTCAGCAACAAATAATCATGGACAGATAGGGTGTATCATGACGAATCATGGATTAGCGACCACAAGGAAGTTGCTCCTAGGCTGAATTCCGTAACACCCACAACCATCAAAAAGAAACGCAAAGTACATCTATTTAAAAATGCTGATAAAAAATGCTCTTAATGCCTTTTTTAAGAGACAGTCTCCGCTCCTTCCGATCTGATCAAGTAAGCGTAGAAAAGATTTGGAATGATTTCAAAGAGATAGTATCGACGGCAATTGAGAGATATATAACACATAAATTAATAAGTGAAGGTACTGATCGCCCGTGGTACACGAAACGGGTCAGATGGCTGTTCCAGAAGCAACGAAAAAAGCATGTCAAATTTAAAAGAAAGCAAAATCCCAAAGATTGGCCAAGTTTTGTAGATGTTCGTAATATAGCGCGTGCTTCAATGCGAGATGCTTTTAATAATTTACACAACTAAACTCTGTCTCGGAATCTGGCAGAAAACCCAAAGAGATTCTGGTCATATATAAAGCACACCAGTGGCAAGACGCAATCAATACCTTCACTGCACGAAAACAACGGTGAAGTCACCGATGACAGTGCCACCAAAGCAGAGTTATTAAACACGGTTTTCCGAAACTCCTTCACCAAAGAAGACGACGGAAATATTCCCGAATTCCAATCAATACCAACTGCGAAGATGAGAAACATAAACGTAGATATTCTCTGTGTAGCAAAGCAGCTTAAATCACTTAATAAAAGCAAGGCTTCCGGTCCAGATGATAAACCAGTCAGGTTCCATTCAGAGTATGCAGATGCAATGGCTTCATATTTAGCAATTATATACAACCGCTCGGTCACAGAAAGTGCCGTACCTAAAGACTGGAAAATTGCTCAAGTCACACCAGTACCCAAAAAGGGAAATAGGAGTAATCCGCTGAATTACAGGCCCACATCACTAACTTCGATTTGCAGTAGGGTTTTGGAACATATTCTGTATTCGAACACTATGAAGTACCTCGAAGAAAACGATTTACTGACACATATTCAGAACTGGTGCAGAAAATATAGTTCCTGCAGAACACAACTAGCTCTTTATACTCATGAAGTAATGAGTGCTATCGACAGTGGATATCAAATTCGCTCCAGATTTTTAGATTTTCAAAAGGCTTTCGACACCGTTTCTCACAAGCGTCTTCCAACCAAACTGAGTGCCTACGGAATATCGCCTCAGTTGTGCGACTGGATTCGGAATTTCCTGTCAGAAAGGTCATAGTTTGTAGTAATAAACGGAAAGTCATCGAGTAAAACAGAAGTAATATCCGGCGTTCCCCAAGGAAGTGTTAAAGGCCCTCTATTGTTCCTGATCTATATTAACGACATAGGACAGAATCTGAATAGCTCCCTTAGATTATTTGCAAATGATGCTGTCATTTACCATCTTGTCGTCATCAGATGACCAAAAAAATTTCAGAATGATTTAGATAAGATAACTGTGTGGTGCGAAATGTGTCAATTGACACTAAATAAAGAAAAGTGTGAAGTTATTCACATGAGTACTAAAAGAAATCCGTTAAATTTCGATTACGTAAGTCACACAAATCTGAAGGCTGTAAATTCAACTTAATACTTAGGGATTACAATTACAAGTAACCTAAGTTGCAACGATCACACAGATAATGTTGTGGGTAGAGCAAACCAAAGACTGCGATTCACTGGCAGAACACATAGAAGGTGCAACACATCTACTCCAGAGACTGCTTACACCACGCCTGTCCGCCCTATTCTGGAGTATTGCTGTGCGGTGTGGCATCCGTATCGGGTGGGACTGACGGATGATGTTGAAAAAGTTCAAAGAAGGGCGGCTTGTTTTGTATTATAGCGAAATAGGAGAGATAGTGCCACAGACATGATACGTGAATTGGAGTGGCAATCATTAAAACATAGGCGTTTTTCGTTGCGACGGGATCTTCTAATGAAATTTCAATCATCAGTTTTCTCCTCCGATTGTGAAAACATTCTGTTGGCATCCACCTACATAGGGAGAAATGATCATCACGATAAAATAAGATAAATCAGCTCTTGCACCGAAAAATTTAAGTGACGTTTTTGCCGCGCCTGAAGGTGGTTCAATGAACCCTCTGCCAGGCGCTTAATTGTGAATAGCAGAGCAATCACGTAGATGTAGATGAATGTTTTTTTTTTCAACCGTCGTTTATCCCATTATCTCATCACGTGTCCTTACCGCTCTTCGGTGGTGTACGTGAGAGTTTTCATGCACTTCCTGATTTCTTTGTTTGGGGACTTCTATCACCTCGAAACTCTAAAATTTCTTCTCAGAAAATACATTAGCACCATGTGGCGCAGGATTTGAGTGAGAGTGAAGATCGGCTAGGTGTTGTGCAAGCGTGGAGCAACTGTTGTCTAATTCTGTGAACAATAATGAACCATACACCTACCACAATGTACGCATAAAAGAGAAAAAACTAGGAGTCTGGGTTCAGTTTTCCAAATGACATAACACCTGATATAACAAAATAAATTCAGGAATATAAGCTCTCGCCCCGAAAGAATAATGAAAGCCTTAAGAGGGCACAAACGAATACATAAAAGGAAAATCCTTACCTTACCAATGAAACACAAACTTTGGCTTGTAATTGCCACAGATTTTATTTAATAACTGCATGAAAACAGCAAATAGATGTTAACCCAGAATAACAGATATAATTGCCCTAGAATTTAAAACATTACTAAACAGACAAAATGTCTACGAGCGAAACGATAAAATACCTGACGGCTTACCAGAGAGAACATCAGCATCGTTGATAAAGAACGTCCGTCCTCAGAGACCAAAAACAGGAAAAGTTAACGTAATATTGGTAAACTGCAGGAGTATCCAGGGCAAGGTTCCTGAATTAGTATCGCTTATTGAAGGAAATAGTGCGCATATAGTATTAGGAACGGAAAGTTGGTTAAAACCGGAAGTGAACAGTAACGAAATCCTAGACACAGAATGGAATATATACCGCAAGGATAGGATAAACGCCAATGGTGGAGGAGTATTTATAGCAGTAAAGAATTCAATAATATCCAGTGAAGTTATTAGCGAATGCGAATGTGAAATAATCTGGGTTAAGTTAAGTATCAAAGGTGGGTCAGATATGATAGTCGGATGCTTCTATAGACCACCTGCATCAGCAACCGTAGTAGTTGAGCGCCTCAAAGAGAACCTGCAGAACGTCGTGAAGAAGTTTCGTGATCATACTATTGTAATAGGGGGAGACTTCAATCTACCAGGTATAGAATGGGATAGTCACACAATCAGAACTGGAGCCAGGGACAGAGACTCTTGTGACATTATCCTGACTGCCTTGTCCGAGAATTACTTCGAGCAGATAGTTAGAGAACCAACTCGTGAAGCTAACGTTTTAGACCTCATAGCAACAAATAGACCGGAACTTTTCGACTCCGTGAATGTAGAAGAGGGTATCAGTGATCATAAGTCAGTGGTTGCATCAATGACTACAAGTGTAATAAGAAATGCCAAGAAAGGAAGGAAAATATATTTGCTTAACAAGAGTGATAGGGCACAAATCGCAGAATATCTGAGTGACCACCATCAAACTTTCATTTCTGAGGAAGAGGATGTGGAACAAAAATGGAAAAAATTCAGAAACATCGTCCAGTGCGCCTTAGATAAGTTCGTACCGACTAAGGTCCTAAGCGAGGGGAAAGGTCCACCGTGGTATAACAATCATGTACGAAAGGTACTACGGAAACAAGGAAAGCTTCATCATAGGTTTAAGAGTAGTCGAATCATAGCTGATAAGGAAAAGCTGAACGAAGCGAAAAAGAGCGTAAAGAGAGCAATGAGAGAAGCATTCAACGAATTCGAACATAAAACATTGGCAAACAATCTAAACAAGAACCCTAAAAAGTTTTGGTCATATGTAAAATCGGTAAGCGGATCTAAATCCCCTATTCAGTCACTCGTTGACCACGATGGCACCGAAATAGAGGACGACCGAAGAAAGGCAGAAATACTGAATTCAGTGTTCCGAAACTGTTTCACTGCGGAAAATCGTAACACGGTCCCTGACTTCAGCCGTCGCACGGACGCCAAAATGGAAAATATTGAAATAAACGATATCGGAATTGAAAAACAACTGCTATCACTTAGTAGCGGAAAAGCATCCGGACCAGACGAGATACCCGTAAGATTCTACAGTGATTATGCTAAAGAACTTGCCCCCTTTCTATCAGCAATTTATCGTAGATCTCTGGAAGAACGTAAAGTACCTAGCGACTGGAAGAAAGCGCAGGTCGTTCCCATTTTCAAGAAGGGGCATAAATCAGATGCGAATAATTATAGGCCTATTTCGCTTACGTCAATCTGTTGTAGAATAATGGAACATGTTTTATGTTCTCGTATTATGACGTTCTTAGATAATACAAATCTCCTTCATCATAACCAACATGGATTCCGCAAACAGAGATCATGTGAAACTCAGCTCGCCCTATTTGTCCAAGAAATTCACAGTGCCGTAGACACTGGCGAGCAGATTGATGCCGTATTCCTGGACTTCAGGAAGGCATTTGATACGGTTCCGCACTTACGTTTAGTGAAAAAAATACGAGCTTACGGAATATCGGACCAGGTTTGTGATTGGATTCAGGATTTCCTAGAAGAAAGAACACAACATGTCATTCTTAACGGTTCAAAATCTGCAGATGTAGAGGTAATTTCGGGAGTACCGCAAGGAAGCGTGATAGGACCTTTATTGTTTACAATATACATAAATGACTTAGTTGACAACATCGGTAGCTCCGTGAGGCTATTTGCAGATGACACGGTTGTCTACAAGAAAGTAGCAACATCAGAAGACTCGTACGTACTCCAGGAAGACCTGCAGAGGATTAATGAATGGTGCGACAGCTGGCAGCTTTCCCTAAACGTAGATAAATGTAATATAATGCGCATACATAGGGGCAGAAATCCATTCCAGTACGATTATGCCATAGGTGGTAAATCATTGGAAGCGGTAACGACCGTAAAATACTTAGGAGTTACTATCCGGAGCGATCTGAAGTGGAATGATCACATAAAACAAATAGTGGGAAAAGCAGGCGCCAGGTTGAGATTCATAGGAAGAATTCTAAGAAAATGTGACTCATCGACGAAAGAAGTAGCTTACAAAACGCTTGTTCGTCCGATTCTTGAGTATTGCTCATCAGTATGGGACCCTTACCAGGTTGGATTAATAGAAGAGATAGACATGATCCAGCGAAAAGCAGCGCGATTCGTCATGGGGACATTTAGTCAGCGCGAGAGCGTTACGGAGATGCTGAACAAGCTCCAGTGGCGGACACTTCAAGAAAGGCGTTACGCAATACGGAGAGGTTTATTATCGAAATTACGAGAGAGCACATTCCGGGAAGAGATGGGCAACATATTACTACCGCCCACATATATTTCGCGTAATGATCACAACGAAAAGATCCGAGAAATTAGAGCAAATACGGAGACTTACAAGCAGTCGTTCTTCCCACGCACAATTCGTGAATGGAACAGGGAAGGGGGGATCAGATAGTGGTACAATAAGTACCCTCCGCCACACACCGTAAGGTGGCTCGCGGAGTATAGATGTGGATGTAGATGTAGATGTAGCGTCAAAGTCCACCCCCCCCCCCCCAAAAAAAAAATAAATTTAAAACCCTCCCTACATAAATCTTAAAAACCATTCAAACAATAAATGGTTTACTGAGAAAAACTCCCACAAAATCAGGACACTTTCAAAATATATCAACAGAAACAACTCACAATTTCTCTTTCTGAAGAAGATATTAAAACGCCAGTACAATGAAAGGCATCTTTCAGGTATTACAAAATTTCAGTGACAAGTAATGGCACATCAGAGGTGCGGGAAAACTACAACTCATATCAAGCGTAAATGAAAGCTGAGAGGAACGGTGTTTCGTCAGTTCAGAACCTTGGCAATACGCTAATGTCGACCCAGACCCAGACATCAGCACAACGGAATCGTACAGTTCAGTGTTACGCAGAGCCTTCCAGTCATCGTTACGAAAATCATTCTTCCGCAAACGCTTCCAGTTCTCAGCCGACGTACCTTCTGGACGTAAAAAGGCAAACACCGCCTGCTTCTCCAGCTAACCAATGCGTCACGCTCGCAGCAGGCCTCACTTAGTATTAGTGCCCGTAACCCCACTGCCTTGCTGCCTCGATGCTATCCGTTCCGTTTCCAGGCGGCTCTGTCGACCTTCCATCACGACTCGCGACCTCTGGAGCGACTCGGACCCATGACCCGTTATTGCGCGAAGTACTGGGTGAAGAGGGTATTCTAGTGCGCCGTTACGTAGCTTGTTTGCAGCACAATAGTTTTAGGTATTCTTCCGTCTTGTTTTGTCATTTTCTAGGTTTCCCTCCAAATAAACAAATGCTTTGTGTTATTGTCTCATGTAACTTTTATTTGTAATTTGTCAATTTTATCTGACCAAAGGAAGGAATCAAGCTTATTCATTGTTTATTTTGTGTTGTCCTCTGTCTTATTTCTTTTTTTTTTTTTACTAGAACTCTGATCTGAGATTCTGACTCCCAGATATCTATATTTTTCTATTGCCTCAGTAATTTTTCCATTTTTTGTAATGACATGTTTATTTTCTACAGGCAGGAATTTTGTTTCAGAAACAAACTTATTGTTAGTCCGGCCTTACTATATGTTTCGAAGACATTCTTCATGACATATTCAATATTATAGCCATCTGCAGCAAATATTATTTGATCGTCGATGAATAGAAAACTTAAATTCATCTATGTCTAGGCTCATTCCTCCACACCTTCCCATCCATTCTTTATGAACTTTATTTAGATAATATTTAAACACATTAGGTGTTACACATAACCTTGTTAAGGCCTTTGAATAGTTTTATTGGTCAGATGATTTTTATTTTTTTTTAATTCTTGTCTCTAACCACTCTTAATCGTTTTTGTCAGCAGCAACATACGTCTTCTTTAGAATAAGGGGGGTTGCCCTTGTCAGGATTCTTTATTGGTACGGTGTCATGAATTTTGTACTTCTAGGGAAGTAATACGTAAGATTCTTCGCCTGGCTCTTTTTTTTAGTTGCCTCTTGTATAGTAAATGTGTTATCTACAAAGGGTCGACCTGTATTGAAGTCATTCCACAAACCATCTTTTATAATTCTATCACACAGCGTTCCCACTGATGGTGTAATGATAACGCACCAATATATGTTGTCATCTTTTCTTTTACCCTTTCATATTGAGAGGCGTCTGTTACTCAGCATTTTCATTTCCTCACAGTAGATTTTCTGTTTTTGTGCATCACGATGCTTATATTTGCCATAATCCATGCTATCGTACTCACTATAGTTTCCATATATCGATTCCAGTTCTTTATCAACCTCTTTGCTATGTACTGTGACAAGTTTAAGTATCTGGCGAGTGAGTTTTGCTCTCGACACACTGTACTTGTTCGCGGATGATTTACAGCAGGCCTTGCTAGTTCGACAATAGTTCGCCATTACTCGTAGACATTCCTTGTCTCGATTATCAAATGGTACAGATGAAGACACTTTAGCAGTGATTCTGTCTTTGAGAAGAAAGCTGATTGTGTTTGGTAGAGTTTCACGCCACTCAGCACATACTGCAATGCATAAGAGGAGGGTTGGGTCAACTCAGTTTATTTCCTATGATGAAGATTAGTTTTGCCTAGCGAGATTTCTTTGAGTGTGGTTGCTTATATTACTCCGCATGTAGGTAGCCAACCGTATGTTCCCGCGCAGTGGAACAGGCGCTCAAAGATTGCTATCACTAAATGCGCCGAAGACGGTTATTGTGTCAGTGATTGCTTTATTGATCTCCGTGCTGTTATAAATTCGCCGGTGTTGACTTTTTCTGAAGTGTAACGGTTCAGCTGATGTTGCTTTGGTTTGTAAATGTGGCTTGGAATATCCAACTGAAGAGCCAAAGAAAATGGTAGGCCTGCCTAGTATCATGGAGGGTCCCCCCGCAGAAGGACTCGACTAATGTCTAAAGTAGTGCTGAAGGGAACTGAGCCCATGAATCCTGCAGGGCTATCCATAAATCCATAAGTGTACGAGGGGGTGGAATCTCCTCTGAACAGCACATTGCAAGGCATGACAGGTATGCTCAATAATGTGTATCTTGGGGAGCTTGGTGGCCAGCGGAAGTGTTTAAACTCAGAATAGTGTTCCTCGAGCCACTCTGTAGCAATTCTGGACGTGTGGGGTGTCGCATTGTCCTGCTGGAATTCCCCAAGTCCGCCGGAATACGTAGTGGACATAAACGGATGCAGGTGATCAGACAGGATGCGTATGTTGTCACCTGTCAGAGTCGTATCTAGACGTATCAAAGATCCCATATCACTCCAACTGCACACGCCATCCGTTCGACACATTTTGAAACGAGACTCGTCCGACTAGGCAACATGTTTCCAGTCATCAACAGTCCAATGTCTGTGTTGTCGGGCTCAGGTGAGGCGTAAAGCTTTGTGTCGTGCAATCATCAAGGATACACGAGTGGGCCTTTGGCTCCGAAAGCCAATATCTATGATATTTGGTTGAATGGTTCGCACGCTGACTCTTGTTGATGGCCCAGCATTGTAATCTACCAGCAATTTGCGGAAGAGTTACATTTCTGTCACGTTGAACGATTCTCTTCAGTCATCTTTGGTCCCTTTCCTGCAGGGTCTTTTTCCGGCAGAAGCAACGTCTGAAATAAGATGTTTTACCATATTCCTGATATTAACGGCAAACTGGTTAAATAGTCGTACGGGAAGATACCCGCTTCATAGCTACCTCGGAGATGCTGTGTCCCATCGCTCGTGCGCCGACTATAACGTCACGTTGAAACTCACTTGAATCTTGATATCGTGCCATTGTAGCGACAGTAACCGATCGAACAACTGCGCCAACACTTATTGTCTTATATAGACGTTGCCGATCGCAGCGCCGTATTCTGACTGTTTACATATCTCTATATTTGAATATGCATGCCTATACCAGTTTCTTTGGAGCCTCGGTGTATAATAATGTATGTGGTAATATGATGTTTTTGTCTTGTCTTTTAAGTCAACATATTCCTTGTTAAACTCACGTATTGTAAATTCATTTTCCAGACTCATATCATTCTTTTATTTGATCTACTTGAATATGCCACACCGGCTGGCCATCACATTTAGTTAAAAGCTAAATATGTGAGTCACAGTCACTCTGACGAATCTCCGCTGAACTACTACTGAGAATGATAATAAGAAGTGTAATCTGTCTGCATGGTAATTAGGTTTCAAGTTCTGATACAAGGTCTGCCTCCCTTAGCCGGGCTGCTGTAAGGAGACATGGTGGTGTTTCATGAGTCGATGTAATGTTACGTACGAAACGAACTAGTGTTGGAACTGGGCTCGTATATTCTGCATTCCGAACGTACGTGTACAAAAAATGGGAGACAGCACCACTGGACGTTCAGGATATCTTGGAAAAAACTGCATGTACATGAAGCGAAGTAAAACGCTATGCTCCACTCCCGTATTTGCCTAGTGCTTTGAAACAAAGCAAGTTTTAATACATAGGGATAACAGAAAAAAATATGGCTCCAGAATATTTGACTTTGATTAATGCTTGAACCCCGTTCGGATTTCTTGCCACACTCCCTGCGAAGTCAGACCTTTCTTTTGATCAGTTTTTATTACATCTGAATTCTGGAAATAAGTGCCAGGTAAGTACTGCAGTAGCCTTGTTATGTTTGTCACTACTCATATCACAGAATCCCGAGAATCTTCCGTTATCTCTTTTTCCCATACATAACGCAGACCAATAGAAAACTATGATTTCATTGCCACATCTGAAGTTTTGTCAACCATGACGGCTACAGAAAGAACATCCACAATATCCCATTCCACAACCGATAAAACAGACTTACCTACGGCTTTCATCAAATCATTTTTATTTAATTCGATTAGAAAGGGGGTCAACTCTTCAGTGTACTTCTACAGTTACGCATAATTTCCCAGGATAATAAAATTTTTTGTTTCATCCTATCCTCGAAAGGCCAACTCTTGTTTTCCTAGAAAACAAAACGTATTACCAAGCCTTTTATGGGTGTCCCTGTTCCGCATTACTTTTTTATTGCGTAGAGATATTTGAAGCTGATCGTCAAGTGCAGTTTCTGTTCTATTTTCCCAGATGCAGCTATAGCAACAGGTGATCACAGATGGTTAACAGATGATCCGTACTTGCTTATTTGCTTCACTAAACTTCCAAAATCCGAGTACCCACTTTCGCTCCATCTAATATTTCTATCCTTTCCAAGCTACAGACAATACCAGCAGAACAGCTGATTTACGCCACTGCTACTGTCTAACCAGTCTCTCCTGGAATACGCATTACAGTGAAAATTTCTAGTGATTTTAACAGTATTTTGAATCAGGTTCCGTGGTTCTGGCGTTGGCTATCCATATTTGATTGTCCCCTCTTTTTCTAAGAAAGAATGTCCAGCAAACGGCTTGGAAGAAAGCGGTTTTATAATACATGGAGACATAGTTCTATATTGTATTACTAGATACTACCAGAGAACTTCAAGCCATTACATACACATTCAGCAAAGATACAAACTGAACAAAACCATACATTACGATTACTGATACAGTACTTTACTCCGTCTTCGTGCAACTACACTCCTGGAAATGGAAAAAAGAACACATTGACACCGGTGTGTCAGACCCACCATACTTGCTCCGGACACTGCGAGAGGGCTGTACAAGCAATGATCACACGCACGGCACAGCGGACACACCAGGAACCGCGGTGTTGGCCGTCGAATGGCGCTAACTGCGCAGCATTTGTGCACCGCCGCCGTCAGTGTCAGCCAGTTTGCCGTGGCATACGGAGCTCCATCGCAGTCTTTAACACTGGTAGTATGCCGCGACAGCGTGGACGTGAACCGTATGTGCAGTTGACGGACTTTGAGCGAGGGCGTATAGTGGGCATGCGGGAGGCCGGGTGGACGTACCGCCGAATTGCTCAACACGTGGGGCGTGAGGTCTCCACAGTACATCGATGTTGTCGCCAGTGGTCGGCGGAAGGTGCACGTGCCCGTCGACCTGGGACCGGACCGCAGCGACGCACGGATGCACGCCAAGACCGTAGGATCCTACGCAGTGCCGTAGGGGACCGCACCGCCACTTCCCAGCAAATTAGGGACACTGTTGCTCCTGGGGTATCGGCGAGGACCATTCGCAACCGTCTCCATGAAGCTGGGCTACGGTCCCGCACACCGTTAGGCCGTCTTCCGCTCACGCCCCAACAGCGTGCAGCCCGCCTCCAGTGGTGTCGCGACAGGCGTGAATGGAGGGACGAATGGAGACGTGTCGTCTTCAGCGATGAGAGTCGCTTCTGCCTTGGTGCCAATGATGGTCGTATGCGTGTTTGGCGCCGTGCAGGTGAGCGCCACAATCAGGACTGCATACGACCGAGGCACACAGGGCCAACACCCGGCATCATGGTGTGGGGAGCGATCTCCTACACTGGCCGTACACCACTGGTGATCGTCGAGGGGACACTGAATAGTGTACGGTACATCCAAACCGTCATCGAACCCATCGTTCTACCATTCCTAGACCGGCAAGGGAACTTGCTGTTCCAACAGGACAATGCACGTCCGCATGTATCCCGTGCCACCCAACGTGCTCTAGAAGGTGTAAGTCAACTACCCTGGCCAGCAAGATCTCCGGATCTGTCCCCCATTGAGCATGTTTGGGACTGGATGAAGCGTCGTCTCACGCGGTCTGCACGTCCAGCACGAACGCTGGTCCAACTGAGGCGCCAGGTGGAAATGGCATGGCAAGCCGTTCCACAGGACTACATCCAGCATCTCTACGATCGTCTCCATGGGAGAATAGCAGCCTGCATTGCTGCGAAATGTGGATATACACTGTACTAGTGCCGACATTGTGCATGCTCTGTTGCCTGTGTCTATGTGCCTGTGGTTCTGTCATTGTGATCATGTGATGTATCTGACCCCAGGAATGTGTCAATAAAGTTTCCCCTTCCTGGGACAATGAATTCACGGTGTTCTTATTTCAATTTCCAGGAGTGTATATGCCTGTCTGAAGCTAGCTTCAGTTGTGGCAGAAAAACTCGTACAAGGCCCATGACCAACAGAGTTGCACGTTCAAGTTTCTTGCTGCTCATCTAAACTTCAGGAACACTGCTTCGACTTATCTCACAATGTTCTATCAATAATGTAAATGAACGT
Organism: Schistocerca nitens; assembly: GCF_023898315.1. Taxonomy (NCBI): domain Eukaryota; kingdom Metazoa; phylum Arthropoda; class Insecta; order Orthoptera; family Acrididae; genus Schistocerca; species Schistocerca nitens. Next base: position 585,441,765 of record NC_064618.1, read on the forward strand.
ATCAGTTCGGTTTGTTTTGAAGAAGTGTGACGGTTTGGTCTAGATATTTTAAAGTAACTTTGTCATTATAATTCCATAATATATTGTTACACTTCTTGCTACAGAAGCAGTGCTTCAATTGCTTCCCCTGAATGCAAGCCATTGCATGACACTACTATATCGGCGAGCCCCAAATCTAGGGGAAGGGGAGCATGGCAAACCGGGGTATCTGCCCAGACGGCAGTTTCAGGGGACGTCTAATTCGTATTCCTGAGAAAAAAAAAACGTTTGTCTTTCGGTTATTCATATGATTTTGAAAATCATCCATGTTTGTTTTTGAACATTTTTGAACCGATTCTAACCTGATTTCTGAACGAATCATAAGTTTATTTTTGAATACGTGCATATTGTACATGATGTATCTGGCAGGGGAACTCTTGTCGCATCTAGAAATAAAATATTTTGCCGCAGAAAAAGGGGATGGGGCTATACGAACTGAGCCGAATAAACCCGACTGGGCACATGCTTATGGCTGTTTGCTTACGTTGTTGATTGGGTGTGCGAATTATCAACTTAGTTACAATTACTAGCGAATTCCACAGATTCCACCAGAGTGGAAATAAACGACTAACAGGAATAACAGGTAAGATACATTGTATATTATCTTCTCAGTGAACCCAAGAAAACGAAAATTTGACAGATAATTTTGCCAGAAGGCTACACTACTAAGAGCCAGTTGTACAGTCCCCGGTTAGCAGGCGCTTAATTCTATTCTCGAAATAGAGCGGAAAACGCGTTGTACGTACATTTAATAACACCCAAGCGGAGAATAAACGTGTGATAATTGAACCAACGATTGTGGCAGAATTAGTGAAGTTAACCGGAGAATAAATTTTGACAATGGCAGGAGTAAATACAGAATTAGTGATGGCATATATTTTTATTAGAAAGAGGAAGGAGAAGAAACGGGATCATCACAGATATAATATGGAAGACTATGACGACTCAAAATTTGTATAAACATTTCGTACTACTACTACTTCTCGATCTCGTGCTTGAGAAACAGGAGCATATGAATGAAATGTGAAACCATTTCCTAACATAAAATCTTTTACTTAGAAGGAGAGACAGCATTGGTCGTATTTTTTTGTTTTTTGCTTTATTAAACGCAAAATCGATTTCCGGTCACTTAGTGACCATCCTCAGTGCTGTAATATACAATATTGTATATTACAGCACTGAGGATGGTCACTAAGTGACCGAAAATCGATTTTGCGGTTAAAAAAACAAAAAAATACGACCAATGCTGTCTTTTCTTCTAAGTATATCCATTATATGGTCGTGGTGCACAGGACACTCCATGGAGTCACCAATCAATAAAATCTTTTGCTTGTAATATTCCTAAAAGGCATTTTATATTGGTATTTCGTGAATTATATTCTGTCGTGTTTTTTATGAGGTAGATAAAAATGACCAATTGTGCCAAAACAGTCTCGTTTATTAGGCGTGTGCTACAGTTGCTGGAATGTTTAAAAAACCTATTTCCTCTAGCAGACAGTAGTAAAAAAGACCAAAATAGACTCAATCAAATTGAGAAACCACACCAGCCTTGGGTACTATTTGTGTTCAAATGTGTGTGAAATCTTAGGGGACTTAACAGCTAAGGTCATCAGTACCTAAGCTTACACACGACCTAAATTATCCTAAAGACAAACACACACACCCATGCCCGAGGGAGGACTCGAACCTCCGCCGGGACCAGCCGCACAGTCCATGACTGCAGTGCCCGAGACCGCTCGGCTAATCCCGCGTGGTGGTCTATTCGTATTAACAGCTTTTTCAACATTATAAAACGATACATTGATTTTTCATATAGCAAAACGTCTGACGAATTTTAATGAGGTAATAGACTCTTTCGCGGAAAGAAAAGCACGCTGTGTAAAACTGTAGCAATATTAGAGAGGAAAAAAGCTGAGACCTAAGGATTGAAGAAATGACTACTGTCTTGCTTGCCTCTTGTCTTTATTGGTTTTGTTTCCCGTATTTAATTTTATGTCACACAAAAGAGAAAGTTATTAGCTAAAAGGCAATAAAGAGTGCAAATTTTCTGAAGAGCTCCTATTCCCTTGGTCACAATACCACCTAGTAATAATTGTGATTTTTTTTAAGGGTGGTGGGATGCCAAACGCCGTCCGGGTTGGCCGATGGGTTCTAGGCGCTACAGTCTGGAACCGCGCGACCGCTACGGTCGCAGGTACGAATCCTGCCTCGGGCATGAATGTATGTGATGTCCTTAGATTAGTTAGGTTTAAGTAGTAATTTGATTCCAGACCGGCCGACTGGGAGCAGGAGAAGCACCACAGGACATTTTAATTTCCACTGTCCTGAACATAGGTTTGATGGCTTCCATCACAAAATGTACACCCTTGTCTTCCACAGAGCGAAATACGGTGACGTGCGATAGAAAAATGCTGTGTGAATAGGCGTGACATCGCACTTTGGCACAGCTAAGACTAAATAACATGTGTTACATTTCCATGAACAAATATGATTTATATATGAAACTCATGAGAAAGATGTGCACTACAAAATGAAAATATCTTTGGAAAATGTTTTTTTTTTATTGTAAATTTTTGACGTCTGATATCAAGCGCTCGAAGGGGAGAGGGGAGGGGGCACCTCTTTCAAGATTTCGCTCTAGTTCGGAAATATCGTAGACCCGGGACTGACATCGAACGCCATCCAGTCGGCCTCACTTTGAAAAACGCTGCCGCGCGGTTTGAGAAGCTATGGACGGAGTGCTCGGCCCCTCCCGCAGGAGGTTCGAGTCCTCCCTCAGGCATGGGTGTGTGCGTTGTTCTTAGCGTAAGTTAGGTTACGTGGTGTGTAAGTCTGGGACCAGCAATTTGGTCCCTTAGGACTTCACACACATTAAAAAGCGCGGGCCACTACTGACGCCGCCGAGCTTCCCATAGCCGCCACCGCAGCCTGGGGGCGCTGCCACCGCCGCTTACGCCGCTGCCAACGACATCCAAGCATCCCTTCGCTGAAGCTCCAGGGGCGTGTCTACTTAATTTCAAACATCGACGCAAAGAGACATCATTTTATGAGTTTGCCGTTTCATAACTGTTACAGACGAATATAGTGTTCAGGGCTCGTCATCTATGGAAAAGTCATTGTACTGAAGACTGACTGTATTGTGAATCTTTGTATCTACATATATTTCTGGTCAGATCTACTGTTTGAGAATAACTCTGCAACTATAGCAAACAGTGTTATGTATTACTCATACTATTTGATGTTACATGTAGAATAAATTCATATCTGAATTCTCTCTCAACAAACATCTGTTCCTCACTCTAGTACCCACTAAAGAACCTCAAAGGGTGCAAAGGAACCTACAACAGAAACAAAAACCCGTCTCAGTGGAAGTATAGAGAACAGCGGCTCATCAGAGTATACTACCCTCAGCCCATGTTCTTTATGAAGATAAAGTCATCGGAGTTCGTCAACTAGCCGCACATGTTCTAGATTGATTGATTTGAATTGGTCTGTAATCAAAAATAAAAAAATTCATCGCAAACCTTCACTTAGCTCAAGCCTCATTTGTTCCACATTAGCTGTGAAAAACCGTTTAAATGGTCAAAAATAACAGTCAATGGGTGCAAAGCTCTCTCTGCTATCAATTCTTCATTGGTAATAGCTAATCACGACTTTTGCAATGCACTATCAGCTCAAATAGTTTATGACCTGATTTAAACTATACACACACACATTCTTGGATGCATATGGTCAAATCAGCCGCTTCATTTCAGTATGTCCTAGTTTTATACTGCATCTGTCTAGTTACATATACTATCAGGGAATAGGCCACCTAGTACACTGCCAACTAATGCGGATCTTTGAAATAATAAAGGGTAATGTAGGGTGCCAGTTGATCCGTTTATTGTACCCCTAAGTTGCTACAGTCCGATCCTTGTGACCTGCTGAGAAGGGATGCTTTTCAGAAGCTCATGAAAATATTTGGATACGACAATGTCACACAAATGGAAACATTTTATTACATGATAATTAATGTCGTTGGCCCAGTCAAGCATGAAAATATGGGTAACACACCACACGTCAGTATACCAGGTGGTTATAATTAAAGTGCATCTACTCACAGAGATCCAGTGTAGGTTGTAATTATAGTATGGCAGCGAAACATGGTAGATATATAACGTGTTAACGCAGAACCGATTTAAGCGGAAAAAAATTGTTCAAATTTAGGCTCTGTGAATGCAAGAAAGATCCATAGAGATGTTTCCGTAAGAAATGAGTTAGGAACAGAACGTTGACAGAAAGGATCAAACAAGTGAGAAATGGATAAAAGTAATTTTATTATTAAGCACTGCTTAGTTTGTACAATATAACTCCAGAGATATCAAAAAGAAGCTGTACGGCACCAGATTTGGACATGGTGGCCAAAATTGGAACTAATTTTTTCCAGTATAAATTGGTTCTGCATTAATGCATAAGCTTATCGACTAACTTTCTTACCGTGTGATAATTATAGCCCAAATTGGACTTCAATGAACAGCTGTACTTTAATTACAGCCACATAGTACTAATGAGAGGAGGAATCATCTATCTATGACAGAAACAAGTGGTAACTATAAAAATCAGGTTTATTATCAAAACCTTCAACATATGAATTACTCTCTGGGACAAGCAAATTCACATTTATTAAATGCTCAAATGATTGTAATTGTGAAAACTAACCTTGGCACGGAAGGGTACACACGATGAAAGCATAATTATGAGAATAAATCGTGGATATGGCCAATGACTGCAACAGTGATTAGTGGATTAGAGGAGGAACCCATAAAAACAAGTATGAACACCAGTAAGACTGCCTAAGAGCACGATGGAAACAACCAGATGGCTGCATAACGTTAAAACATTGCAGTTATCCCCTGATGGAACTAACACTGATTCACAACTTAATCAGTGGTTGTGACACAGTTTCGTTCTTAGTACACTCATGCAATGTGAAGGTGGAAGTCAGGAACAATAATGGCTGCGAATTTTAAGTTGAGGTTACCCTCTACACACAGTACTAAAGTGAAGACATCCTTCTATACAATAGCAAGTCTCGATATCGGCTAGTCTTTAATCTTCAAATCCCGGCTCCCGCAAGGAGTGTCTTCACTAAAAGATTCCCAGCGGCATGTGTTCTCAAACACAGCACTCTGAAACTTCTTTGTTTCTGCCACAGTAGGAATTTCGTCGATCAATAGCAGCAGACATTGCGACTTCCATTCAATAATAATTTTGCAAATATATCAAACAAGCTTATACTCCTGTGGATTTTGCTATTCTTAACCAATGTGTCATGGTGTGATTGGCGGGGGGGGGGGGGGGGGGGGCACCAGAAAACCTCTCTCACTGCGGAGTCAAATTATGAATCTGACAAACTGAAAGGCTTACATACAGACCCACACAAGAAAGTATGGGCTCCAAAACCACAAACACTTTGAACCCATCAGAAGTCCTGTTATATGGATTAAAAACGAAAGTTTTTCTGTGCTGTTGCTGCTGAGGCAAACAGTGATTCTCGCACTGCAGCATCTCCACTTAGCTTACATTTTTATCTCTCCTAAAAGGATCTGGATCGTCTGGAGCGTGGAGCTGGGCAAGTGAATTCCACTTTGTATTACCAGCACTGAAAGTCAGCCCTTAACACTGGACATAGTTATGGCCTCTCCTGTCCCCATTAGGTAAACTTGTATGTCACCTCAGTCAGCTGGGAGGCTTTCAACTCTGCAGAGAAATAACAATGCCCTCGCCAGAATAAAAGAAACGAAGAGAAGAAGCAGTTAGCTGGCCTGTCACTAGTAGTACTGAGTACTGTTTTGCAGCTATGACACAATGTAAGAGATCGACCGCTCTGACCAAAGGCGATGAGTTATGAGGTACGTTGTGTGAAAATTTGTGTGGAAAAGCTGCCACTTAACCGTAAGCCTCAGTGCATGAAATCTCAGATACCATCTAACAATGATGATGGGCTATGAAATGTTTAGGTTTAATTCTTTTGTTCTTCACGGTGTATAATTATGAGGTTCTTCGGCACACAACGTAAGTCATGCAGTGTTGCCATGTTGACACACGGATATTATAGCACAGATAAAAGGATACAGTCAGTAATTTTTTGCGATCCCAATTTTAATTTCATAAGAATTTTACACTCGAGACGACCGTAGAGCTCCGGTTTTCAGTTATATCTCCGACAATTATTCAATTTTTGAATCTTTACCAATTGATTTGTTTATCACAAACCGTGGGCCACTTCAAATGCGTCTTATTTTTGGCCCTTTAGAGTTCGTCGGTCATGTAACATTATATTCCAATATTCTTGATTTTCGAATCGATTTCTAATATTATCAACATTTCTACCCGTTAGTGCTGATCTTATTGTTATGCTGTAGAGTGCAGTTGGCGTCAGTAGGTTACTTTAAAAATGTTGAGAAATAAGGAAGAAAGTAGAGCAGGAAAAATTTAATCATGGAAGTTGGGCAGAGAATATTTTGAACTCTTCATAACCAACTTAGGAAACAAACAGGTGAAGGAAATCTAATTGGATTTCAAAGATATATGATTTGAGAGATAAGTAGAAGTAGAAAAAAGGAAGCAATATCATTTAATGAAGCCTGAAGTAAATCAAGTGGATTTTCAGAAGGACAGTTTTAAAACAATATGGAAAACAAAAGATAAAAATGAGAAGAAAGTTACAGGAAAACGAGGAACAACTAATGAACGAAAAAATTAGAATGAAAACCTGTATGGAACACAGAATAGCCTAGCAGTGTTGAAAATGGAGGAAGATTGACAAAAAAGATTATGACTAGGGGCTTCGAAGGTTGAATGAAGGATTGTAGGTAATAAGCAAATGATAAATGGAAAAATAACGTGTGCAATCCCCACACAGTTATCAAAGACCTGCGGTAAGCGAGTAGGGTGATACTGAATTTACGCTAAAATGTTTCTGATATGCCTCACAAAAACACTGAGGCATAGTTGGTACATTTTCCAAGGAAAACGCTAAAAAATGCTGCTAATAATGAATTCCGTCTCCAACTAGTGTGACTGAAATTCTAGTGCTTATCTCCAAATTGCGACTGCAACCGAAAGCTGAAACAAGTATCTGAAAGAAGTTTTGAATCTGCGAAAGGAGAAAATACTACCGTTTTTAGTAGAGCCTTGAAAATAATCTGCTTCATAGCGGCTACCACATTCTTAAAGGCAGAATTTTTTTCACTAAAACTGTATTTATTTAAGTCTTTTCTGCGCTTTACTACTAATATCTTCTTTTAAGACCATTTTCGATTATTTACGTATTTGAAAAACGCACTGCGTGGCGTATTTTTCTAAATAGTTATTTTTCCGTTAAGTTTCGTTCACAACGTTATGTTCCCGTTTCATGGCAAAAATGTAAGGTGTTTTTTACACAACTATACACGCTCTTTTCGCAAACAGACATCATTTAAATGCTATATCTGACTGACAGAAGAGCTGCGTAATTTTTCTTTAGATACAGAATGTAGATAGCGCTTCTTTTGCGCGGTTGCAATAGAATAAGAGGTTGATCATTTCCATATCCAAGCATGTAGTGCATGCTGATTTGACTTTTGTTTTCTATATGCCGCCTCTATGCTGTTGCAGTTTTATGAGTCAGTATATATCTGAGAGCGGCTTTGTGAGACAAATCAGCAAACATGCATAAATTACAGAAAGTATCTGCAGCCTCAAGCTACCTTATCAAAATGAAGTATCAATACGTCATATTTGCGACTGCCTTCTCTATGCCCTTCGTATAACTACGTAAAATCTTACGTGTTGTTCTTTGCAGCCGAAACGTAACGAATATAAGTTTTTAATGTCACTGACAGAAGTTTGCATGCTAACCAATTACCGTTGCTGTTGGCTCGAGTTATTTGTTTTTGCCTCGAAACTGGAACCCGTAAATTACCCAAGCCTGAGCTGTTTGCTGTCTTCAAAGTGATAATGGCCCCCTGCCGGCAGCTTATCTGAGAAAAAATCCTGAATTTAATTTTCAACTGAAGATTAAGTCACGAAAATTAAATATTTGCGCAAAAGCTAGGAAAAATTAATATCTGCAATATCAGAAGTTTCTTGGAAAGTAAATGAGGACAGAGGACGCTTTAATCACGGTAATGTTGTCTAATAACGTAAGGTGACAGCTGCTGGAGAAAAAAAAATGTCGAGGAAGGGCTAAGGCCTAGGTGAAATGTGTCCCTACCAGAACACAGGCTCTGTCTCTACTTATATTCATTAGTAGATCCATATGGGATATTAACAAGATGTAATTAATAAAGGGTTATAGGTAAGAAAGATGTTAATGGTTGCTAATTAAAAATCCAGACGGCAAAACAGAAGACTACATCTGTTGTTATATTTGGGATTTTTACGGTGACTATATGCAACGTGTGCTTGTTAATATGCGTATATAACAAAGATTTCCATCCTTTCAACCAAGATCATAAGCCTAAATATTATCACACTTCTAACAACGGTCGTTAACATCCAATGGAAATATTTTGTCTTCCATTTGAAATGAAAAGGCATCACCACTACAGTGTTGTGGGTGGGAAGACCTACATCAGTGAGCTATCCTACCCCTTGTCACCAGAACAATTTTCCCTTTTATTTTTAAACTAAACACTGAGTATTGTCATATTGAACTGTTATTTTACAAGACACGTATACGTATCAAAGATCTTCACAACCTTTGAATTAATACATGTATACAAGTTCGTAGGGCGCCATCAGCTTGTGTTAACATGAACAAAATCTTTCTTCGTGCAGTACCCCATTATAACGCAAAATGTTTTACTTTTATTCATTTTACAGTATGACTAGGTGATGCACCCAACTGGGTTATTTTCGTGTTGAATTAATGTTTCTTAACTGAGTTGTATAAACTACTACGGTCAGTAAGCCTTCTATCTGTTAATTATTAAAAGCTCTGATTACAAAATTACTTTTGCAGTGTAATGTGTTTAGTTTAGGTCGATTGAAATTTTACACAATTGCCATTATAAAACATTCACAATGGTTATTATTTCATTTTAAAATCCATAAATAACCCGTAAAATATATTTATTTGTATGCTTTCAGCCACTGTATACGTTGCATCTAATCGAGTGCCTGTAAAATAAATCTTAACTGGGAAAGTGAATCATCAAAAGTCTTTCTTTTTGAATAAAGTAAATGATAAAGTTTTCCTCATTTCGTTTATGGAATCTATCTTAATTTCCAAAATTTTGTACATTTCAGACAAGTAATCTAATAAACTGCAGAAAATACAGTCCCTTATTGTGACTGATGCTTCGCCAAAATAAGTATACAATTTGGTCTCTAAGAATGTTTTTATGATTTTCTTTATTATTGTTTATATGTTTTCGTTTCTGTAATTGTGTAGCAAGAGTGTTCGAATTAGAGACTTTCTTTTGGAAATACTACATACTTCTATAATTTCTGCGTTATTTGATGCTTGGGTCTTCTAAATACCAATTTTTACTATAGACTTATCAATTTTTTCGAATTTTTATTTCTCTACGTTTGATTCATTGTATTTGTTGCTGATTAATCATATTCTGGATGGTATACAATCACTCAAAAGAAAATTCTGTCCTACGCGGAGAAGCGTTGTTAACAGGAGGAAAACAAGCCCTAAGTTCAAATCTTCATTCAGAGAACTGTGCATGCACAATGCAGCAGATACTGCTGTAACAAGAATCCATTACCAATGTATTGGAGTGAATGTTATGTATATTTAAATAATGTAAGTTCCATTTATACTACTAGTCTCTATATGAATGTAATTTGCAAAAGTCAATGATACATGGTAATGTATAGGAACTGAATGAAATTTCAGTAATAAACGGTAATAAGAAGTAATATATGCTAATATTTTTTTTGTAAATATCCATTTATATTTGTAGATTTTGATTTGTAAATGTCTGTATGAAATAAAGTACTGAAAACTTATAACTTTGCCGAAAGGAATTGTGCAACTATCAACTCCTCCGAAGGAAATTAAACTGGCGTGCGAAAACACGCTGGTATGCAAAATGTAAGGGCAAAACTATCTTTCGCATGATGTGTCATTGTCAAGTAACGTAGCTCGATGAAACTGGGACCATACATAGACAGAACTGCTACAGTACAGTACAAGAGATAACTGAAAGGTATGCACAATCATACGAACAGAAACGACGCTTTTATTCAAAGACAATAGCTATACTGAAGTCATCCAGATACACGATGGTCCCCTGGGCACTGCACAAGGCTATATAGGTGGATCTCCATAGGGCGCGTGGTTACCACAGGCAGCAGTGCATGCTCTGCAACGTTCTCCCATGCTGAACTCAAGGTTGGTGTGGAGTTCTTGTCGTATGGGATGCCATTCCTGCAACCGTGAGGTTAACAACTAGTGAACGGTCGTTGGTGCGTGCAGACGTGTTGCAATCCGTCTCCTCAACGCACCCCACAAGTGTTCGATGGGACTTAAGTTGGGGGAATGGCAAGGCCAGGCCATTCGCCGAATATCCTCTCTTCCCTAGGGGTCCTTCGCTTGCGCTACTCGATGCACTGGGGCATTGTTATCCATAAAAATCAAGTTAAGGCTGAATAAACCCTTGAAAAGACGCAGATGAGGGAGGAGTAGAGTGTCACATTAACGCTGATCGGTTCGTGCACAGTCTTCAAACATCTGCACATCATAACGCCCATGTAAGATTCTGCCTCCCCTCACGATAACACCTTTACTACTAAAACGATCATGTTATACAATATTCCTGGGTGCTCTATGTGTTTCCATGTCTCGCTGTATGAGCGTACGTCCAAAATCACTACTCTTACCGTACCTGCTCTCATCCGAGAAAACCACACGACTGCCCTCCTGGTACAGTCCCTGTGCTCTTGGCACCATCGTGAACTGTGTCGGTGTCAACGGAACACAACGTATTGGTCGTCGGGCAATGAGAGCACCCCCATGCAATCGTCGTGCCACTGTGGATCTTCTGATTGTATGCCTTTCAGTCTTAATAAACGTGGTTGCAAATGCACCCGCACTCTGATGAGGATGCACCGTTGCCTGTTGCACAGTGTAGCTGTCACCTGCTGCTGTAGTTGGCAGTGTTCGATCACCTCCTTTCCTTCTAGCAGCAGTGCCTGTGGTTCGGAACGCTCCCCATTCATGTGAAACAAGGGTGTGAGGAACACCAAACTCCTGGCTAACACTCGTCGCATTTCGTCCTTCTTCCAGTTTCCCGTTGATATTTCCATGAGTGAACTCTTCCAAATGCCTGTGGGACACGTGTTAATGAAGAATACCACCACAGTGTACCTTCTCGGCGATGACACACTGGATTTTCACAATCCTTCAGTTGCCTCGTGTTGTGGAGCCAGCCCCGTTTGACTCTATAGCCACGCCAACCTCACCCCAAGTGAAGTCCGATGTTTAGAACACGAATGGGAGACTGGCAACATGCTCCCACAGTTTCATTTATTTACACCAAGTAGTTGGTACGTTTTTACCCGTGGCCTGGGAGAAGCTTCTTTGATTATTAATCAAAACTTGCACGGTCCCGTGTTCGAATTACACCACCGCTTAAGTTTTGAATAATAATAATCAGCAATGGCGGTTGAAACTTCCAGCAAAAGACGCCACCCTCCTTCAGCCAACGGCCCTTTCAAAGAGGAGCGAATAGGTGGAAGAAGCAGCAATGATCAACGCTACGGAGATACAGATGACAATGGGCACCACTGCAATAAACACACATAATGGGTATCCACAGGACATGTGGCTTGTAACTGAAAACGTTTCATGATGATCTCTCCATTGGCAAAAGATTCCAGAATAGCTCCACAGTCGGATCTCCGGGAGGAGACTGCCAAGTGGGGGGGGGGGGGGGGGATCATGAGAAAAAGACTCGATAGCCAACGAAAGGATATCAAGTTCTACAAATCGGGCGTGGAATGTCAGAAGATTGAAGGCGGTAGAGAAGCCAGAAAATCTAAAAAGGGAAATGCAAAGGCTCAATCTAGGTACAGTGAGAATCAGTGAAGTGAAATGGATAGAAGACAAGGATTTTTAGATGGATGAGTATAGGGTAATATCAACAGTAGCAGAAAATGGTATAAAAGGAGGAAACTAGCGCGTAGTGTCAGCTACAGTTCAGGGACAGGCTTGTTCTCGTAAGAATCGACAGCAAACCAACACTGAGAACAATAGTTTAGGTACACATGCCGACGTCGCAAGCTGAAGTTGAAGAGACAGGAAATGAAAATGTAATACTCATGGAGGACTCGAATGCGGTTGTAGGGGACGGAGTAGAAGAAAGGGTTCCGTGAGCATATGTGCCTGGTAGTAGGAATGAGAGAGGAGAAAGACTAATTGAATTTTGACTAAATTTCAGCTGGTAATAACGAATACTCTGTTCAAGAATGGAGATATACTTGCAGAAAGCCGAGAGATACGGGAAGATTTCAGATTACATCATGGTCAGGTACAGATTCAGAAATCAAATACTTGAGTGTGAGGCGTACCCAGGAGCAGGTATAAAAACAGATCACAATTTAATAATCATGAACAACAGGCTGAAGTTTAAGAGAATAGTCAGGAAGAATCATTGCCGAAGGAAACGGAATATTGAAGTAACTGGCTGAAAATGACTTATAATTTCATGGCGCCCTCCATCGCTAATTCTGGAATTCAATACGGTGTTGGCCCACCCGTAGCCATGATGAAAGCTTCCACTCTCGCAGGCATACGTTCAATCAGGTTCTGGGAGATTTCTTTGGGAATAGCAGCCCATTTTTCACGGAATGCTGCAGTGAAGAGAGGTATCGATGTCAGTCGGTGAGGTCTGGCACGAAGTCGGCGTTCCAAAACATCCCAAAGGTCTTCTATAGGATCCAGGTCAAGAGTCTGTACAGGTCAGCCCATTACAGTGATGTTATTGTTGTACATCCACTCCGCCACAGGCCGTGCATTATTAACAGGTGCTCTATCGTGTTGACAGATGCAATCGCCATCCCCGAATTGGTCTTCAACAGTGGGAAGCAAGAAGGTGCTTAACACATTAATGTAGGCCTGTGCTGTGATAGTGCCACGCAAAACAACAAGGGGAGCAAGACCACACCATAAAACCACGGCCTCCGAATATTACTGTTGGCGGTAGACACGCTGTCAGATGACGTTTAGCGGGCATTCGTCATACCCACACCCTGCCATTGGATCGCCACATTGCGTACCGTGATTCATCATTCCACACAACGTTTTTTCACTGTTAAATCGCCCAATGTTTACGCTACGTACACCAAGCGAGGCGTCGTTTGGCATTTACCGGTGTGATGTGTGGCTTATGAGCAGCCGCTCGACCATAAAATCCAAGTTTTCTCACCTCCCGCCTAACTGTCATAACACTTGTAGTGGATCCCGATGCAGTTTGGAATTCCTGTGTGATGTTCTGGATAGACGTCTGTCTATTACACATTACGACCCTCATCAACTGTCGGCAGTCTCTGTCAGTCAACAGACGAAGTCGGCTTGTACGCTTTTGTGCTCTACCTGTCCCTTCACGTTTCAACTTCACTATCATATTGGAAACAGTGGAGCTAGGGATTTTTATGAGTGTGGACATCTCGCGTACAGGCGTATGACACAAGTGACACGTGCGAAGTCTGTGATTTTCGCGGAGCGCCCCATTCTGCTCTCTCACGTTGTCTAATGACTACTGAGGTCTCTGATATGGAGTGCCTGGCAGTAGGTGGCAGCACAATGGACCTAATATGAGAAACGGAATTTGTGGGGGGGTTGTCCGAATACTTTTGATCACATAGTGCACGCTTAAAGTTCTGATATTATAGATATTGCGATAATGAAATGTACAGTGGTCAGTTCAGTTGAAGGGGAAAGGACATCTCTAAAAACGTCAGCCACAGAAGTTGGAAACAAAAATATCGATGCTAGGAAGGAAACTGCGATTTAATATGGATAACCGAGAAATGGACGAAAGAAGGGAGTACAAAAACGTTCAGGCAAATACAGAGACACAAGTAACGTATGAATGAAATGAACAGGAAGTGTAGGGAAGTCCACGTGAAGTGGCTGCATGAAAAATGTGAAGACACTGAAAAAGATATGATTACTGGAAGGACTGACTCGGCATACAGAAAAATTAAAATAAACAACAGTGAAATTAAAAGCAAGGGGTGTAACGTTAACATTGCATTGGAAACTCCTCCTTTAAATACAGATGAGAAACCGGATAGATGGAGAGAGTACACTGAAGGACTCTTTGAGGGGGAATACTTGCCTGATGACATGACAGGAGAGGAAACAAGAGTCGATAAAGAAGAGAGATGGGGTATCATCTACGTAGATTCTCCTCCACGATAACTCTAATAGCAAATATTTCCACCTGCAATACTGTGCCTAAGAAGTGGATATTATGCTCTCTGTTAATTTATGTTAACAAACATCTAAATGCTTTGCGAAAGATCTTGTTTGTCGCAAGAAAATGAATTAGTACGTGCGGGCATAGTTTCGTGATGACTGGACGAATTAAAAGACAAAATTACAATGTGCAGTACTACAAAAGAGATATATGCCTAGTCGAGGAGATTAAATTCAATACAGCACTGTAATGTAAAGGCATTTGCAACTGTACCGTGGTAAAAGTATCGCTTTACAAAGGTAGAAGTGTTTTGAGTACATGATACATTTTGTTGTGTCGCAGGTAGTGACCTTCTGCCAGTTCTGCTACAAACTATGACATATTCCACCATTTTTATTCTATCTGCTACAACAAGTAATCTTGTGTTTACTGTTTTGAACTTGAAGGAACTTACTTACGCAAGAAAATGGCCTTCAACAGGAAGTTATAATTATTTGGTAAAACAATTAATAATTGGATCTAATCAGAGACTGAATACAAAATACGTTGTTTGTTGTTGTAGTCTCCAGTCCAGGGGCTGCTTTGATGCAGCTCTCCATGCTACTCTATCCTGTGCAAGCTTCTTTATCTCCAAGTAACTATTGCGATCTACATCCTTCTGAATGTGCCTACCGTATTCATCTCTTGGTCTCCCCCTACGGTGTTTACCCTCCACTCTTCCCTCCAATACTAAATTGGTGATTCCTTGATGCCTCAGAATGTGTCCTACCAACCGATCCCTTTTCTTGCCAAATTGTGCCACAAAGTACTCTTCTCCCCAATTCTTTTCAGTACCTCCCAATTAGTTACATGATCTAATCTTCAGCATTCTTCTGTAGCACCACATTTCGAAAGCTTCTATTACCTTCTTGTCTAAACTATTTATCGTCCATGTTTCATTCCATATATGGCTACACTCCACCCAAATACTTTCAGAAAAGACTTCCTGACACTTAAATTTATAGTCGATGTTAACAAATTTCTTTTCTTCAGAAATACTTCCTTGCCGTAGCTAGTCTACATTTTATATCCTCTCTGCTTCGACCGTCGTCAGTTATTTTGCTCCCCACAAGATAGGTATGGTTCCTGTTGTCAGCGAGTGACACCATGGACTGTGTTAGTTCAACTTCGTTCATCAACGAGGCGAATAAAGGAGATTAAAAACACATAAGAGACTCGGCAGAGGCTTAATATCTCTATTTCAAGTGAGAAATAAACAAGGAGTAAAGTGTAAATCTTGGAAAAAACAGAAGATTAACAATATTAACTTTCTCCTGAAGTCAATGTATCAAAGTTAAGCACTATGTGCGTTTGTTGTCGAAAAGTGAATCGTGCTACTTCGTTTTTCGCGTAATCGACAGCACAAAAAAATGTTCGCAACTGATAAATAAAAGAGTAATGCACAATAGGTTTCTTTCACGTTGTATTTACGTCCCATGGCTCTGTTGCAGTTATAAATGGTTCAAATGGCTCTGAGCACTATGGGACTCAACTGCTGAGGTCATTAGTCCCCTAGAACTTAGAACTAGTTAAACCTAACTAACCTAAGGACATCACACACATTCATGCCCGAGGCAGGATTCGAACCTGCGACCGTAGCGGTCTCGCGGTTCCAGACTGCAGCGCCAGAACCGCGCGGCCACTTCGGCCGGCTCTGTTGCAGTTATACTTGTTTAGTGTATTGTCTAGGATTGAGAACCTTTTGTGTATTCATTCTCTTGAGAGGGTGTTTCAGGTGCACCCAAGGTTCTTTTACCGCTCCTTAAGTTTAATTTAATTTGACAATTTGTGAGACTATCTGCACATTGCGTCTGCAC
Source organism: Schistocerca nitens (assembly GCF_023898315.1). Classification (NCBI taxonomy): domain Eukaryota; kingdom Metazoa; phylum Arthropoda; class Insecta; order Orthoptera; family Acrididae; genus Schistocerca; species Schistocerca nitens. The sequence continues at coordinate 585,458,065 of NC_064618.1, forward strand.
AGTGAGTGTACTAATGTGTGCAAACTTAGCTTACCACTTAGTGTGCAAATGGACAAAACATCTGAACTGTCTTCTCAAACACAGGGTGTTAAACAGACATTCTATATGATTATAGCCCTGTAAAGCAGCTAATATCAGGTGTGGATCATAACAAAATTCACAAGAAGTGCTGCTTAACTACAATGCATGAATTAATAAAATTGAAAATTTGGGGTCTATTCTAGAATGACAAAACAGCTATTCCCTTTTTTGTATCTATATATATAATTTATCTACTGTGCTATCAGGGATCCAGTCGTAGCAAAAATCATGTTCAATTACTTTTGACACTCAGTAACAAAATATTTAACTCTTGGACATAATGAATTGACGATTATTAAAATCGTTATCTCTAAATAGGAAAAAAAAGTTATCACTCTTCATCAGCTGATTTACATCTATATTGTCAAAGCTGGTCAATGGACTGAGTTGGTGGAGAATAAATTTACTTTTTGAACCAATGAAAAAATTCTCATGTACTCAGTGTGAGAGTATGTTAGTATCCTAGCTTTTGATATTCAATGTTCAAAGTGTACGCAAGTTGGAGTGACCAAAATCTCGACTCAACATTTACTGTGGCCTAATGAGCGATGGTACTTTACCAAGCGGCATCTGCAATGGTGTTGTCTCCATTCTGGATTTGAAACGCTAATTTAATACTCTGTCCTTGACTGAATTCACTAAGTCTCAACTTTCCTGCGTTCCGTAGAACATTAACTTTTCCCTAGTCGAAATAATGGCTATTGCACACTCGCTAAGGGTTGGAGCGACGTGCTCAGTTTCTTTGCCCACAAAAATTCCAACAGGAATAATTAACTACCTCTTTGCTGTCTGTCACCATGATACATGAAGCGTATCGTCCACACTTCGCAGAAAGCAAAGCTCTCAATACCGTCGCCATTTTCCACACACTTGTGAGGTCCGCCATGAGGTGAGAGAGATATCTAGAAATTTAGTTCTCAAAATGCTTTTGTATAATGGGGATCTCCCCACCGTGTCGCGTCTGTGTTGCCCAGTATGGTGTCAGCCAATCGCCGTCTCATTAGAGGTGAATTTTGTTTTTCTTGCCGGGGACGCAGCCTAGCCCTGTTAAAGCTGTCCAGCCACTTACCCTCAGTCCCGGCCGTATTTATGTTAAAAGGAATAAGGTATTGTTCTGTCCTTATCCCTTTCTGCGCAGAAGCATGCCGTTCTCTTGTTATGTGGGATTTTCTGATGCCATTAACTACCTGCTCAGTTTGTCTCCAAATGTGTTTCACTTTAACTTATTTATTCATGCCTCTGTCAATATATTGGTAGATATTGTTTTGTCAGTTTTTGATACATGAGGCTACTGCAATTGCCTTTTGTTGATATAATATAATCATTATTTTGCGAAGATCTCATACTGTATCGTACTGTCGTTATGGATCAAGCTCATGTAAAGTCTGTAAAATCTGGACACCTTACAAATTTTATATATTTGTGCGAAGATAACATTTTCAACATTTCAAAACTTTTCAATTTCATTCAACAAATGATCTCATCACTTTTAAACAGTGTCTTGGCTGTGAGAACATTGCGCCTATTTTTCTGACATAGTACGTGAGAAGACAGATACTGTGTACTCCTTCATCTATTTGCCGTAATCTTTCCCTTCTTTAGTTCCACAACAACTTGGGTTCCGCTGGTAGCATATATTGTCATTCCGGTGAAAATAGATACACATACGACCTACTGGCCGCATTAACAGCAGAACCTTCACCCCCAAATTGCCAGCTTTGTGTTTTACTACATTCTAGTCGATGTAGACGTATGGTTAAAAACCATGACATGTTAACAGATGCAACATATCTCTCATAGAGCCAATCTGGCACATACCGAGCATGTTCCTAATACTTGTGAAAATGATGTACATGTTTTGCATTCCAATCAGACTGCCATTTGCCTAAATTCAAGGCTCTTAGGTGTTTTTTGTTATATTTATGGGCGCCTATGATCTCATGCTTTGAGTGTTTTTTTTCTCGTCCCACCAGTATGACACTGTCCTACCATGACATCCAATGGACATATCCTGAGAATCAACAGTAAACCTTAGATGGTTGGTTACATGGCACTTTATTTCCAGAGTGTCATGCTAAGAATTTTTTAATGTAATTTGCATATCCCAATAGCCAGCAATAGTGGTTTCTTTAACCCTGAATTATAATTGAAAACAATATTCTGTATTTCCAGTCACTACTCAGCTAATTGCTTCTTCTACTCCTTTCTTTTTATTGTGGTGAGGGAGTATCAAGCGTTTCTACATCCTTTGAGATATTCTCAGCTGGCTCATGCAACATAGAAGTTTACTTGAGAGGTCCAGGAGGGTCATAAACGTGTATGGACATGAAAGCAGCACTCCTGAGCAGGTGGTGGTAAGATAATTCTGTGCATCCCATCTCAGCACAACAGGTAAGCTGGTGGCAGCAGAAAATTGAATAATGGTAGTATGATTTGTTATGAATAGGAGGGTGGGGCTGAGAATGTGTTACTGTGAACAGTTCAGTGACAGGGATGTTCTTCTCAGAATCGACAGCAAACCGACACAGACAAAGGTAGTTCAGCTGAAGAGATATAGAAAGTATACGAGAACATTGAACTGGTAATGCAGTACGTAAATGTAAAAGAAAACCTAATACTCCTGGGGGACTGGAATGCAGTTGTAGGCGAAGAAGTGGAAGAAAAGGTAACAGGAAAATATGGGCCAGGGACAAGGAATGAGAGAGGAGAAATACCAATTGAGTGCTCTTATAAATTTCAGCCCTTAATAGCGAATACTCTGTTCAAGAACCACAAGAGGAGGAGGTATACTTGGAAACGGCAGGGTGACAAGGGAAAATTTCAGTTATGTTACATCATGATCAGACAGAGACTCCGAAATCTTATACTGCATTTTAAGGCGTACCCAGGAGCAGTTGTAAACTTAGCTCACAATGTAGTAGTGGTGAAGAGTAGGCTGAAATTTAAGAGATTAGTCAGGTAGAATCAATACGCAAAGAAATGGGATACAGTAGTACTAAGGAACGACGATATACACTTGAAATTCTCTAAAGCTACAGATACAGCGGTATGGAATAGGTCAGTAGGCAGTACAGTTGATGAGGAATTGACATATCTAAAAAGGGCAAACATAGAAGTTGGAAAGAAGAACATAGGTATAAAGAAGGTAACTACGAGGAAAGCACAGGTGACAGAAGAGATACTTCAGTTGATAAATAAAAAGTGTTAGTTTGCTTTTGTTCTGCGGTATTATTTTTATTGTATTATCCATGTTTCGGCTTAAAAGGCCATTTTCAGACATTTACTGAGTATTGTCACAAAAGAAGTTATGTTGGTACACTACTGGCCATTAAAATTGCTACACCAAGAAGAAATGCAGATGATAAACGGATATTCATTGGAAAAATATATTATACTTGAACTGACATGTGATTACATTTTCATGCAGTTTCGGTGCATAGATCCTGAGAAATCAGTACCCAGAACAACTACCTCTGGCTGTAATAACGGCCTTGATACGACTGGGCATTGAGACAAACAGAACTTGGATGGCATATACAGGTACAGCAGCCCATGCAGTTTCAACACAGTACCACAGTTCATCAAGAGTAGTGACTGGCGTATTGTGACGAGCCAGTTTCTCGGCCACAATTGACCAGACGTTTTCAGTTGGTGAGAGATCTGGAGAATGTGCTGGGCAGGGCAGCAGTCGAACATTTTCTGTATCCAGAAAGGCACGTAGGACCTGCGACATGTGGTCGTGCATTATCCTGCTGAAATGTAGGGTTTCGCAGCGATCTATTGAAGGGTTGAGCCACGGGTCGTAACACATCTGAAATGTAACGTTCACTGTTCAAAGTGCCGACAATGCGAACTAGAGGTGACCGAGACGTGTAACCAATGGCACCCCATACTATCACGCCGGGTGATACGCCAGTATGGCGATGACGAATACATACTTCCAATGTGCGTTCACCGTGGTGTCGCCAAACACGGATGCGACCATCATGATGCTGTAAGCAGAACCTGGATTCATCTGAAAAAATGACGTTTCGCCATTCGTGCACCCAGGTTCGTCGTTGAGTACACCATCGCAGGCGCTCCTGTCTGTGATACAGCATCAAAGGTAACCGTAGCCATGGTCACCGAGCTGGTAGTCCATGCTGCTGCAAACGTCATCGAACTGTTCGTGCAGATGGTTTTAGTCTTGCAAATATCACCATCTGTTGACCCAGGGATCGAGACGTGGCTGCACGATCCGTTACAGCCAAGCGGATAAGATGCCTGCCATCTTGACTGCTAGTGATACGAGGCCGTTGGGATCCAGCGCGGCGATCCGTATTACCCTCCTGAACCCACCGATTCCATATTCTGCCAACAGTCATTGGATCTCGACCAACGCGAGCAGCAATGTCGCGATACGATAAACCGCAATCGCGATAGGCTATAATCTGACCTTTATCAAAGTCGGAAACGTGATGCTACGCATTTCTCCCCATTACACGAGGCACCACAACAACGTATCACCAGGCAACGCCAGTCAATTGCTGTTTGTGTACGAGAAATCGGTTGGAAACTTTCCTCATGTCAGCACGTTGTAGGTGTCGCCACCGGTGCCAACCTTGTGTGAATGCTCTGAAAACCTAATCATTTGCGTATCACAGCATCTTCTTTCTGTCAGTTAAATTTCATGTCTGTAGCACGTCATCTTCGTGGTGCAGCAATTTTAATGGCCAGTAGTGTAAATAACATTGGAAGAGAAGTTACACACCTAGATTGAAGCAGAAACGTATAACAAATAACATCTTTGACAGCGTGATGGTAATGCAACGCAAAAAGTACGAAAGCTGAACAGTAAATAAATTAATACGTAGAAAACAGGTAAAGACTTAAAAACGAAACAGAAACAGAAAAGCTACATAACAGTTTATTTTAAAAGTGGACTAATGCAAACGGATACACAGACACAGTTTTAGGTATGGTGTTAATGTTTTCCCTGTTTGCTCCTTTTGTATTTGTGTATTGTTCAGCTTTTTTACTTTTTAGAATGCGGTACCATCACCCTCTCAAAGATTGCATTTTCTATATGTTCCCTCACACTCCTCTATTTTCCTGCAATCATTCATTTATTTCTCTTTACCTTATAGACTTTGCGTACGCTCGTTATATATTCTGTAGCTACATTGATAATTCTGTCTTCTTTTAATTGGTTTGTGTATCACTCTCCATGTTTTATACCTCCTGAAGTAGCCTTCTCAAGTAATAATTTTATTTTATTTCATTGGTTTGTTTATTAACGTCAAATGTTATGGAGGCCTGCTGTTCATGTTTTGCGTTAAAGTTTTTCCCGGTTTATTCAGTTTTTATTTATTTGCTTATCAATTTTTTTACTTTTTGCATTGCATTACCACCACATTGTGTTATTTACTGTACGTTTACGCTTCAGTCTGGATGTGTAGCTTCTCTTCCAGTGTTGTTTACAAATTTTGTAACTTCTTTGGTGACATTACTCATTAAATGTCTGAAGATGGCCTTGTAATCCGAAAACCGGTTAACATAATAAAAGCAATACTGCAAAAAAAAATACAAACTAGTGCTTTTCATTCATTATAAAGTTGTAATTCTTCAGGCTTTTCCGGCGATCTAATGACATCTTGGGTTGTCGTGCAAGTACGACGCTGATATCCGGCAGAACACCCGACAACCCAAGATAGTATAATGTTGTTCTACCAAGAACCGACAAAAGATTCAGTTAATATACATCATTTGATAGATGAAAGAAGGAAGCACAAATATGTACAGGAAAATCCAGGACCACAGAAATACAAGTTCAAAATGGCACTGAGCACTATGCGACTTAACATATGAGGGCATCAGTCCCCTAGAACGTAGAACTACTTAAACCTAACTGACCTAAGGATATCAGACACATCCATGCCCGAGGCAGGATTCGAACCTGCGACCGTAGCAGTCGCGTGGTTCCGGACTGAAGCGCCTAGAACCGCTCGGCCACCGCGGCTGGCAAAATACAAGTCAGTCAGGAATGAAATAAATAGGAAGTGCATGGAAGATAAGACTAAATAGCTGCATTAAAAATTAGAAGAAACAGAAAAAGAAATGATTGTCGAAAGGAATGGCTCAGCATATGGGAAAGCCAAAACAGCCTTCGGTCAAGTTAAAAGCAAGTGTGGTAACATCAAGATTGCAACGGGAATTCCACTGTTAAATGCAGAGGAGAGAGCGGGTAAGTGGAAAGAGTACGTTGAAGGCGAAGAAGAAACAGGTGAATGGTAGTTTTGTTGCCACTTCCCCCGAATGACTTCAGAAATTATTGTGGAGTGTTATTTATCCCTTCTGCCTCATTTAACCTCTAAAGCTCTTTCCAGTTCTGATTCTAATGCTGGATCCTCTACCGATGGCGACATACCAACTGACTTTCGTAAAAGTATTATCCGCACAATTCCGAAGACTGCAAGAGCTGACAAGTGCGAGAATTATCGCACAATCAGCTTAACAACTCATGCATCCAAGTTGATGACAAGAATAATATACAATAGAATGGAAAAGAAAATAGAGGTTGTGTCAAGTGACGATCAGTTTGGCTTTAGGAAAGGTAATGACTGCAGAGAGACAATTCTGACGATACGGTTGATAATGGAATCAAGACTAAAGAAAAATCAAGACACATTTATAGGATCTGTCAACATGGAATAGCGTTCGACAATGTAAAATGGTCCAAGATGTTCGAAATACTGAGAAAAATAGAGGTAAGCTATACGGAGAGATGGTAAATAAACAGTATGTATAAGAACTAAGAAGGAATAATTGGACTGTACGACGAAGAACGAAGCGCTCCGATTAAAAAGAGTGTAAGACAGGGATGTAGTCTTTCGCCCCTAATGTTCAACATATACATCGAAAAGGTTCAGGAATGGAATTAAAATTCAAGATGAAAGGATATCTCTGATGCGATTCGCTGATGACATTGCTATCCTAAGTGAAAGTGAAGAAGAATTACGTGATCTGCTGAATGTAAAGAAGAGTCCAATGAGTGCTGAGTATGAATTGAGAGTAAACCGAAGAAAGAAGAAAGTAATGAGAAGTAGCATAAATGAGAACAGTGAGAAACTTAACATCAGGATTGATGGTCACGAAGCAGATGAAGTTACGGTACTGTACTACGTAGGCGGAAAAATAACCAATGACGGACGGAGCAAGTAGGACTTCAAAAGCAGATTAACACTGGCAAAACGGCCTTTCCTGGCCAAGAGTAGTCCACTATTATCCAACATAGGTCTTAATTAGAGGATGAAATTTATGAGAAGTACGTTTGGAGCACAGCATTGTATACCAGTGAAACATGACTGTGGGAAAGCCACAACAGAGAATCAAAGCATCTGAGATGTGGTGCTGAAGATAAATGTTGAAAATTAGGTGTAGTGATAAGGTAAGGAATGAGGAGGCACTGAAAGTATCGAAGAGGACAGGGATACGTGGAAAACACCGACGAAGCGAAGGGACAGGACGATAGGACATCCGACATCAGGGAATGGCTTCCATGGTACTAGAGGGAGCTGTAGAAGGCAAAAACTGTAGAGAAAGACAGAGATTCGAATACGTCCAGCAAATAATTGAGGACGTAGGTTGCGAGTGCCACTCTGAGTTCAAGAGGTTGGCACAGAAGAGGAATTCGTGGTGGGCCGCATCAGACACGTCAGAATTAATCGAAAAAAGATCTTTAACACAAATATGTCGATCGAAATATTGTAGCATTTTTGCAAACTCATTATGGAGACTTGGAAAGCCTACCTGAGGGAAGTTATGTATACGTGCTGGACGGTTTTAACGGAAAAAAGTATTTCTCATTAAAATTAAAGTTCCCTTCCATGTTAGTAAGTTACATCTGCGCTTGCACAGGGATCTTTCAACTCAAGTGGCACACAGTCTCGAAAACAACTCAAAAACGGATGTAAGATTGGCAGTGTCCTCAAATCCTTTATAAAACTATCCTTGTAGGTCTTTCAAGGCCACAATGAATTCTGCAAAATTCGCGTATTCTCTAACGCCACTGAGCTTTGGAATCTGGACTGTCTTCGTCACAATGTGTCCCTCTTTTACAAGCATCCATATCAAATCGGAAAGAAGTTACCTTGCAGCGTCTTATTGGGGACAATGTGAAGTCAAGTCCAATAAATGTGAATTCTACAATCCATTACAGCTGTTGTAATTGTCGTTCCTCCACTCGCATTTTCCTCCTACGTTCAACAATAGCGAGCTTTAAATCGAACCCCCATTGAACCATGGACCTTGCCGTTGGTGGGGAGGCTTGCGTCCCTTAGCGATACGGATATCCGTACCGTAGGTGCAACCACAACGGAGGGCTATCTGCTAAGATGCCAGGCAAACGTGTGGTTCCTGAAGAGTGGCAGCAGCTTTTTTAGTAGTTGCAGGGGCAACAGTCTGGAGGATTGACTGATCTGGCCTTGTAACATCCACCAAAACGGCTTTTCTGTGCTGATACTGTGAACGGCTGAAAGCAAGGGGAAACTACAGCAGTAGTTTTTTCCGAGGAGACGGCATCCTCTTGGGTAAAATATTCCGGAAGTAAATTAGTCACCACTCGAATCTCTGGGCGGGGACTACTCAGGAGCACGTAGTTATCAGGAGAAACAAAACTGGCGTTCTACGGATCGGAGCGTGGAATGTCAGATCCCTTAATCGGGCAGGTAGGTTAGAAAATTTAAAAAGGGAAATGGATAGGCTAAAGTTAGATATAGTGGGAATTAGTGAAGTTCGGTGGCAGGAGGAACAGGACTTCTGGTCAGGTGCATATAGGGTTATAGATACGAAATCAGGTAGGGTAATGCAGGAGTAGGTTTAATAATGAATAAAAAATTAGGAAAGGGGATAAGCTACTATGAACAGCATAGTGAACGCGTTCTTGTAGCCAAGATAGATACAAAGCCCACATCCACCACAGTAGTATAAGTTTATAAGCCAACTAGCTCCACAGACGAGGAGAAGATTCAGGAAATGTATGCTGGGATAAAAGAAATTATTCAGATAGTTACGGGAGACGAAAATCTTTTCCTCAAATTCCGCCTTGGAATCCGAAGGCACAGCTATTTGAATAAAAACTGCGAACGCAACAATCCCTTCTACAGTCTCTGCTCCACCTAACAGATGTAAAAGAGATTTAGTATTGAGAGCTCAAAACACTGAACCGATAATGGAACCTTTCAAGAAAAGGCTTTAGTATTCTTCTTGATTACTTTACTCTGCTCCGTGAGGCACTGATCAGTATGTCCACTACAACAGTTTACAAAACTCTTGTACCGAAATCTGGGCGTCAGGTCACCAAAGATTTCCTAATGCGACTACTTAATTAAGCACATTTTCTGTACATTCCCATTTATACGTATCGATGTTGGAACTGCTTAAATCTCAATATTTCCCAGTTAGCTGTAGATAGTGACCTATATGACGAGATTGTTGCTCACTCTCACAACCGGTGGCACGACATGTTAGCAGCAGGCAGCGAGCACACAACAGCAGGAGAGAGACAAGCCCCCTTTCGCCACGATAGGTAGCATGACGTACTGCAGTGGTTTTAGGGACGGGATAAAGCTGCCTGTAGAGCTACACCAAGCCAGTGTCGCATTCAGTCTGTGTGTTTACAACTGCACACTCCGGTTACCCTCTTGTTGGCTAATTCCGACGCAAAATTGTTATTGATCTTTCACTCCGGCTGGACTGTTCAGAGCAGTACAATTTACATCTACATACATACTCCTGCTGTTGTGTGCTCGCTGCATGCTGCTAACATGGGTAGATCACATAACTAATGAGGAGGTATTGAATAGAATTGGGAAGAAGAGGAGTTTGTGGCACAACTTGACAAGAAGAAGGGATCGGTTGGTAGGACATGTTCTGAGGCATCAAGGGATCACAAATTTAGAACTGGGGGGGCAGTGTGGAGGGTAAAAATCATAGAGGGAGACCAAGAGATGAATACACTAAGCAGATTCAGAAGGACGTAGGTTGCAGTAAGTACTGGGAGATGAAGAAGCTTGTACAGGATAGAGTAGCATGGAGAGCTGCATCAAACCAGTCTCAGGACTGAAGACCACAACAACAACAACATACTCCGCAAGCCACCGTAGAGTGTGTGGTGATGGGTACCCCGTACAACTACCATTCTTTTCCTTTCCCGCTCTACTCGCAAACACAACGACGGAAAAACGACCATCCACAGGCCTCTGTATGAGGTCTAATTTCGGTTACCTTATCTTCGTGTTAGGACGCATGTGCAATCAGCTTCAAATGGTGGTACTCTAAATTTTTACACAGTCTTCCTCAAAAACAACGTCGCCTTGACACCAGAGATTGCATTGAGTTCCCAAAGCATCTACGTAACACTTGCGTGCTGTTCTAAGCTGGCAGCCCGCCCGTGAATTACTTCGATATCTTCCTTTAATCTGACCTAGTAAAGATCCCAAAGTCTGGAGCGTACTCAAGAGTAGGTCGCACTAGCGGCGAATGCGGTGTCTCCTTTACAGTTGAACCACACTTTCCCACAATTCTTCCAATTAACGGAATTCGACGGTCCTCAGATGCTCGTTTCATCTCATATCGCTTTGCGAAGTTACACACAGATATTAAAACGACGTGACTGTGAACCGAGACACTACTAACGCTGTATCCGTACATTACGGGTTTTATTTTTCCCGATCTCCCGCATCAACTTACATTTTTCTACATTTACTTTTTCTCAATCAACTTGTATCCTCCTACAGTCACTCAACTTCGACACCTTTCAGAACGCCACAGCATCAACAGCAAACAATCGTCGATTGCTGCCCACTCTGTCCGCTGGATCATTTATGTATATATAAAAATACACACACCAAAAGTTTTGCATCACCTCGGTTCCGTGAGTTCCGGAACCAGTACAGAAAATTGGAATAGAAATCAACATAAACATCATTTCCGCCCTTTTTATTGCTCATGAAAACCACACGTTGCATGTTGTACCACCATACAGCGAGACCTTCAGAGGTGGTGGTCCAGACTGCTGTACACACCGGTACCCCTAATACCCAGTAACACGTCCTCTTCCACTGACGCATGACTGTATTCGTCGTGGCATACTATCCACAAGTTCGTCAAGGCACTTTTGGTCCAAATTGTTCCACTCCTCAACGGCGATTCGGCGTAGATCCCTCAGAGTGATTGGTGGGTCACGTCGTCCATAAACAGTCCTTTTCAATCTATCCGAGGCATGTTCGATAGGGTTCGTGTCTGGAGAACATCCTGGCCACTCTAGTCGAGCGATGTCGTCATCCTGAAGGAAGTCATTCACAAGATGTGCATGATGGGGCCTCGAATTGCCGTCCATGAAGACGAATGCCTCGCCAGTATGCTGGCCATGACCACCAGCGGCGTACGTCGACCCCGCATAATTCCACACCAAAACAGCAAGGGACCTCCACCTTGCTCCACTCGCTGGATAGTGTGTCTAAGGCATTCACCCTGACCGGGTTGCTTCCAAACATGTCTCCAACGATTGTCTGGTGAAGGCATACGCGACACGCATCGGTGAAGAGACCGTGATACCAATCCTGACCGGTCCTTTCGGCATGCTGTTCGGGCCATCTGTACCGCACTGCATTGCTAAGGTGGACCTCCCCATGGCCGTTGGGAGTGAAGTTGCGCATCATGCAGCCTATTGCGCACAGTTTGAGGCGTAATACGGCGTCCTGTGGCGGCACAAAAAGCATTATTGAACGTAGTGGCGGTGCTGTCAGGGTTCCTCCGACCCATAATCCGTAGATAGCGGTCATCCACTGCAGTAGTAGCTCTTGGGCGGCCTGGGTAAGGCATGTCATCCACAGTTCCCGTCTCTCTGTATTTCCTCCATGTCTGAACAACGTCTCTCTGGTTCACTCCGAGACTTCCGGACACTTCCCTTGTTGAGAGTCCTTCCTGGCACAAAGTAACATTGCGGACGCGATCGAACCGCGGTATTGACCGTCTAGGCAAGGCTGAACTACAGACAACAAGAGCCATGTACCTCCTTCCTGGTGGAATGACTGGAAATGATCGGCTGTCGGACCCCCTCCGTCTAATAGGCGCTCATCATGCATGGTTGTTTACTTCTTTGAGCGGGTCTAGTGACATCTCTGAACAGTCAAAGGGACTGTGTCTGTGATACAACAGCCACAGTCAACGTCTATCTTCAGGAGTTCTGGGAACCGGGGTAATGCAAAACTCTTTTTGAAGTGTGTAATAGTAGTCCTATCACACTTCCCTAGGCCACTCCTCACGATATTCTTGTTAATGATGGATACTCGTCACTGAGGATATCACACTAGGTTTTGTTACTTAAGAGGTCTTCGAGCCACTGACATGCCTGGAAACCTTTTTGATAATATTGTACCTTCGTTAACAGCCTTCAGCCCCCCGAGGTAGCCGTGCGGTCTGGGGCGTCTTGTCACGGTCCGCGTGGCTCCCCCCGTCGGTGTTTCGAATCCTCCCTCAAACACGGGTGTCTGTGTTGTCCATAGCGTAAGTTAGCTTAAGTTAGATTAAGTAGTGTCTAAGTTTAGGTACCGATGACCTAAGCAGTTTGGTCCCATAAGATCTTACCACAAATTTACAATTTACAACAGCCTTCAGTGGATTACCGTGTCAAATACTTTCAGAGAATTTAGATGTACTTTTGCTTTACTCACAGTGTAATTCATTGCGAGTATTTCGGCAGGTGAAGACCTATTCATTTTCAAGGCTGGAATTTGTACTTTGAAAATGTTGGGGTGTTGATGTGTTGAAATATCGATCGCTGTCTAAGACGTTACCTGGCTTCATCCACGCGCACTACACTGCCTGACAAAAAAGTGAAGCACCAGGAACATGTGTACCTTTCTGTTTCTACACACTGTCGTCGATATGTAATTAATTAGAGTTACAATTCTCTCTGACTGTTAGGACGGTCACCTGAGTGCGTCATTATTGTTCGTGTTCAGTGTTGCTACCAGACCTGGTACTGAGTACCAGTAACGTGAACAGCGTCAGACGTTGAGTGACGACTACGAAGGCTATGGATGTACCTCGTACGTGTGTAAGATAGCGTTATCAACACCTAACAGCACTTCGGAGTAACCTTACTTTGGCTCTCCATGAAACCCGGGAATTAAGGAAGGCAGGATTGGGTTATGATTGTGGACGGGCCCGAATCAATTACTATTGGTTTTCTTGGCAATTTCACTCATTTATTTTAGTAAATAATTTTTGAAAACAAGCCAATGAGATCGCAATCAGACTTTTAAGGCACATAACCACAATCACGGCTGAAGGCCTTTAATGCGAAAAAGGCAATAATTAAAACATTTAACCACCATACAGAAAATACAGACATCAAATAACTTTTGAAAACAACCCAGTGTGGTCGCAATCAGAATTTTAAGGCAAGTAACCACTATCACGGCTGAAGACCTTTAACGCCAAAAATGGCAATTATTAAAAAAATTTAACAAACATACAAACCATACAGACAGCAAATAATTTTTGAAAACATGCCAATGTGGTTGCAATCAGAATTTTAAAGCAAGTAACCACAATCACGGCTGAAGGCCTTTAACGCCAAAATGGAAATTATAAAAAAAATTAACAAACATTCTGTCAAACGGTGAATGGCATAGCAAAAGTTAATTAAAAAGACAACATATCACCAAACAGGTGAGACAAATGATGGTAACTTAATAATACAATAATAAAATAACACACAAGGGCCTGTGACAGCCAGTGCTCCAGGAATCGACCTCTGAGTAGGTCACACCAAAACCAATTTCGCGAGCGAAGAAAAAGGCAGCCAAGAGCTGCATTCAGATCACAAGATGGTAGCTCGGACTAGTGGCAGTCTAACGAGCAACTAATGATAATCTTGATGGGCTACCTGACATCCAACAACACAAATGCGAGATATAATATTAGGCGAAAGACAGAACTGGCGGTCTGGGCTCCGCCCACAGAATACTGTGCTTAGAGCATCCGTGACAAGACGGAATAACCCCCACTAAGGTAGAAGAACGTCGTCACCCAACCTACAATCAAGAAGCTGTCAAACTTACACGCCTCACCAGACAGCGGTGGCAAGGTGAGGAAATGTACACTGCTGTTACATACATTAACCCCCAGGGCAGGTAACTGGGGTATTAGCGGCCACAAGACAGAAAAATACCGCTGTTTGAACGTAACAATGTAAGAAGCTGAAAATAGTAAATAGTCATTAGAAGCTCAGGAAAGCTAATCAGATCCGCCTTACCCAGGTACTCCACTCGCTGCTTTTCGCCTCAGTGACACTACGAGCAGCAACACGGACCCAAGCCACTAGAGAATAACGATATTTCACAATGATGGAGGTTTCTCTACGCGAAATGCAATGCACTCAACTTAAACATGCAGGATCCGGTTTCGACGAGGCCGTGAACCCTCGTGACCACTGCCCTTCGATCCGGCAGTCCATACTCGCCGCCAGCGGTCCTGGTGTGTTGTCGCTCTGCGCGGACCAGGCTGCTCCTGCGTCCCCAACTGAACTCCAGACTCACACCACACAGAAGAAGCACAAGGTTCAAATGGTTCAAATGGCTCTGAGCACTATGCGACTTAACTTCTGAGGTCATCAGTCGCCTAGAACTTAGAACTGATTAAACCTAACTAACCTAAGGACATCACACACATCCATGCCCGAGGCAGGATTCGAACCTGCGACCGTAGCGGTCACTCGGTTCCGGATTGTAGCGCCTAGAACCGCACGGCCACTCCGGCCGGCGAAGCACAAGGTCGCTCCAAAGATAGGGCAGCAGAACAACATATCGATAAGCACCGCTGCTGTCATTAGCGTCCGCAGCTCGTGGTCGTGCGGTAGCGTTCTCGCTTCCCACGCCCGGGTTCACGGGTTCGATTCCCGGCGGGGTCAGGGGTTTTCTCTGCCTCGTGGTGACTGGGTGTTGTGTGATGTCCTTAGGTTAGTTAGGTTTAAGTAGTTCTAAGTTCTAGGGGACTGATGACCATAGATGTTAAGTCCCATAGGGCAGAGCCATTTGAACCATTTTTGTCACTAGCGGCCAGGCAACAGTTAAGAAACTGAGTGGCACCAGTGAACACGAGAAGAAGACAAACAAGGCAACCATGCCAACCAAACGATACGGTCTGGCAAAAACCTACACACGGCACCAACGCGAGTCGCAGCACGGCTCACTCCATTGGACGTCTGGTAGAATTGTACAACATACGGTTTTGTCGGCAGTCGAATGCGTCAGTGGCCTGATGCTGGACTGCATGGGAATGTGAAGGCATGCATATCCATCATGAAGCTTCCGATCGATCGAGTCTGACCACCACAAGGGAGGATCTCCGTATTGTGTCTCAGACAGTTCTTAACACCTTCGTAGCTGCTTTGCCACCTGAGAACAAGTAATGTATTTCCTGCAACAACTGTGTCATCCAGCACCACCGCTCGAAGTCTAGTAGCAGCCGCACTACGGAATTACGACACCACGCATCCACTGCTGTTAACACCACAACGCAAATGCTTGGATTTTCATTGGTGCCATGACCTGGAAGCGTGGAATGGCGATGAAGCGGTGCCATTCCTGATGTAATGGTGTGGGGAGCCATCGGTAATGGCTTCAGGACACAGTTACTAAGGGAATTTTCATGGTCCAACGTTATGTTGTAGGCATCCTACGTCCTCATGTGCTACTATTTTGGTCCCCTTTTTTAAGAGGATAATGATATCACAAATGTGGCACATGTCTCTATGAACTGGATCGTGTTGCTGAGGTACTCTCCAGAAGATCCTAAAATAAGACCCTTAACAGGGAAGTACAGTAAACTCATCCTGGTGCTCCCCGAACAACACGCGTACAGGGTGTGTGGGGTGTGTGTTGGGGTTTATGGGCGCTCAACATCGAGGTCATCAGCGCCCCAAACACGCGTACAGTCTGACCTGTGTGACATATTGTATTGTCCTGCTATAGGCACCATCGTGCCGTGGATAAACAGACTGCATGTAGGGGTGGACATGGTCCCCAAGGGTAGATGGATACTTGTGCGGATCCATTTTACCATCCAGAATACTACAATATTCCACAAAACATAACGCTCCCTCCAGCGGCCTGGAAAAATCTGATTGTTGCTGCGTGTTTACTTTCAGACGTTTCACGCTGTACACGGAAACGACCACCTGTCATCTGAATCCCCTCCTGTCATGATCCAGTGGACGTCCGCTTGCAGTGCATGCGTGCAAATTGTAGATCTTGTTGCCGGTGAGCAGGCGCCTGCTGCGAAGGCCTGTACGCACCAACGTCTGCTGAATGGTAGTTGAGGAGACCTCATTTGTAGCCCCATGGTTCATGTGGGCGGTCAGATGCTCAATAACTGCACCACTCACTCCTGTCATCTATGGTCCGTGGTGCATCACAGCTGCCTCGGAGCCAGTTTTCGGCAGCGCCATTTCGCTATGCTGGTATCCATTAACAACGGTGCCACGCGAACTGTTTAAAAACTTAGCCTTTCCGGAAAAGCTTGCACTCTTGGCTCGGAAGGCAATGATTATGCCTTTTCAGATATCAGGTAAAGCAATACAGTATTGCAGTGCCTGTGTTATTCCGAATTACGGTGCAATACACCTTTGGACATGCGTGCATGTCCAAACAACAGGCACTGTGTGATACATTCGTTATGAAATACATCAAATGCATTCCCAGTTACGGATATGGACAACCATAAGCTGTAGAATGGAATGACGACAGTGAAAATTTGTGCCGGACCGGTACTCCCGCACGGATTTCCCGTTGATCGCAAGTAGTCGCTTTACCATTTGGCTGTGAACGCGCAACCCACGACCAGACCCAAAATTCCACTTGTCGTCAACCATTTGTCAACAACCTAGCCGTAGGTCGTGCACGGATGGCCAATGCTAAGGCGACCGCTTGCGATAAGCGGGAGATCGGATTCGAGTTCCGGTCCGCCATAAATTTTCATTGTCGTCATTCCATTGTACAGCTGATGGTTGTCCTTATTCGCAGTTGCGAATACATTTAATGTATTAGGTAAATCGTTTCCTTTCCGCATCACGACAACGACCGCACTGTTTTCCGCGTACCTCTACACGCTTTATATATCATCCACTGTATACTGAATCTTACCATTTTTCTTCCTTTTCTTATATATAACCTATATGTAAATTGAATGAGCTATTAACGAAAGACACCGCCAAAAGTAACTTAACGAGTTGTTTTTTGGGAAGGATAATGTTTTTAGACATCGTTAAATAACTGTATGAAACAATGTAAGAAATACGCTCTTCAGTTTATTGATTCATTTATTTTAACACCTTTTGTTTGGGAAAGTGGCAATGTACGGACATATTCTTGGATCCGTCGTACCAGCATTGTTAAAAATGTGTATTGTAACCGTTCATGTAAAGTATTATAAAAAGTTATTAGAAAAGAAATATTATTTCGCACGGTTCTGAGTTGAACTCCTAACTGTTCATCATTTTACTCACCGCGTAGATCTTGCTTGAAGAAGTTCGGTGCAGACAAGAATAATTAACGCCGTATATGGACGAGCGTTCCTACGTCGACATTGTCACACTCAAGACTAAAAACAATGGAATTAATGTGAGGGTAATAACTCAGACTTGATAGGCATCTGTTGAACTTGGTTTTCTTATACTAAAAATATTGTCCTTCGTGTGTGTAAGAACTTATAAACATCGACAATTTGAGTGGTTGCGGTGATTATTTGGTACCACTGCTGGAAGCATCAGTACGTTATGCAAATTATGTTTGTTGACCTTGAATGTAACGATATTCAAGGTCTGTTGCTAATGGTATCAGTTAAAGTTCACCCAAGGTTGTGCACAGATTCATAAACTACCTTCAAAATTTTCTCAAATATTCTTTCCAATAAATTTTTTCCAATTATTCAAGCAATTATTAATCCATTCTGATTTCCACATTCCTTTTCAACTGATGGTGTTGCCACCTGCTGTCTGTGAGTGACTATAGCACGATGACGTCGAACTAGGCAGTGGTGAAATTAATGTAACTGGACTATGCAGAAGATGAGTGGGATGAGTTCGGACGTCAACTCTGTCACAGCGCCAGTATCAAGGATCAGACGCGACAATTCTTTACCAGTTTGCCGGAGATCCTTACCGTCCGAATCAATGCATGCATCCAAACCACACGGTCTCAGTACTTGCGTGTGGAGTCATACTGCCAAGTTCTTTGTAATTTCCATTCGATTTCTTAATCACTGAAATATCACATACCCTCTATCCGAATGAATACTGATTCCATTGCCCCCTCCTCTTCTCGGTGCTTCAGGCACCGTTACATTGGTCGGGAGAAGCTGATGTTTAGCAAGTCCGCTATGCTGCTGACTCATCCAGTATTTTTGGGAGCTGTTCGCGTGCGTGGAGTGAGCCGTCACCGTCGCTGAAGGTGACCTGGATGCGACTGCTTTCGTAAATGGAACGCGACAAGGAGGCGGCCAGGCCGCCTCTCCTCGGCTGCGACCCGCGGCTCGAGTAGTGGCCCGCTGGGCTGCCGGCTCGCCGCCTGCTTTCCAGTAATGAGTCGCCGCCGCGCCGCCGCCGCCGCCGCCGCCGCCGCCGCCGCCAGCGCCTCCCTGGTCCGCCACGCTCACAGCTTCGGCCGCCCTCGCGCCTGACCGACGGCCATCTCTTCCGCCGCTGCCGCCGCCGCCGCCGCCGTCGAGCACGCCGTTACGGCTGCCCTCCTCGGCGCCCACTCTAGAAAGATTGGATTGGCGCGAGAAACAGGCCACGTGAGAGCTGACGGCCGCCGCCCGGCTGCACGCCGCTGCTGGCCGCAGAGTCGCACTCAAAGGTCAAGGAGGGCGGCTCACACCCAACTGATAACGGCGTCGAAGAAAATCCGTCTCTCGTGACCTCACGTCGCCAGGTCGCTAACCTCTAACCTTTCAAAACAATTACATCATCGATACAGTCATTAGAATCGTTTGTATATACCTCCGCTTCTTATAACACAAGTAAAATAGTAGATAAACCTGTAAGTAGGCTTTTTAGGTTCTTATGTTGGTAACGTCATGTAGCGCTCTATATGAAAATCCCTGACTGTGCTGTGTGAAGTCTGTGGCTGGTTTGCGTTGCTGGAATATTCGCTATTGTAGCGTTGCGCTGTTGGAGGTGAGCCGCCAGCAGTGGTGGATGTGGGGAGAGAGATGGCGGAGTTTTGAGAGCGGATGATCTGGACGAGTGTCCATCAGAAAGAGTAAATTTGTAAGACTTGATGTCATGAACTGATAGATATTATGACTTTTGAACACTATTAAGGTAAATATATTGTTTGTTCTCTATCAAAATCTTTCATTTGCTAACTATACCTATCAGTAGTTAGTGCATTCAGTAGTTAGAATCTTTTATTTAACTGGAAGTATTGGTGCTCGCTGTACTGCAGTAGTTCGAATAACGAAGATTTTTGTGAGATAAGTGATTCACGAGAGGTATAGGTTATTGTTAGTCAGGGCCATTCTTTTGTAGGGACTATTGAAATTCAGATTGTGTTGCGCTAAAAATATTGTGTGTCAGTTTAGTGTTGATCAGAATAAGTAAAGAGAGAAATGTCTGAGTACGTTCAGCTTTGCTCAGCTGTTTGAAAATCAAATAACGTAAGGAGTTTATCAGCACAGTAACTCATAAATTTTTCTAAGGGAAGGTTTCCAACCGTTGTTTCAGCCGTGTTGTCGCGGTGTTCCTCAGAGCCTTTGCCCTCAAGAATGCAGCTACAATACTTTCGGAACGTCACTTGATTTTATGGGGGCGTGCTGAAAGCTGACGCATGCTATAATCCAATTTATAACTGCAGAAAACTTCGTCCACACTTGGAGCACTCTCTCCTTTAACGTGTCTGTGCCAGAACACTGCGAGACCTACAACAATCCAGCGACTTGGGTTCACTCTCATCGATCATCCTCCATATAGTCCCAACTTGGCCCCATGCGATTTTTGCCTGTTTCAAAAAGCTAAAAGACACCTCCAAAGACTTCACTTTGATGGACAAGTGGTGAGGTTGTGGCTTCGTCAACAAAAATTCTACAGTAACGGTATCAATGAACGTATTCTCTCGTTGAGAGAAACGTGTTCGTCAAAACCGTGACTAGCTTAAGTAATAAATATGTAGATATAAAGAACAAAGATGTGGAAGGTTAAGAACTTTTGTTTCATTTAATAAGATTTGAGAATTTTCACATAAAAAATACGGGCGCATTTCACCACGCCCTCGTAGTATTTAAGCTGTAATAGAAGGAGACGCTCCAGTACTCCTAGAAGGATGTTAATGAGACTGACGCCGGCCGTGGAAACCAGAGTATTTATAATAGACAAATTGTTGCAGGACCCATTTCCTACTTCTCAGAAAATAAAGGAACCACGGAACTCCGATTTACTAGTCAGATCCTTTATTCTCATTTTTTCCTGCCTTAGTCTAGTTAGGTACATATCTAGTTATGGACCAAAGGTTATTCAGGATATTTCCGTAAGAGGGTGCAAAATTGTAGCGGGACTCGGAGATTGCTCCACTGGACAATTTGAGATGGGGAACCTGGGGTCGGAGAAGCCACCTTAAGGAGATATGGAAGTATATGAAACTTAATTTTTAGAGTCTAGTGAGGTACATATCTAGTTATGGACCAAAGGTTATTCAGGATATTTCCGTAAGAGGGTGCAAAATTGTAGCGGGACATAGAGATTGCTCCACTGGACAATTTGAGATGAGGAACCTGGGGTCGGAGAAGCCACCTTAAGGAGATATGGAAGTAAACTTGTCTAACGCTTTGTCTAACATTACTGTTTTCCAGCTTATTTACAACTAGCATCCGTACAGGTTTTCCCGTGCTGTGCTGTTTATTCACATGTAAGTTCTGTATTTCCTGCAAGCAAACAAGGAGGACGGGCCTGATTACTAGGAAGTCATGATGCATGAGGTGGCTCTGTTGTGGGGTATTTACATTTTCTAATGACAGAATTACTATGAATCAAGGACAGGCCCATTCAGCATGACGGTGCATCGCCTCACTTCAGTGTGGATGGCCGGCCGCAGTGGCCGAGCGGTTCTAGGCGCATCAGTCCGGACCCGCGCGACTGCTACTGTCGCAGGTTCGAATCCTGCCTCTGGCATGGATGTGTGTGGTGTCCTTAGGTTGGTTAGGTTTAAGTAGTTCTAAGTTCTAGGGGACTGATGACCTCAGATGTTAAGTCCCATAGTGCTCAGAGCCGTTTGAAACTCAGTGTGGATTTCCTGGTCGCTGAATTGGAAGAGGAGTTCCTATTCGACGGCCTGAGAGGTCACCTGACCTGAATACCCGTGATTATTTCCTACAGGGATATCTAAAGTAACTTGTGTATGAGTGGGGTTGGGGGTTGGGTTGTTCGGGGGATGAGACCAGACAGGGAGGACATCGGTCTCATCGGATTAGGGAAGGACGGGGAAGGAAGTCGCCCGTTCCCTTACAAAGCACCCTCCCGGCATTTGCCTAGAACGATTTAGGGAAATCACGGAAAACCTAAATCAGGATGGCCGGACGCGGGATTGAACTGTCGTCCTCCCGAATGCGAATCCAGCTTGTGTATGAGTCCCCGGTGGATAGGAGATGGGATCAGTAGCCAGAACTGTAGCTTCCCGTGATGTAATTCGAAACACACCAGTGATAATTATCAGGGTGCGTCAGAAGCTTGTTCGCCTATGTCATGCTTGCATTGAGGTTGATGGTCATCAATTTCAGCACACTTTAGTAAGATACAGTACAAATGGTGCGTTCGTTGTGTCAGTGATGGAATTTGCAGTTAACTGTAATTAAAATAAATAAAAAAGTACACAGTACTGTGATTTTATTCGTATTATATCCTTCAGTTGGTTTCCCCGACCACAGGTTTCTTACTTAAAATTTTTCAGTGGAGCATCCTCTACGTCCTGTTACATTTTTGCACGTTCTGAAGGAAATGCCCTGTATTCACAGTAAACAGTATGAGGAGGAACGCGTCAACAGAAGAAACGTGGAACACATATGAAAGACTGTTTAGGTCGTTATATGCTGCTCGATACAGGATTTTTTTCTGTATAAATGACTATATTACTAAACCGCTACCACGGAACCCAGTACCAGGTGCACGTCGCGTGTCTAACGGCTCTCAGAGGCAGCAAAAAATTTGATTTTCAATATTTCATGTAATTATCCACCTAATTTAAAAATTCAAATTCCTGTCGTAATCTACTCACTAAGAGGGATAATCTTATATTAAAAGGTAGACACAGTAAGACAAATGTTGCAGTTAGAAACTGAATCTTTGTCTTGAGACAGGCAACTAGCTGTGTAGAAACAGAATTTATTCTACATCTGCAGCTACATATTACTCTGCCATTCACAATTAAGGGGCTGGCAAAGGGTTCATCGGACCACCTTCAGCCATTTCTCTACAGTTCTAACGACGCACGAGAAAATCAAGCACTTGAATCTTATTGGGTGAGCTCTGATTTCTCTTTTCTGATCATGATGATAACTTCTCGCTATGTAGGTGGGCGCCAACAGGATATCGGGGAGAAAGATGCTGATTGAAGTTTCACGAGAATATCCTACCGCAACGAAAGGTACCTTTGTTTTAATGACTGGCATTCCAATTCACGTATCATGCTGTGGCAATCTCTCAGCTGTTTTACAATAATAGAAACGAGCTGCACTTTATCTAGCTTTTTCGATGTGTTCCATCAGTCCTACTTCAGGCGGGCCCCATACTGCAAAGCAATACTCCTGAAGAGGGCGGAGAAACGTACTGTAAGTAGTCTCTTTACTAGAACTCTTGCACTTTTAAGTGTTTTGCAAAAAAAACACAGCCTTTGGTTTGCTTTCCCCACAACATTATGCATGCGATCGTTCCAGATTAAGCTACTCGTAATTGTAGTCCGTAAGTATGAATTTACAGCCTTTAGATTTATGTGATTTATCGTGTAACCAAAGTTTAGTGGATTTATTTTAATATTTCTGTTGATGACTTCACATTTTTCATTATTTAGAGTCTTTCTAGCTACATTGATATCTTGTCTTAGTCATTTTGCAATTGGTTTTAATCACCTGATGACCTTACATGACAGTAAATGAGAGCATCATCAGAAAACAGTCTAAGAAGTCTGCTCAAATTGTCTCCTATTTCGTAGCAGAGGGCCTATAACACTACTTTGTGGAATGCTAGATATTATTTCTGCTTTACTCTATGATTTTTCGTCAGTTACTGCGAACTGCGGCCTTTCTGACAGGAACTCACGAATCCAGTAGCATAGCTGAGACGATAGTCCACAGGAATGCAGTTTGATTAGAATTAACATATGAGGAACAGTGTCAAAAGCCTTCTGGAAATCTAAAAATATGGGCTCAATTTTAAGTGCACTGTCGACAGCAGTCATTACTTCGTGCGAATAAAAAACTAGTTGTGTTTCGTAAGAACGATATTTTTGAATCCATGCTATTTGTCAATAAATCGTTTCTTTTGAGGTAATTAATACGTTCTAACACAGTACAAGAGCCAAAATTTTACTTTTCGTGAGCATTGGTGTGACTTGTGCAATTTTATAGTCTCTGGGTATGGATCTTTGTGCTAGTGAGCGTTTATATATAATTGCTAAGTATGGAACTGTCGTATCAGCATACTTTGAACGAAAACTGATTGGTATACAATCTGGACCAGAGGCCATCCTCTCATAAAGTAATTTACACATGTTGGTAATAGCTCTAGATTCTAATTCTGGAATATTTACTTCGTCTTCTTCGTCGAAGGAGTTTCGGAAAACTGCGTTTAGTTACTCTGCGTTAGTGGCACTGTCATCAGTGACATCACCATTGTTATCATTCAGTAAAGGTTTCGACTATGTCTTGCCGCTAGTGTACTTTAAATATGACCAGCATATTTTTTGTTGTCTGCCAGGTTTCGAGACTGAGTTCCGTTGTGAAAATTATTAAAAGCATATCTCACTGAAGTCCGCGCTAAATATTGAGCATCTGTAAAACTTCTCCAGTCTCAGGCATTTTGAGCTCTTTTAAATTTGGCATGCTCCTTTCGAAGCTTCCGCAACAGCTTGCTGACCAGTTTGTGTACCATGGGGAATCAGTACCATCACTTACTAATTTCTTTAGAGTATATCTCTCAACTGCAGTCGATACAATGACTTTATTTTCAAGCCACACTGGTCTATGGTCACATAGTCAGGTCGGAAGGAGTGGGGACTGTCTCGTAGAAAGACGCTGAACGAATTTTCATTTCCTTCTTTTGAACAGACGTACTTTGCGTTTATTTTTGGTGCGTTTGGAAGTTGCTATATTCAGTCACTCTGTATTGTTTCCCAAAGTGTTAGCGGATTTCGTGAGTGTGTGTTTTCGCGCATTGACGAGTGAGATATGAAGAGTCACGAAACGCAAAATAATGAATTATTGGCGGGTGGTGAAAATGTACTTACGACTAAAGATACTCAAGAACCCACCCAGAGTGAATCAGCACCTACTAACTTCGCTGAGGAGTTCACATTTTTCACAGAACAGATGCAAGGTTTCCTTTACGCCGTTCATGAACAAATTGCACACTTTAAAGAAGTTCAGAAAAATGTGTCAGACAGTTTACATGCAAAACTGCAGCCACTAAAACCCAAACTAGTATGAATGTTAGTTTAGACGCAAAATTTCAAAATCTGATTGACAATTTAAACAGAAAACTTCAAACTGCGTCCACTGAAATACAAAATAATATAACCACATTAGTACACGAAAATTTGAACGCCATAGCCAATCAGATACAAGAAAATGTTGCCACCCAAATTCGTGACGACCTTGATAGAAAATTTAAGTAAAATTGAAAGTAATTTCAAAAATATTAGTGATGAATTTGATGAAATGTGAAAAACATACAAGCACTTGCCTTAAGCTGTCAATGATGTAACCAAGCAGGGCACACAAGTTAATGCAGCACAAAATGCATCAGAAAATTCTGTGCAGCAAATGACTACACAGGTACAGGCACTCACTACCGAACAGGAGAAATTTGTAGCAGTTACGTCTGTAGAGAAAGGCAATCACTTTACTCTTGACTCTGTAAACTGGCTGAATATGAAAGATAACCAGTTTCAAGAATGTTTACAGTACGAAATGCTTGTAACCGTAAAGAAAGCGACAAACGAAGCTTTGTCTGCAGCAAACATGTTAGGTGAATGAAAACAGACACTTACACAAGAAGTAGACACGTTAAAAAAAGGAGCTTTCAGCGAAAAAAACGCAGCAGGCGAGTCTGATTTACGTGTCAATAAGTTGCTAGAGACGCAGACTGTGACATCTGCAGCAGCGACATTAATCAGCTGTTCGGCAACAGTGCCCAGTTCGCAACCCGTTCACGTAGCTTGTAAAGCGGGGGTGGCCAGTTCTCTTTCTAACATACCTGTGGAAGAGAGTCTACTAAAACACAGACAATTCCAAAATTTTACACCGGATCGCAAACTACCACACCGTCATTTTTATCAAAAGCTTCAGTGGTATGCTACCAAAATCATGGAATTATAAACAGAAAATACAGTTTGTCACTACCCATATTCAAGGTGATGGAGCCTTATGGGCAAGTGAAGTAATATATTATTGCCATGCTTATGAGGAATCCGAGAAAGGTTTTCTAAATAAGTAATGGTCAGCATAAACACAAGAACGTTTAAGGCGTGAGGTGTATAATCCCGAGATGTACAATATGCAGGTAAAATAAGACGAAATACTGGAGTAAACCAATGGCCAAACGAGAAGTCATATGGCTTTTAAAATCAAAATTATCAGTCTCAATAAACGATAAACTCCGTCATGTACCAGATTCATACGTAGAACTTTTCATTTCAACGTTTGATTCTATTGACCTGCTGCATGAAGAAGCGAAGTTGAACTGGGGCAGTAATACTCAAGTAACAAACAACAGTAACAACTATTACCAATACCACAATAAAAATGGGAATGGTAACAAAAATTGGAACAGTTTGCCTCAATCCTACAACGGTAATAATAACCTAGGACAAAGGGATGGAAGAAATTCTCCCCCTTTTAATAAGAGGCGTAGGCAAGACAAGAGATATCATCCAGGGTACAGTAATTACAATAGTAATAACAATAATCATCCAAACCGCTGGCAACCGTTACCACTGCAGTCAAACGGTAATTGGCATCCCAATACAGGAATCAATACACAATCATCTGGCGCTCCTGCACCACCGAACAGTGCCGCTGAACACAATATTTCTGGACAAAACTGGAGGCAACAGCCACCAGTAAGAATTATAGAAGTGGTGGGCAACACTACGCCCAGCACTTCCGAAGCGTTAAACTAAATGCGACCTCATACAGCGCTCATATGGCGGTCGCGGAAGAAACAGCGGGCAAATATCGTGAAAGCGTGTATTTAATACGGTACAATCAGGGCAAAAATCTGAGTGATGACCTTTGTGAAGAATACCATTTGTGTAAACTAACCGAAAAGGAAACAAGCCAAGCTGCATTTCACACAGTAGTAGGTGGAATACCGACCACAGTTACTGTTCACCCGGTCGCGGCTACAAATTTTATGGCTTTAGAATTCTATAATAAGATTTGTGAACTTCAGACACCACATACGCTGCAGGTACACAATTGTAGGATCATTGGTGCGTTTGTAAATAAGTCAAAGGGAGTATGTATGCAGACTCATGTATTAGTTGAGGCAGGTAATGGAGCTAGAGGGAGCACATTCGTGGTTTCTGAATGTTTACTAGTGAGCTGCATACGTGGAGTAGATTTCTTACAAGAAAGAGATGCAGTACTTGACCTTTCTTGTGGCACATGTGTATTAAAAGTGAATGGGAAGGGGATAGCCCTACCGCTCATTAAATGCAAACCGGTACACAGTAAGTTATGTCAAGGAATCCTAACTAAATACATAAAACCAGAAGCAGTTTTACGTGACAATCAATTTCCTATGACACAGCCCAGTCAACAGCAACTTCATAATCAGTCTTGCAAGCAAGAAACACGAAGCAAAGTTTATGAATCAGTTTATTTAAAAACTGTACAACAGAACGAACTGATTAATCTTCGAATAAATATATATCTGTTTTTAAATGAAAAGCCGGGTATAATTAAAAGATATGTGTATACAATGCAAGTAAATCCTCACAAAATATTTTGCCACTCTACCTATTCTGTCCCGTGGGACAACAGAGAGGTTGTATCGAATGAAATCTGTCGCATGTTAGAGTGGGATGTGACCAGCCATTACATTAGATTATTCCTAGGCAACCACACGACCTAGCATCCATCGATGTTGCAGGATCTGTTCCTACAGCACGAGGAGGAGTAAAGTACATATTAGCAGCTCTAGATGTTTTCTCTAAGCATGTAAAACTGTATACAATGAAGTCAATAACAACAGGACCAATCATTAACAGAATCACTAAAGAATACATTCCACAAGTCGAAAAACCTAAAGCCGTAGTAACAGATAATCCTTCGAATTTTACAAGCAGAAAGTTGGAATTCTTTTTGAGTGAAAATGGTATAAAATGAGTTTTCATATCCTCTTTTCATGCCGAATCAGGTCAAATAGAGAGAACTTTTCGCGAGTTTAACCGTTTTGTAAGAACATATGCCTCAAAACAACAAACTAAATGGATAGATTTAATAAAAAAATTTACGAAGTAGTAAGCAACCTATCCCATATCTCAATAAAATATACTCTAAATGAGCTTATGTCTAATGCTAAAGAAAATAATGAATGGTCATCACCCTTGCGCTGTATACCAAGAGAAGAATTAAGTTGGAAAGAGAAAATAAGGCAAGCTGTCATTTCTCTAACACATCGGGCAAAACTGACGAAATGTCGATATGACACAATGCTACCCAAAGTACAGACCTTTAACATAGAAGAAAAGAAACAAGAAGTGGCAAATGTTATTTTCTGGACTATTTAAAGTAATAGCAAAACCACATGGTTGTAGCTATCTGCTAGCATATTCAGAATCAAACAAGATCAAAGGTTTATACACACACCAGGATATAAAGAAATATTTTACTGAGCAAACATTTCCTAGAGGGGATGTACCTATGTAACTATTATAAGAATTTTTAAATGTGTTAGTATGTAAGGCATTTCACAGTGTACATAGTAGTCTTAAGACAAATTTATTTTCTTCGTGTGCGTAGGTAAATCTTAAGTAAATTTTTTGCTGAATAACAAACTTTCACGTTAGTGGTAGAAGTTCACGAATAATCTTTTAAGTGAAGTCATTTCATTAATATTATAAAGAGAAAATTAAACAAGAAATTTGTTTTGATGTAATCGTAGTAACAGTTTTCATGGATGCAATTATTCCAGTTCTTTTGCTATGTAGTTCTAAGTAAAAAAATAGGGCAGAAAGCATGTAGATGATAACGTTTTTCTAACAGTAGATTTTAAGTTTCGTTTAGATGCTATGATTTTTTGTGTAAAATAATTTTTCTGTTTATTCCTAATATGTAGTTTGTAAACATAAACAGCAAGCTACTGTGGGTCGTGTTTTTAAAGTGAAGCAGTAAAAGTCTTGAGATTTTAGTTCGATAGTAGTGAAATGGCAACATTGTACCATAAGCAGACTTCTATTCTGCACTATTTCTTGAAACTAATTTGTGTGAGGTAAAATCAATCAGTTATGTCCTTAGCTCCAGTAGTAACGAATAACCTCCCACTGCATACTAAAAAACACTAGGCTTCACTACCGTAAACAGCCACACAACGAAATTAATGTCGCGAAGATTTGTAAGAGGGATATGTTAGAAAGTTACAGAACATAAACACTATGTAAATCATACATTTACTACCTACAACAGAGTACACAAGCTGTGGGATTTTTCTTTGAGCACATTTGTAAGTAACATGACGCATACCGACAAGGGCTGAGTAGTAAGTTGTCAATAGTAAACAGAACTGTCAGTGGTGAAGTAGTGCACTTAAATTTGCATTTCACGGGAGGACCCTTTATACAAGAGCAAAGAGAAATATGTGTTATCAAGAGACTTTATATGCGTGATAATACAATACCGCCTGTTGAAATAAACAGAAACACTTTGCACTAATGTCGAATATGGACGGCGCAGTTAGCGGCAGGTGAACTTCATTTGTGGACTCACCCAAGCGACAGCACTGAAGTGCTGCGATGACCCGCTGAAGTGAAACACAGTGAGGAGCTGTTGCTTTAAAATGAAACTCAGATAATGTGCATCGCACATAAACTGTGAAACAGACTGTAGCGCTAGAACTTCGTGAATGTGAGGTCAGGTGTGACTTTATTACACGCCGACGCGAAGCTAAGCGCTTAAGAAACGAAAGCTTCGAGAAATACTTTCCAAACATGTGTAATGTACGGTATTCTGAGGATAATACTGAATGTGTGGAAACCGAAACTAAACCGAACGTGTTTGTGCAGTAACGGTGTTGATGTCAGCTGACAGTAAAGTGCATGAACAAAAAGCATACATTAGACCTTTTCTATCACAACGCAAACATGTCTACAATGTAACTCAGCTATCACCGAACAAACTGACGTAAATTAGTGTCGCTACGTACTAATCACAATTCTTTTTAGGTAATGTGTATTAAAAATTGTGTTACTGGACCCAATCTACGAATGTTTCGTGTAATCCCTGTATCCTGATATGACTGGACCCCATGAAGCACAACCGGTCCAGAACTCCGCAATCTTCTTCCTCCGTCGCAGATCTTCGTGACTCGCCCGTTTGCAGATGTCAACATCGCGAGCACGCCGCCGTGGCCGCTCTACACAACAGCAACGGCAAATGCTGCAGCACGACTGACTTCGCCTACAATGCGTCGCCTTTACAAACGTCGAGCAAGAATGAATAGTGTCAACTGAGTGATTATTGTAAACTGTTTCAAAAACCACACGTATTTCTGTAACTAAAACCCATGCGATGATTCCTAAGTGTTTAATATGAACATCTCAAAACTCCAACTCAAATCACAAGGAAAAATAACTGTCAAAAATGCAAATTTATACCTTGGTGTTTTTTCCTAACGACGTAATTTGTTCATTCTGATTAATGGACTAAATGATCTGATTTTGTCAATGTGTAATGTTTGTAAATTTTATGAGAAAACTTTGCATGTAAAAAATTAACTTGATGCCAATGTCTTTCCTGTCGTTTTGCCAGGTTCCAGCAAGATCGCACCCAAATGGGAAAGCAAATTACATTCCTTGCAAAGCTAAATGGCTCATTGGCTCTGAGCACTATGCGACTTAACTTCAGAGGTCATCAGTCGCCTAGAACTTAGAACTAATTAAACCTAACTAACCTAAGGACATCACACACATCCATGCCCGCGGCAGGATTCGAACCTGCGACCGGAGCGGTCGCTCGGCTCCAAACTGTAGCGCGTAGAACCGCACTACCACTCCGGCCGGCTGCAAAGTTAAAACAGGATCCAGCTCAAACAATATACAGTGAATTGATGCAAAAAAGACAATGTAAAGACTAAAAGTTAATGAAGCGATGTAAATTTTTAAACTTTTTACAACGACTTGACAACTTTTAATGACATTAATATCTCTGTAATTGGATTATCTATGTAATTTAATCGAACAAGGACTCGCTACCCTTTTTTGTTCTCTCTTCTTCCTTTTCATCCATTGTCTCTTGCGGTCATCAAATATATTGCTTTGTCTACGTTACGTAGAGATTTTGTTATTTGGATTCATTTTGCATTATAATTGCTATTTAATTGCATTGTGATTGTTATTAGGACTAATCATGTCTTTTTTCTCTAAGCTTTTTTCATGAATTTGATAATTAAATTTGGTTTACTTTGTGTGGGGATGTCAGTTAGTGAATGATCCGTATTAACGGCACCAATCGGTGTAATACGTTTGGTTTGCTATCAGAATAGAGGCTGCATCTAAAATTTGACTTTTCAAAAAACGAAGTCCGATAACTTTTAGACGTAAATCACGTCCGAAAATTATACCCGCGAACAGACAATCCTGGTAGAGGAGCCTAGCTAAAAAATATCAATCATTAATTATTATGGTGGTAAATGCATTCAAATTTCAATATTTAAAAAAATATTTTTACATGATTTTTCAAGTAAGTAATTTTCTTGTTTTACTTGACTACTCATTTAGCCAAAGATAATTTTAATTTGCATCAGACTTGCATTTGAGTACAAACATTTTAAAAACCGAAATAATATCAAATTAAATAATAATTTCAAAGCCCAATAATAATAAAAAGCGACCATTAAATCTCCACAAAACCTTGTTACCACTAATCTATGTATCCGTCATGATGCTCCCTATTTTCTCAGAATTATTTGTTGCTAAGAGGTTAAGTATGTTTTAGCAACCATTTACACTTCGAGTGGGGCCCGCGAAGTAATTGTTCAAAATGATTTCCTGAGAAAACATTCATTAAAATTTCTGATGAGGTTTTATGCCTACCGCCGGCTTTAAACCTGTGTGTCTTGCCAACATATGGAGTGTAGATGAAAGTCACCACGACCTATAATTGTATGAGCGGGATATTTATTTGAAACAAGACTGGAACTGTTCAGCAACTGTATCACATGAGTCAGAGAGTCGGTAAGGGGAATCAGTTACTCGTATTGATTTAATCCGGTTTTAAAGTATAACCTCTACCATACTTAGTTACAGAAACGATCTACTTTAGTTTCATTACAAGATAAACTATTTCTGACGGCAATAAAAACTCCACTGTATTTATTCTATCCTTCCTCAACATGGTTAGGTCCTCTGTAAGAATTTTGGCTGACCTTATTTCCGGACTTAGATTTATGAGCCTATAACGATTTCAGCTTCAATACTCTATATTTGCGCTTGGAGCTCTGGTTCTTTCCCAAAGCAGCTTCGCCAGTTTACAACTAAAGTACCGATTGTTGCTAGGTCTACGTTCCTGTGTTTGCCCTGTATCCTTTGTAGAATGACGCTCTTTCAGTAATTTCCCGAGACCCTCTAAACTAAAAACCACCTAGTCCCATTCGCACATCCCCCGCTACCTGTGTGATGTACTGTGGCAGCGAGATAACCCAAGTGATCTATAGTTTTGGATAGCAAAGATAGAGTGAGTCATGGTACTAACGTCGCAGTACCTTCTATTGGACTTCGCGTTGCGCTAACAACGGAGTACGCTTGTCGTCCAGTACACCAGAAATGATTAAACGTACTGTTTTTACATTATAATAGTTGTTATTTCCAAGTAACGCAAAGATCAGAAAGATCCAGGGGTGTTTAAGGCTGATTAATACTCAAAGTCGAATGAGTGGAACAAGGCGCGGCGCACGTCTACACAGAGACAAATATTTTTTACTTGACTTCACTAACAGTAAGGCTAAGTACCGTTCCTGTGCAGTATATAACAGAACCTTACATCACTTAGCGAGACATATTACAGCTTAATGCCTCGAACTGGAATCTCAACAGACATAAAAATGCTACTCGATAGGAATATAAGTCCTGAAAAATTCTAATTAAGTCTAAAAAATCTTAACCTCGCACTAGCTTAGTCGAAAATGAACTCTAAAACGATACTTTTAAAAATTCTTCAGATGTATCGTAATAAATCACTTCATTTCGTCAATGTCATAAATTTTACAAGATCCCCTGTGAGTGTGGTCATTCATACATCAGATACACGACATGTGCAGTTCATGAGAAAAGCACAGAACACCACAGGTACACCCATCTCTCACAACCAGTGATGTACGATAATGTCGAAATTTTAGCCTCAACTTTATCTTTCTGGGACTCAGTAGTAAAAGAAACAACTGAAATCTGTTGGCGACGAATTTAGTTAATAGAGATAGCGGCTTCAACTTGGACAAATCATGGAATATGCCACTTTCTGTAATAAACTCACAAAGACATTGCTACAGTGCTGCTTGCAGCGATACACCGGTTATCACCGTGTCAATCGAACGTGCAGCCACAGATCTAACTGTTATAAATTTTTGCCGCCAATCAAAGTCTCTGGCGCCTTGTGTTTCTATGGTCTCATACGCAATGGTGCAGTCTGTAGGTATAAAAGGATGGAGCAAGAGCTGGAGCGTCAGTCACCTCGGCTTACTCTGAAGATGGCTGGACTGTATACAGCCGAAATATTAGAAGAAGAAGAAATGAAAGTTTTTGGCCGCACGGCCGAAATTTTTGGGAGCTTTAAGAGATGTTTTCTAAACATGTAAACGATCACACAAAGAATTTTGAGATGTACTTATGTGATGGTAGCACAGCCCCTTTGGCATGCTGCTGCTGCCAACTTTCAGCTTCCAGGTGACACTCTAATTCAGCCAGCATTTTGGAAATGAACGCTGCAACAGCAAGAAATAAGAACTTTTATAACCTGTTGTTAAGGACACAACTGCACCCTGTCAAAGACTGATGATAGTTGAGTGAGGGGGGGGGGGGGGGTAGGGCTTTATATACACTCCTGGAAATGGAAAAAAGAACACATTGACACCGGTGTGTCAGACCCACCATACGTGCTCCGGACACTGCGAGAGGGCTGTACAAGCAATGATCACACGCACGGCACAGCGGACACACCTGGAACCGCGGTGTTGGCCGTCGAATGGCGCTAGCTGCGCAGCATTTGTGCACCGCCGCCGTCAGTGTCAGCCAGTTTGCCGTGGCATACGGAGCTCCATCGCAGTCTTTAACACTG
Organism: Schistocerca nitens; assembly: GCF_023898315.1. NCBI lineage: Eukaryota > Metazoa > Arthropoda > Insecta > Orthoptera > Acrididae > Schistocerca > Schistocerca nitens. The sequence goes on from NC_064618.1 coordinate 585,491,944, forward strand.
GTAGCATGCCGTATGTGCAGTTGACGGACTTTGAGCGAGGGCGTATAGTGGGCATGCGGGAGGCCGGGTGGACGTACCGCCGAATTGCTCAACACGTGGGGCGTGAGGTCTCCACAGTACATCGATGTTGTCGCCAGTGGTCGGCGGAAGGTGCACGTGCCCGTCGACCTGGGACCGGACCGCAGCGACGCACGGATGCACGCCAAGACCGTAGGATCCTACGCAGTGCCGTAGGGGACCGCACCGCCACTTCCCAGCAAATTAGGGACACTGTTGCTCCTGGGGTATCGGCGAGGACCATTCGCAACCGTCTCCATGAAGCTGGGCTACGGTCCCGCACACCGTTAGGCCGTCGTCCGCTCACGCCCCAACATCGTGCAGCCCGCCTCCAGTGGTGTCGCGACAGGCGTGAATGGAGGGACGAATGGAGACGTGTCGTCTTCAGCGATGAGAGTCGCTTCTGCCTTGTTGCCAATGATGGTCGTATGCGTGTTTGGCGCCGTGCAGGTGAGCGCCACAATCAGGACTGCATACGACCGAGGCACACAGGGCCAACACCCGGCATCATGGTGTGGGGAGCGATCTCCTACACTGGCCGTACACCACTGGTGATCGTCGAGGGGACACTGAATAGTGCACGGTACATCCAAACCGTCATCGAACCCATCGTTCTACCATTCCTAGACCGGCAAGCGAACTTGCTGTTCCAACAGGACAGTGCACGTCCGCATGTATCCCGTGCCACCCAACGTGCTCTAGAAGGTGTAAGTCAACTACCCTGGCCAGCAAGATCTCCGGATCTGTCCCCCATTGAGCATGTTTGGGACTGGATGAAGCGTCGTCTCACGCGGTCTGCACGTCCAGCACGAACGCTGGTCCAACTGAGGCGCCAGGTGGAAATGGCATGGCAAGCCGTTCCACAGGACTACATCCAGCATCTCTACGATCGTGTCCATGGGAGAATAGCAGCCTGCATTGCTGCGAAAGGTGGATATACACTGTACTAGTGCCGACATTGTGCATGCTCTGTTGCCTGTGTCTATGTGCCTGTGGTTCTGTCAGTGTGATCATGTGATGTATCTGACCCCAGGAATGTGTCAATAAAGTTTCCCCTTCGTGGGACAATGAATTCACGGTGTTCTTATTTCAATTTCCAGGAGTGTACCTTCAGACTCTGCCTTCTATTTTGCTGAGGACCAATAGGAACTCGGAATGCGCATACCGACAATTCTCAGACGCTGAAAACTTGCCGAGAGAATTGAGCCACTTACGCAAAGTTTTTAAGGAAAACGGTTACAACAGCAGTGTCATCCAAGCCTCAAAGAAAGAAGACCTCTGATGAAGACACCAAGCAGGTTGCATTCTTACCGTTTTGTGGTTCGACAACAGGGCTCCTGAAGAGCCATAAAATAGACACAAACTTCAGGCCTCCAGCAAAGATCCGGCAACTAATGAAATCTGTGAAAGACGATGTCGGCCTCAGAACGCCAGGAATTTACAGGATACGTGTGGATGTGGGCAGTTCTATGTCGGCCAGACTGTTCGCACTATTGAACAGCGCCGCATAGAACATGAAAGATGTTACCGTCTGCGCTATCCCGGAAAGTCAGGTGTAGCAGAACACGCTCTGGAAAACGGACACCGAATTCCATTCGATGAGATTATTAATTAAATTAATAAACGGACTAATGGCTTCTGGGATAGCGTGATAAACGAGGCCATAGAGATTAGAATTTCTGACAACACCTTCAGTAGATACGGTGGACTGCAGCAGAGTACAGCGTGGGATCCGGTGTTGAGGGAGCTGAAGAGGGCCCAGCGGTCGCGCGGCCAAAACTTTGCCATATATGGTGCGGGACCGAGCACCAGTGACGGCGCGGCTATATAAGCACGACAATGACAACCACACGACAGTCATCCACTTGATAATGGCAGAGGAGATCTCTGCCGAAAACTCGTGGGCAGTAAACCACTTGACGCAGCTTGAAACCCGAGAATGTTTTATCCATGGGTATTGCCTCTTGCACATATAGCTTTACCTTTTCTAATAAACATCAGGGTCCCATTTTCTCCACAACGTTTAGGAAATAAAAATATTTTCAACGTCTGACTTTTTTTAAATCAACTTTTTCATTCATTTTTATGGTAATACAGTCCTCCTGTGCCCTTAGTTGCCCTGTTTTCCTTCCAAATTGTTTTAGTTTTATTATCAGAGTTGCTAATATCAGGCATGATAAAGTAATTATGAACTGTTTAATAACTTTCCTTAATACAGTAAAATAGTGTTTTATAATATTTAGCTGTTTCTGGGTCATTGCTCTTTACTGCTATTAGGTACAGTTCCCTTTTCCAGTTACAAGATTTTTTTATCCCTTTAAGCCATTTTTTTATAATTCACTGTTTTCTTAGGGATATTTTTAAGAACTGAAATAAGTTATGTTTTAAATTAGTGTCAGGTTCCCGGCGCATCTCATTCCAGTCTAACAGGTGCAAGCTTTCCCAAACATTAGCAATCGTTAAATTGTTAATTCAGTGTAGCATTTTGGAGGATATTTTGCATTACAGTATGGAGCAATGTCATATATTATAAACAGCTGTGCATTATGATCAGAAAGACTGTTCTTAATAAGACTAATGTTTATTTAATTAAATTTATCTTGGTCTATCAAATTATTATCTATCAATGAGATGCTTTCCTGTACTACACAAATAAGAAAAACAATAACTGATGTGAAACTACAAGAAGCGTGTAATATTTCAATATCATTCTTCCTATCAGACTCTTTCAGAAAAATCTACATTGAAATCCCTCTGTCAGACATATAGTAAAACAAGGAACCCAGTTTCTCAGAAATAAAATTTTTCACACTAGAATTTTTTTATATTGTCAACAGTCTTCTGACTGGTTTGATGCGGCCCGCCACGGATTCTTCTTCTGTGCTAACGTCTTCATCTCAGGATAGCACTTGCAACCTGTGTCCTCAATTTTATGCTGGATGTATTCCAATGTCTCTCTAGAATTTTTGCCATCTACGACTCCCTATACTACCATGGAAGTCATTCCCTCATATCTTAACAGAAGTCCTATCATCCTGTCCCTTATCAGTGTTTTCCACATATTCCTTTCTTCTCCGATGTGCAGAACCTCTTCACTGATTACCATATCAGTCCACGTAATTTTCAACATTCATCTGTAGCACCACATCTCTAATGCTTCGATTCTCTTCTGTTCGGGTTTTCCCACAGTCGATGTTTCACTACCATACAATGCTGTACTCCAGACATACATTCTCAAAAATTTTTTCCTCAAATTAAGTCCGATAACTGATATTAGTAGACTTCTGTTGGGCAGGGATGCCCTTTTGCCATTGCTAGTCAGCTTTTGATGTCCTCCTTGCTCCGTCTGTCAATGGTTATTTTACTGCAAAGGCAGCAGAAATCCTTAACTTGATTTACTTCGTGACCATCAGTTCAAATGGTTCAAATGGCTATGAGCACTATGGGACTTAACTTCTAAGGTCATCAGCCCCATAGAACTCAGAACTACTTAAAGCTCACTAACCTAAGGACATCACACACATCCATGCCCGAGGCAGGATTCTAACCTGCGACCGTAGCGGCCGCGCGGTTCCAGACTGTAGCGCCTAGAAGCGCTCGGCCACCCCAGCCGGCTGACCATCAGTCTTGATGTTAAGTTTCTCGCTGTTGACATTTCTTCTATGTCTCATTACCTTCGTCTTTCTTCGATTTACTCTCAATCCATACTCTGTACTCAGTAGACTATTCATTCCATTCAGCAGATGATGTAATTCTTCTTCACTTTCACTCAGGATACCAATTTCATCAACGAATTGTATCATTGATATCCTTTCACCTTGAATTTTAATTCCACTCCTGAAACTTTCTTTTATTTCCATCATTGCTTCCTCGATGTACAGATTGAACAGTAGGGGCCAAAGGCTATATCCTTGTCTTACACCCTTCTTAATACGAGCACTTATTTCTTGGTCGTCAACTCTTATTATTCCTTCTTGGCTGTTGTACTTATTGTATATGACCCAACTCTCCCTATAGCTTACCCTTACTTTTCTTGGAATTTCGAACACCTTGCACCATTTTACACTGTCGAACGCTTTTTTCAGGTCGACAAATCGTATGAACGTGTCTTGATTTTTCTTTAGTCTTGCTTCCATTATTAACCGCAACGTTAGAATCGCCTCTCTCGTGCCTTTACTTTTCCTAAAGCCAAACTGATCGTCATCTAGCGCATCCTAAATTTTCTTTTCCATTCTTCTGTACATTATTCTTGTAAGCAACTTGGATGCCTGAACTATTAATCTGATTGTGCTGTCATTGTCGCAGTTATCATCTCTTGCCGTCTTCGGAATTGTGTGGATGATGCTTTGCCGAAAGTCAGATGGTATGTCGCCAGTCTCCTACAATCTTCACACAACGTGAATAGTCGTTTTGTTGCCACTTTCCCCCATGATTTTAGAAATTCTAATGGAATGTTATAATCCCTTCTGCCTTATTTGAGCTTAAGTACTCCAAAGCTCTTTTAAATTTTGATTCTAATACTGGATCCCCTATCACTTCTAAATCGACTCCTGTTTCTTCTTCTATCATATCAGACAAATCTTCCCCCTCATAGAGACTTCCAATGTATTCTTTCCATCTATCCGCTCACTCCTCTGCATTTAACAGTGGAATTACCGTTGCACTCTTAATGTTCTCACTCTTGGTTTTAACGTCACCGAAGCTTGTTCCTGTTCGCTGAGTCAGTCCTTCCGACAATCATTTCTTTTTTCGATGTCTTCACGTTCTTCTCACAGCCATTTCGTCTTAGCTTCCCTGCTCTTTCTATTTATTTCATTTCTCAGAGACTTGTATTTCTCTATTCCTGAGTTTCCCGGAACATTTTTCTACTTCCTCCTTTCATCGATCAATTGAAGTACTTCTTCTGTTACCCACGGTTTCTTCGCAGTTACCTTCTTTATCCCTATGTTTTCCTTCCCAACTTCTGTGATGGTCCTTTTTAGATATGTCCATTCCTCTTCAACTGTACTGCCTACTGAGCTATTCCTTATTGCTGTACCAGTAGCCTAAGAGAGCTTTCACCGTATCTCGTCATTCCTTAGAACTCCCGTGTCCCACTTCTTTGCATATTGATTCTTCCTGACTAATCTCTTAAACTTCAGCCTAATCTTCATCACCACAATATTTTGATCCGAGTCTACATCTGCTCCTGGGTACGCCTTACAATCCACTATCTGATTTCAGAATCTCTGTCTGACCATGACGTAATCTAAATGAAATCATCCCGTATCACCCGGCCTTTTCCCTGTATATCTCCTCCTCTTGTGATTCTTGAACAGAGTATTTGCTATTACTAGCTGAAACTTGCTAGAAAACTCAGTTAGCCTTTCTTCTCTCTCGTTCATAGTCCCAAACCCATATTCTCCTGTAACCTTTTCTTCTTCTCCTTCCCCTACAACTGCTTTCCAGTCTGCCACCACAATTCGATTTTCATCTCCCTTTTCATACTGTATTACATGTTCAATATCCTCATACACTTTCTCTGTCTCTTCATCTTCACCTTGCGACGTCGCCATGTATACCGAACTATCGTTGTCGGTGTTGGTTTGCTGTCGATTCTGATAAGGACAACCCTACCACTTAACTGTTCATAGTAACACTCTTTCTACCCTCCCTTCCTATTCATAACGAAGCCCAATCCCGTTATACCATTTTCACTGCTGTTGATATTACCCTATACTCATCTGACCAGAAATCCTTGTCGTCTTCCCACTTCACTCCACTGACCCCTAATATATCTAGATTAAGCTTTTGCATTTTCCTTTTCAGATTTTATAGTTTCCCTATCACTTCAAGCCTCTGATATTCCACACCCCGAATCGTAGAACGTTGTCCTTACGTTGATTATTCAATCTTTTTCTCATTGAAACCTCCCCCTTGGCAGTCTCCTCCCGGATATCCAAATGAGGGACTTTTCCGGAATCTTTTGCTAATGGAGAGATCATCGTGTCACTTCTTCAGTTACAGACCACATGTCCCGTGGATACAAATTACCTTTCTTTCATGTGGTGGTTTCCATTGCCTTCTTCTGCATGCTCATGCCGCTGATCATTGCTCATTCTTCCGTGTTTTAGGGCAGTTTCCCACCCCTAGGACAAGAGAGTGCCCTGAATTTCTATCTGCTCTTCCGGCCTCTTTGACAAGGCCGTTGGCTGAATGAGGGGTGACTTCTTATGTCGGAAGTCTTTCGGCCGCCAATGCTGATTATTAATCAAAATTTAAGCAGCATCACTATTCGAAACCGGGACAGAAGACATTTTGATTATGAGTCAAATACGCTATCCATTTTTTAAAGTCTTTGTTGATCTCATTTTGTTTTATTTCGTTCGTTTTATATGTTCGTGGAGGACGTCACATGACACACGTTCAGGTTGTTCGTTGATCCGTTCACTCAGTTTTTTTATTACAGAGTGTAGCTAACCCTCTGACCGAATACGCTGAGCTACCGTTCCGGCTCCCTTAACCGCAGGTGCAATCCACAGTATGATAACGTTTAACTTATAGGGCAATTACTGCTTCTTCCACATTGTCTCTAGTTACATATGCTGAAAGCTTATACCCACTTACGTTTACCTTTCCCAATCTTTGATCACATGATGTTCAGACAAGCATAGCACATCTGTTGCATACTCTGTTTCTAAATCTTCCAGACAAACAAGAAATTCGTCTACTTTGGTTTGAGTCCCCTGATACACTGCTGCAAAATACTAACATTATTTTTCATTACATTTTTTGAAGAATCCCCTTGTTTGGATTTGCCAGTTACCTACATCAGGCACGTCGCATTGGAACTGGGGAAAACTCGCTGGCTCTGCCGCCAGCAGAGTCGGAGGGTAGTGAGGAAACAAAATACTCACCGTGAAAAAATAACTGGGGTGGTCTTCCAGGTTGGGGTTAAGCACTGAGCTAACAACTTGTCCCATAAAAAACAACCTGCTACGAAACGTCAAGAAAATGCTTCGGAGGAAAATAGAAACGAAGAATCTAGAAAACAGCTTACGAAGAAGGACTTACGCGTTGGAACATGGTACATTAGGACTCTGGCAACCCCTGGAGCACTCAATATCTGTCAGAAGAACTCGACAGATATGAAAAGGGTCTGGTAGCATTGCACGAAATTAGATATCCAGGAAAGGAAAACTGAAAACGAACAGGCACATTCTATATTACAGTGGATCAGAAGATGGAAAGTTTCAGAAGGGATTAGGTTTTATAGCCAGCAAAAGTTTAGTAGCGGCAGTAATTGGTTTTCAACCGACTGATGACAGTATAGCTGTCATGAAACTAAAAGGTTGATTCACAAATATAACAACAGTTGCACTATATGGTCCGACCGAGGAAGCAGAGGACGAAAAGAAAGTTTTTATGAAATCTACGAAGAGGTAATTAATAAGACACCAAGATATGATAAGAAAGGTCATTGTGGGAGATGTCAATGCTAAAACTGGATGGGAGAGCATCTGGAAAGGAATAGCTGGGACTGCAAGCCTACGTGTTGAAAGTAATGATAATGGAGTGAGGCTACTAAACTGTGAAAGTGCAGTCAACCTAAGGGTTGTGAGCACACACTTTCCTCCGAAGGACATTCACAAGGTAACCTGGGTATCATTAAATGTAAGAACAAAAAAATCAAAAAGACCATGTCCTAGTAGATCGAAGACATAAAAGCAGTATAATGAATGTGAAAACCACAAGGGGACCCGAGGAAGATACAGATCATTATCTAGTCTGAATGGGGGGCTCCATATGGATTCCAAGTTGTGCAGCGACCATATACCATAAAATTACCAAATGAGCAGCAACGTATCTCAACTTAGTTTACTTAACATGTGCATTCAGCAATGTGGCGCCATCTGCCGGGAAAAAATCCGATCTTCGTGAATTTCATTTATTGTACGCTAGATGGATGCCAACAGCTTTTTTATATTTTGGCATTATGATTAAGTTTTGCTCTTCGATCATATGATAAATATTTTTTTTAATTTTAAAAAGTTTTTTAAAATTTTTTATATGGTGTGCTTCTCACCTATGTTTGTACCTATTTTTACTTATTTGTACAATCCCTTTTTGGCGCATATGACTGAACTATGTGGTTGACAAAATCTTTGTCAATGTATTCATTTTTGTAAATTTTTCAGTATTTTTTCATTATATTTTACCGCACTTTGTATGTCATTTCTTCTTCTAATTTTTATTGTAGCTAGATTTTTTGCATAGAGGGCGGGTTTGCTTTGCAGCCCCCCCCCCCCCTTATGGTTTCTCGTTGTCATAGTCAATTCCCTGTGTATCACGTCATGTTTGACGTCTGTTTAAGACAGTGTTATTACTCAGGCAACATACACGTTGAAAGGTAAATTTGTATGTGCATTTTAAATCGTTTAATGCGTCTATATACATTTACTTGGTTTTACATTGCTTTATGTACATTTATTCATTTGGTCACTGTTATTAATTATTTTTATTTTTATTTTTATTCTTGTATTTGTAGCACCGATGATGGCTGTTGATCAGTTGAAATCGATTTTCAAAAGTAAATAAAGAAAACCTGATCTTGCGACTGGTTGCTGCTCATTTGGTAACGTTATCTAGTCGTAGCAGAGGTATGCCAAAGAATAACCACAGAAAAGCCAAGGGGCGGAAAGAGCATAAAAGACCATAACATTGACATAGATTGAAGGATAGCGGCAAAGCACAGGAGTTTGTCATTAAGTTGCAAAACTAATTTGATATTCTAACAATGTAAGACAACCTTGTCACTGAAGACCACTTGGAAATGATAAAAACAAATGTGAAAGAACCAGCAGTAGAAGTACGCAGAAAAAGAACAAGAACAAAGAAAAATACACTGTTTTCAGAAGACTGTGAGCAAAAAATGAAAGAAAGAAAAGCAGCGAAAGAAAAACACGTAGAAGAGGAATCCAACGAAAGTAAAGAAACATATGAAACTGTTAATAGAGAAACTAAAAATCTCCTCAGAAGGAAAAAGATGGAACATGTGGATAGTTTAATCAAAAGAGCAGAGGAGAATAAAAGTGCGGGGAATGCAAGAGATTTTTACAGCTCAGTTAGATTTTTCAGAAAAGGATATATATCACAGATGTATCGCATTAAAGATAGAAGTGCCATTACAGTTCTGTAAAGATCCAAAGGTATGGAAATTTGGAGGGAATATTTTGAGGAGCTTCTAAACGTTGCAGATAAGTGCAGAAATAGATCAGCAACATGATTATCAGAATGTAGATCCCTTCGTGAAACCGCTGACAATGAAAGAGTCAATAGACTCTATCAAACCACGAAAAAACAACAAAGCTACAGGGATACATGGCATAACAGCTGAAATGTTGAAGAAGGCAAGAATAAAAATTGCAAAACAGATACACAAACTTGTTACGAACTTCTGGAATGAAGAAAGAATGCAAAGGAGTGAACAGAAGCAATAACATTACCAATTCATAAAAAGGGCGACAAACAACGATGCAGGAGTTACAGAGGCATCTCATTAATTAGCAACGCCTACAAATTATTCTCCAAGATACTCCACAAAATCATATTTAAAAGAGATAACAAATGAGAACAAGGAGGATTTATGAAGAATCATTCAGCTACTGACCAGATATTCATATTGAAAACAGGCATATCCAAATGTTGAGAGTATAACAAAACAATGACAATACTATTTTTGTTGATTTTAAGAAATCGTATTACAGTATATCCAGAGATAAGTTGTGGGAGTAAATGCGGAGGTTCGGAATACCGAAGAAGATTATAAATCTTGTGAAAGTGGCGCTGAAACTCTCGAAAGGGTCAAAATGTTTGAGGAATACTCCAAGGCGTTTGACATGAAAACAGGAGTCAGGGAAGGAGATGGAATATCACCCCTCTTGTTCAACATTGTAAAACAGGAAGCGCTGGAAGCAGGAAGTGAAGCAGAAGAGGGGATTAAAATTGGAGCAAAAATACATGTACTGACCTTTGCAGATGTAGCAATCCCGATGGCCTTAAAGGACTGGCAGCAAACTGTTTCAAAAAGCAAAGGAAGCTGGATAAGAAGTAAAAGATGTGAAAAGAAAATTCATGAAGGTAGAAAGAAATTACAGAACAAAAAGATGGGAAACTCTGCAAATCGTTAACCACATGTTTGAAGAAGCAGATGATTTTAAATATCTGCAGCAGTGGTAAACAACAAAAACGATGAGAAGCAAGAAATAGAGGCGAGGATCAGTTTGCAAAGTTACCGAACCCGTTGCTACCGGTGTTGCAGAAGACAGGGACTCTGGCAGTAGAAACATTTCCGCAATTCAAAGATACATTATGATCATTTCAGGAAGTAATGAAATTAAGTGACATATATAATCAGAGGGGCGCTGACGTTCTCAAAATTTTGTATCTTCTGAGCAGAGGAATACTGGAAATATGTGATAAGTTCCTATGGGACCAAAGTACTTTATCTAACTTTAACTTACGCTTATAACAACACACACACCCATACCCAAGGGAGAACTCGAACCTCTAACGGGGGGAGCCGAGCGAAGCGTGGCATGACGCCTAGACAGCGCGGCTAGCCCGCGTGGCAGAGGAATATTGCGGGATAGGATGCCCGACGTTATTCAGCAGCAGAGGTCAGTTAAACAGTTGCAAGAAATTATTTGTTGTATGTCCCGAAAAGACTGATGCATGCAATCATTGATTCATTGTTTACAGGTTCAAGGACCACTGAGACTTTGTCTAATTACCTGCCTGGGCGAAGGCATTGTATGAGGATGGGCACATACAAACTATTTGAAATGGAAAGACTTTGTAGCCAAGTTGAGAACCAGTGAGACAGATGAAGGACAAGGTAGTAAGGGGGAGTGGTGCATGTTTCAGGTGTCGCAAAGAAGGGCATATGGCGCGTGATTATCCTCAGAAGGTAAAGAGCCAGAGTTATGACTAGAACGATGGGCTAATCCTAGCAGAAGGAAAGTGCCTGTTAAACAATGTAATAGGATAAGAACTATAAGAAACGGTAGTTTTCTCTTTATATGTGCTAGTGTAAATCACGAACCAGTGTGTACCTTGCTGGTTTCGGGAAGTTGTTTCCATAATGGAGGAGCAATGATACGAGTCTGATCTTAGGGTATGTAAGCTTCCTACGTTACGCAAACGTGATATGAAATGCGAGGTGCAGAAGAGTCAGTACTGAGAATAGTTGGAGAAATTGTTGTAAAAATTAGTATCCAGGTCTGTTCGAGGAAAATGAGGATGTGGTGGATGAAAAACTATCCAGTGATTTGATAATAGGAACGACTTTGCCCAAAAATGTGGGATTAAACTATGATTGGGCGACAAGGCAACATTCATTTAGATTACAGCCAGGGAAGGCCCAAATGTTCTATAACCATTGGCTGGAGAAGGGGTTCGATTCTGGAGCGGGATGATGTAGCGGAACTACCGCACAAAGAAAAGAAGGAATTTGGTAAGCTCCTGGAGAAATACGGAGATATACTGACAGAGAGATTGGGTGTCACTAGTAGTATCGAATATCACATAAGGTTAACTGGCCACTATCCAGTGAAACAGATGCCCTACAGGTTGTTTCCTCCTAAAATGCAGGAACTTAAGAAGATTACCCGTAAACTATTACAATAAGGAGTTATTCGCCCATATAATTTGCCTAATACGTCACCTATATTTCTAGTTCCTATACCCAGAGGAGGGGTTTTTCGACCAGTGGTCTATAGATAGTTAAATAAGAAAGTGATTTTGCAATCATTCCCGTTACCGGGAGCTATGTGTTTTACCGTTTTAGATTTGAATCAGGCATACTACCAAATATCTTCAACTAAAGAGTCGAAGGCGGCCACGGCCTTTTGTACTGATTGGAACCTTTTTAGTCCGAGGGATCTCCTTTCGGGTTAGCGAAGGGTGCGCTTTGCTCTCTGTTGTTAGACTCTGTATTTGATTACTTTAAGTTCCTGTATCGTTACTTGGTACTTGGTGCCGTTACTTCCCTGGAGAAGCAGCTGCAGCACGTAGGCCAAGTGCTACAGCGTTTAAGAGAAGCTAGCCTCGCTGTAAAGCCATCAAAGATTAGCTTGGCGCATTCCCGGGGATCATTCTTGAGTCTTATCATTTTGGAGAAGGGAATCCAGGTTAATCAAGTGCGAACAAGGACTGTTTCCTCCCCCTAAAACCATGAAAGGGGTCGCTAAATTTGTAGCGATGGTGAATTTTTTTTTTTAGAAAATTCGTGGCAAAGTTTGCTCAGTTAGGATCACCCCTCAATGAATTACGTAAATACGGAAAACATTCGTCTGGACAGAGTCGCAGCAGGCCGCCTTCGAAGACGCAGGCACTAACTAACGCTACAATACTAGCAGTTCTCGATTTTGAGAAGGAATTTCTGTCAAACTGATGCCCCAATGACTGGAATCGCTGCCATTCTTTTTACAAGAAGACAGTTGGGGAATTCGACTGATAGCGTATGCGTCCAGACCGTTGTCTGAGTTGGAAGCTCGGTACTCTGTGTATGACCTGGAAGCTTTAGCTGTTCTATTTGCGATGCAGAAGTTTGTTTTTATCTTGAACATAAAAGCTTTATATTGGAAATCAACAATCAGGCATTGAACTGGTCACTGGCCCTCCCACGGAAAATAGGTAGAATTGCTCGATGGGTGGTCCACTTGTCAGCATACAAATTTGAGGTGAGGCTTCTCAGGGGAGTCACAATGTCATAGCGGACAGTTTGAGCTCTATATTCCAGGAGGAGCCTGAGGATGAGTTAGACAAGGAAAATGGGGAAGGATGTCAGGAAAGTGAAGTAGTTACCAAGATCAGTAATATCTTGATGAGTCTGTCGGAGTTCTTTAAGAACGTGGGCGTCTGTCAGGGTCAGGAAAGGGAAAGATTATTAAGAAACGAATTCAAAGGGGAGAGAGTGTAAAGGGTATTTCTTCTGGAGTTCGCTCTTGTACTTTTGGGCACGCAGTGGCAAAGAGGAAATAGTCCAGCCCAAGGAACTACTGTCACCTGTGTTTAAATATTATCATCAGTCTTTGGTGGGTGGTCATTTACAGGTTTACAAAACTCAAAGAAAAATAAATGGAAATTTTGTGTGGAAGGGAATGGATAAAGATATACGGAATTTAGTGGGACAGTACTAGGTCTGTAAAATTAGTAAACCTAGTAATGACACATTTGAGGCCTAGCTGACGTCGACAATGGAACAGGCTCCTGTGGATAAACGGTTTATTGACGTCTTGGGCCCATTTCCCAAATCAAAGGAAGGTAACATATTCGTTCGTGGTTCTGGATGCGTTTTCGAGATTTGTATGGTTGATACCAACTAAACGAATGATAGCTGCTGTTAGTATAAGGGCCTTGCGGAATATTTTTGCTAGGTTTGGGCCGCCAAAGAGCCTAGCCAACGACAACGCACCTGCATTCGTTTCTAGTCAGTTCAGAAGATTTTGTTTCAACCAGGCCATTGATCACATACCCACCACTCCTTATTATCTGCAGCAATCGTTTTCAGAAAGAGTTAACAGGAACCTTACAGCGGCATTGATTGCATATCACCATCAAGATCAGACACGCTGGGATCAATTGATTCCGTGGCTGAGTTACGCTTTCAGTACTGCCATCCACGACTGTCATAAGGCTTCTCCAGTGAAGTTGATGCTGACATACACTGATAATTCACCGTTATCTAACTCGTGGCAAATTGACAATCTATTGCCAGAAAATTATGATCTTTCCACGGATAAAGCAGTGTGGCGCAAGACATGGCCAACATATTACTCACGCGCCTTTGAGTGGTGGCAAGATATAATCAGGGGAGGCAGCCCACGGGGGTAGAAGTGGGAGATAACCTCTTCATTAAGAATTTTTGGGCCACAAGCAAAGGGAGTAATATCGTAATGGGGAATGTTGCCAAGCTTTGTGAGTCTCTGTGGGGTTATTTAAAAGCTAATCCCATCTCTCTCCTGGTGCAGACCGTGGCGTCTGGAAAGACTCACAGAAAGCACATATCCCAGATTGAGGCGTCGTAAGACAGTCTGATGGATAAGAGTAATGGTAAAAAGGGAAGGTGGAGTCTTGTTCTGGGGGTCACGATGAGACCTTGTTTGGATAGGGAATAAACGTGCTGATTTTCTCTTGTAATTGATGTGATCATCAGTGTAACTACTAAAAGAATTACTGATGTAACACAAAAAAAGTGGGAGCAGGAAGCATGCGTTTGTCAAGGAAGGCACGTGCTGAGACTTTCGCTAGTTCGGAGGAAGAAGACAGCACGTCACAGTAGCCATCTTGTATAGAATGACGGTATGTCGTTTTGGAACTTTTGAAATTTCTAGTAACAGAAAACGGGAGGACTGGTATCAGTTTCACCCGATCTTGTTCTATAATATCATCGAACTGTGCGAGAAGCTGGTCTTCTCAGAGGGGGAGAAACACGGACAGCGCCAGTAACGAATAAGTTGATTTGGTTTGTGGAAATAAAGCACGAACTGCAACCTGTTGTGAGTCGAGAAGAACATGTTGTTCTGGTAGTCAGACCTGACAAGTGTGGTATGGATAGTACAGAGGCACGATGGGTCCAAGGAGTGGGTAGATATTAAGTAATTTTAAGTAAGGTTAGTCCATATATGGTATTTTGATAAAAGGTTATATTTTCTGTTTTTGTAAGAGCTCACTGTGTTCGTTTATATAGCACACTGGAATTTCTCCTGTTTGAAGACTATGTGTATTGGCACTATGTAGTAATTACTGGAAATAATGGACAGCTTTCAGGTTAATATGCTAGTAACATTTTTTGGTAAACTGAATTTTATGGGCCGGCCGGAGTGGCCGTGCGGTTCTAGGCGCTACAGTCTGGGACCGCGCGGCCGCTACGGTCGCAGGTTCGAATCCTGCCTCGGGCATGGATGTGTGTGATGTCCTTAGGTTAGTTAGGTTTAAGTAGTTCTAAGTTATAGGGGACTGATGACCTCAGAAGTTAAGTCCCATAGTGCTCAGGGCCATTTGAACCATTTTTTGAATTTTATAAATTGCATTTCTTTTGGTTAACTAACTATAAATGACCTTAATCTGATCATTTTATGCTTTAGATTTGGTTGAATTATTTGTTATTAAGTGCTCTCGTAAATGCTTTTGACAGACAGATTTAACTTGTGGAAATTTAATGGCAAGTGTCATTTCGAGTTGTTAGTTTATAAATTATTGTAAATAACTGTCTTCTGGTATTGTGTGGGATTGTTTATTTTAATTTCAACTTAAGGGGCTCCGGAAAGGCTCAAAATCATGAAAAGTTCAATTTTTACTTTTTTGCGTTTTCTGAATCTGCAGACTATTACCTTTTAATAGATATATAATTTATTCAATTCCGAAGACTACAACTATTTTTAAATTTTTTTTAAATGTGTTCTACATGGGCGTGACCCACTGTGGCGCTGTTAAACTGCTGTCAAATGGTGTTATTATTAACGTCCGTGTTCATCAGGTACATTTTAGTGATGTGAGATAAAGTATGTGTTGTGGCTAACCTGTGATGGTTCAATATATATCGCTGGTGTGATTGTCGATTGTTTCATGTTTATTTACTCTGTCGTTATCTCGAAAATATTCGTAATTAATTCTGTTTCTTGAGTCTCTGTTTTGTTGAAGTATAATAATGAGTAAAAGTAAAGTTATTAGAAATCCTCTGAAGGCTTTTAAGAAAAGGAGAAATGTTGGAAAGCCAAAGGTATGTGTTATTACTGTAAACAATAAAGACGATGAAAATCCCCAACATAGCTTGTGTCCCAAAGAAGAAGACAGTTGGTGTAAATATAACAAAGGATTGCTAACTGGTGAAGTGTACACTCGTAAGCATAGTCTGCCTCATGCAATAATGGAGGTGATAAAACCTATTTTCAGAGACTTAGCAGCACCTGAACTGTTGAAAAAGTGTATTCACGGAAAAACTCAAAACCCCAATGAAAGTGTAAATAGTGTTATATGGTCGAGAATCCTCAAGACTGTATTTGTTGGAATAGAAACACTTCACTTTGGTGTGTATGATGCTGTTGCGACTTTCAATGATGGCAACATTGTAAGGTGCAAGGTATTTAGAAATATGGGAATGAAGATAGGTTCTAACATGGTACGAGCGATGCTTGCTTTAGACAAGGAACGCCTTCGGGCTGCAGACAGGGCTGTAAAGAGTCTAGAAATACAAGCAAGAGTAAACAGGAGGAGGAACAAGAGGAAGCTGGAGGAGGAGTTTGCAGAGGATGAAGATAATCCATCCTATGGACCTGGAATGCACTAAAAAGTTAATCCAATCTTTGTCGCTCGATTCCCAAAACATTTATTTTCTCATGCTAATTACATGTTTTCTAAGGATCTTCCAAACATATTTGTTTCAAACTTTCAGTAAATGTTACACAGTACCTTCTGCATAATTTAACACAGCCTTTTTCCAAAAAACTGTATATTTTTGAATATATAACTAAAAAATTGCAAAAAATGTTGTGAATTTTCATTACAATTGAAAAAAGATCACCTTTAATAACTGAACTAAAATTTTGTAAAATCCCTGTGTTAAGTTGTAGCCCATATTCCAATTAACAATCTGTAAAAAGTTCAACTTCCTACTTCAAATACTTTGTGAGGAAAGATGTAATTTATAAGCGTTATTTGAACATTGCAAGTATAGGGCGTTCCGGAGCCCCTTAAGGGATTGAAAAGCAACTTTGTTCGATGGCGATTACTTTTCAAATAGCTTTAATATTGTTGTTTACGTTTTTTGAGGTTTGTCTTTGCATAATCTCTTTTAAGTTAAAGTTAGGTAACAAAACAAAAGAACTTGAGTGTAAGATTGAACTGATTAACTAATGATTGTTGGATCTTAAGTAATGGAAGAGACTAACACTTCTCATCACCAAAATAAATGAAATGATAGGGCACGGTGTTGACTGTTCAGCTAATGTATAAAAATGGTTGTAGGGCTACAGAAAATTAATAGAATTTTGTGATAAGGAGTGTTCGATTTTCAGTGTACTACCAGACCGTTCCACTTCTCCACTAGATCCGTGCCTTATTGATTAAGAGCTTTTACAAAATTAACCACTTATCTTTACGAGCTCAGTACCTCAGTGTCCGTCATCTGGGTCTGAGCGTCCAAGCATGTGAAGCAGTCCGTAGGATGTCACTGTATAATGTCTGTGCTACTCTTAATATATATATCTGCTTGCCACTTTTCCAGTGCAAATTTCATTCTGTTTATGGGAACAAAATTTTCATTTTTCACCCCAATATGTTTCATTCTTTATATCGTTGTATGGCCAGTCACGTAAGTTACCGGGAGAGTAGATATTTGTGCTTGAACTGCACATCGAAATCCATTTTTGATAGAGATTTGACTAGCTTCTAGTACAGAAACACTGATTGCACCAATTTCTTCTTGCATATCGCATCTAAGAGACCAGTAGGTCAGGAATTACGCGCCATCAGCGCAAGGATATTGTTAATACATGAATTTCCTTAGTTTCATGTGCACAAAACCTAACATAAATAATTCTGCCATAGAGAAAAACATCACGCATTATGGGTGATGTTCTGGACCATAATCCTCACCATTTTAGATATCCCTGCATTGAATGTAAACATTAAAATGAGCAAAACCAAGATAGTACAAAAATTTAATGAGAAAAAAAATATGGTGCATATCAAAGTGTGTGATTTAGACGGGTAACTTCCTCGGTTTTTGGAGCCCTCCCTTCTATTATCCGTTGGGCTAACATAAATCTTCCTCTTACTTTACTTATCCCAGTACTGAATTGAGGAAGGTAATGAGAGAAGGAAAGAATTATACCACATTATGGTAATGATCTGCAAGATCATTAATTTCCGCAATCCAAGCATATTTGAATTAATAAAAAGGCAACTAAAAGGAGTAGGAGGCTTTCGGTTGTTGCAGATGACCAAGTTGGAGCTTGATGGGAGAAGCAATGACGCATGATACGTACCATGAGGAATGCACTGACATTCAAGCAACTCAAGGATGGTCTAGTGCAACGTTACCAAAAGCAACATAGCTTCAGACTGTTTGACAAACGGCTGAATGAGGTATTACAAAGATAACATGAGTCTGTAAGAAATACCGGGTGATCAAAAAGTCATTATAAATTTGAAAATTGAATAAAAAACGGAATAATGTAGATAGAGAGGTACAAATTGACACACATGCTTGGAATGACCCACAGATGGCGCTTCATCTGATCAGAATAGCAATAATTAGCATAACAATGTAAGACAAAGCAAAGACGATGTTCTTTACAGGAAATGCTCAATATGTCCACCATCATTCTTCAACAATAGCTGTAGTCGAGGAATAATGTGTGTGAAAAGCACTGTAAAGCATGTTCGGACTTATGGTGTGGCACTGGCATTGGATTTTGTGTTTCAGCATCACTAGAGATGTCGGTCGATCACTATACACTTGCGACTTCAGGTAACCCCAAAGCCAATAATCGCACGGACTGAGATCTGGGTACCTGGGACGCCAAGCATGACGAAAGTAGCGGCTGAGCACATGATCATCACCAAAAGTCGCGCGCAAGAGATCTTTCACGCGTCTAGCAATATGAGGTGGAGCGCCATCCTGCATAAACATAGTACGTTCCAGCAGGTGTTTATCAGCCATGCTGGGGATGATGCGATTCTGTAACATATCGGCATACCTCTCACCTGTCACGGTAGCAGTTTTGCTGTCCAGCGTCATCTGTCGGACATTTTGTGAACATATTTTTTTTATTTTTTTGTTCTAATAAAACCCCATGTCATTCCAAGCATCTGTGTCAATTTTTACCTCAGTATCTACATTATTCCGTGGTTTATTAAGTTTTCAAATTTATACTGATTTTTTGATCACCCGGTGTTTTGGATATGATGTGGAATTCTTATGTCAATAACCGTGAACTGTCAGGGAGTGATGAAGCGAATAGAATTTCTCTGCAGGAAGCAGAAAATTGTTTGTCAGACGCATTCCTAAGCAGACTACCCCCTGATGTGTCAAGACGGTTTGCTACAGGTTTCCTGAAGGACATGGCAAGCACCATCAGGGTAGCTAAAACACTTGAGGAGATACACATACCAACAAAGGAATCTGAGAGAGGAAACGTCTTTTCTTACGCCATGAGGTGCTACTGAGGTGGCTGTTCGATCCACATTCAAAGGGAGAGTCGCCAACCACAGTGTGAAAGCTGTGGAGCAGTGGATCAGTGGGAACATAATTGCAAGGTAAGGGCCGAAACGGGAAATGTGTGCAGAACAAGTAGCACCCATCAGTGTGGATAATTTTTGTGCCGAAGTCATAAGTTTGTCACAAGGACTGTTAGTTGCTAATTTGAATGTCCTAGATGAGGCGGATCTACTTACGTCAAATTTGTACGCTACCCGTAAGCAGACCTCCAGCGTAACTGTATTGTATATGAAAATGGGATATTTGGAAGGAGGAGAGAGAGAGTAGCATTGGAGAAACTATTGTGGGAATTCAAGAACCTATCTAATCTTTGCCAGAAACCCCAGTGACAGCACAGGATTCCAACTAGGTGTACTATAGCCAAATAGCGCATCTCATCACTTACCCTACAACCAGTAATTGAAGAATCCATTACCCAGCTACTGAATGATGGCATCACTAGAGAAATTACTAGTCCGTGAGATGCACCTATCATTATAATACCAATAAATCTCCAGATTAACAAAGAAATGTAGGTACTGGAATGAACTTTTCACTCTGAAGCGGAATTCTCGGGAACTCTGTCTTTGATGGGAAAGTGCTCTATCATTTTACCCACCCATGCACGACTTACGACCCGTCCTCATAGCTTTAATTTAGCCTGTATCTCGTGTACTAACTTCCAAATTTCACAGATTCTCTCCTGCAAATCTTGCAGGGCTAGCACTCCTGGAAGAAAGGATATTGTGGAGACATGGCTCTACCATCTGGTAGAGCACTTGCCGGCGAAAGGTAAGGGTTCCAAGTTCTAGTTTCGGTCTGGCACACAGTTTTAACCTACCAGGAAGTTTCAAATATATAAGGGGCGATTAAAAAGAAACGAGCCAGAGGCATAATTACAGAAACCTGTACCTGTATGTTAGAAGTATAGACCCTGGTAGTTGAGACACTTGTCCCACTGTGATACAAGGAGATGAATGGCTGCCTCATAAAATTCCCACGGGTTGCGATATTAACCAGTTCCGCACATACAGCTGGATGTCGTCGTCCGAGGTGAACCGTTTATTCCTCAGAGCCTTTTTAAGGGGACCAAAACTGCCGTAATCACAGGGAAAGAGGTCCAGACTGTATGGAGGATGGCCGGGAACCTCCCATTCAAATTTCTGCTGGTATGCCGCAACTGTGTTGGTCTTATGAGGCTTTGAACTGTCGAGGAGCAGACTCCACGAGTGAGATTGCCTGGTCGTTTTGATTTGATCGCTTGGCGAAGGGTGGTCAAGGCTTTCGAGTAACGCTGGGCATTCACTGTTGTCCCGTGCTGCAGGAAGTGAATCAGAAGAGGGCCATCTTGGTCAAAGAAGAACGGCAGTACAGGGGCAAACGATTTACTTCGGACGACGACGTCCAGCTGTACGTGCTGAACGGTTAACATCGCAGCCCCGGGAATTTTATGAGACAGACATTCACCGCCATGTGTCACAGTGGGACAAGTGTCTTAACAGCCAGGGTCAATGCTTCTAACACACAGGTACTGGTTTCTGTAATTGTTATTCCGGCTAGTTTCTTTTTGAACGCCCCTTATATTTTCTGTCGGGAATATCATTACTTGTAGAGTAGGATGAATACCGATTCATATCTGTTACTGAATATCATGAAAACTTTGGATGGCATAGCATCTTTTTCATAATAGATCTGATAGGTAGCTATTATCAATTACACATAATTCCAGAGGACCAACCAAAGACTGCATTTACAGTTCTCTGCAATCCACATCAGTATCGGCGATTGCTGCTTGGTTTGAAAAATGCACTGGCCGTGTTTTAGTGAATGCTGAATGGAGTACTAAGGGCACTGAATATGATCTAATGGATGGTGTATCATGATGATATTACTGTATTTGTAAAAGATATGAAGAAACATAATGCAGGATGAAGTAAGCTTTTAAGATGTTAATTTCTCCAAACCTGAGACTAAGCGTCAAAAATGGTCATTTTGCATTGAACACGATGAGTTACATAGGAAATTTAATTAGCCAGGATGGGATGAGAAAAGATTAGAGACTGATGTATGCTGTATGAAGTTCGCCAATATCATTGATGGGTAAAGTAGAAGTCGTTTTAATTCTGGGTAATTACAATAGGAAGTCTGTAATAATCTCATATGTATTTACCGAAAAAAGATGTAAAGTTTAAATAGACACCAGAGTGTGAAACCACATTTAAAAAACTAAAAGAATTGTTAATAACTATTCAAGTACTGTTCTTTCTGAATTACAGAAAGGAATTTATTTTATCATGGGATGCCAGCAAGAACGTGATAGGAAGTATGTGATGAGGACTGCCCTGCTGCTTATCCTTCACAGCAATAGAACAAGACTGAAGTAACTTACTCTACTACTTGGAAAGAAATGTTAAGCTTTGCTTATGGCGAGGAATACTTCCGTTGTTATTTGTATGGGAAGAAATGTGGGATGATGACAGATCATGTGATATTGAAGAAGTAGCTAGGTTTTAAGGATCATAAAGATGACTTCAGTGACACCTTTTAAAAATGAGTTTGATTTTGAAGTGGTTCACAAACCTGGTATGAAATATACACTCCTGGAAATTGAAATAAGAACACCGTGAATTCATTGTCCCACGAAGGGGAAACTTTATTGACACATTCCTGGGGTCAGATACATCACATGATCACACTGACAGAACCACAGGCACATAGACACAGGCAACAGAGCATGCACAATGTCGGCACTAGTACAGTGTATATCCACCTTTCGCAGCAATGCAGGCTGCTATTCTCCCATGAAGACGATCGTAGAGATGCTGGATGTAGTCCTGTGGAACGGCTTGCCATGCCATTTCCACCTGGCGCCTCAGTTGGACCAGCGTTCGTGCTGGACGTGCAGACCGCGTGAGACGACGCTTCATCCAGTCCCAAACATGCTCAATGGGGGACAGATCCGGAGATCTTGCTGGCCAGGGTAGTTGACTTACACCTTCTAGAGCACGTTGGGTGGCACGGGATACATGCGGACGTGCACTGTCCTGTTGGAACAGCAAGTTCGCTTGCCGGTCTAGGAATGGTAGAACGATGGGTTCGATGACGGTTTGGATGTACCGTGCACTATTCAGTGTCCCCTCGACGATCACCAGTGGTGTACGGCCAGTGTAGGAGATCGCTCCCCACACCATGATGCCGGGTGTTGGCCCTGTGTGCCTCGGTCGTATGCAGTCCTGATTGTGGCGCTCACCTGCACGGCGCCAATCACGCATACGACCATCATTGGCAACAAGGCAGAAGCGACTCTCATCGCTGAAGACGACACGTCTCCATTCGTCCCTCCATTCACGCCTGTCGCGACACCACTGGAGGCGGGCTGCACGATGCTGGGGCGTGAGCGGACGACGGCCTAACGGTGTGCGGGACCGTAGCCCAGCTTCATGGAGACGGTTGCGAATGGTCCTCGCCGATACCCCAGGAGCAACAGTGTCCCTAATTTGCTGGGAAGTGGCGGTGCGGTCCCCTACGGCACTGCGTAGGATCCTACGGTCTTGGCGTGCATCCGTGCGTCGCTGCGGTCCGGTCCCAGGTCGACGGGCACGTGCACCTTCCGCCGACCACTGGCGACAACATCGATGTACTGTGGAGACCTCACGCCCCACGTGTTGAGCAATTCGGCGGTACGTCCACCCGGCCTCCCGCATGCCCACTATACGCCCTCGCTCAAAGTCCGTCAACTGCACATACGGTTCACGTCCACGCTGTCGCGGCATGCTACCAGTGTTAAAGACTGCGATGGAGCTCCGTATGCCACGGCAAACTGGCTGACACTGACGGCGGCGGTGCACAAATGCTGCGCAGCTAGCGCCATTCGACGGCCAACACCGCGGTTCCTGGTGTGTCCGCTGTGCCGTGCGTGTGATCATTGCTTGTACAGCCCTCTCGCAGTGTCCGGAGCAAGTATAGTGTGTCTGACACACCGGTGTCAATGTGTTCTTTTTTCCATTTCCAGGAGTGTAGTAATGCAGTTGAATTTAGCAGAAAGACTGGCGTAAATGTAATCAGACTGTTCTTCACATGGTTAGCAGTATCATGGTATCCATGCAGCTGTAGTTCAGAAAAGCAGTTCACACAATTACCACAAACTATTCAGAAAACGGAAAACATTGTATATTCTGCATTTTTCCAATTGTTTTGTGTACAATAAATTAAAAACAATGAATCCCATAAACAGAAAGAAAGGACTCTTCTACACTCACATTATACAGGGTGTTACAAAAAGGTACGGCCAAACGTTCAGGAAACATTCCTCACACACAAAGAAAGAAAATATGTTATATGGACATGTGTCCGGAAACGGTTACTTTCCATGTTAGAGCTCATTTTACTACTTCTCTTCAAACCACATTAATCATGGAATGGAAACACACAGCAACAGAACTTACCAGCGTGACTTCAGACACTTTGTTACAGGAAAAGTTGAAAATGTCCTCCGTTAGCGAGGATACATGACCCTCCGTCGCATGGAATCCCTGATGCGCTGATGCAGCTCTGGAGAATGGCGTATTGTATCACAGCCGTCCACAATACGAGCACGAAGAGTCTCTACATTTGGTACCGGGGTTGCGTAGACAAGAGCTTTGAAATGCCCCCATAAATGAAAGTCTAGAGGGTTGAGGTCAGGAGAGCGTGGAGGCCATGGAATTGGTTCGCCTCTACCAATCCATCGGTCACCGAATCTGTTGTTGAGAAGCGTACGAACACTTCTACTGAAATGTGCAGGAGCTCCATCGTGCATGAACCACATGTTGTGTCGTACTTGTAAAGGCACATATTCTAGCAGCACAAGTAGAGTATCCCGTATGAAATCACGATAACATGCTCCACTGAGCGTATGTGGAAGAACATGGGACCCAATCAAGACATCACCAACAATGCCTGCCCAAACGTTCACAGAAAATCTGTGTTGATGACGTGATTGCACAATTGCGTGCGGATTCTCGTCAGCCCACACATGTTGATAGTGAAAATTTACAATTTGATCACGTTGGAATGAAGCCTCATCCGTAACGAGAACATTTGCACTCAAATGAGAATTGACACATTGTTGGATGAACCATTCGCAGAAGTGTAACCGTGGAGGGCAATCAGCTGCTGATAGTGCCTGCACACGCTGTACATGGTACGGCAACAACTGGTTCTCCCGTAGCACTCTCCATACAGTGACGTGGTCAACGTTACCTTGTACAGCAGCAACTTCTCTGACGCTGACATTAGGGTTATCGTCAACTGCACGAAGAATTGCCTCGTCCATTGCAGGTGTCCACGTCGTTCTAGGTCTTCCCCAGTCGCGAGTCATAGGCTGGAATGTTCCGTGCTCCCTAAGACGCCGATCAATTGCTTCGAACGTCTTCCTGTCGGGACACCTTCGTTCTGGAAATCTGTCTCGATACAAACGTACCGCGCCACGGCTATTGCCCCGTGATAATCCATACATCAAATGGTCATCTGCCAACTCCGCATTTGTAAACATTGCACTGACTGCAAAACCACGTTCGTGATGAACACTAACCTGTTGATACTCCGTACTGATGTGCTTGATGCTAGTACTGTAGAGCAATGAGTCGCATGTCAACACCAAGCACCGAAGTCAACATTACCTTCCTTCAATTGGGCCAACTGGCGGTGAATCGAGGAAGTACAGTAAATACTGACGAAACTAAAATGAGCTCTAACATGTAAATTAAGCGTTTCCGGACACATGTCGACATAGCATCTTTTCTTTATTTGTGTGTGAGGAATGTTTCCTGAAAGTTTGGCCGTACCTTTTTGTATCACCCTGTATATATGATTTATTACAATTTCGAGTAACGTGTCAGGTACTAAACAAACATTAACACGTTCCAATCCATTTTCTCTCACAGAAAACTGCCATCGCATGGTGTAAACAAAGCCGCTCCACAACACACACAATGGTTGAAATAAAAGACTGAGGCGGTGTTTCTTATTGACAAAAATTCGGAAGGGTCTTCAATTTATGGAAACTAGAAGAGTTTTGCGACAGTATAGAACGTTTGCAAACAGCTATTAAAAGATGATGTACCTTATGTTTATCTTATCTTCCACAGCGATGAAGTAGCAGGTCTCTCGCTGTTCTGTTTTGTAAGAGACCCGGAGAATTGATTGACACTGGTGATGCATATTGCACCTAGGCACATGATCGCTGTTTCAGTGTCGTGATCCCCAAATCATTGGACATTGCATCTTTCATTTTTATGACTTACAATGCACAACCGCATGTAGAAAAAGGGGTTATTCTGAGGACTCAAATACATGGAGCACGGATAGTATGCACCATCGTTGTTAACTCCACCGGTGGGAGAATGAAATGATTTTCACATACAAAGGCGAGCGTGTAAGTACCCTTATCCCTCCACATTTATGTCGTATTTTCACCAGTTTTACGTATTTTCCATCAGTTGTCGAAATTCTACCACTTTTCCGTAAATTGATGCATTTTACTCAATTATTTGAGGCTCAAGCCTCCCCTATCGACGAGTTGTGACGTCAATAAAATGTCTCATGGTGTTGATCTCATGATGCTGTCAACCACAGGCATTGCAGCATGGTTTTCAATTTCTGTACCATTGCCAAACCGCTCTCTCCCGTACCTGCAAGATTTAAATACATGTGGACATATTGTGACCCTGTTACACTGCTTACATAAGATGAAGCAAATACTGTTTCTTAGAGTAGTAAATAGCCATCAGCAAAGTGGAGGTGCCAAAATTGCGTTCCTTACCCAAAGCGCTTTATAAATTCGGCAATACTTTATTACTATCTGCCATCACCGTCTGTGGATGGCAGTCGCAAAGTATTCTCACATTTGTAGGATGAAGTTGGAGACTCTGCCTTCTGTTTTGAAATGAGCTATCCCTTCATTGAACCTATCGGCTAAGGACCCTGAGCAACACTGCATATGGCCTGTCTCTATGCATCTCATAACTCTTCCTCTGTGTTTAACCAACGCTCCCTGCAACATTGTCTCCGATTTAATTTGGAACTGACCGCAAGTAGGAGGGTACTGTATCCACTACATTTCACGTTTCGTGAAGGAAGAGAATGAGCTGAAATCCACGTAACGGATACACTTCGAAATTTTGCTTTTGCAAAGAGTATAATCCATGTTGCAGACTTGTACTAACCGACGCTAGTGATATAGGTCGGTATTCTCACTGCAATACTGTAACTGCCGTCCTGTGAAGACTGTTCCATACCATTCTTACTCAGATCACCCATCCATCCAATTGCACAACATCTCTCTAGATGCTTGCATGCTGAGGAGTTTATCAGTGTATAGTAGATACGAGCCTGATACATTTGAAAGTATTGTAGCGATATAACAGCCGATTAAAAATAAAAAGAAACTTATGATTTATAAAATAACGGAGCATCAGATAGAGGGAGTTTGAAACATTTTACGTAAATCACTTGTACTGTCAGTTCTGTAGGACTGTTGTAGTCTTGGGATTCCATACCAAGAAGTTACTGGGAAGGGGGAAATGATTTTACAACATAAACACTAAGTACTAAGCCTACACGATGCTTCACTTAAGCATGCTACAATGTTAAAGCACGTGAAATGAAACGCTGCTAATACTCCAGTGCATGAAATATACTTCCAACACATCACATTCATTCACCCTGCAGTTTTTCTGTCCCGCTCACTATGGTCATAAACTTTAACATGATAAAACTACTACCTATTACACCAAAGGAAAACATTGATTCTTTGTGATCCATGTACTATTTTACCGCCAACTGTTCACAACTGATTATAGTTCGGAAACTATACTGTGCTCGTATCAGTCCTATAAAATGATCTTCAGTAATGGAAAATTCATGAAACAACAAAATGTTTTGAAGAAATAGACAAACGCATATCAGCGGTGTTTGACATGTGAAATTACACGTATTTCTGCTCTAACCCCACGAACAGAACACAGTCTCCTCCACATACGACATCTGTCAAGTAGACGTATACACAAGGGATACAGTACCATACAAAACTCTGTCACTAACCCAGAGTCACTGCAGTTATGAAACCGAAGACTCGATTTATGACCAAAATGCAGGAGAATAGAGTACTTCGGATACATCTTCGTTCGTCTAGAGGAGGGTACCGAAATGGGTTTTATATTGGTTTGGTAGACATGATTCATCATCACATATGCGTTGGAAGTCCTCTGCTGACTGCGGTATGGAGAGGTTTGCTGTTAACGACCACAGGTAGATAGCGCTATAAGTCACACACAGAACACTTAATTGTATACGAGTCGAATGTAGGTTATACCACACAACTGATACAGCTCGAGAGAACAACGGAAAAAATGGTTGAAAGTTTGATAAATGACGTGCCGCAACATCTTCCTCTCTCTAGAGTGCGTCAACACTCCACCATTAAATCGTATTTCGTTTCAACCCCTCTCAACCGACTATTCCATCAACTTTCTATCATCCTTTAACGCAGATTCATCTCAATTTAGAGGCAAATGGTTGTCTTTTCCAGTAAAGCATCAAAGACAGCAGTTAGCAAGTATGTATCAGTATTACCTCAACAGACATACGGTAGAATGTTGTTAAACACCGTGCAACAACTGTTCTGTAACGTATGGTTGTGAGTGGTAGAGAGTACAGAGAAGAACATTGTAAATACTATTAGTGTTTATAACATGTAAACAGTCTTGCACAGGGTCAGACGTGCGATCCATTCTGTAGTTGTATATTGCAACCCCCAAGCTGCTAATACAATGCTCTTTGGCTGAGAACACTTTATAAAAATCTATGAGGTGGTATTCGATAACCTTTAGGTCATATCTGGGCTTGTGATTCGACATACATAAATTTATTACTCTACATTTGATGGTCATTCGCGTTCAACAACCTATTCCAGCCGACTTATCGCTTTCCACGTAAATCGTCTATTTCCCTGTTTGCCACTGCTTTCATGCCACCTTTTCCTCGCATTACTCTTGCTGTCAAATACTCGTTCCCATGTACAAGAATTTTCCTGCACCAAGCAGACATGTAAGTACTCCCTCATTCTCGCTACATTTCTCCACATGAATGCATATTTTCCCTTAATTTATATTTATTTTCCGTCAATTTCCGTAATTTTATCGATTTTATGTCACTTCCTCTCAAGTGATCATGAAATAACTTCTCGCTATGTATTCTAAAACTGCTTGTAAATGTAGTACAGTTGTCAACATCTAGCGCAACTGCGCTATTTTCCTGTATGTGTGGGTGTGCGCCTGTATCGGTTTCACGTGGAAGACCCCTGGCACAGGATAGTACTATAACAGGGTTCGCAGTATGTTCACATGCATATGACTCTCGCAAAGTAATGGAGGGGGTGGCTTAGTGATGATACAGAGACTGAGAATCGTACTGCAATGTCACTGGTTGACAGCATCACGAGATCGACGGCATGAGATGTCTTGTTGTAGTGACAACTCGTCGAGATGGTGGTTTTGACCTTGAATAATTGAGTAAAATAGGTTAAATTGCGGAAAACGTGGTAAAATTACGACAGTTGGCGGAAAAAACGTAAAACTGATGAATAAGCGACAAAAATGTGGAGGGGTGAGGGTACTTACATCTTCACCTAGGTGAACTGATTGTGCATACTATCCGTGTTCTGTGGGTTTAAGTCTTACAGAGTACCCCATGTTCCACTTGTGTTTATGCATTGTAAGTTATAAAAATGAAATGTGCGGTGTCCAAAGGCCATGTAGGACACCGAAACAGCGATCATGTACCTAGGTGCAATATGCATCACCAGTATCAATTCTCTGGGTCTCTTTGAAAACAGAATACTGAGACATCCGCTACTCCATCAGTGTGGAAGATGGAATTAAACATGACCCACCTTTGAATAGATGTTTATAAACGGTCCTCAATGTCGTAAAACTCTTCCAGTTTCCATATATGAAGATGTCTTCCATATTTTTGTCAATAAGAAACGTTGCCTCTGTCTTCTATTTCAACCCTTGGATGTGTTGTGGAGCAGCTTAGTTTACACCACGTGATGTTCAGCTTTCTGTGAGAGTCTGCAGATCGAAACCTGCTAATGTTGGTTAAATGCCTAAGATATACCTCAAAGTCATGGTAGAAAAACAAAATGTATCGATGTGTACTCAGCTGTAGTCATACACTGCTTTGATGTGTTACAACAAAAATAAATTTATCAAACTGCTTATGAAACAACACAAGTACCCCATAGAGTGACTGATAGTCTATGGGATATAGTCTTCCTCCAGTACAGGCGACAAAACTTTACACAGGTCGCTGGAAGCGACTTCGGTCACTAGCTGCCTGCTGCAATGGACCAATACGTGTATATTGAGTGGGATCACCACGTATTGCTGATGTCAAAACGCAAAATTTGTTTCTGATATAACAGAAGAAAGAAACGCAATAAAACGTTATTGAGTTCTCTACCAGGTGAAATGATCGAAGTTTTTATGGTTTATATTCCGTTGGATGTTACAAAAATGACGAGTAGAGTTAGAGACACTGAGCTGTCAACGAAGACTCTGACACCACTACTCTGGCGCATTTCTAGCGTGATTATCATAGGAATACGATAAAGGAGATTAGGACATGTAGAAGAGGATATTTATAGACCGTCTTTCGGTATCGGTGAATGGTAGCTGTTAAGCTTCTGAATTTCTTTGTGCAGTACGCATATACTCTGCATAGTTGTGTATTTCCTCTTTTAAGTTAGTGTGCTATTTTTCTCGTTGTGATAGCTCTCCACCTAGTCAGTGATGGACTAATGACTAGACAGCCTTGTAACAGTGGAACAGTGCTGTCGGACCATGATAGGATTTCGAGAGAATTAGTGGAGGCCTGTGATTTGTCTCGGAGTATTAGTTCTTCCTACTCTGGTAAACTCTGGCTATCATGCAAGAATGTACCTAACATCAATAAAAAAGATGTGACACCGTTTCAATTGTTATTGCTCTCTTTATTCCTCGACAGACATGTGGTAACAACGATTTGGTGAGAGTGTCTTGTTACTGTGAAGTTATGGTAGTCCATGCGAAACTGCACCGAGCTGGTGTCAGTTTGGACATGACATAAATTTTTAGACGCTGTAATCTATAAATGGTAATCACGCTATTTGTCAAGTGTGTTACGCTTTTGGGACGTAACGTTACCGTGGTTATTACCCCGACATGTGCAAAGAAAATGAATATGTTCAGTCATAGTGTACATTTGATGTGTACAACTGCGAATTGGTTCAAATGGTTCAAATGGCTCTGAGCACTACTTAACATCTGAGGGCATCAGTCCCCTAGAACTTAGAACTACTTAAACCTAACTAACCTAAGGACATGACACACATCCATGTGTGAGGCAGGATTCGAAACTGCGAGCGTAGCGGTCTGGCGGTTCCAGACTGAAGCGCCTAGAACCGCTCGGCCACACCGGCCAGCACTACGATTTCAGCACATCTTTAGCCATAAGAGGAATGAAGGATTTTACTTGCAAAATGACGTCCACTAATAGAACAGATATGGATTTACGTGGGAAAATGATATTTCCAGAGCTTCAGTCGGAAGGAGGCTCTATTTTCGATACTTCGTTCATTGTCGAAAGTCACAAGATTGGCACTATGTTCGTAATATTCAATTATAATTACATGGATAAATATGTGGCTGGTTTCTTAGGACGGTTCTGCCTGATGTGCAGGCGCATGGTGGAGATAGCCAGTACCCAGAACAAATGGACATTTCTGGTTTAACGGGTGAGTCACCGCTGAGCCTCCTGAAACGATCAGGCTGGGGACAGAGATGCAGTTGACCTCACTATGTCGGTTTCTGGTTGGGTGAATAGCGGACTATCAATCAGTAACTGTTCGGCAGTCTTCTCGACCGTGTGTGTTGCAATTATTCTCCGATATTTAGGTGGAAATTTAAGAAGATTCCATGTCGGTCGCTGACAAGTGTTGGCTCTAGACGTATTGATAACTGCCGAATTCGTACCACTCCACTCATCCTGGACACCTTCCACAGCTGGCCTGTCCTCTCTGGCGGGCCCAGTTTGGCTGCAG
Organism: Schistocerca nitens; assembly: GCF_023898315.1. NCBI lineage: Eukaryota > Metazoa > Arthropoda > Insecta > Orthoptera > Acrididae > Schistocerca > Schistocerca nitens. The sequence continues at coordinate 585,523,365 of NC_064618.1, forward strand.
ACCTGGTGTGATTGGTTGAAACTAGCGCTGTGCAGCCTCTGGTCTGGGGTGCTGCTTGTGGACGTCACGGTGTTCCAGCACTCTCCGACATCTAGCCATGACAGCTACCACTATGAAACAGAATGTGGTTTAAGTGTGTGGTGTTTACTGCTTCTCAATGTAGTCCAATAGATTCCGTCTTGCAGCAGAAAGTTGGGAGTGGTTCGTTATTATTACTATCCTATCATGTGGTAGATGCTACCTCCTCCTCATTTGTCGTCCTGTTGTAGCTGAGAGAACCATCATAGGGGTTATATAGTGCTTTACAAACCAATAGCAACGTCAAATTCTCAACTGATCAATTTATTGTTTCGGATAGTGTAAATTACGAGCACATACACTCACCAGTCCAACTCCATGCCTTGTCTCTTGCAAAATTTTTAAGGACATTGCATGCAACTGAGATGAAATTTGAAATTTTCAGCTACCTCCAGCACAATGGATTCCCTGTCAAACGACCTACGTGTGCCAGTATCAGTCAACTGGGTGCCAGCAAAAAATCCTGAAGGGGGAAGAGTGTGGTATGGAAACTGAGCAGCTGTGGGATTAAGTTCTGGATAGCCCCAGAATTTCCCACTAAATATGCCAGTCCTACTATCCACCAATGGGAAGCAATGAAAAAATATGCCACAGAGACAGTTCTGATTTAATTAATTTTTCAATCAATTTGGTAGAATGGGAATAGCACGAATGGACTATTTCAAAGCCATCCACAGCTGAGGTGTTACCAGGTATCCACTGCTTTTTTCAGGAGAGAAGAGAGGTTAGTGTAGTACACAACAGACGCTCGCTGGGAAGGAAGTAGCCATGACCGAGAAAGAGAGGGAGGGAGGGAGAGAGAGAGAGAGACAGAGAGAGAGAGAAAGAGACAGACAGAGAAAGGGAGAAATAGAAAGAGAAGAATGTATTTAAAGGGGAACTTCCCAGGTATCAACATAAAAGAATTACTGCCACCTGATGGTTTGTCTGACAGCAAGTAACTGGAGGAGTGAGGGAGAGGGGGAGACGGGATTGCTTTTCCCAGTGTCCTCTGCTGGTGGGATTGTGAACTAACTCATTAAATATCTGCACAGCAGACATAGAGCAGCTGTTTCCACTGACCTGGTGTGGATCGTCTGTGTTTCTGCTGAAGACTGTGCAGGTACTGCAACTCAAGGTAGCCACTTGAGGTGGGAATTCCCCAGCAAGTGACACAGCTGTAAACAAAGGGGACTGTGGCTGTGGATGGCCTGGCTGCCAGAGGGCCACAAAAAATGTAGTTTGTTAGATTAGATTAGATTAGTTTTCGTTCCATAGATCCGTGCTGAGGAGATCCTCGTGGATGTGGAACACGTCAATTTTATTTTATTTTTTTTAGCTGAAATAACAATACTAATAGTATGAATATATACAATACATCATATGTTTCTATTTAAAAATTCGTCAATGGAGTAGAAGGAGTTTGCCACTAGTAAGTCTTTCAGGCTCCTTTTAAACTGATCTTTATTTGTAACTAAATTTTTTATGTTTACTGGAAAATTATTGAAGATGAGTGTTCCTGAGTAGTGGACCCCTTTTTGAACTAAAGTAAGTGCTTTTAAGTCCTTGTGTAGATCATTTTTGTTCCTGGTATTGTATGTATGAATTGAGCTGTTTGTTGGAAAAAGAGATATATTATTTAGGACAAATTTTATTAATGAGTAAATATACTGAGAGGCAGTAGTTAGTATACCCAGTTCTTTGAAGAGGTTTCTACAGGACGTCCGTGAATTTACTCCACAAATAATACGTATTACACGCTTTTGGACTCTGAAAACTTTTTTTTGACTTGAAGAGTTACCCCAAAATATTATACCACTGTGTCCACTGTCACAGGCAGCAGTGCTCTCTGTGCTCTCAGTATGAATAGCGACATTTCAATATTGATCGAAAGTCTTGGCACGATCAGTTTACTAATACTGGGATATGTGCGCTTAATGGTAGAATGCTGGTGGTCCCTCACAGCGTGGTGTGGTGTCATGAGCCTGAGTGTGCTGTGGATTTGAGCAGATGGTGTGTGCAGGTCTCAGTCAGTGTGGCTGCAGTTTATGGCACATCTGCCTGCGATCGGCACGAAGAAAAAATTGGAAGCTTTTAACAGTGTAATTACATCTGGTGAGTTATGTTGACATCGATTTCATGATGGTATACTTTGCAAGATTCGAGAAGAGTGAACGGTTTACATATGTACATCTTGTAAAATACTTAAAAAAAGATTTACATCTTACAAAATTAAAGAATGGTGAATTTTAGCCGCCAAAGAAAGAGAACCAACCTCTGAAAATTGGTATCAAAATTTAATTTTATAAATAAACAATACGTCATTATGTCCTCTGCATTGTAGTTCAATTTCCTGTCATGGTGTCTTTCCAGTCCACCAGCTCAGCATACTTCGAGTGATTTTTCACGCCCTTTTTTTTAAGTGGTGAGGAGGGAGAGGCGAGAGGTGGGGATGGGACATCCTCTGGTGGTGGCATTGTGCATTAGCTGAGTCGGTCCCTGCAGATCAAGGTGAGTGCACATTCGAAAATTTTTCTGCAAGAGAGCACCTCCAATCTGCAGCAGTGTAATTATATATTTAGGACATGTAGTTACGTGTAGTTGCTGCACAGGGTAAGATCTGCATGTTCCATACGAGTAGTTCTTCACACACTAAGCAGCTTTCCTGCAAATGTTTTTCTTGGATGGGGGGAAGTGGGAAAGTGGTGGGGAGGGCTGGGAGATTAGCTAGGAGGGGAAGGAGGTAATTAATTTATTGGTTAAACTAATATAGTCAATTAATTTGACTTCAAACGCCTGCTTGTATTGGTGGGGGGTGGGGGGATGGGGAGTGGGGAGGGTTGGGGATTTGCCAGTGGTGTAGGAATAGGAGGGGGAGCGGTGGGGTGTTTCTCAGAAAGATCGATTATACCCAGGGGTAATAAATCGACATCCAGGAGTTATAAGACAATTAAGGGAACAATAGGTTCCCTTATGAATGTATGCTTGCCACTGAATGTATGGAAACCACACAAACAAAGTGGTGTAGAACTGCTGGTTCTCTATTTCTCCCATATACCAATGGTCCCAATTGGTTTACCCATTTATTTTAAGTGGCGCCAGTTCCTAATAAAGGTTTCATATGCAGTATCGATAAAAAAGGCTGAAGGTGGCAGAGAGGGAAGAAGAGGCGGTGAGGAGGTGATAAGCATGTAGCTCCAGTTCTCATACATATTTAGCAATAGCGAAGTAAAAGATCTGCATCATCCCTTTATTTTGAAATTCGTGGCTTAGAAAACAAACACTGGCTCTGAGGCACTGGTATACACTCATTTTCAGTGTATCCAAATGTCTACAACAGAGAAACAAACAATTGTATAACGGAAAAATAGTCCATTCCCGTTGGTTTGGGGGGGGGGAGGGGGGGAGGAATTTTACTGCATTCCTGGGCAACGTCACTAAGTGGTGGACCGTCCCCTCTCTCGGATGAACCTTGAATTGAATCTATTGTGCCATATAACCGATGAGTCTTGATTCAAATTGTCCCACACTTCAATGGCGGTTGGATGTAAGTCGCACTGAGCGGACATCGTTGTCGATGCCGCATAACGGCTCGTTTCAATTGGTCTGATATACGTTTCATAGCCGGTACGCGTTTTATCGTCCATCAAAATGAAATTGTCATCAAAATTTTGGCGGTACGGTCGTGGGATTGCACAATCTCGTCCCTGTACCATAGAGCAGTGATACTGGCCTCAGCAAACATGAGAAGTGTACTGTATCCCAGGACATTACTCCACCACCAACTTGTTGCTTATGGTGGACACAGAGTTAGAGGCTTTGATGTTACCAACTTAGCTCCAAACATGTAATTTGTAATCATCAGGCTAGGAACAGGTTCGAGTTTCATGCGTAAACAACGTCCGACAGGAAACGAGGGGTATCCATTTCTACATGATTTTTGCATATCTGGCAGCGGAGTCCATAATGTTGTTGTAAACGTCGCGGTGATGGGCAGTGCTGTCGAAAGTGGCGATTCGTATCATGCAGTCGTCCCTAACGTGTTGTGGGACACATGACATCCTGTAGCCGCTTCGCACTTCAGGTACAGTCCTGGAGCACTCCGCCACGGTGTCTTCGACTCAAACGTCGTAGATATCGATCATCCTGTGCACCTATCGAACATGGATGGACGGTGCGGTGTAAGTCGTTAACGCTAATTGCTAATTGGAACCGATTCGATGCTCGCACCACGGCACTTTGACTCCGATGAACATGTCGAGCAACTACCGTGGTTGACAAGCCTTCTGCGCGTTACATGATAGTGGGTATCCCATCTTTGGTGTCTATTGTCCTTCTTAGCACGATGGATGTTCACTCTTCTGCCAGTGGGTCGCTCCTGGTGTTTTACTTTCTACTGAAAAGCTGCAATCAATTCGAGTGTGGAGTTCCATTCGCAGGTAGCACTCATGGTACCTGTGTTTGTGTGTGTGTGTGTGTTTACCAGTACAATCAATACAGGAGTAGTCAGAGTAGCAACACCAGCTCGACATATCGGAGTGATGCAAAACTTATGTTAATATATATATTTCCGAGGTATAGGATTCTTGTGTGCCAGATACCCGGTAATAAATTTGATTCACTACATAGGACAATACGTTTGCGTCCATGTATAAATGATCGTTATCCATGGTGGTCTAATAAAGGGAGTTGTCATGACGTTTGCCGCGTTATTAATCCCAGGAATTGCATCATTTACAGGTATACTAGTCGTTCTGTCCGCTCCGATAGTTCCGTGTTCAGTGCGGCGGTCTGTCACGCTAAGGGACACGGCTTCGATTCCCGGCAGGCTCGGAGATTTTCGCAGCCCAGAGACTGGATGTTGTATTGTCCTCATTATCATTTCATCATCATCAGTGGAAGGCAAGGGGAAACCACCACTGTAATCACTTCCCTAGACGCTCATGCAGTGGACCTCTCTGATGAGGCTTCCCCCGTGATAAGACCTGCCGTAAGGCAAAACACAAAGTAGGTGTTCTGATTAAAGTCAAAGTGTAAAGGAATCTCGTTTCATTCGTAAGAGCACTCGATGAAGCAATACTTTCTTCTACACACATGAATTTTAGTTTTGCTGGTTATTTTTACAGTAGTTGTCTTATTTCTGTAGTGTGACTTCAGTTTTCCTATCAATACAACTGCAAGAGCGCTGTGTCTGAAGTCTGCGAGAAGGAAATACTGCAAAGCTTCCAGAAGTACCAAAATACGTTCTCTGCACTTTCGGGTTAGAGGACGTAGATGAACATCAGTTCCGTCATTCCGTAATAAGGAAAATGCTAAGAAAATGCTTCACTTCTTCGTTATTCTAAAGTGTAACAAAAAGAAAATTAGTTTAACATGGTCAAACGAGTCGTATTACTGGATCAAATATGCTTTTAAGAGCGGAAAACGTCTGAAAACGACTTCCTGCCACTGTATTATTCACGAAGGCACTGTAATATTTAGTATTTAAAAGAACTGTTTCGTGGACAAGACAGAAGAACACGAAGCAGTCGTAAGCAGTAGACTGCTAATGTTTACTAAAATGACGCCGCCAGCTTCAAAGGAATGTACTCGTACAGCAAAAGCCTGTAGCGTCACCTCCCCTTACTGTACCTACAGGTCATTATTGCACTGTACCAGTGATAACTAACTGTCCTCGTACGTCAGTGCTCCAACTGGTGTTGCTATAAAAGCCAACGGGTTAAAGTACAAGCGGGAGAGACGGCGCTGGCAACCGGCCGGTCTGTAATGAAGCCGCTATGACTGCAGCCGCGCCGTGCGAGTTATCCGGCGCGCCGTGGCGCGGGGAACCCAGCCTGGGAGGAGATTGAGAAGCGCCGCCTGTTTGCCGAGCTGTGGGCTCTGGGGGGGGGGGGGGGGGAGACTGCGAGAGGCGCCTCTCTCTCGCCTCTCGCGAATCGGAACTGCTCGCTCTCCCCCCGCGGGCCAATGCCGGGAACCTCAGAGAACTCCATTTTCGGTGTTTACATTCTGAAACGCTCCGCGGTCAAATAAAAGAGCGCGCCCGCATTGCATCCAGAGATGAAATACGCCACGGCGCCATCCGATGGGAGCGGACCCTCGGGCGAGCCGCGCGGCTCGCAGCTGACGTAATGAACTCAAACATGGCCGTCTCTTTGTGCCGCTAATACGTATTGGCGCGTACGTAATAACTCTGCCGCAGAACAAACTCTTGTTTCAGAGCGATTTTCTCTGTCGCTTTCCCCCCTCACGCACTTGCGCCTACGCAGTATTCCCAATCCCTGTTGCCCGTATTTTCTTTTGAGACAATCGCGTCTACGGAGAGGAAAGTCAGCCTAAAGCAGGAAGAGCTCTACTCCTGACACTAATGCCCTCTAATAGAAGGAAGCGGTAGAGACCTCTGTAATAATAAGGTGATGGCGTCTCTAAGCGAACAAAATGTTTTGCAGTATCGTTTGGTTTATGCGTACGTAATTCTTCTGTTTCTTATTGTACTTCTTAGTGGCAGAAGTGAATGTGACCCAATCTAGATTTTCTTTACTGTACACGAGATACAATAATGATTCCCATAATTCAACAAAAAAAGATAACTCAGAAAGTTTGTGTTGTATTTTGAAAACTAAGTACAAAGTGAAACATCCTGGCAGAGTAGATCTGTGTGTTGCAGCAGGACTCGAATCGGGAAACTTTGCCGTTTTGCAGGCAAGTGCTTTAACATCTGACATATCTAAGCACTACTCACTACCCGTCCTCTCCTATCTTCCAAACCACACAGAATTACTCATGCAGTACTTGCGGGTCTGGCACCCCTGGAAGAAAGAATACCGCAGAGATATTGCTTAGCCACAGCCTGGGGGGATTGTTTTCAGAATGAAGTTTCTCTTTCCAGCAGAGTGTGCTCTTATACCAAGTATCATATCAGCACACACTCCGCTACATAATGCTAATTCATTCTGCCAACTTGACGGCTTTTCAGAAAGATCTTTTTCATGAGAGCCACCAGTCTTCTGACTATTTTGTTGCTGCCCCTCCACGAATTCCTCTCCTGTGTTAACCTTTTCATCTCAGACTAGCTATTACAACCATCGTTTTCAGTTATTTCCTGGATGTATCTCAATCTCTGTCTTCCTCTAAAGTGCGTACACTCTACAGCTCCCTCCAGTGCCACAAAAGTTAATCCATGATTTCTTAACAAATGTTCTATCCTCCTGTCCGTCTTCTTGTCGGTGTTTCCCATACATTCTTTTCCTCGCAGATTACGCAGAGAACCTCTGCATTCCTTATCTTACCAGTCCACCTGATTTTCAACATTCTTTTGTTACATCACATTTCAAATGCATTGATTCTCTTCTGCTCTGGTTTCCCCACCGTCTGTGACTCACTACCACACAGTTCTGTGCTCCAAACGTACATTCGCAGACATTTATCAGTCAGATAAAGGCCTATATTTGATTCTAGTGGTCGTCTCTTGGCTATTAATGCCCTTTATTCCAGCTTTAGTCTGCTTTTTATGTCCTCCCTATTCCGTCCACCATGGGATATTTTGCTGCCTAGCTAGCTGAATTCCTTAACTTCATCTTCCTCGCGATCACAAATTTTGTTGTTAAGTTTCTCTCTGTTCTCATTTCTCCTAGTTCTCATTACTTTCGTCTTCCTCCGATTTACCCTCACCCCATATTCCGTAGTCACTAGACTTTTCGTTCCACTCATACATAGACTGTAATTCTGCTTCACTTTCACTCAGGATAGCAAGATCATCAGCGAATCTTATCATTGATATCCTTTCACCTTGAATTTTAATTCCACTCTTGAAAGTTTCTTTTATTTCTGTCATTGCTTATTCGATGTACAGACTGAACAGCAGGGGTGAAAGAGTACACGCCTGTCTTACAGCCTTTGTAATCCGAGCGCGTCGTTCTTTATGGTCCCTCACGGTTCTTGTGCACATTGAATATTGTACGTCTTTCCTTATAGCTTCCCAAATTTTTCTCAGAATTTCGAGCATCTTGCACCTTTTTACACTGTCCAACGCTTTTTCCAGGTCGACAGTTCCTATGAACGTCTCTTTATTTTTCATATGTCTTGCTTCGATTATCAACCGCAACGTCAGAACTGCCTCTCTGACGCCTTTACCTTTCCTAAAGCCAAACTGATCGTCACCTAACAAATCCTCAATTTCTTTTTCCATTCCTCCGTATATTATTCCTGTCAGCAACTTGGATGTTTCAGTTGTTGATCTGATAATGCCACAGTTCTCGCACTTGTCGGCTCTTGCTATGTTCGGACTTTCGGAATTTTGAGGATAATCTTTTTCCGGAACACTGATGGTACATCGCCCGTCTCATACTTTCCACACAAAGCTGAATATTCATTTGTTACCCACTTGCCCTAATGTTTTAGAAATTCCAATGGAATCTCATCTTCCGCATCTGCCTCATTTGGCTCAAATCTTCCAGAGTTCTTTTAAATTCTGACTCTGTACTGAATCACCTATATCATCCCAATCGACTCCAGCTTCTTCTTCTAAGATGTCATGAGACGGTCGTCTCGCTCATACAGGACTTCATTATGCTCTTTCCATATATCTGCTCTCTCTTCTGTGTTTAACAGAGGACTTCCCATTGGACTCATAATGTTGCCACCCTTGTGTTTAATTTCACCGAAGATTTTTATATCTTTCCTATATGCTGAATCAGTCATCCCGATGACGATTTCTTTCTCGATTTCTTCATATCTTTCGTGGTTCCATTTCGCCTCGGCTGCCCTGAATTTTCTACTTATTTCATTACTAATGGAATTTATATTTCTGTATGCATATATTTCCCTGAACCTTTTTTGTACTTTCGTCGTTCACTTGATATATTTTAGCTGTTATCTAAGGTTTCTTCGCAGTTACCTTCCTCGTACCTGTGTTTCTCTGCCCAGTATCTGTCATTACCTTAGATGTCCACTCCTCTCGAACTGAGCTGCCTCCGCCGGCTGTTGTGGTCGAGCGGTTGTAGGCGCTTAAGTCCGGAACCACGCGGCTGCTACGGTCGCAGGTTCGAATCCTGCCTCGGGCATGGATGTGTGTGATATCCTTAGGTTAGTTAGGTTAAATAGTTCTAAGTCTAGGGGACTGATGACCTCAGATGTTAAGCCCCAAAGTGCTTAGAGCCATTTGAGCTGCCTCCTCTGTTGTCCGCTATCGCAGCATCCACACCCTTAGTGAACTTAAAATGCCTCTCGTCATGCCTCAGCCATTCAGTAACTTACTTCCTTCCACACTACTTCTTTCGGACGACCCTCTTAAACTTCGTTCTACACTTTATCATTACTAAATTGTTATCTCAGTCTATATCTGCTCAGTCTTTTCGAAGAATAGCCCCCGCCCTTGTGATTTTTCAACAGAGTGTTCGCTATTACCACCTGAAATTTACTGCAGGATTCAATCAGTCTCTCTTCTTTCTCATTCCTACAGCAAATCACATATTCTCGCGTAACTCTTCTTTTATTCCTTTCGCTACAATAGTGTTACAGTCTCTTATGACTATCAGATGTTCACTTCCCTTTACAAATTTAATTAATACTCTCTTATACTTTCCAAGATGCTACTCCAGGCGGGTGTTAAATGCACATGCGCAACGGAGAATATTGAACGCTAAAATGATGATTTGGCCCTGTCTGACAACCCCCTGAAGCAGATCTTAGGATCTCGTAATGCTCTTTAACACATGAATTACAATCACAACGTAAATGAATGATTAAGGCAACTAATACCACTAAATGATAAACGTTGTTTCTTATTATACATTTATTGTAGTTTAAAAAACAACTCTTTTTATTACAGTTGTCTATATTTCCTGACTAAAAATTGCTGATCAATTGCCCAACTCTGTCCCTTCTTATGGCCACGCGATCTAACATAAATAACGGAAATGACTGACGTCATCTAATTACCAAACACTAGAAGGCACTACTTTCAAAGACGATCTACAGTGATGTGGAACCCCAGTGGAAATAAACTAGCGTGATCACAGCTGTTTAGCCTTACAGCCTTAATAAGCCGCAGAAATTAGCAATATCACCCTATGTACTGCATCTGGTTCGTCGGGGTGATGGTTGTCGTACACATCTGCGACGATGGAAGAACTCCAGCCACAAAATAAAACTCTTTCAAACACTAGGACACCAGAAGGCAGTCCTGTGACTGACACACTCTGATACTGTCTTGTCCTCTCTGTGTTGTACAAATGAGAAACGCGAACTCCCAGCCACAAGGACGGAGTTCAAATAACGTCTCAACGTAAGTATAGGAAGAAGAAGTGCTCTCAATCACTGAACGCTGCATTCTCAACGACGACTTCCAACATGGTGGCGAAGTCCAAGATTCGTATAAATTCGCAACAGTACAGTGCCTAACCGTTCTAACTATAAACTCTCCTGAGAGCAAAGACAGCAAGTCCATCTGTACCAACAAAGCTGATACTGAGCGACTGTCCTACATGGGTGCTCAAAATGGAAGACATCTTCCTCTCCACCATTGGCTTCCCAGGAAGACTCGGCTCCTCTCTTTCGTAGCTGCACAAGACGAATCATCTTCACAAAACCACGGAATATTCTCCCTCTCTACATATCCTTCCGAACGCCGACCAGTCATATTTTAGTCTTTTGTCGTCCAGTGCGGAAAGTTTGCGAGGAAATACCTATACTCATACAATGGTACGCTGCTGAGTAAAAATCCTTGGAAACAACAGAGCCTGCGTGATTTCCGAGGTGACGCTTCCTCATTCCTCTCAGCTGCATCCAAGATTTGCAGAGTTCCTGGTTATCCTTCCGATCTCGCTACAAAACAGGTCGGCCGCGACTCTATTGTGCTCCAGCGCTCAGTTGCCCCAATGTCCGTCTTGCTACTTCCGGTGTTTAAGCAGGACCAACAAACCAGTGCGGGCCTTCCATCAGGGCTTGAGTTCCGCATGCCGTTTCATCTCCACTGGCGTTCCAACCTCTACTAGTATAGACAATCATTCATTACGCCGTTTTGATAATAAAGACACTCCGTCACATTTGATCCAAAAGCGTTAAAAATTATTTACAAGGCGTACGTGAAAATGTCAGTCTCTGTAAATATTCATACATATGATGTACAACCTATGAAATGATACCTGATTGTGGTTGCAGATCACGGCAAAGTATGTAGATGAGCGCTCGTAAGGTGCAAAATTATAGCCACCATACAACTTCCTTTATCTCTTCATCCCGTGCTTGCGACGTTGGCATGTAGGCCTGAACTATCGTTATGTACGTTGGTTTCCTGTCAAATCTGTTGACAGCAATACTATCATTGAGCTGTTCACAGTAGCACACTTCTCTCCTGCCCTCTCATTCATCACTAATCCTACCCCCACATGCCATTTTCGGCTGCAGTTGATACTACCCTATTTTCGCCTGACCAGATATCCTTATCTTCTTTCCATTTCACTCCAGTGGCTCCAACTAGATCTAGGCCGAGTCTTGGCATTTTCCTTTTCATATTTTCTAGCTTTTCTGCTATGCATAAATTTCTGAGATCCTATGTTCCAACTCGTATAATGTTATCCCATCTTTGGTTATTCCATCTTTTTCTCGTGGTCACATCCTCTTCGGCAGACCCCTCCTGGAGATCTGAATGGAAAACTAATCCAGATTCTTTTTGCCAATGGAGAGATCATTTTTGTGGGACAAATATATGCAAATTAGTGAGAATTCGTATTAGAGATCCACCTTCGATCTGAATAATTAATTGCACTTGGAGAAACAAATTTAAATTAAACGGAGAACTGTTATTAGCCTTCATAGTAATGTATTATAGAACTTCATGCTTCTTGAAAGTAAGGATACGCTTTTGGAGGAACATTGGTCAGTATGGGTGCAGAGGCCAACGCCGGTACTCTGCTGAGCTCTTCTTTGAAGGGAAGCTAGCGATGGGACGCAGTTAGCTGGCCACTGTGGCCGAGTGGTTTTAGGCGCTTCAGTCCAGAACCGCGCTACTGCTACAGTCGCAGGTTCAAATCTTGCCTAGGGCATGGATGTGTGTGGTGTCCTTAGGTTAGGTTTAAGTAGTTCTACGCCTAGGGGACTGATGACCTCAGATGTTAAGTCCCATAGTGCTTAGAGCCATTTGAACCATTTTTGGATGCAGTTATTGCCACGGCTGGGCCTACATACTCCATTGTCACGCTCCAGAGCACCACAGTGCAGATGGGCAACATTTATTTATTTATCTATTTGCTATTTTCTTGTAGTCTGTTATCTATATAAAAGTACATACTGAATGTTGTATATGAACTGGCATGAGTAAGGCACATAATAATTTAACATAATTTCAAATGTGTTAGTAATAATTAAGAAACAGATGGGCAACAGTTAGGACGTCCTGTACCGATTGCTCGTGTGAATGTTTTATGAGGTGCTGTGAGGAAAAATTTGTAACGAAGTGCATTAATGTCAGCGAAGGTCGCTGGAAATTGGTATCTTGCAGGTGTAAAGAGAAATTCCAGCAAGGCCTGAGTCGCCACCGAATGCGTAGCTCTTACAAGAAACATTGTTTAACGACCTGAGATCTACAGACATTGATTCCCCTAAGCTTTTTCCAGAGATACAGAGAAGCCTGACAATCACGACGGAATGTTGCCTCATTGATCAAGGAGAGAGACAGGAATAGTTAGGAACGACTTTTTCAGAGGAAATTGGTAGAACGGAGATCATGGTTTAACAAATTGGAACATAACCCAGAGAAGGGGACGTGTACTCTGTAAGGACCATTCTGATTGGTCGGAGCTCATAAGATTCATAGGCCAGCCAATCAAGTGTGTAACGAAAAACGCGACAAAGCGAAGTTTCCTTGTCAGACGCTTTTTCACAGAGATCACTTGACTCATATGTTTCCCTCGTCTCATTTCAGGACCCACTTCTTGTCTTGGAGCACTGCTGCTACCACTCTGCCACCTTCATCAGTTTCAGCCAACAACTGATATGATGTGTTTGGCGAACTTAGAAAATTTTCAGGCCACCAATCACTTAGCTGTAGGAGAGGGCCACTGGCGCTGCCACTGATTGAAATCCCAGTACTTCAGTCACTGACACCTACATTACCGTGAGACCGAGCTGCTACTGCATGAGACGTAAGGAATTTCAAGTCAATTAACAATTTAACATTCTTAGAGCCTCGCTCTGCAGACTGAGAAAAAAAAAAGTTCAAACGTGTGTAAAATATTATGGGACTTAACTGCTAAGGTCATCAGTCCCTAAGCTTACACACTACTTAACCTAAATTATCCTAATGACAAACACACACGCCCATGCCCGAGGGAGGACTCGAACCTCCGCCGGGACCAGCCGCACAGTCCATGACTGCAGCGCCCTAGACCGCTCGGCTAATCCCGCGCAGCCGCAGACTGAGAAGCACGAACAGTGTGCTTCGAAATTGCACAACAGGTGTAACATATTACCTTCAATAATTCTACATATTACCTTCAGTAGTTATGTTCTGTATTAACCAATTTCACGACAGTCACTAAGTACTCATGCAGTTATGTATTACAAGTCCCCCCCCCCCCCCCCCCGACTCTGATGTTAAATTCGTCAGATTTGCGTTCCCACACGTCACCATTATCAATTGCTTATTAAAAGGTTGCCATTACTGTGTATGAAGCGTTAACTGTCAATGAGAATTTTTCAATATCTTTTTTCTTAACTTTTAACTACCTGATTTTTATATAGTAATAAATCCTAGCAATTAGAATAATTTATCATTCAACATTTTATTGACTCCTCCCAATCAAGGTGTATTACATCTTCATCATGACAAAGCTTTCAATTTCGGGTCGCATGTCTTGAGGATAAATATTATCTGTTTTTAATTCAGTGGTTTCCATTGCGTTCAGTATCCTCATGCTTTAGATTTTTGCTGATTCTTCCGGCTTGCAGGGACAGTTTCCCACCCCAAAAGAAGGACAGGCCCCTGAACCACTGCCCGCTACTCCACACTCTTTGACAAGGCCATTGGGAGAAGGAGGGTGACTCTTTATGCCGGGAGCCTTTGACCGCCATTGCTGATGATTTTAATTCAAAAGTTTTGCAGTGGCTGTATTCAAACCTGGGACCCAGGAAGTTTTGATTATTTGCGCAAGACCTCCTCCACAGAACACTAGTGACCAGAGACGTAAAATCATGGAAAAATCCCTGTCTTCAACATACCCAGAAGCATGAGTTCTGCAACCAACTTTCCCAAAAAAGGAACGAATCTTAAATATTTAATCGGGAAACGGTGCAAAACTCATGAACCTATCGAAACACTCTCGTGATCGACTACGTTGCGATCGTTCGGTTTGCCACTTAAATCGGACTTACAGTCACTGAATACTAAATGTGAAGGAAGTTCTTTTCTTCCATCCACATTCCCAGAATGAATTAACAAAATCCTACACATTGTTGTTTGTTGCGATCATGGAGGGCTTGTAGCAACTGAAACATCGCCGTAAAAAAATGTGACATAGACACCGAAGAATCGCTTAACTCTCAACTGTCACACGGTCTATTCCTCTGTGAAAAACGCTGCTGAATGCATTCTGCGTCTTGAAGAGCTACACAGGGTGACTTGTAAATTTCCCCTTACGTGAACGAACCAGAATATTGAAACTGCTCACGCCGTCGACGAACAATTCGAACTGTAGGGTGTGCGCTGCGGTACACTAGACTAAAATTTTGCGTAACAGTTGCGTCTCCATTGCACCTGCTGAAACGGACAGCAAAAGCAGTTTTTGTTGACATACTATCGCCGTCTCATCTCGGCACACTATCCGTAATGAACCAGCGAGTGACCGAATTAGCAACACCACAAAGATCCCTACCAGAACCTTACAACTGATGCCACATTAAATTTCTATTTTTCGATGCGTACTTTAAAATATAACCTAACTTTCTATGTTTATTGACGTAGTAGCTATAGTCCTGTGAAATCTGATGAATCTTTCTGAAATGTTTTATAATGTATTAATTTGGTTTTCCATCAGTTATATTATTTCTACTTGAAGCACTAACATTAGGTGAAATATTTTGCTAAGAAGCTGCACTGTATCTAAACGTTTATTATCGTTTCAAGAAACAATGGCGAGCAAGACGGAAGCAAAGATGTTGAGAAAACACCCAAAAACTTTCGGTAACATGGCCTGAACTATATTCCACTCCTCTGGGTTCTGTCCTGTATAAATGTATTACTATAATCAACAGCATTATCCATTTGACATCCACTAATCGATAAAGGCCTCCTGCACACTTTTCCAACCCGCACAGTCTTCATTTACATGCATCCACATTGCTAATGCTTCTTTCCTTGTGCTATTGAGCCACTCGCTATTAGGCTGACATGTACACTTTTTCATATCTCATGAATTACAGTAAAGATATTCCTTGGCTTTTCTACAGTAGTGGGGCTGTACTAATACGGAGCCACTCTGACTGATGGGTCAATCGCACTCTCTCCCCACCTCCCCCTCTAAGATCAAGGTCAAGGTCGAGGTCAACCCCTGCCTCTCCCTACGCCAACAACAATACTCACAACCATTATCAAGCTGGACCAGGCTCCCAGCATAAGAAAAAAGTGAGTGGGTGCATTATTGTATGGGTTTTACCCAATTATTGTAGCTATTAATTAGAACTGAGTCCCATTTATTGCAAAATTACACTATGGATATATGTATGACATACAAATACACTCATTCTGTCAGATAAAACCTCATATACACACTTCAGTTACATTTCCACTTTGGTGGGGTATGTGTGGGTGCTTTTACAAAGTTCTTATCACGCAAAATGGTATTATTAAGTACATTTTTAATTACACTGTTTAATGAGAATTTCTTGAGAACAATTTCATTCACAGTTCAGCTGAGGATCTGGGGGGGTGCAACTGTGAAATTATTAGTACGCAAAATAGGGTTCTTTATATGTTGAATTACATTGTTCAGTAAGGGTCTTTTAAGAACAGTTTCCTTCACACTTTTGGGTAGGGTTCCAATTAACTTATTACCTATCACATTCCCTCACTGGTCCTACGTATTGTTTCAATTCACATTGTCTAAAAATAGTTTGATAACTGTAACAGGTGGCTGCCCACACGATCACTCACACACACACACACACACACACACACACACAAAACACTTGCACAATGCAACACATACTTTGCAAATTACATGTAATACAGTTGTTGTTGTACAAAGTAGGGCTAAGAAAGGTAGCGACATATCTTTATTTAGGTAGATCCATAAGGAGTCCATTAGAAGTGAAGCCACTACACTGCACACCATGGGCTGACCTGTCAGTTTCTGTTGAGCAGCCTGCCATGGCACAGTAAGGACTCCACGTGCATCTGTCCTGACTGCTAGTGGGGGAGTGGTGAGCTGCACACCTCTTCCAGCCATCTGTGTACCCTCACCAATGCCCCACCAATGTCCTCAGCACACATCCTCATGGATGCTGTGTTTCTCCTGCCTTGCATTTTGGTTGTGATGGTACTGACTTTTTTCCCGCCAGTCACTGCCAGAATGAACTACAGGTGTCTAAAGTATTCTATCACCCAGCCACTGCCGTCACTGGATCCTGTCCACCAGTCACAAGTTTTCTGACAGAGAGTACCGAGGTCACACCATGTCGCTTGAGACATTAACAGAGCTCATAGATCTGTTGACAACTCCATGCAGCTGCAAGGACCCACCTGCTTGGCTGCCTCTGCATGATAAACGAAAACTTAATCGCATAGAACATGAAATTCTTTTTAAGTCACTGCAAATGCTGATTTCTTTCACTATGTACTGCTTTTCAGAGTGCTTCTATATATCATTGCAGTATTAATTAACATGTTGAAAACAGAAAAACGAACTTAAAAAAACTGGAATCATTTTACGAAACATGAATATTAAGACTTATTCTACTATGGATTATCCCCAGGAACAGCAACAGACAACGGATCAACAAATACACTATGTGATCAACAATATTCGAACATCCCCAAAAACGAACGTTTTTCATGTTAGGTGCATTGTGCTACCACCTACTGCCAGGTACTTCATATCAGCGACCTCAGTGAACCGTGTGGCTCAATCAGCGATATTCCCGCCGCCGGTATGGGTCATCTTTCCGGTGGTGGCCGCAGAGCGCGCGGTGGCGTCACCTACAGGGCCAATCGGGTAACGAGGGGTAAGCTCTAGCAAGTAGCGCGGATTTTGCTTTGGGACGCCTATCAGTAACGTCGTTTGCCAAGTCTGGTGGACAGTACAGGTGCAGTGCGAGGCAGCAGGTGACGGCGCCATAGGAAATATAGCCGGCGTGGCAGCAGTCACGTTACTGTGAAGCCTTTGGTGTATTTCGCTTGCTATATGTCTCCTGGCACCGGGATCTGCGACGACTGGCTTCGTCGAACAAGCAAGAGGGTAAGTGCCTTGCTTGTGCTGTAAATTGTGGCCGGAATCGGCTACTGGGTGCAGAGCTTGACTTCATTTTCTTGGCCGGCCGTTGCTACTCCTGAGTCTGTCCTCGAATGTGTTAATTTCAGACCGGCCGAAGTGGCCGTGCGGTTCTAGGCGCTGCAGTCTGGAACCGCAAGACCGCTACGGTCGCAGGTTCAAATCCTACCTCGGGCATGGATGTGTGTGATGTCCTTAGGTTACTTAGGTTTAACTAGTTCTAAGTTCTATGGGACTAATGACCTCAGATGTTGAGTCCCATAGTGCTCAGAGCCATTTGAACCATTTTGTTAATTTCAACTTGCTTAGTACGCAAGGTTCTAGTGACAGCTGTATGTGATGTGATGATTAACATTTACTAGGAGTGCTGATACATTCTGTTTGTAGATCGCTATTATCAGTGTTAACCACCATTGTAAACAGTTTTGCTGGTCCTTGTCTAAGTGCCGCATGGTTGTTGTATTTATATCGCGTGACAGAGTTAAGCTGGCCAATTGCTATAGGTATACATGGATAAAATTTTCCTGGATATATTTTGCTGCGAATTGCAGTAACATTACTTTTACGTTTCTGTCTGAAGTGATGGTGTGTCTGAGAGACAGGAGTCTAGTTCTAAATGAGTAGTTTCATAAATTCTTACAAGTTACTGAGAGGCCAGTTTTTAGTGTGTCTTTAAATAGCTTGAAACTGATTCTGTTAATGAAAGTACAAGAATTCCGCGTTAAATTTTAGTAAATTGTTCTTCAGGTTGATCATAGTTTTTGAGTAAATAGATTTTAACTCATTTCACTAAATGTGTAATAGGCCATAAGTGCCGTGGTTTATGGATGTTTAAATTATGAAGTAACTTGCTCGTAACTAAATGGTAATTTTAAAATTGTGTTGATGGTTTTATTTGTTATTTGCCAAATAAAGGTTCAGTGCAACTGTAGATGGTGACAGCCTGATGTGTCACTTGGTCCAGTCCTACCACCCCACAGCCTATTGAGCTGAGCTTGTTTCGTTGTGTAAAAGTTGAATTCCATGCTGTGCTGACACATCACTCGGTAGTCGTTAGACATCGTGAGAGAGCAGAACGAGAAGCTCTGCGGAACTCACAGACTTCGGACGTGGGCAGGTGATTGGGTGTCACTTGTGTCAAACGTCTGTACGCGAGATTTCCACACTCTTATTAATATCCCTAGGCCCACTGTTTCCGATGTGATAGTGAAGTGGAAACGTGAAGAGACATGTACAGCACAAAAACATACAGGCCGACCTCGTCTGTCAACTGACAGAGACCGCCGACAGCTGAACAGGATCGTAATGTGTAATAGGCAAACGGCCGAAGTGGCCGTGCGGTTAAAGGCGCTGCAGTCTGGAACCGCAAGACCGCTACGGTCGCAGGTTCGAATCCTGCCTCGGGCATGGATGTTTGTGATGTCCTTAGGTTAGTTAGGTTTAACTAGTTCTAAGTTCTAGGGGACTAATGACCTCAGCAGTTGAGTCCCATAGTGCTCAGAGCCATTTTTTTGTAATAGGCAAACATCTATCCATACCATCACACAGGAATTCCAAATTGCATCAGGATCCACTGCAAGTATTATGACAGTTAGGCGGAAGGTGAGAGAACTTGGATTTCATGGTCGATCGGTTGCTCATAAGGCACACATCACGCCTGTAAATGCCAAACAATCCCTTGCTTGTGGTAAGGAGCGTAAACAATGGACGATTAAACAATGGAAAAACATTGTGTGAAGTGACGAATCACGGTACACAATGTGGCGATCCGATGGCAGGCTGTGGGTTTGGCGAATGTCCAGTGAACGTCATCTGCCAGTGCCAACAGTAAAATTTGGAGGCGTTGGTGTTATGGTGTGGTCTTGTTTTTCATGGAGGTGTTTTTCAACCCTTGTTTTTTGCGTGACACTATCACAACACAGGCCTACACTGATGTTTTAAGCACCTTCTTGCTCCCCACTGTTGAAGAGAAATTCGGGAATGGCGATTACATCTTTAAACATGATGAGGCACCTGTTCATAAGGCACGACCTGTGGCGGAGTGCTTATACGACATTAACATCCCTGTAATGAAGTGGCCTGCACAGAGTCCTGTCCTCAATCCTATGGAACACCTTCGGGAAGTTTTGGAACGCTGACTTCGTGCCAGGCCTCATCAACCGACGTCGATACCTCTCCTCAGTGCTACACTCCGTGAAAAATGGGCTGCCATTCCCCAAGAAATCTTCCAGCACCTGACTGAACGTGCGCCTGCGAGAGTGGAAGCTGTCATCAAGGCTAAGGGTGGGCCAACACCATTGTGAATTCCAGCATTACCATTGAAGGCCGCCACGAACTTGTAAATCATTTTAAGCCAGGTTGCCAGATACTTTTGATCACATAGTGTAGGTGAATGTATGTGCATCAAATAATGGTGTGTTGCAAGATATTTATTTGTGAACCTATGTGCCCCTTTGTACCTGAGTAAAGAAAATGCATGCACAGGGTGAGCCATAATAAAGAGCGACTTTTCTAAGGCAGTTAAGTAAACACACTTCATTGTTCAAAATGTTCAAATATGTGTGAAATCTTATGAGACTTAACTGCTAAGGTCATCAGTCCCTAAGCTTACACACTACTTAACCTAAATTATCCTACGGACAAACACACACACCCTTGCCCGAGGGAGGACTCGAACCTCCGCCGGGACCACGCGCACAGTCCATGACTGCAGCGCCCTAGACCGCGCGGCTAATCCCGCGCGGCCACACTTCAATAATTTTTTTTTTTTATTTCATCATCTTAAAATACATGTAAAAGCATTTTTGCAATAGTAAAACGTCGGTTATTTTTTGCAGATAGCTCCAGTAAGATGGCGTAGGTTTGGATGCACAGATCCTCCAGCCGGACGTTGAAGTGACTCATCACGTTGGGCAGCTTTGCCAGTGGGATTTGAACAACTTCCTGTCGGATCCGCTCTTTCAGGAATTCAAATGTTCGAGGGTGCTACCTTGGTAAAGTTTGCATTTCAGATAACCCAACAAGAAAGTCACATGTTGTGATATCCGGTGAACGAGAGGGCCATGCAATATCCCCATTTCGGGAAATCACATGATTTGGAAGCAAACGATTCACAATATTCATGAGTACTCGAGCAATGTGAGAGGTTGCTCCGTCCTGCTGTAAAACGTCACATCGTTCACTTCGTAGTGTGCAAGTCGTGGAGTAAAAAAGTTTTCCAACATATCTGCGTCTCTCTGCGAAATCACTGTTACAGCATTGCGAAGGCCATCTTCAAAAAACGTTTGGCCCTATGATACCTAATGAAGACATGGCGCGCCTCAGAGTAACTTTTGCGGAGTGCAACGCTTGCTGATGCAGTTCTCTAGGATGAACGCCACTCCAAATTCGGAAATTCTGCTTGTTCACGTAACCGGAGTCATGCAAGTGTTGTTCATCTCTCATTCACAATCGGTTTACAATGTTCTCGTCTTGATTTATCATGTCCAAAAATTCTATGCAGAACCGTCTTCGGCTCACAAATCTGTTTTCTTGAGGGCCTGAACCATTTTTTGGTGTGGATGCAAGTGCAAATTATGGTGTAAAATTCTTCTTATCGTTCTGTTTGAAATCCGACGTATAGCGCTGTGCCGAGGAGCTGAGCAACGAGGGCTTCTCTCAGTGGCAACTCTTACACGTTCGATATTTTCAGGTCAGAGCACAGTTTTTGCTCTCCCAGTTTTCTTCTTTGTCGTTGAGGCCGTCTCCTCAAAGTTCTGGCTCAAATGGCTCTGAGCACTATGCGACTTAACTCCTAAGGTCATCAGTCGCCTAGAACTTAGAACTAATTAAACCTAACAAACCTAAGGACATCACACACATCCATGCCCGAGGCAGGATTCGAAACTGCGAACGTAGCGGTCGCTCGGCACCAGACTGTAGCGCCTAGAACCGCACGGCCACTCCGGCCGGCCTTCAAAGTTCTCAAACCACGTTTTAATCAGACAGGCAGATATCACTGGCCGATTCCTATTAATGTTGAAGTGATTGCGGAATGCATGACGTGCTAGCTGTTACGAACTACCGTTTTGATAAAATGCTTTGACAGCGCGTGCAGTATGCTGTGGGGCCCAGCGCGCCATTATAACTCAATGCTATTTCTCGCCAAACGTAACTGGCGCAATCCCCTCCACCTCTCTCCGACGCAGCTTGATTCGCGCGTTTTTTTTTTTTTTAAATCGCTTCACATTATGCCTCACCCACTTAACTATTTGAGGGAGTAGGACTTGATACGGCCACCACCACTCCTCCCTAGAACTGCCACACGTTTCCCCTGCCGCCAAGATATATTGCAGGTAAGGTCCACGAAGATAAGATACGTGAAACTAAGGCTCACACGAAAACATATAGATAGCCGTTTACCCCTTGCTCTATTCGAATTGGTTGGTAGCTTTAAGGGTAACCTACGCCACGCGCAATACTGTAGGTTGCGGACTATATATATGTAGATGTAGGAAATGAAAATTACTTTTTTATCAAAGAGGGTGACACTGAATCTTCTTAAAAAATCATCCATTTACAACTGTGATATAGTCCCTATAAAACAAATGACACAATTGTAATCTGGAAGGGTTGTGTTAAATGTGTTTCTTGGCGAACGACACAGTCTGCAGAACAGGAGGAAATTAGTAGGGGTTCTGTCAATTGACATTAACATCCATGAACTCGAAATTGCACCAACTTTTCACAATGGATGCAGAAAACCTGTTGATGCGTGGAGAAGGAACACAAGGTTGTTTCATGTGATGTACATCTACTTTGCACTAAAGAATAATTATTCTTCCTTAGTGATGTACAGTTCACATAATGTACTATACGCCAATTATCACAGATATCTTTGTTTCTGCATGATCTTCCTTTGTCAATACCTTTTCATATTATTTTTAGTACCCTAGTCCACATTTCCTGCATTTATTTTCTTGGAGTGGTCCATCTATGGAGCTTCTGGCTCTCTTTTTAAAAGCTTTGCTGTCTTTGATATGTCACATGCCACAGTTGTGTGCATATAACGGCCGGTTGTGAGGCGAGGCGAACAGTTGGGGATTTGGTGCAAGTGTGCACACACACAAATACGCCCACATTTATTTCCCTCTCTCCTAAACCATCACACACACAGACACACACACACACACACACACACACACACACACACACACACACACACACACACACACATTCACACACACATGCGCTCGCACTCGCACATATTTGCTTTCCCAATACCAGCACAATGCCTTACCGCCATTAAAAGTGAAACAGCAATCCGTATCTACCCATCCACCACCAGCGCTGGTCATGTTGTTCTCTTGGTGCCCAAATAAGATTACAGCTCGATCTTTGTATCCACTTGCTGCGAGGTACAACGAACCTCCAAATTAGGTGCACAACTTCATTTCCATGTCAAAATTGTGTGGATTATTTATCAAAATAGGAAAAGATACTGGCAATAATTGTGTAATTTACAGGTATACAGGTATACTTGATACATAAACGCAAACATTGTTTGATCTCCTTAGCACTTGTCGCAAGGCAAAATGGACCCTAAAATTAAGTACTACAATATTATTTGCATGTATAAATTTTCGTTGTATTTTCTCCAAAACTTTTATTTCTTCAACTAAAACCGATACAACACATGACATATTTCAGTGACCAAAGTGCTATCCTGTGCACACACATGCATGCAAGTAACATCCAAGGGGGCATCGTCCAGCAGACATCTGAATTTAGTTTTCCGCAGAAGGAGAATACAACCTGCTACAGAAAAAAGCCATGTACATATTTTCGAGTACTCACAGAAAATTATGGATCCAAGCACGTTTACAGCATTAAAGGGTATTCGAAAAACCTGTTTAGCAACCTCCATTCCCATATGGATCTGCTTAAGAAGAATTGCTGCATTGTAACTAATGTGAGAGACTCGATGTTGTGCATCTAGCAACAGAAAATCCATTTGCAGAACTTAAAACTTATGGAATAACTACATTTAATGTTGAAGTATTTGCTTAAGAGGAAAACTTAAAGTTTTACATGCAAATTTCGCTAAAATATGGGAGAAGAGTTGGCAACAAGCGCCCAAGAGGATATGGAATGTGTTAACAATATTACTATCCAGGAAATAAAAGGTAATATCAAAATTTCTGAATACTCTCGGCTAGAAGAAGTGTTGTACAGGATGTACATAAGCGAAGCGTCTGGTGTGATGGTTCCAGTACCTGGAGATAGCCTCCCATAACCGCATAAGCTGTGCCCTAATCATCGGACTCTGACAGGTAGGATATTGATTTCAGTGGAAGTAAGATGACTTTTTGAGAGATAATACAGGCAACTCAATAACAATGCGGCACTTAATTTGTGGGTTCATTGTGTTTTGCACCAAGTGGGTACAAAGATTGAACGTCACCCATAGGTGCCAAGTGCCCTTAAACCATACGTTACACAATATCTCCGCGTGTTTTGATAAATAATACAGACAAATTAGACACGTAAATGACGATGTGTTAGTTAATCTGAGGACATGTTACACCTTGCACCAAATGGATACACAGATGGAACGATAGTCATGTATGGGCAAATGGCGGTCAACAGAACAAGAGGGCCAGCTCTCGTGGTACGTACTGATTCGCTGTTTCACCTTCAATGGCGATGATTTGCGTGTGTAAGTCCCCACTCACACCACTCCTGTCGCCAACCAATCTGTCCGTACATGTAGGCCATCAGGCGTGTGACTACATGACAGTACTATGCTTATAAAAGCTTATAAAACATAAGCGTAAAGCCTTATGGAGATACCAGTGACTGCGACTGTTAATTTAATTCAAATTGTTATGTATTTTGTTGTTTTGCCTTTTCTGTTTCATGTGACTTTTTATACATACATATGTAAACTTGCAAGTTATGTAGTACAGTAACAGTACTAATTTAGTTCCAGGTGTAGCATAATTTGAATTATTCATAGTTTGCTCCTTCCCTCGATCTTTATCCTCACACATGCACTCACTCACTCTCATACACACATGCACACACACACACACACACACACACACACACACACACACACACGATGTTTTTTCAGGTTTAGTATTATCGTCTGATATGTTCCTTTCCATTTATTTCCTGTTTGACTTAAACATTTTCAATTATGTTTCAGCTGTTTCTGCATCTGACTCCCCATATGAAATAATATCTTTTACAGTACAGTATCTACTTTGACGATAATAGTTTATGTCCAGTGATGGAACTGTAAGCAAAAAACTGGTTAAATAAATACTGTAGAACATTCAAATACTTGAATTTTTCATTCATTTATCCTATCTAGTAGTCATAAGAGAATCCTTCAACTAAACAAGATTTTAACTGAATCCCTCTTTACTTTCTGTGATGCATTCCATTTAATTTGAAATGATTGTTTCAGTAATCATAAACTGTAGTTAACGGAATATCATCCTCACTGTCGGTGAAGATGGACAAGTATTATTGTTATTTTTCTAATAGGGCATGCTTCTGTAGCTGAGTAAATGCCCTTCCACGAAAATTCATTTATAGAATTAATAGCATTTTCTGGACACTGAGTACCAGAAGTTGTTTATAACCTCTAAGGAGAGGCTTATACCAAGTCCCGTTAGAAACCGTTAAAAATTATCTTCATATGCATCTA
The DNA here is from genome assembly GCF_023898315.1 of Schistocerca nitens. Taxonomy (NCBI): domain Eukaryota; kingdom Metazoa; phylum Arthropoda; class Insecta; order Orthoptera; family Acrididae; genus Schistocerca; species Schistocerca nitens. The sequence goes on from NC_064618.1 coordinate 585,548,601, forward strand.
GCAGTATATTAAATCTAAGTGAAGCATAAAAATGTAATGAGCATGATAAACATGTCGTTGCCATATAAGAAAAAAATTAAAGATTTTGACGCATCCGAGACTCATATTGATACCATTATTCAAGGACGTTACTTAGCTATGGGTTTTCTGACGTCTTCGTAGGTGGCAACCTGGCAGCGCCTCAAGCGGGATTGAAGTGCATGTGCAGCTAAAACATGAGGTGTGTTTGCTGGAGTTGACTGTCTGAGACGGTGTCTCTCTGGATTGCAGTCTGAGCTTTCTAGCTATAGACGTCTGCTAGCCTTATTTGGATTGTGGATGTCTACTACTGGAGATTCACCTCCTTCCGCTGCCTGTGTGGCAGCGGACCATACTCTGGAGTTCGGTTTCCTTCTGTCCTGGTTGGTGGAAATGGCCACATACACAGCCCTTAATTCTCCTAGGCCTGCCACAGGAATTATGGCGCGCACAAGTGGTTGTGTACGATAAGGCGTCCGTTGCAGTGCGTGAAAACCCCTATGCTTTTCCTACTGAATTTGGTTTTATATTCTTACTGTAAGCTGATAGGCTTGTACTGTTGGCCATTGTACTGGCCAAAGCCCTTAAAGTGGATCAGGATCCCGGTAATGAGGACAAGCCCGAGTTCAACATTTAGTCAACTGTAAAAGGAGTTTTACTTTACCTTGTTCTATGTGTTAGACATGTTCTAGAAAGATGAGTCTTTACCTGTAGCCCTGGTGCGTGTATTTTTCTACACTTATGTATCGTTAAATTTTTTTTCATCGTCTGTAATCCTTGATCTAGAATATTTGTCTTTAACTGCAGTATTGTCGCTTTTATTTTCTACGCTTAGGTAACTTTACAATGTTTTTATTACAGTTTAACTTTGATATAGAAGTATTTGCCTTTACGTGTTCTACTGTATCGTGTATATTCTAGATTTAGATACCTTTAAAATATTTTTTCTTCAATCACTTTGATATGGAAAGATTAGGCTTTATATCCACACCTGTTGCGTGTAGTCTCCAGGTTTAGGTATCGTTAACATTTTTCGTTGTCAGGTAAGGTCCATGCGCTATTTGCCATTTACAATTTATGTATATGTGATGTATTTTCTGTCTGTATGTTTCAGTTTGTGTACCGAATCGAGCAACCATTCGAGGCGTAGACCGAACTCAAACTGGTTACCGTGCTTTGGTTAATCCAAGCATTTCAGCCCTTTATTTACTTTGGATTTGTCTTTGGTTGCTCTTGTGAGAAACTGCTTATTCTTGTTTATTTGCTAATGTTCACTTTCGCATTTTAAAGCCTGTAGAGGAATATCTGTTAGCTTACATATTCCATTATTCTGAAAGGTTTTTGATGATTGAAGTGTACGCACATTGTAGTCTTTGTAATACCGATTTCAAAACAATGAAAGTGTCGTGAGATCGAGTAAGCGCATGTGAGGTGATTTTCTAGAGTTATAGACTTCAAAGAGTTTGTTTTGTTTTAAAATTATCTGTACCACTTCGGAAAATGTAATTTAAATTTTTAGTTCTGTGGCGAACAACTATTGATGATCTTCAGTCACATTAAATTTTACCTCTGTGGTAAACAAATATGTTTAAAGGATTATTTTCTTTATGCTGAGTACCTAACCACTCCCAGATCCTACCTCCCTCCCATTTCAGATTTTAAAATACTATGCAGACAGTAATGATCAGCCGAAATCATCACATTTTCGAGTTTGAAGCCCGTGAATACTGTAAAATTCCCACAATAGCTCTCCCATTTTCTGAAGTGCTGAGTGCAACTTACGGCTGCTTCTTATCCTTTTTTCTTTGTACTCGTATCCTCTTTCATTCCCTATCCAAGTGAACTGAACAGACTGCTCGAAGACATTTAATAACAGTGATTGTTTCTCGATGCCAACAATGGAATTCCATTTTCTTCACCAGGACAAACAGCCCACACTTGAATAGTAACCGCTGCATAACAGGAACGCTTCCGTACCATTCTGCTGATCGGCTCAACGAGCTAATAAGTACTTCTGAATTTATTTTGCTCAGCTACTTGTTAGTGCAACGTCTGATCGCCAAACGTGAACCTTCAGACATTAAGAAGATATTCACGACCGTAGATACAGTAGACAGAGAAAAAAACTGATCAACTATGCGCTGGTGTGCCGTCGTTTGTCCTGATCCTCAAGCAGAAAAGTCCTTCCCTCAGGACAAATCACTATTTACAACACAGACGATTTCCATCAAGCTATCTTGCCAGTTCTTCTGTCCACCCGGAGTCAATAAGATCTCGATCCTAACTGACTTTAAGTGTACTACCTCCTCACAGTGCCTCAGCGATATGAATGAAAACAGACTTGATTTATGATTATAATCAGGATGATAAATGATTTGTAGTAGAACTGAATTTTGTCTTGAGCCGTGGTAAAAATTGCTGTTTTGAAGAACACGCCGCAGCGCGTGGTGTGAAGCAGTCGCCCTCCGTTTCTGGCGGTGGTGCCGCTGTGGCAATAGCAGCTTTGGTGACTCCCTCTGGTGGGAAAGGGGAAAGGTTGCCTGTTCACGTCCATTTAAAGGGCGCTATCAGCTCACCACTCGGTCAGTCTGGGTCAGTCTCTCGTTCCCAGCTTGCTAGTCTGTCTCTCGTCTACATTTGTGAGGCAGTTAGTGTCTGTCTGTCGTCCGGAGTGCTAGTATGTCTTTCGTTCGGATCAATCTTTAAAGCCGGCAAAATGAAAGTCTGTCCTCTCCGCCAGTAAGAGAACTCAGCGAGTGGTCGCCCGGTCGGGGCTTAGTTCTTGCATCTGAGTCTGCGCGTTAGGCCGCCAGTCTGCTCGAGTTTGCTCAGGCAATGGTCATTGGCGGTTGGATCGATCGGTTGGTCGGTCGTGCCCTGAGACACAAGACGACTTGTCCGTCTTGAGCGTCGGCGCACGTGAGGTCTCCACGTGAGTCCAGTGGGCCGCACCGTATAGCGAGGGGTAGTGACTTCGCGGTCGACACGGGAGCAACAGGAGTCAACCCACGACATCGGTCTGGCCGGTGCGAGCTGCGACGCCGTGAGACGGGAGATCGGCGCGCCTTCCTGCGTCCGTTGAAGCGGCTGGCAGCGGACGGTTCGGGAGAGCGATTTTAGGGTGCTGCGCCAGATCTTCTCGAGAAATCGCAGTTTATTAGAAGTTAAGTGATTGGTGATACGTTGTTTCATTTATTCTTGTTAAATTCTACTTGTTTTCTTGGTGAGGTCACCAACCGTTTTCCTTTGGGGTCGTCCCGCCATTCTTCTCCGTTTGCCCACCCGCGGAAAGGTGGTTGTTTATAAATTGGGTGTCCGTTTTTCCCTTGTGGAATAGGGGCGGGTTAGAGCAACCTGCGGTTGGGGTTGTTCGGTAATCTCCCTATCAATCTACCGTGCGTTAGTAGCTGCGTCTGTCATGTTTGTTGAAAATGGCTCTGAGCACTATGGGACTTAACATCTGTGGTTATCAGTCCCCTAGAACTTAGAACTACTTAAACCTAACTAACCTAAGGACATCACACACATCCATGCCCGAGGCAGGATTCGAACCTGCGACCGTAGCAGTCACGCGGTTCCAGACTGAAGCGCCTAGAACCGCACGGCCACACCCATGTTTGTCGGATTTGGTGTGTTAACGAATTTATTGCTTGGAGTGTAACGGCCTAATTCCTGAAATATGTTTTGATCTTGCCTATCATCTTGAGAGGCGGTATCTGTGTACTGTAGAGCATCTTAACTTGATTAGCCAACCTTGTAGAATTTTATATAAGATTGCATTTCATGGGCTTTTATTTAAATGATCATTTTAGTATATAAAGTTGCCACCCTTTCTCCGTAAGACTTTTCTTAGAAGTTAAAATCAAGTTGCACCTTCGGTGTCAAAGTTAATAGTATTTTAATTTTTAGTGTTTTGTACCATTTCCATCCCTCCTACGGGGGTGCATAGTTTAGTGTAGTCTTTCAGAGGCTGTTGTGAGCGGTCGTAACTAAGGCCGTGTCAAAAGGTTGCGGCAAGGTTCTCTGCCCGAAAGCACATACAGTCAAAACTTGTTTCTTTCTGCCTCTGAATAAATTGTAACTTGATATTTAGAGGGTGCTTTCCGATTATAATTTTATATCTGTTTCTTTTAAAAAAAAAAAAGCTTTTAGGCACTATTAAAAGGAATTTGCTTATGATTTCATCAGTTACTCCCTGGCAACTACTTCCATGCTTACATAGTGTGATTAAATGTGTTAATGTTCTTGATGAATCGCTAGTAAATAAAATAAATTCTTAGGAATATACTTTGAAAGTAAATGACGGTTCATGTCTAACTTGCTTTTAATACCAGAGCATCAGATTTCCAACAAAGTGAGCGCATGGGCCCCCTCGAAAAAGATTAAATGGGCAATGAGAATTTACTTCTGCCTGATTTACAGTCATACGGCCATGTTCCATAATTTAGAACAAGGAATTGTGCCATGTACAAGCAGTTCTCCACAAGCTGAATACCCGTCCCACATGCCGGTTGTGCTAGTGCAGGCTATGCGTTCCTGCCTCGGCAGAGGGCATGTGTACTTTTTAGTTTACACACCCGATCCTATGCCGAGGTTAAGCGTGGCCGTACGCTGCAACAGAGAGGAAGTCAAGGTTGAGAGAGGCAACTGGCAGCAACGGCGGCCATAGTGGTGAAAGAGGTTTCATGTACGGCGCCAGGCCACGGACGTCACGCCCGCTTGTCTCGCTTATCTCCTAACGTGGCTAACCCATGGAGCTGGCCAGTGATAGCAACCCCTTGCAGACTGTGGACGGTGCGTCCACTCTCATCATCAGAGGGAACTGCTGTAGAGATGTAGCAGTATCAAGACAGGCAGCAAGGAGTCTACACAGCTAGTAGCTCTGCAAGGGGACAGCCAGCTAGACGAAGCGAAGCAGGAATATCGTGCAGAAATGCAGAAAGGCGACCTTGGTGGTATGCGCTTGTGGTGACTTGCTGTCAACACATGGCGTCCGTTCTAGACTGGACCGACGGGCAATGCTTGACTTCACCGATCTGGGTAATGCGGATTGCCTGGATACAAGTTGGTATTCTCTGCAGTGTATGTTCAGTTATGACAGTTAAAAGAGATAGTTCCTACAGTACTGGGTGCAACTCTTCGTTATGCAAACAAATCAGTCTGGCTCGGTCAATTTTAACTGTTCAAGAGGTCATACTGCAACTACACAGTGTGTCCTAATTCAGTTAGGACGAATTGTGTAAAATTACAAACTTCAATGATATCTCTTGACGAGCTGCAGCGTAACGATCCTTGAAGATTCAAAACCAGCTGTGCAGAAAGTCGGCTGCGGCAGGCTGCAAATGTAGCAGTGCGTGTGTGACACTCGTTGGAAAATAGCAGGGGATCAGTGAGGAAACATCAAGTTTTTTGAATCCTTTCGCATCTTTGGGCGAGAATTCGTCAAATTCGACCTGAATACCGTGAGGCTGGTTCCTGTTTGCCCCTCCGTGACGATATTCGAACCCACAATTCGAAGACTGTGCACTAGTTTTTGACCAGTAAATGGATCAGTCCTGGATCACCCACCGTATTCGCCGTATTTGGCCCCAGCCGACTTCTGGTTGTTCCCCAAATTGAAGATGGCAATGAAAGGATATGATTATGATGGAGTTACTGACGCCCAAGAAAACTGTACTGCAATAATGAGTGCAGCACCAACTAAGACCGTGTTTTGATTCAGGAGGACACCATTGTGAATAAATACAGTGATTTTGTGAACATAATCCATGACTTTTATTTTTCATAGCCACAATCGGAACGGAAATGGAACAGACCGTCTGTAGTAAGCACGCCGTTCAGCCTGGTAAATGAAACCGTGAGAATCTGTATTTTTTGTTTAATGTGTTTAGTGAATCTTTTTACCTGATGTTCACTGATTTGCTTTTCTCATTGTTGGTGGCTGTGGTCAGCAGTGGGTAACCTGGGCCGCTGTGCTTTACAGTAGATATTCCGTTCTTTTGATAATTGATTGTATACTATTAGTTTAGATGGTCAGCTTTTGGTGGGGTATATTTTAGGATAAGCATTTTGAGCTAAGATCTGACCATTATGTCTCTTTCTCGTCATCTTTTTACTGTTGTATTATTATCCAGTCCTCCCACCAAAGAAAAATACCTGGTAGTACAGGGAATGGAACGGGGGTCTCCCCACATGCCAGTCAGAAGTGGAGGTGGAAGATGAAAACAAATTAGTGGAAACGGAAAGAAGATAAGAAATCAAGAGCAGCAGAAAGTAGTATAATAGGAATAGAATTCGTAAAGAATGAGAATGTTGAACAAAGAGCGGTTGTGAATAGTTTGCCATAGACTTATTCTAAAGAGAATTGACAGTACAACCGTGTAGAGATTAATTGCTCATATATACATGTCGACGACACGGGCATAAGACATGGGAAAAAGGGACTGCATAAGAGTGCTAGACGGGCAATTCAGTATCTAAGGGACCTCGAAAATCTAATAATCATTGCGAGTTGGAACATTATAGTAGTGAATTGAATGGAAGAGCTACGAAAGGAACGAGGGAGGATAAACAGTCCTTTCGGCTAGTAGTAGCAAAATAAAACTGAAGAATCACAAAATGAGAATATTTACCTGGAAAAGACCTGTAAGAATTCTAAATATTCACCTGGGCCACATTATAATGAAGTAAGAGATTTCGAAAGCTGGTACCGAATTCTAAAGCCTGCCAGAGAGCAATTGTAAACTCAGGTTACTATTAAGTGGTGATCAAGTTTAAGACATTCTAAAGAAAGAACCAATGCGTAAAGAAGCGGAATACTAAGGAACGATGGAGCGGATCGAAATTCTCGAACACTAGACACTGCCACAACGAATGCCACAACAAACATTCCACTATAACAAGAGCTCAGAAGAATTATTTCAGTTGCACATCAATAGAAGTAAATACAGCAAAAGAAAGGCATTCAACATTCCGCAGTTAGGAATGCTTACAATTTGAAGAGCTGGGAAGCTAAAGATAAAAGGGAGCAGAAAAAAATGAAAAAATCAAAACACAGATGGTTATTGAAAGAACTAATACAGCAGAAAGAAGAGTGTGATACTCTCAGTGCGCCATTTGATAACCTAGATTCTCAGCAGTTGCCACAAAGCAAAACAGCAGGTCAATGCCGATGTAGCGTAAACATCCACGCTTTTAACTGATTGAAAACTGTGTATACTTCGCCTACATCTGAACGTAGCATGTGTATAGCCCATCCATCACACAGCGGAATAATGTGAAAAGGCGACGGACAACAAACGAGCCAGCGCAGTAATTAAGACCATTAAGATGAAGAATTACCTGTCGTGATTTCCGATTATAGTTGTCAGTACAAACTAAGGAAAACCTGATAATCCCTATAATCCAAGCACAGCTGTTGAACTTTTCGTATTACTTCCCACTTTGCCAAGTCTCAACTTGCCGGCATATTCTGTTTACGTGTGCTATTGAGACATTCGTAGGTGACTGAATGGCAAGTGAAGATTGGATCGGTGCAATAACCCGTAAACACACGTTATCGCGTGACATCAAGTGATCATATCGAGTAAGTACATAATGTGGAATTTAGAGAATTACATTTGAGACTGTCTGTCGAACGATTCTACTGCCGCCAATATATATTGCAAGTAAGGACCACGAAGATATTAGAAATTAGGGGTCGTACGGAGGAATATAGTCAGTTGTTTTTCCCTCCCTCTATTTTCCAGTGTAACAGGAAAGGAAATGACAAGTAGCAGTTCAGGGTACCCTCCATTACGCACCGTACGATGGCTTGAGGACTATCTACGTAGATGTAGATGGGCAGCCTATAATATAAGTAACAACAACATCAGAGTGCAAGTTGAAAATGTGAGCTGATTTTTTCTTGTAATTGTTACATGGAAACAGGCAGCTTATGGACATATTTCTGTATGTAGAAATTCATATGCAAATCTCCCTACTGCAGTCTCTAGAGGTATATAATAGGAACTGTGGAGCACCCAGTAAATACGAAGAGGGTTGAACAGACACTGCAGGTAGCCTCTGGGCTACCAACCGCTGCCACCGGCGAAATTCCAAACAGCTCTTTCGTTCATGAAATGTTCGGGGATAATGTTTTATTTCCTACAAGCATCAACATTGCCCGTGTGAAATTCACAACTCTACGCGTTCGAGACACTAATATACACTATTGGCCATTAAAATTGCTACACCAAGAAGAAATGCAGATGATAAATGGGTATTCATTGGCCAAATATGTTATACTAGAACTGACATGTGATTACATTTTCACGCAGTTCGGGTGCATAGATCCTGAGAAATCAATACCCAGAACAACTACCTCTGGCCGTAATAACGGCCTTGATACGCCTGGGCATTGAGTCAAACAGAACTTGGATGGCACGTACAGGTACAGCTGCCCATACAGCTTCAATACGATACCACAGTTCATCAAGAGTAGTGACTGGCGTATTGTGAGGAGCCAGTTGCTCGGCCACCATTGACCAGATTGGTGAGAGATCTGGAGAATGTGCTGGCCAGGGCAGCAGTCGAGCAGTTTCTGTATCCATAAACGCCAGTACAGGACCTGCAACATGCGGTCGTGCATTATCCTGCTGAAATGTAGGATTTCGCAGGGATGGAATGAATGGTAGAGCCACGGGTCGTAACACATCTGAAATGTAACGTCCACTGTTCAAAGTGCCGTCACAGCGAACAAGAGGTGACCGAGACGTGTACCCAATGGCACCCCATACCATCACGCCGGGTGATACGCCAATATGGCGATGACGAATACACGCTTCCAATGTGCGTCCCCGCGATGTCACCAAACACGGATGCGACCATCATGATGCTGTAAACAGAACCTGGATTCATCCGAAAAAATGACGTTTTGCCATTCGTGCACCCAGGTTCGTCGTTGAGTACACCATCGCAGGCGCTCCTGTCTGTGATGCAGCGTCATGGGTAACCGCAGCCATGGTCTCCGAGCTGATAGTCCATGCTCCTGCACACGTAGTCGAACTGTTCGTGCAGATGGTTGTTGTCTTGCAAACGTCCCCATCTGTTGACTCAGGGAACGAGACGTGGCTGCACAATCCGTTACAGCCATGCGGATAAGATGCCTGTCATCTCTATTGCTAGTGATACGAGGCCGTTGGGATCCAGCACGGTGTTCCGTATTACCCTCCTGAACCCACCGACTTCATATTCTGCAAACAGTCATTGGATTTCGACCAACGCGAGCAGCAATGTCGTGATACGATAAATCGCAATCGCGATATGCTACAATCCGACCTTTATCAAAGTCGGAAACGTGATGGTACGCATTTCTCCTCCTTACACGAGGCACCACAACAACGTTTCAACAGGCAACGCCGGCCAACTGCTGTTTGTGTATGAGAAATCGGTTGGAAACTTTCCTTATGTCAGCACGTTGTAGGTGTCGCCACTGGCGCCAACCTTGTGTAATGCTCTGAAAACCTAATCATTTGCATATCACAGCATCTTCTTCCTGTTGGTTAAACTTCGCGTCTGTAGCACGTCATCTTCGTGGTGTAGCAATTTTAATGGCCAGTAGCGTACGTTCCCCAGGAATAGAGCTGGTGTGTCACATATATTATGGTTGTCGTAGTCTTGCATGGCATGCAGTATTTTGTAATTCACGATGGTAAAATAAGGGGACATCTACAAACACTTTTGTACGCAACTGTTTATTATGAATATTTTCATCACCAAGGAGAAAGCGGGTGTCTGCTCTTCCGTTAACCTTTGGATTTAACTACAGTGCGAAACGTTATTGATAATGGACAACACAAAGTGAGCCCATAACTGAAACTATAATCGCTTCGGTACTTACAGCCAAAACCATTATCAGCAACACATGGTATTAAAATGTATTATGAAGTTTGCTGGTAACGGTACAGTATTAAAATATGTTCAGACTGGAAGAAATGATGAAATTTCTCTTACAAATTGTCCCCACTGAAGTGAACCAATGGTATCTAAGCAAATGAAAGAAATTGTTGAAAACATGGGACCTGCTCGTGTTAAAACATGAACATTTAAGTTTGAAGAAGCTGTCACATTAGTTTATACACCCAGGAAGTACATCTACATCTACATCTACATGATTACCCTGCTATTCACAATAAAGTGCCTGGCAGAGGGTTCAATGCACCACCTTCATGCTGTCTCTCTACCGTTCCACTCTCGAACGGCACGCGGGAAGAACGAGCACTTAAATTTTTCCGTGCGAGCCCTGATTTCTCTTATTTAATCGTAATGATCATTTCTCAGTAAGTAGGTTGGTGCCAACAGAATGTTTTCGCAATCAGAGGAGAAAACTGGTGATTGGAATTTCATGAGAAGACCCCGTCGCAACAAAAACGCCTTTGTTTTAATGGTTGCCACTCCAATTCACGTATCATGTCTGTGACAATATCTCCCCTATTTCGCGATAATGCAAATGAGCTGCCGTTCTTTGTACTTTTTCGATGTCATCGTCAATCCCACCTGATGCCGATCCCACACCGCACAGCAGTACTCCAGAATAGGGCGGACAAGCGTAGTGTAAGCGGTCTCTTTGGTAGACCTGTTGCACCTTCTAAGTGATCGACGTCAGTGATATAGGCCTATAATTCAGCGGATTACTCCTACTTCCCTTATTGGGTATTGGTGTTACTTGAGCAATTTTCCAGTCTTTAGGTACGTATCTTTCTGTGAGAGAGTGGTTGTATATAATTGCTAAATATGGAGCTGTTTTATCAGCATACTCTGAGAGGGTCCTGACTGGTATACAATCTGGACCGGAGACCTTGCCTTTATTAAGTGATTTAAGCTGCTTTGTTACACCGAGGATATCTACTTCTAAGTTTCTCACCTTGGCAGTTGTTCTTGATTGGAATTCAGGAATATTTACTTCGTCTTCTTTGGTCAAGGAATTTCGGAAAACCGTGTTTAATAATTCTGCCTTAGTGGCACTGTCATCAGTTGTTATCGCGCAGTGAAGGTATTGACTATGTCTTGCCGCTGGTGTGCTTTATGTATGACCAGAATCTCTTTGGGTTTTCTGCCAGATTTCGAGACAGAATTTCGTTGTGGAAATTATTAAAAGCATCTCGCATTGAAGTACGCGCCATATTTAGAACTTCTGTAAAACTTTGCCAATCTCGGGGATTTTGCGTTCTTTTAAATTTGGCATGCTTTTTTCGTTGCTTCTGCAACAACGATCTGACCAGTTTTGTGTACCATGGGGGATCAGTACCATCACTTATTAATTTATGTGGTACATATCTCTCAATTTCTGTTTATACTATCTCTTTGAAAACATTCCACAACTTTTCTACACTTACACGATCAGATCGGAAGGATGTCTCTTAAAAAGGCGTTAAGAGCATTTTTATCAGCTTTTTTAAATAGGTAATCGGTATTCAGCATAGCAGCAACTGCCTTGTGGTCGCTAATCCCTGCATTCGTCACAACACTCACTATTTGTCCAGGATTATTTGTTGCTAATAGGTCAAGTGTGCTTTCGCAACCATTTACACTCATTGTTCAAAATAATTTTCTGAGAAAGCATTCAGTACAATTTCGGATGATGTTTTATGCCTGCCGCCGGCTTTAAACGTATAATTTTTCCAGCATATCGAGGGTAGATTAAAGTCACCACCGACTATAATTGTATGAGTGGGATACTTGTTTGAAATGGGACTCAAGTTTTCTTTGAACTGTTCAGCAACTATGTCTTCTGAGTCGTGGGGTCGGTAAAACGATCCAATTAATAGTTTAGTCTAATTGTCAGGTATAACCTCTACCCATACTACTTCACATGAACTATCTACTTCAATTTCGCTACAAGGCAAACTGCTTCTGACAGCAATAAATACTCCACCACCAACTGTATTTAATCTATCCTTTCTGAACACTGTTAGATCGTTTGAAAAAATTTCGGCTGAACTGATTTCGGCTTGAGCCAGCTTTCTGTACCTACAACTATTTGAGCTTCAGTGCTTTCTGTCAGGGCTTGGAGCTCTGGTTCTTTTCCAACACAGCTACGACAATTTACAACCACAATACCAATCGTTTCTACAACTACCTTACTGTGTTTTACCTGCCCACTTTCTGACGGACGCCCTTTCTGTGGTTTCCTGAGACCCTCTAACCTAAAAAGCCGCCCAGTCCCTTCCACACAGCCCCCGCTACCCGTGTAGCCGCCTCCTGTGTGTAATGGACTCCTGGCCTATTAAGCGGAACCCGGAAACCCAACACCCGATGGCGCAAGTCAAGGAATCTGCAGCCTACACGGTCACTTCAATACATGGCTACAATCCATACAACTACTTTTAGAAAAGACTTCCTGACACTTAAATCTATACTCTATGTTAACAAATTTCTCTTCTTCAGAAACTCTTTCCTTGTCATTGCCAGTTATGCCTACATGTTTCACTTACATACATGGCTGCACTCAATACAAATACTTTAAGAAAAGACTTCCTGCAAAACCTATACTCGATGCTAACAAACTTATCTTCTTCAGAAACGCTTTCCTTGCCATTGCCAGTCTACATTTTATATCCTCTCTACTTCGACCATCGGCTATCTTACCCCCCAAATAGCAACCTAATTCCCTCAGCATCACCTGATATGATTCGACTATTTTCCATTGTCCTCGTTTTGCTTTTGCTGCTGTTCATCTTATATCCTCCTTTCAAGACACTGTCCATTCCGTTCAGCTGCTCTTCCAGGTCCTTTGCTGTCTCTCACAGAATTACAATGTCATCGGCAAATCTCAAAGTTTTTACTTCTTCTCTGTAGATTTGAATTCCTATCACAAATTTGTCTTTTGTTTCCTTTACTGTTTGCTCAATATATAGATTGAATACATCGGGGATAGGCTACAACCCTGTCTCGCTCACTTTCCAACCACAGCTTCCCTTTCACGCCCCTCGACTCTTATAATTGCCGTCTGGTTTCTGTACAAATTGTAAATAGCCTTTCGCTTCCTGTATTTGACCCCTGCCACCTTCAGAATTTGAAAGAGAGTATTCCAATCAACATCGTCAAAAGCTTTCTTTAAGTCTACAAATGACAGACTTGCTATTCTTTAATCTATCTTCTAAGATAAGTCGTAGGGTCAGTATTGCCTCACGTGTTCCAACATTTCTACGGAATCGAAACTGATCTACCCCGAGGTCGGCTTTTACCAGTTTTTCCATTCGTCTGTAAATAATTCGTGTTAGTATTTTGCAGCCGTGACATATTAAACTGATAGTTCGGTAATTTTCACGCCTGTCAACATCTGCTTTCTTTGGAACTGGAATTATTATATTCTTCTTGAAGTCTCAGGGTATTTCGCCTGTCTGATAGATCTTGCTCACCGGATGGTACAGTTTTGTCACGGCTGGCGCTCCCAAGGCCTTGTTTCTACTTAGATCTCTGTGCTCTGTCGTACTCTTCACGCAGTATCATATCTCCCATTTCATCTTCATCTAAGTCCTCTTCCATTTCCATAATATTGCCCTCAAGTACATCGCCCTTGTATAGACCCTCTATATACTCCTTCCACCTTTCTGCTTTCCCTTCTGAGCTCTTGATATTCATACAAGTGGTTCTCTTTTGTCCAAAGGTCTCTCTAATTTTCCTGCAGGCAGTATCTATCTTAGCCCGTGATATATGCCTCTACAGTCTTACGTTTATCCTCTGGCCATCCCTGCTTAGTCATTTTGCACATCCTGTCCATCTCATTTTGAGACTTATGTACTCCTTAATGCCTGCTTCATTTACTGCAATTTTACATATTCTCCTTCATCAGTTAAATTCAATATTTCTTCTGTTACCCACAGATTTCTACTAGCCCTCGTCTTTTTACCTACTTGATCCCTTGTTGCCTTCAGTATTTCATTTCTCAGAGCTACCCATTCTTCTTCTACTTACCCCCCATTCCTGTAAATCGTTCTCTAATGCTCTCTCTGACACTCTCTGCAACCTCTGTTTCCTTCAGTTTTTCCAGGTCCCATCTCCTTAAATTCCAACCTTTTTCCAGTTTCTTTAGTTTTAATCTATAGTTCATAACCAATAGATTGTGGTTAGAGTCCACATCTGTCCCTGGAAATATCTTACAGTTTAAAACCTGGTTCCTAAATCTCTGTCTTACCATTATATGGCCTATCTGATATCTCCCAGTTTCTCCAGGCCTCTTCCACGTATACAACCTTCTTTCATGATTTTTAAACCAAGTCTTAGCTATGATTAAATTTTGCTCTGTGCAGAATTCTATCAGGCGGCTTCCTCTTCCATTCCTTACCCCCATTCCATATTCACCTACTACTTTCCTTCTCTTCCTACTCCCACTATCGAATTCCAGTCCCCCACGACTATTAAATTTTCATCTCCCTTCACCATCTGAATAATTTCTTTTATCTCATCATACATTTCTTCAATCTCTTCGTCATCTGCGGAGCTAGTTGGCATATATACTTGTAGTACAGAGGTTGGCGTGGGCTTCGTGTCTATCTTGGCTACAATAATGCGTTCAAATAAACCTACTCCTCGTATTTGATTTTGTATTTATAACCCTGTATTCACCTGACCAGAAATCTTGTTCCTCATGCCACCGAACTTCACTAATACCCACTATATCTAACTTTAACCTATCGATTTCCCTTTTTAAATTTTCTAGCCTACCTGCACGATAAAGGGATCTGACATTCCATGCTCCGATCCTCAGAACGCCAGTTCCTGTTAACGACGTCATCCTGAGTGGTCCCCGCCCGGAGATTCGAATTGGGGACCATTTTACCTCCGGAATATATTACCCAAGCGGACGCCAAATCGTTTAACCATACAGTAAAGCTGCTTGCCCTCAGTAAAAATTACGGCTGTAGTTTCCCCTTGCTTTCAGCCGTTCACAGTGCCAGCACAGCATGGCCGTTTTGGTTGATGTTAACTAGGCCGGATCAGTCAATCATCCAGACTGTTGCCCCTGCAACTACTGAAAAGACTGCTGCCCCTCTTCAGGGACTACACGTTTGTAAACAGATACCCCTCCGTTGTGGTTGTATGGCTATCTGTATCGCTGAGGCACGCAAGCCTCCCCACCAACGGCAACGTCCATGGTTCATAGGGTGGTGGAGGGAGGGGGGGCGTTCTTACCATATAACACGTGAATTTACAAATGAAATGTCTTGAACGTCTTAACAGTTTTTCTGCCTCTAAAGTGGAAATTTCTGTTAGTTGCCAATTGCTTCTATGTCAAAATTATGTAATTGCTAATTATTTTTTTGATAATGTTTCTTCTTGATGTGACATCACTTACTGACTGTTGGTATGTAGTTGAGTAACAACGTAACACATAGACTACTACATACCGTATTAACAAGATTTTCTCGATCGTAACAGTTTCCAATTTGAATAGAATATTTGTTCCTAGGTACATTACAATCTTGTACCGTAGAACAGTATTTCACATCTGGAAAAACCTCACTTTTCCCACCAATTTTTGTAATTTCTGAAAAAGATTGCAGCACACATAAAGCGAACGCTATCATTTGAAAACGGGTTAAGAAAATACATTAAATTTCTATCACTTACTAGGCTACTGGTGAAAGTCTGTAAAATGTTTCAAGACTCACCCCTACTATATACGTAACGACAGTGATATTAAAAGATAGTCAAACAGCTGTTGATATTGAGGCAACATAATAGAAAGGTACCAATGAGTTCCATGATATGAGTCATGACCACAGGGCGTAATTTCAATTCTTTGACTAAGAAGGCTAAAGTGATTTCGTGTAAAGGGTGAGAACCTACCTGCTGAAAACAGTAACTGAAAATAAAGCAAGCAGAAACAACTTAAATTGCTGAAAGTACTTTATGAATAAATGCGTACATTTTTGACCGTGACTGTTGTTGTTATCAAATGAAACAATTGTTAGTAGTCCATATTTATTTATGTTCACAACGTGCTTTGACGTTTAATCTTCCTAGGTACATGACCATGTTATATGTATTAATGTGTCATGCGCCGGCCGCGGTGGCCGTGCGGTTCTAGCGCTGCAGTCCGGAACCGCGGGGCTGCTACGGTCGCAGGTTCGAATCCTGCCTCGGGCATGGATGTGTGTGATGTCCTTAGGTTAGTTAGGTTTAAGTAGTTCTAAGTTCTAGGGGACTGATGACCTAAGATATTAAGTCCCATAGTGCTCAGAGCCATTTGAACCATTTTTGAATGTGTCATGCATAGGTTGTGCTAAGTTTTTGGGATAACCTGTGGCACTGTCTAGCAGACAAAAAAATACACTATTGCAATACATAACTCTCAGTTTTACAGTGTTCGTTGACTTTCGAACGAAAATATAAATGTAAGAATAAAAATGTCTCTAGTGGTCACAGGTTTCTTTTGTTGTCGTATTATCTAAAACACACTATCAAATTTTGTAAAAACTGAACCGAGCAAGGACAGAGCCTGGAATCCAAGTGCAACGAACATACAGCACAGCAAAAGACTATTCTGGAGCATTATGTGGATCTTTTCCTGCATTTGCATTTGGTTGCATTTGTTTACAAAATGTGATGATATAAAAAGAAAAGGAACCTGTGAATACGCGAGATATTTTTGTTTTTGGTTTTACTTTCACATTTAAAATTTGGTTCAACAGTCCTGACCTCCAAAAAACTATGCGCCATGTACTGAAACAGTGTGGATTTTTCTCTATTCGACAGCACCGTAGTTTACTCAAAGTCGGAACACAACATGTAAATGCCATGTAAATCAACCTAAGTCTACCTCCTGATGGAGGTTTAAACCTCTGAAAAGCGTTGTGCAAATTGCTGTTTCATTTGGTAGGCCTACTTCAGATTTCCAAGTAGGAATGGACACCGAAATTAACACAGGAGAATCTAATTACATTGCTGGCACACTTCATAGAAATTTGAAAAGTAAAATAAGGAGATAATCTATAATTAAGTTATATATACCTAAATCTATATCTTGTTCAATTCTAATGTATGAAAATGAGCTTCTTTCGGAATGTGGAGTTCAGAAAGCCGTCCACTCATTTAAATTTTATTTGTCGTGCTTTCTGCGAGTCACGTAAGGATAGTACGTAGATAGGATATCTGAAATGGAATTAACAGCAAGTATCCTTCACCATTGTTGTCTATCTGTTTGTGGTCCGCTACTGGTGACTATGTTCTCGACAGGACATTCCTTATTACTTCCTGATTTGTCTTTCTAGAGAATGTAAAAAATTAGAGAGAGAAATTACAGAAAGTCTAATTAATACAAGCTAATAAAAGCGGTAGTTGTATGGTTGAAGATCAATAAATTGCACACTTTGATCTCCTATCTCATTTAGTGTTATTGAACTCTAAAAACCAGCAGTTCGTTTCAGAAGGATCATTCATTCCAAATTTCTTTCTAGCAAGTGGTTTTTTTTCAAATTTTTGAGAGGTAGGCAGGATATAACAGTTCGTAATATTTTTTTAAGTATACTGGATGGAGTGGTTTCAGGTCAGTAAGAGAATGTGTTGCATGCTGAAGGCATTTATTATCGCCTTTCAGACTATATGTGGGAGATACACCCAATGATCCGGTGGGGAGGCGTACAAGAACATATGACGATGTGATTTCTGTCCATGTAGTCAATGTACGTCGTCAAATTTGTAAATGGCTACCCTAAAATATTTCCCAGAAATCGTCTATGGTATTGAGATACAGTTTTCCCAAACTGACAGTACGAAAAGGTGCGACTAGTTCGCTGTTCGCTAAAACTGTGAACTCTGTGAGCCTATGCGAAGAGAGCTATGACACATGCAACGGTTTACAGTCAAATCTTAAATGGGCTAAAAGTTACGGAAAAAGCTAGCAGCACAGCGTAGTTTCGCGGTGTTACCTGTTTTCGTGGACAGCCGAGTAATCTGGATGTCTTGCAGCCACTTCCTTAATATTTAACAAATCCTTCATCTCTGTTAACAAAAATCACTGTATAGCATTTTAGACAGCTAAAGCTATATCACTTAATATTTATGCTCCTTCCTTTTTTGTAGAAAATAGTTTCCCGTTGAGATTCTTTTCCTTTTTCGTAAATTTTTGTTTCAGAACTTTTATAAGTACAAGTCTGGAATGCAGACATAGGCCATTCTTCTTTTGATCTACTTTTGGACATCCTTTTCAGGGAACTTTTCTCACTTCTCGATCAAGCTTAACTTTTGGACAAAAACCACTCATCAAAAGTCTTGTTTAGATATTCTTAATTACTCTGGAAATGTCTGATGTTAACTTCTTAGCTACACTATAAGTTTGTTGAGCATTCCTGTGTCGCTAGAGATACTTTCGACAAAGCGAGAAGGTCTTTCTCGAACCTTCTCCGTCTCTACTGTTACTCGAATTTGGTGACGGTCCCAGACCGACGAGCAGTAGTAAAAGACTGCAGACTATAAAATCACTTTCTCTTAATACTAGAAAGGTGGAGTTTCTGACATTCTTAAAACAGCGGTAAGACGTAATTTTGACCCCACATAAAATATTTTCATATTTACTTAAACAAGTATATTTTTTAGTGTTTGTTAATCCATACTTAGTTTCTAATAATCACAACAATTATTTACAATTATAAATAATAATTACCAGTTTATTTGAATAAATGTATCATGCAAATTTATTGTTGCTACTGCTAACATGTTTCTTGACTGTAGATTTTAATTTGTTAACTATTTATACAACCTTCTAGACCCATTTAGTATATTTGGTGCATTTTACTCTCACATGTGTTTTACAAACAGCTCTATATTACTTTTCACTCAAATCACTTGAAGCTGCTTGATACACATAGCACAGGTGATTTCTGTTTTACACGCACATTTTCTGTACACGGCTTTGTGGCCCTAAACACAGTTTTCGCTGGTATTGTGGCCTTTGCAGAGGCTGATATGGCACTTTTTCCGCTTTCTAATTGATTTTAGTACCATATTCTCTTCCTGTGCCTGATGTTCTTGCTCTTTCGTTCCCTTAAGTTCATTCGCCATGTCGAAGTACGAACCTCTCCTTCCATTTTCTTGTTCGTTACTATTTTATATGTGACCCACGAATTTATTGCCGCCATGTCCAGTATGTTCTAGAAGACATGCATTGGCCAGCTCCTACATGCATCCTTCGTAGTATATTTACAGGTAATTTGATCGACCACATCCACAGCCCACTTCGTTGCATTGTAAAACGTTACAGTTTCAGGTTTTTTCTTTCCTTCCTTGCTTATTGCTACTTGAGCATGCAGCGTACTTAGAAGAATGACTTTTTTATTCTTATTTCCTTGGTACACAGTCAAGCTGCAGTCTGTGTTGCCAATATTGTGCAATATTATGGTGGAGTGTATTTCAGCATTCAGCTTCTTTCCTTCATTGGGAATTTCGCTGTGGATCTTTTTCATTATACCAACTAATGAAGTTTTCTTTTCTTTTGAATTTTTTAGCAAGTTGAAGAGACGTAAAGAAGTTGTCTGCGGTCACATTTCTTCCTTGATTTACAACTGACTCCATGAGACGCAGAACGACGTACTCTCCAAGTGGTTGTTTCTCTCTTTGCGTGTCTTCTTTGCGGAGGTATGGGAAAGCATTACACATATGCTTTGTCGGTACATCAACAGCCAACCAGAATTTGAGACCATATTTTTCTCGTCTGTTGGACATGAACTGAGTAAACCTGCATCTTGATTTGCTTGGTAACAGTTGCTCGTCAGTCGTTTTATTTTCTCTAGGGCGGTAAGTGCAAATTCTGTTTTCAATGAATTTTCCCAAAATTTCAGATACAAGAGCGAATTTGTTGGTTTCTAGGAGTTCAGCCCGGATTAATTTTTCATCAAAACGAAGAAATCTGAGAAGCGCCTGAAATCTGTCCCTTGGCATAATGTCCTTGATGAAAGCAGACCACCAGGAGTGCAACCAGAGACAGTGGATGCACAGACATACCTTTTGTGCTTAGTACAACTCGAACATAAATGATGGCTATCAGTTTCTTCAGTTCCTCAAGTACTTTTTGAGCATTTGATTGTGTATTTCTTCATGGGACATAGCATTGGTCACGCGGAATGGCCGCGCGGTTTGAGGCGTCATGTCACGAACTGCGCGGCCCCTCCCGCCTGGGGTTCGGGTTCTCCCTCGGGCATGGGGTGTGTGTGTGTTGTTCTTAGCATAAGTTCGGTTAGTTAGTTTGTGTGTAAGTCTAGGGACCGATGACCTAAGTAATTTCGTCACTTAGGAATTCACACCATTTGAACATTTGAACATCGAATTGCTTCATCAAAAATAAGACGGAAAGCACTGATGACAGAGCTGTCTACCCGTTGGCAAGCTTAAGCAGTGGGACCTCCTCTCTCCTTCAGAACATTCATAAGCTGACCCCCTTCCAGAAGATGAATCATTTCCAATCTCCCGCACGGTTATATCCCTTGCAATCATCTGCTGGGATAAAAGAGGTGATGATTGACGTATATCAGCATCTGAATCATCTTCCACTAATCGCCCATCGTTCACAATGTCTTCATCTCCACTTGTGTCAGGTACATAATCATCATCTTCATCAGTGAAGTCAATTTCCGACTCAAATTCGGAATTCTCTAGGAGATTTTCACCGCCGGCCGCGATGGCCGTGCGGTTCTAGGCGCTGTAGTCCGGAACCGCGGGACTGCTACGGTCGCAGGTTCGAATCCTGCCTCGGGCATGGATGTGTGTGATGTCCTTAGGTTAGTTAGGTCTAAGCAGTTCTAAGTTCTAGGGGACTGATGACCTAAGATGTTAAGTCCCATAGTGCTCAGAGCCATTTTTTGAACTTTTTCATCAGAAAGTCCACGCTGACGATAGATGTACGTAAACCTGTTTCACGGACAAAGACAGCCTGAGTGACATAACATAAGCTGTGGCGGACTGGAATGTACAGTTTCCAAGTTGCAACAATGAGGAGCAACCGCTCTGCGTTAGTGCTCATTGTTGACACTGTATTGTGGAATAATTTACTTATATTCAGAAGAGAAATTACAGTGTGATCACATTGACCCCTTCCGCCGTTCTAGATATACCGAATGAAATGGCGAACAAAATTAAAATATTTTGTAAATACTAAAACCTCTTCAGATAGAGGAGAAAAAGAAAAGTCATACAATTTCATTAACGAAGTAAATAAATTAGATATGACAATGAACGAAAAACGTATGACAGGTGTCATTTTGACCCCTTCCACCGTTCTAGTGTTAAACCTAGGCTACGTATTCTTAAGTAACGTAGACTATTATTTCTCTACGACTGGCTAATACACCTAAGCATGCATTGTCATTATTATTACAATGAAGAGCCAAAGAAACTGGTAATCTGCCTAACATCGTGTAGGGCCCCCGCGAGCACGCAGACGTGCCGCAACACGAATGGCATGGACGCGACTATTGTCTGAAGTAGTGCTCGAGGGAAGTGACACCATGAATCCTACAGGGCTCTCAATAAATCCATAAGAGTATTACGGGGTGGAGATCTTTTCTGAACAGCACGTTGCAAGGTATCCCAGATATGCTCAATAATGTTCATGTCCGGGGAGTTTGGTGGCCAGCGGAAGCGTTTAAACTCAGAAGAGGGTTCCTGGAGCCACTTTGTAGCAATGCTGGACGTGTCGGGTGTCACACCGTCCCGCTGAAATTGCCCAGGTCCGTCTGAATGCACAATGGGCATGAATGGGTGCAGGTGATCAGACACGATGCTTACGTACGTGTCACCTGTCAGAGTAGTATCTAGACGTATCAGGGGTCCCATATCCCTCCTACTGCACGAGCCTCACACCGTTACAGAGCCTCCACCAGCTTGAATAATCCCCTGCTGACATGCAGGGTCCATGGATTCATGAGGTTGTCTTCATACCCGTACACGTCCATCCGCCAGATACAATTCGAAAGGAGAATCGTCCGATCAGGCAACATGTTTCCAGTCATCAAGAGTCCAATTTCGGTGTTGACGGGCCCAGGCGAGGCGTAAAGCTCTGTGTCGTGCAGTCATCAAGGGTACACGAGTGGGCCTTCGTCTCATAAACTCCATATCGATGATGTTTCGTTGAATGATTCTCACGCTGACAGTTGCCGATGGCCCAACACTGAAATCTGCAGCATTCAACAGAACGGTCGCACTCTATCACGTTCAACGATTCTCTTCAGTCGTCGTTGGACGCATTCTTGCAGGATCTTTTTTCGGCCGCAGTGACGTCGGAGATTTGTTGTTTTACCAGATTCCTGATATTCACGGTACACTCGCGAACTGGTCGTACGGGAGAATCCCCACTCCACCGCTACCTCGGAGATGCTGTGTCCCAGCGCTTATGCGACGACAATAACACCACCTTCAAACTCACTTAAATCTTGATAACTTGCCGTTGTACAGCAGTAACCGATCTAACAACTGCGCC
Source organism: Schistocerca nitens (assembly GCF_023898315.1). NCBI lineage: Eukaryota > Metazoa > Arthropoda > Insecta > Orthoptera > Acrididae > Schistocerca > Schistocerca nitens. The sequence goes on from NC_064618.1 coordinate 585,571,072, forward strand.
AGACACTTGTTGTCTTATACAGGCGTTCCCGATCGCAGCGCTGTATTCTGCCTGTTTACATACCTCTGTATTTGAATACGCATGCCCATACCAGTAGTGTGGCTCTTCAGTGTACATTCTTTCATCGTGGGTTAGGAGAACAATTTCATAATAATCCATAAAAACTATGTTCTGCAGTATTATCTACATCAACAAAATAAATTAATGCATTAGATCCACAGTTCCCGTTTTTCAATAATACGACAATTACTATTATTTCTCAAATACGTATGGCACACATCTTACAACTGTCACCCTCTTAGACTATGTGGTGTCACACACACTACTGCACTTTTGTCTCTAAATGCCAGACACAGATTTTCACCATTTCTGAATCATCCTAAATCCCACTTAAAAGTTGTTCTGACTTAATGATGAAATGTGGATACGCAGTCTAAGTCATGTGCCTAGTTTTCTGGATACGTCATTCAATTATACAGATACCCGACTTACATCGATGTTCTGTAAGGCTACACTTACCTTTGAACTAGATTTCGGTCTCGTGCAATGTGTACGCAGTAACGAGCATGGGCGCAAGCTGTTAATAACATTACCTTTTACGATGATATACTGTGCAAGTAGACATTGTGTAACATAATTTTCTCGTTTATCTAAATTTTGTAAGCAGATGAGATCAGGATATTCATTGTGGTTTCATTGACCTATGCAGTGGACACGTCCGTTTAATGGTTTGGCCTGTTATAATAGTGATGCATAAACGTGTTATATGTAAGTGCTTCCTCTCGTTTCGATCGTTTCACTAACGATGCAATGGAGTACTACATGTACTGTTATGATCATGTATTTTATACGATGTATATGCTGGATGTTTTGTAGCATTAACGTGTAAGTGCTCACAATGGCAAAACTGGCAAGTTATCAAAAATAATTTTCGCACAAATAAAACAGCTTCGTTGTAAGAAAAAATTATGTTAACCAAATTTTTGCAGACATTGCAGCTTATCAGACAGGAAAGAATCCTAAAGGATTTGTAGTAAGTGAATATTGTAAGGAATCTCCTTTGTGCGTGAAATACGTTTACGTATAAATCATTTTAACATCTCCTATACAATCACTAGTTGTGCATGATGTTCCGCATTAATCTGTCCGTACGGATGACCCTAATTACTTGACGTTATAGATGATTCCAGTGACTGGCCTTATTCGTGCAGTGAAACGGTTTCCGCCTCTTACGATCAATACTCGTACAGTACCTATAGTTGATGGTAGACGCAAAGAAACAAAAATTTATGTTGAGACTTACCTCTCAGTAGATCACGCAGTGATGGTTTTCTTCTTTTCCTGCATTTTCTGACAATTCTCTAATTGCGCGTGTCGACTATAGATATCGGAACACTAACGGTACAATCAGACTCTGTTGGGCCCATCGCAGTCTATTTTGGGCCTATGACACCGTTCCCTCATTTAAAACGACCTAATGGATTCTGCATGATAGAACATCTTCAATAGAAATGCAGTATTGTGTACCTGTATAGTAGTTAATGATTCTAACTACATAGACCTTATTGTGTCACTAATCTTCTGACTGGTTTGATGCGCCACGCCACGAATTTCTCTCCTGCGCCAACCTCTTCATTTCAGAGTAATAACTGCACCGTACACCCTCAATTATTTGCTGGATATATTCCAGTCTCTGTCTTCCCCTAGAGTTTTTACCCTCTACAGTTCTCTCTAGTTCAATGGAAATTATTCCCTGATGCCTTTGCACATGTCCCCTCATTCTGTCTGTTCTTCTTGACAGTGTTTTCCATATGCTACTTTCTTCACCGACTCTGCGGAGAACACCCTTTTTTTCTTGGCTTATCAGTCAATGTGATTTTCTATTCTTCTGCAGCATCATATTTCAAATGCTTCTATTCCCTTCGCTTCCAGTTTTTCTGCTGTTTTGCCACTGTGCATGATTCACATAGATGGTACCGATATTAAATCAACAGCACTATCTCAGAGAATACAACTCACCAGCAATCCACAATATATCGTGGTTTTATAGACACTGTCTCCTTTGGAAATCCTAATCGCTCTCTCTGTCTGTCTTTGTACAATCATACTGAAATGTGATGAAGTACTTTTGAGGCAATCCGTGAGATATTCTCAGTATTCTTCCATTTTCTTGCTTGTTTTGTAAGCTGTAACTATTGCTTTACATAACACCATTTTCGCGTAAAACAAATATTAATCCACATTTTACCCCTTTCAGACGTTCTCAATGAAGTTACAACTAACAGACCAAACCGAATCTTAGCTATAAAATAATGTGTACGATTCTAGTGAGAACTCATGTATTTCCAAGGTTGGTAACACACCCTTCATCATCAACACGGCAAAGACAATACAATTTCTTGTTCAGATCGATCATGCTCTATATACTGATTTCCTCAATAAAAGGAATTTAATATATTGCCAAAAATTTAGTTTTCATGTTGACTCTTCCATTCTGAACCATTTATGCTTATTTTCTTCAACCTTCCCCTTTATAATAAAAGAGGAAGCGGAGGAAGTGGACAGAGAAAGGGGATGGAGCAGATTGGCAGAGAGAGGGGAAGGAGGAGGTGAAATGAAAGAGAAGGAAGCTAGAGACGGACTAATGGATTTTTTATTGATACCGATACGTTACATGTGTGACATATCTTGTGTAGCTCATAGGCAGCTCTCTGTAGACTATCTTCATTGTTCGAGGTTAAAACTTGATCATCCGTAAATAATATCAGCATTATAAAATATTGTTGGTTAAGAGCCTGTGAGTAATTCTATAGTTTCCTTTTCCATTGCAGTACAAATTCGTCAATGTATACATAAGAGTAGTGGGTGCAAACTTGTCGAATTCCTAAGTTAACATCCTCTGTTCTTTTTCCAGAAACCCCAATAATTTAGTTTCTTGTATTGTTCTACATCTTTTGAATTACTTGTACAAGATGCCTCTTCTTCCTAACATATTCCATAACAGTTCTCTCTTTGCATGTTTTATTATGAACAATACAATTAATACACTTAGATAGCTATAATTTCAGGCATTCACTTTTTCCTGTTATTCAAGATCGAAACAACCAGTCACAGTCAACATCAGCACCGCCATAGGTTCGTTGTAGTAGCCGGGAAGGAGGCAGCAAATATTACTTTTCTCGTCAAAGAAATACTGCGTCTCGGCTCCATTCAACGCAGAACCGAGATAAGTATCAGTGTACTAGCATGCCTATTGTCCCTGTTGATAGTTCTGGAATTAAGTACCTCCTTTCAGCGCTGCTGTATTAACCTACAGTGCAATCTCCGTATACATAACGACAGCCCATTCTGCTTCTGCAAGGGAAGCACGGACGAGGATTATGAAACTGAAACGCTGTCCTCGTACGTGAATCATTAGATGCATGTCGTATGAATGCAAACTTTTGTACCTTCGTGGAAGAAGGTTGTCGTGGTGTATGTGTCATCAAACGAACAACAGAAAACGTACTGAATACACACTAATTTTCTCTCCCTCACATACGAACCCACATTCGTCAACCACTGGCGAAAACATCGTCCAGCTGTTTGCACCGGGATATGGCAAACGCCGCTATGTAAGCAACGCGCACTGCAAATACACTTGCGAAATTAGGTATTCGCCGCGGCGTGTTTGCAGTTCCATCGCGCCCCATTTGCAAGATGGTAGGCAATTATATCGGATCCGCGCCCAGCAGATATTCGCACGTATTGCCTCTCCCTGTGCTGACCGCCTCGTGCATCATGAATACGAACCAGGTGCAGCTGCGAATTATTCCTTCGTACAGTGCGTTGAGATTCCCATTATGAGTTAGTCATTTGAATAGTGAGACGCTGAAACAAGATGGCGAGATACAAAAATTATACATCCTTTTTATCTTTTTATCACCTCTGTTTGTCCCTCGTCCCTGGTGCAACAACAACCCCCACCGCCCCCATCTCAGTCTCATCACAACAGATTACAATTCCTATGCTAAGATTTTCGCAGTGTGACTCTTCATCATCTTCAGAGGCCTGTCTTATCGACACAACAGCTTCCATCCATCAATAACATATTTATTACGCTCGTATCCATGGCAGCCCGGCTTACGCATCAAATGTTAGGGAAGTATATGTCCTGTCTCATTAAGTCCTTGCTTATGAAAATACAGGACGTTTGAGAAAGAAAAGCAAGAGTACACATTTTCTTATGGAATGACGGCATGTTGTAAAAAAATACAGTGACGGAAAAATATTAGTGTGCCTGGAAAGAAGACGTCGATTTTGATCCGATGATGGCATCTGCCACCTGGACGGATGGTAGATGTATTGATAAAGGTTTCAGTGTCGGCCGCCAACAGATAGCGTTATGGCATAGCTACCAGTGTGTCAACTGAGTTTACGCTTTAATAGTAAATGCTCACAGAACGAAGGCGTACTGTGTTGCAAACGTCTAAAGCAAGCAGGGAACCATGCCATGGAGACGCACTCGTGCTTCCTACAGCCAAGTGAGAGAGTTTGAAAGGGGTCAGATTGTGGCCTTCCTAGTAGCTGAATGGTTCTTTCGAAAAACTGTTACGTAAGTTGGACGTGCTGCGTCAGTTGTGCAACGATGCTGGTATCGGTAATCACATGAATACTTCACACCTGTAGCCGAGGTTCTGGACGTTCACACAGCATTGACGCCCCCTACGGGCCCCCTCCCCCCCCCCCCCCCCCAGGATTGTCTTATTGTAAGGGCAGCAGTGGCAGATTGTACAGCTACCACATCACAGAAAATATGGCTTGTGAGTCCAGATGTGTTAAGACTAACTGTTGTTAACCGGTTATTAGCAGTGGGACTACCGGCACGCACAGTTCTGGCCCGTCTTCCTATCATGCCACATCATCGACGTGCATGGCGCGACTGGTGCTTTCAGAGAAGCACTTGGAATGGTGCACGGTGGTCTTCAGCGATGAAACCAGATTCTGCCTGCAGGCAAGTGATGGTCGTTTGCTCCTGCGATGTAGACCTGGTGAGTGCTGTCTCGTATAGTGCTCTCGTCCTGGTCCCACCTCACGCCTCGTGGTAAGAGCTGCGATAAGCTACAACTCTCAACACTTTTCCTGGAGGGGACGCAAACCAGCATTCGATAAGTGCAGAGAGTTGTTAGACCCGTTCTTTTAGCCGTTGTAGCAAAAGGCAGATGATCTGTTGTTCCAACGGGACAATGTTCGCCTACACATGCCCGTGAAACTCAACTTGCTCTGCAAGACGTGCAGCAACTTCCGTGGGCAACACGATCTCCGCACATGTCGCAGTTCGAGCACGTGATTGGACGAGAATTGACTCGTGTGACTCGTCAACCAACAACTCTCAAAGCACGACGTGCTATGTAAAAAGGTCGAGCAGTCGTGGTATAATGTTTCAAATGGTTCAAATGGCTCTGAGCACTATGGGACTTAACATCTGAGGTCATCAGTCCCCTAGAACTTAGAACTACTTAAACCTAACTAACCTAAGGACATCACACACATCCATGCCCGAGGCAGGATTCGAACCTGCGACTGTAGCAGCAGCGCGCTTCGAGACTGAAGCGCCTAGAACCGCTCGGCCACAGCGGCCGGCTATAACGTATCCCAGGACAGTATTCGCCATCTGTACGATCAACTGGATGCCAGAGTCAGCGCCTGTATTGACGCCCCTGTGGCTACACCAGTTACTAATATGGATGTTTCAGCATGGGTCGCTACCTGGTAACTCAGAACCGCTTGCGCTATTCATCTGTAGATATAATCGTTTCATGTACTCCATATGCACTGTTGCAGCAATAAATCTCGGGTGAATCGGAAATCCCTAATATAATGTACTTTTTTTCGGCAATGTATTTCAGGCATCCTGTGCGTTACAAGCTTTATTATATTTCTTGCCAGTTTTCATAAGTCAAAGGAGGTAGCCCTGTTTGTTACATTGAAGCATCTTGATTCCAGTGACACAACACAAACGAAGGTTGATGTTTGTTGTCAAACTCTGTTAGATGCGGAAGCTACACAGTAATTTTAATTGTGAATTTTAAATATATATGGTGAAATATCAGTCAAGACTGTCCAATGAAAGGGAGAACGAAGACACTGGCATGTGCAATGAACATGCCTAACACTCTTAAAAATTTATCTTTATGCATTTTAAATGTTTTTAGATAATGGTTTTAGACACATATAATCGAAAATAGTACTAAGAAAACATGTGCCAGATTATTTGAAGTAATTTCGTATATTGGGCATAAAATACTCTGAAATGCTTAAAAATAATGGTTGTATACATTCATATCAAAAACATAAATAGATAACACAATGTGATCCATACTTAAACAGTAAATTATAAACTTAGCAAGTGAATGAACAAAACTGGTAAGCAGTAAACATCCAAATTTGCCTAGAAGGATGGTTAAAGTTTAATTTTTCATCATCGACAAGCGCATTACAGGGGGTTAATTTAACAGTTAAGTTATCTTTTACAAGGTCCACGAAACAGCAAGAAATGATATTCAACTGAACAGTCCTCACGGGTCAGAGAGCTAGTGAGCTTTGGTATGTCTTTCATTTTGATGGTAACCAAGTGACCTGCTACTGATCCATCAGTGGCAACAACTTTTGCCGCTAATATTAAAGGACCATTAGTAGAGAATTTCCCTCGCAATGTGCACCAGGTCATGATCTATAAAATAGTAAGCAACGCACATTTCTATGGGCAACAAAAAGAACTGGCCTTGCTCAACTACCTTTTGTTGAAGAAACAAATGCAAACTCTTTGTGTCGGCCATTCAAGGAAAAAAGATTTGTTTTTGTATGAATTGTTCTACACAACTTGTACATTTTTGTTTTCCTTCACAACAAAATATGACGAGAATCATTAGGCTCATACAAAATTTCGTCTTTACCCAAACACAAAAAAGACCCAAACTATATTTTTTAATGAGCGGGAGCGTCCTACAGTATTTTCTTCTGAAAACCGAGTGTTTCTCCTTCAGGAAATCATTTCAGGACATGTAATGACTGTACGTTTTGTTCCTGAGATCAGCCTACCTTCCCTCACTTGACTGCGTAGGAGTTACATCAAATAACTGCTTTTGTTGCGGTCAGTGCCTTGTTCATTTAAAAAATTGGACCATCTCATTGGTGTCACTATCAACTCAATTATCTGGAAATCAAACAAAACATGAGTAGTGCTAAATGGTGTCTGGGTTTGATGTTACTTGTGCTACGCGCAGTGCCCACATAAAAATGCATAAATCCACAATAGGTGCGAAACTTTTGATATTTTCCTATCGATTCGTCTCCATTGTATACATTTATCATTTGTACTTTTCTCAGAACAATTGTTGAGTTTTAGTCTTCTATTTTTAAACAAACCATGTTAATTTAAATTCTCTTTGGTACATAGCTTATGAGCTTAATATTTCATTCTTCAATGTGGGACGCTGAGCGTCCTATTTCTTCACTTCGGCAAGTGTTTCTCCTTAGCTTTCCTTCTTTGCCTGAAGATTTGCCACTGTTGTTTTACAAATACAGAATCCAGCCGTTCGTGGTACTTCAATGTCCCTGCAATAATACGGTCTACTTTATTCAGAACGTTTGCACGTCATTGTGATGCCTATTGTTGTGAACAGTGGCGCTACTCAAACAGTAACGTTCATCTAAATGGTGCCTTTCTGAGTGCCCAGTTCTTTCGTTTCCTACCACCTGCTCCTTCTGTGTGCTAAGATGAAGTTAGCTTTCCTTGTGTTTATCTTCAGCTTTACTTAATTCACGCCTGCAATTATGGATAGCAGCCTGCGCAAACAGAGTTCAGAGTCTGCTACTAAGGTAATGTTATCTGCAGACAGAAATGGCTCGTTTCAGCTAAATTTGTTTCGCCTCTTTGTTCTAGCGATAATTTCCCTTGTTCACTGAGTTAGAAATGAGTTAATTAAGTCTCGAAGGACAGGTAAGTCTCACTCTGCCTCTGGTACTATCAAACGACTGTTTTTAACAACTGCCTCCATGAAATGATTGTTGAAAATCTGTAATTCATTATTTCAGTCACGTATTATCCATTGTATTTCATAAGACGCCTTTCTTGGGCCTACGATTATTACACCACAGGCAATTGAAATTGCAGCGCCTAGAAGAATAGCAAACAACGAAATTTTATTTATTGTTCATGTACAGCACAGCGGGAAGAATATATTGAAGAATATTGAAGAATATTGATTTGTTGGCGATTTGGGAATGTCATCTGGCGACTACAAGGCCACCTATGGTTAATTTTTATAGCAGACATTACATTTATGACCTGGTAAGGTGGGTGGTTGCGCCCGATATGCAATGTCTTCGTAACGTTATCTGTCAAGAAATTGGTCCAAGACTGCATGCTGAACATACTGTCGTGACCTACATCAGTGCAGATGGTGTTCGACTGTCGAAGTGTCCAGCACAACATCCAGCTCTCTCCTTGTACTGCTTAGTACACAAAACTGCCCTCTCTGGCAGCTACAGTGCATCTAACCCGGCTGCACATCGAGTATAAATGAACTTGTGTGGCGTTAACGAATACGTCACACAATGCCCCTTCAATTGAATACACAACTTTATCAATCGTAGTGCTCGTGAGTGGTAACATACCAACCTCTCGTCACCCTTTAACGATGAGTTTTCAGTGGGTGAGAGGTTATTGAGATTATATGAATAATTTGTACTTGGTGTTTCAACCACTCGTGATGGTGAAACGTCTAACGTTAATAATTCTTACGATTATTCTTTCGTAGAAGAAACAGCGCCTATAACCGCACGACCACAGCGGCCGGCTGTGCTCTACATGCGTGTGCTCGCCTATGTAGTAAGTTCTTTTTGCAGTTCGACAGCAGGGGTTTACGTTGTCTGTATCGACATTTATGCCCTGAGGCTGGCTCTCAAGTCGATGCCACATCTCTGGCTGTTCGTACGAGGACTGATCGAGAAAGAATGAGTCTGATTTTTTCCTGTAGCTTCTATGATAGCTTCCTACCTGTGCCACGAATATCCGAAAAGGACGGATTTTTAGGTGGCAGCGCTATCGTATCGATAGGTTGTTAGTAATGCTCCGTTTTATAGATGCTCTTTGCATTTCGCGTGTTAAACAATGGAGTTGATGCGAGAGGAACAGTAAAATTCTGTGTTCGTTTAAACCATGTAGCCACTGAAACTTACGAAAAGCTGCAGTAAGCGTACGGTGAACATGCACTACCTCGTGCAACAGTATTTACATGGTTCAAAGCCTTCAAAGAAGACCAGCTTGTCTCAGTTAAGCAAGGTCGGCCTGGCGTTTTTCTTTAAAGTCAACATGAGCACAGCAGTTGTGTTTGTCCCTGAGGATCAACGGGTAGTATTGCGTAACCCCAGTGAAGTGTTGAGAATTTCATACTGCAGTGTTTTTACGATTATACATGATCACCTCCATATAACTTGTGTATGTGTCAGTTGAGCGCCAGTCTGCTGACCCCAGAACAAATGACTGCGAATGGAGACAAGCCATAAGGTGCTGCGCCTCTGTTCTGGTGGAGGGGATGTGTTTCTACAATCAGTTATCACCAGTGATGAGCCATGGTTGTATCTTTATGATCGTGAAGGGAAACGAGTGTAAATCGCCAGTTTCTCAGGCATCAAAAAAGAAGAAAGTTGTTCCATTTGCAAGTAAAATAACCGCGACCACATTTTTAATGGTCATGGAATAACTTACAAGCAGACCGTTATTTCTCTCATTACTGTTACAACAGCATACCACACGTCACTATTCACTAAATTGAGGAAGTACACTGCAAAGAAGGGACCAGAACTCTCTCCGACTGGGCGACGACTTCATGATGACAATGAGTGGCCCCACGTCGCAAATTGAGTCATGCAGTTTCTGGTCCAAGTCAGCGTTACCTGTGTGCCGCATCCGCCTTATAGACCCAATCTTGTACCGAGTTATGATTTTTTTTTATTTCCATCACTAAAGTCCAGGCTTCGGGGTGACTACTGTTTTATACTGTGATCCTTTTTTTGGGGGTCATCAGTCTTGTGATTCATTTGAGGCGGCCAGCCACGAATTCCTCTCGTGTACTATTCTTTTACTCTCAGGATAGTACGTGCAGCAGTCGTCTTCAATTATATGCTGAACGTATACCAGTCTCTTCCTTCTTACTCCTCATTACTTTCGTCTTTCTTCGATTTACTCTCAATCCGTAATCTACACTCATTACACTGTCCATTCCATTCTCCAGATCATATAATTCATCTTCGCTTTCACTCAGGATATCAATGTCATCAGCGAATTGTATCACTGATATCCTTTCACCTTGAATTTTAATTCCACTCCTGAACCTTTCTTTTATTTCTACCATTGCTTCATCGATGTACAGATTGAACAGCATGGGCGAAAGACTACGTCTCTGTATTACACCCTTTTTAATCCGAGCACTTCGTTCTTGGTCGTCCACTCATATTATTCCCTCTTTGCTCTTCATATATTGTATATTACCCGTCTCTCCTTATAGCTTATCGCTATTTATCTCAGAATTTGGAACATCTTGCACCATTTTACATTGTCGAACGCTTTTTCCAGGTCCGATAAACGGGTCTTGATTTTTCTTTAGCCTTGCTTCCTTTATCAACCTTGGTTTCTGGTGCCCTTACTTTTCCTAAAGCTAAACTGATTGTCATCTAACACATCCTCAATTTTCTTTTCCATTCTTCTGTATATGAGCCTTGTCAGCAACTCAGATACATGAGCTGTTCTGCTGATTGTTAGATAATTCTCGAACTTGTCAGCTCATGCAGTCTTTGCAATTGTGTAGATGATATATTTCCGTAAGTCAGATGGTAAGTCTCCAGACTCATACATTCTACATCCCAACGTGAATATTCGTTTTGTTGCAACTTCCACCAATAATAATTTCTGATGGAATCTTATCTATCCATTCTGCCTTATTTGATATTAAGTCCTCCAAAGCTCTCTTAAATTCTGATTCTAACTCTGGATACCCAATCTCTTCTAAATCGACCCTTGTTTCTTCTTCTTCTATCACATCAGACAAACCTTTCTTCTCATTGAAGCCTTCAACGTATTCTTTCCACCTATTCGCTCTCTCATCTGCACTTAACGTGGAATTCCTGTTGCACTCTTAATGTTATCAACCTCGCTTTTAAAAGGTAGTTTTGACTTTCCTATGTGTTGATTCAGTCCTTCCGACAACCATTTCTTTTCCGATTTCATCACATTTTTCATTTATTTTACATTTATTTCATTACTCGGCGACTTGTACTTCAGGGTTCTTGACTTTCCCTGAACATTTTTGTGCTTCCTTCTTTCATCGATTAACTGAAGTATTTCTTCTGTTGTCCATGGTTTCTTCGCAAATTACTTTCTTTTTACCTACCAGGGGTGGCTCCTGTACAGGTCTGCAGGTTTGCGCTGCCCCCCAATCGCCCTCCTGGGCTGCTCCTACAAGCTTTTGGAAAGAGTCATCCTCAACTGAATCGGCCCAAAGATCCATGAAGCTATTCACATCGAACAGACAGGATTCAGACGAAACAGAAGCTGCACAGATCAAGTGCTCCGCTTAATTACACACATAGAAGCTGGATTCCAACGTCGCCTTAAAACGTCAGTGGCTTTTATTTATCTTACAGCTGCCTATGATACAGTATGGAGACAAGGACTCTTGTACAAACTGGCCAGTGTAATACACTGCCAAACCATAATCAGTCTCATAAACAACATGCTGTCTGAGCGATACTACCCAGTAGTCCTTGGCAAACAACTAAGCAGACAGAAGAAACTTAATAATGGTCTTCCTCAAGACTCAGTTTTGGCGCAAATCCTGTTCAACTTGTATACATCTGACCCCCTGAAACAGAACCAAGGAAATTCATCTATGCAGACGATCTGGCCTTGGCCACCCAGCAGAGAACTCTTGAAGCTGGTGAAGAAATCCTATCTGCAGATCTAAGCACAATAGGTGAATACTTCAAAAAGTAGAGACTGATACCAAATCCAACTAAGACTGAAGTCAGCTGCTTTCACCTTAACAACAGAATGGTCAATGTGAAGCTGAATGTCACCTTTAATGGTCAGGTCCTTCACCACCAAGACTCTCCAAAATATCTAGGAGTAACTCTTGATAGAACCCTGTCTTACAGGAAGGACATAGAAAACACCGCAGCAAAGCTGAGATCGCGCAATAACATCATGCAGAAGCTGAGTGGTACGTCATGGGGCGCAAGAGCTACGACACTGCGATGCCCTGCCTTAGGACTGGTCTATTCTGTTGCTGAATACTGTGCCCCAGTGTGGCGTAATAGCACACATGTGAGAAAAATTGATGAGGAGCTAAATGCAACAACCAGAACAACTACAGGACGCATCAAATCTACTCCTCTATACTGGTTACCACCTCTAAGCAACATTGCGCCGCTAGACCTCCGAAGACAGAATGCCCTCCTCAAGGAATATCAAAAATTACTTAAGATCCCCGAGCTTCCAATGCACTCTGTCGTTCCTGCACTCCGAATGAACTGATTAAAAATTAGTATCAACAAAAAGTGGACAGAATGTGGAACACCATTGCACATGAGGAACATCAGACTCTTCAAAGACCTGATGCAAGACTAGCTGGTATGGACCTAACGCGACGTGCCTGGAAAACAATTAATCGGATCTGCACGGGCCACAGCATCTGTGCTGAAAACCTCTACCGATGGGGAAGGGCTTCATCCTCTCAGTGTGACTGTGGAAATGAACACCAGACGATCCATCACATTGTAACAAGCTGTACCAGAAGAACCTACCATGGGGACTTTGGAAGATTTCTTTGAAGTGACAGAGGCAGCCCTTGAATGGATCAACAAATTAAATTTTAATTTATAGACGTATTTTTTAAATTATAAATTATGAAATTAATATATTTTTGTAAAATTTTGTAAAACTATGTAATCCACAATTGCTAGTCGCTGTTCATATGTAATGCCATACGCTAAATAAATAAATAAATAATTTTGTTCAACTGAGTTTGCCTTCTGAGCGTTCTATACTTTTGAAATGCCTGGGCTCCAAACGCCGAACGCAGCACATTTGGACGGAATGTGCCGACGGCGACAGTAGGTTGCACTGTGGCTGCAAACGCGGACTTGGGTGTCTCAGAGGGCGTGCGGAGTGCGAGGTGCGGGGGCAACACTTGGCAACACTGTACATGTATGCGGTCCTTGTGTGTATAAACACCTTACCCGGGCCACTATCGAATCTTCGAACAAAGCGGGATTCTCGCGCTACCTTCGAACAAAGCGGGATTCTCGCGCCACCTTACCAGTTCAGGTGTAGCTGCGAGCGAACTATTTCCTGTGCGTTGTATTAGTTATTTTAGCGTGTGTGTGAATTTTGAGGCTCAAGTGACAAGTGAATACGTGAAATAATGAATCACGTAATTTCATTGCTCTCTGAAGCCTTCAGTTCACGGAAGTTTGAAGAAGAGGCTAGGTAGGACGACTCCTGCTTTAACAATTTCGCAGACCGTTAAAACGAAAAGTTTCGAATTCAATAGGGAATTTAACTCTGAATTGTACAACACGCATGAATTGCTGTGTGGTTGTGACATGAAAAAGGCCTTACTTTGTTTTCCTTGTTTATTATTTGGAGGAGATATTTCATGGTCTAAACATGGAGTCTGTGACATTGAACAACTCCATGAAAAAATTAGAAAACACGAACTTTCTTCAGTCCATGTAAATAACGTTTTGAATATGGCAAGTCTAGGCAATGTAAATATAGCTACCCAATTAGACAATGAATATAGAAGGTCCGTGGCATTTCTTTCTTTTCTTTCTTTCTTTCACTTACGCCATACTCCCACAGCGATCGCAGGGTCGGCGTGGTTACAACGGATTTGGCAAAGTTAGTGTTAGGGATGGCTGGATGCCCTTCCTGCCACCATCCCGTACCCCCCAGGATGGAATCAGTGTACCCCAACTGTCTGCATCTAGTGTAAATCGTGAAATAGTGTGGACTTGTTTCAAATATCTGTGACGTGTGGAACTGAGGCGGAACATGGGGGACAGCCCGGTATTCACCTAGCGGGATGTGGAAAACCGCCTAAAAACTACATCCAGGCTGGCTGGCACACCGGCCCTCGTCGTTGATCCGCCGGTAAGCAGCGCATTAGCGCTCTCGGCTACCCTGGCGAGTCGTCTGCCATTACACAACTAAAAAGTTCCCAATAATAGGCACATACTGAATCTAATTATTAACTGTATTCGTTTCGGGAGGCTGAATCACCTTCAAATCTTTGTGTTTTTCGTTCCTTGATTAATTTTAGTGCAGAATTAGACTCTGTATTAAAATCGCATTTAGAGAAAGCTACAGTTTTCAAAGGAACCACAAAAACCATCCAGAATGAACTCCTCCAGTGCATGCTTCAAGTCTGCCAAGAGGGAATTAGAAAGGAAATTAAGGGTACTGGGTTTTGGCCATAATAGCTGAAGAAAGCAGTGAAGTAGCCTGTGTTTTCCAGATGGTTATAGTATATAGGTACATCATTAACAGAAAACCAGTTGAAAGATTTTGGGACTTCATAACACCAGAAAAGCATGTTGCCCAGTCTTTGGCAACGTCCATCATCGAACAGATAAATAATCAGTTGGGGAATTGTCCACATAAGCTAATAGCGCAAACATATGATGGTGCAGCAGTCATGAGTGGTTCGTCACATGGGGTGCAGGCTCTTGTCAAGGAAAAGTTTCCCAACGCTTCATACATTCATTGTTATGCCCACCAGTTAAATCTCATATGCAGCTTCTTTTCAGCATCTCCTCAAAGAACAGCAGTTCTCGACGAAATAGTACGAAAACGACTGCCACGTTCAGTGCCTACTCGTTGGAATTTTCACTCAAGGAGCGTCAATACCGTTTTCAAATATAGGGAAGATATCATGTGCATGAATAATATGAGCCAGGGGTAAAACTGTATAATGAGAACTCGATCCTGCAAGCCTGTGGCTTAGTAACAATTTTGAAGGATAAAAAGTTAATTTTTTGGCTTTCGTGTTTTGATAAAATCATGATCCATGCGGATATTTTGTATAACCAGCTACAAAAAAGAGATATTGACCCAACTTACGCACAAAATCAGTTGGCAGCTTTTGAGCATGAAATTACGAACATTAGGGAAGGAGTGACTGAAAATTCAAGAGGTTTACATGAGTACCATAAAAGAAGGAGAAATGAAGATGGCGCAGCGATGTGTAATCTACTGCGATAGGCAAAATAAGTATGTGATGTCATAAGTTACGAGGCAAAAGAAAGATTCAAGTTCACCGGACACCTAGCTGCAGGCTCTCTCTTTCTACCGGAGAAATAAGGTACTTACTCTTCCGATTTTCCAGAAACTTCTTTCAGAGCTGCTATTGAATGCTACTCTTTTTTGTAAGCAAAGAAGCTTCGAACAGAATTCTCTGTTATTTATGGAAGAGAGGAGTTCAAAAGCATTTGTGGAACTTTGAGCTTTCTGGATTACATAACAGACAATAACCTTTGTAATACACTGAGTGAATCTGTGAAGCTCCTAAAAGCGATAATTACAATTCCAATTACCACATCAGAAGCAGAACGTTGTTTTTCTTCGCTGAAACGCGTCAAAACCTTCTTGCGGAATACTATGGTCCAAGAAAGACTATCAGCACTCGCGATGCTTTCTATTGAACGAGAACTCATTTTACGAATTGTAGACTTCTATCAAAGAGTGACAGAAAGATTTGCAAATTTGAAGGAAATAAGAATAAAGTTCCTGTACAAGTGATCACCACCACATCCAAATTCAGAGATAAAATCGAACGGCGTTAACATCAATCCTGTTGAAAAAGGTTAGTAAGGCATGCCTACCACTTTTTGGGTCCTTAGAGCTGCAATTGATTTAAATTCTTTTTATTCTGTAAAAGTAATGCTTTTTTGCGTACACATTTTGGTTTTATTATGAGTAGATGCAGGAGTGACAGGAGGAAGCGGTCTGTTTATATCAGGCATTACAAAACCATGAGCAGTGTACTGATTTTCTCTCTTTTTTTGACGTTTTCCTTCGTGAGCAAAGAGCACAGCCATCTTCTTTGGTCACGAGCCTCCACTGGTACCTATGTTTTCTATCCAACTTCTGTGATTGCCCTTTTTAGAGATATGCATTCCTCTTTAACAGTACTGTCTACTGAACTATTCCTTATTGCTGTATCTATAGCCATAGAGAACTTCAAGTGCATCTCGTCATTCCTTAGTACTTCTGTATCCCACTTCTTTGCGTACTGATACTTCCTGACTAATCTCTTAAACTTCAGCCTACTCTTAATCACTACTACATTGTGATCTGAGTCTATATCTGCTCCTGGGAACGCCTTGCAATACAGTATCTGATTTCGGAGTCTCTCTCTGACCACGATGTAATCTAACTGAAATCTTCCCTTGTCACCGGCCATTTTCAAGTATACCTACCGCCTTCTCTTGTGATTCTTGAACGGAGTATTCGCTATTACTAGCTGTAACTCAATTGGTCTTTCTTCTCTCTCATTCCTTGTCCCAAGAGCATATTCTCCCATAACCTTTTCTCCTACTTCTTTTCCTACAGATGCATTTCAGTCCCCCATGACTATTAGATTTCAACTCCCTTTACCTACTGTATTACCCTATCAATATCTTCAGACACTCCCTCTATCTCTGCATCTTCAGCTTGCGATATCAGCATGTATACCGGAACTATCGTTGTCGGTGTTGGTTTGATGTCGATTCTGATAAGAACAACCCGGTCACTGAACTGTTCACAGTAACACACTCTCTGCCCTACCTTCCTATTCATAATGAATCCTACGTCCAATATACCATTTTCTGCTGCTGTTGATATTATCTTATACTCATCTAACCAGGAATCCTTGTCTTCTTCCCATTTCAATTCACTGACCCATACTAAATCTAGTTTGAGCCTTTGCATTTATTTCCTTTTTCAGGTTTTCTAGCTTCACTACCACGTTCAAGCTTCTGACATTCCACGCTCCGACTCGCAGAGCATCGTCCTCTCGTTGGTTAATGAATCTTTCCCTCTTGCTTTGCAAACCTGTTGTTTCTCTTTCACTGTCACTTCTGTTACTATTCCCAGCTGACTCTGTCGCTAGAAACTTGTTCTTAATTATAGAGAGATCGCTTTGACCCACGGAAACATTAACTGTGGTGTCCACCTGTCTTATTCCCGGCTCCATTAGAGTGACTATACAGAGCCTCTGATCGTACGTTATTTTTGCCTGAACCATCTTGAAGCGACACAACTCTCGTAATAACACACGCCACAAGAATTACAATGTTTATAGTTGACACGGTTGCCATTCGCTGCATGTACTGTCGCCTCACTACAGAAATACGGGCTGTTCCGGTAGAATCACATTACAAACATGACAATAGATCGATATTGTAACTTATTTCTGGCTCACAAAGTTCACTATTAAAGTTTCGCCAATGTGCAACATTTATTTTGACCACTGTAATAAGAGACGGTCTTTTAAGTTCATCATCAGACACAACGATTTTGACAACAAGCAGCAAGTATATCAGTTAAGACATGTAGTAATAAAGTTATAAGTAGAGACCACTGAAGGGGAATTTAGTAACAAAGTTATATGTAGAGACCACTGAAACGGAAATAACACATACTGCCGAAAAAGAAGTGCAACACCCTCAAGGAGAGGAGAATTTTAGGAAAGTGTGGTTAATCTGTAAAAAGAGATCGCTCATAGAACACTAGTGCGTCCCATTGTTGGGTAATGTTCGAGTGTTTGGGATCCGTATCAGTTATGACTAAAGGAAGACATCGAAGCAATTTAGAGGCAGGCTGCTAGATTTGTTGCCGGTAGGTTCGAACAACACGCAAATATTAAGGAGATGCTTCGGGAACTCAAATGGGAATCACCGGCGACAAGGCAACGTTCTTTTCGAGGAGGCCGGCCGGTGTGGCCGAGCGGTTCTAAGCGCTTCAGTCTGGAACTGTGCGACCGCTACGGTCGCTGGTTCGAATCTTGCCTCGGGCATGGATGTGTGAGATGTCCTTAGGTTAGTTAGGTTTAAGTAGTTCTAAGTTCTAGGGGACTGATGACCTCATATGTTAAGTCCCATAGTGCTCAGAGTCATTTGAACCTTTCTTTTTTTACGAGGAGCATTAGTAAAATAATTTTGAGGACCGCAATTTGAGGCTCACTACAAAGCGCTTCTACTACCGCCAACATGCATTTCGAGTAAGAACCACGAAGATCACACTAGAGAGGTTAGGTCTCGTGAGGAGGCATATAGATAGCCTTTTCCCCAGCTCTGTTTGATAGTGGAACAGAAAAGGGGGTGGTTAGTAGTGGTACAGGCTACCCTCCATCACACACCATAAGGTTTTTTGTGTAGTATGTATGTAAATGTAGATTCAGATTGTATTCGGTCGCACAAGGATACAATATGTGCGTACTGAGAGGCTGTGATGTTAGTGATTCATTTGTCGCCTCCACCCGCGATCAGATGGCGCTCTGAGGCCTGTCTATGCACTCTCTGCTTTGACTCTGCAGGCAGTAACTGTGCTGACTTTAGAGGTGTGGACTGATTGGAACATTTTTTCTAATGAATATGGAGGAGCACGTACTCCTGTTGAACAGCTTAGCCATTTTAAGGGCTCGCTTTGTGGGAAAGTGGGAAGACGGATGGACTATCAACGGATTGCTGCATATGCTGGGCACAATGCACCGGTGTTGTGTCGCTGCTTTCAACAGCGGTCTGTGGAGGATTTCTAGACCGGTAGACCAGGTTCCGTATGTCCGCGGTGTACAGATGCACGTCAAAATCGAATCATTGTCAAAGCAGCAATTTTGCGACCAGTGATGGGCTACCGACCGTCACCCAGGGATGAGATCCGGGGACATGTCGCAAATACTGTGTCATGAGGGATCACTGGAAACCGTATGCTTGAAGCAGAATTAAGATCACCCACACAATAACGCCGCCAAGCATGGCAATTCTGGTGTTGTAAAAGGACTGACTGGAGAGTGGAGTGGCATTCTGTTGTCTTCAGTGATCAGAGTAGGTTCTGTCCGTATGCGAGTGATGGACCTACAAATGGGTGGAACAGACTTGGTGAGCTGCCTATTCCAGAGAACATTCTCCCACGACACACAGGTTCCATCCCAGGCTTCGTGGTGCAAGGGGGCCATCACAGTTATAGCTCTCGGTCACATTTGGTGTTTCTACATGGTAAAGCAACCAGTGCCCACTACATTATACAGGCAGGATGGTGACGTGTTTTGTTATCAGGACAAGTCACTTTCACATGCTGCTGCCTTCTTCGTGATGTGCAGCAACTGCCCTGGTTACCAAGATCACCAGATCTGTCGCCAAATGAACGCGTATGGTACGTGAGGCAGCAACTTACTCGTTCGCCTGGGCCTGCAAGAACCACTGCCGAATTGCAACAAAAGGTGCAAGATGCTTGCGACAATCTGTCGCAGGATGTTATTCGGCACTTTTATGATCGTTTGAATGCGAAAATACATGCCTGCGTTGGAGCCAGAGTGGGGATGAATTGAATATTGATGTGACTGTTTGGGCATCCTTGACTGTGACATGAGTGTTTCATTTGGTCTAACTTTGTTCTCATATACTTCTACAGTGATGAACCACCTGTCAACTCGCTTATCGATAAAATGACCTTGTTCTTGAGAATGTTGCATTTTCCCGGCAGTGTATGTGGTGGCTCAGCGTTTCTATTATCAGAACGTTATTTTCCTGGCAGTTAAACTTGCAAAGTGAAGATTTCAAAGAGGTTCGCATAAAAAGACTTGAGAACTTGAATGCGAGGTCAGGAGTCTAGTAGTGCGCGGCGGGGCACATTGGAACGGCTGGAGAAGTTGCGGTGTTTACGTTTCCGCGGAGCTCATAACTTTCGCAACGGCGCTGCAGCGAGTCTCGAGTATTCCAGCCGAGTAATGCGGGCCAGTGCCTCTTCCTCAGAAATTTCTGCTAGCAGACCAGCTCTTTCTTCTTCGTACTCAGCACCATGCGAACAACTACCGCTCTGAGGCTGCTTCTGTTGTCTTGTTAGGAACAGGCGAGTTTCTCTAATCCCAATTCACGCGTGATTTATAAGTAACTACAATTTATCTAGGAAACGAAGAAAGAGGTTTAAGGTCCCGTCCACGAAGTGGTCGTTAGAGACAGAGCAAGTACTCAGTTGACTTTTGCGTTTATTAGTTTAGGGAAATCACGGAAAACTGAAATTGATATGGCCTCAACGTAGGCCGTAACCACTGTGACACCTCTCCCAGTAATCTACGTATGGATTCTCTTTAGAAAATTATTTGCTCCAGAAGCAGTGTAGAAATAAGTTCCCTCGATTGACATTCATGTGACTTAAAATACACATTAGCTTTTCGTATATGACTGTTTTATTCCGCATTCCACTAGTAATAACATCAGTACTAATATTAGAATAGTGGTTGCATGTTTATATCATTACCTCGGTGTTCTCACATTTGATCATTATTTACACGCTGTGGAAATCATAGTTTAGTGTGTAATGGGGGTTGTTTTTTCACATTTTCACTAGTTCATAGATATAAAATAATGCCCGAAGAAGGTGACGCAGCATTGGAAGACCTATGTCGAATCAAGCACATGGAATAGATGGCACTTCGTCCGAATTATTCAGAACTTCATAGGAACTATCCATGATGAAAACTATCTTATCTGTTACGTAACATACATGTGCTGCAGAAAAATATAGAAACAGGACGAGAAATGCTTGCTTGAATATGAAGCAGATGCTAGCCAAGCCTCCCCATTGGGCTGTTTTATTTGATCACGACCAACTCCTCGAAACATTGCAAATGTCAGCCGTAGCCAGATCAGTGTTCTGTGTAGTGAGAGCAGTATTATCGGAGCTAAACGAATTCGAACGAGGGAAAATTCCTGGTGCTCGTATTGTGGCTGCTACCGTAACCAAGATAGCCAAAGTGTTTGGTGTTTCAAGAGGCACCTTATCGAAGATTTATATCACACGCAGGGAAAGCCGGCCGCGGTGGTCTCGCGGTTCTAGGCGCGCAGTCCGGAACCGTGCGACTGCTACGGTCGCAGGTTCGAATCCTGCCTCGGGCATGGATGTGTGTGATGTCCTTAGGTTAGTTAGGTTTAAGTAGTTCTAAGTTCTAGGGGACTGATAACCACAGCAGTTGAGTCCCATAGTGCTCAGAGCCATTTTGAACACGCAGGGAAAGCCGAGAAACATCATTCGCTAAGTCACAACGCGTACGTAAATGTGTGTTGGGTCACTGAAGAAGATTGTGACGGAAAATAAGAGGACGACAGCTGCAAAAGTCATTGCATAATTGAATGTCGCTCTCGCGAACCTAGTCAGCACTAAAACAATACGAAGGGAGGTGCAGAAGCAGGGAGACTGAATTCCAAAACCACTCAATAGTGAGGCAAATACCCGAAATAGGAAAGGTTGGTGTCGAAGCCCTAAAATCTGGACTATGGAACAGTGAAAAAAGTCATTTGGAAGGAGGAGTCTTGTCGCACATTGTATTAGACATCTGTCCAAGTTTACGTCCCAGAAGTGCAACATGGCGACGGATCGATGATGATTTGGGCAGCCAAATCGTGGTATTCCATGGCCCCATAGGCACTCTGCAAGATCGCATTACTGTGAAGTATTCTGTGACCATTTTGGCTGACACGGTCCATCCCTTGGTATAATGCTTGTTCCACAATGGTCATCAGTGGTGATGCCAAGACGACAGAGGTCCTGCTCACACAGGTTGTCTCGTCAAGGACTGGTTTTGTAAGCACGAGGATGAATTGTCGTATCTACCCTGCCCACTAGTGTCACCAGATCGATTAGTTTCGAGCGTTTGTGATCTGCTTTGGATGGAATGATGCGTGGTCGCTGTCCACCTCCATCATCGTTAACTGAATTACCACTATTTTACAGGAAGAATGGTGACCACACAGCACCTGTATTTATATATTCTGAGACGACTGTACACATTTTTGAATAACGACGGTTTTCCTACACTGTATCAGACGCAGTAATATGTTTTGTTTTTGGTGTTTGCATATTTTTGTCCACCCCCGATACGTGCGATAGGCGTAAGACCTCCATAATTCGTAAATAACATAATAATTCCAATTTCGAAGATGGCAGGTGTTAAGAAATGTGAGAAGGAAGAGATACAGGGTTGTAGCCTACCTCCCATATTATTCAGTCTGCACGTTGAACGAGCAGTAATGGAAACCGAGAACAAAACATAGAACGGAATTAAAATTCGACCAGAATAAATAAAATTCTTAAGGTTTTCCAATGAAATAACAGCTCTGTCAGAGACAGCAAAGGACTTGGACGATCAAGTAAACGAAACAAACAATGTTTTAAAAAGAGGTTATACATTGAATGTCAAAGAAATTAAAACACGGATAATCCAGTGTAGTCAAATTGAATCAGATGATTCTGAGGGAATTTATGAGGAAATGAGACACTGAAAAGTGTAGCTTTCAAAAAAATAGTTCAAATGGGTCTGAGCACTATGGGACTTAACTTCTGAGGTCATCAGTCCCCTAGACCGTAGAACTACTTAAACCTAACTAACCTAAGGACATCACACACAAATCCACGCCCGAAGCAGGATTCGATCCTGCGACTGTAGCGGTCGCACGATTCCAGACTGTAGCGCTTAGAACCGTTCGGCCACCCCGGCCGGCTTGCTTTCAATTTTGAGAGAAAAGTAACTAACGATAGGGAAACAACAGACAAGGAAAAGTGCGGACTTACAGTATCAAGTAATGCTTACCTGGGAAAGAGTAATATCTAATTATAGCGTCAACAAGTCTCTTCTGAATTTATTTAGAGTGCAGCCCTATACGCAAGTGAACCGCAGACAGTGAACGGGACAGACAACAACAGACTAGGAACATTAAAGTGTAGTGCTGCAGCCTAAAGTTCAGTGTACGATGGGTAAGTCGGGTAGCTAATAGACAAAGATTTTATTTTTTCCCCAACAATCTTCTCATTGTCCAACCACGAATTGCCCTCCCGCAGCGTCTTCTCATCTCCTTTCTCTTCAATTATTTGTTGAATGTATTCCAGTTTTTGCCTTCCCCTACTGATTTTACCCACCACAGCTACCACGGAAGTTTTTCTTTGACATCTTAACACACGTCCTATCATTCTGTCCTTCTTCATGTCAGTGTTTCCCATACAGTAGTTTAATTGTCGAGTCTTCGGAGAACCTCCTCATTCCTTATCTTACCAGTCCACCTAATTTGCAGTATCCTTCCTTAGCTTCACGTATCAAACGCTTCAATTCTCTTCTTTTCCGGTTTCCCCACACTCCGTAATTCACTATCATACAGTGCTCTGCTCTAGACGCACATTCTCTAAAATTTCTTTCTCCGATTAAGGTCGATTTTTGACACTAACAGATTTCTCTGTTTTTTATGTCCTCCTTGCTTCGTCCGTCACGCGTTGTTTTGATTCCAAGGTACCTGAACTTCCTCTACTTCGTGGTCCTCAAAATGTGATGCAAAGATTGTCGCTCATTTCATGCCTGCAAGTCCTCATTACTTTCATCTTCCTTCAGTTAAATTTCAATTCACTGCCCATTCCAGGCAGCAATGCCTGTAATTTTTCTCCACTTTCACTTAGGACATGAATATCGTCAGCGAATCTTCTCACTGATATGCTGTCACACTGAATCGTTATTCCATTGTTGAACCTTTCGTTTATTTTTGCCTTTGCTTCATCAATGCTTACACTATATGACAGAAAGTATCCAGACACCCCTGTGTGATGAAGAATTGACCACTAAATGTTTCAAGAGGGGAACCCCTCAGTATAAAAGGAGACAGAGGGTATTGTGTTGTCAACAGAGAAGCCGTAACATTTGAATGGGTCAGTCGGAAGAGCTCAGTGGCTTAGAACTTGGGGTAACACTGGGCGTCATCTGAGTAACAAATCAAAAAGGGATATTTCAATCCCTCTAAAGTTGCCCAAGACGACTGACAGTGATTTGACTGTGAACTGGAAATGTGAAGGAACAACCTCAACTAAACCAAGAGCAAATAGATCTCATGTTGGTTGATTTTTTTTGGGGGGAGGGGGGGGGGGGGGAAGGGGGAGCAACAAACAGCGAAGTCATCAGTCCCATCCGATTAGCGAAGGAAATCAGCCGTGCCTTTTGAAAGCAACCATCCCACATTTGCCTGAAGCGATTTAGGGGAATCACGGAAAACCTAAATGAGGATGGCCGGACACGGCTTTGAACCGTTATCCTGCCGAATGCGAGTCAGTTTGTTAACCACTGCGCCACCTCGCTCGGTGGACCTCATATGCTGACGGACAAAGACCATTTAGCATTGTTGATTGTGGTTGTAAACGAACACATGAGCTCAGCGGAACCGATCAGTCGTGAGTCCCAAAGTGAAGCCAGAAGTCCAGCTAACACAGTGACTAAGTAGGGTACCAAAAATAATGGGGCACTGTTATAGATACTTTCATACCTTGTAACTAATATATATATCACTTCAACAGTTTTATCAGTTATTTTAATTATCTTTACTTTCAATGATATGTTACTTCAGGTTTTATGACTGATTTTTAAAACAGCGTACGCAATATGTGTGATATGGTCAACAAGGACGTATACCAAAATAAAGGACACCAAGAGTCAGGTCCTAGAGGAATGGCAGGGAAAATTATTGAACATCGTTTGTTACTTATCTGTCCTTATAACCAATTTACTGAACATCAAAACTCTTTCCTAACGTGTTACAAGATCCAAGCATAAATGTCTCTTTCCTTTAGAACAATACAAGCTTTTAAAGAACACAAAGTATAAATGTTTCTTTTCTTTAGAACAATATAAACCTCAAAGAACACCAAGCTCAAATGTCTCTTTTGTTTAGAACCAATAGACTTTAAGAAATACAATTTCATTCGAGTCACACTTTAGTCTTTAACTCTCCGACAGGGAGAGCCGCGCGAACCGCAGGAAGGCGCCTCAGACCGCTCGGCTACCCCGTGGTGAATTAATGGGTGGGGAGTTGGGTTGTTGGGGGGAAGAGACCATCGCTCTCATCGGATTAGGGAAGGACGGGGAAGGAAGTCAGTCATGCCCTTTCAAAGGAACCATCACGGCATTTGCTTGGAGCGGTTTAGGGAAATCACGGAAAACCTAAATCAGGATGGTCGGAAGCGAATTAATGCTGAACTGACTTGATGTAGACATATTTGTTAAGGATCAGTTCATGTAACAGTGATAGTAGAAGTATTTTAAAGCAATATTCAGGCTGGTATGTGCGAAGAATTGTGCAGGAAGAAATTCTGCCATGAGAAGAAATTAAAGTGAAGCAGACGCGACGAAGAGTGTTGTCATAGACTGAGTATTGTCATCTTGGTGGAATGTGGTGGCGAACTTGCAATCGAAGATTAAGTTTATGAAGAATTAGAAGACTGCAGAGGCAGAACAAGGGAAGAAGAGAAAAGAGTCGACTGATGGAAGAAGAAGAAAAACTTATTTTCTGGTGAAGGTAGCAAGAAAAGAAATGAAGTAAGGTAGACATCAAGAACTGTTTGATGGCTGACTACAACTAATTCATATCTGAAAAAGTGAGTTGTTGTTTGGACTTTGGTTTAAATCTGGTGAGTAGGAAACGTGAATGAACAGTTGTTGGAGCAAGAGGTTTGAGCGAGGTGGTATGCGTACTTGAACGGTGTGCATACCGACTGCAGCATAAGAACAGACTGTTTGTTGGAATCTGTGAATTGTATGCGGACTTTCATTTGCAATGAACAGTTTTCGACAGCTTCAGTTAACTATGAGCGCATAGTACTAGTACATGGAAATTTTAAGTAAAAGTATACTTCACTCATCAAATACACGTATCGTGTGAGTATATTGTTATCATAAGCAGAATGTGTTTTCGCATAATACCTCATATAACTGCCATTCAGAAGTTTCCCCTGGAGAGGTTACAACATTCACTCTTTGTATGTCCATCTTTTCAGAGATGGTTGCGGGACTCGGCTCTTCGATACAGGATGTCAAATGCAACATCTTTCAGCCGTAAACTTTCCAAACTTATTTTATTTGGCTACCAGTGTCGGCAATTTCCTACGCCGTCTTCAGGCCGCTAGCCGACATGTACGAAGATTCCACCTCGACTCTGTCGGCAGATGATGATTGAAGTGATCGCTATAGCAATCAGAAATGTACTAAAACCAGTATTGCTGGCATCTGTTTTGACCAGAACCGACGTGGAATCTTCCTGCATCTCGGTCAGGGGCCTGAAGATAGCGAAGTAAAACGCCGAAACTGGTATCCAAATAAAATAAGTTGGAATCTATACGGCTGAGAGATGTTGCATTTGACATCGAAGTGCCCTTCGATCTGTGATGAGGCCTGGACGTCCAACAGCTTTTCGCCTGGTCGTGGTTGCAGCGTCTTTCAACCACATTCCACACGTACTCACAACTGTGTCACGGGATCAGGTGGCCAGCTACGCCGTTTCCGTAGTACTCGTTCGCAAGCGCCTCATCACAAAAATCTGCCCTTTTTAGTTGCTTATGTCACTGATTTTCCCAATTTGCGTCCCATGTTGTTGCTACAGTGATTCCGCACTAGTCTTTTCCGCTCTTATACGGTTTTGGGACCACGACACGTGCCCGCTTCGCAATCAGACGGCGTGCAATCTTGTGACGGGTAATGGTCGTTATTTAGGGAAAATAGAGAAACGGGTATTACCTGCCATCAAACGAATCCGCTCTCTCTAACCAGGTACGTAACAAGAAGCTCCTACATACTGTAGAAGCTCCTGCTGTACATCTACCGAATCAGTGGCGACACAGTGCACAGACATGAAATGGGAGTGTTTACTTTCCAGTTAACGCCTTAACACTACGCGGAATACAGAAACAATTAATATAGTTTATTTAAGAAAGGCATACGGGCAGAAATCTTTGCCAGTCATCGCAACCTGCACTGTACTTCAAGGCGGGAAACCGTACTGCAGTTATGGGTTTACTCTGGATATGGCCGCTTCTCCCACCGCAAACGCTTCTCGCTCTTGAGTTTACAAACACACTGCAGAAGCCGAGCTGGAGGTACATCACTTTGGATTCCAGGGAAACAGAGGAACACGTGAGTGTACTCAGGCTGCTTCTTGAAAGGTAAAGAAAATCAAATCTACGTTTATAGCGTTTCTAGATTTACACAAGGCCTTTGGAAAAACTTTAATAGCTACATCTCTTGACATTTTGAAGGCATCGGGGGCAAAAAAATACGGACAGGAAGGTTATCTACAGAAAACAGACTGCTCTAACAACAGTTGAAATACATGAATTAAAGTTTTCCTGAGAAGTGAGAGCGACAATGCTGTAGCATATCCCTGTTGTTATGTAGTCTACACACTGAGCAATCAGTAAAGGAGATCAACGAGAGATTTGGAAAGAGAGTTAATCATGGAGAAAAACTAGGGTTTTCGACGGCGTAATACCGTCACAAGCGACAGAGGAATTGTAAATGCAGTTGAATGGAATCGATAGTGTTTTAAAAAGGGAGTATAAAATGAATAACCATAAAGTCAGATCAAGGTTAATATGATGCAGCCAAATGAAACGAAGCTCTACTGAGGGAATTAGGCTAGGTAAGTAGGCCTAAAAGAAATGTAAGGCACCAGGAAGATAGTCGGACGTCAAGGTACACGATCACACCGTTGGCGGATGAGTTGCAATCTGGAAGCCAGAACTGCCCCCAGAGTACATTAATGACGCTTGTAGTTTTGTTATGAGGCCTGGCTGGACATATGAGGTGTGTGAACAGCGTCGGATATTGAATGGTCAGTGAGAAGTACACGGAAATGCCTGTTACCAGCCTCTTACAGTGTTGGAAAGGAGACTCATTGTCGATCTACATTTGGTCGGCTTGTCGAAACGCGCAGTATCCAGATTTATGGGTCATTCGGAAGTGACTGTGGCCTTTTTTTCGACTGCATGGGACATCAAGGTTACGACTGATCACATCTGATAACCACAATGGAGAATCGCCTTATTCTGCACCAAGAACATCGTTTGCCTTCACATCTGTGCCTGCCTTCGGACAACAAGAAATGAACTTCCACCTCCATTCTGTGGCCCGAGAGTAGCAGCCATCGTGTATTACTTCAGGTCTCGGTTGGCAGTGGCTGAAGGACGGGAGTGAGGACGAAACGAAATGAAACATCATGAGTTGAGAGTAAATCAGATGTTACTCCAATGCTTGACAATTCGAGTCCTACACAGAAAGTGGCAGTATTAGCCAACATACGAATATGTTGCAACCCCTCTTGCCTCGATGCGTATATTGAATCGACGGACATGCCGCGTCCTCAGTCGCCCCTAACTTAACAACACCGTCGTGCCATTTTTCAGAAGGATAACGCTGGCCAAACATAACATGTGTCTCAATCATGATGGGTACTCCTGTGGTCAGCAAGATCCTGAGATCTGTCCCCGGTAGAACATGTTCGGGACCAGCTGGGATGTCAACTCCGTCCACGTAACAGTAACCAGACCAAAGACCAGTTTCAGTGGTTTTGGTCCAGCTAGCCTCGGGAGAGGTTACAAAAGCTGCATGACAGACACCCTTCTTCACCGAATCAGTACACGCATCGAGGCAAGAGGGGTTGCGACGTCATACTCACATGTGGGCTAATACTGCCACTTTCTGTGTAGGACGCGATTTGTCAAGCATTGGAATAACATCTGATTTACTCTCAACTCAAGATGTTTCATTTTGTTTCGTCCTCACTTTTTGCGTGCTTCACTTTTTTTCAGGCGGTGTAACATAATTTTTGTTATTTGAGCATCAAATAAACTAATAATGGTCAAATTAAATAGGATATAAAATGTTGACTGACAATAGCAAGAAAATGATTTCGTAAAAGAGAAATTCTTAAGATCAAATTTGAATTTCAGTATTGGGAATACTTTTTTTCTGAAGACAGTTGTCTCTAGTGCAGTGTCGCACGGAAATAAAACATCCTTGGTAACCAGGTCGATCAAGAAGAGAAGTTTTTGAAATGTGGTGCTGCAGGAGAATGATGAAATTACAGGGGTGGGTCGAGTAACTAATGAGCAGGTCGAATTGGCTAAAAGAATTGTAGGTGAAGACCAAAACTTGAATACAATTAACTGGATCAAATGGATGTGGGTTGCGGCAGTTACCTAGAGACAGAGATGATCTCACAGGGCAGACTAGCAAGGAAAGTTGCGTCAGTACCAAACTCGGAGAGAAGACCACAACAACGTACGTCGCTATGAGCAGTGTACACGTGGGATGTACATTCCCATACGTTTCAGCGTTATTGGTGCACTTACCAAATAACGCTAAGCTTCACCAGCATCTCTGTGGTTTATATTGATCTAGGCGTAACAGACTCACTTGATCTAAAACCAGACATTCCCAGTCTAATCTAATCTACTGCGGCGTATAAGTGACAGGTGCCCTGCGAGACTGCATGTAGATCAGGCTTTTTCACTTGTGTTAGAGGGGTATTTTGTGTCTCTTTTCTCGCGTTTCAAAATGCTCATTTTAGCGCTGTGGTACGCAAGCTTTCTGACACGTAATACCACTTGTTTCCTGGTGATTATGGTACCTTTATGTTATGCGCCAAGAAATTAATGGAACCAGAAATAAGTCGTGACGCTGTGAGTTTCACAAAACAAATCGCTCCGACTTCCCTCGGTTCTCATGTTATTTAAAAATGCCATGAAAAAGTAGGTCACTATAGCACAACACTGAAATATTAATTTCTCACCATATGCTCATTATTTCAAAAAACTGAGCTTAGGACCTTGTACTGTCTGAATAACTTAGACCTCAACTACATTTGATAGTTGGAGACACAACATCGTTGTTACACATAGACTGCGAAAACCAGTTCATAGATGTTGGCCACTCATGGAATCGTATATACGACTGGAGTTAATCCCTGCAGCGTCGTGATTTTAAAAATGAACATGATCAAACATTTGATGGCTTTTAAGAATAATCTATCACAGATGTTCGATAATTTAAGTCAAAATCTACACACTGACCTTTCTAATGCTTTAACATGCAAATTTGCAGATATGGGGAAGATATACAAGGTGGAATTATTGACTGATTTGTCTCAGGTGATAAACATCCTAAATCAAAAAGTATCACCTATAGACAAGGCACAAGAGGAAATGGCAGGTTAGCTATAGATCATGAGTGACGTGCTAACTCAGATGCAAGAGGCTCAGTCGGAAATTTGGAAAAAATCAGGAAATATGACAGTTAATGAGTTGCAATCTTTATACAAATACTTGCTGGAAGAAGTATAGGAGCTATAGGAAAAATTGAGTAATTTAGATTTAGGCACTAAGTTCATAAAGAAAGCACAAGAAAAATCGAAAAGCGGCAAAGAATTTAAAGGACGGAGTCGAATAGGGAATGCTAGATAAAGATAAGAGCCTCGCACAGAAGGTCGCAGAAAAGCAAACACCTATGTCGAAGCAGTTGAAGAGGAGGTAAAGGAAAGGTGGGGTGAATTGATTGCTAGGACTGAACTAGGCTAAAGGCAGCGGAAGTGAAGTTACAGAGCAGTCTAATTAATGTTGCGGACGTCACAAGAAAGACGCCAGAGAAACAAATCAGGAGCAGTCGGGCGGTATAATAGCGGTAATATTTACCAACCATTTGCTACAATCTCTTAAGACGGAGGCGAAAGGAACTACATAATGCAACAGGCACTGCCAATGCCAATACCAGTTGCGCTAACGTATCCCATCATGTGCATCCGAACAATGCCACGGCGGCAGCATACAATATTGTATGTTTGTCTACTTTAGTAGCGGACGAGGGTCTGCTCCTTCATAAATAATTTCCGATTTTTTCAACAGATTGTAAGAGAAACGAATCTCGTAGTGGTTACCAGAGCTTTTCGCAACGTGTTACCCCGCAATTGGACAGAAGCACAGAAAATCCGGTCCCTTGTGGAGTACACACAGGGCGATGTTTTATTGTGCGCAACAGATATGGCTGAGAAATGCCATAGCTACGTCGCTAGGTTTTGAACCTATCATCACTCAGTAATAAACATGATGGACTGAGAAAGTATTTCGAAAAATACTTAAACAAAACCAGGTATTGTACAAACCCAGTTTCCCAAATGGACGCACTGAATACTGAAAAGTGGCATACCCGCCCATATCAGGAAGCTGATCACTTCAGCAGAAAATGACATAGAGTGTTTCTTATACATACTCGACTCGGTTGACCTAATACACAAAGACGGGTCGTAGCAACCACAGAACATTAATACGCAGTGTGTCCCTCTGCAAAATAATCAACAGCAGAATGACAGCGGCATCAATAACCAACACGGTTGGCACCCGTATGCCCCATGCAACAACAATAATACGACAAATAGTTGTGACAATGGAGGAAACCAAAAGCACAGACAAGGTTTCAAAGGAAATCACAAACAGAATTACAGTAGACCGGCTTACACCGAACGGAGGGGCTGTGACTAGCAACTTCACAACGCACCTGTAGCAGGTGCAATAGTCAATACAGTATTTGGCAGGAAACGATCATAAATATACCATCCGGTAGTCCTCCAACAGGCAGTTACAACTGACCATAAAACGATTATGTATCCAGCGGGGGTCAAGGTCAAGGAGAATTTAATTCCAGGGCCATAAAGGACACAAACTGCAAAGGTCAAACACACAACGTGCAGGTAGCTGAAGTTACTCACAACGAGGAGGCTAACCCACAAACCGATCAGGAAAACTCAAACAGATCGCATAAACACCCATTCGCAGACCAATAAAAGGGGTGGGGGCATGTATTTTATTCCAAATTACTTCCTCAGGTATGACCAAGGGGTAGATATGAAAGAAGAACTGCGGCGGTAAAATGTAAACAACTTAAACAAGGATAATGAGGAATCAGTGCAAGCTGTAATAAATGCCTGGATATGTGATCTAGATGTACCTGTGGTGTTTGACGCGAGTGCATTTATAAATGTAAAAGTCACACGCTTAACGAGCTGCAGAGACGAAGTTACATACCAACTTTTCCAGTGCAGAATTTTAGTATTCTGACCGCAATGGGGAGCAAGTCAAAAAACGTTAAACTTCAGGCGTTAATACCCATTACCACGAGCAACTTTTCCCTAAAGCGTATCTTTCTGGTAGTGGAAAAACTTGCAGTAAACTGTCTCATTGGAATGGATACCTTTAGATAATACAAATTACAGACTGACATAGGGCAAGGAAAATGTTTCTTTACAAGCAACGAACAGAGGTTATCAGTTAATTTACTTAAAACCACAACTGAAAACGCACTCAAACTGAGTACTGATATTAGATGTTGTGTGAGGAGAAAAATGATACGTTAGTTATCCATGGCGCGACTGCGTTCTTAGTTTATAAGTTAATGCCAAGATTCTTTTCCAGGTAGCAATGCAAGGACACGCACTGGTAAAGGCTGAAAGGAGAATTTAGGTTACTGGTACCAAAGAAAACAGGTCACACCGCAATATGAGTAGAAATATGTGCATGAATATGACACTGTGAATGAGTGTGTGCATACGAAGAGATAGGTAGAATGTTGTTAAATGAAGTTTAGGTCTAGTATTACGAACTCAAAATGGATCAGACTGCATATTAAAAAGAGCAAGCTGCTGATATGAATGCCAAATACGAGTATTCATGTTGCATTTACACGGGATCACGACATACTGAAAGTTATTCTACAATATTTTCTCGACATAGCCTTCGTAGTGACATATTTAAGTATATAGCATACACAAGAATGGGATCCTGAAGATATGGATACAAGTTACGTGCCCAGAATTACACTCACTATAGGTGCTTTCGAACAAGTATATTGATAACTTAAGTGACACTGCATTGTTAGAATTATGCAATTAGTTCACAAACATTAAGTAAGTAGTTTCACAACGATACAAAGAAGAGTGCACAAAAAGTTTACTCAGTCAGTCTATGGCGTGTAGACGATGGATTTCAGCAGGAGATAAAATGGAAACTTCTTTCCATTCCCTGTCACCATTTCTTATAGATTATTAGATGCATTCCTAGTAGACTTGAGAGAGGCGTAGGTAAACGTAGCTACGTTTGCTTGTATTGGTTAACGTGTGATGAAGATTTCTTCTCGTTCATTAGCAAATTGGACTTAGAGGCGTTTGAGTCATACAAAAAGTGAAGACAGGGGTTTGTGCATATAATCAGACTGCGTTTATGTATGTTGTCCTTTCAACCCAGAAATGAAAAAAAAATTGGTTGTTGTTGTATGTAAGGTAATATATAGCATGAACTCAAAGACTAAGAGAGTTACGTGCTACTAGCAAATCTGTAAGAGGCAAGCAGCCCTTGAATAGTCAGAGCATACTTCAAGTACTGTGTGTTTAAAATGTTGTAAGATGTTGTTTACATGCATCCTAAGGGCGAAAATGGAATCTTAAACGACATACATTGGTATTTAAATGTTTTTGCACAAGCTATAAATGTTACAACGAATCTGGAAGTGAATATGTATAGATTGCACCATATATGTACCCGAGAAGTCAGCAACATATAGGGTTATGTATGAGTAGGTTAAATCTAATGATGTTGATCTGTAATGCGTATTTTGTATATGTTGTTTGTAACTGTATGTGTATTAACAAGCCATACTTCAAGGGGATCTGTTCAGTTACCAAACGCTTGACATGTGCTGTATAAAGGTTACATTTACGTGTGTGGCCGTGAGCGAATGTGCGGGTACGTACAATGAGGCAAAAGTTTTTGGTTCGTTTGTAGCAGCTAGGGGCTTTGCTACAAGGGAGCATATAAGACGAAATGGGGGTATGACCTTACCTGAAATTTGGTAAAATCTCGGTGTGGTGTTGAATGTACGGGCTTGCCTTGACAACTGAAAAATGTGATGCACGACGTGGTTCCAGTACCCGGAAACTCTGAATCACACACTCGCCTATACACACTATTCTACGGAGCAGCTCTATCGACATTCTGACAACATGAAATTCGTGGTTATCTGGAAACTATTGAAACAAACTGTACCGTCTAGCCATGTTGCTTAACGTGTGTGAGCGTAGCCGTGCAGGAGGCATGTAGCGGTTGCTTTGAACATGCTCTTCGTGGCAGCACAGGCTTGTGAAACTGTAAAATAAGAGAGAGCTGGCACATCTAGCGTATACGTAAAAATAATATTGGTCATCAATAAAGGCGTTTTAAACCCCGCTCACGCCAAAGATACAATATAAATGTTCAAAAATGTTCAAATGTGTGTGAAATCTTATGGGACTTAACTGCTAAGGTCATCAGTCCCTAAGCTTACACACCATTTAACCTAAATTATCCTAGGGACAAACACACACGCCCATGCCCGAGGGAGGACTCGAACCTCCGTCGGGACCAACCGCACAGTCCATGACTGCAGCGCCTTAGACCGCTCGGTACAATATAAATCATAACTGGATACTGTCGTCCGGTAATAGTGCACCACGCGAGTATACACTAGGGGGCAGTTGTATTGGAATTATAAAGTAGGGAGGCTGTTGCATTGGAATTTATGCTGGTTTACCTACATGGGAATATGTTTAATTTTTTCGGTTTATTTTTATCCATTCATTCGCCTAAGTAATTTATGGCAACCATTAAAACGCGGTATATCCGCAGCAATTAAACCTATGGAGCTAGCGAGGAAAGATGAACATTAATTTTCTTACGTTTGTAAAAACTCTTCTCAATTTCGTACTGTTTGTCTTTTCCTGTCCATGACAGAGAGGGGACGTTGATTTCTGATTAGTTCACTAAAAATGTTTACTACATTAATTCTTATAGTACAAAGTCAATTTTATTTACTAGTTCCTTATTTCACCTTGTCTATCTGTCTGCTTTACCGGCATCTGTAATACTTTGAAGAAGCGAGAAATTTAAGCAGAGCAAGCGTCAAAGCTTCAAAGAAGAAGAGGAGGCAAATAACTCCAAGGCTGGAAGAACTGTGATGTAGTAATCCAATATTATATGTTACAGATTTTTCGTGTATGCGAAAAATCATAAGCCTCACAGTCAGGAACGTGCGTCACTGTGCGTAAATTAGCTGACACACACGCTCCCGAGCGAACTCAAATTGTTGCGCCTCTTGTACGGCACCAGAAATTTCCATTATTATTATTATTATTCCTAAAATTATTAATTAATCAGTAGAATGTATGAATGCATCCATATATCCTGTATTACCACAAAACATATGTCAAACAAGAACCACCATCTAACTCCTCTAAATTTCAGAAACTAATAATATACATCCTCATAATACATTGTATCCGTAGATCATCTAATAAGTGATCAGCAATAACAAAGACGAAAAGACTCCACACTTATCCAAAGAAAATATTTATGTCATCTTCACATGTCCAGACCACGTCGACGGTATTCGGTACAGGGTATATGGATAAGTCATATTTATTTTGTTTCGGTTGTCCACTTTGTCTAGATTGGACCTGTTAGTGAATTATATTGTATACGCTGTTGGGAAGGACCCGATATTTTATTTGTATCGAATACATATGATTAACTTTTCATGTAGTTTACTGTTCAAATATTTTCGGATTGATACTGTTGATGTATCCTATTTTGTTGAAAAGCATCGTCGCGGACTAGTACCACTCTTTTTTTGGTATGGTATGATGTAGATGGTCTGGCGGTGCCTTCTGTTGGGTGTATTTAGTACAGGGAAGCCACCGTAACATTCGTCTGTCCTTCCCATAGTTAGTTTTGCAACCTTAATGCCTATGATATTTGCTGATATTATATTTTTGAGTGAATTTTTACCTGGTTGTACAAGTTGTTCATAGGTCTGTGTAAGTGGTTGTCTTACACCGTCTCATTTTTTTGTGGCGTTAACCAGTAGTATATGTTGGTTCCATACATGTATTCCGTGTTTTGATTTACAACTTAAGTATTATGTTCACATATACAGTCCATATTTGATTATATTCGATACAGGGTACATGGATAGGTCATACATATTTTTTGCGTATTTTTGTGTTTTGTGATAGTTGACCGTATTTTCTGGATAGCGTTAGTGGATTAAATACACATTATCAGGTACAATATGATTTTCATCGGCATCTAATTCTTTGGCTGATCGTTCAATACATATGAAGTTTTCTCACCTTTGATATGACTGATAACTTATCACATGACCTACGGATACCATGTCGACGTATATTATTAGTTTCTGGAATTTACAGGAGTTGGATAGTTGGTCTTGTTTTCCATTCCTTCTATGTTAATACACGATGTATGCATGCATTCGCACATGAATGTTGTTCGCCTTGAATAACATGTTGTTGGGGTTTTTCATATAATCTGGTTATGTTGTAATATAGACGGTTTTCTACTTGTGATCTCTTGATGCGCTTTGGACACTAATTTCATGCAAATCACGTAAGTCTGCTCCTCTATGGTTTATATTTGAGCATTTTATAACTTTAATATGACATATAGATATATTTATATTATCATTTTGACAGCTTTACTTATATTTATACTTAGATTTTGTTGAGGCTCTTCTTTTGCAAGTGCTACTTGCATGTAGATGTGTAATGTTGTTCATCCTGAACATTATCTTGGTTTTCGTATATTCTGTGTATGGTACGGCATAGGTGATTTTCTACATTTGCTTCGCAGACACACATTTTATGATATGACATAACTGTGCACACATGAGGTTTCCATGTCAGCATTTTATGGCTTTGACGTGATACACAGATATATTTAACTCTCATTTTAAAAGCTTTACCTGTACTGGCACTTAGATATTGATAATGCTGTCCTTACCGAAAGGCCTACTTGCATACAGATGCATATTTCTTATTTCTGATGTAGTTACTTTAATACACCTATAATTTTCTGCAATTGTATTAGTAGATTAGTAGGTTACTTCAGGATTTTGAGTTTTGTGTATCTAACTCACCAATTTTAACCACGGGATATATAATTAATGGTTTTATTAATAAACAGTACATTTGTACGAGGAATAATAGAGACTAAATTCGTTACGGTATACTACATATAATTGTATTTTACATATGTGACAATGGATGCATCTCTTGGTTTTTGTCAAATTATTACTGTAAATTCGTTTTTATAGTATTGTTCCTCATTCTTGTTCTGGTTTTAATCTGTCTTTGTATTTGCATGGTTGGTAAGTTGATGATGGTGTCACTACTGCTTATGCACACAGACCAGGACGTGTTGTAATGAGTCACCGAACCTGGTTACAATATAACAAAATAACATTAAAAGGACGGCTGCTGGTGTTTCATTTCATTACGTGGATGGTGGGTGGTGCCTGGATGTGACTGTAGGTGATTTCACTGGAAAACTAGGTACTTTACTTGAGTTCTGGACTAAAGTACTATTCTGTAAACGTTTCAAGAGGCCTAGGCTGCATCGAGAACCATCTGACATATTACACTTACTCATTGGCTCTGATCAAATCGGATCTTCAAGTAGCATAAATAATGATTATAGTGATGTAGAAATGATGCCATACGTTAACAGTACCAGACTTCTCTGATTACTTTGAAGATTCTTTAAACTATATTCTTTCACTCCCAGTGATAATTCTCGTTCAGGTTTGATACGAAGTAAAAGAATCTACTATTATTCGGCAGTTTTCCTATGATACTTTCTTTCTATACTTTCATGCTGTTCTTGATGAATTTCAACGTCATCGAATGTTCCAGCTATAAATTATATGGTTTTCCAATAGTGATCTGATTGTGTTCTCCAAGTGCTGTATTTCCTTTTGTTGGATCTAGCATTAGCAGTTACATAATTAGCAATTAAGATTTTTTGCCTGTAAGTAATTTCGCAGGCCAGTATCGAATGTAAAATATTCTGTGACCTCACATTTCATGACTGAGCAATAGTGCTAAATTCTGTCGATGTTGTACAACTAAGCAAAGTATTTTCATTGAAGCTTTATTGGGTGCTAAGCAAGATGTTTATTAGTGTACGAAAGACTGACTTCAATAACACCGATTTACTTTAGTGCCCATAAACTTCCACACAAACAACAGTAATGTGTATTCTCTCCTCCAACAATTAGCATCATTAAACTGCTTGCTATTTGCAAGCTGAGCTACGTATTACTCCAGACAGAGTTCACTTTTTTACCCGATACTATCCAGTAAACATGGAACCACAGCCCCATTGTTTTTCGAATTCAGTGTCTTCCAATTACTGGCTGCGAATAACGTCATGAAGGACTTTAACACTAGAAACCGCTTAGAAACACTGGTGATGAATAATGGAGAAAATCATCCCTTGTTCCATCAGTTATCATTTTTACAACTGCACAGTTAAGAAATAAAATGGCAAGTTGACGTAGAGCAACGAAGAGATTCATCGCTTCTTCTTCGGATTTTCCCCTTAGGATTTAGCCATTTTTGACCGCCAGAGACCTCTTCCGTTCCAGTCATCCAATCCTATATTTCTGCCAGCCATTGCTTCTTGTACGTATTTTGCCATTGCAGTGGTTGCATCTTAGTTCTGGTCTTCCGTTCCTACTTCTTCTGGGCGGCTCCCGATTTAAACTCTTCCTTAGCCAACTCTAGTTGGGGGAATCGCTGTACGCGAACGTATCATTGAAATGCTCTATTGTCGATAGTTTTTGTTATGGAGCATGTTACATACATTCGCTTCCACACCTTCTCATTCCTTATCCTGTCTTGCCTTGTTAACTGTAGAAATCTTCTCATACAGTCCATTGCCACTGTTCTAATTCTCTCCTTAACTTGTATTTCAGGTGGCATCTCAGCTCCAGTCTGAAATTTCGTTTCTTAGCGTCCTGCCAAATATTATTATTTCATATTATGCCATGTCAACATCTTTCAACCATTGCCATTCTGTAAATAATTTGTTTGGCACATCTGCCGGAATTGTGTATAATTGCTTCCAAATATTCGTATCTTCTGCAGACTAATTTCTCCTTTCTCCCGAAAAAGTTTCACTTCTTATAGAGGCGGTAGCCCTGGCGACTATGAGGCCGCTCCAGCACTTTTCCGGCCGGTCGTTTCGCCCAGCAACAGCGGCAGCCGCCTCTGTGGTGATCTGCAGGCGGCGCCGCCTTCTCGTCTGAGGCGGAGGGCACCACGGAGGCCGTCGAGGTAACAGCCGAATCACTCATCTGCACAGGCAACAAATATTAATATTAAAATGCTTGCAGCTGCACTGTTGTTGAACATGAAATTTTAAGTACGTGCAAAACGCTGTCTCTACAGAAAGATATAGCATAGAGAGAGTACAAATTAGTCGTCGATACTCAACAATGGCGAAGCGCTATCTGCACTCTTACAGTCTCAATTATTATTATCTTTGTCCTTTTGTACAAGAAGAATGAGCATATTTTTCTGTTTCATCATCTTATCGATTCTGATGTTCTAGCCGACGGACGGTAACTAATTGTTCACGGTCTGTACATGATACAATTATCTGTAGTAGTAATAGAATTTTGTTGAATATATATGAAATTAATACTTTAATATCTGTTTTTGTCAGTAGTGAGTACCTATCCTGCATGTGACTCAGTACGTAATAATTAAATGTTGCTCTGGCCATTTTGCGTAGTCTCATATTTGTAGCGTCGCCATTAATGACAAAAATTATATAAGTTCTTTCAACAGTTATTTAATGCTAAAAAGTATAATCTCAATAAACTGAAAATGGTGTCTTGCAATGCTTTCCATTGTAGTGATATAAAAAATATAGTGTTAAAGATATGAAATTTTGTGTGTAACTTCGCAACAGAATCAGATATTGATTGTATTGTCTTATCGTAACAAGTCACTGCAATGATTATTTCACCTCATAAATATTTGTTAAATACCTGACATTCTTTGGACATAGAACAGCAGATTAATTTATTTAAGACGGGTAGGAAGCAACATTGTCATTTCCCCGCGTTTTCATGACCGCGATGCAGTCATACCCGGATCGACACTAAGGGACCAAAAGATTTACTGACTTTAAAAGAAAAAAAAAACACTACACAATTAAAATGGATTGATTCAGAAATGATAGGAAAACGATAATGTTCCTCCTGCTTCAATGCTGCGTTTGGTACATCAACGTGATCGTAACTTCTGGAGATAAACAGATACAACATGATTGTTGTTGTTGTGGTCTTCAGTCCTGAGACTGGTTTGATGCAGCTCTCCATGCTGTGCAAGTTTCTTCATCTCCCAGTACCTACTGCAGCCTACATCCCTCTGAATCTGCTTAGTGTATTCATCTCTTGGTCTCTCTCTACGATTTTACCCTCCACGCTACCCTCCAGTACTAAATTGGTGATCCCTTGATGCCTCAGAACATGTCCTACCAACCGATCTCTTCTTCTAGTCAAGTTGTGCCACAAACTCCTCTTCACCCCAATTCTATTCAATACCTCCTCATTAGTTATGTGATCTACCCATCTAATCTTCAGCATTCTTCTGTAGCACCACATTTCGAAAGCTTCTATTCTCTTCTTGTCAAAACTATTTATCGTCCATGTTTCACTACCATACATGGCTACACTCCATACAAATACTTTCAGAAACGACTTCCTGTCATTTAAATCAATACTCGATGTTAACAAACTTCTCTTCTTCAGAAACGCTTTTCTTGCCATTGCCAGTCTACATTTTATATCCTCTCTCCTTCGACCAACAACAGTTGTTTTGCTCCCCAAATAGCAAAACTCCTATACTACTTTAAGTGTCTCATTTCCTAATCTAATTCCATCAGCATCACCCGACTTATTCGACTACATTCCATTATCCTCGTTTTGCTTTTGTTGATGTTCATTTTATACCCTCCTTTCAAGACACTCTCCATTCCGTTCAACTGCTTTTCCAAGTCCTTTGCTGTCTCTGACAGAATTATAATGTCATCGGCGAACCTCAAAATTTTTATTTCTTCTCCATGGATTTTAATACCTGCTCCGAACTTTTCTTTTGTTTCCTTTACTGCTTGCTCAGTATACAGATTGAATAGCATCGGGGAGAGGCTACAAACCTGTCTCACTCCCTTCCCAACCACTGCTTTCCTTTCATGTCCCTCGACTGCCATCTGCTTTCTGTACAAATTGAAAATAGCCTTTCGCTCCCTGTATTTTACCCCTGTCACCTTCAGAATTTGAAAGAGAGTATTCCAGTCAACATTTTCAAAAGCTTTCTCTAAGTCTACAAATGCTATAAACGTAGGTTTCCCTTTCCTTAATCTTTCTTCTAAGATAAGTCGTACGGTCAGTATTGCCTCATGTGTTCCAACATTTCTACGGAATCCAAACTGATCTTCCCCGAGTTCGGCTTATACCAGTTTTTCCATTCGTCTGTAAAGAATTCGTGTTAGTATTTTGCAGCTGTCACTTATTAAACTGAGAGTTCTGTAATTTTCACATCTGTCAACAGCTCACCAGATGGTAGAGTTTTGTAAGGGCTGGCTCTCCCAAGGCTGTCAGTAGTTCTAATGGAATGTTGTCTAATCCCGGGGCCTTTTTTCGACTTAGGTCTTTCAGTGCACTGTCAAACTCTTCACGCAGTATCGTATCTCCCATTTTATCTTCATCTACCTCCTCTTCCATTTCCATAATATTGTCCTCAAGAACATCGCCCCTGTATATACCCTCTATATACTCCTTCCACCTTTCTGCTTTCCCTTCTTTGCTTAGAACTGAGTTTCCATCTGAGCTCTTGATATTCATGCAAGTGGTTATCTTTTCTCCATAGGTCTCTTTAATTTTCCTGTAGGCAGTATCTATTTTACCCCTCGTGAGATAAGCCTCTACATCCTTACATTTGTCCTTAGCCATTTTGGACTTCCTGTCGATCTCATTTTTGAGACGTTTGTATTCCTTTTTGCTTGCTTCACTTACTGCATTTTTGTATTTTCTCCTTTCATCAATTAAATGCAGTATCTCTTCTGTCACCCAAGGATTTCTACTAGACCTCGTCTTTTTACCTACTTGATCCTCTGCTGCCTTCACTATTTCATTCCTCAAAGCTACGATTCTTCTTCTACTGTATTTCTTTCCCCCATTCCTGTCAACTGTCCCCTTATGCTCTCCATGAAACTCTGTACAACCTCTGGTTCTTTCAGTTTATCCAGGTCCCATCTCCTTGAATTCCCACCTTTTTGCAGTTTTTTCAGTTTTAATCTACAGTTCATAACCAATAGATTGTGGTCAGAGTCCACATCTGCCCCTGGAAATGTCTTACAATTTAAAATCTGGTTCCTAAATCTCTGTCTTACCATTATATAATCTATCTGAAACCTTTTGGGTTCTTCCTTGTATACAACTTTCTTTCATGATTCTTGAACCAAGTGTTAGCTATGATTAAGTTATGCTCTGTGCAAAATTCTACCAGGCTGCTTCCTCTTTCATTTCTTAGCCCCAATCCATATCCACCTTCTACGTTTCCTTCCATTTCCTACCGTCGAATTCCAGTCCCCCATGACTATTAAATTTTCGTCTCCCTTCACTACCTGAATAACTTCTTTTATACAAAATGATTAACATTCAAGTAATAAGGAGATGAAGATACTTAATGATAATTTGTCTAAATAAGCAAACTTCATATATAACACACGTTTTTTTAATGTTACGTACCTTTTTATATTACAGTTACAATAGCTCGTGCGTATTAACAAAAGCTTTGCACAGAACA
The DNA here is from genome assembly GCF_023898315.1 of Schistocerca nitens. NCBI lineage: Eukaryota > Metazoa > Arthropoda > Insecta > Orthoptera > Acrididae > Schistocerca > Schistocerca nitens. Next base: position 585,613,924 of record NC_064618.1, read on the forward strand.
GGCAGTACTTGAGATTGATGTCCTCTTGATGATGCCTGCTCGTAATTACATAAACATATTAATTACATAAAAATATATGTTCTGTGATTGAGAAGACAATTAGCACATTTACAGAATATTTTCCGCAAATTATAAAACACAAGTTGCAGAACGCAGCAAGTACGCGTCCGCCTTTCGTGGAATAGAAACAGTAAAAGGTGAAGCGCTCAAGGCCTCGTTTGTCTTGAAACAACAGAATTATTTTTATATCATTCATCTATACGTGTGCATAGAGATTTACAGCCGCCACGCAGGAGCGGAAAGATAAAGAATGATAGATTCTGTCGCTGCTATGCGACGATTCATTTCTTTTACATTAAAATTGTTTGACAACTTCAGGCCATCAGGCGTTTACTGTTAACCGTATACTAATATTTGTGAGTCGAATATTACCAATATTGCAATATTAGGCCAGAGGTACAGTTTTTTATTAATAGTAATATCTATAAATGCTTACGCTGCCATTGCACATAGGCAGCTATCCTGAAGCATCCAGCCTCACAGAAAAAATAATTAAGCTGTAACCTCCCCACAAAATTTCGAAAGACAATATTTAAATGTTAACGAGAGTAGAACCTAGTGTAACCTCCCAGCAAATAAAATAATTTATTGACAATGACAATTAAATAAGGAATAGCAATCTGACCCAAAAGTAAGCTGCCCACAAAAAAAGTAAGACAATTCAATGATAATGTAATCTCAGTGACAATGAAAACGCAAATAGACCGAAATGTCGATCTTTAGGCCCTGATTAAACTCAAATTCTTACCTCAGTAAAACTGCATCTGCTCTTATTTTTCGCCATAGCTTGAAGGAAATGCATCGCAAAAATTCTTTGAACTTATGTAAATTTCTTCTTTAAGGAAATGCATGGGAAACTTTCTTTCAATAAAATGTTTGTTTTGTCAAAATGCTTGGTTTGAAAACAAAATTATTATTGGGGCAATTCTTGAACAAATTAATTACACTTAAGATGCATTACATTATCAGATGAGCGCAATGCTGCTTCATTACCTTATTTAAAAAATATACCTCGTCCTGAATCTTGACCAGAGGGCCATGTCGACGCCCGCCGATTCCTCACACACAACTCCGACTATCTCTCGCGCGCTACTAGTATGCTCTCGCAACTCGCTACGTACAACTGCTTTCTCGCAACTGAATCATCTCGCACGCGCTACTACTCTCCAACTGAACACTCGCGCGGTCAAGCGCAGACTGGCAACGATAAATAACTCTCTGGTCAGAGATTCTCTCATGGCTCGCCATCGCTGCTACAGAACATACGTGTTTCATAACCCTCCACTGGGGGGGGGGGGGGGGGGAGGGGGTGCAAAAATTTGGCAGCGATGGTGAGTCATTTGGACTTGCCATGAGCAACAAATTTTTTCTTAACTAATTAACTTTACAATTACAGAGAATATACTGATGTAGCAAATATGGTGCACATGCACCGAGTACATGACAAAATGTGAGTACAAAACATATTAGCAAATCAGAAAAATGTATATACAAATTATTTGATAGATAACAAAAGTGCACACGCACTGAAAAACTCTTTAGCATTTTCAGAACAAATAAACAGAATGGCAAAAAATCATGTTGACAAGTGACATGGGTGCACATGCACTGCAGTTCAGAACATATCAGCAAATGAGGAAATGTATATACAATGAGTAACAAATGATATAAGTGTATAGGCACTGAAGTATTGAACATATCAGGAAATCACAAAATGTATACAGAATGAGTACAAATCATATTGAAAAATGAGAAAAGTGCACAGGTATTGAAGTTCAGTAGAAAACATATTAACACATGACATAAGTGCACATCAAATATAGGTCATGAATATAAATAATGTTAGCAAAAAATGATTTTCATTATGTTACAAGAATTAGGATAGGAAAGGGAAGGATTGCATCATGGTTGTAGCACTTTAGGTTGCACACAGCTGCACTGAAAGTCCATATCTTTCCACAGAAATACAACACCAAGTGATACAATTTGAAGTCCTTTTCACAGAAGTATTTATCAGCGTAGCCAAGACACTGAAATGTCGTAGTAATATTCCATGTTTTCACTTTGGCAGTACATTAGGTACACCAAACAGTGGGACCATAATAACGTCTCCATCGCTTATAGTGGTGGACAGCATGTCGTGTCAACACCACGCTCTTACAAGGCACACCAACGTAGAATTAGTGCATAAACCAAATATAGTGCTCCATGATCATGGGGATGGACAGGACAAATTGATATTGCAGTAATTCAGGGTAGTTAGCTCAGAAGGTGAAGGACATTAAGTCACATAGTAGTCTTCATTGAGAATTACAATAGTAGTTTGCGGCATTCATAGCCCAGTTATTGAACATTTCTGTACCATGTATTTAGTATTACAGAATAATGTTCATAAAATTAACTGATTATAGCAATTATTGGCATCACGGGTAATCGTATTACTATAAACAGTGGCAATCCTTGGCCAGTTACAAAGCATATTTAGTATGACAGAATAATGTTCATAAAATTAACTGATTATAGTGAACATTGGCACTTATTGGTCAATTATAAACCATCAGAAGTCATCATTGAAAAGGAGAATCAATTATTGGCATAGCATTAACATAATTCATTTAGTTATACTAATTATTGGCACTCATTGGCCAGTTACAAAACATCAAAAGTCATCATGGAAAACAGGAGCTAATGAATGGCATAGTATTAACATAATTCATTTAGTTACACTAATTATTGGCACTCAGTGGCCAATTACAAATCATCAAAAGTCATCATTGAAAACAGGAGCTAATGAATGGTATAGTATTAACATAATTCATTTAGTTACACTAATTATTGGCACTCAGTGGCCAGTTACAAAACATCAAAAGTCATCATGGAAAACAGGAGCTAATGAATGGCGTAGTATTAACATAATTCATTTAGTTACACTAATTATTGGCACTCAGTGGCCAGTTACAAAACATCAAAAGTCATCATGGAAAACAGGAGCTAATGAATGGCATAGTATTAACATAATTCATTTAGTTACACTAATTATTGGCACTCAGTGGCCAGTTACAAAACATCAAAAGTCATCATTGAAAACAGGAACTAATGAATGGCATAGCATTAACATAATTCATTTAGTTATACTAATTATTGGCACTCATTGGCCAGCAAGTATTGAATAGTACAAAACATTTTTCATCATTCAGTATTACTCTCTTAAATGGGTAGCATAATTTGGAACTGGAGATACATTTTTTTTTTGCAATGCATTGCTTTGGGTAATTATAAGGGAAAGCAAGAAGAGAAAAAGAAAAAAAAAGAAAAAAAATGCTTCTGGGTTGTTCCCGTAAATGAAAAATGTGTAACGTCATTTGTCATGAGTCAGCTGTAGCAAGGTTGTGACACAACTGGGTAAAAAAAATGCAAGTACTAGTATAGGTTTAATAAGTAACAAGTTTAGTATGTATCATGAAAGGCTTCTCCTGGAAAAATACAAAATGGATTATTGAGCTGAAAGAAGAAACGCATACTATGCTGAAAAGTAGTGAACTTCGAATTAACAGGAAGTGAAATGTGCATAAAAAATGTGTTCCATAGCTGTCCTTTCCAAAACCTTCAGTCATCATACCATACGATATAAAACATACTGTCAAAACAAACTGCAACAAATACTTAAATAACTACATAGTATAAATACATAAACTTCAACATCATCCTCATCTGTGAAGAAAAAAAACTTCATTATCCATATTATCATAACTTCATTATTATCATCACCTGTAAAGAAAAATTTCATTATTCATAGTAGCATATTCTTCATCATTACTCTTCATCAGCATTCATTATCATCTGCAAAAAAAAATCACTTCATTACTCATTACACAACTATTCCTTATCTCTAGCATATTTCATCACTAAAACTAAGATGTGTAGTTCTGTCTGACAGCCTGTATCAATCGCCTTGTATTCTGAAAGAAAAAATTAGTTAAAACTGCTATTCTACGATGTGTATAGTATATTCTTGTTAATGCTTGTTAATTCTGATCCATTTACTCTTCCTCATAAGGTTTTTGTATCTTCTTTCGTCTATTCTGTAGTTGAAATTCCCATTTCTGTTTAATTTATTTCCTTTACGCATCATTTCTTTCTGATATTGATGAACAAAGATTAATGTCTTGCATTTAAATCATATACCCACTAAATAATGACTGGTTTATGGTGACATAATTAAGCATACAGCATAACATGACATAAAACGTAATATGTGAAAAAAATAGACAGTGTTCAAATGCAAAAATGTACACAGAATATCATAATGCAGCAGCAAAAAAAATGTGAAGCAGTCACGATGTTGAGATATCATAGGGCAAAAATGTCCAAGTCAACTGGTGTGTATTATATCTTAACTATTTCACAGTGCATACAAACAAAATATGAAAACAATCGTACATACATAAAAAAATGGAAAATGTGCACGGTCTGATGTGTAACGACAAGTAAAGCGACCTGCTAACCTTACCTTGCCGGGCACTTGCCAAGAAAAAATACGATAATCATCAGTAAGTAGTCACATAAATATAATTGCATCAATGGTCATATAAAAATCAGGAAATGGCATTACAGTGTGATAAATCATAAAGTATATTCATTTAATAAAGGGTTTAATATTGGAGACATGGTGATTGCCTTTACTTTTTCTGGTTCTCAAAGTTTCGACGTTTACTACATTGGGGTGAGGAATGATGCGAATTCGATATGGACCTGCGTATAGAAGCTCAAATTTACTACATCTACTCTTTCCTCTGTTAGATAAATAATGTGTGCGTACTAATATCTTCTGTCCAATGTGAAAGTCACGGCGTGTACAAACCTGTTTTTGCTGTCTTCTCCGGCGCTCTGCGGCACGTTTGATGTTGTTCAGCGCAATGTCAATTATTTCATGGTGTCGTAGTCGACGAGATGTAGGAAAGGTTACTAATTCTTTAATTTTGTTAGGTGGTTCAACATTTTTCAGTATAACAGTCGGAGATAGCATAGTAGATTCATTTGGTATGGAATTAATTACATCCTGGAATGAGAGTATGTGTGTGTCCCAATCAATATGTTTTTTATGGCAGTATATTCTACACAGTTTACCAATTTCTTTCATTAGTCGTTCACAAGGGTTCGAAGAAGCATGGTACCTGGATATATAAATCGGAGAAATGTTTCTAGCTCGTAACATACGTGTCCATATAGCATATCGAAACTGTGATCCATTGTCGGAAATTACTTTCAATACATGCCCTACATGGAATAGAAAATGTTTTAAAAATGCTTTCGAAACAGTTTTAGCAGTGGCTTTGCGTAACAGAGTGAAGGTAACAAATTTTGAAGTGAGTTCCACAGCGACAAAGATGTAGCAAAAACCTCTATTAGTTTTGGGAATCGGACCAAAAATATCTACAGCGGCCATGTGTCTCAATTTAACAGGTACAATGGGATGTAACGGAGGAATATGTGAAGTCGTATCTGACATAGCTTTCTGGTAGATTTTACATGACGCTAAAACTCGTCGAATACGTTTCTCCATGTTGGTAAAATAACAGTTCTGTCTCAGTATAAGAAAACATTTTCTGGCTCCACAATGTGCGTAACTTAAATGAGTATACCAAATTAATTTGTTAACAAGCTCGTCAGGAATACATAATAACCAATTGTTGCTGTCAGGGTGAGAGCGGCGAAACAGAATATTATTCCGTAGAGTGTAATGGTTTCTAACGGTAACATTATTCCTATCTTGCCAAAGGTGTTTAATTTCTTTCCATACGTTGCCTTTACTCTGCTCTTGTGCTATGTCTTGTAATGACGACGAAATGAAATTTTCAAATGCAGCTTGTTGAATGTACATGACGCTGAAATTTGCTTTGCAGAAGTTGGTTGCGATGTCTTGCTGATTGTTGCTGAGAGAACGGGATAGTGCGTCTGCTACAATATTTTGTGTACCGGGAATGTGAACAATTGTAACATTAAATTCCTGTAAATAAAGTTTCCATCTGCTTAATCTGTCGTGTGTGAATTTTGCGGAAAGTAAAAACTGTATCGCTCTGTGATCTGTGTAAACGGTGGTGTGTCTGCCATAAAGAAAGTGCCTAAATCTCGTAAAAGCCCATACAACACATAATGTTTCCAATTCTGTAACGGAATAATTTCGTTCAGCAGGCGACAAGATGCGGCTTGCAAATGCGATGTTTTTAATTACTATAGAGCCATCTTCCTCAATTTCCTGGAAAATATGTACGCCTAAAGAGGTGTTAGAACTGTCGGTGGCAATGGAAAAATTTCTGGTAAGATCTGGGTGCGATAAAAGTGGAGCATTCAACAAAGCATGTTTCAGGTTCACGAATTCAGAATGGGCTTGCTTATCCCATGACCAAATAGTGTTTTTACCTGTCAATTGACATAATCTAGGTGTGTCTAAAGCAGAGTGATGAATAAATTTACGAAAAAAGTTAATTAAGCCCAAAAAACTGCGTAGTTGTTTCTTCGTCGTAGGAACAGTAATGTCATGTAGAGCTTGAAGTTTTTCCGGATCAGGCGCAATGCCTTCTGCTGAAATTACGTGTCCAAGAAATTTTATAGAAGTTTTCCCAAAGTGCGATTTACTGAGATTAACTGTGAGTCCTTGTGCATGAAAAGTTTGCAACAGTTGTTCAAGAATCATATTGTGTTCAGACCAGTTAGCTTCTGCAATAAGAATGTCATCTACGTACGTCGTTATTCTGTCTTTAAGTTCAGTCGGAAGTATTGTGTTCAAACCGCGAATAAAAGCTGCAGAAGAAATAGTTAATCCGAATGGTAATTTACAAAATTGATAACAGTCACGAAAACAGAGAAAAGCTGTATACTTTCTGCAATTCGGATGAAGTTGAATTTGCCAAAATCCCGATTTCAAATCTAATGTAGAATAAATAGCCGTACCGTGAAATTTCTGTAGAAGTTCCTCTAATGTCTGTGGTCGATCTGTTTCATTAATAATAATGTCATTAATGTGACGCGAATCAAGTACAAGGCGAAGTGAGCCATCTTTTTTCTTAACAATACGCAGCGGGTTTATGTACGGACTAACTGCCGGTTCAATAATTCCTTGGTCGAGCATATCTTGCAATTCTTTTTTAACTTGTTCTCTGTGGATATATGGAATGGGATAATGTTTTGCTTTAAATGTGTCGTGCTGTTTGACTTGAAATTCATACATAAATCCGGACATAGTACCAGGAACATTGTCAAAAACTGGAGCTTGCTGTAAAAGAATTTTGTGTAGTTGCGTGCGTTCGTCGTCTGTATTTGCACTGCTTTGATAAACTTTATCGGAAATCATCTGCATTACGTCGTAGTCAGCTCCGTCTGGAGTGTTATAGTTATGTACGTACGTGTCTGTGAACAATGGGGAATTACAGTCTATGTTACGTGTTGCGGAAATGACCTCTGTGCGATTAATTGTTTGTTCTTCCGCAGATAAAGAATGCTGAAATTCCAAAGCCAATTGTACATTTTCATCCTTTAGCATCAAATAAGAATTTTGAAAATCAATAACTGCGTCGTGTTGTACCAGAAAATTAGTACCTAAAATAACGTCTGTTGTCAATAAAGGAACAATCCAAAAATTTGAGTGAAATGTGTGACCTGCAATACAAAGTGATAAATGCGTCTGTAATTTAACGTCTACTCCTTTACACAATACTGCTCCTTTCACTTTCGTTTTGCCTAAAGGTAATGTGGGATAGTTATTCTCTTTGTTGCACTCGTTGAAAGTCTCCACATTTATTACTGACATAGGTGATCCAGAATCGATTACTGCTGAAAATTTCGATGAACCAATTTTAATTTCGATGACAGGATGTGAAATGGTTTTTTTGAACAACTGGTCTTTCCTGTAAAAGAGTGTCTCGGATGTCGTCAAAAGTAATTACATATTCGTGAATAACATTCTGCGTGTCTAAAGTTGTGTTTGTGTTATTGGAAGATGCGACCTGTACAGTATCTAGTCAGATTCTATCTGACGTGTTATTATTATCAGGAGGATGTTGTGGCATTTCTACTATTTGAACTGTTCTATTACTTCTTCCAGACGTATTACGCTCTGGATGATACCTACTGTCGGGTTCATTCATGAGAATATGTTCTTGCGGATGATTTTGCTGTTGGTAAGATCGACTGTTATTATACGTACGCTGATAATTGTGCTCATCGTTTTTACGTCTGTCGTGATAGTCATTCCTGTACGGTGCATTGCGATAGGAATTGAAATAGTGTGTTTTCTGTACGTAGTTGTTTCTTTGCTGCCGTGCGTTACTATTTGTTGTATCAGGGACTATACGTGCATGCGGCGAAACATTAAAGCCTGGTTGACCTTGTACATTCCATTGTTGGTTAGGTATGCTAACCGGATGACTTTCATGCTGTTGTGGTGGAAAACGTCTATTGTTACTAAAATGTGGTTCCTGTTGCTGAAAATTTTGACGATATAGATAATTAGAATTTTGCATGTTATTAAAGTTCTGTTGGTTGTCATTCCTAAAGCATCTATTATTTTTACTATTGAAATTACGTGCCTGATCATAATTGCTGTATGTTTGTTGACTTTGGTTATTATATGAAAAGTTTTTGTTTACGAAAGAATAATCTGATTGCTGCACTTCTAAAAGCTGCAGCAGATCCCTGAATGCCGAAATATTATCTTTTTGCTGACCCGTTAGAAGTGACACTCTTAATGACTGTGGTAATTTAGAAATGCATAATTGTATGAGTGCAGATTCACTACATGGCTCACTTAGGTATTGGTTTTGTTGGACCATGTGCTCAAAAAATTGCGTGACACTGGGAAAATTTGTGTTCTCATAATTCGGTAAACTAATTAACTGATCTTTAATTCCGCGCTGTGTCGTCTTCGACCAGTACGCTGACAGAAAAGCATTCTGAAATTCCTCTACCGAGTAACATTGTCTCGCGATCGGTCTCATACGAGTTGCCGGCTCGCCTTCCAAAAAACTGCAAATAAATTCAAGTTTATGCGTAACGGGCCAAGTCGGTGGAAAAGCAAAGCTAAATTGTTGAATCCAACCCAATGGGTGAATCTGTGTTCTGTCATTTTTAAACACTTTAAATTTTCTCACTGACAGAAAATGCTTGTAATCAAAATTATCGTCTCTGTATGACGGAACAGGTTCAGTATTGTAAGAGAATCTATTTGTCTGTGTATGTTCGGAATCTAAGTCCCGTACTCTCTGTAGATTACCCAAATTATACGTGCTGCGTGAGTCTGACAAATGTTCACAAAGTGGCGTCTGCTGTGATGTATTATTAACTGAAATATTTTTCATCTCTGTTACTTCTTGCTGTAAACTTGACAATTTTCTACGCAACGTGTTATTAGACGTATCGATCTCATTAATTGTCTGCTGTAGATTTTGAAATTCAGGTGTTTGATTAAATGAAACCGGTGAAGTATCGTCTGATTTGTTGTCATTATTACTTTCAATAACGTCAATACGACTGGCCAATTCATCAAATTTTTCAGTCAGTATTTTTACCTGATCATCGGTTTTAGTGTCACAAGTATTAATCTGTTTTTGTAATTTACGTGTGGTTTCGTTCAATTTTTTAACGTCAGCTTTGATGACATCGCAATCCTGTGTTAGTTCTAATTGTTCGAGTCTGTCTGTCACTGTCTGAAAATCTGTTGTGTATGTGTCTGTTTTCGATTTAAGATCGCAAATTTCGTCACGTAATTCTGTGTTCGACTGTTTGATGGTATTAATTTCGTCGGACACTGTAGCAATATTGTTGTCTACACATGTTTTTGCCTTGGCAAACATTTTACGTTTGTCTTCTTGTCTCTGAGCAGTGATTGTTTCCATGACTTGACGTTTTACTTTATTTTGATCTTGAATAAATTTGCGGAAACGCGTATCACTGTTTTGTATGTGCAGATTAAAGCGTTCGTCAATTTGAGTGTTCTGTTGTTCGAATTTCGCGTCTATCTTTGCATCCATTGCACGCGAAAGTTCTGCTGTCATTGCTTTAAATTCGTCGCATAATTGTGTAGCTTTTTCAGAGCATTGTTTAGCGACTGCGCTAATTTCGTTTCTAAGTGTTTCTGTTGTAGCTGTCTGCATTTCCCTTAATTCTTGAGCAACCGATCTAATTTCTTCGCTACTTTTCTTTGAACAAGCCTCAATTTCCTCGCGTAACTGTTCCTTAGTGTCATGGCACTGCGCGGCAACGGCTCCAATTTGTTCACTAAGCTGCCTGGAGTTATTGTCTAATTTTTCATTTAACTGTTTGTTCTGTTCACTAAGTTGTTTGAGATTTTCATCATTGTTGTCTAATTTTTCATTAAAGTGTTGTTCGAGATTTCCACTGTGTTGTTGTAGCAATCTTGCCATAATTTGTTCAAAGTCAATATTACCGGCTCTATTCTCTGTATTGTTTGATTGTGTACCTACAATTGTCGCTTTTTGTGTGACCATTTGGTCATTCTGTAATTTACAAAAAGGTTTGCCAGTCGAAGTACATTGTCGGTCACTATTTCGGAATTAAATGAATCCATCGTACTTTCAGTACACTGTTCATTTTCATTAGAAAAATTTGTCTGTATGTTACTTGAATTTTCCAAACCGGGTGTGTTAAGCTGGGCAGCGCTCATTACAATAGAGCGCCCCACGTCATCAATTGTCGTCAAATTAATAGAGGACACAATCAAGTTCGTTTGTTCATCATTAAGATCCTATCATTATTGGTGGTTGGAACGCACTGATTGTCAGTGAACGCAGGATTGTCATCATTACACTGCGTGTCACAAGTATTATCGGTGAAGTTGTTTGAGTCGATAGCTTCATTCATTATACCTCGCGATACACTATTCACAGTCTTTCGTGGCATTTTTACTATAGTCACAATTATTCACAAAAGAAATAAGCACAACGCAAAAAGCAACAAACACAAATACAACAGAGCAAAGAATTGCCGATGATCTGAGGAAAGAAAGTCACAAAATTAGTAAAAGCGTTGCGCCAAATGCTAATTATATTTAAGCAAATAATAGCAGATATCTGACTGTTTCTTAGAAGATTCCCAAAGATATACGATCCTGGCAGGGTCGCCAAGTGTAACCTTCCCACAAAATTTCGAAAGACAATATTTAAATGTTAACGAGAATAGAACCTATTGTAACCTCCCAGCAAATAAAATAATTTATTGACAATGACAATTAAATAAGAAATAGCAATCTGACCCAAAAGTAAGCTGCCCACAAAAAATGTAAGACAATTCAATGATAATGTAATCTCAGTGACAATGAAAACGCAAATAGACCGAAATGTCGATCTTTAGGCCCTGATTAAACTCAAATTCTTACCTCAGTAAAACTGCATCTGCTCTTATTTTTCGCCATAGCTTGAAGGAAATGCATCGCAAAAATTCTTTGAACTTAAGTAAATTTCTTCTTTAAAGAAATGCATGGGAAACTTTCTTTCAATAAAATGTTTGTTTTGTCAAAATGCTTGGTTTGAAAACAAAATTATTATTGGGGCGATTCTTGAACAAATTAATTACACTTAAGATGCATTACATTATCAGATGAGCGAAATGCTGATTCATTACCTTATTTAAAAAATATACCTCGTCCTGAATCTTGACCAGAGGGCCATGTCGACGCCCGCCGATTCCTCACACACAACTCCGACTATCTCTCGCGCGCTACTAGTATGTTCTCGTGACTCGCTACGTACAACTGCTTTCTCGCAACTGAATCATCTCGCACGCGCTACTACTCTCCAACTGAACACTCGCGCGGTCAAGCGCAGACTGGCAACGATAAATAACTCTCTGGTCAGAGATTCTCTCATGGCTCGCCATCGCTGCTACAGAACATACGTGTTTCAAAGCATTGTTTAAATGGATTATCGCGTAATATTAAAGAAAGATTTTTAATCAATCGTGAGTGAGATGGATGTCTTCACGTTGGGATAAGTGTGATATTTTTGGTGATAACGCCCTGAGAAAAATTAGCCATGGCTTTTAACAAATATAGAAGAGTACTTCCAAAGCCATTTCATACAAAAGGAATAACGGCACAGTTATCGTTGTATGAAGCAGTATTCAATTTAATTCATTCAAAAAAAAAATTGTGCGATAACTGGTGCAAACGTGGGGCTCGATGTTCCAGACAATTTATGTATGTGGAAAAGGTATGTTATTAATAGAAGAAAATTAATGATCGCATATGTAATCTCTTTCATGTGTACGAGGAATATTATTTTCGATGTAAAGAGAAACGGAAGACCTGGAACCCACCACAGATTTGAATAAAAATAAAGACGACAATAAAAACGAAGGTCAGGGTTCCTGAAAATGTCTCTTTCTTTCGTGTGTCGTGTTGTTTGCTAAGATTCATGGTTCGTACCGCGTGGTAGTGTTTTGCAAACAGTTATTCAAGTAGGCAAAAAAATTTATATTTGCTGTAAATTTGTGTAGTATTAGAAATTTTATACGGTGTTATTATTGTTTTTGTGGTGTTTGCATGTGAAAATAGTTGTGATAGAATAATGCTCGTTCAGAGTCAAAGAGATCACGTGGTAAGACTAGGAGAGAAGTTGACATGGAAGCAGATTCACGGAAGGATAGTGATAACGAATTGGACTAAATCCCCATGGGATCTACAACCAATAGGAACATGCGGGAGCATATTACTGATCATGAAATAGAAACTGCACATCAGCGTGCAGAAATCGATCGTAGCGTTGATAGCAGCATGTTGCCAACTGTTCCTGGCGAAACAGCCGCGCCTGCAGCTAAGGAAACGGTTAGTGCGCCACGACTGGTTACGACGGCGTGACTGCAATTCTAATGAAGTTAGATCAGTTCCAGAAGAAACAGGAGGAGCGAGATAGAGAGAGGGAAAGAATACAGTTATAAAGGGGGAGACAGCAGAAAGAAAGGGAAAAAGAGAGGGAAAACAGAATATATGAACACCTTAAATATTTAGAAGTCATGAAAGCAGACATAGCCAGTTTTAAACAAGCGTAAATTTGGTAGCCAGCTTAACCACAGACATACAAAATCTGCAAATAGTGCAGAATAGCGTGGAGGAAGATATTCAGAACATAACAGAGAGGGTAGAAAATATAGAGATAGGAAATGAAGAAAGAATGCAGATTTGCCTTGCGGAACATACTAAAAAAATTGTAGAAAAAGAAGAAAAATGGGGAGATAACAAAGGGAAACAGATAGATGATAAAATACAGACAGAAGTGACACGCGCAATTCGCGCAGTTCACTCGACTGGTCAGATCAATCAGACAGAACAGGAACGAGTAAATAACCCGAGAATGGAGGACAATTATGTACCTCCTTCGCATGTTTTACACGAAAATCCGCCGTTCTCTGCCACCAATAATACAATTTTTGGGGGACAGGTAGGAACGTGTAGTCCTAAAAGTGAACCGTTGGATGTTGCGAGGTCTGTGTCCACTGTATCTTCAATAATGATGCAGGAGAGTTCAATTAAACACCGCCAGTTCCAAACCTTCTCCACCGACAAGAAAAATATTCACCCGGTTGTATTCATAAAGAATTTTCGAAACATACTGCCCAGAGCATGGACAGAGAAACAAAAGATACAGTTTATTGTTTCGCACATAGTAGGAAATGCTGCTCTATGGGCGACAGTTGCAGCTGTAAATAGCTACACATTTGAACAATTTGAGAAGGCTCTCTCTCTCGGTGCGCAATATAACAATTAAAAATTGGCAAGGTTTCTCTTTTGATAACTGCGACTATACTGTATCCTCGTAAAATCAATTTCGCACAATTTAGGATACACAAAATTTTTAGCTCATATTGGTAGTCAGGTGGAACGCAACATCCTCTTGTTTGCGACTGCTTCAACGTGTCACACCATTACAAATGAGATTTCCTTGGCGTGATTGATTAATGGTGTACTTCCGGGTGTCCATCCGAGGTCTTGTCCCCATTTTATGCACAGAATGGAAACGAATCTCTATTAATAACCAATAACAATGCGTCTTTTCGTTACTATTCCTGTTAAATAATGCTGATTACCGGTTGTAACTACGAATTCTTTCTCAAACCGTAAAAGTGATGGTGTTTCTTGAATTCATTGTAATTTGCGAGCTCTTGTATCTAGTGAAACTTCCTGGCAGATTAAAGCTGTGTGCCCGACCGAGACTCGAACTCGGGACCTTTGCCTTTCGCGGGCCAGTGCTCTACCATCTGAGCTGCCGAAGCACGACTCACGCCCGGTCCTCACAGCTTTACTTCTGCCAGTATCTCGTCTCCTACCTTCCAAACTTTACAGAAGGTCTCCTGCGAACCTTGCAGAACTAGCACTCCTGAAAGAAAGGATATTGCGGAGACATGGCTTAGCCACAGCCTGGGGGATGTTTCCAGAATGAGATTTTCACTCTGCAGCGGAGTGTGCGCTGATATGAAACTTCCTGGCAGATTAAAACTGTGTGCCCGACCGAGACTCGAACTCGGGACCTTTGCCTTTCGCAGGCAAGTGCTCTACCATTTGAGCTACCGAAGGTAGAGCACTTGCCCGCGAAAGGCAAAGGTCCCGAGTTCGAGTCTCGGTCGGGCACACAGTTTTAATCTGCCAGGAAGTTTCATATCAGCGCACACTCCGCTGCAGAGTGAAAATCTCATTCTTGTATCTAGTGTTGGTGTTCACCTTACATCCATTAATGTCTACGCGTCAAATGCAATCGAGAGATGCGTGACAAAGACCCGTATTGCCTACTGTTTTGTAGCTCACATTGTACTGAATAGCAGGACAAGAGATAACTAGGTGGCTTGCGCTACAAACATACAGTAAACCCCTTTGGTGAAGATCCTACGAAAATAGCAGACTCTGCCGCGCTGAAATCGTCAGCAGAGAAAAAGCTGCCAGTGTCTCTGGCGACGTGACTACAGCACTGAATTTGGCCCAAGTAAACACTCATGTATGCACACCTATAAAAGCAAGCAACATTGTGTGTCACTGCCAGATTTGTTCATTGTGTGAACGTTGTATCCGAATTCTATTCTTTGCCTTTTCGCGAAAGCGAATAGTAAATATCTTTTTGGGAAGAAGCGTACAGCCGAGAATAAAATTTTCTGTCTGTGGCTAAAGGTTGGATCCAGCAAGCATGAAACTGAACTGTAAAGTTTAGCCAGGAGACACACTCTCACACCTCAGCTGGTAAAAGCGTCGCTGGCGAACGTCGAAGCTGAAGTTTTAAGTCATTTCCTTGCACACAGAGATCTATTTCAGCGAACACATGCTGTTGTACAATAGATTCATTACTGAAAAGAATGGATAATTTACAAGTTGCTGACTATGTGTTACACACAATATTCAAATTTCTCCGTATTGTAATTGCATAGCACATATAACGATGTAATATAGTACTATTATAGAGCCAGTAATGCAAATTATGAACTACTCACTACAATCAATAAATCATGTAGCACAAAATAAGAGAGGTTACATGTCTGTATAAAACATTTTTCGACTTCTTGTCGCGACAGTTTATAGTAAAGCCTCGAACTTGCGACGGTTTCCACCATCGTCATAGTCAGGAGCAACCGACTGTCAACATCGCTGCCGTGGTGGCCTTATACTACCCAAAGACGGCTTCTGATGGGTTGGTAGCTACGTCATGCTGTCGCCGATGGTGTCAACGTCTGCGCTGGTGGCGCCACCGTTCCCGCCGTAGCGTAAACATTGCGAAGAATGTCTCTGGCTCTTCTCTGCATCAAGGACTGGCTTCCATGCACCGCTAAGATTATTTCCGCCACTCACAACAATAGAGTATAACGTGAGCTCTTAACGACCAATGGGACACAGAATGTGGTGACTAACTTTGATGATAAATTAGTTTCCCAGTACAAATATTTGGGATCCTAGTTTTTGGTGCGGCATTACTGCAAGAGCTACATTTCTGATGCACTTGTCGAGAAAATAGGTAGTGATGGGAGGTATTTTTCAAACAAACGGACTTGGCGAAGCTTATTAATGTGAGAATGAACCACATTGTTTCCGTAGTAACTGATGTATTTTAAATCCTGTGAGGTGTGGACTACTTTTCTTCCCTCTTTTTGACTGGCTTCCTGATGCTGTGTCTTTGTTGAGTCTTCTGATGAAACTGCAGGATGCCATTTGCATGTTGTACGTAGACTGGAAGCAGTCCATGTTTTTATTTCAGTAGTACGAATTTGGAATTTATTTGAAGGGTATCCGAAGACTACAGAGATAACCGTTGTATAGAACTAATTGTATGCTTATCCTCTCCTCGAGGTTCTGGGCATGGATGGTGAGCCTAATCTAAACTTTCCGGTAATACTAAAGCAAAGGATGGAAACTACCATCTTGTCATGGCCCAGCGATCGTCAGAAACAGATGCAGTGGCATCAAAGAGCATCCATCTTAGCGATGAATGATGCCTGGCGATATAGATGAATATACCAACACTTTCTAATCCGCGACAAACGTTGTTTCGCAACATGTGACAACTGTGTTTTAATTAATTATTACATAGACGTTGTTAAAGAAATAAGAACAGTATTTCGCACTCTGTAAGAAAAGAAGTGAACAGTCATCTCTTGTCACTTCATAGCCGGAAAATCTCTCTTGGAAATAGACTCTGTAATCACACTGCGTTTAAGCTTAAGAGCTTGTGTTTAAAATAACATTTTAACGGATAAATAATTATCTTTTTACAGAAATAATAGTGTTCTGAGTATCTTTCTCTACCCATTTCCATTTGACTCAATTTCTGTTGATCTCTTCCTTCCCGTATCTCCGTCTGTCTCTTCCTCCTACCTGTCTCTGTCCTCCTCCTCTTTCCTTTCCCTATCCACCTTGTAAGAGGTATGCGCTGCCTGAGATATGAGAATCGCTGACCAGAGAGCAGTGTTGTTGCTAGTCGCTAGTCTGAGGTTGTCTGCGCTTGTCTGGAGTCTGCTCTGGTCGGGAGTCCGGAGCCTGAGTATTATTGTATAAGGTAAAGAAGCAGCGTCGCGCATATCTAGTAATGTATCTGAACTGTCATCCAAATGTTTTAAAAAAATGTCCTAATAATAATTTTTGTAATATAAAGTAATTTAAAAAAAACATTCATTTCAAAAAAATCAGTTGCTTCCTTTCACAAATCACAAATGTATAGGCCAGCATTGCACGGAGCTGTGCCGGAAAAATGTTAAGTAAGAGCAGATACACTCCTGGAAATGGAAAAAAGAACACATTGACACCGGTGTGTCAGACCCACCATACTTGCTCCGGACACTGCGAGAGGGCTGTACAAGCAATGATCACACGCACGGCACAGCGGACACACCAGGAACCGCGGTGTCGGCCGTCGAATGGCGCTAGCTGCGCAGCATTTGTGCACCGCCGCCGTCAGTGTCAGCCAGTTTGCCGTGGCATACGGAGCTCCATCGCAGTCTTTAACACTGGTAGCATGCCGCGACAGCGTGGACGTGAACCGTATGTGCAGTTGACGGACTTTGAGCGAGGGCGTATAGTGGGCATGCGGGAGGCCGGGTGGACGTACCGCCGAATTGCTCAACACGTGGGGCGTGAGGTCTCCACAGTACATCGATGTTGTCGCCAGTGGTCGGCGGAAGGTGCACGTGCCCGTCGACCTGGGACCGGACCGCAGCGACGCACGGATGCACGCCAAGACCGTAGGATCCTACGCAGTGCCGTAGGGGACCGCACCGCCACTTCCCAGCAAATTAGGGACACTGTTGCTCCTGGGGTATCGGCGAGGACCATTCGCAACCGTCTCCATGAAGCTGGGCTACGGTCCCGCACACCATTAGGCCGTCTTCCGCTCACGCCCCAACATCGTGCAGCCCGCCTCCAGTGGTGTCGCGACAGGCGTGAATGGAGGGACGAATGGAGACGTGTCGTCTTCAGCGATGAGAGTCGCTTCTGCCTTGGTGCTAATGATGGTCGTATGCGTGTTTGGCGCCGTGCAGGTGAGCGCCACAATCAGGACTGCATACGACCGAGGCACACAGGGCCAACACCCGGCATCATGGTGTGGGGAGCGATCTCCTACACTGGCCGTACACCACTGGTGATCGTCGAGGGGACACTGAATAGTGCACGGTACATCCAAACCGTCATCGAACCCATCGTTCTACCATTCCTAGACCGGCAAGGGAACTTGCTGTTCCAACAGGACAATGCACGTCCGCATGTATCCCGTGCCACCCAACGTGCTCTAGAAGGTGTAAGTCAATTACCCTGGCCAGCAAGATCTCCGGATCTGTCCCCCATTGAGCATGTTTGGGACTGGATGAAGCGTCGTCTCACGCGGTCTGCACGTCCAGCACGAACGCTGGTCCAACTGAGGCGCCAGGTGGAAATGGCATGGCAAGCCGTTCCACAGGACTACATCCAGCATCTCTACGATCGTCTCCATGGGAGAATAGCAGCCTGCATTGCTGCGAAAGGTGGATATACACTGTACTAGTGCCGACATTGTGCATGCTCTGTTGCCTGTGTCTATGTGCCTGTGGTTCTGTCAGTGTGATCATGTGATGTATCTGACCCCAGGAATGTGTCAATAAAGTATCCCCTTCCTGGGACAATGAATTCACGGTGTTCTGATTTCAATTTCCAGGAGTGTATATTCGCCGTTTTTATTGAGGTAAGAATTTTTGCTTTTTATTCAGAATGATCTTACAGGGCCACGACGCAGCACTGCTGTCGTCCAAATTTTACCAGGTTACTGAATTTATTTTTTTATTACGAGGTTTAGGAATTTTTCTGTTTCGAGCTTACATTAAATGAGAAAAGAATTTTGTGGGTACATTAAATGTGAATGCATTTCTGTACGGAGATTATAAACGGGAACCAATTTTGTTCTGAGGTCACACAAAAATTAGAATCATTAACCAAATAATATTCATCAAAAATTTTGAGGGGAGGTTACACTTGGCGACATCCGACCAGGACCGTATTTCTTTGTGAATCTCTGAGAAGTAGTTATATATCTGCTCTTATTTACTTAATTGTAGTTTGCATCTGGCGCAACGCATTTACTAATTTGTCACTCTTTCTTTCACAGATCATCGGCAATTTATTGGTCTTTGTTGTCATTGTGTTTGTTCCATTTTTGCCTTGTCTTTATTTCAT
Source organism: Schistocerca nitens (assembly GCF_023898315.1). Classification (NCBI taxonomy): domain Eukaryota; kingdom Metazoa; phylum Arthropoda; class Insecta; order Orthoptera; family Acrididae; genus Schistocerca; species Schistocerca nitens. The sequence continues at coordinate 585,633,167 of NC_064618.1, forward strand.
TTTGTGCTTAATTTTGATTTGTGGAAAATGCCGCGAAAAACTGTTAACAGTGCATCGCGATGTGTAGTGAGTGAAATAGCCGACTCGAATAATTTGACCGATAATACTTGCGACACTCAGTGTAATAATGATAATCCTCCATTTACAGACAATCAGTGCGTACCGATCACTAACGTTGATTTTGATCCTAATGATGAGCAAACAAATGCAATTATGTCCACAGTAAATGTAACAACCGATGATGCGGCACGTTCTGATACAATGAACGCTGCCCAGTTTGACACACCCGGTTTGCAAAATTTGAATTGTGAACAGATAAATTTTTCTCACGAAGATGAACAATGTAGTCAAAATACGTCAAATTTACTTGATTCCGAGGTAGTGACCCACAGTGCACACCCGATCGGCAAACCTTCTCGAGAATCACAGAATGACCAAATGGTTACACTAAACGTAACAATTGCAGGTACGCCATCAAACAGCACAGAGAATAGAGTAGGTAATATTGGCATGGATCAAGTTATGGCATTATTGCTACAACTTAATGAAAATCTCAAAAACAACTTAATGAAAACAATGAAAAACAAGACAACAATTACAAACAGCTTAATGAAAAACTAGATAACAATTCCAAACAGTCGAATGATAAGCAAGATAACAATTTCAAACAACTTAATGAACAGAACAAATAACTTAGTGAACAGATTACAGCTGTTGCCGCGCAATGTCATGATACTAAAGAACAATTACGTGAGGAAATTAAGGCTTGTGCTAGGAACAGTAGTGAAGAAATTAGATCTGTGGCACAAGAATTAAGTAATACACATGCAGCCACTACTAACTTACTTAGAGACGAAATTAGTGCAGTCGCTAAACAATGCTCTGAAAACGCAACACAGTTAGGCGACGAGTTTAAATTAATGTCTGCAGAACTTTCGCGCACACTGGATGCGAAAGTAGACGCGAAATTCGACCAACAGAACAGCCAAATTGACGAACGCTTTAATCACCACCTACAAAACAGTGAAACGCGTTATCGTAAATTTATACAGGAACAGAATAAAGTAAAGCGACAAGTCTTGGAAACAATTACTGCACAGAGACAGGAAGATAAACGTAAAATCTTTACGAAAGCAAAAACATACGTAGATAACAATATTGCTACAGTATCAGACGAAATTAATACTATCAAACAGTTGAACACCGAATTGCATGATGAAATCTCCGATCTTAAAGCAAAAACAGAGACACACACAGTAGACTTTCAGACAGTGACCGACAGACTTGAACAATTAGAACTAATTCAGGATCCCGATGCCATCAAAGCAGACGTAAAAACGTTGAACAAAACCACGCGTAAAATACAAGAACAAATTAATGCTTGCGATACTAAAAACGATGATCAGGTAAAAGCGCTGACTGAAAAATATGATGAACTGGCCAGTCGTATTGACGTTATCGAAAGTAATAATGACACCAAATCGGACGATACTTCACCAGTTTCGTTTAATCAAACACCTGAATTCCAAAATTTACAGCAGACGATCAGTGAGATAGATTCGTCCAATAATACATTACGTAGAAAATTGTCATCTTTACAGCACGAAGTGACGGAGATGAAAAATGTTTCAGCCTTTAATACATCACAGCATACGCCACATTCCGAACATTTATCACACTCACACAGCATGTATAATTTAGGTAATTTACAGAGAGTACGTGAGTTAGATTCCGAACAATCACAGAGAAATAGATTCTCATACAATCCTGAACCTACTCACACATTCAGAGACGATAATTTTATAATAAGCAATTTTTATCTGTAAAAAAATCTAAGGTATTTAAAAATGACAGAACACAAATACATCCTTTCGACTGGATACGACAATTTGTTTTTGTATTTTCATCAGCTTGGCCTGTAGTGCAGAAACCAGAATTGACATGGATACAACAATTTGCTTTTGAATTTTCACCGCCATTGCCTGTAACGCAGAAACTTAAATTTATTTGCAGCGCATAATAGACCTCAGGGGATTCATTACACTTCGATGAATATGTGCCGTAGCGTGCACAGGGCCCCGAGCCATAGTAGTGCTATTTCATCTTTAGTTTTCTGCACTGCTGCCTTCTCTTTTACTATCCTTTATATCTGTCAAAACAGCTCTTCAACTATCGATCTATCTAGAATTAGGAATGAATAATGAAAACCTGATATGACAAGTTTTACCTAAAGTGACAGTTTTTATTAGACACTCCCGAAATGGCAAGAACTACCAGTATAATTTCAATAAGTGACAAAATTTTAATCATCAGTATGTTCAAAATTATCAGCAACAGGAACCACATTTTGGTAACAATAGAGGTTTTTTCACCGCAACAGCATCAAAACCAGCCGGTTAGCATACCTAACCAACAATGCAGTCTGCAAGGTCAACCAAGATTTAATGTTTCGCCGCCTACACGTATAGCGTCAGCTCCAACAAATAGTAACGCACAGCAACAAGGAAATCAGTACGTACAGAAAACACACCATTTCAATTCCTATCGCAATGCACCGTATAGAAATGACTATTATGACAGACGTAAAAGTAATGAGCACAATTTTCAGCGTACGTTTAATAACAGTCGGTCTTACCAGCAGCAAAATCATCCGCAACAACAAACTATCATGAATGAACCAGACAGTAGATATCATCCCGAACGTAATAAGTCAGGACGAAATAACAGAACAGTACAAATAGTGGAAATGCCACAGCATCCTCCCGAAAATAATAGCACGTCAGATAGAATTTGACTAGATACAGTACAGGTTCCATTTTCCAGTAACGCAAGCAATGCTTTTGACACGCAGAATCTTGTTCACGAAAATGTTATTACTTTTGACGACATCCGAGACACTCTTTTGCAGGAAAGACCAGTTATTCAAAAAACCATTTCATACCCTGTCATTGCAGTAAAGATTGGATCATCCAAATTTTCAGCAGTCATCGATTCTGGATCACCTATGTCAGTTATAAATGAGGAAACTTTCAACGAATGTAACAAAGAGAATACCTATCCTACATTACCATTAGGCAAAACTAAACTAAAAGGAGCAGTATCTGGTAAAGGAGTATATGTAAAATTACAGACACATTTATCATTTTGTATTGCAGGTCATACATTTCACTCAAATTTTTGGATTGTTCCCTTATTGACAACATACGTTATTTTAGGTACGAATTTCCTAGTACAACACGACGCAATTATTGACTTTCAAAATTCCTATTTAATGTTAAAGGATGAAAATGTACAACTGGCTTTAGAATTTCAGCACTCTTTATCTGCAGAAGAACAAACAATTAATCGTACAGAGGTCATTTCCGCATCACGTAAAACAGACTGTCATTCCACATTGTTCACCGATACGTACGTACACAACTATAATACTCCAGACGAAGCCGACTATGACGTTAAGCAAATGATTTCTGATAAAGTTAAACAGAGCAGTGCAAATACCGACGACGAACGCACACAACTGCGCAAAATTCTTTTACAGGAAGCTGCAGTTTTTGACAACGTCCCTGGTACTATGTCCGGTTTTATGTATGAATTCCAAGTTAAACAGCACGATACATCTAAAGCCAAACATTATCCCATTCCGTATATTCAAAGAGAACAAGTTAAGAAAGAATTGCAAGCTATGCTTGACCAAGGAATTACTGAACCGGCAGTTAGTCCGTACATAAATCCACTCCGTATTGTTAAGGAAAAGGATGGTTCACTTGGCCTCTTACTTGATTCGCGTCACATCAACGACATTATTATTAATGAAACGGATCGCCCACAGACACTAGAAGAACTTCTACAGAAATTTCATGGTACTGCTATTTATTCCACATTAGATTTGAAATCGGGATTTTGGCAAATTCAACTCCATCCGGACTGCAGAAAGTACACGGCTGTTCTCTGTTTTGGTGACTGTTATCAATTTTGTAAATTACCGTTCGGTTTAACTATTTCTTCAGCAGCATTTATTCGCTGTTTGAATACTATACTCCCGACAGAACTTAAAGACAGAATCACAACGTATGTAGACGACATTCTTATTGCAGAAGCTAACTGGTCTGAACACAATCTGATTCTTGAACAACTATTGCAAACTTTTCGTACACAAGGACTCACAGTTAATCTCAGTAAATCACACTTTGGCAAAACTTCTATAAAATTTCTTGGACATGTAATTTCAGCAGAAGGCATTGCGCCTGACCCGGAAAAACTTCAAGCTTTATTTTGTGACATTACTGTTCCTACGACGAAGAAACAACTACGCAGCTTTTGGGTTTAATTAACTTTTTTCGTAAATTTATTCATTACTCTGCTTTAGACACCCCTAGATTATGTCAATTGACAGGTAAAAACACTATTTGGTCCTGGGATAGCCAAGCTCATTCTGAATTTGTGAATCTGAAAGAAGCTTTGTTGAACGCACCACTTTTATCACATCCAGATCTTACTAGAAATTTTTGCATTGCTCCCGATAGTGCTAACACCGCTTTAGGCGTACGCATTTTTCAGGAAATTGAAAAAGATGCTACTACAGTAATTAAAAACATCGCCTTTGCGAGTCGCATTCTGTCACCTGCTGAACGCAATTATTCTGTTACAGAATTTGAAACAATATGTGTTGTATGGGCATTTACGAGATTTAGGCATTTTCTTTATGGAAGACACACTACCGTTTACACAGATCATAGAGCTATACAGTTTTTACTTTCCAATAAATTTACACACGACAGATTAAGCAGATGGAAACTTTATTTACAGGAATTTAATGTTACAATTGTTCACATTCCCGGTACACAAAATATTGTAGCAGACGCACTATCCCGTTCTCTCAGCAACAATCAGCAAGACATCGCAACCAACTTCTGCAAAGCAAATTTCAGCGTCATGTACATTCAACAAGCTGCATTTGAAAATTTCATTTCGTCGTCATTACAAGACATAGCACAAGAGCAGAGTAAAGGCAACGTATGGAAAGAAATTAAACACCTTTGGCAAGATAGGAATAATGTTACCGTTAGAAACCATTACACTCTACGGAATAATATTCTGTTTCGCCGCTCTCACCCTGACAGCAACAATTGGTTATTATGTATTCCTGACGAGCTTGTTAACAAATTAATTTGGTATACTCATTTAAGTTACGCACATTGTGGAGCCAGAAAATGTTTTCTTGTACTGAGACAGAACTGTTATTTTACCAACATGGAGAAACGTATTCGACGAGTTTTAGCGTCATGTAAAATCTACCAGAAAGCTAAGTCAGATACGACTTCACATATTCCTCCGTTACATCCCATTGTACCTGTTAAATTGAGACACATGGCCGCTGTAGATATTTTTGGTCCGATTCCCAAAACTAATAGAGGTTTTTGCTACATCTTTGTCGCTGTGGAACTCACTTCAAAATTTGTTACCTTCACTCCGTTACGCAAAGCCACTGCTAAAACTGTTTCGAAAGCATTTTTAAAACATTTTCTATTCCATGTAGGGCATGTATTGAAAGTAATTTCCGACAATGGATCACAGTTTCGATATGCTATATGGACACGTATGTTACGAGCTAGAAACATTTCTCCGATCTATATATCCAGGTACCATGCTTCTTCGAACCCTTGTGAACGACTAATGAAAGAAATTGGTAAACTGTGTAGAATATACTGCCATAAAAAACATATTGATTGGGACACACACATACTCTCATTCCAGGATGTAATTAATTCCATACCAAATGAATCTACTATGCTATCTCCGACTGTTATACTGAAAAATGTTGAACCACCTAACAAAATTAAAGAATTAGTAACCTTTCCTACATCTCGTCGACTACGACACCATGAAATAATTGACATTGCGCTGAACAACATCAAACGTGCCGCAGAGCGCCGGAGAAGACAGCAAAAACAGGTTTGTACACGCCGTGACTTTCACATTGGACAGAAGATATTAGTACGCACACATTATTTATCTAACAGAGGAAAGAGTAGATGTAGTAAATTTGAGCTTCTATACGCAGGTCCATATCGAATTCGCATCATTCCTCACCCCAATGTAGTAAACGTCGAAACTTTGAGAACCAGAAAAAGTAAAGGCAATCACCATGTCTCCAATATTAAACCCTTTATTAAATGAATATACTTTATGATTTATCACACTGTAATGCCATTTCCTGATTTTTATATGACCATTGATGCAATTATATTTATGTGACTACTTACTGATGATTATCGTATTTTTTCTTGGCAATTGCCCGGCAAGGTAAGGTTAGCAGGTCGCTTTTCTTGTCGTTACACATCAGACCGTGCACATTTTTCCAGATAAGCTTACATATTTTATGACCAATTATGCAATTCTATCTAGTGACATATTAATTTCATCAAATTCTTTCTCCATTAAAGTCTTCAACTCTCACCTCTATCAACTACACAACATACAAACTGAACAAAGAAAGGCATTTCTTGTCGTTACACATCAGACCGTGCACATTTTCCATTCTCCATGTATGTATGATTGTTTTCCTGTTTTGTTTGTATGCACTATGAAATCTTTAAGATATAACAAACACCAGTTGACTTTGACATTTTGCCTTATGATATCTCAACATCGTGACTATTTTACACTTTTTTTTTTTGCTGCTACATTGTGATACTCTGTGTACATTTTTGCACCTGCACACTGTCTATGTTTTTGACATATTACGTTTTCTGTCATGCTATGCTGTATGCTCAATTATATCACTAGAAACCAGTTTTTATTTAATGGGTATATGATTTAAATGCAAGACATTAATCATTGTTCACCATTTTCAGAAAGCAATAAGGTGTAAAAGAAATAAATTAAACAAACCACAGTGGATTACTATGAAATGGGAATTTCACCTTCGGAATGAACGAAAGAAGATGCAATACCTCGTCACGAAGAGTAAATGGATCAGAATTAACAAGCATTAACAAGAATATACTATACACATCGTATGATAGCGGTCTTAACTAATTTTTTTTACTTCAGAATACGAGGCGATTGATGCAGGCTGTCAGACAGAACTACACATCTTAGTTTTAGTGATGAAATATGCTAGAAATAAGAAACTCTATACTATGAATAGTAGTATGAAGTAAATGGTAATATGAATAATGAATAATGAAGTGTCTTTTTGCAGATGATAATGAATGGTGATGAATAGTGATGAAGAATATGGTAATATGAATAATGAAGTTTTTCTTTGCAGGTGATGATAATAATGAAGTTATGGTGATATGAATAATGAAGTTTTTGTTTACAGGTGATGATAGTGATAAATTTTATATGGTCACTAAACGCACCACTTTTAAGTTTTTCTTTGCAGATGAGAATAATGATGAAGTTTATATATTTACTGTTAGTTAAGAAATGCTATGTAGTTATTTAAGTATTTGTTGCAGTTCGTTTTGACAGTATGTCTTATGTCGCATGGTATAATGACTGAAGGTTTTGGAAAGGACAGCTAGAGAACATATATATTGAATACACATTTCATTACCTGGTAATTCGAAGTTCACTACTTTTCAGCATAATATGCGTTTCTTCTTTCAGCTTAATAATCCATTTTTTTATTTTTTCCAGGAGAAGCTATTCATGAAATTAATGTGCTATAAGCAGTTAATTATTAAACCTGTTCTAGTACTTGCATTTTTTTACCCCTTTTGTGTGTGTCATTCATAAATGTGATCACATATACTCTATCCTTGCTACAGCTGACTCATGACGAATGACGTTACCTATCCTCATTTGCAGCAATAAGTCAAGAGTAAATATTGTTATGCCCCAGCAATTAATTATCGATCCCAACGCAATGCATTGCTAGCACAAAAAAAAGTATTACCAGTGCCAAATAATGCTACCAGTTTAAGAGAGTTCTGAGTAATACTGAATGATGTTTTCTAATCACAGACCTTGAGTAATAGTTACAGTGTGTTACATTTTAAATATGTCATATGTCACTTGAATGATGAAAAATGTTTTGTAATTTTCAATACTTGCTATATGTTTAGTAACTGGCCAATGAATGCCATTGTTTCTTATATTTGTATTATGTCACTTACATGCTATATATATGAATACTAGTAGCTTGATGCTACACTCATTAGCTCCGGTTTCGAAGGATGACTTCTGATGGTTTGTAACTGGCCAATGAGTGCCAGTGATTACTATAACTAGCTGAACTATGTAAATAGTATGCCATTAATTAACTCTTGCTTTGAATGATCACTTTTGAATAATGCATAAAAGTGGTTTGTAACTGGCCAATGAGTGCCAATGTTCACTATAATCAGATGACTTATGAACATTATTCTGTAATACTTCATACATAGTACAGAAATGTTCAGTAACTAGGCGATGAGTGACACCAATTACCCAAATCAGTTCATAGACTAGTGTAATTCTCAATGATGACTGGCATAAGACTTAATGTCCTTCACCTTCTCACCTAATTACCAGAAATTACTGCAATATCCGTTTGTCCTGTCTATCCTCATGATCATGGAGCACTATACTTGGTTTTTGCACTATTTCTACGTTGGTGTACCTTACAAGAACGTGGTGTTGACACGACATGCTGTCCATCACCTTGAACGATGGAGATGTTATTATGGTCCCACTGTTTGGTGTACCTAATGTACTACCAAAATGATAACATTGAATATTAATACGACATTTCAGTGTCTTGGCTACACTGATTAATACTTCAGGGAAGAGAATAATAATTTTTGTGATATAAAGCAATTTTTAAAAAAAAAAAAAACATTCATTTCAAAAAAATCTGTTGCCTCCTTTCACAAATCACAAATGTATAGGCCAGCATTGCATGGAGCTGTGCCGGAAAAATGTTAAGTAAGAGCAGATATATTCGCCGTTTTTATTGAGGTAAGAATTTTTGCTTTTTATTCAGAATGATCTTACAGGGCCACGACGCAGCACTGCTGTCGTCCAAATTTTACCAGGTTACTGAATTTATTTCTTTATTACGAGGTTTAGGAATTTTTCTGTTTCGAGCTTACATTAAATGAGAAAAGAATTTTGTGGGTACATTAAATGTGAATGCATTTCTGTACGGAGATTATAAATGGGAACCAATTTTGTTCTGAGGTCACACAAAAATTAGAATCATTAACCAAATAATATTCATCAAAAATTTTGTGGGAAGGTTACAACCTGCTCCCTCCCCCTCTGTGTATCTACTCCTCCCCCTGCGTCCATCTTCCCCTCCTCCTCTCTCTGTCGGTACCCTCCCCCCTCTCGGTCCACATCATACTTCCCCCTCCCTCTGCCCATCTCCTCCTCTTTCCTTTCCCTGTCCACCTCCTCCTACCGCTTTTCTGTCCATCTCCTCCTCCTCCCATCTCTCTCCACGTTATAACCGACATCCCCTTAGGAGGTTGCTGATTCTTGCTCTATAGTATTTCATTCCAGCTAGTAAGTAATACGTGTAGCAAGTTTGGTTGAAATCGATCTGTGGGTTTGGGAGAAGCTTTTTACCCTTCCACGTATGCACATGTCACATATATTTCACAGATACCACATATATTTCATACATATTTGTCTACATATTTCAGCAATATCTCTAAAGAATTTCGTCCTCCAGTTTCGCTTTCACAGAGCTGGAAGTTTATGACTTCATATTTCCTGAACTACAGGTCGAACAATGATTTATTTTTGCAAGTACATTCAGTGTTATATGCGAATACTATCTGAAAAATGTGTTGCAAATATATTTAGTAGTCAAGAAATAGGAAATAAATAGATGATGTGGCTGTTTTTTGCATCTACAGGGAAAATGTAGTAAGCGATAGACTTCTTTTCTGTCATCATTCTGTGGGCGGGAGGTATGTATGTATGTATACAGGGTGAGCCACCACCTATTGCCACCAAGAATGACTCCGAAAGTATGACAGGAGCTGAAACGTTTGCGGGACAAAATTTGCACTGGACAACTAGGGCCATAATATGACGTTGGTTTTTTGTTACTAGGTTGGGTCGTGTCAGAGATATGAAGGTCAACTTTGTTTTTTTTTTAAGTGGGATGCTATAGTTTGGTAATTGTTTTCTGATAGCGGCTATCGAGACGAATCCAATGATGTATAACAGTAAGGTCTTTGAAGGTCAACAAAGGTCAAAAAGGTGGCATGAACGTCCACTTACAGGTGTTAGAAGTGATGACCATTGGTACCAATGCAGTGGTGCAAGTTTCTTATCGTGGATTGAGTGGTATCCCTTATCACTTCGGCACTTATCGAAGCACATGGTCTGATAGTTTTCTCTCGCATATCTTCAGGTGTAGTTGGAACGTTTTTATAGACAATGTCTTTTAAGAATCCCCACAAGAAAAAATCCAGAGGCGTCAAGTCTGGCGAACGAACCTGACACGATACCACTCCTCAGCGTCCAATCCAAAGATTTGGAAAATGCCTCTGCAACTCATTTCTAGCCACCAGCGAAAAATGTGCCGGACACCCATCGTGTTGATACGACATTCTGTTCCATGTTCCTAAAGGTAGTTCTTACAATAACAGATCTAATGTTTCTTGCAGGATTGTGGTGTACTTCTTACCATTAAGATTTCTTTCGATGAAGTAGGGGTCTATAATTATGTCATCCAGAATCCCACACAATACATTCACCAGCCACGGTTTTTGGTGTGCAACTTGCCGCAGCCAACATGGATTTTCAGTTGCCCAGTAATCCATGTTATGCAAATTAACATTACATGGTTGGTGAATGTAGCCTCGTCAGTAAATAAAAACAAATTAATAAATGTGTCATCGGCAGAATTCAATGCGACGCATACAATCCGTACCATTTAATTCTTGGTTGAGACTGATATGATAAGGATTATATTTATGGCGACGCAGAACACGAACTACACTACTCTGGCTCATGCCACATTTCCTTGGGATTTGACGTGAACTAACACAAGAATCTGGAACCACAGTGGTGAGATTACCAATTTCTGGTTCCTCGTTAGTAACTTCCCTTTGCCAGACATGTTTCCAATGCGTTAAAGATCCAGTTGTTCTCAGTTTATCAGACACATATTTAAATGTGAGACGCCTGAGATGAGTACGTTGAGGATATCTTTCAGCGTATAAGTCTCTAGCTCTCATCGAATTTCGTTGACATTCTCCATTAATAGAAGCATATCGACTTGTTCTTCGAAGGAATACATCATTCACATTCCTTTGAATTGACGATACTAGTCTTACCGTTCCTATTAGTGTTGTAATGCGAAACCGTCGAATGGTGTTTACTGGTCAATCGCACGTTAGATGGATACGCCGTGTTCGGCGAATATTTACTATTTGCACGATGTACAAGAGAGAACTGTCAGAGCATGTGCTTCGGTAAGTGCCGCAGTGATAAGGAATACCACTCAATTCATTTTAGGAAGATTGTAACACTGCATTGATACCAATGGTCATCACTTCGAACACCTTTTGAAAATGGACGTTCAAGCCACCTTTTTGACCTTTGTTGACCTTCAAAGGCCTTGCACATCATTGGATTCCTCACGATAGCCGCTATCAGAAAACAAGTACCAAACTATAGTGTCCTATTTTAAAATCAAAGTTGACCGTCATATCTGTGACGCGACGTCACCTAGCAACAAAAAACCAACGTCATTTTATGGCTATTCGGAGTTATTCTTGGTGGCAATAGTCAGTGACTCACTCTGTATGAAAGAAGGAATTCCAGCCATTTTTGATGTCTTTGAAAGGAATCATCATAGTTCTATAGTAGGCATAAGATTAATTATCAGGCTGTTTGCGTGTCGTGAGCCTATCATACTTTTTCTCCACCACCTCCATCCCTTTGAGTAGTAGGTGTTTCTAACCCCCGCCCCATAACGGTTCTTTCCAGACAGCAAGTGATATTTGTACCAAGTTCGGTTGAAATCGATCCATGGGTTTAGGAGGAGATGTGGAACATGCATACATACATCCACTTGTATAATATGTATGGATTTGGACGGAATCTGTGATGATGAGTAGGTGTGGTCCCCTTGTTACAGGAGGTATTTTCAAGGTAACAACCCTCGTTGCATGGTTCAGCATTGAAACTTTCCATACAGGATGCGAACAGGGTATTTCTTTCAGAGTAAGTAACTCCATGAAATCTCCTCGATCATTCATTTTAAAACCAGAATAAATTAATAATTGGTTCCTTTCTCCGACCACCACACTCAGATGACACAGTTGTTGAACAGTTCAAAGAAATCTTGAAAGTCATTTCAAATGAGTAGCCCAATCATGCAATTACAGTTGGTGGTGACTTCAATCTACCCTCGAAATGTTGACGAATATGCATGTTTAAAATCTATGTTAGGCATAAAACGTCGTCAGAAATGGTACTGAACTCTTTCTCAGAAAACTACAGGAGCCCACACGAATGCAAACAGTCGCGAAAACATACTTGACATCTTAGTAACAAATAATCCTGACCAAACGAGGAGCATCTTGACACATACAGGAATCAGTGACCACAAGGTTTTTGTAGCTAGACTGAATAACCTAACATCCAAAACCACAAAAAATATTAGCAAAATATATATATATATTTAAAAAAGGAGACATAAATTCGCTTGTCAGCTTTCTAAGAGAGTGTTTCCACTACTTAAAATCCGACTATGTAAGCATAGACAAGATGTAGTTTAAATTCAGAGCAATAGCACCGACGGCAATTGAGAGACATACAGGATGATTATAATTAAAGTTAAACTTTCAAACCGCTGTAGAAATAACACCACTGGTCAGAATGACGTGAAATTGCAACGGAGTATTGTCGGAGAAGGAGGAAAACGTATGGCAGAAGAAAGTTACGAAATTAGGCAATACATGTCGCTATTAGCATCATAATTTAATAGTGATCGACTACAAATGACAAATGAATCATACAACAAAGCCTAAGGTGTACATTTGACGTTAAACGAACTGTACTACTCAGTGTGCATGGGTGTACAGGTGTGATACTGTTAGTTACCAAAGCCCATCTACCACGGCAAGGTCATATCACATCGGATGGGAAAAATTTTATTTTAATTCTTTGAGGCCAAAAACGGCATGAAATGCATCACTCACCTCGGGTTTTAATTGTCGTGAGGTCACAAACCGCATAAAAAGCATCAGTCACATCGGTTTTTAATTGTCCTGAGGCCAAAAACCGCATAAAAAGCATCAATGAAAATCAAAAAGTATTATTAATTTCAGTGTGACTGGTGCAAAACGTCTTCAACGTGCTGTTCACTGTTTTCTGCAACAAGTTGAAATCGAGAAATAGCATGTTCCACAACTGATCGAAGTGTTTCCGGGCTCACATTCAGAATATGTTGCGCAATGCGTGCCTTCAATGCAGCCAAGTTTGCAATCGGAAAACTGAGCACAACATCTTTCAGATAGCCCCACAGCCAGAAGTCACACGGATTAACATCAGGTGATCGGGACGGCCAGGCTGTAGGGAAATGGAAGCTGATAATTCTAGCATTTCCGAAATGGCGCTTCAGCAGCTGCTTAACTGGATTTGCAATGTGCGGAGGTGCGCCATCTTGCATAAAAATGATCCCATCCACACATCCACGCTGTTGGAGAGCTGGAATGACGTAGTTGTGCAAAAGACGCTCATAGCGTTTACCAGCGTTTACGCGCCATGCTCATGGGTATGTGCAATGTTCGGGCAATTCTCCTTGCACTGCACATTTGCACCCCACCATTCGTCTCCTCCTGCATTGTTGTGGCCACTGCTTCCATTGACGTCGAATCAATTTGTTTCCTCCCTCTACCAGGTTTCACACCAAAAGAACCTGTCTTCTCGAATATCCGAATAATTTTCTCCAGACCCACGGCAGTCATCGGACCAATGCCTTTTTTCGAATCCTTCAGTGTCCGGAACTTCTGCAGAGCGACGTGTACACAGTCATCATTCTTGTAATAAAGGTTTACAAGGAGAACGCGATCCTGTATTGAGATAGTCATTGCGAACGTCACAGACGCGAAAGGAGGAAAATTCGTGTACACGACGCGTTTATACCAACTTCAGTGGGTCGTGCGCATGACAGGTGTTTTCATTTACGTATTCTGACACATACGGCGCCATGTATTGATCAATTTTCATACTATTTTTTTTTCTTTTGCTACATGTTTTCATCCTTCTCCGATAATATTCCTTTCAAATTTGACGACATTCTGACCAGTGGTGTTATTTCTACAGCGTTTTGAAAGTTTAACTTTAATTATAATCACCCTGCATATCAAAAAAATTAATGAGAAATGATACTGATCCATCATGGTACAAAACGCAGGTCAGAGCACTACTGCAGAAGAAGCAAAACAAAAAAAGACATGCCTAATTTTAAAGAACGCTAAATCCCCAAGATTGGAAAAGTTTTACAGAAGCTCGAAATTTAGTGCAAACTTCAAACTTAAGCGCGAACTTCAGTGTGGGGTGTTTTTAAGAGTTTCCACAAAGAAATTCTGTCTTGAAGTCTGGCAGAAACCCAAACAGATTATGGTGGTATATAAAGTACACCAATGACAAGACGCAATCAATAGCTTCACTGCGCCATAACAGTGGTGATATTATTGATGACAGCGCCACTAAAGCACAGATACTAAACACCGTTTTCCGAAATTCCTTCACAAAAGAAGACGAAGTGAATATTCCAGAATTCGAATCAAGGTCAACTGCCAACATGAGCAGCCATAGAAGTAGATATCGTTGGTGTAGCGAAGAAGCTTAAAACACTTAAGAAAGGCAAGGCTTCCGGTCCAGATTCCATGACAGTCAAGTTCCTTTCAGAGTATGCTGATACAATAGCACCATATGTAGTGATCATATACTACAGCTCACTCCTAGAAATATCCGTACCCAGAGACTGGGAAGTTGCACACGTCACACCAATACACAAGAAATGAAATAGGAGTAATCTACTTAACTGCCAGCCGGGGTGGCCGAGCGGTCGCAGGTTCGAATCCTGCCTCGGGCATGGATGTGTGTGATGTCCTTAGGTTCGTTAGGTTTAAGTAATTCTAAGTTCTAGGGGACTGATGACCTCAGAAGTTAAGTCCCACAGTGCTCAGAGCCATCTACTTAATTAGAGACACATATCAATAACATCGATTTGCAGTAGGATTCTGGAACATGTACTGTGCTCAAACATTATGAATCACCTCGAAGACGAACGGCGTGACCGAGCGGCTCTAGGTGCTACAGTCTGGAACCGCGTGACCGCTACGGTCGCAGGTTCGATTCCTGCCTCGGGCAGGAATGTGTGTGATGTCCTTAGGTTAGTTAGGTTTAAGTAATTCTAAGTTCTAGGGGACTGATAACCTCAGCAGTTAAGTCCCATAGTGTTCAGAGCCAATCACCTCGAAGAAAACGGTTTATTGACAAACACCCAACATGGACCCAGAAAATATCGTTCTTGTGAAACACAACTAACACTTTATGTTCAAAAAGTAATGAGTTCTATAGAGACGGGGCGTCAAATTGATTCCATATTTTTAGATTTCCAGAAGGCTTTCGACACCGTTCCTCACAATCGGATTCCAATTAAATTGCATGACTGTGGAGAGTCGTCTCAGTGTGTGACTGGATTCGTGATTTCCTGTCGGAAAGGTCACATTTCGTAATAATTAACAGAATGTCATTGAGTAAGACAAAAGTATATCTGACGTTCCCCAAGGAAGTGTTATAGGCCCCCTGCTGTCTCTAATCTACATAAAGGACTTAGGAGACAATCTGAGCAGTCCTTTCAGATATTTTGCATATGATGCTGTCGTGTACCGTCATGTAATGTCATCACATGATCAAAATGAACCGCAAACTGATTTACACAAGATATCTATATGATTCAAAAAGTGACAGTTGACTATAAATAACGAAACTGTGAAGTCACCCATGAGAACACTAAAAGAAATTCGTTAAATTTCAGTTACACGATAAATCGTCCACATCTAAAACCTGCCAACTGAACTAAATAGTTAGCGATTACAATTACGAGTAACTTAAATTGTAACGATCACATAGTTAATGTTGTGGAGGAAGCAAACCAAAGACTGCGATACATTGCCAGAACACTCACAAAGTATAACAGGTTCACTAAAGAGACTGCTTACACCACGCTTGTCCGCCCTCTTCTGGAACTTTGCTGTGCGGTGTGGAATCCACATTAGATAGTATTGATGGAAGACATCGAAAAAGTTAGAAGAAGGGCAGCTAGTTTTGTATTATCGCGAAACAGTGGGGAGAGTGCTATATGATACAGGAATTGGCTTGGTAGTCATTAAAATAAAGACTTTATCACTGCAGCAGTACATTCTCATGTAGTGTCGATCACAAACTTTGTCCTTGGAGTGTGGAAATGTTTTGTTGGCGCCCATCTAAATGAGGAGAAATGATCATCATAATAAAATAAGGGAAATCAGAGCTCGCATGGAAAGATTTAAGTGGTCGTTTTTCCTGCGCTGTTCGTGAGTAGAACGGTAGGGAAGTAGTTTAAAGGTAGTTCGATGAATTTTGCATTTCGCCTGATTCGTATGCAACCGGCATAACGCAGCTGTCTAGCAGGTCCTATAATCGCTTCTTGGTACAGTCGTTTGACTATTGAAAATGGTTCCAACAAGTCACCACTAGAAAACACTGCTCTGTATCGCAATAACTCAAGATGTTAAGTAATACCACGATACTACAAATATCAGGGAACACCTTATCACAGATAAGAGTGTCCTTAAGGCTTGTAAGCTCACATTTATTACAATAAATGACATACCTGAAATGTTACCACTCTCATTATTACCTCAGATAGGCAATGCACGTAGTAAGTTCGTCGCATTCATGATTTACTCTTGGAATTAGCATACCGTACTTATTATTTAACACAAAATGACATTAATAATATAAGTTATTCACGAGCAGCTAGTTGAGAAAATGTATGAACTTCATATGACACGACGAACCGTCTCGCTCTGCATATGGATTCAAACACAGGTCATGCAGACTAAGCAAAGATTTCATGACTGACGGAAACTAACAGTCATTCCTGATTAGGCATACAGAAAGTGATATACCTCGATTTTAGACAGTATCAGTAACAAATATCAACTTTAAATTACAAAAGGCAGACATTTTTAAAGGACGCGAATTCCTACCAAGCACCTACTGTCCCTGTTAACGAACTACGAGAGATGTTAAATATTGCTTCTTCACAAGTAACTTACTTGAAATGCCGTGAGGTAAAGCTTTGTGTTGGACAGGGATTCGAACCCAGAACCTAATCGGATTGATATCGAAGCACAATCAACTGTGACATGTCGGATTTTCTCGGCAGTAGCTAGATGTTTTAACTGAAATGACGAGACGAAACATTAATTCTTTCCTTCCCAGGACTCCAACCCGGCACCTATCGCTGTTATATTCTAGACAAAACGAACGTTAAATATGCGTTTGTTGCAACAGCAGCGACATGTGAGCATGTTTGAACTAGAAATAATACGACGAAGAGTTCAGTGCTGACTGGGAATTGAGCCCCACACATACCGTTGTTACTACACACAAAGAGACGTCAGCTACCGAATTTTTCTACACCAGCAGCTCGGAATAACATCTTGAATTTACAGCGATCTCGCAAATAGTTCTGTGTCTCACTGGGAGTCAAAAACGTCAAATATCGTTTGTGTTGACAACGAATGAGAATACATTAAACATCAAAATTATTATCCACCAGCAGATAGGTGTTCTCATGCTAGAGCTTGATAATACATAATGAAATCTTTAGTGCCGGACCAGGATTCGAACCCATTCAGGCGCAACATGTGGAGATGTTGACGAATCTACAGTTTTGAACAAACGACAAATTGTAGCCGAGCTGTATTGTCACGAAGGGATCAAATTCCGCGTTAAGGGCGATCTGAGTTGCATTCCCAGTTCAGAACAAATTATATCGACAAACAGAAGCTCAAATAAAAGATGGAATAAGTGTCCTGTGACCCGACATAACGTTTGTCACTAGAAATAAATAACTAGTATAAGAAAGGTTACTTGTGACAGAGTTTCTACATGTCGCCACTCCAGACTTTATTGTGGTTCAAACTAACGTCTACTTGGTAGAGAAGGAATATCATTTTTAATGTGAATTTCAGACCACAGTGCCATTATATCTTCTTCACTTGGTGTAGCCAGAAGAGAATGGATCTGTCTCTCCCTATATAAAATCATTGACAGAAGTTGGAATCGAACACAGACCATAGGTATCTGAAGCTATCCTCAGTCCAACAGACCACCAAATCCTCTTCTCTGTGACTCATTTTTCTATCGTAATGCCGTTACGCCACACTGGATGAGAATTCTGACACACGGGCCCCCTATAGTAATTTGCAGTATGTTCAGGAAATACATTTACTTGGTTGACCGAATCACCATGAACTAGCTGCCTCGGCTACCCAGTGCATACATTCGACTCTATTTTGTAATCACCGAAATAAAATTACGTAACTGCCACCTACACAGAACAGCCAACAGTGTAGGAAGCAGAAATTTAAATAGGAAGTGTTCCTTTCCGCTTGAGCTACTCTATTGCTCTTTCTGTTTGTTGAAAACGACGTGCAGTGCAAAAGAAAAGCTGTAACTGTTTGTCTCTCAGAAGTCTAGAACCGGGCATACGCATTATCTCACAGCGCAGTGGAATGCAGAAGTTGTGGGGGAATTGTTGAGTTCATGGTAAGTGTCGCGCACTGTAGATGAGATGTCGTGAGTTCGAGTGCATTCATTCCTACGTTTTTTAAAACACAATACTGCTGTCTGCTAAAGTTATCAATCTAATGGAACTTTGAACATAATTCCCTTCACTTCTCAACCCATAATAGTCGCATGTCAAAAAAGGGCTAAGTTCTGCGACATTTTATTCTCTTCAAGTTTAATAGACAGCCAGCCAGCAGATGCATCTCGAAACTTTTGTATTATGTATGGGGAGAGCGCATCGTGCCAAAATACGTCAGAAAAGTATTTTCTACTTCAGCTGTCATGTGGTAGTGGCATTTAATTCTTCTTCAAACCTTGTTTGACAGCTTTAATTCAGAACAAGTTTTCTACATGTATGTAATCAATAAACTGCATGTGCATTGTCAGACTGTTATAGATAACATCAGAGAATACGCATATATACTTGATGACTAATATCTCTCTCATGTTTACTATTGTTTTAACAACACTAAAGGAAAACTTACGAAAATTGTGCACTGTACTATAAGAAATGAAATAAAGCTACCCACGATAACCTTACGACGAAAGTCTGCTTTATTAAAAGTGAGTATCTGTACACAAGCGTGCCTCTATGGACACGAATTAGTAAAGTACTTCTGATTTAGATTTTGATTGGGTCTGTGTTTAATTGGTATGCTGTGACATACTAATTTGCTTGCCAGCAGTGGTAAGAAGCGTTACCTGTTGTGCAGCATTGTAAGTTTTTCACCGTTGCACAATGAGCCGAAAGTATTTTCTTGCGATTTCCTTATCGATGTTTGATCTGACTGCTTGTAGCTCTTCCACAGAATGAATAAAAACGTTGCGCCTAGAAATGGCTATCTAGTACTGCCACTCTGCGCCTGAGCCCAGCGGAGGTTCGAGTCCTCCCTCGGGCATGGGTGTGTGTGTTTGGCCTTAGGATAATTTAGGTTAAGTAGTGTATAAGCTTAGGGACTGATGACCTTAGCAGTTTAGTTCCATAAGATTTCACACACGTTTGAACATTTGAAGTACTGCCAAACCAAAAGGCGAGAGATCTTACTGCCTTCAGATATACGTCGCTGTCAGTTGTTCCATATGATTTGGTCGACATGACCTGTTTTAAGTTGTGTATAACAGACAATGTTTCAGAAAATCAACTTCTCTTCTTTGCAAAAAACAGAAAGATTTCCATTCTAAGCTATCCAAGTACAAAATTTTCGCTATATTTGTTCAAATTTAATAATCGTTTCTATAATGTAGGAAAGTACCTCACAGTTGCAAAACTCACATCCAACTCATTGACCTTACACTTAGTCGCTGACCATAAATAATAGCTCAGAGTGACACCAGTTTAAGTAACCTGATGTAGCGAAGACCGTTTGCCAGTGCTCTCTCTCACTGGAACATACGCAATTCACTGATTTGGCTCCATACGTACAATGTAACAGTACTTTCTGTGTGTATACAATGCATACAGGTTGTAGAATTTAGCGGTGCTCTCTCTTCCACTTCTGTATACAATATGCCTGACCTAAACGGGACCTTTGTCATTACAGGCCCTGCTTGGGCAGTGCAACATCATACTGACAATAGTTATGTGCTTATACTGACAACCTGACTGTTGGTTTTACCTGATTTTGTAATAATTTAAATAAAACAACATGACCTTCCAGTGGGGGACATTTCGTCCCCCTTTTCCTTCTGTGAAATTTGTCAGTAAGCTTTTTGCTTTACAACCAGCGAAATGCGGCACAGTACGGCCGGTAAACGATTCACAAAACACGATTTAGTGCCGTTGAGACAATTTCCCTAAACATTGTCGTAGCTGAAGGAATTTAGTTTCTTCTTAAATCGTCTTAAGCAGCAACGTTCACAGATATCTCAAATAGGAAAAGTTCTTTATCCAGGTACGACGGTTGTAAAACAAACTTCCCACAGTCTGTGTCCAGTTGATCTTTTCGTCTGCCGGTAGGCAGCAAACGTGTCCCAGAGAAATCAGACGCATGCGGTTTTCAGAGGCATATGGTCGGCCAAGAAATCACTCGCTAAAACATTGTTGAACCAAACTGTCATTACCAATGTGACAGAAAGCGAAATATATTGTAGATTCGCTTGAATTACATTCATAGCTTCAGCACTGAGAGGAAAGGTGAGATAAAAATTTTGTCGACGTCTGCTTTCGTTTGCCAGACGTCATATTCGCTAGACTCGCGTTTTGCCTCTTATTTAAATCTCACTTTGTTCGATTTTTTTCGTTGCATCTGCTCGGTGCGGATGTCGTATGACATCCGTTTAAGTTCGTTGTTGATCGATTAACTCACTTCCCAGCCCTCTGTAGGATCACATCGGTTCGTCTTCTTCCTTCTGGTACTGTAACTGAGATTTGGGAACAAGGCAAGGTATGTTTGGAAACTCTGTGATCGACGAGTTACTTCCTGGTGTGCACGGAAATAAGCCTCAAAGTTCACTTGATTTTCCCTGTCATTTCCATTGAATAATGTGAGTTATTATCGCTTGAGGTGTAATAAAAGATTGTAAATTTACGGTTTTCAGCCCAGTAAAGTCGTTGCACGTGGAAATCGCAAGTAATCTCGTCCTTTAAATAGCGGTTCACGAGTTCTAGGAGCCATTGGCCTCGTAAGACGAAGCTAAAACACTTACCTCTCCGCCAGCTCTTTGGTAACGTGCTGATCTGTGAAAAAGCGTCTGTTATGGTTCCCACTTCCAGTCTCACTGACTGCAACGTTTTTTTTATTACAGAAGGCAGCTAACCCTCTGACCGAACACGCTGAGCTACCGTGCCGGCTGCCTCAAGACTACAGTCGTAGTCAAGACAAATGTACTAAGACTGCAGTCAAGACTTCCTCTGGGAAGTGCCGCAATCTACAAGGTTGCCAGATCGAGCATATTGCCAGACATAGGATTCTGAGAGGAGCACGACTATATTGTCCACCTCACGTGAACGACTCGGCGGTCTATTTTTTGGTCTAAGACTGTATCTGCAACACATATTGCACGCTGAAGACCCAGAAGAATTAAAAAAACAAAAGTAGTTTATGAGACGAACGTTAACTATAGCGTTCGAGGTATTCAAAGTATTGTATACGTGTGTGTAAAGGGCTTCCAATGTCCAATAAAGGAAGACAAGGATACACAGTCTAGCTTCAATATTATAAATACGCCTCAGTTTGTGGATGAACTCAGACTTAAGTTGATCATCATTTTGAAATATTTAGCACTACTGTATCCATTGGTGTTAAACTCGTATTCAACCAATGTTTCCCACAGCTACAGGAACACTTACTTGTGATAGCTCTTAGACAAAGTACTTACGCAGTGCTATCAGACGAAAACATCAACCTAACACATACTGTGGGAAGTTTGTTTTACAACCTTCGTACCTGGATAAAGAACTTTTCCTATTTGAGATATCTGTGAACGTTGCTGCGTAAGACGATTTAAGAAGAAACTAAATTCCTTCAGCTACGACATTGTTTAAGGAAATCGTCTTAACGACACTAAATCGTTGTTTGTGAATCGTTTACCGGCCGTTCTCTGCCGCATTTCGGTGGTTGGTAGGCAAAAAGCATACTGACAGATTTCACAGAAGGAAAATGGGGACGAAATGTCTCCCACTGGAAGGTCATGTTGTTTTATTTAAATTATTACAAAATCAGGTAAAACCAACAGTCAGGTTGTCAGTATAAGCACATTACTGTTGTCAGTATGATGTTGCACTGCCCAGGGCCTGTAATGTTAAAGGGCCGTTTAGGTCAGGCATATTATATACAGATGTGGAAGAGAGAGCACCGCTGAATTCTACAACCTGTATGCACTGCATACACACAGAAATTACTGTTACGGTGTACGTATGGAGCCAAATGAGTGAATTGCGTATGTTCCAGTGAGAGAGAGCACTGGCAAACAGTATTCGCTACATTAGGTTACTTAAACCGGTGTCACTCTGAACTAGAATTTATGCTCAGCGTCTAAGTGTAAGGTCAATGAGTTGCATGCGAGTTTTGCAACAGTGAAATACTTTCCTACATTGTAGAAGCGAATATTAAATTTGAACAAATATAGCGAAAATTTTGTACTTAGATAGCTTAGAATGAAAATCTTTCTGTTTATTGCAAAGGAAAACAATTGATTTTCTAAAGCATTGTCAGTCAAACACAACTTAAAACAGGTCATGTCGACCAAATCATATGGAAGAACTGACAGCGACGAAAATCCGAAGGCAGTAAGATCTCTTGCCTTTTGGTTTGGCAGTACTCGATAGCCATTTCTTGGCACAAGTAAATGAAGAAAGGCAGCGCGTTTTTGTTATCAAGTAACGTCTTCATCAATTACTTTAGCTTTAATGTAATCTTTGAGTAATTTCTGATGTTTGATAATAACATAAAAAGGATTCCGCAGACAGGGAAAGAACCTGTTCTTGGGAAACTACTTCTATAATGACCAAAAGGCATTAAATGATCTTCAAGCACATGTGTTCCAGCAGCTGTATGAAGAAAATGGTAGTAATAATGACGTTAATAATCGAATTATCCGGTAACTTCACACTTCACAGTGGATTTTCTCGAACTAAGAAATTTGCTGTGTATGTGAAAATTTCAAAATGGCTAGCCTATGATGTCTAGAAGAGTCTTTACATCCCACTGACATGAGAATAGCATGATCTCCGCGTCAGAAGCTTGCTTCTACTTAACCATTGAATAGACTCGCATTTTTTCCACCGTGACTAATTTTGTAAGCTAAGCACATCATCCGTTACAGCACACTCTTGGGGCTGGGAAATGAGGCCACAATGGTCTGATGGAACGAACTATCACAGGTGCAATGCGTGGGTTCAGGCATTTACTTTTAAGAGGCACAAACAGATTCGTTTTACCTCTGGTAACCTCAAGAGAAAGACGTTATAATTCAGAATCCGCCTTAAACATCACGTTCCTTCATTACCAACTGGGCAGAGCCGGTTTACGTTGGGAAATGACATAGCGCAAGTCATGGTAAACAGAAATACAGTCGCCAGTAAACTTACTTACATTAGAAAATTTCATTTTATTTGATGAACCGATAGCCATTTAAAGGAACAGGACTCTTATTTTACCGTTACATCATTGAACTATAGACGTTGAAAAATTTGGCGCTGGACTGTGATTCGAATTCGTATCTCCTCTTTCGAGGATCTGAATCTCTCGGAACAATATAGTTCAATCATTTCGTTCCTTTTCCCAAGACTGCAGTCTTCTCTAGGTCTCCTCCAAAGGTAAGTATGTGGGTCCGAATACTGACCCAATACAAAAATATTCATAATATCATTCCAAGCCCTATCACGTGCTTACAGGCCTGCTAGTGAAAATTAACGTGCATTTTTAATGTCTGTTCATGTGTTGACAACAATCGCATTAGGTACCGTTATTTATGGTCAAACACACACACGTCTTACTGTTGGTGAGTAAGCAGTTGATACTTAAGCTACATTTGTGGATGCACGGTAGGTGTGCGGTTCGATTGTCGCTTAGGCACAAAAGTTTGTATCCTTATTTTAGATTCAAACACCTAGCAGCTGGTAAGAAAAACCGATTTGTAACATTTGATTTTACTTAGTTAACAATCCGATTATGTGTTGGGTTCGTATCTCCGTCACAGGACTCCACATCATGCACTTCATCTTTAAATGCATGCACACTTTGTTACTTCAGAATGGAGGTATATCAGACACCTGTCGTGGTTAGTTAACAGGGACGAAAGGGTCTTGGTAGGAGTCCCGGTTTATTACAAAAATTGTCGTCTTTTATTGTCAAGTTTAGATTTGGTTACTGGAATTGGCAAAGGTTTCGGTAATTCATGACTCTTCATTGCTATTTCTCAATATGACATGATTAGATAGATTACATTAGATTAATTCTTGTTCCATAGATCATGAATACGACATTTCGTAATGATGTGGAACGTGTTGTTTTAATGAAAGATTTCTTTACATACCATGATTCAATTTCTTTACAACAATTTTTTACTCTCTCTTTCTCATTCTTATTGATTTCTCACTCTCTCTCCCTCACTCTTCTCTCTCTCTCTCTCTCTCTCTCTCTCTCACACACACACACACACACACACACACACACTTTTTTTTTTGTTTTTTTTTTTTTTTTGTTGTGCTCGACTATCAGCTAGGCACGAAAATTTCTGTGAATGAGTTCTTAGTTTTGAGTACACTTACGAAAGAAATATAAAAACAACTATGAGCGTTACTGATTTATGAAGCTTAGTTTGCAGTCAGTTCTGAGTATTATTAGTAACTACGCCCCAGTCCCTAAACCTGGTTACAGAAATGCGAATCAGACGCGCTACGTATTCCAGGCCGAAGCAGCCGCGACTTAGAGACGCCAGCTGTGGTCACTTCCCAGCCCTCTGTAGGATCACATCGGTTCGTCTTCTTCCTTCTGGTACTGTAACTGAGATTTGGGAACAAGGCAAGGTATGTTTGGAAACTCTGTGATCGACGAGTTACTTCCTGGTGTGCACGGAAATAAGCCTCAAAGTTCATTTGATTTTCCCTGTCATTTCCATTGAATAATGTGAGTTATTATCGCTTGAGGTGTAATAAAAGATTGTAAATTTACGGTTTTCAGCCCAGTAAAGTCGTTGCACGTGGAAATCGCAAGTAATCTCGTCCTTTAAATAGCGGTTCACGAGTTCTAGGAGCCATTGGCCTCGTAAGACGAAGCTAAAACACTTACCTCTCCGCCAGCTCTTTGGTAACGTGCTGATCTGTGAAAAAGCGTCTGTTATGGTTCCCACTTCCAGTCTCACTGACTGCAACGTTTTTATCCATTCTGTGGAAGAGCTACAAGCAGTCAGATGAAACATCGATAAGGAAATCGCAAGAAAATACTTTCGGCTCATTGTGCAATGGTGAAAAACTTGCAATGCTGCACAACAGGTAACGCCTCTTACCACTGCTGGCAAGCAAATTTTGCGTTCTAGGAATATGTAACTTTATTTATGTAATGCCACATTTATTACCCCTTGAGTATGTCACAGCATACCAATTAAACACAGACCCAATCAAAATCTAAATGAGTAGTATTTTACTAATTCGTGTCCGTAGAGGCACGCTTGTGTACACATACTCAGGTTTAATGAAACAGACTGTCGTCGTAAGGTTATCGTGGGTAGTTTTATTTCATTTCTTATAGTACAGTGCACAATTTTCGTAAGTTTTCCTTTAGTGTTGTTAAAACAATAGTAAACATGAGAGAGATATTAGTCATCAAGTATATATGCGAATTCTCTGATGTTATCTATAACAGTCTGACAATGCACATGCAGTTTATTGATTACATACATGTAGAAAACTTGTTCTGAGTTAAAGCTGTCAAACAAGGTTTGAAGAAGAATTAAATGCCACTACCACACGACAGCTGAAATAGAAAATACTTTTCTGACGTATTTTGGCACGATGCGCTCTCCCCATACATAATACAAAAGTTTCGAGATGCATCTGCTGGCTGGCTGTCTATTAAACTTGAAGAGAACAAAATGTCGCAGAACTTAGCCCTTTTTTGACATGCGACTATTATGGGTTGAGAAGTGAAGGGAATTATGTTCAAAGTTCCATCAGATTGATAACTTTAGCAGACAGCAGTATTGTGTTTTAAAAAACGTAGGAATGAATGCACTCGAACTCACGACATCTCATCTACAGTGCGCGACACTTACCATGAACTCAACAATTCCCCCACAACTTCTGCATTCCACTGCGCTGTGAGATAATGCGTATGCCCGGTTCTAGACTTCTGAGAGACAAACAGTTACAGCTTTTCTTTTGCACTGCACGACGTTTTCAACAAACAGAAAGAGCAATAGAGTAGCTCAAGCGGAAAGGAACACTTCCTATTTAAATTTCTGCTTCCTACACTGTTGGCTGTTCTGTGTAGGTGGCAGTTACGTAATTTTATTTCGATGATTACAAAATAGAGTCGAATGTATGCACTGGGTAGCCGAGGCAGCTAGTTCATGGTGATTCGGTCAACCAAGTAAATGTATTTCCTGAACATACTGCAAATTACTACAGGGGGCCCGTGTGTCAGAATTCTCATCCAGTGTGGCGTAACGGCATTACGATAGAAAAATGAGTCACAGAGAAGAGGATTTGGTGGTCTGTTGGACTGAGGATAGCTTCAGATACCTATGGTCTGTGTTCGATTCCAACTTCTGTCAATGATTTTATATAGGGAGAGACAGATCCATTCTCTTCTGGCTACACCAAGTGAAGAAGATATAATGGCACTGTGGTCTGAAATTCACATTAAAAATGATATTCCTTCTCTACCAAGTAGACGTTAGTTTGAACCACAATAAAGTCTGGAGTGGCGACATGTAGAAACTCTGTCACAAGTAACCTTTCTTATACTAGTTATTTATTTCTAGTGACAAACGTTATGTCGGGTCACAGGACACTTATTCCATCTTTTATTTGAGCTTCTGTTTGTCGATATAATTTGTTCTGAACTGGGAATGCAACTCAGATCGCCCTTAACGCGGAATTTGATCCCTTCGTGGCAATACAGCTCGGCTACAATTTGTCGTTTGTTCGAAACTGCAGATTCGTCAACATCTCCACATGTTGCGCCTGAATGGGTTCGAATCCTGGTCCGGCACTAAAGATTTCATTATGTACTATCAAGCTCTTGCATGAGAACACCTATCTGCTGGTGGATAATAATTTTGATGTTTAATGTATTCTCATTCGTTGTCAGCACAAACGATATTTGACGTTTTTGACTCCCAGTGAGACACTGAACTATTTGCGAGATCACTGTAAGTTCAAGATGTTATTCCGAGCTGCTGGTGGGGAGAAATTCGGTAGCTGACCTCTCTTTGTGTGTAGTCAACAACGATATGTGTGGGGCTCAATTCCCAGTCAGCACTGAACCCTTCGTCATATTATTTCTAGTTCAAACATGCTCACATGTCGCTGCTGTTGCAACAAACGCATATTTAACGTTCGTTTTGTCTAGAATACAACAGCGATAGGTGCCGGGTTGGAGTCCTGGGAAGGAAAAAAATTAATGTTTCGTCTCGTCATTTCAGTTGAAACATCTAGCTACTGCCGAGAAAATCCGACATGTCACAGTTGATTGTGCTTCGATATTAATCGGATTAGGTTCTGGGTTCGAATCCCTGTCCAACACAAAGCTTTACCTCACGGCATTTCAATTAAGTTACTTGTGAAGAAGCAATATTTAACATCTCTCGTAGTTCGTTAACAGGGACAGTAGGTGCTTGGTAGGAATTCGCGTCCTTTAAAAATGTCTGCGTTATGCAATTTAAAGTTGATATTTGCTAACTGATACTGTCTAAACTCGAGGTTAGTTTCCGTCAGTCACGAAATCTTTGCTTAGTCTGCATGACCTGGGTTTGAATCCATATGCAGAACGAGACGGCTCGTCGTGTCATTTGAAGTTCATACATATTCTCAACTAGCTGCTCGTGAATAACTTATATTTTAATGTCATTTTGTGTTAAATAATAAGTACGGTATGTTACTTCCAAGAGTAAATCATGAATACGACAAACTTACTACGTGCATTACCTATCTGACGTAATAATGAGAGTGGTAACATTTCAGGTATGTCATTTATTGTAATAAATGTGAGCTTACAAGCCTTAAGGACACTCTTATCTGTAATAAGGTGTTCCCTGATATTTGTAGTATCGTGGTATTACTTTACATCTTGAGTTATTGCGATACAGAGCAGTGTTTTCAAGTGGTGACTTGGAACCATTTTCAATAGTCAAACGACTGTACAAAGAAGCGATTAGAGGAACTGCTAGACAGCTGCGTTATGCCGATTGCATGCGAATCAGGCGAAATGCAATTCAGGTCGTTCGGATACTTTTGAGCACCACTGTACATATGTAGGTAGAGGTAGATTATATGCATGAATTAATTAATGTTCCTATGAATTGTCTTTTGTGATCAATGGAAAAGTAGTGATAGCTCCATACGAGAGACAGTCGTAAATTTTTAATTATGACTTCGAAAATACCAAGCTTCAACCGTGGAACCTAGAAATAGGTTAGTCCTCCTCTGTCTAGTTCTTCGATGTGACAAGTATTTCCCAACGATAGATGACTTGGCAGACGCTTTGGCTGTACAAATCTGCATTGTGGACGTAAGGAAACGGTCCATCTCGCCGTCATTCTGGAAAAAACCGTCACGCAGTGGTTTCTTCATCCGAGTAATGTCACTAGGCGCCATTTCAGAAGAATGATGGGATAAGACAAACTTTGGTTCCCTCAAGGATGCACGAGCACGGGCTTTGTCGTGGAGCAAAAATACCCCCACTGGACAGTTTCCCACAATGCTTCGTCATGTCAGCCTCCTCAGGACATTCCGGTGATATGTTCCTGAAATGAATGTCCTCTTATAAGCATAATTTGTTACCACCACAAATTGTAAATACGACTGTAGGTTGACATTTCCTTAAAGATGTTCTATAATAACAAAGTGTCTCATCTCTTCTCTTGATTTAGACGCTTCTGTTTGTATGCCGATCTGAAGATAGCTCCATACCGCGGAAATACCAAGATGCAACTTTGGAACCTAGAAATGGGTCAGCAGTTCAAACTAATAACCCCTGTTTTCTATATTGCGATCTTGGCCAAATAAAGGTTTTAATAAAATCTGCAACATTCAAAAATTAATTATGTCACTAAATTTTCGAGGTGACAACTAAAACTTTACAACTGTCTTTCGTAAAACTGCAGGATAATGTAAACTTTTGAGTCAAGCTGTCATTAACGCCCCATTTTTGCATAGATTTTACTGCGGATTGCCGTTGATTTACGTTTCATAAGCTCTAGTTGAAGATCTGATTGTGGCAGTATCGAAAATATGTTATAAAATAATCCAATTAATAAAAAATCACAGTGTTATTTGCAGACGTTCATAATGATCGCAACCTTTCCATCAATTTATTTCCTTTATTAAACAGTTATTAAATAAGAAAATCAGTATCAGTAATTTTTTTTTGCTGTCTCATAAGTATTCTTTCCATTTTTCCAACTGATATGTATTATTTTCGGATATGTTCGTGAATTTGAATTACAACTATATTGTAAAGTTCTTCACATCTTTTGTCTGTAACTGACATTGTCATTGAACCGAACGTCGTGTCTTTGACAGTAACACACGTCATCTCCAACACTGTCGTGTAACTGATGCCCATCAATATCAGCACAGCTCTCGAATTCCTCCGTGCTGAATGCATGTCGCAGGCGGCAAAGACAGCTACCACTCTATTAACTATGGAACTAAGTGAAAAGATGAACTGTTTTTACTCCTTCCAATTACCCCCTCACATTCTTCCTATTTTTCTGTATGTTACAATTTCAGATCATTTCGCTTGCCATTGATTTTTCGACTTGACTGTTATTTTCATTTCATACGTCAAGTAAGATCGAATGCCTCCCTCTTTCCAACGACTTTTCGTCTTCCCTTCCTCTTTTTACTCATGATTTTAAGTCTAGCACTGAGGAAAGCGAACAGTACCTCTGTGGGAAAGAGGCAGAAGGAAAGGGATGTGTGTTACCGGAGCAACGATTCGCTTGTAGTGAATTAAAGCCAGGACCCTAAGGAATGAAAATCCAGTGTCTCAACCATTACCTCACGTTGCTCGGCAAAAGCCGACAGGATTCAGTAAGTTGTGGCATTATGTTGTGGCATGGCCCAACGAAGGCCAGCGATATCCGATTCGCCCTATATTTTTTCCTACCACGCAGAAAATGCAGACTGTAATGATTATTGCCCTATACTTTGATTATAGCGTGGGGAAGGGGAGGGGGCACCTATGTTTTCGACTGTCCGTTGGAATCTACAAAGACGAAGCACATGTAGAGACCACCACACTCAGGAAGACACTGGCTCCATGCATGTTACGTCAGTCAGTGGAAAGTGCCACTTTGAACAAGCACTCAAATTAGGCATGCAAGTCTTGGCAGAACCCCCTTATCTGGTTTCCACTGAGTTGCGATGTTTTTTTGTGCAGCTGATGTTCCCCATGAGGCATGGACCTCTCCGTCGGTGGATAGCTTGCGTACCTCAGCGATACAGATAGCCTTCCTGTAGGTGCAGCCACAACGGAACGATATCCCTGTGGATGCCAGACAAGCAAGTGGTTCCTGAAGAGGGACTTCAGCCTTTTCAGTAGTAACAGGGACAACGGTCTATGTGACTATTCTAAATTTATAACATCAGCAACATGGCCCCACTGTGCTGGTACGGCAAACAGCTGAAAGCAAAGGGAGGCAAAAGCGTTACTTTTTCTGAGGATATGAAGTTCTACTGAATGGTTAAACCATACTAGCATCCTCTTGGGTAAAACATACCGGAGCGAAAATAGTACCCCATTCGGTTCTCCAGGTGGTGACTACTCAGAAGGATGTCATCAGGAAAAAGGAAATGGCATTCTACAAATCAGAGTGTGGAATGCTAAATCCCTTAATCGAGTACTTATAAGGGGAAATACATAGGTTGAAGTTAGATATAATGGGGGTTAGTGAAGTTCAGTTGCAGGCTATACAGGACTTCTGGTCATGTGAGGTAACAGAGTGACAAATACAAAATCAAGCATAAGTGATGTAGGAGTAAATCTAATAATAAATAAGAAAATAGGAATGTGTATGATCTACTATGAACAGCATTTGTATTGTATGTTTACCGGAGGCCTAGAAACAACGGAGAGGCTCCGTCCCCGCCGCAGCCGCAATGGTCCACAACCCCACGACGACTACCGCAGTCCACTTCACCCCTCCGCCATCCCACACCGAAAACCAATGTTATTGTGCGGTTCGGCCCCCGTAGGACCCCCCAGGGAACGTCTCACACCAGACGAGTGTAACCCCTATGTTTGCGTGGTAGAGTAATGGTGGTGTACGCGTACGTGGAGAACTTCTCTGCGCAGCAATCGCCGACATAGTGTAACTGAGGCGGAATAAAGGGAACCAGCCCGCATTCGCCGAGGCAGATGGAAAACCGCCTAAAAACCATCCACAGACTGGCCGGTTCACCGGACCTCGACACAAATCCGCCGGGCGGATTCGTGCCGGGAACCAGGCGCTCCTTCCCGCCCGGAAAGCCATGCGTTAGACCGCACGGCCAATGCTATGAACAGCATAGTGAAGGTATTATCATAGCCAAGACAGCAACAAAACCAACACCCACCGCAGCGGTATGAGTTTATGTGTCAGCTAGCTCTGCAGATGATGAATAAACTGAAAAAATGTATGATGAGAGAAAAGAAATTATTCAGATATTTAAGGAAGAGGAAATTTTAATTGTGATGGGTGACTGGAATTCGGAAGTAGGAAGAGAAGGGAAAATCGTAGGAAAGTGTGGACTAGGAGAAAACAATGAAGGAGAAAGCAGTTTGGTAGAATGTTGCACACACCATAATTTAATCATCGCTAACATTTGGTTTGATAACCTTGAAAGAAGGCTGTACATGTGCAAGGGCCATGGATACACTGGAAGGTTTCAGACATTATATAATGATAAGACAGAGATTTCAGAACTACATTCGATACTGCAAGACCTGGAGCAGATGTGGACTCTATAATCTGTTAGTTATGTACCTTAGATTGAAGCTGTAGAATTTGCAAAAAAGCGGTAAATTAAAGAGATGGTATCTGGATAGATTGAAAGAACCAAAGTTTTGTTCAGAGTTTCAAGTGGAGCATTAGGCAACGATTGATTGAAAGATGGAAAAGGAACTTAACAGAAGAAGAATGGGTAGCTTTTAGAGTTGCAACAGTGAAGGTGGAAGAGGATGAAATAAAACGACAAAGGGAATACAAATTTCTAATAATTGAAATTGGCAGAAATGGCTAGTGACGAGCGGCTAGAGGACAAATCTAAGTCTGTAGAACCATGTATAACGAGGGGAAAGATAGATACTACCTACAGAAAAATTAAACAGACTTTGGAGAAAAGAAAAGCAGAGTATCAAGAGCCCACATGGGAAACCAGTACTAATCAAAGAAGGGGAAGCCGAAAGACGTAAAGACTGTATAGAGGGGTTATACAAGGGAAATGAAAGGCAGTGTTATAGAACGGGAAGAGCACATAAATGATTTTGAGACAGGTAATGTGACACTGAGAGAAGAATTTGACAGCGCACAAAAAGACCAGAGTCGAAACAAGGCCCCTGCAATAGACAAGATTCCCTCAGAACCACTGACACACTTGAGACGGTCGTGACAAAAATACTCCATCTGGTGCGCAAGATATATGAGACAGAGGAAATACCCTCAGACGTCAAGGAGAATGCAATAATTCCAATTCCAAAGAAAACGTTACATTCATGTTCAGAGTCAACGAAAGTTCGATCATCTGTAGGTCTTGGGCATAAAGCAAGTCACGAACTCTGGTTGCCTATGAAATGACAAGTGCATCTGCACAAATTTTGAAACCGAGGGAGAAGTGATGTTACGAGAACGTCTTTGTCAAAACTGAAACATACGATAGTCAAACTCCATTAAACTGAAAAACCAGGGTAGAAATGAGAGTATAAATACGGTTAAAGTTAACATCAGTGATTGCCGTATATAACTACAGTTTTGGCAAGTGTATTACCGAAGTATCAGTTTCATAAGTCATGGTTGCAAAATATTAATACAAATTTTGTACAGAAGAATGGAAGAAGTGGTAGAAGATGATCTCAGGGAAGGTATTTGCGTTCCAGAGAAATGTTGAAACACATGAAGCAGTACTGATCCTACGACACATCTTAGAAGGCAGCTTCAAAATTGGCAAAACTATGTATGTAGCTTTTGTAGACATAGAGAAAGTTTTTAACAGAAGTATTTTGTAAAGGCATTTGTCTGGAGTGTAGCCTTGTATGGAAGTGAAACGTGGCCAATAAGCAGTTCAGACAGAAGAGAATATCTTATAAATGTGTGGTGTCTGTTCCTTCGAAAGCACAGACATTAAGCGTAATAAGCGGCGCCAAGCGAAAATGTGTGCCAGACTGGGATTCGAACGCAGGATCTACTCCTTACTATGCAGATGCTGTTACCACTGCGCCATGCGAGATACAGCTTTATCGAAACTGCCCGGATTACATTGATACGCCTCACAGCCGATCCACACTCCCACAGAGCGCCACGTATCTACAGACAGCGGTCGCTGTACTGGCTCACCCAGGTAGTCCATGCAGTTGCGATAATGCTGTGTCCCGGATGGCGCAGTGGTTACCTGCCTAATAAGCAGGAGATCTTGGGTTCGAATCCCAGTCCGTACTCATTCTCGCTTGGCGCCGCAAATTCCGCTTAACGTCCTGCTGCAGCTGACAGCAGTGATCCCCTTTCCATTTACAAATATTTTGAAATTTTGTGTTGCAAGTGAATTCTGGAGATTAGATGGGTGCATCGTGTAACTAATGAGCAGGTACTGAATAGAACTGGGGGAAAGAAATTGTGACATAGCTTTACAAAACAAGAGGTCGATTGAGAGGACACTTTCTGAGACATTAATCGGACTGCAGAGAGAGACTAAGAGACGAGCGCAGTACGCACGTTCAAACAGATGTGGTTAGGCATAAAGCATAGAGCAGTGTGGAGAGCTGCATCAAACTAGTCTTTGGACTGAAGGTCACCACAACAACAACAACAGTGTGCAGTTACAAACACGAATTCATTCCTGATGATTGCCTCTTAGCATTCTTATATTTGTTATAGATGCGTGTTAAGTCGAACTGTAAGTAAACAGCCAGTTGGATTCTCTGCTTCAAGGATGTTTCGATTTTCTACAGAACGCCAGCTCTACGTTTATTGTCCACATATTTCTTGAATCGCCATTACGTCATCACTACTTGTAGACAGTACATACAATCTTCTCGGTCTCACAGTCAAATTTACTGTAGGCAGTACGCTTGACGCACAATGGCTAATGTAAAAATACGCCCACCTGGCTGCATTTTCTGTAACTATTTTTATGTGCTCATTTCACTGCAGGTCACTCAAGATTGTTACTCCTGGGTATGCAAGGTTTTTTCTGTATCCATTGCTGTGCCACCAATAGCGTAATCGAAAATTAGTGGATCTCATCGTCTATTTATAGGGAATACGTCACATTCATGTACAGAATCAACCAGAGTTCTATAGTCTGCAGCTCTTGGGCATAAAGCAAGTCGCGAAGTCTGGTTACTTGTGTACTTACTTCATGACATGTTCTAAACATAAGTGCTACTGCACAAATTTTGAAACTGAGAGAGGAGTGTTGGTATGTGACGGTTTTCGTCAAAACTGCAATGTGCAACAATCAGACTCCATTAAATTGATAAACCCAGCCAATCTAAATTAATTCTCGACTGTAAGTGAGAGTATGACTATGGTTGAAGTTAACATCAGTGATTTTCATATCTAGCTACTAAATTTTCCAGTTAATTTCTTATTGTTGACTTTCATAATCGGCCCTCAGCCAGTTATGTTTGCATTGATTCTCTGAGGAGGGCCCATCAGGCTTAGTCCCTGAATATGTTGTATTAGTTATAGCCGTAGCTGCAGTCCTACAAAGCACTGAAGATAAGTAATTTTCATTGTACTATGTATTTCTTGAATAATAATCCTTCTCTCTAACAGTGTGCCGTATTGCATATTATTGCAACCTGGACTCCTTCAGCTCCTATCAACTCGGCCTCCAACTTATTTGCACTTAGTAACGAGCTGAAAACATCCACGCTTTTTGTGCCTCTAAACAGTGAGACACAATAACTACAACAGGGGATTGAGGAGCCAGGTAGAATGTTGGACCGGTATATTGCCTGTGGGCTAAGCTCCACTGAGGGGGAATTGCCCACGTTTGTGTCCTAAGTAATGGAAAGCTTTTACGTATTCTTTGAACATGGGATGTTCACTGCCACCAAGGGGGCATATTGCCAACGGGGTGTGTTAGAAGCTAACAGTGATGATGGGTCGTGCAGTATTGCAACGTCCTGCGCCTTGCAGGAAGCTCATATACTGGGAACCACTACGTTCAACATCCGCCCCCGGTAGCCGAGTGGTCAGCACGACAGAATTTTAGTCCTAAGAGTCCGGATTCGATTTCCGTCTGGGTCGGAGACTTTCTCCGCTCAAGGACTGGGTGTTGTGTTGTCCTAATCATCATCATTTGATTACCATCGACGCGCAAGTCACCGAAGTGGCGTCAAATCGAAAGACTTGCACCCAGCGAACGGTCTGCCCGACGGGAGGCACTAGTCACACGACATTTACATTTTTTACTGGGTACAATATGGTGCAAAGATAAGTTCTCCAAAGTGGAGTAAGAGGAGAGACCATCCGGCCCTGTTGTGTTTAAGAGCACGGATCCCACAGCTGTCAGGTTGGCAGAAAATTAACTGAACTGTTGATAGCTCTGCTAAGAAACCGTAAGAGCAGCTACCAATGGATGAGTGAAATAAACTCTAATAGGAGAACAGAAATCGTTTTTATGTACGTGGATAAGGCCAGATTGGTTGAAACTTGAAATAGGACAGATGGTGAGAGGCACCGGTAGCCCGTTTCTGTGTTCCGGCACTAAAATCCTCAAAATGTGTTGATTATATTAAAACTGAGTGTATAAGGGAGGTTGCTGTATTGTTATAACAAACCTAATAGATCAATAATTGAAAGCAAACTGTCATTGTTAATCAAAATCATGCACAAGGTTCACACGGAGTACATAATTCTGTTTCATGCTTGAAGCATGACCAAAGAACAACGGCAGTCTACGTGGGGGTCCGTACCTGTAACGACCTCTGTAAAGGACGAAGAAGCATTGTCGCCATACCAGCAGAGATACGCCTCGGCGTCGGCCCCAGCGCTACCGATGGCCCTGGATCGACGCCCGATGTCGCGCTTCCCCCACACCGCACCCTGTCCGCGCCTGCAGGAGGCCACCTGAAGATGACGGGAGGCCGGGGAGGACATAAGGGCAGCACCCAGCAGAGTCACTCAGTAATCACAAACAACAGAAGATGGCAACAAGTCAGCTTACCGAAAGACCGCACGTCTTGGATGACATCACCTGTCTCAATACCCGAGAACTATACGACATTCTGCATGAGACTAATGTTCATCTGACTGCGCTATTTTACTTTATTAAAATTGTTCGTTCACACAACCATTATTTGTCTACGTAGTTTCTCTCTATAAGCAGGTAAGCTTTTTAGATTAGCTGGTTTTCATTCTTCAATGTGTTACGCAACTATTCGGTTGAGACGGATCAGTGTTATAAGGTCAATGTGCCGTTTCCAACTTGTATTCCACGCTATTCGGGAATTTCTAGAACATTCGCAAACATTCGTTAACGTTTGAGATTATACTTAAAACGTCGAGAACCATGTAGAACAATTTCGATTTTTTCTCTTGAAAATACACTGCTACAGAAAAGAAAGTAAACAACTTGGTGACCAGCACGATGTGGTGGCAACCACTTTTGACACTTGTGTTCCCGCAACCACAACAGATACCATCGCACGACGAATTTACTGCACAGCAGGGGACCCAAGTTTAGCACCAGACGCAAAAACCAGTGATTATCGAAATGAAAACAATAAAAGTGAAAAAAAAAATAATTGTCAGTTGGTGGCAGTTAGCCACGTGTTTCAACAAATTATCAAGAGTTAGAGACTGTTGTTAGCCCACAGAAAAGGAAACTGTCACTGCGAAGGTGCCCGCTCCGCTGACGACTTTCACCCCAATGGAGAGCAATCTGTGGAATATTTTTGGAGTAATGTAGGTGCTAAAATGTGAAAATATATTACAGGATGAAAGTATAGTACAAGTGGAGCTGAAAGTTTAGAGGCCTAATTCCTTTGGAAATCGCTCCGCGCTCGCGCCATACATAGCACCAGTGTCGAACGTAAGCATTACATGGTAAAAGCTTTCTACGGCCAAGATCGCATAAAAATTTCTTTATTTACTAACAACTTGTTTCGAAAGACTTTTCTTTCGTCTTCAGGTCTTTAAAAATTTTTGTTATAAGATGTGCTCATTTTGAGCTTAATCTTGTGCCAAGTTGTCCTTCTGCTTTTTCAACATGAGAACATTCAAGTAAATATTGCTGCAGGAGAAAACTTTGTGAAGGAAAACAGGCGTGTTAATGTAAAGGCACTAGCCACTATGTTAGATATTAGTGTTTGTTCAGCACACAATATTTTCCGTGGTGTGCTATGATTCAGTAATAAAGTGTCTGCAAGATGGGTCCCACGTCAGTTTACTGATGAATTGAGAAATCGTCGAATCGATTCCTGTAACGAACCTCTGAGTCGTTTCCGTGTAGAATGCATCAGATTTCTGGACAAACTGTTACAGGAGGTGAAACCTGGGTGCCCTATCACCAACTTGAAAAATCGATCAAGGAATGGTGCTAGCTTTTCACCAAAGACAATGTAAATCCGTTTTTCAACCATTGGCAGGAAACGTTAGACGCAAAACGAGTAATTTTGGAGAAAGAATTTTGATAGCAACATGTAATTCACAATTAAATCTGATGAAAAATCATCTTCGTTCTGCAATCACAAATGAATGACGAGGACTCCATGTGTTTTGTTTTTACACGATTTTGGACAAGGGACGGTATGGCACGATCAGTACATGAATATGGCTAGATGAACGAAGAAAGATAGAATTTCAACAGACACCGTAAGCTGATGTTTTGCTAATGATCACATTAACATTGTGATCAAGTACAGTCTTTATAATGGAGTGTGTTAATTTTATTGGCCACAGAGAATGCTCAGTAAATTCTTAACATGTAGGCTGTTATAACTAGGTGTATCAAAGAGACCACGATAATTGGCTATATACATATTACTGATATTGACAAAGGACTGCTGTGTTCTGTGCGTAATACTGAATTGTTCCAGAAAAATCAGTGCGCTGTTAATTTTAATGTATACTCTATATGAGGACAGATTGTCTTACACCGCACTTGATATTAATGGCAGCCAATAGAAGCAGCAAACTTAGGTACTCTTTCTTAAAGGAAAGCTACTGTTCTCAGATTTTACAATTTTGTATGTTAAACAACTCATGTCTACAATTCAAAAAGAATTTCTGAAGTTGGGCTTGTAACTTTGATTTATCATTATTAAGCTTGTTTAACTGTTCTCTACTATGGTACTTATTTTAAATATGATAATTTAATTGTTGTTAACTGGGATTTTAATTTCTCTGGTGCTGTTAAGGATTGTGGACAGAAAGCTTTTGTTCCACGTAATTTAGTGTGCTAGTTGCTTGTTTGAAATCAACTTAAAACCTGTGTCCGGAAACTTTGTTATCTTTTCTTATGTTCGCATGACAAAAATAAATGTATAATCATTGTTTGGGTAACTCAGCTAATCAAACCAGTCCTTTTATCGTATTGGGCAGTACCGCGACAGTAGAAAGAAGCGAACTGGTAACTACAAACATGTCGCTTAGAAAGTATAAATTCCTTATTTCAAATACACTAAGTGTAAATTAGTTCCACTTAAAGTGTGGTGTACTTAGATATCACACAAGAAGAATTTGCGACAGTTGGTACCAGCCCGCAGCAGGAAAATCGCTGTGCGCAAACCAATCACTCTGCCCGCGAGAACCACGACCCCTTGAAGCGGAAGCACCACCAGCGAGAGAGACGCGCACTTAAGTAACCGTGCACGTCGAGAAGTTGTGAGCTGCAAGTTATAAGTCAGTCCGAGTCTTGTTAGGAAGCCCTTGCAGAACGTTCGTCGTGTCTTCAAAAGTCGTCCAGTGAGATACAAACAGTGGCCGATAGATGGACATTGGTTA
This sequence comes from Schistocerca nitens, assembly GCF_023898315.1. NCBI lineage: Eukaryota > Metazoa > Arthropoda > Insecta > Orthoptera > Acrididae > Schistocerca > Schistocerca nitens. The sequence continues at coordinate 585,672,791 of NC_064618.1, forward strand.
GTCTTCAGCAGAAACAGAACAGTGAATAGAATTATTGTGAATGGACAGAGACCGCCTGCCTAGAGATTTAACTGAGTACTGCCCGCTACTTTGGAATTGTTCTTCGAATAGCACATCAAGACAGAAGAACAGTTTTCTTCCGACTTTGGTTCAGAGAACATTACATAGTCTGTGTTCATGGAACTGTAATTAACGGAGGGCAGACAGCCTAAACCTACAGCAATTCTGTGTTCCACAATTGCTGTGGCCAGCGTTACCTAAGTTGCGTAATATCTGTTTCTATTCACTATTCTGTGTAACTGTCATTGTATGTGTGCTGCCTAGAACCCATGCGTCATTCCTACCACACATTTATTAGTCCTTTTCAGCAGCAGCGAGATTTTCATCGAAGTGGACGCCCCCATTCCGTAAATAAAATACCTATCATCTAAATATAAGAGCGAAATGCATACTGTGGAAAATTGTTTTCATACAGTTAAACACGAGATAGACCTTGAAAAAAAAACAAGGTAACATTATTAAAAATGAATAATTTTACCTTGCTGTTAATACACGAGTACCATATGCAATTATAGTATATTTCTCAGACACAAGCTCTGAGCCTCGTGCTCTGATGGAAAATTATTCTTTTTCCTTTGAGGTTGCACATTTTGTTATTCATCTTCACAGTTACGCCAGACCACTCACTCATTCAAATAAATGTGGGTTTGTTTTTTTAAGTCATTATTCAGTTGTCTGTCCAGAACAGCAAACAGTCACCACGAGACGCGCTCGAGACGAACGATAGCTGCGGTGGCTCGTCTTTTAGTGCGAGATTTTGAAAATACGAAGAAAGCCGGTTTTCCGGGCGCTGACGGAGCAGTCTCGTTTCCTTTCTCGGCGAAAATAATGTATTCAGTAGCTGCTCCGGAGAATTCAATTTCCGATGGCGCAGTCCATCCCGCTGATCTCCTCCCCGTTTCCGCCTTGTAAAAGCATTCATTAGGCTTCTGCTTCCAGTCAGCTGTATCATTCGACTTGGCGGCTCCTACGTCAGATTTTGTTTCTCTTCCTTCGATTTCGTGAGGGATATGTACAAAAAAAATTCGTTATAACATGAGATTCTTGCATAAGGAAGCATACTTTATGGCCCATGTATCGTAACTTCCAGTTCTTCATGTCCCCGGTTTCGTACAACACCCATTTCCTGTTGTCACAATTTCAAAAAGGTTGTTCATATCTTTTGGTGTATTGGAAATAAGTAATATGAAACTAACAACAAAATGAAGCAGTTCAAAATATATCAAGGTCCTACAATGAAATACTAGATCGGAAACACTTCCCTACGTTCTGCAAAATTTTATTTCTTTAAGTACGAACCTTTCTTCGGCTACCCAGAAAGTTTTCACGTGACAATTGACCGCTGAAAACACAAACAAAATACCGTTTGACTCACGCCGATATTTCTGATACAGAAGATATATACGTTGATGAGGTACAGGGCACGTACGGAGGAAAGTATTACTTATTTACGTTACACAGAAATCGTTAAATTTAAAAAAAAAAATGAAAAATTTAGTTCCAATGCTTCTATTGATTCTCAGTAAATACTCTGTATCTTATCATTTTATGTATCTCCTGTGTCTATATAGTAAAATGCAAAACATTACTAGAATGACAGTACCGTATGCAGTATTATTGGTGTCATGGAAGCCAACACTTTACGCTCGCCGCCATCTTACGATTCTAAAGGACGTTAAACAACTGTTTGAGTACTGATGAAACAGTCGTAAGAGACAGGCATCAACTGATATAACTATTGTTACATTGACAGTTTTGACATTACAGTCAATTTTTCGTACAGCAAACGGAAGAGATAAAGAAAGGAACATGTCTCAGTGCTTGTGTAAGCAGAAATTTCTTATATATATATATATATATATATATATATATATATATATATATATATGTGTGTGTGTGTGTGTGTGTGTGTGTGTGTGTGTGTGTGTGTGTGTGTGGAAACTAGGGGGCTTATCCGCATGTCAGAAAATTCACAAAGTAATTAAAGACATTTGGACAAAAGGAATCATACCCAGTGACTGGAAACAAGCATTGATCCACCCTCTCTATAAAAAAGGAGATAAAACAGACACCATCAACTACAGGGGCATATCGTTGTTACCAGTGACATACAAAATACTTTCTAAAGCACTTTTAAATAGAATAGAGGAACAAGCAGGACCTAATATAGGAGATTATCAAGCAGGATTTAGAAAAGGTAGATCTTATGCAGAACAGATTCTTAATTTAAAAACAATTTTGAGTGTGAGAGCTATACAAAATAAAAATACAGTAGTTACTTTCGTAGACTTCAAGAAGGCCTACGACTCAGTTGACAGACAAACACTATTCCAGATACTTTATGAATCAGGGGTAGATGAAAACACCAGAAGACTTGTTGAACAAACTCTCACAGATACAACATCAAGAATTAAGTTTCAAGGCGAAATTTCTGAACCATTCAAAATCAAAACAGGAGTTCGACAAGGTGACGGACTGTCCCCAATTCTCTTTAACTTGGTTTTAGATAAAGTAGTAAAAACATGGGAAAACACATTAAAAAACAGAGGCAGAAAGGGTATAAGCATGGGCCAAGGAAAGAACAAATTTGAAGTAAAATGTTTAGCCTTTGCGGATGATATGGCATTGATAACTGAAAACCGAACAGACGCAACAGTTATGCTTGATATGTTACACGAGATTGCTGAAAAGACTGGGCTAAAAATATCCTACGAAAAAACCGAGTATACAGAACACAAACATAATACAGAAAAGTTTATGAAAACAAAGTATGGAAAAATTAAAAGAGTTGATAGATTCAAATACCTGGGGGAGTGGATCCAAGCCAATGGACTGGATAACACAACAAATAAAGAAAGAATAAAAAAGTTGGAATTTGCATATAAATTTACACAAAACTACTACAATAAGAAATCAATATCCATACAAGCAAAGATTAAACATTATAATTCAGTTATTAGGACACAAGCAACATATGGATCAGAGTGCCTAACATTGAATAAGAAAGGTGAATTAAGAGAACTAGAAAAAAAAGAGAGAAAAATATTAAGAAAAATTCTAGGTCCTGAGAAAAACAAGGAGAATAGGTGGATTAAAAGGAGAAATGAAGACCTATACAAAAATACAGAAAAGATCACAGATACAATGAGGAAGAGACGGCTAAAATTTTATGGACATTTAAAAAGAATGGAAGAAACACGTATTACAAAGAAAATTTTTAATTACGTTAGTAAGCTGAAAAACACTGTAGGATGGATAGAAGCAGTAAAGAAAGACACCAACAAAATAGGTGTTACAGAAGAAATAATACGTGACAGGTATAACTTTAGGCTACTTATAGAAAACGCAAACTATGAAGAAGATGCGCCAAAACCTCGACCCAAGAGAGTGTGGACAGATGAGCAGAGACGAGCAGTTGGCGAGAAAATGAAGAAGTACTGGGAAGAACGGAAGAAAAAGAAACACCATAAGTCTTAAGTTGTATGCGGTCCATAACTGGCCAAATTCATATAAGCCTAAATAATTACACTACAATTTGTCTTACCTGAAGTACCACCAATGTTTAAACTGTTTATATATATTTTACGGATTTTCACAAATGTAGTAGTAATATTGACAACACCAAGGCATTTTTCATAAAGCGCGTTGCTGGTGGAGTGGGTGCTTACGTTATGCCCACCAGAAAAAAAAATTAAAAAAACGAAATTCTTTAACTTTTCTTGGATTTTATTAGTGGCATACATATTAAAGAGCTAGTGATGTTTACATAGAGTCCAGAAACTGAAAATAACTTTTGGCACACTCTTAGCTTCACGAACGCACTTTCAGTAACATGTACTACATGCTTTATGATCACCAAAAAAATATTTAAAAAATGGAAATCTAGTTGATTGTTATTGAATTTTACTTTCAGCATACGTTTTAGAGAGATAGTGATGTATAAGTAAGGAGCTGAACTTGGAAGTATTGAACAAGACATATATTGGGGAAAGTGAGATCTGCTACAGTTAAGTTTAACCGAAAAATTTTAAACATGTATGGAATCAGGTACAAGAATTCATTAAAAACAATAAATATTTTTTCAGAATCTTGAAATGTCAAATAACTGACTAGATCGCAATACTTTCAAGAGATGGGCATAAAGTACCCCTCCCCCCCTTGATACTGCGAAGGTCAACAGACGTAGGTTAATGCTGTTACGAGTAGTTAAGTTATTACTGTTTCATGTCTTGTAGTTATTGCAATATTTCAGACTTCCAAAACGATGTAAGGGTAGGTTGCCTAAAAGCAGTTTGCTAGAAGAACTGGTCGCCTACAGATACTTCAGGTGTTTATATGGGTGCACGTTGCTTGGTGTCCAGACAACGCAATTTTACGTGTGTGTTAAACGCTATTTTAACTGAACTGCAGAAATTGTTCAGCTCATTAGGTGTAGTTTACGAGGTCAGCAATGAACGAAATGTGCTTTAGGTTCTGTAAGAGGTAGTGCTCATTCAGCATTTGTATTTTAATGGCTATGAAAGTTAAAAAATGTAAATGTAAAAAGCTTGTGTTATTCTTTATTATTATGTTGTGCTACATACAGCAATGGTTGTTGTTGCTTTAGAGGTGTTACTGTATCTATTAATCTTTCATCAGTTTCGATCAACTTCGGATTTTCTTCGAATAGTATCCCCTGTAAAAAATTCTCCTGCAAGTAAAAGGTGTTCTTCGTCGTATATAACAAATGTCCTTATTCATTCGAGTGTTCTTTCGAAAACTACCGTCTGCTTTGGACTTGTGTGTATGTAAATTTATGTCCTCGTCATGACACGATTCGCCGGCCGCGGTAGCCGAGCGGTTCTAGGGCCTTCAGTCCGGAACCGCGCTGCTGCTACGGTCGCAGGTTCGAATCCTGCCTCGGGCATGGATGTGTGTGATGTCCTTAGGTTAGTTAGGTTTAAGTAGTTTCTAAGTCTAGGGGACTGATGACCTCAGATGTTAAGTCCCATAGTGCTTATAGCCATTTGACCCATTTGAACCATAACACGATTCGTATGTGCTAAGCTCAACTAGTCCGCAAATATTAAATTAACTGCGGAACTTGATTAGACCACCGCGTAAAGCTTACAACGTCATTTTGTTGTGTTATATTTTGTAATCTACTAATGTATGTCAACGCTAATATATGTGTTAATTGCGCGACATTTTATCTGTGGTAGCGACGTTCAGTTGTCACTTGACGATGGCTAAAGATGCCGAAAACCGGTTTGTAACAAATAAGTAAAATTTTTTATATCATCAGGAAAGTGTTTCCTGTTTAATATTATTGTCGTGTTCTCTAAAGCAGCGGCAACGGAAAATTCAGTTCATCGTGTAACGGAACTTTGGTGACTTAAGGAAGAAAAGAACAGCATCTTTGAATAGTATCACTAGTCGATGGACTTGTAATCCTAAACCTATTTCGTGTTAAGGAAAAAGATGTCGAACACAGGCAATGACATGCATTTTCTCGTCTAATAATTACATTGTTTCATGAAGTGCTGCCATTCCAGGCAGCTGAAATGATATAACGGTGAACATTCGTATAATATTGTATTGACTGTCGCGTTTTCTTTCAATGCTCAGAATGTAAAGTCAAATCGTTCTAAGGCGTGACTCATATACTTTCCTTGAGAAGTTCAACTGTAGTGACAAGCGGAGTAAGTTTATCGAATACATTCACTCGTTTTTAAACACACAACATATGTACGCTTGTTCTATTACTGTCTGAACATTATTTTGTTGTTATCAAAATATTCGTCATTGACAGATAAGGAGAACGGGAGGGTATATAAATCTAACCTTCCTTTTACTGAAAGAGGATCTACTTCATTGTATTACCGCTATTATCAATCTTTCATTAGATACCTGTAACTTGTTTTAAAAAGTGGTTCAAATGGCTCTAAGCACTGTGGGACTTAATATCTGAGGTCATCAGTCCCCTAGACTTAGAACTACTTAAACCTAATGACATAACACACATCCATGCCCGATGCAGGATTCGAACCTGCGACCTTAGCAGCCGCGTGGTTCAGGAATGAAGCGCCTAGAAACGCTCGACCACAGTGGCCGGCTAACTTGTTTTATACAAACGTTCAGTCTTATTAAGCGATTAGAGGACAAAATATTTTAGAACGACATATAGCGTTTCAAATGTTACCGCTTTCCATGGACAACAATCGTAACATTGTTGGCAATGAAAAATATTATGTTAAAGTTTACAAGAATAAACCAACTGCTTTGAATGATAACTGGAGAAATAATGGAAGCACGAATAACTCAAATGCTTTAGCCACAGTACTACGTAAAGGTAGGAAATTTCAGAAAGAATTAGACAATAGAAAAATAGAAGTTATTGGTTGAAAAGAAGTAACTACAAGATTACTGAGGAGTCGATAGGAAGGAGCAAACTCATATCACTTACAGGCGATCTCAAGAGCAAATGCATCAAAGAAAACATAAAACAGGTAAAGACTAAACCTGGACCGGAACTGGTGGTCAGAAACGCTGGTACAACGCATAGATAAATGAAGTATTTCGGAGAACAAAGAACTGAGCTTGTCAGTATCGTTAAGTGTATACATAACATTAAATCATTGACAGAGGCGGGGAAACAAGCTTTCGGAGAAATTACAAAGGCGAAAGCAAAACAGTTATTTGTGATAAATATGGGAGGGATGGTAACCATCGTCAAGGGGCGAATGAGTTAGAACGCGACAATAGAAGTTTACAGTCGTCAAATGCACGTTAATTGAATAAATACTTGCTTTGTGACTGATAGTGACCACGTAAAAACATAAAATGTGCACTCACTTTCCGACGTAATGCTTTACAATTAAATGCAGTCTGTGCTACGTTATTCGGTGGGTGGATAGCATCCCCAAAGTAAGCGCACCGAGTAATAAAGTTCGTCAGTCCCAGGAGACGTCAGATTGTTACCAAGTACCATCAGTTTTGGCCTTGATAATGGCCTCAGTTCAACGAATAAGAGAAACAAAAAATTTCTTCAGCTATTCCATACCCAGATGAAGAAATTCATTGGTGATTAAATCTTGTATAACTAAGAAACCTTAGGGATGTAGAGTGCTGTGTTTCACCGGCTGTTCCAAATAGTCCGAACATTTTCTATGGCATTACAATCAAGTGAGATTTGTCGAGGCACTCAAGAACCAAACGTATGCGTGCACCCCTGTGAACAACGCTGTTTCCAGCTTGAAACGCAGGAGTGTCCACAGCATACATCATGACAATGTAGGGTGTCACTAGGTGACCGAGAATGTTGAACAAACAGCCTTGTTTATGTGTTTCTCAACTTCTCCTGGCTAATTCATGACGAAATAGTTTGTCATGTTCACGCAAGCTGAATGAGTGAGTCCAAATTGTGGTTCGAAAAATATCCCCGAAAAATCAGAGAACGGCTTCCAGTCTGAACTTCATCTCCCTCATTCTGGTGATTAATGGCGTCAGTGAGCTGTCGGCACACACGATGTCTTGCACCATTCGAAGAGAGCAGTGGTTCCCAGTCTGCGGGTGATCACCCCCTGAGGGGTAAAACGTAATTTTCTGAGCGATAAAAGTAAAACTGAATTCAGTCATTAAACTAAATTATTTTTATTTATATTTTATGACGAGCTGCAGTTTCAAGTATTGAAATTTAATTCTGAAATTGAACTTAACTAACTGTAATAGTTACGTGTACCACCTATAGCGTCATACCAGGTGGTTATGAATGAAGTGCAGCTTCTCACGGAGGTCCAATGGGAGCTGTAGTTATAGAATGGCAGCGAAACTTGGTGGATCTGCTTATGCTTTAATGGAAAAGCAATTTACACGGGAAAATAATTAGTTCCAGTTTTGGCCACAAGGTGCAAATCTGGAGCTGTACAGCATCTAGGCGACGTCTCTGGTGCTCATATTGAACAAATTGTGTAAGTGGCAGTTAATAAAAGATCGACATCATGCCTTTCTCAATTGTTTGACCTTTTCTGTCATTATACCGCTCTTAGTCCATTACAAAAAACATTTCTGTAAGTCTTTCTTACATTCACAGTATAAGATTTGCACCTGGTGGCTAAAATTGTAACTAAATTTTTTCCAGCAGAAATCGGTTCCGCATTAACGTATTAGAAAACCCACCAAGTTTCGCTGCCACACGATGGTTACAGCCCACTCTGGATCTCCGTGAGTACCACCACTTTAATTATAACCATATGGCCCTAACAAAGGTGCGGGGACCGGGACTCGAACCTGGATTTTCCGCTTACCACTTAGGCTATCAGGGCACGCTCCCCAGATCGACCCAAACTTCGATACATTACACACCCATCTGTATTTCCTCATAGGTTATTAATTCATTTACCCACACTCTCAAAACTCATGATTCCTGTGCAGGTTTTAGAATCAGTACAACGAGAAGTCATAGATTATCTGTAGTTACACAGTTTGTGTAACAAATGTATGAACATCTTGCTCACATGATACATCTCGTATGCACATATTTTGTACGTTGTACCATGCACCTACAACAAAAAAATAAGACATATACATCACATACGGGTAAATATATCATTAAAATTCCTTCTCCATGTAGTACGTAGTTCCCACAATTGATCAGACATTGCTTCATTATTCGCTTCGCGACAATAAACGAAATAATTAACAGCACAACAAAAGAGTAATAGTCTAAAATGAACTACACTGCTGTAGGGCCTACACAGTATTGTTATTGTTATTATTATTACCAGTCGTCAGACAGAAAACTCTGGCACTCAAATGTAAACCAATTTCTGTCAGTTCAAAAGTAAGCAGTCCAGTGATCAAGTGATTTAGAGACAGTAGGCTTCGCTATTGCGCACATATTTGAATTTGATCGATTTTAAATTGGGTCCAGGGTGTGGATAAAACAGATGTTCGTAGGGAGAGAAGTGGTATTCTGTTACAAGTGTCTAGCCACAACGGCGACAGTTTTGTTTTTCGAGAATGAGTTATAGGTAGCATTCGCGATGCATTGAGTAAAGCGCCATCATCCGTAAAAATATGTTCTTAAAAATAAACAGTACCAATTGTCTCATTGATTAGTTATATTGTGGTTTACTAAGGCATCTAGAAAAACTAAACATAATTTATCTTCCATCATCTTAAAAATGAAAGTATTCAAAGAAAATCATTCTAAAGATTAATTATGATGGTGGTCACGGTAAGGGGGCAGGGTGCTAGCTAACATCTCAATACGCTCATGGGTAATGACCTCAGAAAGGTTGGGTACCAATGGGAGAGCAGAAAGATAGTAACTAGTCGGACCTAGCAACTAGCTGGACCAAAATACACGCCTCCAGTCAGCTACTGTCGCGTTTCTACATTGCTTGGCCCATTGAAGAAACGGATCCTTACGTGCCGCTGTGAGACGGTTTTTTTTTTTCTCTCTCTCTCTCGAATAACCCATTTGGAGGGTACGATGAATCAACTTTGGCTACTCTTCATTGTATTAGATTTCTTCAGTTTCCAAATTTCCTTCATCCTTTTAGAGTGTTGTTCCCTTTCTTCTTGAGTCCACTTTCGTCTAGTTATTTTCTTTCTCTCCTGAAATTCTGCCTTTTGAACTGCCTTTCTGAAATGGGTTCTGTTTTCTATTGTGTCTATTGTAACTCCAGCATTTTCAATGTCCTTTTCAGTCTCTATGAACCATGCTGGCTTGGATTTGCAGCTATTGAGTAATGTGAATATCCGCTTGGTTAGTCTGTTGTTATCCATTCTGAATATATGTCCAAAAAACTGTAGTCTCCTCTTCCTCATTACATCAGTTAGTTTCTCTGTTTTCAGATACAGCTCTCTGTTTGGTCTTAACCTGTATTCAGCATTATCGTTTCTTTTAGCTCCCAGTATTTTCCTTAAAATTCTTCTTTCGACCTTCTCTAGTTTCTCAAGATCTCCATTTCTTGTTAGTTTAAGTGTTTCTGCCGCATAGAGAGCTTCAGGTCTGGGCACTGTTCGGTAGTGTCTTAATTTCGTGTTCCAGGACAAGGATTTTTTATTATAAACGTTTTTGGTCATATGAAACACTCTTTCCATTTTGTGCACTCTAGTTTATATAGCTATCTTTTCTTTGGCATTGTACGTAATCCACTCTCCTAGGTATTTAAAGGAATCTGTTTTGTGTATTGTGTTGTTGTCACCTGCAATATTTTGAGGAGCATCACAGATGTTTGTCAAAAACTTTGTTTTTTCATAGGATATTTGTAGTCCTACTTTGGCTGCTTGTTTTTGTAGTAGTAGTAGAGGGGTTTTGTGGGCGCACGACAGCAAGGTCTTCAGCGCCCTTGTTTTTGTAGTTCTCTTATTTGTTCTTGGGCATTGTCTAGTGAATCTGTAATCAATGCCATGTCATCTGCGAAGGCTAAACAGTCGACAGTGATCTTGTTTGGATTTCTCCCTAGTTGAATCTCTTTAGTATTGATGGCCTTCCTCCATTCTCGAACTACCTTCTCCAAGAAACAATTGAAAAGCAGAGGTGACAGACCATCTCCCTGTCGAACACCTGACTTTATTTCAAACGATTTTGAGAGCTCTCCCCTAAATTTTACTTTCGATTTTGTATTTGTCAAAGTACCTTTAATTATTGCAGTTGTTTTAGCATCGAATCCCAATTCTTTTAAGATATCAAGCAGTGTATTTCTGTCAATTGAATCATAGGCTTTTTTAAAATCCACAAAAGTAATTACGTATTTTAAGTTCCTGATTTTCCTCATTTCTATTATGTTCTTTAAATTTAGTATTTGTTCTGCACATGACCTTCCCTTCCTAATTCCAGCCTGATAGTCTCCTAGCTGTTTGTCAAGTACCTCTTCTGCTCTTTTTAAAAGCGCCTTAGACAAGATCTTATAGGTCACTGGTAAGAGGGAGATTCCCCTATAATTGCTAGGATCTGTTTTCTTCCCTTTTTTATGTAATGGATGTATTAATGCAGATGTCCAGTCTGGTGGTAATCTGTGTGTTGTCCAGATTTCTTTTAGTATTTCTGATAGACACTGCATCATGTTGTCACTAGAGTACTTCCATAGTTCAGCAACTATATTATCCTCTCCAGGGGCTTTATTATTTTTAAGCTCTTTTATGATTTCTTTTATTTCTTCTGTGGTTGGCGGCTTGGAGTCTGGTGGTGTTGGGTTTATAATATTGAAATTAAATTTTTCTTTCGGTGGATAACAGTTATGTAGTTCTTCAAAATATTCAGCAAGTATTCTACAGTTCTCTATGCTATTGTATGCAGTTTTCTGCGTTTTTGGGTCCGTGAAAAATAGACTAGGAGGAGAGTATTTCTTTAAGTTACTTTTGAAGGTTTTGTAAAAGTCCCTAGCATTGTTCTGTTTGAAGATGGAGTCTATTGATGCTAGTTGGTCTTTTATGTATTGAACTTGGATCTTTTTAAGGCCTTTTGAAGCTTGCTTCCGGGCTTCTTTTAGGGAGTTTCTATTTTTATCATTTTTGTTGGCATTCCAAATGTTCCAAGCTCGTTGTCTTGTTAGGATTAGTTTGTCACACTCATCATTCCACCAGGCATGTTTCCATTTTTTGGTAAGGAGAATGGTTTCTTCTGCTGTCTGTACTATATCTTTTTGAAGTTGTTCCCATGTTTTAGGTGTTTTCTTTTCCAAAAGTGTCCTGAAATTGTGTTCCTTGGTTAATTTCTGAGTGTCAAACTTTTTAGGTTGATATTCGCTCTTTCTTTTATATATTGGTCTAATTTTGAATTTAACGACAGATAGATACTGATCTGAATCTAAACTTGCACTCTTAGCAACTTTTACATTGAGTACCTCTGATGCAGACAGTCTGCTTATAGCAACATGGTCAAGTTGTTTCTCCCCACAGACTGGATTCGGGGATACCCATGTAGTTTGTTTTCTAGGGAGTTTTTTGAAATATGTAGACTTTAGAACTATATCATGTTCTCTGCATAAACTAATAAGTCTTTCTCCATTTGCACTGGTTCTTTTATGTGCAGGGAATTTGCCTACTATGGATTGGTGATGACGTTCTTTGCCGATTTGAGCATTAAAGTCTCCCAACAATATTATTGTGTTTTTGGATGAAATCTAGTCTAAGGTGTTTGACAGTTCCTGCCAAAAAATTTCTGTTTGTTCTTTTTGTGTTCTGTTTTTCTCATTTGTTGGTGCATGTGAGAACGGCTTTTTGTTAGGTACTGTACACTAATCGTCTGTTTCATGCTTTTCCCTTTGCAATGTTCTCTCGGAAACTGATAGAGGCGCATTCACTGACTGCAGCAATTCCTTTCGGGTTTGAAACTGATTGTCATTGACACATGGTGACAATCGTATTCACTCCCTTTTAATTGGGATCTTTTTATTAGCACTGTTCTTACGCCATGTGGAGTGAGTGGTAGTGGTATACTACATCTTGTAGACACATTGATATAGTGACAAATCGCAAAACTTCATTCGCTGTCCGGTCACGATCGCTTCCAAGTACTTTAGCTCCCTTCTGTGATTCTGTCACTTCTCCATGTCAGCCTAGTTTACTGCACTAATTCCGTACCGCTGGCACACACACACACACACACACACACACACACACACACACACACACACACACACACACACTACTTCGCTGCCACCCAGGCCCACGAGAAAGAGAGGCCAGCAATCGTCTCCGGTGGGGAACGAGTAACTATTTCAGTCAAGTTTAATAATTCTTAACTGCGTGTTGAAATGCGTGCAAGCTTTCGATAGACACTATAAAGTCAAGACCTTTAGTAGGTACCGTTTCATTGACTTACTGATTCCCGTGAGTTTTGCATGAAGCCGAACTTTCACGAAGTATGATGGACAAGATGACAAGTATGACGTCATAAGCTTGAGTTTTCATTGACCACGACTACCACTGTCTTACGTCAACGGTAGAGGATCACGTGACCGATTGGTACCAGTACCGGTGTGTTAAGGGCGTGGTTAATATTCTTTTCCTGTGAGCTTATGATTTTGAATCCTTAGGAAAATACTTACCTACTGCTGTCACATCTTGGTCGTTTAATTAAAAATCGTTTTACAGCGACGAACCTTTTTAGACGTGTACATAGGTGGACTAGGTGGACGTAAGAGATGTAAACTTTGATGAAAAATGTTTTAGTGACACTGCTGTACGGTTACGCTTAGTATAGGTGTATAACAGACACTCTGAATGTTCACGTAACGATAAAGTGAGAGACTTAATGTACACATATATGGTTTGATTAGTAATAAAATGTCCATAGCATCAAATAAGTGTTTCAGTGGTTTTGGCACGTTAAAACTTAATTTTCATTGCACAATAACAGACGCTGTATCGCCTAAAATGGTAGTCGTTTTTTCAGTGTATTATTTGCTTACGAAGAAAGACTTTCAGCCTTTAGGCTAGTAAACTATGCTATCCAATTTCTCGTAACTACGATAATTGTTACGAAAACCGTGTTAAGTTGCACAGTGGCAACATTTGCTGTGCAACATAAGACAGTTTTCATGACGGTCGTTTTGATATAGTATTTAATGGTTTCAGCTGGAGGCATGCTAACACTATCACACACATTTAAGTCAGACGATTCAGTGCGTGACATTCCTCATAGTGCGTTACCCGTCACGAAACTGTTATAACGATTGTCCTGATGGTCTCGTTCGTGAGAAGTACGTAACGATACACGTCAGCACCTACGCTTAACTATTGCCATTAAAGTTGTGGCGTCAAATATAAGTGTATCCTCCGTTATAGAAATAAATACTCTTCATCCATATTTCTTGACAGTAAGATGTGTTGAATTCATTCATAGGTAACTGATTACACGCGAAGAGCTTCCAGAGATCGTACTTAGTACGTGGTTGCGAATGTCGTTTTGACTGCAACTGTTCGTCAACATATGACTCACCTGGACAAACAGTAAACAATTTGAGGTCGCTTTAGGGATCTTACAAATTGTTTTCTTAATCACTGGCATTACTGTCTTATATTATTCGACTATAAACTCCAATTAAAAACCAGAAACCCAGCACCAAATACTGTATGAGAAGCGTTTTGTAGTAACACAGATGTGCAAGCAGCACCTGTCAGTAAACTCATTGCTTGACGAAGAAATATAGATAAGACACGCGTACTGATTGTCAGAGATATGGTCTGTAGTAGCAGAGAAAAATACCATGCTGATTGATCCAAAAATGCAATGGTTAATGTGGTATCTTCATTAATTAGTGCTAATGGAAGAGCTTAACCCTCTGCACGGAACACCAGCCTGGGGGTCGAAGTAATTTGGTCTGTAGAGGACGCAGGATGTCTCCCGCCTCGCTCCTCATGTAAGGGTTTCAGTGCACCATCGAACAGCAGGTAGGTTCTATCACCGTTGGGGTCTTTGAACCATGTGATCGCAAATTCCCGCCTTCCGACACTTACTGGGTCTCCTGAAGCGGTGCTTCCTATTAGGTAAGGTTCTTACCTATCTGACAGACCGTTATTCCTTGGTATGTACATTCTTCACCCGACCTCAGAGGCACTCGTTTCCTTTATCGTGGAGCGGTCTATCAGCTCGGTATTCTCTTTAAGGACATTTTGGAAAGTCTTTGTTTTCTTCATATTCATTTTTCCTGTCATATTCATTGAATCTGTATCATTTGTTTCAGGTGGCAGAAATGAGTAGAGCACGCAGCAACGTTTTTGCGGCGACCACAAAAGTTGGAACTTGCTTTAGCTGGAGGTTCGGATGAGAAGTCAGTGTCGACCTTGACTCAGAAGACTTACGTCCCTTCGGAAGACGGCGAGGAAATGTCGCAACACGGCTCTGACTGTGAACTCTCGTGTGATGAAGGCGAACCCGCAACTTCAGTGAGAGCAGTAAAGGTGGGATGGCCCACCGACCCAGGGGGCCACGAGGTTATAGATATTGGCATTCCATCAACGGGTGATTTTGAGGAAAGGAATTTTGTTTTGAAAGGAGACCACGTACAACTCATAAACAGCTGCTCCAGCAAAAATATTATAAAAATTAAAACATTCACACCTCAGGCTCCGTGAAAAATTTACTGCATCCCAGCCCTGAAGAAGTTTGGGGATTCCTTTTTATTCCTGATATATTGCAGTACATTGTCACGTGGAGTAATATAAGATTGAATTCCACGCTAGAGAACTCCAAATTCACTGATAAATCATATCGCCCAACAGACCAAGATGAAATAAAGTGTCATTAGCATTGGTCATTTTGAACTGTATTTTCGAATCGGGTAGAGAGTCACTCGACCAGCTCTTTTCCAAGGGGCCCACAGACAACATACCGCGCTCTAATGTCCGAAAAACGCTGTAATATCCTTATCAGACTATTACGATTTCCTGAGTAGTATCCGTCCTACCAAGGCAGAATAGGGCCCGGCAGCTCCAATTTCTGAAGTATTCAATAGCTTTATAAAAACCTGCCAACAAATTTATAAAATCGGAATCTTTGCCTAACGAGAGACATAGATGACATCTGTATGCGTGTTTGTCTTCGTTTGGGTCGAAGTGTGGTAATTACCTACACAAAAATGTTCCTGACTTCATAAAATAACGTTGGAGATAAAGAGGGTTAATGTTAAAATGTGCGAGCTTCATGTTTTCACTCTTTAATCTCAAATTCCCTCTCTGTCGTCGTATATTTTTCGTGTTCCAGCACTTGGTTTTTGATTTAGTGAAATGATTGTGATATTTCAAATTTGTGACGTAATCACTCTCTACTACAGCTGCAGAGGACAAAGATACGGAATACAGGAAGATTGAAATCCAGATCTTTGTTCAGAGTCAAGCTATGATATCCTGTGAGAAAACTAAACAGCAAATATGTTCCAATCGGAACCATGTGCAAATGTAACAGCACACCAGCCAGAAATGACCACTGTTTAACAACATACATGTGGGAAAAAATACGTTAAAAGCAAGGCAAAAAGTCGGACTTGCAGTCGAGGTCCACAGCGAGTTGTTCGTCCCTTTATGGTGTTCCTTAGTTGACGTGATGTTCCGCCTCGGTAGCTGAGTGATCAGCATAGATGGCGCTGCCATACGGAGGATCCGGGTTCGAGCCCCGGTACTGCCAAGGGTTTTTCCTTGGTGGGAATACTGGTAAGGGTGCAGCCAGCCTCGTGATGGCAACTGAGAAGCTACCTCATCGAAGAGTAGCGCCTCCACGGGGATGGAAATTCGGCAAAACGGCCGGGAGAGCGGTGTGCTGACGACGTTCCTTTCCGTACCACATCCACATCATGCCTCAGGGCAAAGGATGACACGGCGGCAGGTCTACATCGCTTGAGCCTGGACGAGGAGCACATAATAGCTTACGGTATTTATCCACCGGATTACTTACCCGTGGTGGATGCCACCGAGAGTAGCAGCTCGGTGTGTCGGACAGCACAAGCTGGGTTTCCTGAATGGATGTGTTGTAGAAAGTCAATGTAAAAATAAATTTCAGCCCAGTTTCATGTGTGTTCAGGTGACATACTGATACACTTAGGCAGCATCCCTCTTCTTCACACACCGCTGTGCACCGCGTATCTCAGTCGTGAAGATGACAGTGATGAGCCCATGGCCAGCGATGGATAGTTGAGGAAATAAAATAAAGAATATATGGAACGTGGCTTCTGCACATAGTCCAATTCTGTGTAAATGACCACCAAAGGAAGTTCGGTAAATTAGAGCGAATACTGATATTTATTGATAGTCATTCTTACCGAGCGTCATTCGCAAATAGAACAGGGAAGGGGGACCAATACTGGTACCAGTAGTTCTCTCAGCCAAGCAACGTAAGGTAACTTGCGGAGTAACAGAGAGCACCAATGAACCCCTGGCTTCCCGGTATAAAGTCACCATCAGCAGAAACACCGATTTCCATCAACTGTGCCAGATATCCTTTTTGGTCAGGTGCTGTGTTAGAGATGTATAGTCTGACTCAGGAAATAAGCGCGCACCATGACGATCGGGCACTCTAAGCTGTCGCCTCTCCTCTTGCACTGGTGATGCATGTTTCTCGCACCAGCAACATTCTGGTTGGGTACCTCAGGGTAAATTCTGGAGCAAAACGATGCATAAATGTGGCTCATGGTCTGCAGGAGAACAAGAAAAGAAGAGGATCGAAATCTCTGTATGCAACTATAAAAGGCAATGTCGTGACTCACCGACTCCTCATCGCCCAGCCCAAACCGCTAACAATAGAAACTTGAAATTTAGAGAAGGTGTGGGTCTTATACTGCAGGCATCGTTTAAGAAGGGATTTTTCTAAATTCCAACCCTAAGGGGGAAAAATAGGGGATGAAGCGTTTTTTCTTCAAAAAGTCACTATTACTGAAATTTTGGAGCTAGACCTACTGTAAGTAGGCTGTTTAGGTTTTTTTATTGGTAACGCCACCTCAGTATGAAAATCACCGGCTGTGCCGTGTGCAGTCTGTGGCTGCTTTGCATTGTTGTAATACTCAACCATTGTAGTGTTAGGCAGCTGGCTGTGAATAGCGCGTAACGTTGCGCAGTTGGAGGTGAGCCGCCAGCAGTGGTGGATGTGGGGAGAGAGATGGCGGAGTTTTGGAAGTTGTCATGAACTGCTCTATATATATATATATATATATATATATATATATATATATATATATATATGATGATATAAAGGTAAATACATTCTTTGTTCTCTATTAATATCTTTCATTTGCTAACTATCCCTATCAGTAATTAGTGCCTTCCATAGTTTGAATCTTTTATTTAGCTGGCAGTAGTGGCGCTCGCTGTATTGCAGTAGCTTGAGCAGCGAAGATTTTTGTGAGGTGAGTGATTTGCGAAAGGTATAGTTTAATGTTAGTCAGGGCCATTCTCTTGTAGAGATTTTTGAAAGTCAGATTGCGTTGCGCTAAAAAAAAAAAAATATTGTGTGTCAGGTTAAGCACAGTCGTGTAAAATTATTCAAAGGGGAAGTTTCATATGTCGACCCTTAGCCGAGGATACCTCACTGGAATCTTCTGATTTTTTTCTTGTAGTTTGTGTAATTAGTGTAGATTTTGTTTATTGCTAGCGCGTAATTGTAGAGAATTTCCATTGTAGTTGTAGTTTTTTCATTGTTGTACAGTAAAACAGTTGTGGCATGCATGTAGATTTGCACCAAGTATTTCGCAGCTGCAATTAACTAGATATTATTTTCAGTGTTATGTTAATGTGTTTTCTTATTTTTGCTCTTCAAATTGTGTTTTTCTGTGTTGTCGTGTGAAATACTGTGACAATAATGGCGTGTGAAAAACGTAACACTAGGCTCCAAAGCAAACTGAGAAATAATAGTGACGACGAGCGTAGCTTGCCAGCACCACTGTGTAATGAATTAACAGATGTTCAAAGTAATAATTTGGTAGCTGTGCATAGGGAAATGGAGCGGGCTGCAAACAATGGTGTAGACAGCGAAACAATTAGAGAACAGGGAAGCGTTATCGATCGATCGGTCGGCGACAGCTCGCCTCAGGAATCCGAAACGACAGGAAACAATCTCGCAAATGCTGTGAATTCAGGTTTTGGGTCCTCACCGTTTTCTCAAATAAGTCAAGACACATTTTCTGCTTGTCAAAATGTGAATGTTGCCGGTGCAACTTCACTGCCGAAAAGCACTGAGGAACGTGTTTCAGACACCAGTGCATTGTTATTACAATTAATGCAACAAATGGGACAAAAGCTTGAAAAATTAGACACAATGGAACAAAATCTTCAAAAGTTAGACACAACGCTTGAACAAAATCAGAGTCAAACACAGCAACAGTTAGACGCAATGGAACAAAAGCTTCAAAAGTTAGACTCAGTGGAAAATAAGCTTGAACAAACACGTGAAGACTTAACTACCGAGTTACATAATATTGAATCGAAATGTCAAAAAGTCTGTAATGATGTAAAAACACAAATTTGTGAGCATTTTCAACCTATTTTTTCGCGGCATGAAAATGCATTACAGAATCACGAAGCAGCCATAAAAGAACTGCAAACCATTGTTCATGAAAATCATGAGACCTTGTCGGCTAAAATTGACTCAGTTGCATCTACCGATTCGGTTACGCAACTTGCAAAAACTCAAGAAAACTTAAAGGACACAGTAGATTCGATTTCAACACAAATGGACACTCTGAAACTTGGTTCAGAAAAACACACTGAGGAAATGTGTTCACTATCGGAGAAAGTAGCCGAACTTTCGGATCAGTTCACTAACTTATCTACGAAGGTAGATGATAATCTGAACGACACAAAACCAGTAGTCTTTAATGACACAGAAGAGTATGAAGAAATTAGAAAATTCAAACAAAATCAAAATCAAATCAATACACAGTACAAAAGAGAAATCCGCGAAGTACAAGATCAGCTGACACAGGTAATACAAGAATTACGTATTTCAGAGGACACTCGCGCCCCAATACGGGAAGAGGGACATAGAAATACGGAACAACCACAAAATAATAACACAGGACACTTCGGAAATTATAAAAGAAATTGGCAAGGCACACCGAATTTTGAGATGGAACCGCCGACACGACGTAACAATGACCGATATGCGACTCGCCGACATGATGACTTTGACTATAAGCTGTTCATTACCACACGTAAATTCAAAACGTTTAAAAATTCTGCCAACGACATTCATCCACAAGCGTGGCTCCATCAATTCTCTCATTGTTTTCCCCCCAACTGGTCATTAGAACACAGATTAGAATTTATGTGTGGCTATTTAGAGAATGAACCAGCTGTAAGAATGCGTTCGGTCATTTACGATTGTCATAGTGAAGGAGAATTTTACCATGCCTTCCTCTCAGCATATTGGTCTCAAGCCACACAAGACCGAGTAAAACATGGCATCATAATGATGAAACATTTCGAACAAACTGAATTCTCCAGTCTTGTGAAATATTTTGAAGACATGTTGCACAAGAATCAGTACCTGTCAAACCCATACAGCCCCTCAGAACTCATCCGCATTTGCTTAATCAAACTGCTTGAACATTTGCGACATATTATTTTGGCAGGACGTTGCAAAGACGACATTGAAGCATTTCAAGGACTCTTACAAGAACTGGAAATTGACACTGACAATCGCGGAACGCACGAGCACAACAATTACAGATCACATCCGTCGCAATTCCGCGATGAAAGAAATAATAACTGGACGCGACAAGGCTATTCTCACAACACAAATCGTGACCGAAACAGACACCACCCGTATAACAACCGTTGGCAGAGTAGTAATAATTACAGGGAAAGATCACCTCTCCGCGGTAATGACTATCACAGAGACAATCAGAGAAACAGACAATATGGGAACCAAAACAATTATTATTACGAGGGACAGAATAACTTTAGACGCAACGGTCCAGCGCGCAGTTACGATTCAGGGAGAAATTCTCCACCACTTAACCGACAAGAAAGAAACCACAGAAACTACCAACATGACGACAGACGATGTGATCGTAACGACAGACCTGAATTGCATCAGAACTGGCGGGATTTAAACAGGGCAGGGCCGTCTCGTCACGGTGAATTTGTAGAAGTTAGGTCTCCAAACCCCAATAACGACGCGCGCCAACAAAGAGACAATAGGCAGTGACTCATACAGCTGGCAGCCACGAAACGCACGTGTGACACTAACGACGCAGCTGCCGTAGCAAGTAATTACGTAAAAATGGAAGACATTAGGGACATCTTACTCCAAGAACACGACGTAAAACATAACAACATTGCATATCCTGTGATTCACATTACAGTAAATGACGTAAAATTTACGGCAGTACTTGACTCTGGCAGTCCCATTTCAGTAATTAGTGAAACAGCTTTTAGAAAATGCAACATATCGAACGATTGCCCCAGACTTCCGTTACGTAAGATTAAATTACAAGGTGCAATCTTTGGAAAAAGTGTAGATGTACGCCAACAAACCTACTTAGAATTCTTTTGTCAAAGCCACAGCTTCTCTATGAACTTTCTTATTGTTCCATTATTGTCGACGGAAATTATACTGGGAGTAGACTTTTTGAATAAATACAAAGCAATCTTAAGCTTTCACGATGCTGAAATAAGTTTAGAAAAAGAAGGTAAGTCAGTAGCTTTGAATTTTGAAGATTGGCTCTCAAACCATGACGAAGAAATTAATCGGCTTTACCTCCTGTTAGACAACAGTTCGGAATTTTCGACGGAACTGGACACTAACAATCACTCTGCAAGTACTGACAGGGGTGATATCGACGGCGCATTTGATACTTATGAGTTAATTCAGAATAAAATTCAAACAATTGAGAATTGTAATGACACTGATAGGCAGGACCTTTTTGAGATTTTACAAGCACATTCCACAGTTTTTACTCATAAAACAGGAACCATCAAGGGATTTCAATACCAATTTCGTGTTCGTGAGCATACTAAATTTTGTGTTAGACCATACGTAATTCCGGCGCATTATAGGGACCGTGTTAGAACAGAAATACAATCTATGCTTGACGAGGGCATTATTGAGCCTGCAGTAAGCTCATACAACAATCCATTACATGTTGTTGAGAAGAAAAATGGATCAGTCAGGCTTGTCTTAGATTCGAGACAAATCAATACGATCATTATTCCTGAAACAGACAGGCCGCAAACGTTGGAAGAACTTCTTCAAAATTTTAATGGTGTAAAAGTGTTGTCTTCCATTGATCTCAGATCCAGCTTTTATCAGATCGAACTTCATCCAGAATGTAGAAAATACACAGCTTTCCTTTGTTTCGGCGTTTGTTATCAGTTTCGGAAACTTCCTTTTGGTTTGAACATTTCTTCAGCAGCATTCATTCGCGGGCTAAATTCCATATTACCTGAGTTCTTAAAACGTCACATCACCTTATATGTGGACGATATTCTAATAGCAGAAGCTTCATGGGAACAACATAATCGCATCCTCAACAGTTTGTTACGTATTTTTGCAGAATCTGGAATTACAGTTAACTTGGAAAAGTCTGAATTCGGTAGGTCAAAGGTGAGGTTTTTGGGACATATTATTTCTTCTGAAGGCATTCAGCCGGATCCTGAAAAGTTAGAAGCAATCAGAGCCATTCCAGTTCCATCCACAAAAAGACAAGTCCGCAGTTTTCTAGGTCTCGTAAATTTTTACCGTCGTTTTCTGAATATGCAAATTCTTGTTACACCAAAACTTTGTTCTCTCACTGGAAAAAATACTATTTGGAACTGGGACGAACAAGCACAGTTGGAATTCAATTCTTTGAAAGAATCGCTACTTAACGCGCCAATTCTAGCTCATCCAGATCTGTCACAAGATTTCTGCCTTAGCACGGATTCTTCTAAAGTCGGTCTTGGTGCCCATTTATTTCAAGAAGCCACAGAAAATGACACTACTGTTCAGAAAACCATTGCTTTTGCTAGCCGAGTGCTAACAAAATCTGAAAAAAATTATTCCGTTACTGAATTAAAAGCTTTAGCTATCGTTTGGGCATTTAACAAATTCCGTTTCTTTCTTTCTGGTAAGCACGTAAAAGTATACAGTGATCATCGTGCATTACAATTTCTTATGTCTTCAAAATTAAATCATGACAGGTTAAAACGTTGGGCATTGTTTCTGCAAGAATTCCACTTCACAATAGTCTACATTCCCGGCAAAGAGAACATTGTTGCGGACGCACTGTCACGCGCACCGGCTGGGCTTGAGAAAAGTAACACAGAAGGCAACCTCGAGAAAAATTTCAGTATTCTTTACATTCAGAAAGTCGCCTTTGAAAACTTCATCACCACATCTTTAAAGGACATTGCTCATGAACAAGATAAAGATCCGATTTGGAAAGACATCAAAAGCAAATGGCATGAAAAGACACACACACAGATTCGGCATTATTATCTGGTTAGAAACAATATACTGTTCAAACGCTGCACTGTTGATGACAAGCTATGGGTACTTTGCATTCCTGACGATTTTGTTAATAAGCTCATTTGGTACATTCATTTCAGCTACGCACATTTTGGTCCACGAAAATGTTATCATATTCTTCGAACGACTTGTTATTTTAACAATATGGAAAAGAGAATTCGAAGAGTTTTGTCTATTTGTAAACTTTGTCAAAAGGCGAAACCATCTACTGTCTCACATCGTGCTCCGTTGTTTCCTATTATTCCTTCTAAATTAAAAGAATTTGCTGCAGTTGATCTATTGGGACCCCTTGTCAGAACATCGAATGGATTTTCGTACGTTCTAGTCGCTGTTGAACTTACTTCCAAATTTGTTTCTTTCACTCCGTTACGTAAAGCCACTGGACGATCTGTATCCAACGCCTTTGTTAAAAATTTCTTACGTGAAGTTGGCCACGTTGCTAAAGTCATTTCAGATAACGGACCGCAATTCAGATCTGCTGTTTGGTCTCGCATGCTTCGCAACCATAGAATCAAACCTGTTTTTATTTCATTGTATTCACCACATTGTAACCCCGCCGAACGGATTATGAAAGAAATCAATAAGCTTTGCAGACTTTATTGTCACAGAAAGCATCAGCATTGGGACAGATATTTACACTTATTTCAAAACGTGCTGAATGAAATGCCTCATGACTCCACTGCTTTACCACCTACTCTTGTGCTGAAGAATGAAAAACCACCGAACAGAATCAGAGAGCTTGTACCTTTCCCGAACACACGTAAACTTCGACACAAAGACATAATTGATTTGGCTCTTAAAAATATAAAATCTGCAGCAGACAAAAGGAGAAAACTACACGGAAAAGCAAACGCAAAGAAATTGTATATTGGTCAGAAAGTTCTCATTAAAGCTCATTCATTGTCACATAAGAAGAAACACTTGAGTCACAAATTCTTTCTAGTTTACAATGGACCTTACAGAATCCGACGTATACCACATGATAATTGCGTTGAAGTTGAAACTCTGCGTACTAGGAAGAGTAAAGGTTTACACCACATTTCACATGTAAAACCGTTTATTGAAAGATAATCTGCTTTTTTTTAATGCAGCATTTTGGTTTACTTGCAAATACATTATGGATTCAAGGTGCTTTCTGAGAGATACCAGGTGACACAGTGGTTAGTTTATTTGACAGCTACACGACTATATCACGACGCTACTAATGTGTGACACAATTCACCTTGTTGCTTTTGCGGTGTATCTGTTTTATATCTGCACAGTTTTTCTGAATTCTTCTGGAAAGTAAAACATGTTTTAGTAGTAACTTTTGTGGTATAGCAACAATGAGGCAGCCTTTTCCGTAGCACAACAATACGTTACAGCACAGTACTTTCTTCATCACAACAATAAGCGTAATAACTATGATATCTATGCGCAAAGCATTTCACTTTTGTTTATCATGAGGTAAGTACATTGACTTCTGCAGAACTTAGCTTTCGGAGGACGATAATTACGACACTTCCACAGAATTATCTTACAGCAAGACGCACATTTAGCGTTACAGGACACGTATTTGAGTGATTAATTTGGTACTTAAAACATTTATTTTTAAAGATATTTGAAGTACAATGATACGAAGTTTTTCCGTGATACATTTCATTCCATTGCAATAATCTGTAACACCTGAGGGTATAATTACATTTATCCTCAGGGGGGTACACGCTTACTTTGTGTACCATGTGTGTGGCAACCACAAGGAACCCTAGCTAATATGGTATTTGCTTATACAACTTTACACATCGGTACCATATTTCTCCAACACATAAATTACACAGCTATCTGATCATGTAACTGAGAGATAAACATTTTTTTTACTACATCAGTGACAGATGTTTACGTAATTACACAGTTGGATAACTTCACTCTTACGAAATTGTATTTTGTATGTACCTTGTGAACTCTTCATATTTTTTCAGAACCATTGTGATACTATGAGAGCTTTGAATGATGTATTTGGTAAGGGAGCATGATTTTTAAAGTACGTTTGAGGTAAATGACACTACTGACATGAGCAGAGAATTTTTTTAGGTTTTGAAATTATTGCAGAAAGCTACGACGTTTTTGAGATTTGACTGAGGTGTTATGATGTTATTTTGACGACGACGATGTGTTTTGTGCTGCTGAGGTATGTTTATGGTCAAGAAGCTGATGCTATATGAGGAATTTGATTATGCTACGTATTTCATGTAATGAAATATTAAAGAAGTGTCGACGAATATATATATGTATAATAAGGTAAGGAGTAATGAGTAACGGTTAGGAACTCTGCCTTGTGAAGACGTATGTTGGAAACCGAGAATCGTACTTTTAGAATTATGAAATGTGTGTAAATGCGTGAATGTATCACAATGCCGACGAAAATTTTTTGGACACTGTTATATTCATAGGATTTTGTTTTTACAGATTTGCAACGCTAATTCTTGACCTGTGAAATATTTAAGACTGCCATTGTAGTGGAAACTGCTGTCGTAAATATTTCCGTACGAAAGTTAAGTGACCACCTGCACGTAATGCGTCGCGGGCACCCACCTGGGCGACAGCCGCCCGAACAAAAAAAAAGGGGCCATTAGCCTTCCAGCGGCACAGGTAGAAGAAAAAGCCATTAGGGGAGGCCATTATAATTGCTATTGACGTTCCTTTGTAGAAAGCATCGCAAAAACGACACGGTCGAACTTGAAAACGATGAGAAACATTTCACGGCTATTGTCGTGTTAATTGAGAGAAATGCCATATGGCTAGTGAATGACGTTTCACGCCTTGCTTTGCCCATTTTGTTTAATATCTAGTTTCTAGCTGCACTGCAGCACTGGTTAAAATAAAATTTTATAGATGTACTAATTTAAATATTTTCTTTCTACAGATCTATTAAATAATAATTTTGTAATCCACATTAAAAAAAAAAAAAGGAGCACTTGGAAAGGAAAGAACAATAAGAAGGGACTAGTAACAGTAACACATAATTTTCTTTTCAAGTATATGGTAATATTTTTTTTACAATACCTTGTTGTGGTGCACCACTTTCATTACTTAGACATTAAGATGTGATTATACATTTCCCTTATCTGCATTGTTATCTTTAGTGTACTATTTTTTCTGCTTGAGCTATGTCATGTTTAGGTATAAGTTGCTGCTGTTTGCCAGGCATAGTGTTATTGAATTTGACTTTGTATTATTCTGTTAAGCCAGTTTTACTAATGATTTCTTGTTATTATTTGTTGCACATTACCTTAGATTAATTGTAATATTACAATTGCTTTGCTAATTTCTAAAATGCTGCTTCCTTTGCAAATCTGCAATTTTTGTCATTGCTGTTTGCGTTTATTGTTTTATGTGTTGCTGCATTGCCTCGTCCCTTAGTTTAATGTCTGAGCTCAGTAGATTTAAGTTAGCTTAAGAGGGGGTAGACTATATAAGAGACTGCGTTGTGAGGAATTGGAAGAAATGCATTTAGAAGTTATACGAAAAAAATACAGAAAAGAGGTACAGATAGGACTTTTTGGGAATAATGACGAACGAAGGGAGATCTCCAAGAACAAACAAAAAGTTTTGTTCGCAAAATACTGCAGTACCAAAAGTTACACTGAAAACGAACCCTGTCCTTTCCATTGTGTTATCCCCCTATGTGTTTGTGTTCCCTTGTGTATTTATGTTTTTCCTGTATTTATATGTATATCTGATAAGACTTATGTTGTAGAATTTTTCTAATACTAAGCTACATTCACTATGATGAGGAATACTGTTATCCTCAAATATAATTTGCATTGATAATATGTTATTTACTTTGTAAAGATGTTAGACATTAGTAATTCTGTTCTATTTTAATGCTCATGTGTAAAGTTGATGTTTCAAAAGCTATTCTGATCTTTTATGTATGTACTTATGTCATTATTTTTGTAACACTAATGTATATGTTTATTTCTATTCTTTTGTAAAGCCTGTTTTCCTACAAATGTTATCTGTATTGTTATGTTCTTTACTAATGTATTTTGTACCTTTGTAATTGTATTCTCATGTTATAATATTGTAATTGACACCAGGTCGTCAAATTAAGTATATTTTGACTGCACTCGTTTCTGTTGGTCATAGCATATGCACAATATGTGAGAAGTAGGGAGTGATAGTGTTTGCACATGTTTTAATGATTCAGCAAGGGACTGGATAACAGCATTGCTGGTTCTGAGGACTATTCCAAAAACTTTGTGAGTGCACAAGTGGTGGTTATGGACTTGCTAAATTATCCGCAAGACTCTTCAATGGTGATTGTGCACCTGCACAGTCACAACAGATGGCTGCTGGCCATCTCTACAAGGACTACAGTGGGTCAGCACCTCTGGTGGCCCACCAGTACCGTCATTTCTACCAGGACTACAGTGGGTCTGCTCTGTGATGACCTACCCACCAATACTCTTCAAAACTTCGATTGACTCCGCTGTGGGTTTGCTCTGTTGTGGCCCATTACCTGCCTGCATGTCAAGAGTCAGCACTGTCTTTCCGCTGGAAGGACAACGATACTTCTTCAAGACTGCATGGGAATCCACTACTTCCGTGTGCATTTTCTTTTACTGCTCAGACTTTGAGAAAAACACTGCAATGTGATGAATGATCAGGACTGTCTTTATGGACTGTGAGAAAATTTTAGCTTTTGACCAACATTGTATCAATAAGTGTGTGCATTTGATTTCTTTGTTATTGTAATTACGATTATGAAAAATTTTAACAAATATGTATTGGCCAGTGCCCAACAAAATTTGTAAAATTTTTTGTGGGGAGCATGGGGGCTATGTAAGTAGGCTGTTTAGGTTTTTTTATTGGTAACGCCACCTCAGTATGAAAATCACCGGCTGTGCCGTGTGCAGTCTGTGGCTGCTTTGCATTGTTGTAATACTCAACCATTGTAGTGTTAGGCAGCTGGCTGTGAATAGCGCGTAACGTTGCGCAGTTGGAGGTGAGCCGCCAGCAGTGGTGGATGTGGGGAGAGAGATGGCGGAGTTTTGGAAGTTGTCATGAACTGCTCTATATATATATATATATATGATGATATAAAGGTAAATACATTCTTTGTTCTCTATTAATATCTTTCATTTGCTAACTATCCCTATCAGTAATTAGTGCCTTCCATAGTTTGAATCTTTTATTTAGCTGGCAGTAGTGGCGCTCGCTGTATTGCAGTAGCTTGAGCAGCGAAGATTTTTGTGAGGTGAGTGATTTGCGAAAGGTATAGTTTAATGTTAGTCAGGGCCATTCTCTTGTAGAGATTTTTGAAAGTCAGATTGCGTTGCGCTAAAAAAAAAAAAAATATTGTGTGTCAGGTTAAGCACAGTCGTGTAAAATTATTCAAAGGGGAAGTTTCACTACGAAAACTGGTATTTGGTTTCTTGGTCATAAATAAAGAAATACGTGTTTCAGCATTTTTGAAAATTTAATCCTATGGGGATGAAACAGTGGGTGAAAGATTTTTTTTAAAAAATAAATCATTATTAAAGAACTACTGAAGCTAAAGCTACATCTATGAACGTTGGTATTTGGCTTCTCGGTTACAAATTTAAAAAAATACGTGTTTCATTATTTTTGGAAACTGAGCCCCTAAGGGGGTGAAATAGGGGAAGAAATTTTTTATGAAAATACTTTACTACGAAACTAGTTTTAAAGCCAAATCTATGAAAATTTAAATTTGGTTTCTCATTTAGAAATAAAAAATACTTTTTTCACTGTTTTTGGAAATTCGGCCCCTAAGGGGGTGAAATAGGGTCAGACTGATTCTCTGGCACATCATTGCCCAGTACAAACCAACACGTATAGTTTGGAGAGGGTGGGAGCATCGTTTAAGAAGGGTTTGTCCGAAATTCCACTCCTAAGAAGATGAAATAGGCAGTGATAGGCATTTTAAAAGTATGTCGCTATTAAGGGAATTTTGAAGCTAAAACTACGAAAACTGGTATTTATTTTCTCAGTCAGAAAATAAAAAAATACGTGATTCAGCATTTTCAAAAATTCAGCCTCTTAGGGCGTAACATGATGGGTGCAAGTTGTCTTGAAAATAAATAATTACCGAAGAACTACTAAAGGATGTTTAAGGCTACATCGAAATAAAAGTTATGTGTTCCAGTGTTTCTGAAAATTCAAGACCTAACGGGGTTCAATAAGTGGAAAAATAATTAAGAAAATATTTCGTTATATTAACAAAATTTGAAGCTAAGTTTATGAAAATTGGTATTTCACTTCTCGGTTAGATATAAAGAAATATTTGCAAGATTAACAAAAACTTTGCACTCCAGCTACGAGAATAGCTTTCTGGTCAGAAGTACATTCGGGAATATGGCCTTAATTAGGGTGAAGTGCTTAGAAGGTCTTGCAGTTTGTGAACAACATAAAAATTCTATTAAATAAAAACAAAAAAATCTGTGTAGACCTTGCCGTCTACGCGAGCGAAGCAGCGGGCGATAAGCTAGTGAAAGTATATTATGGTCAATTTAGACTACTTTGAAGACTACTAAAGGGTCAGTGTTATTGTCTATTGTTTTCTTCGCTTTATTACACCATTCTCCGAATTTCGTAGTTGTATTTTCTACTCTATAACGAGACCGAAAATTACATTTGGTGATATGAATGTCCTTCCATCGAATGATACTACTGAGTCGTTCATTTGCTCTAACGACACGTGAATGAGCGAACCAGAGAAGAAACGGCACTTGCCGCATACACGAGAGATACTGCACATTTGTTATAACTCGTGGATTGGTATCGTACTGTTGGAATACTTCTTTCGGAAACTGATACCGTAGCTTCATCCTTGCATTTCTCCGTAAAGATTCACACTCGACGCTCAGCACCAGTTACATCTGGCTTCAAGAAGGGTTTTGAAAATATTTCCACAGCTACAGCTACAACTAGAAAAGTGAAATGGAGAAATATTTCAAAGGTTCAAGGAGCTCCAATCAACTGGACACTAGAGAAAAGTTCGAACGTACTAAACAGTCTTATTTATTTATTTGGCACTTTTTAAACTGTAAACACCACTCGTTGATTACAGGTCAGTACGATGAGCGAGCTATGATAGTGGGACATGAGATCAGCATATACTATGGAAGTATTGGTCGCAGGGATACCAAGATTTTTGGAAATGTTTTAATTTCAATAATACACATGTGACATAAAGTTATGTAGGAGGCAGGCGTCCATTATAAAATCCGTTCAGGCTGTCTGGGACGCCAGGCAAGGAATGACATTATTGCTCATATGACGCGTTTCGGAATTTATCCTTCATCAGATATCGAGGAGCGATTACTGCACGTATACATGGCGTTTCAAGTTTTAAGTGAAGCAAACATTCACAGACTTAAAAGCCATATCTACCTGCAGTAATCACTCCTGGATATCTGATAATGGATGAATTCTAAAACACATCATATGAGCAATGAAGTCGTTCCTACCCTAATATCTGACTTCAACCATTGCGACCCAATCAGCCTGAAAGTAGAAATGCCGATTGTTGTATTTTCATGTTTGACATCGGAAAACAAATGACAAAGGATATTTTTTCGTGCTATGTAATTACAAATTAACAATTTTAGAATTTTTTCTATGGCTTGTGCTGTAAAACTTACTTTTTGCCAAATTCATTGTTTCTAGTGCAACTGCAAGTACCCTACAGGTTCTGATGGGTGAGTTTGCGAGTATCAAAATATGTGACATAAATGGCCGTATCTTTTGATTGCACTAACTTGGAGGCTTAAAATTTTTACACCGGTACGGCCACAGACACGTGACATAAATTTTAATTCGAAACAGCACCCTGTTCAAGAGAAAAACGTGTCGTAACAGACGTACAGACAGACAGACGGATAAAAAAATGACGAAAGATACTTTCTCGTGTTATATAGGTACACCTCAACAATTTTCGAGGTTTTTTTCCCTTTAGATGTACTACAGAACCTTGCTCCTTGCCAAATTTTACGATTCTAGGTCAACGGGAAGTCCCTTATAGGATCTTGTGAGTGAGTTTTCGATAATCAAAATATGTGACATAAATGGTTGTATCTTTTGACTGAATTGACTTAGACGCAAAAAAAGAATCCCTTCTGCAGTATAAAACACTGACCAACATTCTGAGTGAAGACGTAAGACGTTTCACGCGGAGAATCGATGGCCTTAGTTTGCGACGCCGCAGCAGACTTTGCTCCCAGAGGGAGCCTTTGTTAACGCAAAGTGCAGCACCTAAACTCAATTTCGCAGCAGCTCCTGGTGTTCTTCTTCCCTGCAGATTGGCTCACAGATTTCCTTCAGCTAGAGATTAAATTACGGTTCTGAGACGTCATATGGCATTACCGCGAAAAACGTCTCAGTTGCTTAACCTCATGAGCAAAAGTGTAAGGGAAAGCTATAGTAAGGGAGGTGTTTTCGCGACTGTATGAGAAAAATTATGTATGGCGGCACCGATACCCAAAGTACAGTCTTAGCAAAACAGAAATGTTAAGTTCACCCAAATGGGATATTTATCCTGCCAGTCAATGAACAGCAAAAGAAATAACAAATTACTTGCTCTGTTCTACAATAAAAATTGTTAAATGCTTATTTCCCTCGCGAAGTAGCAAGCAGTAACTGGAGTTAGAAAATGGCTAGCAATTTGGAAAGGGAACGCAAAATACGTATGGATGAAAATATCTTTTTCATAGCTAACTAAAAGTAATGTCATTAAAAGTATGATGTGTGGAGTACTCTTATTAATGGCGTAGGATAACACACATTTCTAGAGTACGAACGTATCACTAACTGTTGGTGAGATACAACAGTGTAACGTACAGCACATAGTGACAACTGTTTGCGTAGGAGATACTGGACAGTTTTATTTAAAGTGCCAATACTTCACTCATGAAAAGTTTTCTCCACTGCGTTGTTTTCTAGATGAAATTTCGATATTAAAATTAGCTTAATTTGGTGTTCATGTGAAAATACTCTCCATTTTCTTCCGGTGAAATTTGATGCATTGGCAGAAAGTAATTCAGCTATCTTGCCAGCTGTTTGTATACAGTACATTAGAATTTGATAATAGGAGTTGTGGTGGTAGGTTTTGTGCCATGTAATCTAATATATTTTGAAAAAATATCATAGACTGCTACTATATACCTGCCCCACCAGTAGCAGAAGGTAGTGAACCAGCGATATCAATGGATACGATTTCATTTTTCGGTTGATACTTTTCTAACATATTATGCAGTTTTTTAATAACTGTTGAACATGCCTTTGCATTATGGAAAGCAACAATGAAAATTTGTCTTTCCTGAACATTTTGTTGCACCATAATGTGACCAATGTACGATGTATATATCAAATCAAAGCATATTGACATGCAGTGGGAATAGATAAACTGCAAGTGTCAGAATGAACATTTTGCCTATAGAACAGTACATTTTTATATATTTTGCAGTGGAGGGTTAATCTTCCAGTGTAATTCTGTGGAATAAGAAACAACTTTCTTCAACCAATCGTCACCACCCCGTAAAGCTGCTATATTCTGACACATGCCCAAGAAATATTACTCACAATTGGTGTCTTTTATGAATAATAGAATGTAGTCTGAGGTTTGTTCTAAAAGTTCCAGTACACCTTGAAGTAACTGAGACAAAGCAGCTGCTACTATATTATCGACTCCAGAAGCATGCGCCATTTCAGTATTGTATTCCTGTAAAAATAAGGACCAACGTGTGAGTCATGCATGAAGCAGTTTACACTTCATGATAAAACATAAGGCTTGCTGATCACAGAAAACTTCAGAAAATTAGCCAGAAAAACAGTAATTAAATTTTTTAAATGCTTAGACTAAGCCGTGTTATTTAATTCTGTGGTAGAAGAGGCTTGCTCTCATTCAGACAGTGCAAGAGTAGCAAATCCTGAGAAAAAGGCATCAGTGATAATTCATAAGTCTTTTGACATACCAAGGGATGTAAAATTTCAGAATTCACTAAATCATGTTTGACTTCATCAAAGTCCTACTGACAGTTCCTTCACCGTTTTTCTTTAATAAACTTAATAGCGGTTTATTGTTAATAATACGATTAGGCATTAAACGTGTAAAAATGATCATACTCCTGGAGATGCTTTAGTTGTTTTCTAGTTCTTGTAATCGGAAAAGTCCTTATTGGACTAATTGCTGCGGCGTCTCACTACCATACGGCCATATTAAAAATGAACTGTCAACATATCTGAAGAAGCAACAGGACTGGAAGGGAGCACTGTTCGACGTTCGTTCTTCGAAATTTACCATGAACATTTGTGAAAACAACTTCAATAGAGACACCGGCTATGCATTTAGCAATGCGTGGAGGTGTGCACTTGCAAGGCAAACACAGAGGATAACTTCAAGCCGTTCACCATGTAACCTCCCCACAAAATAAAATAAATAATATGAATATGATTCTAATTTAGTGTCACCTCAAAACAGAAAAATTCCTAAACTTCTCAACAGTAAAAATTATAATTATGTCTTTCACATTCAGTGTAACGTCCCAATAAAAAAAAAAAAAATTCAGTAACCTGGTCGTAATACAATGTAACTAACCTCTCAATTAAATTGTCACTCACTTATGACTTTTCAATAATTCACTGTGAATTTATCCTGGTAAATTTTGGACGACAGCAGTGATGCGTCATGGCCCTGAAAGATCATTCTCAATAAAAACAGGAAAAATTCTTACCTCAATGAAGTCGCCGGATAACGCATATACACTCCTGGAAATTGAAATAAGAACACCGTGAATTCATTGTCCCAGGAAGGGGAAACTTTATTGACACATTCCTGGGGTCAGATACATCACATGATCACACTGACAGAACCACAGGCACATAGATACAGGCAACAGAGCACGCACAATGTCGGCACTAGTACCGTGTATATCCACCTTTCGCAGCAATGCAGGCTGCTATTCTCCCATGGAGACGATCGTAGAGATGCTGGATGTAGTCCTGTAGAACGGCTTGCCATGCCATTTCCACCTGGCGCCTCAGTTGCACCAGCGTTCGTGCTGGACGTGCAGACCGCGTGAGACGACGCTTCATCCAGTCCCAAACATGCTCAATGGGGGACAGATCCGGAGATCTTGCTGGCCAGGGTAGTTGACTTACACCTTCTAGAGCACGTTGGGTGGCACGGGATACATGCGGACGTGCATTGTCCTGTTGGAACAGCAAGTTCCCTTGCCGGGCTAGGAATGGTAGAACGATGGGTTCGATGACGGTTTGGATGTACCGTGCACTATTCAGTGTCCCCTCGACGATCACCAGTGGTGTACGGCCAGTGTAGGAGATCGCTCCCCACACCATGATGCCGGGTGTTGGCCCTGTGTGCCTCGGTCGTATGCAGTCCTGATTGTGGCGCTCACCTGCACGGCGCCAAACACGCATACGACCATCATTGGCACCAAGTCAGAAGCGACTCTCATCGCTGAAGACGACACGTCTCCATTCGTCCCTCCATTTACGCCTGTCGCGACACCACTGGAGGCGGGCTGCACGATGTTGGGGCGTGAGCGGAAGACGGCCTAACGGTGTGCGGGACCGTAGCCCAGCTTCATGGAGACGGTTGCGAATGGTCCTCGCCGATACCCCAGGAGCAACAGTGTCCCTAATTTGCTGGGAAGTGGCGGTGCGGTCCCCTACGGCACTGCGTAGGATCCTACGGTCTTGGCGTGCATCCGTGCGTCGCTGCGGTCCGGTCCCAGGTCGACGGGCACGTGCACCTTCCGCCGACCACTGGCGACAACATCGATGTACTGTGCAGACCTCACGCCCCACGTGTTGAGCAATTCGGCGGTACGTCCACCCGGCCTCCCGCATGCCCACTATACGCCCTCGCTCAAAGTCCGTCAACTGCACATACGGTTCACGTCCACGCTGTCGCGGCATGCTACCAGTGTTAAAGACTGCGATGGAGCTCCGTATGCCACGGCAAACTGGCTGACACTGACGGCGGCGGTGCACAAATGCTGCGCAGCTAGCGCCATTCGACGGCCAACACCGCGGTTCCTGGTGTGTCCGCTGTGCCGTGCGTGTGATCATTGCTTGTACAGCCCTCTCGCAGTGTCCGGAGTAAGTATGGTGGGTCTGACACACCGGTGTCAATGTGTTCTTTTTTCCATTTCCAGGAGTGTATATCTGCTCTTACAATAAATTTTTCTGGCACAGCCGTGTGCAATGCTGGCCGATAGATCTGTCATTTATGAAAGGAAGCAACTGATTTTTTTTTTACAACAATCGGGATGATCATGGATGGGAGAAATTAGTAAATTGTTTAAATTGAAATGAATAGTTGTTAAAAGTTACTTTTTATGAGGAAGATTATTATTACGAGATTTTTAAAACCTTTACATGCGACTTGAGATAACATTACTACATATGCGCGAGGCTCCTTTTTACCTTATACAATAATACTCAGGCTCCGGCATCGCTGTACCACGACTGGCCCAGCCAACACGATACACCAGACCAGACCAGAGCAGACTGCAGACTAACAACAACTTACTGCTACAGCTACACAGTTCCTACTGCAGTCAACACTGCTCTCTGGTCAGAGACCTTGCATATCGCAGGCAGCGCATGAGCAATACATCGAAATTACATCTGCTCGGACCTCTTACAACCACCTGATGCGATGTATGGCACTGAAAGCAACGCAAGAGAGTGCAAGCAAAATCTGTGGTCGTAGAGCGCGCCTCCTCTGTATGTGCAATCATGACGTATTCCAGACAGTCGGATGCCGTTCTGGGGGTATAACAGAGAGAACCTTGAGAGCTCACGACTGTCAGGTTTTAGTACCTGACGACAATTTGCCACTCTAGCAGAAATGAAACAACTCGTCTGGACACGACTTCGGCACCAATGAAGACTTACATCATCTTCCCAGGAAGCCGCTGATGCTAATCACAAGAATTTTTGACAGTTGTCTTCACCATGGATACTTCTTAGAGGCTTGGAAAATGGCGAGGATAGTGCCATTGCCGAAACCCTGGAAGGATCATTCCCTTCAGAAGAGTTACCGCCTGAACAGTCTTCTACTGAGGCTGGGGAAGCTCTTCGAACGGCTGTTACTCAAAAGATTACAAGGAACTGTGGCATGGGACAACGTGATCCGACCGGAACAGTTCGGATTCCAAAGTAAACACTCCGCCAAACTTCAACTTCTCCGGATTATCTAAACCATACAAGAAACTTTAATAAACGATATTCGGCTTGCCGGCCGGTGTGGCCAAGCGGTTAAAGGCGCTACAGTCTGGAACCGCGCGACCGCTACGGTCGCAGGTTCGAATCCTGCCTCGGGCATGGATGTGTGTGATGTCCTTAGGTTAGTTAGGTTTAAGTAGTTCTAAGTTCTAGGGGACTGATGACCTTAGAAGTTAAGTCCCATAGTGCTCAGAGCCATTTTGATATTCGGCAACTGGAGTGTCCTTGGACTTCGAGAAAGCTTAAGATAAAGTATGGCGAGAAACCTCAACTGTCAAGTTGAACCAAAACGCTATCATGAACGACTGGTACGTGAAACTACTTGATAACTTCCTTCAAGACGGAAATTGTATGTGCGCACCGGCGACAGAAACTCTGCCAAGAAACCAGTCCATGCCGGTATCCCGCAGGGATCTGTAATGTCCCCAGCAGTTTTCAACGTCTATATCAATGACATACCGACAGTTCTAAATGTGTCGGTTAGCCTCTATGCTGACGATACAAAGTTTTTAACTAGAGACAGAAAATTAGATCAAGGGATTGCAGAAAACTAGATCAAGGGATTTCGAGACTGCACTAAGTACTGGAGCTCATGAAGCGATGCGCGCAACTACACAAGATTACCGTCAACTCGTATAAAATAGTGGCTATTAATTTCACAAGACGCCGACCCGTCATCCGTACGAGGCTCCGTATCAGAAACCAACCTATGCATTGGTGACCCGTGGTAAAATACCTGGTCGTTTACCTGTACACGAAACTACTCTTCACCCTTCTCGTCGCAGAAAAGAAGAAATCAGGACTAAGAACGTTGTGACCTCTCATCCCTTTCTTCAGGAGTCAGGATCGGAATGTTGCCCGAAGGTGAGACTATACTAAGCCCATGTTGCTCTATGGAGCGAGTTCATGGGGCACAACATGCTACAACAGTTTCAAGAAGCTCCAAGTCACGCAAAACAAATGTCTCCGACAGACCCCCAGAGCACACTGGAAGATAAGGACAAAGGAACTCCATGATGCACTCCACGAAAAATACCTGCGCCAAAAGGTGAGGAAAAAGGCTCAAAAGCTGTATGCAAGTTCGACATGATACGTCACACCACTCATCAACTATCAACGGTAGACACAATCCTTCCCCAGCGGTGGCACAAATATAAAGTGTCACGATCCAGCCTGGCAGATGATGGAAGTTGCATCTGCAGGACACTAAATACCCCCAATTCAAGTAATAAAAATATAAATAAAACAAAAAATAACTTAAAAAGTACGTCCATCATTCCTGCAGGTGAAAGGAACCCTTTCTGTACCCAACATCTGTAAATACAGACCAGTAAATTAAGTCTGAAACCTCTCCCTTACCTAACACACAGGTAGCAAAATCACCAAAGGTGATAACGCTCCACCACAACCAAACATAAAAAAAAAAATAATTGTCCCTGACGAAGATGGTGGTGGATATCATCGAAAGCTAGGAATTTTATCCAAATTTGACGTGGCAAGTGAACCAAGAAATGTTTATGCATGCTTCTTAAATTGTTTGAAATTCGTTTTTGTAATGTTGTTTTTAATAAGACTTACTTTTCGTTGACTTTAGACTTTTCCTCAGTATTTTCCAGTTTCCATTGAGCACATCAAACTGAGAAAATCAATATGTAATGACATAATGACAGAAAATTGTTATAAAATTTGCCTTGTAAAACTGTCAACAATATAGTGTATCGCATTTCTTCCTCTGTATGAGTTTTGTTATTTTAGATTTGTTCATGAAAGTAAAATGTTATGAGAGGGAGGATACATTACATTGCCGATAAGAAAGCAAAACATGTAATCGTAAATTTCGCAAGAAGGTACTAGGTTTGTTAGTCTTTTCTTACGGCATAAAATGATTTTTACTCTTACGAGATTATTTTCATTCTCTTACAAGAATTAGTTTCAGGCCCAGCAATTGTCATAGGAAAAAGACGAGATTGATGACGAGAAACCGTGTTGTCCTTAATTGTTAATGCACATCGTTATTTCTGCGTAAAATTAAGTGGATTTCATTAAAGACATATACTGCAGGTTCGATTTTCAAGTGTTGAACTGGGAAGAAGATAGCTCCCTTGTGGTCCGAGATCGTCGCGTCATCGAAATGACGTACTTACAACTAATTTACATGCCACAAATTTTACAAAACCGACTTCATCAGTACGGGAACGCGGTATTTCGTACTATACTACCAGAATAAGATGTTAATAATTTTAGTAGCATTATTATTTAAGATAGAATATAAGTTACAGGAATTATACAACCTCGTATCAGCGAGCCTCAGCAAGGCAGAAGGGAGGAATATCAGTTTTACTGGTTTTAGAAAAAAGGATCCAAAACACCCTTCACATGTGTTTCATATACACACAGTAGCTAATTTCCTGAGACGTAATATTATCTCTAATATCGAAATGTCAAGTTCGGTCAGGGTGGCTGCTTGAAATGAAATGTATTACTATAATTCTCTTGTAATGCACACTTCGTAAAACTCTAGCAGTGTCTCATTCTCTCATAACTATCGTATTTTATAGTTCTTCTGCATTCCACACTTTATTGCTGTGACGTTATGATGGGAAACTACATTCACATTAGAGTATCCATCCCAATGCGCTCCTGGCTGTGCTGTATTCCAACTCCCATTTTCCTTTGTGTAATGGGGCTTTTTTCAATTTTTCTCAAGTTCTTTTTCTTTTTTGAGTCATCAGTCTCCTGACTTGTCTGATGCGCCCCGAACGAACTCCTCTGCCAGCCGTTTTTTTTTTCTTTTTTTTTCCCCTCACAGTAGCACTTCACACCTACGTTCTCAGTTATTTGCTGGTGTATTCCAATCTCTCTCTTCCTCTACAGTTTTTACCCTCCACGGCTCCCTGCAGTATCATGGAAGTTATTCCATGACGTGTTAACAGATGTCCTATCATCCTGTCCCTTACCTCGTCAGTGTTTTCCGTATATTCCCTCCCTCGCCGATTCTGCGAAGAATCTCATCATTCCTTACCTCATCAGTCCATCTATCTCAACATTCTTCTGTAGCACCACATCGCAAATGCTTCAATTCTCTTCTGTTCCGGTTTACCCACAGTCCATGTTTCACTGCCATACAGTGTTGTGCTCCAAACATATACCATCGGAAATTTCTTCCTCAAATTAAGAGGTATGTTTTATACTGTTAGACTTCTTGGCCAGGCAGTCTGCTGTTTACATCCTCCTTGCTCATCCGTCATGGGTTGCTTTGCTGCCTAAGCAACAGAAATCCTCGAGTTCATCTGCTTCGTGATCACCAATCCTGAATTTAAGTTTCTCTCTGTATCATTTCGGCCATTTCTTTCTTCGATTTTATCTCAGTCCATATTCTCTACTCATTATATTGTTCATACCATTCGAGATATCCTGCAATTTTTCTTCAATTTCACTAAGGATAGCAATGTCATCAGCGAATCTTAACACTGACATTCTTTCACATTGGATTTTAATCCCACTCTTGAACGTTTCTTTTCTTCCCGTCATTGCTTCTTCGACAGGTAGATTGAACAGCAGGTGCGAAGGACTACATCCCTGTCCTACGCCCTTTTCAATCCGAGCACTTCGTTCTTGTCTTCCAGTCTTATTGTTGCCTCTTGGTTCTTGTACACATTGCACATTACCTGTCTTTCCTTATAGCTTTCCCCGATTTTTCACAGGATTTTGATCATGTTGCAACATTTTACATCGTCGAACGCTTGTCGCTGTTGACAGATCCTATGAACTCGCCTTGAGTTTTCCTCAGTCTTGCTTCCATTATCAATCACAACGTCAGAATAGCCTTTCTAGTGCCTTTTACCTTTCCTAAAGCAGAACTGATCGTCATCGGACACATCCTCAATTTTCTTTTCCATTCTTCCGTATGTTATTGTCGTCAGCAACTTGAATGCGTGCGCTGTTAATCTGATAGGGCGGTAATTCTCGCGCCTGCCGGCTCTTGCAGTCTTCAACTGATGACGTGACAGAAGGAGGAACAGCAGTCTTCAGTGCGGATACACGACTACATCTGACCTGCTGCGGGACTCTCGGAAAGTAGCGAGCGAGCATGGAGGACACAGGCAGGGACCGCGAATAGGTGGCGTTAGGTGGGAGAGTGGGTCAGACGAGGGGCGTGCCGAAGCAGCGCGCGCAGGTGCACTAACCATTGTCCCCTCGTGGCGCAGTAGACATGAGCTTAAAACCTGCGAAGATCCCGACACAGTCCCCGCCCTCCCCACTGAAGCTCCACCCCTGATCAGCAAGATGCTCCGCCCAACCGGAGCAAAACGATACACATCGTCGCAGATATGTTACTCCTAGAACGAGAACTAGAAAATGAACAATTTCCAACGTATAATGCAAAGACTTTAAGTTTCAGGTATTAATGTAAACGTTTACAGACACGACTACGATTATAACTGTATATTATTGACGAAGTAGAAGTGTCTATAACTTAAAATGGATTTCCGGTACCTAATGGTATTTACAACAAGCGGAACAAAAAATCACGAATGATTTAAAATAATAAATGAAAGCGAAATACAAACGTGCTGTCTGTTAATTATAATGTGAGCCAATTATCATCAAATTAATCGCTTAATATAACGTGATCTTTCGGGAAAACTACACTTCGCAAATAATGTGATTGGAAATGATACTATGTCGGTAATAAAAGCTTACGATGTCGCAGATGGCAACAGAGTTTATTTCTTTTATTCATCCAAAAAAATCTTTCCAGATTATAAGACACAGAACAAACACAAACCAAAACAGCACAGTAAAAATACTGTATTATGTCAGTAGAGACATAAACGTAAGCTGCACTATCTTGTTTCTAGTCCCTGTATCTCAAACATCCAAAATATTCTGCTACGGAATAGAAGCAATAATCTAATAAAAATAGACAGGCCTACTTGTTTACAATGTCCTCACTTGACTCAATATTTTTATGTTTATAAAATGTAGCTTGACTCATTAGATCTAAAGAAATGAAGAATATAAAAATCATACTGATAACAAAAACGGTATGAAGACAGTCGTATTTTCCATACATGACACATGAGGTATTTCATTAATATAGTATTTGCGTCTGTATGTAAAGTTAAAAGTAGGTATATTGCAACCTATGAATTATTGTTATAATTACCAAATACGTAGGAGCTCGTATTTTGTGTACTTGCTGTAGTGTCCGTTCTTGTTACGAAATAAATATTTAGCGTTTTCAGTAATACTTTTTCTTAAAAGCAATTCGTTTATTAGAAATCCCAATACTCGCGACGTAGGCCGAAATTTTGTGTTACATAAACATTAAAATATCTGCTTAAGTTTTCTTAATAATTTAAATTTCGTTAAAACAAGGCAGCAGTTAGTTCCAGTAGTGTCTATTCTGTCTGTTCTTACCAGAAAACAGTAATTAAACGTTTTAATTCATTTTTATCAACACAGTTCGTTTTTGTTACTGGTTGGACAGACGTGATGTAGGCATACAATTTCTGAGTTGCTAACGTTTAAAAACATATCTAAACATTCTTTATAACGTGATTCTCCAAAACCAAAGCAATTAGTAATTAATTCTTCTGCCGCTGTACCTCTAAAACAGAACGTAAACAGCGGCAAAAACGCAAAACAATTTATCATCGTGTGTGTGTGTGTGTGTGTGTGTGTGTGTGTGTACTTACAGCCAATCTCACGTCCTTGACAAATCTGAACTAATTCTTCGATGGAATTCAATCATGAGTGAGAGATACAGGAGCTGTTATAGAATAGCGAGTAGGGTGATTTGTTGCCAGTCTCGTAGAAAATATTCTCACTATGGTGGGAGGGGGCGGGGGGGGGGGGGGTAGATGCTGTGGGGAGAACACTGGGAAAACTCCTGGAAATGCAGAGTATGCAGTAGGAACATTTTGTCTGAAGAACAGAAAAGGAAGCAAGTAGGAATTGATCAGGATCAAGAGAGATAAAGGGGACGACAGTGGTTAAGAACTGGCAGTGGGCAGGAAGAAAAAACGCAA
Organism: Schistocerca nitens; assembly: GCF_023898315.1. Lineage (NCBI taxonomy): Eukaryota > Metazoa > Arthropoda > Insecta > Orthoptera > Acrididae > Schistocerca > Schistocerca nitens. Next base: position 585,715,070 of record NC_064618.1, read on the forward strand.
AAAACAGGTATTTACTTCTGCCAGAGTTCAGTGGAGCAGAGCCTTGGGTAGGACTAGCAATATGAAATGTACAATGCATTTCAAACAATGTCAGGAAACCTAGGAGTATACAACGAGTTGGGAAGAAAAAATGTGGTGCTACTAGGTAGTAGTCATGGGCAAGATGTAGGCCTCAGTTACAGAAAAAATTAGGGTAGCATACAAGGTCACGAGTATATTCAAAGTAAATTCAGGGCTTTGTCAAATGATGGATGACTTGAGGTCTTTAGTTACGGATTTCACAAAAGATGACCATGTGGTGATGGTGGGTAGGGGTCAGAAACAGTTTGGACAGGAATGGGGCATAAGACATAGGTGGTGACCTGGAGAAGACAGTTTCCCTGACACATGGCACAAATGCACACTTTGATGAGTTGTCCCAGTGTCATGATCAGCCACATCTATATGGAACTTTGAGGCAGATTAATGTGGAGTTACAGAAGGCAGTGATGGTAGCTAGGTTGACACATGTTGCTGTCATGCCAGTCAATACCATCATGGTGTCTCACTAGACATGGCCTAGTCCTAAGCAGGAAGAGGAAGAGAAGATTGGTACAGTAGATTCACCATAGTATATGGGGTGTACCTCGGGCCAAGCATGATGAAATATTTGCTGTCATACACAGGAGAAGAAGATCCTTTTTATAATAAATCCAGATAACAGATTTCCCCAACTAAAGAGTATCTGCAGCAGATAAAAAAAATCTGATACAATAGTTTACAATATGGATATTTTTACATGTCATAAGAAAACAAGAACCCATCGGAAGAAGTATCATGGGACATTCCAGAGACTTAACAACTCTTCATCAAATCATACAATCAATAAAATATAAAATACAACAGTCTGAAGGTGAGATCCAGTCCTTGTACTGCACAGTAGTTTCTGTCACTGAGCACTGGTGTAAAGACACAGAAATCAAACATGTATTATTAGCATTGTATGTAAGGACAGACCCTTACCGCAAGGCTACTTCAAAAGGGTTGAGGATTGTAAATTTATACAAGAAAAGAAATGTGGCTCAAATCAAGGTGTGTCCTTACTACAATAAGTGACGACAAACACTTTGAAATATCAGCTACTGAATTAACAGGGCTTGATACAACCAGAAAATTAATCATATTGTGTGTGTATCAAATTCCTAGTAGTAGTGTGGGAACTTTTTTCAATAAATTAACAGAAGTTCTAAAAGCCTCAGACACTAAAGTAAACAAACCTCTCTGTGGAGACATAAACACAAATATGAAAACAAAACCCTCATCAATATTCTTCAGAGTTTTTGCATGTCCCTGTTGGTCAATGGTGTAATAAATATTACTGCAGTGACTCCATTGGTGATTGACACTGTGGCCACAAACATGGACAGGGAAAAGTGTGATGTAGCTGAAAAATATCTTTGGCTGTCAGACCATTTCTGGCAAATAACAACAGTAAAATCTGGCATCGGAAAATCCCCAAAACTGCAAGTTTGTGAAAGACATCTATCAGAAATAAAAATAGAAGATATTTCAAAATAACAAGCAAACCAAAGTTGAGATGAATTATATGGAGAAACTGATGTAAATGTGAAAATCTCTAAATTCTCAACATTTTTAAATTGAATTTTGAAAAGACATTTCCAGAGGTACCTACATCATATCAATGTCTCACAAAACAAGTGGATAACGGCAGATATTAAAAAGTCCTCGTGAGCCATTAAATACCTCAGTTCCATGAAAAACAGTTATAATGATTCAGAGTTCTTAAATAATTATTTGAAAGCTATGATAAAACTGTCAGGGCTCCAGTATCTAGGGACATGGTTTTGATGATGGGAGAAGGGAGGGATCTTCTGAGAAGGTTTCCCCAACTCCCCCATTTTGCCTGAGCTGCTGTCGGTGGCAGTCATGTGTACGTGAGATGTGCTTGCTTCTGTGAATGAATGATGTGTTTTTTATCTGATGAAGGCTGTGGCTGGAAGCTTGTGTTTAAGTGTGTTTTAATTGTGTCTGTCTGCAACTTAACATATAAACTTTATGGTAAGCAGCAATGTGTCTTTTCCTACACTGTTGATATCCTTCCCTGGAGTTTCTGTTGTTTGAATTTTGACAATATACTTTAATAACGGGCCTGTTTAATGGCATACTACTTATAGAAAAGGAAACAGTGAGGCTTGCTTCTATGCTCCAAATAGTAGAAAGGGTAATATGTAGAGACCTCATAGACATGATTTTAAAATATGAAGCAGCTTATCAATGGATCATGGATGCAGTACAAGTCACTAGTAGGAACAATAAAGACCTGGAAAAACTGTTACATTTGTTATGATTTATCATTCCTACTTACCACAGTATGTAAACACAGGTAGTAATGTGTGCAGTGGTTAGGGCATTCATCATCAGCACCATGTGATGTTTTAAATTTCACTAGTTGGGTCTTATGGTAATGACCTGCAAGGGTAAGACATCTTACAGCAAATATGTTGAGGCACACATGAAGCAGGCAGCATGCACCTCATTGGTGCACATTGACTACTTCAGATACCTCTCAGATTTGAGAAGTGATTACCCTATTTTCCAAGCAGAGAAAGATTGTAATAAGTAAAAATAATGAAAGGAATCACATTCAGTGGACTCTGAGATTAATTGTAGGTCACCAAATCCCAGCATTTCTGGCCTATGCTGTTACAGTGGTGAAGACAGTGTGGGGATGTCAAACCGCTGGCTCTAACCCCCAATAATATTGCTGCCCTATACGGCAGCAAGAAGAACTGTCTCTTTGCCAGATCAGTTCTCTAAAGAGAAGAGAACTGACCTTAGCAGTTAAGTCCCATAAGATTTCACACACATTTGAAGTGGGCAACTGATCTGTGGGGTAGGAAAAGCAGGATTTACAGACGCGAATGTGGAAGCATCGGTGTTGTGTGGGTTTGGGAGCATTTGGCTTTTGGGTAGCAAGCCTACCACTAGAGTTTGACACTGAAACATTTTCTTCCATAATCTTCCAGTTGCCATGACCACTACTCTTATTTCCTTATGACAAGATCACCTGAAGGTGGAGGATTTTGATTGTTTTTGGAGAGTTGGCTCGTGCATATGTTTCTGTTGATGTTGCAGGCAGTGAGGAGCTGGTAATTATGATGATAAATAATCACTCAGCACTTGCTACAAATACTTTTATTCTTGCAGCATATACACAATGGATGTAGCATAGAATAAAAGTATTTGTAGCAAGTGCTGAGTGATTATTTATCATCATAATTACCAGCTCCTCACTGCCTGCAACATCAACAGAAACATATGCACGAGCCAACTCTCCAAAAACAATCAAAATCCTCCACCTTCAGGTGATCTTGTCATAAGGAAATAAGAGTAGTGGCCATGGCAACTGGAAGATTATGGAAGAAAATGTTTCAGTGTCAAACTCTAGTGGTAGGCTTGCTACCCAAAAGCCAAATGCTCCCCAACCCACACAACACCGATGCTTCCACATTCACGTCTGTAAATCCTGCTTTTCCTACCCCACAGATCAGTTGCCCACTTCAAATGTGTGTGAAATCTTATGGGACTTAACTGCTAAGGTCATCAGTCCCTAAGCTTACACACCACTTAACCTAAATTATCCTAAGGACAAACACACACACACACACACACACTCATGCCCGAGGGAGGACTCGAACCTCCACTGGGATCAGCCACGCAGTCCATGACTACAGTGCCTTAGACCACTTGGCTAATCCTGTACGGCCCCACTGTCACAATAGAAGGGTAGAAGAAGCAAAGTAGATAAAATTGCACCCATGTAATGGGTTACAGAATTCACATACAGGAAATGAAGCTCATAGTGCTGGAAAGACAATTGTGTCTCTGTTTGCAAGGAACATTTTTGAACCTATTGACACTCCTGTGATGGTAGACAATAGCCTCCACTGAAGAGAAGACAGTACCAATCACAGAGCAAAATGCGGGCTGGCTGTTTTTGTCCATGACATATATCAGCCTTTACAGCACCCTTAATCACATCTGCATAGGCAGTTGCTGTGATGGTACATGCCTATTTAATGTCACAGTGTCTTCCACCACATGATCCTTGACAGTGAGAACCTCTAAGAGGTTATTGCCCAGTTTTCACTTATAATTCTCCTGCATACAGTGTAATATGAGGGGAGTGGCACCTGGTTGAGGGTTTGAGAAACTGAGGGTCTCACACAGACTGAAGATATCATTCTATGCTATGCAACGCATGCTACCTGCTTCAGCACTGCTACACGGTCACCTACTACCATAGATCTATTCTCACCCTCCTTGCTCATCTTGACAGAAACTGCACATTGGGACGTGGCTGTCAACCTTTGTATATGTGACTTCTTCCCCATCTGAACCCACGCACCAGATAAAGTAGACCTGACAGAGGGAGTGCCCAAAATGGCTAACTGGGCAGTAGCCAGCCAGTTGGCTGTCTTTCAGCATTATGAAAGCATTTCATTACTTCCATGTTCCACCAAGCTACTCACACATTCATCCTCACGAACTTTGATTAGCAAAGAAACGTCTGCTGACTCGAAGGAAAATAATTAGAGATTAAGTAGAATTTTTGAGTTCCTTCAACAAGTCAACTTTTGCAATATTTGTTACTAAATTTTGATTGTTACTTGAAAATGATTAACAGAATTGTTTTTCTAAAGATGATGGATAATTCACATCAGTCTGGTGATTAATCAGTGACACTACTCTTGTTTGTGTCTGATTATCTCATTAAGTTTGTCTTAAAGACCCTCCGTCGTTTTTTTTCATGGGAGATTTTAGTGTGTCCAGAGGGTGGCTGCGGTTGGCCAAATATGTTCCACATTTACTAAGCAGCAAAATTATTCTGTTATATTTTGAATTATTTTCCCCTTCTTGACAAGAGTTTATCTAATGACTCTATCGTTGTTTAAATTTTGTTTCTCTGAACTTTTTTTTTTAAATCCAAATCCCCCAACCACATATTGGGGTGGGTGAAAACTAACCATACGTAAGTATTACATATTACTGTTTTATTTTGTATAATAGTATTATTGTACCATCTCTATTATACATACATAAATAAATACTTGTTCCATAGATTATGAATACGATATTTTGTAATGATGTGGAACATGTCACTTTAACGTAAGTTTCCTTTATACATAATTATTTTTTATTGAGTATTACTTTGAAAGCCCTCACTCTAAAGTTAAAATGTCTGATTCCATTTCTGACTTATATTACTACTCATAATATAGTTGTACATCAGATACAACACACAGTGAAAACATAAAAATGCATAACACTGTAAATCAGAATGTTATTTATATCAGTTCATAATATATTTAGCTGCAGTATACTTGTGTAAGTGTTATGCATCCTACATTTCACCAAACATCATTTCACAACAAAATCCTACAAAGACAACTACCAACATACCTCAGATCAAAATAAGATTAGGTAGACATAGAAATTCTGGAGGTAGTTAAAGTGATTATATAATTGAATTTGCTATGAAATTGACATTTATCACAGTAATGCAAATTTCCTCCCATGAAAAGAATTCATCAGTCTCATTATAACACTTGATCCAGTATATTTCATGACTCTTGACAGTTAATTTCTCAGTAGTTAGCTTACATCTCTTTCTTGAGATCATTCTTGGTATTAAGTTACTGATCACAACTGAAAATGTAGCTATTGTATTATCCTCTGAAAAGTTTTGTATATCACTACAAGACTTCAAATATTATCAATTATCTATAGTGTGAGACCTAATATTTTTATTTTAAAAGTGTTCTGCACAGAAGTACAAGTTTCATTAATTGCATCTTTATGCAGTCACCATCTTGGCTATTGGATGCATAACAAGAACCCCAGGGATTATGTGTAAACACACAGAACATGGAAAAGATTCTTGCACGGGTGATATACCCTGGCTAGAAAAAAGGGACCAGACTCCATTCTGGCTCAATGTCCCGTGTTATTAAAATATCCTGACTAATTGTTCAATACATCATGTGTATTGTCATGATATTAGGTGTTACCAGTTCTCAACTCAAGCAAGCGTCAGTATTGTGGTGCATGGTGGCAGCACTTGGATTTCATCAAAAAAAAAAAAAAAAAAAAGCAAAACTGGTCAGAAATATTTTCCAAGGAACTGCAAGATAATGAGATTAATGGTGACTTAATTCCTTGATTTGTTAGTCACATCCCAGTTTTTCCACTATTAGACATGAACAATAACCTAGCTTCATGGGAAGTGATGTAACAATTAGAACCATTTGTGATGTATACACCGCAAAAATGAAATCTTTTACAGTGCAGTGGAGTGTACTGTTTTTGAAACATTAATGAAACATGAAATTTGTGAACCAGCCTGAATCTGAATCTAGATACCACACTGGTTTTTGTAGAGTAGCTCTCTTGCCAATTGAGCCAGTCATAAAACTTTGATAATCTACTACCTCTTTCCATATCTTTCCAAAGAAACCAGTGGCTCTCTCCAAGACCTTCCAGGAAGACCTTTATTGACTGAAATGATAGAGAAGAATTCTTACTCTCAGCCTAGGGGCTGATTTTCTGTTAAATGTAGAAAGATATGCAGGGAGGTGCTGGGGATAAAATCGTGAACCACCTATGAGATTTGCTTCAGAGATTTGTTTATGCCTTCAGTACATTCATGTTACATAACATATTTAGGATGACTACTTTCTTGACACTGCAGCACAGAGAATGGCATTTAATTATGTAGGACAGGCAATGCAATAATGAAAATGAAAATTCTTCAGTGATATAATTTTATTGAATCATTAACTTTCTATAAATTACTAACACAACAGAGTAAACCAAATGTGGGGAACAAGGTGCATTTAGCCTGGGACTCAATATCTGATGTTCCAAGAGGATACCATTATCTTTGGGAGTGTAGTAATGTCAACAGTTAATCATTAAAAAAATCTCAAAGGTCACAACTGAATTCCTTTCACTTTGCAAACTACAGTCTCAATCATAGATGTTTAAATTCTCTCACTGGTCATACAAATGGTGTAGCAAACTATATTTGATTATTCAGATAACTATTTTTGAAAACACAATCTGTGTTACACTACATGCCACAATTTCAATTGTTTCTTAGGATAGTACACCACATTAACATTCAAAAGTTGTACAATTTAGAACATTATGAAATAATTCCATACATACAGTACCAACAGTACAATGAAATTACAACATGATACATACATTGTACGTTTTACAAAATAAAAGTTTACTGAGTTCTCTGACAATATACAACCAATCATTTAATTGCAGATACATTAGTACAAAAAGAAGTGTCATGAATAATAAAGCATTACAGAAACAGATTACAAGTAGACATACAAAAAACATAATTACATTGGGCACTTAAGGAGAAATACTGCTTGTACCATGATGACAGTGAACAATCAATGTTACAGTACTATAAATGACAGACATAAATCTTAAGAGTTGAAAGTACCTATTTGTCTTTACCTCCAGCAATTTTGATGTTGTTTTCAAACCGATAAAAACATGCTTGTGTAGGTCACAAATGCAGTAGTACAGACATGGAAAACATCACGAGTATCGATCACCAGTGTCCAATTGGGACATTCTTATGTTTATGCCAATCGTCATGCATTAGAACACAACTTCTGCAGTAATATGGGAAATACCTAACTATTTCAAAAAGCTAAAATTAATAATATTTCCAGCTGTGTTATATTACATCATAATGTTTCAGAGGACGCATACATTGTGTGAATTATGCAACAAGAAATCTTGCGCAATTATGATGTATCCATCATTTGTATTATAATTGTCAGAAAGACAGACACAAATTCCCGTCTGTTCATCTCAGAGTAGCACTTACACCCATTTCTTCAAAAATGGTTCAAATGCCTCTGAGCGTTATGGGACTTAACATCTGAGGTCATCAGTCCCCTAGAACTTAGAACTACTTAAACCTAACTAACCTAAGGACATCACACACATCCATGCCCGAGGCAGGATTCGAACCTGCTACCGTAGCTGTTGCGCAGTTCCAGACTGAAGCACCTACAACCGCTCGGCCACTCTGGCCAGCCCCCATGTCTTCAATATTTGCTCCATGTACTTGAATTAAACCAGCAATTAATGGTAGTAAGTCAAATGAGTGCTTTTAAATGCGAAGTGTGTGGGCAAGTCTATAATTACAGAAAGAATCCCAGTCAGCATGTTTGCAAAAGCCATCAACAAGAGCTGCCTGTTGCCACTACAACTACTGTAGCTTCCTATCAGTGCTATGTGTGTGACAAAATTTTTTCTCTTAAAAATAATTTGTATCGCCACCAAAGAAATATTCATGGTTTGCAGGAAGGGGGGTGGTTCTTCAAGTGTACATTGTGCCCATTTCAAAGTGGTTCAAAACAGGGTTGGATAGATCATTTACAAACTGCTCACCAAATTCAACTTAATTCCGAAGATCTGCAGTTCTCAAATGAAGACGAGTTTTTGCAGTGGAAAGAAGACACTGAACGCACGACACATTCAAAGTTTATTAAAATGCATGGGTCTACTAGTTCCACACATTATTATGGCTGCCATCGGTCAGGTAACTTTATCTCCAAAGGTAAAGGCACAAGACATCTTAAATTGACAGGCAGCAACAAAATGAATGGAAAGTGCCCTGCAGAGATGAAAGTAACTGTGCACGAAGGTGGAACATACCAAGTACATTTTGTGTCGACCCACATTGGTCACAAACAAGATTTAACGCACCTGCCCCTGAGTCAAAAAGACCGGGAAACCATAGCAACAGATATTGCAATGGGACTTCCGTATGACAAAGTTCTAGATAACGTACGGACAAGTTTGCAGGATTCGGACTTGCAGAGAATCCATTTGACTACCAAGCAAGACTTATATAACATTGCAGCAAGCTATAACCTCTCCTCCAAGTCGGTCAGACATAAAAATGATGCAATCAGTGTCGAAGCTTGGGTAAAAGAAATGAACGAAAGTGAGAATCCGTCTGTGTTATTCTATAAACCACAAGACTCGACTAGTGAACATCAAGAACTGAGGAGTGAGGATTTTGTATTAGTGATAATGAACAGAGCACAACGCGAAATGTTATCAAAATATGGAGAAGACTGTATCTGTATTGATGGAACCCATGGGCTTAACGGGTATGATTTCGAAGTGACCACTCTCTTAGTACTGGATGATCTCAGGCAAGGATTCCCATGTGCATTTCTAATTTCGAACAGGAAGGACGCCGATGTTTTAAGTATATTTTTGCAGTACGTAAAATCACAGGTTGGACCAATTTGCCCGAATGTATTCATGTCTGATTTGGCAGAGTCATACAGTATTGCATGGAACAGGACAATGGGTGCTCCTAAGATGAGACTCTATTGTACCTGGCATGTGGACAGAGCATGGAAAACTAATATCAAGCGGAAAATTTCAGATCTGGATAAAAGAAATGAGGTGTATCGGCTCATTAAATCAGTCTCAATGCTGAGAAATGTAAGTATGTTTCGGGAATCACTGCAAAAAGCACTGCAGAAGCTCAGTAGTGACCCTGACACATCAGAATTTGCTTCATACTTCAAGACACACTATGAGGGAAATGTGGAGTGTTGGGCCTACTGTCACAGAATGTATGCTGGTCTCAATACCAACATGCATGTGGAGAGTATGCATAGGACGTTAAAGGAAATACATGGTAATGCAAGACAGATAAAACGACTGGACAAAGGCATATCTACACTAATGTCCCTAGTTACAGCCAAGATGTTTGACTGGCTTATAGCAAATGTAAAAGGGAAGGTTACAAGCAAAGTTCAAGACATTCGTAATAAACACAAAACTAGTTTGTTAATGGACAAGGACCTCATCACTGAGGTAGATGGTGGTTGGGAAGTGCCATCCACATCATCTTCAGAGGTCTACATTGTTAAAGATAACAGAGTCAACTGTGAGTGCAAATTAAAATGTAGTGATTGCAATGTGTGCATACATAGGTATTACTGTACATGTATGGATTACAGTATTAGATTCAATATGTGTAAGCACATTCACACTGTTTGCCGAGATGACAGTGTCGGTGAAAATCCCCTGCAAAGTCCAGAGGTACTGGGTACTGATGTTGATGCCACCAGTGAGAGAGCAGCAATATTAGCTGAATTAAGCACAAAATATGTTTCAAAAACACCAAAATCTTTGTTAGAAGGGAGACAGAAGCTTATTTCAGAGTTTTCCAATATTGTCAGTGGAATGTCTGAGACTGAACTTCAGTTGGCCAAAAAAACTGTGTTATCCTTAAAGGCAAATGTAGGAGCTGTTCGAGCCCGAAACAGTTATTTCAAACAAACAGATAAGGGCCAGAAAAGAAAGCTAATACCACAGCAGAGGCTGTTTTCTACCAAGAAGAAAACAGCACGTAATATTTCTCTGGCTGTTCCAAATGCTGAAGAAAGATGTGAAGTAGTAAAATCACTTCTGAATTAGGGTATGTATCAATTTTCAAGTTATTGAGTAGATACATTTACGTGTTGAACCTTGGCAGAGTAAAATGTAATTCATGGTTAATATACGAATATGTGTTCAGTACCTGTCAACTTTGTGTGAATTATAATTTGAAATTTATATGCAGAGCTCAACATGAATCATGATGTTCCTGCGGAGCATAGTCGTGCCGTGCCAGATGTACAGCATAGCAAAACAGGTAAAACTTGATGGGATCCATCATTCTAAATATGTGTGGTACTATTATAAAGTCCTCACACCAAATAAACATGTCACATTAAGTAAAATTTAGAATTTTGCTGTTCAGTAGCAATGCAGTGTGTTTGGAATCTGATGTAATAGTTACTTGCAGTACAGTATATGTATATACTATCTTTCAGTACCTATCAATTTTGCCTCAATTGTGATATGAAATTTATTTGCAGGGCTTGACACCAATAATCACTTGCATGTTGTAGAACAACCACACAGTATGTTATGGCAGTCAGGTATTCACCATGGTGCATCAGGTGAGTGTAAAGTAAACCTAATGGAGGTAACATATTTGAGTATGATAATAATCTGAATTCATATTAATGTATATTGATATCTTTAAATTCTATTTTACTGTGTCTGCAATATAATATTAAATTAATTTACAGGGCTGGACATGAACCACATTGTTGCTGTGCAGCATGGTTATGCCATACCAATTGTGCAGCACAGCACAACAGGTAACACTTAATCGGACCCATTATTCCGAATGTATCTCATACTGCTCTAATGTCCTCATATCAGCTAAGGGTGTCAGATTAAGTAATATTCACAATGTTGCTGTTCAGTAGCAATGTAGTGTGTTAGGATTCTGATTTAAGAGTTACTTGCAGTGGAATATATGCCACCTTTTAGACCTTTCAATTTTGTCTGTATAATAACACAAAAATTATTTGCAGGGCTTGACACCCACAATCAGGTCCATGTTGAACAACCACACACTATGCCATGGCAGCCTGGTGTTCATCATGGTGCATCATGTGCGTGTAAAGTAAATCCAATGGAGATAACATTATTTGATTATAATGAAATTCTGAATTTATATATGTATAACTGAACTGTAGTTAGCCAAAAAAACTACGTTATCCTTAAAGGCAAATGTAGAAGCTGTTTGACCCCAAAATGGTTATTTCAGACAAACAGATAAGGGCCATAAAAGAAAGGCTATGCCGCAGAGGAGTCTGCTGTCTACCAAGAAGAAAAGAGCACGTAGTATTTCTCTGGCTGTTGTTGATGCTGTAGAAATCCAGTTCTTAATGACTGGACCTGCAAATAAAATTCACGTCAGATCGCATTAGATATTAAATTAATATTTGTTTCACAGATCATGAATATGACTCTTTATAATTATGTGGAATGTATCAGTTTAACAAATGTTTACTTGTCATGACCCTTTGTGTTTTATAGAGGAAATTATAGGAATTTGATAAAAGCAGTGTTATCTGGTGTATTACTAGATGAATTATTTTTACTTACTTCAAGCATTACTGTGGTGACCCGGCAATGCCAACAGCATTTCAGTCCCTAATTCTACTTATTATATATGCATGACCTCCACACACTCGAGTCTTCCTGAAGGTGCTGAGTGGTCTTTAGTTCTGGGATCAGATATTGCAGTTCCTCTCAAATCTGGTCCTGACGCAGCTGTAGTGGACAGGGTGGAATGCTATCCTGAACTCCAAATGGTGGAGACATCTCAGGTCCTTCCCATTTGCTTTCAATGCATCACACTCTGGACTGTAAATACAGATTTAATTAGAATTCAGCCATGCCATGTTGCTATCAAATAACAGAAGTGTGAATAATAATTAATATTATACTGGGTTGAAAACCAGTATCAAAACATACTTATATTGTGCCAGATTAACTGAAATACCATTACACACCTGACTTGCCTTTCACTAGGCCTGATGAGGCTGAGTGAATCACAATCCTGACCTCTGAAGTGCTGATATTTCATGGACATTTCCACTCTCCTTCTGGCAGAGTGCATCCCAGTCCTGACCTCCTGAACTCCAGATGTTGGGGATATAAGGTCCTCCACTCTTGATACAGTCTATGGGGCCTGACTCGACATCAGTGCCAAGCTCCAAATGTTTGGGACTTCCCTCTAGTCCTCAAGATGGCATAGTCCGGACTGCAAGTAAGCATTTAATCAGAATTCAGATATGTCACATTGCTCCCAAGTAATATCAATTTACATAATGGTTAATGATATACTTGACTGAAAACCAGTATCAAATCATTCTTATATTGTGCCCTATCAGCTGCAATACCATTACATACCTGATTTGCCATTCAGTAAGCCTGATGATGCTGAAAGGATCTGGATCGCCACCTCTTAAGTGATGGAATTCCAAGGTCCTTTCAAAATGGTTGAAATGGCTCTGAGCACTGTGGGACTTAACATCAGAGGTCACCAGTCCCCTGGAACTAACCAACCAAAGGACATCACACATATCCATGCCCGAGGCGGGATTCGAACCTGCGACCGTAGCAGTCACGCGGTTCCGGACTGAAGTGCCTAGATCCGCTCAGCCACAGCGGCCCGCTAATGTTCCTTTCCACTTTCCTTCTGGCAGCCAGGCAAAGCTGAGTGGATCCTACTCCTGGCCTTCTGAAGTCCAGATGTTGTGGATATAAGGTCCTCTACTCTTGATACAGTCTATGGGGCCTGACTCGACATCAGTGCCAAGCTCCAAATGTTTGGGACTTCCCTCTAGTCCTCAAGATGGCATAGTCCGGACTGCAAGTAAGCATATAATCAGAATTCAGATATATCACATTGCTCCCAAATAATAACAATTTACATGGTGGATAATGACGTACTGGACTAAAAACCAGCATCAAAACATCCTTATATTGTGCCCCATTAACTGCAATACCATTACATACCAATCTGGCCATTCAGTAAGCGTGATGAAGCTGAATGGATCCAGATTGCCCCCTCTGAAGTGATGGAATTCCAAGGTTCTTTCCACTCTCCTTCTGGTGGCCAGATAAGGCTGAGTGTATCCCAGTCCTCGTCATCAGCTCTTGTGGCAGCCTAACGTGCCTGACTTGACATCAGTGTCAAGATCCAAATGTTTGGGACCTCCCTCACTGCTCCTTGACATGGCATAATCCAGACTGCAAGTAAACACTGCATTGAAGTTCTACTGTTCAGAAAGAATATAATTACAACTACTACTCTGTCTTCTCCACAACTACCACTTTAGAAACTGTATAGGCCCAAGGCGAGTAAAGTAGAAAGTTTGCATTATGGTATCTTCATATATTAGACAGGCAGTCTTCAGATGAAACACTATTACTTTAATAAATAGGATTACTTAATTAAAAAAACAATGTTACATACCTGATGTGCTGCTCATATATAATTTGTCATTGTTAAAGAATATAAGGTCATTGGAGCAGTACCACAGACATTTGATATGATGGGTTCCATCAGGTGTTACCTGTGCTGTGCAGCACATTTGATGTGGTGTAACAATGCTGCACAGAAACAATGTGGTTCATGTCCAGCACTGTAAAATAATTTTATATAATATTGCAGACAGTAAAACAGAATACAAAAGTATCAATATACAGATATCAAATCAGAACTTCATTATCCTCAAATAATGTTATCCCCATTAGATTTACTTTACACACACCTGATGCACCATGATGATAACCTTACTGCCATTACATAGTGTGTCGTTGTTGCACAACATGGACCAGATTGTGGGTATCAAGCCCTGCAAATTATTTTTGTGTTATTATTCAGACAAAATTGATAGTTCTACAAGGTGGCTTATACTCCACTGCAAGTAACTTTTAAATCCAGAATCCAAACACACTACAATGCTACCGAATGACAACATTGTAAATATTACTTAATCTGACATCTTTAGTTCATATGAGGACATTAGAGCAGCATGAGATACATTGGGAATAATGGGTCCATTAATGTGTTACCTGTTGTGCTGTGTTGCACATTTGGTGTGGCATAACCATGCTGCACAGCAACAAACTGGTTCATGTCCAGCCCTGTAAATTAATTTTACATTATATTGCAGACAGTAAAATAGAATACAAACGTATCAATATACATATGTAACTTTAGATTTCATTATACTCAAATAATGCTATCTCTATTAGATTTACTTTACACACACCTGATGCACCATGATGAACACCAGGCTGCCATGGCATAGTGTGTGGTTGTTCAACATGGACCTGATTGTGGGTGTCAAGCCCTGCAAATAATTTTTGTGTTATTATACAGACAAAATTGATAGGTCTAAAAGGTGGCATATATTCCACTGCAAGTAACTTTTAAATCAGAATCCTAACACACTACATTGCTACTGAACAGCAACATTGTGAATATTACTTAATCTGACACCCTTAGCTTATATGAGGACATTAGAGCAGTATGAGATACATTCGGAATAATGGGTCCGATTAAGTGTTACCTGTTGTGCTGTGCTGCACAATTGGTATGGCATAACCATGCTGCACAGCAACAATGTGGTTCATGTCCAGCCCTGTAAATTAATTTAATATTATATTGCAGACACAGTAAAATAGAATTTAAAGATATCAATATACATTAATATGAATTCAGATTATTATCATACTCAAATATGTTACCTCCATTAGATTTACTTTACACACACCTGATGCACCATGGTGAATACCTGACTGCCATAACATACTGTGTGGTTGTTCTACAACATGCAAGTGATTATTGGTGTCAAGCCCTGCAAATAAATTTCATATCACAATTGAGGCAAAATTGATAGGTACTGAAAGATAGTATATACATATACTGTACTGCAAGTAACTATTACATCAGATTCCAAACACACTGCATTGCTACTGAACAGCAAAATTCTAAATTTTACTTAATGTGACATGTTTATTTGGTGTGAGGACTTTATAATAGTACCACACATATTTAGAATGATGGATCCCATCAAGTTTTACCTGTTTTGCTATGCTGTACATCTGGCACGGCACGACTATGCTCCGCAGGAACATCATGATTCATGTTGAGCTCTGCATATAAATTTCAAATTATAATTCACACAAAGTTGACAGGTACTGAACACATATTCGTATATTAACCATGAATTACATTTTACTCTGCCAAGGTTCAACACGTAAATGTATCTACTCAATAACTTGAAAATTGATACATACCCTCATTCAGAAGTGATTTTACTACTTCACATCTTTCTTCAGCATTTGGAACAGCCAGAGAAATATTACGTGCTGTTTTCTTCTTGGTAGAAAACAGCCTCTGCTGTGGTATTAGCTTTCTTTTCTGGCCCTTATCTGTTTGTTTGAAATAACTGTTTCGGGCTCGAACAGCTCCTACATTTGCCTTTAAGGATAACACAGTTTTTTTGGCCAACTGAAGTTCAGTCTCAGACATTCCACTGACAATATTGGAAAACTCTGAAATAAGCTTCTGTCTCCCTTCTAACAAAGATTTTGGTGTTTTTGAAACATATTTTGTGCTTAATTCAGCTAATATTGCTGCTCTCTCACTGGTGGCATCAACATCAGTACCCAGTACCTCTGGACTTTGCAGGGGATTTTCACCGACACTGTCATCTCGGCAAACAGTGTGAATGTGCTTACACATATTGAATCTAATACTGTAATCCATACATGTACAGTAATACCTATGTATGCACACATTGCAATCACTACATTTTAATTTGCACTCACAGTTGACTCTGTTATCTTTAACAATGTAGACCTCTGAAGATGATGTGGATGGCACTTCCCAACCACCATCTACCTCAGTGATGAGGTCCTTGTCCATTAACAAACTAGTTTTGTGTTTATTACGAATGTCTTGAACTTTGCTTGTAACCTTCCCTTTTACATTTGCTATAAGCCAGTCAAACATCTTGGCTGTAACTAGGGACATTAGTGTAGATATGCCTTTGTCCAGTCGTTTTATCTGTCTTGCATTACCATGTATTTCCTTTAACGTCCTATGCATACTCTCCACATGCATGTTGGTATTGAGACCAGCATACATTCTGTGACAGTAGGCCCAACACTCCACATTTCCCTCATAGTGTGTCTTGAAGTATGAAGCAAATTCTGATGTGTCAGGGTCACTACTGAGCTTCTGCAGTGCTTTTTGCAGTGATTCCCGAAACATACTTACATTTCTCAGCATTGAGACTGATTTAATGAGCCGATACACCTCATTTCTTTTATCCAGATCTGAAATTTTCCGCTTGATATTAGTTTTCCATGCTCTGTCCACATGCCAGGTACAATAGAGTCTCATCTTAGGAGCACCCATTGTCCTGTTCCATGCAATACTGTATGACTCTGCCAAATCAGACATGAATACATTCGGGCAAATTGGTCCAACCTGTGATTTTACGTACTGCAAAAATATACTTAAAACATCGGCGTCCTTCCTGTTCGAAATTAGAAATGCACATGGGAATCCTTGCCTGAGATCATCCAGTACTAAGAGAGTGGTCACTTCGAAATCATACCCGTTAAGCCCATGGGTTCCATCAATACAGATACAGTCTTCTCCATATTTTGATAACATTTCGCGTTGTGCTCTGTTCATTATCACTAATACAAAATCCTCACTCCTCAGTTCTTGATGTTCACTAGTCGAGTCTTGTGGTTTATAGAATAACACAGACGGATTCTCACTTTCGTTCATTTCTTTTACCCAAGCTTCGACACTGATTGCATCATTTTTATGTCTGACCGACTTGGAGGAGAGGTTATAGCTTGCTGCAATGTTATATAAGTCTTGCTTGGTAGTCAAATGGATTCTCTGCAAGTCCGAATCCTGCAAACTTGTCCGTACGTTATCTAGAACTTTGTCATACGGAAGTCCCATTGCAATATCTGTTGCTATGGTTTCCCGGTCTTTTTGACTCAGGGGCAGGTGCGTTAAATCTTGTTTGTGACCAATGTGGGTCGACACAAAATGTACTTGGTATGTTCCACCTTCGTGCACAGTTACTTTCATCTCTGCAGGGCACTTTCCATTCATTTTGTTGCTGCCTGTCAATTTAAGATGTCTTGTGCCTTTACCTTTGGAGATAAAGTTACCTGACCGATGGCAGCCATAATAATGTGTGGAACTAGTAGACCCATGCGTTTTAATAAACTTTGAATGTGTCGTGCGTTCAGTGTCTTCTTTCCACTGCAAAAACTCGTCTTCATTTGAGAACTGCAGATCTTCGGAATTAAGTTGAATTTGGTGAGCAGTTTGTAAATGATCTATCCAACCCTGTTTTGAACTACTTTGAAATGGGCACAATGTACACTTGAAGAACAACCCCCCTTCCTGCAAACCATGAATATTTCTTTGGTGGCGATACAAATTATTTTTAAGAGAAAAAATTTTGTCACACACATAGCACTGATACGAAGCTACAGTAGTTGTAGTGGCAACAGGCAGCTCTTGTTGACGGTTTTTGCAAACATGCTGACTGAGATTCTTTCTGTAATTATAGACTTGCCCACACACTTCGCATTTAAAAGCACTCATTTTAGTAACACAAACGCTATTTTGTAATCACAATAAAAAAAAGACGTACCAAAAAAATACCACGCGCATCCGCACTCACAATAATTTTATGACACACGAAAATATCACGCGCTCTCCGCAGTCACAAAGCGACGCACAAAGCCAAAATATCACGTGCACTCCGCACTCACAAAAACAGCTACTGCAGCAACACCACGCGCACTCCGCACTCACAATGATTTTAACACACACGAAAATATCACGCTGTCCGCACTCACAAAGCGACGCACAAAGCAGCAACACCACCCGGGCTCCAAACCGCAAATGCAGGTACTGTTTCCGGTCTTCCGTTGTTAGGGAACTATGGGGGGTGGGGTGAGGTCCCGTTCGTGAGCGAGGTATGGGGGTGGGGTGAGGACCCATCGTGGGCGAGCTGAGTGCGGGGTGAGTGTCGCAGGGAGGTAGAGTGGGGGGGATCCTCGCTGGGATCTTCGCAGGCTTTAACGTTTGCTGCGCAGTAGTTCTTGCAACTGTACAGTAGGCAAGAAATCCCGGATTCCAATCCCGGTCCGGCACATATTTTCACTCGTTATCTCTGATTCCGCATAAAGTCCTGATGCAATAGTCCTTTCCTTTCTCCACCCTCCACCTTCAATTTACTTAACAGGCACTACAATGTTTCGGGTGCAAAAAGAAATCTCTGTGGCCCGTTTGCAAGCAGCTTTTTACTTCGCATAGTATTTACTGATACAGTATTTCACCTTCTTGAAACTTCCTGGCAGATTAAAACTGTGTGCCGGACCGAGACTCGAACTCGGGACCTTTGCCTTACGCGGGCAAGTGCTCTACCAACTGAGCTACCCAAGCACGACTCACGGCCCGTCCTCACACTTCTACTTCTGCCAGTGCCTCGTCTCCTACCTTCCATTTCACCTCCTTCTTATACTAAAATAACTGATGACTGTAACGTCTACACTAGTTTCCTTGGCGCTTCAGTGTAATACAGAGACGCACCAGCCTTTAGCCTCTACTTTTCAGTCTGTGACTTGAAGAAGCAATGAAGGAAATGAAAGAAAGGTTCAGAAGTGGGCTTGAAATTTAGGGTGAAAGAATATGAAAAAAGATTCCCTGCTGCCTTTGTTGTCCTCCTTGAAAATGAGGAAGAATTATAGGGCATGTTCAGTGGAATGAAGTCTACTGAGCATAGAATATGGGCAGAGAGTAAACTAAAGAGAAGCAGTAGCATTGAGGGGCAGCAGAAATGAGAACAGCGATAAGTTGGACATAAAAATTGGGGAACAGGTAGTAGATGAAGCAGGGTAATTTTGCTACCTTAGAAACAAATTATCCCATGACGGACAAAGCAAAGAGGATATAAAAACAAACTAGCACAGGCAAAGAAGAGCGTTTCTCACCAAACCAATTTCATTAACATTTTACGCAGACCCAGGGAATGAAATTTCTGAGAATGTGCGTCTATGGCACAGCGCTGAACTGAAGTGACATACGGGCTGAAAAGAAATGGAGAGAAACAAAGCGTTTCATACTGTACACGAAATGCACTGATAAAGAGGCGTTCTGACTGTAAGAATGTATGAAGACATCAGGGAATACACTGAGGTGACAAAATGCATGGGATACCTTTCAACATCGTGTCGGACCTTCTTTTTCCCAGCGTACGGCGGCAGTTCGGAGTGGCATGGACTCAACAAGTCGTTGGAAGTCCCCCGCAGGAATACTGAACCACTCTGGCACTATAGCCGACCAGGAATCGATATGGAGGAGATAAGATCCAGATCCAGTATTAGAATCTGAATTTAAAAGAGCTTTGGAAGACTTAAGATCGAATGTGATAGAAGGGATAGATAACATTCCATCAGAATTTCTAACCTCATTGGGGAAAGTGGCAAGAAAACTACTGTATTTATTGGTATGCAGAATGTGTGACACTAGTGAAATATCATCTGACTTTCAGAAAAACATTATCTATACAATAAGATGCATAACACTATGAAAGTATAATGACTTCACCTGTCATTTCCAGATGTCATTTGTGACAGCTAAGTGCTGGAAACCGTGATTTCAATGCACCCGTCTGTTGCTATCACCTATCTGCACACGCGCATCTCCCTGATGCTCTGTCCTGTGTATTTCGTTGTACCATCACGTTTGAATGTTATACGAAACACAGTTCGTGGAAAATGTGAGCGGAGCTGTTTGCGCAGGATTTCAAGACTAGGAGTATTCTCGCAAAACCTTCAGTAAACTTGACAGTGCAAAATATAATTGCACCCCTGCAAAAGTGACTGTTTTTCTTGTGCTCTCCTGACGATACCAAAGGCTAACTGAGCAATTTCATATGACCATCATTATATTCGCCTCACATGTCTTGTATTAAAAGTTCTTGGTGCACTTATCTCTCTTTTTTTAAAAAAATGTGTTTGTCATAAGGTTAGCTCATTGTCAGAAAAGTAACGCAATCACACAGATCTAAATTATTTAGTAAATCACTACCACATCATTTATATCTGTGTGATTCCGTTACTTGTTTCACAATCAGGCTGCTTTCCCTACTAAGGTATTAGTGGATATTGTATGAGTTTTAAAAAGAAATGACACGAGAAATCCACAGAAAACATTGAGTAATTTCATGTCAAACAAGACTAGTTGATTACGGCATAAGTTCATCTCTTTCCAAACAGGTTCCTGTCAACGTTATGCTGAGATGCAGTGGCTCTTCGAACTTAGGATCATTCCAAAGTACATCTCTCTAGATAAGTGCCTGCGGACGGTGTAGAAACGAACTGGGAGATATATGTACTGCACGGACCCAGCCCGCATAAAGAACGGAGCCCATTAGTGTAAACCCGCCATAGATCGACGCCAGCTTCCCGTTAAACCTTCCCTTTATCCTGCCTCCGACTGGAGCCAGATTGTGGAGCAACATATTGCCTATCGGCCAAATTTGCAGTTAACTATCCAACTGAGGATTGGTGTTAATCTCTCGTAACATCTTATAACAGTATGAAAAGATTACCCGATATGGTGGTTTTGGGCGCTGTGTCCCAGCTTGCTGCTATGTTTGACTGAAAGATATAGAATTCCATGACAGCCCATCCTATTCTCCGCAGAACCTTTTCTGGCTCAAGAGTCTTATCTCCAACAATTCCGGCGTCGACCTATATTCCTTACCCCTTTGAGTATATGTTGCAAAACTTTTCTAGGCAGTCTGTCTTGTTGCGTTCTGCCTTCAGGGTGCTTCTGTTTCTGTTTATATGTGCCGATTTTTTATGCTATTGCAAAGATTTTAAACTCATTTCCAATATCCTCGTTCCTTATTCTTGTAGCTCGCATCCTTTAACTGAGTGAGGCATTTTATTTCTGACGTCACTATTCGATTCATATCTTCCTTGTCTGCTATCGAAACCTCAGGTCCGTAAAGTAGTACTGCAACAGATAATGTTTTACATGATTTTGTTTTCTATTACTGTTGTTGAGCGCACCTGTTGCTTCTCTCAGAATGCCATTGCTTATGTTTTTTCTATAGATATTTTTAAATTGTAATTTGGGCCGATTTGATTTAATTTAAAAATATATCTTTGCAGCTCTTCGTCTGAAGTGTCTGTTATAATCTGGCCGTGAGCACTCAATAGTGTTTTTATTTACTGGTTCTTTTGTAGTTTAACTCCGTTTATTGTTTCCTCAAGAGACTTTCTTATTATATCAGTTATAATTAATAAACTTGGACAGTCCGCAACATTTAGTACTATTTTCTTTTAGTTGTTGTTGTTGTTGTTGTGGTCTTCAGTCCTGAGACTGGTTTGATGCAGCTCTCCATGCTACTCTATCCTGTGCAAGCTTCTTCATCTCCCAGTACCTACTGCAACCTACATCCTTCTGAATCTGCTTAGTGTATTGATCTCTTGGTCTCCCTCTACGATTTTTACCCTCCACGCTGCCCTCCAATGCTAAATTTGTGATCCCTTGATGCCTCAAAACATGTCCTACCAACCGATCCCTTCTTTTAGTCAAGTTGTGCCACAAACTTCTCTTCTCCCCAATCCTATTCAATACCTCCTCATTAGTTACGTGATCTACCCACCTTATCTTCAGCATTCTTCTGTAGCACCACATTTCGAAAGCTTCTATTCTCTTCTTGTCCAAACTAGTTATCGTCCATGTCTCACTTCCATACATGGCTACACTCCATACAAATACTTTCAGAAACGACTTCCTGACACCTAAATCTATACTCGATGTTAACAAATTTCTCTTCTTGAGAAACGCATTCCTTGCCATTGCCAGTCTACATTTTATATCCTCTCTACTTCGACCATCATCGGTTATTTTACTCCCTAAATAGCAAAACTCCTTTACTACTTTAAGTGTCTCCTTTCCTAATCTAATTCCCTCAGCATCACCCGACTTAATTTGACTACATTCCATTATCCTCGTTTTGCTTTTGTTGATGTTCATCTTATATCCTCCTTTCAAGACATTGTCCATTCCGTTCAACTGCTCTTCCAAGTCCTTTGCTGTCTCTGACAGAATTACAATGTCATCGGCGAACCTCAAAGTTTTTACTTCTTCTCCATGAATTTTAATACCTACTCCGAACTTTTCTTTTGTTTCCTTTACTGCTTGCTCAATATACAGATTGAATAACATCGGGGAGAGGCTACAACCCTGTCTCACTCCTTTCCCAACCACTGCTTCCCTTTCATGCCCCTCGACTCTTATAACTGCCATCTGGTTTCTGTACAAATTGTAAATAGCCTTTCGCTCCCTGTATTTTACCCCTGCCACCTTCAGAATTTGAAAGAGAGTATTCCAGTCAACATTGTCAAAAGCTTTCTCTAAGTCTACAAATGCTAGAAACGTAGGTTTGCCTTTTCTTAATCTTTCTTCCAAGATAAGTCGTAAGGTCAGTATTGCCTCACGTGTTCCAACATTTCTACGGAATCCAAACTGATCTTCCCCGAGGTCCGCTTCTACCAGTTTTTCCATTCGTCTGTAAAGAATTCGCGTAAGTATTTTGCAGCTGTGACTTATTAAACTGATAGTTCGGTAATTTTCACATCTGTCAACACCTGCTTTCTTTGGGATTGGAATTATTATATTCTTCTTGAAGTCTGAGGGTATTTCACCTGTCTCATACATCGTGCTCACTAGATGGTAGAGTTTTGTCATGACTGGCTCTCCCGAGGCCATCAGTAGTTCTAGTGGAATGTTGTCTACTCCCGGGGCCTTGTTTCGACTCAGGTCTTTCAGTGCTCTGTCAAACTCTTCACGCAGTATCTTATCTCCCATTTCGTCTTCATCTACATCCTCTTCCATTTCCATAATATTGTCCTCGAGTACATCTCCCTTGTATAAACCCTCTATATACTCCTTCCACCTTTCTGCCTTCCCTTCTTTGCTTAGAACTGGGTTCCATCTGAGCTCTTGATATTCATACAAGTGGTTCTCTTCTCTCCAAAGGTCTCTTTAATTTTCCTGTAGGCAGTATCTATCTTACCCCTAGTGAGACAAGCCTCTACATCCTTACATTTGTCCTCTAGCCATCCCTGCTTAGCCATTTTGCACTTCCTGTCGATTTCATTTTTGAGACGTTTGTATTCCTTTTTGCCTGCTTCATTTACTGCATTTTTATATTTTCTCCTTTCATCAATTAAATTCAATATTTCTTCTGTTACCCAAGGATTTCTATTAGCCCTCGTCTTTTTACCTACTTGATCGTCTGCTGCCTTCACCACTTCATCCCTCAGAGCTACCCATTCTTCTTCTACTGTATTTCTTTCCCCCATTCCTGTCAATTGTCCCCTTATGCTCTCCCTGAAACTCTCTACAACCTCTGGTTCTTTCAGTTTATCCAGGTCCCATCTCCTTAAATTCCCACCTTTTTGCAGTTTCTTCAGTTTCAATCTGCAGTTCATAACCAATAGATTGTGGTCAGAATCCACATCTGCCCCAGGAAATGTCTTACAATTTAAAACCTGGTTCCTAAATCTCTGTCTTACCATTATATAATCTATCTGAAACCTGTCAGTATCTCCTGGCTTCTTCCATGTATACAGCCTCCTTTCATGATTCTTGAACCAAGTGTTAGCTATGATTAAGTTATGCTCTGTGCAAAATTCTACAAGGCGGCTTCCTCTTTCATTCCTTCCCCCCAATCCATATTCACCTACTATGTTTCCTTCTCTCCCTTTTCCTACTGACGAATTCCAGTCACCCATGACTATTAAATTTTCGTCTCCCTTCACTACCTGAATAATTTCTTTTATCTCGTCATACATTTCATCTATTTCTTCATCATCTGCAGAGCTAGTTGGCATATAAACTTGTACTACTGTAGTAGGCATGGGCTTCGTGTCTATCTTGGCCACAATAATGCGTTCACTATGCTGTTTGTAGTAGCTAACCCGCACTCCTATTTTTTTATTCATTATTAAACCTACTCCTGCATTACCCCTATTTGATTTTGTATTTATAACCCTGTAATCACCTGACCAAAAGTCTTGTTCCTCCTGCCACCGAAATTCACTAATTCCCACTATATCTAACTTTAACCTATCCATTTCCCTTTTCAAATTTTCTAACCTACCTGCCCGATTAAGTGATCTGACATTCCACGCTCCGATCCGTAGAACGCCAGTTTTCTTTCTCCTGATAACGACGTCCTCTTGAGTAGTCCCCGCCCGGAGATCCGAATGGGGGACTATTTTACCTCCGGAATATTTTACCCAAGAGGACGCCATCATCATTTAATCATACAGTAGAGCTGCATGTCCTCGGGAAAAATTACGGCTGTAGTTTCCCCTTGCTTTCAGCCGTTCGCAGTACCAGCACAGCAAGGCCGTTTTGGTTAATGTTACAAGGCCAGATCAGTCAATCATCCAGACTGTTGCCCCTGCAACTACTGAAAAGGCTGCTGCCCCTCTTCAGGAACCACATGTTTGTCTGGCCTCTCAACAGATACCCCTCCGTTGTGGTTGCACCTACGGTACGGCCATCTGTATCGCTGAGGCACGCAAGCCTCCCCACCAACGGCAAGGTCCATGGTTCATGGAGCACAAACAATATATATAAAACCGAGCAATTGATTTAAAAGAATCCTTACGACTGCGAGAGACAGATTATCTATGACTCGTGATATAAAAACTCTGTGGATAGAATGTGGAACATTACTTGTGCAACTGACTTACTTCTGATTTAGAATTGCGGAGAGTAGGATCGCAGTGAAATTATAATTAGCGGCATTGTTGTAAGCTGCCATTTAGAACACCGAATGGAGTTTTATGAATTATGATAACGTTTCATCGCATGCAAGAGGATGATGTGTACTAAAGTGTAGCTAGAAAAATCGTTTATGGAAAAATATAATTTCATGAAAGGAAGAGAGATACGTTCAATTATTTTGTTATTCTATCTTCTCCCTTCTCTGTGGTTCGCAACAGTACTTGGTGTGTCGTAACTGGTAGGGAAGTTGGTATCCTGGGAAATCAGTAGAGCCTACTCCACCATCGTTTATGCTCTATTTTACGAGGACAGATTCTGGTCTTTATCGAAACTGATACACAACTTAGACACTGATTCCCAAGTTGCAGAATGAGTTCGTCATAGCACCCAAGACGGCTTCCTCATGGCTAACGATTGTGCCTTTGATTATTTTAAGAACTTTCAGAGTCGACGATCGGCGGAAAAATGCAGAGCCACAGAGATTTTATTCCAGACGGAGTAATTAATTTAATTAACTAGAGAGTTTGAGATGATTGTGCAAAAAATACTGGGGAAGCGACTTCTCTCGCCCAAAAGTTTCCGTTCAAGTAACTACAAATTATTCAGTCATAATAATTTAACTTCAACTTTCACAGGGGAGGGAAGTTAAAAACCTTGTTCAGCACTGTGTTAGTTAAAACGACGTTATTACTTATTTTGCTCCATGTTTTCATTACAGATTCGTGATCTATATCAAGTGTCGTGGAATTCCATTTCCTTGTAATGTTAACCAAAGTTTTCTCCTGCTCAATCTGCCAAACACCTTGACACCGTCGATAAAAGCTGATCGTGTCTCATTCTTAAATTTTCTTGCTTTGTTTATCAGTAACTTCAATTAAATATCCATTGTTGTTCGTCCAAATCTAAATCCACTCTGGTCTTCAGTTAAAACAGTTTTGGCTATTTTTCTTAACCTCGGATTTAAAAGTTTTGCATATACTTTATATCCAGCTCTTAAAATACTTATTCTTCTATAATTGTTACAATCTTTTCGATCTGCTTTTTTAAAGATTGAGTACACAATAGCTGTTGACCAGATTTCTGAAATTCTCGCTTTCTCCCAGCATAGAATTAAGAAAGCGAAAAATGTGAGTTTGTTCACAATTCCGCGCATGATAATAACTCACTGTTAATGCCACCTATACCACCTACCTTTCTGTTTTTCATTGTTTTTACAACTGCTTCTAGTTTTGCTAATTTCGGGACATCCACCCCTTTCCCACACTCATAAATTTCAGATTTTCTGCTTTTCCTCTAAGTTTTGGTCGTACCAGAATTTTTTTAATTTCTTACCAGTATTTGTCGTTGATTGTGTTAAAGTTTGATGTAGCATTCTGTCGTTTGCATAAGAGTTTGACTGTCTCATGTCAAACACGCAAACAGACGACAGAACGGTACATCAAACATTAACACAATCAACGACAAATAATAAACAATTTATCCTGAGTGATTCCTTAAATTCTCCTTTGGCAATCGCTCTTTTTTTCGAATGTATGCTTCTCTTAATTCTGGCGGTTTTTTTAGACGCTTTAGATATGCTTCCTTTTTCTGTCTTATTAGGTTTTGTAATTCATCATCCCACGTTATCAATCCTTTCTTATTATTATTTTAAATCTTGTTCCCAATGCTTCAAAAGCTGTCTTCTGAACACTATTATTTATATTCTCCCATTCGTCGTGAATATCTTCACTAGGGGTTTCATTAACAATTTTTCATTAAATATCTTTCATACAACGTTTTTATGCCTCTATCTTGTAATAAGTGTACTTTGAATGTTGTTGATAATAAGCTCTCAAGCTTCCCGCCGTGACAAGTGATTTAAAATCCACGAGCTCGAGAGAATTTTACCAGTACAAACCGCCGAAAAACCATGCATTCGTAAATAATTTTGAATGTTGTTTCTTTTTTTCTGTGAGTTTTATTACTCCTTCTCCATCTTTTAAAATAAACATTTTAGAAATTACTAAATTTTCGTAATAAACATCACATTCTCGATATGCTCTATCGGTTATCAGTCATGATGCTGTTTTGTAATTATTATGTAATCAATTAATTACGTTCCTTCGACATCGAGGTGTCCAAGTGTACTTGAGAATACCCTTATTTTTTTTTAAAAAAAAAGTGTTAGTAATTTTCAAGTTATTAGAAAATTCTGAATTTTGTTAATTCTTGTCCATTATTTATTTTAATTCTTTCCCCTTGCGCGCCAGTTCCATTAGTTATAAACAGGTTTCCTGCTCTCAGATTAAAATCACCAAGTAAAATCGCTGAGTCATTTTTATTTTGTTTGTCTATTTCATTTTGCGAAAGAGAATAAAACTATTTTCTTTTCTTTTCCTTTCCTTCTTCTGGTGTATGTACTGATATTACCGTCAAGTAGCTTCTGTTGTACTTTAATCTTACAGGCACGATTCGTTCTTTAATTAAGCTATGTGAGTCTATTTTAGATGCTCATTTTTTGTCAACAAGTATGGCCACTCCCGCCTGAGCTCTGGTGTCTTGCGGTACTCTCCTGTAAAAGTTCGTCATGTTATTAACCACCTTTGGTCCTTTTAAAATATTCTTCCTTTCCGTTACAGCTAATATATCAGTTCTCTTGTCTATCTTTCAGCTGTCCCCTATTCCATATCCTTTCTTTCTGTACGTTTTCATGGTATGGTCGAGCCAATGATTGTCCATCCGTCTATGTATCTGCTAAAGCTTTTAAGTGGTTAATTTTTTACCTAGTAGATGTTACTGGCCCGTAGTTAAGCCTCTACTGCTGGAGAAAAGGAACCGTAATTTCGGTTACTCTTCCGCTGGAGAAGCAGCCTTCACCACGGCTGACGTACCATCTCTATCCGTTGTAGGCCAATCTTAGCGTAGCTCAGAAGCAATAGAATACATAATAGATAAATAATTAAGTTCCTTCATTATTTTATTCAGTGTAGTAATATATTTTAATTTGGGCAATCAGTGTGTGGAATCAGATGATGCTTGAAAGGAAGCACACCATGCTCATATGAAGTTTGCCATACTTTCCTATATACAACACATAAGTGCTACAGTTCGACGTGTGTCAAACATAACCTGTTGTAACATCTCATGTTTATTTTAAAGACTCCAGTGTAGGAGAAGTAATTTCATTATAATACACAGGATGTCCATAAATGTTTACCCTGATAACAAAACAATGTAACTCTTTACTGGAGACAGTAAACGAAACAGGCGTTATACCGCATATGCCTCTATTCATTACGTTTCGAACCTTACTTAAACATTTAATACGGACAATACCCTTCAACGTTTAAATCACTTGTACATCCCTGATAACACGCAAAATATCAAGTCCGTATTCAGTCTCTTGCCACACATTTCGCAACATGTCTTATGTGACTGTGTCAGTGGCATCTCTGATACGTTGTTGCAATATCAAGACATCAGAAACTGCTGTTTCGTACACAATATCGTTTACATACCCCCAAAGAAAGAAATCTAGGTGGAAAATGTCAGGTGATGTCGAGGGCCATGGAACTGGGGCGTCTCTGCCAATTCATCTGTTCGGGGAAGTTTCATTAAAAAAATCGCGGACTTCTGAATTCCAATCAGGTGGACCACCATCTTACCGAAAGATGATAATGTGTTGCATATCCTGTAGCTTGAGAACGACATAATTCACAAACATTTCTAGGTAAACATATCCGCTTACATTGCTTTCAAGGAATAAATAACTCACACCAGACGTTAGCCTTTAGACTGTCCTGAATGTGTTCTTGTACGACATGAGGTTTTTGTGATTCCCAGATCTTGACATTATAGCGGTTAACTGAGCCATAAGCAGAGGCTGAAATGTAGACTCATGGGAAAAACACTAATACTTCAAGAGATCATTGTTCTCATCCAAACGGTTCAGCATGTCCACTGCAAATCGTTCATGTTTTTTTGGATGATCATCTGGTTGTAATGCCTGAACAATTTTGACCTTGTACCCATTCAGTTTAAGACGTTTGCGCACCGCTTTATGCACTGTACTTTTTGGCACTTGAAACGGCGGTGATGCTTGTCTAATCGATTTCTATGGCGACTTTGTGAATGCGAACTGCCTGCACAGCCTCCTCCGAAGCACGTGGTCTGCTGCTGCTTGTCCGTTTCTGAACCGACCCTTTTGCAAAAAAATTCCCATACTCTTATTAACTTGACATCAAGCGCTTTCTTCCCATAATGGGACGAAAACTTTCTCTGCACAGTTATCACTGATTTGGTTCCTGCTAGCCACAAAATACAATGAGTTTTCTTCTGGGAGAGGGGTTGGGGTGGGGGGAAGGCACTTTTACGATATAGTTCACACAGCGCCCCTTGTGGCGAAAGTGTTGAATGAGACACAGTCGTACAGAAATTTCATGGGATCCCTAGTCGACCTGTAACAAAAAGGAACGTTGCTATCATAAATGTAATTAATATTTAATCTTGAGATCAGGGTAAACATCTATGAACACCCGTTATATATTACGCTGGCCTCTGATATTCATAACAAGGCAGTAACGTGCATTTTTTAACTCTCTGATCGAGCAATCGTCTTCCTCTCCGCGAAGGCGTGGACATTATCAGAGATTAGTTCTGGTTAATTATTCCTGGCAAATTGACGCTTCTTGAAATAAGCCCGCCCACCACTTTATGGAAGCATAACGCAATTAATTATTACTGTGCCTTCTAACGCATTTAGGATAAAAAAGTAGCCAATATAAGCTCATGTGGTAACTGATAACCCAAGTGCTCTAAAGAAAATTAAAGGAAAGGTAAATGTAACTGTCTTTTTATCATTTAATGGTCACTACTGATACCCTCAGATTTCGTTGTTCGCAGAATAAGCTGCCAGACACTGACGAGGTTGTGGAGAAAGTAAGTTGGTCTCATATCTCGTAATTTAAACGCCACGGTCACATTAATAACACCAAAGGGACTTTAAATTTAACATAGTATTCACTCATTAAATCTCAAACTTTACATCCAAGAGATACGAGACTGTACTTGGCTTCGAAGTTCAGAGGAAAAACAAGAAGGACCACTTCGTCGCTGTAAAACCGGGCTACGCTGTTCATAATAAAGAAGGCGTTTCAGTCACAAAACCATTAAACAGATGCTTTGTCACCGTATTCAGACAGTCTGACGCATAACTTTGAATAGGGTAGTTACATTAACACAGCGACTTTGTGACTATAAACCACACAAGGTCCACCAAGACATGAGGAATAGCCCTTGCAAAGTATGGAAAATATGAAAGCCGACCCGTCAAAATGTGTTATTAGACACCTAACGTCATATGAAAAACTGTGTTACTGAATGGCTTAGTTTGTATGAAAATCACCAGAAAGAAATTCCGTTTCGAATCTCAGTAAGACTCACAATTTCAGACTACCAGGAATTTTATTAAATATCCACAGACTAACAACAAGACACCTTCTACGTACTAAGAAAAAAAACTTTTGTTTTGCTGTAATACCTACATCGAGGTTGTTAGAGAGGCCGCTAGTATATTAGTACAGCGGCGAGTAAATAAACTGGATGCTGATTTTTCAAGGAGTCGTCCTGGCAATCGCCAGAAGTGAGTCAGCGAAACGCCAAAGGCCTAGTTACGATATTCTGAGTAGAATGTCAAGAGTTTACGCCTCTAATATTGAATTAACATTTTATTTCTTTGATCGTATAGTAACAGCTATAGCATTAGCTATTCAGGAGCGCCTTTGAAGCAGATAAAAAAAGTTAATAAATGCACACATTTGATAACAAAACATTATCAGAAGCTACTGGAGCTTATAAAAAAATAAAAACATTAATGCTTCTGTTACAAATATACCCCTGGTTTAACAGTATTTGGCAAAAGAGGCTATAACATATTTACGTTTGGCATGGGGCTCGAACCCATTATGTTACTATCATTCGCTGACAATGACACCATGATTGCATGTACTAAGTGCGGAATGCATCACAGTAATTACAACATGTGAGTAGGCAAAAAGGAAAATTAGATCAGTTCCTTGTTATTATAATTGCATGTGATGTACGAGATCTGCTGCAACCTGCGTACCATATAGCTGTGCAGTAATATTTATTTCTGAACAAAATTTGACTACTTGTTTAAAAATGCCGAACATGGGTCTATATAATTCAGCATCGAGTTTCTACAGGTCAGGAAATAAGAGCAGTCACCTAACGTTAACAGTGGATACATTTATGAAAACAACGAGATTTTGTAGATATCAGCATTTTTAAGCGTCTGCTGCAGCAGTAAATTTTCATGGAAAGTTAATAATAAAGGTCGCATTATAATACGCTCTCTGGTGATTTCGAATTACGTATTAAACAACTTGAGGCTTTGTTAAATTTCTCAACTTCCAAGCAGAACTGGGGAATGTTCAGTGAAGATATCACTTTAACTTTTTAAAGCGTACTTATTCCAGAGATCCTTGGAACTGGATGCAGTTTACTTTCTCTCATACAACTTCCAACAATAGTTATAGTATCTAACAAACTGTTATTCCAAGTTTTTACTCATGTATCCTGATTTCGAAGTGTAATTCCCGTAATAAACAACCTCAGATAGCACTATGGTCTATTCCTGAATAGCACTGGGGCATAAAAAATTTGAAAACTGCAAGGGTGTTAGATGAAAAAGGAATTGAGGCGTTCAACAATAATTTGTGAAAGACATGCTGGAAAGATGTATAAAACACTCTTTGTATCAAGAAAAAAACATACATTTTGTAAATCAAAGGCTACTAGAAAAACCTATAACCTTTCTGAAAAAAAAATCTAGTCTGTATGTGAGACGACTGAATATACCGACTTCGAAAACTTCCTCCTCGTGTAACATGTACTTAAGTACGAAAGACAATGGAAATCAGCAGTTAAAGATAAATAATCCATTCTAACTTTTTTGTCAGAAACTTCTGTTGCTTCGTGTGGCGTAAGGTGCATTACACACACGACAAAAATTCGTTACTCTTCTACCATGGAGATAGGTTTTACTTTAAGGAAAATCCGTTTTAAGACATTCAACTCTACCTATTGACGGAAAGACTACAAAACATAAGAAGGCTCTAGATATTACAAAGTTCTCTCTTTACAAAGGAACTAGAAACATACCCTTAAAATTCGTCCGAAATCTATTCTGTCACAAGCATAAACAAGAAAGCGTTATATCTCAGTTTTCATTTCAACAATAAAGTATTCTAGATAGCTTCTCCCAGATTTTCATAAAACGGATCTCATTCTTTAAAAACCTCTAGTGCGTAGTTTCTCTCAGATCACATAAAATAGTTCTCATTCAATAAAAAACTCGAGTGCACACTACTATGCCTCAAACAAGAATGTCTCAGTGCAGTTCAACCGACTGAATAACAAGTCAACCACAGATAAAACCAAACACAGCGTCAAGGATCTTATTCACTACTCCTACAATGCACTTATTCATTATTGTCCCTGTACAGTTAAAGTGAATTATTTACAGTAGTAGAAAATATATGAGAACCATACGTTATCCCCTGCTCCCCCAGAAAAATGCCTTAATGATTGTTCCAGCTGTGGTATGGAAATTAGCGTTTTGCGTCATTGGCCAGGAGTCCCCTGACGAGGCAGGTCTGGGCGCCTTGGTGCAGGTCTTATTATATTCGACGCCACATTGGGCGACCTGCGCTCCGGATGGGGATGAAATGATGATGAAGACAACATCCAGTCCCTGAGCGGAGAAAATCCCCGACCCAGGCGGGAATCGAACCCTGGCCCGTAGGACGGCAATACGTCACGCTGACCACTCAGGTATCGGGGTGGAGTCTTAGCTGTGGTAAGGCAAGGTGAAGGATTTTTTTTAAAACAATACAAAGAAGTGAGTACCATAACATACATTTACAAAAAACATTACCAATGTTATGATTTGGACTACAAAATGTACAAGAGGGTGCTCTGATTTGAGTTTTACATGTCAAGATTGTCATTGCTCAGGAAGGAAGCACACACACACTATTTCCTGAGATCTGTAGATTGTAGATAACTGTTGCATCACTTAGCACCAAGAAACATACTGTTAATGTCTCTTCTCATTAACCTATTCCCTAAGAAAAGGAAGTCAACTAGCACAATATTGACACATTTCTTGAAGTTTCTGATCCTGTAGTACTGACAGATATGAAGAATGTTTCAGGCTTATGGGCAGCCAGTAAGACAACAGAATGTCCATCACTCACAACACTCTGAAGGTTGGAAGTAAATACAGAATAAAATATGAGCAAACTCATGGTAGTAGTTTTCCACTGAAAACTCATATGTCCATTCGAAATCTCGTAGATAAACATCCCTTAAGTGCGTGCAAAACTTCATTTAATCCCTGGGATCTTCAATGAAATTGTGATTTACATTAAAAATAGGCTATGTGAACTGTACATGCAGTATTGTCTATCTAAGACATGACCTTCATCCAAGCAAATATTTCAAACAGTCCAAGAGCATTGCATGAAAAGGTATGATGAATCTTACGTACAAAACATTAATATCTGTAGATTACAACAGTCAGTGTGATCAGAAAACATCTATATGCAAGA
Source organism: Schistocerca nitens (assembly GCF_023898315.1). NCBI lineage: Eukaryota > Metazoa > Arthropoda > Insecta > Orthoptera > Acrididae > Schistocerca > Schistocerca nitens. The sequence goes on from NC_064618.1 coordinate 585,749,030, forward strand.
AGAATTATGCAATACTATATGCCAGATACAAAGTAAAGTTAACAGGAGGAGCAACTGACAAAACGTTGTTATCTTCTAATGGTGACAAAGGGCCTTGGAAATGTACAAGAAAATCTAGTGTGCAAACAATAATAGCTCTTATGTTACAAAAAGGTTTAGTTATTCAGAACTAACAACTAACATGTAAAACATAGGGACAGTGACAATAAAAATATATACATACACGCAACATAGGAAGAAAAAAGTATATAGACCAGAAATATACGAGAAAGAAACAAATGTATAATGATTCAAGTAAAGGAAAAGAAATGGGAAATAAGTGCACTACAAAAGTAAAATTTCTGTCAGGATGTGTATGATGTTTTATCCTAGTGTCATGTGCTACTCAAGTGTACTGATCAACTTTCTAACTTCTGTACTTTATGCATACATCTCATAATATCAATTACCTCAATTTACTTGCAAAAAACATCGTATTCACATAATAATACCTTTTGTGTCAGTTTATCTGCCAAAAAGTCATATCAATTTGCCTGCATTCCAGTATCAGCTCCTCATAACCACCTAATATAATCATATTCAACCTGCATATACACATTTATATTCCTGTATTATTATAGTCACATTTCGTCCTCATTTCTATATGCACTACTACATTTTCAACTTACTCTCTTAAACCCACTTTTCATAATTCTGTCATGTCATGATGTGTACCCTATTTATAACCTCTCACAATATATTCTTATTCTAAGTGAGATCTCATAAAACTATTTATATACATATATGCACAAAAATCGTTCATCAAAGAAGCAATACAGACGGATTCATTATCATACACATATAAACATGATAAATATTGCATCAGAAAGGCAATGCAGCAAAATGAAGAAGATACTCTTAGGCTAAGACAAATCACTCAAAAAAGTTTCGTCATAAAAGCGATGCAGAAACTAAGGCGAAGTTTGATATTACAAAAATGCAAGAGACCAGTGTCATGGCAAAATGCCATTAAGACAGCACTCCTTGCAGTTCGTTGGCGCACCAATGATTGTGTAATGGATGAGTACACAAGAGGCAAAAGCTATGTTAAGCGTATTATACAACAATAATACAAACATTTCACAATACTGATATAAGCCATGACAAGAAAATTGCTTAAAAAGGGCTAAAATATGAAAAGGATAAAAATTGTTATTAATTAGTATCATTTTGTCCACTAAAATACACAGCTTACCATATGATACGTTTCGTGTTTTCCATCTCTATCTAGCGTCGTCACAAAAAGTGGTTATTCAACGTGAATCCTATGTGCAACTGTGTCTCATAAAACTGGAATGTATGCATAGTAGCCAAATTAATTTTAATATACATGTATATCATCATGTCTGACCTAATCCGGTCCAGAGACACAAAGTTGCATAGGTAGTTACAAAAGAAAAAAGTACATATGTCAACAGAATAATGCTCTTGTATGTCATATGCAGAAAAATAAAAGAAATGTTCGTAAAACATAAAAATGTTAGAAATGTACGCCATACCAGTAACAGTTCAAGGTAGTTTTCAAGAAGGTGAGATCTGGTCAAAATGCAAAAATTATTATTTCACAAATGGTTTGATACGTGACACGTGATGGAGTCCTTTGCGCCTTTTAGTAGAAGTTAGCTCCACAGTGCCAAAACATTAGAAAATTCGTTCTGAGTTTTTAAGAGTGGACCTGGAAGATCGACAGCTGCTAATTCTTTTAATTTTTTAGAAATGATGGAAAATAACGGTGTACAGTGGTGTAACAGTAGATGGCTTTACTTTTGAAACGTCCCCTTTGAAAAATTATTGAATTACTGTGCTGGTAAATCCCTCACATTATTTGATTTTCAAACAGCTGAACAAAACTGAACGTACTCAGACATTTCGCTCTTTACCTATTCTGATCAACACTAAACTGACACACAATATTTTTAGCGCAACGCAGTCTGACTTTCAATAATCCCTACAAATAATGGCCCTGACTAATATTAACCTATACCTTTCACAAATCACTTACCTCACAAAAACCTTCGTTACTCGAACTACTGCAATACAGTGAGCGCCACTACCGCCAGCTAAATAAAAGAATCAAACTACGGAAGGCACTAACTATTGATAGGCATAGTTAGCAAATGAAAGATTTTGATAGAGAACAAACAATTTATTTACCTTAATAGTGTTCAAAAGTCATAATATATATAGCAGTTCATGACATACAGTCTTACAAATTTCAAAACTCTGCCATTTCTCTCCCAACATCCACCACTGCTGGCGGCTGACCTCCAACTGGGCAACGCTACGCGCTGTTCACATCCAGCTGCCCAACACTACATGGCAAACAACAATGCAAACTAGCCACAGACTGCACACAGCACAGCCAGTGATTTTCATACAGAGCGCTACGTAACGTTGCCAATAAGAAAACATAAACAGCCTACTAGCACAGCCAGTGATTTTCATACAGAGCGCTACGTAACGTTGCCAATAAGAAAACATAAACAGCCCACTTACACTTTTCTCAAACAATTTGCATACGAATAAGACTTATATGAGACTTTTCCATGTTATTGAAGGAACAGGTTGCGCGAAGTTCGTTGAAACACTTCTGTGGTCCAAAATGAGCGTAACTGAGATGTGTGTAGCAAATGAGTTTGTTTACTAAATCATCAGGAATACATAAGACTGAAAGCGAGTTGTTGATAGTACACTGTTTGAAGAGAATGTTCTTGCGTACAAGCTAAGAATGTCTTATCTCTGTGTTTGATTTGTCATTCCATTTATTTTTCAGATCTTTCCAGACGGGATCCTGTGCAATATCTTTTAAAGAAGAAGCAATAAAGATCTCAGAGGTAACTTTCTGAATATCCAGTGTACTGAAGTTTTTCTGAAGATTCGTTTCTATATGACTTTTTTTAAGCCAGTGACAACCAGTAATATGAATTACTGTGAAACAGAATTCTTGAAGATACAATGCCCAAAGATTTAACGTGTCATGTTTCAATTTTGAAGACATTAAAAATTGTAATGCACGATGATGCGCATAGACTTCCGTGTGTCTGCCACACAAGAAAAAACGAAATTTGTAAAATGTCCAAATTATTGCTAAGGCTTCTAATTCAGTTACTGAATAATTTCTTTCAGATTTCCTTAGAACACAGCTAACAAAACTCTTTGGATAATAGTACAATTTTCCTCAAATTTCTGGAATAGATGAACACCAACCCAACTTTTGAAGAATCTGTTGCCAAATAAAAAGCGCATGACCGGTCTGTGCGTACAAGAAAAGAGCATCCTTTGGACTTAGAAACTCTGTTTGTGCCAATTCATCCCAATGCCAAGTTTTGCTTTAACCAGTGAGAGAACAAAGTTTTGAGGTGCTCAGATACATAGGTAAACGGGCATTCAACAATCTGCCAGAGCATTTTTTAGTTTGTTTTGATGCGGCCCACCACAAATGCCTCTCCTGTGCCAAATTCTTCATCTCAGAGCAGAACTTGCAACTTACATCCCATTTATCTGCTAGATGTATTCCAATCTCTGTCTTCTTCTACAGTTTTCTCCCTCTACAGCTCCCTCTAGTACCATGGAAGCTGTTCCGTGATGTCTTAACTGATGTCCAACAATCCTGTCCCTTCTTCTCGTCAGTGTTTTCCATATATTCCTGTCCTCACTGATTCTGCGGCGAGCCTCTTCATTCCTTATCAGTCTTTAAGGCTATTCCTCTCGTCTGCACACCGGATACTCTCGTTTTAGTGAAAGGGTGGCCTGCATTTAGGTTTAGGTTGTAAATGCTGCTTTCCTACTCTTATCTTTACTCTTTATTGTAAGTGATGCTGGGCGGTAACTACTAGTTAGCAGTTCGCTGATTTTGCTGTACAACATTTATTTCGTTAAACGCACGAGCATTGGTATTAAAAGGCACAGTTAAAGAACACTTCAAGAAAACTGTGTGTCATTACACAAAAGACATATACATGACCGACTATCTGCTCTGCCTGTACGGTACTGCTCCCAATGAACGACTGTCAGTTCTGCCTGAAATCTATGTCTCATAACTCGGTCACTCCGTAACAATTACAGTTGTACTTTCTGTTACCTGCGCATTATTGATCCCAAGTAACGGGTACTGTATACTTACATATCCTCATAAAAACAAGACTTTAGTATTTACAAATTAAATAAATACATGCAATTTTAATATTAAAGTCAAAAGAAATTAAACAGTGAGGTAAATGTTACATAAATTAAATAAATACATGCAATTTTAATATTAAAGTCAAAAGAAAACAAACAGTGAGGTAAATGTTACATACCTTATGGAAAGTTAACTAACCATACAAATAGGCACAATCACTTCATAAAGATGCTAAAGTATCACCATATTTATAAAGCAATAAATATGCACAATACGGATGCATTAATTTGAAGACATAAAAAGATCAATAAATCATGAAGATAATGTTCTGAATTGTCTGTATGTTTGATCAGAGTCCATATAGAATTTATCGATCTGATGGTTGAATACAATATAAATGAAACAGTATATCTGAAATGGCCTGTACATTTGACTTCGCTGTCCCTAATAACGAACTGCAATCAGTCTCATCATTTAATTATGAAAAATCATTAGTTTTCATAAACAAAGATATAATTTGCATAAATTATTAAAATTAAATGACATAAAAACGTAAATCTCTTTCTACCACTACAAAAATAAACAGGGCATATATGGAATTGTTATGATTTTGCTACGTACTTAAAATTACCCCAGATTTAAATGTTTACCATAGTATGACACTCCTTGTAACTGGTATCCAATATTTACCTCATAACATATTTGAGAACACACTGTTGTTGCACCAAACATGTTTGATAATACACACTGTCGTTACACTAAGTATATTTGATAATACACACTGTCGTTGTGCTGCTCATAACGCCTGATAATCACTGTACTGTGTACTGTGCTTTTGGTCTTCCCCCACCCCTGCCCCCCACCCCTTTACGTTGAGTATCGACGTAGCTCACTGGCAGCCTACTTCCATGGAACAGCCAGCCAACAGCTCTCGAGCAGCGACAACAGGGATGCTCGCACATCTGGACAACTCTCCAACATGCGAACAAAAAAAAAAAAAAAAAAACGTTCTTACGGAAGGGTGCAATAACACAGAAGCTGTGCGCATCGCCTAGCCTTCTCAGCAGCCTGTACCGACAAAACACTCACACCACGCGAGACAAATATAGTCTGCTGCAGCGTTCTTCGGGGTAGCACAACATAGTGTATAGCAACATGTGACGTTAATATTTGCTTGATCCCATCTCGCTGTAACTAAGCTCTTCATTCTATTAACCCTAGCTCACAACAGCTACCAACTATTGTCCTTTTCTATAATTCACTGTACTGTCATTTGTAAACACAGTAATACTGTTCACAAAATTATACCTTTGCTCTCTTTCTCGCTGATGGTATATTTTGAAGTTCTCGAAATGTTGAGGACTGTGATACTGCCCAGACTGTATCCTTTCGACTTCCACTGAATTCGGATGTACTAGTTTTTTAATTCTAAGCTGTTCGTCACATTTTTAAAATGAAGTTAGTCGGTCAATCCATTTAGTGTGTTTCTTGCCCCAACAGGCACGGAACTAACGTCCCAACTCTTGCATAGGGCGCTCAGAAAGGTTGGAAGCGGGCCTGCGTGCTGATATAGTAATAGGTGCAATCTCCACATCTTTCCGCGTATGTGAACGGAATTTTGCGCCGTTATCAGATAGAATATACTCTGGTATAACTGTATTCACGAAGTATTCTTCTTTTAATTTCTTCATTATTATTTTTTCTGTTGGCTTTTCTCAGTTGGTAAAGGCGTACAAATTTTGAAAAAAAAAGTCCATCACAGTTAAAATTTGAGTGAATTCCTTAGATCGAAGCAGGGATACTTAGAGGTCAAGGGCCGAGATTTCTCCAAGTATTTGAGGTATTATACTGTGCATAAATCCTTTATGCTGCATAGTAGATACTTTAGTTTTTTGACACAACTCGCAAGACTTCAGTATTGAGCGACTTTCCTAGCCATATTGTCGAAAATAATATTTTCCTATAACTTTAACATGCATTGACGTGGTCTAAAATGAACATAGCTGGCATGAGCATATTTCATTAGACAGTCTACAACACGCGTAGGTATGCACAGCCTCCATTGGCCTGAGTTAACATTTTCCGTCGGTATAAAATTTTATCCTGTTTTAAAAAATACTATGTTTTTGTATCCTGGTATGTACGGTATTTCGACGCTGCATTGTTGAAGAGCTAACGCCCAGCGGGTAAGCCTGTCGTGCAACAATTTGCAATCAACTGTATGTCTTCCAAACAAGTAAGAGCGAAACTTTTCAAAACTCCACACGATAGGAAGTGATTTTTTTCTGTGTCTATTGTCATTCACCATTAGTGAGAGCACGTATCTCGAATGCAGTTGTGTGGCGCTCAATTACTCCGTTAATTTCTATTATCTGATATAACCCTGAGCCAACAGCATAGTCACCTGAATCGGTTCCGAGATAAAATTGCTTGTTTAGATCACTGTGGTATTGGTGCTTCATTTAGTTGTTCTTCAGTCAGTTGGAGCGCGTCTTGGTGTTCCTTACCTCACTTCCAAATGGTATCTTTGTCTAACAGTTCCGTTAACAGTGGAGAAGATAAGCAAAATTCAGGCAGAAAACGGCGATAAAAGATTTCAATTGCTTGCGGCATTTCGGTAGCGGAAAATTCTTCACTGTGTTCATTTTTGCACGATCCGTTTCAGTTGCACACGACGAAATAACACGGCCAAGAAACTTTACCTGTGATTTTTCAAATTCAGATTTTGCAAGTTAATGATAACTCCAGCTTTTCTAAAAGCGTCAAGTACTCGACATAGAATACCATGCTGTTCCTCCCAGGTGACAGTACTAATTATTGTAAAATGGCATCAACATAGAGCGTCACATGCTTTAATAAAACCCCTCCTAACACCTCATCAAGCGCTCGCATAAAACCTACTGAAGGTATTCAAAAACCGAACGGCATCTTCTTAAACTGGTAACGACTTTCGCTGTGTAGCAATGCAATATATTTTCTACTGTCTTCGTTTAGGAGTAGCTGCCAATATCACCTAGTCAAGTCAAGACTACTTAAATATTTGACTCCTTTGCACTTTTGTAGTAAACACTTTAAGTGTTCCGCCTAATCACGTTGCGGGAGAGTTATGCGATCCATCACACGGGAGTCCAGAACAATAGGAATGCTGCCGTCTTTCTTGCAACAGCGTGTATTTGGTCTGAGTATTCACTATCTGAGCGCTAAATTGTTTGGTTATTCAGCATTCTCGTGATTTCTTTATTAGCGGCTTCCCTCCTGGCTAATGGAACAGCATATGATTTTCTGCGAAGCGGCTCGTGGCCCTCACTTTATTTCTGCGAACACATCCTTTAATTAGTCCAGGTAATTTTGAAAATAAGTTGGCACAAAATTTCAACACTTCAAGCAGTTCTTCTTGCTTCTCTTCGGACTGTTCTATTAACGATCGAATCTTGATTTGCATACTTTTTAGAGCGTCCTCATCATCGTTCTTCTCTTACAGTTCAACATAGTTCTCAGAATGACTAATTTTTAAATTTCATTTTCTTCTCGAAAACACATTAACGTTATCTTGACTCTAGCAGAGCTACTATCATCTTCTACTATTAATCGTTCAAACAAAGTCTCCCTCTTCTTTCCATTATTCATCTTAATCCGCAGACAACTTTCGTCAAAAACAATACTACACTTCATTTCCCTTAGCCAATCTATTCCGAGAACCAGTCCAACATTAAGAGAGCCAACAATTAGTATACTCTGTTCGTATTTATCGTCTTTAATCCGAAACTTCATTAAGGCCTGTCCTTAAATGGGTTTGCTTCTGTTACCGACTGCACTGACAATACGTATGCCGTTCACAGGGAACGTTGAGAATGTCATCCCACTAGCTGGCCGGAGTGGCCGAGCGGTTCTAGGCGCTACAGTCTGGAACCGCACGACCGCTACGGTCGCAGGTTCGAATCCTGCCTCGGGCATGGATGTGTATGATGTCCTTAGGTTAGTTAGGTTTAAGTAGTTCTAAGTTCTGGGGGACTGATGACCTCAGAAGTTAAGTCCGATAGTGCTCAGAGCCATTTTGTCATCCTACTAATTAAATGCGTAAATAAGCTTTCAGAAACTGTCCTCGTTTCACTCGCTGAGTCTATTAGAGCATCTAAAATTATGCCACAAGTTTCAATTTCAACAAAAGGCATTAAAGTCTCTTTTTCTGTTTCTTTATTTTCCTGGTACAAATCTTCTTCTACCGCGTCAATACGTTCATACTGAATAGCATTCCTCATAATTTCTGACCATTGCGTTGCTGACTGAGTTTTGGAGCGAGTCGCTTCCGAAACTTGGCTTAGTTTAACGATTCATTACCCCGCTTGTTACGGTCACAGCTTTTACGATGTTCCGGTGATCAATATTATGTTCTTTCTCCGCCGGTTCGGCAAACTGTTTTGGTTGAACCGTTCGCGTATGTCATAACTATTAATTCGATGCCTGCCGTTATCTTGGCGATCAAATCTACTAGGTCGTCCGTGCCCTTGCAATTCCTCTCGCAGCGTGCCATTATCTCGACTCTGATAATTACTGTTGTTATTACGTTCTCACTTTTCTCGTTCCATGTTAAGTGTAACCATGTAGTCAATTAACAAACACACTTGTCCCGTTTTTAACATAAGCGCTAGATACTCACAAACTACGAAGGGTAATATCTGTATAAAATCAACATAAACCTTTCTTCCTTGATCGGATCTTATAAATATGCGGTGCCGTTCCAGTACTTCTGTATATACTCCCGCATGGTGCTGTGATGTCTTGCATAATTCGGGAGTGGGGGGCATGGGGGGGGGGGGGGTCGCAAGAATTTTTGATTTAACGTCCCACTGTTTCTCTTTAGACCAACAGTTATTTAAAAATGCGAACTCAAATTCTTCATGCTTGTGGTGAAATTCGGACTCCGGTACCCTAAACATGAGCTTCCCCTTGCATGTAACTGACGCAAGTATTAATTTTAGCGCGCTCATTATAATGCTTCGAAAATGCGTGTTTAAATTGCTTATTAAAGGCAACAACATATATATCTTGTTTCGGATCATAGTTCTGGAAATTTGTCAAGAATTACATGAGTCCCGCCAACATTATTGCTGTCTGCGTAAATTTCTTTTACTAAATGCAATCGACTTTTCATCACTGCCAGTAATTATGTTACAGATTTTGTCTACTTCACCGTTCAATTCGTTGCACTGCGTCGTATGCCGCTAACCATTATACTCATCGATTCTTTGTCCTTCCTGCACGTTTTCTTGATTTTTAACGATTTCGTCATTATCACCCGTATTTTTTCATGAGCTTTTAACAAATTTGGTTGTTTGTCTGCATTTATCATCAACTTCGCTTCGAAACTATTGGATTTCCATTTCAATTTCTTCGTGTTTGACTTTACATTTCGCCCTGACTTCATCATGATTTCATCGAACGTCTTAGTTAGCTCGATCAGCAAATTATTAACAGTATCTGTTAATGTGATCAATTTAGTTTCAATTTTTCCCTGCTTTTGTTTGTTTTCCTCCCGCAATTCCTTCTTTTTCTGCATTCCTTCCGAATAGGTCCTAACTGCCTTTGCGATTCTTTGCTTTTGTCATCCATGATTAATTCTATTTTCCCTAATAACTGAGTAAGGAAGCCATTAACAACAATACTGGCGCCCGTTTGTTGAATAGCCAACGGCGTTTAACTATGTTTGGGCAGATCAAAGCTAACAATGCCGCTATCTACTGCTAAATTGGCTGCGGTATTTTCTAGCATAACACTCTGTTCTCCATTCACTGATTCATTCACATATCCTTCCTCATTTACAACACTACCGTTTTGCTTTGTGTCGGATATGCTAACAACGTTATCAACAGTCACTGGTTGTTAAAAGTTGCTGCTTACACGTAATTAAAAAAGTTCTTCCATGTAATTAAATGTTACTAACACCAGTACTGTTCCTTTCCCAGGCACTCCTACATAACGTTGCATCACTTCCACTCGATGCATTATTGTGCTGCGCTACTGAGGACTTACGTACTGCTGTGATGTTTTCTCCGTCGTATCCGAAACTGTGTTGGAATCGAAGTCCGAAACGCGTCGCCATATACAAGGCTACTCTCCGAGTCTGCGCACCGAATACACTCGTTTTTGCCAACGGGTGGCCTGTATTTAACTGATTTATATTGTAAATGCTGCTTTCCTACTGTTAAATTTACTCATTATTGTAAGTGATGCTGGCCGATATACTATTGAAATTAACATTTCGCGGATTTTACCATACAACATTTATTTCGTTGAACATACGAGCATGAATATTAACAGACACAATTAGACACACTTCAAACAAACTGTGTGCCATTACACAATCACCGTTTACAAGATAGACTGTCAGCTCTGGTGTAAGGTACTGCTTCCAGTGAGCGACTATCAGCTCTGCCTGAATGCTACTGCCACCGAGCTGAGTCGCTCCACAACAATTACAACTGTGCTGTCTGTTGCCTGTGCATGATCGATCCACAGTTCGTATGTTAAGTGTTATTGTTCTCTTACAAGCTCACCTAATGTTCAACGTTCTTCTGTAGCACCACATTTCAGATGTTTCGATTCTTTTCTGTTCCGATTATCCCACAGTCCATATTTTACTACCACACAATTCACACGATGCTGTGCTCCAAACGTACATCCTCGAAATTTTTTCCTCAAATTAAGGCTTGTGTCTGGCACTAGCAGACGTCTCCAGGAATACCTTTTCCGCCCATGGTAGTCTCCTTTTTATGTCCACCTTGCTCCATCCGTTAGTTATTTTGCGACCTAGGCAGCAAAATTCCTTAACTTCATCTACTCTGTGATCATCAGTCCCGATGATATGTTTCTCGCTGTTCTCATTTCTGTCACTTTTCATTACTTTCGTCTTCCTTCGATGTATTCCCATTCCATGTTCTATACTCATTACGCTGTTCATTCTATTCAGCTGTTCCTTTAAGTCTTCTTCACTTTCACTGAGGACAGCAATGACATCAGCGAATCGTGTCATTTGATGTCCTCTTAACTTGAAATTTCATCAAATTGTTGAACCTTTCTTTTATTTCCTTCATTGCTTCTTCGATGTATAGACTGAACAGTATGGGCGATAAACTATATCCCTGTCTTAAGCCCACTCCAATCCGAGCGCTTCGTCTTCCAACCTTACGCTTCCTCTTGGCTCTTGTACGTATTGTATATTAACCGTCTTTACCTATAGCTTGCCGCTATTTTTCTCAGAATTTCGAACATCTTACATCATTTGACATTGTCGAACGCTTTCTCCAGTTCGACAGATCCTATGAACCTGTCTTGATTTCTCCTTAGTCTAGCTTCCATTGTCAACCGCAACGTCAGAATTGCCTCTCTGGTGCCTTCATCTTTTCTAAAGCCAAACTGATCATCAAGCACATCCTCAATTTTCTTTTCCATTCTTCTGTATATTATTCTAGTCAGCAATTTGGATGCATGAGCTGTTAAGCTGATTGTGCGATAATTCTTGCACTTGTCAGCTCTTTCAGTCTTCGGAATTGTGTGGATGGTATTTTTTCGAGACTTAGATGGTATGTCGCCAGGCTCATATATTCTGCACACCAACGGGAATAGTCGTTTTGTTGCCACTCCTCCCAATGATCTTAGAAATTCTGATGAAATTTTAACCATTTCTTCTGCCTTCTTTGATCCTAAGTTCTCCGTAGTTCTCTTAAATTCTGATTCTAATACTGCGTCCCAATCTCTTCTAAATCGACTCCTGTTTCTTCTTCTATCACATTAGACAAATTTTTCCCCTCATAGAGGCCTTCAGTGTACTCTTTTCACCTATACACTCTCTCATCTGTATTTAACATTGGAATCCCATTGCTCTCTTAATGTTACCACTGAAACAGGTGTACCGGTAGTCTGTCATTTGCATTTATGGGATTTGTGCATACTCTGGATGTCTCAGACGCTAAGGGACAATCTTGAATTCATTATTATTCGTGCGCAGTCTTTGGTCAGAGCAGCTGTGTCTCTTGAAGATGTGCTTGATTTGTCATCGCTGCGAGAAGCGCAGGAACTGTATTGTTCGAGGAGTAGTGAATCAGACGCCCAACAGAAGACTCGTGTCATTGTAGACGTAAAGTTAAGAGCATCTGTGTTAAAGTAAAATGATTTGTGTTTGAATATGGTGAAATAGAGGAGAAAGAAGCGATTAGTGATTCAGAATGAAATCAGATGTAATGAGATCAGAAAAACTTATAAAGAGGAATAAAGGCACCGTAATACCTTTTTCGTTTATTTGCATTGTAGTCGCGCATAGTTTGGAATCATTGTTGAATGAGACGTCCATACCAGGTAATTTTAGATTTTTGATTAAAGATTAAGTAATTTTCACTATAAGGTATTTTTCACGTTTATTAATCATGTGTCCAACATGTGTCAGCGTAAGAGTTTGATATCAATGTTGCCTTTTATCAGTGTTAATGAGTGTTGTAACATAAATTTCAAAAAGTAATAATTCGTATATCAGATTATTTTAAAAACAGATTGTTATAGAAGTATTTCACCTAAGAGCATTTAACACATTCTCTATCCAATTCATTTTTATTTAAAGAGTTTCTCATTCAATGATGCGTATAACATAGTTTGCTTGTTGTCTGGGGCATTGCACTTAGCTCTCAGCAACTGTAGTTAAAATTTTGCAGTTGGCGCACAGACAGAAGCAAGCACCGCATTTCCAACCAGTTACATTACCAGGAATATTAGCAGGTAAGGTATTTTTCGTTTCAGGATCAGTTTGCTACGAAAATTGTGAACGCACAGGAACCATTTCATAAACAGCATTATCAGGCAGATCATTAACACATGAGAACAGCTTTGTTTAATTAAAGAGATTGATAGTAAAGTTCATGATTTAATCAGTTTGCACATTTTTGAAAGATTATAAAATAGGGCAAAATTCATGTTCTATGCTCGCAGGCAGTTATATTTGGTTTCTCTCGCAGCTGGAAGTGCGGAAAGTCACCCAAAGCTAAACAACAGCAAAGTTACAACCAACAAACCAACGAGTACGAGTTCGACATGAAACAAAAAAATTAAAAGAAACTTTCACCCCCCCCCTGCATTTTTCATACAGCCATTTATCCTTAGATTCCATGCACTTCCAGTTTATTTCGTTCCTAAGTGATTTCTACATCTACATCTACATCCATACTCCGCAAACCACCTGACGGTGTGTGGCGGAGGGTACCCGGAGTACCTCTATCGGTTCTCCCTTCTATTCCAGTCTCGTATTGTTCGTGGAAAGAAGGATTGTCTGTATGCTTCTGTGTGGGCTCTAATCTCTCTGATTTTATCCTCATGGTCTCTTCGCGAGATATACGTAGGAGGGAGCAATATACTGCTGGACTCTTCGGTGAAGGTATGTTCTCGAAACTTTAACAAAAGCCCGTACCGAGCTACTGAGCGTCTCTCCTGCAGAGTCTTCCAGTCTTGTATTTCTTTATTCCTCAATTTCCCTCAACATTTTTGTACTTCCTTCTTTCATCGATGAACTGAAGTGTTTCTTCTGTTACCCATGGTTTCTTCGCAGTTACCTTCTTTCTACCTATGTTTTTCTCTGCAACTTCTGTGACTGCCCTGTTTAGAGATGTCCAGTCAATTTCAAATAAACTGCCTACCGAGGTATTCATAATCACAATATCTATAGCCTCGGAAAATCTCTTCAATTCTTACTATTTCTGTACCTCTCTCTTTTTCCCGCTGGTTCTTCATCACTATGGTCTTAAACTTCAACCCACTTTTCATCATTACTACAATGTGATCTGAGTCTCTATCTTCCTCCTGATGTAATCTAACTGAGATCTTCCCGTATCACGTGGCCTTTTCTCCTCCAATTGTGATTCTTGAGCAGAGCATTCGCTATTACTAGCGGAAATTTTTTGCAGAACTCAATCTTTCTACTCTCTCACTTTTAGTACCAAGCCCATATCCTACCGTAACCCTTTCTTCTACTTATTCCCATATACCGTATTCCATTTCCTTATGACTTAGATTTTAATCTCCCTTTACGTACTGAATCACCCGTTAAATATCCTCATATCTTTTCTTTATCTTTTCATCTTCCACTTGCGACGTCGGCATGTATGCCTAAACTGTTGTTCTCGGTGTTGGTTTGCTGTCGATTCTGATGGGAACAACCCTATCACTGAACTGTTCACAGTAACTGACTATCTGCCCCGTCTTCCTATTCACAACGAATTCTACTCCCGTTACACAATTTTCTGCTGCTGTTGGTATTACCCTATACTCAACTGACCATAAATCCTTTTCTTCTTTCCATTTCACTTCACCGCCCCCCACAATGTCTAGACTGAACCTTAGCATTTCCCTTTTCGTATTTTTCTAGCTTAAACTTTTGACATTCGACGCCCCGACTCGTAGAGAGTTACCCTTTCTTTGTTTATTCATTTTTTTTTCTCATTGTTACCTCCCCGTTGGCAGGCCCTTTCCGAAGATACGAATGGTGGACTACTCCGGAATCTTTTGCCAATGGAGAGATCTTCATGACACTGTTCAGTTACAGGCCACTTTCCCTGTGGATATACGTGTCATGAATGTAGTGGTTTCCATTGCCTTCTGCATCCTCCTGCCATTGATCATGACTGATTCTTCTACCTATAGGGGCAATTTCCCACCCCATGGGCAAGCGAGTGCCCTGAGTCTCAGTTGGCTCCTCTGCCCTCTTCGACAAGGCCGCTGACTAAATGCGGGTGACTTCTTATGCCGGAAGCCTTCGACAGCCATAACTGATGATTTTTATTCCAAATTTAAGCAGTGGTGAGGTTCGGACCTGAGACCGATAACGTTTTGGTTATTAATCGCAGACGCTACTGCTCTTTTTTCCCTACTCATGGTTCTGGAAAAAGTATCGAAGGAAAAGATGCCAAGGGTTCTCTTTTTTATTTATTCATTTATTTGTTTTTTTTTTTTAATGACAAAGTAAGTACCACGCTAACCAGGTAAAGAAAACCCTACAAGAGCTGGACACGGAGATTGTCGAGGACGTCTTCTCGTGTGATGAAGAGTAGTGTCGCCTGTGCACACAGGCTGAAAGCGATCTTGAATCGGGGACCTTCGTCATATATCTCTTCTCGCAGCTGGAACACTCCAGCTAGCCGGAAGGTCCATGAACAATCAACCGAGATAGTTGGCAAGACAGGACAGGTATGTCATCGGGAAATGTAAATCCGTGTGTTTGTCCAGCAGGAAAGACCAATAATCTAATACGTCTTTGACACCGTCGTTGAAGAAATAGTACAGCGCCATGCTATAAAATAAATAAATAAAATAAAACATTAATTATTAATTATGTATGATAGTGATTGGATGTAATTAATATTTGCTTATCTGGAACGTGGATGTTTAATTATCCGGTATCAGACGCTTGACAATGGCTTTTTCGTAAATGTAATGTTATTCGTAGTTGACCGTGAAATAAGACTCAAATAATCGGACTTCGTATTTAAATCGTTTCCAAAGACTGCTGCGGTAGGTGCGGACTCAAAATCTAAATCTCAGTATTAGAATAATTTGCCAGCCATGTCAATACGTCGTACAGAGGTGACTGTCTACTAAACATAAAAAAGTTTACACAGTTAGTTAAATCAGATATATTCAACGAATAAGCCTACAGTTAAATAATTCTACTTACTTTCATAAATATAAATTCTTTACAGAATCGAGTGCCTAGTAAGATTGCAACTCGCAGTGTTCTTATATAACATCAAATATGGCGGTGTGCCAGTCAATGAAATATACGTGCTTCCCCACCAGTTATTCTGCAAGACCTCCCCTTCTTAATCAAACATAAGAGTATTGTAATTGTGTTTTTGTTTTATCAGCGACACAGCGCTGCAGTTCTGTGCCATAGGCTTTATTTATTTGTCACAGATTAATTATTTAATTAAGATTTCGCGTTTCCGAGGAAACTCACGCACGGCATGCAAATGTGCCTTTACATTGCCCCCTGAATTGCGAGGCGAAAGGACACACCTGCAGGCGAGCAATTCACCTAAAGGCACAAGAAAATCTAAGTTATCTATAACTATTTACATGACATACATTATACAGTATATTATGTACAAAATTTGAATGACGCGCGTGCGCCGTAAAAGTTCTTGTGTTGGCAAAATAGAGTGCGCGCATGCGCAGAAGCGTCTGTGTGACTCCGGCACTGCCGTTATATCGTAAATTTAGATCACGCGGCACAGTTTTGCAGGTCATATTGTTCGTGAGCGCGCGCATTTCTTAGTCGCTGCACAAAGAAAATATTCCACCAAGATTACATATGAAGACTACATTCTATGACAGGTAACTTAGTTTTAAAATTACAATATTTGTTATAATACAGTACAACTTTAGATTGTTGAATGTTCTTAGTTACATAGTATTGCATTGAAATGCTTCAAAGAAAAATGTCTTTTTGTTTCAGGTGCGTTGACCTATACACATCGTGTCGTTATTACAGTTTATATTCATCTGCTGCACAATAATTGTTCACAGGTTAGTGTCGTCGTGGTAAAGTTTTTTTTTTTTTTTTTTTTTTTTTTATCACAGTAACATCGCTGTATAACAACGTGATTGATACATAAGCATGTCCATTTCCTATTTCCATTATAGTCGTTGTGATGCAGTTCGTTGTGACAAAAAGCATTGTTTATTACAGATCAGACGTGACCCGTCGAGTAATTGGCCCATATGCAGTTCGTTTTCGATATTCCGTTTAAGCTTGGTTGCAGAACCTCGGACGGCACATAGCTGGCGTCGATCCTTGGACAGTCCAGGTAAGTGTGTCCGTCACATTTCGAGAACATTCCATTCCCTGAAGTTCCAACCAAAATTCTTCCACTCGTCGTGTTGTTTTCTGGACAGGCACGTTGTGACCATTTAATCCAGTTAACATCTTGAAGTTAGATACTGTAGTAATGTCACTAGACGATGCACCAATTACGCACTTCACATTTTCAGTTTTTTGCTAAATATAGCTCACCTAAATGTTCGTAGTTACTTATCAAAGAAATCGTTCATCGCGTTTACAAAGGTACGATGCATGATGAATGTCATTAACAGTTTCTTTCACATAGGTTTCCGCGTAGTTGCAGACTTAGTAATGTACGTTAATGTCCGTGAACAGTGGTTCACTACGCAATTTTTTTTAAGTTTTTTACAATATGGCACTCGTTATGGTTCAAATTTTCACATAGTAACAGTTACATTATACATCATTTTTTAAAAAAAACATAAGTAATCATACATATACACGTCACATATTTTCTTAGCATAAACATAATACAGTTACACATAAACATGTTTACATCATCATTACATAGCTATAAATTATTACATTGTGTCACATTTGATTACATGAATTGCAGATATTTACGTCCTCTTTAACGGTTTTGCTGGGATTTTATCGATGTTTTTTGTGATGTCATCTGAAATTAAGATGGTTAGACACAACATTCATTACATCAGTAGGCAAGACCAGGCGTTTTCACTACTCAATAAATATTCAAAATAATAAGAGAAGGAAAACTGTTAGATTCTTCGCGTTTTGTGAGTGTGTTTATAGTGTCTGTGTGGCCTTGGCTACTGGTAGATGCTTTTCTTGTTGAGAGATGTGCGTCTAATCTATTTCTCGAAGTAAAAGATCGCTTCACAGATGACGTCTGTCGGTTCGTCAGGTGTCATACCAAGTCAGTGGTACCTACAGTCACATATGTTCCGTGAAAAATTAATATATCATTCACTGCTACGTAATCATAAATTTTACCTTAATATTCAGTCTTCTTGGTAGTGCCGCGGCGATGAAAGAAAAGTTCTTCTGTCTTCAACTGCGTCACTGGTACAGCTGAAATGAAAATTTCTATACTACTTATTATCTATGTTGTGATTTGTTTGAGCTCTTGCCACACAGCAGGTCGTTGAGATAACGGTACGTTATATGTGTTGTGGTAGAAGATCTTGTGAGGCTTAACTTCAATCTTGTACACATACGTGTTGATAACACCTAATCGTTTGGTAAAAACTTGTAAATATTTGGATAACACTTCCTGTAGTTTTATACGTTCATGTACACTGAGAGCTGTAGCTTCATTTATCTTATGATCAAGCAATGTTTTCAAGTCCATTAGCTCTGTGTCAGATGAGTGTGTTTGCATGTCTTGAATGTCATTCTCAAGTACTAACTGAACCTTGTATCCTGTACAGTGTTTGTCATGCTTTAGAGTTCTCCTGTCCAAATCAATAATAATTACACTGCCTTTATCATTTAAAATACATTTACCTTTGGAGAAGTCTATAATGCAGTCCTTCTCGCTCATAATATCTATTCCTAATATGCAATTTGTCACAAGGTTTTGTACAACCAGGAATGGCCATTGTACGGTTCCATTACCTATTTTAATGTTTACAAAAACTTGCTTCGTAACCCTACATGACTTATTACCTAGAGCAGTAGTTATTTTACAGTTTTGGGCGGGAAACTCAGGCACAGGCTCCAATTCACACATCTTTCTATAGAAATTAAAAGACAAAACGCTCACAGCTGCACCTGTATCTAAGATAATAGTAGTTGGAATCCCACCTTCTACACCAGTAGTAGATGCTAAAACAATTTCATTTGTGTTTGAACGACATTGTGTACTGTCTTGCAAAAGTTCATCTGATTATATTCTCATTGTGGTTGTATCTTATAAATAAAACAGGTAGTTTTTGTTTAGAATTATTAGGCAAATCAATATTTTGTTGTTCAATGGTGGTGTCAAATAACTGATTAACATTGAAGTCGCCTCCCAAGAATTCTTCAGCCACGACCCGGGGCATAGAATTGACTGTTTCTAGTTTGTTGGATTAGCATTTGTATTAGGTACTGACACAGATTAAAGTTGTGTATCAGGTGTCATTTCTATTATATTCACATTCGGATATTGCCTGTTGTGATCTCCAAACTTTTGCGGTTGTTGTTGCTGTTGCGCATTATAACTTACCTGTCGGTCGTAAGGTATGCTCCAATTTTGTCCTGGTGGCTGCTGTGGTAAAGCAGTGTTTGAATGAAAGTATTGATCGCTACGAGTCCAGCCTTGATGCTGTCTTGGCTCGTAGTTATTATTATTTCTATTTCTGTTTGTGTTTTTGTTGTTACATTTGTATCCGTTGTTACCGTTGTTGTTATTACCGCGGTGCCTTTTGTATGGATTGCCGCATGAAGTGTTATTACTGTTGTAACTGTTGTTTGTATTGGAATACGCGTGTTGATTTTGATTTCCGTATTGAGACGGCATGTGAGTTTGCTGTTTTTGCTGTACCGCGTATCCAACTGTGGGCGCGCCAGAATTGAGTTGGCAAGCCTGCATGTTTTGCATGCCACCAGTATAAACATTGTGGCTGCTGTTTTGCCGCGCGAAGCGCTGATCTTCTAGTAACATGTCAACCGAATCTAAAGCTGTTAAAAAATAATCTGGATCGTCATCCGGAATATGTAAGAGTTTTTCTTTAATGTTGAAAGGCAATTTGGCCTTCAACGCACGGAGTATATCACGTGTTGCGACTGGTACGTCCAAAAAATGTCCCATGTTCAAGTATTTTTCAAAATATCTGCGTAAGTTACCATTTTCACTGTTAAAAGTTTCAGGTTCTAAAATTTGTCTTCTGAGTCGCTCCTGGACGGATTGCGACCAGAATTTGTTCAGAAAGGCACGCTCAAACTCACTGTACGTGGTACATACGTCAGCTTGACTGTATGCCCAGACAGCTGCATCGCCTTGGATGTAACCGACAATATATGAAATCTTTTTCCGGTCACTCCAAGAGCGTGGAAATGCGTTACTAAAAGATTTAAGAAAAATCACTGGATGAATGGTTCGTTTTTCTGGGATAAAAGTCTGAAATTGCCTGTGTTTTATTAAGCTTTCTTCTTCCTTTGCATTATGATATGGATTTGTTCCACTGTAATTACTGTAATGTTGAGATGGCGAGTAAGTTGCTGTGGTTTACCATGATAATAGTTTGTGTTTGTGTTTGCACGTCGTGGTATGTGTTGTAGTCGTGATGTGTTTTGTTCTTGTGTGTTTGTCGTGTGCGGTATGTGTGCGTCATACTCGAATGTATATTGGTTTCTGAACTGTACATTTTGACTGATATTTTCGTTACATTCAGACTGTGGTTGATCGGTGAATTGTCTCATGGGTGCAGTGACGGATTGTACTGCGTCACTAATCAGCTGTTTGTTATTAGTCATGTATTCCGCTACGGAGTCGTGCACAATTGTTGGTAAATTTTCACGTATGCATCTATCAAAATGTTTGTCTTTGCTCTCTACCAAATCATGAAATTCTTTATTAATATTTTGAAAATGAGCTGTGGCATCAGATTGTAATCTGTCAGTCAGTTGTTGTTCACCATCGCCAAATTTATTCTGCACGTCTGTTATTCGTTTTTCAAGGTTGTCATGTACTGATGGATATGTTTGAATTTGTTCAGTAAGAGCTTCACACGTGACATTAAGGTTTTTTAATTGTGTCTGTAAAAGTGCTACGTCATTTGTAGTCTTTTCTTGTATCGTATGAAGCTTGGAAAATTTCGTACTGAGCTCAGTCATCTGTTTGGTCAGTGTGGCGTCTATAAGTTCCACACGTTTACATAAAGTGTCACTACCTGTCTTGATTGCTATGAGATCAGATTTAATTTCGTCATTTTGCGTCTTTAACTGTTCATTTTGTGTCTTTAACTGTTCATTTTGTGTCTTTAAGGTTGCCATGTTTACCGCGTTCTGCATCCTTAAGGTTGCCATATTTTCTGCGTTTTGTTTCATTAGCATTTGTAACATGTTGGAAATGTTTACTGTTTGCAAGGTCTCTGCCCCCGCCGCGTCATTAGACGTGACGTCATGTATTAACATGGGCTCTGACTGAGACTTTGAAATTTTTGTGGTGGACGGCCTATTGTCAAAATTTCCGTTAACACTTGCGTCAATATTTGATGAATCGTCACTACCGGTTGCTGTCGTAAAGTCATTTTCTAACATTTGTCTCTCGTCCGAGTCGGATTGCGTCTGAATAGTATGTCTTTGCTGTTCCATCTTTGCGTATTGTTTTCTAGTTATGACCATGCCACAGGTATGGTATGCTTCAAGAAAATAAAGTTTGACACTGGTTTTAAAATAAAATGCAGTTGAACATGAATCGCTCGTAGCAACAATGGCTGTTTGTTAATTTAAAAATGTAAACTGAATATCGGATTATTCTTAATGGCTGCTGGCCATGTTACAACGTATCGTACAGAAGTCGGCCATATTGTACACTCGTGTATTGGTATTGTTGCAGAAGTTATTGTTTAAGGAAAAGCACTGAGAATGAAATTTATCACTGAAAACTGCTACGCGCGAAAGAAATACTACAGAAAGCTACTGAAGAGCTAATACACTGAATTATGCGCCTGGTCAAGCCTGCCAATGCAAAGATTTTGCTGGAAGCTTCATTGCGTCTTCCCGCAAAATTTTAGAATTGGAAAATATCTTCAGATATTTGTTATTTCTCATACATTCACGTCCAGGTCCAGAAAGTTGATTTTTCACATGAAACAAAGAGAACAATGTAACAAATGACAAACTGAACAACGTCCTGTCACGGTCGCCAATATAAAATAAATAAATAAAATAAAATAAAACATTAATTATTAATTATGTATGATAGTGATTGGATGTAATTAATATTTGCTTATCTGGAACGTGGACGTTTAATTATCCGGTATCAGACGCTTGACATTGGCTTTTTCGTAAATGTAATGTTATTCGTAGTTGACCGTGAAATAAGACTCAAATAATCGGACTTCGTATTTAAATCGTTTCCAAAGACTGCTGCGGTAGGTGCGGACTCAAAATCTAAATCTCAGTATTAGAATAATTTGCCAGCCATGTCAATACGTCGTACAGAGGTGACTGTCTACTAAACATAAAAAAGTTTACACAGTTAGTTAAATCAGATATATTCAACGAATAAGCCTACAGTTAAATAATTCTACTTACTTTCATAAATATAAATTCTTTACAGAATCGAGTGCCTAGTAAGATTGCAACTCGCAGTGTTCTTATATAACATCAAATATGGCGGTGTGCCAGTCAATGAAATATACGTGCTTCCCCACCAGTTATTCTGCAAGACCTCCCCTTCTTAATCAAACATAAGAGTATTGTAATTGTGTTTTTGTTTTATCAGCGACACAGCGCTGCAGTTCTGTGCCATAGGCTTTATTTATTTGTCACAGATTAATTATTTAATTAAGATTTCGCGTTTCCGAGGAAACTCACGCACGGCATGCAAATGTGCCTTTATAATGCCTTTAATCCAACTAATTTCATTTGTGCGGATGGCTGAGAAGTAGACGACAGTCGGGTGTAAAAGAGCTTCAGAATCAACCGATGCGGGCGGTAGTCGTAAAGAGCTTCGTTGTGTGAGCAGCCAACATGCATCTGCTGTACCATACGTTTACCGATGTGCGTCAGAATCCGTTACACAAAAGCGCGTCGACCAGATGAATGGGGTGCAATCGTTGACGATTAGCGAATTTGTCATTCACTATCACGTACCACGAAGCCCGAACTTCCGTGGGGGAGAAAGGATAGAGGGATCACACGCCACACTCTCTTCCATTGTACAGCGGGGTAGCGTCGTTGGCGTGTTGGTGTCTTTGCAATTGGCGGTAAGAGTCCTTCGTCGTGGACGATCGTGTACAACGCAGGTCATCCAACAAATAACTGCAGTCCACGAGGAAAGTCCTAATGTGATTGAATGGCGGCGAAATATGATGGTCAGGGACTGGAGGGTGCTGCGAGGTTAGCGCTACCTTGTCGATGACAGTTCCTGTCAGGTTGTCTTGCTCAGAATGCCACAGTTGGCGCGTCGTTCCTAAAAGCAGTGCCCGCTCGCTAGGCCATCGGTCCTACCACCTAGAGGCTAAGAGAACGAGGAAAAGAGCTAACAGTGGGACTAATGCTCCGGTGCCGCTAAAGGTGCTGCTGTAAAAAGAGCGATGCGCGAAGCATACAACCACTACCACCGTCATACCTTAGCAAAAGATCTTGCTCAGAACCCAAGGAAATTCTGGTCTTATGTAAAATCGGTAGGCGGGTCGAAGGCTTTCATCCAGTCACTCACTGATCAGTCTGGCCTGGCAACGGAATACAGCAAAACGAAAGCTGAAATGTTAAATTTAGTATTTGAGAAACCTTTCACGCAGGAGGATCGTACAAAGATACCGCCGTTTAAGTCTCGTACAGATTCCCGTATGGAGGACATAGTGATAGACATCCCTGGGGTTGTGAAGCAGCTGAATGGGTTGAAAATAAATAAATCGCCAGGTCCTGATGGGATTCCAATTCGATTTTACAGAGAGTACTCTACTGCATTGGCTCCTTACTTAGCTTTCATTTATCGCGAATCTCTTGCCCAACGTAAAGTCCCGAGCGACTGGAAAAAAGTGCAGGTGACGCCTGTATATAAGAAGGGTAGAAGGACGGATCCTCAAAATTACAGGCCAATATCCTTAACATCGGTTTGTTGCAGGATTCTCGAACATATTCTCAGTTCGAATATAATGAATTTCCTGGAGACAGAGAAGTTGCTGTCCATGCATCAGCACGGCTTTAGAAAGCATCGGTCCTGCGAAGCGCAGCTCGCCCTTTCTTCACATGATATCTTGCGAAGCATGGATGAAGGGTATCAGACGGATGCCATATTCCTTGACTTCCGGAAAGCGTTTGACTCAGTGCCCCACTGCAGATTCCTAACTAAGATACGAGCATATAGGATTGGTTCCCAAATATGTGAGTGGCTCGAAGACTTCTTAAGTAATAGAACCCAGTACGTTGTCCTCGATGGTGAGTGTTCATCGGAGGTGAGGGTATCATTTGGAGTGCCCCAGGGAAGCGTGATAGGTCCACTGTTGTTTTCTGTCTACATAAATGATCTTTTGGATAGGAAGGATAGCAATGTGCGGCTGTTTGCTGATGATGCCGTGGTGTACGGGAAGGTGTCGTCGTTGAGTGACTGTAGGAGGATACAAGATGACTTGGACAGGATTTGTGATTGGTGTAAAGAATAGCAGCTAACTCTAAATATAGATAAATGTAAATTAATGCAGATGAATAGGTAAAAGAATCCCGTGATGTTTGAATACTCCATTAGTAGTGTAGCGCTTGACACAGTCACGTCGATTAAATATTTGGGTCTAACATTGCAGAGCTATACGAAGTGGTACAAGCATGTAATGGCAGTTGTGGGGAAGGTGGATAGTCGTCTTCGGCTCATTGGTAGAATTTTGAGAAGATCTGTAAAGGAGATCTGAAAGGAGATCTGTAAAACTCTAATACGACATATTCTTGAGTACTGCTCGAGCGTTTGGGATCCCTATCAGGTCCGATCGAGGGAGGACATAGAAGCAATTCAGAGGCGGGCTGCTAGATTTGTTACTGGTGGGTTTGATCATCACGCGAGTGTTACGGAAATGATTCAGGAACTCGGGTGGGAGTCTCTAGAGGAAAGGAGGCGTTCTTTTCGTGAATCGCTACTTAGGAAATTTAAAGAACCAGCATTTGAGGCTGACTGCAGTACAATTTTACTGCCGCCAACTTATATTTCGCGGAAAGACCACAAAGATAAGAGAGATTAGGGCTCGTACAGAGGAATATAGGCAGTCATTTTTCCCTCGTTCTGTTTGGGAGTGGAACAGGGAGAGAAGACGCTAGTTGTGGTACGAGGTACCCTCCGCCACGCACCGTATGGTGGATTGCGGAGTATGTATGTAGTAGAAGGTTATCTTCACAGAGAATCTTAAATTTGCTTTTTTGCGTTATTTTGTAATTATAACTATCATTGTAATTCAGTAGCCTTTCTAATGTTGTCATTATACACCGTAGTGATGTAAATTGACGATTAGGAAGCATAAGACTTGTCTGAGTAGCCTCCTGTTTCACACAACGCGTTTCTACGCCTGTAAGTTACTACGTGTCGTCTCAGAGCTCCCATATTGCAGATTCTGTCAGTTAAAGCCAAAGTTACGTAATGTTTCAGTTTTCAGACAGCAATTACTGTAAAATGTAGCGACCGGAAGCTTTCAAAGAACAAATCGGTAACTTTAACGAAACATATGAAAATTGCAGTTAAAATGGGTTGTAGTTCTCGTGTCTAATTTTGATCTTATAATTTTATTTGGGTCCTACCTAATAGTTTCATAACATAAAAAATACAAACTTTGTGTTTCTTTTCATCCATCATTTCCAGAGCAGCGTCTCTTACCTCAAATTGATGCATTTATCCTTCTCCATTATCCTTGAAAGTTTGTAACATCATCACAGATTCACCCGTTTGGGCCTGCTTGCTTACAGATGGTGCGTGACTGTGTAGTCTTTTGCGTCCAGTTCGCAATCATCGATAGTGACATCAGCGGTTTCTTAATGCATGTGACAACATACCGCAATGGGCAAAGCGACTGGCGGTGTATGTCTCCAAGTTATAAGGCTTATTGCTGATATTCGTACATAGATGATTTTTTAAACCCCCTGACGTAAACAGTGGGGTGTTTACCGCGTATATCTGTTTATCTGTCTGTGGCATCACAGCTCCCAAACGGAAGGTCCGATTTTAAAGCAGTTTTTTTTAAATTTTATTTTAAAGTTGGTTTAATCGGGATGGTTCTTAGCTATGTTCTTCGGAAACTTAATTTTATCAGCTAAATTAATTAAGAATTAAATCTTCAACTTTTGTAGTTCTGTCGCCCTCAGTGGCCTGTAATATTACGGTATGTTGACTATTTTTACTTCTGGACCATCTAATATCAATACAGACTCCCTTCTACAGTTAATGAAAGAAATAATCAGATAAAAATCATTCCACTTGCACATGTAGTCACATTAGAATAAATACATATCCGCCACCCTCCCCCCTCTCTTTCTCTCTCTCTCTTTCTCTCTCTCTCTCTGATCACAAACAGACACACACACACACACACACACACACACACACACACACACACACACATAAAACAAGTGTTGAAATCCTAGTGCTGTGAAGTCTGGATAACAAAAAGTCAAATGGCAATTAGAAGAAGAAGAACGGCGCCAATTATGGAACCAAAACACAGCATGTAGAACATCATCCACAGAACGTGTAGGTAGAGTTTTAAATTATTACTGCGTCATAGGAAAACCAAGCACCAGAACGGTTTATATATATATATATATATATATATATATATATATATATATATTGCCCCAAAATGTAAACTAAATAGTACGAACAAAAAATGTACATATTCCAGGCAACTGAAGATTCCTTGTAAAGGAGGAAAGCGAAACGCGTATGACACGAAAACTTTGTTTCATTCAGTAGTAATTAGACGATCCAAAAGTAAAGATTATCAATATACGCCAATTAAAAATGTTTTCCGACAGCGCGCTCTCTTGATCTACGCTACGCAGTGTATGAGAGCTAGATCAAGTTACGTAGTGCAAGACTGTAGACCTCAAAAAGATCCAAACAAAAGTCCGGGTGAACAATGATGATTTTTATATTTTGAAGTCGCCCGTTTCAGCACCTACAAAGCAGAAAAAGGGTCATTGCGATTCAACTGTATAAGATAAACATACGCTCTCGCAGACTTCTTCGTAGCTCTTCTTGAACCAGTACTAAACCGAATGATTTTTCCATAATAGTTTGGGCAGCGTATTGAAAGACAGGGCAGAGTCAGCCCACTTTCTTTCGAATTGATTAGAATTATCTGCGTGGCTTATTGCTCATGTTACCTACATTAGCTAAATATATTCTACTATAGAGTCAATGAATATTAGTATGAATTTAAAAAAAAAAAAGAAACACGTAAATCGCAAAAGTGAAGAATATCTCGCGTCGCAGTTACGTGTTCCACGTAGTACAGATGTGAATGTGGGGACAAAGTATCGATTGTACAGTGTCTACTAGTAAAATATTAAGCGCGAAGTAAAACTTAAATTAAATTAAAAGTTCCCCGTTTTTGTTTAATATAAGTAGTAACACTTTGATCCAATCGCCGACATGTTGGGAACCGCTAAGTAAATAAAATAAAAACAGAATACATCTAAAATTGATGAAGTATGAAATTTAAATACAAATAAGCTACCTAGGCAATACAGGTAAATATCAAAACAACGTCTGATTCTTGAGTCTAAGTCTCCGAAAAATTCACAGTATAGACACAACCGTCCACGACGCCTAGCCTCACGCGGCTGTCTATTCGGGTCGCCGCGCTCGGTCACGCCCCGCGCGCCGCGCGACTCGCGCCGCGCGACTCGCGCCGCCGTTTAATGAAGCCTGAGTTGGTACGCTGTCATCAGACCACTGAAGGACATAGGCCTCGCGATACAGATTAATGCATGAAAATAAGTTCGTGTGAAATTATGTAAATAAAATGACTTAAAATAAATACGTAGCTCTATTGTTTAACATTGTTGGGCCAGTTAAAGACGCGGCGCGGGATTAGCCGAGCGGTCTCAGGCGCTGCAGTCATGGACTGTGTGGCTGGTCCCGGCGGAGGCTCGAGTCCTCCCTCGGGCATGGGAGTGTGTGTTCGTCCTTAGGATCATTTAAGTTAAGTAGTGTGTAAGCTTAGGGACTGATGACCTTAGCAGTTAAGTCCCATAAGATTTCACACACATTTGAACATTAATTAAAGACGGATTGATGTTCATTTTTCATATAATAAGTATAATAATTACTCATAACTTTAGTACCTATTTTGAGGTGTGGATGTGGAACGCGCAGGACTGGAGGAGACAGAAGAAGCATATACTCAGCAATAATGAAAATTTGCTGCTCTAGAAAGGGTAACTGCAGTTAACTTCCAATTTCTTTTTACTTGTATTGTATTGTATTGTATGTTAACCGGGGGCCTAGAAACGACGGAGAGGCTCCGTCCCCGCCGCAGCCGCAGTGGTCCACAACCCCACGACGACTGCCGCAGTCCACTTTACCCCTCCGCCGCCCCATACCGAACCCAGGGTTATTGTGCGGTTCGGCCCCCGGTGGACCCCCCAGGGAACGTCTCACACCAGACGAGTGTAACCTCTATGTTTGCCTGGTAGATTAATGGTGGTGTACGCGTGCGTGGAGAACTTGTTTGAGCAGCAATCGCCGACATAGTGTAACTGAGGCGGAATAAGGGGAACCAGCCCGCATTCGCCGAGGCAGATGGAAAACCGCCTAAAAACCATCCACAGACTGGCCGGTTCACCGGACCTCGACACAAATCCGCTGGGAGGATTCGTGTCGGGGACCAGGCGCACCTTCCCGCCCGGAATTCTTTTTACTTACTTAACGGTCCTCCGAAGTGACGACGCTTCGATCAAGGTATTACTACTTACATGAAACTTCAACAGGTAATACTTCTTTTTTCTGTTTTTAGAGATTTTTGTGTCTTTCTTTTCATTTTTATTTTAAGTCTTTTTTATATTTATCTCTCAACCTTTCATGACTCGGTCATGATACATTGTATTGCATTAAATGAAACTAAATTAAACATGCATCTTTGGCAACTTTTCACATCCCAGAGACCCCTCTCCATGGAATTGGCGGAACACGACGAATGTAATTTAATATATGAGACAAACACATGTATGCGCTACCCAGTAGTTTTAACTAGTGCGCAATCATTACCGCACGTCAGCAACGTTACTGTAAACATTTTATTTCTCTATCAATGAGGCATCGCGTTTACATGAAAAACTGACGTGTCTGCGTCCGTGACGCCAGCGCTAGAGCTGCCTCGTTTCTGCTGTGTTAGTTGGTGCGGCGAAGGGCCCGAAGAGGCGGATTGGCTGGCCTAGTGACGGGCGACGGCGACCCCGGCAGTGGGCCGGCGCTGTGTTCTCGCCTCGGCGGGAGCAGTTTATTAATGTCGGCCGCCGGCAGGGCAATCAATAAGAGTCGCGGCTGTGCGACGCGGGGCAGGCGCGGCGGCAAGCGTCGGGTAGCGGCCGGCAGTAGCAGCAGGTCAGCTCGCCACGCTGTTAGCCCCCGTTGCTGGCTGCTGAGCTGTCAGGACGGGTCAAGAGCGTCGCCGGCCGCCCGCTTGAATTATGCAGCAGCAGGCCTCCAGAACGGTGGAGTCGCCATGGAGAGGGAGGGGCGGCCGATAAGGCTACTGGCGGCCGGTCGCTGCAGACGAGAGCCAGGGCAGCCCCGAAGGCACATACGAGCAACTGCCGCAGCTGCTGCCAATGGGGAAGCGCTGGCGACCACGGTGTCAAATTCTGGGGGAGTGCGTCGAAATATATCGACACACAGCAGGACTAACCAAAGATCTCTCTGCAGTCGACATGATGGTGCCCTTGTGTTTCAGCACCACTCGTGGTTATTCAGTGCAATTGCTCCTTATGTTTTAACTCGATTATAAGCTTAAATCGCTCTTCTAACTGACCCAACTACCACTCATTTAGATTCTAGAGATGGAGCGTGGTATTTTGAGGCCCATTATGCTCTACATTATAGCTAATGCACTGTAACATCCAGTGCGACGAGAGGAAATTATGCCTCCAACAGTTATAAACATTATCTATTCGACATATGAAAAAAACAGTGAGAACGATGATAAATATTAATTATTTATATAATATTTTATGATGTAGTTGGACATATCTATGTGTATCATACAAAGACAATGTAAATTCCTTTTATGATCTGCGATTGTCTTCCCTTTTTTTTACCTTTTGTTGGTTGGCTTTTGTAGGTTGCGGACGCATATCAAACTGAGGTCTGTTAAGAAATTGTAATTATTTGTTAATTATTACTTGGGAATAGAGTTCATTATTATTATAAATATGAGTCAATAATTATTTGTAACTTTAATTCCTCTCTCAGTAAGCATTATCTGTGTTAATTATTTCTTTCCGCTGCAAGGAGCGCAGCCTTTGATGAAAGCGATTTGTATCGCGTTTTTGTCTGTGTTTTCCTTAGAAAAAAATCAAATGTTTACTTGATGAAATCTAAATAGTGTAAAATACGGAAGTAGAGTTTAATAAGCATTTCAAATACTTATCTTATTTGTTCTAACAATAGAAAGTCTCTATCAATTGTCTGCCACCATCTTAACAATTATCTCAGCGGCACATTCAAATTATGCACCTCTGCAGACATAAATGCCGAACGTAATACAAATGTGTAAAAATAAATGTGCACCGGTGGTCCCGAACTCATTTTAATGAAAATAATTCGAATCCGATTGGTTCTTTAAAAACTGTGCTCGTAGCACGATCCTTATAACAAACTTTTCTAGCTGATGTATGGAGCCGAAATTAATTACGCACGGGTTGCGAAGAATATTGTTTCAGGTAACATAGGTCAGTGTTGTGCGCGGTTGATATTCGGTGGTTTTAATGATCATTTTGCTGAAGATAACTGTTTCCATCATAATCAATAGTTGTATAGAATCTGTTGTATGAACTGTGATTTAGTGACACTTAACACTACTTACAGACAACACTTTAACACGACGTTAACTTGGAGTTGTTTGGCAACTTGATCAAATCTTTAGCCGGGAGAAAAATTATTTAGTAATTACTCAATGTAATAAAATAAGATTATCATTTTCATTTACAAATTAGTTAAATACCAAACCACTGAATAACACAGCGAACGCCACAGCACTCAAAAAAAAAATAAAATAAAATAAAATAAAAATAAAAAATAACACGACGCAACGTGAAGGAATTACACAAATGAGGCGGTAATGTGATGTACATGTACAGACAAAAATGTTTACAATTTCAGAAAAATTGGTTGATTTATTCTAAAGAAAAGAGTTCCACAAATTGAGCAAGTCAGTGACGCGTTGGTCGAACTCTAGCCCTATGCAAGCAGTTATTTGTCTTGGTATTGATTGACAAAGCTGTTGGACGTCCTGCTGAGCGATATCGTGCCAAATTCTCTCCAATTAGCGTGTTAGATCGTCAAAATCCGGATATGATTCAGGATCATCGCCGATAATGCTCCAAACGTTCTCAATTGCGGACAGATCTGGTTACCTTGCTGGCGAAGATAGGATTTGGCAAACACGAAGACAAGCATTAGAAACTCTCGCCGTGTGCAGGAGGGCGCTATATTGCTGAAATGTAAGCCCAGGAGAAAGAAAACAAAACAGGGCTTAGAATGTCGTACACATACCACTGTGCTGTAAAGGTGGTGTCAATGACAACCAACGGGCTCCTGATATGAAATGAAATAGTAACCCATACAATCACTCCTGGCACTCAGGTTGTACAGTGGGCGACAGCCAGGTTCATTTCCCACCGCTGTCAGGGGCACCTCCAAGCACGTCTTCGACCTGGAATCTCTTTGACTGGAGTAGTCTTTAGACTGGAGTAGTCTTCAGTCATCACTCTTGCTTCGAACTGAGTCCCCATGACCAGACATGTGTGGAGACGCCGCAGACTGTGATGGAATACCAACCAGGAGTGATTGGCTGCTGTAGCACTACATTTCATAGCAGAACCCTTTCGGCTGTCATCCGTAGCACCCGTACACCACAGCGGTGAGTCCACGATATTCCACACCCTGTTTTGTTCTTCTTCCTGGCAAGCCCTCCTGGGCTTAGCAAGGTAAAGCCCAGCTGTACACAGTGAGAGTTTGTATTGCTTGCTCTGTGCTTGCCAAGCCCTCCCTTTGTCAGCATGATTGCCGCTGCTCTGTGGAATTGAGAACGCTCGAAGCACTATGGGCACGGCCCTCTAACCAGATTGGGAATTTGACGATCTAATGCTCCACCTGGACAGATTTTCGTCTCTCAGGAGCACATCCAACAGCTCTATCAATCAATACCAACCTGAATAACGGCCAGAGGTGGACCAACACGTTATTGACTCGCTCAGTTTCTGAATCTCTTCATCTTGAATAAATCATCCAATTTTTCCGAAATTGTAATGACTAGTTTGTGTGCACACGTATATCACGTCTACCGATTTCCATCCCATCTAAATAAATCCTTGATGGTGCGTCGTTCTCTTGTCTTCGAGTATATTATTAACTGTAGGTTATTAGTAGTTCATTGTTAATCAGCAGTCATCAACAGTCATAACCAAAACACATTAATAAAAAAAACGTGAGTATCAACGTACTGAATACAATTTTTTATCAGCTCTATAACCTACCTCCATATTTTAATATATTATTTTATTGATAGCACAGTGCATTTTTGCCTGGGAGGAAAGTTCAGTGTATTTTCTCACTAGGAAGTTACACTACTGAGGTAGTCTGAAGTTCCTGCTATGAGACAGACTCAAAAATATGGGTGAGCATCCCTAGGGAGATGAGCACTTTATGTAGAACTGGAGCCGCGGCCGATTCTGTGCTTATGTTGACGAGAGGTGGCACCACCCTTCCCTTCGATTGGGGGGAAGGAAGGAGGGGGCGGGCGGAGGGGGTGCAAGGACCGCCAAGGCGCCGCTGCTGTCCCTATGCACTGTGCCGGAATTGCCAACTAGGAGTGTCCACATATCCAGCTCTGATTAAACGCTCAGGCGTCACCCCAACCCAATACAAGAAGAAATCGAGAAAAAATTAAATATAGATGCAATAAATTACTAATAATTCATGGAGAGGCACAATAGATCTCAATGTAACTTCTTAGAAGATAACAAGTTCTTGAAAAATGAGCAGTTCTAAAAGTAATTACCACTCGTGTACCTGATCGAATTGATAATTAAGTTTTCCAACACCATAATCTTCTAAAAATCACACGAATCTTGTTGAGTTAAGCTGATATATAATTCTAGAGATCATTAACACATGTAGAACGTGAGTACCGTACACATTACTATTAATGAAAATTATACGAGACAGTCGTACTCTATCACACAATATTGACACTACTTGACCGTTGGTCAAAAAATAACAACGTTGTTTTTGACATTTAATTATTTAGCCAATTAATCCTACTTCTTAATTACAGCAATTACGCTTTTCAAACTTTATAAAAGGATTTGCCGTTAATCATCTTTTCAAAGCAGTTGTTGTCTCCGGCCAAAGATGTATTGCTTACTACGGAAACAAGAATCAGTTATTTACAGTCTCTGATTAGCGATACCTCAGCTAATAAATATAGTCTTTTGAAATAAATCAGAATTCTTCCG
The DNA here is from genome assembly GCF_023898315.1 of Schistocerca nitens. Classification (NCBI taxonomy): domain Eukaryota; kingdom Metazoa; phylum Arthropoda; class Insecta; order Orthoptera; family Acrididae; genus Schistocerca; species Schistocerca nitens. The sequence continues at coordinate 585,782,398 of NC_064618.1, forward strand.
TAAATAAATCTTTGTGGAATGGTTTATAATTGTCAGTATTTTTTATTGTAATTCCAGTGTTACCTTAGATGTTAAGTCCCATAGTGCTCAGAGCCATTTGAACTATTTGAACCATTACATCGGCAAACACTGATGTAAACGGATTACCACAGATCTAATCCCGACACTGAACAAGATGGTAATTAAAAAGAGAAAGAAAACCACAACATAAAACCTACGCATCACCGACACTTTCAAGATCCACGTAAAATCTGATTTTCAAAACTCAACCACTTCAGGTGTTGGATTCTCTCGTACCCACTGCAAATGTAAATAAAGGTCACTCCTCACTTACTTCTAGAATAATGGTAGCAGTTTTATTTTCCGTCTTCAGATGATTCAGTTAGTGCAAGTGAATCTCTATAATTGCGTCACTAACAGTGAGTATGGGCTAAATACGCTGGTAATCACAATTCGCTTTCGGTCCGTTTGTTCCTGTACTTGAACTTACGATCAAGGAAAACTCGAGAATAACCTTCGATTATTAAATAATCCACAGTATACAAGTTACTACCTCGTAGTACTACTATCCTATACAATTCTACACAAACAGCGAACACTCAGCTACCTTAGAGCGTGCTTATCCTAAAATCTTCAAACTATACGCAACACCCATCTCCTCTGGCGTGTGCAACCAACTATTACAGACAACTGCCGGCTGCTGTGGCCTAGCGGTTCTAGGCGCTTCAGTCCAGAACCGCGCTGCTGCTACGGTGGCAGGTTCGAATCCTCCCTCGTGCATAGATGTGTGTGTTGTCCTTAGGTTAGTTAGGTTTAAGTACTTCTAAGTCACCTCAGATGTGACAGATGTTAAATCCCATAGTGCTTAGAGCCATTTGAACCATTTTTTTTATTACAGGCAACAAAACCGGACCTCGTCAGACATAACTGCTAAAACTAAAACTTTCCTTCGCCGTTATATCTTCGATACACAACTACAGTAAACCCGTCGCTCAAAGATCTCTTGACCACCGATAAAGTACACAACAAAGTTACGAAGAGCTACATTCGAAGAAAATTCATCAAACATTTCCACTGATCGTGTCCTACTATAGTTACCGCATCATCTAATCTTGCATTTAAAAATCTAAATCCACTCATTACAAGCCTCCGAAACCTTTCCAACAAAATTCATGGAAAATCTCCAACTGTCTTGATAGTCGATACCGAATCCTCATAACAAAGTATCGATTGTGACATACATATACGACCCTTGTTCGTCCGATTCTTGAGTATTGTTCATCTGTCTAGGATACTTCTGGGGTAGGACTAATAGAGGGGACAGAGAAGATCCAACGAAGAGCGGGGCGTTTCGTCTCGGGGTCGTTTAGCTGTCGAGAGAGCGTTACGGAGATGCTAAACAAACTCCTCTGCGGACGTTACAAGAAAGACGTTGTGCATCACAGACATATTTACTACTGAAAATTCGGGACAGCACTTTTCAAGAGAGATAAAAAAAAATGGTTCAAATGGCTTTGAGCACTGTGGGACTTAACATCTGAGGTCATCAGTCCCCTAGAACTTAGAACTACTTAAACCTAACTAACCTAAGGACATCACACACATCCATGCCCGAGGCGGGATTCGAACCTGCGACCGTAGCGGTCTCGCGGTTCCAGACTGAAGCGCCTAGAACCGCTCGGCCACTACGGCCGGCTTCAGGAGGAGTCAGACAACATATTACTCCCCCCCCCCCCCCCACACACACACACACACCCCTCGCGTATTGACGACGAGGAGATAATTCGAGAAATTAGAGCCAATACAGAGGCTTACCGACAATCATTCTTCCCACGCACTATTCGCGAGTGGAACAGGGTTGGAGGGATCAGATAGTGGTACCGAAAGTACCCTCCGCTACACACCATTAGGTATGAAGTATGGTGTAGATGTAGATAAATATGTCTCGAACTACACGCGTAAAACAACACTCGTTTTACCGACTCAAGCTCACGAACTCTTTGGCTCCTCGATAGTGACTAACTGCTTCTCTCCACAACACCACAGCTGAACCATAAATCTAGACCAACGTAGAGTGCTACCATTATTCTTCAACATTTCAACATATAATTTATTGTTGTTGTCGTTTCGTCGTATAACGGCCAGCTCGCCCAGGATGATCTCTGAGGCGCGTTGCTGCTGTCAGCCACCGCCGCATAAATTGGCCCTTGCCGCTTCCTGGTGCACACCTGTACAATGGTTACAATACAAGTTTTTCTAGAACATTTATACACACACGCTGACGTACAAGAAATAAATCATTTTTACATCCTTTATCTGTTTTACGACAATTTTTTGCTGATGTAATAAATAGAAATGGCCACTTTATTTACGTAATGACACGAAACAGTTCAAAATTAATTTTGACACGTTATACCTAGAGAATAATTGAGCATCATATTTTACCTTCCTGTGCGGACATTAAAGGACAGGCCACCGTGGCGCTTCCCAAGCCCCGTGAAAAAGTCGATTGCTTTTGCTCGAAAACTTTGGTGTATCCATTTGAAAGAACGTCACCTGCGACCATGTTTGGCTCAAAGAGACTGACCAATCGGTTGAACACTGCACATGCATGCACCAACCTCTTGCTTGTTAGGGTGCATTTTGCAAATCTAGAGTGGGAAATTTATGGTGCATTCCCCTGTCTCTGGGTGAAACAAGAGATATTCTCGCACATCACACTGGCAACATCATTGAGCCATCCCCCTCCATGTGGAGTTGCTTCAAAGTTGCGAGCTGAAGGTCGTGAGCTACGTGTCTGGGCATTGGTCCTCCAGCTGCCGCCTAGTGCTGACTGCCGCACACTGGTTCGATTTGGAGAAACGTGTCGCATCAGCAGTAACGCGATTCGTATTCTGATTATCTTGGAACTTAACGTCTTTCGCCACTCAGCTTATCTCTCTTAATTGACTATAATTTGCGTTTTGTTTGTTGTATCGTTAACTTTGAATTCGCGTGCTGTCAGATGAGAAATCTTGTGTTTTCTTTATTCAGTCTTCCATGTAACATGGTACCCCCGACTTGGTACCTCAACTCTTGTAATTTCAGTTGAGTTTTTAAAGAACTTTGCTCTCTATCAGTGAATTCCGGTCAGTCAGTGGAGCAAAAGAAAAAAATCATTTTACTTAAATTTCTAAATCGCTTAAGCTTCCTACAACTTTTACATGTTTAAGTGACCACGCGTGACAAATTAACCTGCTACATACCAAAGTTGGTTTTCTAATTGTAATGGGGTACTCGTTGTGCAAAAAAATAATGCTTGATACATATATTATTCGCCTTTCTTAAAATACAAGCATTTATACAACAGCACAGATACGAAGTTTCCACTCTCAGCTACATCCAGAGAAGAAGTACTCTGGTCTCCGCTCTTGTTTAACGTTTTGCGAAGAATATCTCAGCGTTCATTGCACAATTTATTGTTCACAAACATTACGGCACACTGTTTGTTCTTTGTCTAGATAATTACAAATTATTCCCAATTATTCTCATACAAATAGTGTTTATCGTATTCTTATCATAGCACTTATTGAAAGTAATAGACATATGTCACACGCAATGTTCTTCACTGTTCTGCGTTTAACATATGCTACTGCATATGTCGTTCCATATAAGGACGCTATGAGGTGCATTTGCTGCTTTGGCATACTGTTGCCACGTAACTTCTGTGTGAAAATTTCAAGCCCCTAATATCCCAGGATTTCATCTCTGGCATATTTATCGACTTAGGAAAACGCCGATGTAAAGTATTTGTTTCCTGCATGGACAAAATTGAGATTTTTACCTTAGAAAGCAAGCCCAGATGGTTGACGAAGATGATTGCTAGTTTCATATTGGCTCCATGCCGCACTTGATTTGGCGTGCCAGGGAAAAGAACAAGTTACCTCGTCAGACCAGGAAGTACTTGTACAGCCGATGGTTAGTTGCAAAACGTAGCAGTAGTTTCTATGGTGACTACTGTATTCAGTAAACATTCTGTTTAAAATTTAAAGCTTTCACCTATATGTACTTGCTTTCAGAATTGCCATGTCCGCTGCTAAATAGTCGGATACATTACGACATGTTCGAACCTGTAAACACGAATTTTGGGCTGTCCTAATGGAGTATATATATTTCGTAAGTTAAAACATAAAGTTGCACCACGTTTGCTCTGATTTTTGTAGACAGCATTTAAGAATGACCTGTAAGGCCGAAAAAGGTCGAAATAGATTGTGGTGCTAATAGATTAATCGTAACTACAACCCACTTTTCGTCTCATTTAATTCAGTAAAACCTTAGAAAAATGCAATTTGACAAACAATACTAGTAAATGAATAAGGGAATTCTTTTCATCGATCCTGCGAAACGAATATGAGACAGATTTCTGACGTCAGCACTGTATATGGTGGACTGATGGAGTAATTGTAAACCTACCGTCGTCTACTATAGACTACCATAAGTAAGCGTAGAGTGCGGTAGTTCTACTAGTAGCTTTGGTCAGTTAAGGGCACACCGGCATTACCTGTACGTTTGTTGAGTTGCATACATATTGGGCGTTATCTCATAATGAGTGCTTTCTTTACGTATGCGATCTGTGTCTTACTAGATTCCCCTAAAAACCGGAAGTGCTGAACTGTCTACAAACTGAGCAAGGATACATAAAGGGCCGGGCAACCCATGAAACATTTATTTTGTACACAGTTAATGTCCTGTTTGTTACTTAAGAAAGTACAGCATTTGTAGCAAAACTGAAACTGTCAGTGCTTAGTTCAAATTTTATTCGAAAATTATTGATTTGTAACGTGAACAGAGGGATGCTGTATTAAAAACAAAGAAAACAACACAGATTTATCCTATAGAGCTAGAGCGTGCAGCTTCCTCAACAAAAAGGTAAAATTAAGAAAAACGCAAAAAATGTATTACGCATCGCTTCAATACTTCGTCGAATTTATACAAAACATGTTTCACTTATTCATAAACAACTTTCACATTTATCGATAATAATAGGAAAGTCTGCCTTTGAAGATGATGGAGAAAATGACAACAATAATTATATACATTTTTGTTTGTTTGTGCATGTAGACCGTACTTTTTTGACTGGTTACATACAAGCACACAAGTTACGCGATAAACTAATTTTTATTACTTATAAAACGTAATTTATACTCCTTAAGAATATAAACTACACAGTGGGCAATACTGTGGTGTTCTAATAATAAGGAAAACGAACAACCAAATAAACAAATAAACAAAGAGAAGCCTTCGGCTCCCATTTTCACTTTTACACGTTCATTTATGTTGCAGGAATCCGGTGTTTTGCAACCAACCATCGGCTGTACAAGTACTTCCTGGTCTGACGAGGTAACTTGTTCTTTTCCCTGGCACGCCAAATCAAGTGCGGCATGCAGCCAATATGAAACCAGTAATCATCCTCGTCAACCATCTGTGCGCGTGACGGAAATGTCTGTTTTCGTACTAGGTTTGATCGTGGCTGTAATCGCTATCTTACTGTGGAACAAACCATTGTAATGAATGTAAAAAGGTTTCCCTTGCAACTAACAAAAGGAATTCGTAGACCCGGCAAGACATAATTTAGTCAATAATAGAATAAGTTAAATTAATGATTTGACAATGAAACAAAAGAGAATTAATACAAAGTAATTCTGGGTCACAAACAGCTGAAGTCGCTGGAGAATTAATATCCAAATGTTGGTCACCAAACAAATGTCACTACATTAAATGTAAATTAACAAATGAATACAAAACAAAAACGGTGGACAAAACCCACAGTCGTGATGATATGGAAAGGAAGAACACCTACTTTTAGCATCAATAACTTCACGGCTACCTCTACCATTAATTAATAGCATGAGTGATTCGACCAGGTAGCTTCACAAGAAGTGAAACTGAATAAAAATGCTGCAGCGCCCCTGAATTTGCACACTACAGAGAACCAGGAATCGCTTGAATTTAATGGTTCCAGCAAAAAGACCCCTCTCCAAACTATTCCACGCTTCTGCGCCGATCTCCCGCATATCAGTGGCGTCTTACCATCGCTGGACTGCCTTCATGGCGGCGGATGGTGCGCCTCTACGCTCCGCCGGAGAGTGACATTAGGCGCGGGCAGGATTCACCGAACAGTGGCGGCGTTTGCAGAGTCCGTGCTCCGTCGTAGCAGATGCCTCTCCGAAATAAAAATTGTGATATTCAAAACTTAACTGGCCAAGTCACTTGTCGTCCCGGAATAAGACTGCCCGACCTCGCCTATCTGGCTTCCCATGTAAACTTGTCGCAGAGCCCACGTGTCTCCTTCGCGGCCAATAGCAGGGCAACCCCGAAACGCTCTTCCAATTGCTGCAAATTATTATTAACTAGTGCCTCCCAGCCAAAGCGTTAATCGTGGACTAACCAATCTGCATCTTCTGTACAAAGCAGTGGCCGGCTGGCCAGGTTCCAACGGCGTGGCGCTCGTTCTTCCTGCTCGTAATATTTCTGGAAACAGGAACGGAAAATTTTAATGATCTACATCCACATGGACGATTTTATTTTGACTAGCGAGTGGTGTCACGCTCCCTTCCAGCAATGTTCGTTTGCTGTTCAAGTCAGCTGTCATTCACACCACTTTCACTCTGGCTAATGGAGATGACTCATCTCGCACTGCCATCGTGCTCGAGTACACTATTGTTTGTACCGCGCTTCGCCGAAGCTCTGACCACGGGACCACCTTTGTTCCGCCGTAAGCGGCTCAGCCGCGGTCCGATGCTTGTGATGATGATGCTTGGTATGTGGGGCGCTCAACTGCTTGGATATCAGCGCCCGTACGAATTCCCAACCATTGCTCAGCCCAATTTCGGCACTTTCATGAATGATCATGAAATGATGAGGACAACACAAACACCCAGTCATCTCGAGGCAGGGGAAAATCCCTGACCCCGCTGGGAATCGAACCCGGGACCCCGTGCTCGGGAAACGAGGACGCGACCGCGAGACCACGAGCTGCGGACCAGCCGTGGTCCGGTGAGCGCCAGACTCTTCGTGTCTCTCTCTGAGATCGCCTACCGAAAGGATGTGAAGGTCCACCTGTGTCAGATCCGCGAGAATCGCAAGTTCAGATGCACTCATACGTAGTTTCAGAAACCGTTCCCACATGCAGGTGTGTTAGAAAAAAAATGTAGCACTGAAAACAGATTAAAGAATATTGTAATCAAGGTAAAACTAGCAACAGCACCCTTCTAATCTCACAACCACTCATGTTTCATGTTCTCGCTAAAACTGGAATGCAACATTGAGCTTTTTACACTCGATGCTGTTCTACGTTGATGAAGAAACTTGAGGAAAAGACCAAGACTAGGTCGACGCCTCATAACGTTTCTTTCCTTACCGCTTCTGCCAGTACTACCAATAATTTTAAATTTTACTTCATCGTTTGTGTAACGTACAAACACTACTGAAGCGTGGTTGTGGTAGAGGGCTGCGCTAGTACTGAAGCGTTGCACGGCGCACTAACACGAACGCTGGAGCTGGCCGGGACGCGCCGGAGCTGCCGCATTAACGCTGGGAGCCCCTCCAGAGCGGCGTGTCTGGCCCCGGGCAACTCTCACGGCCGAGTGCCCCTACCGGCAACTCCATCCCAGCTGTTAAGGACCTCGGTTCGCAGACGTGAATCTCGGCTCTCGACACCTGTGCACCCCATCCCTGATGAACAGCCTGCAACACAAAGCTGGCAGCTGGCAGCTGGAGAGGGCCACACTGTAATATTCTGCTCCCTGCAGCACACCGCCTGGCCGCTACTGAGGGCTGCTATTACGGTCCTCTAATAGTGTCCTCTCCGCGCATTCAACTGTTGCTATGAAGTTGCATTATATATAATTAGGAAAGACAGAAATGTCGAAAAATCTGTACTGAATTTACCAGTTCAAAAAAGCAGATGAAAATTCACTTGATACCCTCCTGAGAGACAATCTCCACTTCAAAATGGTTCAAATGGCTCTGAGCACTATGGGACTCAACATCTTAGGTCATAAGTCCCCTAGAACTTAGAACTACTTAAACCTAACTAACCTAAGGACATCACACACACCCATGCCCGAGGCAGGATTCGAACCTGCGACCGTAGCAGTCCCGCGGTTCCGGACTGCAGCGCCAGAACCGCTAGACCACCGCGGCCGGCCCAATCTCCACTCCTTCCAAATTAATTATATAAGTGTAGACCATATGTGGCTTGAATCGGACAAATAGTATCGGCAGCAATTGAGAGACTTATACCAAACAAATTAACAAACGACGGAGCTGATCCTCCTTGGTACACAAAACTGGTTAGAACACTGTTGCAGAAACGACGAAACAAACATGCCAAATTTAGACAGACACAAAATCTCCAAGATTGGCGATCTTTAACAGAAGCTCGAAATTTAATGCGGACTTCAATGTGAGATGCTTGTAATAGTTTCCACAATGAAACTTTGTCCCGAAACCTGGCAGAAAATCCAAAGAGATGTTGGTCGTATGTGAAGTATCCTAGCGGCAAGACACAATCAATGTCTTCTATGTGCGATAGGAATGGAGATACTATCGAAGACAGTGCTGCCAAAGCAGAATTACTAAACACAGTCTTCCGAAATGCCTTCACAAAAGAATACGTAGTAAATATTCCAGAATTCGAATCAACAACAGCTGTCAACATGGGTAATGTAGAAGTAAATATCCTCGGAGTAGTGAAGGAAGTTAAATCGCTTAATAAAAGCAAGTCTTCTGCTAAACACTGTATACCAATTAGTTTCCTTTCAGAGTATGCTGGTGCAATAGCTCCATACTTAACAATCATGTACAACAATTCGCTCGACGAAAGATCCGTACCCAAAGACTGGAAAGTTGCCCAGGTCACACCAATATTCAAGGAAGATAGTAGGTGTAATACACTAAATTACAGGCCCATATCACTAATGTCGATATACAGCAGGATTTTGGAACATATACTGTATGCGAACATTATGAATTACCTCGACGTAAACGGTCTATTGACACACAGTCAACATGTGAAACGTCCCCTTTTTAACAATTATACATGACTGTGCTTAAACTGACGCACAATATTTTTTTAGCGCAACGCAATCTGACTTTCACAAAATCCCTACAAAAGAATGGCCCTGAATAACATTAAACTATACCTTTCACAAATCACTTACCTCACAAAAATCTTCGCTACTCAAGCTACTGCAATACAGCGAGCGCCACTACTGCCAGCACTGCTGGCGGCTCACCTCCAACTGAGCAACGCTACGCGCTGTTCACAGCCAGCTGCCTAACACTACAATGGCGAGTATTACAACAATGCAAAGCAGCCACAGACTGCACACAGCACAGCCAGTGATTTTCATACAGAGGTGGCGTTACCAATAAAAAAACCTAAACAGCCTACTTACACATGGATTTAGAAAACATCGTTCCTGTGAAACACAACTAGCTCTTTATTCGCATGAAGTGTTGAGTGCTATTGACAAGGGATTTCAGATAGATTCCGTACTTCCGGATTTTCGGAAGGCTTTTGACACTGTGCCACACAAGCGGCTTGTAGTGGAAGTGCTTGCTTATAGAACAGCGTCTCAGTTATGTGACTGGATTCGTGAGTTCTTGTCAGAGAGGTCACAGTTCGTAGTAATTGACGGAAACTCATCGAGTAAAACAGAAGTGATGTCTGGCGTTCCCCAGGGTAGTGTACAGGCCCTTTGCTGTTCCTTAACTGTATAACGATCTGAGCAGCCGTCTTAGGTTGTTTGCAGATTACGCTGTCGTTTATCGACTAATAAAGTCATCAGAAAATCAAAACAAATTGCAAAACGATTTAGGAAAGATACCTGAATGGTGCTAAAATTGGCAGTTGATCCCATTTAACGAAAAGTGTGAGGGCATCCACATGAGTGCTAAAAGGAATTCGTTAAACTTCGGTTACACGATAAATCATTCAAGTCCAAAGGTCGAAAATTCAACTAAATACCTACGAATTACAATTACGAACAACTTAAATTGGAAGGAACACACAGAAAATGTTGTGAGGAAGAATAACTGAAGACTGCGTTTTATTGGCGGGAAACTTAGAAAATGTAACAGATCTACTAAGGAGACTGCCTTCACTACGCGTGTCGTCCTCTTTTAGAATACTGCTGTGCGGTGTGGGATCCTTACCAGATAGGACTGACAGAGTATATCGAAAAATTTCAAAGAAGGGCACCACGTTTTGTACTGTCGCGAAATATAGGAGAAAGTGTCACTGAAATAATACAGGATTTGGGCTAGACATTATTAAAAGAAAAGCGTGTTTCGTTGCGTCGAAATATTCTTACGAAATTCTCCTCCGAATGCGAAAATATTTTGTTGACACTGGCGTACATAAGGAGAAACAATCACGACGATCAAATAAGGGAAATCAGAACTCGTACGGAAAGATATAGGTGTTCGCTCTTTCCGCACGCTATACGAGACTGGAATAATAGAGAATTGTGAAGGTGGGTCGATTAACTCTCTGCCAGGTACTGAAATGTGATTTGCAGAGTATCCATGTAGATGTAGATGTACACTTGATAAATAACTACTTGCGGTCTGACCATTTGACATTATTCAACATGTGATAATTGTAACAGCTTCATATTAGTTCGCGTGGAAATATTCGATTTCAGTAGTTACACACAAAACTGTAACTTCTGAAACGTATCAAGAATATGACAGCTATACTGTCGAAGGAAACAACAATCTTTCTAATTTGCCGTCGTTGATTACTTAAATTCATACAAGATCTATTCTAAGTAAACACTATAGAAAAAGACTCTGTTCCCACTGCAAACATTTACATTCACATTTCTGCATATGATGTATGTTACGTACTATAATTCCTCTTTAACTACCAATAAAAGTTTAAGGGTTAATTATTGGATCACTAACAAGAAGAAAAAGCTGTATTTTCGCAATAATGTGAGCTAGAAAAAAACCGTCGTAATCAGTGTTAGCTGATTCGCTGCTAACGCGGTGATGCGTGACCATGACCGGTATTTGAATTTCTGTACGGGCTTTGTAATACAACAATTTTTACAAGACATCGGACTTCACATAATAAATTTAGAATGACCATGCGATATGCATTTAAGGCTACCGTAATGGGGTCCGATCAGTAGCAGCACCTTAATAGCACAATGCAGCTTAAACAGTCGCTCACCGTCATGAAAGCTGTGAAAATATTTAAAAGTCAATGTTAAGACAAGTAAACATGATAATGCCGAATAACAATATCCTTTGTCTGAAGACTATGGTCACACCAAAATGAAGGCAAAAAAAAGGAGACAGAGAAAACTATGTTCTTTTCTGTCACTTTTTTTAATCCAGTTTACACACCTTACTAGCGTTCACCTTTCCACTCAGATTCTTCCTCAGAACTAGGAGTTATGTTTTAAAATAGTTTATTGTGTTTGTATTCTGCTAATAGACAGTGTCACATATTTCCCCAAAGTCGTATACACAACACATAAATTCACCTGATGATGGAGGTTTAAACTTCTGAAACGCGTAATGCAAACAAAATAAATTGTCACTGGTAACACTTAACCTGATGTTTCAGTCAATTTCAATCACAGACACGGTAAATCCTAATTTAAAATGTTCTCAATTAAGTCGATTTAGTATTAAAATACAATCATGATTGACTTTACCTTCTTAGCCAGTGGTCTGTAAATTATGCCGTCACACTTCAGCAAACGAAACTGCAGAACGGGGGCAATCTTACCATCAGAGTTCGGGTGTACGAACGGATGAAAGTCGTTTACGTACTTTTCTTATCCATGTATACAGATATGGTTAAGGGACTAACGGATAGCATTCCTCTTACCCTCGCAGATCTCTATGAGTCACGCACAAGCTAGTGCTCGCTTAAGAGTCACTACTCGCAGTTCACACTGCACGCATATCTAGCCTTGCCATCGCTGCCAATGGGCGTCTTGTGTCTTAGTTCGGTTTTAGCCCAAAGTAACAATTGTCAGTCCTTATAGAATATGATTTTTCGGCTTATTTTTTAATTCTACTACCTAAACAAAATTTATATGATTTGGTTTTCTACTATACAGGGAGACTGGAAAAGAAAGAACAGATTTCAACTGTTTATTACAGTTGTTCACACTGACACCATACTATATACCCAACATGAGCCTCATGTGTTGCTCGAGGAACGTCGGAACGGTAGTCCATTTCATTCCACAGACGAATAAACAGGTCCAAGTTTACAGACTCGACAGCTTCAACAATTCGATTTCTCAGCTCTTGAGAGCGTCAGCCATATGTGGGACAACGACTCGCAGCGTGTGAGGACTGGTGACCTGGAAGGCCAAGCAATGACCAAAATCTTGTCGTCCACCTCTTCCAGTTCTACGTTGTAGGATGATGATGGTAAGGTAACGCCGCACCTCGAGGTGAACGTCAAGTGGAGTGCCATCACACGTAAAAATGCAATCATTGGAATCTTCGTTGAGGAAAGAACCGATTTTACAGTACGTCCAGGTATGAGGTTCCAGTGTCCTCCGCAAAAAAGAAAGGTCCATGAACTCTGTGATCAGAAACGGCACAAAACACATTCAGTTTCTATGAATCTCTCTCATGTTCGACGATGACGTCATAATATTGTGACCCCCAAATTCTTATATTCTGTCAGTTGCTTTACCCGAAAGATGAAACGTCTATTCGTCAGAAAAGATGAGTCTTTCGGAAGAAGTCTCGTCTGCCACACGCTGGGGAGCTGAAATGCAAAGTTCGTACCTTGCGTTATGGTCGCTGGGACTCAGTTGCTGCAGTAACTGGAACTTAGAAGGCTTCATATACAGTCATCGTTTCAGAACACACTACACAGTTGTCTGAAGAAGTTCGTGGCCTGCCCGTCTTCTGGACTTCCAATGGCTCCGGGAGAACACTTCTCGGATATACTCGACGGTTTCATCGACATGCGTGGCCGACGTGCTCTTTCCTTTGCATGCGCAACCACCTTGCAAGAATTGTGTATGCCAGTCATGAATCTGCTTGTGCAGTATGAAAAGTTCCCATTCCGTTCAATTTATTTTATCCTAATTAGGATGTAATAATTGCTTTATTAGCAGAGTGTGGGAATCGGACTCGTAAATTATGGGAGACATTCACGTGCAGTAGATGCTCACTATGTAGCGGCTGGTCACTCTCTTTTGTTAGTGGGAGTTTGCAGTCTACCACACGAATTAGTTTAAGTGAAGGCAAACAAATGTTAATACCAAATGATCGTAGAAGAAACCTAGTAATTTTAATGTTAACTGTCTTTGAAGTGACTTTCAACAAGGAAAACAAAGAATCCCAAGAATGCCTAATATTAATGTGCCTATATTAATACATATGTGATTACTTTAAACATCACAGCACTTTCCATCAAAATTAACGTAATAAGCTTTTAATGAGAACCTGATAAGCATTGAAGTCACTTATCTACTGTGGTGGTAAAATATTTAACGTTAACATCACAAAAATATTTCAGAAAAGGTATGAAAAAGTTTAAATCGCTTAGCATTATGTAATCAGAAACGCAATTGGTCTCAGTTACTGTCTACACCCGACTTTAATTAATCGTTATCGTCACACGCCACTGATTTCGACTTACCAACCGCACAAGACAACACAGTTTTCTGCCGAAAAGAAATAGAAGCTACACTTTACCTTGTGGTGTCTTCTTAGCCGGCCGGCGTGGCCGAGCGCTTCTAGGCCCTACAGTCTGGAACCGCGCGACCGCTACGGTCGCCGGTTCGAATCCTGCCTCGGGCATGGATGTGTGTGATGTCCTTAGGTTAGGTAGGTTTAAGTAGTTCTAAGTTCTAGGGGACTGATGACCTCAGAAGTTAAGTCCCATTGTGCTCAGAGCCATTTTTTTCTTCTTCTCAACGGTAACAGTGACACATATCAATTACGAAACTGGGCTTGTTTAGAATTTATAAATGAAATTCAGTGTAAGTATGCGAACGATTTTGTATTCAAATAAATACCAGCTTTTACCACTGTAAAAATCTTTGGTTTAAAATGCTGAAAGTATAAGGATGTTGATTTTTAAATACATAAATAAACACTCGAGGCAAGCATTTCTTTATAAATAAAAATTATATTATTACTCAACCTGCAGTTCCCGTTATGTCATGGCATTTACACGTTTTGTTAATATAGCTTCCCTACTCGAAGTCAACTTTACGTTGTAGCACAGACAAAATAAGACTGTTACACGTTGTAGCACAAACCAGATAAAAATGCTGCGTTTCACGCGATGACGAGCTATGTCGAAGCCTCTAATAAATTTATCTGAAATATGAAGTGACAGCTTACTATTTGTGGCTCTGAATGCTAGATGATCTTCATTTGTACGTACAGTTGCCAACATGTCTCTTGTAGCTTGCACAGCCGCACGATCCACAACACAAATGGCTTTTTACTCACCAATAAACCAGAGCAAATCATTTTTTTCTGTAACACACAGTTTATAAAATAGTTAGCATCATTCAGCAGTCATCCGAGGCTAATTTTGACTATGTTAACACCTACACGTGCACTGTGCGCATATTACTACTGATTACCGAGCGTGGTGGCGCAGTGGTTAGCACCCTGGACTCGCATTCGGGAGGACGATGGTTCAATCCCGTGTCCGGCCATCCTGATTTAGGCTTTAAGTGGTTTCTCTAAATCGCTCCAGACAAATGCCGGGATGGTTCCTTTGAAAGTGCACGGTCTACTTCCTTCCCTGTCCTACCCTAATCCGATGAGACCGATGACCTCGCTGTTTTGTCTCTTCCCCAAACAACCCAACCCAACTACTACTGTTTACTGCGACAATATTTGTTCGAGAGCTATCGCTTCTCAAAAAGATCGGGATACCACCGCTCAGAGTAACATATGGGAATTCCCATAACAATTATTACTTGTTTCTAAAGTCATGACTGTTTATAATATACAATACATACGTTCACAGTCGTTCTAACGCTCTAAGCTTTCTAAAGAAATAAACAAAACATAATATATTTAATTATTTCTTAATGTGGTTGAGTTCCGATCGATCCTGTTGTACAAAGTAATCGATTTCGTCGTATCAAAGATGTTTGGGTAGTGTGCCTCGCAGGATGGCAGTGCGGCCGGGCCTACGGGAAAAGTGAGAGTCTTCCATCAGTTACTATGGGTAGACACAGCAACGCATGCACAACCAGTGACCTTAGTTACTGGGGCACTACATGGATGCGCAGTCTTGAGAAAAAAAATTTATTTTCTGCTATACATGCCCCTGACCGTTTTGTAACTGATTTGTTGCTGGCATAAGGACCATGTTAAACGTCAGGATTACAACTCTGTCAGAGCGATTGCACTTCAGTCCTTGTTTCTGATGAGGAATTGCGTTTGAACAATTGAACACTGTGTCTCCTCATATCTTGTTGCCTCTCGATCGTGCCCCGATTATACACTCCTGGAAATGGAAAAAAGAACACATTGACACTGGTGTGTCAGACCCACCATACTTGCTCCGGACACTGCGAGAGGGCTGTACAAGCAATGATCACAGCACGGCACAGCGGACACACCAGGAACCGCGGTGTTGGCCGTCGAATGGCGCTAGCTGCGCAGCATTTGTGCACCGCCGCCGTCAGTGTCAGCCAGTTTGCCGTGGCATACGGAGCTCCATCGCAGTCTTTAACACTGGTAGCATGCCGCGACAGCGTGGACGTGAACCGTATGTGCAGTTGACGGACTTTGAGCGAGGGCGTATAGTGGGCATGCGGGAGGCCGGGTGGACGTACCGCCGAATTGCTCAACACGTGGGGCGTGAGGTCTCCACAGTACATCGATGTTGTCACCAGTGGTCGGCGGAAGGTGCACGTGCCCGTCGACCTGGGACCGGACCGCAGCGACGCACGGATGCACGCCAAGACCGTAGGATCCTACGCAGTGCCGTAGGGGACCGCACCGCCACTTCCCAGCAAATTAGGGACACTGTTGCTCCTGGGGTATCGGCGAGGACCATTCGCAACCGTCTCCATGAAGCTGGGCTACGGTCCCGCACACCGTTCGGCCGTCTTCCGCTCACGCCCCAACATCGTGCAGCCCGCCTCCAGTGGTGTCGCGACAGGCGTGAATGGAGGGACGAATGGAGACGTGTCGTCTTCAGCGATGAGAGTCGCTTCTGCCTTGGTGCCAATGATGGTCGTATGCGTGTTTGGCGCCGTGCAGGTGAGCGCCACAATCAGGACTGCATACGACCGAGGCACACAGGGCCAACACCCGGCATCATGGTGTGGGGAGCGATCTCCTACACTGGCCGTACACCACTGGTGATCGTCGAGGGGACACTGAATAGTGCACGGTACATCCAAACCGTCATCGAACCCATCGTTCTACCATTCCTAGACCGGCAAGGGAACTTGCTGTTCCAACAGGACAATGCACATCCGCATGTATCCCGTGCCACCCAACGTGCTCTAGAAGGTGTAAGTCAACTACCCTGGCCAGCAAGATCTCCGGATCTGTCCCCCATTGAGCATGTTTGGGACTGGATGAAGCGTCGTCTCACGCGGTCTGCACGTCCAGCACGAACGCTGGTCCAACTGAGGCGCCAGGTGGAAATGGCATGGCAAGCCGTTCCACAGGACTACATCCAGCATCTCTACGATCGTCTCCATGGGAGAATAGCAGCCTGCATTGCTGCGAAAGGTGGATATACACTGTACTAGTGCCGACATTGTGCATGCTCTGTTGCCTGTGTCTATGTGCCTGTGGTTCTGTCAGTGTGATCATGTGATGTATCTGACCCCAGGAATGTGTCAATAAAGTTTCCCCTTCCTGGGACAATGAATTCACGGTGTTCTTATTTCAATTTCCAGGAGTGTAGCCACACACCGGTTGCGGTTACATCTAATTGATCAGATCCTTTTCTGTGAGCTGTTGATATTATTGTTTATTCTGAAACAAACACAAGCTACGCTTCTGTACGCTCAGTTGTGTTTTCTGGTCATGATTTGTTGTCTGTTGAAGTATTTTTTTTAAATTTCTTCTCTAGACTTCACAAAACTGTACTAAATGCAGTGATTTAGCTAAAGTTATTACCAGGTCTTCTCAGCTGCCATGTCGTCGAAAACTTGACTGAACATTTGTTTTCTGGTGTGAAGAGTGGTTCCCACTATTTTTTATAACCGTCTCTGTTATTTCCTGAACTGTGTTTCGCAAGTTCGAATGGTGCTGGAATAATCTATTCATTCCGTCGAGAGTGATATGCCTACAGTTATTTTCACTTGAAAAGATTTATCACACGCAGAATTTCTATGGTGTAAAGTTCATATCTTGTATTTGGCAGATGTTAGTTTATTAGCTGTAACTCTTGCCAAAAAAAGGAAGTGAACCTTTTTTCAAGTTACGTGAGCCTTTCGCTTCAGTAATTTATCTTTTTTCTCATTTTAATTCAATCAGTATAAATTTACATTGAAACGTCCCCTTTGAATTATTTTTACAGGACTGTGCTTAAACTAACGCACAATATTTTTAGCGCAACGCAATCTGACTTTCAAAATTCCCTACAAAAGAATGGCCCTGACTAACATTAACCTGTACTTTTCACAAATCACTTACCTCACAAAAATCTTGGTTACTCCCACTAATGCAATACAGCCAGCGCCACTACTGCCAGCTAAATAAAAGTTTCAAACTACGGAAGGCACTAACTACTGATAGGGATAGTTAGCAAATGAAAGATATTAATAGAGAACAAACAATGTATTTACCTTGATATCATCATATATAAATATAGCAGTTCATGACAAATTTCAAAACTCCGCCATCTCTCTCCCCACATCCACCACTGCTGGCGGCTCACCTCCAACTGCCCAACGCTACACGCTGTTCACAGCCAGCTGCCTAACACTACAATGGCGAGTATTACAACAATGAAAATAAGCCACAGACTGCACACAGCACAGCCAGTGATTTTCATACAGAGGTGGCGTTACCAATAAAAAAACCTAAACAGCCTATTTACATAGCCCCCATGCTCCCCACAAAAAATTTTACAAATTTTGTTGGGCGCTGGCCAATACATATTTGTAAAATTTTTTTTTCACAATTACAATAACAAAGAAATCGAATGCACACACTTATTGATACAATGTTGGTCAAAAGCTAAAATTTTATCACAGTCCATAAAGACAGTCCTAATTGTTCATCGTAAAACTGCTGTTTCTTTTCTCAAAGTCTGAGCAGTTAAAGACAGTGCACACAGACGTAGTGGATTTCCATGCAGTCTTGAAGGAGTAGCGTTGTCCTTCCAACGGAAAGACAGTGCTGACTCTTGACATGCTGACAGGTAATGGGCCACAACAGAGCAAACCCACAGCGGAGTCAGTCGAAGTTTTGAAGAGTATTGGTGGGTCATCACAGAGCAGACCCACTGTAGTCCTGGTAGAGATTACGGTATTGGTGGGCCACCAGAGGCGCAGACCCACTGTAGTCCTTGTAGAGATAATGGTATTGGTGAGTCAGCAAAGGTGTAGACCCACTGCAGTCCTTGTAGAGATGGCCAGCAGCCATCTGCTGCGACTGTGCAGGTGCACAATCACCATCGAAGAGTCTTGCGGATAATTTAGCAAGTCCATAACCACCACTTGTGCACTCACAAAGTTTTTGGAATTGTCCTCAGAACCAGCAATGCTGTTATCCAGTCCCTTGCTGAATTATTAACACACGTGCAAACACTATCAGTCCCTACTTCTCACATATTGTCCATACACTATGACCAACAAAAACGTGTGCAGTGAAATGTAACTTACAAGTTGCTTAATTTGATGAACTGGTGTCAATTACAATTTTATAACATAAGAATACAATAACAAAGGTACAAAATACATCATTAAAGAACATAACAATACAGATAACATTTGTAGTAATGGTTTTACAATAGAATAGAAATAAACATATACATCAGTGTTACAGGAATTATGAGATAAGTAAATACATAAAAGTTCAGAATAACTTTCGAAACATCAACTTCACACATGAGCATTAAAACAGAACAGAATAAATAAATAATATCTAAACATCTTTACAAAGTAAATAACTTATTATTAATGCAAAATATATTTGAGGATAACAGTATTCCTCATCATAGTGAATGTAGCTTAGTATTAGAAGAAGAAAAAAATTCTATGGAACTACACAGAGACAGGAAGAAAACAAATACACAAGGGTACACAAACACATAGGGGGATAACACAATGGAAAGGACAGGGTTCGTTTTCAGTGTAACTTTTGTTACTGCAGTCCAACCCAAGACTTCATTCCATAGATCTTTCGTCTTATTTCCACATTTGTTTCCACCAAAAAAATCCTATTCAAGCATGCTTTCTGTATATATATGTTCACATATTTCTTACCTCATTATTTATTTTCCATTATCTTACTTCATCATTTATTTCCAAGAAAATCCTACCTAAACCTGTTGTCCCTAAAACCTACTTTTTTGTTCATATCCTCTTTCAAAATACTGTTTTGGCCAAACCATTTTCTTATAGATTTTCAATGTATTTCTTCCAATTCATCACAACTTGTTCTCTTATATAGTCTACCCCCTCTTAAGCTAACTTAAATCTACTGAGCTCAGATGCTAAACTAAGGGACGAGGCAATGCAGCAGAACAAATCAAGTAACACAAACATCAATGACAAAAATTTCAAGCTGGCAAAGCAAGCTACAGTAAATCTAAATTACCAAGCAATTCAACATTACAACTAATATGAGCCAATGGGCAGCAAACAATAAAAATAAATCATTAGTAGAACTGGCTTAACAGAATAATACAAAGTCAAATTCAATAACACTATGCCTGGCAAACAGCAGCAACTTATCCCTAAACATGACATAGCTCAAGCAGAAAAAATATTACAGTAAAAATGGCCATGTTTAAAACTTACGTCACATCTTAACACTAGAGTGATGCATCACAAAAACTTACTCTACGAAAAAAAATTACCAAGTAGTTGAAAAGAAAATTATGTATGCAGTTCCTGTTATTAGTCCCTTCTTATTGTTCTTTCCATTCCAAGAGCTCCTTTTTCGAAGAATGTGGGTCATAAAATAATTATTTAATAGATCTGTTGACAGAAAGTGTTCACATTAGCAAATGATTTTTTTTTTATAAAACCCATGCTGCAACACAGCTGGAAACTAGATATTAAACAAAATGAGTAAATAAATACATAAAGCAAGCCATATGGCATTTCTCTCAATTTTCGTAGATAGACACTTGTCCTAATCAGGTGTGCAGATGTAAGAATGTTTCCAAGTTATTATTAGCGTCTCGTATTTGCGATGCTTTCTACAAAGGAACGTCAATAGCGAGGATAATGACCTCCCTTTTTTTTCTACCTGTGCCGCTGGAAGGCTAATGGCTTTTTCTCAAGGCAGCTGGCACACCTGGCCGCTCACAACGAATTACTTGACGGTCACTTACCTTTCTTAACGAAATATTTACGACAACAGTTTTCGCTACAGCGACAGTCTCATATAAAAATTTCATAGGTCAAGAATTTGCGTTACAAATCTGTAGAAACAAAATCGTATGAATATAACAGTGTCCGAAAAATTTTCGTAGGCATTGTGGTACATTCACGCATTTACACACATTTCATAACTCTTAAAGTACGATTCTTGGTTTCCAACATCCTTTTTCCCTAACCACTACTCATTATTCCTTACTTTATTACACATATACATATTCGTCGACACGTCTTCAATATTTCATCTTAGAAATCCGTAGCATAATCAAATTCCTCATATACGGTAGCATCATCTTATTGATCATAAACATATCTCAACAGCATAATACACATCTTCGTCGTGAAAATAACATCATAACACCTCAGTCAAATCTCTCAATCGTCGTAGCTTTCTGCAATATTATCAAAACCTAAAAAAAAATTCTCTGCTCATTTCAATGGTGTCATCTACCTCAACCGTACTTTAAAAATTATGATCCCATACCAAATACATCATTCAAAGCTCTCATAGTACCACAATGGTTCCGAAAAAATATGAACAGTTTACAAAGTACAGACAAAATACAGTTTCATAAGTGTGAAGTTATCCAACTGTGTAATTGCGTAAACATGTGTCACTGATGCAGTAAAATAAATGTTTGTTTCTTTGTTAAATAATCGGATAGCTGTGTAATTAATGTGTTAGAGAAATATGGTACCGATGTGTAAAGTTGTATAAGCAAATACCATATTAGCTAGGGTTCCTTGTGGTTGCCACACACATGGTACACAAAGTAAGCGTGTACCCCCCTGAGGATAAATGTAATTATACCCTCAGGTGTTACAAATTACAGCAATGGAATGAAATGTATCACGGAAAACTTTCTTTGTAATTAAGTGTTTTAAGTATAAGATTAATCACTCAAATACATGTCCTGTAGCGCTAAATGTGCGTCTTGTTGTAAGATAATTCTGTGGAAGTGTCGTAGTTATCGTCCTCCAAAAGCTAAGTTCTGCAGAAGTCAATGTACTTACCTCATGATACACAAAAGTGAAATGCTTTGCGTATAGATATCTTAGTTATTACGCTTATTGTTGTGATGAAGAAAGTACTGTACTGTAACGTATTGTTGTGCCACGAAAAAGGCTGTCTCATTGTTGCTATACTACAAAAGTTACTACTAAAACATGTTTTTCTTTCCAGAAGAATTCAGAAAGCTGTGCAGATATAAAACAGATACACCACAAAAGCAACATTGTAAATTGTCACTCATTAGTAGCGTCGTGATAACATCGTGTAGCTGTCACATAAACTAACCACTGTGTCCTCTGGTATCTCTCAGAAAGCACCTTGAATCCATAATGTATTTGCAAGTAAACCAAAATGTTGCATTAAAAAAAAAGCAGATTATCTTTCAATAAACGGTTTTACATGTGAAATGTGGTGTAAACCTTTGCTCTTCCTAGTACGCAGAGTTTTAACTTTAACGCAATTATCAAGTGGTATACGTCGGTAAGGAACACTGGAATTTTTCTCAAGGTTAGCGCTATGTTATTTTTCTCGGAGCCAGCCAGCGCAGGTGTCTGCCTGCCGTGCGGGTCATTGTTTCTTTGTTGGCGCGCGTCGTTAATGGGATTCGGAGATCGAACTTCTAGAAATTCACGTTGTCGAAAGTGCCCTGCTCTGTTTGAATCTCGCCAGTTCTGATGAAATTCAGGTCTGTCGTTATGATTATCTCGTCTGTCGTCATGTCGGTAAATTTCATAATTTCTTGTTTGTCGGTCATGTGGTGGAGAATTTCTCCCTGAATCGTCACTGTGCGCCGAACTGTTGCGTCTGAAGTTATTCTGCCTCTTTTTTTCTTTTTTCTTTTTAACAGCTTATAGTAAAAATCATTGTGTCGGCGAGTAGCATATCGGTCATTGTTAGGTCGTGTCGGCGGTTCCATCTCAAAATTCGGTGCACATTGCCAATTTCTTTCATAACTTCCGAAATGCCCTGTGTTATTATGTTGCGGCTTTTTCGTATTTCTATGTCCCTCTTCCCGTGTTGGGGCGCGAGTGTCCTCTGAAATACGTAATTCTTGTATTACCTGTGTCAGCTGATCTTGTACTTCCCGGATTTCTCTTTGGTGTTGATTCAGATTTTGTTTCAGTTTCCTAATTTGTTCGCACTCTTCTGTGTCATTAAAGACTACCGGTTTTGTGTCGTCCAGATTATCATCTACCTTCGTAGATAAATTAGTGAACTGATCCGAAAGTTCGGCTACTTTCTCCGATAGTGTACTTATTTCCTCAGTGTATTTTTCTGAATCAAGTTTCAGAGTATCTACTGTGTCCTTTAAGTTTTCTTGAGTTTTTGCAAGTTGCGTAACCGAATCGGTAGATGCAACTGAGTCAAATTTAGCTTGCAAGGTCTCATGATTTTTGTGAACAGTAGTTTGCAGTTCTTTTATGGCTGCTTCGTGATTCTGTAGTGCATTTTCATGACGCGAAAAAATAGGTTGGAAATGCTCACAAATTTGTGTTTTTACGTCATTACAGACTTTTTGACATTTCGATTCAATGTGATGTAACTCAGTAGTTAAATCTTCACGTGTTTGTTCAAGCTTATTTTCCACTGAGTCTAACTTTTGAAGATTTTGTCCTATTTGTTTCTCATTTTGTTCAAGCGTTGTGACTAACTTTTGAAGATTTTGTCCCATTGCGTCTAACTGTTGCTGTGTTTGACTCTGATTTTGTTTCATTTGCTGCATTAATTGCAATAATAATGTGTTAGTGTCTGGAATCTGTTTCTCTACACTTTTCGGCAGTGCATTTGCACCGGCAACATTCACATTTTGACAAGCAGAAAATGTGTTTTGACTTATTTGAGAAAACGGTGAGGATCCAAAACCTGAATCTACAGTATTTGCGAGATCGTGTCGTGTCATTTCGGCTTCCTGAGGCGAGCTATTGCCGACCGATCGATCGATAATGCTTCCCTCTTCACTAATTGTTTCACTGTCCACGCCATTGTTTGCAACCCGCTCCATTTCCCTATGCGCAATTACCAAATTACTACTTTTAACATTAGTTAATTCATTATTCTGCGGCGCTAACATACTGCTTTCGTCTTCACTGTCATTTCTCAATTTAGTTTGGAGCCTAGTATTACGTTTTTCACACGCCATTATTGTCACAGTATTTCACACGACAACACAGAAAAACACAATTTGAAGATCAAAAATAAGAGAACACATTAACATAGCACTGAAAATAATATGTAGTTAATTGCAGCTGCGAAATACTTGGTGCAAATCTACATGCATGCCACAACTGTTTTACTGTACAACAATGAAAAACTACAACTACAAAGGAGATTCTCTCTACAATTACGCGCTAGCAATAAACAAAATCTACACTAATTACACAAACTACCAGAAAAAATCAGAAGATTCCAGTGAGGTATCCTAGGCTAAGGGTCGACATATGAAACGTCCCCTTTGAATTATTTTTACAGGACTGTGCTTAAACTGACGCACAATATTTTTAGCGCAACGCAATCTGACTTTCAAAATTCCCTACAAAAGAATGGCCCTGACTAACATTAACCTGTACTTTTCACAAATCACTTACCTCACAAAAATCTTGGTTACTCCCACTACTGCAATACAGCCAGCGCCACTATTGCCAGCTAAATAAAAGTTTCAAACTACGGAAGGCACTAACTACTGATAGGGATAGTTAGCAAATGAAAGATATTAATAGAGAACAAACAATGTATTTACCTTGATATCATCATATATAAATATAGCAGTTCATGACAAATTTCAAAACTCCGCCATCTCTCTCCCCACATCCACCACTGCTGGCGGCTCACCTCCAACTGCCCAACGCTACGCGCTGTTCACAGCCAGCTGCCTAACACTACAATGGCGAGTATTACAACAATGAAAAGCAGCCACAGACTGCACACAGCACAGCCAGTGATTTTCATACAGAGGCGGCGTTACCAATAAAAAAACCTAAACAGCCTACTTACAACATTAAGTTAAGATTCAAATTTTGTTGCAAGAAGTTAAGGCATTTTTCCTGTAAGGTTTATTGTGCTGCCAGATCAGATTTGGTGTAAATAAAAGTAAACTTATTAACATCTGTTTTTTAATTTTGTAAAATCTGTTGTACTATTTGGTTGTTGTAACATAACAGATTTCCTTGCAACCCTAAAATAAAAATCTCCCAGGCTCTTGCTTACCTTACCCAATGATTGATTAAGTGGGTTCAGTGGTGAAGTAATTGTGTAACTTAGGCTATTTACCATTTCCGCTACGAGATGGCAGCACATTACGGTGCTCTGTAACCCACCCTTTTTTACAACAAGTTTGCGTCAGTGTAACCGATAGATGGCAAGAGCGTGTCGCATACACCTCCTCTTTCAGTGTCAGCGGACGAACGGTTCAGCGGTGACAACTGTTACGTTTCAAAAGTTGCGATGTATGAACACGAACAATTTACCTGATCGAAATCTAGTAATTCTGCTAATAAAGATATTGTTTAGTGTTGTAATGATACTCGTATCGTTACAAGAAGCGGCCTTTTCTGAATCGACGGCGGAATGCACGTTGCGCTTGGACAACGGGTTAACTTCAAGCAAATTCCAACACACGAAATTATAAAAAGTTTCTTGTGCTCGGCATTTTCGCAGCAGCTGTATATAAGTAGCAGTAAATCAAAAGAAAAACTCCTTTTGCATGCTGAACATTAAGTTTTTTATTTACCTTGCGTACGCAGATGTCTTTCGCCTTAGCTACAAGGCATCTTCAGTGGGCGTGAGATCAGCGTCTAATTCATTGCTTGTAAGCCAAACAGCTTTCTCTCATTAGGCAAACCGATTCAAAGTTTGTAGTTTTCCTTTTTGTCGCTCTTTCCAAAATACAGCACTTTAACTGCTATCGAGACACAGAAAATGGCACTTAAAAAGTGCTGTATTCTGGAAACAGTGACCAAAAGGAAAACTGCAAACTTTCAACCAATTTGCCTCATGAGAGAAAACTGGATTACAAATAATGAATCAGAAGCTGATCTGACACATAATGTAGATGCCTTGCAACTGAGGCGAAACGCATCTGTGTGCACAAGGCAAATAAAAAAATCTTAATGTGCTGCATGAAAAAGGCGGTTTTCTTTTGAACTATTATAATTTATCCAAAATTATTTTTCTTTTGGTATAGCCGCTTTGTTGCTATAAATAAACAACAGTGCAGCTGTGTCAAAACTTTGAACGTTCCTGTACGCAGTGAAATGTGCAATGTGGTTTTATCTTTTATAGTTTGTCTATAATACACAATCGAAATTTGTTCCTTAGTTTTGACTCACCCACTTTTTGACGAAATTGCAGTCCAAGGAAGTGTATAGTT
This sequence comes from Schistocerca nitens, assembly GCF_023898315.1. Taxonomy (NCBI): domain Eukaryota; kingdom Metazoa; phylum Arthropoda; class Insecta; order Orthoptera; family Acrididae; genus Schistocerca; species Schistocerca nitens. The sequence continues at coordinate 585,808,355 of NC_064618.1, forward strand.
CGCTTTGGAGTTTGTTGGAAATTGAATAAAATTATGTGCAATCCAAACAGATTTTGAGAAGTTACAAGAGCTTGTACTCCTTTCCAGTGTGCTGGCATGTACGAAACGTCAGTATCTCTACTTTATTTAATCTCAGCCTACACAGGAATAATTCTCACATTTTGAGTTCTGCTAGAATCACCCGTTACTTCTAATTACACACCAGAGCAGTGAAAAACATCGAGAGCGTTTTCACTACTAAAATTTAAAACTTTATCCTCTTTAGCTCGAAATTACAGGTGATTCCAACCACTATTGTCACAGAAGATTTAAGCAAACGTTTCCACTGACATAAAGCGTTTTCCAGCCGCTCAGCGATTTTTCCACTCTGGTGTCTCCTAAGCAGCGAGATGTATACGCACAGCCGTTGGGTCAGAGAATCGAGGCACTTTCGGGCTTAATCTTTTAATGCTAAGTGCTCGAAGCGGAGTCCCGGATTAAGCCCTGCCTTGAATTTTAATGCAGTAGGGGATTATTATTACTAAGGATGGTGTGAATACATTCACGAGTGGGATACGAAGTTCCGGTACCAAGTGTATACGCCATGCTCGGCACGTGTGCGGCGCTCCACAGAGGCAGCAGCTGTGTGTGTGAGCCTCTCTTCTGTTTAAGTAGCCGTTGTCTGCATATGCGCGCGCAGGCCTCGCCCTACACATGGAAGTAATCTCCAGACCATCTACCCCTTCTTCTTCTACTTCCCGAACGGCAACGTTTCTTGGGTGTGTGCACTGCATTTCGCGCCTCTACCTCTACATCAGCAAGCTACACCTAGTACGTTACCTTCCGCTGAATATAAATTCTGCAATAATTTGTGAAATATAACAAGCTCGAAAACTTCTAAACACTGGTGGGCTGTGAGCGATGATCAAGCTTCTCTCAGTGTAGAAACTATTCAAACAATTTACGGGAGTTAACGCGTTGACGTCTTCAACAACCGCCGATATCTCAGCAGTCGAAAACCACTGTCATTTTCGAGGCGAGAGCGGAGAGCAAGGCAATTTAGCCAAAAGGTAAGCGGGGAAGGGAATTGTTATTACTATGGATGTCTGTTACACGACTATCAGTTTGGCTATGGGAAAGGTAATGGCACGGCAGAAGATACTCGAAATTCCCACAAAAATAGAAGCAATAGGGAAAGACAAGAGTTATGCAATATGACCAAGAGCGAAGAGGAATCAATAAGTATGGAAGCATAAGAATGATGTCCTCGGACTAAATGGGTGTAAGACAGGAGTGCAGTCTTTCGACCCTTTTATTCGTCTACAAATCGAAGAAACAATGACCTAAATAAAAGAAAGATTCATCAAAGCGATTAGAACTCAGGGTGAAAAGATATTAATGATAAGTGCCACTCATGACATTACTATTATCAGTGAAAGTGAGGAAGAATTACAGGACCTTCTGAACGGAATGAACAGAATAATGAGGGCACCACATGGACTGACAGAAAATTGAAAAGAGACAGAAGTACTGAGGAGTGGCAGAAATTCCATTAACGATAAAGTAAACATTAAAATTGGTGACCACGAAGAAGACTAAGTTAAGAAGTTCTGCTGCCTTGGAAGCAAAGTAACTCATGATGGACAGATCAATGAGCACATAAGAAACAGACTAGCACCGGCAGAGAGGGCATTCCTGGTCGAGAGAAGTATACGGGTATCAAACACAGGCCTTAATGTGAGGAACAAATTTCTAAGACTGTATGCTTGAAGTTCATCATTATATGGTAGTAAGACATGGATTGTGAGAAAACCGGAGAAAAAGATATTGCGTTACACATGAATGTTGAAAATTAGGTGATCCGATAAGAAATGAGGAGGTTCTCCGCTGAGTCGGTGAAGGGAGGAACATGTGGAAAACATTGTCAAAAGAATGGACTGGCTGACAAGACATGTGTTGAGACATCAAGGAATAACTTCCAAGGTGCTTGGTGGAACTGTAGAATGGAAAAACTATAGCAGCAGAAAGAGATTGTAATATGTCCAAACCTTAACTGAGGGCAAGGGGAAGTGCTACTCTGAGATGAAGAGGTTGTTACGGGAGAGTAATTCGTGGCGGGACGCATGAAATCTGTCCTACGATCGATGATCACTGCAAGAAATATTTAAGAAAGATTGTGGCTACAGCGACCACGAATAAAGATACGGCATAGTCAGAAAGACAACGCAGAAATGGTAAACAACTAGCGTCAACACACAACTACTGATGGCTAAAGTGAGGTGGTGCTGGTAGAGAAGTACCTCTCGCCGACAACTGTCCACTTGTATTATCTCAACTGTGGACAGCCTTTCGTCACACTCGGATTTATTAATAAACGCGAGTTCCGTGCACTAGTTAATTCCGGCATTGCAGCAAGATGTTTCCTCACGCATTACGTGTGATGTACATTTCCTTTTGTTTTTATGATTCCGCACAATGGAACCGGTCTGGCGTCAGACATGATCACTCTTCAGCCAAAATTGTTTACAATTTTACAGTGTCAGTAAATATGTTAAATAAACTAGATGATAAATATACTGAAAAGTGTATATAAGCTTCAAAACCATGTATCCGCCACTGGAAACAGTAAGTTATTTTTCCGATTTGTGTTAGTTTTGTAAATTTATACTCACAATGGGCCCACTTTGTAATACACCATTGGGATCTTCCCAGGACCAGAATTAATCTAAATATGAGAAAAAAAAATCTATGTATACTGTCAACTCACCTGTAGATGAGCCCCCGCATACCGAAATGCATCATGCATTGAAATAAAATCACGATTGTGACCGAAGCTGGTTCTTCTTTATTTTACAGAAGTAATACAGTCACGGAAGAAACACAGCAGTGGATGAAATCAGGATAAAAATTTGTACACCAACAAATCTTTTAGTACAGTGAGCAGCAAGGAAATTAACACCCTTTGATATTTTGTTGGAACTAGAATAACAACAAAATACCCAGTACATAAATAAGGCCTAATTTAAATGATCTTACACCGTGTCCGGAATGAAATTTTCACTCTACAGCATAGTATGCGCTGGTATGAAATTTACTGGCAGATTAAAACTGTGTGCCAGACCGAGACTCGAACTCGGGACCTTTGCCATTTACGGGCAAGTGCTCTATCGACTGAACTACCCAAGCATGACGCCCGACCAGTCCTCAAAACTTTAATTCCGCCAGTACTACGTCTCCTACCTTCCAAACTTCACAGAAGCTCTTCTGCATAGCAGCGCGCACACGCCGCTACAAACATCCCACAGGCTGTGGCTAAGCCATGTCTCCGCCATATCCTTTCTTCCAGGAGGGCTAGTTCTGCAAGGTATGCAGAAGAGCTTCTGTAAAGTTTGGGAGGTAGGAGACTAGGTACTGGCGGAATTAAAGCTCTGAGGACGGGGCGTGAGTCGTGCTTGGGTAGCTCAGTTGGTAGAGCACTTGCCCGCGAAAGCCAGAGGTCCCGAGCTCGAGTCTCGGTCCGGTACACAATTTTACTCTGCCGGGAAGTTTCATCATACTGGGTTTCCTAGGAGGAATGATAAATATTCAGTGGTATGACAAGAACGATCATTCGAACCAAAAAACGTCTAGTAAACACGGCCTCAAAAGTGCACACCTCAAGAGCTATGGCCACTTCTTCGTCTTCGATACTGTGCAACAAATCTCTTCTACTCCAAACTCGTTGCTTTCCATAATTTGGGAGGAGGTAGTGTGGACCAAAACATGAAAAATTTTGTTTAGTAAACATGGGCTCTAAAATGCTTACCTTAAGAATTGTGAACACTTGTAGAATAGAAGAGAGGGTTCCACAATAGTGAAGATCAATAAATGCTCATAGTCCTTAAGATACACTTTAGTGGCCATGTGTACTGGAGACTTTGTTCTTCTCTTGGCCCATACTACCACCTCCCATAATATGTAAAGCTAAGAGCTTGCAGTGGAACAGAATCGAAGATGAAGAAGTGTTCATATCTCTTAAGGCATGCATTTTAGAGCCCATGTTTACCAGACTTTTACGCTTCGAATTATCATTCCTGTCACATTACGGAATATTTACCATTCCTGCTGGTGCATCGTGTGTACCACCGCACGGGACACAAATGGGGCAACAGAAAGAACGATTTACAAATCACAGTACTCAGCCACTAGGCCTACAAAATCAAAATTAAGCACAGAATCAGAATTACTTATCGATCAGAACAAAATAATACCGTAATAAAATCAACCTTTGGCTCTCTGGCTTTACAATATGGCATTCATTCATCCATATAAATATAAAGGTAAATGTTCGTTTGTTCGAAATCGTATATCTCCGAAAGTTCTTCACCGACTGCTTTGAAATTCTGACACAACGTTACATTCCGACACGCGTAGTGCTTTTATATACTTGAGGGAGCACCACATATAGAAATATCAGCATATGGAACACCTGTTAAGAAATCAGGGAGTGGTTTCCATGACACCAGGGGGAGTTGTTGAGGGCAGAAACTGTAGAGGAAGACAAAGACTGGAATACATCCAGCAAATAACTGAGGACGTATGTCGCAAGTGCTACTCTGAGATGACGGTGTTGCGGTGTTGCCGCAGGAGAGCTGTTCGTGGCGGGCAGCATAAAACCAGTTAGAAGACCGATGACTAAAAAAAGTACTGATTATAGGGGAAATCCACAGAACAATGTGAATGTTAGTTTGTTCAAAGTCTTAAATTTCCGAATGTTCTTTTCGGACTTATTTTAATTTTTGACACTACATGCATTTGAATACGAGTGTGTTTTTTATACTCGTGTACCTATTTTTTTTTATGTGTAATATATATGTAATATATAGGGTGTTCAAAAAGTGCCGAATACTTTGAGATGGTAGTGCTTATCGAAACAAGAAAAATAAGTTCCATAAACATGGGTCCGGAAACGCTTATTTTCCGAGATATACACGTGTTTATAGGAAGGGCTGCACGACGCTTGGTTGCGGATATTAGCACAGTCGTTGAATGGCGCTCCGCCAAAAGTGTCGGCAAAGTATTGTGCCGTTTTACTCACTACCTACCATTAGATGGTCTGCAGAAAATTGTTTATTTCGAGTCCTGTTGTAGGCTACGTTAGTTTTCGTCAAGGTTGTGTGCCTTATTGTACAGTACTATCAAACCTAGGTACATATCATAGTGTTTTACCTTCTTCCAAACCCGGATTCCCTTATGTGTTTACTGTTATTGGGCTGTTTGTACGTACAAATGTTGTAGTACATTTACATTTTCTCTCTCCCACCACTTGTTAGCAATGGAAGCCTACTATTCAACAAGTAAAATGGTGGATAGGATATTCTGCTATGGTTTAGCAAATGAACATAGCCTACGAGCTCGTTCCCCTGCGCTGAAAAGTCCACAGCGGAGAGTGCCCTCTGATAAACTGTTCGACAAACTTTTACAGCGTCTGAAGAACGTAGCTACCCTTGCACCTCGGAAGGCTGACAGTGGAAGGCCCCATAAAAGTTCGCATGGCTGTCATGGAGGAGCATGTGCTGCAGTCGCTGGAAGAAACACTTGGAACGAGTTGTAGCAGCAGCACCACCGTTTAGGTAGGGAAAATTAGTTTTGTGCGATATTCGGAGCACGAGTTACAGCCAGGTGCGGGCCGAATTACAGTAAGTTACGCATACCAGCAGTTGCGAAGGCAAATAGAGGCCACAGGGGCGTAGAACTGTCAGAGAGGGCGCACACAGCAGTTTCCATGGCGTACGTCACAGGCAGAAGAGGGCTACTGGCCAACCTAAGTGTTATGCATACGTGACTTGAAGCAGCACGTTTGACAAAACAGAGGCGCACAGCCGAGTATAAATAGGTGCCGTTTCCTAACGAGATTCGTTCAAGTGTGGCAGCTCTCGTGGACGGCGGGGCCTATCACACCACCGGGCTACATGCAGCAACAGATGGGGCGCCACTGTCCCAGTCCACGGCGGGTCATTGGTTCGACCCTCTGAGGCCGACGCGGGGTCAGCAGCCAGCCAGCAGTGGGCCACTCATCGGCTCGCTAACATGGGCAGTCGTCTTGGCTCCCAATACACGCCGGAGACTTCCCGAGGCAAGGGCCGCAGATTCGGACTCCGGATAACGGGGGCTTGTTCGTCACCGCGATCTCAGCCACGCCAGCAAGGAGAAGGACGCATTTTCATCTTACACTGTGTGCTTGAGTTATGCAACCGATGACCAATGCCAGAGCATATGAATGTTTATACGAAAGTTCGACTCAGCAGAATAGGGCACAGCTGCCTATTGGCTCAACGAATCTGCAACTACTATGAATCAAGAAACAAAGGAATTAGACATTGGCTGCCAGTACCCATGTCGATGGGACAAGTTCAAAATTTGTCCCCGACTGGAATTCGAAACTACTAACTAGGCAGAAGCGCTGGCCACTACACCATCCAGACAAGAAGGTCATGACAGCTACACAACCTACCCTAGTACGTCTTCAGTCAGACCCAAATTCTCAACTTAGACCACACACTACTGATGTGTTCCTCTGCTCTTTAGCCACATTACTCGCGGCATATCGCCGATTCCCGTAAGTGTTCGCGCTTCGTGTGCATCTGCACTGACGTTCAAAACAGTAACATTCGTCTTTATTAAAGAGAACTAGAGGTTACGTTTTTTCTGCGATACAAGATACATTACCTCGAAGCTACGTTGATTATAAATGTATTCATGTGGACTGGGCTGCAGATAAGGGGAGATTAAAGTACTTGCAAGAATTAATTCCGAAACTTTCTGAAAAAGTTGTTCTAAATGTTTTCCTAATACGTCATCATCAACCCCGAATGTGAGACGACTTGCCGATCAACAAGCAGGGGTGCCGACTTCAAACGTGGTTCGGCGCTCACCCACACCCAATTGAAATTTTCTGGCATGCTCATCGCCCATACAAAATGCAGAAGCAAAAAATAAAATGAATAAAAAAACTGAAAATTTGGAGAAAAATTCAAAGCTGTCAGTAATGGCAGTTTTGACGTCGCGCTCTCGCGTTGGTCCATGCAAGCACGGTCTAGCGCTCATCATTTCTCCAGCAGCAACTGACAGGTGCTCAGTGCTGCTCTCTCACGGAAAAGTCACGAAAATTTTTGAACGTTCCACCCAGTGTTCGACGGCTGGTAAAGGCTAAAGCCGCCTGCTTTACATCGATAAATTTTCACTCATTCAGTACCTTTCCTAGTAGAGCAGCAAATTTTAGTTTACGTCTTTTATTGTGTAATACTGTATAAGTTACAATTATAATTTACTTTGTGTATTTCTTTGTTGTAGTTGTTTTTTGTAGTGGACAAATTCATTGTTCGCTCGATAATGAAGAAAAGGGATTCGGCAACGACAAATACAGTTATTGCTTCATATTGTTTCGATTCAGCTGCTATATCGAATGAAACTAAGAAAACTGACCATGTTGGTTGTGACTGATCTTTTCAGAAACAGTGAACGGACAAATAGAAGTGGATGTTATACGACGAGAAGTACGGTCAAGTGTTTTGTTTTGAAGGTAAGGAAATGAGTTCCTCTAGTGGGCCTTTTGCGAAGAAAAACTAAACTAGAAAATATATGATAAAAGCATTCGTTGAAATCTGGTTTTCTTCGTAGATCAAAGCATTGGAAAGGTTTGTTTGTTATGAAAATTCGAATTATCTCATGTCCTGTTGTGGTGGGAAAAGTGAAACTGATAAAGGTGTGAACGTGCAGTGTTTGAAGTCTAAAGATTGTGACAAAGAAATGAAGTCTGCAAGAGTAGCTCCGTTGAGAATCGTATCTTCATTGCGTTATCTTGTGGTGCAGGGTTAGCAATCCGTGGCCACACAGATGAAAATCCTAATTATTATGCGTTGATGAAGATGGTTCTATTACGGCTAACGTAATCTTACAACATTTGATAAAGTTTGAAAGATATTCCCGGTACTACTCGTATAATAACTGTGGATGAAACTAGCGACGTATGTCAACAAGAACAAGTTTTGATTCTGGTGATAATTTTCAAATTAACTAATTATTTTTAGGTTTTTATTAAATTTGAATCTGCTAGAGCTAAAGTACTGTTGACAGTTTTAACGAGTCTTCTCACTCGTTTTTCTCTAGATATCAAGTCACGCAGAGGCATTGCTACTAACGGAGTAGCAAATATAACCAGTGCTTTTGCTTGGTTCAAGCAAATATCAGAGGAACTGAGCCACGAGTTCTGAGTGTTCACTGTTCGGCCCGTTCTTTGAAATTTGTGACTAAAGAGGCAACGCAAAATGAAACCATAATGAGAGACTATCTTTCAGATGTGAAAGAAATGACCAACTCTGTACGCATGTCCACCAAGCAACTAGCAGTATTTGTGCCTGTGCCAGCTACCCATGGCGCTAGCTTTATTCATCCTGTATTTCTACAGCCTGTTTGCCCTGAAAGTTGGTGTTGTACAATAAGTTCGTTGAAAACCATTTTCCAGAATTACGAACAGTTAAATTTGTTCTTCGAGGAACTCCAGCTCTAGAAGTCCGATGTCGGTACTGAAGCTAAAGATTTCTTAATATTTCTTTCTTTTGAATTTATCTTTGTTTGTAAACTTCTTATTAAAATTTTAGACACAGCTGAAATTTTAAATGCTTTTCTGCAAAATTCATTTCTTCAGCTCCAAAAACCCATGAACAGTATTGATAGTGTCCGAGATGTTGAAATTATCTCGAGCTGATGAAAGTTTCGATGAAGTATAGAGCTCTTACTTGGAATTGACCAACAAATTTTATGTCGAAATGCGAAACTTCCAAAGATTTCTCGAAAATTTAATGAAGGCACTCTACCCTATGCCTTTGACAGGCCCCTTGATTGTTGTAGTCTTCAGTCCCGAGACTGGTTTGATGCAGCTCTCCATGCCACTCTATCCTGTGCAAGCTGCTTCATATCCAAGTAACTACTGCAGCCACAGCCTTTTGAATCTGCTTAGTGTATTCATCTCTTGCTCTCCCTCTACGATTTTTACCCTTCACCCTGCCCTCCAATACTACATTGGTGATCCCTTGATGCCTCAGAACATTTCCTACCAACCAATCCCTTCCTCTAGTCAAGTCGTGCCACAAATTCCTCTTCTCCCCAATTCTATTCAGTACCTCCTCATTGGTTAAGTGATGTACCCATCTAATCTTCAAAATACTTCAGTAGCACCACATTTCAAAGGCTTCTATTCTCTTCTTGTCCAAACCATTTACCGTCCATGTTTCACTTCCATACATGGCTACACTTCACACAAATACTTTCACAAAAGACTTCTTGACACTTAAATCTACACTCGATGTCAACAAATTTCTTTTCTTCAGAAACGCTTTCCTTACCATCGTCAGTCTACATTTTATATCCTCTCTACTTCGACCATCATAAGTTCTTTTGCCCCCCAAATAGCAAAACTCATCTACTACTTTAAGTACCTCATTTCCTAATCTAATTCCTTCGGCATCACCTGTTTTAATTCGACTACAGTCCTTTTTAACCTTGTTTTGCTTTCGTTGATGTTCATCTTATATTCTTCTTTCAAGACACAGTCCATTCCGTTCAACTGCTCTTCCAGGCCCTCCGCTGTCTCTGACAGGATTACAATGTCATCGGCAAACCTCAATTTTTTTATTTCTTCTCCATAGATTTTAATCCCTACTCCAAATTTTTCTTTGATTTCCTTTACTGTTCGCTCAATATACAGATTGAATAACATCGGGGCTAGGCTACAACCCTGTCTCAGTCCCTTCCCAACCACTGCTTCCCTTTCATGCCCCTCGACTCTTGTAACTGCCATCTGGTTTCTGTACAAATTATAAATAGCTTTACGATCCCTGTATTTGACCCCCGCCACCTTCAGAATTTGATAGAAAGTATTCGAGTCACCATTGTCAAAAGCTTTCTCTGAGTCTGCAAATGCTAGAAACGTAGGTTTGCCTTTCCGTAATGTATCTTCTAAGATAAGTCGTAGGGTATGTATTGCCTCACGTGTTCCAACATTTCTACGGAATCCAAACTTATCTTCCCCGAGGTCAGCTTCTACCAGTTTTTCCATTTGTCTGTAAAGAATTCGTGATAGTGTTTTATAGCCATGACTTATGAAACTGACAGTTCGGTAATTTTCACACTTTTGAACACCTGCTTTCTTTGGGACTGGAATTCTTATATTCCTCTTGAAGTCTAAAGGTATTTCGCCTGTCTCATACATGTTGCTCACCAGATGGTAGAGTTTAGTCAGGGCTGGCTCTCCCAAGGCTGTCAGTAGTTCTAATGGAATGTTGTCTACCCCTGGGTCCTTGTTTCGACTTAGATCTTCCAGTGCTCTGTCAAATTCTTCACACAGTATCTCCCATTTTATGATCATCTACATCCTCTTCTATTTCCATAATATTGCCCTCAAGTACATCGCCCATGCACAGACCCTCTACATACCCTATCCACCTCTCTGCTTTCTCTTCATTGCTTAGAACTGGTTTTCCATCTGAGCTCTTGATAATCATTCAAGTGTTTCGCTTTTCTCCAAAGGTCTCTTTAATTTTCCTGTAAGCAGTATCTATCTTACCCCTAGCGATATATGTCTCTACATCCTTACATTTGTCCTCTAGCCATCCCTGCTTAGCCATTTTGCACTTCATGTCAATCTCATTTTCGAGACGTTTGTATTCATTTTTGCCTGCTTCATTCACTGCAATTTTACATTCAATATCTCATCTGTTACCCAAGGATTTCTACTAGCCTTCGTCTTTTTACCTACTTGATCCTATGTTGCCTTCATTATTTCATCTCTCTAAGCTGCCCATTCTTCTTCTACTGTATTTCTTTCCCCTGTTCTTGTCAATCGTTCCGTAATGCTCTGTCTGAAACTCTCTACAACTCCTGGTTCTTTCAATTTATCCAGGTGCCATCTCCTTAAATTCCCACCTTTTTGCAGTTTCTGCAGTTTTAATCTACAGTTCACAACCATTAGATTATGGTCAGGGTCCACATCTGCCCTTGGAAATGTTTTACAATTTAAAACCTGGCTCCTAAATTTCTGTCTTACCATTACATAATCTATCTGAAACCCTCCAGTGTCCCCAGGCCTCTTCCACGTATACAACCTTCTTTCATTATTCTTAAACCAAGTATTAGCCATGATTAAGTTATGCTCTGTGCACAATTTTACCGAGAGGCTTCCTCTTTCATTCCTTAACCCCAGTTCATATTCACCTACTACTTTTTCTTCTCTTCCTTTCCGTCAATCGAATTCCATTACACCATGACTATTAAATTTTCGTCTACCTTCACTATCTCAATAATTACTTTTATCTCATCAGTCATTTCTTCAATCTCTTCGTCATCTGTGGAGCTAGCTTGCACATAAACTTGTACTATTGTGGTACGCGTTGGCTTCGTGTTTATCCTGGCTACAATAATGCTTTCCCTATGTTGTTTGTAGTAGCTTACCTGCGCTCCTATTTTTCCATTCATTATTACACCTACTCCTGCATTGCCCCTGTTTAATTTTGTATTCATAACCCTGTATTCACCTAACCAGAAGTTTTGTTCCTCGTGCCACCGAACTTCACTAATTACCCCTATATCTAATTTTAACCTATCCATTTCCCTTTATGAATTTTCTAACCTACTTACCCAATTAAGGGATATGACATTCCACGCTCCTATCCGTAGAACGTAAGTATTGTTCCTCCCGATAACGACGTCCTCCTGAGTAGTCCCCACCCGGAGATCCGAATGGGGGACTATTTTACCTCCGGAAAATTTTACCCAAAAGGACGCCATCATCAATTAACCATGCCCTCGGGAAAAATGACGACTGTAGTTTTTCCTTGCCTTCAGCCGTTCGCAGTACCAGCACAGCAAAGCCGTTTTGGTTTATGTTACAAGGCCAGATCAGTCAATCATCCAGACTGTTGCCCCTGCAAGTACTGAAAAGGCTGCTACCCCTCTTCAGGAACCACTCGTTTGTTTGGCCCGTCAACAGATAACCCACCATTGTGGTTGCACCTACGGTACGGCTCTCCACCAACGGCAGGGTCCATGGTTCATGGGAGGGGCGGAGGGGGAGGAGAATTGATTTTGACGTGTTATTTATTGTGATCCAGTGTTTTGAGGATCGATTTTATAAAGCTTTAAAGAAATATAAACATTACTTCTTTCCAAACGTAAAGGTTGCAATTATGTAATAGTATTTTGTAATGATGACTTTTACCCAAAAGAATTAACTTTGAACAGAAATATGATGTTAGATGTGTGTAAATCCAAAAATTATTTCATTGCAAGCACGGAAGACTTACTGCACTTCTTTTCCTGAAATCTGTACGTCGACGAATTTATTCCACAGATGACGAAACCGGTAAAGATCGCTTTAACTGTATTAGTTTCTACGTGTACAGCTGAATGTACTCACTCCACCCTTAGACGATTAAAAAATTACCTTCAGACAGCAGGCGGCGGCGGCTATGGGTGGCGACGAATGGACGGACAGTAGGCGGCGGCGACGACGACGGACGGCGAGCAGGCAGTCGGATGGACGAACAGCTACAGCAGCGAGCGGCGGGCAGACAGACAGATAGACAGACAGCAACAGCAACAATCTTCGAAGACGGAGATTGCACCCTGAGAGTAGCCCAGGCTTTGCAATCTGATGTTTTCGAAGGAGCTGGCTGAGCGAGAGGCAGGCGCTTAAGTACTCTATGGGGGGCGCCGATATTGGCTGCTGTAACCATGTATTCCACCATGGTGCCCTCACACTAAATGCGGGCCAAGAGGTGCGCGCTGCCACAGCTTACGGCGCGATGGTGCAGAGACCTCTATGGGTCTTCGACGTCCATGACGTCTGACGGGAATTCAAATTCTGCGGCGCGTGGTACCAGACCTTTCTATGGTTTTATTCTCCCTGCTTTCCACTTGAAAAATGCGTGGTGACAAAAATTGGTAGAGTTCTGGCATGCAATATCTTCCTGCTGAAATACATAGCCACGCGAATCTGGAGGCAATATAGGATGATGAGAAATATTCTGTTCAGCGCATCTGAATACTCACTCTATAGACAGTCATACCGTTCCTGTCATTTCACTCAGCCGAGAGTCACGGCACAGTATTCCTGTTCACACCGCCTTCTAAATTAAAGGTAGAAAAATCCAGTGACAAAACTCGGCAAAGTTCTAGCGTGTAGTATCTTCCTGCTGAAGAAGATGATCACGTGAGATTGGATGCATTACGCAGTCTCGCCGCTTTCCACCACCTTCTAAAATCTCGACTCGAGAAACGCGGTGCAAAAACCGGCAGAGTTCTCGAATGCAGTATCTTCCTGCTGAAGTCACAAGAATTTGGAGGCAATATACCACGGAGACAAATACACAGCTCTGGACATCTGAGTGCTCTACAGTGTGACTCGCGAGCAGTTCTCTCTGCTGAGAGTCGTCACACTGTCTCCCTGCTTTCCACCGCCTTCTAAAATCTTTGCTCGAAAAATGCGAAGAGAAAACTTGGCAGAGTGTTCGCGTGCAGCGTCTCGCAGTTGAAGGACGGAAGACATTTGATAGCGCTGTAACGGGTCGGGGGCTGAGCGGGTTCCTGATTAGGCAGGCGCAAATAAGGTGCGGGGGCACGCGCGCCCTCGTGGCTCAGCGACCTGCGATGTGTTAATTAACTGCGCGGCGACGACACACAGCGCTGCTGTCGCCTCATTAGACGGCGCAGGCAGCGCCGCGCCGCGCCGCCGGTCGGCCGCGCTCACGCTCGCGCTCGCCTTTGCCGCCGAGTTTCTTCCGGCCGGAGCGTTAATTGGACGGGCGCCGACTATTGCTTCCGCCGCGGCGGCACGCACACAGCCCTTTGTCGGCTGCTGCCGCGGCACCTGCGCCTCCTCCAACTTCTCAAATTGCTATTCGCCTCCTGGCGCTCTAGAGCTGCTGCCGACCTGTGTTAGCGTTACGAGGCAACGCTTCTGTCCCATTCGCAAATACCACGGCAGAGGAGGGCTGGTTGGGTGCACGTTTCAGTCCTTGTTCTCTCTCGTTTATCTATAAATTTGCATTTGTCTGTCTAGGGCCTTAGATTCCTGCGGGGTGAGAGGGAAAGAGGACAATAGTTTGGTACAAACATTTTGAGGAACTTCTGTGTGTCATATGAAGGCGATTACGGTAACTTTGTTTTCTCATCTTTTTCCTTCTTATCCATTTCTCACTTTTCGTTTTTCTTCTTCTTCTCCCTCTTCATGTACTACTACTACACTACTGGCAATTAAAATTGCAACTACACGAAGACAGAATGTAACAAAAGTCAGCTGCCATCAAAAATAAAATTTTCTTGTACATATAAATGACTAGCACTTTGAAACACGTATGTTATGTAGCAGCGATGGTGAGGCATGATAAAATCTTTGACCAGAGAGTTGCTAGTCTGCGCTTGACTGCGCGAGAGTGCAGTGCAGTCGCGAGTTAGCAGTTGCGGTCCAGTAGCGCGAGAGTGCAGTTACGGTCTAGTTGTGAGTGAGTTCAGTTGCATGTAGGGAATCGGCAGTTGTGTGTGAGGAGTCGGCGGGCGTCGACATGGCTCTCTGGTCAAGATTCACGACAAGGTATATATTTTAAATATGGTAATGAAGCAGCATTGCGCACATTTAACAATGTAATGTAAATTAACTGTAACTAATTTGTTCAAGAATTGCCCCAATAATAATTTGTTTTCAAACCAAGCATTTTAACAAAACAAATATTTTATTGAAAGAATATTTGCCTTCCATTTCCTTTAAAGAAAAATTTACTTAAGTTCAAACAATGTATGCGATGCATTTCCTCCAAGCTATGGCGAAAAATAAGAGCAGATGCAGTTTTACTGAGGTAAGAATTTCAGTTTAATTAATGAACAGGGCCTAAAGATCGACATTTCGGTCTATTTGCATTTATTGTGACTGAGATCTCATTATCATTGAATTGACTTTCATTTTGTAGGGAGCTTACACTAGGGTCAGATTGCTAATTTTCATTTAATTGTCATTGTCATTAAATATAATTGCTGGGAGGTTACACTAGGTTCTATTCTCGTTAACATTTAAATTTTTGTCTTTCAAATTTCTCTGGGGAACTTACACTTGGCTCCATTTCTATTAAATATTGTCTTTCAAAATTTTGTGGGGAGGTTACACTTGGCGACACCCGGTCCAGGATCGCATTTCGTTGAGAATCTTCTGAAACTTAGCCAGATATCTGCTCTTATTTATTTAATATAATTAATATTTGGCGCAACGCTTTTACTAATTTTGTGACTTTCTTTCCACAGATCATCGGCAATTCGTTGCTCTGTTGTATTTTTGTTTGTTGCTTTTTGCATTGTGATTATTTCATTTGTGAATAATTTTGATTGTTTTAAAAATGCCGCGAAAGACTGTGAATAGTGTATCGCGAGGTATTATGAATGAAATTACCGACTTAAACAACGTGACCGATAGTAATTGTGACACGCAGTGTAATGATGACAATCCTGCGTTCACCGACAATCAGTGCGTTCCAACCTCTAATGATGATTATTATCTTACTGATGAACAAACGAACTCAATTGTCTCCTCTGTTAATTTGACGACAATTGATGACGCGGGGCGCTCTATTGTAATGAGTGCTGCCCAGCTTAATACACCCGGTTTGGAAAATTCAAATAATGTACAGACAAATTTTTCTAATGAAAATGGACAATGTACTGAAAGTACGACGGATTTATTTAATTCCGAAATAGTGTCTGACAGTGTACATCCGACTGATAAACGTTTTTGTAAATTACAGAATGACCAAATGGTCACACAAAACGCGACAATTGCAAATACACCGTCAAATACACTCCTGGAAATTGAAATAAGAACACCGAGAATTCATTGTCCCAGGAAGGGGAAACTTTATTGACACATTCCTGGGGTCAGATACATCACATGATCACACTGACAGAACCACAGGCACATAGACACAGGCAACAGAGCATGCACAATGTCGGCACTAGTACAGTGTATATCCACCTTTCGCAGCAATGCAGGCTGCTATTCTCCCATGGAGACGATCGTAGAGATGCTGGATGTAGTCCTGTGGAACGGCTTGCCATGCCATTTCCACCTGGCGCCTCAGTTGGACCAGCGTTCGTGCTGGACGTGCAGACCGCGTGAGACGACGCTTCATCCAGTCCCAAACATGCTCAATGGGGGACAGATCCGGAGATCTTGCTGGCCAGGGTAGTTGACTTACACCTTCTAGAGCACGTTGGGTGGCACGGGATACATGCGGACGTGCATTGTCCTGTTGGAACAGCAAGTTCCCTTGCCGGTCTAGGAATGGTAGAACGATGCGTTCGATGACGGTTTGGATGTACCGTGCACTATTCAGTGTCCCCTCGACGATCACCAGTGGTGTACGGCCAGTGTAGGAGATCGCTCCCCACACCATGATGCCGGGTGTTGGCCCTGTGTGCCTCGGTCGTATGCAGTCCTGACTGTGGCGCTCACATGCACGGCGCCAAACACGCATACGACCATCACTGGCACCAAGGCAGAAGCGACTCTCATCGCTGAAGACGACACGTCTCCATTCGTCCCTCCATTCACGCCTGTCGCGACACCACTGGAGGCGGGCTGCACGATGTTGGGGCGTGAGCGGAAGACGGCCTAACGGTGTGCGGGACCGTAGCCCAGCTTCATGGAGACGGTTGCGAATAGTCCTCGCCGATACCCCAGGAGCAACAGTGTCCCTAATTTGCTGGGAAGTGGCGGTGCGGTCCCCTACGGCACTGCGTAGGATCCTACGGTCTTGGCGTGCATCCGTGCGTCGCTGCGGTCCGGTCCCAGGTCGACGGGCACGTGCACCTTCCGCCGACCACTGGCGACAACATCGATGTACTGTGGAGACCTCACGCCCCACGTGTTGAGCAATTCGGCGGTACGTCCACCCGGCCTCCCGCATGCCCACTATATACCCTCGCTCAAAGTCCGTCAACTGCACATACGGTTCACGTCCACGCTGTCGCGGCATGCTACCAGTGTTAAAGACTGCGATGGAGCTCCGTATGCCACGGCAAACTGACTGACACTGACGGCGGCGGTGCACGAATGCTGCGCAGCTAGCGCCATTCGACGGCCAACACCGCGGTTCCTGGTGTGTCCGCTGTGCCGTGCGTGTGATCATTGCTTGTACAGCCCTCTCGCAGTGTCCGGAGCAAGTATGGTGGGTCTGACACACCGGTGTCAATGTGTTCTTTTTTCCATTTCCAGGAGTGTAGTACAGAGAATGGAGTAGGTAATGTTATTTTGGATCAAATTATGGCATTGTTGCTACAAACGAATAAACAACTTAGTGAAGATCTCAAACAACAAAATAAGGAAGATTTCAAACAACAGAGTGAAAAATTAGACAATTATAAAGAAGATATAAAACAACTTAGTGAACAGGTCAAACAACAGAACGAAAAACAAGACAAGCTTAATGAAAAATTAGACAACAATTCCAGGCAGCTTAGTGAACAAATTAGAGCCGTTGCCGCGCAGTGCCATGACACTAAGGAACAGTTACGCGAGGAAATAGAGGCTTGTTCAAGAAAAAGTAGCGAAGAAATTAGGTCTGTTGCTCAGGAATTAAGGGAAATGCAAACAGCTGCAACAGAAACACTTAGAGACGAAATTAGCGGAGTCGCTAAACAATGCTCTGAAAAAGCTACACAATTACGCGACGAGTTTAAAGCAATGACGGTAGAACTTTCGCGCACAGTGAATGAAAAGATTGACGCGAAATTCGAGCAACAGAACACACAGATTGACGAACGTTTTAATCTCCACATACAAAACAGTGATACGCGTTTCCGCAAATTTATACAGGATCAAAATAAAGTAAAACGTCAAGTAATGGAAACAATCACTGCACAGAGACAAGAAGACAAGCGTAAAATGTTTGCGAAGGCAAAAACATATGTAGACAACAATATTGCTACAGTGTCCGACGAAATTAATACCATCAAACAGTCGAACACAGACTTACGTGACGAAATTTCCGATCTTAAATCGAAAACAGACACATACACAACAGATTTTCAAACAGTGACCGACGGACTCGAACAATTAGAACTAACACAGGATTCCGATGTCGTCAAAGCTGATGTTAAAAAATTGAACGAAACTACACGTAAATTGCAAAAACAGATTAATGCCTCTGATTCTAAAACCGATGATCAGGTAAAAATACTGACTGAAAAATGTGATGAATTGGCCAGTCGTATTGATGTTATTGAAAGTACTAATGACAGCAAATCAGACGATACTTCACCGGTTTCATTTAATCAGACACCTGAATTTCAAAATTTACAGCAAACAATTAATGAGATCATTCATCTAATAACACCTTCGCAGAAAATTGTCAAGTTTACAGCAAGAGGTAACAGAGATGAAAAATATTTCAGTTAGTAACACATCACAGCAGACGCCGCTTTGCGAACATTTGTCAGA
Organism: Schistocerca nitens; assembly: GCF_023898315.1. Taxonomy (NCBI): domain Eukaryota; kingdom Metazoa; phylum Arthropoda; class Insecta; order Orthoptera; family Acrididae; genus Schistocerca; species Schistocerca nitens. Next base: position 585,826,851 of record NC_064618.1, read on the forward strand.
CTCGCGCGGCGCGTGTAGTTTGGGTGATCTACGGAGAGTACGGGACTTAGATTCCGAACAACCACAGTTTAACAGATTCTCTTACAATCCTGAGCCTGTTCCATCACACAGAGACGATAATTTTGATTACAAACATTTTCTGTCAGTGAGAAAATTTAAAGTGTTTAAGAATGACAGAACACAGATTCACCCACTGGATTGGATACAACAGTTTCGCTTTGCTTTTCCACCGACTTGGCCCGTTACGCATAAACTTGAATTTATTTGCAGTTTTTTGGAAGGCGAACCGGCAACTCGAATGAGACCAATCGCGAGACAATGTTATTCAGTAGAAGAGTTTCAGAATGCCTTTCTGTCAGCGTATTGGTCGAAGACGACACAGTGCGGACTTAAAGATCAGTTAATTAGCTTACCAAGTTATGAGAACTCAAATTTTCCCAGTGTGACGCAATTTTTTGAGCACATGGTGCAACAAAACCAGTATTTAAGTGAACCTTATAGTGAATCTGCACTAATTCAATTATATATCTCTAAATTGCCACGATCATTAAGAGTGTCACTTCTAACAGGTCAGCAAAAAGAAAATATTTCAGCATTCAGGGATCTGCTGCAGCTTTTAGAAGTGCAGCAATCTGATTATTCTTTCGTAAACAAAAATTTTTCATATAACAACCAAGGCCAACAAATGTACAGTAATTACGATCAGTCACGTAATTTCAATAGTAAAAGTAACAGACGCTTTAGGAATGACAACTACCAGAATTTTAATAACAGACAAAATTCCAATTATCAATACCGTCAAAATTATCGTCAGCAGGAACCATATTTTAGTAACAATAGAGGTTTTTCACAACAACAGCAAGAAAACCAGCCGGTTAGCATACCTAACCAACAATGTAATGCACAAGGTCAACCAGACTTTAATATTTCGCCGCGTGGACGTATAGTCCCTGATACAACAAATAGTAACGCACGGCAGCAAGGAAATAACTACGTACAGAGAAGACAGTATTTCAATTCCTATCGCAATGCACCGTATAGGAATGACTATCACGACAGACGTAAAAACGATGAGCACAATTATCAGCGTACATATAATAACAGTCGGTCTTACCAACAGCAAAATAATCAACAAGAACATATTCTCATGAATGAACCCGACAGTAGGTATCATCCAGAGCGTAATACGTCTGGATGAAGTAATAGAACAGTTCAAATAGTAGAAATGCCACAGAATCGTCCTGACAATAATAATACGCCAGATAGAATTTGACTAGATACTGTACAGGTCGCATCTTTCAATAACACAAGCACTACTTTTGTCACGCAAAATGTTGTTCACGAAAATGTCATTACTTTTGACGACATCCGAGACACTCTTACAGGAAAGACCTGTTGTTCAGAAAACTATTTCACATCCTGTCATCGAAATTAAAATAGGTTCATCGAAATTTTCAGCAGTAATCGATTTCGGATCACCTATGTCAGTAATAAATGAAGAAACTTTTAACGAGTGCAACAAAGCGAATAACTATCCCACATTTCCATTAGGCAAAACGAAAGTAAAAGGAGCAGTATCGAGTAAAGGAGTAGACGTTAAGTTACAGACGCATTTATCATTTTGTGTTGCAGGTCATACTTTTCACTCCAATTTTTGGATTGTTCCTTTATTGACAATAGACGTTATTTTTGGTACTAATTTTCTCGTACAACACGACGCAATTATTGATTTTCAAAATTCCTATTTAATGTTGAAGGATGAAAATGTGCAATTGGCTTTAGAATTTCAGCACTCATTATCGACAGAAGAGGAAACAATTAATTGTACACAGGTCATTTCCGTGTTACGTAACATAGAGTGTAATCCCACATTGTTCACTGACACGTACGTACACAACTATAATACTCCAGACGAAACTGACTACGACGTAATGCAGATGATTTCCGATAAAGTTAAACAAAGCAATGCAAATACAGATGACGAACGAACACAATTACACAAAATTCTTTTACAGCAAGCTCCAGTTTTCGACAACATTCCTGGTACTATGTCCGGCTTTATGTATGAATTTCAAGTCAAACAGCACGACACATTTAAAGCCAAGCATTATCCCATTCCGTGTATTCATAGAGAACAGGTTAAGAAAGAATTGCAGGATATGCTTGATCAAGGAATTATAGAACCGGCAGTTAGTCCGTACATAAACCCGCTACATATTGTTAAGAAAAAAAATGGCTCACTTCGCCTTGTACTTGATTCACGTCACATTAATGACATTATTATTAATGAAACAGATCGACCACAGACATTAGAGGAACTTTTACAGAAATTTCATGGTACTGCTATTTATTCTACATTAGATTTGAAATCGGGATTTTGGCAAATTCAACTTCATCCGAATTGCAGAAAATATACAGCTTTTCTCTGTTTTGGTGACTGTTATCAATTTTGCAAATTACCATTCGGGTTAACTACTTCCTCTGCAGCTTTTATTCGCGGTTTGAAAACAATACTTCCGACAGAACTTAAAGACAGAATCACGACGTACGTAGACGATATTCTTATCGCAGAAGCTAACTGGATTGAACACAATTTGTTTCTAGAACAACTGTTACAAATTTTTCGTGCACAAGGACTCACAGTTAATCTCAGTAAATCGCATTTTGGTACAACTTCTATAAAATTTCTTGGACACGTAATTTCAGCAGAAGGCATTGCACCTGATCCGGAAAAACTTCAAGCTCTACGTGACATTACTGTTCCTACGACAAAGAAACAATTACGCAGTTTTTTGGGCTTAATTAACTTTTTTCGCAAATTTATTCATCACTCTGCTTTAGACACACCTAGATTATGCCAATTAACAGGTAAAAACACTATTTGGTCATGGGATAAGCAAGCACATTCTGAATTTGTGAACCTGAAACATGCTTTGTTGAATGCTCCACTTTTATCGCACCCAGATCTTACTAGAAATTTTTCCATTGCCACCGACAGTTCTAACACCGCTTTAGGCGTACATATTTTCCAGGAGATTGAAGAAGATGGCTCTACAGTAATTAAAAACATCGCATTTGCAAGCCGCATTTTGTCACCTGCTGAACGAAATTATTCCGTTACAGAACTGGAAACATTATGTGTTGTATGGGCTTTTACGAGATTTAGGCACTTTCTTTATGGCAGACATACCACCGTTTACACAGATCACAGAGCGATACAATTCTTACTTCCGGCTAAATTCACACACGACAGATTAAGTAGATGGAAGCTATATTTACAGGAATTTAATTTTACAATAGTTCACATTCCCGGCACACAAAATGTTATAGCAGACGCACTATCCCGTTCTCTCAGCAACAATCAGCAAGACATCGCAACCAACTTCTGCAAAGCAAATTTCAGCGTCATGTACATTCAGCAAGTTGCATTTGAAAATTTTATTTCATCGTCATTACAGGACATAGCACAAGAGCAAAGTAAAGACAGTGTGTGGAAAGAAATTAAACACCTTTGGCAAGATAAGAATAATGTTACGATTACAAACCACTACACTGTACGCAATGACATTCTGTTTCGCCGTTCTCATCCTGACAGCAACAATTGGTTATTATGTATTCCGGATGAACTGGTTAACAAATTAATCTTGTACACTCATTTAAGTTACGCACATTTCGGAGCCAGAAAATGTTTTCTTATACTGAGACACAACTGTTATTTTACCAACATGGAAAAACGTATACGACGAGTTTTAGCGTCATGTAAAATTTGCCAGAAAGCTAAGTCAGACACCACTTCACACATTCCTCCATTATATCCCATTGTACCTGTTAAATTAAGACATATGGCCGCAGTAGACATTTTTGGTCCAATTCCGAGAACTAATAGAGGTTTTTGCTACATTTTTGTCGCTATTGAACTCACTTCAAAATTTGTTACTTTCACTCCGTCACGCAAAGCTACTGCTAAAACTGTTTCGAAAGCATTTGTAAAACATTTTCTATTTCATGTAGGGCATGTGATGAGAGTAATTTCCGATAATGGATCACAATTTCGTTCTGCTATATGGACACGCATTTTACGAGCTAGAAACATTTCTCCGATCTATATATCCAAGTACCATGCTTCTTCGAACCCTTGTGAACGATTAATGAAAGAAATTGGTAAACTGTGTAGAATATACTGCCACAAAAGACATATTGATTGGGACACACACATATTCTCATTTCAAGATGTAATTAATTCCATTCCAAATGAATCCACTATGCTATCTCCGTCTGTTATACTGAAAAACGTTGAACCACCAAACAAAATTAAGGAATTAGTAAACTTTCCTACATCTCGTCGATTACGACACCACGAAATAATTGACATTGCGCTGAACAACATCAAACGTGCCGCAGAGCGCCGGAGAAGACAGCAAAAACAGGTTTGTACGCGCCGAGACTTTCACATTGTACAGAAGATATTAGTACGAACACACTATTTATCCAATAAAATAAAAGGTAAGTGCAGTAAACTTGAACTTCTATACGCAGGTCCATATCGGATTCGCAGCATTCCTCACCCCAATGTTGTACACGTCGAAACTCTGAGAACCAGAAAATCGAAAGGAAACCACCACTTATCCAACATAAAACCCTTTATTGAGTGAACATAATTTACGATTTATCACACTGTAATGCTATTTACACATTTTATGACCACTTATGCAATAATATTTATGTGACTAATTGTTGATGACTATCGTATTTTTTCTTGGCAAGTGCCCGGCAAGGTAAGGTTAGCAGGTCGCTCTTCTTGTCGTTACACATCAGACCGTGCGTATTTTTCCAGATGAACTTACGCATTTTATGAATAATTATGCAATTCTATGTAGTGACGTATTAATTTTATCAAATTCTCTCTCCATTAAAGTCTTTAATTCTCGCCTCTATTAACTACACTACATACAAGCTCAACACAACGAATGTCACATTTTGTCTTTTTTATGTACGATTGTTTTCATGTTTTGTTTGTATGCACTGTGAAATAGTTAAGGTATAACACACCATTTTACTTTGACATTTTTTGCCCTATGATATCTCAACATCGTGACTATTTTACATTTTTTTTTTTTTTTTTTTTTGCTGCATTGTGAAATTCTCTGTACATTTTTGCCTCTGAACACTGTCTATGCCTTTGACATATTACGTTTTCTGTCATGTTATGCTGTATGCTTAATTATGTCACCATTAACCAGTCATTATTTAGTGGGTATATGATTTAAATGCAAGGCATTAATCTTTGTTCATCAATTTCAGAAAGAAATGATACGTAAAGGATATAAATTAAACAAAAATTGGAATTTCACATACGGAATAAACGAAAGAAGATGCAAAAACCTTATGAGGAAGAGTAAATGGATCAGAATTAACAAGCATTAACAAGAATATACTATACACATCGTAGAATAGCAGTCTTAACTAATTTTTTCTTTCAGAATCCAAGGCGATTGATGCAGGCTGTCAGACAGAACTACACATCTTAGTTTTAGTGATGAAATATGCTAGAGATAAGGAATAGTTGTGTAATGAATAATGAAGTGATTTTTTGCAGTTGATAATGAATGCTGATGAAGAGTAATGATGAAGAATATGCTACTATGAATAATGGAGTTTTTCTTTACAGGTGATGATAATAATGAAGTTAAGATAATATGGATAATGAAGTTTTTTCTTTACAGATGAGGATGATGTTGAAGTTTATGTATTTACGCTATGTAGTTATTTAAGTATTTGTTGCAGTTTGTTTTGACAGTATGTTTTATATCGTATGGTATGATGACTGAAGGTTTTGGAAAGGACAGCTATGGAACACATTTTTATACACATTTCACTACCTGTTAATTCGAAGTTCACTACTTTTTAGCATAGTCTCCGTTTCTTCTTTCAGCTCAATAATCCTTTTTGTATTTTTTTCAGGAGAAGCTTTTCATGATACTTACTAAACCTGTTACTCATTAAACCTGTACTAGTACTTGCATTTTTTACCCAGTTGTGTCACACCCTTGCTACAGCGGACTCATGACGAATGACGTTACACATTTTTCATTTACAGGAACAACCCAGAAGCAAATTTTGTTTTTTTTCTTTTTCTCTTCTTGCTTTCCCTTATAATTACCCAAAGCAATGCATTGCTAACAAACAAAAAATATATATAAAATAATGCTTTGTAACTGGCAAATAACTGCCACTGTTTATTGTAATGAGACTACTTATAATGCCCATGATTATTAATGCTATGCCTGTAATTAACTGATTTTTAATAATGACTTCTTAATGATGTTTATCACCAGTTTCAAATAATGCTACTCATTTAAGAGAGTTCTGAATAATACTGAATGATGAACAATGTTTTATACTATTCAATACTTGCTGGCCATTAAGTGCCGATAATTAATGTAACTAAATGAATTATGTTATTTATTATGCCATTAATTAGCTCCTGTTTTCAATGATGACTTTTCATGTTTTGGTAACTGGCCAATGAGTGCCAATAATTTGTATAACTCAATGAATTATTTTAATGCTATGCCAATAATTGACTCTCCTTTTCAGTGATGACTTTTGATGAACATTATTCTGTCATACTAAATATGCTTAGTGACTGGCCAAGGATTGCCACTGTTTATTGTAATACGATTACCCATGATGCCAATAATTTAATTTTATGAACATTATTCTGTAATACTAAATACATGGTACAGAAATGTTCAATAACTGGGCTATGAATGCCACAAACTACTAATGTAATCAAGACTAGCCTGTGACTTAATTTCCTTCACCTTCTGACCTAACTACCTGGAATTACTGTAATATCCATTTGTCCTGTCCATCCTCATAATCATGGAGCACTATATTTGGTTTTTGCACTAATTCTACGATGGTGTGCCTTGTAAGAGCGTGGTGTTGACACGACATGTTGTCCACCACCGTGAGCGATGAAGACGTTATTATGGTCCCACTGTTTGGTGTACCTGATGTACTGCCAAAATGATAACAGGAAATATTACTACAACATTTCAGTGTCTTGGATACGCTGATAAATACTTCTGGGAAAAGAACTGCAAATTGTCTCACTTGGTGTTGTACTCCTGTGGAAAGATATGGACTTTCAGTGCAGCTGCGTGCAACCTAAGTGCTACAACCATGATGCAATCCTTCCTATCCCTTCCCTAATTCTTGTAAAATGAAAAAGTCATATAAAGTGCGTGTGCACTTCCTTTCTTTTGTTAATAAGATCAGTTATCCTGAAATTACTAAATACTTGTATAGTGCATGTGCACTTTATCACACTCCTTGATTTGTTTGTTTGTTGTAGAAAAATACTAGAGAGTACTACAGTCCGTGTGCACTTTTGTCATTTGTCAATATAATTTGTACTCATTAGGTTTATTTCTCGTTAAAATATTAGAGAGTTTTTCAGTGCGTGTGCACTTTATGCCATTTGTACTCATTCATATATATTTTGTGACTTTCTGATATGCTCTGTCCTACAATGCGTGTGTATTTTTGCCGTTTATTAATATATTTTCTGATTTGCTGACATATTCTCAACTGCACTGCATGTGCACTTATGTCACTTGTCAAAATGAATTTTTTTTTACCTTCGCGTTTTTTTTTTTTTTTTGTTATGAAAATGCTAAAGAGTTTTTCAGTGCATGTGCACTTATGTTATATGTTAATACAGGGTGTTTCAAAAATGACCGGTATATTTGAAACGGCAATAAAAACTAAACGAGCAGCGATAGAAATACACCGTTTGTTGCAATATGCTTGGGACAACAGTACATTTTCAGGCAGACAAACTTTCGAAATTACAGTAGTTACAATTTTCAACAACAGATGGCGCTGCGGTCTGGGAAACTCTATAGTAAGATATTTTCCACATATCCACCATGCGTAGCAATAATATGGCGTAGTCTCTGAATGAAATTACCCGAAACCTTTGAAAACGTGTCTGGCGGAATGGCTTCACATGCAGATGAGATGTACTGCTTCAGCTGTTCAATTGTTTCTGGATTCAGGCGGTACACCTGGTCTTTCAAGTGTCCCCACAGAAAGAAGTCACAGGGGTTCATGTCTGGCGAATAGGGAGGCCAATCCACGCCGCCTCCTGTATGTTTCGGATAGCCCAAAGCAATCACACGATCATCGAAATATTCATTCAGGAAATTAAAGACGTCGGCCGTGCGATGTGGCCGGGCACCATCTTGCATAAACCACGAGGTGTTCGCAGTGTCGTCTAAGGCAGTTTGTACCGCCACAAATTCACGAAGAATGTCCAGATAGCGTGATGCAGTAATCGTTTCGGATCTGAAAAATGGGCCAATGATTCCTTTGGAAGAAATGGCGGCCCAGACCAGTACTTTTTGAGGATGCAGGGACGATGGGACTGCAACATGGGGCTTTTCGGTTCCCCATATGCGCCAGTTCTGTTTATTGACGAAGCCGTCCAGGTAAAAATAAGCTTCGTCAGTAAACCAAATGCTGCCCACATGCATATCGCCGTCATCAATCCTGTGCACTATATCGTTAGCGAATGTCTCTCGTGCAGCAATGGTAGCGGCGCTGAGGGGTTGCCGCGTTTGAATTTTGTAGGGATAGAGGTGTAAACTCTGGCGCATGAGACGATACGTGGACGTTGGCGTCATTTGGACCGCAGCTGCAACACGGCGAACGGAAACCCGAGGCCGCTGTTGGATCACCTGCTGCACTAGCTGCGCGTTGCCCTCTGTGGTTGCCGTACGCGGTCGCCCTACCTCTCCAGCACGTTCATCCGTCACGTTCCCAGTCCGTTGAAATTTTTCAAACAGATCCTTTATTGTATCGCTTTTCGGTCCTTTGGTTACATTAAACCTCCGTTGAAAACTTCGTCTTGTTGCAACAACACTGTGTTCTAGGCGGTGGAATTCCCACACCAGAAAAATCCTCTGTTCTAAGGAATAAACCACGTTGTCTACAGCACACTTGCACGTTGTGAACAGCACACGCTTGCAGCAGAAAGACGACGTACAGAATGGCGCACCCACAGACTGCGTTGTCTTCTATATCTTTCACATCACTTGCAGCGCCATCTGTTGTTGAAAATTGTAACTACTGTAATTTCGAAAGTTTGTCCGCCTGAAAATGTACTGTTGTCCCAAGCATATTGCAACAAACGGTGTATTTCTATCGCTGCTCGTTTAGTTTTTATTGCCGTTTCAAATATACCGGTCATTTTTGAAACACCCTGTATGTTTTCTACTGAACTTCAGTGCCTGTGCACTTTTCTCATTTTTCAATATGATTTGTACTCATTCTGTATACTTTTTATGATTTCCTGATATGTTCAATACTTCAGTGCGTATGCACTTATGTCATTTGTTACTCATTGTATATACATTTCGTCATTTGCTGACATGTTCTCAACTGCAGTGCATGTGCACTCATGTCACTTGTCAACATGATTTTTTGTCATTCTGTTTATTTGTTCTGAAAATGCTAAAGAATTTTTTCAGTGCGTGTGCACTTTGTTGTCTATCAAATAATTTGTATATACATTTTTCTGATTTGCTAATATGTTTTGTACTCACATTTTGTCATTGTCTAATATGTTTTGTACTTGATGCATGTGCACCATATTTCCTTCATATTCTATATCTGTATATATGCTGTAATTGTAAAGTTAATTAGTTGAGAAAAAATTTCTTGCGATGGCAAGTCCAAATGACTCACCATCGCTGCCAAATTTTTGCCCCCCCAGTGGAGGGTTATGAAACACGTATGTTATGTAGCAGCGATGGTGAGGCATGATAAAATCTTTGACCAGAGAGTTGCTAGTCTGAGCTTGACTGCGCGAGAGTGCAGTGCAGTCGCGAGTTAGCAGTTGCGGTCCAGTAGCGCGAGAGTGCAGTTGCGGTCTAGTTGTAAGTTCAGTTGCATGTAGGGAATCGGCAGTTGTGTGTGAGGAGTCGGCGGGCGTCGACATGGCACTCTGGTCAAGATTCACGACAAGGTATATATTTTAAATAAGGTAATGAAGCAGCATTGCGCACATTTAATAATGTAATGTAAATTAACTGTAACTAATTTGTTCAAGAATCGCCCCAATAATAATTTGTTTTCAAACCAAGCATTTTAACAAAACAAATATTTTATTGAAAGAATATTTGCCTTCCATTTCCTTTAAAGAAAAATTTATGCGATGCATTTCCTCCAAGCTATGGCGAAAAATAAGAGCAGATGCAGTTTTACTGAGGTAAGAATTTCAGTTTAATTAATGAACAGGGCCTAAAGATCGACATTTCAGTCTATTTGCATTTATTGTGACTGAGATCTCATTATCACTAAACTGACTTTCATTTTGTAGGGAGCTTACACTAGGGTCAGATTGCTAATTTTCATTTAATTGTCATTGTCATTAAATATAATTGCTGGGAGGTTACACTAGGTTCTATTCTCGTTAACATTTAAATTTTTGTCTTTCAAATTTCTCTGGGGAACTTACACTTGGCTCCATTTCTATTAAATATTGTCTTTCGAAATTTTGTGGGGAGGTTACAACTTCAGCGAAACTGTACAAAGCATGTATAGTAACTTCATATACACTACTGGCCATTAAAATTGCTACACCAAGAAGGAATGCACATGATAAACGGGTATTCATTGGACAAATATAATATACTAGAACTGACATGTGATTACATTTTCACGCAGTTTGGGTGCATAGATCCTGAGAAATCAGTACCCAGAACAACCACCTCTGGCCGTAATAACTGCCGTGATACACCTGGGCATTGAGTCAAACAGAGCTTGGATGGCGTGTAAGATACAGCTGCCCATGCAGCTTCAACACGATACCACAGTTCATCAAGAGTAGTGACTGGCCTAATGTGACGAGCCAGTTGCTCTGCCACCATTGACCAGACGTTTTCAATTGGTGACAGATCTGGACAATGTGCTGGCCAGGGCAGTAGTCGAACATTTTTTGTATCCAGAAAGGCCCGTACGGAACCAGCAACATACGGTCGTGCATTATCCTGCTGATATGTAGGGTTTCGCTGGGATCGAATGAAGGGTAGAGCCACGGGTCGTAACACATCTGAAATGTAACGTCCACTGTTCAAAGTGCCGTCAGTGCGTACAAGAGGTGACCGAGACGTATAACCAGTGGCACCCCATACCATCACCCCGGGTGATACGCCAGTATGGCGATGACGAATACACGTTTCCAATGTGGGTTCACCGCGATGTCGCCAAATATGGATGCGACCATCATGATGCTGTAAACAGAACCTGGATTCATCCGAAAAAATGACGATTTGCCATTCGTGCACCCAGGTTCGTCGTTGAGTACACCATCGCAGGCGCTCCTGTCTGTGATGCAGCGTCAATGGTAACCGCAACCATCGTCTCCGACCGGATAGTCCATGCTCCTGCACACGTAGTCGAACTGTTCGTGCAGATGGTTGTTGTCTTGCAAACGCCCCCATCTGTTGACTCAGGGATCAAGACGTAGCTGCACGATCCGTTACACCCATGCGGATAAGATGCCTGTCATCTCGACTGCTAGTGCTACGAGGCCGTTGGGATCCAGCACGGCGTTCCGTATTACCCTCCTGAACCCACCGATTTCATATTCTGCTAACAGTCATTGTGTCTCGACGAACGCGAGCAGCAGTGTCGCGATACGATAAACCGCAATCGTGATAGGTTACAATCCTACCTTTATCAAAGTGGGAAACGTGATGGTACGCATTTCTCCTCCTTACACGAGGCATCACAACAACATTTCACCAGGCAACGCCGGTCAACTGCTGTTAGTGTATGAGAAATCGGTTGGAAACTTTTCTCATGTCAGCACGTTGTAGGTGTCGCCACCGGCGCCAACCTTGTGTGAATGCTCTGAAAAGCTATTTATTTGCATATCACACCATCTTCGTCCTGTCGGTTAAATTTCGCGCCTGTAACACGTCATCTTCGTGGTGTAGTAATTTTAATCGCCCGTAGTGTACATTGTGTGTGCAAGAATGACTACCAGTTTTGCTTTAGGAAAGGTACAGGGCACAGGGAGGCAGCTATGACGTTGTAGTTGATAACTGAAGTAAGATTGAAATAAGGACACGTTAACGTGTAAAGTGTTGGACAACGTAAAATGGTGCAAGATTTTCGAAATTCCGAGAAAACCATTGGTAAGTTATAGGGAAAGGCGGATAATATACACTATGTGCTGGAAAGAGGGAACAAAAACACCGGGAAACGAAGAATGAAGTTTCATATTAAAAAGGACGTACGGCGGGGACGTAGTCTATTGTTCAATCTGTATGTCGAAGAAGCAATGACGGCAAAAAAAATAAGTTCAAGAATGGGATTAAAATTCAGGGTGAAGGAATATCAATTATATGATTCGCTGATGACACTGCTATCCACAGTGAAAGTAAAGAAGTATTACAGGATCCGTTGAAAGGATGAATAGTGTAATGAACACAGAATATGGATTGAGAGTGAATCAGAGAAACACAACAGCAATTTAAAAGTAGTAAAAATGTGAGTAGTGAGAAACTTGACATCAGACGTGGGTATCACGAAGTAAACCAAAGTTAAAGAAGCAAAATAACCCACGATGGACGGGGCACGGAGGGCATAAAAAGCAGACTAGCACTGGCAAAAAAGACATTTCTGGCCATGAGACGTCTACTATTGTCAAACATGTAGGCCTTAATTTGAGGAAGAGATTGCTAGGAATGTACGTTTGGAGCATGGCATTGTGTGGTAGTGAAACATGGACTGGGGAAAATCGCAACAAAAGAGAATCAAACCATTTGAGATGTGGTACTAAGGACGAATGTTGAAAATTAAGTAGACTTATAAGGTAAGGAGGGAGGAGGTTCTCCGCAGAAAAGACGGGGAAAGGAATACATGGAAAACACCGACAAGAAGAAGGCACAGAATGATAGAACATCTGCTAAGACATCAGGTAATAACCTCCATGGTAGTAGAGAGAACTGCAGAGCGTAAAAAAAATGTAGAGGAACGCTGAGATTGGAATACATACAACAAATAATTGAGGACATAGGTTGCAATTACAATCCCGAGATGAAAAGATTGGCACAGAAGAGGAATTCGTTATGGATAACGGCAAATCAATCAGAAGAATACAAGGAAACGATAGGCAGCGGATTTGTCACTCAGAAATCACGTTTAAATGTGATTTATTTGTGAGAAGATTGTGTTATATCTCATATAAGAACGACAAATATCTACCAACTTGAATCGGAATTCAACTGTGCCCTATGAATACCACAGTTTATCACTCAGTGATCACATTAGTTGGATTTCGACTGCTGTCGATGGGTGCACTGTGGCTAGCAGTATGACATGGCAAGTCACATACCTGACTCAGCAACTGAGCTTGTTTGTAGCAAGACAAATATCCACATAGACAGTGTGACAACATTTGGAGGGCCACTGTTGCAGCTCACCTTGGCGTGAAAGAGGGAGAGGAGCACCTACAGTGGTGCGCCAACGACAACACTCCCCACAGAAGCGGCACAACACTGTCTTTTCAGTTGAGTCCTGGTTCTGCATACATCATTTTGATGGACATATCTGCATATGGATACTCCAAGCAGAACTGTTGTTCCCAGATAGTACTCATAATCGTCACACATGCCCAACAGTTGGCATGATGGTACGATGTACCACGGCGTACTACCCCCTCAGGTTCGAATAGCTGGTAATTTGGATACCAGGTAATTAATTTCTGAGATATTGGGACCAGTGAACTTGTCCCATCTTTGAGGTCTCCATGAGCCTATTACCCTGACCTACATGACACAGAGAATGATCGAATGTTGTCCTACCGACCACAATCCACAGATATCTCACACAGTGAAAATATCTGGTCAAAGATTGCCAAGAGTTTGGCATGCTACTGCTTACCAACCTTTAAACTATGTATATAGTGTGAATTAAGTATCAAATATTCACACCAGCCATTCCTTGTACTACGTCAGATAGGGGTTTGGACTGTGGCAGTGGAGGCCACACCCCTCTGACTTCACAATCCAAAATAGCAGCAGGCCACCCCCTTATCTATCACATGACAAACAACTTCAACCCCTCCACCTCCCCCCTCCTCTCCAGTCAATTACATTGTAGTACTAAAATGAGGCAGCCAATGAGAATGTAGTTTCAATAAATCAATATATAAAATAAATTTTATAAAGCCGAACATGGTGGTTTCTAAGTCGTCCGCTCCCTTTTGGAATCAATCACAGCTTAGCAGTTTATGGATCATAAAAGTGAAACAGTCAATCAAAATACAACACTATGGATCTAGTCCAGTTGTGCTAGTGGGGAAATAAAAAGAAAACCAAGATGGTGGAACAATCCTAGTTGCAGTTTGTAACTACCTCTTCTCCAGTCAGAGCCTAGTATTTTAGCTCCCATTAAAATGAAACAGCCAATTACAGTGTAGTGTTTTAGCAGCCATTAAAAATGAGTCACAATGTAGCCCAAGACAAACCATCTTGTATAAGCCTAAATCTATTTCAATGACTTGAATTATTTATCAAAAGCCGGCCGCTGTGAACGAGCAGGGCTAGGCGCTTCAGTCTGGAACCGCGCCACCGCTACGGTCGCAGGTTCATATCCTGCCTCGGGCATGGATGTGTGTGATGTCCTTAGATTAGTTAGGTTTAAGTAGTTCTAAGTTCTAGGGGACTGATGACCTCAAATGTTAAGTCCCATAGTGCTCAGAGCCATTTGAACCATTTTATTTATCAAAAAATTATGTTTGAAATATTTCCATATCAAAAATACGTCATCAGAACACACACACTTAAAAAATACACAATCCGAAGCTGAATTGCGTAATATGGTGTAAAATTGTCAGCCATTTTTTTCATTCCTGGCTACAAAAATTGTTTATGGTTTGTATCACCAGTCACATCTGTAAATTTCGTTGGAAAGTGCATTGTATTTTTACGGAATATGTAACCAAGTATAAATATTCTCTGTAAATAGCTAAAAATCAACCTTTGTTCACACAGTATAATAAAGAGTTTAGTAATACGAAGGTGCTGAAGACGAATTTTGCTGTAAATCGCACTCTGCATAACATCTACATGAAATAAGATTTATTGCTGCCAAATGCTCAAGTTGCTTGTCATCACCAACAGATGGCTGCACTTGCAAATGCTCACAATTCGATTAATGCACAATAGTGTAAGGCTCAACAGAGCCTCAAATTGTTTTCCATGTCTGTAACGCTTGTTGAATGTCACAGTGATAATTCAGTGCTTAAAATATCTGCAAAAACATCTCAGCAACGCAAAAAAATGCAACATTCATGCCAAGTACCACAATCCTATTTCATACACACACACACACACACACACACACACACACATATATATCAAATTGGTGACTAAAATATCAGTGTGAACTGTGAAATTAAGTGCTTCAAAGCTGTCTTCATTTCTGAAGAGGTGTGGTTAAAAAAAAGTAACATGGTACTATACAGACAGTTGACCAGATGACATTACAAGACATTACAAGTTAGGTCAAAATGGTCGATGTTGTAAAACAAACTTGACCAAGCTTATAATTGCAGGAAATACATGTTGACTAAAATACTAGCCAAACGCACAAAAAATAGGCATTTTAAATAAACAGAAGCATGTCATTAACTAGGCCGACACTTGATGTAAGTTACAATACACCCTCAAACTGAATCTAATTTTTTCAACAAAGCTTGTGAAGCGTTACAACACTATCTTCATGTTTAAAATACGTGAATAGTGTAGCCATCTGAATCCGAATTAATGTTATAGAACATACTGTCATCACCCCTCGTATTTCAGTGTTGCTCCATCACCAGTTTAAGGGAGAAGACGATAATGTATCACTAGAAAACATAATCGGTGGTACTAATTGGAAATTATTAATTTTTATACAAATAATTGAGCCTAGACACACTTAAACGTCAACAGCCTTGACACAATGACAACACCAGTTTTCGTCACATTACTGAGGTTAAGCGTTATCAGACTTGGCTAGCACTTATATGGGTCACTGTCCGGATCTGCCAAGCGCTATTGGTAAGAGGGGTACACTCAGCCCTTGAGATGTCAATTCAGGAAGAGAATGGTGTGTTGATTACATGCCCCTCCATATCGACATTAGGTGATGCCTAAGGGCTGAGGATGACACAGCAGCCAGTCAGTACAATTGAGCCATCAAGGCCTGTTCGGACGGTGCTTTTGTTTAAGGCCAAAAACAAAATGAACTGCTGCATCATTTACCAATCGGAACTACAAAGCCAAGGATCTATGAAACGTTTATATACTGCATTTTCTGTAATCAGCGGCTAAACAATACTACATTTAATAAAACACATGATGTAAAATACCCCCCCCCCACACACACACACTCATACACTTATGTAAAACATACAAAAACACCCTTTTTAGGAAAGAAGAAGGGCTTTTTATTACAGTGAACCACTTAAACTGAACAGTTGCTTCGATATCACTGTACAACAAATTTGAAGTGAATGTGTGTAAATTGCATAATTTTGAGTTAGCTATGTTTATTTCAGCATAAAATGATACCAAATCATCATCTTCATAAATATATAGCTCTAGTTTTTTAAAAAAGTAATCTACAATTTTATATAAATAACTCACAAGCTAAATATGCACTCTGGAAGTAAAAAATAAAATATTAAGAAAAAATGAAGATAATATTACATGAATGAAAATACTTTGTAAGTCTACTTTATACCAGAATTATGTAAAGCACAAAAGAAAATATATAAAGTAACTGGTCACTAATGTATATAAAGGATGACAAATGTTAACTGTCCATATGTACAGTATATACAATTACATATTTTGTTCAGAGATAAATTCAGAAGATGACTGTTTTCGCTTTGCTTCACGTTTATACACATACTCAGAAACATCCATTATGACAGTCCAGCAGTAATCTGCTAAAATAGTAGAGCCCCACTTTCTGGTATACCTCTCCTCAAATGTGGCAATATCTTGATGAAATCGCTCCCCATGTTCATCACTTACTGCACCATAATCTTTGGGGAAGAAGTCAAGATAACTATGTAAGAAATTTATTTTCAATGACACGTTGCAACCAAGTTTTCATAAGATTACAATATGTTATCTACAATCTCCTTGTAATTTATTGCTCGTTTGTTCCCTAAGAACTGTAAACAGACTGTCTTAAAATATTTCCATGCATGCTTCTCATCACCTTGTATGTGTCCATCAAAAGTATGGTCTCCTAAAAGCTCTCGAACCTGTGGGCCTACAAAGATGCCCTCCTTTACTTTGGCATCACTTTAGTAAGGGAATTTTTCCCTTAAGTACTTAAACGCATCACCATCTTTGCTCATTCCCTTAACAAAGTTTTTCATGAGACCCTACTTGATGTGCAAGGGCGGGAGCAGACTCTTTTTAGGGTCTACTAGAGGTTTACTCTTAATGTGCTTTATACTTGGTTGAAGAGATTGTATGGTGGGCCATTCATGTTTACTGTAATGAGATGTACTATCTCGGCTATCCCATTCCCAGAGAAAACAGCAATATTTAGTGTGCCCTAACTACATACCTAATAGCAGTGCAACCACTTTCAAGTCACCACAAATCTACCATTGAGAATTATTATAGTTGATGGCTTCTAGTAAAATTTTCAGGTTTTGGCATGACTGTTTCATACGCACACTATGCCCAACTGGAATAGAAGGAAGCTAATTGCCAATATGTAAAATCACTGCTTTGAAGCTCAAATTTTACCAATCAATAAAGAGTCTCCACTCATCAGGGTTGTAATTAATTTAGAGAGCCTTCATTAGACGATTTATGTCTACACATGCCACAATACTATCTTGCAAGTTCAAAAAAAGGTGTGAATTGTTGCTCTCTCCTGTGGTAGAATGAAACATTTACTTTGCTTTCCAGAAAATTGCGCTGCTGCAGGCTTGATGGTAAAATCTCAGCCTTAGCTTCAGAGAGCTCAAAATCTCTAATGAGATCACTTAACTCATTTTGAGACAATTTCTATGGATCATCAGTTGATGATATATTTGGAAGAAACTCTGGATCTTGTGATGTTCATGGTTCAGGATATTCAGAATCCCCATCAGAAGTAATCTCATACTCTGTCAGTGGTTCAAGTACTGGCAATCCTTCCCCTTGTAGAACTGGACGTATGGCAGATGGAATGTAAGGATGGCTCACTGTCCGCTTCTTTTTCTTAGATATTCCCTTCTTGATAGGAGCAACAATACAAAAGTAGCAGTCACTGTCATGGCTAGTTGGCTCATGCCAGATGATGGGCACGTCCTTTCCCATGCATCCAGTTCCTGAGGTTGCTGGCACAAGTGTTGCAGATCACATGTGGAGCCCAGGGTTTGTCCTAATCACCTATTTTGCACCCAAAATAACAAGTGTAAGCTTTTTTAATCAATGGAGTTATTTGCTGTTTTTGTGAAGCAAATGTCACTTCTCCACACATATAGCAAAATGTGTCAGCACAGTTAACACAAACTCTTGGCATTTTTGTTCACTTCAGTAGCAGTCAACTTGAACAGCTGTTAGTTAATCTGGAAAAAAATATGCAAAAATTATTACATGCATTAATAAAGTCACTGAAATTGAAGAGGAGGGAGACAAAAGGATCACTGAAATTGGTATCAAAATGTTTATATCCAAGATATTGCACAGAAGTAAGACAAGGGACAATAATATAATCCATTGTTACTAGATATTATGACTCTGACAAACCATTATAATATTTGATTTTAAACTTAACTTAAATATCCGTATATAATTATATCACCGTAATAAAACAGTGTAAAATGAAAACTAGTGCTAATTTTGAATTGTCTTTGTGATACTCGCAATCAGCACACTAGATCTGATAGGAATTGGCTATTTTCATTCGATTTACATTCTCATTCTCATTATTGCACAGTGCATTTACTCACAAAAGGGTCAAAGAAGATGACAGAATCGATATCTCAAAGTAAAATCTTTTCATAAAATTATTTATCATTCACTGAGTACAAACAATGTATGTAAGCTACTGATCATAATATGCAAGTATAATTACAGATATTGAAAATTCAGACCTTGCACCAAACTAAAATTATAATATTTCGAGCACAAAATAAACTTTCAAACACTGTACCTTCAAAGTAAATATTTCCGCATGTAAATGGTCTGTATAACTCATTAAAATCCACACAGCTTGCCTACTGACAATATTAAATACATCTAAATACATAGAAAACGATTGCAAAACATCTGAGCAGAACTGCAGATCTTACAGTCTAAAGCACACTTATGAACGAGATTTAGAAAAATAAACAATGTCCTTCAAAAGTTAAGAAAACGTCTGGTATCAAGGTCAGGCAACCATTTTTAATGACCTGTGTTAGGGTATTACCTTCATCTTGCACTTCGAAAAAATTGTCATCTTCTGCCATATGACAGTGGAAACTACGAGTATATGACATTTCGATGGACTAACGTTCACATTCACATAGGTAAAAATAAAGGTTGCTATGCATTCAAAGTCATCCAAACATTATAGAGACTCTTTGCTACGGTATTAACTTCACCTTGCAGTTCAAAAAGTTGATCATCTTCTGCTAATAATGTCAAAAATTATACACACATTCATATAGATAAGAAAGTAGGATTGGTATGTTTTCAATTACACAATTTCAGAGTCTATCAAACGTTACAGTGACCCTAAAATAAGATGGTAATTTTATCTTGCAGTACAATATGTTTATCATCGTTTGCTTATAATGCTAAATCGCCACACCCTGACACTTTTATTAAATAACACACTGAAAAGTAGATGGTGACTTCCATCACCACAGTCACATTGACAACCACTTTCCTAATCACAGTGCCCATCATTAACCCAGATGGTGACTGCTACTACCCTAAACAGTGTTTGCCATTATCCCAAACAGTGACTACCATTAAGATGATGATGATGATGATGATGATGATGATGATAATGATTGTAGTAGCGCCAGTGGCGCCAGTGATGTAGTAAGTTACCATAATCCTTGTATCAACATGCAGCCGATAAGGAAGCACTTAATAACAGGTAGCATCTACATGTTCTTTTTTCAGACAGTGATCTGTTTTGCTATGACTGATCACCTAACATTACGGTAGCCATCAGTGACATTCAAGACTTGTTTGTTTTGCTCAGTAATGCATGTGATGGGGAGTAAGGAAACGAAAAGTGATATCAATATTTTGAGATTTAGTATCATGTTCTGATTCACACTTACACTGACTTTTTTCCTATTGTGGAAATGATGATGATCAGGAAAATGATGAAAATGTTAGTGATGAAAGGCTGTGTAATGTGAGAAGAGGTTGTGAGTAAAGAAGAAAACTAATAAATATATTGTTAGTCTTGATGAATGGTTCGTTTTTAGATTTGTCTCCAGACGCAGTGATTGTGTAGCACTTAACACACACAGCAGAAGAACTGATGTTTGACTGTATGTCTCCAAATGAGGAGCATTTGATGTTTAGTGAGTGCTACCATATGTATTGTTGTTTCACTTATTATGAAGACTACCCTTCTCAAGTTCTGTACGCGTTGTTTTATTAGCCTCCTCTTAATCGATCGAACCACAGCAGAAGTCCGGATACATATATATACTGTGATACTATTGCCACATATCGCCATGCGATATTCTCCTCCTGCTGCTATTTCGTGTTGATTGTAATGAGAGTACTCGAGCGGTTTGCTTCGAGAGATAGCCTTGCGACCTCCGCACTTGGGTGATGTGTTCCTGGAAACATCTCTACGGCCTCTTTTGTCAGCAGAAAGCAGTCTGTGACTCTTATTAGGTGATGGGCTCCTCCTTGATGGGTATACGCAGTTTTCGCGAAAGTCGAGTACCAACCCAGGCTAGAGCCTGCACCTCTTATCTTCAGTGAAGGCAGTGGCCTCCCTATAATCCTCAAAAAGTAACTGAGCATAACATTTTTGCCATTCTGTGTGAACATCCAAGAGCAAGACACCATAGCTCCATCCAACCAATGTAAAAGAGTGAATTGCGTTTGGTTTAAAAATTTGGTTCAATCAACAAATTGCATCACTGTAGACAGCGATCTCAATGCATGGGAATGACCGATCGTGAAGACTCTAATCTGGCCGAGTACCAGCTTCTTGCTGCGACTTCTACGTAAAAGGAAGGACTTCACGTGTATTTTTCCCTGCTTTTTCATGGATTTAGCAACGGTTCTCGGCTTTCGCACTGGAAACAGGACAGGTCCCCTCGATGTAGAGTTTTTTGACATGGGGAGTTTGGAAGGAGCGAGGATGTGAGGAGGGATCGGCGACCAGCTACCGTCTAAGAGGTAATTTGCTCTTGAGAAAATGTAAGTTCGGAATCTGCGGTAGCGTATCCACATTCTGAGCAGCTCGCTTATGTATGCCTCTATAATACGTAAACTATGTTGCCGATTTGATTTATGGTAAGCTGCTATTTTTGATTCTTAAACTCTGAATTCACGAACTGCACAGATAATGATCTTGGTGCTTTATTCTCCATGCAGTCTTCCTTGTAAATTTTGATATCTCCCACTGTGTTGATGTTTAGTGAGTGCTACCATATGTATTGTTGTTTCACTTATTATGAAGACTACCCGTCTCAAGTTCTGTACGCGTTGTATTATTAGCCTCCTCTTAATCGATCGAACCACAGCAGAAGTCCGGATATATATTTCATTTCTGGTCAACTTAATTGAATATTCAGAAATTTTTGGTCATAAATTTTCTGTCTTGAAGCATACAGAGCAAAAACACTCCTATCATATACAGACTTAACTTAATGTTTAAGTCCTCTAATTTGTGCTACAGCGTTTCTCAGTTAGGCGATTCGTTTAAAAACAGATATAACCTATTGTATATCCAATTGGTTAACCTCATTGTGTCACCATTGTTCTTGTTTGCAATGACCAAGTATAAAGATAATTTACTTATTTTGTAAAAATTTAGAGGATTGCACTCGCTCATCTGGTATCAGTATGATTTAGTTTTACTTATCGTTATGTAACTGCAATGAGCACTGCACTCGCTCGTGGTGTATTCCTGCAATTTGGTTTTATTAACTAGGAAAAATTGAGTCCCCATTTCCCACAATTATATGTTGGTCGTGGGCTGGTATTAATTCATATTATAAGTACCTGACTAGGAACTTTCAGCAGCAGCAGGCACATAGATGAAAATAAGGTTAATAATACTTTTACCTCGGCCTGGTTACAGCAGTCACTTTGCTCAACTTTTTAACAACAATGATGTTGGTGCCTGGGTGTGAAGAACAACATTACCATTCTCATTCATACAAGACGCTTTTAGAAGTATGGTCTTACATGCGCACACCGAAAATTTAGATCTATATACAGAGCCTATCGTGTTTCTAAATCTGTAAAAGCATGATTGGTATCGGAAAACTTCTGGACGTCTTATGAAACTGCATTTCCCTACCACAGAGTGTAAAGAAACATTTTGTTGTGAATTTGTTCCCACAAAAAATTGTGAAATTACAACCCAGTCATCATTTTTATGGTGTTGTGAGGTTTCAGGATGGTGGATGAGATTAGGTACGTTGCTAAAGGCTGTGAGGGCGTTGAGTGTCGATAAACAAGGTGGGAGATTCATGAATCCAGGTGGTGGTCTGATAGTAAGTCGTACACACAGTAACTACGTTCATTCTGTGCAAAAGATGCAGCACTCGAAGTGTTGTCAGGAAGCGGACAGAATCATGAGATGTAGGCTGGTTTCGGTTGGGATGGTTGCTTAGCTCGGCAAGTGGCATCATATGACGGCCAGCGTGTATCGACCCTCCGTTGAGCAGGCGGCATCTGATAGACTATTTAGCGAAGGAAGTTACAGGGAAATATTCCTCTAATCTCAAATTTTTGTACCGTAAGAAGAGGGAGTGTCATGAGCAACATACTAAAAATCCCCATCGGTGTGGTGTTAAGGTGAGAGTAGAGGAATCGTTTAAAGGTCAGTTTTTCGTGTTCTAGCGAACATTTCTTCCAGAAATGGCAACTTCACCCACGACGAGCACCGTTTGTTTTCCATTTTCCAGACAGACTGTGCCTCCCCAGTATTTTATGCCTAATTCTCTTATGCGAATAGACAAAACAACTTCACTGAGCTCTTGCTTATATGGTGTGATTACTTTCAGTTTATAAAAAGAGTACTTATTTGCAGTTGGTCTAGTGATAGCGTCTTTGATAGGTATCAAAACGTTCTTGTTCCCGGGTTCGAAACCCGCCAGTGCTTAAATTTTGATTAATAATCAACATTGGCGGCCGAAGACTTCCGGCGTAAGAAGACACCTTCATTCTGCAAAAGGCCTTGTCAAAGAGGGCGGAGGAGTGGACAGGAGTTCAGGACACTCTCTTGTCTATGTGGTGGGAAACTGACCCAAAGTCGGAAGACTCAGCAATGATAAACGGCTTGAGGATACAGAAGGCAATGGGGACCACTGCGTTAAAACAAATAATGTGTATCCACATGGCATGTGGCCTATAATTAAAAGTGTCATGGTGATCTTTCCATTGGCAAAACATTCACGAATAGTCCCCCACTCGGATCTCCAGGAGGGGACTGCCAAAGGGGAGGTGACCATGAGAAAAAGATTGAATAATCAACGAAAGGCTAACGTTCTACGAGTCGTAGCGTGCAATGTCAGAAGCTTGAATGTGATACTGAAGCTAGAAAATCTGAAAAGGGGAATGGAAAGGCTCAATGTAAATATATTAGAGATCAGTGAAGTGAAATGGAAAGAAGACTAGAATTTTTGGTCATTTGGGCAGATGAGTATGGGGTAATAGCAACAGCAGCAGAAAATCGTACAATGGTTATGAATAGGAAGTTAGGGCAGGGAGTGTGTTACTGTTAACTGTTCGATGATAGGGTTGTCCTTATCAGAATCGACAGCAAACCAACACCGACAACGATGCTTCAGGTATACAGTCTGACGTCGCAAGCTGAAGATGAAGAGAAAGTATATGAGGATACTGAAAGGGTAATACAGTACATAAAGGATGATGAAAATCTAGTAGTGATGGAGAACTGGAATGCAGTCGTAGGGGAACGATGGAAGGTTGCAGGAAAATATGGGCTTGGGGCAAGGTTAAATAAGGTCTGTAATAAATTTCAGCTAGGAAGAGCGAATGCTATGTTCAAGAATCGCAAGAGGAAGAGGTACACTTGGAGAAGGCCGGATGATACGGGAAGATTTCAGTTAGATTACGTCATGGTTGGACACATTACAATCCAGTATATGATATCAGAATCTATGACGATATAGATTCCGAAATCAGATACTGGATTGTAAGGCGTACCCAGGAGCAGATATAGACTCAGTAGTAGTGATGACGAGTAGGCTGAAGTTTAAGACATTAGTCAGGAAAAATCAATATGGAAAGAAGTGAGATACGGAAGTACTAAGGAATAACGAGACACGCTTGAAGTTCTCTAAAGCCATATATACAGCAATAAGGAATAACTCAGTAGGCAGTACGGTGGAAGAAGAATGGACATCTCTAAAAAGGGCCTTCACAGAAGTTAGAATGAAAAACATACGTACAAAGAACGTAACTGCGAAGAAACAATGGGAAGCGGAAGAAATACTTCAGTTGATCTATGAAAGAAGGAAGTACAAGTATCTTCAAGGAAATGCAGGAATACAGAAATACAAATCGATGAAGAATGAAACAAATAGGAAGTGCAGGGAAGCTAAGACCAAATGGCTACATGAAAAATGTGAAGAAATCGAAAAAGAAATGATTGTCGGAAGGACAGACTCAGCATGTAGGAAATTCGAAGTAACATTCGGTGAAATTAAAAGCGAGGGTGGTAACATTAAGAGTGGAACAGGAATTCCACTGTTAAATGCAGAGGAGAGAGCAGATAGGTGGATACAGTACACTGAAAGCGTTTACGAGGGGGAAGATTTGTCTGACGTCAGAAGAAGAAACAAGCGTCGATTTAGAAGAGATAGGGCATCCAGTATTAGATTCAGAATTAAAGTGAGCTTTGGAAGTCTTAAAATCTAATAAGGCAGAAGGGATGGGTAACATTCCATCAGAATTTTTAAAATCAGAGCAGGAAGCTGCAACAAAACGAATATTCATCTTGGTGTGTAGAATGTATGAGACTGGCGACATAACATGTGACTTCCGGAAAAATATCATCCACATAGTTCCGAAGACTGCAAAATCTGGTAACAGTGTGAATTAGCGTACTATCTGCAGAACAGCTCAGACATCCGTGCTGTTGACAAGTATAATACATAGACGAATGGAAAAGAAAACTGAGGATGTGTTAGATGACAATTAGTTTGCCTTGAGGAAACGTAAATTACCAGAGAGGCAACTCTGACATTGAGGATAGGATTTGTCGACCTGGAAAAAGCGTTCGACAATGTAAAATGATGCAAGTCGGTCGAAGTTCTGAGAAAAATATAGGTATGCTATAGGGACAGTCAGGTAATATACAATACGTACAAGAGCCAAGACAAAATAAGAAGAATGGACGACCAAGAATTGGGTGCTCAGATTAAAAAGGATGTAAGACTGGGATGTAGTGTTTCGCCCCTACTGTTCAATCTGTACATCGAAGAAGCAATGATGGAATTAAAGAAAGGTTCAGGGCTGGAGTTAAAATTCAAGGTGAAACGACATCAATGACACGATTCGCTGATGACATTGCTATCCTGAGTGAAAGTGAAGAAGAATTGCATGATCTTCTGAATGGAATGAGTACAGAATATGGATTGAGGGTAAATCGAAGGAAGACGAAAGTAATGCGAAGTAGCAAAAATTAGAACACCGAGAAACTTAACATCAGGATTGATGGTCATGAATTGGATTAAGTTAAGGAATTGTACCACTCAGGCATGGCCGGCCGGTGTGGCCGTGCGGTTCTAGGCGCTTCAGTCTGGAACCGCGTGACCGCTACGGTCGCAGGTTCGAATCCTGCCTCGGGCATGGATGTGTGTGATGTACATAGGTTAGTTAGGTTTAAGTAGTTCTAAGTTCTAGGGGACTGATGACCTCAGATGTTAAGTCCCATAGTGCTCAGAGCCATGTGAACCATTTGAACCACTCAGGCAGCAAAATAACCAGTGACGGACCGAGCAAGGAGAGCATCAGAAGTAGACTAGCACTGCAAAAAAGAGCATTCCTGGCCAAAAGAAGTCCGCTAGTATCAAACATAGGCCTTAATATGAGAAGAAATTTCTTAGAACGTACTTTTCGAGCACATTATTGTATGATAGTGGAACGTGTACTGTGGGAAATCGGAAAAGAAGAGAATCCAAGCATTTGAGATGTAGTGCTACAGACGAATGTTGAAAATGGGTAGACTGGTAAGAAAAGGAAAGAGGGGGTTCTGTGCAGAATCGGAGAGGTAAAGGGGTAGGATGATAGGACATCTGTTAAGATATCAGGGAATGACTTTCGTGGTACTAGAGGGAGCTGTAGGGGCAAAAACTGTAGAGGAAGAGAGAGATTGGAATTCATCCAGCAAATAATTGAGGACTTAGGTTGCAAGTGGTACTCTGAGATGAAGAGATTGGCAAAGGAGAGGAATTCGTGACGGGCTGCATCAAACCAACCAGATGACTTATGACTCCATAAAAAAATACTAAAAAAGTGAGAGCTTATGTAAAATACGTTGCTACAAACAAAAAATAAGAAATGCACAGCTAGTGTGCTGTAGTGATCTTTGTAGTGTTGGTGGAAGAGGATTGGGTTAGGAAACATGTATATAAATATAATCCTACTGTCAATCACTGACAGCATATGGTAAAGCTGCGTAGTTGTGTTGGAGTGAGTTACTGAATGACCATAATTTTATTGCAATTCTCCCACCATTAATTGGGTTACTGGTAGACTATACAATCCTCTTAAACACCATTCGACGGTTTTGCAACAAAAAACTAATAGGAACGGTTAGACTAGTATCGTCAAATCAAGCGAATGTTAATGACGTATTCCTTCGAAGAACTAGTCGATATGCTTCTCATTTACGGAGAATTCCAACGAAATTCACAGAGAGCTAGAGACTTATACGCTGAAAGATATCCTCAACGTACTCATCTTACACGTCGTACATTTAAATATGTGTATGGTAAACTGAGAACAACTGGATCTTTAATGCATCGAAAACATATCCGGCAAAGGAAAGTTACTACCGAGGAAACGGAAATTGTGTTAGTTAGCGTCAAATCGCAAGGGAATCTCGCACGAGCCACAATAGTGTTGTTTGTGTACTGCAGCGCCATAAATATCATCCTTACCATACCAGTCTGCCGGCCGTTGTGGCCGGCCTGTTCTAGGCGCTTCAGTCTGGAACCGCGCTGATGCTACGGTAGCAGGTTCGAATCCTGCCTCGAGCATGGATGTGTGTTCAAATGATTCAACCGGCTCTGAGCGCTATGGGACTTAACATCTGAGGTCATCAGTCCCCTAGAACTTATAACTAAATCTAACTAACCTAAGGACATCAAACACATCCATGCCCGAGAAGGATTCGAACCTGCGAGCGTAGTAGCCGCGCGGTTCCAGACTGAAGCGCCTACAACCGCTCGGCTGGATGTGTGTGATGTCCTTAGGTTAGTTAGGTTTAAGTAGTTCTAAGTCTAGGGGACTGATGACCACAGATGTTAAGTCCCATAGTGCTCAGAGCCACATGAACCATACCATTCTCCACCAAGAATTAACTGTTACGGATTGTATGGGTCGCATTGAATTCTGCCGATGGGCTCAACTACAGATTTAGAGGAATGACACATTTATTAATTTGTTTTTATTTACTGACGAGGCTACATTCACGAACCATGGAAATGTTAATTCGCGTAACATGCATTATTGAGCAACTGAAAATCCATGTTGGCTGCGGCAAGTTGCACACCAAAAACCGTATTCGGTGAGTGTATGGTGTGGGATTCTGGAGGACAGAATTATAGGCTCCTATTTCATCGAAGGAAGTCTGAATGTAAGAAACATTATGTCTGTTATTGGAAGAAATACCTTTAGGACCAAGCAACAAAATGTGGTATAAAGGCGATGGGTGTCCGGCACATTTTTCGTTGATGGCTAGAAATGAGTTGCAGAGACAATTCCCAGATCGTAGGATTGGAGGCGGAGGAGATGTGTCGTGGTCGGCTCGTTCGCCAGACTTGACGCCTATGGATTTTTTCTTGCGTGGGTCCGCCCCCGGTAGCTGAGTGGTCAGCGTGACGGAATGTCAATCCTAAGGTCCCGGGTTCGATTCCCGGCTGGGTCGGAGATTTTCTCCGCTCAGGGACTGGGTGTTGTGTTGTCCTAATCATCATCATTTCATCCCCATCGACGCGCAGGTGGCCGAAGTGGCGTCAAATCGAAAGACCTGCACCAGGCGAACGGTCTACCCGACGGGAGGCCTTAGCCACACGACATTTCATTTCATTTCTTGCGGGGATTCGTAAAAGACATTGTTTTTAAAGACGTTCCAACTACACCTGAAGATATGCGAGACAGAATTATCAGAGCATATGTTTCGATAAGTGCCGATGTGATAAGGGATACCACTCAATCCATGATAAGAAGGTTGCAGCACTTCATTGATACAAATGGTCATCACTTCGAACACCTTTTGTAAATGGACGTTCATGCCATCTTTGTGACCTTCGTTAACCTTCAAAGACGTTACTGTTATACATCATTGGATTCGTCTCGATAGCCGCTATCAGAAAACAAGTACCGAACTGTAGTATCCCATTTAAGAAAACAAAGTTGACCTTCATGTCTCGGAAGCGACCCCAACTAGCAACAAAAGACCATCGTCATATTGTGGCCTCCGTCGTCTCATGCAACTTTTGTCCGACAAACTTTTCAGCTCCTATCATACTTTCGAGGCTATTCTTGGTGGCTATAGTTAGTGACTCGCCCTGCATAATGAAAATTTCCGAATTCGTAGCCCGTTAGGCGGCTGTAGAACTGTACAGCGATACCGGAGCTGTGGAATACTGTTCATACGAAACACGACAGGCACAACTACTTGATTGACAGCACATCAGTAAACAGAAAACACAACACAACGTGATCGTAACTATAAAGCGAATTTCGGTTAAGTGTTAACAGTGGAGATAAAACTGAATTAACGTTAACTGTTTTTTCTTGATATACGCCTGCTAACAAATGTTCAAATGTATGTGAAATCAATAGCCATCTGTTGTGTTGGCAGAAGAGCCAACACCGTGTTACGAAATGAGGCCGAAATGCACGCGTTTTAGCTCCCGCAGGCTGGCATGAGGAGGGAAGGACTATACTAACGTGAGATCTGGAACATGACAAGGAATTAGAATTCAGAAAGCGGACGTAATTAGTTTCATACTTAACTTTAATCCATTAATGATAAACGTCGCTCTTGACGATACATGATTCACAATATTATCTGTTCAGAATAGTAACTGAATATGGCGCCTTGCTAGGTCGTAGCAAATGACGTAGCTGAAGGCTATGCTAAACTGTCGTCTCGGCAAATGAGGGCGTATTTAGTCAGTGAACCATCGCTAACAAAGTCGGCTGTACAACTGGGGCGAGTGCTAGTGAGTCTCTCCAGACTAGACCTGCTGTGTGGCGGCGCTCGGCCTGCAATCACTGATAGTGGCGACACGCGGGTCCGACGTATACTAACGGACCGCGGCCGATTTAAAGGCTACCACCTAGCAAGGGTGGTGTCCGGCGGTGACACCACACCATCTCCACCATCCACATACTGCTTCCCACGCGGTGCAGCCTTCATTGGGGCGAAGAGATGGAAGTCGGAAAGTGCGAGATACGGGCTGTAGGGCGATGAGGTAGATGAGTCAAATGAAGTTTTGTAAGCTCCTTCTGGGCGCGCAGACTTGTGTGAGGGTGAAACGTCCCCTTTGAACAATTTTACACGATGACTGAGCTTAAACTGATACACAATATTTTTTTAGCGCAACGCAATCTGACTTTCAACACACAATATTTTGTTAGCGCAACGCAATCTGACTTTCAAAATTCTCTACAAGAGAATGGCCCTGACTAACATTAAACTATACCTTTCACAAATCACTAAATCACTTACCTCACAATAATCTTCATTACTCCCACTACTGCAATACAGCAAGCGCCACTACTGCCAGCTAAATAAAAGATTCAAACTATGGAAGGCACTAACTACTGATAGGGATAGTTAGCAAATGAAAGATATTAATAGAGAACAAACAATGTATTTACCTTGATATCATGACAAATTACAAAACTCCGCCATCTCTCTCCCCACATCCACCACTGCTGGCGGCTCACCTCCAACTGCCCAGCGCTACGCGCTGTTCACAGCCAGCTGCCTAACACTACAATGGTTGAGTATTACAACAATGCAAAGCAGCCACAGACTGCACACGGCACAGCCGGTGATTTTCATACTGAGGTGGCGTTATCAATAAAAAAACCTAAACAGCCTACTTACATAGCCCCCATGCTCCCCACAAAAAATTTTACAAATTGTTTTGGACAGTGGCCAATAATGATTTGATAAAAATTTTTTATAATTACAATAACAAAGATATCAATTGCACACACTTATTGATACAATGTTGGTCAAAAGCTAAACTTTCTCACAGTCCATAAAGACAGTCCTAATCGTTCATCACAGTAACATTGCAGTGTTTTTCTCAAAGTCTGAGCAGTAAAAGAAAATGCACATGGAAGTAGTGGATTTCCATGCAGTCTTGAAGAATTAGTGTTGTCCTTCCAACAGAAAGACAGTGCTGACTCTTGACATGCTGACAGATAATGGGCCACAACAGAGCAAACCCACAGCAGAGTCAGTCGAAGTTTTGAAGAATATTGGTAGGTAGGTCATCACAGAGCAGACCCACTGTAGTCCTGGTAGAGATTGTGGTATTGGTGGGCCACCAGAGGTGCAGACCCTCTGTAGTCCTGGTAGAGATTGTGGTATTGGTGGGCCACCAGAGGTGCAGACCCACTGAAGTCCTTGTAGAAATAATGGTACTGGTGAGTCAGCAAAGGTGTAGACCCACTGTAGTCCTTGTAGAGATGGCCAGCAGCCATCTGTTGCAACTGTGCAGGTGCACAATCACCATCGAAGAGTCTTGCAGACAATATAGCAAATCCATAAACCACCACTTGTGCACTCACAAAGTTTTTGAAATTTTCCTTAGAACCAGCAATGCTGTTATCCAGTCCCTTGCTGAATTATTAACACACGTGCAAACACTAACAGTCCCTACTTCTCACATATTGTCCATATACTATGACCAACAGAAACGTGTGCAGTGAAATGTAACTTACAAGTTAATAATATGATGAACTGGTGTCAATTACAATTTTAGAACATAAGAATACAATTACAGAGGTACAAAATACATCATTAAAAAACATAATACAGATAACATTTGTAGTACAGGCTTTACAAAAGAATCGAAATAACATATACATCAGTGTTACAGGAATTATGACATGAGTACATACATAAAAGACCAGAATAACTTTCGAAACATCAACTTCACACATGAGCAGTAAAACAGAACAGAGTAAATAATGTTTAAACATCTTTACAAAGTAAATAACATAGTATAAATGCAAATTATATTTGAGGATAACAGTATTCCTCATCATAGTGAATGTAGCTTAGTACTAGAAAAATTCTGCAACATAAATCTTATTAACTAAACACATAAAGACAGGAAGAACACAAATACACGAGGGTACACAAACACATAGGGGGATAACACAAAAGGAAAGGACAGGGTTTGTTGTACTGCAGTATTTTGCAAACAAAACTTTCTTTACTTCTCGGAGATCTCCCTTCGTTCTTCATTATTTCCAAAAAGTCCTATCTATACCTGCTCTCTGTACTTTTCTCGTATAACCTCTCAGTGCATTTCTTCAAATTCATCGCAACTCATTCTCTTATAGGCTACCCCCTCTTAAGCTAACATAATCTACTGAGATCAGATGCTAAACTAAAGGATGAGGCAATGCAGCAGCACAAAACAATTAACACAAATAGCAATGATCAAAAATACAAATGGCGAAGCAAGCAGCATAAATTACAACTAATATAAGGCAATGAGCAGCAAACAATAAAAAGAAATCATTAGTAAAACTGGCTTAACAGAATAATACAAAGTCAAATTCAATAACACTATGCCTGGCAAACAGCAGAAGCAAAAGCAATAAATTATATCTAAACATGACAACGCTCAAGCAGAAAAAATATTACAGTAAAGACAACAATGCAGACAAGGGAAATGTATATTCACATCTTAATGACTATGTAATTAAAGTGGTGCACCACAAAAACTAATTCTACAAAAGATTCCTAAATACTAGAAAAGAAAATTATGTATGCAGTTCCTGTTATTAGTCCCTTCTTATTGTTCTTTCCATTCCAAGAGCTCCTTTTTCAAAGAATGTGGATTACAAAATTATTATTTAATAGATCTGCAGACAGAAAATATTTAAATTAGTACATCTATAAAATTTTATTTTAACCAGTGCTGCAGTGCAGCTAGAAACTAGATATTAAACAAAATGGGCAAAGCAAGGCGTGAAACGTCATTCACTAGCCATATGGCATTTCTCTCAATTAGCACGACAATAGCCGTGAAATGTTTCTCATCGTTTTCATGTGCCGCTGGAAGGCTAATGGCTTTTTTTTTTTTCTTTTTTTTTCGGGCGGCTGTCGCCCAGGTGTCTGACACAGCTGTGTGCCAACGACGTATTACGTGCAGGTGGTCACTTAACTTTCGTATGGAAATATTTACGACAGCAGTTTGCGCTACAGTGGCAGTCTGATATAAAAATGTTTCACAGGTCAAGAATTAGTGTTGCAAATCTGTAGAAACAAAATCCTATAAATATAAGTGTCCAAAAAAAATATTCGTCAGCATTGTGATACATTCACGCATTTACACACATTTCATAACTCTTAAAGTACGATTCTTGGTTTCCAACAACCTTTTCCACAAATCAGAGTGCCCTAATCACTATTCATTACTCCTTACCTTATTACACATATACAAATTCGTCGACGCTTCTTCAATATTTCCTGTTAATAAATACGTAGCATAATCAAATAACTCATATAGCATCAGCTTCTTGACCATAAACATACCTCAACAGCATAATACACATCGTCGTCGTAAAAATAACATCGTAACACCTCAGTCAAATCTCAAAATCGTCGTAGCTTCCTGAATATTTTAAAACCTAAAAGTAATTCTCTGCTCATTTCAAAAGTGTCATCTACCTCAAACGTACCTTAAAAATCATGATCTCATACCAAATACATCATTCAAAGCTCTCATAGTATCACAATGGTTCCGAAAAAATATGAACAGTTTACAAAGTACAGACAAAATACAATTTCATAAGTGTGAAGGTATCCAACTGTGTAATTGCGTAAACATGTGTCACTGATGTAGTAAAAAAAAATGTTTATCTCTGTCAAATAATCAGATAGCTGTGTAATCATGTGTTAGAGGAATATGGTACCGATGTGTAAAGTTGTATAAGCAAATACCATATTAGCTAGGGCTCCTTGTGCGTGCCAAACACATGGTACAGAAAGTAGGCGTGTACCCCCCTGAGGATTAATGTAATTATACCCTCAGGTGTTACAAATTACAGCAATGGAATGAAATGTATCACGGAAAACCCTTGTATCATTGCACTTCAAATATCTTAAAAAAAATGTTTTAAGTGCGAAATTAATCACTCAAATACGTGTACTGTAGCGCTAAACTGTGCGTCATGTTGTAAGATAATCTCTGTGGAAGTGTCGTAATTATCGTCCTCCGAAAGCTCAGTTCTGCAGAAGTCAATGTACTTACCTCATGATACACAAAAGTGAAATGCTTTGCGTATAGATATCTTAGTTATCACGCTTATTGTTGTGATGAAGAAAGTACCGTGCTGTAACGTATTGTTGTACTACGGAAAAGGCTGCCTCATTGTTGCTATACCACAAAAATTACTAATAAAACATGTTTTTCTTTCCAAAAGAATTCAGAAAACTGTGCAAATATAAAACAGAAACACCTCAAAAGCAACATTGTAAACTGTCACTCATTAGTAGCGTCGTGATATAGTCGTGTAGCTGTCACATAACTAACCACTGTGTCACCTGGTATCTCTCAGAAAGCACCTTGAATCCATAATGCATTTGCAAGTAAACCAAAATGTTGCATTAAAATCTCAAGTTAAAAAAGCACAGTATCTCTCAATAAACGGTTTTGCGTGTGAAATGTGGTATAACCCTTTGCTCTTCCTAGTACTCAGAGTTTGAAATTGAATGCAATTGTCATGCGGTATATGTCGGTAAAGAATACTGGAATTTTTCTCAAGGTTAGCGTCAATGTTATTTTTCTCTGAGCCAGCCAGGGCACGCGGCTCCCTGCGGTGCGAGTCATTGTCTGTTGGCGCGCGTCGTTAATGGGATTCGGAGACCGAACCTCTAGAAATTCGCCTTGCCGAGAGGGCCCAGCTCTGTTATAATCCCGCCAGTTCTGATGAAATTCAGGTCTGTCGTTATATCGGTAGTTTACATAGTTTCTTGTTTGTCGGTCATGTGGTGGAGAATTTCTCCCGGAATCGTAACTGCGCGCCGAACTGTTGCGTCTGAAGTTATTCTGCCTCCCCCCCTTTTTTTTTTTTTTTTTTTTTTTTTTTTTTTTTAACATCTTATAGTAAAAATCATTGTGTCGGCGACTAGCATATCGGTCATTGTTAGGTCGTGTCGGCGGTTCCATCTCAAAATTAGGTGCACATTGCCAATTTCTTTCATAACTTCCGAAATGCCCTGTGTTATTATGTTGCGGCTTTTCCGTATCTCTATGTCCCTCTTCCCATGTTGGAGCGCGAGTGTCCTCTGAAATACGTAATTCTTGTATTACCTGTGTCAGCTGATCTTGTACTTCCCGGATTTCTCTTTGGTGTTGCGTATTAATTTGATTCAGATTTTGTTTCAGTTTCCTAATTTGTTCGCTCTCTTCTGTGTCATTAAAGACTACCGGTTTTGTGTCATTCAGATTATCATCTACCTTCGTAGATAAATTAGTGAACTGATCCGAAAGTTCGGCTACTTTCCCCGATAGTGTACTTATTTCCTCAGTGTGTTTTTCTGAACCAAGTTTCAGAGTATCTACTGTGTCCTTTAAGTTTTCCTGAGTTTTTGCAAGTTGCGTAACCGAATCGGTAGATGCAACTGAGTCAATTTTAGCTTGCAATGTGTCGTGATTTTCATGAACAATGGTTTGCAGTTCTATTGTGGCTGCTTCGTGATTCTGTAATGCATTTTCATGCCGCGAAAAAATAGGTTGAAAATGCTCACAAATTTGTGTTTTTACGTCATTACAGACGTTTTGACATTTCGATTCAATGGGATGTAACTCAGTAGTTAAATCTTCACGTGTTTGTTCAAGTGTGGTGTCTAACTTTTGAAGATTTTGTTCCATTCTGTCTAACTGTTGCTGTATTTGTCTCTCATTTTGTTCCATTGTGTCTAATTTTTGAAGATTTTGTTCCATTCTGTCTAACTTTTGTAGCTGTTGCTGTGTTTGTCTCTGATTTTGTTCCATTTGTTGCATTAATTGCAATAATAATGTATTAGTGTCTGGAATCTGTTTCTCTATGCTTTTTGGCAGTGCATTTTCACCGGCAACATTCACATTTTGACAAGCAGAAAATGTGTCTTGACTCATTTGAGAAAACGGTGATGACCCAGAACCTGAATCTACAGTATTTGCGAGATCGTGTCGTGTCATTTCGGCTTCCTGAGGCGAGCTATTGCCGACCGATCGATCGATAATGCTTCCCTCTTCACTAATTGTTTCACTGTCCACGCCATTGTTTGAAACCCGCTCCATTTCCCTATGCGCAATTACCAAACTACTACTATTAACATTAGTTAATTCATTATTCTGCGGCGCTAACATACTGCTTTCGTCTTCGCTGTCATTTCTCAATTTACTTTGGAGCCTAGTGTTACGTTTTTCACACGCCATTATTGTCACAGTGTTTCACACGACAACACAGAAAAACACAATTTCAAGAGCAAAAATAAGAGAACACATTAACATAACACTGAAAATAATATCTAGTTAATTGCAGCTGCGAAATACTTGGTGCAAATCTACATGCATGCCACAACTGTTTTACTGTACAACAATGAAAAAACTACAACTACAATGGAAATTTCTCTACAATTACGCGCTAGCAATAAACAAAATCTACACTAATTACACAAACTACAAGAAAAAAAATCAGAAGATTCCAGTGAGGTATCCTAGGCTAAGGGTCGACATATGAAACGTCCCCTTTGAACAATTTTACACGATGACTGAGCTTAAACTGATACACAATATTTTTTTAGCGCAACGCAATCTGACTTTCAACACACAATATTTTGTTAGCGCAACGCAATCTGACTTTCAAAATTCTCTACAAGAGAATGGCCCTGACTAACATTAAACTATACCTTTCACAAATCACTAAATCACTTACCTCACAATAATCTTCATTACTCCCACTACTGCAATACAGCAAGCGCCACTACTGCCAGCTAAATAAAAGATTCAAACTATGGAAGGCACTAACTACTGATAGGGATAGTTAGCAAATGAAAGATATTAATAGAGAACAAACAATGTATTTACCTTGATATCATGACAAATTACAAAACTCCGCCATCTCTCTCCCCACATCCACCACTGCTGGCGGCTCACCTCCAACTGCCCAGCGCTACGCGCTGTTCACAGCCAGCTGCCTAACACTACAATGGTTGAGTATTACAACAATGCAAAGCAGCCACAGACTGCACACGGCACAGCCGGTGATTTTCATACTGAGGTGGCGTTATCAATAAAAAAACCTAAACAGCCTACTTACAAGGGTTTGTCATGGAAAAAGAAAACTTTGTTTCCATTTTTGTTTCGACGAACACGCTGAAGTCATTTCTTCAATTCCCTTAGGGTAGCACAGTTCACTTCCGAATTGATCGTTGCGCTGTGAGGGAGAATATCAAACAGACCTATATGATCGTCAGTGCCCCAAAGAGTGCCTGTGGCTTTCAACTTTTTCTTCGGAGCAGAAGTGGTGTGGCGCCAATACATGGATTGCCGTTTTGTTTCCCGTTCGAAGTGATGAAACCATTTTTCATCGCCTGCGATGGTGTTCGACAGCAAATAGTCACAATCAGAACTCGTAACACGCTAACAATTCCTCACAGACGGTCTTTCGTTGCTCTGTATGTAGGCGCCGAGGAACCCAGTGGGCACACATCTTTGAGTTCTTCAGCTGGTAGACGAAGTGTCAGCCATAACAACAGGGTCAGCCAATTAAGTAGCGAAATTTTTGATTGCGAAGCGTCAATCACGTCGATTGAGAGGGTATGCACGTTCCAACATTGCAGGGATCACAGCTCTGTGGGGCCAGCCGGTACGCGAGAGGTCGCACAGGTTTGCGTAACCTTGTTGCGCTGATGACAGACCGCTTGCCCAACGACTCACCGTGCTTTTGTTCACTACTAGGTCTCCGTAGACGTTCTGCAAGCACCTATAAGTATCTGCGATGCGCTGGTTTTCCACCAAAAGAAACTTAGTGAAACCTTTCTGCTTGAAACGCAGCTCCGATACAGACGCTTTGTCAAAGCGAACTACGTATAGCCCGCCACCTATCGGAACTTCGTGAAACTATTGGGGCTGAAGCGTTAATATTCCACGATGTCCCACAGCAAATTCTGCATTTTTTCAAACGAAATTGCACGAGAAAAGTGTGTTGCAATACGTATTTAACGCCCCTCGTAAAAATACGCTACAGTTCTTAGATTCACGCGGATTTTAGCAGGCATCACTTCAGAACTTGTCTGTAACGTTGCTTCAGGAGTATGTGCATCTCTCTCTCTCGAGTTACACATCCCGATGTAAAATTTCAGTGAGTTACACTTAAAGCTGTTTTCCCACACCGATACCTCGATTTGCGGGAGAAATTTCCCGAAACTGCAAAGCCCAATATTTCTGCGTTCTCCAGTAAACTTACGGACGAAGCCTTAACAGACGCAGAATGTAAGCGCGCACGCTGGGTTTGGTAGTATTTAACATTTTAAACTTAGAGGTTAGTAGGCCATACAAGGGTGTGGATGTATGACTCCTAGGTGAAGTGTATAGACAATTTTCCGGGCTTTGTCAAAGCGAACATAGAGACGTCAACGTGAATAACCCACATATAATGGGGAAGTGTAATCGGTCTATCGATTCGAGTTACATCCTGAACTCGGATCTTAAAAACTTATGTGGGTTTTCATTACAACAATTTCTGTCTATTGCAGGCTTCTAGTTTCATAGTAAATCGTTGGTATATAAATTTTTCACGTGTTCTACAGGTCTGATGCACCATATGCCTTGCAGGTGCACTTGGCATATCCTGTCAGTTTGCGAGGCGATAACAGTGATCTGCCGGTTCTGAGGTGTGGCTCCCTCCCCAAGTTGCTAACTTCACTGGAACCTAAGGAGGAGTATCTAGAAGTACTTCATTACAGGGATCTAATGCAGCATTTCGATTTGAAAATAGACCTCATTAGGATCTGTCGTTGAGCGGAATAAAGTGCAAATATGGTGTACACATTTGTTTCGGATCCTCTGGCAGCATGTGCTACGGTAATATGATTGTGTATCCGGACTGCAGACATGTACCTACAAACAAGTACAAAATTTATGGATTTCCAGCATGCTATATTAATTGCAGGCCAGCAAATTGTGTTCACTAGTTCAATGTAGAAATAGCCGAAATTGCAAAATCCACTTTTTACTTAACTGGTGACTAGTTTCGGGTTATCTGAACCCATTTTCAAATCATCCAGACAAACAAAACAGTATTTTCTAAATTAGCATATAAACCATACAAGATCATATATAATCTTCACATGGTTTGTATACCAATGAACGGCTTCGTAGCGATATCTGTCGAGCTTGCTGCCGCCTTAAATGGTTTGAAATCGACGAGCATTCGGCCGAGTACTTCTCGACCATTGTCAAGTTGTGGCTCTCTTTTGGTTGATGCTATCAACCTTATATAGCCGCGCTGCCTTCATGTGACGTCACTGGAACTTGCTCCAGTGCCACATAAGGTAATATTTTCGTTGGGAACCCGCCACGCCTGCTTCAGCTGTTAAGATGACCGGGTCCCAAGCCGTGCTTAGCTGTAGACCGCCATCTTTATTGAGTTTGTAGCCATAGATTTTTATCTGGGTTGCTACTTTTATTACGCCATCCCAGAAACTATTAGTCGTGCAATAACAACTGCGTCATCGAATGCAGCCCGGTGTCCGTTTCCTAGAACATGCCCTCCTACCGCTGATTTCTCAAAGTATCGAAGGCGAAAATGTCTCTCGTGTTCTGCACGGTGCTGTTCAATAGCACGCGCAGTCTTCCGAAACAAAACTGCTAACACCCACACGCTATTTTACATACTCCCGGAGTTCTGTGGCCTACATCAGTATTCACAGGCCACATGATTTGTCGAATTTTTGTTGGAGCCCTAAAGACCGAATCAGTTAGATGCCTCTTTAGCGGCCGGCTAATGTTTCTTGTTACTGAGCCACAGAACCCAAAAACGCAAGCTTCTTCGAGTCGTCCTCGAGGTCCCTCTGCTTACGTTTTTTTGGAAAAATGGCTTGTGAAATCTGGTGTTTGTTGTAGCCATTTCCCTTGAATACTTTCCGTAATGTTTTGCTGATGCTGGAGGAGGAGACATATCAGAATTATCAAGAGACCCGATCCCAGCCCAATGAAGAAGGCGCCGGAGCTTCTCAACAGGTCTTCACTGGAAGAGAATGTCGTTAAAAATTTCCTCCCTCGGGCACGTATACCACTGCCATGGTATGACCCTCCAAAGGTCCACTAGAAGAACACAGCTCTACGTCCCACTGTGAACACCATTAGCTTGCCGATTTACAGTCTTAGGAAACATCTGGCCAGCCTTTTTACTCCTCATGTTCGTCGCTGTGTGCGCAACATCAAGAATACGTACAACCTATTTCATCAGCTCAATTAAATGCCAGAGTCTACGAGAAGGAGATATTACGGTCAGCTTTGATGAGGTGGCATTATTCATGCATGTTCCCATCAAAGATTCTGTAGCTGTGCTCTCCCAGTTACTTGACGATACTGTTGTGGACTTATTTAAGTGTATTCTGACGCCATCGTATTTTTTGTGTGATGGAGAATATTTCAAGAAGATAGACGGTGTCACGATGGGCAGTCCAATAACTCCAGTTACAGCCAACCTGTTTATCGAGTATTTTCAGGACATCGCCCTGGACACGAATCCTGAAAATCCATAATTGCTTTCACCGTTACGTTCGTTCTCTGGTCTAATGTACATGAAAAACTAGGAGAATTCTTGGACCCCATTAGTAGTACCCGTGACAACATCAACTTCACGATGGAAGAAGAGACAGATGGAACCTTACCACTCCTTGACATCCTCTTTCGCCGGTAAAGCAAACAGGTGACTCATCCACAGTGTTTACGGGAACCCACCCACACGGACCGAGGATGGGGTGGGGGCGACTAGTGTTCAACATCCCACCGACAACGAGG
This sequence comes from Schistocerca nitens, assembly GCF_023898315.1. Classification (NCBI taxonomy): domain Eukaryota; kingdom Metazoa; phylum Arthropoda; class Insecta; order Orthoptera; family Acrididae; genus Schistocerca; species Schistocerca nitens. The sequence goes on from NC_064618.1 coordinate 585,867,598, forward strand.
TCATTGACGGCAAGGTGCATCGAGCGGAAGTTTTCTGAGACGCTGAAAGCCTCCGAAGAAACTGAGCCACTTACGGAAAACGTTCAAGGAAAACAGCTACAACATCCGCCAGATTTCGCAAGCCATCTTTCAGAAAACGCGTAAACAGAAGGATCCTGAGCAGGACTCGAAGAATCTCGCGTTTTTGCCGTTCTGTGGCCCAGTAACAGGAAATATTGGCCAGCTCCTAAAGAGACATCTAATAGTTTCGGTCTTCAGGGCTCCAGCAAAAACTTGACAACTCACGAAGTCTGTGAAAGATGATGTAGGCCTGAGAATTCCAGGAGTATGAAAAATACCGTGTCGTTGTGGACTGCTTTGTTTCGGAAGACTGTGCGTGCTATGGAACAGCGCCGTGTAGAACACGAGAGACATTTTGACCTTCGATATCCTGAGAAATCAGCAGTAGCAGAGCTTGCTCTAGAAAAACGACATCGTATTGCATTGGACGAGACAGCTGGTACTCTACGGAGTAATAGTTTCTGGGATAGCGTAATAAAACACGTTCGATAAAGATGGCCGCCTTCAGGTAGGCACGGCTTGGAACCCGACAATCTGAAGTTGAAGCGTCCAACAACCCTACCACAACAAAGGTCAAATGATTGTGGTGTTGCTCAAGCTGCTAAATACTGCATTTTCGGGCAACAACAAAGTTATTATGTGGCAGGTGTCATTAGAGCACAGGTGTCATTAGGGCACAATTAATAAAGTCATTTCATGTAACAATGAATAAACTAGGCACTCATCTTTTCGTGTTTCCGACGCTGGTCTCGTCGTAAAATCATGGTCCAATCGTCGAAAATCCAGGCGGTGATGATTACAAGCTCGGATGCAAAGAGGCCTAGGTTTTATTCTGCTATATTCAAAAGTTTTATAGATGTGTTTCACAAACCATTCTTGAAGATTACACTTCTTTTTTATTGCTTTTGTTGCAATATCACGTAACACACAAAATATCACTTCACAATACAAAACATACTTGAAAACATCTTCCTCACTGTTAAAGTTCACATTTTATAAGCTGACTACAATATGCGTCTTTTCAACATGACGTCCAAGACTTGACTTTCTCAAGGTCCGACTCTCTAATTCCAACTGCTTACGCGCCCAAAAATCAGAGTTACAAGTACGTCAAAGATCATAGTGACAAAAGAAATGATACACACAAGAATAATATCATTGCAACACAAACATATCGATGTATCAAAGTACCTCTACATTAATGAAATCAAATCTGAATGTTGTCAACTACTTTACAGAAACACAGTAGAGTATTGCTGGTATCGAGAGGTTCAGGTGAGGTGCCGTAATGGTTGCGTAATTCAAGTACCATTACAAGCGGGCGTAGCGGGCGCGCAAGGTAAACATCACCAATATGGCGCTGGAGCGAGCACCAGTGACGCCATACAAGACACTCTGACTATATAAGTCACCGCTTGAAAATGGCCAAGGAGTACTCGGTCGAAAGCTGGTGGATTTTAACCCTATTGACGCAAAAGTAAACTCTAGAGAATTTTTTATCAACTGACATGGATGTTCAGGTAACCGACCACTCCCGGCTAGCCGTGCGGTCTAACGCACTGCTTCCCGAGCGGGAAGGCGTGCCGGTCCCCGGCACGAATCCGCCCGGCGGATTAGTGTCGAGGTGAGGCGTGCCTGCCAGCCTGTGGATGGTTTTTAAGGCAGTTTTCCATCTACCTCGGCGAATGCGGGCTGGTTCCCCTTGTTCTGCCTCAGTTACACTATGTCGGCGATTGCTGCGCAAACACTGTCTCCACGCATGCGTACACCATAATTACTCTACCACGCAGACATTGGGGTTACACTCGTCTGGACCGAGACGTCCGGGGGGGGGGGGGGGGGGGGGGGTCACTGGGAGCCGAACCGCACAATAACCCTGGGTTCGGTATGGGGTGGCGGTGGGGTGAGTGGACTGCTGTAGCCTGTTGTGGGGTTGTGTACCGCTGAGGGCTACGGCGCAGACGAAGCCTCTCCGTCGTTCCCAGGTTCCCATTTCAATACATTCATACGACCTGACACTTATCATCAATGAAATAAAAAGTGAATCTCGCAATTTTGGCTGTTTCTGTATCAAAACAAAAAAAAATTTCATAAATTTATTTTTTCGTGGTGATATATAAAACTTTATGCTTACTCCTGGTAAGTATTTGTTTGCAATATGGTTACGGATATACAAATACTTCGTTTCATCCACGACGTAACTGTAGCACTGTAGTTACAGATGCATTGGAATGTTCGGAAAAATGTAGATGAAAGTGTGCAGGCGACAGCAGGGAAAATTCTAAGGTTATGTTACAGCGTTGCTACTGTGCTTTGCCGCTACTACCAACAGTTTATTGGTTACCAAAATTTCATCAAGGAAACGTTGCGTTGAGACCTATAGGAAGTGTTGCTGGTTTGTCCGCCTATTAAATTACCAAACTCTTGAAAACACTGTTACGACTATATGTGGTCCTGTTGGACACTCATATAAAGAATTCTGCACATTTTATCGCTAAATTGAATGAGACAGTGGTCCACTCAGAGGACAAAGTAGTTATTTGATGTGTTATCGTTCTTTACTATAGTTTCACTTATTGAAGTTTGGCACAGTTGAATGGGACTTTTTTTGCAGATATTGCAGAAATATAGACATATTGTCTCGCGGCTTCAGATTTCATATGGAGTAATGAGTTATGCGAACAGACGGATGGCGTGGTTAAAAGGAGCCCCTTAAGCCCTGTGATAAATTTCTTCGCGGAAATATTCGAAGAACTCGATCGTTTTTCTGTACATGTACACTCGATCTGCCGATTTTCGTCACATTCGGATAATTCCTTCGTGATGTGTCATTTTTTCCCTTACAATGTACGTTAGTAACAACATAGAAAAGATTCTGATGAAATGAAATATCGCTATAATCTCCAAATCCACCCGAAGATACAGGAACCCCCAAAGTCGGGCAAGGATGCTCACATACCACTGGCAAAATCAGGAATATTCATGATAGCTGTAGAGGTGTGTACGTGAGTACTACTAAAGTAACAATCGAAGAACTGCTATAACAACGCAGGGGAGATAGTAGAAAGGGACATTTCAACAAGCAACTCACCTGATCACAGCACGAAAAATGGTTCAAATGGCTCTGAGCACTATGGAACTTAACTTCTGAGGTCATCAGTCCCCTAGAACTTAGAACTACTTAAACCTAACTAACCTAAGGACATCACACACATCCATGCCCGAGGCAGGATTCGAACCTGCGACCGTAGCGGTCGCGCGGTTCCAGACTGTAGCACCTAGAACCACGGCACGAAACACGGAATATTTTGATAAGCGTGATTACAGCTGTTACTTCTATAGCTGTCACCGAAACGTACATTTAATAACATTCCTGAACTTCTTCAATTTTTGTAGTCCTGTCTTAATCAGTTGCGTGTAACATTACAGTATATTGAAAATTTTTACGTTATGGACCGTCTGACTACAACTGAATGAAACACAATTTTCGTGCCATACGCGTTTTTCTTTTATTTCTGCAAGGCATCTTCAGTGGCCTGCAATATGTACATATTTTACTATTTAGTTTACATTTTGGTCGTTATAAACAGTTCTGGTGGTTAGTTTTTGCTATTATGTAGTAATATATTGACCTGTACTTACAGGTTGCATGGACGATTTCCTACATATTACGCTCCTGTTGTATTTTAGGTGCTGTTCCTCTTCTTATAAATGCCAATTTCCGGTTTTTTCCGACATTTCACACCGCTGGGAACTGAGCACTTGTTTTTATGCAATGTTTACGGTTGTGTTGCCGACTCTCAGATGTTATTGCCAAAAATGGAATGCTATTGCCAACTTTCGAGTGTATTTATTGAAGTATCTGTGATCTGTTTGTCTATGCATTTTTGTGGGCTGTGTGTGTGTGTGTGTGTGTGTGTGTGTGTGTGTGTGTGTGTGTGTGTGTGCGTGTGTGTGTGTGTGTGTAGACATCAACTACTACTACTACTACTACTACTACTACGTGATCAGGCCCAGTGGACCGCACGCATCTACAAGTTTCCTCCTCCACTGTACTCTGTCAATTGCTGCTATCCACCATCCGTTCACATCCATTGACACTTGGTTTAAATCTTCATGGAGTCCATCCCTCCAACGCTTCTTGGCTCTCCCTCGCGGTCTTTTTCCTGTAGGTGTGAAATCCAGGAGCTTCCGAGGCCATCTGTGATCCTCCATCCGGGCCACATGGCCGGCCCACTGCATTCGTTTGGCTCTGACAGTTCCTGAAATGTTGGGCTGATGGTATAGTTCCTCAAACTCTTGATTGTATCTGATCCTTCATTCCCCTGTATCTGCATCCGGAACCGGTACGAAGATCTTCCGAAGCACTTTTCTCTCAAAAACAAGGAGCTTATGGAAGTCCTGTGTCCGACTCACAGCCATACAAAACTGAAATCAGGTCCAAGTACACGATTCCAGGCAAACCTGAAATGAACACTGAAAAACATTGAACACACACTCACAGACATACAGAAATATTACATAACACAGAAAAAATGTACATAAAGATGGAATGCCAATGAGAGCTGTGATCAAATTCAAGAAAGCCCCAACACACCACACAGCCAAACACCTCCAAAAGTTAGTTACAAAACACTGTTGTTGTTGTTGTTGTGGTCTTCAGTCCAGAGACTGGTTTGATCCAGCTCTCCATGCTACTCTATCTTGTGCAAGCTTCTTCATCTCCCAGTACCTACTGCAACCTACATCCTTCTGAATCTGCTTAGTGTATTCATCTCTTGGTCACCCTCTAGAATTTTTACCCTCCACGCTGCCCTCCAGTACTAAATTGCTGATCCCTTGACGCCTCAGGATATTTCCTACCAACCGATCCCTTCTTCTAGTCAAGTTGTGCCACAAATTTATCATCTCCCCAATTCTATTCAACACCTCCTTATTAGTTATGTGATCTACCCATCTAAACTTCAGCCTTCTTCTGTAGCAACACATTTCGAAAGCTTCTATTCTCTTCTTGCCCAAACTATTTATAGTCCATGTTTCACTTCCATACATGGCTACACTCCATACAACTACTTTCAGAAATGACTTCCTGACACTGAAATCTATACTCGATGTTAACAAATATCTCTTCTTCAGAAATGCTTTTCTTGCCATTGCCAGTCTACATTTAACATCCTCTCTACTTAGACCATCATCAGTTATTTTGCTCCCCAAATACTACTTTAAGTGTCCCTAAATACTACTTTAAGTGTCTAACTACTTTAAGCGTCTCATTTCCTAATCTAATTCCCTCAGCATCACCCGACTTAATTCGACTACATTCCATTATCCTCGTTTTGCCTTTGTAGATGTTCATCTTATATCCTCCTTTCAAGACACTGTCCATTCCATTCAACTGCTCTTCCAAGTCCTTTGCTGTCTCTGACAGAATAGCAGTGTCATCGGCGAACCTCAAAGTTTTTATATCTTCTCCATGGATTTTAATCCCTACTCCAAAGTTTTCTTTTGTGTCCTTTACTGCTTGCTCAATATACAGATTGAATAACATCGGGGATAGGCTACAACCCTGTCTCATTCCCTTCCCAACTTCTGCTTCCCTCTCATGCCCCTCGACTCTTATAACTGCCATCTGGTTTCTGTACAAATTGTAAATAACCTTTCGCTCCCTTTATTTTACCCTTGCCACCTTCAGAATTTGAAAGAGAATATTCCAATCAACATCGTCAAAAGTTTTCTCTAAGTTTACACATGCTAGAAACGTAGGTTTGCCTTTACTTAATCTATCTTCTAAGATAAAGTCGTAGGTCAGTATCGCCTCACGTGTTCCAACATTTCTACGGAATCCAGACTGATATTCCTCGAGGTCGGCTTGTACCAGTTTTCCCATTCGTCTGTAATGAATTCGTGTTAGTATCCCCTATAAAGTAGAAAAAAAACAGAACAGTGATAAACACAGGAAACCTCATAGAGCACATAGAGAGCATACAGATACCACACACAGCATTACTGACTTCACTCGACATACCTCTATCCCTATCACAGAAACAATAAAAATCATAGAACAAAATCTATCACCCCGCAGCAACTTCACCACAGAATCAATAAAAGAAGTAACAAATATGCTCAGACTGACTACTGAACAAAACTACTTTCAGTTTGAGAGTGAATATTATCTACAAAATTATGGAATGTGCTTGGGATCCCCAATATCAGGAACATTAGCTAACATTTTCATCAGTCATCTAGCAAATCAGATATTTGAAAAGATAACCACTAATGAAAGTTTCAAAATCATATATTGGTAAAGATATGTGAATGACATTATTTGTGTGGTAGACGAGCCAAGTGAAAAAATAGACAAGCTCCACTCAGAAATCAACAAAGCTCGTCAGAACATAAAATTCACACTTGAAAAAGAAAATAAAATCAAATAAATTTTCCTGGCACTACAATGAAAAAAGAAATTGGCAAACATACATTTAACATCTTTATAAAACCAACAGCCGCAAACATAATAATACATTCCACGTCTATCCATCCCCACAACCAGAAACTTGCTGCACTAAGACATATGTTACATACATTAAACAGAATCCCACTCGACAAGAGAAACTATGAAAAAGAAAGGAGTACAATCATACAAATATCTAGGAACAATGGGTATGACACACATGTAGTACACAGGCTCAATCAAAAATAAAAACACAAATACAAAACAAACAAAACACTTCCAGAATACAAGAGAACTCACAAGCTGCAAACTTACAAACACACTCAACGAACACACACAATGACACCACCACACAGAAAGGAACCAGATGGTACACCATGACTTACACACATGAATTAACACACAGAGTTGCAAACATCCTAAAGAGACAGGGATTCCAAATAGCATACAAGACAGGGCAAACCCTCCAATCACACCTAAGCCAACCAGCTACCAAGAGGGACAAATTCCAATAAGCAGGAATATATAAACTTGGATGTCAAAGTTGTGATGCAGTATACATAGGCATGACATGCAGGAATTTTAAAACACGATACAAAAAACATATCAGGCGTTGGAAGTATGAAACAAACCATTCCCCATTTGCAGAACATTTAAAACACCATGACCACCATCCTACAAACATGGAACAAGAAATGAAAATAATGACAATAAGCAACCGTGACAATCATCTTCTACAAATACAAGAAAACTTCCACATTCAGAAAGCCATCGCTGAAAACAAAAACGTGATAATGAAACAAACACACATGAAATACACACACACACACACACACACACACACACACACACACACACACACACAGAAATGCATATACAAACAGATCACAGATACTTCAATAAATACACTCGAAAGTTGGCAATAACATTCAATCTTTGGCAATAACATCCGACAGTCGGCAACACAAACCAAAACATTCCATCAAAATAAGTGCCCAGTTCCTAGTGCTGTGAAATGTCGACAAAAACGGAAATTGGCATTTATAAGAAGAGGAAACAACACCTAAAATGCAACAGGAGCGTAACATGTAGAAAATCGTCCACGCAACCTGTACGTACAGTTCAAAATTACTACATAACAGCAAAAACCAACCACCAGAACTGTTTATAACCTACAGGTACATTGACCAAAATATGTACATATTCCAGGCCACTGAAGATGTCTTGCAGAAAAGAAAGGCGAAACATGTATGGCACGAAAATTGTGTTTCATTCAGTTGTAGTCAAACGGTCCATAAAGTAAAAATTATCAATATGCCGTAATAATTCCTGAACTTACTTGCTAATGTTTTTATTAATGTATAAAGACGGAAGGAAATGCAAAAGTGTGCTCCTGAGTGAGGAGAATTACATCATTAGAAACAACGCATCGCTTGAGCAAACTCCCAGCTGACTATTATATGCGTCACAGGTGGACTAGTGGTGTAGCTGCTAGGCTAACGCACGCCTCGTATCTTTGTTTGCGGTGTGCAAGGAAACGAAAGAGGAAATAGCTCTCTCAGAAATTCTGCTGACTGCAGCTGCCCCGGGAACACAATTTATTCAACGAATTTATCTTGCAGGTAGTATACAGTCCAAACAACCAATTAGGGCCGTTGCGAGGAGATACGTCTCTGCGGAAATCTCGGGTTTAGATTCGGATTAATTCTCGTGCTTAGTAAGACGTTTTATTAGCTGTGTTTAATTTCACTCTCATTAATTTTAGGACTACGGCTGCAATGTTGTCCCAGAGATCGTAAATTCGCTTCGCTACTAGAGACATTAGCTTTACAGACATGAAAAGCGGATCCATTGGCTTAAAAAGCAAAAATTACCGAAAGCAATGACAAAAAAATGAAGAGTATTTGCTGTTTGTACTTAGGGAGGCTACTGGTCATTGTTGTAGCGTTAGATGAATTGATACCACTTATCTTCAAAGCTCTGTAGCGTAAGAATCGATATTTACAATAAAGTTGCTAATATCAATCTGTAATGCATGCAAAGTATGGGAGAGAATGTAATAAACGTAAGTTTAAATTGATAATACAGTTTCAGTTCAACGAAAATGTGCGTGTATTGCTTTACCGAGTCGGAAGAGTGTGGAACTAACATCAGAAGAAATTAAATTTCTAACCAAAGTTGTTAATTTTGTTAAAACAATCAACTTCCAACTTTTCTTGTCACTTTATTCGCAGGTAGGAGTAGCAAATACTTAACAATACTATGTATTTATTAGATTCAGTATGACTGGAAATTGATAAAAGAAAGTCAGACAACTTCCCATTGTTTAAAACAGAAATGATTTTGAATATTTTAGTTATAGTTGAGCATACTTTACCCAAAGCACATGTGTTTTATTTGATGTAAGTGAACTAGTTGTAAACTGCAGGCTGGAACTTCGTTGAACACAATCATAATTTACAAAAGACTCAGATCTGGTGACTGTTAAATTTTTACACTGATCCATTGAGAACTACTAAATGCCTATTATGTGGGTCACTCCAAAAGAAATGCACACTATTTTTGTAAAAATTCAGTTTTCATTCTGCATGTGTGGAAGTTTTACAGTGTGTAGATACATCCTTCCCGCTTGTTTTCAAATTTAGTTCAACCTGCTCCGTGAGTGGCGCCGTCACAGCATGTCTTCAAGATGGCTGCTACACTTGACGTTCGTCAGAAGCAACGTGGTGTCATAGAATTCCTATGCTGTGAAAACGAGACAGTGGGAAACACCCACAAGAGGTTGAAAAAGGTGTATGGAAATGCTGCTGTCGATCGTAGCACAGTTAGTCGGTGGGTAACCAGGTTACGTGATGAAAGCGGGCACGGCAGTATTGAGGATTGTCCTCGCAGCGACAGACCTCCTACTGCACACACTCCAGACAATGTGCAGAGAGTTAACGAATTGGTGGCTGCTGACAGACGCATCACAGCGAACGAATTGTCACGCTACGTTGGGGTAGGGGAAGGAAGTGTTTGCAGAATACTGAAAGTGTTGGCGTTAAAAAAGGTTTGTGCCAGGTGGGTTCCCAGGATGTTGACAGTGACTCGCAAAGAAACAAGAAAAACGGTATGCAGCGAACTTTTGGAACAGTACATGAATGGTGGAGATGAATTTCTTGGAAGAATTGTGACATGTGATGAAACATGGCTCCATCATTTTTCACCAGAGACGAAGAGGCAATCAATGGAGTGGCATCATGCATATTCCCCCAAGAAAAAAATTCGAAACCACACCTTCTGCTGGAAGAGTTATGGCTACGGTGTTTTTCGATTCCGAAGGACTCTTGCTTGTGGACATCATGCCAAGTGGAACCACCATAAACTCTGATGCATATGTGATGACACTGAAGAAACTTCAAGCTCGACTGAGTCGTGTTCGACCACATCGGCAAAAGCAGGATGTTTTGCTGTTGCACGACAATGCACGGCCACATGTCAGTCAAAAAACCATGGAAGCGATCGAAAAACTCGGATGGACAACACTGAAATACCCGCCTTACAGTCCTGACCTGGCTGCATGTGACTATCATCTCTTTGGGAAACTGAAAGACTCTCTTCGTGGAACAAGGTTTGAAGATGATGAATCCCTTGTGTCAGCTGCCAAACAGTGGCTCCAACAGGTTGGTCCAGAATTTTACCGTGCGGGTATACAGGCGCTGGTTCCAAGATAGTGTAAGGCATTTGAGAGGGATGGAAATTATGTGGAGAAATGAAAATATTGTTCCTAAATTATGTATCTACACACTGTAAAACTTTCAAACATGTAGAATGAAATATGAAGTTTAAAAAAATAGTGTGCATTTCTTTTAGAGTGACCCTCGTAGTAATTGCTACTAAGTCTGACTGTTGTACCTTTATTTTCTGTGACGATCCACCCGATTTTTTGGTTGAGTTTACTTTAGAGTAGGAAGGAGGACTAATGGAACGAACATAATTGTTTTGCTCGAATGTATTTCAGAATTTCCCATTAAGCTATAATTATGGAATAACACCTGGCATAAATTCTTAGTCTCTCCAAAATGCTTTTACTTTGAGACTGCCTTTCGAACAAATAATCATCATGCTAATCTTTTGCTCAAATATTTAGGCTTTCATGGCTATTAATGAAATAACAACACTGCGGCAATGTAACTTCACTGTCACTGCAGCAGCGAAAAAGAGTTGCCCCGTTCAGTAGTCCATGCTAGTGTATGTAGGCGAGGCGGCGCCATCGTTTAGCACACAAATATCTGAAAGTGTAAGATACATTCGTCTGAGACAGCACACCAAGTCAACTACGGCGAAACATCAGTGTGAGATGAGTACTGGTAACCGGTAACATTTCTAGAAGCCTGCATACTGACGAAACAGCCACTTACCTTGAGGAGGAAGAGAGGTGGTAGAGAAAGCTAAGGGACTCGTCAAGACGAATAGAGAAGACTGGTACAGACCCGCCGCCTCGGCTGCCAGCAGTTACAGTACTGCGGGACGACAGCCTCCGCAAAGCAACCCACATGATCGCGCGGGAGACCACAGCGGCCATAGGGACACAGGGTATTGACACCCAGGCAGCTTGTAAAGAGTGCTGCATCACAATTGCCTCCCGTTTCCCGTTCGCAAATTCTCACTAATGACAAGAAATAAATGAAACACGAACAAAGGATTTCCATTTCCGCCGATGGCAAGAAATAAAGCGAATACCAAAGTAGGGTGTTCGATACCGCTCATTCTAATCCTCAGTATCCTATCAGATTAGGGAAAAAGCTTCTTCCACCAGTCAGCTCAACACCCGAGGGGCATTTGCAAAGTGGCCGAAACTGTGGATAATGTTACAGCAAATATAATGGTTGTTACTATCGTAAAATTGGAGGAAAAATATAGATAAGTACATTGACTGTAGACCTATGATAAAACCACGAAAAATGACTCAAGTCAATGTCCACAAGGAATTAATTTCGAATAAGTGTAACCCACAAAACGAAACATTTTTAGTTCTACAATAATGACGTTTTAGTGCAAACCTATCGCAAATAATTTTGAAATAGCAGCTAACACTGATCTAAATTACTTCTACACCGCCAGCCATTAAAACTGTCATTCCGTGAAGGCAGCATGCAACAAACGTAAAACTCATAAGAAGCATAGTGCATGCTTGGATATTAGCAACGCCATCTACATTCTACTTTAAATTCAAGGCACGTTTAACCGGCCGACGGTGGCTGGGCGGTTCTAGGCACTTCAGTCTGGAACCGCGTGACCGCTATGGTCGCAGGTTCGAATCCTGCCTCGGCCATGGATGTGTGTGATGTCCTTAGATTAGTTAGGTTTAAGTAGTTCTAAGTCTAGAGGACTGATGACCTCAGATGTTAAGTCCCATAGTGCTCAGAGCCATTTGAACCACGTTTTTGGCACGTTTATCTTTCTATCCGCCAAGCCGGCTGTGGCAGCGCTGTTCTGGCGCTATTGTTTGGCCGCGGGCGACGCTCAGAGACGTTTGAGACGCACCTAGCGTCGCTCCGAGGTGTGCTGGTGCGGCGCTAGATGAAGTAAGGCAGTCACCTGCTAGGCTCTGAACGACGAACAACTGCTGGAGATAAACTCCGCGGCCACACAACACAGTGCCGCAGCTGGGAAGCCTGCAGCCCGGCGTTGGTATCAAAGTGGGGTGGGGCCGAGGTTTGGGCTACCGCTGAGGCTGTTAGCTGAGAATCGCTTGGCCTGGATGTCTTCGACTTGAGACCAGGAGACGCGGCAGCAGCTTCAGCTTCCTCTGGCGGGCTCGCGGTGTGAGCTTCTGACGATTGTGGGGCAGCGCCGGGTGTGGACAACACGTGGCAGCAGCGCAGGCCGGTGTGGCCGTGCGATTCTGGGCGCTTGAGTCTGGAACCGCGTGACCGCTACGATCGCAGGTTCTAATCGTGCCTCGGGCATGGATGTGTGTGATGTCCTTAGGTTAGTTAGGTTTAAGTAGTTCTAAGCTCTAGGGGACTGATGACCACAAATGTTAAGTCCCATAGTGCTCAGAGCCATTTGAACCATTTTGAACCAACATGAAACAGTGCTAGATGTGCACTTTGGCTTGCTGGGATACTGGGATGAGTGACGCTCGACACGAGGCGTGGCTAGCGGTACAACAGGGCAGGAGAGCAGTTGGTGTCTTTTCCAGTGGCGAGAGAGGATGGTGACTCCACGAAGATCGTATATAACGGCTTCGGTCAGTAAATTGGACAGGAGTACTGGAAGTGTTCTTTAGTGGCCTGTAGTGATCTTTGTCACCTTCTCAAAGCCATAATTGCATGAGAAAGCATTGTGCCTTGTGTGTAACAGTTCATGGTAGTTACATAAGCCATGGCATCACGTGCATAAATATTATTTTTCTTTCATTCTATGAGTTTCAGAGGAGGGCTCTATGAAATTTTATACTGTGATTATTGCACTGCGAGCGTAGTTTTAAGATTGTTTATACGAATGTTTCTTATAGTATTCTGTAGAAATCTGAAGTAAATCGGTCAAGACCTTTTCGAGATTTTTAGAAATAAAGTTACCCCTTAAGCAGGGCGTTCCTAAAAGTGTCGCATAATTTGAGAAGTCGTAGTACTGGCTAAATGGCTCTGAGCACTATGGGACTCAACTGCTGAGGTCATTAGTCCCCTAGAACTTAGAACTAGTTAAACCTATCTAACCTACGGACATCACAAACATCCATGCCCGAGGCAGGATTCGAACCTGCGACCGTAGCGGTCTCGCGGTTTCAGACTGCAGCGCCTTTAACCGCACGGCCACTTCGGCCGGCAGTCGTAGTACTGTTCGAAACAAGAAAATTAAGTCCAGTAAACATGTGTCCAGAAATGAATACTTTCTGAGATATGTTCAGTAAACACAGGAACGGAAATGTACAGTTTCTGCGATAAACACGTGTTTATAGGATGTTTTCAACGTGGCGTTCATTCGTGACAAGTCACCCCTCTGCTCCCCGGCGTAAGGAATGACGCACTCAATGTTGTTGTACTGTAAGTAGGCTGTTTATGTTTTCTTATTGGCAACGTTATGTAGCGCTCTGTATGAAAATCACTGGCTGTGCTGTGTGCAGTCTGTGACTGGGTGGCATTGTTGTAATATTCGTTATTGTAGTGTTGGGCAGCTGGATGTTAACAGCGCGTAGCGTTGCGCAGTTGGAGGTGAGCCGCCAGCAGTGGTGGATGTGGGGAGAGAAATGGCGGAGTTTTGAAATTTGTAAGACTGGATGTCATGAACTGCTATATATATTATGACTTTTGAACACTATTAAGGTAAATACATTGTTTGTTCTCTATCAAAATCTTTCATTTGCTAACTATGCCTATCTGTAGTTAGTGCCTTCAGTAGTTTGAATCTTTTATTTAGCTGGCAGTAGTGGCGCTCGCTGTATTGCAGTAGTTCGAGTAACGAAGATTTTTGTGAGGTAAGTGATTTTTGAAAGGTATAGGTTAATGTTAGTCAGGGCCATTCTTTTATAGGGATTATTGTAAGTCAGATTGCGTTGCGCGAAAAATATTATGTGTCAGTTTAAGCACAGTCATGTATAAATTCTTCTAAGGGGACGTTTCATATGTCGACCCTTAGCCGAGGATACCTCACTGGAATCTTCTGATTTTTTCTTTTAGTTTGTGTAATTAGTGTAGCTTTTGTTTATTGCTAGCGCGTAGTTACAGAGAGAATTTCCTTTGTAGTTGTAATTTTTCTTTGTTGTACAGTAAAACAGTTGTGGCATGCATGTAGATTTGTAGCAAGTATTTCGCAGCTGCGCTTGCAATTAACGAGATATTATTTTCAGTGCTACGTTAATTTGTTCTCTTATTTTTGCTCTTAAAATTGTGCTTTTCTGTGTTATCGTGTGAATTATTGTAAGAATAATGGCGTGTGAAAAACGTAATACTAGGCTCCAAAGTAAACTGAGAAATGACAGTGAAGACGAAAGCAGTGTGTTAGCGCCACCGAGTAATGAATTAACTAATGTTCAAAGTAGTAGTTTGGTAATTGTGCATAGGGAAATGGAGCGGGCGGCAAATAATGGCGTAGACAGTGAAACAATTAGTGAACAGGAAAGCATTATCGATCGATCGGTCGGCAATAGCTCGCCTCAGGAATCCGAAATGACAGGACACAATCTCGCAAATACTGTAGATACAGGTTTTGCGTCCTCACCGTTTTCTCAAATAAGTCAAGACACATTTTCTGCTTGTCAAAATGTGAATGTTGCCGGTACAACTTCACTGCCGAAAAGCACTGAGGAACATGTGTCAGACACCAGTGCATTGTTATTACAGTTAATGCAACAAATGGGACAAAGGCTACAAAAGTTAGACATAATGGAACAAAATCTTCAAAAGTTAGACACAATGGAACAAAATCAGAGACAAACACAGCAAAAGCTTCAAAAGTTAGACACAATGGAACAACACCAGAGACAAACACAGCAACAGTTAGACGCAATGGAACAAAATCTTCACACCACGTTAAGAAACGCGTGAAGATTTAACTACTGAGCTACATAAAATTGCATCGGAATGTCAAAAAGTCTGTAATGACGTAAAAACACAAATTTGTGAGCATTTCCAACCTATTTTTTCGCGTCATGAAAATGCATTGCAGAATCACGAAGCAGCCATAAAAGAACTGCAAACTATTGTTCATGAAAATCATGAGACATTGCAAGCTAAAATTGACTCTGTTGCATCTACTGATTTGGTTACGCAACTTGCAAAAACTCAGGAAAACTTAAAGGACACAGTAGATACTCTGAAAATTGGTTCAGAAAGACACATGGAGGAAATTAGTTCATTATCAGAGAGAGTAGTGGAACTTTCGGATCAGCTAAATAATTTATCTACGAAGGTAGATGATTATATGAATGACACAAAACCGGTAGTCTTTAATGACACAGAAGAGTGCGAACAAATTAGGAAATTCAAACGAAATCAGAATCAAATTAATACGCAACACCAAAGAGAAATCCGGGAAGTACAAGATCAGCTGACACAGGTAATACAAGAATTACGTATTTCAGAGGACACTCGCGCCCCAATACGGAAAGAGGGACATAGAAATACGGAGCAGCCACAAAATAATAACACAGCGCACTTCGCAAATTATGAAAGAAATTGGCAAGGTACACCGAATTTTGAGATGGAACCGCCGAAACGACGTAACAATGACCGACATGCGACTCGCCGACATGATGATTTTGACTATAAGCTGTTCATTACTACACGTAAATTCAAAACATTTAAGAATTCTGGCAACGACATTCATCCACAAGCGTGGCTCCATCAATTCTCTTATTGTTTCCTCCCTACTGGTCATTTCAGCACAGATTAGAATTTATGTGTCGCTACTTAGAGAATGAACCAGCTGTAAGAATGCGATCGGTCATTCACGATTGCCACAGTGAAGGAGAATTTTACCATACCTTCCTCTCAGCATATTGGTCTCAAGCCACATAAGACCGAGTAAAACATAGCATCATAATGATGAAACATTTCGAACAATCTGAATTTTCCAGTCTTGTCAAATATTTTGAAGACATGTTGCATAAGAATCAATATCTTTCAAACCCATACAGCCCTTCAGAGCTCATCCGCATTTGCTTAATGAAATTGCCTGAACATTTAAGAAATATTATTTTGGCAGGACGTTGCAAAGACGACATTGAAGCTTTTCAGGGACTCTTACAAGAATTAGAAATTGACACAGACAGTCGTGGGATGCGAAAACAGGAAAACAATCACTACAGGTCACATCCGTCACAATTCCGTGACGACAGAAACAATAACTGGACACGACAAGTCTATTCTTACAACGCAAATCGTGACCAAAACAGACAGCACCCATATGACAACCACTGGCAGAATAATAATAGTTACAGAGAAAGATCGCATTTCCGTAGTAATGAATATGACAGAGATTACCATAGAAACAGACAATATGGGAACAAAAACAATTATTATCAAGGGAGACAGAATAACATCAGACGCAACAGTTCAGTGCGCAGTTACGATTCCGGGAGAAATTATCCACCACATGACCGACAAACAAGAAACTATGTAAACTACCGACAAAACGACAAACCTGAATTCCATCAGAACTGGCGGGATTCAAACAGAGCAGGGCACTCTCGACAAGGTGAATTTGTAGAAGTTAGGTCTCCTAATCCCAATAACGACGCACGCCAACAAAGAGATAGCAGACAATGACTCGCACCGCAGGCAGCCACGTGCACCGGCTGGCTCAGAGAAAAATAACATACATGCTAACATTGAGAAAAATTCCAGTATTCTTTACCGACGTATACCGTATGATAATTGCGTTCAAGTTGAAACTCTGTGTACTAGGAAGAGTAAAGGTTTACACCACATTTCACATGTAAAACCGTTTATTGAGAGATAATTTGTTTTTTAATTTAGTCTTTGCTATAAAATTTTTCACTTCACGTTACTAGTACTCTTTGTCAGACTTAGAATCTGTTAACATGCAACAATGTTTGAAGTTAAATATCCAATCAAAAACCAAGAGAACTTATTTAAACAGAAATTACGAATGCATTGTTATTGTGAACAGACGACACAGTGTTATTGTGTGTGTACATTCTTGCTTGTTCGTTGCATGATTACGCAACGACTATAAGGCTTACATACTTAGAACATTTACCAGTACTGCTAATGAGATTTTAATGCAACATTTTGGTTTACTTGAAAATACATTCTGGATTTAAAGTACTTTCTGTGAGATATCAGATGACACAGTGGTTAGTTTATGTTACAGCTACACGATTTTATCACGACGCTACTAATGAGTGACAATTTACAATGTTGCTTTTGCAGTGTTTCTGTTTTATATCTGCACAGTTTTTCTGAATTATTCTGGAAAGTAAAACATGTTTTAGTAGTAACTTTTGTGGTATAGCTACAATGAGACAGCCTTTTCTCTAGCACAACAATACATTACAGCACAGTACTTTCTTCATCACGGCAATAAGCGTAATAACTAAGATATCTATACGCAAAGCATTTCACTTTTGTTTATCATGAGGTAAGTACATTGGCTTCTGCAGAACTTAGCTTTCGGAGGACAATAACTACCACACTTCCACAGAGATTATCTTACAGCAAGACGCACATTTAGCGCTACAGGACATGCATTTGAGTGATAAATTTTTTACTTAAACCATTTACTTTTCAAGATTTTTGAATTACAAAGAAAGTTTTCCGTGATACATTTCATTCCTTTGCTGTAATTTGTAACACCTGAGGGTATAATTACATTTATCCTCAGGGGGGTACACGCTTACTTTGTGTATCATGTGTTTGGCAAGAACAAGGAGCCCTAGCTAATATGGTATTTGCTTATACAAATTTACACATCGGTACCATATTTCTCTTAACACACAAATTACACAGTTATCCGATCATTTAACTGAGAGATAAACATTTTTTTTACTACATCAGTGACACATGTTTACGCAATTACACAGCTGGGTAACTTCACACTTATGAAATTGTATTTTGTCTGTACTTCGTGAACTGTTCATATTTTTTTGGAACCATTGTGATACTATGAGAGCTTTGAATGATGTATTTGGTAAGGGAGCATGATTTTAAAGTACGTTTGAGGTAGATGACACTATTGAAATGAGCAGAGAATTTTTTTTAGGTTTTGAAATTATTGCAGAAAGCTACGACGATTTTGAGATTTGACTGAGGTGTTATGATGTTATTTTTACGATGACGATGTGTATTATGCTGTTGAGGTATGTTTATGATCAATAAGATGATGCTACCGTATATGAGGAATTTGATTATGCTACGTATTTATTAAGATGAAATATTGAAGAAGTGTCGACGAATATGTATATGTGTAATAAGGTAAGGAATAATGAGTAGTGGTTAGGGACTCTGATTTGTGGAAAAGGATGTTGGAAACCAAGAACCGTACTTTAGAATTATGAAATGTGTGTACATGTGTGAATGTATCACAATGCCACTGAAAATTTTTTGGACACTATTATATTCATAGGATTTTGTTTCTACACATTTGGAACGCAAATTCTCGACCTGTGAAATTTTTATATGTGAGACTGTCACTGTTGTGCAAACTGGTGTCGTAAATATATCGGTAAGATAGTTAAGTGACCTTCACATAATGCGTCGTGGGCACCCAGATGGATGACAGTCGCCTGGAAAGAAGTCATTAGTGAGTGCCTTTCAGAGGCACAGGTGGAGAAAAAAAAAGAGACCATTATCCTCGCTATTGACATTTCTTTGTAGAAAGCATCGCAAATGCGACACGTTCAAACTTGAAAACATATGATTACACTGTGGAGCTCTTAATTTATGATATTTACTAAAATGCCTAATGAAATGATGAGAAACATTTTACATCTATTGTCTTTCTAGTCGATAGATTGCTCATTTTGTTTAATATCTGATTTCCAGCTGTGTTGCAGCATTGGTTTTATAAAATAAAATTAAATGCATTTGCTAATGTGAACACTTTCTGCCAACAGATCTATTAAATAATTACTTTATGATCCACATTCTTCGAAAAAGGAGCGCTTGGAATGGAAAGAACAATAAGAAGGGACTAATAACAGTAACTGCATATGTAATTTTCTTTTCAAGTACTTGGTAATTTCTTTTGTAGAAATAGTTGTGGTGCACCACTTTAATTACATAGACAGTAAGATGTGATTATACATTTCCCTTATCTGCATTGTTATCTTTAGTGTAATATTTCTTCTGCTTGAGCTATGTCATGTTTAGACATAAGTTATTGCATTTGCTGCTGCTGTTTGCCAGGCATAGTGCTACTACATTTCACTTTGTATTACTCTGTTAAGCTAGTCTTACTACTGATTTATTTTTCTTGTTGCTGCACATTGGCTCATATTAGTTGTAATGTTGCATTGATTGGTAATTTAGATTTACTGCAGCTTGCTTTGACAATTTCCATTTTTTTTTTCATTGCTGTTTGTATTAATTGTTTTACGCTGCTGCATTGCCTCGTCCCTTAGTTTAGCATCTGAGCTCAGTAGATTTAAGTTAGCTTAAGAGGGGGTAGACTATATAAGAGAATGAGTTGCGATGAATTGGAAGAAATGCATTGAGAAGTTATACGAAAAAAGTACAGAAAGCAGGTATAGATAGTACTTTTTGGGAATAATGAGGAACGAAGGGAGATCTCCAAGAAAAAAAAGGTTTTGTTTGCAAAATACTGCAGTACCAAATGTTACACTGAAAACAAACCCTGTCCTTTCCCCCTGTGTTATTCTGCTATGTGTTTGTGTACTCTTGTATATTTGTGTTTTTCCTGTCTTTATGTGTTTAGCTAATAAGATTTATGTTGTAGAATTTTTCAAATGCTATGTTATTTTCTTTGTAAAGTTGTTTAGACATTATTAATTCTGTTCTGTTTCAATGCTCATATGTGAAATTAATGTTTCGAAAACTATTCTCATTATTTTATTTATTTACTTATGTCATAATTCCTGTAACACTGATGTACATGTTTATTTCTATTCTTTTGTAAAGCTTGTATTACTACAAATGTTATCTGTATTATTGTGTTTTTAATGATGTTTTCTGTACCTTTGTAATTGTATTCTCATGTTATAAAATTGTAATTGACACCATCGAATCAAGTAATTTGTAAGCATACATTTCCCTACACACGTTTCTGTTGATCATAGTATAAGCACAATATGTGAGAAGTTGGGACTGTTAGTGTTCGCACGTGAGTTAATAATTCAGCAAGGGACTAGTTAACAGCATTGCTGGTTCAATTCCCAAAACTTTGTGAGTGCACAAGTGGTGGTTCATGGATTTGCTGTATTATCCGCAAGACTCTTCAATGGTGATTGTGCACCCGCACAGTCACAAAGGATGGCTGCTAGCCATCTCTACAAGAACTACAGTGGGTCTACACCGTTGATGACTCACTAATACCATTATTTCTACAAGGACTGCACAGGGTCTGCACCTCTGGTGGCCCACCAATACCATAATCTCTACCAGGACTACATTGGGTCTGCTCTGTGATGACCTACCTACCAATATTCTTCAAAACTTCGACTGACTCTGCGGTGGGTTTGCTCTGTTGTGGCCCATTACCAGTCTGCATGTCAAGAGTCAGCACTGTCTTTCCGTTGGAAGGACAACACTACTTCTTCGAGACTGCATGGAAATCCACTACTTCCGTGTGCATTTTCTTTTACTGCTCAGACTTTGAGAAAAACACTGCTATTTTACTGTGATGAACGATCAGGACTGTCTTTATGGACTGTGAGATAATTTTAGCTTTGGACCAACATTGTATCAATAAGTGTGTGTATTTGATATCTTTGTTATTGTAATTATGAAAAATTTTATCAAATCATTACTGGCCACTGCCCAAAACAATTTGTAAAATTTTTTGTGGGGAGCATGGGGCCTATGTAAGTAGGCTGTTTATGTTTTCTTATTGGCAACGTTACGTAGCGCTCTGTATGAAAATCACTGGCTGTGCTGTGTGCAGTCTGTGGCTGGGTGGCATTGTTGTAATATTCGCTATTGTAGTGTTGGGCAGCTGGATGTTAACAGCGCGTAGCGTTGCGCAGTTGGAGGTGAGCCGCCAGCAGTGGTGGATGTGGGGAGAGAAATGGCGGAGTTTTGAAATTTGTAAGACTGGATGTCATGAACTGCTATATATATTATGACTTTTGAACACTATTAAGGTAAATAGATTGCTTGTTCTCTATTAAAATCTTTCGTTTGCTAACTATGCCTATCTGTAGTTAGTGCCTTCAGTAGTTTGAATCTTTTATTTAGCTGGCAGTAGTGGCGCTCGCTGTATTGCAGTAGTTCGAGGAACGAAGATTTTTGTGAGGTAAGTGATTTGTGAAAGGTATAGGTTAATGTTAGTCAGGGCCATTCTTTTGTAGGGATTATTGAAAGTCAGATTGTGTTGCGCAAAAAAATATTGTGTGTCAGTTCAAGCACAGTCATGTATAAATTCTTCCAAGGGGACGTTTCAGTACCTGCTGGCACGCATTGAAGACGCGACCCTGCAGTGTCCGCACATCGTTGATTGTCGTGGCTTAGACCAACTCCTTCAAGTTGTCCCATAACCAAAAGTCTAGGGGGTTGAGGTCAGGGGAACGAACAGGCCAAGGTGTGACCCACCCCCCCCCCCCCCCGTCCGACCAATCCAGCGGTCCTAATAGGTCTGCGTCAGATGTTCACGCACATTGTGACAAATGCGTGTTGGTGCGCCATCGTGCATGAACCATATTTGTATTCGTTGCTGTAATGCCGCAGTAGGCAATATAGTAATGAGAAAGTCCAGGTAATGCGCCCCAGTTAACCTTTCTGGTAGCACGTACGGAGCTATTAATTTATTTCCAAGTACGCCTGCTCATTCATTGATCCAGAATCAATGTTGACGCCCTCTTTCCTGAACTGCTTGAGGATTTGGATCTCCCCATGTATGCTGGTTATAGACATTCACAACACCATCTCTTATGAACCCTGCCTCATCGTAAAAATAATATCTTGGATTCGAACAGTGGATCAACGGCACGCTTCTGCAACAGCCATTGACGGAACTGTCGTCTGTCATGATGATTCTGTGACCCTAGGGCCTGAACGCGTTGTAGTTGATGTAGATGATATGGGTACAGCAACTGTTCATGAAAATAAGCGTTTCCGGATCCATGTTTATGAACTTATTTTTCTTGTTTCGATAAGCACTACCACCTGAAAGTAATCGGCACTTTTTTTGAACACCCTGTATATTACATACTTACTTATATATATAGTACACATTTAAAAAAATATTTATGCGAATGTAAAAAACACACGCGTATTCAAATGCACGTAACGTCAAAAATTCAAATCAGTTCCAAAAGAACATTCGGAAATTTAAGATTTTGAACAAACGAAAATTCACATTTTTATATGGATTTCCCCTATAACTAGTACTTTTTTTTGTTTTCATCGGTCTTCTGACTGGTTTGATGCTGCCCGCCACGAACTGCTCTCCTGTGTCAACTTCGTCATCTCAGAGTAGCACTTGCAACATACGTCCTCAGTTATCTGCTGGATGTTCAAATGGTTCAAATGGCTCTGAGCACTATGCGACTTAACATCTGAGGTCATCAGTCCCCTAGACTTAGAAATACTTAAACCTAACTAACTTACGGACATCACACACATCCATGCCCGAGACAGGATTCGAACCTGCGACCGTAGCAGCCACGTGGCTCGGGACTGAAGCGCCTAGAACAGCTCGGTCACAACGGCCGTCTTTGATGAATGTATTCCAGTCTTTGTCTTCCTCTACAGTTTCTGCCCTCTACAACGCACCCTGGCACCATGGAAACCATTCCCTGATGTGTTAACGGGTGTTTTATACGTTTATATTTCTATATGTGGTGCTCCCGTAAGTGTAAAAAAGCACCACGCATGTCGGAATGCAACGTTGTGTCAAAATTTCAAAGCAGCCAGTGAAGAACCTTCGGAGATATAAGATTTCAAACAAACGAACATTTACCTTTATATTTTTATGGATGAATGAGTGCCATAATGTAAAGCCAGAGAGCCGAAGGTTGATTTTATTATGGTATTATTTTGTTCTGATTGATCAGTAATTCTGTTTCTGTGCTTAATTCTGATTTTGTAGGTCAAGTGGCTGAGTACTGTGATTTGTAAATCGTTCCTGTTGTTGCCCCTGTAATGACACATTCCTATGCAGAGACATACAATATCTTAAAAGCTGCACCAAAGATAAATTGAGAGGCACGTATATTATAATCTTTGTAAAGTTCACATTGAATTCTCTTTTGTTTGATACTCCAAGGAGCTAAGGGACACTTTCGATTGTTGCCTTGTGGAGGATGGACGTGATTTTTGGACTGTGCGGAAAGGCAGCCATATAGTTAGTAATTATGGTGTGCGCGACGAGCACAGCAAGTCTTATTGTGTGTGAATAAAAAAATAGTGAAAAGTATCGAAGTGTTACGAAAATTATTTATAGCGACGTAGCATAGTATTCCTTGGTTTCCACCGTCTTCGTGAAGTGAACCGATGCCGACTCATGATGGTACACACGGTCAACAAAGAGAAGAACATCGATGGCGACTGATGAATTAATATTGTGGCAGAAGGACTAATTCTACGTCTAAGGTGAGAACTCTGATTAAATCAACAATGACGTGGAATTTAAAATATAAAATGTTTTTTTATTTATTTCGCCACACTGGCGACCGCTGACAGGGACAGTGCTGGTGGAACAAAGGGTAAGTACTTCATTGTTGTACTACAAATGTACTTGTACTAATTACTGTTTCTCTGTTACATGACGCACATGGAAAATGACGAATAAGGTGAAACAATATTAACTGTATAAACGGATGGCACAATAACCAGAAGGAACAAGGACAAGGATTTACAAACCTAACGTAATCGTGAGTGACGCAGCTCAGCCGTCATTAAGGTAGGAAAGCGCAAACGCATGCAGCGGCTGCACCTTGGCCTAGCTCCACTTAAAGCAGAAGCTTTTCCTTTCCATATTAAAATCCTGGTAATGTTTGTGGCAACACACAATTACACTTTGATAATTACTTTTTTATGTTCAACAATCGCAGAATTAGAAGACATAGTGCTCCATCTTGTAAATTTCCGACGCGCAACAAATAACAATCGCGAGATATTTTTATTAATTCAACTGCGAGAGAATTTAAAGATTTAGATTAACAGTAAAGTAAAGACAAAAATAATATCTTCACAATGGAATCGGAGAATTTTAATTTGACAAATGTTCGTGGACGCGTCACCGATTCTGACAATAGTGACGTAAATGATGACGCAATTAGTTTTTCAGTACAACATAATGTAGAAGTAAATACAATTCAATTGCACTCCACAGGGATTAACAATAACGAACCACTTGCAAATGAAACCTTGTGCACAGTCGATGAAGCATCGATTACCAGATCAGATGAAAATATTTCGCGTGAAATCAGTGAACCTAGCCCGGTTTCGATTCAGTCAGACCGTGGCAGAGAAACAATGGCAACAAATAATGGCATAAATACAAACACACAAGCTTCGTCAGTTACGCTTGAGGCATTATATAGTCTGATGTCAAAGGTGAGCGAGAAACTGGCGAATCTAGAAGTCAGCCACAACATGACAAACACAAAATTGTCAAACATGGAAATTGGGTTCCAACAGCAGTTTTCAAGTGTAAACACGCAATTTGAAAACATACACAGACATTTCGATCAACGCTTAGATAAACTCACCAATGAAATCGATCAAAAGATCGAAGACAAAGTCATCAAAACCGTCAATAGTGTATACAATGTATTGGCAAATGACTTAGAAAAGAAATTGTCAGATCTTACAAACAAACAGGAACAGGAACTGTCAGAAATCGTAGAAACACACTGTCAAACACAAACGGTACAAAAAGAAATACATGAAAACGTACAGGCTATTCAATCAAATTTAACAAGAGTACAGTCCGCATGTGAAGAAATACCTGACCAAGTTAATAAGGTTAACGAAGAAGTCGGTTTTCTGAAACAGGAGACTCGACGTATCAACGCGGACATTATCAAAATAAATAAAACTTTAGAAAACGGTAATGTAAATGAATCAATAACTGACCGGGAAACAAAACTGTTTGAAAAATTAGGTAATGAAATCAGAGTAGCCGAGGACAGAATACGCAAGGAAATTGCTGGTAGACTGAATGTTTCAAATGACTTGCCTACGTCAAGCAACAGGCAGCGCGACACTTATTCGCCCGTGCCAGATTACGATGTCAATAACGCAGAACATCAGGCGCCCAGTCCGACGTATGTGCACGCACCGGCACAGGCAAACAATGGCTATTCGCCAAACGCGGTGCTGCAACAGGCAGTAGGTGTGTCGCCTTGCATCTCGACGATTCTAGTCGATGAGAGCCTGTTGAAACATAGACAGTTTCCAGTTTTCTCCACAGAATCCAGAAAAACTCATCCAGTCGTATTCGTAAGAGCATTTAAAAATGTCTTACCAAGGAACTGGACTGAGGCACAGAAGATTAGATAAGTAGTAGGCTTCACACAAGGCGACGCACTTTTGTGGGCCACAGACATGGCTGAACAGTGCGTCACCTACGAACAATTTGAACGAGCTTTCGTGGAGAAATATTGGTCTGCTGGGGTCCAAGAAAGACTGCGACGTGAGGTATTCAACCCACAACCGTTCAACCTAAAAAACGGCGGGTTGAGAAAGTATTTCGAAAAGTATTTGAATAAGACGCGCTATTGGAACAATCCAATACCGCACGTAGATGTTCTCAAAATTCTGAAAAACAAACTACCCGCGAACTTACGCGAGAAATTGGTAACCATACCGGAGAACGACCTTGAATACTTTCTTTCCGTGCTTGACTCAATTGATCTAATATACGAAGAAGAGCCGAGCACAAGTAATCGGAATGAACATTCCGGAACCAATCAAAACAACGGTAACGGATATCATTTTAATGGCAGTGGACAAAACCCACACAGTTGGCATCCGTATGCGACAAGGCCAAATAATGGAAACTGGAATTACGGAAATCGGAGGAATTCGGCGCCACAGAGACGTGAAGACCGAAGATATAATACAGATTACGGTCCACGCCGGTATGGAAATGATAGAAATCACGTGAATGATTGGTCAGGTCCGCGTTATGAAAGGCGACACACAAATGAAAATTACAATAGTTACGGTAATAGAAATGACAGACCAAGGAGGAATAGCGACGGCCTGCCGCAAGAAAATGTTGCACGCAGCGGTCCGGAAACAAATTGGCGACAGAATAACCACTCAGTACATTTCGTAGAGGAAACGGACAGTAATGAAGCAACGCCGTTGTCTCCCCAGGTAAACAACAATCGGTCGCAATGAGCCCCCACCGGCCGACCGATTTGACAACAGGGGGCACAAACAAGCACACATTACATCTTAGACAATTATTTTTAAGATATGAACAGGATGCTACCGTAGAAGATGATCTATGTGAAGAAGGGATGAAAGCACCGGACAAGGTAAGTGACCTCGTGCAGGCTGTAATAACAACAAAAAGATAAGAAAGGTTACAGAATTTAACATTGGACAGGAAGTACTATTACGTACCCACCCAAAATCCTCTAAAATTAAGGCATTAAACAAAAAGTGGCAGTTGTTGTATGATGGCCCTTTCATTATAATAGACAAACCTCACCCAGGATGTTATCTGTTAGGTAACACACGAACGGGCAAGGTGAAAGGGTTATACCCCCACAAGGACATCAAGGAATTTTTTCATTAAAGGTTACATGTTATTTTAGCAAAATTGAAATTGTACAACCTTGGATCACGTAGTAAAATTGCTGTCATTAACCTAAGAAACTTGCGAACAACTGGGGGCATATGCCAGCTTAAAAACGCATATTTAAGCAAACCTAATGAAACATGTGTTACTGTGAGTCTTAACACTATAAAATAAACCATACGGTACTTTTGTAGTCTAACTCAGTTATTTAAGAGAGAGGAACGAATACAAATTAGCGCGAGGGTCAGAGTTTGTTCGCTTGAGACGAGCAACAAACCACACGTCGAAGTTGCAATCCAACGCTCAGCTCATGAGCACGCGATAGCTGCATGTCAAGACGAGGTCATTGGCCGCGCTGTAGGCAGCGAGCCGGGGAGAAATCTTCCCCCCTTCCATGTCCGATCAGCTGAGCGTATACAAAGCGCGAAGGCGCATGCGCGGTCGAGTCCAGGAGTCACGTGACTATTACACGATGGTGGCTATCACGAATAATGTTCACCAACAATGCAGAGTTTTCCCCGCGCCTACAGTCCAGTCGTGGTACGTAAGCGCGCATGCGCGGAACGTTTAAAAGTTTTGAGACCACTCTTACTATGAGACACAGAGACGAAAGTCATTCAAAAACAAGAAAGGAAAGGGTACACAAGTCTTGTAAATAGTAACTTAGAAAATTTAATTATAAGCTGGTATTACGTAATAAAAGTGAACATACAAGTACATACTGGTCATGGACGGTATTGTAATATTATATTATACTGAGTAAAATCTTAGCTTGTACGGAAAGGAGAAAGAAAATAGAAAATAAATAAATAAATAAATAATGCAGATATATAATCGGAAGAAAGGCTATGTACACGAGAACAACACACAATTACATATAGGGAAAAAGCAGCAAAGAGGAAATCAAAGAGATAACGCATACATTTACATTACACAGTAGCTAGCGATTTTCAGAATGAACAACAAGGTAAACGCGGGAATTTTTGTGACTAAGGAAAAGAGTGACACAAGCTTTAAAATAGGATAATAATAAACGGATCTATGCAGCGTGAGTAATGAACTGAATCGCTCTCAAAACAAATACCTAGGATTTATAGAGAGAGAAACACATTAACGTTAGGAAACACCTAAAGCACTCAGCAAACAACTTTGTAGAATATATAAGCTATACACGAGGTTACATGTACGAAAGCTAAAGTGTAAAGGAGGAAACTATGGAATTATTGCGCATTAATGGACCGTAAGGCAGTTATGTATGTAAGAAGAAATATTTAGTTGTAAGTATTATTAGTATAAGGGACGATGCTCAGCACACCCTGAATTATTTTGGAATATTGAAGGAATGGTGCAGGGTACCGAAAAAGGGCCCCACCAGCAAAGTGTATATTATAGTGGTAGATATTTTTTGTGTATAAACGTATGTATGAATGTGTGAAAGGCGAAAGAAGCTCTGTACATGTACGGAACTTAAACAACGTAGAAGTGTATAAGGAAAATTAAACTCGACTCTACGAGTTTACGAGAAAATGCGAAAAACCTGATACAACGTGCAACATTAGCGATGCTTCACTCATGTATGCAAAAGGAAGGTATGAATTACTTTACCCACTTGAAACATGAAAGGAAAAATCATGTCAAAATTATATCTTTCACACATATAACAATTTACAGTCACAAAGAATGAAAATGATATCGCCGCTATACGAGAAACAGGTAAGTAGTGTGATCGACGACCTGTAAGCAAAGGAATCGTCTATAAAATGAATTATGAACAAAAAACGTCATACAGAATATCATGCTGCACTGAAGCTATGAAAGTCGGATTATTCGTGTACATAGATTTTCATGACAACCGATGCATTAAAATGTCTGTATTTTTTCTCCCATGATAACACAAGACGCCTATAAGCGCACTTTAATTGAAGATGATACACGCACACAAGGGCGTGCCGCTATTATGAAACACTGTACATAGTAATAGTAGTTACACCCTGAACTTCAAAATTTTATGTTTATATGTCCATGTTAAGGTAGGAAGTTTTATTAGGGTTAATGATTTACAAGCACACCAGAATGTGCTTACGCCCAAAACACTGTACATATTAAGGTTATGCTGCATATAAATGATTGTTTCGTGCATTTTCAGATTTTATACGTAAAAACCGTAGCATACACGAGTTCAAGAAGGAAAACAAAGGACTTGTTCCTTCTAACAGATTAATGGAAAAAGGCGAGTGTGCGTGTCAGTAAAATCCAAGACGAAGAAGCCACTATGAGTGGTCAAAAATTTTTTCAATTTTAGTCGATAGTTTTTTCCTGTAGTTAATGTAAACAATGTATTGTATGTATTATATGTTATTCCATTGTATGTGATGTATTTTGTATTTCATGCCATGTCCCGTGACTTACAAATTATGTACATTAACCAGAAGTATTGAAGGGAATGAATCTCAGTACAATAGGTAAAAGGGGTTAATGCGAAGAAAAAAAAGTGTAGTGAAAAGGAAGTTTCGATCGCAATACTCGCGGTTAAAGTGGTGTGTGTAGAAATTAAAATTGAGCAAAGTAGTGCTACGTTGCAAGTGTCAGCGAGCCTAAACAAGTGACATCGAAAATTGAAGCTTGTATCGTCAAACGACCCATGGCGTCACAATAGGAAAGGACAATGCCAAACAAGTTTGACATGGTACGCTTCTTACCAGGAGCTGCATCGACGGGATCGTCCTCCGCCTCGCACATAGTGTGGTGTGTTCTTCGGGGCACATATTCCAATGTACCTCGTCGTATCCAGTCTAAGTACTGGAAGGAACTACAAAAAGCACACGCATACTGAGGTTCGGAAGTCTCGACGGTACCCGCACGTCGGTGTATATTCAGTGCACTGGCGCGCGCATTCAACCAACGTCGCCCGCTAACGGACGACCAAACAATCAGGCGCGTGTATCACCCGCCCATATTCAACACTGGGGCTAGCGAACAAAGCTCGCCGTACCAGAATAAATACAGAAAGCAATACAAGGACTTGATTTTCACCTCCGATGAGGAAGGAAACATTTGTATGTAACGTTGTATTCATTGTATATTTTATTGTACAAACTTTACTATATGATGTCATTTTCTCAGTATTGACCAAAACTTTGTATATTAGGATTAAGGTTTGTAAATATTAGCATAAGTATACCAAAAAACTGACACACACTCAGAAAAACCAAAGAATTCACAGTGCCATGAAAATGAGACAATAAAAATGAAGTTTGTAAATAAAAGACCCCCAAACCTATCAATTGCAAGGTCGACTACTGTATCCTGTCAATCAAATAAAATTTTCTAGTGACAGTATACAGTAGGGGGCAGTTGTAATGACACATTCCTATGCAGAGACATACAATATCTTAAAAGCTGCGCCAAAGATAAATTGAGAGGCATGTGTATTATAATCTTTGTAAAGTTCACATTGGATTCTCTTTTGTTTGATACTCCAAGGAGCTAAGGAACACTTTCGATTGTTGCCTTGTGGAGGATGGACGTGATTTTTGGACTGTGCGGAAAGGCAGCCATATAGTTAGTAATTATGGTGTGCGCGACGAGCACAGCAAGTCTTATTGTGTTGTAATAAAAAAATAGTGAAAAGTATCGACGTGTTACGAAAATTATTTATAGCGACGTAGCATAGTATTCCTTGGTTTCCACCGTCTTCGTGAAGTGAACCGATGCCGACTCATGATGGTACACACGGTCAACAAAGAGAAGAACATCGATGGCGACTGATGAATTAATATTGTGGCAGAAGGACTAATTCTACGTCTAAGGTGAGAACTCTGATTAAATCAACAATGACGTGGAATTTAAAATATAAAATGTTTTTTATTTATTTCGCCACACCCCATTTGGTGTCCCGCGCGGTGGTACACACGATGTCCCAGCAGGAATGGTAAATATTCAGGAATATGACAGGAATGATCATTCGAAGCGAAAAATTATGGTAAACATGGGCTCTAAAATGCATACCTTAAGAGCTATGAAAACTTTTTCATCTTGTGAATAGGAAAGTAGGGTAGAGAGTGAGTTACTGTGGACAGTTCAGCGATAGGGTTTGTCTCAGCAGAATCGACAGCAACCGTTATACAGGTACAGGTATACATGCCGACATCGCAAGCGAAAGATGAAAAGATAGAGAAAATATATGGTGATACTGAACAGGTAATTCAGTACGTAAAGGGAATGAATACCTAACAGTCATAGGGGACTGGACTACGATAATAGGGGAATAAGTGAAAAAGGGATAACGGGAGACTATGGGCCTGGTACTAGGAATTGGAGAGGAGAAAGACTAATTGAGTTCTGCAATAAATTTCAGGTAGTAATATAGAATCCTCTGTTCAAGTATCACAAGAGGACAAGGTATACTAGGAAAAGGCCGGGAGAATCTGGAATGTAAGGCATACCCAGGAGCCAATATAGTCTCAGATTTAGTAATGATGAAAAGTAGATGTATTTTAAGAGGCTAGTCAGGAAGAAACAACACGCAAAGAAGTGGAATATGGAAATACTAAGGAATGAAGATATATGCTTGAAGTTCAAAATGGTTCAAATGGCTCTGAGCACTATGGGACTTAACTTCTAAGGTCATCAGTCCCCTAGAACTTAGAACTTCTTAAACCTAACTAACCTAAGGATATCACACACATCCATGCCTGAGGCAGGATTCGAACCTGCGACCGTAGCGGTCGCGCGGTTCCAGACTGTAGCGCCTAGAACTGCTCGGCTACCCCGGCCGGCGAAGTTCTCTGAGGCTACAGATACTGCGATAGTGAAGTGTTCAATAGGCAGTTCAGTTGAAGAGGAATGAACATCTTTAAAAAAGGGGCAATCACTGAAGTTGGAAAAAAACGTAGATACAAAGAAGGAAACTGTGAAGAAACCATGGGTAACAGATGAAATACTTCAGCTGATCGACGAAAGAAGCAAGTACAAAAATGTTCCAGGAAATTCAGGAATACAGAAAAACAAGTCAATTAAGAACGAAATAAATAGGAACAGTAGGGAAGGGAAGACGAAATTGCTGCATGAAAAATGTGAAGATATCGAAAATAAATGGTTGTCGGCATACATATAAGTCAAAAGTGGTAATATCTAAGAGTGCAGTGGGGATCCTACTGTTAAATGCAGAGGAGAGAGCGGTTAAATGGAAAGAGTACATTGATGGCCTCTATCAGAAGGAAGTCCTGTCAGGTGACATGATAGAAGAAGAAACAGGAGTCGACAGGGAAAAGATATTGGATCCAGTGTTAATAGGAGTTTAAAGTAGTTCAAAAGATTGCAAGAGCCGAAAATTGCGAGAATTATAGCACAGTCAGTTTAACAGGCCACGCATTCAAGTTGCTGAGACGAATATACAGAAAAGTGGTAAGGACATCTGAGGAAATGTTAGATGACAGCCAGTTTGGTACCAGAGAGGCAACTTTGACGTTGCGGTTGATAATGTAAGCAAAACTAAATAAAAATCAAGACCCGTTCGTAAGATTTGTCGACCTGGATTAAGCATTCGACAATATCAAGTGGTGCAAGATGTTCGAAATTCTGTGAAAAGTAGTGGAAAGACAGATAATGTACAATGTACAAGAGGGAACAATACGAGTGAAAGAATAAGAACAAAGTTCTCGGATTAAAAATGGTGTAAGACAGGGGTGTAGTCTTTCGCCCGTACTGTTCAATCTACACGTCGAAGAAGCAACGAGCTAATTAAATGAAAGGTTCAAGAGTAGAATTAAAATTCAGTGTGAAAGTATATCAAATATACGATTTTCTGATGAAATTGGTGCTCTCAGTGAAAGTGTCGAGGAATAACAGAATTTATTTAATGGAATAAACAGTGTAGTGTGTACGGAATATGAATGTGAGTAAATAGAAGAAAGGCGAAAGTAAAGAGAAGTAGCAGAAATGAAAACAGAAAGAAACTTAAAATCAGGATAGAAGTTAAGGAATCCTGTTGCCTAGGCATCAAGGAGGACATAAAAAATAGACTAGCACTGGCAAAGAGAGCATTCCTGACCAAGAGAAGTCTACTAGTATCATATGTAGGCCTTAATTTGAGGAAGAAATTTCTGAGAATGTACGTCTGGAGCACAGCATAGTATAGTAGTGGACATGGTCTGCGGGAAAACCGAAAAAGAAGAGAATCGATGCGTTTGAGATGTGCTGCTACAGAAGAATGTTGAATATTAGGAGTACTGACAAGCTAAGGAATGTTCAAGTTCTCCGGACAATCAGCGAGGAAATGAGTACATGGAAAACACGGACATTAATAACGGATAGGGTGATAGGACATCTGTTCAGACATCACAGAATAACTTCCACACTACTAGAGCGAGCTGTAAGACGTCAAACTCTAGAGGGAGACAAGTATTGGAGTACATCCGGTAAATAATTGAGGATAGAGGTTGAAAGTGCTGCTCTGAGACGAAGAGGTTGGCACAGGAGTGAAATTCGTGGCGGGCCGCATCAAAACAGTTAGAAAGCCAACTAAAAAAAAGCGTCAGTCGTATTTTTTAGCCAGAGGTCAGAACATTGTGCGCTCAGAGACCATGCATATGCAGTTGATCGCCTTTTAGACTATGTGATAGGTCGTATTATTAGCAAGACGGATACGGAGCATCACATCGGCAAATTGCACAGACAATTGGCTGTAGTACAATGACTGCAGAAGGAATGGTTACAAGATGGACGGAAGTGTGGCAGAAAGAATAGTACGGATAATTTCAGAAAGACTACACCACCAAATGATTTTAGGCCTACTGTCTGGCTCTGGCAACTACAGCGATGACAACAGATGAAATCCTGACCCATATTACAATCAAAGTGGCAAAACTACACGCCGAGAGCAGATTACTGACAGTTGAGCTGGGAACTGGACTTGGCGTACACCTGTTACCACAGACACCGTACCACAGACAACAGTGGTCTGCATCATCCAGAGAGAGTAAATTGGCATATTAATTGTTGCGTTCGCTCCATTTTGAGGCAGTAAGACCGATGGCAGCCTGTCCACAGACGACCTGGTGAAAGGTCACAAGAAACAGTGATTGTGAGGACCCACACCGCTACAGTTTCTGGAGTCAAGGTGTGGGGAGCTATTGCATACAACAAGAGGACTCATTTTATATTGTTGAAAGTACGCTTCGTGATCAGGGTACCAAATGACAGATTCCAGCAGGATAATATAACACCACACACCGCTGTTCATGCAACAAACACATTGAGGTATGTACAGAACCGCTGAATTAGCTTGCCAAGTCCCCTGATTTATCACCCATAAGGCATGTTCGGAGTGCAATGGGAAGACGTGTACTTTCATAACAACACTCAGTCATAAATCTTCACAAAATGACAAATTTGTTTCAGGCATAGCAGAAAATTCCTGAAGATGAAAACGGGAAGCTAGTCTGCTTCTATCCCACTACAAATGCAAGAGTGTATCCATGGGAATCACATCTCATATTGATGTTGATGATGGATATCGGTTCTTAAAACAATGAGAGTTTAATTATTTAATACCTGTTATCTTATAAACCTCTAAAGAAAGCGTGATGAATATCGGCCTGGTGGTTCACGATATAACACTTTCCTTTCAGCATACATTTGACAGAGACATTAAGTAGTGAAATATTCCTCTACACTTTGTTGAACTAGTGACGTGTAGAAATATCACTTTCTCATCACCAAATAGATATACAGGCGGAAGTATTACAAAGATTTGTTTGTAGATGATGCTGGCAAATGGCTCTGAGCACCATGGGACTTAACTTCTGGGGCCATCAGTCCCCTAGAACTTAGAACTACTTAAACCTAACTAACCTAAGGACATCACACACATCCATGCCCGAGGCAGGATTCGAACCTGTGACCGTAGCGGTCACGCGTTTCCAGACTGTAGCACCTAGAACCGCTTGACCACTCCGACCGGCTGTGGTTCCGTCAACAAAGACAAACATTCTACACTGGCACTATGAACAAAATGGTCTCTCATTGGGAAAACAGTGTTCGTCGCCGGGGTCACTGCTTTGAGAAATAAATATGTAGAAATGATAGCTGTAGAATTCTAATAACCGTTGTTCCTTTTAAAAAGCCTTAAGTGTTTTCACACAAATAAAGAGACATTATGTTTCAGCACGCCCGCGTCGTTGTCCTGACTAGCTAGCAATAAGGTTTTGCTCGACAAAACCTGCAGCCTTACCACAATTTCTGAAGCCCCGTGACCCACGTAAACTAGGAACCGCTCGGCCACCGCGGCCAGCTGATGCTGGCATTTACGGGTCCATTAAAGACATCAGAAGACCAAAATCAATTGCAAAATGACTTAGAAACTACATCTGAAACATGCGAAAAGTAGCAGTTGTGTCTCAATAAGGAAAACCGTGAGGTCATCCACATGAGAACAAAAAGAAATCCGTTAAATTTCGATTACAGGATAAATCACACAAATATAAGGCTGTCTGTTCAACTAAATACCTAGGAATTACAAGAACACGCCCCCCTCCCCCCATGAACCATGGACCTTGCCATTGGTGGGGAGGCTTGCGTGCCTCAACGATACAGATAGCCGTACCGTGGGTGCAACCACAACGGAGGGGTATCTGTTGAGAGGCCAGATAGACGTGTGGTTCCTAAAGAGGGGCAGCAGCCTTTTCAGTATTTGCAGGGGCAACAGTCGGGATGATTGACTGATCGCCGGCCGTAGTGGCCGAGCGGTTCTAGGTGCTTCAGTCTGGAACCGCGCGACCGCTACGGTCGCAGGTTCGAATCCTGCCTCGGGCATGGATGTGTGTGATGTCCTTAGGTTAGTTAGGTTTAAGTAGTTCTAAGTTCTAGGGGACTGATGACCTCAGATGTTAAGTCCCATAGTGCTCAGAGTCATTTGAACCACTGATTGACTGATCTGGCCTTGTAATATTAACCAAAACGGCCTTGCTGTTGTGGTACTGCGAACGGCTGAAAGCAAGGGGAAACTTTTTCCCGAGGGCATGCAGCTTTACTGTATGATTAAATGATGATGGCATCCTCTTGGGTAAAACATTCCGGAGGTAAAATAATCCCCCATTTGGATCTCCCGGCGGGGAGAGGACGTCGTTATCAGGAGAAAGAAAACTGGCGTTCTACGGATCGGAGCGTGGAATGTCAGATCCCTTAATCGCGCAGGTAGGTTAGAAAATTTAAAAAGTGAAATGGATAGGTTAAAGTTAGATATAGTGGGAATTAGTGAAGTTCGGTGGCAGGAGGAACAAGACTTTTGATCAGGTGAATACAGGGTTATAAATACAAAATCAAATAGGGGTAATGCAGGAGTAGGTTTAATAATGAATAAAAAAATAGGAGTGCGGGTAAGCCACTACAAACAGCATAGTGAACGCATTATTGTGGCCAAGATAGACACGAAACCCACGCCTACTACAGTAGTACACGTTTATATGCCAACTAGCTATGCAGATGATGAAGAAATTGATGAAATGTATGATGAGATAAAAGAAATTATTCAGGTAGTGAAGGGAGAGGAAAATTTAATAGTCATGGGTGACTGGAATTCGATAGTAGGAAAAGGAAGAGAAGGAAACGTAGTAGGAGAATATGAATCAGGGCTAAAAAATGAAAGAGGAAGCCGCCTAGTAGAATTTTGCACAGAGCATAACTTAATCATAGCTAAAACTTGGCTTAAGAATCATGAAAGAAGGTTGTATACATGGAAGAACCCTGGAGATACTAGAAGGTTTCAGATAGATTATGCAATGGAAATACAGAGATTTAGGAACCAGGTTTTAAATTGTAAGACATTTTCCAGGGGCAGATGTGGACTCTGACCACAATTTATTGGTTATGAACTGTAGATTAAAACTGAAGAAACCGCAAAAAGGTGGGAATTTAAGGAGATGGGACCTGGATAAACTGAGAGAACCAGAGGTTGTACAGAGTTTCAGGGAGAGCATAAGGGAACAACTGACAGGAAGGGGGGAAAGAAATACAGTAGAAGAAGAATGGGTAGCTTTGAGGGATGTAATAGTAAAGGCAGCAGAGGATCAAGCAGGTAAAAAGACGAGGGCTAGTAGATATCCTTGGGTAACAGAAGAGATACTGAATTTAATTGATGATAGGAGAAAATACAAAAATGCAGTAAATGAAGCAAGAAAAAAGGAATACAAACGTCTCAAAAATGACATCGACAGGAAGTGCAAAATGGCTAAGCAGGGATGGCTAGAGGCCAAATGTAAGGATGTAGAGGCTTATCTCACTAGGGGTAAGACAGATACTGCCTACAGGAAAATTAAAGAGACCTTTGGAGAAAAGAGAACCACTTGCATGAATATCAACAGCTCAAATGGAAACCCAGTTCTAAGCAAAGAAGGGAAAGCAGAAAGGTAGAAGGAGTATATAGAGGGTCTATACAGGGGCGATGTTCTTGAGGACAATATTATGGAAATGAAAGAGGATGTAGATGAAGATGAAATGGGAGATACTGCGTGAAGAGTTTGACAGAGCACTGAAAGACCTAAGTCGAAACAAGGCCCCGGGAGTAGACAACATTGCATTAGAACTACTGACAGCCTTGGGAGAGCCAGTCCTGACAAAAGTCTACCATCTGGTGAGCAAGATGTATGAGACAGGCGAAGTCACTCAGAATTCAAGGAGAATATAGTAATTCCAATCCCAAAGAAAGCAGGTGTTGACAGATATTAAAATTACCGAAGTATCAGTTTAATAAGTCACAGCTGCAAAATACTAACGCTAATTCTTTACAGACGAATGGAAAAAACTGGTAGAAGCCGACCTCGGGGAAGATTAGTTTGGATTCCGGTGAAATGTTGGAACACTTGGGCCAATATTAACCCTACGACTTATCTTAGGAGAAAGATTAAGGAAAGGCAAAGATACGTTTCTAGCATTTGTAGACTTAGAGAAAGATTTTGACAATGTTGAATGGAATACCCTTTTTGAAATTCTGAAGGTGGCAGGGGTAAAATACAGGGACCGAAAGGCTATTTACAATTTGTACAGAAAGCAGATGGCAGTAATAAGAGTCGAGGGGCGTGAAAGGGAAGCAGTGGTTGGGAAGGGAGTGAGACAGGGTTGTAGCCTCTCCCCGATGCTATTTAATCTGTATATTGAACAAGCAGTAAAGGAAACAAAAGAAAATTTCGGAGTACGCATTAAAATCCATGGAGAAGAAATAAAAACTTTGAGGTTCGCCGATGCCATTGTAATTCTGTCAGAGACAGCAAAGGACTTGGAAGAGCAGTTGAACCGAATGGACAGTGTCTTGAAAGGAGGGTATAAGATGAACATCAACAAAAATCAAAACGAAGATAATGGAATGTAATCGAATTAAGTCGGGTGATGCTGAGGGAATTAGAATAGGAAATGAGACACTTAACGTAGTAAAGGAGTTTTGCTATTTGGGGAGCAAAATAACTGATGATGGTCGAAGTAAAGGAGATATAAAATGTAGAATGGCAATGGCAAGGAAAGCGTTTTTGAAGAAGAGAAATTTGTTAACATCGAGTATTGATTTAAGTGTCAGGAAGTCGTTTCTAAAAGTATTTGTATGGAGTGTAGCCATGTATGGAAGTGAAACATGGACAATACATAGTTTAGACAAGAAGAGAATAGAAGCTTTCGAAATGTGGTGCTACAGAGGTATGCTGAAGATTGGATGGGTAGATCACATAACTAATGAGGAGGTATTGAATGGAATTGGGGAGAAGAGGAGTTTGAGGCACAACTTAACTAGAAGGAGGGATCGGTTGGTAGGACATGTTCTGAGGCAATTTAGTACTGGAGGGCATCGTGGAGGGTAAAAATCGTAGAGGGAGACCAAGAGATGAGTACACTAAGCAGATTCAGAAGGACGTAGGCTGCAGTAGGTACTGGAAGATGAAGAAGCTTGCACATGATAGAGTAGCATGGAGAGCTGCATCAAACCAGTCTCAGGACTGAGGACCACAACAACAACAAACATACAATAACCAACAACTTAAGTTAAAACGATCACATAGACTGTGTTTTTTTGGCAGAACACTTAGGTTACGGTCTCACCGGATGGACCTATCTTGGCGCCTAGGTACCTCGCCACTCGCTTGGTGCTAAGCGTCTGGCTGCTTGGTGGCTGCACTGTTGCATTGATGCCAGTCGCCATAGGCGTGTTGCTCGCTCGCACTGTTGCAGTCTCCCTTCCTGTGCTGAGTCAAAAAATGCTTCTGGCAGAAGATATTTCTTTGAAAGAGTTTCAGAAACTACTATCATGCTGGATATGTGGTATTAAATGTGAGAGAAGTGAACGTAGCGAATTCAAGATATTGAACAAATGACTTTGGAAATTTTAAGAATGACTGTAAATAGTTTGGAATCCCTCTCATGGTTATTACGGAAAAACTACAAATATTCCACAACAAACATTCCCCTTTGGAAATTGCGGATGTTAATACTTCTTCATCGATGGCAGAGAAGAAATAAAGGAAATTACGTAGTCAGCAGCGTTTATCATGTAGTAAGGAGGTCGCCATCAGAGGAAAAAAAAAACTGACATTCCACGGATCAAAACGTAGAATGTTAAATTCCTTAATCGGGCAGATAGGTCAGAAAATTTGAAAATGGAAATAGATAGGTGAAGTTACGAGGGTTGAATGAAAAGTAATGCCTCCACCTTCGTTAACTGGGTTTGGATGGAAATATTTTAACAAATCAAAAGCAGAAATAATCCTTAGAATGTGATGTTTAAGTACCAATATTCACTTTTCTCATAATCACCAGCCAATTGGATACATTTCTGCCAACGATGAACAAGTTTTCTGAAGCCGTCACGGAAGAAGTCGACACACTGTTCCCGCAACCACAGTCTCACAGTTCTCTCAACCTCTTCATCAGAAGCATAATGATGTCCCCGCAAATCGTCTTTCATTATCAGGAACAGACGGAAGTCAGAAGGTGACTAAATCTGGACTGTATGGAGGATGCCGTACGGTGGTGAGATTCAGTCTCTGAAATTCTGCTGTGGTGGCACGTGAAGTGTGTGGTTTGGCATTGTCATGCTGCAGGAAAACATTTCCCTTTTCCTTCCGGACCCTTGTTAGCCGTCGTTTCAGAGTTTGCAGCGTTGTGATGTAACGCTCTGAATTTATTGTTGTTCCACGATCAAGGAAATCAACATGGATAACACCATCTGCACCCCAGAACACTATGGCCATGATTTTTGCAGCTGAGGGCTGCGTCTTGAATTTCTTTTTCTGGGGCGAGTCTTCACGTCAATATTCCATTGACTGACGTTTCGTCTCCGGATCGTAATAGTGTATCCGCGTTTCGTCTCCTGTCACAATTAAATGGAGAAAGGCGTCAACTTCATTCTCGTAATGAGAGGAGTTCCTGGCAAATGTCAAGTCTGTGCGCTTTCATTTCGTGAGTCAGCTTCCGGGCTACCCATCGTGCACCGATTTTCCGACAGCCAAGCAAAGCAATAATGTTGCCCACAGGTTCTTGTGAAATGCCGATTGTGCTTGCAGTTTCTTTCTGAGTGACACGGCGATCGTCCTGAATCAATCAGTCAACCTTTTGCTTGTGAAATTCGGTGGTTGCTGTCACAGGACGTCCAACTATTTGTTTGTCACGCAGGTCAGGTATGATGTTCCCGCGTCGACATCTTTAAACGTACTCGCCCAACGACGCAAAGTACTCACATCAACACAATCATCATAAACTGCTTTCATTCTCTGATGGATCTCCTTTGGGGTAACACCTTCTACTGTCAAGAATTCAATGACAGCACGTTGCTTAAATCGCAATGACCGACCATCTCCGCAGGGTTCCATACTTTACACTGTAACAACACAACCGTTCAATGCTAAGGCTTCCCGCCAACTGTAGATGTAGAGAAGAGGCTACGGAACAAGCCAGTAACTGCGGCATGCCAATGCTGCCAACTGTTGAAGAGTTACAAAGGTGCAGGCATTATTTTTCAGTCAACCCTCGTAGATATAGTGGAAATTAGTGAAGCGAGAGGAACAGGACTTGTAATCAGGTGAATACAAGGCTATAAATACAAAACCAAATAGGGGTAACGCAGGAGTGGATTTAATGATGAACAAGGAAATAGAAATGTGGATAACTTACTATGAACAGCATAGTGAACGCATTATCGTAGCCAAGATAGACACGAAGCCCACACCTCCCACAGTGGTATAGGTTTACATGCTAACTAGCTCCACAGATGATGAGAAGACTGGAGAACTTGAGATAAAAGAAATTAATCAGATAGTTAAAGGAGCCCCCAAAAGTTAATCGTGATGGGGGACTGGAATTCGATAATAGGTAAAGGAAGAATAGTAGTTGAATATGGACTACGGGGAAAGGAATGAAAGAGTAAGCCGCCTGGTAGAAGTTTGCATAGAGCATAATTTAATCATCGCTAACGCTCAGTTTAAGAATCATAAAAGAAGATTGTATACGTGGAAAAGACCTGGAGACACTGGAACGTTTCAGATTGATTATGCAATAGCTAGACAGAGATTCAGTAAAGAATTTTGAATTGTAAGACAATTCCAGGAGCAGATGTGGGCTCTGACATCAATTGATTGGTTATGAAGTGTGAACGAAAATTAAAGAAACTAGAAAAAGGTAGGAAATTAAGGAGATGTGATCTGGATGAGGTGAAAGAGGCTGTTGAGAGTTTCAGAAGGAGGATTATACACCAGATGGCTAGAACAGGGGACAAGAATACAGTTGAAGATGAATGGGTAGCTATAAGAGATGAAATACTGAAGGCAGCATAGGATAAAATAGGTAAAAATACAAGGCCTAACGAAAAACCACGGATAACACAGGAGATAATGAATTTCACTGATGAAAGGAGAAAATTTAAAAATGCAGCAAATGCAGCGGGCGAAAGGAATACAAACGTTTAAAAAGTGAGACTGACAGGAAGTGCAAAATTTCTAAGCAGAAATGGCTGGCGGATAAACGTACGGATTAAGAAGCATATTTCATTAGGTGAAAGATAGGTATCGCCTACACGAAAATTTAAGCAGCCTTTGGGGAAAGAGAAGCAGCTGTATGAATACCAAGAGCTCAGATTGTAAACCTGTCCTAAACAAAGAAGGGAAAACTGAAAAGTGGAAGGAATACATAGAGGGTCTATACAAGAGAAACGAACTTGAAAACAATATTATGGAAAGGGAAGTGGATGTAGGTGAAGGTCTGATGGGAGACATGATGCCGCGAGAAGAGTTTGACAAAGCTCTGAAAGATCTAAGTCGAAATAAGGCCCACGGAGTAGAGGACGTTCTACCAGAACTACTGATAGCCTTGGGAGAGCCAGCCATGACAAAACTCTTCCAAGTGGTGTGCGAGATGTAGAGACAGACGAATTACCCTCAGACTTCAAGAAGAATGTGGTAATTCCATTTCTAAAGAAAGCACGTGCTGATAGGTTAAAAATTACGGAACAGTCAGTTTAGTAAATCATGGTTGCAAAATACTAACACGAAGTCTTTACAAAAGAATAGAAAAACTGGTAGAAGCCGAAAGCCGACCTCGGGGAAGATCAGCTGGGATTCCGGAGAAATGTAGGAAAACGCGATGCAATACTGACGCTAAAATTTATCTTAGAAGATAGGTTAAGGAAAGGCAAACCTACATTTATAGCATTGGTGGACTTAGAGAATTCTTTTGACAGAGTTGGCTGGCAGCCTCTCTTTTGAAATTCTGAAGGTAGCCGGGATAAACTACAGAGAGCCAAACGCCGTTTACAACTTGTACAGAAACTAGACAGCTCTTAAAAGAATCGTGGGCGTGAAATGGAAGTAGTGGTTCAGAAGAGAGTAAGACAGTCTTGTAGCCCATCCCCGATGTTATTCAATACGTACATTGAACAAGCAGTTTCCTTTACCAAAGAAGTAGGAATTGAAATTCAGGGTGCAGAAATAAAAACTTTGAGATTTGCTGATGACATTGTAATTCTGTCAGAGATAACAAAGGACTTGGAAGAGCAGTTGAATAGGATGGACAGTCTTGAAAGGAGGATATAAGATGAACACCAACAAAAGCAAAACAAGGATAATGGAATGTTGTCGCATTAGAATTAGATTAGGAAATGAGATACTTAAAGTAGTAGATGAGATTTGCTATTTGGGCAGCAAAATAATTGATGACGGTCGAAGTAGAGAGAATATAAAATGTAGACTG
The DNA here is from genome assembly GCF_023898315.1 of Schistocerca nitens. Taxonomy (NCBI): domain Eukaryota; kingdom Metazoa; phylum Arthropoda; class Insecta; order Orthoptera; family Acrididae; genus Schistocerca; species Schistocerca nitens. The sequence goes on from NC_064618.1 coordinate 585,910,709, forward strand.
GTAATGGCAAGAAAAGCATATCTGAAGAAGAGAAGTTTGTTAACATCGAATATAGATTTAAGTGTTAGGAAGTCTTTTCTGTAGGTATTTGTCTGGAATGAAGCCTCGTATGGAAGAGAGAAGCTTTCGAAATGTGGTGCTATAGAAGAATGCTGAAGATTAGACTGGTAGATCACGTAACTAATGAAGAGATACTGAATCCAATTGGGGAGACGAGGAATTTGTGGCACAACTTGACCAAAAGAAGTGATCGGTTGACAGGTCACATTATGAGACAGTCAGGGATCACCAATTTAGTATTGGAAGGAAGTGTGGGCAGTAAAAATCGTTGAGGGAGACCAAAAGATGAATACAGTAAGCAGAAACAGAAAAATGTAGGTTGCAGTAATTATTCGGAGAGGCTCGCACAAGATGGAGTGGCACGGAGAGCTGCATCAAATCAATCTTTGGACTGAATATCACAGCAACAACAACATAATCTTCGAATCCTGTAAACAACACGCGAGGAAGAACCAATATGATCGTTCGTCTAGCGACACAGCAAGCGAATAGAATAGTCACCTAGCGCTCAGTGCGGCCGTCTCGTAGGTTTACAGCTGTTCGTTTAGCACGATGAATGGCCAGGCGAGACACGAGGTAACTAGGCGCCAGGCGAGGTGCAACAGACTGCCTACATTACGTTTGTTCATCCTCTGCTAGAGTATTACTGTGCTGCATCCAACTAATACCAGATAGAATTGCCGGAAGAGTCCGCAGGTCGTGGTCTAGTAGATAGCGTTGCTGCCTGCGGATCACGGAGTCCTGGGTTCAATTCCCGCCTTGGTTGGGGATTTTATCTGCCCGGGGACTGCGTGTTTGTGTGTCCTCATCATTTCATCATCATCATTCGTGACTGGGGCTAGACTGGAATGTGTAAAAATTGGGACTTTCTACGGGTGCTGACGACGCGCAGTTGAGCGGCACAGAAACCAAACGTCGTCAGCGTTGCCGGAAGATATTGAAAAAGTTCAAGGAAGGGCAGCTCGTTTAGTATTATCGCTAATAGCGGAGAGAGCAATCATTAAAACAAAGGGATATTTCGTTGCGATGAAATCTTTTCACGAAAGTTCAATCACCAACTCTCTCCTCTGAATGTAAAATATTTTACTGTCGCCAGCTAACATAGGAAGAAACGATCATCGATATAAAATAAAGAAATTAGAGCTGGTACAGAAAGATTTAAGTGTTCATTTCTCCCACTCGCTGTTAGAGAGTGAAACAGCAGGTGGTTCGAAGAACCTTCTGCCAGACACTTAAGTGTGAATTTCAGGGTACTCATGTAGATGTCGATGTAGGAATATGGCACACGCCATTGTCGACGCCTTGGTGGAATATTTACTCGCTGTTATGCGGTGCAAATTTCATTCGAAATAGCAGTAAAGTCTTATTGAACAGCTTCTCGATCTTTTTCTTTAACTGGATGAAGAATTCGGTTTCCATACTTGGGTCGAGCGGATGACACAGATCGGAATAAACCATTTAACAGACGAGGGACAGCAATGAAAGCGTCAGGTCTGGCTGTTATTCCCACCTCCGGCGGCCGCCTGGAAACGGCGGCTCTTTCTCTGCGAGAGAGAAACGTTCGCGGCGAGCTCTTAAACATCTGTTACATCGAATACAGCGGCGAGCGGCTCTGGAAGCATTCCAGCTGCAGACGGAAGCGCCACAGCGCGGCACCGACAAAAAAAGAAACCCGAGAACAAGAAAGTAGACTTTAATATCAAATGCGCCGTGAATGCGCAAGCGAGCCGTCCGCCGGAGAACAATTCGGAAAAGGAGGCAGAGCTGAGCCCCCGCCGCTCCGTGTGTTGCTCCAGATATGCGTCCCTCCCACGGCGGCTGCGAGCGCTTCACAACTCACCGGCGCATTTCTGCGGCTGAGGTAGGTGCCGTCGGCGGATTTCCTATCTAGTCCTTTGTGTTTACTAAGCACGTACACAACCCACGTCATTCCATCTACTCGATGGATCGGCGAACTTTACATATTTCTCTTTCTTCTCCCTGTCCCACTTATTCCCTCTCGTATTCACCATGCCTCTAAATCACGGAAATGGCGTTCCTCCTTGTCTACGGTTGTTCATATAAATCAAGTACATTTTCTACGATTAGGTCGTGTGCGTTTCCATCGCTATGGCACCAGCAAGTAAAACTCAAACTTACCTGTCCCACAGGATGCGTGTTGATCGCTTATATATATATATATATATATATATATATATATATATATATATATATATATATATATATATATATTGTCGAAGTTCTGTCTGCGTCATTTAAGAATACAGAGTCTCGCGGAGGTAACATTGAACAAAATGTTTTAGGGTTTCCAGGCGCGTCAAGTGATTAAAATTACACAAGCTTTCGGGCAAGCAATTTTTGGCCATGGTCAAACGGTATGACTGCCAGTGGGCTGATGGTACGCTCTTATAGACATTAGCTGTAGACTGTGACGTCACCGACGCTCGCAGCATCGCCATACATGGGCATACGTAAACTCGACGTTGAATGTGACCGTTCTAACTTCGCGATCGCTGGATCTCACCGCGGACAGAGCTGAGCTGCTGCGTTGGTTTTCAATTAAAATTAACGTTTCGAATATTCCTCTGTTACTTTTGTTGTAAACAAAACTGTTTTATTATTGATTACAAGGATGTCGTGAACTTTGACACACTGAGTGATCATCATAATCCTGCGCATTTTCCAATCGCTGACCAGGAACGTAAGTCTCTCGTTCGTCTTCTGTCTTCCCACCATCTCTCCCTCTCCTTGATACAGTCTTCTCCTTTCTTTTGCACGCATCCCTTCACTCATTTCAGCATCTATGTCTTGGTTTTCCTTTTGGTCTTTACCCTTCCCTTTCATCTCGCGTCTCTTCCTGGGTATCCACTTCTCCTCCTGTCGCTTTACATGCCCATACCAACTAAATCTTGCTTCCTCCAACTTCTCCTGTAATGGTTTTCCCTCACTAAATCCTTTATTGTTATTTCATTCTTCAACCTGTTCATCTTTGTATTTCCAACCTCATTTCATAGGATTTTAATGTCACTAGCTTGTATTTCACTTCTCTCTCTAACAGTCCCCTGCTGGCATACAGGGCCCATGGATTCATGAGGTTGTCTCCATACCCGTACACGTCCATCCGCTTGATACAACTTGAAATGAGACCAAGCAACATGTTCCAGTCATCAACAGTCCATTGTCGGTGTTGACGGGCCCAGGCGAGATGTAAAACTTTGTGTCGTGCAGTCATCAAGGGTACACGAGTGGGTCTTCGGCTCCGAAAGCCCCTGTAGATGATGTTTCGTTAATGGTTCGCACGCTGCAGAAATTTGCGGAAGTCGTTGGTTCCGTTCTTGCAGGATCTTCTCCCGACCGCAGCAATGTCGGAGATTTGATGTTTTACCAGATTTCTGATATGGTGGTACGGGAAAATCCCTCATTATCGCTACCTCGGAGATGGTGTGTCCATCGATCATGCACCGACTATAACACCACTTTCATACTCACTTAAATCTTGATAGCCTGCCATTGTAGCAGCAGTAAACGATCTAAAAACTGCGCCAGTCTCTTTTTGTCTTACATAGGCGTTGCCGACCGAAGTGCCGTATTCTGACCGTTTACGTATCTCTGCATTTGAATACGCATGCCTATACCAGTTTCTTTGGCGCTTTTGTGTATAATCGTTTTGCTATTTTGACGAACATCCTTGCTTCACGTATTAGGCTTCTAACACTCTTTCGCAATGTTTATTTTCTCCCCCACTCATTTGTTTCTCTGGTGTTTCTTCTGCTCTCTTTTATTAAATTTGTCAAGTACTGAAACTCTACTTCCTCATTCGTCCCCCACCAACTGTTATTCCAGTTGCAAGTCTCTTCTTCCATCTGATTTAATCGTCATTTCACATTAGCTAATGCTAAATTTCATCCCATATTCTGATAAAACTCTTTGCCGAACGTCAAACTGCTGCTGTGCTTCCTCCTCCTTATTTCCCCAAATCATCAAATCGTCTGCATCAATTACCTCTGCCGTTCTGGTTATTGCCTCATATGTTACCACACTAAAGAGCAATGGTGCAAGTACAGCTCCCTGCTTCGAGTCATTATTGTGTCTCTCTCCTTCCATTTTCACACAGCTCACACTCTCGCTGTACATTTTTATTAACCTCCTCTCACGACTCAGTTCTCCATGAACTTTCATACCTTCTTTCTGCGTCCAAACCTTGGAAGGTAGGAGACGAGATACTGGCAGAAGTAAAGCTTTGAGTACCGGGCCTGAGTCGTGCTTCGGTAGCTCAGATGGTAGAGCATTTGCCCGCGAAAGGCAAAGGTCCCGAGTTCGAGTCTCGGTCGGGCACACAGTTTTAATCTGCCAGGAAGTTTCATATCAGCGTACACTCCGCTGCAGAGTGAAAATCTCATTCTGCACTGGATATAAGGTTTTCATTCAACTATGTATGGCATATTATGGTTAAAAGATAGACTATCCCTACCGCAATATAGAGAGTGATAGCGGTTGTATAGGGCACTGGGGCCTTATTCAATTTGAGCGATTCCTCCAGTTCCTCAACGCGGATCACATATATAAAACTAATTTCTCTGTGGTGAGACAACTTACCTCGATCACTACTCGTGGACTGTTTTGTAAAACATCTTTGGAAAACGTAATTCAGCATTTCTAATTTTGCTTTGCTACCCACAATTTCAGCTGTGTGTCGTTTGTGTATGGATACTAACCGAGGTGTAACTGAAACTTTTTACTTATCACGAGAAAATCTTTGTGTTTTGTGACATTTATTTAGATAAGATGCTGCTACAGTCTACTCCGAGGACTACATCATTATCCTTTTGATAGCTAAAGGTGTTTCACTTGACTTGTCTCCATTTGTTTCCCATATATCCTTCAGTAGTCGTTGTTTGTTTATAATATCTTTGCTAGAGACTGTGTCATATCTTTGACAGAGACTGTTACATAGAAGGTCCTTGCACGATGAATTATTGTCGTATGTTTAAAATGTTTGATCAGCTACTAAACCTGAACAACGATTCCTCTAGATGATTCTTTTCCAAAAGCATGGTTCCTTCTGGAATGGCTTGCGCTTGATGGATCATCTCCGACCTGCCACCATGTACCTTGGAGTTTCAGTTGTCATCTAACCATGCTGGGTCTGTTGCTGCTATGTACGTAACCCCCGTCTGTCTGGTTTCTTTGTAGTACTCTCATGATTGTGACTGGATTATGTGATTGTCGTTAATTTTGGGCCCGCTGCATACGGCTCTGCTCGTCACATATGCTGTCGTACATACTTCATACTGTTCCCGTTTGAAGACATCGGTGGTCTTTGTCATTACGGTTTTGGACGTCTGGTTACGCTTGGTGATGCATAAGTTGTTATTGTCTGTTATTTGTGTTTATTCTTTCTCCTGTAGAGTCTTAGTGTTTCCTTCCCAGTTATGTGTCCGCACTACAGACAGAGTATGCGTGGCTATAATGCACCAATACCACTTTACAGTGAGTCCCTTGTATTATCATCCACGTATGTTTCACGCCCACCTCTTATCTACAGTTTACGTAAGATGGTCTCGCAGCGCGTATAATTACTTTAGTGTGAGTGTGATCTAGGTCATCGTTGATGCCATTGCCTGTTCTTACTTTCTGAAGGGTACTGAGGTGATGGGATTTGCCACTGCTTATTATTGATCGTCGGCTGTGTTACACTTCTTGGTAGTATGAACTGTGGTCTCCCTGGACTCGGGAGGTGGCCGCAGATGTTGCTCCCGTAGGACTGGTGCGTTCGGAATGCCGCATAGACTTTTGTGCTTTATTAACTTTTAACAGCTGCTTATTTGAAAGTGGTTCTCTTTGGAGAGTACGATCACGAATACTGCTGCTTTGCAGTATTTAGCAGTACGTCCTTGGCTGTCAGTTCTACTGATTTTTGTTGTTGTCCCAATATCAGTGATTACTATGTTTTTGTTTGCGGCAGTTTGGTGTTTCCTGAGTGTGTGTGGCACATATGCTGCTGGCGTATTATTTTCGAACTCGTCTGGGTTGGTGGTAGTACCGTTTGTTTGTCACGAAGTATCGTGTTGTGAGTAGTTCCTCGTTCCACGTGGTATCACTATACCTCGCACGTTTACGGTTGTATTGTTGCTTCGGATGATTGTATGTGTGCCTCTCGTTGTTGTGAAGGTATCAGATCTCCCATTTCATCTTCATCTACGTCCTCTTTCATTTCCAGAATATTGCTCTCAAGTATATCGCCCTTCTATAGACCCTCGATGTATTCCTCCCACCTCTCTCCTTTCCCTTCGTTGCTTAGAACTGGTTTTCCATCTGAGCTCGTGATATTCATACAAGTGGTCTCTTTAACTTTTCCTGTAGTCAGCATTTATCGTACCCCTAGTGAAATATGCCTGTACATCCTTACATTTGTCCTCTAGCCATCCCTGGTTAGCCATTTTGCACTTCCTTTCGATCTCATTTTTGAGACGTTTGTATTCCTTTTTGTCTGCTTCATTTACTGCATTTTTTATCTTCTCCTAGCATCAGTTTAATTCAGTATTTCTATTGTTACCCAAGGATTTCTACTAACCCTCGTCTTTTTACCTACTTGATCCTCTGCTGCCTTCACTATTTCATCTCTCAAAGCTACCCATTCCTCTTCTACTGTATTTCTTTCCGCCATTCTTGACAATCGTTCCCTGATGCTCTGTCTGAAACTCTCCACAACCTATGGTACTTTCAGTTTATCCAGCTCCCATCTCCTTAAATTCCCACCTTTTCGCAGTTTCTTCAGTTTAACCTACAGTTCATAACCAATAGACTGTGGTCAGAGTCCACATCTGCCCCTAAAAATGTCTAACAATTTAAAACCTAGTTCCTAAATCTCTGTCTTCCCATTATATAATGTGTCTGAACCCTTCCAGTATCCCCAGGCTTCTTGCACGTATACAACCTTCTTTCATGATTCTTAAACCGAGTGATAGCTATGATCAAGTTATCCTCTGTGCAATATTCTACCAGATGGCTTCCTCTTTCATTTCTTACCCCCAAGCCGAATACACCTACGACTTTTCCTTCTCCTCCTTTCACTACAAGCGAATTCCAGACCCCCATGACTATTATATATTCGGCTCCTCCACGATCTGAATAATTTCTTTTATTTCATCATACATTGCTTCAATCTCTTCGTTATTTGCGGAGCTAGTTGGCATATATACATGTGCTTCTGAGGAAGGCGTGGGCTTCGTGCTTATCTTGGCTACAATAATGCGTTCAAATAAACCTACTCCTGTATTACCCTTATTTGATTTTGTATTTATAACCCTGTATTCACCTGAGCAGAAATCTTGTTCCTCCTGCCACCGCCAGCCGGTGTGGCCGAACGGTTCTAGGCGCTTCATTTTAGAACCGCTGACCGCTACGGTCGCAGGTTCGAATCCTGCCTAGGGCATGGATGTGAGAATGTCCTTAGGTTAGTTAGGCTTAAGTGGTTCTAAGTTCTAGGGGACTGATGACCACAGATTTTAAGTCCCATAGTGCTCAGAGCCATTTGAACAATTTGGACCTCCTGCCACCGAACTTCTCTAATACCCACTATATCTAACTTTAACCTATCCATTTCCCTTTTTAAATTTTCTATCTTACCTGCACGATTAAGCGATCTTACATTCCATGCTCCGATCCGTAGAACGCCAGTTTTCTTTCTCCTAATAACGACGACCACCTGAGTAGTCCACGCCCGGTCATCCGAATGGGGGAATATTTTACCCAAGATGAAGCCATCATCATTTAGCCATACAGTAAAGCTGCATGCCCTCGGAAAAAATTACGGCCGTAGTTTCCCCTTGCATTCAGCCGTCAGCAGTACCAGCACAGCAAGGCCGTTTTGGTTAGTCTTACAAGGTTCAAATGGCTCTGAGAACTATGGAATATAACTTCTGAGGTCATCAGTCCCCTAGAACTTAGAACTAATTAAACCTAACTAACCTAAGGACACCACACACATCCATGCCCGAGGCAGGATTCGAACCTGCGACCGTAGCGGTCGCGCGGTTCCAGACTGTAGCGCCTAGAACCGCTCGGCCACCCCGGCCGGCAGTGTTACAAGGTCAGATCAGGCAATCATCCAGACTGTTGCCCCTGAAACTACTGAAAAGGCTACTGCCCCTGTTCAATAACCTCACGTCTGTCTGGCCTCTCAACAGATGCCCCTCCGTTGCAGTTGCACCTGCGGTACGACTACCTGTATCGCTGAGGCACGCAAGCCTCTCCACCAACGGCAAGGTCCATGGTTCGTGAGAGGAGGATGTTATTTTATGATGTGCTTAATCCCATTTTTTAATGTTGCACTATGATTTACGTTGTCAGTGCTGTCATACTCTTCTGTCATGTTATGTGTGTATCCATCTGCAGGGCCTGAAGATGACACCATTTGTTGTCGAAACTGATACCATGTTTTAAAAAGAATAAACTAGTCTGGATTCCAATAAAGCTGTAGGTTTTGTTATCATTATTCAAGTACGTCTTTATTTACATCCTCTTCGATTTCTGTAATAATGCCTTCAACTACACTACTGGCCACTAAAATTGCTACACCACGAAGATGACGTGCTACAGACGCGAAATTTAACCGACAGGAAGAAGATGCTGTGATATGCAAATGATTAGCTATTCAGAGCATTCACACGAGGTTCGAGCCGGTGGCGACACTTACAACGTGCTGACATGAGGAAAGTTTCCAATCGATTTCTCATACACAAACAGCAGTTGATCGGCGTTGCCTGGTGAAACGTTGTTGTGATGCCTCGTGTAAGGAGGAGAAATGCGTACCATCACGTTTCCGACTTTGATAAAGGTCGGATTGTAGCCTATCGTGATTGCGGTTTATCGTATCGCGACATTGCTGCTCGCGTTGGTCGAGATCCAATGACTGTTAGCAGAATATGAAATCGGTGGGTTCAGGAGGGTAATACGGAACGATGTACTGGATCCCAACGCCTCGTATCACTAGCAGTCGAGATGACAGGCATCTTATCCGCATGGCTGTAACGGATCGTGCAGCCACGTCTCGATCCCTGAGTCAACAGATGGGGACGTTTGCAAGACAACAACCATCTGCACGAACAGTTCGACGACGTTTTCAGCAGCATGGAGCAGCAGCTCGGAGACCATGGCTGCGGTTACCCTTGACGCTGCATCACAGACAGGAGCGCCTGCGATGGTGTACTCAACTACGAACCTAGGTGCACGAATGGCAAAACGTCATTTTTCCGAATGAATCCAGGTTCTGTTTACAGCATCATGATGGTCGCATCCGTGTTTGGCGACATCACCGTGAACGCACATTGGAAGCGCGTATTCGTCATCGCCATACTGCCGTTCTCCCGGCGTGATGGTATGGGGTGCCATTGGTTACATGTCTCGGTCACCTCTTGTTCGCATTGGCGGCACTTTAAACAGTGGACGTTACATTTCAGATGTGTTACGACTCGTGGCTCTACTCTTCATTCGATCCCTGCGAAACCCTACATTTCAGCAGCATTATGCACGATTGCATGTTGCAGGTCCTGTACGGGCCTTTCTGGATGTTCGACTGCTGCCCTGGCCAGCACTTTTTCCAGATCTCTCACCAATTGAAAACGTTTGGTCAATGGTGGCCTAGTAACTGGCTCGTCACAATACGCCAGTCACTACTCTTGATGAATGTGGTATCGTGTTGAAGCTGCATGGGCAGCTGTACCTGTCCAGGCCATCCAAGCTCTGTTTGACTCAATGCCCAGACGTATCAAGGCCGTTATTACGGCCAGAGGTGGTTGTTCTGGGTACTGATTTCTCAGGATCTATGCACCTAGACTGCGTGAAAATGTAATCGCATGTCAGTTCTAGTATAATATATTTGTCCAATGAATACCCGTTTATCATCTGTATTTCTTCTTGGTGTAGCAATTTTAATGGCCAGTAGTGTACATCTCCCTTGTGTAGAGCCTCCTTATTCTCTTTCCTCTTTTCTGTTCTCCCTTCTTTAATTAGGACTAGTTTGTCATCTGAATTCTTGATATTCTACAGTTGCTTCTCTTTTCTCCAAAGGTCTCCTTAGTTTTCCTGTAGGCGGCATCTATCTTTACCCTACTGATATATGCTTCCAAATGCTTACATTTGTCCTCTATCCATTCCTGCTTAGCCAGTTTGCACTTCCTGTCAATCTCATTTTTTGATTTTTGTATTCACTTTTGCCTGCTTCATTTACTGCATTTAGATATTTTCTCTTTTCATCAATTAAAATCAATATCTCTTGTGTTCTCCAATTATTTCTTCTATCGCACGTCTTTCTACATATTTGGTACTCTGCTGCCTTAACTCTTTCTTCTCTCAGATCTGCCGATTCTTCTTCTACTGTATTTCTTTCTCCTGTTCTTGTCAATCGTTCAGTAATGATCCCGCGAAAACTTTCTACAACATCTGGCTCCTTCAGTTCATCGAGGTCGCATCTCCTTAAATTCATACCTTTTTTTGCAGTTTCTTCAATTTAAACTACAGTACTTAACCAATAAATTGTGGTCAGAGTCCACATCTGCCCCTCGAAATGTCTTAAAACTTAAAATCTTCTTCCGAAATCTGTCTTAGAATTATATAATCAATCTGAAACATCCCGATGTCTCCAGGTCTCTTCCGAGTATACAACAAACCAAGTGTTAGCTATGACTGAATTATGCTCTGTGCAAATTTCAGCCTTGTGGCTTCCTCTTCCATTCTTTCCTCCCAGTCCATATTTACCTACTATTTTTCCTTCTCTTCCTTTTCCTGCTATCGAATTCGAGTGCCCCATGATTACTAAATATTCGTCTTCATTAACTATCTGAATAATTTCTTTTACCTCATTATTCATTTCTTCATTGTCTTCATCATATGCGGAGCTAGTTGACATATAAATTTGTATCACTGTAGTGGCTGTGGGCTTCGTGTCATCTTGACAACAGTAGTGCGTTCACTATGCTGTTCATAGTAGCTTATCCGTGTTCCTATTTCTTTAGTCGTTGTTAAACCTACTCGTCCGTGACCCCCTTTTTGATTCTGGGTTAATAACTCTGTATTCACCTGACTAGAAGTCCTGTTCCTCCTGTTGCCTAACTTCTCTAACGGGTACTTTATCTAACTTTAACCTATTCATTTCCCTTTTTAAATTTTCTAACCTACCTGCCCGATTAAGGGGATCTGACATTCCATGCTTCTATCCGATCTTGTTTCTCCTGATAACGACATAATCTTGAGTAGTCCCCTCCCGGAGATCCGAATAAGGGACTGTTTTACCTTCGGAATATTTTACCCAAGAGGATGCTATCATCATTCAGCCACACAGTAGAGTTGCATGTTCTTGGGAAAAATTGTGGCTATACTTTCCCCTTGCTTTCAGTCTTTTGTAGTGCTAGAACAGAAAGGCCGTTTCGGTTGCTGTCACAAGGCCAAATCACCTGCACCTGCAAGGACTGAAAAGGCTGCTGCCCCTGTTCAGTAACTACACGTTTGTGTGGCCTCTGAACAGATACCCCTCCGTTGTGGTTGCGCCTAGGATACGGCTATCTGTATCACTGAGGCACACAATCTTACCCACCAATGATAAGGTCCATGGTTCGTGGCGGGGGGGGGGGGGGGGGGGGGCACATCGTTAATGAAATCAAATAAAATCTCTTATTATCGTTGTTGTTACAAACACCAAAATATATGAGCTGTACTCAACTAACAGTTTCCTGGCTCAGTTTGAAACAATAATGGATTGAATAATTTAAACTTTTAAATAGATAGCCAAAGTTATTGAACTATCAAATGAAATATGCGCACGAAAGTTGTTGTTGTTGTGGTCTTCAGTCCAGAGACTGGTTTGATGCAGCTCTTCCCGCTACTCTATCATGTGCAAGCTTCTTCATCTCCGAGTAACTACTGCAACCTACATCCTTCTGAATCTGTTTAGTGTATTCATGCCTTGGTCTCCCTTTACCATTTTTACCGTCTGCACTTCCCTCCAATATTAAATTGATGATCCCTTGGTGCCTCAGAACGTGCCCTACCAACCGATCCCTTCTTCTAGTCAAGTTGTGCCACAAATTTCTCTAATCCCCAGTTCTATTCAGAACCTCCTCATTACTTACGTGATATACCCATCTAATTTCAGCATTCTTCTGTAGCACCACATTTCGAAAGCTTCTATTCTCTTCTTGTCTAAACTATTTATCGCCGATGTTTCACTTCCATACATGGCTACACTCCATACAAATTCTTTCGGAAAATACTTCCTGACATTGAAATCTATACTCGATGTTAACAAATTTCTCTTCATTAGAAACACGTTCCATGCCGTTGCCAGTCTGTATTTTATATTCTTCTACTTCGACCATCATCAGTTATTTTGCTCCCCAAATAGCATAACTCATCTACTACTTTTAAGTGTCATTTCCTAATTTAATTCCCTCACCATTACCTGATTTATTTCTACTACATTCCATTATCCTCGTTTCGCTTTTGTTGATGTTCATCTTACATACTCCTTTCAAGACACTGTCCATTCCGTTCAACTGCTCTTCCAGGTCCTTTGCTGTCTGACAGAATTACAATGTCATCAGCAAAACTCAAAGTTTTTATTTCTTCTCCATGAATTTTAATTCCTACTCCAAATTCTTCTTTTATTTCCTTTAATGCTTGCTCAATATACAAATTTAACAATATCGGAGATTTTGTGACGGCCTTCGTAGCGACAACACTTCACTGTAGAAACAGCCTACGAAGTCACCGCCACACTTTTAATAGCGGGCCGACCGGTCCGCTGGAACAGTGAACAGAAAGATGAAAACCCAAACACTCGGATTAAATGAAAGTCGGTACTTATCTTTATTAACGACGATACAGAACACAGTGGTGAACATGGTCTACAGAAATCTGTCTAGTTCGAGTCGGTGCGGCTAGGTCAGCGTCGGCTGACGACAAACAACAACTCTGCTGCGATGAACACACAACTGACTAGCAGGTACACAATTCGGTGGCGAGTATACAACTGAGCGGCAAATACAGAACTGCCCTAGCGCTCGCGACTCCAGCGCTTAAGAAGCCAGAAGCCAGCGGCGGCGCGCGCAGACTTGCGGCGATTTCCTGTATCGCTGGCGCTGCTTATGCGGACGGCGTCCGGACTTTGGTGCTGCCAACCTTTTTGGCAGCGGGCTCGGTTGGCATTACTGGCTAGGATATAACAGGAGATAAGCTACTACCTTGTCTCACTCCCTTCTCAACCACTGCTTCCCTTTCTTGCCCCTCGACTCTAATAATTACCATCTGGTTTCTTTACAAATTGTAAATAGCATTTCGCTACCTGTTTTTATCCCTGCCACCTTCAGAATTTGAAAGAGAAAGTACACGTAAGTAGTACTTAAAAAAATTGAGATTTAATATTCGAAATGTCTGTTAGCTAAGTTTGTAGCTGGAGGCACTGGAGTTAAAAAAGGTCCACCTCTAACCGAGCTGACACTAAAGCAGTTTCCACAGAGTAAGCGTTCTGCAACATAATTAAATTTTGTTATTAATGACATAAATTATTCTTAATTGTTTACTTTGTTTAAAATTCTGCCAGGTGCATAATTTCTGGGGTCATAGAGTGTGTACACAAATCAGTTTACGCAACAAGGAAAGTGAAGTTTATTTCAAGATTCACAAACAAACACGCAGAGTATTGTGTTTTGTTTGTTAGTCGGTTCGATATTCTCTTTTTGACACAACCTCGAAAATATTTGGTTTGTAATAAATTTGATGGACTACTTACCACAACTTCCAAGAAAACTAGAAGAGAAATTAAACAGCACCCAACGCTGAGATCTCAAGAGCCTGTCCGTATGAATTCTGAAGTAGTGTCAGGGTGTCTACGACCCGGGACAACCGGGAGATCCGGGAAAAACCCGGGAATTTTTTCATTCGGGAGAAAACCGGGATAAACCCCGGAATTTTTTGCAATTCCGGGATATGTTTTTGTTTTAGCTTTCAGTTAAATTTTTATAATTTTGACTGGTAAGAAACAATATTCTAACAAAGGATATTATGTATCCCACTACTGCAGAATAATACTGCAGCAAAAGAACATGAATGAGAGAAAAAGAAAACGAAAATAAAACTTAAGTTGCAAAGGAAATGCGCTATATACAACAACTAAACACAGTGCTCATACAAGCGTCTGCCAACAGCAAAATGTGTTAAAGGCCTTAGGAAGACTATTTAGTGCTTCATAACTACAAATTGCCTCCGTCCCCGATGAGCGTGACTTCACACCTGTTTACTTTTGATGCGTTTGAGCAGGGCGGGCTCATGCGCATGCGCAGTTCAGTCGCGCATGTATAGTACCTACTCCCGCCTCTGACTACGGAAGTGTGACTGTTAGCTCTATAAGCAGCAGCAGCTGCTGCAGCAAAATGCTACCCGGAAAAATTTTACTGGCGCGTGCAAGTTGCCTGATTCACTGGGGGCAAATCGGGGTATCTACCCCGGGTGGCAATTTCAGGGGAATGGGAAGGGGCCGCCAAATTCATATGCTTGAGGAAAAAAAACCTTGTTTCACAAAGCGCCTAGTATCCAGCGCACGTTGGTCTGTTGATTATTCAAATGGTTCAAATGGCTCTGAGCACTATGGGACTCAACTGCTGAGGTCATTAGTCCCCTAGAACCTAGAACTAGTTAAACCTAACTAACCTAAGGACATCACAAACATCCATGCCCGAGGCAGGATTCGAACCTGCAACCGTAGCGGTCTTGCGGTTCCAGACTGCAGCGCCTTTAACCGCACGGCCACTTCGGCCGGCTGTTGATTATTCATATGATTTTGAAACGCATCCCTGTTGGTTTTTGAACATTTTAGAATATATTCTAAGTTTATTTCTGAATGAATCATAAGTTGAATTTTGAATGCGTGTATAGTGTATGTCATGTATCTTCCAGGGGAATCCCGTCGCATCTACAAATAAACTTTCCTGCAGACAGAAGGGGACGGGGCTATACGAGTTGAGCGAAATAAAGCCGAACCGATGAATGGCACTCGCTGTTTGTTTATGTGGTTTACTGTGTTTGCGAATGATCAGCGTTGTTATAATTACCAGCGAAATCCATATATTCAGACTAGCAGAGTGGAAATAAACGACTAAAAGGAATCGTAGGTAAGAAAGAGTACATATTTTCTTCTTGGTATATCCAAGAAAATTATTTTTGACAGAAAATTTTTGGCCAGACCGCTACACCAGTAAGGACCAGTTGTACTGTTCCCGGTAGCAGCCGCCTGAGTAGCGCGGAAAACGCGTTGTATGAACACGTAATAACGCCTAAGTGGAGAATAAATGCGGGATAACTAAACCGTTGATTGTAGCAGGGCTAGCGAAGTTAACCGGAGAATAAGCTACAGAATTAGTGATGACAAGATTGTTTGGTAGAACGAGGAAGGAGAAGAAACGGGGACATCACACAAATTATGGAAGAATAACGCGATTCCAAATTTATATGAAAATTTCATACTACTACTTTTCGATTTCATGCTTGAGAAGCTGGAGCGTATGAATGAAATGTGAAACTATTTCCGAACATATAACTTTTTGCTTGTAGTAGGCCTAATAGGCATTTGATATTGGTACTTTGTGAATTATATTTTCTCGTGTTATAAAAATGACCATTTGTGGAAAACAGGCTCGTTTATTTGGTGTGTGTTACAGTAGCTGCAATATAAGACAGGCCTATTTCGTTTTATCTAGCAGACAGTGACAAAATACATGTAATCAGATTGAGAAACCACACCAGTCTTGGGTACTGTTTGTATTAACAGCTTTTTCTGTGTTAGACATTTCTTTTTTTCATGTAGCAAAACATTGGACGACCTTTGATGAGGTAATAGACTCTTTCCCAGAAATGAAAGCACGCCCTGTAAAGCTGAAACAAGGCTGGAGAGAAAAACTGCTAGGACTTACGGACTGAAGAAATGTGTACTGTCTTTCTTGTCTCTTCTACTGGTTTCATGTGTCTTATATTTAATTTTATGTCACACAAAGAAGCAAGTTATTAGCTATAGGCAATAAAGAATGCAAATTTTCTGAAGAGTTCTTGTTCTCCCGGTTTCAAATCATCCCATCCAATATTGATTGCGAGGTTTTTTTTTTCTGATGCACAGAGCAATCTGAGTTAGAGTTGGAAAATGGATAATCTCCACGTGACCTGCATTCACGTTTAGTGATTTTACTGTTTCCTCTTCGTTTACTGCTGTCACAAGTGAAAACAAAATGTATTTCTGTGGTCAGGAGCTATCAAGTGAATTAAAATACACTGACATGAGTACGAAAGGCTAAAATATGTTATTAGTTTCAGATTTTATTTTATCTTATTTCCACCTTTCTGGCAGCCAAGTATTAATCGCCTTGCAGAACAATGAAGTTATTTTTGTCGATTTGCTAAAGAAATTTGGCTTTTATTAATCTTTTCCGATGAGGCAGTCAATTTACTTGAAACAAAGTGTTTCATTCCACACTATTGGCTAGTTTCAACTGTACGCTGCATTTCGAAAATGCATGTTTTCATCTTCTAGCACGTATGACATTATGCCATAATGAAGAACCAAACATTAGATATTAAAGTACTGGTACTCCAAGAAAATTTACATCCGAATATGCACATACGAATGTGCACTTCAAGCCAAATCACGCCTTTTAGTATGGTGCACAAAATTCCGATGCTCTTGGAGTATCCTCTGATGTCTTGTTTCTTTTATGACATAATGTAAGATCTTTTAATGTCTTACACCTACGAACATACGCACTTCCAGCATCCTAGTAGCTGCGCAAGCGCGGTGACGCCTGTTATCTGGCACTCTCTGGCAACTACTGAAACGAACCTATTTCTAACAGGTCGCGGGAAAATATTGCGAATGGTTATTTGAAAAGCGTAATTTTCAAAGTAAATTTCCTTTTATGTAAAATGAACTATGCGCGAGAATGTACGATGAATTTCTTAAATCACAGAGCGTTTGACTCTCATTTAAAAATCAAGTCTTTGAGTACAAACATTTAGAGAAATTTCAGCCCAGAAGATCAAGACATTTATGTCTTTATTAAAAATTTTACTGGCACATTTGTGGGATGTATCTTGAAATGTAACACGCGCAAAAAAGATCAACATTCCAGAATGAGATTTTCACTCTGCAGCGGAGTGTGCACTGATATGAAACTTCCTGGCAGATTAAAACTGTATGCCGGGCCGAGACTCGAACTCTGGACCTTTGCCTTTCGCGGGCAACTGAGCTACCCAACTGAGCTACCCAAGCACGACTCACGCCCCGTCCTCACAGCACTGCAAGGTTCACAGGAGAGCTTCTGTAAAGTTTGGAAGGTAGGAGACGCGGTCCTGGCAGAAGTAAAGCTGTGAGGACGGTGCGTGAGTCGTGCTTGGGTAGCTCAGTTGGTAGAGCACTTGCCCACAAAAGGCAAAGGTCCAGAGTTCGAGTCTCGGCCCGGCACACAGTTCTAATCTGCCAGGAAGTTTCAAGATCAACATTATACGTGAAAGCTTAGCTTCTCTTGCAGCTTATTAATCTTCGAGACCAAGATAATATGTGAACGCTCTGCTTTTTTTGTAGTAACAGTATATATAATAATTTAAACCAAAAACGTTTCCTATTTGTGTGCATGCCCTACTTAACAGTGATGACGCTATTGGCTGACTACATCACGTGTCCAATGCTCGAATATCCTCTGTCATCGTCTGTCGAGATCGCGTGACATGAGCTATGACTGGCTACAAATCGCATTGCAATCTTGATTTCAATGCTTCAGAAAATAACATGAAGCGTGTGGTAGAATTTAAATTTATACTTTCGTGATACGAAAATATGCAGCATACATTTTGCTGCACATAGAAGATCTTTCTAAGACAACTCTTTTTATTTTTATTTTTTTAATATTGAATTTGGTCTTCTAAAGAGCCAAGAAGTACTACACCAGTGTATAAAACCAAAATCATTCAAAAGACAGATAAGTTTTACAGTTCCAAGGAAAAGTATACTGTCAGTTAACACGGAAAAAGTATATCTTCACCCGGGAGAAAGTGTAATTTTAACCGGGAAATGCGGGAGAAATCGGGGAATTTTTTTTTCTTGTCCGCGTATACACCCTGAGTGTTGGTGCGGAGGAATGTATTGCTTCACGCAATCGTAGGAGAGGCACATAGCTTAGCTGTTGCGTCGTGTGAAGTTATTGTTGCGCAAGTAATAAGTGGAACCCACCGTAAGTGAAGATAAGTTTCAATCCCAGAATCCGACTAAAGTTGTCACCAGGTTAATGTCTGACATAACGCACATGTCGGAACTGCTAATCCGTATTGGGATTGCCTTTTCCACCCTGTCAGTTCGTTTGGTTCCACAATGGGCCGGACATTGAACAGGACTCTTCAGCCTTCACTACAGTGATTGAAACGTATAAAAACCACGTCGATTCCAATCTAACAAAGAATACTTAAACAGGTTAACTGGTGTGACCTGGTGAAGTAGCCCGGCAGAACTGTTATAATTAATAGCTGGAAAACTAAATGTATTCTACAATTAATATTACATACCATCAAGTTATTTACGTTCACAGTGAGAACTCACTGTATAAGCAAATCACGCACACAATACAGAATCACTAAAACTGTTGAACTAATTCTTATTTGTCCTGAGAGTTACTCATTGTATGCAATAGTAGCGTTTTACACTCTGTACGTCATATCTGTATGTTGACTGGAATAGTTCTTTCAAATTTTTCGGTAGCAGGTATAAAATTAGACCGCAAGTACAGGGAGTAGACAAGAATGTGGAAACGCGAAAAACACAACGCGTTAGCGAGCCTAATACAGCGCAGGAAACCTGTTGGCGTTTAAAATTGCTTCCAGTCGTCTCGAAATGAATAAACCTTATACCATTATTCCTGAAAAACAGTGAAAGTTCTGATCACTTTGACGGAGGTGGATAGCGATCACCAGAACCTACTCACCAAAGTAGACCACAAAGGTTCAATAACCTTGAGATCTGGTGATTGTGATGGGCAGGAGAGATGCGACAGTTTATCCTGGTGCTCACAAAACCACAACTAGGCTACGGGAGCGGTGGGAACAGGAGCCCTATCGTCTTAGAGCACATCGACACTTTTAGGGAACAAACATTGTGCCATGGAATTAAATTAGCTAGCTAAATAAAAACTTTGTGTTGAATTCCTAACTACAAGTTCAGCTAATCTCCTCTACTGAAAATCAGAATAATCTCGTTGTTATTCAAAAGTGAATTTTATCATTAATTTTACTTTAGTGACTTTGGAAGCTTTCCAAAAGTTAGAAATGCTTTTGACCAAGTCTATACTATAGTGCTCATTACATGGCACTGGAAATCTGTTCTGTCAAGAATGTAATGATGTACGCAGTTCGATGGAGACTGTGTTGTGCTTCTTCGTTGAAAATTACGTTGTTAACGTATAACTTCAATGTTTAGGTAAAGAGCCCTCCAGAGCTCACTCGGAGATTATCCTCCTGCAATGACAACGCTTTTTAATTTGGAAACTTGTAAATTTTATGAAAAAACAGAAAAATGCAATTTCGTTTTGAATAAGATTCTTCTTGTCAAAATTGGACTGTGCACATGTTTGTAGCATCAAACTAGCGTGCTGTTAATCCGAGAGTCGACAGAACATAAGATCACGTTGTAACTCGAAATCACTGAATCTTGAAAGAAACAACATTTACATGAGTGCGTGGTGTCAGCATTCATGTAACTGACTGGCCTAGTTGGGCAGTGGATCCACTTTCTTCATTGCGGATGCGCAACTATGTTAGACTTCCTGCGGGAATCTCAGAGTAGCGAGCATGGAGGAAATTGACGGGGACTGTGGGTAGAGGCTGTCGGCCGTAAGGTGTACTATCATAGACCGTGCAGTGGTTAACGCATCTATCTGGTAAGCAGGAGCTCCTGGATTCGAATCCCGGTCGATACACATTTTCACTCGTCGCCCCCCTCCACACTGAATTTACATATAAATTATCTTTCCGTCAATCGACAACTGTTAAATTTTGAAAATGGTTCCACATAATGAACATGTCTTCTTCATTCCGTTAATACACTCCTGGAAATTGAAATAAGAACACCGTGAATTCATTGTCCCAGGAAGGGGAAACTTTATTGACACATTCCTGGGGTCAGATACATCACATGATCACACTGACAGAACCACAGGCACATAGACACAGGCAACAGAGCATGCACAATGTCGGCACTAGTACAGTGTATATCCACCTTTCGCAGCAATGCAGGCTGCTATTCTCCCATGGAGACGATCGTACAGATGCTGGATGTAGTCCTGTGGAACGGCTTGCCATGCCATTTCCACCTGGCGCCTCAGTTGGACCAGCGTTCGTGCTGGACGTGCAGACCGCGTGAGACGACGCTTCATCCAGTCCCAAACATGCTCAATGGGGGACAGATCCGGAGATCTTGCTGGCCAGGGTAGTTGACTTACACCTTCTAGAGCACGTTGGGTGGCACGGGATACATGCGGACGTGCATTGTCCTGTTGGAACAGCAAGTTCCCTTGCCAGTCTAGGAATGGTAGAACGATGGGTTCGATGACGGTTTGGATGTACCGTGCACTATTCAGTGTCCCCTCGACGATCACCAGTGGTGTACGGCCAGTGTAGGAGATCGCTCCCCACACCATGATGCCGGGTGTTGGCCCTGTGTGCCTCGGTCGTATGCAGTCCTGATTGTGGCGCTCACCTGCACGGCGCCAAACACGCATACGACCATCATTGGCACCAAGGCAGAAGCGACTCTCATCGCTGAAGACGACACGTCTCCATTCGTCCCTCCATTCACGCCTGTCGCGACACCACTGGAGGCGGGCTGCACGATGTTGGGGCGTGAGCGGAAGACGGCCTAACGGTGTGCGGGACCGTAGCCCAGCTTCATGGAGACGGTTGCGAATGGTCCTCGCCGATACCCCAGGAGCAACAGTGTCCCTAATTTGCTGGGAAGTGGCGGTGCGGTCCCCTACGGCACTGCGTAGGATCCTACGGTCTTGGCGTGCATCCGTGCGTCGCTGCGGTCCGGTCCCAGGTCGACGGGCACGTGCACCTTCCGCCGACCACTGGCGACAACATCGATGTACTGTGGAGACCTCACGCCCCACGTGTTGAGCAATTCGGCGGTACGTCCACCCGGCCTCCCGCATGCCCACTATACGCCCTCGCTCAAAGTCCGTCAACTGCACATACGGTTCACGTCCACGCTGTCGCGGCATGCTACCAGTGTTAAAGACTGCGATGGAGCTCCGTATGCCACGGCAAACTGGCTGACACTGACGGTGGCGGTGCACAAATGCTGCGCAGCTAGCGCCATTCGACGGCCAACACCGCGGTTCCTGGTGTGTCCGCTGTGCCGTGCGTGTGATCATTGCTTGTACAGCCCTCTCGCAGTGTCCGGAGCAAGTATGGTGGGTCTGACACACCGGTGTCAATGTGTTCTTTTTTCCATTTCCAGGAGTGTATTACTCTTGCAGTGTTACTATAAACTATCTAAATCTGAAAAATCTATGACAGCGTGTCTTAACAATAGTGCAAATTACACAGTAGGAAAATCTCTAAATACACATTGGCTACACATAGGCTACACATTGATGGTGCATGGTGGAGGTACCACTCATTCCACAAGACTTCCTGCAAACGTGACGTCATTTTGACGTCACAGGCAATATCGACAACAGCAGGACTTGCGTTGGGGTTCGATGCCGGCGTCTCCCGCGTGAATAACAGCTCACACATGCCGTCAGCGGCAAAAATATAACAACCGGAAGTGCCACTAGTTTGCAGGTTGTCTTGTGAGATAAGCTTTACATGCGAAATATTTCTGACACGGAGAATTTGAACGTCATTGCTCATCGCTTCACTCACAGCAATTTGAGCTGTCCCCTTGAGTTCCTGCCTAACCACAGATTCAGAAATCGCTACAAATTCTAAAATAAACAGCCAAATATTTATTTTATCCTTCGTTCTTTAATCAGACGGAAATGTTAAATAACATCGAATATTGCAGAACATATTTGTATTACATTCGCAATAAAGTCCCAGAATGTGTTAACAACGCTTTAACAACGCTAAGATGAAAAAAATCATGTTCTGGGATGCAAGCTCTGTAAACCACAACTTTATCCATTACGCTACGGCTTAGTCATCTGATCTTTTTCTCATGTTTCTGTAATCATAGTAATTCATGAAGGATTCTATCGTTGATGCTTCATTAACTGACGCTTACTGATAAGGGTGATGTGTTTGTGATACATTTTCAATGCTCCGTGGCCTTGAAGTGACATACTGCAAGTGATAACACATAACAATATGCCAAAAGCAATGTGGCATCTGGCGTATCGGTTGTCGACACTGCGTGTGACGTCAAAATGATGTCACGTTTGCAGAGTTATGTCAAATGCGTCTTAAACTTCACTATGATAATCCAATGAGAAGCGCAGCGTGTTACAGAACCCTGAGCATCCAAAATGGTCAAATAATCGTTGGCAGTAATGGGATCCTCCGGAGCAATCTTGGGGCACATGGTATACAACGTACCCCCACCATGCCTCAGTCTTGGGAAGTAAGTACTGCTAGAATTTTGCAACAGCGTGAACCAGATTTATCCGACCAAATGGCTTTCTTATTCCAAGCTTTACGGCTTGGGCAACGCGCTTTACTATTACGGGCATTTACATCACTAATGAGTGTCTTTTGGAATTCCAGCTCCCCCGGCAGTTCTCAGCTTACAGAGCTCCCTCCGTATAGTTTTGGTCCTGACAGGGTTCGTGAGTGCGACATTCAGTTCTGCCGTGCCTTTTGCAGCTGTCATTCGCTTTCTCTGTATGCGTTATAAATCATCGATACGGCGCCTCTCGAAATAACACACGCTTCCGCTACGTTGGTTATGAAAGCACCAATCATAGGCCGGCCGAAGTGGTCGAGCGGTTATAGGCGCTTCAGTCCGGAACCGCGCGACTGCTACGGTCGCAGGTTCGAATCCTGCCTCGGGCATGGGTGTGTGTGATGTCCTTAGGTTATTTAGGTTTAAGTAGTTCTAAGTTCTAGGGGACTGATGACCTCAGATGTTAAGTCCCATAGTGCTCAGAGCCATTTGAATCATTTGAACCAATCATAGGAGCACCAGCAATTTGTCAAGTTTAGAATTCACTTGCGCTCACAACTACACAGAACACTGTTCTGACCAAACTGACACTTGCAACTTTTTCAGGGCACATTTCGCAGGTGCCGCTCATGGACAAATACAACAGCGCTACCTGCAGGCTTTGCTAGCATCTGCATTAATGACCAAGTAAGCATTTCTCGCAGAGTTTCCGTAGTTTTGCCCGACTCCTGTAGCCGGACGGCGTGGGCGAGCTGTTCTAGGCGCTACAGTCTGGAACCGCGCGACCGCTACGGTCGCAGGTTCGAATCCTGCCTCGGGCATGGATGTGTGTGATGTCCTTAGGTTAGTTAGGTTTAAGTAGTTCTAAGTTCTAGGGGACTGACGGCCTCAGAAATTAAGTCTCATAGTGCTTACAGCCATTTTGAACCGACTCCTGTATCGAATTTGGATGAAATGAAAAGGTGGCAGTAGATGAGGAGGGAGTGATAACAGGGTTCTCCCCATGTTATTAATTCCGTACGTAGAATAAATAGTAAAGAAATATGGGAATGGAATAAACTCAGAGAGAAATCTTTGTAGTTTCCCCGATTACACTGTAATTCTCGTAGAGACGGGAAAGATTGGAATATAAATTGAACAGTATTTATGAGGTCCTGAGGGAGGTTTTAGGGGGGACATTAAAAAACATAAAATGAGTCTAACGAAATGTTATCGAATCAGATCACTGTTACTATATAGCAGTTTCCAAAAATTTTCCGAAATAATCTTAAAAATCCTTTAAAACTTTTTTTTAAATGACTGCAACTTCTTCTAGGCCGCATTAGCTGTATACGTGTTCCATTGTTAGGCAATAAGTTATAACTCATCAGTTCATAAGGCTAGAGAGAATGCATTATGTCCCAACGTACAAGCGGTAAAGCTATAAATTGCGTTAACCTCTTACAATGTTGATCATCGAATGGCTAAACTTTGAATTTATACACCATTAGGTGAACATCGAAAACGTTAAAACTCACACTCTAATCAAATACCGAAGCTGTGTTATAATAGACAAGGTCAAAAATTCGAGTCTTTATGAAACATTGTCCTAAAATGCAGGCCGCATTAAAAGAGGATTGCAGTTAGCACGCACAAGATCTCCACTAGGTGATCTACATAAACTATGGCTTTATTCACCTGGTGGAGATCTTGCGTGTGCTAACTGCAATCCTCTTTTAATGCGGACTACATTTTAGGACTATGTTTCATAAAGACTATAATTTTTGACCTTGTCTATTATAACACAGGTTTGGTATTTGACTGGAGTGTGAATTTTAACGTTTCAGATGTTCACCTTACCGTGTATGAAGTCCAAGTTTAGCCGCCCGTTGGAGTGTAGTTAACTCTCGCATGCCTTACGAAGTGAAAAGCTGTCAGCAGAGGGACAAGGTTCATGCCAGCGCACGTTGCATTGTTGCCAAATTTATTCAAGATGGCGGCAACATCGCACGACGTCACCCAAGATGGCGGATTTTGGTGGGAGAATAGTCCAATTGTGCTACGTCCACTAACCTAACCTCAAGAAAAAATGGGGGGAATTTTGAATTTTGGCGGGAAAATAGCCCAATTGTGCTACGTCCACTAACCTAAGCCTCCAGAAGAAAAAATTGCGGGCAGTTTGAATTCCAACAGGATAATACATGCAAAGACTGTACTTGTCTTTTTATTATTATTGATTATCATTCATTACCATTCATTATTATTATTATTATTTTCGATTATTCCCATTTAAGAGAGCGTTTGAACTTGAATTCCTTTATGATGATTGTTTATGTTTTTTCTGAGCCCAAATTTTCTTCATGTGTTCACTGTGTTGTTTCTTTCGCTCCGCTGTCCATTTGCATCCTGGTCTCTTCTGTGTTGTGGTGTCAAATTTATGTTTTTTGATGATGTTTCTGAATTCAGTTCTATTTTCTGCATCGTTTACTGTTAAGTGTGCTTGTCTGAGGTCCTCTTCAACTTCTTTTATCAATTTTGTTTTTCCCCTGCCTTAGTTGATGACTTTAAGAATTCGCTTTGAAATTCTGTTTTCATTCATCCTGTGGATATGTCTGTAGAACTGCATTCTTCTTTTCCTTATTGTATCCGTAATCCTGTCTGTGTATTTATATAATTCTGATGTTGGTCTCTTCTTTCAGATTCCTTGCTCTTGTATCGGACCAAAAATTTTCCTGAGAATTTCCCTTTCTTGTTTCTCTATTTCTTTGATTTTAGTTTGCCCACCTATTTGTGTGGTTTCAGATGCATACAGTGCCTCCGGAAGTACGACAGTGTTGTAGTGCCTCAATTTTGCGTTAATGGATATGGACTTTTTGTTATAATAGTTCCACGTGAGTTTATATGCTTTCTGTAGTTTTTTTATTCTTTCCTCATTGGCCTTTAGGTTGATCCCTGATGGCTGGATGATTTCTCCTAGGTACTTAAAATGTGGTACTTGTACGATTTTCCCATGGGTTGTCACAATAGGCAATTTGTCTTGTGGCACTCTATATACTGGGTTTTCTCATATGAGATTTGCAGGCCAGTTCTTTGTGCAATTTCGTGTAACTTCTCTATGGCGTTAGTGGCTTCTTTTCTATTATTTGTGAGGATTACAATGCCATCTGCAAAAGCTAAACACTTCACATTGAATCTATTATCTTTTCTAATGCCAATTTGGATTCCTTTGACTTCTTTTTCCCATGTCCTGATGATTTTTTCAAGAATGATATTAAAGAGTAATGGTGAAAGTCCGTCACCCTGTCGCACTCCAGTTTGGATTACAAATGGTTCCGAGATATCCCCCATAAATTTAACCTTGGAGACTGTGTCAGTTAATGTTTCCTGAATGATTGCTCTTGTCTTTCTGTCAATGCTGAATTCTTCTAGCGTCTTGCAGAGCACTACTCTGTCTATTGAGTCGTAGGCCTTTTTAAAATCTGCAAAAGTAACCACTGTGTTTCGGGTGTTTCTCATCTGGAGAATCATTATCAGATTCCAGATCTGCTCTATGCATGATCGTCCCTTGCGAAAACCAGCCTGGTATTCTTCTATTTGTGGGTCAGCTTGTTCTTCTAAACTATTCATGAGAACTTTTGATAGGATTTTATATGTGACCGGTACGAGTGAGATACCCCTGTAATTATTTGGTTCAGTTTTGTCCCCTTTTTTGTGGAGTGGATGGACGAGTGCGCATTTCCATTCAGATGGGATCTGTTCTGTTTCCCAAATGTTTAATATGATTTTGTGAATTTTTCCTGTTAATCTTTCATCATTTAGTTTCCATAGTTCTGCAATAATTCCATCTTCTCCTGGGGCTCTATTGTTTTTCAGTGTCTTGATAATTTCTACTATTTCGTTGATGGTTGGCGGTTTAGCGTCAGGATTTGGTGTAGACGTCTCGTAGTGAATGTCCTCTGTAGGTGTTTCGCAGTTGAGAAGTTTGTTGAAATAATCTGCGAGGATCTGGCGGTTATTCTTCGTGTTAGTTTCTAGTGAACCATCCGGTTTCTTGAAGCAAAGATTGGGTGGCTGGTATCCTGCAATATGTTCTTTAAACGTCTTATAAAAATTCCTGGTGTTGTTCTTCTTAAAGTCTTGTTCTATCTCATCTAGTCGCCGTTTGTCATAATTTCTTTTTTCCCTCCGAATAGTTTTCGATGTTTGTTTTCGGATTACTAGAAATTGTTGCCATTTTTCTGATGTTTTGTGACTATTGAAGTTTTTCCAGGCATTGGTCCTTTCTTCTATTGCTTGGTCACATATTATATTCCACCACCTGTGTTTTCTCCTTCTCGGGGGTTGACCCAATTTCATTGTGGATTTGAGGACGTCCACAAGTTCTGTCCAGTTTGTGGTGTTTGTCTGACTAATTTCCTGTAAGATGTTTTCCTTGTTGAGTTTTATGTATTCGGGGTCTGGTCTCAGCACTTTGTTTAGTTTTGGCTTTTTTCTATTGGGTTGTAATCTGGTCTTTATCTGTAGAAGATGGTGGTCTGAGTCAAAAAATCCTCTTCTCGTTTTCACATTCAGAATTTCTGCTGTGTTACTCTTGGAGATGGCCACATGGTCTATCTGGAATTCACCCAACATTGTGTTGGGCGACTTCCAAGTATACAGTTTCTTGTCGGGTTTTTTGAATTGTGTTGACATAATTACGAGGCCGAAATTTTCGCAAAAGCTTATCAATCTTTCCCCATTCTTGTTAGTTCTCTTGTGAGCTGTATGGATTCCGCTGATTTTCCTGTAATTTTTCTCTTTACCTAATTGTGCGTTAATGTCGCCTAACAAGATTATGACATGGTGTTTGGCAATTTTGTTTGTCCTCTCTTCAAGGTCATTCCAGAAGTCATCCACTTTCTGGCGGTTCTTCTTGTTATACACTCCTGGAAATTGAAATAAGAACACCGTGAATTCATTGTCCCAGGAAGGGGAAACTTTATTGACACATTCCTGGGGTCAGATACATCACACTGACAGAACCACAGGCACATAGACACAGGCAACAGAGCATGCACAATGTCGGCACTAGTACAGTGTATATCCACCTTTCGCAGCAATGCAGGCTGCTATTCTCCCATGGAGACGATCGTAGAGATGCTGGATGTAGTCCTGTGGAACGGCTTGCCATGCCATTTCCACCTGGCGCCTCAGTTGGACCAGCGTTCGTGCTGGACGTGCAGACCGCGTGAGACGACGCTTCATCCAGTCCCAAACATGCTCAATGGGGGACAGATCCGGAGATCTTGCTGGCCAGGGTAGTTGACTTACACCTTCTAGAGCACGTTGGGTGGCACGGGATACATGCGGACGTGCATTGTCCTGTTGGAACAGCAAGTTCCCTTGCCGGTCTAGGAATGGTAGAACGATGCGTTCGATGACGGTTTGGATGTACCGTGCACTATTCAGTGTCCCCTCGACGATCACCAGTGGTGTACGGCCAGTGTAGGAGATCGCTCCCCACACCAAGATGCCGGGTGTTGGCCCTGTGTGCCTCGGTCGTATGCAGTCCTGATTGTGGCGCTCACCTGCACGGCGCCAAACACGCATACGACCATCATTGGCACCAAGGCAGAAGCGACTCTCATCGCTGAAGACGACACGTCTCCATTCGTCCCTCCATTCACGCCTGTCGTGACACCACTGGAGGCGGGCTGCACGATGTTGGGGCGTGAGCGGAAGACGGCCTAACGGTGTGCGGGACCGTAGCCCAGCTTCATGGAGACGGTTGCGAATGGTCCTCGCCGATACCCCAGGAGCAACAGTGTCCCTAATTTGCTGGGAAGTGGCGGTGCGGTCCCCTACGGCACTGCGTAGGATCCTACGGTCTTGGCGTGCATCCGTGCGTCGCTGCGGTCCGGTCCCAGGTCGACGGGCACGTGCACCTTCCGCCGACCACTGGCGACAACATCGATGTACTGTGGAGACCTCACGCCCCACGTGTTGAGCAATTCGGCGGTACGTCCACCCGGCCTCCCGCATGCCCACTATACGCCCTCGCTCAAAGTCCGTCAACTGCACATACGGTTCACGTCCACGCTGTCGCGGCATGCTACCAGTGTTAAAGACTGCGATGGAGCTCCGTATGCCACGGCAAACTGGCTGACACTGACGGCGGCGGTGCACAAATGCTGCGCAGCTAGCGCCATTCGACGGCCAACACCGCGGGTCCCGCTGTGTCCGCTGTGCCGTGCGTGTGATCATTGCTTGTACAGCCCTCTCGCAGTGTCCGGAGCAAGTATGGTGGGTCTGACACACCGGTGTCAATGTGTTCTTTTTTCCATTTCCAGGAGTGTAGTTATTTGTGGGTGCGTGTGCGTTGATCAAGGTATATGCTTTGTTGGCCGATTTGACGGAGGGCGTTGATATACGTTCTGAGGCAGACTGGAAGTCAATGACAGAGTCACTGATAGATTTGTGGATTGCAAATGCTGTGCCAAACTGTTTGAGTCCTTTCTCATTAGTTTTAACTTCTGGTTTTCCTTTGTAGTTCCTGTAGTTGTCTGTATCAAAATGGTTTTCGTCCGTAAATCGTGTTTCCTGGATTGCAAGGATTTTGATCTGGAATTTTTGCAGCACGTCTGTAAGTTGTTTGATTTTGCCCAGTTTGAAAAGAGTATTGGTATTAAGTGTACCGATGAAGTGTCTTTGTTTTGTGTGTAATAATTTGGACGTCGTCTGGTTCTCAACCTAAGGCGTAACATGATGCTCCTGGTCCCCCGGAATCCGATGACCAGGTAAAGCCAGCCTTGCGTCTGGTGCCTGGGGTACTGGATTCATTCCTTGTGTTATCATCATGTTTGGATTTCAAGTTGAAAACTAACTTGGTGGTGGTCCTTCCGAGGAAAGATCACGAGGAATACGACTTGATTGTTGAGATCAAGAAGGTTGCTGCAACCGCACCATCTAGGCGAACAGACGCTGACCCCTAACCGCTGGATACCAGGCAGACGTTAGTGGATTTCGGTTGATAGTTTTGGTCCACCCCGGGTATTTTATTTCCCCGGTACCCCCCGTATCTGGAGAGCATTCCCCTATCCGCCACCTGGGGAGGCGCCCGATGGGAGACTATCAACTCCACATGGGCATTCATCATTATTAATTATTATTTATTATCATTTATTATTATTTATTATTATTGACCTGCCTCGACTAGAAAATTCCCTCCAAATTCAAATTCCAACATGATAATGGCTGCAAACCTTACTTTTGTTTATTATTCATTATCATTCATTATCATTTGCTATTATTTATTATCATTTACTATTATTTGTTATTATTGACCTGCCTCCACTAGAAAATTCCCTCCAAATTCAAATTCCTACACGATAATGGCTGCAAAACCTTACTTTTGTTTATTATTATTCATTCTCATTTATTATCATTCATTATCATTTATTATTATAGGCCTACCTCCACTAGAAAATTGCCGCAAATTCAAATTCCAACACGATATTCTCTCGAAAACTGTACTTCTATGTATTATTATCATTTATTATTTGTTCAAGATGTCCTATTTTCTCAGTGAGAAAGCCATTCTCCTTACATCCATAACAAAAATCTATCACAAGTTCAATTCCCCAACACCATAATTGATCACATGTACGAACTTTCTCCGTCACTTATCTTGATTTCACTGGTGCACTTTCATAATCGCGTCAAATAATAAACTGCACTTATAGTAACGTAATTCATTTCCTTTCATTTTGCAGGGGGCAAGGGACTGAAGACTTTATTTCAAGCAGTACAGTCATCACTTGTTCTCCAACACAGTCAGCACACACATCTTTGATATCGCAGTGCAGTCACCATGACGTCCGCGCTCCAAGTGAATTAGTTCAAATCCTCGCCACCCCCGGGCCAGCACGCGGAGACACTGCCTACGCCTGTCACGTGAGGCGGCCGGCCACTAGCGCTGGGGGCGAGCCCAGCGATCTCTCCCACGTCATGAACATGTTTTCGCTGGACACGCTGGAACTTGTCGAGTTTGACGTCACAGCGGCCCCTTGTCCGCTCACCACGTGCATTCGTCGCCTCCACACGCTTCCCGCCAAAATTGTCTCCCTCGGAGCTGAATCGCACAACGGTCGGCCGTTTCCCTGCAACACTTTCGGCACCACGTTCAAAGCTGTCGATGCCGACCTCACACAGCCATTCGCCATGTGTCCCTGTGCGAGCGAGAACGCAGTGCTACACTTTTGGAGGCAAAGTTTGCACGACAGTGGAATCCGCCATGACTATATAACAGCACCTTTGGACCGCACTAGAACGCCTGCTAATTGACTCGCTCTCACGCGCACGTACTAACTGTACAATCGCTGCGTCGCTGCCCTGCTTACGTCACACACCCACCATACACGCGACGGACATAGCCTTCTGTAAATACCTGGAAAATGACTCTTTATTTTAGACATTACGGTCATGCAGGTGCGTCCCAACTGACTTCTCCATGCTCACACAGCGAAACTCCAGAGCGCAGCTGACGTACGTCCAGGCCCGCTGACGTCAAGCACACCCCCATGTCCAGCGCGCCAGGTAGTCGGCGGCAAGCGGCGCCTGAGGGTCCCGCCACAAACGGTCGGCCGCGCCCGCGAGCACTAAATGCTGGACACGATGGAACCTGTCGGCCGCGTGCCGTACAAAGGATACGTTTCGCGCCAGAGTTTGACCGACAGTGGAATCCACCATGACCGTATAACAGCGCGTTTGCTTGTCGCGAGAACGCTCGCTAATTCACTCTCACCACCCCGCTAATTAAATAATTCCATGTACAATTTCATACACATATTCAAACGTGTTCAACTCTCTAATTTCAACTACTTTTCGAGGACCAGACCACCTCCTCCGCCTCCTCCTAGGAACCAGCGCCAAGTTTGAAATCTGCCAGTAAACAAAGCTCACTTGCGCTTCCGCCACCAACCTAAGAAAATTGTTTCAAACTAAGCCACCAGCACTCAACCTTTTCCTACACGTTTCTGGTAAACGGACTCACCTTGCACTACGTCCATGGATGGAGGAACTAATTTACTTTATTTAGGAATGGACTATATGTATTATACCGACATGTCCCACAACATACAGACCTGCAAAACACACCTACATAACACATTTATAATGTTCTAGACACACGCTTGCTAATTCTACCCAGTTAAAAATAACACATAGCACAGCCTGCAGACATGCGAACCACTCGTAAATAATGCAAAACATTTACCTCCAAATAGCCAAACAACTGCTAATTTTCGGAAATAATTTCAGTGCATAGGCTGATGGAAGGAGAAACGAGTGTACTTTATTTATTTGCGACATACACTCCTGGAAATGGAAAAAAGAACACATTGACACCGGTGTGTCAGACCCACCATACTTGCTCCGGACACTGCGAGAGGGCTGTACAAGCAATGATCACACGCACGGCACAGCGGACACACCAGGAACCGCGGTGTTGGCCGTCGAATGGCGCTAGCTGCGCAGCATTTGTGCACCGCCGCCGTCAGTGTCAGCCAGTTTGCCGTGGCATACGGAGCTCCATCGCAGTCTTTAACACTGGTAGCATGCCGCGACAGCGTGGACGTGAACCGTATGTGCAGTTGACGGACTTTGAGCGAGGGCGTATAGTGGGCATGCGGGAGGCCGGGTGGACGTACCGCCGAATTGCTCAACACGTGGGGCGTGAGGTCTCCACAGTACATCGATGTTGTCGCCAGTGGTCGGCGGAAGGTGCACGTGCCCGTCGACCTGGGACCGGACCGCAGCGACGCACGGATGCACGCCAAGACCGTAGGATCCTACGCAGTGCCGTAGGGGACCGCACCGCCACTTCCCAGCAAATTAGGGACACTGTTGCTCCTGGGGTATCGGCGAGGACCATTCGCAGCCGTCTCCATGAAGCTGGGCTACGGTCCCGCACACCGTTAGGCCGTCTTCCGCTCACGCCCCAACATCGTGCAGCCCGCCTCCAGTGGTGTCACGACAGGCGTGAATGGAGGGACGAATGGAGACGTGTCGTCTTCAGCGATGAGAGTCGCTTCTACCTTGGTGCCAATGATGGTCGTATGCGTGTTTGGCGCCGTGCAGGTGAGCGCCACAATCAGGACTGCATACGACCGAGGCACACAGGGCCAACACCCGGCATCATGGTGTGGGGAGCGATTTCCTACACTGGCCGTACACCACTGGTGATCGTCGAGGGGACACTGAATAGTGCACGGTACATCCAAACCGTCATCGAACCCATCATTCTACCATTCCTAGACCGGCAAGGGAACTTGCTGTTCCAACAGGACAATGCACGTCCGCATGTATCCCGTGCCACCCAACGTGCTCTAGAAGGTGTAAGTCAACTACCCTGGCCAGCAAGATCTCCGGATCTGTCCCCCATTGAGCATGTTTGGGACTGGATGAAGCGTCGTCTCACGCGGTCTGCACGTCCAGCACGAACGCTGGTCCAACTGAGGCGCCAGGTGGAAATGGCATGGCAAGCCGTTCCACAGGACTACATCCAGCATCTCTACGATCGTCTCCATGGGAGAATAGCAGCCTGCATTGCTGCGAAAGGTGGATATACACTGTACTAGTGCCGACATTGTGCATGCTCTGTTGCCTGTGTCTATGTGCCTGTGGTTCTGTCAGTGTGATGTATCTGACCCCAGGAATGTGTCAATAAAGTTTCCCCTTCCTGGGACAATGAATTCACGGTGTTCTTATTTCAATTTCCAGGAGTGTATCTTTTTGAATCTTTTACTTCTCATAGGTTTCGATATGTAACGCTCACATAAGGCAGTTTCTGAACTCCAGTAGTGCACAACACTTGGCAACACAACCACACCCATCAAGATATTCATTCCAATCCAGACCTGTAAGTCTTCTACAGATAAATTTGTCCAGTTATTTGTCTACTCACTCACATTCTGTCCAGATTGCCGTTATTGCGCAAAAACAGCTCACACACCGCTGTGCTGTTCGGGGAAGTAAGGAAGGGGTGCACTCTATCTATTTGGAGCCTCTTTTATTTAGTCGTGGAGTATATTTGTCACAAAACACTCGCACTGATCCGACTGTGGTCATCTGACACAGGCCACAAACACGTAAACAACTCCTAATTTCATCACACAATAGCAAACAGCTCTTAAATAATGCAGTACACAATATCAGCAGACGAGCTTTGTACTCTTAAACTCTCCAAATAAAGCACCGCACAGTGCACAGACATGCTCGCAAAATAGTGCAACAGACGCGCCCAGACACCCTCAGCTGCCAAACCGACCAAAAGTCTCTGCTCGGCATCCCCGAAACATGACCTCAACACAGCCGCATTCGCACCTAACACCGGAGAAATTGATATCGCCTATGCGCCTTAGATTACGCTCCAAGGAAGGCCGCGCGCGCGTGCGGTCGGCGGGGAAGGGGATTCCAGAGTCTCCAGCCAAGTTCATCATCCGAGCGCTCGTGACAGCCGACACATGTGAACGCTGCATTGTTCTTCTCATGTATACCGCCGGCGTCTCAGGTCTGCACCTGCCTTCACGTCTATTGTCAGAATAGCTCATGGCTCGTTGACACACACGATTAACGCGGCCGGGAAAACATTTACTACTCGCATGCAACCGAGATGGTGACGGGAAAACCAATCACTCTGATCTGCGCTGCAGGCGCGTGTAATCATTCAGAACACTTTATTTATTTTTTCGAACAACTTATTTAACCATACAGTGTATCTATCACGCTATCACAAAGCACCCACCCAGATGTGCCCTGGGCCATGTTGCACAGCCCACAGACACGCACCCAATCAAAATTTCAGTACACACTATAGCAAACTGCTACTAAATAATACGCTCACTACTCGTAAACTATCGTAATAACGCATAGAAGAGCCTGCAGACCCGCTCGCAAAATAACTCAGCAGACGTGCGCAGGTACCCCCGGCCCCGCACCCTGCCCACAGGATCGCGAAGTCACCCATCCGTCTGATTTCAGACCTCGCACAGCTCCTGCTCGGCTTCCGCAAGCGTGAGTTGGCGCGGTCAACGCACTCGTCAGCGGTCAAAGCACACACATACGTCCGTCCAGGACCGCAATCCATCACAACCCCGAGCCGCTACCACCGAACGCGGGTGAAAGTCAACTTTATATCAACGTAGCATAATTATCAAAGTGCAGCCTCCATACGCTAGATACATCATAGCAGCACATTTCTTTACCTCCTATGACCCTGCAGCACACTGCGCGTTGCTCCTCACACGATATTACACGGCCCTTTAATTAAACATAACTACACATCCCTGCTCTCGCCTCATCGCGTGACCAGCCATCTAAAACCTTCTCAATATTATTCTTACATTACAATATTTTTTTAAAAAAATAAGATCTAATTTACACCTTCCACCGCACCTAACGTCACACCCATCCCACAATGAACATACGCAAACGTTCTCAACCCTATCTTGACACTCATATATCACCCCACAAACCATGTCCATCAATCAATTTACCATTCTCATCCCCTCTTTTCGAATTACAAACGTATCCTGTATTTAAACACCAATCAACTCATCTTTCTCGCACTTTCAACAGTAAAATTAATTTTACACACACCCAGAAATACCAAACGCAATTAAAGAGTCAAACTTTTATACAGAGCATCAAGCACATACGACGATATTCAAAGCCTGGTCCATATTTATCACCTCCACCTTGAATTAAATATTAGTACCATTGCCGTAACATTCTGCTAGCGCTCTATTTACCTATTTTTCCGCTCTTAACTGTTGTCACCGTCGGTCGAATATCACTTTCTATAGATTGCATAAATTTCCACATTAAAAAAATCTCGCCCCGCCGTTTAAGAGACTCCTATATCTGAACACATAGCATCATTAAACTATCACTTGCTCTTATCTAATAACTTATCCATCAGGTCTGGGGGCAAAATCAACCCTTTCTTTCTTTCTTTCTTTCTTTCTTTCTTTCAGCAGCAGACAGCTATTTTTTTTACAGTGGTAGCTAAATTGCGCGAGGCGTGCATGTACTTAGAGATACAGAAATCCGAGCAAGAGCTCTCCGAATGTGGAGGTGACTGGATACGCATGGTTACATTTAGAGGCAATTTTAGAACAGAGAACGATAACTTATGTCGCGGTCGCATGGATGGATCTGACATAAAATCAAAAGAAATGCGAAAACTGGTTAGCGCATAGATATCAACTAACCTAATATACACTGAAATTCGGTGAAAATGAACATCGAAGCGAGCTGAATAAGGAAGGCAGTCAATTTTTTCTCGTTTAGTCCGTATTATAGTGTATGTCTACTGAGGTAGCGGTGATACACGCGAGTTGAATACTGTATTTGATGCTTTTCAGGAGGAAAGAGAATCATTCACGTCTAAATTTACATCTGTGTCAAATGATAACAGAGGGTGTACGGGATGATCGATTGAGACAGAGCTGCAACTAGGTACGATTCAAACGTTCTCATTTATTCTAGAGAAGGACAAGTTGCTGAAAGTAGATTTTTTTCCAGTATTCTATTTGGATGCTTTAGTCACGTGATATAGCCAGCGTTCTAGTCGTATGCGGCTACGTGTTCGGTATGTGGTTTAAAGCACTGTCTACTTGCGATCGTTAACGGTGAACCCGTCGGTCATCAGAGCACTTCCATCTCATGTGTGATGAAAGTTGACACATTCCTCTAAACGCACTTTGATTTACGCGATCCCCACTCTGTCGCATGCTTGGTGTAAAATCGAGACTTCAGCGTCATAACTAAGTTAGCTGTGGGTATTTGTGAGGGGCTGTAATCATTGTGTACACACTTACCCGACAAACGGGTGTTTACAAAAAAATGGTTCAAATGGCTCTGAGCACTATGGGACTTAACATCTGTGGTCATCAGTCCCCTAGAACTTAGAACTTAAACCTAACTAACCTAAGGACAACACACAACACCCAGTCATCACGAGGCAGAGAAAATCCCTGACCCCGCCGCGAATCGAACCCGGGGACTGATGACCTTAGCAGTTAAGTCCCATAAGATTTCACACACATTTGAACATTAATTAAAGACATCAAACACATCCATGCCCGAGGCAGGATTCGAACCTGCGACCGTAGCAGTCGCGCGGTTCCGGACTGAGCGGGTGTTTACAGAGTTGTTGACGGGATGATTTGTAATTTTCACATGTTGGACGCTGCTGTTATGCGTGTCTGTTTGCTTGTAGGATGTACCGGCTGCTAATAACTATCATTTTTATATAGACCTGATGGAGTAATAGTATTATTTCTGACTCGTGATCTGGTTTGATCATTGTGCACTAGACGTGTCCACAGGGCTATATTGGGCTCGTATCATAGAAAGGAAAAGTTTTACGATTGGGGTAGAGATAGCTCAGCGTAGGGTGACCGGGGAGAAGGATGTATGTCTGACAGGACGGAAAAGTAAGCAATCTAAGGTTATTGGTCGTTTTTAAGTGCTGAACGTTATAGTCTTAGGAGTGTGTGAGTGTGTGTGTTTATGTTCTCTCTCTCTCTCCTACCGGAACCTTCGATGCACCGATCATGGACTCTAGAACAATACTTTACACATGATAGATTGGATGATTTACTTAAAAATCTATCGAACTACGTTGTGTATAAATATCGCTCCGTTCTTGTTCTTCTTAACTGTATGCCCTTTGAAATCTGTTACTATAGATCGATATGGTGTGCTAAGCTCCAAGACTTGGTTACATTTTGAGAAATGTGGTGCACTTGGATGGGTTAGGACTAGGAAATCTCTATTCAGTCAAGAGAGGTGGAGTGTAGCTGTATTCGTCTGCTCGGTTGAGGAATAATTGTGTAGCGATGTTGCGGGGTAGGTTGTTCAATGCCGAGATGAGAATGATCTTTTAACGTAAGAGGACTAGATAGCTCTGAGACCGCTATACGCATAGAGATTGATCGAGTACTATGCGCGAGGTCTTATAAATATGTATAGCGCTGTCTGGTATAATTTGATCGTCTTTATGTGTTCGAGAATTAAGTGTGAATGGACGTGCTGAGCAGTCATCTATGAATGTTCGCAATGACACTTGCAAAGTAGAGTAAGTATGGGTTAGCTATGATACTGAAATTAAGAAAACAAGCTGTCACATGATTGGCCAGTGTTGGACTTACTGTAAAATATTTCGCGATATCAGCTGTGATGGATAATATTACAGTAGATCGGTGGTGTCTTATCCATCGCATCTGTGCATTGGGTATCACATAATGATTGACTGACAATGCTTGCTTGAGTTGGGGGACAAATTTTGGTTGATGGACCGCAACTTCCGGGGTTGCTAGCACCGAAAACGGTGATCCCGTACTTGCGTGCAAAAATGACCAATCACTAGAAATGGAACGCAGAGTTATAAACTATTCGGTCACTGCGACATATGAGTTTAAATGTAGAGGTGGTCACTCGCTTTCAAGGGAAGTCGCTACAACGTTATGCTATCGACTGTAAGACTATGATTTACAAAGTGCAAGGTATAGTTTCCTGTGAGAGGCTGTGCATCAGTCCGTGTTAATGTCTGTTTAGAATCAGACACTGACTTCGAAGTCGCGGCGGAAAGACGAAATGCTCGGCAGCATGCAAAAGCGTGTTAGAAAACACTGTATGAACAAGGGCGAGAGTCAGCTTCTCATTCGCTTAGAGTATGGGTGATCAAACTTTAAAGGGGTCTCTGCAGCGTTTGTATATTTAATATGATCTTGTTCATATAGGCATCTGTTGTTTGAGGTGTCGGACTTGGCGAGCTGTTAGGAATTCTTGGACGGTCGCACTCTGACTTATTTGGGGGAGTATTGTGAATTCCGTTTGTCCGCGCTGGAGGTGGATCGCATTGGTGCCTTCGTGACTTTTTCACTGTCTGATGGTAGAGGATAAAGAAGATAGAGTGTTGAGGATCTGTTGTAATTGTACCTAGTTTGAGGCGTACAACATTGCGCGCATTTCCGGCGAATGGTCAAAACAAGGTCCTGTTCTAGTAACAGAGATCGTTCTGTTTATAGACAGGTTGCAGGAGGTAATAGATATGTCTTTCTCCGACTTAAATTGCAGAGATCAGATGGGTGAAGATAAATGCATACTCATCTATGCTTAGAAAGGGAGAATGCTTTTTTATTATTAAGTGAGTTTTGGCAGGAGTGAATATGGTTTTATATGTGAGAATGTTTAAGATTTTTGAGTGGAAATTGTCAGCGAAAGGTGAATTACGTAGGGTTCGCTGGCTGGGGGAGACACTGTTTACATGTCCTGTTGGAGATGCAAGGGGGAGATAGAGATCTGCGCTATTCAGGAATCCATTTGTGCACTGTATGTCGTTAGACAATAGCTGGAGAGCAGGTCTAGGGAGAGCTCACTTCAGCATTCTGGTCCTGGGGCTGAGTGGACGGCTGTTTGGATGGACAGCTATGTGGCTTTGACATGCCGCCGGCGGCGCTCGGACACTCGCTTTGTAAAGCGCTATGGGATTAGTTTGAGCATTTAGTACTTGTTTCGGAGGTTATTGGATTAAGAACTGTAATATTGAAGGTAATGTCCTCAGCGGAACCGCTGTGTAATTGAGTAAGTGTGTTTACGTATTTGAAGATTTGTTTCGCGAATGGTGATGGCGCAATTTAGCTACCACTGTAAAAAAAATAGATGTCTGCTGCTGAAAGAAAGAAAGAAAGAAAGGGGTGACCTTGCCCCAAGACCTGATGAATGAGTTATTAGTTAAGAGCAAGTGATAGTTGAATGATGCTATGTGTTCGGATATAGGAGTCTCTAAACGGCGGGGCGAGATTTTTTTTGTGTGTGGAAATTTATTTAATCTATAGATAGTGATATTCGACCGCTAGTGACAACAGTTAAGAACGGAAAAAATAGGTACAAATCGAGCGCTGGCAGAATGTTAAGGCAATGGTACTAATATTTAATTCAAGGTGGAGGTGGTAAATATGGACCAGGCTTTGAATATCGTCGTATGTGCTTGATGCTCTGTATAAACGTTTGACTCTTTAATTGCGTTTGGTATTTCTGGGTGTGTGTAAAATTAATTTTACTGTTGAAAGTGCGAGAAAGATGAGTTGATTGGTGTTTAAATACAGGATACGTTTGTAATTCGAAAAGAGGGGATGAGAATGGTAAATTGATTGATGGACATGGTTTGTGGGCTGATATATGAGTGTCAAGATAGGGTTGAGAACGTTTGCGTATGTTGATTGTGGGATGGGTGTGAGGTTAGGTGCGGTGGAATGTGTAAATTAGATCTTATTTTTTTAAAAAAAATATTGTAATGTAAGAATAATATTGAGAAGGTTTTAGATGGCTGGTCACGCGACGAGGCGAGAGCAGGGATGTGTAGTTATGTTTAATTAAAGGGCCGTGTAATGTCGTGTGAGGAGCAATGTGCAGTGTGCTACAGGGTCATAGGAGGTAAAGAAATGTGCTGCTATGATGTATCTAGCGTATGGAGGCTGCGCTTTGATAATTATGCTACGCTGATATAAAGTTGACTTTCACCCGCGTTCGGTGGTAGCGGCTCGGGGTTGTGATGGATTGCGGTCCTGGACGGACGTATGTGTGTGCTTTGACCGCTGACGAGTGCATTGACCGCGCCAACTCACGCTTGCGGAAGCCGAACAGGCGCTGTGCGAGGTCTGAAATCAGACGGATGGGTGACTTCACGTTCCTCCTTCCATCAGCCTATGCACTGAAATTATTTCCGGCCGGCCGGAGTGGCCGAGCGGTTAAAGGCGCTACAGTCTGGAACCGCACGACCGCTACGGTCGCAGGTTCGAATCCTGCCTCGGGCATGGATGTGTGTGATGTCCTTAGGTTAGTTAGGTTTAAGTAGTTCTAAGTTCTAGGGGACTTATGACCACAGCAGTTGAGTCCCATAATGCTCAGAGCCATTTGAACCATTTTTTTTTTTGAAATTATTTCCGAAAATTAGCAGTTGTTTGGCTATTTGGAGGTAAATGTTTTGCATTGTTTACAAGTGGTTCGCATGTCTGTAGGCTGTGCTATGAGTTATTTTTAACTGTTTAGAATTAGCAAGCGTGTGTTGGTTGGTTGGTTTTGGAGGAGGGGACCAGACAGCGAGGTCATCGGTCTCATAGGATTAGTGAAGGACGGGGAAGGAAGTCGGCCGTGCCCTTTCAAAGGAAGCATCCCGGCATTTGCCTGGAGTGATTTAGGGAAATCGCGGAAAACCTAAACCAGGATGACCAGAAGTGGGATTGAAACGTCGTCCTCCCGAATGCGAGTACAGTGTGCTAGCCACTGCGCCACCTCGCTCGGTAGCAAGCGTGTGTCTAGAACATTATAAATGAGTTATGTAGGTGTGTTTTGCAGGTCTGTATGATGTGGGACATGTCGGTATAATACATATAGTCCATTCCTAAATAAAGTAAATTAGTTCCTCCATCCATGGACGTAGTGCAAGGTGAGTCCGTTTACCAGAAACGTGTAGGAAAAAGTTGAGTGCTGGTGGCCTAGTTTGAAACAATTTTCTTAGGTTGGTGGCGGAAGCGCAAGTGAGCTTTGTTTACTGGCAGATTTCAAACTTGGCGCTGGTTCCTAAGAGAAGGCGGAGGTGGCGGTCTGGTCCTCGAAAAGTAGTTGAAATTAGGGAGTTGAACACGTTTGAATATGTATATGAAATTGTACATGGAACTATTTAATATAGTAGGGTGATGAGAGTGAATTAGCGAGCGTTCTAGCGACAAGCAAACGCGCTGTTATACGGTCATGGTGGATTCCACTGTCGGTCAAACTCTGGCGCGAAACGTATCCTTTGTAGGGCATGCGGTCGACAGGTTCCATCGTGTCCAGCATTTAGTGCTCGCGGGCGCGGCCGACCGTTTGTGGCGGGACCCTCAGGCGCCGCTTGCCGCCGACTACCTGGCGCGCTGGACATGGGGGTGTGCTTGACGTCAGCGGGCCTGGACGTACGTCAGCTGCGCTCTGGAGTTTCGCTGTGTGAGCATGGAGAAGTCAGTTGGGACGCACCTGCATGACCGTAATGTCTAAAATAAAGAGTC
The DNA here is from genome assembly GCF_023898315.1 of Schistocerca nitens. Classification (NCBI taxonomy): domain Eukaryota; kingdom Metazoa; phylum Arthropoda; class Insecta; order Orthoptera; family Acrididae; genus Schistocerca; species Schistocerca nitens. The sequence continues at coordinate 585,952,529 of NC_064618.1, forward strand.
ATTTTCCAGGTATTTACAGAAGGCTATGTCCGTCGCGTGTATGGTGGGTGTGTGACGTAAGCAGGGCAGCGACGCAGCGATTGTACAGTTAGTACGTGCGCGTGAGAGCGAGTCAATTAGCAGGCGTTCTAGTGCGGTCCAAAGGTGCTGTTATATAGTCATGGCGGATTCCACTGTCGTGCAAACTTTGCCTCCAAAAGTGTAGCACTGCGTTCTCGCTCGCACAGGGACACATGGCGAATGGCTGTGTGAGGTCGGCATCGACAGGTTTGAACGTGGTGCCGAAAGTGTTGCAGGGAAACGGCCGACCGTTGTGCGATTCAGCTCCGAGGGAGACAATTTTGGCGGGAAGCGTGTGGAGGCGACGAATGCACGTGGTGAGCGGACAAGGGGCCGCTGTGACGTCAAACTCGACAAGTTCCAGCGTGTCCAGCGAAAACATGTTCATGACGTGGGAGAGATCGCTGGGCTCGCCCCCAGCGCTAGTGGCCGGCCGCCTCACGTGACAGGCGTAGGCAGTGTCTCCGCGTGCTGGCCAGGGGGTGGCGAGGATTTGAACTAATTCACTTGGAGTGCGGACGTCATGGTAACTGCACTGCGATATCAAAGATGTGTGTGCTGACTGTGTTGGAGAAAAAGTGATGACTGTACTGCTTGAAATAAAGTCTTCAGTCCCTTGCCCCCTGCAAAATGAAAGGAAATGAATTACGTTACTATAAGTGCAGTTTATTATTTGACGCGATTATGAAAGTGCACCAGTGAAAACAAGATAAGTGACGGAGAAAGTTCGTACATGTGATCAATTATGGTGTTGGGGAATTGAACTTGTGATAGATTTTTGTTATGGATGTAAGGAGAATGGCTTTCTCACTGAGAAAATAAGACATCCTGAATAAATAATAAATGATAATAATTCATAGAAGTACAGTTTTCGAGAGAATATCGTGTTGGAATTTGAATTTGCGGCAATTTTCTAGTGGAGGTAGGGCTATAATAATAAATGATAATGAATGATAATAAATGAGAATGAATAATAATAAACAAAAGTAAGGTTTTGCAGCCATTATTGTGTAGGAATTTGAATTTGGAGGGAATATTCTAGTGGAGGCAGGTCAAGAATAATAAATAATAATAAATGATAATAAATAATAATAAATGATAATAAATAATAATAAATAATAATGAATGTTAATGAATGGTAATCAATAATAATAAAAAGACAAGTACGGACTTTGCATGCATTATCCTGTTGGAATTCAACATTCCTGCCATTTTTTCTTGAGGTTACGTTAGTGGACGTAGCACAATTTGACTATTCTCCCGCCAAAATCCGGCATCTTGGATGACGTCATGCGATGTTGCCAAGTCTACATGCCGCCGTCTTGGATGATGTCATCGCCGCCATCTTGAATAAATTTGGCAACAATGCAACGTGCGCTGGCACGAACTTTGTCCCTCTACTGTTGTCATCTGAAGAGGCACCTGTAATGGTGTGAAAACAGTGGTGTTGCCCAATAAAGAAACTAGTTTAGTGATAATTTTCATTCATTTTCAAAAACTTTTAGAAGTATTTTTAAGATTATTTTGAAGAAGTTTTGGGTATTTCAATGTAGTAAGAATGTATAATCTACGAATAATCTAAGCTGTGGCTGTAACTACAAAATAGCTCGAATTAAATCAAGGAATTAGTTTAGAAAATGAGCCACTAAAAATACTAGATGAATTTCGCTACTTGGCTAGCAAAATAAGTAATCATGACCGAAGTAGGGATGATATAAAATGCTCACTGACAATGGCAAGAAAAGCGTTTCTGAAAAAGTTAGATTTGTCAGCATGAAAATAAATGTAAATATTAAGATGTTTTGAAGATATTTGTTTGGAGTATAGCGTTGTACGGGAGTAAAACGTGAACGATAAGCAGTACAGACGCGAAAAGAATGTATTATTACAGAGGAATGCTGAAGTTGATATGGTGAGATCAGATAACTAACATACATTGAATCGAACTGAGAAGAAAAGAAATTTGTAGGACAACGCGACTAAAAGAACGAAGCGGTTGATAGGGCACGCCCTGTGTTATCAGAGAACGGTTAGTTTCGTGTGAAAAGAAGAGAGGGTTGGGGGCTGGGAGAATTGTAGAGTAACACAAAGCTTTTCTACAGCAGTAGAAAGGTGTAGGTTGCAGTGGTCATAAAAAGAGGCTTGCACAGGATGGACTAGCGTGGATAGTCTTACCCGCCAGGAGAGTCGTGCGCGTTAAACCGCGCACTTCCGAGAACTGGGAGGCGCGCAAGCCCTGTTCGAATCCACCTGGAGGATTAATGATGGGGATCAGTGTTCCGTGCAGCCTGTATCCGCTTAGGCGATCTCACCAGGTGAATCCTCACGTCGTGTCTCAGATAAAGGCTACTGAAACATTTACAACACTTTGTCACACTTGCACATAGAATTTACTCCAGAAACAGCAGATGGTGTACACTAATTCGGTCCTGTGGGACGGGTATGAGACCGATGACCTTAGATGTTTAGTCTCCTTTAACCCGTAACCAGCAGCATCAGTCGCCAGTGAAGAGTCACATCAAACCAGTCAACAACAACATGCGCATATGTGATCTAAAAGGCGTTGCATCGAATAATAAGGTGATCTACTCTGATCTGAAGACAATTGCGCTTGCAGGTATTATATGTTCGAAAACACTTAAGCAGCTGCTTTAGTTCGAACTGGATAAGCACAACGTATAAAAACAGTGCCTGTGGTTTCAAAACAAGCGCCCCGCAATACCAGCTAGTTGTCCTGAAGCTTCAAATTCTTCTCCTGCTGCATCCTAAATTTACATTGAGTTCACGCTTGCGCACGACGATATGTTCAAGACGGTCTTGTCCAGTATCAAAACTACACACATGAAATCACGGAAAATAAATGAATACAGAAATCAAAGATAAAAGTAAAGTCAGGCAAGACTGATACTGTCTGGTGAAGGTACAAGTCTGTGGTCCGAATTCAGTCCTAAATGCGAGCTACCATCGCATCTACGAAGGCTTGCCGAAACGTAAAGCCACCGAATTTTTCATTCTGTTTTCAATATCGGTTGGGGTACGGCATGTCATGCGTATGGAGTATTACTCGGACGACTTTCCCGCCTCGCTGAAGCAAGCTGCAACCCTCTGCCGTTAGAGTGCTCCGAGTGGCAGCTTGTAACTAACTATGTCGGTACGGGTACGGGTACCGGTACCGCGAACCCTCAGAAAACTGAGAGCACGAGTTCGCACAGATCGTCCACGCATCGAAGACTCCTTCAGCATGACAACGTCAGACCACACACGAGCCTTGTGATATCTACAGCAATCCGACGCCTTGGGACCACTGTCATCGGTGAAACTCCGTACTGTCCTAACTTGGCCCTATCCGATTTTCATCTCTTTCGAAATCTTAATGAGCACCGTCGAGGGCCTCACTTCGATAGTGATAAACGGTGCAAGCAGAGGTGAGGCTGTGGATCCGTCAAAAATCACAAACATTCTGCACTGGCACTATGAACAAACTGGTCTCTCATCGGGGAAACAGTGTTCGTCGCCAGGGTGACTATGTTTAGGAATAAATATGTAGAAATGATAGATGTAAAATTCTAATAACGGTTGTTCCATTTAAAAGGCCTTAAGAGTTTTCACATAAATGAATAGACATTACGTTTCAGCACGTCCGCGTCATTGTCGTGACTAGCTAGAATTAAGGTAGTGAACTGTTTTGCTCGACAAAACCGGCAGCGTTACCACAACTTCTGAGGCCCCGTACACCCACGTAAACTACTGCAACATGGCGACATGTGGGCCGTAGACGACTGTACCAATCACGGAAGGTACATGTGTGAGTAGGCTGTTTAGGTTTTTATGTTGGTAACGCCACGTAGCGCTCTATATGAAAATCACTGACTGTGCTGTGTGAAGGCTGTGGTTGGTTTTCATTGTTGGAGTATATGCTATTGTAGTGTTGGGCAGTTGGATGTTAACAGCGCGTAGCGTTGCGCAGTTGGAGGTGAGCCGCCAGCAGTGGTGGATGTGGGGAGAGAGATTGCGGAATTTTGGGAGCGGACGATCTGGACGTGTGTCCATCAGAAAGAGTACATTTGTAATACTGAATATCATGGACTGATATATATATATATATATATATATATATATATATATATATATATATATATATATATATATATATATTTGAATACTATTAAGGTAAATACGTTGTTTGTTCTCTACCAAAATCTTTCATTTGCTAACTATGTCTATCAGTAGTTCGTGGCTTCAGTAGTTTGAATCTTTTATTTAGCTGGCAGTAGTGGCGCTCGCTGTATTACAGTACTTCGAGTAACGAAGAATTTTGTGAGGTAAGTGATTTGTGAAAGGTATAGGTTAATGTTAGTCAGGGCCATTCTTTTGTGGGGATTACTGAAAGTCAGATTGCGTTGCGCTAAAAATATTGTGTGTCAGTTTAGTGTTGGTCAGAATAAGTAAAGAGAGAAATGTCCGACTATGTTCAGTTTTGCTCAGCTGTTTGAAAATCAAATAGCGTAAGAGTTGTATCAGCACAGTAATTCATAAATTTTTCTAAGGGGACGTTTCGTTTCACATGCTGCCTGCAGAAGATCACACAGCAAACAAGAAGGATCGCTAGCCTTGGGTGCTGTTTAAAACCTAGACACTGATAGAAAATATTCGATTGTCCAGAGAGGTACTCCTCAGTTTTACGTCTGTTCTTAATATTTCCCCTTTATACTTATACGATACGATGCACTCAATATGTTATATATAGTGTTAGGGATACAGGTACCGATGTTTTGATAAGTGGTACCTGAATACGTACCCTCTTCGGTGTCTTAGTTGTTTCTCCTCTGTGTCTGTCTCCCTGCAACACGCCACATACATCACTATCTGATGTTTACTGCAAGGTCTTGAGAGGTGGCATGAGCCCCCTCTCATATTTCTATCTTACGATTCTCCTCTCTAATTGCATGCGGTGGGAAGTTGCTATTCCTTCACACGCGGACTTCCCATGCAGCGTCTCTCGTCACCCGGGTGGTCCAGTGACAGGCGGGCTCTTCTGACCTTGAAAGGGTAAGCCGACAGGTGTGAGGGGTCGAGTGAATGCTTTCCAGACGCCGACATTGTCAAGAGGCACGCCCGCAGAGGCCGGAAGTAGCGGCTGGGCTAAAGGTTCCGTTACTTCGCAGAAACTTAGCGAAAACACTTTCTGGCGGGCTACCAGCGAGGCGTGGGAATGACTTGTGTACCCAGGCAGTTGTGGTGGGAAAATTCCTGCGCTTTCTGCAAAATAGTAACTGTGATTGGCTTGCTCAGGGCATAGCTCCGTGACGTAGCAAAATCAGCGAAGAAATTGGCACCAAGAATCTCCATTGGTGGAATGGTAGTGTTCCGGCAATGGAGTGGAATTTTCCGCCGGTTTTCGAGTTGCTGATTGGAACGTTTAACCACGGCCACTGTCGTGGGGGCGGGAATGTTCAGTGTTCGGCCTGTACGGGTGCTCTAGGTAGTCGGCTCTCGCCTTTCGGTCGAGGACGTCGAAGCAACCAGCCATCACCTCCGGTACGCCAGATCGTGTTCTGGGAGATAAGAAGACAGTTTGGTAATGTATGTCCACAGCACCGGCAGATAGGGATTTTCCTAGGTGATAATCAGAGCTCAGCAGAGCGCGCCTGTTCGTTTTTTTTCTAACTTTGTTCTGTCTTGAGTAGCAGCAATTATTGTTAGGTTAGCTGTCTGTCTCCCTTAAGATTTGAGTGGCAAGGAATTGGCTCCACATACCACTTCGTCTTAAACCTCACAATCTAGTTCAGGGACAACTTCACCTTTACAGTGTTTGTATGAGTATCCAATTTGAGCCAATTTGATTTATTGTAAATGTTTATGTGTTTTTGTTTATTATTTTGTGTTTAGTCTTAATAAATCCTGTTGTTATTTTGGACAGAACTTTCATTCTATTAATCGGTAGAGCAACCCATCATTTCTCTCTACGTAATGAAACCTTCGTTTATTTAACTTATTTATCAAATTAAATTATTGCAGGTGCCAAACTCTTTTCTACTCCACTTGCAGGGTCTATTACAGTCAGTTCGCGTTTCTTTTTAATCCTTGTGCAACAGCAAAAGTCGGAGTTAGAATAGGGGGGGCTTAGAGCAACATTTATATATGTAGATTCTAGAATTTAGTGTTAAATTCACTGATAGCCCCGGCACCTCGCATAATATGGCGACCCTTAGCCTCGGATCTTTCCTGTGAATCACTGATAAGCCAACAGGATTCTTAGTAGGAACATTCAATTGTTTTTCTCTATTTTTTTTAATGAGTAATGCCCAACTTGTTTTTCTTGTAGTTCGGCGATTAGTTTTTAAGTAGCGGCGCATGTTTACTGTTTTTGTTTTCAGCGTATATATTTGTTTGTTTGTCCATTGTTTTATATGTTTCTTTGATGTGGTGTCCGTACCACTTCACACTTTGTCGGGTTTCTGTGCAGTTTCTGTGCATGTAGTTACAGCGTTGGAACGGCGTTGTTGAAATTTTGTGTCTATGTCGAAGAATATATGGAGTAGATTATTTTTATTGTGCATCTTAGATAAAATTGTTTTTCGTGAATGATCACGAGAAGTAAGGCACGACTATTATCGAGCGAAGTTAAACCAAAAGAGAATTGCATAATGGATAAGGGGCAGTTTACTGACGGGGATAGGTTCGGAGATGAGATGGGCACATTTTTAGCAGGACAGGACGACAGGGTCATCGATGAGGAAGGTGATTTGGACGCGATCTTAGAGCAACGTCGCCGCCGTGATTATGAGAGTGAGGTAGAGGATGAAACAGAGACAGGCACACAGGTCGAGACGGTAGTAGAGGTTTATAATCAAACGAACGAGAGCAGACAGGGGCCAGCTCGGCCACGTCAGAGCTCTAGCGCCCAGGTGTCCAGAGTTACATCACCCATGTGTGACGAGGATCAAAATGATGACATTAACCCAATACTGAGCTTCCTACGATCAATGAAAGAAGAAGCTGACGAACAGCGTAAGAAGGAGAAAGAAGAAGCTGACGAACAGCGTAAGAAGGAAAAAGAAGAAGCTGACGAACAGCGTAAGAAGGACACGGAGGCAATAATTTCGCATATAGGGGAAATTCGTGGGGAATTATTAACAATAAAGAAAGAATGTGGAGAAGCAAAACAAATGTCAATGGTAGCACAAAAAGTAGCAGGCCTAGCCAAAACTGCAGCAACAGGGGCAATGAAAATCGCAAGAGTAACTTCTCAACTCGCAGGGCGCTTGCGACGTGCGACACAAGTCCACTCAAAATCCCTAGCGGCCTTAAAGACTCAAGGTAATATTGCGGTTACGAACTTCACGAAACGAATGAAAGAAGTAGAGAGTCGGATAGCAAAACTAGAGCGAAACGGGCACACGAGCACTGCGCGTTCGGATACCAATGATGGAGTACACAGGATTGTGTCTCCGAGGAAAAGCCCGCCGTGCTCTAGCCCAGTGACAGCGTGCGGAACGAACAATGCACACGTAGAAACAGCGAGTAATATCTCCAATAATTGCAGCCCACTTAGAAGAGTGAATGCTGAATGCCACTTCCACTGTGGTACAGACGTAGCACATCACAGTTATCAGCAAGATAGATCAGGACACTCCGCAGACGTGCAAGTATCGGAAACGAGTGACAACACCAGTGCGAGGATCGGACAGAATTTTGATCACAATCACTTCCTGTCGATACTAAAACTCCAGAAATTCAAAGATAATGGAGGGTCGATGCATCCGAAGAGCTGGGTGATGCAATTTACAAATTCATTACCGTCGTCATGGCCAACCCAGGCCAAATTAGAATTCATGTGTGGACACATCGAAGGCCAAGCCGCGGAAAAGATGCGGGGCGTGGCAGCGACGTGTCGGACTTATCAGGAATTTGTTGGTGCATTCCTGCGGACCTACTGGTCAAAGGAAACGCAAGATAGGATTAAAGAGGAAATAATATTTTGTCCTGAACTGGAAGTGTCCGGGCATAGGAGCGCAACCAAATTTTTTTGATGATTTACTCAAGAAGAATCAGTTTTTAGATAGTCCATATAGCAACGGAGAAATCATTAAATTTTGCTTTTCCAAATTGCCAGTTAGGTATCAACAGACACTTGTCGGGAAGTGTGGATCTGACAGATGCATTCAAGAGTCTACTGCGCGAACTCGAAGTAGTCTTCGATAAACAAGACGCAAAGGACAGGAAGAAGGCGCAAAATAACAAATACCACGGGCCAGCAAGGGAAGACGACAACAGAGCGCATAATCGCACTGATCAGTTAGGAAACCAGGGTTACGGAAATCAAGGTTACGCTATTCAAGGTTATGGAAACCAGAGACACGGAAACCAGAACGTCAGGGAACACGGTCAATCTAGACAAGCAATCTGGGACAGGAGGAATGACGAACGGCAAAGCGACCGTAATTGGAGAGAGCGAAATCAAGGACAACAGGAGAACCAGGAGATTGAAATTAGACCTCCAAATCCTAATGCACGTCAGAGGAGGGGGAGCCTAAGAAGGAATTGACGCTAGTCCAAAGGACTCCACCACTTCTCTCACACAAAGAAGTTCGCGGAATAATAGTAGTTTAAGTGGTGTACATAGTAGAATAGGCAAAGATATGAACCTTTCTTCGGGGAACAATAATCGTTGCATTAATAGATTAAGATTGTTAAAGTATTAACACGCTGCGTTTTTTCGCATAAGAATTTACTGCTGTTAACTTTTTGTCTATGTTCAGGATCTCCTCTGTCGTTGCGATAAGAGGCACTACCTTTCCATGAGCAATGTTTTTGTCCTTTCCTATCTGGTGTCCATGTTAAGGGATAAAGATGAGTGACGAGACATCGCACAAACGGGCGCATACAAGAACGTGCTCTTAGAAGCGTTCTGAGAAGTCGTGATACGCTCCATAGCGGCCACAACCAGTTCGTGAAACGTTCATACCAATGCTTGCAGGCACGCGTCAGTGCACGGCAAGATTGTGGTATATTGCGTGATTTCGAGGATGAATATGGGCAGTATAGTTTTTTGCAGAGCTGCGCCAGCATCGTTGTCTTGCAAGTCGGGGTGAACCTGTGAGCGTTTGACTCTAATAGTGCCCTAGACGAGAGAAATGCAGGCATAAAAGCCTACCATGCCAATGTGCTGGTTGGGGATTTAGCGTGCTGCTCGTGACTGTCACAGATGAGTAACCAGGGACTTATACTTGGATATTCGTGACATACTGTGTAGCTGGCGTGTGTTGGGCGACTGAATCCTCAACAGGAACCAGTCCTGGCTTGGTCATATTACATTGCTTCTGGAAACGTGTGCTTTGATCGCGTAAACAGCATCACATAGAGAAGGAAGTTGCAACTATAAATTTATTGTCGTGTATAGCCATGGCTAACCCAGACTCTGGAGTTTCAGTGAGGCGTAATGAAAACTCGGAGGTCATGTCGTACGGCGCGCACATCACGGTCGGCAATAGCGGCGAGCAGCGAGACATCTCAACGTAACAGGAATTATGTAAGAGTATTGTATAAGGTAAACAAAAAAAAAAAAAAAGGATACGATATATTAGGATAAGTTAAACTGTAGGATTTAACAATAACTAGATTATTATTGTGGGGGTTTTCTACCACAAGTGTGGCGCGCGCCTGTTGAGATGCTATTTTTCAGGTCACCAAACCACAGACCCGAGATGGAGGGACGACGGGCGAGCGAAAGTAGCATAGTTGCATGGTCCTTATGGCACAGTAAGACCTGCATAACAACATAATTGAATTAAAGGACATAGAATGTAGATCGTTGGCTAATGGTAGTTAATTCTTGAGCATGTCTACTGTCGATCTATATAATTAATAGTAATATTAGTGCGGGCCCGCACATTTAGTTCTTCATCCAATATAGCGTCACACACCATGTACAATAGTGAGATCGGTCTCTACACAAATATCAAGATAAATTATTTCCATGATTTTTGTTATGATAGCTACAGATAAATAACTATAAAAGTAAAATAAGAGTGTCTGAAATGACAGACCATCAATGTGTCATTATGTAAATTTATTATAACACAGAAGGTCATGGGAAAAAGTTAGGCATAAGATTTTTGTCAGAACTGTGCAGATGACGGGTATCGTGGCAATGCAGAGGCCAGCCAGCGCTAAAACAAGAGGTCTTTGGCTACCTGCAGGAGGGCGAGCGTCCGCTCCTGCAAGCTGACAGTCACCGGGCCGTATACCTGAGGGATTAGACGGGATCCTCGCCGGGCCACAAGCGAAAGTGAGGCTGGCCGTTGACCCTGACACGCGACCCACATGCGACAGCCTGCTAGCTCTCCGGACGCGGCAGCCGTTTGGAGGGATTCCCTGCAGCAGACCACGTTGTCGTGAGTACACGAAGAAGATCACATATCGTGTCAGAACCTGTGCCTCATGTGCCTCAGGACAGAAAGGGACGCTCTATACTCACCTGTTTGGGTTTTTACAAGTCACTAGCATTGGCCGATCTGCATACACAAAGCAGTATCGTGCCACACTAACAAATGTATGGCCTCATTTATAACTTCTCCTCTCTATTAGAGAGCAGTTTTAGCAATCGTCGCTCCCAGTTCGATCCTGTATGGATGACCTCACACACTTGTGGAGTCACTCCACGTGCCATCATCCCTCGTCGAACTGCAATATTGGGAAACGTAAAGTACTGTCCAGCGAGAGAAGAGACCTAGACTAGTGATGTATCCCAACAAATAGACCTCAGAGACAATTAATCGACGTGAGGAGAGCCTATCACTGTGTCTTCCTACCCTATTGCCGTTGCAACAACGTAGCAACAACACCCGACGCTTAGCCCTATGTGATGTCAGTACTGTTAAATTTGTGAAGTGCTTCGGATATTTCTAACAATGTGATTTAGTGCCTCATTCTCAGCACAGTCGTGAACTTTGTGCAATGTGCACGCACAATTTGATGCCCCATGAACCTTGTTTTTTTTTCTTAAATTTCTTTCTCTTATGTTGTTCTTGTAATGTATGTTATACCTTCTATGCGTTTGTGTTTTACACTGTAATTCTTATTACAATTTACTGTATTGTTCTCCACACCATGTTTTTTTGTATTTTGTATTTATTGTTGTGTGTATGCAAACAGTGTGCCTGAAGTCCCCATAAACTGAAGCAGATACCACCACTGTCATTGTGAATGGACCATCAGTTCAGGGAACATTTTGTAAAGGTTATTCTTGCTGCAGGGACACAGAATGAATCGGAGGTTGTAACTAGATTCTGAAAGCTCACAAAGAGATTGTTAACTTAAAACAGTATCATGTGTGAGTGAGTTCAGGTTAGTTTCATGATTCAAATTGTTGTAAAATCTTGGGCATTTAATTGCGGAGCACTCCAACTCTGATTGTAAAGAATAAACTGCTCCATATTTGGCTCACATGCCCGGGCCATATTTAGAGCGTGAATGTCTGTGTGAATCTGTGTTTGGAAGGGGCTCCCTGGGTATAGATGTGTGATGTGAGTGTTTGTGTTCCATATTAAGAAGGTGAAGTTGGCTACATCATAAATAATCCTCCCTCTATGAGCTGCATTTTTTCAGTTGCAATGATTTTTTTATAGAGTGCGGCATGTGGAGTCAGTTTGTAAGATTGTTCTTGGGCGATTGACTCACTACCTTGCTCCTAAGTGAGCCAACCGCTCACCAATTACAATCTAAAATGGCGTAGGGGCAATGAGAGGTGGCATGAGCCCCCTCTCATATTTCTATCTTACGATTCTCCTCTCTAATTGCATGCGGTGGGAAGTTGCTATTCCTTCACACGCGGACTTCCCATGCAGCGTCTCTCGTCACCCGGGTGGTCCAGTGACAGGCGGGCTCTTCTGACCTTGAAAGGGTAAGCCGACAGGTGTGAGGGGTCGAGTGAATGCTTTCCAGACGCCGACATTGTCAAGAGGCACGCCCGCAGAGGCCGGAAGTAGCGGCTGGGCTAAAGGTTCCGTTACTTCGCAGAAACTTAGCGAAAACACTTTCTGGCGGGCTACCAGCGAGGCGTGGGAATGACTTGTGTACCCAGGCAGTTGTGGTGGGAAAATTCCTGCGCTTTCTGCAAAATAGTAACTGTGATTGGCTTGCTCAGGGCATAGCTCCGTGACGTAGCAAAATCAGCGAAGAAATTGGCACCAAGAATCTCCATTGGTGGAATGGTAGTGTTCCGGCAATGGAGTGGAATTTTCCGCCGGTTTTCGAGTTGCTGATTGGAACGTTTAACCACGGCCACTGTCGTGGGGGCGGGAATGTTCAGTGTTCGGCCTGTACGGGTGCTCTAGGTAGTCGGCTCTCGCCTTTCGGTCGAGGACGTCGAAGCAACCAGCCATCACCTCCGGTACGCCAGATCGTGTTCTGGGAGATAAGAAGACAGTTTGATAATGTATGTCCGCAGCACCGGCAGATAGGGATTTTCCTAGGTGATAATCAGAGCTCAGCAGAGCGCGCCTGTTCGTTTTTTTTCTAACTTTGTTCTGTCTTGAGTAGCAGCAATTATTGTTAGGTTAGCTGTCTGTCTCCCTTAAGATTTGAGTGGCAAGGAATTGGCTCCACATACCACTTCGTCTTAAACCTCACAATCTAGTTCAGGGACAACTTCACCTTTACAGTGTTTGTATGAGTATCCAATTTGAGCCAATTTGATTTATTGTAAATGTTTATGTGTTTTTGTTTATTATTTTGTGTTTAGTCTTAATAAATCCTGTTGTTATTTTGGACAGAACTTTCATTCTATTAATCGGTAGAGCAACCCATCATTTCTCTCTACGTAATGAAACCTTCGTTTATTTAACTTATTTATCAAATTAAATTATTGCAGGTGCCAAACTCTTTTCTACTCCACTTGCAGGGTCTATTACAGTCAGTTCGCGTTTCTTTTTAATCCTTGTGCAACAGCAAAAGTCGGAGTTAGAATAGGGGGGGCTTAGAGCAACATTTATATATGTAGATTCTATAATTTAGTGTTAAATTCACTGATAGCCCCGGCACCTCGCAGTCTTACCTGCGCCGTGAAGCGGACCACGCCCGTCACTATATACGCGTGCACACTTTAATACCTGACCTGCTACCCGAGGAAAAATAAACATTAATGGCTTGTTTATGCTATGCGTATTTTGAGGTAATAACCAACATAAAAACATATTAACCGTAATAGCTACAATTATTAGTCCGGAAATTAAGAAATACTCATCTTGAGGTTGAAGCTTTTCTGTCCGTGTTTGCTTACAAATAGATTTGTTTTTGGGGAGTGTCCACCTTGACCAAAACAAAACTTTTACTTTTATTTTTATTTCTCAGATTTGTGTAGCAGAAGTTTCGGCATTATCAGTTAGTTTTTTTATTATCTTACAATAGAACAGAACAAATGCCCTTTACTAATTTCACGCGTGTTGAGTTCTGAAGACAGTATTTACATATTTGAAAAACAGACATAGTTTCGTACATATAACTTTTTACCACATGCCGCATATCTCCTGGTTTTTATGGGCCGTGGTGGCCAAGCGGTTAAAGGCGCTACAGTCTGGAACCGCGCGACCGCTACGGTCGCAGGTTCGAATCCTGCCGCGGGCATGGATGTGTGTGATGTCCTTAGGTTAGTTAGGTTTAAGTAGTTCTAAGTTCTAGGGGACTGATGACCTTAGAAGTTAAGTCCCATAGTGCTCAGAGCCATTTGAACCTGGTTTTTATGTATTTATTGTACTTGGTTTTTTTTTGTTGTTTTTTTTTTACAGTTTGTCATCTGCAACAACATAATGATAAGCAGAAAAGGCATTTTTATACAGCAGCTACCTCCATGGCTGCAAGAAAAATGTGAACAAATCGAAAAAGGAACGGTTCTCGATAGGACTGACTCAGCATGCAGGAAAGATAAAACAACCTTCGGTGAAATTAAAGGCAAGGTTGGTAACATTAAGAGTGCATCAGGAATTCCACTGTTAAATGCAGAGAAGAGGGCGGATAGGTGGAAAGCGTACATTGCAGACCCCAATGCGCGGTAATATTTATCTGATGTGATAGAAGAAGAAAGAGGAATCGATTTAGACGAGATAGGGGAACCAGTATTAGAACATAACATTCCATCAGAATTTCTAAAATCATCAGGGAAAGAGGCAACAAAACGACTATTCATGTTGGTGTGTAGAATGCGTAAGTCAGGCGACATACCATCTGACTCGAAAAAATATCATCCACACAAAAAAATGGTTCAAATGGCTCTGAGCACTATGGGACTCAACTGCTGTGGTTATCAGTCCCCTAGAACTTAGAACTACTTAAACCTAACCAACCTAAGGACATCACACACATCCATGCCCGAGGCAGGATTCGAACCTGCGACCGTAGGAGTCGCACGGTTCCGGACTGCGCGCCTAGAACCGCGAGACCACCGCGGCCGGCATATCATCCACACATTACCGAAGAGTGCAAGGACTGACAAGTGCAAGAATTACCGTACTATCAGCTTCATGCATCCACGTTGCTGACAAGATAAATATACAGAAGAATGGAAAAGAAAATTGACGATGTATTACATGACAATCAGTTTGGCTCTAGTAAAGGTAATGGCACCAGAGAGCAATTCTGACGTTGCAGTTGATAATGGAAGCAAGATTAAGGAAAAATCTGACACGTTCCTAGGATTTGTCAATCTGGAAAAAGAGTTCGGCAATGTAAAGTGCTACAAGATGTTCGGAATTCGGAGAAAAATAGGGGTAAGCTATAGGGAGAGACGTGCAGTATACAGTATGTACAAGAGCCAAGAGGGAATAATAAGAGTGGATTATCAACAACGAAGTGCTCGGATTAAAAACGTTGTAAGACTGGGATGTAGCCTTTCGACCCTACTGTTCAAACTGTTCACTGAAGAAACAATAATGAAAATAAAAGAAAAGTTAAGGAGTGGGATTAAAATTCTAGGTGAAAGGATTTTCCTGATACGATTCGCTGATGACGTTGCTATCCTGGCTAAAAGTGAAGAAGAATTACATGATCTGCTGAACTGAATAAACAGTCTAATTAGTACAAATTTGGAAATTTGTGATAAATTATATGGGTCCAAACTGCTGAGATTAGCTTACACACTACTTAATCTAACTTTTGGCTATGTCGCAGTAGGATGCTTTGTCCCCTCCCTCTACATGTATTGTGTAACTACCCTACTTTCTAGGGTCAGGAGCACACTAGAGGCTGGTGCCTAGGAATCTATAAACGATCACGGCGCCGCCACCTCCAGCCTACTCAGTTTCACATTCGAAACGGACCAACAGATACATATTCGGCTCTGTCGTGGATGCACGCCGTCTCGTTCCCACGACGGGCAAGACCGTCTCAGGCTACCGTCTCGAAATGTCGGCGCCAGCCATGTTATAAGATTTCACTGTAACTATGCACTTTCTTCATTTGGATAGGTACGTCATTGCATGTGGTAGGGAGCTGGTGATGAGTGGAAGGATACTGAGCCAAAAAATTATTTACATTTTTATTAAAAACACAAACCAATTTATTAAAACACAGACTATGAGGTAAGCTAATTTGATCAGCTACCCCCGAAACTTATTAACTAAATTTCCAACGACACGTATGCTGGTATAGTAAACCATATCAAATACTGACGAACAGATTCCGCAGACCGAACGTGAGGAGAGGGCCTAGTGTAATTGTTTAATACAAACCATACAAAAATGCACGGAAGTATGTTTTTTTAAAACAAACCTACGTTTTTTTTTTAAATGGAACCACGTTAGGTTTGTTAGTACATCTGAACATATAAACAAATACGTAATCAGTGCCGTTTGTTGCATTGTAAAATGTTAATTACATCCGGAGATATTGTAACCTAAACTTGACGCTTGAAACCTCCGACGTTCAGTTGCGTGTTGTAACAAATACGGGCCACGGTCGACGAGCAGCATCTGCAGGGACATGTTTACGATGACGACCGTGTTTACGAGTGTGGCTGTAGTGCACTGTTGTGGTTTGGTCTAGCTGTCGCAGTGTCCGCATGTAGCGCCTACTGCTATTGTTATTCTGCATTCGTCTCCGCACGCAGACCAACTGTAGTACACCGTGTTACCAGACGTCTGTGATAGTGTAGTGTTGTAGGAACTATGACCATGGCGTATTCGAACTCTTAAAAGGCGGAGATGATACTCATCTATGGCGAGTGTCGACGAAATGCAGCTGAAGCCTGCAGGGTGTATGCAGAACGGTACCCGGACAGAGAGCATCCAACGTGCCGCACATTGCAAAACATCTACCGCCAACTGTATGCAACAGGTATGGTCGTAGCACGCAAACGGGTCCGTAACAGGCCCGTCACAGGAGAAGCGGGTGCACTTGGTGTGTTAGCTGCTGTTGCCATGAACCCAGGAAGTACAGGGGACATTGCGAGAGCCGGTGGACTGAGTCAAAGTAGTGTCATGCGCATACTGCATCGTCACCGCTTTCACCCGTTTCATGTGTCGCTACATCAGCAATTACATTGTGATGACTTTGATCATCGAGTGCAATTCTGTCAATGGGCATTAACAGAGAATGCGTTGCAGTTCTACCTGTTTACCGATGAAGCGGGTTTCACAAACCACGGGGCAGTGAATCTACGGAACATGCATTACTGGTCCGTGGACAATCCTCGCTGGCTCAGACAGGTAGAGCGACAGCGACCGTGGACTGTAAATGTATGGTGCGGAATCATTGGCGACCACCTCATTGGTCCTCACTTCATTGCAGGGGCCCAAACAGCTGCACCATACATCGCGTTTCTACAGAATGATCTGCCAACTTTGCTCGAAAATGTCCCACTGGAAACGCGTCGACGTATGTGGTATCAACATGATGGTGCACTTGCACATTCTGCAATTAACACTAGGCTGACCCTTGACAGGATGAAACTTCCTGGCAGATTAAAACTGTGTGCCCGACCGAGACTCGAACTCGGGACCTTTGCCTTTCCCGGGCAAGTGCTCTACCATCTGAGCTACCGAAGCACGACTCACGCCCGGTACTCACAGCTTTACTTCTGCCAGTATCTCGTCTCCTACCTTCCAAACTTTACAGAAGCTCTCCTGCGAACCTTGCAGAACTAGCACTCCTGAAAGAAAGGATATTGCGGAGACATGGCTTAGCCACAGCCTGGGGGAGGTTTCCAGAATGAGATTTTCACTCTGCAGCGGAGTGTGCGCTGATATGAAACTTCCTGGCAGATTAAAACTGTGTGTTCGAGTCTCGGTCGGGCACACAGTTTTAATCTACCAGGAAGTTTCATATCAGCGCACACTCCGCTGCAGAGTGAAAATCTCATTCCCTTGACAGGATGTTCGACGGGCGTTTCATAGGACGTCGAGGACGCATAAATTGGCCAGCCCGTTCTCCTGATCTTACACCTCTGGACTTCTTTCTGTGGGGTACGTTAAAAGAGAATGTGTACCGTGATGTGCCTACAACCCCAGAGGACATGAAACAGCGTTTTGTGGCAGCCTGCGGCGACATTACACCAAATGTACTGCGGCGTGTACGACATTCATTACGCCAGAGATTGCAATTGTGTGCAGCAAATGATGGCCACCACATTGAACATCTATTGGCCTGACATGTCGGGACACACTCTATTCCACTCCGTAATTGAAAACGGAAACCACGTGTGTACGTGTACCTCACCCCTCATGGTAATGTACATGTGCGTCAGTGAAAAAGACCAATAGAAAGGTGTTAGCATGTGGACGTAATGTGCTGTTCCAGTCTCTTCTGTACCTAAGGTCCATCACCGTTCCCTTTGGATCCCTACGTAATTCGGTGCTCTCCGATACACACGATCTAACAGCGGAGGAGTGGTACTCAAGCGTCAACTTTAGGTTACAATATTTTCCGGATGTAATTAACATTTTACAATGCAACAAACGGCACTGATTACGTATTTGTTTATATGTTCAGATGTGCTAACAAAACTAACGGGGTTCCATTTAAAAAAAGGTAGGTTTGTGTTAAAAAACATACTTCCGTGCATTTTTTTATGGTTTGTATTAACCAATTACACTAGACCCTCTCCTCACGTTCGGTCTGTGGAATCGATTCGTCAGTATTTGATGTGGTTTACGAAATATATCCAGCGGTAATGTTAGGTGAGTCACCCTGTATATAATAACTTTCATAAGTGACTAAATGAAATTTTGTACAAATTATTTTTTATGAACATTAATAAAAAATTGATAGATGCTTAACACAAAGGTATAATAAGATCACAAGTCTACAAAATTAACCTGCATATTCCATATTACAAATTTCAAAAACCCACTGAAAATAGCTAACACGTCATTAACGTCAGCCATTTACTATCACGCGGCTGTTTGCAGATAATTAGAAGGAAGACCATTGGTTCCAAGCAAGCGGAATAACCATACAACATTAAATTAAATGTATGATACAAGTCGGAGTCGCAGAGCCAAGCAATTTCTCTTTCTACTCCTAAGTGTGGATGGCAATCGCCACTAGAGAGACGGACGCTCTCAGTAAATGCATTTACCGTGCTCAGGTCTCTTCAGATGGACCCATAATGAAAACAACAGATACATCAAGCTACCCTGTAACAAACGAACAACTAACTAACAATGTGCATTAACAAGACAAACAGAAACTGTAAATATACTAGAGAAAGAGTGAACTTTGCACATGAAGCATCTAATTCGAAATAAACATAAATTTTAATAACAGGTGCGGCCAAACTTAGTGAAACAACTCTAGCACCACTAGTTTGGTTACACACATTCACAGAAACGTAACCAGTTAGAATTGCCACTGGGCGACAGAGTATAACCATGCACGCTCACTATAATTCCTTGCAGATCGTTGCGTACGTTGAGAACTGCTCGACCAAGGGCAGCCATCAGGTATGTGTTATGACGAATTTTATACGAATCAGGAATCAACGGATGCTACTTAGAAGACCCCCCTGCACCCGGTTGTTGAAACTGGCAGGCAGGAACGCAACCCGTCACCACAGTGCACACAGGCTTCTTGCAAATTCAAATTCAAATGTCGGGTTCCGTGCAGTCGCAGTTCAACTAGAAATCTTCAGGGTCGCAGCCGACACTCAGTCCCACCGAACTGGCAGTGACCAGAATCACAAATCTAGCAGCGGCCAAGGATACTGACGGCCACGACGTCACGGCGTTTACTCCAGCCGCTGACAAACAAACCGCTCAAACCCCCGTCACATCGACAGCGGCTCCTGGCCGTGACAGCACTTAAATGCTGGCCCTTAGACCTGTCCTCTGCAGGTGACAAACCGCTCGAGAAGCTATTGCGGCCGTTGAGACTAATAACAGGTGGCAACTATCGATATCAGAACGTGCCCGCGCGGCATAATTATGTTTCAGAACTATCTCTACAGCTTAACTGAACAGTCTCCATCTACCATAGCATAAGTAACTTTGTATCAAGTTTTGCCATTTCTGTGTACTTCAGCTAAAGCTTATAATTGTGGCCTTTATTAACGCTTAATTTAAATGAAGGCTGCCCTTGGATTAACATTGTGTACCTATAAGCTCATAATAACTTATTTTGTTACCCTTTAAACAAATATGCATTTTTTTTTAGTTGTGACCTTCCTCTTCGGCCTCCACTTTCGTCCCCTATAACTCTCCCCGCCCCGCCCCTTCCCACCCTCCCACCCCCCTCCCCCACACGTTCATCTGTCTCGAATCAGAGACACTCTGAAGATAGGAATGTTGTCGACGCCTTACTCAGTTGGAGACTGAATAGATAGTTTTGGAAACCAGAAGCCTGTCGATCTTTACTGTCTTTGCAAACTGGGACAAGGTTCTTTCATATTACCCATCCAGGTTGGCAGCACTGTTAACAGCCAGGGAAGCGGGACAGCATAATAATCCCAAAACGGCCTACTTTTTACGGAAACCGCCATTTCGGTGAAAATAACTAACGTCTTGATGAAACGCAATGACCATTGGCAAACGTGATGGAAAAATTGCCCCCTTTACTTACATATCATCACTAGCCATTAAGTATCTCTTTCCCTCACACGAGTAATAATAATAATAATTAAGTAGACGCGCATGCCGCTTCCGTGATGCAGAGGAAACGGATCTAATCCGCTCGCCAGATTAACGATGAGGGCGTTGTGTCGGTGAGCCTAGATGTGGTATTTAGACAGATTCAAACATCCAACCAAGTGAAAACCGTGCTGGTCTCTACGCTCAAGTCATTTGCACGATTTGCAAACATTTCGAAAACGATATCACACATTCTCATGGAATAACAGTAATCGAAGTTACGTGGTATGTGAGAAAAGTATGGGACTGATTTTCTATCTACCGAAGTTTTTATACTTTTCAAACAACAATATTGTTCCCTTCACAGTAGTTCTCTTCGGTAGCTATACACCGGCAGAGTCGTTGTTCCCAATCTTCGTAGCAGCGCTGAGAGACTTCATCTGGTAAGGCCTTTAACATGTCGGTCAAATTCTTTAAACGTCCTCCAGCACCCCAAAACGATATTCTTTTCAGACATTTTTTTTTAATTTCTGGAGAATAAAATATCACAAGGACTCAGATCAGGTGAATAGGAAGCCTGTAGAACGACAGGAATGCCTTTCAAGGTCAAAAATTCCGTGATGGATGTGACTGTGTGACGTGGGGCGTTCTCACGACGCAGTACCCACTTGCCTGCAATGTCCGGTCTCCCTCGTTTCACCCTTTTCCTGAGCCTTTCAAGGATATCTTTTTAAAATATTTGGTTGACAGATTGTCCTGGACGAGTAAATTCTTAATGCACACTATTGGTATTGTCAAAAAATCAAATGAGCATATTTTTGATTAGCTCATTCGAGCTTTTTTGTGTCGAGGAGACGTCTCAGTGTGCCACTCCTCACTTTGCAGCTTCGTCACAAGGTCGTACTCAAAAATCCAGTATTCATCACCTATGGTTGCCGACTGAACCATCCGTGGTCACTGGCAGTCCTTCGATTATCCTTCGGCACCATTTTGGCACATAGCTTTCACATGTAGAATTGTTTAAGTTTAATAGGTCACCCGTAATCCTTGTTTTTAAATCTCGGTCTGATATCAAAAGAGCAGACACATGGTCGACGTTTTCATCGCTTTTTGAAGTCTAAGGTCTTTCTAAGCGAGTTTCGTCTTCAACGTTTTCTCGGTCTTCCAAAAATGATTTCTGCCAGCAAAAACCTTGTCCTCTTGATAAGGAATGTTCCCTGCAGGTCTGTTTAAACTTTTCATTGCTCACTCTCGTGGATTCCCCAACTGTAAACCTAACATTACTCTCTATTCCACTGTTCTGTTTTCGTAAAACATCACAAAAACACAGATTCACTGATGACGCTCTAAAAATTCATTAGATGGTTGTACGGAGCTGAAACTTGAACTGGGCATCTGGAAGGGATGAACGCACCGGTCTGCACAAGTAGAACAACACGGCGTTGCCAGATCGATCACAGTGTTTTCAGTCTCATTACTTTTCTCACAAGCATCGCAGATGGGGTAGACAAATTCTGTCTAGAGGCGAGGAGAGATGATGACACAAAAGCTTCCAGCCCCCTCTACCGCTAACATTACCAAACCCATAAATTAACATGCCGAACAGTTGAAGGTAAGGAATAAAGAACGGGGGAAAGGAGAAAGAGTAATAAATAAACGGTAAAAAAATTCCAGTTTTTCTGTTGCTTCTGGCCTCAGAGTAACCCTAAGTTTTATGTACCCTATTTATCCTTCATTTATTAGATTCCGCCACGCCTAGAGAGCGCTATCACAAAGTGTCCTTTGAGGCTGTTGTCAAACCACAATGTAATTGGACCATTTTTCAGTCTGTCTGAAAAATTCGTGCTTTTTACTCGCCCTGCAGTCAACACGTGACATCGGCTGCAGCCAGCGCCCCCTGCTGTAGAAGCTGGCTGCCGGTCCTTGCGGGAAGAGCGGCGCGGAGGCGGCGTCCCAGCGGAGCGCCTTGCCGGTTCGCGGTCGATTGCCCCTCCTCCGCCTCCTCGGCGTCCTCCGCCGCCGCAGTCAGATCGCGCGGCCTTCACGTACGTGTGTGGGCGGCGGCCGAGGGCACGGCCGTGACTCACCCCCAGTGTTTGCTCTGCCCCTCTCCATCATATCTTTTTCTTATCACATATCCTGGCTGTAGCTTTCACTCGGCTGTC
This sequence comes from Schistocerca nitens, assembly GCF_023898315.1. NCBI lineage: Eukaryota > Metazoa > Arthropoda > Insecta > Orthoptera > Acrididae > Schistocerca > Schistocerca nitens. The sequence goes on from NC_064618.1 coordinate 585,974,811, forward strand.
TAAGGGCTCGTTTCACTGAAAGAGCGCTGAAGCAGTGTGTCCGAGAAGTTCCTGTACCCCTAGGTCAAAGAAACTGTATTGTATATTAGCAGAGTATCTGGCTTTGCCCCAGTATGTATTTATTTCACATTCATGGATCCATTACCTCCTTTCCTCTCTTGTCCATCTCCTGTGCTCCCCTCTTTACCCATCTCCTCTACCCATTCTCTCTGTCCACCTCCCACTCCATCTCCTCCTGCCCCTTTCGCTGTCCATCTGCTACTCCTCCTCTCTCTGCCCATCTCCTACTCCCCCCCCCCCCCGCCTTTCTGTCTATCTGCTCCTCTACCCTACCTCTCTCTCCATCTCCTCCTTGTCACCTCTCTGTACATCTTCTACTTCCCTCATACCATCTGTACTACGTGTCATACAGTGAGGTAACTATAGGAAATTCAGCAGCGTATATGGATACTGTCTGATAAATTTGTTGCGAATAGAGTTAGCAGAAAGCAATAAATATAAAGGTCATGATGTCATGCCTGATGTGACTGTTTCGCTGTATGAACAGCAGAAATGTAGAAACCGATAAACTTTTTTGTTCCACAAGCTGAAACATGGCCGCGAATTGAACGATTACCCGAAAACAGAATAAATTTCATTTACTTCACGTCTATGGTCAATAATTTTTAAGTCCTCAAACTACCGGTTTCGGTCAGCAATGACTATCTTCAAATCATTATCATAATTTTCTTTGGGCCGGAGTTGCCGAGCGGTTCTAGGCGCTTCAGTCTGGAACCACGCGACCGCTACGGTCGCAGGTTCGAATCCTGCTTTGGGCATGGATGTGTGTGATGTCCTTGGGTCAGTTTGGTTTAAGTAGTTCTAAGTTCTAGGGGACTGATGACCTCAGCTCTTAAGTCCCATAGTGCGCAGAGCCATTTGAACCATTCGGCTCTGTTACTACGGATTTGGCGATGTTAGTGTCAGATGGTGGCCGGATGCCCTTTCTGTCGCCACCTCTTACCCCCTGGGATGGAATTAGTGTAGCAAGCTGACTGCACCTAGTGTAAGCCATGAAGTAGTGTGGACGTTTTGCAAATGTCTGTGAATCGTGTAACTGTGGCGGGACTTCAGGACCAGCCTGGTATTCACCTAGTGGGATGTGGAAAACCGCCTAAAAACCAGATACAGGCTGGCAAGCACACAGGCCCTCATCGTTAATCCGCCGGACGGATTCGATCCGGGGCCGGCGCGCCTACCCAAGTCCAGAAAGCAGCGCATTAGCGCTCTCGGCTAACCTGACTCAATGACCACCTTCAGATCTCATAACATTTTTATTTAGCACATTTTATCGTTTCTTGCTGTTACTAGTTTTGAACGTTTTGTTCATTATCAGATGGACGTATTGCATTTATCTGCATTCCACAGTTCATCCTTTAAATGCAGTACATCTATCTGATAATGAAAAAAAACGTTAAAAACGAGTAACAGTAGGAAACAATAAAATGTGCTAAATAAAAATGTCACGAGATCTGAAGATGATCATTGCTGACAGAAACTAGTAGCCTGAAGACTTAAAAATTTGTGACCACAGACGTGAAGTAAAGGAAATTAACCCTTTTACCATTTTGTGGGGGTTGTCAGTGAGAAAAAGTTTCGTAAAGGTTTGAAATTGTGTGTAAAGTACAATAAATCACTAAGTTCTCTAGTTCTCAAGCACTGGACAGTGCGCATAGTAGCTACACATTATGCTACAGATAGTGTAAAAGTATGGAATAAACACGCTGAAGATTGTATAAGCATTGTATTCATTACTTTCAGTCACATCACATACCACATGTCAACCAAGCAAAGCATTTCAACAAATGTAATTCCATCAAATATGATAAAGTTCGAAAGTCAAAGAGTAAATAGGTCTCTCAAAGGATACATATTTTCCTTGATTCGCGCAGTGTTCTCCAAACCAATAAGTATCTTGTACAACACACTTTCTAAAGTAGCCTTTGTTCTTCCTCGGGGTTTAAACTATCTCCTTACGAAATTTCATCGACATCGATTCAGTGGATTAGTAATAATAAATTTAAAAGTTATGCGTGATGCGGCAGTTTTTCAGGTATCTGTCTTGAGCTATGTGCCTACATACGTATAAATTTGCTGCTACGTTCAATGGTGTATGTGAACACTGTCTGTAAAATGTGTCGCAAATACAATAAGTAGTAAAGAACTCTGATTCTGAGATACTGGATGAAAAAAATCTGGGTATTCGGGCCTCGTGGCCTACACTTCGTTCTCAGTCCCACCCCCACCCCTCTGATAGGTAGCTGGTTCTTACCCCCACATCGATTCTTTCCAGGCAGTAAGTGATATGTACACTAAGTTTATTTGAAATTGGTCCATTGATTTAGGAGGAGATGTGGAACATTCATACATAGAAACATACATACATACATTTTTAGGGTTCCGTAGGTCTGTGGGTAAAAACGGAACCCTTGTAGAATCACTCTGTTGTCATCCTGTCTGTCCGACTGTTCAATGGCCTTTTCTCTCTGGAACGGATAGACGTACAAAGTTGAAATTTATGTCACATACTGAGGTCTACGGCCACTTCCGATGTAAAAAAGTGAAGCATCTAAGTCAGTGCAACCAAACGATATGGCTTTTCATGTCGCATATCTCGATACAGTAAATTCCCGTTTATCCGAATCATGTTTATCCGAAATCCGCTTTATCCGAACAAATTTTTCCGATTTTCGCGGCTCACATTATCACTGTCTGACTCATCGCACAGCTTCGTTTTGGCTGGCTAGGCTGACACTTGACAAGTTTCAACTCGTCTGCGCCTGGAGCCATGCATTTTCTGGTGTTTTTCGACAGTATACTGCTAATCAGCGCACTGGCGCGTGTCTGAAGTCCGAACGACGACAATTCGTGCGTGTGTTGGTTGAAGTCTTAAGAGTGTTTCTTGTTCGTACTGCATGGTTTCATGCCATTGCCATCTATTGGAACTCCTTGGACGCACAGTGCGTACAGTATTGGTCTATGCAGCGAGACGTAGCCCTATCGAAAACAGCCGGCCGAAGTGGCCGTGCGGTTAAAGGCGCTGCAGTCTGGAACCGCAAGACCGCTACGGTCGCAGGTTCGAATCCTGCCTCGGGCATGGATGTTTGTGATGTCCTTAGGTTAGTTAGGTTTAACTAGTTCTAAGTGTTGTGTCGATTCCCTAAGGTCTCGACACAATGAGTGGCTAGGTGCACGCGAAACTAACGCAGACGGGCGTAAATTCTGAAACAGGAGACTGGATGAAAACTATAAAGAAAAGAAGAGAGATTGTCATCTACTTAACTTTTAATAATGTTCTTCTTGTTGAAATACATCTCTTGCATAGTAGTAAGCAATTAGCAATGATACACATGGCGCCTTGCTAGGTAGTAGCGATGGACTAGCTGAAGGCTATTTAATATGTCTCTCGGCAAATGAGAGGAAGACGTGATACGTGTGGTCGCAAGCTATGTCGTCCGTACAACTGGGGCGAGGTCAAGTCCGTGTCTTGTCACCTGCCCTGTGGTGGCGCTACGTTTGCGAATACACAGTGGCGACACGCGGGTCCGACATGTACTACAGGACCGCGGCCGATTTAAGTTACCACCTAGCAAGTGTGGTGTCTAGCGGTGACACCACATTCCTCCCCCGCAAATCGGCGAACGGTCGTGAGATAAGGCTTCCGCCCGCCGTGGGGAGGACCCCATGTTGACGTATGCGATGAGGTGGGGAGCCGAACAACAGGCGAGGCTGTGCCACCCGCACCCGGCCATTCGGTCCGAGGGGAGCTAGGAAACGCCTGCAAACCTAGTCCAGGGTGCACGTCAACATGAGGTGTATGCGCACGTAATGAGACAGAAGGGTCGACCTCCATGTGGTCGGAGCACCCGACGGGCGAAGACGACATCTGGCCCGGAGCGGGCAAGAGGTCCATGGCGGAGGACGGCTGGTCACGGGAAGCAAGCGGCGGCGCGTGACCCAGGGAGGCGCGAGGCGGCTGCAGCGAAGCGTCCGCTGCTGGCGGCGCCGGCGGCGGCTGCGGCGGCGCGACGCCATGAGGCAAAATGGAAGGCATCGTCGGTAACACCTGGGGATGAGGCGAGCCAGTAGATGGGTCCCCAGAGCGCTGACCCGACGGCTCCGTCGCTGAAAGCAGACGGGGAGCGGCAGAACCCAGGCGACGACAGAGGCGCAGCTGATTGAGATGCCGACGCACCTCACCAGAGGCCCCCAAAACCAAATACTTCGCGCGGCCGAGGCAGCGAAGAATGCGCCCTGCGAGCCAACGCTGTGAACCGCGATAGTTGCGATAATAGACAACGTCGCCAGGAGCAAAAGCAGGAGTCTGCCGCTGCACAGGAACCTGATGTGGCGGATGCAGCAAAGACATCAGAGTTCGATGAGGACGACCATGGAGCAATTCAGCCGGCGAGCGACCATCGCGGGGCTGAGAGCGATATGAGGACAAAAAGAGCAACAAAGCGTCCTCCCGAGAATGCGACTCTTTCAACTTCAACATCTGTGACTTGAAAGTCCGGACCAATCGTTCAGCGGCACCGTTTGACTGAGGCGAAAACGGCGCGGACGTCAGATGTTGAATACCATTGGCCTTGCAGAACGACTGAAATTCTGCGGACATGAATTGTGGGCCATTGTCGGAAACAATAGTCTGCGGAAGACCTTCAATGCAAAAGATAGCAGACAAGGCTTGGATTGTGGCAGAAGACGTCGTGGAAGACATCCGGACAACAAAAGGAAAACTACTGAAAGCATCGACCACAACCAACCATCGAGCATTCCAGAACGGACCAGCAAAATCGATGTGCAAGCGTTGCCAAGGGGAAGTGGCTTTCGGCCATGCAAAGAAGTGCCGCGGCGGTGCGGATTGGTGTTCGGCACACGCCACGCAAGAGGAGCACATATTCGCAATCGCAGCATCGATTCCGAACCAAGTACAGTGCTGTCGAGCAAGTTGTTTCGTTCGCACGATACCCCAATGTCCTTGGTGAAGAAGCCGTAAGACAGAGGACTGTAACGAACGTGGGACCACAACGCGGGATTGATCATTATCGGAACGCAACAACAAAACACCACGTCGGACAAAAAGTCTCTCCTTGTGGGCAAAAAATCGGCGAACCAAAGGATCCTCGATCCTTGACTTTGACAAGGGCCATTGCGTAGCAACAAAACGCAAAACGGGAGCAAGGACAGGGTCAGCAGCTGTGGCTGTAGCTACACGACGAAAATCAATCGGAAACGATGCGACCACGTCATCGGCTTCCGAATCAATGAACATGCAAGCAAGTTCGGAAGAATCGAATGCTTTATCCTCAGCAACAGGCAAACGGGACAACGCATCAGCGTTGCCGTGCTTAGCAGTGGACCGATACAAGATATCGTAGCGGTACTGCGAGAGAAAAAGTGACCAGCGAATGAATTTCTGCGCTGTACGTGGAGGTACAGTCTTGTTCGGATGAAAAAGTGATGTCAAAGGCTTGTGGTCCGTGATGATTGTAAAGTGACGACCATACAAGAAGTCATGGAACTTGGTAACACCAAACACGAGAGCTAAAGCTTCTTTCTCTATTTGTGAATAATTTCTTTGCGCAGATGAGAGCAATTTTGACGCAAAGGCAATAGGGCGATCATGCGAGCCATCCTTGTGCGCAAGCACAGCACCGATCCCGAAATCCGATGCATCGACCATCAACAAAAGGGGTTTTCGGGGATCGAATGGCGTAAGGCAAGTATTTGATAGTAACGCCGATTTCAACTGGCGAAAGGCGCGTTCGCATTCCGTCGTCCAGACGAACGGAACACCTTTACGGCGTAAGCGATGAAGCGGAGCTGAAATAGAAGAAGCATTGCGCACAAACCGATGATAATAATTTACCTTACCCAGCACACTCTGTAGCTGTTTTAAGTTCTGCGGTGACGGCAAGTCCTGAATGGCACGAAGGTGCTCTGGACTCGGATGTATACCTTGGGCGTTAAGGACATGGCCCAGGTACGGTAAGTCACGAGCAAAAAACACACATTTGTCCTTCCTCAAGCGAAGACCATTCTGACGCAAGACCAGAAATAAGGTCCGGAGATTCTGCAAATGTTCGGCTTCTGTCTTTCCTGAGATCACAATATCGTCCAGATAGTTCGCAGCCGTAGGGACCGACGCACAAATAGTTTGTAAATATTGCTGAAACAAAGCAGGGGCGGATGCACACCCGAATGGCAGTCTTTTGAAGCGATACAAGCCAAGATGCGTGTTTACCACTAAGACGCGCTGGGATTCTTCGTCCACAGGTATTTGCAAGTACGCATCTGCTAGGTCCAATTTTGAAAAATATTTTCCCGGGCACAGTTTGTCAAAAAGATCTTCCGGGCGGGGCAAAGGAAAAGTAGCAGTCACAAGTTGTGGATTCACAGTGGCCTTGAAGTCCACACAAAGTCTCAATTTTCCGGAAGGTTTTGGCAAAATTACTAAGGGTGAGGCCCAGAGAGAAGCCTGCACACGTTCAATGACACCTTGAGATTCTAAATCGTGCAATGTTCTTGCGACCTCATCACGCAATGCGTGGGGAACATTGCGCGCTCTGAAAAATTTCGGTTGCGCGTTGTCTTTCAGTTCCAAATGCGCTTCATAGTTCTTAGCGCAACCAAGGCCCGGTGCAAAAATGTCTGCAAATTCTTCACAAAGACTAGAAACACTGGCGGAAGGCACAGTCTGATTCACTGATAGGACCTGATTTACAATAGACATATGAAACAATTGAAACAAATCTAAACCAAACAAGTTCACTGCACTAGAGGAACGAAGAACATAAAATGACACAAGTTTTGTCTGTCCCTTGTATGTTGCAATAAGGCTGCACTGTCCTAACACAGGTATATGCTGTCCTGAGTAACTAGTTAACGTAACATTTGCGGCACGCAATGGCGGGGCGCCCAGTTGTTTGTACGTGTCGTGATTGAGCAATGAAACAGCAGCTCCGGTATCGAGCTGGAATGGGATCACTTTTCCTGCAAAGTCTAAGTCCACAAAAAGTTTAGTGTCTTGTTGACGACAAGAGCGACTGTCTCGTGCACTTTGAACTGATACAGGTCCAGAAGCACTTGCGACTTTACGGGATTTCCGGCGACGTCGACGCACACTTTGGGTGGGACGAACACAGTCACTGTTAGCTAAAGTGTCACTGGACGGGTGGGAATGAACTACATGAATGTCCATGGGCGAAGGTCCACGAGCCTGATTGTCCTGGGTTCGATGCCGGCGCGAAGCAAAAGGCCTGGAAGTATTGCGAGTGTCTGATCTTAACTTTTTCTGGCAAACACTTTGTACATGTCCTTTCTTTTGACAGTAAAAGCAAATAGCTTGGCGTGACGGGCAATTTTCACGCGAATGTCTAGTGGCACACCGCGGGCAAGATTTCACTGCATTTGCTTGCTTACGCGGCGCACGTGGTTGCAAGCTAGGCTGCCGCTGCGAAGTCGGGCGCGAGGGCCGCTTAGCGTCCCGTGCAGCGGGCCCGGCGGGCCGATTAATGTGACACACTGCTGGCGAAGTTTCAAATGATTCCTGAGCAAAGTCAAGTGTGTCTTGCCTGTCCAATATGTCTATCACTTGTTGCAGGGAGGGATTAACTAGCTTCAAAATCTGTTCCCTTATGCGAACATCAGAAACGTTCTGTGCAATTGCATCACGCACCATAGTATCTGAATATGGGAGGCCACATTCACAGGCAAACGCGCAGTCTCTAGTAAGTCCTTGCAAAGTTGCTACCCACTCCCTGTTAGTCTGACCGGCCGTACGTTTTGTACGAAAAAACGTATACCGTTTGGCAACTACATTTACTGTTTCTTTGAAATAGGCATCTAAAGCCGACAAAATTTCCTCGTAGGTCAGAGTTGCTACGTCGCGTCGGGGAAACAATTTCACTATCACCCGGTAGGTAGACACACCGACACAAGAAAGCAAAAACGGCTGCCGCTCTTTACCTTGAATTCCATAAGCAGTGAGGTGGAACCGGAACTGATCGGCCCACTCAGTCCAGCTCTCGGTTGTGGCCTCAAAGGGCCTAAATGGCGGTGCGACAGCGTTGTGTGGCTGCGGTAGCGATGAAGCGGCTGCTGCCGCATCGGTTTGCAGCGCACGTTGACCCTGGACGAGCTGTCCAAGGGCTTCCAATAACGCCTGCGTCTGCTGATTCTGCAAGCGAAAAAATTCGGACAGTACATCTGGAGAATGCGGCGAAGCCATGACACAAGCAAATTAGAGCAAATAGAACACAAAGACTGCAACGTGGGCGCGGCACCACTCCTCGTCGCCAAAATATTGTTGTGTCGATTCCCTAAGGTCTCGACACAATGAGTGGCTAGGTGCACGCGAAACTAACGCAGACGGGCGTAAATTCTGAAACAGGAGACTGGATGAAAACTATAAAGAAAAGAAGAGAGATTGTCATCTACTTAACTTTTAATAATGTTCTTCTTGTTGAAATACATCTCTTGCATAGTAGTAAGCAATTAGCAATGATACACATGGCGCCTTGCTAGGTAGTAGCGATGGACTAGCTGAAGGCTATTTAATATGTCTCTCGGCAAATGAGAGGAAGACGTGATACGTGTGGTCGCAAGCTATGTCGTCCGTACAACTGGGGCGAGGTCAAGTCCGTGTCTTGTCACCTGCCCTGTGGTGGCGCTACGTTTGCGAATACACAGTGGCGACACGCGGGTCCGACATGTACTACAGGACCGCGGCCGATTTAAGTTACCACCTAGCAAGTGTGGTGTCTAGCGGTGACACCACACTAAGTTCTAGGGGACTAATGACCTCAGCAGTTGAGTCCCATAGTGCTCAGAGCCATTTGAACCAACCTGTCGAAACCGACAATGAGAGTGCGGCGCCAAACACTTTCCGCCTGTTGTCTGTACATCAGACGAAGCCGAGAGTTTAACAATTTAACAGAGAACGTACAACGCACTGTTGTGTTGCCGCGTGGACTTAGGTAGTACAGGGGAGAGGTTGCCACAGACTGGTTTCAAAAGTCAAAAGCTTTGTCTAGTGTGTCTCGGGTGTTCTCAAGTGGTGCTTCTGTGTGTTTTCGATTTAACGTTTCATGCTCGCGCTACGTGCTTTAAAACGTCCAGAGATAAAAGAGGCCCAAAAACCAAAAAGGGATCAGTCGAGTGTTGGTAAAAAAAAAAACGCTGAACGTGACTATGGGCGCGATATGAAAAAAGAATGTCATCTCGCTGGGACAAAAGCTTCGCGTTTTGCAGAGAATTGATGCTGGTAAGCCACCCGCGAAAGTTGCTGCGGATTCGAACATCGATAGGATCACTATTACAGATTGGAAGACAAATCGATCAGAAATTGAAAAATCTCGAGAAACAATGAGAAAAGGTGCACATCCTCAGTTAGAAGCGGCCTTATGTTTGTGGCACGAGCAAATAAGAGCCAAAGGTGTGCATGTTTCAAGTACTCTACTTCGTCAAAAAGCGATGAATTTTTATGAGCTGATTGAGGGAAAGGAGCAAGAATTCCTCGGAATTGGTGGCTGGTTGGATCGGTTCAAGAAGCGGCATGGCATTCGTGAAATTGCCATCAGCGGCGATTCATTAGCCGGGGATGAACCCGCTGTTGCTGATTTTAAGAAGAAACTGCACACAATCATCGACAAAAGAGGTTATACGGCGATCAGCTTTACAACTGTGATGAAATCGGATTGAATTAAAAAAAAAAAATGTTGCCCACAAAAACCCTTGCATCAAAACAAGAAAAAACGGCATCCGGATATAAAAAAAGCAAAGAACGAGTTAGTGTTCTCGCATGCAGTAATGCCACTGGCAATCATAAACTGCGCCTTACTTTAATCCAAAACACCAAGAGCATTTAGACGGCAATCAGCTGATAAACCTTTGTCACTGTGGTATACGAATCAGTCTAAGGCATGGATGAAGAGTGCCATCTTCAAAGAGTGGTTCGAGGCAGAGTTTGTTTCAGCTGTAGATAAGTAAATGGAGGAAAATGGACTTCCTCGAAAAGCGCTACTGCTTGTGGGCAACTCTACTTCTGACCCAGATGATCTACAAGATGAGGATATCAAAGTTGTGTTTCTCCCACCAAAAGTCACGTCTCTATGTCAACCGATGGACCAAGGTGTTCTTGAAGCGATGAAAACACATTACAGAGGCAAGCTGCTATAATAATCGGTGCGGTTGGTGCTGAAGAAGATTTTGTGAAAGCTATTTAAGAAATCGATATTGGATTGCTGACGCCTGGAATCTAATTCCTCCGCCAGTTGCGGTGGCCGAGTGGTTGTAGGCGCTTCATTCCGGAACCGCGTGACTGCTACGGTCGCAGGCTCGAATCCTGCCTCGGGCATTAATGTGTGTGATGTCCTTAGGTTAGTTAGGTTAAAGTAGTTCTAAGTTCTAGGGGACTGATGGTTCAAATGGTTCAAATGGCTCTGAGCACTATGGGACTCAACTGCTGAGGTCATAAGTCCCCTAGAACTTAGAACTACTTAAACCTAACTAACCTAAGGACAACACACACATCCATGCCCGAGGCAGGATTCGAACCTGCGACCGTAGCGGTCGAGCGGTTCCACACTGTAGCGCCAGAACCGCTCAGCCACCAGCGGCCGGCAGGGGACTGATGACCTCAGATGTTAAGTCCCATAGTGCTCAGATGCATTTGAACCATTACAGACTATTTAACCAAAAAATAAATTCTTATAAAGCGTCCTAGAACTTCAGTGTCCATAAGTTAAACCTTTTTGTTCTTTACTTTAAAGTTGTTCTAGACAAACGTTTCGTTCCTTTGAGTAATCTCTGGCTTTATTTCATACTTTTGTACAGCAGTTTAAATTTTATTCATAAGAATATGCAATAAAGTTAAAAATCCTGATTTTTCCTGCTGCCAAATAAGGTGGATTTTTTCTGTAAGAACGCAAAATAAACGAGCTTTGTTATTCATCATTTAAAACCTTTGCGTTTTCAATCATACTTTGGCGCCTTTTTAATACGTCAACACAATTTTTTCAGTAAAAACATTTGGTCTTGTCTTACAGTTGAAAAAAATGTTAAAGAAGGCAATTGTGCGCAGGAAGGCAATTAAGAAATATCTTGCTAATTTGTCTAGGTGTGGGAACTTTGTGAAAAAGTATACTGTTGTCGTGGTTTTTTGAAGCATAGCTAAATTTGGAGCCTTTGTTCTCATTTATCACTCCTTAACATTAGTTCCCCATTCTCACTCTGCACACTCGCACTGCACAAGCGAGTTATGTCTAAGAAGCATTGTATGAAAATTGGGAAGATACCGTCTTGCATTTCACGTACGGCAGAAAAATTTGACTTTTGACAGTAACATCACTATTCTTAATAGCGAATATCAACGAGAGATCCGTGCACAAAGTTAAGCCAACAAATTTAATTACCCTCAAAACTCATGTCCACTGTAAGACACAGTGATTTTCAGAGTGTATTTCTGATAGTAATATCATATCATTCAGACGCTTGATACTAGTAGATGATTTCAGTAAGGGCCATCTTGTGAATTTTCAAGCAGTTATCGTCAGAACGGCATATGCGTTAATTTTTATGTTCATTTGCTGTGTAATTACAATAACAGTTCTGGTTCAAATGGCTCTTAGCACTGCGGGACTTAACATCTGAGGTCATCAGTCCCCTAGAACTTAGAACTACTTAAACCTAACTAACCTAAGGACATCACACACATCCATACCCGAGGCAGGATTCGAACCTGCGACCGCAGCGGTCGCGCGGTTCCATACTGAAGCGCCTAGAACCGCTCGGCTACAACGGCCGGCTATTCTGGGGCAGAGATTGTTTGTAAGACTACAGATAAAGATTGGCATTATTCAGGACCCAAGATTTTAATCTAAATCATTTTGTTTTGCAGTCAGTTGTCACATGCAAATTTCATTTAAAACTGATTGTTTCCTCGCAGGCGAATTGTTTGCTGTACCGGCCAGTCTGTATGTCGCATTGTGCAGCGTGAGCCCGACATATTTCCGTTCAAAATTAAATTTACATGTATTTCTGTTGTTCTGTACCGAAATTTTCCCATTTCGATATCAAAATAAGATTTACACATTACTTTGAAATTTGCAGCAGTGAAAGCACCGCCCTGCCGCCGCCTACGCTAGACTAATTTGGACCGCTCTGTCGAATGAGCACTTAAAAGTCCGCTTTAAAAACAGTTTTGTTTCTAACGGGAAACAAACCGGGGCTTTCCGTCAATACTGCCCATATATATTCTAACCCTATATTACCGCTGTTTGATTATTAAAAAATAGAAACGAATGTCTACGGTATTGAGAAAGGTTTCGTCAGTAGTAGCTGTACGTGACAAAGACGTCCAGTTCTGATACAAAAATCGTGATTACCCTAATTTGGTCGATACTGTTAGTCAACATTACATATTTGGCGTAACTGTACGTCCATTCTGGCGTAAACAGTTGCCAATGCAGTAAGAGACAGGGACTTTCAGACGTCTAAAACAGAGCGTGGTAACGGTAGGACACCCAGACCGGTGAAGTAGGTAAACATTCCGTCTTTCGCTCGTGCTTGCACCCATACTGGCGTTATCTTTCGGGGTGGTAGTGAAGTATCGAATATACTTATGGCTAATTATCACGGCACACCTAAATCTATACGACACTAGTTCCTTAATCAGTCCACGACCTCACTCGGTGCAGTCAATACGGCTTAGGTACACATCTACACTCCTGGAAATTGAAATAAGAACACCGTGAATCCATTGTCCCAGGAAGGGGAAACTTTATTGACACATTCCTGGGGTCAGATACATCACATGATCACACTGACAGAACCACAGGCACATAGACACAGGCAACAGAGCATGCACAATGTCGGCACTAGTACAGTGTATATCCACCTTTCGCAGCAATGCAGGCTGCTATTCTCCCATGGAGACGATCGTACAGATGCTGGATGTAGTCCTGTGGAACGGCTTGCCATGCCATTTCCACCTGGCGCCTCAGTTGGACCAGCGTTCGTGCTGGACGTGCAGACCGCGTGAGACGACGCTTCATCCAGTCCCAAACATGCTCAATGGGGGACAGATCCGGAGATCTTGCTGGCCAGGGTAGTTGACTTACACCTTCTAGAGCACGTTGGGTGGCACGGGATACATGCGGACGTGCATTGTCCTGTTGGAACAGCAAGTTCCCTTGCCGGTCTAGGAATGGTAGAACGATGGGTTCGATGACGGTTTGGATGTACCGTGCACTATTCAGTGTCCCCTCGACGATCACCAGTGGTGTACGGCCAGTGTAGGAGATCGCTCCCCACACCATGATGCCGGGTGTTGGCCCTGTGTGCCTCGGTCGTATGCAGTCCTGATTGTGGCGCTCACCTGCACGGCGCCAAACACGCATACGACCATCATTGGCACCAAGGCAGAAGCGACTCTCATCGCTGAAGACGACACGTCTCCATTCGTCCCTCCATTCACGCCTGTCGCGACACCACTGGAGGCGGGCTGCACGATGTTGGGGCGTGAGCGGAAGACGGCCTAACGGTGTGCGGGACCGTAGCCCAGCTTCATGGAGACGGTTGCGAATGGTCCTCGCCGATACCCCAGGAGCAACAGTGTCCCTAATTTGCTGGGAAGTGGCGGTGCGGTCCCCTACGGCACTGCGTAGGATCCTACGGTCTTGGCGTGCATCCGTGCGTCGCTGCGGTCCGGTCCCAGGTCGACGGGCACGTGCACCTTCCGCCGACCACTGGCGACAACATCGATGTACTGTGGAGACCTCACGCCCCACGTGTTGAGCAATTCGACGGTACGTCCACCCGGCCTCCCGCATGCCCACTATACGCCCTCGCTCAAAGTCCGTCAACTGCACATACGGTTCACGTCCACGCTGTCGCGGCATGCTACCAGTCTTAAAGACTGCGATGGAGCTCCGTATGCCACGGCAAACTGGCTGACACTGACGGCGGCGGTGCACAAATGCTGCCCAGCTAGCGCCATTCGACGGCCAACACCGCGGTTCCTGGTGTGTCCGCTGTGCCGTGCGTGTGATCATTGCTTGTACAGCCCTCTCGCAGTGTCCGGAGCAAGTATGGTGGGTCTGACACACCGGTGTCAATGTGTTCTTTTTTCCGTTTCCAGGAGTGTATATTCCTTTGAGTAAATACTCTGAAAACGACAAATAACGAAAGTGTCTACTGCCAATCTATTGTGTTACCTCTAAAGTATAGTTCGCGTAAGACCACCAGGTCAAGGCGGAGATTAGTGCGCTTGCAGAAACATAGTATTATTGACACAAAGTGAGAAGATTACAGTGTACACTTTCACAATGCTAATTTAACGTTTAAATATAAGGCCGCATCTCGTGGCCGTGCGGTAGCGTTCTCGCTTCCCACGCCCGGGTTCCCGGGTTCGATTCCCGGCGGGGTCAGGGATTTTCTCTGCCTCGTGATGGCTGGGTGTTGTGTGCTGTCCTTAGGTTAGTTAGGTTTAAGTAGTTCTAAGTTCTAGGGGACTTATGACCACAGCAGTTGAGTCCCATAGTGCTCAGAGCCATATAAGGCATGGTTGTTCACGTGTTACGTTACACCATTTGTGTGTCAATACGGAAAGTTACAACAGGCTTTATCAGATCAAAATGCTTATTACGTGCAGCAAGTCTCGCACAGTAGCCGGCCGTAATGGCCAAGCGGTTCTAAGCGCTACAGTCTGGAACCGCGCGAACGCTACGGTCGCATGTTCGAATTCTGCCTCGGGCATGGATGTGTGTGATGTCCTTAGGTTAGTTAGGTTTTAGTACTTCTAAGTTCTAGGCAACTGATGACCTCAGAAGTTAAGTCCCATAGTGCTCAGAGCCATTTTTTTCTCCCACAGTGACATGTCTTCCTTTCATATTATTTATTATAAGAAATATTTAGTCACGGTGAACTGGCTATTTTTTTATGTTTTGGGACACTCAGTCTCCATCCTGTCCTACCAACCATTCAAATTACTGCTTAACATTAGACAGCTAAACATAAACAAATAACATTCAGTATTATTGGGTTAGCAAAAGATTAGATAGAGTCAAAGTGGCTAAAAGGAACCATTTCAAAGCAAAAAATACATTTTTAATTTGAGTTTTTAGTAAATCGTGAAAACTGCACAACTAATTGGTACATCTCAATTAGTTTAACACACACAGATGTAAAATACTGACACGAATTATTTACAGAAGAACGAAAAGACTGAAAGAAGCCGACCTCGAAGCTGATAATCTTGGGAACACGCGAGGAAATACTTACCGTATGAATTATCATACAAATTACGCTGAGAAAAATGCAAATGTACACATTTCTTGATTTAGAGACAGCTTCTGAGAGCTTTGACTGGAATATACCGGTGCGCCTTGAAATTGGGCAGGAAGGAGGCATAAAATATGGGGAGCATGTAGTTATCCACAATTTGTGCAGAAATCAGAATGCAGTCATAAGTGTCGAAGGACATATATTCTTGACTTTATTCAATTGTGTATGTTGAAGAAGCAGTAAAGGAAACAACGAGAAATTTGGAAAGGCAATCAAATTTCCGGAAGAAGAAATAAAAAGTTTGAGGTCTGTTGATAAAACATTAGTTCTGCCGGAAACGATAAAGGGCTTTGAAGACCAGTTGAAAGGAATGGACAGTGGGCGAAATAGATTATGAGGTGAATATGGACAAAATTAAAGCAAGGGTAAATAGTACGTACCAGAATTCAATCCGGCGACGCTGTGGAACTTATATTAGGAAATGGACACTAACAGTAGTGAATAAGTTTTGCTATTTGTACAGCAAGAAAAAATAACGATGGCTGAATTTGTGATAATAAATCAGAAAAGGACTTTGTAAAAAGAATATTAATTTATTAACATCAAATAAAAATTTAAGTATAAGGAAATTTTCAAGAAGGCATTGCACGGAAGTGAAACGTCAAGAATCCTCAGCATTCCTCTGTTGCACCACATTCGAAGCTTTTGCAAAGTGGTACCACAGAGGAATGCTGAGGATGAGGTTTAGTACATCGTATAACTAATGAAGATGTATTGTATCGAATTGTGGAGAAAAGGAATCTATTGCACATCTTAACTAAAAGAGTGGTTAGTTGACAGAACCCAGTCTGAGACATCAAGAAATGATTGTGGCAATGAAGTGTAGGATAAAATTATAGGAGACCAAAACTTGACTGCAGTGAACCGATAGAAAATCAAACACGTTGATGTGCTACGAATACTGAAACGAAGAACAAAAATCGGGATTAATTTAAGGAAAACATGTGGAAGGGTGGCTCAACTTGAAGCGTTATTTATCATTACCGAACAAATATTTTTATTTAATAGTAATTCAGTCATGAGCCAAACAAGATTCTTGTGAAATACAAACAAAAAGTTAAGTTTTTTAAATTAAATTCTCAGTGTATAAGGACCTTTGCACTATACACAAAATTACAAAAAAGTGGTTCATTCAAATGGATCTAAGCACTATGGGACTTAACATCTGAGGTCATCAGTTCCCTAGACTTAGAACTACTTAAACGTAACTAACCTAAGGACATCACACACATCCATGCCCGAGGCAGGATTCGAACCTGCAACCGTAGCAGCAGCGCGGTTCCGGACAAGCGCCTAGAACCGCTCGGCCACAGCGGCCAACCACAAAATTACAAATAGTACTCGAAAAGGTCAGCTGTGCAACACAATGGTTGCCGGACTACAAACAGTTGATTAATTAAACAAACCTGAGGATCACAACTGTGGCATAATCCCACAACTGGACATGAATATAAGTTCAACAAACATTAAATAAAAGACGTTATGAGGAGTACATCTCCACTGGTTATTCTGCTCTCACACAGACAAGTTGCAACCAAGCTGGCCAAAGGCTACCCACACGTAAAACCGAAACAACAGTAGTGCTTCACTGATTGGCTACAAGCCTATTCCACATAAATCACGTTACGTACTTAAATAAACTACCGGGCCCCTAAAACGCAGTTAAAATGATCATAATTAAACGTAAATTGTTTTAAAGGAATCAAGAAACTTAGTGCTCAGTTTGCCCGAAGACTTTCATCGCACGCCCACAAGGGCCTTAAAATAGCCAAAATACTGAGTCAGTTACTTCCGAATCCGGCGATACCCCCGCCGTGGTACGATACCAAAAAAATAACATCAAACTACTCAGTTTGAGGCCGGAACGTGTGAACCGCAGAATCGCGTATGACCTGCCAACACTTTTGGCCTCATGCGATGACGCGGAAGCCGCTGAAGCAGAAGGAAAACACGTCCAAGCCCAAGGCCAGCACGACAGCAAAGCGTCAACCGCTGCTGATACAAGGCTGTCAAATATAAGAAACAACAAACAGCAAAACAAGTTTGATAAAAATTACCATGCACAGTATTACTTAAAAGGGCAATTAAAAATTCAGCTATTAAAACTTCAGTATGGGAGCAGCCCGCCCTTAACATTGCAAGTGAACCTTCTCAGCAATGACAAGAAGCAATGTAAAAACTCATTTAAAAGAATAATTACATAATGATTCAAACAAGCTTCTTCGGGGCGAACAGACACTGTAACTGGGATACGCACAAAATGATAGGTGGCCGGTTAAACTGTACCCTTGTAACCGAAGGGTTCCTCAACACGGAGTAAGAGAGTTTGCAAATACAAGCACGTACAGACACATGATCCACGCGTGCGTACTTTTACGATGGGCGCACACAATTTTAGTTACAGGCCAACTCTAATAACTCACCCCAGGAAGGGCATTGAGGTCAACAATAAACAGAAATTACAATCAGTAGTATCAAAAACTCAATGATAAGAAGCCATGATTTCAAGTACAAGGTTAACATTGCAAAATTCTAGCTTGGCGCATACAGATTGAGACACACAGCCCCAAATGGGTCACCGAAACGCATAAAGAAACTGGATTCCTGGCCAGCTCACACTGGGCAGAATTAACAACCTGTAAGTACAGTACTTACTAAACAGTCTTCATAAATAACTTCAAGTAAAGAAACAGCAATTTCAGGAACAAAATTATTCCAAATAGCCCTTAAGTATCACAATTTACGAGACACAAAAAGCACGCATGGTGAAGCGAACAGAGTTACAAAGCATTCATTACTGCTTTTTAAACAGGCCTGGCAGAAATGGTACTTCAGCAAAAGAAGTGAAGATTTCATCAGCTTCAAATAACAAAGCAAGCAGCTTTTACAAAACATTAAAAAAGACCTCCACATTTACCAACCACCAAACAAGTGCTTCAAAAATGAAAAATTAGCCCTAAGCCACAAAAAAATTGTTAAATATCGGCAAGTGATTTCAAGAAGTTGTTAAATTGTCAGGAACCAAGAGAAAAATTTCTAAAAAATTTCTAAAAAAAGTCCAGGATGCATTTACTCAAATTCAGAAACCACCGTAGCATGGCTGAAATCGAAAATATCATCAAAGATTTCAAGAATGATGATTTCTCTGGGGAAGATACAGTAACCGCCCACATGTGAAAAATTGCAGGTGGTGGAACATTCAAGAAGCTACATAGAGTCTTTCAAAAAGATTGGGAAGCAGAAGCCATTCTACAAGATTGGAATACAGCATTAATTCAACCAATCCACCAAAAGAAGGTAAGACTGGCGCCAAGAACTATACAGAAATTTTCCTCCTTTCTGTACTTACAAAATTCTTTTAAATTAATCGCAAAACAGGCCGGAAAACCAACAGGATCATTAGGTAGAGAAGATCCAAAGAAGAGCGGCGCGTTTCGTCACAGGGTTATTTGGTAACCGTGATAGCGTTACGGAGATGTTTAATAAACTCAAGTGGCAGACTCTGCAAGAGAGGCGCTCTGCATCGCGGTGTAGCTTGCTCGCCAGGTTTCGAGAGGGTGCGTTTCTGGATGAGGTATCGAATATATTGCTTCCCCCTACTTATACCTCCCGAGGAGATCACGAATGTAAAATTAGAGAGATTAGAGCGCGCACGGAGGCTTTCAGACAGTCGTTCTTCCCGCGAACCATACGCGACTGGAACAGGAAAGGGAGGTAATGACAGTGGCACGTAAAGTGCCCTCCGCCACACACCGAGGGTGGCTTGCGGAGTATAAATGTAGATGTAGATGTAGATGTAGGAAAGTAAAAACGAGGATTTAGTAAATAAAGACCCTGTGTGAAACGAATTTTAAAATTGAAATTGATAATAACGTATAGTAGACTGCCAAAAGCGTTTATATAAAATTTGTAGACTGCAAAAGAGCGTATGATTCTATTGCCAGGCAAACAGTACTGAATCTTAAACGAATCTGCAGCTAACAAGAGTCATTAAAGACACATTAACAAATATTAACGGTAAAATTAAATTTTCAAATGGAACTCCCAAGGCTTTTGAGATCGAAACTGGTCTAAGACAACGAGATGGATTTTTTCCTCACTGCCGTTTAAATGTGTACTAAAATAGGTAATCAGGGACTGCAGGATAAGAACAGAAGAAGAAAGAATTTAAAAAAATTATAATAGGGAGAAAAGGGGATAAACTGAGAACCATTGTTTGGTTCTTGCAGACGATCTTGTGATCTTAGCTGAATCTGTAACAATGAAAATAAATCTTCTACAAGAGATAGCTTCAAAAAATGGTCTATGAATATCTTTTGAAAAAATGTGCAAAGGAGGCACCAAAATACATGTAAACTAAGTATGGATAAATAAAAAAGGCTAAAAAATGTAAACATCACGGTCAAATAATATAATTAAATGTTTTGGACAAAGAAGCTAACTTAGATGCGGCAAGGAAAATGACAGTGGCTTTTCATTTAAAGTACATAACGAGAAGTCTTTATCCATAAATGCAAAACTGCAGCACTACAACAATATCATAAGACCAAATGATTTTATGTATGTGGTCTGTTCCTTCGGACATGTCCGAAAGAACAGACACCAATTGTATCCTGCAGCCACGATTAATCAATACACAAAGGAATTGATGATATTAGCTGCCAGAGGGCACTGATTTAAATCCAATGGGGAAAGCTGAAAATTCATGTTGAACCCATATTCGAACCCGGAACTCATAAACACTAGGCAGATGCGCTAATCACTGCGCCATACGAACGTAGTGGTCATCTTAACTGTACGGACTACCCCAACACACCTCCCGTCAGACCCAGATTTTCAACTTATCCACACACACTGATGAAGCGCCCATTGGCCATTATTCTCATTACTCGCCATCTCTCACCGATTCCCATAAGAATCAGAGCGTGGTGTGCATCCGCACTGATCAGTTGGTCATCTTTATCTTAATTATACGCTGAAGCGCAAAAGAAACTCGTACAGTCATGCTTATTCAAATACAAAAATATGTAACCAGGATTAACACGGCGCTTCTTCTGGCAACGCCTATATAAGACAACAAGTGTCTGCGGCAGTTGTTAGATCGGTTACTGCTGCTACAATGGCGGGTTATCAAGACTTAAATGAGTTTGAACGTGGTGATATAGTCGGCGCACGAGCGATGGGATACAGCATCTCCGAGGTAGCGATGAAGTGGGGATTTTCCCGTACGACCATTTCACGAGCGTACCGTGAATATCAAGAAAATCTCCGACATCGTTGCGGCCGGAAAAGGATCCTGCAAGAATGGACAAGCGTCGACTGAAGAGACTCTTCCAACATGACAGTAGTGAAACCCTCCCGCAAATTGCTGCAGGTTTTAGGGCTGGGCCATCAACAAGAGTGAGTGTGCGAACCATTTAACGAAACATCATCGATATGGGCTTTCGGAGCAGAAGGCCCAACCGTGTGCCCTTGATGACTGCACAACACAAAGCGATACGTCTCACCTGGGCCCGTCAACACTAACATTGGACTGGTGATGACTGGAAACATGTTGCCTGGTCGGACTAGTAGAGTTTAAAATTGTACCGAGCGGATGGACGTGTACAGGTATGGAGACAACTTCATGAATGCATGGACCCTGCATGTCAGCAAAGGACTGTTCAAGCTAGTGGAGGCACTGTAATGGTACGGGCGTGTGCAGTTGCAGTGATGTTGGATCCCTGATACCTCTAGATACAACTCCGACAGGTAACACGTACGTGAGCATCCTGTCTGATCACCTGCATCCATTCATGTCCATTGTGCATTCCGACGGACTTGGGAAATTCCAGCAGGACAATGCTACACCCCACACGTCCAGAATTGCTACAGAGCGGCTTCAGGAACACTGTTCTCAGCTCAAACACTTCCGCCGGCCACAAAACTCCCCAGACATGAATATTATTGAGCTTATCTGGGAAGCCTTGCAACGTGCTGTTCAGAAGAGAACTCCACCCTCTCGTACTCTTACGGATTTATGGACAGCCCTGCAGGATTCATGGTGTCAATTCCCTCCCTCCAGCCACATCAGTCGAGTCCATGTCACGTCATGTTGCGGCACTTCCGCGTGCTCGCTGTGGCCCTATACGATGCTAGGCGGGCGTACCAGTTTCTTTGACTCTTCAGTGTCTATGTGGTGTCTGTTCTTTCGGACACCACATATATAATTGAGGACGACCAGTTGATCACCTTAGCGAGGGTACAGACCATGCTCGAACTCTTACGTGACTCGGTGAAATGCCGTGAGTAATGAAGATAATGGGCATGGGGCATTACGTCAGTAGTGTGTGGGTAAGCTGATAATTTGGGTCTGTCGGTAGGTGTGCTAGGGTAGTCCGTGCAGTCGCTATCACTCAGTATGCCTAGTAAGCAGGAGATCCCGTTTCGAAACCATTCCGGCACAAATTTTCAACTTTCCCATTTGATTTAAATCAATGCCCACTGGCAGCTAATGTCATTAATTCCTTTGTGTCTTGATAAAGACTTTAAGCTTCACACAGCCTTCCGTCAAATGAAGGCAAGGTGTTAGGTGAAAAAAAAGAAGAAAAGCAAAATAATCAGGAAATTCACGTGGTCCTCAATAGATCAAACCAAAAGTACAACGTACGTAAATGTAGCATTAAAAAGCCTTACTATAATTCACCAAGAACACTTCTCCGTCCAAATTATGAAGTTTCTAAATATGAGCGACCTCATGTGTTTAGCAAAGATAAACAGTGCCTGACAAAAAAAAAAGTGATGTTTCCGGGAGGAAAGATGGAAATGAAATTTCACGGGAAAGTAGAGTATGTGATATTATTTTATTGATAAAAAATTCGAGTCCATTCTTCAGCAGTTTACGCTTTCTCGGTCATGGCACCACACCACACGCAAGCGTTTGCGTTATGGTGTTTATAGCATCCTACGCGTGATTTCTCTTTCCCCCGTATTCGCTGTGATCTTGAGTCTGAAGACTGATTTGATGCAGTTCTCCATGTTACTGTATCCTGTGCAAGCCTCTTCATCTCCGAATAATTACTACAACCCGAATCCGATTGAACTTGCTTACTGTAATCGTCTCTTGGCCTCCCTCCGTAGTTTATTTCCCACGCTTTCCTTACTACTCGCCGGCCGCGGTGGCCGTGCGGTTCTGGCGCTGCAGTCCGGAACCGCGGGGATGCTACGGTTGCAGGTTCGAATCCTGCCTCGGGCATGGGCGTGTGTGATGTCCTTAGGTTAGTTAGGTTTAAGTAGTTCTAAGTTCTAGGGGACTTATGACCTAAGATGTTGAGTCCCCTAGTGCTCAGAGCCATTTGAACCATTTGAACCTTACTACTCAACTGACAATTCCGTGGTGTCTCAGAAAGTGCCCTGTCAACCGATCCCTTCTTTTAGTTATGTTAAAATTTCTTTTCTCCCCACTTCTACTCAGTATTTCGCATTCTTCTCTAGCACCATATTTCAAAGACTTCTATTCTCTTCTTGTCTGTGTTCTTTATCGTCCACGTTTCCCTTCCGTACAAGGCTACACTCCGGACACATACCTTTAGAAAGGAATTCCTAACATTTAAATTTATATTCGACGTTATCAAATTCCCCTTCTTGAGAAACGCTTATATTTCCACTGTCATTCTACATTTTGTCATCTCTACGCCAACCGTAGTAAATAATTTTACTAACCAAATAGCAAAACTAAAATAATACTTTCAGTGCCTCATTTTATGACGATTTCCCCCAGCACTGCTTGATTTAATTCTACTACATTCTGTCCCCTTGTATTGCTTTTGATAATGTTCATCTTACATCGCTGTTTCAAGACACTACTACGTTCAGCTACACTTCCAAGCCTTCGCTGTCTCTGGCACCTCACTGCGAGGGCCTGCATCCCCGCATGGTGCCACTCTACTGGTCGACGTCGGAGCCAGCGCCTTGCTGCACCAGTAACCTCCTCGTCACCCACAAAAATTTCCCGGCTGAGGGTGCGGCTTTGAACTTTTTATTCGGAGGAGCGGTGATGTGGCTCCACTCAATGGACTGCCGTTTTGTTTGCGGTTCGAAGTAGTGAGCGCATGTCTCATCGCCAGTGACGCGGTTGGACAAAAAATTGTGACAATCAGTCTCGTAACTCTTAAGCATAGATGGTCCTTCTTTGCTCTTTATGGCCTCCTCTCAGGCGGCGAAAACCCAGCGGACACACACCTTGAGTACCCCGACTGGTGGACGATTGCGCCAGCACTACCAACAGACGCGTCCAGTTGTGCAGCGAGCTGTTTGAATCTGTAACACCCCAATTATACAACCCACAAAGAACACCCTTTTGTTGCAAAAAAAATAGAAGAAATGAGTCATCTTGGCAGTGATGACAACTACTGACAACAAATTTACACTCTTGACAGTTTGATTAACAAGAATGTTATGTAAATACTAATGCTTATCATAAAGAAAGGACTGAATGAAAGAATACCATATGATACGAAACAGAAACTTTAAAGAAAGAATTTAAAAAATTATTATTTACGAATGTTAAAGCCCAGACCACAAATTGACCAAAGACTACATTTATCCTAGAAGAGAGTTGTAGCCGCATTGAGCTGTAAGTTCGCTGTGACTACAGTGTAACTCGGCAATGGAGATGTTCACTTCTCTCTTGTACTTTTGCAATAGTAGTACGCATTTTAAGCCCTACTAGATTATTTTAAAACTGATCTGAAGTTTAAAAGCTTTACGGTTGGAAGTATTTGTCAGAAGTCGGACTGAAGTGAAATCATCTTTAACGTTTAGACAGATTATGGGATAGGTGATATATGTGACAGAAAAATAGCTCGTGTGATTGCTGATTTGTGATGGGGCTTAGCCTTCGTGATACTTAATAGTCCCGAATATCAAAGGACACAGAAAGAGACTGATCGCCGACATAAACTCAATTATTAGACTTGAGAAGGCAACAGATAAATGCAATCACGAAGAACTTACAATTGCGCAGTGCTGTCAGAAGCTATCGTTAGAGTCAGAATTGCTGATGCTAACAGGCTCAGTTCCCTGCATTAAAAATCTGTGTGTGTGCTCAGTGTAGGGACAAATAATTCCGAAGAACAAAAACCTTCAACTCAACTTTAATTCTTCGTGTCGCATACATCGTTATAGGACATTTAAAGTGTATTTGTGGAATTAACTGATTCTTCGGGTAACATAAAAGTGAAAAGTGATTTAGTGATAATTTAACTGTAAACAGCAATAAGTTTAAACCGAAATACGACGCATTCTCAACATTGCTCAAGGGTGTGTTGTCTCTGGAATTACGTTCTGTAGTTGTTGAATACGCGACGTAGCGACGCCCTGACGACGGAATAATAATTAACAACTCAATATCCTCGCAAAAATCATCAGGTGACATCGGCTTGGGTGATGGACTGATGATTCAAGACATTACATTTACAACGTTTGAATACCCATTCTCAAACCGGGCATAAGAACTACAGTCAGCAAGGTCGCTTAAAGTAAAAAGTCTGTCGCGAACACCCAAAGGACTTTCGGTTATCATTTCAGATCAAGGGAGTCATCGAGTTATCGAGTGGTGCAGTCGCTATATTTCTAAGTGGAGAAGATCGATCGACATCGAACACCATTGCTTTAATTACAAGCAAGGGCGGCGCACACACTCCGGTGTGCTGCTCCGTCGAGACATTGATATCAGTTTTGAGAGATAGTATCTGAGAAATAACCAAACCGCGCGAGGAGTTTGTTTTTATAATAGTTACAGGTTGGCGCTATCGTGATCGACCTTGCTGGAATGATGACAGACGCCTCTACCAACGACTCATCACTCAGTTGTTCACAGCCAGGTCTTCGTACACGCCCTTCAAGCGCGCATGAACGATTGTGATACTGTGGTTCCTTGCCAAAAGAAACTCAATGGCAGCTCTCTACTTGGAAAGCACCTCTGTTACAGACGCCATTTTTAAGGCTACCTAGATTGCTGCCACATATTGGAACGTCATGAAACTACAGGGGCTGAAGCGGGAATATTCCAGGGCGTCCTACAATAAATTCAGCAGTTTTTCGATTCAAACTGGACGAAAAAAATGTGTTGCTTTACTTATTGAACGCCCTCGTAGTTTGGTAATATTCACGCCTGACAGCACCTCATTCCTCTAAAACGACAGAAATGAAAATAAATGTTGGATCAGTACGTTTCATAATATAAACTTGTAGTACGAGGGTATTTCGGAAAGTAAAGATACACCGTACGCCAGAGGAACAGAAGAGTTTAGGGAGCAAGTTGGCAACACTGGTGTTAACCTTGAACCGCTAGCTTTCTCCTCGTAGTCGTACGGCAGTTGAACGTTGCTTCTGGTTGGAGTAGGTCGTGTTTAAAATGGCTGCGCCGATTCAGAATCCCGTCAAATGTCAAATGCGAAGTGCGCTCCGTCATACGTTTTCTTCATGCAAAAGGTCAGCGACCAGCGGATATTCACAAAGAAATTGCTTCTGTTTATGGGAACATTATGAACCGACAAAATGTAGCGAAATGGTGTCGTCATTTCTTGAAGGTAGGACGGTTGTTCATGACGAACAAAGAACAGGTCGGTCATCTGTGAACTTTGATGCCCTTCTTCGGAGAGCGGAGGAAGCAGTTCGTGCGAATAGACGTCTCACATTGAAAGAATTGCATCAGATCATACAGGACGTGTCAATGACAACTCTTTATGACGTTGTGTCTGTCAAGTTAGAGTACAGGAAATTGTGTGCGCGCTGGGTTCCAAAACTGTTAACGGAAGAACACAAAAGGAAAAGGATGGGCTTTGCACTCGACTTCCTCACACGCTATGCTGAAGCAGGTGATGAGTTGCTTGGTCACATTGTGACAGGTGACGTCACATGGGTTTATCACCATACACCTGAATCCAAGCAACAATCAATGCAATGGGGCCATTCGAAGTCATCAAAAGCCAAGAAATTCAAAACGTCGATTTCAGCTAAGAAAATCATGGCTTCTGTTTTTTTGGGACAGTCAAGGCATTCTTCTGTTGGAATTTATGCCTCCTGAACGACAATTAATGCTGCATATTGCCAGACTTTGAAACGTCTTCGAAGGGCAATTCAAAACAAACGCAGGGGAGTGCTGACAAGTTGAGTCCGCTTACTTCATGACAACGCTCGGCCTCACACAGCGCTCGTAACCAAAGCACTACTCAAACAATTCAAATGGGACGTATTGGACCATCCGCCATCCAGCCCGGACCTTGCGCCCACCGACTTCCATGTCTTCCGTTACCTGAAGTCACATTTTGGCGGAAAATCATTCCACGACGATGAAGAGATCAAAGATGAAGTTGAAATGTGGTTCCGACAACAGGCGACAATCTTCTATGACTGTGGGATACAAAAGCTTGTGCACCGACTTAACAAATGTTTGGATAACGGGGGTGATTATGTCGAAAAATAACAAATAATCCAGTTAATAAGATGTAATTGACGTTTTCTACATAAATGTTCTATTTAAGGACTGCGAGCCATTGTATCTTTACTTTTCGAAATGCCCTCGTAAATGTGAACATGACGTGCGTATTATATGAGTTTGAGCTGGCAATCCGTTCCTCCGATGAATGGCAGAGCAGAGTTGCGAATGCACGAAGTTGGTCGGCAGAGGGGCGGCTGTAGCTCGGGCTGCGGGAACGCAGGCGCTGCCGTCGCAGGACTTGGAGCTGTGGGGCGCGGCGCGCAGTTGTAAGGAGGGCAGCGCGCAATATGAGGAGGCGGCTGTGCCGGCGGATATTAATCTGTGCGGCGCTAGAGCCGCCGGAGTCGCGCTCGTCCCCCACTTACTGCGGATTCCTGTCCTGTAATGCGCCGCACGCTCAACTGATGGCTTGATATGAGCGAGGCTTCAATATCAACACGCTAGCATTACGTCACGCGGCAGTTGGACTGCTCACTAGATTCTCTCCGCACCGGAACGTCTGCAGTAATGCAGCAGCCTGATCTTTAATACCCTCAAACTCGATCTCGCTGCACATTTCTGCTCCGTCTAACTTAAGTTAAAACGCACTCAAACCGGTATATTACCTTTAAGTTGATGGTTTGTAGTCGGGAAGAATTTATCGACAAATGATAACAGGCAAGGGAAAAAATATATTTTTACGTAGTTAATATACTGCCGACCATTAAAACTGCAACACCGTGGAGACGACATACATGAAGAGAGTCTAGCGTAAAGTGCTTGACAGGTAGCAAATCAAATTATAAATCTAACTTGAAATAATTTCCTCTGGCCAATTCATTCTGTTCTATGAACGAATTTTTATATAAAAACTGGTAGCCTATCTTTAAAAGACCCTATTTTTTAAGTGTAGTTGCATTAGCAGAATTATAAAAATAATACTTTCATTAATGTTAACACTACTCACGTACATACTTCCCGTAAACAGACTCGTCCCACAACTCTTGGATAAAGAATCGTTCAAGTGACCTGTAGAACATGTAACTAACTAACCCATGAACTTCAAATTGGAATAAATTGTACTACTTGCTTGCAAATCACGAGTCCATCATTTCAGCACAATTGCACAAAGTGAGTGTGAGTAAAGCCATTAGCATTCCGCACAAAGTGAAAGATGACGCATGGGTTTTCTCATTCAGAAATCACATCAGAATGTTTGCTTTTCGTGGGAAGACAGTGTTACCCCTTGCAAGGCTTGCATCCGTGGTCTAGGACTAATGATTTTGATTAATAATCAAAACGTCCTCGGTACCAGATTCGAACCGCGCCACCGCGCATCAGCAATGGCTGACGAAGCCTTCCGGCCAATAAGTCACCTTCCTTGTATCAACTCCCTTGTCAAAGCTTATGTGCTACTTGTAATCGAACAAATAAATGTTTTAAGTTATTTATAAACAGTTTAATGAAACGTATAGAAACTAACTACTCGGCAGAAAAGGTTATATGAACTACATATTCAGATTAACGGTATGAGAGAAATCAGCCTGTGGCGGAAACCAATCGCAGACTCCGTAATTTTAATTTTTTTTAGAAAAAGCGAGAAATGAGGTTCTCAGAAAACTTGGCCTTCTTATGTATGCCTCAATTTGAGCAAACGTATTTTCTGTTAAGTGTCCTTGTATTAGCTTATATTTCATTTATAATTACACATGTTACAAATCTCTTAGTTCTTGATATCATTTATAACTAAAAGATCTCCCCGCAATTATTAAGGTGCACATGAATTTTAATTTTGTGATATTCCTTTCAGAAAACCTAGCTGTAACTGCGAATTCGGCAGATCATAGTAAAGAGACGCAATGACTGAATACAGTTCTCATTCAGCCACTGATTTTATTCTTCTATGAGCAAAGCACGTCCCTGACATAATTTTCCGATCATTTAATAGTACCTTCTGATTGTTTTGAGCAAGCCCAAATTATGTATGATCTGGGCATTGTCTCCGAACTGTCAATCTGCTGCTCACGCGTCTGTCAGATACAGTACCCACAAAACCGGCGGCTGTGTAAAATTGCTACGACTCGCAAAAGATGGCTGTTTCATGAGCCGACTTTCTTCTTAAATCATTGTATTCTTTTTACGTAATTGCAGTAGAGAGAATGCATGCTCCCATCACGAATGACCGTTGCTCCATTGCTCAGTGAAAAAGGAATTAAATTCATTTAACAAGTTGATTTTTATTAATTTTGGTATTCTGTTCAAATACCGGAGCAAACGCGTTAAGTTTTAGCCAGAAATTCAAGACTATCAATGAAACGTTGATATCTGTTTAATAACTTCTCTAGAAATAAAAGTTTCTCATCAGTCTATCTACAACATGTACTTTTCATCAGTTTATAATGTGAGGCAATACGTTTTCCTCTGCTAATCCCAGTCTATGTTATACCTAATTTAAGTCGTCGTAATGTTTCAGGACCATAGATTTAAGTTGCATCTCTGAAAACTTGTAATTAAATTATCTTCCAGTTATTCCTCAAAAATTACAGCAAAAAAACTTCCCTTTTGTTCAGACACGGTAATGAAGTGACAGATGACTTGACCAATATTAAATGAAGCAAATGAACACTATTTATTGGCTGTATTTTGTCGTCTACCTCACCTCGCAATGAACTGCAATGATCTATAATCTGTTAAATGGCGAAGAATACACTTCACAAAGTAAATGTCTGTACAACGCAAGACTCAAGTCTAAACTGAATACAATTTTATAACCACACATTATGTTCAACAGTAATTCATTTCTCAGACTGTCACACCACAATGACGGCAGGAAGTTTGGTATCGCTTTGGCTTACTCTTCCGGTTGTTTGCTGTTGATCAGTTATGATTAGTTGGTGACATGTATTGCTAAATCCTCACGAAAGTTTATCTCGCACTCTTATCAGATCTCCTTCCGCATACATGAAACAAAAGACTCAAAAAATTTGTAATACATATGAGACAAAAATACTAATACATTCATAAATAAATAATATTTATTATTAATGAATCATGTAGGCAGATGAATACACTCTTATACAGGTTTAGACTCTATATCACTATAGTCAAAATCATCCGAATCTTTGTAGGATAATGTAGCAACATTTTTAAGAACTGGAGCATAGATAAGTATATTTCTAAATATTAGTATTAGATTTAGAAATAGCTCTTGACAATACAGTCTTTGAAATTCTGAAGGCAGTAGAAGACTATTGAATGTCTACATTGAGCAAGCAGTAAAGGGAACTATGATTAAATATGAAAAGAGAATTAAAGTTCAGGAAGAAAAATCTTCGAGGTTTTAATTCTGTCAGTAGCAAAGAATCTGAAATAATTCAGTAGAGATTGTAAGGTGAGTATCAACAAAAATAATACAAGAATCATAGAATGAAGTCGAAGTGCATCAGGGGCTGCTGCGAGAATCAGGTTAGTAAATGGGACACTAAGAGCAGTAGACGGTTTTTGTTATATCAGAATTTAAAGAAGCGACGATAGGTGAGGGAAAGAAGATATAAAATGCAAACTAGTTACTGCAAGAAAAGCGTTTCTGGAAAAGATACATTTGTTGACATCGAGTATATATTTCATTGTTAGAAAGTCTTTTCTGAGGGCATTTGTCTGCAGGGCAGCCCTGCAAGAAGTGGTGGACGATAAATATTACAGACTCGAATAGAATAGAAACTTTTGAGATGTCGTGTTACAGTACAACTGTGAACATTAGTTAGATATATCGGATAACAGTGAAGAGATACTGAACTAAATTGGCACGTGAAGCAGTTCATGCCACAACTTGTCTAAAGGAATGGGTCGGTTGACAGTACGCACCCTGAGGCTCTCATAAACTGCTAGAAGCTACGTTGGCCGCAGTCGACAGGCTTCAGATTCCTGCCCTAAGCTGCGGTGAAGTTTGGGCAACGGTTGGTTGTCAAAGCCGCAATACTTTCGGTTTTCGGATTACGCTGACAACGCTAACATCACAGAGCCTTCGGATTCGCGTTATTTGAACAATTTGTCTTCACTCGAATGTAGTATTCGCCTATCTCTGTGCGGAAAGCGAAACTGGAAACTCATCGTACGGCTCCCCATGCATGCCTTAGCTACGCCATGAAGAGCTGCCCATTTTAGATAAAAACACGGGCAACGCGGGAAGCCTTGTGTGTTGCGCCAATAACCGGTACTCCTACCAAGTCCAGGAAATTCACAGAGGATGGGTATATTAGTCATTGGAAACTCCGACGTTAGATGGGTAATGCAGCCCCTCAGGGAAAGAGTAAGCAAATCGGGAAAGTAGGCTATCTCGAATTCGGTATGCTTGCAGGAAGGCCCCGTCCAAGGAGGAGCTACCAGCAGCTCTTGAAAGGACAGGCCGCTACTGGCTGCAAATAGTGGCTCGTGTGGTCACGAATGACGTTTATCGCCTGGGGTTTGAATCCATCCTCGATTCCTGCAGGTAGTTGGCTAGATAGGTGAAGGCAGTTAGCAGTGCGTGCAGAGTGCAGCATCGTATAATGAGTAGACTGCGGTTCTTTGGACTAGAACCAAGTGGAAGGTCTACACCATAGACTTACAGTCCTACGAAAATATCGTACGAAACTTTCTCGACATCTGCCATGCCTGGTACAAAAAGGGTACACAGTGAATGGAAAAAGCAACAAGTCATTCCCATTTTCAAGAAGGGTTGTCGGAGAGATTCGCATAATTGTAGGCTTATATCACTGATGTCAATCTTTGTACAATACTTATGGCCGGGCGGAGTGGTCGTGCGGTTCTAGGCGCTACAGTCTGAAGCCGAGCGACCGCTACGGTCGCAGGTTCGAATCCTGCCTCGGGCATAGATGTGTGTGATGTCCTTAGGTTAGTTAGGTTTAATTAGTTCTAAGTTCTAGGCGACTGATGACCTCAGAAGTTAAGTCGCATAGTGCTCAGAGCCATTTGAACCATTTTTGAACAACACTTATGGAACATGTTTTGTGCTCAAGCCTTATGACCCTTTAGGAGAGCGAAAAATACACATGAATTCCTCATATAGAGATCCAGGATGCCCCAAGCAAAGGCACCTATGTCGATGCTGTATCTCTTGACTACTGGAACACATTTGATGCAATTTTGCACTGTTGTTTAGTCGACAAATACTAGCTTGCCTTGTATAGGGCCAGATATGTGACTGGTATCAGGATTTGCTGCCACGTAGAATTCAGCATGTCGTTCTTAACGGAACAAAATCGACAGATGTAAAGGTAATTTCGGTTGTACTCCAAGAGAGTGTCGTTGCCAAGAGTGTCGTTGTACTGTTACTGTGTACAATATGTACTTCCGACAGAACGATACTGCGGCTTTGTGAGACTATTCGGGGATCAATGATTAGCAAGAATCAAACGTAAGAAGACCGTCGAGAAATGCAGGAAGACCTGCAGGGGATCGACAATTAGCGCTGATGCTGGAAGTTGACCATGGCCGCAATTAGACTTAACGTATTCTGCACAAAACGGTGCTGGAAACTGACCATGAATGTAAATGCAATTAACGTATTCTGGATAAAAAGGCAAAGAACTGCCTTACACTACTGGGAACAAATCATGGGAAATAGAAATCATTAAAAAGTTTTCCAGTCCGTGGCGTGATCGTACAGCATTCAGAGTATATGTAGCACAATACATAGAAGATTTAGTTATTTATTTATTTGCTATTTTCTCTTATTCTGTTATCTGTATAAAAGAAAAGACCGAATGTTGCACTTGAATCGGCATGAATATAGCACAGCACATAATATTTTAACACAGTTTCAAATGTGTTTCTAATAAGTGAGCATTATGCTGTTTAAGTGGGCAAAATCTACTATAATATATATATAAAAGGAAAAGTAATAATTATAGCTAAAAAATTGTATACGTACTACTGTTTGGCCATCTGGCGCACAGTTATCTGTTCATCTGAAATCCGGAAGACACACGCTACTGATCTGTTACACTATGCAGCATAGGCATACCAAAAATTTTGTAGCTTACAGTGCTGGGCTATCTTACTATACAGCACTACACTACACAGCGCGACAGTAAAGTACACTACTGTATTTGGTATCAGAACTAAGTCGGATTTCTCATTCGTCTGCATGGTTAGCCTCCAGCGCACTGAGGTGCAACTCAGGATTCACAGGGCCCACACTGCTGTGCCACCCAAGGTGTAGAGATTGAGAGATGGCCGTCCGGAGTGGCCGAGGGGTTCTAGGAGCTAGTGTCTGGAACCGTGCGACCGCTACGGTCGCAGGTTCGAATCCTGCATCGGGCATGGATGTGTGTGATGTCCTTAGGTTAGTTAGCTTTAAGTAGTTCTAAGTTCTAGGGGACTGATGACCTCAGATGTTAAGTCCCATAGTGCTCAGAGCCATTGGATTGAGAAATGTCTGTCATGGCCTCAAGAAATCCTCCCTGGTCCTCCTCGAGGCTCATCTCCTCACTGCTTCCAGAGAGTTCTAATAGGTGCATGTTCTATCGTGGTAGGTCTCATTATCTTCATTATGCTCTCTTGTTGGTTGTCTCTCTTGTTGTTAGCTGTCAGCGAGTTCAGCTTATGCCGCAGTTCCTCATTCCTTATTGTATTACAGGCTGATGCATTTCCAAACTCGTTCCTGTCCTGGTCTATAGCACCTTGTCTAAAGGTGCATTCCCAGACAATGTGATCTGCAGTGCCGATTGCTCCACATTCATAAGTGTCTTTGGAGCGCTGTCATATTTTCAGCAAGTAGCTGGGATATGGATCATGTCCCGACAGTAGTGTATAGCTCCCTTGGTCGAAAGGAAGTATGTCGTTTTTGTTCTTTCTTTTATGTTAGGAAGGAACATGTAGGCCCTCCTTCCTGTTTCCGTCCTGTCCCAGATTTCTTACCATTCTCTGTTAATGCACGCTTGTACTACCTTACTCGATACTGTTCTTGTGCCCTTATCATACTAGCGCTATTTCAGCCACTATTGTACATCTTTCTTTCCTACGGCTAGGTCTGGAGGTAACAAGCCTAATATCACCAGCAGTGCCTCAGTCGTTCAGCAACCAGTGCGTAGAATGGGAGAAGAAAAACGCTCTTGGTTGCGATGTTGAAGGTACTGTTTATTTATCCATCAATGACATCCGTTTCGCCTAATTCAAGGCATCCTCAGATTGGCGGACTGCTAGTCAACATATATTGGCCAATATGAAGATACCTTGAATCACGCGAAATACGCTTCATTGATGTATAACTAAACAGCAATTTAAACTTCGTAACTCAGACTGTTTTCTTCTCCTCAGAGTAATAATTGTTAAAAAAAACAGAAGTAAACATTCAGAGCGACCTAAAGTGGAATGACCACATAAAACAAATACTATGAAAATCACAAGCCAGGGTGAGAAACACAGAGCGAATCACATGGAAATGTATTTCGTCCACGAAAGAAGTGACTTATAAAACACTACTTCGACTGAAACTTCCTGGCAGATTAAAACTTTGTGCCGAACCGAGACTCGAACTCGGGACCTTTGCCTTTCGCGGGCAAGTGCTCTACCAGCTGAGCTACCCAAGCACGACTCACGCCCCGTCCTCACAGCTTTACTTCTGCCAGAATCTCGTCTCCTAGTCTCGGTCCGGCACACAGTTTTAATCTGCCAGGAAGTTTCATATCAGCGTGCAGTCCGCTGCAGAGTGAAAATCTCATTCTGGAAACATCCCCCAGGCTGTGGCTAAGCCATGTCTCAGCAATATCCTTTCTTTCAGGAGTGCTAGTTCAGCAAGGTTCGCAGGAGAGCTTCTGTAAAGTTTGGAAAGTAGGAGACGAGGTACAGGCAGAAGTAAACCTGTAAGGACGGGGCATGAGTTGTGCATGGGTAGCTCAGTTGATAGAGCGCTTGCTCGCGAAATGCAAAGATCTCGAGTTCGAGTCTCGGTCCGGCACACAGTTTTAATCTGTCAGGAAGTTTCATATCAGCGCACACTCCGCTGCAGAGTGAATATCTCATTCTGGAAACATCCCCCAGGCTGTGGCTAAGCCATGTCTCCGCAATATCCTTTCTTTCAGGAGTGCTAGTTCTGCAAGTTTCGCAGGAGAGCTTCTGTAAAGTTTGGAAAGTAGGAGACGAGGTACTGGCAGAAGTAAAGCTGTGAGGACGGGGCGTGAGTCGTGCTTGGGTAGGTCAGTTGGTATAGCACTTGCCCGCAATAGGCAACGGTCCCGAGTTCGAGTCTCGGTCCGGCACACAGTTTTAATCTGCCAGGAAGTTTCATATCAGCGCACACTCCGCTGCAGAGTGAAAATCTCATTCTGACTAATTCGACAGATTATTGAGTACTATTCATCAAGCTTGGACATTTACATGTATAATTAGTGGAAGAATTATGGAAGATCCGACAAAGAGCGGCTTGTGTCAACACCGGATCGTTACGAAGATGTTCAGCAAACTTGTGTCGTGAATTAGCAACTCGCGGCACAGTTGAATTCCCGCTCATCTATCAGGCGATGAGAGTGTGACTCTTGTGTCCCTGCGACCACTTAGAGACGTACATATCTGCTAAGTTGTGGACGCGGCGCCGCGCCGAGGTGAGCTGTGACGAGAGCCTCAGTGGAGGGCAGACTGGTGGCAACTACAACTTGAGCTACTGCTGAGCTGGCCTAAGCTGTCGCGGACAAGACTTCGGCTTCAGCACTGGTCCTGGAGTGGTACACTGGCCGAGCTTGTCATTGTTGTGAATGGTCGTCCCTGGGGCTGGGAGTAGTCATCAACTGAGGAGTGGAAATGGAGTCTGGTATTTAGAGCTAATGTGGCAACATCAACTTCGTTTCAACGCCTGAGGGCCATGAACAGTGGTCGACAAGTCTTCAGTTCAGTGTCGGGCGGGTTGTGTGTGGCGTGCTGGGTGAGATGTGTGTGGCTCAGGGAGTTACCGAAGGCCGCGCTGCCTCCTTTAGTTAGAGAAAGGGGCGGTCGCCATAGTCATCAGCTACAGAGAGCTTCGCTGGAACAGAGACAGTGCCTGGATGGCCAGATGGCCAGTGAGGAAACAACACTGCCAGCGGCTTGGAGAGAGGTGGCAGCTGGCTGGATATGTTAAGCAGAAAGCAGCGAGGCCGCCTGGTGGACTTACAGGCAGGGCTTGCGGTGGCTTGATGTTAGCATGAGGCATCCTTCCGGTTTGGGACAGTGGATGATGTTTGGTTCGCAGGTCTAGAGGATGCAGCATTGACAGAAGTTTTTTTGAGTCTACCGTTTTTACAGTTAGAGGAGGGTGTATCCGGTATGACAATTGCTATTTGCAGCGCAGACGACTCTGTGTGGGTTGTATAAATCGATTCACCAATTGATAACATTTGTTAAACACAACTAGTCCATTGTCTACCTTGCTGTATTCAAGCTGGAGTTTCCCTACTAATTATAGTGCATTCAGAGAAATTTTTGTGTCTCGTTGGGCTGCCTTGTATTGTTTTATTTTCTTGTTTTTTGTATGCAACAGTATGTAATTAGAAGTAGTGTATTACTGCTGATTTTTACTCCCTTGCATTCCTTGTATTGTCTGTTTGGTATAAATTTGGCTCAGATATTGTAGCAAGTGCTTTTTTATTTTCTTGTTTACTGCATAAAAAAGAGTGTAACTATGCCTAGTGCACTACTTTCGACTTGCCTGTTTAATACTAATGTGATGTCAGCTTTCGTTGGATACATTTTGGGAGAGGTTATATCTGCATAAGGTTTTTATCATGTATTTTCTTATCCTTCTTTTAGTGTGTGTCATTATTTGGTTATATTTATTCAAACACGATTACTGTAATGTTAATCAAATCTGAAGTGTCAGAATGTATAATAGCGTGTTATATTTAGTCAATACACTCTAAGACAAAAAAAGATGAATTACGAAGGAATTATATGAATGGGACGGAAATCGGTAGCTGTAATGTACATGTACAGGCAAACAAATGATTAGAATTTCAGAAAAAATGGATCATTTATTCAAGAGAAAGAACTACACATATTGAGCTACTCAATGTGTTGATCCATCTCTGGTCCTTATGCAAGCAGTTGTTCGGCTTGGCATTCACTTATAGAGTTGTTGGATGTCCACCTGAGGGATACTGTGACAGGTCGAAAGAAATAGTTATCTGAAGACTCTTCACAGTAGTCTGTCTCGTCTTAACACACTGTCGCAGTTGATGGATTGTAAATGAAATTTTTTGATTGTGGGTTTGATGTTATTATTGTATGTTGTTTATAAGTGTCCTTTCGAACCGTATGCTATAGTGTACCAGCGCAGATACATCGCCAAGATTCAGATTTGAGAGGCAAAGACGCTATTTACTGTATGCACACAGCACGAGCAGTTCGGGTGGGAAAGACTACACCGATAACAGCAGGCCGCGAGAAGAAAAGTCGAAGGCCACCTAAATTAGTGAAGTGTTAAAAGTGATGGTATCGCTCTGCCTATCTCTGGTAAATGTTTCCTAAAAGGCTTCATACGGGACTAGGTCAATCGTGGTGGACCTAATCTTGGGGAAAATCAACGCAGAAGAGACTGGCTGACCTGAATATTCTCACTACATGTGACGTGTGAATAGCCATTGCTAGCTATGTTGATGATAATCTCGGCGCAATAGTTGCATTTGTAGTGTAGAGTGAATTAGGTTCTTTTGGTACGACTACTGACTGACTCGGTATGGTCGAAGGATAGATGCTGCAAGTTTTCGCTTGTGAATTCTTACTAAATGGTTAACGTAGAGATGGTCCAGTAACGAGGAAGATCTAGCTATTTGATAGTGGGGAGTGGACAAAATATTTTACTGGAATCGAGAATTATGTGGTAGAACCAAACCATACAAAAAGCAGACTCTGGTTAATGAGTCATCATAAATGGGGACTACATGCTGATCTGAATAATTCTCTAAATTCGTATTAGCACTCCAGTTTTTTCAAACTCATTTATGGCTGAGTGTTGCAATATTTATTTGGTGTATGGATTTGATACACTCTGGTAGGATCAAGTGTTCGACATGGAGATTTGTAGAGTTATGCGCTCACTGAGAGAATACTGTAGTGCGTTATTGTTGTAAAAAGGTGATCGCTTTTCGCTTTGATTGATAGGAACTCAGCTAGCAATAATTGATTGGTTTTATAGCGTTAGTTTTACCAATTCATTGTCAAGATTTTATCTTAAAAGTCGATCAATAATAATGTGGAACCATTTACTTATATCTTCAAGACTTGACCATTAGTTACGTTTTCTTGTGTGCCGAGTGATCTTTAGAGTTGGGAATGATAGTGCGTCGCGAGCAGCCAACACCTGAAGAGGCTTAATTTTGATCCAGTTGTTTAAACGGTATGGCATAAAGTGGTGGTGGCACAAAGGAAGTTTGCTTGCATTTTTTTTTAGTGTAGAACCGCTTAATTGTGGGTTGGAACCTGCGGTCACACGTTCACCATTGCCGTTCGCTTCTGTATACGAAAGCCAGTTAAAGCAGAGTTGTGTTAAAACCGAAAGAAAATTATTCGCCATTCTGAACTTCAGAGAAAATTGAAATTAACCCCATAACAGAAAAATGGTTAAAGTCCTCCCTCCCTAAAGAAATCGAGGGAAACATTTAAATGGAAGTTAAAGGAGATAGCAGTGTATATTACCAGGCAGAGATGTTCTTTGATGCTGATATTCAAGTGTGCAAAGTAATTAAAGTTCAAAGACTTGTAGTTTAACTACAGATCTGAGTAACATTATCAGGAAATAATTACTAATTAATTCGTTTTCCTTAATGGCTGGAAATATTCGGAGAATAATTCTGGATTGTTTATTTTAAGTATAAATAGACAGAAGTATAGCAAAGATATTGATTTTATTACTCGAACAAAACACAGACTGTGACACATACTCTGTAGCACAGTCTAATTCATACGGTCACAACACTCTCTGGTGCGAAAGTTCTTACTGTTTAACAGCGACACTATCGCTCCAAGCGGTCAGAAAGCAGTGAGTGCCATTCGTCTTAAGGATAATATTTGTTTTTAATTATTTTCTACTTAACTGACGAAATACTTGCTAATTTTTTGCGTCCCATGCGTTATTAAATTACCAGTAGACATGAATCATTGTCAAATGCATATAAGAACAGCCGAGTCACACTGATTCAATAACATAAGCTAAAAAGTATTCATGAAGAAATATTTTCGAATATATGTGTATTCTCAGCTTATTCTGCTGAAAGCAAGAGAATATCAACATATATATCATCCATGAGATGCATAGCAGTTGTTGTCTGTTCTTATTATCATAGGCACTCTCCTTGACATTTAAGATTTTTAATGGAGTTTAATGATTGTCCGTTCTTACACCTCACCCAGGTTTATAATATACGAATATTTTTACAAGTGTAATTACTTTTGCTTCAAATGCGAATATGTTGAAGATTTTGCCGTTTGTGGCACAGATTTAACAACAGCTGCGGGATTGGTTTCCTCTGTGTTGGGAAATAGTTTTTTTTTTTTTTTGACGATTTATTTATAACGTCTATGTAGTTCTCCCTTCTGCAGTGGCTTATTTGATTCGTTAAATAATGTAGACGTATCGTTCCATATAGGTTTCATCAAAGGTTTGGAAGGTAGGAGGCGAGTTACTGGCAGAAGTAAAGCTGTGAGGACGGGGCGTGAGTCGTGCTTGGGTAGCTAAGTTGGTAGAGCAGTTGCCCGCGAAAGGCAAAGGTCCCGAGTTCGAGACACGGTCCGGCACACAGTTTTAATCTGCCAGAAAGTTTCAATTGTGTATTATCCTGATAACTAATAATAACAAAGCATCATAAGTAGAAGGTGACTCCTAGCCTTGTGATCAGTTAAGAGGTATGCTATGTTATTTTTACGCGGGCACGATAGTAGAAATGGATCAACGGCGCATGTAGTCGCATTTTCTGATCTCAGTTATTTTAGCAGGTTTATTTATTAACAAGATATCGTATGACACAGAGCTTTTTTGAAATTCATAACATTTGCTAGATAACTGCAAATGCTTGATGTGAGATTTAGTGTTAATACCAACTGTGTGGCAAGTAGCCCTGTTCAATATATTCAGAGAATCTGTTTTGTTTAGCTGTTGTTATAAGAGCTGTTATTACAAGAGCATGTGTTAAGTTTGTAAAGACATAATATGTATCATATACTGGCTGGCTTTAATGCAATATTGGAATCTATTTCAAACTTATAATTTTGCACGTACAAAGTGTGCACGAACTGGTATCTCTGCTCAGTGGTGATTCAGATGTAAATAATTGATTGTTCGGTTTTCGTAAATTAACAAGTAAAATTATCTTCAACTGGAACGGACTAACATTAGACGTATAATAAAGGTATTTGCAAACATTTATAATGTCCTTGGCTGTATTTTGCCTCTATGCAACAAACTGTAAGCAGTTTGTTTATTGCCATACGCGTTTCGCTTCTTTTATTTGTGAAGCATCTTCATTGGCCCGTAATACATGTTTCTTTTTATACATATAATAAACGTATTATGTAGTAGCTACAATATGTTGCTATGTTACATTTTGTAGTGTTTTTCTCTTGTTTTTTAGAGCAAAACACAACATGTAACATAGCAATATGTTGTAACTGCCACCTAATACGTTTATTATATGTATAAAAATAAACATGTATTACAGGCCACTGAAGATGCTTCACAAATAAAAGAAGCGAAACGCGTATGTCAATAAAGAAACTGCCTTTAATTAGTTGCATATACGGAATACACCACCACGAATTTTAAAGCAACTAAGGAAAGACGGAAAACAGAAAAAAATGACGATTTATAAAGTCGTCGAGTGTAGTAACAATTAGTACATTGTGTCACACTGTAAACGGCGACTTACAGTCTGCTACTTAAATTAAAGATGAAATTGCTGTTAAAAAAGCTTATACTCGTAACAGGCTGGCAACAGTATAGGAAGGGGCTTATTGTAAGATCTGCTCCTTCTCAGAGTGAAGGAAGCGTCGTCCACAGCCAGAATACCCTTCTTACACATCAGTGGAAGAATTTTAGTGGCTAACAGTATAAGTAAAAAACAAAGAGAAATGTTAAAATTCTCACTTCTACATATCAGTGATAAATCTGTTTACTACACGATAGCATAAGAGCTGTTCCGTCACAGTGCAATATCGGCCAAATTTTGTCCCATTGTCTCTTTAGACCGTGAAAATCCCGAAGCTAGTTCAAGGGCCCTGCCCACAACGTTTCAAAAGTCCTCAATTCGGGAGAGATCCGGCGACCTTGCTGGCCAAGGTGAGGACTGGTAAGCACGAATCCAAGAGTAGAAACTGTCAGAGTGTGCGGGCGAGAATTTTCTTGGTTAAATGTAACCGCAAGGTGGCTTCCCATGAAGGGAAACAAAACGTGGAGTAGAACATCGTCGACGTACCGTTGTGTTTTAGGGGTGCCACGGGTGAGAACCAAATGGATACTGCTACGAAAAGAAATGGCATCCGGACGGACGACATTCAGATTGGTGTCTCAGCGTTACCTGTGGCATCTCCAGACATGCCACCGGCCGGGAATCTCATTGATTGGAGTAGAATTGTCTTCAGTGAAGAGTCCCGCTTCGAACTGAGCCCCACTGACCAACAAAGGTGTGTCTGGAGACGTCCCAGACAGCTGTGGATTATCAACCTGACTGTTGCCCGCCATAGCGCCCGATAACCAGAAATGACGGTGTGGGGTGCCAATTCACTTCATAAAAGAACCCCTTTAGTTGTCATCCGCACCACCTTTACAGCACAGCGGTTCGTCAAAGATATTCTACATCCCGTTTTTTTGTCCTTCATAGCTGGCTGTCCTAGCCTTACATTTCAGAAAGAAAACGCCCGCTTCC
Source organism: Schistocerca nitens (assembly GCF_023898315.1). Classification (NCBI taxonomy): domain Eukaryota; kingdom Metazoa; phylum Arthropoda; class Insecta; order Orthoptera; family Acrididae; genus Schistocerca; species Schistocerca nitens. The sequence continues at coordinate 586,016,547 of NC_064618.1, forward strand.
ACATGGCGAAAGTTTCTGCTGCTTTTCTTCGTGCTTGCAAAACCCTACCCTGGCCAAAGATCGTCGGATCTCGCCCCAATTGCGATCATTTGGAGCTTTATGGTCAGGGCCCGCCAACCATGCAGGTATTCTGACAATCAGTCGCAACCATTAGACAGAATTTGGCACGATATACCTTGGAAGGACATCCAACAACTCTGTCATCGATGCCAAGCCAAATATCCGCTTGCATTAGGTCTAGAGGTGGACCAACGTGTGATTAATTTGCTCAATTTGTGAAGCTCTTTCTCTTGAAGCCGGCCGGTGTAGCCGAACGGTTCTAGGCGCTTCAGTTGGGAACCGAGCGACCGCTATGGTTGCAGATTCGAATCCTGCCTCGGGCATGGATGTGTGTTAGTTAGGTTAGAGGACTGACGACCTCAGATGTTAAGTCCCATAGTGCTCGTAGCCATTTGAACCATTTTTCTCTTGAATAAATCATCCAATTTTTCTGAAAAGTGATCATTTGTTTGCATGTACGTGCGCATCACATCTACTGATTTACGTCCCATTCTGATAATTCCTTCATGGTGTGTTTTATTTAGTTATTTATTTACAACATATCTTGCGAATTCTCCGCGGACATCTATCAATTCTATGAGCTATGATATACCGTGTACGCTGCAGAATCATGTGAGATACTATTCCAATTATGTGTTACTACAACAGGCAAATCCGAGTACTTGTACATCGTCAGTTATGTTTGCTCAGAAAGTAAACCCTGCAGTATCATTATAAGGACGACACCAGAAGGCAGGTAGCTCTCTGTTGACACTTTCGCAAGTGGGGCGGAGACGTAACGGAAAGCTGAACTGTGGTGATCTCGTTACCAGTGGACGTGTAGAGGCGAGGTGAAGTTTGCAGGCGGATGTAGGCCGGAGGGAGTGGCTGCCTTGGCCCAGAATCGGGCGGCCGTCCCATTTCTTTCGCCTCACCTCCTCCTCCTCTTCCTGTCCCCAGGTCTCCGCCGCAGGCGCCGCCTTTACCGCCGCCGCCGCAGCCGCGGGCGCTGCTAATAAGATATTCCTCGGCGCTGCATTGTGTGGGCCCCGGACCAGGTACGAGTCCCCCCGCCCCCTAACCCCCACCACAGCCCATCTCCATTCAGCGATAATCAATACTCTTCTAGCCGGAGGCGCCATTCATCCCGCGGTATCTCCAGGGCCGCGGCTTCCTTACACAAGGCGAGCTCGCCGGAGCTCCCAGAAAAGGCGCTGAATACCCCGGCCCGCTCTGCCCGCCGCGCCGTCTCTCCTCCCCACAATAAAGGCGCTGCTTGTTTAGGCCGCACTCCGCGTCTAATTGCGCTCTGAAATATCAAAGTGTTTCTCCACTGTGAATAATATCCTCTCCGCGAGACGAAAAATTTGCCGCACTTTCACATTGTCGTGCCGTAACAATGGCCGCTCCCTCTCCCCGAAGCGCGCTTCACGGCATTAATTCGAAAACAATTATTTGTAATTATCTGTCATTTCCGGCGAGGAAAGCTTTCTTTTCGACTTTCTAGCGACCGGAACTACAGAAGACAAATCCCGTTATTTCGTTTACCAGAAGAACTTGGACAGTTGGAGTAATTGGTCAAAGCTGTAAACTGTCAGAAGCATCGGGCTCAGAGACCGTTTTCATATTAAAAGGGGGCACTGAATGGAAGGCAGGTTCTTTGTGGCCGAAGATTCCACTTTACGACAACTACACGTCTACTTGTTTTACTAGTCATGCCAATCTTTCTTATGAAGACGGTTGAAATAATACCCTTGCACCATCGTTGAGTAAAATAAAATTTCTACGTTGAGCATGTCTGCTATTCACTCATCCCAATGTTCTACGCCTGTGGTCGTCAAACTGCAACTCGCTGGCTGCATGCAGTCCGAAAAAGGCATTTCTGTGGCTTGCGGTTCAGAAGCTTATTTTATGAAATGCTAGCTGACAAATCCAGCATTGCTTGGGAATTCATTTTATCAATTTTTCGTTAGAAACAAAAACAAAAAAGGAACTGTGTTTATACTCTAAGTCCCGGGCAGTTTCTGTACGCTTGGTGCAGCTGCTCCGCGTGTTTACAACGCGACTCTGTAAACGTCTACATGGCAACGTCTCTTCATAGCTCTGTAGAGGCCAACTGTTTATGCCTAGGCGTGAGCCGTGCACAGCTCGTGTTCGTGTCGTTTATTGCTTCAGATCTTGTCTTTACAGTACTGCCGTCCCGTTTCTTATTCAATTTACTGGTGTCATTAAGCTTCTGGCTTGCTTGCCCGTGAGTGGCAGCAGCAGCGCTTATCAATAAGAGCACTGTCGAACTGTCTTTGGAGTGACCGCTAGTATTTCTGGGTCGTCGTGTGCCGGGAGTTGAGTTGGGACGAATCAGCAGTGAGAACCGGACAGTGATGACTCGCCCAATCGTTGCCGACACACATGACTTGAGTGGGAACGACCTTGGTTGGCCGTTTAGTCGGTCGTCTCTTCGGACAACGTGTATTTGGTCGCTGACCGCTTCTGGGCTCTCTGTGTGTGTCAACTTGTGATTCGTCCTTGTTGTTCCACAGTGATTGGTTTTAGATTTGTCGAGTTGTTTGTGGAAGTGTTTTTGTGCAATCGTGTGTAGCTTGTGTGGTTTTGCCTGAGCAGTTATTTAATGCTGTCTGTGTGCTGGATTAAGGCAGTCGGTCGGTTGGGACAGAGCAGCGAGGAAGTCTCTGTGGCACTAGGTCAGGCCGGGACAGCTGGCGGCGTGCACACGTGGTCAGATTGTGAGGCGCTAGCTGCGAGAGCTACAAAGTTCGTTGCCCACCGAACCTGGACACTGAAGTTGAGTGATCTGTTAACCTGTTATGAAACCTCAACTGCTGTGACACCTTTTCGTTCATTGCCAGTTGTTGCTCCCTGGGCTGTTCCAGCTAGCAGCAACATATGGTGTGTTGGAGTTGGCGAAATTTTGCAGACGTCTTCCTGTATAGTCTTTAACTATTAAATTGGTTGTTACTTATCAGTGAAGTGCACCAGCGGTATTTTCTGCCTTGTGGCCGTTAACGCCCCAGTTACCTGCTCAGGACGTTAGCATGGTTTCTCGGCAGTGTGTTTTCCTTGCCATGTTGATGCTGTCCGTCATGGCGTGTAGTTCAGCAGCCTTTCAGTTGTTTGTTCATATTTATTTTTAACAGTGGTTATTGTGCCTTGGCTCTTTTTTTTATGCCAATTTTGAAGACATAGTGCGGATGGTATCTTCGTCCTTGGCTGACATTTTCCACTGTCGTACCGTTGGTCGGGCGGAAGGGAATTGATTAACTTGTGGGTCCTTTAGCAGCCCCTGGGTCGGGTTGCCATCCGAGTATTTAACCTTACTCTTAGCTGCCTGTCTCACCTCACCTTACGTTAGAGCTACCTCCTCAGGCTGAGCCTTGGAACACTTCTGAGCACCACAGTTCTGTAGGTTTTAGATTGTGATTTTCATTTTAGTGTGATGTACTGTGCTAGGCCTTCAGCCGTTAATTAATTTAGTATGTTTTGATTTTAAAATAAGGCCTTCAGCCGACTTAAATTAAAATTTGAAGACTGATTTCTTTAAAAACTAAATTTTGAAAGTTTGTTGTATCTGAAGTTCTTGTTATCCAGGCTTTAAGCCCTGAATTGTTCAATGTCCAGTGTGTGGCCTTCAGCTGAGCTTTTTCGTGAAATATTTTTAAGATAAGTCCTTCAGCCACCTTAAATTGAAAGTTTGAAAATTGATTTGTTTGAAACTAATTTTTTTTTTAATTTGCTCTATCTGAAATTCTTGTTATCCAGGACCTAAGCCCTGAGTTGCTCAATATCTTGTGTGTGGCCTTCAGCCGAGTATTTACGTGAAATATTTTTTTTTATTTTTTAGGTAAGGCCTTCAGGCGCGTGTATTCTTTAAAGCAATATTTATAAATTGTGTTCAGGCCTTCAGCCGTTCTTCTTTTCGGTGTGGTTTTGGGCCTTCAGCCCAGGAGGTATTGTAAGTTTTCTTAACCAGGCCTTCAGCTGTATCGTCTTAATTTGATCCATTTAAGGCAATGTGTATTTAAGTGGTTTTTAGGAAAATAAAAGTTTGTGTGTTTTGTGCAACTAACAGTAACTGATTACGGCCCCCTCTACAACCATAACCTGATCTGCTCTGTCCTGCAAAACCAGATTTCACGGCCGTTTGCCCTTAGTACTTGAAAGCTGTCGAAAGCACTGCTAGGGTCAGGAATGTCTGAGGATTGTCTTACTAGTAAAGAAACAATGTATTAAAACTTCATGCAAGACGCAGCATTTATTCACATATCTCAGTCTTTATGACGTCATAACTCTTCAACTCTGTGTCAAATGGTTCAAATGGCTGTAAGCACTGCGGGACTTAACATCTGAGGTCATCAGTCCCCTAGACTTAGAACTACTTAAACCTAACTAACCTAAGGACATCACACACATCCATGTCTGAGGCAGGATTCGAACCTGCGACCGTAGCAGCAGTGCGGTTCCAGACTGAAGAGCCTAGAACCGCTCGGCCACAGCGGTCGGCCAACTCTGTGTCGCACAGTTATTTGAGTAGGTACATACAGCGTCATATGTGGCGAATAGACTTAGTAGCAAAGAACTAATAAATTTAAATATCATGAATGATGTGCCAGTTTTTCACGCATCTTAGTGTTTACAGGGTCATATCTCCTGAATTAATGCTGGTGGTTCCCACCCTCATGGCCATTGTTGCCTGACAGTAAGAGATATGTGTATCAAGTTTGGTGGAAATCGGTCCAGCAGTTTAAGAGGACAGGAGGGGCATACAAACACATATACATACATACATTTTTATAATATGTATTGATGCATCTCGCAACTAACAAACTAATCCAAAAACGTCATCTGTCGTTGAGCTTCTTAAGAGAGTAGTTTTGCTGCTCAGTAAGAAAAACAATAGTTACAGAGACAATAATATTTTAAGATGTACTTATTTGTAACTGACGTTGGTGAATTCGGCTGTGAGCTAAGTAAAGACTGCCGCTTACCACAGGGGCAGAGGGGCTGGCTGCGCGGCCACTGCGGGGATAGAGGATGTGAGTGGGCGAAATTTTTATTGTTTGTCTTCCAGTACCGACAACGAACGGGCGTACGCGACGTAGCGGTCAGCTGCTGTGGTATAAATTTTAACACGGAAGTAACATGGATTCGTGAAAGTATATTACAGAGATGGTCACCTTCAAATGCGGTACTTCTTTTTGGCAGGAGCCATTAAATTACTTAAAGCCTCTGTAACACAGTGCAGTGAGTAGAAGTAAACTTGTCTTTAAATAATTTATCAAACTTTTGTCGTAGCGTCTCACATTTAATAGGGCATTTTAAATATAACTAACGATTACTGTTAAAATCAGTTAATTATCCGCTCACACAGACAACAAAACACTACTTCGTCAGGCAATTACAGTGTCACAACTTTGCGGTCGTTGGGGGCGACAGAAATCTGAAACAGAGAACAGTCGACGCGGACTGTTCCGAATGATGTCAACTTTTAACGATCAGTACTTTTGAACCAATGGCCAACTTAGTGTGCCCCTCCTACAGATCGTCTATTGGGGACTCATAACATACTAATTTATGTGTATTACCAATTAATAATAAGTTCGGTAAATATGCGGCTAGAGGTGCCTTCCCACGATATCAGTATTAGCGCTTGAGCAAAAAAGTTTCAGCACCGCTCCTCTAGACGATGGTTGTTCTATAGGGTTTCTGATTTCTCTTGCATTCGTGGCGTCTACGCGACATATACGTGTTGACTTGTAAACAGAAGCTTTTCTCTCTCAAGGAAATTTGTTATATTCTGTCTTAGAATATGCTGTAGAATTCTGCAGCAAACCGACGCTTGGGGTACTGGTGTGTAATTTTGGATGCCCTGTCGTTTACCCTCGGTCTACACGAGCGCTTGTTTCTGCGCTGGGCGAGAGATTCGCGATAAATGCGAAGTGAGTAAGGCTCTAATGTCAAAGACTACTCGCTTTAAAACGAATTAGGATTGCCCGGAAGCCCATCTTCGTTGCAGAGCGCGTGTTATTTCCGTACACATCTTTTTCTTGTCATTTGCCCCGCATCGATGGAAGGTCGGCCATGTGGAAGTGAGCCAGAGTTTTCTAATTATTTGCGAATCCTATAATTGAGGTGGATCTTGGGTATCACCCCAGTATTCACCTTGTGGCATGTGGGAAATCACCTAAAAACCACATCCAAGCTGGCTGGCATACCAGTTCTCGCTGTTAATCAAATGGTTCAAATGGCTCTGAGCACTATGGGACTTAACTTCTGAGGTCATCAGTCCCCTAGAACTTAGAACTACTTAAACCTAACTAACCCAAGGACATCACACACATCCATGCCCGAGGCAGGATTCGAACCTGCGAACGTAGCGGTCTCGCGGGTCGAGACTGTAGCGCCTAGAACCGCTCGCTCGTCCACCCCGGCCGGCCGCTGTTAATCCACCGAAAATATTCGATCGGGGACTGGCGCACCTCCCCGTCCCGGAAGATACACTTTAATACGCAAGCTATCCAGCGAGTTATTGTTTCCGTCCGAACTGCCTCATAGATCTTTAGGGTCGATATAACGCAGAGAGTAGGGGTCCTGAGCTGCCTAGGGGATTGTTTCGAGAATAAATCTTTCACTCTGCAGCGCAGTGCGTGGTGTTTCGGAATGGCCCAGAGGTTTAAAACTGTGTGTCGCAGCGGAACCCGCACCACGAGGCTCTGGCGGAAGTAAACATGTGAGGTTGGGTCGTAAGTCGTATCTGGATAGCTCTAGTTGTAAGAGCATTGACCATGAAAGGCAAGGTGTAGGACACAGTCTCAATCCACCAGAAAGTTGCAGAACAGCACACACACCGGGTGCAGAGTGAATTTGCCTGGATTAAACGTCGCTAGCCAAACTTTAAATACTGAAATGTGCAGTACTGCTCAACCCATTTGCTTTCTTTTCCTGATCACAGAACGCATGTTACCAAATTGCTAAAAACTCGTTTCATAGAGATATAATTTCTGCAAAGTGTATGTTCGAGTGTAGTAGGACTCAGGGATCTATTGGCGTTCTGTAAGAGGTCACACAGTCAGGATCTGAAGTGATGGTACCTTGTACTTGAGAAGAATAGTACCTGTTTTCTAGACCTTTAGCTATTGATTTCTTGAGCCCAGTTGCATGAGGACGAACGACTGGGCGTCTACGGGAGCAACTGCGTTGGGTTGAGGCGTGCTAAGAAATACAGCACTGTGGAATGGAAGCCAGCCCAGCTAAGCTGTGATCACCGCGCCGGTACGTCCTACAGCGCGGATTCAACAGTGTGATCGACTCCACTGGCGCAACAGTCTAGACAAGTGGCACGTTCAGAATCTGGAAAAGACATATTCCTTTTCAAGGCAACCGTCTTGGCAACCACCTTGGTTAAAATTAGGAAAAGAATGGAAACATGCTGTTTCCTCCAGAGATACGACACTCAGCCATACACGGCAACGCCAACCTCCAGAGGGGCATAACACAGTTACGGCCAGACATCATAGACGGCGCACACAACAAGGACTATGTTATGTTTCCACCTTACGGAGTGTAAGTTCAATATAACGTGATAGTTTATTGTAAATTAACTACGCATTGTAACACCGAGTGCTTTTCAAATCGTTAGTTAAGTGACTCAGTGTAGTCAAAATTCGTTACAGGCTATGTCATTGCCGACATTGGAAATTTACATTGCTAGCCATGAAAATTGTAAGACTATAACGGCTATTAAATAATATTTTCAAGAGGTGGTACCTCACAGTTCTTATGTATTTGAAAAATGAAGTATTTCCGTCTTGAGGTACTGGTAAAATTCTTTATTTAGACAAACAGTTTGAATCGATCTACCATCATCAGTTTCTATGCACTAAATAAAACAATACGTAAGTGGCATTACAGGCTTAAACTCTCACGAATCTGTTGTCTTGAAAGATGCCAAGCCCTCACTGTCTAGTCGCCTCCCATCGCTTTTCTTCATTTTGGCACGCACTTGAAATTTTCTCGACGTAAGGTCACGCGATAACATGTGATCAGATAACGAGAGCTGTAATTTCCTTGCTCTGATTAAATTGCTTGACTGATGACACTGGTTTCTTTTCTACATTTTCGGCTATGGGTGATTCCGGTGGCTCTGCGGGCAGTAGTTCACTGTGAGGCTCATCGGAGGTTAGGTAGTGCGTTCCTGGGAGGACCAGACGCTGTGAATAACGAGTCGCCGACAAAGGCGATCACTCAAGACCCTCCTGCGTCACGCCTTTGTATCTGGCGGTATGGAGATTACACAAAGTCGACACAAGTTAGATGGTGTTGGTGATGATGATGATGATGATGTTTGGTTTGTGGGGAGCTCAACTGTGCGGTTATCAACGTCCGTACGAAGTCCCAATCTTTAAACAGTCCAATCGAGCTACTTTCACGAATGATGATGAAATGATGAGGACAACACAAACACCCAGTCCAAGGGCAGAGAAAATTCCCAACTTGGCCGGGAATCGAACCCGGGACCCCGTGATCCAGAGGCAGCAACGCTAGCCACTAGAACATAAGCTGCGGACGGCACGAGTTTGAGATGGCTCACTGCCCCCTCGCAAAATGGCTTTACTGCCCATAAAAGTTCGCTGGCCGCCGGTTCGGCGCCTGGTGGCTGCACTGAGTGGGCAGCTTTCTCAGATTTAGATGTCTGACTCCGCGGGAACTCCATCAGTCCGGCGCCCATGCACACACTACGTTTTTGCATCTCTTGGATGCAGTCCTCACAGCTCTGTCTTCCCACAGTCGCCTTAAAGAGGCAAGTTGATCGGAGAACCAAATAAGTTGCTGGCTGACGTAAAAAAGCACTGCTAAGAAGTCTCCTCTGCACCGCCATGTACCGAGGTAGATGTGTAGTTAAGAGTGATCACTGTCTTTGTAGTACGGACAGAGGTTGACAGTCGTGAGTATTTCTTATCTGTTCCGCATTTCATTGGGTCACTATAGCCAACGGAGATCATTGTGGAGGTCAGCATTCCTGAGTCCAGCGTGCAGTACAATTATGTGCAAAAATAAAATCTGTCTACCCACGAGCCTATCGCACAGTTGCTAAGGTATTCGGCAAAGTAGGGTTCAAAATGGTTCAAATGGCTCTGAGCACTATGCGACTTAACTTCTGAGGTCATCAGTCGCCTAGAACTTAGAACTAATTAAACCTAACTAACCTAAGGACATCACGCACATCCATGCCCGAGGCAGGATTCGAACCTGCGACCGTAGCAGTCACGCGGTTCCAGACTGTAGCGCCTAGAACCGCACGGCCACAACGGCCGGCGGCAAAGTAGGGACTTGCTTATTTGTTCTGATGCTCTCAGCAACGTACTCATACGCTTCGCCGCCACAGCAGACACCATTTATATATGGGTTCCCATTGACGAGCTATCCTATTCGATCACTGCTGTCTAATAGAATCTGTGTTTATTTCCTTAGCAAATTTGCTCACCATAGACCACTGGGAGCCGTAATTATATCGCACTTCATCTTCACTTAGCCAACAGCTCATTCTGTTATACACCTGTGGTTGTATTTTGCACTCAGTTTTTTGGTCATAAGTTAAAATAATGCTAAATGTTCATGTGAATAAAGGTCATGGTTATACAAGATTTACAACTTCGCTTCCGCCGTTTTTTCCCCAACATTTGAGGCTTTAATGAATCAAATTGGTTACACATTTATCATTCAAAGTATTCTCCATCGCTGGTCACTACTTTCTCCCATCTTTTGGGCGGTGTACGAATCCTGCGTCGAAAAAATTGTTCATCTTTTGAAGCGATCCACGAATCAATCCAATTTGTGACTTCTTCATGAGATCGGAAGTGTTGGTTAGCCAGACCATACTCCATTGATCTAAACAGGTGACAGACAGAGGGAACAATGTCTGGAGAATACTGCGGGTGGGGTAGGACTTCCCATTTTAACGTTTACAAGTACGTTTTGACCTCTTTTGCAACGTGGAGTCGAGCGTTGTCGTGCTCAAAAATCACTTTATCGTGCCTCTTCCTGTATCGCGGCGGTTTGTCTTTTAATGCTCTGCTCAAACGCATTAACTGCATTCGATAACGAGCACCTGTGATTGTTTCACTTTGTTTTAACACCTCATAGTACACGACGCCGAGCTGGTTCCACCAAATGCAGAGCATGACCTTGGAGCCGTGAATATTCGGTTTGGTCGTCGACGTGGAAACATAGCTGGGATATCCCCATGATTTTTGCGTTTAGGGTTTTCATAATGAATCCATTTTTCGTCCCCGGTCACAATGCGATGCAGAAATCTCTTCCGTTTTTGCCTCTGAAGCAATTGTTCACAACCACACAAACGCCGTTCAACGTCTCTTGGTTTCAGCTCACACTGGACCCAAGTTCCTTCTTTCTGAATCACGCCCATAGCCTTGAGACGCTTTGAGATGGCTTGTTGTGTTCCTCCCACTAAGCGTACAAATTCTCCTTGAGTTTGTCGCGAGTCGTTACACAGCAATGTCTCCAATTCTGCATCTTCGAAAACTTTCTCTTCCATCACTATGCCGGCCTACGACTTTAAAATCACCGTTCTTGAAGCGTTGAAACCACTCACGACACATTCTTTCATTAATAGCGTGCTTACCATACGTACTTGAGAGCATTTGATGAGACTCAGCCGCTGTTTTCTTCGTTTTGAAACAAAGCAGGAACATCCCCCGCAAATGACGAGAATTAGGCTCGCAAACTGTCAGTTTCAATCTGAACAACTTCATGATGCAGACGCAAATCGACTAATGTTTGAATGAGGTTATGTTGATCGAAGTCCAAGCTAACTGCCTGACATCCGCGATCAGTTGCATTCGACCGCTACTTACCGTTGTCGCCACCTATCGGCAAACGACGGAAGCAAAGTGGCACACCTTGTACTAAATTCCTGTATCATATGTATGCTTACAACACCCACATTTAATATCTAGCCCTTTATCAGATACTACTAAAGATATTAATTATTCATGTTATTATTAAGTTATGACGAGATTGCCAACTCTTGAACAGTCCACCAGCAGAGCTAAATACTTTGCCTGCGTTTGTTTTTATCTGTTGCGTCATAGGAAAAGTGGCAGCTGAAGGGGAGGTATTCTGATACAACTTCTTTCTAAATGAGGTTAACTTTACACCTCTCCACTTCGCAAACTGTTGAAGATATTAACGACAACATAAAGATAATAAAATATCACGTACCCATATAAGAGTATTCACAGCTTCATGGCTGACGAAACACAAAAATTTTCATGAACTGGTTAAACCATGAATTACACACTGAAAACATAAGTATACCATAAGACAGCGATGTGACTAAATACGAAAACCACTTATCATAAAAACGTAAATGGTTTATAGAGTTACCTGTTATCAATGGCTCTGAGCACTATGGGACTTAACATCTGAGGTCATCAGTCCCCTAGAACTTAGAACTAGTTAAACCTAACTAACCTAAGGACATCACACACAGCCATGCCCGAGGCAGGATTCGAACCTGCGACCGTAGCAGTCGCGCGGCTCCGGACTGCGCGCCTAGAACCGCGAGACCACCGCGGCCGACCTGTTATCATATCGTAACGTAAATTACATCGTCAGTCTACAAAAACTATGCTAGGTGGTGTACTCACACACGTTTTATCCATAACCGGCATTAAAGCTGTAAACAGATTAGTACCACATAGAGCCGACTACACAACTGGTAGGACCAAAGATGGTCATAGTAAGATACTAGTCACTATTGATGTATGAAAACAGACTACCATTACTAAACTAGCAAAGGCACGTCTTTTAGTGAAGCCTGACTTTTTATTAGGTAAGCTGGTGGCGTCAGGAAGATTGTGTATGGTACTATTACTATTTTCTTAAAGGAAATGACTTGTAAGCTTTATGACTTGGTCTAAATGAGTTCTGCAGTTGAGCAAGTATTTGCGTGCTAGTTGAGTTTTTCAGTATATTTCGTCAGACTGCTGATATCCACAGCAGATTTACTCTGTTCTTTCAGGTATGGAAATTAACTCAAATTCTCGTTTTATTACTGAGAGATGATCGGTTTTGAAATAATTTTAAATTCACTGATGCATTACACTTCTAGTTTCAAATTTAGGCTTTGTGATGGCAACTAACTTAAAAGTGCCAAATCCAATTACTTTTTATCGCGTCATTGGGTTCATTTTTCGGGTAGCGTATTTTCCAATTCTAAAAAATCAGAAACAGCCTTTTTCAGGTTCTAAAATGTATTCAGAAGCTTTCCTTTGAAATATTGCATCTCCCAATGTAGGGCAAGTTCGCCATACTCCACACACAGTACCTTAAATTTCTTGTATAGTTAATGCCGTGGCTGTAGGTTTATTCTAACATATCAGAATCGGTGGCATGACATGTATTTAAGGTTGGAAAGTTTTTGCACACAGTGACTCTTGGTGCGTAATGCAGTAAGGTTTTAGTACAGGATTATTTAAAGTTTTCGAGAAAAATTCAGTGCCGTTGTTTCTACCTATCATTGACGACTCTCCGTCAGTACACACATTTAGGACTTTACTGTAATATACTTCTAAATTTTTTATGCATAACTTTACTTGTTCAGGTATATCTGATCTTTACAATCAAATTAATACCCTTAGCTGCATACAGGCGTTGATATAAGCCAACGGGGACAGTTGAAAATGTGTATCCCCCCCGGGATTCGAACCCGGGCTCTCCTGCTTACATGGCAGACGCTCTATTCATTATTCATCTGAGTCACTGAGGACATAGAGGATAGCGCGACTACAGGAATTTATAAGTTCCCGAACTCTTACGGGAATCGGCAGAAAGCCGCGAGTAATGAGTATAATGAGCAGGGGCACTATGAATATAGTGCGGGACAATAAGTTGAGAATGTGGGTCTCACGGGAGGAATGCCAGAGGTAAGTCCCGGCAGTCGCACTATCCTCTGTCTCCTCAGTGGCTCAGATGGATAGAGTGTCTGCTATGTAAGTAGGAGAGCCCGGGTTCGAATCCCGCTGGGGGCACACATTTTCAACTGTCCCTGTTGACTTATATAAACGCCTGTATGCAGCTAAGGGTATTGATTACATTGTAGTTTCATTCTAACGAGCGTTCAATGTCCGCAGACTGGCAAGATCTTCAAAGAAATTAAAATTAATATCAGTTCCAGTTATAAAAACGATATACTGGGTAGCATCGCATACGTCCATTGATCGATCCAAAGCTAGACTATAACAATGGACAAGGTCTTCCTGAAACGCCGTGCTTAACCCGCAGGACAGGACAGATAGTTAGATTGTGGAAAGAGGACAAAGTAAGGGGCTGTCAATTACACTCGAACATACAACTTTATTATTTGATCAAACATTACGAGATCCCAAAAATTTTTTTTAAAAACACACAAAATAAATCTTTGGGACTTAATTACCGGCTGAAAGCCACTTTAATTTAAAAATGGCTGAAGGCCAATAACTTAAAACGCAAACATAATCAGAAATTTAAAAGGCAATCATTATCTTAAAACCGTGAAATTCAAATCGACTGAAGGCCTAACACTTAAAACTCCATAACATTAATTTTTTTTAAATACCAAAGGCCTTACGTCAAACCGTTCTTTAATTTAGGCTGAAGGCCTTAGAGCAAACAACTCAAACTCAAAATCGGCTGAAGGCCCAAGACTTAAAAAATTCAACAACATAATAAAATTTTAAAGTGCCAAAGGGCTTACGTGAAACAGTACTTAAAACTAGGCTGGAGGTCTTAAGCGCAAAACAACTCTAGAAGCCATACAAGTACAAACAACAAGAACAAATTTTTTTTAAAAAAAGGCAGTACACGCAAGGGCGCTCAGATGTTCGAGTGTCGGCCTGTAATTCAAACACTAACGCTCGCTTAGGTGAGACAGGCAGTCGGGCCAACCATTCACGATCCGACGACAACCCAACCGACCGACAGTCAGCGGACCCACCGACAAGATAACTTCCACTTCACCCGACCAGGGCACAACAGAGAGTTCAATGGAACAACGTAGAAGATATTGGCGTCCACAACCAATCATACATGGAGTTGTCAAACCACACACCATGCTGGACAGCAACAATACGTTGAGGGAACTATGCTGCCTGCAATTTACGTCAACGGCCAGGTCAGGTAACCAGAACGTTAACGGCCACAAGGCAGAAGATTCCGCTGGTGCACTGCAGTTCAAATAACCAAAACAGTGAATTTTCCAACTTGAAAACCACGTTGTTGCTCGAGGGAATATCCCAACAGCCGACAACGAACTCCAAACAACACAATGTGAACAATCTGGACTTGCTGGTAGGTTAAATCAAAACAACTTTCGTGAGCAGGGTCGGTGAGCCACGGACCTCGTAGCAATGGGAACAGCGCCACACACTCCGACCTCGCGTAGAGACCGCCAGCGGGCCCCGGCCAAACTACGCTCCGCCGAGACTTCCCCTCCTCCACGCCAACCGACCGCCTCGTCGCACACCGCCCAGCCGGAAACTGTAAGCGCCAGGTCAAAGATAGTCCAAGGTGCGAATATCGATACACACCGCTGCTGACACCCGCGGAAGGAGAGGATAACAACATACTCACGATAACCGCGGGAGACTAAACACAGAATCGCAACGAAGGTTTAATCCAGCGCATAGCTTGAGCCAGTTACTGAGATACAGCCTAAGAGAGTTCCTCGTTGCGTTTCGTTACTGGCCGCCTTGATATAGGCGTTTCTTCACTTTCATTTCAATAACCTTATTACCAAGACGGCGCGCAAATATTTGGTGACTAAGTTTATCTACCCCATCAGAAAGAAGTTTACCTTATTTTACTAATGCTGAAAAAATTTCATATGACGCTTATGCCATTGCCAACTCTTCACAACTTATTTTAGCAAATATAATTTGTCTTTTTCTGGCTTCTTCCTTTCCGTACGTCAGTACAAACTTCATTTCTTCTTTTTTTTTTCTTTTTGTCGGACTTTGTGTTTTGTAGCGGCTAACAATGTCATGGCGTCTATTATTTGAAAGTGTACTTCAGCGTACTGTGCAAAAGTCTGTTCCTGATGGATGTGCTATAAACAAAAATAAGCTCAAAAAATTATGCCACAATTAATTCCTGGCTTTCATTATGCAGTGAACATTTCAGAAAGCTAAGAACATTTGTATATTGTTATATAAGTTCATGTCTCTTTGAGACGACATACAGTTCAATAAAAGGCTTTTCAACCATGGCATTTATTGAAGGCAAAACAACGTCTCGGATAATTGAATGAAATTAATGGAACGTGAAGTTCCTGAGCTGTAGTAGTTGTTTTTTGAATACATTAATTTAACCATTTAAAATGTTAATTAAGTCTACAAGCAACCTTTGTTTTAGGCTGTTAAGCATCAGAACTCTAGTGCGATTTCGTATATTTTTTGTAGAGAAAATGGGATCTTCATTATTGCTGTTACAAACAATTACCTGCACAAACAATGTCATTAAGGTTTAGTGTAGAATTCGGGGGAGCTATTCAGAAAAGTGATCACAATCTGAATTCCGCAAATTGGCAAATAACTTCCTTACAACATTAAAATTTTCCCGATTGCTAGTGTTTTCTTCATGCAATTCTAGCACGAAGAACTCTAGAACTATAGCATATCTATCAAGAAGTCTGGAAAAAATGCGTATTTCGCGAAAGTCGGGTGTCGACTTCACAGCTAGTCAGCTATTCCGAAATGTGGTCATATTTTTTTTTTTTTGCGAAATTCAGAACTATACAGAACTGTTCAACATCTGTACAGAAAACTCTAGAATTATAGCATATCTATAAAGAACAATGAAAAAATTTATATTTCTAGAAAATCGATTGCCAGGTTCACAGCTATTCAGCTACTCAAAATTGTGATCATATTTTTTTCGCAAAATTCTATAGAACTATTAAAAAAATTTTCAGAGAGCTATAGAATATCTACCACGCACTCAAAAAATAAGTGTATTTATCGAATGTCGGGTGCGAATTTCACATCACTGTGGAAATGTGTCCCTCGTTATTGTAGTTATCTCGTAAACTATTATCTGCACAAAAAATGTCGTTAGGGTTTTCTGCAGAACTCTTGGAGAGCTATTCAGAATTGTGATTATTATTTTTTCGCAAATTTGGCAATACATTTTTAAAGCTTAAAATGTTCCTCAAATACTATTACTTTCTTCGTGAAATTCAGAAGAAATATTTAAATTTTGTACAGAAAACTCTAGAACTAAAGCATACGAATGAAGAACGAAAAAAATGTATTTCTCCAAAGACGGTGAAAACTCCACCAGACCAACGCCGTGGCACTATGCTGAAACAGTATATCGCTGGCAGTGCCACACTCTTGATAAGTTTTGGTAGCAATGAGCATTTTTCAGGGGAGAGTTATTAGAGCGAGCACGAATTGGCCAAATGAAATGCCTCAGTTTGTCTTTTCAATCTGACAGACAGTAACGGAATATTAAAATAATTTCGTGGAGGTAGAGTGTAGTAGGGGAGTTCTGGGGCCTGTGGGGTGGAGATGATCTTTTAAGATTGTGGAGTGCATCAATTCGGGAGCGACTGATGTTCACTATCAAAAAAAGTCTGTGCAGAAAGTTTCGAAAGACATCACAATTTCTTTGCCGTGAACGGACATGGCATTGAGCTTGATCATTTGCAGGATTCTTAGATAATGTTAGAGTTTCGTGGGTATATACGTCTCTATAGAAACAGGTCGCATAGCAGAGTGAGCAGCCATTAGGGGCCGTTAAGATTTGTTTAACGAACAAGATGGACTTGGTGATATCTAATGGAAGGCAATGAATTCCAGTTTTTGAAGGCGGTGTTGAACAGTTGTTATGTATTTTATGGAATGCATGAAACGCTGATGTCTAACTGTCCTTTCTTACCACTACCGGTTCCCGTTAATAATCATCATCACAATGTAAAAGGTCCTATATTACTCGTTTTATGTACTTACCAATAAAGCATAACTAGACAGCATCTCCCAATTTATTAGTGGCTGGATTTGATCTGAATTTAAAGGGATGTTTAACGATCTAAAAGCTGTATTTACTTCTACTGGTTTCTGTCTGTTATTGAAATCCGTTTTTGTTATCCTGTCCGTTTATTATTATCATTACAAGCGTCAGTCGGCTGGTTACGCCAACACCGGTAACCAGACATATGATCCATTCATTACTCTGAAATAAGAATGATTTCTTAATATAGCTAGTTGAAGTGTTTATATTATTGTTTAATACGTTCACTGATATTTGAAGTAAAGTTTGTTAGCAAATTTAGTTACAAGGAAGTTGTACTTGTTGTGATTCTTCACTTTCTCCTGGCGTGTTTGTTGCTCGAACACTCGACGCATGTACAGCCAGTCAATAGTGCCCAACGGAGACAATGTGTCGGCGATTAGACATGCTGCCATCGTCAGGTGCGTTGATGAGATGAGTTCCTGAGGTTCTTTTCTGTCCTGATGCGGCAGAGTGGGATGTTTTAGGGCTTTTTGTTTGCTCTTTACCACAACAGGTTCTTACGACTTATTTTTATTACATTTATTTTCTTTTGCTTTGAGATTATTACAATTTTACATTATGATTCTGTGGTGTCACCGCCAGACACCACACTTGCTAGGTGGTAGCCTTTAAATCGGCCGCGGTCCGTTAGTATACGTCGGACCCGCGTGTCGCCACTATCAGAGATTGCAGACCGAGCGCCGCCACACGGCAGGTCTAGAGAGACTTCCTAGCACACGCCCCAGCTGTACAGCCGACTTTGCTAGCGATGGTTCACTGACAAAATACGCTCTCATTTGCCGAGACGACAGTTAGCATAGCCTTCAGCTACGTCATTTGCTAAGACGTAGCAAGGCGCCATGTTCAGTTACTATTGATATTGTAAATAATGTACAGACAAGAGCTACGTTCAACAGTAATGGATTAAAGTTAAGTATTCCACCATCTGCGTCCGTTTTTCTAAGTTCTAAGTTCCTTGTCCTGTTCCAGACCTCACGCCAGCCTGCGTGAGCTAAACGCGTGCCTTTCGGCTTCCTCTAAAATTCGTGGGTTGGCTCTCCTGCCAATCCACAACATTTTGGCGACGAGGCCAAACCGCGTTCGTACCTATACTGCCCTGATTCACCTGTGTAATGGCTTCGCCACCATCTCCAGATGTACTGTCCGAATTTTATCGCTTACAGAATCAGCAGACGCAAGCCTTACTGGATGCCCTTGGACAGCTCGTCCAGGGTCAACGTGCATTGCAAAACGATGCGACAGCCGCCGCTCCACCGCTAACGCAGCCACAACACGCAGTTGCACCAACGTTTAGACCTTTTGATGCTGCACTGGAAAGCTGGATGGAGTGGTCACGCCAATTTGGATTCCATCTCGCCACCTACAGAATTCAAGGTAACGAGCGACAGCCATTTTTGTTGTCTTCCGTCGGCGTCCAAACGTACCATGTGATAGTCAAATTATTTCCCTGACGCGACGTCGCAACTCTGTCCTACGACGAAATTTTGTCTGCATTAGATGCACATTTCAAAGAATCAGTCAATGTAGTTACCAAACAGTATACCTTCTTTCATATAAAACGTACGGCAGGTCAGACTAATAGGGAGTGGGTTGCAACCTTGCAAGGCCTTCCTAGGGATTGTGCTTTTGAGTGTCAATGTGGACTCCCTTATTCAGATACTATGGTACGTGATGCAATTGCACTGAACATTTCTGATGTTCTTAGAAGGGAACAGATTTTGAAACTAGTCAATCCTTCCCTTCACCAAGTGATGGACATGTTGGATCGGCAGGACACACTTGACTTTGCTCAGGCATAATTTGAAACTTCGCCAGCCATGTGTCACGTTAACGGCCCGCCGGGCGAGCTGCACGGAGCAGTCAACAGCCCTCGCACCTGGCTGCGCAGCTGCCACCAGGCTCTCAGGCACGTGTACCGCGCAGGCAAGCAAATGCAGTGCTAAAATCATGCCCACAGTGTGCTACTAGACATTCGCGTGAGAATTGCCCGTCACGCCTGGCTATTT
The DNA here is from genome assembly GCF_023898315.1 of Schistocerca nitens. Lineage (NCBI taxonomy): Eukaryota > Metazoa > Arthropoda > Insecta > Orthoptera > Acrididae > Schistocerca > Schistocerca nitens. The sequence goes on from NC_064618.1 coordinate 586,035,680, forward strand.
GCTTTTTCTGTAACAAAAAATAACATGTTCAGAGTGTTTGCCAGAAAAAGCTCAGATCAGACACTCACAACCATTCCAGGCCCTTTGCTTCGCGCCGGAATCGGAATCGAACCAAGGATACTCCGGATCGTGAAACTTCGCCCATGGAAATTCATGTAGTTAATTCCACTCCGCCCAGTGCCACTCTCTCTAACAGTGACTGTGTTCGTCCCACAAATAGTGTGCGTCGACGTCGCCGGAAATCCCGTCATGTCGCAAGTGATTTTGTACCAGTGTCAGTTCACGTTGCACGAGACAGTCGCTCTTGTCGTCAACAGCACAATAAACTTGTTGTCGACTTAGACATTAACGACAAAGTGATACCATTCCAGCTCGATAACGGAGCTGCAGTTTCACTGATCAATCAAGACACGTACAAACAGCTGGGCACACCTCCGTTGCATGCCGCAAATTTTAAGCTAACTACCTATTCAGGTCACGGGCTCCCTGTGTTAGGACAGTGCAGCCTTCTTGCAACATACAAGGGACAAACAAAACTTGTGTCATTGTACTTCCATCGTTCTTCTTCTGCAGTGAACTTGTTTGGTTTCGATTTATTTCAGTTGTTTAACTTGTCTATAGTCAATCAGGTCCTATCTGTGAACCAGACTGTGCCTACAGACAGTGTTTCTCGTCTATGTGAAGAATTTGCAGACATTTTTGCACCGGGACTTGGTTGCACTAAGAACTATAAAGCACATTTGGAACTGCAAGCAAATGCGCAAACGAAATTTTTCAGAGCGCGCAATGTTCCCCACGCATTGCGTGATGAGGTCGCAAGAACATTACACAATCTGGAATCACAAGGTGTGATTGAATGTGTGCAGGCTTCTCTCTGGGCATCACCCTTAGTAATTTTGCCAAAACCTTCTGGAAAATTGAGACTTTGTGTGGACTTCAAGGCAACAGTGAATCCACAACTAGTGATTGCAACTTTTCCTTTACCCTGCCCGGAAGATCTTTTTGACAAACTGTGCCCGGGTAAATATTTTTCGAAGTTGGACCTAGCAGATGCGTACTTGCAAATACCGGTGGACGAAGAATCCCAGCGCGTTTTGGTGGTTAACACGCATCTTGGTTTGTATTGATTCAAACGACTGCCATTCGGGTGTGCATCCGCCCCTGCATTGTTTCAGCAATATCTGCAAACTGTTTGTGCGTCGGTCCCTACTGCAACAAACTACCTGGACGATATTGTGATCTCCGGAAAGACGGAAGAAGAACATTTAGCCAATCTCAGAACATTAATTCAGGTCTTGCGACAAAATGGTCTTTGCTTGCGGAAGGACAAATGTGTGTTTTTTGCTCGTGAGTTAGGCCTACCCTACCTGGGGCATATACTCAATGCCCAAGGCATACGTCCCAGTCCCGAGCACCTCCGAGCCATACAAGACTTGCCTTCGCCGCAGAATTTGAAGCAGCTACAGAGTGTGCTGGGAAAAATTAATTATTATAACAAATATGTGCCGCATGCCTCTTCCATTTCAGCTCCGCTTCATCGCTTACGCCGTAAAGGTGTTCCGTTCGTCTGGATGATGGAATGCGAACGCGCCTTTCGCCAGTTGAAATCGGCGTTGCTTTCCAATACTTCTTGCCTTACGCCGTTCGATCCCCAGAAACCCCTTTTGTTGATGGTGGATGCAACGGATTTCGGGATCGGTGCTGTGCTTGCGCACAAAGATGGATCGCATGATCGCCCTATTGCCATTGCGTCCAAATTGCTCTCGTCTGCGCAAAGACATTATTCACAGATCGAGAAAGAAGCATTGGCTCTCGTTTCTGGTGTTACTAAGTTTCATGATTTCTTGTATGGTCGTCACTTTACCATCATCACAGACCACAAACCTTTCACATCGCTTTTTCATCCGAACAAGCCTGTACCTCCACGTACAGCGCAGAAATTAATTCGCTGGTCTCTTTTCTTATCGCAGTACCGCTACGATATCTTGTATCGGTCCACTGCTAAGCACGGAAACGCCGATGCATTGTCCCGTTTGCCTGTTGCTGAGGATAGAGCATTCGACACCTCCGAACTTGCTTGCATGTACATTGATGCGGAAACCGATGACGTGGTCGAATCGTTTCAGATTGAGTTCGTTGTGTAGCTACTGCCACAGCTGCTGACCCTGTCCTTGCTACCGTTCTGCGTTTTGTTGCTACGCAATGGCCCTTGTGAAAGTCACGGATCGGGGATCCGTTGGTTCGCCGATTTTTTGCTCGCAAGGAGAGACTTTTTGTTCGACGTGGTGTTTTGCTGTTGCGTTCTGCTAATGATCAGTCCAGGGTCGTGGTCCCACGTTCGTTACAGTCCTCTGTCTTACGGCTTCTCCACCAAGGACATTGGGGTATAGTGAGAACGAAACAACTTGCTCGTCAGCACTGTACTTGGTTCGGAATCGATGCTGCGATTACGAATATATGCTCTTCTTGCATGGCGTGTGCTGAACAACAATCCGCACCACCGCGGAAATTCTTTGCATGGCCGAAAGCCACTTCCCCTTGGCAACGCTTGCACATCGATTTTGCTGGTCAATTCTGGAATGCTCGATGGTTGGTTCTGGTTGATTCATTCAGTAATTTTCCTTTTGTTGTCCGGATGTCTTCCACGACATCATCTGCCATCATCCAAGCGTTATCTGCTATCTTTTACATTGAAGGTCTTCCACAGACTATTGTTTCCGACAATGGCCCACAATTCATGTCTGCACAATTTCAGTCATTCTGCAAGGCCAATGGTATTCAACATCTGACGTCCACGCCGTTTTCGCTACAGTCAAACGGTGCCGCTGAACGATTGGTCAGGACTTTCAAGTCCCAGATGTTGAAGTTGAAAGAGTCGCATTCTTGGGAGGACGCGTTGTTGCTCTTTTTGTCCTCGTATCGCTCTCAGCCCCGCGATGGTCGCTCGCCGGCTGAGTTGCTCCACGGTCGTCATCATCGAACCTTGATGTCTTTGCTCCATCCGCCGCATCAGGTTCCTGTGCAGCGGCAGACACCTGCTTTTGCCCCAGGCGATGTTGTCTACTATCGCCGCTATCGAGGTTCACGGCGTTGGCTCGAAGGGCGCATTCTTCGCTGGCTCGGCCGCGCTATGTATTTGGTTTTGGGGGCCTCTGGTGAGGTGCGTCGGCATCTCAATCAGCTGCGCCTCTGTCGTCGCTCGGGATCTGCCGCTCCCCGTCTGCTTTCAGCGACGGGGCCGTCCGGTCAGCGCCCGGGGGACCCATCTACTGGCTCGCCTCAGCCCCAGGTGTTACCGACGCTGCCATCCATTTTGCCCCATGGCGACGCGCCGCCGCCACCACCACCGCCGCCGCCGCCTGTTCTCCCGCCGGCGACGCCCGCAGTGGACGCGTTGCTGCAACCGCCGGGCGCCTCCCTGGGTCACGCGCTGCCGATCTCTTCCCGTGACCGGATGTCCTCCGACATGGAAATCTTGCCCGCTCCGGACCATATGTCGTCTTCGCCCGTCGGGTGCCCCGGCCCGATGGAGGCCGACCCTTCGGCCCCTCCTGTCTCTCTGCGGGCGCATACACCGCATGTTGGCGTGCACCCTGGAGCAGGTTTTCAGGCGTTTCCTAGTTCCCCGCGGACCGAATGGCAGGGTGCGGGTGGCACAGCCTCGCCTGTTGTTAGGCTCCCCACCTCGTCGCATACGTCAACATGGGGTCCTCCCCACGGCGGGCGGAAGCCTTATAACACAATCGTACGCCGATTTGCGGGGGAGGAATGTGGTGTCACCGCCAGACACCACACTTGTTGGTGGTAGCCTTTAAATCGGCCGCGGTCCGTTAGTATACGTCGGACCCGCGTGTCGCCACTATCAGAGATTGCAGACAGAGCGCCGCCACACGGCAGGTCTATAGAGACTTCCTAGCACTCGCCCCAGTTGTACAGCCGACTTTGCTAGCGATGGTTCACTGACAAAATACGCTCTCATTTGCCGAGACGGTAGTTAGCATAGCCTTCAGCTACGTCATTTGCTACGACGTAGCAAGGCGCCATGTACAGTTACTATTGATATTGTAAATAATGTACAGACAAGAGCTACGTTCAACATTAATGGATTAAAGTTTAGTATTCCACCATCTGCGTCCGTTTTTCTAAGTTCTAATTTCCTTGTCCTGTTCCAGACCTCACGCCAGCCTGCGTGAGCTAAACGCGTGCCTTTCGGCTTCCTCTAAAATTCGTGGGTTGGCTCTCCTGCCAATCCACAACAGATTCACTTAAACTTGTTATAATTTTTCAGTATAATCATTTAGACATTACCACAATTGCACACATATTACAGTTTATTTTGCATCTCTTTTCTTTTTCTATAATTAAATTGTTTTTATATACATATATTACTTGTAGTTTAGTACTGACGGGAAGCGATGTGTGAAGGGACGGGAGAGGCAAGACATTTCGGTGTAGTGAGTTTGGGTAGGCTGTGGGTACAGAGGTGCGGTGTTTGAAGTACTACATACATTTGGTGGCATAACTACTATATACGTACATAGGTCAGAAATAGTTTGATTGGATTTTGATAGGTCTTTGGTACTCCTTGAGAAGGTCATGATTGTGTGGTGATTTTGTGTGTGTGTGTGTGTGTGTGGTTGTGTGGGTGTGTTTTAATCTCATCTAGATGTGGGACGGGGTGGTGGTGTTTGCTGTGAGTGGTGCCAATATGGGGGCGAGGTCTGGGTACATTTTGGGCTATAGTGTAGGATGGGGTGATGTGCTAGGCTTTCGTTGTGTCCTGTGGTTGGTGGTAATAAGGTCCTCAATGTCGGACCTTTTGCTTAATATGTGTTTAGCATACCTTGCTCCCATCTTGGCTAACCTAGTTTGGAGAGGTTCTACTCTGGTTGTATGGTAGACCTCAATGCTCGGTGTGACGTATGGTAGTTTTGCACTGCTGCGAAGGAGTCTCCTTTCTGTGTCATATAGCCTATTTGCTACTGGTGCCTGTGTACTTTCCAAAGAAGTTGCTGCGTATTCCATTACAGTGCTGGTCGTAAAATCGTCTTACATGTATGCAGTGCAGTTTGTGTACTGTAGCCAAGGGTGCGACCTTGCACTTGACAGATGACATTTTGTCGGAGTCCTGTTTTTGAGGTGAGTTTGGTAGGTCTTCCAGTTGAGGTGTTTGTCAACAAAGACCACGAGGTATGTCGCTGCGTCGTTTAGTCTTAAGGGGGCATTTCAAAGTGTTAGGTGAATGTCGTCTTCGTTTTATTGTGTTTTCTTTCTTAGATGACTGCGTCTAAAACTGACAGTCTGTGTTTATGCGCGGTTAGATCGTATACTCCAATTGCCCATCCACTTTTCTAGGTGGAGGAAGCACGAGTGTGTCTTGCATTGTATTGTTGTAGTCCATAATTCGGTGCAACAGTAGGCTGTTTCACCTGCATAGAGACCTACTGTTTCGTTTTGTGTAGTCCGGTAACTGCCTCAGCGATGTACAGAGTGTACAACTGTAGCGACCAGATACCGCCCTCGGGGACGTCAGCTTGTGGGGTGAAAGCTTCAGAAGCTTGGTTGCCGCCATGCGCCTCCCATCGTCCGTTCTGTAATGCACTCTTTGATTTGTCTGGAGACTTCAGACGGGATATCCATATTAACCAGTCTGAACAGCAAGTCCAAGTGCCATAATTTGATAAAGGCTCATTAATCCCTTGATTATGTTGTCAGCCAGTTTGAGAAGAGGGTCGTTTGTTGAGTGGTTGTGTCTGAAGCCTGCCTGTGTGAGAGGGAGTATACCTTGGTTTTCAACGTAAGTCTTTAATATGTTAGTCATTATTCGTTCATAAGTCTTGTTTTCACGTCCAGTAGGGATATTGGTCTGTATGATCCATCAGGTTTTGGAATCATCACTCTCTTGCTGGTCTTCCATTGTTCATATTATCTCGTTGTGCAAGCAGCAGAGAATCGAAGCATTTGAGATGTGGTGCTATAGACGAATGTTGAAAATTAGGTGGACTGATAAGGTAAGGAATGAGGAGATTCTGCGCAGAATCGGAGAGGAAAGGAATATGTGGAAAACACTGATAAGGAGAAGGGACAGGATGATAGGACATCTGCTAAGACATGAGGGAATGACTTCCATGGTACTAGAGGGAGCTGTAGAGGGCAAAAACTGTAGAGGAAGACAGAGATTGGAATACGTCAAGCAAATAATTGAGGACGTAGGTTGCAAGTGCTACTCTGAGATGAAGAGGTTAGCACAGGAAAGGAATTCGTGGCGGGCCGCATCAAACCAGTCAGTATACTGATGACCAAAAAAAAAAATAAAATAAAAAAGTGTAAGCAGTAATTGAATATGAGCGACAGGATGGGAATTAGGATGTGGAGGGGAGCATTTTTATTTCTGTATCTGAGGTGTCTTTGGTGAGTGCTTGCTGCCCTTCAGTTTCGATAATTGGAGTATCCAGCAGAACTGCTAGTCTAGTGTCGACCTGGTTCCTGTTTTTCGTCGAACTTAATGTCGTCAGGGATGAAATATACTTCCTGGAGGATCTGCCTGAAGCCTTCTCCCCGTTATAGTGGATCTGTTATAGGCTCGTCGTTAACTACACTGAAGAGCCAAAGAAACTGGTACACCTGCCTAATATCGTGTAGAGCCCCCACGAGCACACGGAAATGCGCAACACGAAGTGGCATGGACCGGACTAATGTCTGAAGTAGTGCTGGAGGGAACTGACACCATGAATCCTGCAGGGCTGTCCATAAATCCTTAAAAGTACGAGGAGCTGTAGATCTCTCCTGAACATCACGATTCAAGTCATCCCACATATGCTCAATAACGTTCATGTCTGGAGAGTTTGGTAACCAGCGGAAGTGTTTAAACTCAGAAAAGTGTTCTGTAGCAATTCTGAAGTGTGAGGTGTCTCACTGTCCTGCTAAAATTACCCAAATCCGTCGGAATGCACAACGGACATGAATGGATGCAGGTGATCAGAAAGGATGCCTACGTATGCGTCACCTGTCAGAGTCGTATCTAGGCGTATCAGGGGTCCCATATCACTTCAGCTGCACATGTCCCACACTATTACAGAGCCTCCACCAGCTTGAACAGTCCCCAGCTGACATGCAGGCTCCATGGATTCAAGAGGTTGTTTCCATACCGGTGCATGTCCATCCGCTTGATGCAATTTGAAACGAGACTCCAGACCAGGAAACATGTTTCCAACGATCAACAGTCCAATATCATTGTTGACAGGCCCCGGCAAGGCGTAAAGCTGTATGTCGTGCAGTCATCAAGGGTACACGAGTGGCTCAGAAAGCTCATAGCGATGATGTTTCGCTGAATGGTTCGCATGCTGACAATTGATGATGACCCAGCATTGAAATCTGCAGCAAAGGATTGCACTTCTGTCACGTTGAAGGATTCTCTTCAGTCGTCGTTGGTCCCGTTCGTGCAGGATCTTTTTCCGGCCGCAGCGATGTCGGAGACTTGATGTTTTACCGAATACCTGATATTCGCGGTACACTCGTGAGACGGTAATACGGAAGAATCCCCACTTCATCGCTACATGAGACTTTCTGTGTCCTATCTCTTGTACAGCGACTATAACACCACGTTAAAACTCTCTTGAATCTTGGTAACTTACCATTGTAGCAACAGTAACTGATGTAACAACTGCGCCAGACATGAGTTGTCTTGCACAGGCGTTGCTGACCGCAGCGCCGTATTCTGTCTGTTTACATATCTCTGTATTTGAATACGCGGGCCTATACCAGTTTCTTTGGCGCTTCTGTGTTTTACTGTGTTGGTGGATGACTGGCGTTGCCCTGTAAGGGTTTAAAATCTGCTCCAAAACTTCCCCCCATTCCCGTACTCTAGCTTACTGCTTGTCTAATTCCATTGTTGTCTGCGTTGGGAGATTATTCTCTTGCTCCTAGCATTCAGTATATTCCATTCTCTCTTAATGTCTGGGCTGTCGGCTCGTATCATATGTCGTTGTAGCTATTTCTTTTGTCTTATCAGATCTAGTGCTGCTTGGAGGATGAAGTGTTTCCAATTTTCCACTACTTTGGTGGGGATTGTTCCCTGTGCTGCTTTCTTTATGGCTGTTTCAGGTCTATTTGTGATTTTCTGGCCGTCGTTATTATCCGTAAGGCTTATGGGAATGGAGAGTTCTTTGTTGAGCAAGTTCTGGTATTTTCCCCAGTCTGCAGTGGCATATTTTAGTATTTGTTCGCCTGATGGGGAGAGGAGGTGAACTGGTTGCATAGGCATGCGAGTTTGAGAGATCTCCTATTCCTGTCTGTTATTTGAATTGCAACAGCTTCAATGTTGTCGAAAACCGCTGGGTGAGTGATCTGCTTCGCAGTGATAGTTTCGTGAACGTAGATGGCCACTCTTCCCCCGCCGTCCTGACTGTCTTTGCAGTAGGTGTTAAACTTGGGAAGTCGCATTTGATTCTATCCTTGAGCCACGTTCCCGCGAAGGTGGCTCTGTGTATATTCTCTTGGTGGAGCATGTGCTGTTTTGTTTTGATTCCTTTCGCATTTGTGAAAAGAAGATTTAACTAGTTTGTCTCTCCCACGCTTTCCATGGTGTAGGGGAGGGGTGTGTGTGTTGTGTAGAGGTCGGTGATGAGTCGGTGTTAGAGGGATGTGTTCATTGCTTAGTGCAGTTTCCATACAGTTGTGCTTCCGGATCCCAACAGTCTGTTGTTGTGATGTGAAGTGCTTTTTCTCGCTTGGGGTGTGATCATGCCCCTTGCAATGAGACGCCTGCATACTCGGTCTATCGACATTTTCACGTCCTCCCGGCGTTCTTTGAACAAATCTACCAAGACCGCCGTGAGGTGTCTAATTAAGTCGTCCTTGAGTACTGGTTCTTCGTTGAAGTCTTCTTCCGTTGGGAGGGGCTCAGGTCCGTTGATCGTTTTGATGGGGCCCTGGTCTCGACGCTAGCGGCTTCTTTGGGCCCTGTGGACACTTGTAGCACAGTGTCGAGTGGTCCCCGGTGCAATTTGCACACTGTTGTTTCTCTAGTTGTCTGCGCTGCGAGAGGCTGTGGTTACCAGCACATTTCGCACTCTTCACCAGTTCTATGCTCTTTACCGTTACCTTTATGAAGGATAAACACTTGCCGCACTGTGCAGGTTGCTGAGGGAGGGCCATGTGTGGGTTCGGTGGATCTTCGTTTCAAGTCTGTCTCAACACCTTCCACTAACATTTTATCCACAGTCTGCGGGTCGATTACAATGACTCTGAACGTTTCGGTTTGGGTGTTGTTTTTCCTGGATACGATTCTCCAGGCTGTCGTAATGTCCAGTCCTTGTTTCCGCAACTGGTCGATAACCGATTCGTCGGATGTGCTTAGCGGAACCTATTCGATGATGACTCATAGGGAGGGGTTCGGTCTGTCGGTCTACACCTGGGGGAGCCCCTAGGCCTGTGAGGCTTTTTTGATCGCACTTCTGTTTTGGGGCAGCCTGAATGTCGAAACACTTTGCGTATTTGGTTCTCGAGATTTTGCATCTTAATTTCTAGGAACGCCCAGTTGCACACATACGCACCAGAAAGAAAACACACAATACAACCGAATCTCTCTCTCTCTCTCTCACACACACACACACACACACACACACGTACTATTACACTAGATTTATGCGCACGAGAACTACGATAGCCACAAAACCAACAGTGAGCTTAAAAGCACCACAATGCCGCTCTTCACTGATAGTAAAAAGTAGCTAAGATGAATGGAAACTGTCCTCACATAATTGGCACCAATAGCTACCAACTGTAATGCATCAGTGTGTGAGGAACCAAGATAGTACTCCCTAATATAGTACCAATATCCAAAGTTTCTACATTAACCTTCATTAATGACTTACTTATCCAGTGATTACTTGTTTAAATCTACTTACTTTTTATACACATTTACTCTATTCAGTTCAGTTACGCCATTTAAATTTCATTTCCTTTTTGCAAGTATTTGAGTCAATTCGAACACGTAAGCAAATGTGACACTCTTATACATTTTAACGCAATAACTTTGTAATTTGTAAAATATGAGTAATATTAGCATTATGTTAAACATGTTAGATATGAATATATAATTTATCAAATATATATTAAAAATAAAATTAATTTTATATTTTATTTTATTTATATTGAAAAACATGAAACTGTAAATTTTGTAACACATGACTAATTGCATACATGCAAAAAATATTAAATGAATAAATTGTACTTGCACACCAATCGGCTGGAAAGAGCATGCTGCAAGCTCTCAAGCAGCCCGTTTCGTCTACACAGGGTGATGATGAAAAGCGGAAAAGAACAACTCAGGAGCTCAATTTCGTCAACGCGCCTGACGATGACATGTCTGCCCTCCGAGATATTTTGCCCGTTGGGCACTATGGACTGTCAGTACACCCGTGGGTTGTTCGATCAACAAATACGCCAGGAGAAATTGAATAATCAAGAATCAAATCACATACCTTTACATGGAGGAGGTGTATCGCAGCATGAATAATCTCGACAAGCTGCGCCACCGAAGATGGTGTTTGCTGAGTGCTCTTGCATTTCTGAAGAAATGTCGTGGCGAGCAAGTTGTGCCGAGCTTTGCTGAAGTCACCCATCACGTCGATCCTGCGACAGCCAGGAGACTCAGGAAATGGGCCAGCCTTCCCTTGGTAAGTCAGTGGGTACGCTTTACCCGCCGAGTCTTGAGTGCACTGTTAAGGAAATTTTTTTAAGTTACATTTAAAACTGGCGTATCATTTTAACTTTTCGACCTGGGACGGGATTAACGGTGTTACATGAGTGGCGGCCGATCCCTCCCACACCAAGGCTACAGGAGGTCAAACATCAAAATTTTCATGTCTCGTTAACAAACTATAAATGGACTGTCATCAGTCAGACTAACATGCAGCTGAGGGATGATGCAGTTTTGGTTCCAGAGAGGGGGCTTAACTTTGCTCTCATCCATAAGTTCACACCAGTTGGGATCATCGTCAGTGCACTCGGACAAGTTGCCGTGCAATTACCGCCTGAAGCAGTACAAGTAGTGTGTGCTCTAGCGAGAACTAAAACTACGAAGTCAGACATTACCAGCAAAGCGAGGGCAGCCATTCAGAACCTGAGAGAGTCCTCTGAGACTGTTATCTTACCTGCTGACAAAAGCAATGCTGCTGTTGTTTTCTCTCACAAGAAGTACACTGAGAAGATGCATAGCCTCCTAAAAGAGAACTCCTACAGGTAGATAAAATCTGACACCACCAAGAAGGTGGGCCGGCCGGTGTGGCCGTGAGGTTCTAGGCACTTCAGTCTGGAACCGCGTGACCGCTACGGTCGCAGGTTCGAATCCTACCTCGAGCATGGATGTGTGTGATGTCCTTAGGTTAGTTAGGTTTGAGTAGTTCTAAGTTATAGGGGACTGATGACCACAGATGTTAAGTCCCATAGTGCTCAGTGCCATTTGAACCATTTTGAACCAAGAAGGTGGAGAACAAGCTCAGGTTGCTTCTCAGGGACTTACATAGACTTTATAGACTCCACAAGGTACACAAAGGTGGGGTACTGTTACGACACATTGTCAGCAACATCAGAGCTCCCACATATTTGCTGGCTAAATACCTGACAGATATACTAAGTCATTGTTTTGGTAAAGGCCCACAACACATCCGCAGTTCTGTGCATTTTGTGAAACGCCTCAACAACTTCCTGCTGAAGGAGACTCAGATATCATTTTGAGCTTTTGCGTCGTTCCGTTCTTCACCAAGGTGCCTCTAAGTGAGTCACTAGAAATAATTGATCAAAAATTTGATGAGAGGACCACAGTTCCTTTTCAGGCATGTCCTAATCCCCATGTATTTTCTGTGTAATGGAGAATACTATGAGCAAATAAAGTGAGTGGCAATGAGCACCCCACTCTGGCCAGTGCTTACAAATTTGGAGCACTTCGAGAAAGGTGCCCTGACGTTATCCAAATGGAAATACAATTTTTTTTTCGTTACGTGGACAACATGTTCGTTATTTGTCACCTTGTAAGAGAGAAATTCTTTGGCTTCCTCGTAGATCTGAACTTCATACAACCCAACATCAGACTCATTATAGAGACCGAATAAGAAGGAATATTAACGTTCCTGAAAGTCATGATCATGAGAAGAGCTGATGGCACCCAGGGCCACGGTGTGTATCGGAAGAAAACGCACACTAGCCTGTATTTGCACACTGATAGCTGCCACCATCCTGTGCACAAGAATAGGCTGCTAAAATAAGCAGTACACAGGGCACACACCATCTCGGCCGCTCAGGATCTACTCCGGGAACTGGAACGCCTTAGAACTGTGTTCCGAGAAAACGGATTCTCAGAATGGTAGATTAAGCGCGCTATTCGCTCCACCGCTACAGTACAACCAATGAAGACGGAAGAAATCACGGAGGAAGAGATAGCGATAACCTTTGCATCTGGCGCTTTATCGGGAAACATCAAGCACATACTGAAAAAGAACGGCATAAGAATAGTCTTTTGCCCGCCCAATTAATAACAGGTATTATAGGGTAGTGCCAAAGATGATCTCGGTTTGTGGAAGGCTGGGTTATATCAGATTCCGTGTCAATGTTGCAAGACAGGTTAGACAAACAGTGTTCAACATAGAAGATCGATGCCGAGAACACCAGTAGCACACTCAAGAAAAGTACCCCAGCAAGTCGGCGGTCGAAGAGCATGCTTTTCGGAATACAATCGTACTTCGATTTTAGCGTAATTCTTTCCAAATATTGGGATAGTGTCATTAGAGAAGCCATTGAAATTCGGTAGGGCCATGGAAGACTCTGCTCAAATACAACATCGTTTCAGCACCGGAGAAGAAGCCATAAAAAAAAAAAGAAGAAGCCTAAAACTCAAAGCGCTCCTCAGAGGGATGCCGTGGATCTGCAGAGAAGACACAGTTCGCAGGGGGCCTTTACGAAATGGATTCGGCAATATGGCCGTCAGACTACATAAAGAGAAGACAGCTGCTCTTCATCTTGATGATAGACACAGCTGAAAATCTGCCATGGAGAAAGAACACTGACGAAGTCTATGAGTTTATCAAACTCATGGGCTTTGATGTTACTGTGCAGCTCTCCCGGTGGAGCTGAACACGGAGCCGCAATGTCAAGAGGAGAGACACCTGGCAAAACACTGCCGCAACCAACAGAAGCGCGTCAAATGTGCTGGCAAACATGCCAGCCAACCTTGCCCACTGAACAAAGATGTAAAACCGACGTGGAACCCACTGCGATGAGCCGCATGTCACAAACTGGAGCGGCTGCAGGGCCTTTACAGGCCGCGGCACCACCAACGAGCTGAACCAGAAGAAGACAACGAACGATGCGAGATCAAGCAAAGAAGAGGAGTCGAAGTAGACGAAGATGCAACTCGGTCGTTGCTTCACATCCGAAGCAAACCAGAGGCGAGCCAGCAGGGAACCCACTCCCGCGCGACCTGCTGCCCACGCCACAATGAGGGCGGTGGAAGGGGAGGCAACACGAGTGCTACGGAACAGAGGCATCCCGGACCGCACCGGTGCTGACCGAGATGCCACAGTGGCAAGAGGCGGCGCAGCTGTAGAACTCAGGCAGATTAGCACAGCCCTGGAGGAAGCCGAAGCACGCTTCTGAATGGTGCCTCACGCAGAAATGGAGGTTGCATGCCTTCTGCTGCAAGAGGCCTATCATCAGTGGCTTGAATTTGAATCGCGAGCAGCCCAGACCAACGCGCATACCAGCGCGGCGACAGCCTCCCACAAAGAGGAATCTGCGCTGTACCAGTAGAAAAAGCAGGCGACACAGACAGCAGAAACAAGTCCCCATCCAAGGATTAATCCGGGTTCGCCAGTAAACGTTCAGAGTAAATCTGCGAAGTAATACGTCACTTAATTTGTCTTGTGCCCCACACGTCGCCAAGACTGCATGGTTTATGACCGCGGTCGCCGGTGGGATTTCGCACGATGCTATGGAAGCTCCGAACACGGGACGGAAGAAACTTATCACGCGTTCTTAATACAAATCGCTGTACCAGACTTTTGATGACACTCCATTGGGAAACATGTGTAGGTCTCGCCCACGAACAGTGTACAATGCGCCTGATAGCAGGGAAGTAGCCAGCGTTGGGGAAGGGCCACGTAATTCCCAGTCGGCAGGTGCACCGACACACTAAACAACAGCTCCCAACGCTGCATGCCGCCATTGCATACGCCGAAGGTCTTGGTACCAGGTCATTGCACCCACCAGTAAAACATCATCAGTTAATCAAACTCTGGGAGCTTCGACAGGCAAAGCAGTCCACGGTATGGCTTTTTCCAGTTCTGAGCGTGACTTTTATTAATATATAGCGATAATTGCCTATTTCGTGAGTAAAAAATAAATAAAAGTTGAGCTCTGTTACTTCACACTAATTCGTCATGTTCATATAGCTTATTTAAATATCGATTACTATGCGTTATACCATAATAAAGTAGCCCCCACTCTAGGCCAGCTAATTACTGAATCTGCTCAAGACAGAAAATTCAGTTAACACTTTGCCGTCCGCACGTCTCGTACAAATTTATTCGCTTGGCGCCGGCAGCGCTATGTCGGATTACTTGGCTTGTCGCCGGCCGCTTGTCACCTTTCTGTTGATGACAAACTTCAAACACATTGACTTTTGCGCGCTTTAATTTTCCGGAAATCTTCTATTTTGCCGTATCGTTCCACAAACTCGACTTTTCTTTTCAAGTAACTTCTCTGAAGGTTCTACACTGTTATAATAATTATCCATGCAGAGGTGATGCCACTTTCCATCAGAAGATGTCAATAGTTCCATCACTGCTTTTGCTAAAGACCGTCCAGCGCCGGAATATATCTTGAATGAGGAAATGTATCCCGTACTCGAATCACGCAGCAACCGAAGGAGTATGCTGTGTTTCGTAACTTTCGACGGATTGTAAACTTTAAAACTTAACCGGCCACGCCACGGTAGCATGCCTTCATCATTTGAGATGTTTTGACTTATATTAAACGTTTCTTTAAACATTTTGGAAAAATAATCAGTTACGAATTGCACTTTGACAAGCCGGTCGGCGTTATGTAGTTTCTTGTTGCTGTCGGAAAAATGTAAAAATGATAATATTTGTCTGCATCGGTTGCGGGACATCGTTTTGCGAAAAATCGTTGTGTCTATCAACGGATTCGTTGACCAATAACCATTGATCCTTGGTTTTCTTACAATTCCCATAAGGATAGCAAGCCTAAACCATTTTCTAAGTTCGGGTCCCGTAACGTCGACAAATTTGGCATTTTTTTTAAATCCAGTTTCCTTCTATTGCAATTTTGACTCTAGTACGTATTGGTTTCCTTGCTAATATATTCAAATAGATCGCTCCCAATATATAATTGTACGATATCCTCGACGCTCTGTGTATCTTTGGGACATATATCTTGGTCCTCGGTAAATCAAAGTCTTACCCCTTCCCCCCCCCCCCCCCCAAAGAACCTTGGACCTTGCCGTTGGTGGGGAGGCATGCGCGCCTCAGCGATACAGATGGCCGTACCGTAGGTGCAACCACAACTGAGGGGTATCTGTTGAGAGGCCAGACAAACGTAGTTCCTGAAGAGGGGCAGCAGCCTTATCAGTAGTTGCAGGGGCAACAGACTGAATGATTGACTGATCTGGCCTTGTAACCCTAACCAAAACGGCCTTGCTGTGGTGGTACTGCGAACGTCTAAAAGCAAGGGGAAACTACAGCCGTAATTTCTCCCGAGGGCATGCAGCTTTACTGTATGGTTAAATGATGATGGCGTCCTCTTTGGTAAAATATTCCGGAGGTAAAATAGTCCCCCATTCGGATCTCCGGGCGGGGACTACTCAAGAGGACGTCGTTATCAGGAGAAAGAAAACTGGCGTTCTACGGATCGGAGCGTGGAATGTCAGACCCCTTAATCGGGCAGGTAGGCTAGAAAATTTGAAATGGGAAATGGATAGGTTAAAGTTTGATATATTGAGAATTAGTGAAGTTCGGTGGCAGGAGGAACAAGACCTTTGGACAAGTGAATACAGGGTTATAAATACAAAATCAAATAGGGGTAATGCAGGAGTAGGTTTAATAATGAATAAGAAATAGGAGTGCGGGTAAGCTACTACAAACATCATAGTGAACGCATTATTGTAGTCAAGATAGACACGAAGCTCACGCCTACCACAGCAGTACAAGTTTATATGCCAACTAGCTCTGCAGATGACGAAGAAATTGATGAAATGTATGATGAGATAAAAGAAATTATTCAGGTAGTGAAGGGAGAGGAAAATTTAATAGTCATGGGTGACTGGAGTTCAACATTAGGAAAAGAAGAGAAGGAAACGTAGTAGGAGAATATGGATTAGGACTACGAAATGAAAGAGGAAGCCGCCTGGTAGAATTTTGCACAGAGCATAACTTAATCATAGCTAACACTTGGTTCAAGAATCATGAAAGAAGGTTGTATACATGGAAGAATCCTGGAGATACTAGAAGGTTTCAGATAGATTGTATAATGGTAAGACAGAGATTTAGGTTTTAAATTGTAAGACATTTCCAGGGGCAGATGTGGACTCTGACCACAATCTATTGGTTATGAACTGCAGATTGAAACTGAAGAAACTGCAAAAAGGTGGGAATTTAACAAGATGGGACCTGGATAAACTGACTACACCAGAGGTTGTACAAAGTTTCAGGGAGAGCATAAGGGAACAATTGACAGGAATGGGGGAAAGAAAACTGTAGAAGAAGAATGGGTAGCTGTGAGGGATGAAGTGGTGAAGGCAGCAGAGGATCAAGTAGGTAAAAAGACGAGGGCTAGTAGAAATCCTTGTAACAGAAGAAATATTGAATTTAATTGATAAAAGGAGAAAATATAAAAATGCAGTAAATGAAGTAGGCAAAAAGGAATACAAACGTCTCAAAAATGAGATCGACAGGAAGTGCAAAATGGCTAAGCAGGGATGGTTAGAGGACAAACGTAAGGATGTAGACGCTTATCTCACTAGGGGCAAGATAGATACTGCCTACAGGAAAATTAAAGAGACCTTTGGAGAAAAGAGAGCCACTTGTATGAATAATAAAAGCTAAGATGGAAACGCAGTTCTAAGCAAAGAAGGGAAAGCAGATAGGTGGAAGGAGTATATGGAGGGTCTCTACAAGGGCGATGTACTCGAGGACAATATTATGGAAATGGAAGAGGATGTAGATGAAGATGAAATGCGCGAAGAGTTTGACAGAGCATTGAAAGACCTGAGTCGAAACAAGGTCCCCGGAGCAGACAACATTTCATTAGAACTACTGACAGCCTTGGGAGAGCCACTCCTGACAAAACTCTACCATCTAGTGAGCAAGATGTATGAGACAGGCGAAATACCCTCAGACTTCAAGAAGAATATAATAATTCCAATCCCAAAGAAAGCAGGTGTTGACAAATGTGAAAATTACCGAACTATCGGTTTAATAAGTCACAGTTGCAAAATACTAACGCGAATTCTTTACAGACGAATGGAAAAACTGGTAGAAGCCGACCTCGGGGAAGATCAGTTTGGATTCAGTAGAAATGTCGGAACACGCGAGGCAATACTGACCCTACGACTTATCTTAGAAGAAAGATTAAGGAAAGGCAAACCTACGTTTCTAGCATTTGTAGACTTAGAGAAAGCTTTTGACAATGTTGACTGGAATACTCTCTGTAGTGGACTGACAAGGCAGCCAGTCCACAGTGACGGGTAGCCGAAAGGGCACACGTACACACACGCCGACTGGCGCGAAGTCTGGAACAGGATTCGTAATGAATGTGATAAAGAAAAGAACGTAGCTACTAGAACACTTAACTTTTATATCGTCCTTTGGTATACAGCAATCTTGATGAGACAAGTGAGACTAGCTTGAGATACATGCAATGGTACAAATGGCGCCTTGCTAGGTCGTAGCCATTAACTTAGCTGAAGGCTATTCTAACTCTCTCTCGGCAAATGAGAGAAAGGCTTCGTCAGTGTAGTCGCTAGCAACGTCGTCGTACAACTGGGGCGAGTGCTAGTAAGTCTCTCGAGACCTGCCTTGTGGTGGCGCTCGGTCTGCGATCCTGACAGTGGCGACACGCGGGTCCGACACGTACTAATGGACCGCGGCCGATTTAAGCTACCACCTAGCAAGTGTGGTGTCTGGCGGTGACACCACACTCTCTTTCAAATTCTAAAGGTGGCAGGGGTAAAATACAGGGAACGAAAGGCTATTTACAATTTGTACAGAAACCAGATGGCAGTTATAAGAGTCGAGGGGCACGAAAGGGAAGCAGTGGTTGGTTGTAGCCTCTTCCTGATGTTATTCAATCTGTATATTGAGCAAGCAGTAAAGGAAACAAAAGAAAAATTCGGAGTATGTATTAAAATCCATGGAGAAGAAATAAAAACTTTGAGGTTCGCCGATGACATTGTAATTCTGTCAGAGACAGCAAAGAACTTGAAAGAGCAGTTGAACAGAATGGACTTTGTCTTGAAAGGAGGATATAAGATGAACATCAACAAAAGCAAAACGAGGATAATGGAATGTAGTCTAATTAATTCGGGTGATGCTGATGGAATTAGATTAGGAAATGAGACACTTAGAGTAGTAAAGGAGTTTTGCTATTTGGGGAGCAAAATAACTGATGATGTTCGAAGTAGAAAGGATATAAAATGTAGACTGGCAATAGCAAGGAAAGCGTTTCTGAAGAAGAGAAATTCGTTAACATCGAGTATAGATTTAAGTGTCAGGAAGTCGTTTCTGAAAGTATTTGTGTGGAGTGTAGCCACTTGTGGAAGTGAAACATGGACGATAAATAGTTTGGACAAGAAGAGAATTGAAGCTTTCGAAATGTGGTGCTACAGAAGTATGCTGAAGATTAGATGGGTAGATCACATAACTAATGAGGAGGTATTGAATAGAATTGGGGAGGGTTTGTGGCACAACTTGACAAGAAGAAGGGACCGGTTGGTAGGACATGTTCTGAGGCATCAGGGGAGCACAAGTTTAGCATTAGAGGGCAGCGTGGAGGGTAAAAATCGTAGAGGGAGACCAAGAGATGAATACACTAAGCAGATTCAGAAGAATGTAGGTTGCAGTAGGTACTGGGATATGAAGAAGCTTGCAGAGGATAGAGTAGCATGGAGAGCTGCATCAAACCAGTCTCAGGGCTGAAGACCACAGCAACAACAACTACAACACTGTGTACTGTCTTCTTTGTCTGATTCAGCGTAATCACTTGGCAACCGTAGCGTTCGCCGAATTCTTCTTTGACGAATTTCACTATGTTCCTATGATTCTGCTTTACTTTCATTTTTTTGATATCCAAAGTCTTCTTCCTAATCGGCCAAGTCGACCGGAACGTCAGACAAGACGTCCGCGCATTCATCGTAAATAATCATATTGTCTCTTTCGTCCGTCATGATGAAAGGGCACAAGTACTTATAAAAACAAAACACGTGTGTAACTTACTGTTACCTAAACATAACACCAACAGAACGCAAAAAATACTAACGTGCTGTCGCCGGCCACTGCGCGATACTATGCTCAAGACACTACTGCGGTGTCGCCGGCCGTTGACCGCTATTTCGCGCTCGACACCACTGTGGTGTCGCCGGACGGCATCGTGTTAACATACCTTACGAAATTGCCAAGCTTTATGCATTTGGTTTCATAACTGTAGAGCTATTACACGTTTTAGGTACATCATGTAATAGTTTAACAATCGAGTTTTCTGCTACTGACTAATAACTTTACGTATTTTATTTACTTGACGGTGTGGTCGTTAGGGACGGTGTACAAACTAAACACTCACATCCTAAAGAATTGAGCAAAACTCAACTGAAGAAAACTCTAATACTTCAGATATAGCAACAGGAAAGAAATCTACAGTGTTCTGCATGTGATTTCTTCAATAGAGAGGCTTAGTTTTCTTTGCCACAAATAACAGACGTTGTTCATAATTTAAAACAGATTGTTGTGCTTGAGAAATTGTAGATGTATCTATCTCTGGTGCCTAACAGAAATCTATAGGTTTCACTACATTTCATGAGATGGCTTGCTTTTGAAATAATGTAGTTTGTTAGTTACTTGAACGTTCCGTGGATAATTGTAACCTCTCACTATGTTGCAGAGCGAGTGTGTTTTACAATCATAATACAATTTTTCATCGAAAAATATACTAACATGCCGACTATTAAAATGAATGTCTTTATCTATATTTATTGTTCTATGCTGTAATTTACACATCACTATTTTCATTCTCTTCCCTCTCTCTTAAATACACACACACACGCGCGCGCACACACAAGAGCGCGCGCGCCCGCATCACAACATTTCAAATATTTACAAATTCTTCAATCAACCTCTTGTGATTGCAGTTTCTGTCTGAAGTTAATATTATAGCCCGCTCAATTCTTGACATCACACGCTAGGCGATGAAAATTCTCATGGCTGTATATCTCACTCTTTCTAGTACTATAATTATAAATATTACAGTTGTTTTAAACTGTAATTGATCGCTGCCAGCAAACTTCATAATGGAGTCAACGTACAGTGAGGCTGTTGTCACTACGTACACCTTCTTGAACCAAAATTCGCACACCTGGGTGTTACAGCGTGATTCCTTGAACACTAACAGTACCAAGATGCCTGACTCTGAGTTGAAGACAGGACGATAATGACAAAAATTACAAGGTCAAATCGTTTACACATAAACTTCTGTGCAAGATTGTTCATGGAATCTAACTTGAGAGGAAGGCGTTCATCAAAAATACACGCGACTTAAAACATGCAACAAATCCACAATTTTGAAAATAAACCAATGTTATTTCGTACCATGCTTTACACAAAAATTTACACATTTACTGTTAAGTTCCTTTGGTTACATATATTTAACTTTTTATGTAATTTTAATTATAATTCTGTAAATATAATATAAAATTCATGTAAAATTTTAACTATCTCAACTTGCACTCATAATTTCAAATTTTCTCTTGAGACTACACCAATGAGTTTTTAGAAATAAGCGTAAAAATTTTCATAATTCTTAACTGAACAAATTCTGAGAGAAAGGTAAATAAACTTTAAAAATCATAGTTTTCAGGAAATGCAGTTTAAAGTTGAACCCAATGTTTTTATCTTGTGTCACCTCTTCAGAGGGTTCCAGATTTGTACTCTCTCCCTTCAAGGCTTCTCTTCTGATTTCTTGTTTTCTGCCATCTTTCGTTTACCAGGTTGTCAACTGACTTTTCAGCTGCAGAAATTAAATTTAGAGAAAATCATTTGGATTCTGGGGTTTGCCATGAACCACTCTTTAGAAGTTCAGGATCAGGTAGAAACCTGTAAGTGGGCTTGACAACATCCAGAATACAATTTTTAAATCTCTCCTTGTGAATGTGAGGGTTGTCAACCCTCTGAGCCTGTAGATACTTACACCAACTAATGTGGCACAGATGATGAAAGGGATGTTCATCTGTTGACATTATGTGGAAATATGTAGCCCTTATTGCACATTTAATGTCACTTACACAGAACAGGTCTTGTCTGATTGCCTTACCATAGTACACTTCCAGAGTATCTATAACTTTCTTCGTGAGTTTGTTGCATCCACCAATGCCCTGTCCATCTTCTAAGTAAGTTTCCTCAATCTTGAACCCATCCTCTTCTGGATGTGTCCAATGCGGATTCCTAGATGCATCCCATGCAAGTTTGCTTGAGAGTAATACAAGGAATCGTAGTTCACCGAGCTAATATTCAAATGTTGCTTGAAGTGTGTGTGTGGCAGGAAGTTCGCACCACACACTTTTTTTTTTTTAGGCACCTCAGATGCCATTTCATCATTGAAGCTTTGGGAACTTATTGTCCATGAGTTCTACTAAAAAATAAAACATAAATTGAAAATTTACATTTTCTGTCAATTTCATTATCGTCCCTCTTTAAATGATTGAATTGCGAGAAGAATCAAATCTCTACCACTTTGTAAAATCGCACTGCCTTGATTCTTTTCAATACCACTTTCAGTACATCATGGTCTGACAACCTCTAACTAATCTTTCTTACACAGTGCTAATCAACAAGAAAACATTCCATTAATACTCGTATATTGTCTATGCATCTGCTGCTGTTTCCCTGAGCTGTACTTGGAATGAATGGGCCTACTGCCTGAACCAGATTGTAAGATCCTAGAAAACCGATTAAAATTTTTTTTCTCTGGAGAATCAGTCAAAAAACTGCCACTGAAATCTTCACACAAAACAAATGTCAAGTCTTTCTTAAAAGAGGACAGGATAAAATGATGGTCTGAACTAGGGAATCTGAAAAGGCCTTTAATGAAAAGATCTCTTCTTGAACATTCTATCTGAATCTACCACTGTTGATTCAGCACAATGTATAGGGTTACAGAGGTTGTTGTTGAAGTATGATCAAATGGTTCAAATGGCTCTGAGCACTATGGGACTCAACATCTTAGGTCATAAGTCCCCTAGAACTTAGAACTACTTAAACCTAACTAACCTAAGGACATCACACACACCCATGCCCGAGGCAGGATTCGAACCTGCGACCGTAGCAGCCCCGCGGTTCCGGACTGCAGCTCCAGAACCGCACGGCCACCGCGGCCGGCAAGTATGATCACATCTTTAGTAAGAAAGCTGGTATCATAAACATTTATCCATATCATATGAGTGCCTGCCCCTTTAAGATTTATTGCTGGGTATATATTCCATCCCATGGTCTAGGGAAGGAGTAGTAAGTAGTGAAATAAAACAGATGCTGAAGTGGCACATAACTAAACCATAAATGTCACCATATTGCAGTCCATTGTTAGCTATTGCGAAATCTGGAGGTAGCATTCATTTGGATTTTGGGGGCACGGACAATTAACGAAATTATCACTCCTGTTCGAATTCATTCAGAGAATTTGGAAGAACTATTACAGAATTTTTTTGGAGTTAAATTCCTCACTGGTATTGACCTACGAAGTTCCTACCGGCAGGTGAGATTTAATGAAGAATCTAGCAAATACACAGCCTGTATTTTAGCCAGTAGAGGTTACCTATTCTGTGTACCGCTATTTAGCTTTAAAGTAAGCTCAGGAGTGTTCATAACTGCACTGGATGCGATATTGGGATTTTAATTATTTGACCGAGCTACTCTGTGTGTTGATGATAGGCTCATAGCTACGTAAATCCGTGAAGAACATGTGCAGTTATTTGACAAGACCATACATAAATTTTCAAAGGTAGAACTAACAGCTAATTAAAAGTTCTAAATTTGTCAGGAAAAGATTAAATTTCTTCTCCACTGGAATAAAACCTGACCCTGATAGGGTTTGCGCCATCAATATTTTCCGTACCAACCTACTAAAAAGCAGCTTAAAGCATTCTTGGGCTTATGCTCAATTGTTCGTAGATTTGTACCTGAACAGATTTTGAACAGTTCAAGCTTTCTAGGTCTTTTAAAGAAAAATGCACCGTGGATCTGGATGAGTCACTGTGAGTTTGGTTATGATGTGTCAAAAAAAAACTTAGTAAATTCCGATATTCTGCATCATCCTGAAATGAAAAAGATTTGTATCTAGTTACTGACACATCATTTTTTGGATAAGGAGCTTGCCTATTCTAGATGAGGAAGAAGGAAAACGAGAAATAATAGTTTTGCTAGTTGCACTATGTGTGAATGAGAATGCTCGTACTCTGCTACTGAGCTACAAGCTTCAGTAGTTGTTTAGGCATTTAAAAAGTTCAACTAGTACATCTATGGAAAGAAAATTATACTCTGTTGATACCACAAGTCACTTAGATTTCTCATAACACACAAGTTATTACGCCCTAGCTTATCGTGCTGGTCTTTCTATCTTCAAGAGCATGATTATGGAATAATTTTGTTGTTTAATCCCCTGTTATTCTGATGCAATATATTAACCTTATTGTTCACTGTGCTTTAAGGTGAATCTTGTGACATACTAACATTATTTTTCACTGTACTGTTATGAGAATCTTGTGATATTTTCACATCTCTAGTACCTGCCTGTCTGAACTTCTCATTAAGCTTAATTTCAATCAGTGTAGGATAACTAGACACTGATCTTAGCCTAAAAAAGTACTCCCATGAGTTTCAGTTCCCCCCACTTAAAGAGTTTGCTATCATCCCACCCAGTTTAACCTTCCCTTTCCCAGTGAGATGCAGGCCATGTCTTGTGAAGTCCCACCTACCAATACCACAACAGGAACCTAACCTATGCCTGACAAAGTAGCCACCCGAAGCAGCTGATATAGCTCCATATTGACCCTCCTGAAAGATCTGCACAATTGGGGCTCGTCATACATTATCATACCTTATGAAAGCAGCAACCAAGCCAACATTTGTATGGTTCGTTACAGATGCTATTTTTACCAGGTCACACTCAATATTGTAGCCCTGATCCCTATCAATACTGTTTCCCGTTCCACCCACTACCACAACTTTGTAAAACCCTTGCACAATGATCCTATATCCTCTCTCACTTGCCTAAGACATGCACTGGGCTTGAAAATACTTGTGACCTGGTACCTGTCACCCAATTTTTCCTGCAAGAGCTGACCCACACCTCTTCCATGGCTACTACCTAACAACAGAACTTTCCTCCTGCTTTGTACTTTTTTTGCAACAGTTGGTTTCCCAGTGAAAGTCTGTTGAGTGCTGACTACACTTACATCTACTTGAGCCTCTTCCTTAGCTGACTGAGGTAGCAAGGCAAATCTGTTGTTAGTGTCAATGATGGAACTGTCTGATACTGTTCACTTTCTATGGCCCCTGTTCCTTGCTACCACTTCCCACCTGCCTTCTTTACCCTTCTCCCCCCTTAACTTCATCAGTTCCTCCTTAGCACTATCCAGTTTAGCCTTAAAGGCTCTAATGTTCTCTTCCTGTTCCGCTATTTTCTAAACCCTTCAACATAATCTGCAATACCATGGAAGAGATCCACTTACTTCCCTGATTCCCATGCCACTACATTCACCCCAATGTAACTATCTGTCACAACAGCTGCACAGAACCCCAGAACTAACTTTGCTACGGCAGCTCAAACACTTCTCTCTCATGGTTGTTTACAATACTTTTTACAAAATTTATCTAGGCAATAATAGTAATATTCTATTAACTACAGATCACAAAAGTCACTTAAGTTATGTAGAACACTAATATACGTGTATACTGTTAATATAGTAACGTAATACAGTTAAACTAAGGTTAAAAATCAAAACTCGTGTAGCCGAAAAATTAGGCCTAAGATCGTGTATTCGCGATACGAACTTTACGCGTTTCGAAAGGAAATAAAAGATAGAACTTAAAAGCTTTAATTCCCCTAGTAGATACGGCAATACTAAATACATGTGTGATGAAAACAACCTAAATTCTTCAGTTAATACTTAAGAAAATGTCTTAAATTTGTATGTAAACTTACGTCTGAAGCACGCGGAAACCGGCTCTTATGTTATGTTTTTGTTTTTTTCGAGAAATACTTTGAAACGAGTAAAATCTTCAATAGATAATATAAAACAGACTCTAATTAACTTCGTTACTGTGTAATATTAACTTAATTAACAGTTATTATAGAATTAATTACTGATATTCACGAGCTTAATATTCAAACGTGTGTGATCTGCACCAGTGCTGCCAACCAAGTTAAGGAAGACTACTATTATGTAGATAAAGATAATATTTAGATACAAGACATCCGAGGAGGCCTAAAATACAGAGAAGTAATTGAACATAAGACTCGTTTCCCAACATTAGGCTGGACGAGAAACGCTTTACCAGGTTTGATGCTGCCTTGACTATTGGAATATTTATTAATTTGGATATAAGTATGTAAACAGTAGCAATAAAAACAGTAGCTCGTAAGACCAGTACGTTAAACTCAAGAAACAGAGGGAGGTGCTCCGACATCAATAGTTAGTGTATGTGCAGAATATTATCAGTACTACTCATGGTAAAGCTATGTAAATATTAGGACAAGAGATTATGGAAGCTTTGAATGAGTACTCTACTTCGATTTCTCGCGAGCTTTGTGTATGAGTACAGATTCTGCCTTGCTTTGAGCATTTGTTTCATCACGTTCGTGCTTCCTTCGTATTTTATATCATGTTGGTGTGACATTCTGCACAGAGCTTGAATTTTTAACCTGTGATAGACCGTGTTGTCTCATCCTGAGTAAATATGGTACTCTCCTGAAACAATATGAGATTGATCAGGCCAGGTTCGCTTGTAGGAATCTAAGAATGACTGTAAATACGGATTCACAATAATCAAAAGGAAATATTTTTACCAGAAGAAACATGCACAATGAATCTGTAAATAGTTTCTCTAATTTATCAAGTTACAAAATCTTCGACTCCGCGTGGGAAAACTGCGAGAGCATGAACTGTGAGAAGTATTACAGTACTACAAGAGTAGTCTTGAACGAACTGTGACAGAAACTCGAACTAGGGGACTGAAGTACGAGGACATGCATTGATAGTGTGAGATGTGCATTGATTGTGGCTGGGCACTAGCCGAAATCTAGATTTGCCGAATGAAATGTGGAAGAAAAGGGCGGCTGATTGCTGTGCTCTATCACTTGAAAATCGATAGACATGATATACATGTACAGACGTGCAAATCATTACAATTTCAGAAGAAAACGATAATTTCGTCAAAAGAAAGAGCTTCACAAAAAAATGGTTCAAATGGCTCTGAGCACTATGGGACTTAACATCTGAGGTCATCAGTCCCCTAGAACTACTTAAACCTAACTAACCTAAGGACATCACACACATCCATGTCCGTGGCAGGATTCGAACCTGCGACCGTGGTGGTCGCGCGGTTCCAGACTGTAGCGCCAAGAACCGCTCGGCCACTCCGGCCGGCAAAGAGCTTCACAATTTGAGCAAGTCAATAATGCGTTGATACACGTCTGGTTCTTCTGCAAGCAGTTATCGGGCTTGGCATTGACAGAAAATGTTGGTGAATATCCTCCTGAAGAATGACGTGCTAAATTCTGTCCATCTGGTACGTTAGGTCGTCAAAATTCCGAACAGATAGGAGGGCCCTGCCCATAATGGTCCAAACGTTCTGAACTGGGGAGTGATTCGGCGACCTTGCTGGCCAGGGTAGAATTTGACAAGTGCGAAGAGAGACTGAAGAAACCGTCGCCTTGTGCGGCCGGACATTACCTTCTTGAAACGTAAGCCAAGGATGGCTTGCCATGAAGGACAACAAAACGGAGCGTAGAATATCGTCGACGTACCACTGTGCTATAAGGGAGCCACGGATGACAACGAAAGGGGTCCTGCTGTGAAATGAAATGACACCTTACACCATGACTCTTGGCTGCCGGCCCGTATGGCGGGCGACAGTCAAACTGGTATCCCACTGCTGCCTGTGGCGCCTCAGACACGTCTTTGGTCTGGAATCTCTTTGACTGTAGTAGAATTGTCTTCATCGATGCGTCCTGCTTCGAACTGAGCCCCCGTGACGTGTGAAGACGTGCCTGGACACTCCATGACAGCTGATTGCTAATGGCACTACTATCGCGAAACTTCTGTTTGGTATTAGTCATTAGCACACAGATTTCAGCTGAGCATTGATGTGAACTATTAAACGCATTACTTAGCTATCGGCGAGCTGCACTTGCACTGACGACTTGTACTGGCCTACAGGCGGAAGTAAACACGTGGAAATAAACACACACACACACACTTCATGTAGTTTCTATCTCACAAAAGACAAGCTGTGTTACAACCGATTACCATAACTCTCTTAGTAACAATATCAAACAGAAACTGTTTGAGTAAGACACAAAAAACATAGCAAAGTTTGACAGTTATCTGTGAAGCGAAAGGTGATGCTAGGTCCTAAAGAGGTGGCTAAGTGTTTTGCACCGTTGCAGGGAAACTGCCTGGGATAAAAAAATGCTCTCTCTCTCTCTCTCTCCCTCCCTCCCTCTCTCTCTCTCTCTCTCTCTCTCTCTCTCTCTCTCTTTTGGTGGTTGGGGCGGGGGGGGGGGGGGGGGAAGGGGGAGCGGTGGCACGGCGTAGCCAGAAGAAAGAAGAATAAAAGGAAGCAATTGTGGCAATAGACAGGGAAACCATGGAGTGTTGTAGTGCGTAGAAGAGAACAGAATATACGTTTAAATGCGGAATACCTCTTTAAAAATGGAGTAATAAAACAGTTTGTACTCTCATTTCTGTGTTAGTATTAGTTGTTGCTGTATTACGATTAAAAATGTATAACATTAAAAAAGAAAAACTTCAATTTAAAACCGAACTCTCTGACTCGAATATTCTAACACAAAAAACGATAACTCCTTTGTAAGTAGGCTGTTTAGGTAACACCACGTAGCGCTCTGTATAAAAATCACTGGCTGTGCTGTGTTTGCATTGTTGTTGGCTATTGTAGTGTTGGGCAGTTGGATGCGAACAGCGCGTAGCGTTCTGCAGTTAGAGGTGAGCCGCCAGCAGTGGTGGATGTGGGAAGAGAGATGGCAGACTTTTGAGAGCGGACGATCTTGACGTGTGTCCGTCAGAAAAACGACATTTGTAAGATTGGATGTCATGAACTGATATATATATTATGACTTTTAAACACTATTAAGGTAAATACATTGTTTGTTCTCTATCAAAATCTTTCATTTGCTAACTATGCCTATCAGTTGTTAGTGCCTTCAGTAGTTAGAATCTTTTATTTAGCTGGCAGTATTGGCGCTCGCTGTATTGGAGTAGTTCGAGTAACGAAGATTTTTGTGAGGTAAGTGATTCATGAAAGGCATAGGTTATTGTTAGTCAGGGCCATACTTTTGTATGAATTATTGAAAGTCAGATTGCGTTGCGCTAAAAATATTGTGTGTCAGTTTAGTGATGATCAGAGTAAGTAAAGAGAGAAATGTCTGAGTACGTTCAATTTTACTCAGCTGTTTGAAAATCAAATAACGTAAGAAGTTTACCAGCACAGTCATTTATAAATTTTTCTAACGGGATGTTTCACCTTCACTAAGTGTGCGGCATGTCCTGACCGTAATGAATGAAGATGATTGTCGCTCATGTGATTACAGTGTTGCCAATTTGTCATTCATGTCAAACTTTGTACCACAAATATGCATGGGCGAAATTTTGTTCCAGACTTTTAGTATGGACTGAATTGTGCTGTGGCGTCTGAGTGCCTGAATTTCGGTTCAACTGTATATTCATCTGGTACCTACCAGTTTAGTATGGAATGCTTTTGAGTTATCACATACTGAAACAATACGATCAATACAATTTGTCAAGAACATCGGCTATAATCACAGTCCTCCGTAACTCTTCCCTTAGGCTGAAGTTATCTTCATATAAAAACGGCTTGTTTTTTAAGTCTCAGACCACAACAACTTTAACGTAAGTAATCGATCATCAGGAAGTTTATTTCCGACCTCGATCGATCGTTTCTCATTCCCTGAAACAGCACGAGGCAGAAACTTCAACTCCACCCCTGTTGATAACGTCCGCCACCCTCCTATCAGGTTGTGTTCCACTGGAGCCAGCTCGCTACTTTAAGACGAGCGGAGGGCAGCCGGCGTCATCTGCCACGGCCAATCTGGCGTTCAGTCGGGCGAACTGCTCGCTGATTATTTTTCTGTGGAGGATCTCTTCAACCCGTGCTCTCCCCAGGGAGAAATTAAACCCGTCAATTTCCTCCGGGATTAATCGCGGACTTCTTCCGCGACGCTGGCTTCAATAACAAGACGAGTGGCAGAGTGGCGGTATTACTTGCGCTGCTGGAACCTTTGTCTTCGTCTGCTGGGCCCAAGTTTGTGAAACCACCCGCGCCGCTGCGCTCCGAAAAGTCTGAAGGGAGGCTGTTGCCAAGGAAGGTAGGAACCGATGCGCAGAAGGCGGGCCAGGGAGCAGAAGCGAGGGACGAGAAATTTAGTTACCTGCCACGCCCTCACAAGTTGCCAGCCGGCGCACGCGCTCCTTGTGTCGAGCCAAACGTTGTTAATCATTCTAAGAGCACCGCGAAGGCTTCGACGAATGCACGTGCTTGACAGCATGTACCGAACAATAACGATGAGACAATAGAGGATCTGGAGAGATGTATCATGTGGCATTTTCTGAGGCGTCAAACTAATGTCGATTGCTAAATTTCTTTTTCTTGCGCTAATTTTTCCATCAACAACCAACTTCCTCGATAGTTCTGTGCGTCGTGCGTAAACTGAAGGAAGTGCAATAAAAATTAGAGTAATTGCTGGTAATGCTGTTCAGATAGTTTCAGTTACGTGCCCATGAAGTATATTTCGGTTTGTGTAGGCAATTCTGGCGTTAGGAACTTGCTTATTAATAATAGTGATGCTGTAACTGTTGCTTGGTAATATTTACTGACAAAATACAACCTAACGGTAGATTGCGTGCTTACGGCTATCCTGTGTGGCCGTTTTTTAGTTCGACTTTAAAAGAGAGAGAGATTATTAATTGATCACCGATGCGACGGTTCTCGATTGTGTTCAGGAGACGTACGGATTGATTGTGCGAATAATTGACCTTTTGACCCGGATTGCCTTCACGCAATCAGTATCTTCGATGAAAATACCTAAGGGACCTATTTGAACATAAAAATGGAAATGAATGCAAATTAGTGGAATTTTTAAGAGAAAGATTAACAGATCGGAAGCTGAACACATTAGTGGTCTCCCAAATACAATCAAGAAACCGCGATAAAGAGCGAACCTGTAACAAAGCTCATATACATTTGAACATCATTTTTCGTTAGTGAAAGAAAAGAATAAGAAGAAAATTACTGCATCGAAAAATATTAATATATTTTGAACAAATTGGTTTTAAACTACTAGCCATTGACAAATACACAATAAAAGCATGACTTGTTGTTGTTGTTGTTGTTGTTGTGGTCTTCAGTCCTGAGACTGGTTTGATGCAGCTCTCCATGCTACTCTATCCTGTGCAAGCTTCTTCATCTCCCAGTACCTACTGCAACCTACATCCTTCTCAATCTGCTTAGTGTATTCATCTCTTGGTCTCCCTCTACGATTTTTACCCTCCACGCTGCCCTCCAATACTAAATTGGTGATCCCTTGATGCCTCAGAACATGTCCTACCAACCGATCCCTTCTTCTGGTCAAGTTGTGCCACAAACTCCTCTTCTCCCCAATCCTATTCAGTACCTCCTCATTAGTTATGTGATCTACCCATCTAATCTTCAGCATTCTTCTGTAGCACCACATTTCGAAAGCTTCTATTCTCTTCTTGTCCAAACTATTTACCGTCCATGTTTCACTTCCATACGTGGCTACACTCCATACAAATACTTTCAGAAATGACTTCCTGACTAATCTATACTCGATGTTAACACATTTCTCTTCTTCAGAAACGCTTTCCTTGCCATTGCCAGTCTACATTTTATATCCTCTCTACTTCGACCATCATCAGTTATTTTGCTCCCCAAATAGCAAAACTCCTTTACTACTTTAAGTGTCTCATTTCCTAATCTAATCCCCTCAACATCACCCGACTTAATTCGACTACATTCCATTATCCTCGTTTTGCTTTTATTGATGTTCATCTCATATCCTCCCTTCAAGACACCATCCATTCCGTTCAACTGCTCTTCCAAGTCCTTTGCTGTCTCTGACAGAATTACAATGTCATCGGCGAACCTCAAAGTTTTTACTTCTTCTCCATGGATTTTAATACCTACTCCGAATTTTTCTTTTGTTTCCTTTACTGCTTGCTCAATATACAGATTGAATAACATCGGGGAGAGGCTACAACCCTGTCTTACTCCCTTCCCAACCACTGCTTCCCTTTCATGTCCCTCGACTCTTATAACTGCCATCTGGTTTCTGTACAAATTGTAAATAGCCTTTCGCTCCCTGTATTTTACCCCTGCCACCTTTAGAATTTGAAAGAGAGTATTCCAGTCAACATTCTCAAAAGCTTTCTCTAAGTCTACAAATGCTAGAAACGTAGGTTTGCCTTTCCTTAATCTTTCTTCTAAGATAAGTCGTAAGGTCAGTATTGCCTCACGTGTTCCAATATTTCTACGGAATCCAAACTGATCTTCCCCGAGGTCGGCTTCTACTAGTTTTTCCATGCGTCTATAAAGAATTCGTGTTAGTAATTTGCAGCTGTGGCTTATTAAACTGATTGTTCGGTAATTCTCACATCTGTCAACACCTGCTTTCTTTGGGATTGGAATTATTATATTCTTCTTGAAGTCTGAGGGTATTTCGCCTGTTTCATACATCTTGCTCACCAGATGGTAGAGTTTTGTCAGGACTGGCTCTCCCAAGGCCGTCAGTAGTTCCAATGGAATGTTGTCTACTCCGGGAGCCTTGTTTCGACTCAGGTCTTTCAGTGCTCTGTCAAACTCTTCACGCAGTATCGTATCTCCCATTTCATCTTCATCTACATCCTCTTCCATTTCCATAATATTGTCCTCAAGTACATCGCCCTTGTATAGACCCTCTATATACCCCTTCCACCTTTCTGCTTTCCCTTCTTTGCTTAGAACTGGGTTTCAGTCTGAGCTCTTGATATTCATACAAGTGGTTCTCTTTTCTCCAAAGGTCTCTTTAATTTTCCTGCAGGCAGTATCTATCTTACCCCTAGTGAGACAAGCTTCTACATCCTTACATTTGTCCTCTAGCCATCCCTGCCTAGCCATTTTGCACTTCCTGTCGATCTCTTTTTTGAGACGTTTGTATTCCTTTTTGCCTGCTTCATTTACTGCATTTTTATATTTTCTCCTTTCATCAATTAAATTCAATATTTCTTCAGTTACCCAAGGATTTCTACTAGCCCTCGTCTTTTTACCTACTTGATCCTCTGCTGCCTTCACTACTTCATCCCTCAAAGCTACCCATTCTTCTTCTACTGTATTTCTTTCCCCCATTCCTGTCAATTGTTCCCTTATGCTCTCCCTGAAACTCTCTACAACCTCTGGTTCTTTCAGTTTATACAGGTCCCATCTCCTTAAATTCCCACCTTTTTTGCAGTTTCTTCAGTTTTAATCTACAGGCCATAACCAATAGATTGTGGTCAGAGTCCACATCTGCCCCTGGAAATGTCTTACAATTTAAAACCTGGTCCCTAAATCGCTGTCTTACCATTATATAATCTATGTGATACCTTTTAGTATCTCCAGGGTTCTTCCATGTATACAACCTTCTATCATGATTCTTAAACCAAGTGTTAGCTATGATTAAGCTGTGCTCTGTGCAAAATTCTACCAGGCGGCTTCCTCTTTCATTTCTTAGCCCCAATCCATATTCACCTACTACGTTTCCTTCTCTCCCTTTTCCTACACTCGAATTCCAGTCACCAATGACTATTAAATTTTCGTCTCCCTTCACTATCTGAATAATTTCTTTTATTTCATCATACATTTCTTCAATTTCTGCGTCATCTGCAGAGCTAGTTGGCATATAAACTTGTACTACTGTAGTAGGTGTGGGCTTCGTATCTATCTTGGCCACAATAATGCGTTCACTAAGCTGTTTGTAGTAGCTTAGCCGCGTTCCTATTTTCCTATTCATTATTAAACCTACTCCTGCATTACCCCTATTTGACTTTGTGTTTATAACCCTGTATTCACCTGACCAGAAGTCTTGTTCCGCCTGCCACCGAACTTCACTAATTCCCACTATATCTAACTTTAACCTATCCATTTCCCTTTGTAAATTTTCTAACCTACCTGCCCGATTAAGGGACCTGACATTCCACGCTCCGATCCGTAGAACGCCAGTTTTCTTTCTCCTGATAACGACATCCTCACGAGTAGTCCCCGCTCGGAGATCTGAATGGGGGACTATTTTACCTCCGGAATATTTTACCCAAGAGGACGCCATCATCATTTAATCATACAGTAAAGCTGCATGCCCTCGGGAAATATTACGGCCGTAGTTTCCCCTTGCTTTCAGCCGTTCGCAGTACCAGCACAGCAAGGCCGTTTTAGTTAATGTTACAAGGCCAGATCAGTCAATCATCCAGACTGTTGCCCCTGCAACTACTGAAAAGGCTGCTGCCCCTCTTCAGGAACCACACGTTTGTCTGGCCTCTCAACAGATACCCCTCCGTTGTGGTTGTACCTACGGTACGGCTATCTGTATCGCTGAGGCACGCAAGCCTCCCCACCAACGGCAAGGTCCATGGTTCATGGGGGGACTTACATCTGATATTTCTTTTGTGGATGGCGCAGTCGAACAATCACTGCTCTGTCAGTCCGTTCCTTCTTAAAATTAAATGTCCTTGTGTGTGCGTAAGTACATTGTATCCACACCCGAGTTACCGAACTGTTTGTTCGTTGTTTTAGATAGTTTTTACACAACATAAAAATACAGCTTGTAGCAATGCTATGTAGTACGTGTTAACATGTCGACGACCAAAAGTATAAGGGATAATGAAGTCTCTAGAAAATTTCTTAACAAAAGATAGATTGTTCTTCTTTTTCGCAGCTTCTTGCTATCAAGCGCTGCGGCAATGATTTTAAATATCTGCGCCCAGCTGGTCATAGTATTTACACACAGAGCGCGCGTTTTGCTATAGGCGCACATTAAAAAAAATATTTCGTCTCTTTACTCTCGCGCTGTGATGCTTACCATCTTTACGAACTACAGCTCGTTGGCTGTCCTTTTCTTTAATGACAAATGTCTCACATGCAAAGTAGCTGAAATCCAATAATATTACACAATGAGTAGCATATAGTTTATGGCATAGCCTAAAATTAGTGTAATTAGTAATAATACAACTATAGTATGGTAATGGAAGAATGATAATTGCTCCATTAATGGTGAAGCTCCATCTTGAAGTGATAAATTTGATCATATGATCATTATGAATTTTTAATAAAAGGTCAAACCTTCATTTGTAGAGCTTAAATCGGTGTTAAGTTCAAAAATGCTATTCTGAGAAAGCTGAATTTGAAACTTCGATAGAACTTCGTAAATCGACTTATCAAGATAAAAATATAATACTTCATACTATATGTTAGACAGTCGGGACTTAATTCATTGAACACTGATGAACTGGCAACTGTTACAACATCACCTGCTCGTTGTGTGGATCTCATGCGGCCCACCGCGGCCTCCACTTCATCTCAAAGTAGAAATTGCAATTACTGTATGTATTCCAAACTCTGTCTACAGTATTTCGTCTTTATTCTCTACAGCTCTCTCTAGTACAGGGCCGCATTAATGGGGCGGGGCGGGGGAGATGGGCGAGGGGGGGGGGGGGGGGGGGTGGCTTAACGGGGCTCCAGACCTGGGCTTCCAGGTGGACGGGGGCCTCCACTCTGATCAAGTCCTTAACTGGCTATCCAATAAGAATCATTCGGTAAACAATCATCACAGGAAAAAATATGACCAAAAGTCTGAAACAAATTTCTTCGTTTGTTACATCCACCATCTTAATAAATTAACATAAATCAGTTTTAAGAAAAGCAAATCGAATATAGTAGGTGATAATCGTGATTCATGTTTTCTCACTAAACAGAAGTGTTCGGCAGTTTCATATTGTTATAAACGACTCCCAGTCCAGCAAAAAATTAAGTTTCGCATTAGGATACATTCCCTTCATGTCGCGTTCCGTCTATTTATAAAATCCAAATGCGTGGAGTGGGGTAGAATTTTCTGACCACAAAAGGCGGGTTACTACAAACATTTCTGTGCGCTGTGAGGTACAGTCACCCTCGCATCTTCTTTCTTTTTTTCACTGCTTTTATCGTTTGTCTATTGTTGTAGGGCTTCACTGCTAATTTGTGTGGCAGTATTGGTTCAAATGGCTCTGAGCACTATGGGAATTAACTGCTCAGGTCATCAGTCCCCGAGAACTTAGAACTACTTAAACCTAACTAACCTAAGGACATCACACGCATCCATGCCCGAGGAAGGATTCGAACCTGCGACCGTAGCGGTCGCGCGGTTCCAGACAGAAGCGCCTAGAACCATTTGGCCACAACAGCCGGCAATTTGGAATTAGTTGAGATTGTCTCTCAGGAAGGCGTGAAGCTAATTGTTATCTGCTTTTTTTGAATAGGTTTATTTTTGGAGGATTCGGCGTTTACAATATTCGGTCTCACTACGACAATCCTGTGTCCACTAATTCCTGTATCCGTTTTGATGCTCGTTATTAACTCAGGCAGTATTGTTTAGAGCGTTGTAACGTACAGCGTATTTGCATCATCATCATCATCATCATCGTTTTCCAGCTCCAGTTTTGCGGGTGTGGTTAATATATTTGTATACTGAGGAGGTATTGAATAGAATTGGGGAGAAGAGGAGTTTGCGGCACAACTTGATAAGAAGAAGAGATCGGTTGGTAGGACATGTTCTGAGGCATCAAGGGATCACAAATTTAGCATTGGAGGGCAGCGTGGAGGGTAAAAATCGTAGAGGGAGACCAAGAGATGAATACACTAAGCAGATTCAGAAGGATGTAGCTTGCAGTAAGTACTGGGAGATGAAGAAGCTTGCACAGGATAGAGTAGCATGGAGAGCTGCATCAAACCAGTCTCAGGACTGAAGACCACAACAACAACAACTGGCTATTATTAGTACTTGGGAAGATATTGCTGTTTGTAATCAGTTAGTGTGTAGCTCATATTTGAACTTCATTTCTGGTTTTCGGGACTCGAAATGGAATATCATCGCATAATACATTTTCCAGTGGTTCCATCAAAAGAAAATCAGAGATTGAAGCAGCTAAATTTGTAAAGAAACTGCAAAAAGTGATTTTGTATTTTACAAAGGTAGATTACTCCATCGATAAGTTAGTGAAGTTTGTACTGAACCAGAACCACCCGCACCTGTGCCTAATTATTCTAAGGATTCCGGTGAATCTGAAGTAGTTGTGGAGCAGTGTTTTGTGAGCGAGGCGGTGATGACCGCGAATTTTGCACTAGGCGATCA
This sequence comes from Schistocerca nitens, assembly GCF_023898315.1. Lineage (NCBI taxonomy): Eukaryota > Metazoa > Arthropoda > Insecta > Orthoptera > Acrididae > Schistocerca > Schistocerca nitens. Next base: position 586,072,625 of record NC_064618.1, read on the forward strand.
TAAAACCGAAATTGGTGACAGTACTGGCAGTGAATTACTATAGTACCCGTCATTGAAGGGGCGAAATGGAAAAACGTGACAAACGAATTCGTGAAACTGTGATTTCAACAATTTAGATGATCTGAGTAAATCTAAGCATGTCAACAAATCACAAAAAGGTACGCATGCAAAAACTTGTTCTGTAGAAATCTGCTAAATGGAGGGTAAGAATGAAAGAGAATGGCTGTTGTATTCCAAAACTACAGGAAATGTCTTTTCTGTAAATTATTCAGTTACAGCATAGACTTAGACAACATGGTTACTCCATTTCCAACCTGCAGATTTTCTGACTGGAAGAAGGGGGAAGAAAAGATGACGTCTCATGAAATCAACGCTACTCATTGCAAAAATTAAATTGCGTATCGACAGGGAACTGCAGCAAATGATTAAAACAGAGGAAAAGTATTGGCAAGAAGTGCTTCGGTGCGTGGTAGAAGTAGTTGAGCATTTGGAAATTAGAGAACTTGCTTTTCTTAAGTACCAAGTAATGGTAACTATTTAGGTTTTTTGAACTAATTGCTCATTTTGACCTATTTTTGAAACATCACACTCTAAAAGTTGCGGCCATCAGTAATATTTGACCAAGACTATTTGTGGAGAATTCATAGATCTTATGGGAAACGAGGTAGTGAGTAAAATAATTGGTGAAATTCGATTAGCAAAATACTACGGACTAGTTGTAGATCCAACGGAAGACGCTGCGTAAGAAGGTCAGCTAGCCGTTGGAGTTGAAACTAACTCTTTAATTATTATTAATTTTTTTTTACTAAGCACTGCCCAACAGAATTTTCCCTGACAAAGACAACTCAAACTTAACCTATTCATTTATTACCCACAATATACAAGCTCAACGCAATCTGACTGCTATACATTGGCAACATGACTTCCAATAATTAATACAAAAGAATAGGCCTGAGTTGCAAGAAGTCCTAAGAATAATACAAATTCAAAAAATATGAAATTAAAGAAATATTAAACTACCTCCGGCTCTGTTAACTGCCTACACTCATTTCAATCACGAATCCCGATAGTGGAAGCCTCGTTCTTTTTCATAAGTCGCTTACCTCACAGAAAATCTTCGTAACACGAACTACAGCAAGTAGAGCAAGTAGCAACAACAGCCAACAAAATAAAAGGATTCTAACTACTATAGACTAACTAGTAGGAGGCATATGGTTAGCAAAAGAAAGATTTTGTTGAAGAGCAAACAATTTATTTAGAAAATTTTACCTTATTCATGTGCCATCCAGTTCGAAAAATCATATAGTTATAAATAATTCCACTGCCCAAACATTATCAACCATACATCCTTGCATCTTTTCAGTGACTATATGATATTTTTGGAGTTTCTACTCATCGTTGGCATATTCTCGTGTAGAATGGTGGGCGACTTGCGACACTGTCCGATACCAGTCGTGCCATGAGGAAGCAATATGAGCTATTCGAGAGAATTTGGATGCTCTTCAGTGTCACTGTCAAGGAGCAGGTACAACAGTTGTGAACCAGCTTGCGTCAGAAGAGGGTAGAACGGCTTTATCAGACCCTTCGAAATCGAATCACTGGATGCGTCTAGGTCGGGAGGGGTGCAACGTCATACTGCTAATCGCCTCGTACTGCCAATTTCTTCGTATATTGCGCTCGATTTCGTGATCATCGAAATAACATCACATCCCTCTCACTCCGAGCAGTTTCATTTCCTTTCCTCCTCGCCTTCTGGGTGCTTAACTTTTTCTGCAAGTAGTGCGTTAGGAACAAAACTGGGGCCAAGACGGGACACTGTGGCTCACTATGTCAAATTAAGAGTGCGCGTTGCTTAGTCACGATCATGAAAGTAATACTCATCTTTACACACTAAATCGAATTTTACCGCAGTTACAGTCGATCGAAGAACTCTATCCTCGAGGAGAGGCAGCGAACTATTTTACGTCTATTATTAGGTCGGACATGTAACGGCGGGAGATGGCCGAATAATGGAAGGTGGGGGGGGGGGGGGGGGGGACAGTGCCACGTCACGTCGCGGCCCGTAATTACGGCGGTGTCAGCCGGAGCAGGCGGCGCGACGTCAGCTGGGCGTCGCGTAAGAGCCGCGGACGTGCTTAATTAAATACTAGGCGCCGAGGGCCGCACGTCCTGGTGTCCGGTGCGGCCACGAAAATTCTGACGGCACTTGTCGTCGCCCGGGAACTGGGGGCGTGCAATTTCAGCGCTCCTACAGCGGGCGGGGGCCGCCTCTTCACCAGAGCGACGCGGGGAATTCGAGAGGAGGGACGGAAGCCGGCAATGTGTGCGTCATTCATTGAAAATAAACGAACGCCACCTTCATTTGAGTAAAATCGTTTTTGTATGTTTGACCAAGTCGTGACATACGTCAAACTGCCAATGTTTCGGCCATTCCGTCATACCCCTTTCTCATACTTCCTTGGAGATATTTATATGCCGCTCGGATTCTGTTTCTCTCTTTGTTACATAAAAAAAAATAGAAATGAGCGTTTGGCGTCAGTGGCCGGGAGGCCCCTTACGGGGCAGGTCCGGCCGCCTTGGTGCAGGTCTTATTACATTCGACGCCACACTGGGCAACCTGCGCGCCGGATACGGATGAAATGATGATGAAGACAAAACAACACCCAGTCCCTGAGCGGTGAAAATCTACGACCCAGCCGAGAATCGAACCCAGGCCCGTAGCACTGCACTCGATCACGCTGACCACTCTTTCTTACATGGCAGAGTCGTATTGAGTGATAGAAGAAAGGCTAACGCAATACAATGTTTTATTGTTGTCAATATTTGGTTTGGATTTTTGTTACGATCTGTTGACAGATAAGGTACAGGGGATAATTTTAATCAGAATATCAATACGAAGTTTTTATTAGATTACTCTTCTACAAAATTACAAATTTATTTACAAACATAATTATGTTCATGTTTCATCACAAAAGCATTTACTCAATATGAAAGTAAAGAAATATCCATGAAATTAATAACAAATTCAACGTTCAGATAGCTGAACTGATTAAGAGCCTTTATATCAAATATCAGAGAGAATATTAAACGAAAAAAGCAATAAAAAGCTTGAACTAACTCTATACATTAATCAGACTTGCTTCAAAACAATAAATGAAGTATACTTCAGGTACACTGTCGTTGGCATTACCAGCCTTGGAAAGATAGTAACAAATGGACAGGATAACAAATAACTGGCTTCTGTAACTGACAGGAAGCAACCGAATTACAGCGGCGTTTAGACAGCGGCGTTAAAAACATCAATTCACAACATACACATTTCAAATACATGAACATTTAAAACTACAGCAGAATGTGAACAACATATTTACGATTCAGAGTTGTTAACTATATTCTCTTTTGGCAGTCACAGGATCAACTTAGCTTAAAAACAACAAACAATGATCATATTAAAAGGATTTCACATTTGAGATAATAATAAAGAAATAAGTACAATATTCAACCTCTATTGTGTGAGTCAAAGTAATATCAGTATGTGTTATCACTCACAATAAATGACATTTGGTAGCCGACCGGTGTTGCCGAGCCGTTCTAGGCGCTACAGTCTGGAACCGCGCGACCGCTCCGGTCGCAGGTTCGTATCCTGCCTCGGGCATGGATGTGTGTGATGTCCTTAGGTTAGTTAGGTTTAAGTAGTTCTAAGTTCTAGGGGACTGATGACCTCAGAAGTTAAGTCCCATAGTGCTCAGAGCCATTGTGAACCTTTTTTTTTCTTTTAGACATTTGGTAAATATAAACAAAAAATGTCCACCATGACTGGCCGCAATTTTAAAATTGAATGCCGATCTCCGATGGGACTCGAAAGGACAATATTTAACGTAAGGAGCTCACCAAAGTAACTTTCCTCTGTGACCGCTCTAGAATATAGAGTTCATAGTCATCGGCGTCGTGTGCCAGTGTTAAGGCGCTTCCCTAAGTTAACAACCGGCCCACGACTGCAGGAAACTCACCAGAAAAAGAAATCCCCGAGCAGAAGCCTCCCGCTCGGCCACAACAGGGTCGATATGAGCAAGTAGCACATTTGACCCATGTGCTGAGAGACGGTCTGCATTTGCTCTATCATACGACTACCTCGACCAACACGACCGCTTCCCTTAAATTGGGAGACGCTCAAACAATTACAAAGATTTATAATATTTAGCCCGCTTTAGCCTCACCGGTGGGCCGGTACATACCGCTCATGATAATTTTCGTGCCATATACGCACTGCTAGAAATAATCAAAACGCTTAGCCCGCTTTTTGGGATGTTGGCAATCTCACTAGCTTAGTTTTTCGGGTCTCACTCAAATTTTTTTTTTTTAAATTGCCACGTAGCTCATCACTGATTTCCACTCCACAATTGTTTGTTGCACAAGGGGTGTGCAAAAGTAAATATCCTGTTGTAAAATAAGCCAGTGCATATCAGTATGCAGAGAGCACGTGATTGTAAAAAACTTAAATGTAATTTGAATTATTGTTACAACTGTGGACCTGTTCTGTACTCTGCTTTTATGTTAATTCAGTACGGATCTTGTTATTGAAACTGTGATTCATTAACGCGGAAGGTGAAATGCTATATCCTCTTACATGAATGAATTCTGTATATGTGTAACTGGTTTACTGATCACTCAGATGTAAGCGTGGGTAGTTGAGTAGCATGGTCGTAGTTGGCGCCCTGATAATTGGTGCTGTCTGGTAGTAGCCAGGCAAGAAGTAGATAGTAGCGATTTTACTCAGTTTTCTGTTATGAATGAGTGATATTTTCTGGTATAATAAGTTATTATCGTCGCAACTATTAAAGGTCTAAGGTTGTATACTGTAAAGTGTTACATCATTATTTCGTTTGCCCATGCCGGGACAGATTAAATTGTTTCGTATTAATTACTGTTATTTTTAAAGTTTATTTTGCCTCAAGGAATGTTTTGCTCACAACAGGGTTTTCTACCCCGTTAAACTGATCCTTTCATGGTAAATGAAGCAGTAGTGCCCCATGTCTGCACAAGCCCCTGCCAAAGTCTCACTCCTCCTAAATGCTGCGCAACAACTCAGCGCATTGTGTGCACTGGTTTCATGTCAAACGTCCGCCTGCAATTGTTTGTGAGCTGTGCTCGCTTTCAGTACCTAATCGAAAGCGCAATGCAACCTCTCTGCCGGTCGCCAAGCAATGTTCTGCTGGGCATCCTAGCAGGAGGCACGCGCTCAGCCCGGCGCGTTGACTTAGCGCCTCTCTATACCGCATCTGCTTCTGTGGTTGCTTACTCCCAGCAGGAGGAAAGCCTTCGCGGCTCCGACTGGCGCTTATGGAGAACGTAATGGCTGTAAGCACCTGCCGGAATCTGGTCGTATTCTGAGCAGAAGAGTGGACTGCCAAATTCACTTGACTGGGAAACACGGTGCTCGAACTGTAAGGTGTCTTTGGGTTCACCCTGCTGTTTATCGCCTGCAGATACACAGGCAGAGTGGAACGGCGGAAGTATTGGGACAGGGCCGGTCCCATTCCAATTCCGGTACCATTCCAAAGTACCGTTATCCATGATGGCGGCCATGACGTCAGAGACACACCCCCCCGCCTACATATACGCGCTAGTCATGATCATAACACCGCCACCATTCCAAAGCACCGTTATTCAACAACAACAAGGTCGTACCCAGTGTATCCCTATATAAATCAGTGCACGGCCCACCTCACTCTCACACTGCTCGTATACTTCGTTCGTCCAGTACTTGTCACGTCTTCGTAATTAAACGTGCAATAATGAAGCGCCAGTCGACCTCCAGTGCAGTCACTCAGAACAGGATCAAACCGAAAAGTAAGTATCATATTTCACATTATTCTATCTCGTTCATTATCCTTATTATTATTCAATGTTTTCACTTATTCGCTAATATCTAATCATTCATCTTCTTTTTTCAACAGAGTCAAGCGCCACCATGCTTAGCTCCGCAGACGCGTCCGAACCTGCATCATCATTAGCTTCGTCAACCATCTCATCCGGACCTACACCAGCGGCAGCCGGCTCATCTGATCCAGTAGCGACCACGTGGGATCCTGTAGCCCACCTAGCTCACATGTTGGAGCAGGACAAGGAGTTGCTGCTCTCCGTCCCACTCAGCAACTTGTGTGATGAAGACGCTCGATCTGCTCACCACACAACGACTTCAACCACTGGTGGTGTTAAAGATCAACTAAATGGTGGTCAGTACTGGATGCCGACATATAACTGATCACAATCGAACACTCCCGTGATAGTGCAACCACCGAGTTTAGATACTGTAAATAAAAAGAATACGTCTAGTGCGGCTACGCTATTCACCACGACATATAATTTAACCCCCAGTGGCTCCAAACGTGTGAACATTGCTATAGACGTCCATCATGTCTGGGGGATCCAAGCTATAATGGAGATTGAAAATATTTCCAAAAGTATTAAAGTCCCGATTTCCGAGTTCGACTGGGCCGGGATCTGCCATGCAGGGCGCTACATCAATCAACAAATGACCACCGAATATGATCCAACTCATTCCCCACCAGACATTCGTCTTGCCGATGTTACACTTTCTATTACTACTGTATATGATGACAGCGCCTTATGCGTTAAATCAGGTGTCGACAGCGTCTATCTAAGACATCCGTCAGTTATCAAATTATTCAACCTAGACTCCTCTATACGGTTTGCTCTCGAGAGACTGAATCGTTGGGTCCCTAGCATAGAGGCAGCATATAGTGATTTTAAAAACTCTCTACGTGTTAATAATATACATATTGACGATTTTGAGCAGCATCTTCGTTCGCATATGGCCATTAAAACTACAGACTCCCAATTGAAATGCGTGTGTCAAAAACCAGAGTACTCAGAGTCACCTATTGGACTGCGTGAGATACGTGCAGAATTTATTGCCAACCAAAGAGAATTATTTGGTATATATTGTACGGGTTCTAAGAAGAAACGTACAGATTATGATGACACCCCAGAAATAGTACATCCAATGTATGATTTTTAAATAAATAATTTATATCTAATCTTATCTCCTGTTTCTCTTTTATTTCATACCACCACTCCTATTATAATCAATTTGTTCCAATAATTTTTAATGCTACTCAAATTATGATCATCTTACTCTTCATACTTGTTTTCTTCGTGTAGACAGTAGAGCTCAATCGGTTAAGTGATCGAACTATACTGGCTACACACAGATATTATTATTATTATCCTCCCAGTTATATTTTCTATATATGTCAAGTACTTGTTTGTACATGGCTCATTTACTATCATGGCTGGCTGGGTGAAGCACCCTCGCCACAAGGACTTTGTTGTCGTTGATTGGTCATGTGAAGATTCAAGTGAAGAGCAGAAGAAGAACAAGAAAAACGGAATTCTCCTTCCCGATAATATAAGAGCAATTATTGTAGGCCCATCCAACTGCGGCAAGACTAATTTCCTCATGACTCTGCTAACTCATGTGCACGGTGTCCGATTTGAACATGTCTGTCTATTCTCAAAAACACTCTTTCAACCCAAGTATCAGCTATTGCATGAGATATTTCGAGGTGTAGATGGCGTTACATACACAACATTCAGTGAAAGCTCTGATATCCCCCCACCTGAAGAAACAAAACCAAACACAGTATTCATATTTGACGATGTTGCAGTAGAAAACCAAGACCAAATTCGAAAATATTTCTCTTTCGGTCGCCATATGGGTGCTGACGTATTTTATCTAAGTCAAACATATTCCAGAACCCCCAAACAACTTGTTAGGGATAACACAAATCTCATTATAGCCTTCAAGCAAGACAATCTTAATTTAAGACACATTTACCAAGCACATGTGGGGACGGATATGTCGTTCAATGATTTCTTAAAGATATGTGCAGACTGTTGGAACCATTCACAGTATGGGTTTCTCGTTATTGATAAAACAAGAAAACTGTATGATGGTAGATACAAACGAAACTTTCAAGAATTTTTGCATATATAACAAGGTAATAGACGTTAGCACATCAGTCTACGCCATACCATGGACAAATTCGCGCGTATGTCCACCTCTCAACCTGAGATGATCGGTGTACACAGACAGAACATTCGCTTGTAGTTGGATGCGAAAATTCAGGCTATGGCTCTTAAAGTTGCAAGTATGCGCAGGGAACTAGAGACCTATTACCAAACCCTTCTGAGAATGGTGAATGCGTTAAATGAGCTAGTTAATCAAGTCAGTAAGAAAGTAACCGACTTAACTGAAAAGGTCGATGGTATTCAGGGAAAAATAGATGTAGACCTGATTGTTGTCGATAAGGGCGATCACGATCATACAAAGAAGCCGAAGAAAATGAATGCATATATAAAGCCCCACGTCGCAGAGATGTCTGATTAGTATACGTTGAGATGTCGACGACCAAGCAGAAAGTCATTCAAGCGCGTAAAGCAGTCCGAGAGAAATTACGGCTGCTGAGGTTAGGGCATATTGATCGTCAGCAAACACTAAGAGAGACCTTTAAGCCCGTTACTGAGTCTCTCCGACAGCTCTCACCAAAAACAAAAACGAACCAAACCGACAGTCTTGCCATTGATGAATTCATTATTAGTCACGCACCAGGTCAGATAGATAGAACATTCGGCGTTAGCCCGGGAAGACCGTACATGTTGGGCACGCATCCCATAACTGTAACAGAAGACAAAATACAAATAGGTGATAGACAGTTTGACCGAACACCAGGCTTAATGAACCTTATTTTCCTAAGACCAACCAAAAAACCTATAAATTATTCAGTTAGTGATAAGGACACGTACCGTCAAATACTACACATGACTGGTGTACAAAAGATCACCAAAAGCCTAACCAACAGGAAGTATAAAACCATTATAAAACCACTACTTGAAGACCAAAACAGCAACAACGGTGCCAGCAGCGGAGATGGTATTGACATTGGTCTTAAGGCAGTGAACAATCGAATTCCTCAGTATATATATTATGACGACCCCAACGAACTAATAGATCGACTACGTCTGCTCATGGCATCAGCTGCTGCAGGTAATACAGCTCATTCGAATGAAGTTGTCTCCATAATCTCTGAGCTTCGAGAGAGAGGTATCATCGAATAAGTATGGAGACCGTAGTTCGAGAACTACACAAACCAGCACGCAAAACATACCCGCGCAGGCATGTCATGATTAAAGGGTTGGATGACTTGTGGCAAGCTGATCTTGTAGATATGCGACAATATTCACATGAGAATAATGGCTTCAAATACATTTTAATTGTTATTGATACATACTCCAAATTTGCATGGGCAGTACCAGTCAAGACAAAAACCGGTCCAAATGTCGCTGATGCTTTTGAACGCTTGCTACAGATAGGAACCAATCGATGCCCGGACAATCTCCAAACCGATCATGGTGGTGAGTTCTACAATAGGTACTTCAAGACAGTGATGCAGCGGTATGGAATACATCACTACTCGACATTCACTCACCTGAAGGCAAGTATCGTAGAACGCTTGAACAGAACAATAAAAGGCCGAATGTGGATGCGGTTTAACCTTCGCGGCTCATACAAGTGGACAGATATCCTCCCAGAAATAATTGCTCAATATAATAGAACCAAACATAGCACAATAAAAATGCGGCCAATTGATGTTCGTGATAACACACTCATGGATACGGTATACTTTCACATTAAGATACTGGATCCACGCAAACAGAAATTTAATGTAGGTGATTTGGTGCGTATCTCAAAACACAAGACGGCATTTGAGAAATCATACCTACCGAACTGGTCAACTGAGATATTTACAGTTTCAAATGTGCAGCGAACGAATCCTAGAACTTATTTATTGAAAGACAGTAAAGGTGAAGAAATTGCAGGCTCCTTCTACACTGAGGAGATGCAGAAGAGCTCACAACCAGATCTTTTTCTCGTGGAGAGAGTCATAAAACGACTTGGAAATAAGGCCCTAGTCAAATGGCTTGGTTTTCCTGCTACACAAAACAATTGGACTGATGCCAGAGATTTGCTATATAATGAACATTCATCGCCCACAACCACCACAGTAGCCTGACATGCGCGATCGAAGGCACATTAGAGGAGGCGGTGGTGTTCTGGACAAACTACCTTTGGAATTACACATCCCGGGATATAACTACTGCGGACCTGGGACAAAGCTTCAGAAACGGTTGCCGCGAGGCGATAAGGGAGTGAATCTGCTTGACGAAGCGTGCATGGAACACGACATTGCATACGAAGCAAATAAAGATCTACCAAGTCGTCACATTGCAGATAGGATTTTAGCTGATAAGGCTAAGGCGATACGGAAAAGAAAAGATATTGGTATAGGTCAACGCATCGCGGCATTCGCAGTTGATAAAACCATGCGCGGAAAAATCAAGTTAGGATTAGGAGTGATGAATTTCAAGCGAGTTATGAACGCTGCACGTCGCGCACTAAACATGAAGAAGAAGAAGGTTTGTTTGAAGAACTGTATCCTGACAGCGATGTATGCAGCTAAAAACGCAATGAAGGACAAAGAATCACCAACTAGAAGAACAAGAAGATCCGTTAAAGCACCTCGCGTTCTACCAATACCCAAGACATCCGGCGGTTTTATTCCTTTTCTCATCCCAGCCCTCTCCGCGCTCTCAGCGGTAGGTTCGCTCGCCGGTGGGGCTGCAGCTATCGCTCGAACAGTCAAGAATGCGCAAAACTCGCAAACCCAGTTAGAAGAGGCGAGAAGACATAACCGCATGATGGAAGCAGCAGTCATTGGAAAAGGCATATACTTGAAGCCGTACAGGAAAGGTCTTGGTCTATTCATAAATAAAAAAAAAAGCCCAATAGCGGTCCTTCCAGATCGACCACTCACAAATACAGACCTTCTTAAGTTTGTTAGGCATAAATTCAAGATACCAAGATTCCGTGGTGTGTTTATGAGGGATACATTACCTAAGACTATGTGGGAAACTGGTGAATGCGGTATTGTGAATTTAGATGTTGTCGGAGGTCCTGGCACCCACTGGGTGGCGTACGTTATGAAAGACGCTGGGGCAGTCTACTATTTCGACTCCTTTGGTGACCTGCAGCCACCCGAAGAATTACAGCAATACTTCACTCACAGAAGACATGTACTATACAATTATCAACGGTATCAGGACTTTAATACATACCTCTGCGGGCATCTTTGCATCATCTTTCTCTTGACGTTCACAAAGAAGAAGAAGAAGAACAAGAACTAACGTATATAAGCAGGATGTTTAAACATTCATTCATCAGTTGACGTTCAGATGCAATGTCGTACACTTTGACGTTGAAAGGACGGTCATCTGTATTGCGTGCAAATTACTTCCCACCAATTGATTTGAGTGCAGGTCAATGGAGTGTTGCATTGATTGGACTGGAGACGTACAACAGCATCCCGAATATCACCAACACTAACAATAAACTGCATCTCGATATTAATGGTGAAAAAGATATTCTTGAAATAGAATCTGGTGCATACGATATTGACGATTTAAACGAACTCTTAAAACAGTCTGGAAAAGGTATTGAACTACGTGCAAACATCAATACACTTAAATCTGAAATAAGGACTCTAAATGCAACGATTGACTTTAACCAGAAACATTCAATAGGACCCCTGCTTGGATTCACAAAAGGGCAGATTTTGGAGAAAGATCCAACTAAATTTTACAAGTCCAATCAGTCTGTGGATATACTCCCACTCAGCACAATACGTGTCGAGTGTAACATTGCTACGAATTCCTATCTCAACGATACTCTCATTCACACTATTTACGGATTCTTCCCCTCAGTTGCAGCGGGGTATAAGATTGTTGAGACACCTGCCAATGCAATATACCTTCCAGTGACTGCTCAGACATTGGGCTATTTGGAGCTGCGTATTGTGGATCAGAATAATAAACTTGTCGACTTTCGCGGTGAGGAAATCATTATACGCTTACATCTAAAACAAGATGGGCGTGCGGTATAAAACAAGTGCACGCAATACACAACGCGCCATTTCGCTACTGAACAGCAAACTGATAACACCTGCGAACTACGAATTTCTTAAATCAGTTGGTCTCAAACCCCGCAATGAGGTCATCACTCAATATAACCAATCCAGTAGAGTATGATGACAGAATTATACGTCAAGAATACTTCTCTCATAAATCTTACGCTTCAACCACGTTTAACAAGAATGATGAAATCAGGATTGTCATACAGCACCAGGACACACTCACTCTTCCGTGCAAGAGTTTCATATATCTCGAAGGGTCATTCAAGAAAACTGATGGCACCGATACAGTGGGGTCCAAGCTGACACGCAACGCATTGGCATTCCTCTTCCAAGAGATTCGCTATGAACTGAATGGTTCTGAGATTGATCGTACACGCAATGTTGGCCTAACATCGACTCTTAAAACATACGTCTCGGCAACACCAGCAGATCTGCACAGTTTAGAAAATGCTGGATGGTTCATAGACGAGGCGGAGGGTAGAACACCCCAGGAGTACAAGCGATTTACTGCATGCATACCTCTAAAAATACTTATGGGATATTTTGAGGATATGAGACAGATTATTATGAACGCTAAACAGGAACTTATTCTCGTGCGGAGTGCGACAGACAATAACTCGTACATTCAAGGAGCTCAAGAAGAGAATAGGATCACAATCAACAAATTAATATGGAAAATGCCTCACGTCAGTGTATCCGACGAGGAACGTTTGAAGCTTTTAAAAGTGCTGAATTCAGGTACATTTCTGTCACTGACATTCCGCTCATGGGAGATCTTTGAGTATCCAGTGTTACCGACCGCGAGCAGACAAACATGGGCTATTAAGACCTCCAGTCATATCGAGACACCCAGATTCATTATACTTGCGTTTCAGACTGATAGTAGAGCAAATACATCAAACGATTCCACCGTGTTCGATAACTGCAAGTTAACTAACGCCAAAGTCTACCTCAATTCAGAATTCTACCCATATGACAATCTACATCTGCAATGGAATGAAAATGTATACAGCCTCGCGTATGACATGTATGCAAGGTTTCGTCCTTCTTACTATGAAATTGCTGAAGGAGAGGGAGGGGGGTGTCTACTGAGTCCTCGTAAGTTCAAAGAGCTTTCACCGATCATTGTAATAGACTGCTCTAAACAGAATGAGATAATTAAGTCTGGACCTATAGACGTTCGAATTGAATTTGAATCATCGACAAATTTCCCAGAACACACCGCTGCATATGCCTTAGTCCTACACGACAGAATAATCAATTACTGTCCGCTCACAGGTGTTGTGCAACGAGCTGTATAAATGAATATATGCTGTCCTGTGCATTGATCATTTGACGATGGCAACTCAGCCGGTGAAGATCATTGCAGATGTTCAAGGATTCCATGATGGAGAGCGAAGACAGTTCGTATTTAAACAAGTTGCTTTTGTGGCCTACACACAAGACGCAGGAATAATTGAAACCTTCTCCGCAAATATTCGATCGCCAAGACCGTTCACGCAAGTGAAATCTTGTAAAACACGGACCAGTGCATTGTCGTCAACTAATTTTTATCATGGAATTCACTGGGATGATCCCGGCATACCCTATAAAGATGTGGTGATCGCACTTAAATTATTCGATCACAAGGACACCATCGTTTACGTGAAGGGAAAGGACAAAACCTCCTGGATGCGTCGAATATTTAAATTTGCATCTATTCAAGACCTTGAATGGTACGGATGTCCATCCATCCATCGACTGAAGAACATTTACCAAAAAAGTGCTTTTGTATCTGCATATGAGAATGTAAAATTGCTTTTCACTTTTATTAGAAATAAATAATAATTTATAGGGCTCTGAGCACTATGGGACTTAACATCTGTGGTCATCAGTCCCCTAGAACTTAGAACTACTTAGACCTAACTAACCTAAGGACATCACACACATCCATGCCCGAGGCAGGATTCGAACCTGCGACCGTAGCAGTCGCGCGGTTCCGGACTGAGCGCCTTAACCGCGATACCACCGCGGCCGGCAATAATTTATAAGATTGAGTGTTTTTTCTTTCTATGACACCCAACGTCCCTAGTATTTTAAGTTTATTCTTTTTATATTGTATATGAAGGAAACTCCACTGGAACTGTCCGAGAGAGACACATACCCCGCCCTTTGACGTGGAATGAGCCTACTGTCATAGTTAAGCGCGGATGCGTCAGATGCCGATCTCGCGGCCTCCGTCGAAAGCGACAGACACGCGCAGCCGCTGACGCTTGGTAGGGGTTGCGCCAGTTGCCGGCCTCGCGGCCGCTGTGGAAAGCGATGCGTCAGATTACGATCTCGAAAGTATCTGCTGACGTAGGGCTGTGTGTGTTCGTGACAACTAGCCCAAGTCCGGCACTTGCCATTAAAAGCAGGAAAACTTATAACTTTATGCAGTGCGATGTGGCTGTATGTACGTATTCTACATACACACATAAATAAATTTATAATATTTTTAATAAAAAGAATAATCATTATTAGGGCATCAAATAATAATAACATTTTTTTTAGAATGAAATAACTGAGTTTATTATTGAATTCAGAATTTAACATTTTTTTCACATTATATATAAATATGAGTTTACAGATATAAGATTGGTTTTTGACCAAAAACATGAACTTCCGCATCTTTTTACATAATTTTTTTAAAACAATTTTAGATAATTAAGAAATATATATAAGCATTCTCTTCAGATAAATTATATATATATATAATTTTAAAGCTAATGCAGAGGTACTACCCTATCTTACAAAGTAAATAATATCGCTAATGAAGTTCCACCAGAAAAACAAAACACTTTTAATTAATGCCAAACCTATTTGTTTCAAGTCAATGGCTCTAAACATTTTCGAAAAGAACAACAAATTGAATATATATATTTTTTTCAAGTAAGTCAATTTAAAGATTTTCAACTACAAGAACAAGGTGAACATATGTATTTTTCTTCAAAGTGGTTGCCTGGAAACATTTTCCACTAGAACAAGCAAGTGAACATATAGAAAGAATTTAATTAGTGGAACTCATACACTTAAAAACTAGTTCTGACTGGATGGCTAGCGGTAGGTGAAACTTACAAACTAAAATCTAAGCTCTATAATGACTAGAAATGAAGCATATATTACGTGAGAAAATTTTATTATTTTTATTTTTTTTGTTCATACAGAAGTTAATTGGCAAAATTTATAGCATTTTCATATATATATATATAATGGCCAACAATATGTAGATATAAAGACTTTTTAAATAAGTTTTTTAATTTTATTTATTATGATTTTCTTTGAAAAAATAATGATTATATTTACAGACACACACACACACTTAACACAAGTTCGCGCTCATTCGCACACTCAGACATACATGGAAGCACGCAAACTGATACACACACAACAAAACACTCTCATCCACTATTTACACTATGATAAAAGAGCCATACTATTTCCACGCATAACCCACATTCGGAACATTCACACGCTCATTTCCTCTCTATCACTCAACCAGAGTCCCCCACCCCTACTTTCGTTTCAAGTAAATAGTGTGAGTATGGGAGGGTTCCCACCCCATCCTCACAAATGACTCTTTTATCGTCATGAGGAGACAGTCCGACTTTAGACTGCAGCACAGTGTAAACCTCGTGAGCTCGTGATCGAATGCTAGTTTGTTGAACCATGTGTGGACGAGCGCCTTCAACGCTACGACCGTACAGGCACTGCAAATAGTCCTCGACCGTAAGCGCACGAGACGCGATCCGTCTAACGCCCTTTGCCCGCCTCAGAGTGCTCCCGTCTACTGTGCGATATGTATACATTTTCGACCTCAGTCCCACAAACTCTACAATTGGTAAACCATTCGACTCGTCTTTCATGAGACCGATAACCTTCTTGTTCTGTGGAACAATACCATAAGGATTATTGACCTCATAAGAAGAGGTGTCGAATTCTTTACCATTGCACCTAATTACTTCATATGGATCACAGTTCTTGATCCAGTAGATAAAGCTGTCTGTATCCATATAAAGTAATTTTGCATCTACGAAATGAGGTTTCGCAAACTCATAGTGGAATCGATACATGTAGAATTTGGAGATATCGAGTATACACATCCCCAAATAGATGGGATTCATAAACTCTACTGCAGTCTTCGACATCTCCACAGCAACAAAGTTTTCATTGAAGATGGTGTCACGCTTAAAATTTGGTCTGGCTATACATTTTCTCACGCCATAACGCCCTTCCCATGCGGTTCTAATAACAATATCGCGTTCATTTCTTACATTCTGCATAGTTTTCCCGAAAATGGAATTATTCATTAATTTATAAAAGTCTTTTTCAAAATCATTACTCGCGACCGCCCTCTTTTCGGTATTTAGTTCAATATACTCCTTCAACCAGGGGGATTGCTTGAAGGAGATTGCCCGGGTGATTTTAATGAGCTCCATTCCTAATCTGAGGCACTGCTGGAGGTTACGATAATGAATAATATACCTCTGCTTATCCCCAACAGTGGCCGGCAGTTTAGGGATGGTGCTTCCTCGTGGAATTTGTTGCTCTGGACATAACGGCAAGTCGCTTGTCTCTCCATGCAAATTATTAGGGTACGCGATGTCTGCCTCAAGCACATACCCTACATCAGAATCGGCCGCAAGACCCATTATCTGTCCACCCAATCCCTTCAATTCGTCTTCAGGCACCTATTGGAACCCGGCAACCGGCAGCGGTTGCTTCATAGCATGCCCATATAAATTGTTAACATCTAAGTACAAAATGTAACTAGAATCAAGGGATGCGTTGTACTCGACACCCATCCGCGGGTTATTTGCCTTGGCGTGCCTGTGAACACATTGACAAAGTCCGCCGCGGATCCCTCGCTCAAAAAATAGAAGCATCGAAGCATCAGTCAAAAGTTCAATGTTGCAATCCGTTTTTTTGAGCATAGCGTCCCAGGACAACCCAGGTGCCGTGTAATAAAAGGCAGGGTCCAGAGAGTACGTGGTCATACATACACTCCGGAACTTTTCGAAAACATCTGCAAGCAAACGAACGTCCGTGTCCATGTATAACCTTGCATATTCTCCCAAATTGGGGATGTTGAATTCCTGCCAGACATTAACGGCATGCTCATAATCTGTGATAGTTATGGTATCGCCTGTGAGAGTACTGGTAAAAGAAGTTATGTCGGGAAGCCTGTTTTCATTGAGTTTTGCCATACTATCAAGATACTCGTACGGGAAAACTCCTTTCCTCGTCGCAAGTTGAAACTTTTCCTCATCGGTAAATGCAGATCGAGTGATATGCATATCATTCCGAGGTAAAGTCTCAACCAGTTTCTGGAGCAAAATCTGCATAAAGCGTAGAGAGTCAAGGAAGCGGAGCGTAATTTTCGGCGTCATTCGTTTTGAAAAAGAAATGTACTTTACAACACTTTCAGGCAGGATACTGACCTGATCATTCTTCATACCGAACTTAGCCAAGTGCTCAACGAGAAAATGAGCGTCATACCCGCTCAGATTATGAAAAAAGACGGGTATGTGTGTAGGTAACTGATACTTCAAGTTGCATGCATTGTGGGCTGCACCGTAAGATGACAATGGTCTCTACGAGGAGTCTCCGCTTTTCTATCTAAGGCCAGCCCGCAAATATGACAATTAACAGCCTTTTCATACAAGTCATCATTTTCCTTTGATTTGGTCATGGGAATATTGATGCTGTAGAGCTTGTGAACTTGCCATGAAAGTTTTTCAAGCTCAGTGAGAAGCCAAACCGCCGGATCGTCCCCTACATAAGACTGATAGCTATTGAGTTTACAATCATATGCGCATACAACTTGGAACGCCGCCGCATAAGGTACGTGTTTTTGTGTGAAGGTTGTGTGTGAGGCTAAGGGGTTCCCTTCACAACGAGTAATAGGAGCCAGCAAGCATTCAAAATCGGCGTACACAACAAAAGGACAACGCTGCTGGTGGTGAGCATTTTTAAATTTAATGAAGTTATTTTCCTCAGTGGGCATAACACCACGTACCGGGTCCTTGGATGCACAATCTAATAGATGTGTCGCTAATAACTCTTGAGATGAAAAATAATCCAAACACCTTGTACAAATATGTTGTTTATGTTCATTTTTACTTAACCGGGAGGAAATGAGTCGGGACATGTCTTTGATCCAGACGTAGTGATAATTATCACGTTCGGAGAAGAGCAGTATGTTGACATGCAATTCTCGCTCACCTGCAAATTTTGAGAAATGGAGGGGGCCTACTACTGTATGCTTGTTCTGCTCATCTGACTTGCTTTTCTTCTCCAGGCCATAAACGTGGACCGATATTGCGGTATTCTGAGCCTCAAACTTAGGTATGTCCTGGATTCTTAAAGGGAACTCTATTCCGTCAAAGTTATACTGTCTCTTAATATCTTTGACTTTGTAACTGCTGGGACGCTCGGGATGATGTTTGTAATTGTAATTTCTCTCGCAAGCCAGGATTGACCATGCAAAACACGCATTATCATAGTTATTTTGAACATTAATGCACGCCTGCTTTTTCTCAATATCTATAGGGAGTTTAATATAACTGGACCCTCCATTCATTGGATCATAGACATGTATATGGATGTCGAGGTGTGGTATACTGCTGAGCGCTTTAGCGGATCCACGTACTTCCATCTCGGAAAATCGGGCCATAATAGCGCTCAAGGTGGATTCTCGATGCCACTCAGCAATCGATGTGCTCCGAGAATTAACGCCATTGTCACCCCATATATAATGCAGAGTAGCCGTCTCCGCGTCACCTTGATGTTTAGGGGGGTGACTCAGTTCACAGCATAATACCGCACTGCATTTAATGGCGTTAAATTCCGGATCTTCTAAGAGTTTGAGGAACTCGGTCTCCAAGACGGGGAGGCACGCCTCCAAAAACCTTACAGGATCGCGATACCTCCCGCCTGGATTCTCAATCCTGGTGAAAGAGATTCGCCCCTCAAACGCTATAGCAACTGCTGAGTATTCTAAGGGAGTCATTACGCCGTTATTCTGATCGAATTCATTATCAATAGAACGGGGGAGAGAACTACCGCTAGCCATAGGGAAATTACTATTATTACTATTGCTACAACTAGGAGTCCACCCGATAGATGAAGGGGCTGGTGATGGGGGATCGTAATCATCATCATTTGCGGGGAGAAGTATACGTCTCCGAACGCATACCTTGCGTGGGCGGTGGCGGCGAGCTGCTGCTTCCGGAGGAGGAGGGGGTGACAGCCGGCTTGAAGGGCCAGGCTGTGGCGACGGCGGGCGGGCTGCGCTGCTGCCTCTACCTGCCGGTGGCGCGGGGGCTCGGTGTTGTTTTTCACAGCCAAACGGTTGCGGCAGCGCTGGGGGAGGAGCTGGCGCGTGTTCTGCATCCGCCTCCCGCGAAGCCCTTATAGGGGTTACGCAAGGCGCTGCGTGTCTTTGCGGTTCGGTGCGCCCGAGTCCCGCCCCCGTAACCACCGCTCTAGGAACACGGCCTACGCCGTGTGATATACATGTAAGATAAATAAGAAAAAAAAATTAATTTAGTGATTTATATTTAAAAGAGCGATAAATAATAACAATAAGAGTAAATAATGTTCAAAATTATTCACCTTCTCCGCTCTGACTCCATGGTTTGAGCAACTCATTGCCAAAATCAAGTAGATCCTCAAACCAGTCAGGTAGGTTGATCTCCTCCTCCTCCTCCTCCTCTAAAGACTGAGTGTCCTGCGTGGCGGGCGTCGTTAAAAAGCCACCGCCGCCTCCTTGAACGCTTTGGGTGGTAGAACTGAATGCTGAATTAGGCGCATCTACAAAGAAAAGACAAACTTATGAGGACTAAATGTATACAATCAGAAAACGGATATATATTAGATGAAATTATTTAAGTTTAAGAAGTATGTTTGTATTAGAAATGTACTTACATTCGAGCTGCGCTTGAGCCCTTTCCATCTCGAGCTGCTTGTCTAGATCAGCCAAGATTTGATGGAAGAAATCTAGAAAGATGGAGAAGACTGAATATAATATCGCGTATGGAAAGGGAAGTGTGCATTCAGTTAAGTGATAGAGAAATAAGCGGACCAGCAAATTTAGAAAAAAGAGGAAAGAAATGAAATATTTACAAAGAGCACTGCACAACAAATATAACAGACACACAACACGTGGAAGCTCTATCTTTATAGCGGACACGGTAAATTAATTATAACACATCCCAAGTTAGAGGTAAAAAAGGCGTGGATAAACAATTTTTATAGAGAGAGAGAGATTCAAAAGGGGTAAAAAACGTAAGCCGGAACACACACAGAACAAGTGGAGGAGCGATCTTTATAGAGAGCATTATAAAAGATATGTAGCACTCATACACAGAGTTAAAGGGTGCAGATATCAGAATACTGAAAATGTACTTACCAGGGAATGGAACTTCGTCCACATGAGCACGTTTGCTGCTGCTGCTGCTGCTGCTGCCACTGGCTGATCGTGATCGCTTCATTTTTGCACGTTTAATTACGAAGACGTGACAAGTATTGGACGAACGAAGTATACGAGCAGTGTGAGAGTGAGGTGGACCGTGCACTGATTTGTATAGGTCCTGCCTAGCGCGTGTATGTAAGCGCGGGGTTGTGACATAGAGAGATGGCGCTAACTCTCTCTCTCTCTCGCACCTCACTACGGCAATAGAGACTAGACACGCATCACGTGGTGGATACACTGGGTGCGATCTTGTTGTTGTCGAATAACAGTGCTTTGGAATGGTGGCGGTGTTATGATCATGACTAGCGCGTATATGTAGGCGGGGGGGGTGTGTCTCTGACGTCATGGCCGCCATCATGGATAACGGTACTTTGGAATGGTACCGGAATTGGAATGGGACCGGCCCTGTCCCAATACTGGCGGAAGCATGTGGGCTTGTTTCATGAGCATCTTATGTTGTGCTGTAGGTTGCGTGTAATCTGTGCTATAGCAGAAGCACTCGATAAGACGCGTTTACCGACAGATCCGTTCGTGAATTTGAGTTCCCCTTACCTTCACGTACACTTGTGGATCTCGCGCCTTGTACAATGTGGATAATTCACAAAATTGTCAGTTGTACCTGTAATATGTGTTCAGCGTGCAGATAAGTTACATTTTCTTGTCTTATTGAGCTCACTGCGGTGATCTGGCAATTGTATTTATATATTTTTTAATTCAATTACCAAGAGCATAAGCGGCATACTTTATCTCTCTGTGGTATAAATATTCAGTTAGTGGAAGCCAACTGAGTGTTCCTTCTTTTTAATTTGTTGATATATCTCATTATTGGCCATTTCTTTACTACTGCTCTTTCTTAGGTAGAACTGCGTGGGGATCAGGTTAAAGGTAGTTGTAATTGCTCACTTACTACCACTGCGACAGTTGAGCGTTAGTGTGGGCATTCTGACTCAAATTAATTATTAATGACCACTTCTAGATATTTTTTATCATAGCTCACCTCTCTTATAGTTTAAGTCATTCATGAATGCCCGTGACTTGTTACTGAAAGCAGTTGGACGTTGTGTCGTGAATTACATGTTTTGATCATTGTCTGTTGTTCTTATAGTGTCTAAGTAACAGTTATTGGTCAAAGTATATTCTCCTTCCAGCAGCGCATCCTTTCCATTGGGACAATGAAGAGGTTACTTGTGATCTAGATGAAGCACGTTCAGTCTTGAAATAATCCCAGTTATTGACACATCCGTTGTAGCGTAGGGTTTGGTTGGAGTGGGAATGTGCACGCGTGGGCTTAGTTTGACAAATAATATTAATAAAACAAAAAAATCTTTCCCTATGATAAAAAAGGAGCTGTTTTACGGACTGGATTCAAATATAAGATCCTGTTACAGTTCCTGAAGTACTGAACATTACAATGACACAATAAATCAATTAAAATTTCTTCAGTAAAGTGATAAAACAATGTTAAATTAACACCGCCCTACTAATGTTAAATTTGGGGCAATAATAAGAACACAAACTTTTCACAAGAGCCGACGTTTTGGTCTGAAAACGTAATAATCGCAAAATGAAAAAATCCTTCAGTCGGAACCGATTCCATACAGAAAATTAAATAAGAATACCAGACTTCAGACTTTATAATTGGGGAGTCATACATGTACAGTGAAGTCAACTGCTACATGTGATACCCAGTCCCTACATCGGCTAACCACTGTTAGCAGCTTACAGTCAAACAAGCAGAATACTACATACGGAAAATCAGCTATTACAATTCTCTGTACAAATGTACAGGTCACTAATATATTACACCCTACGCCAAACAAAAAGACGCACCACGAAGAAATTACCCGAATGGGACGGAAATTGGCAGATGCGATGTATATTTAAAGACAAACAAATGTTTATAATTTCAGAAAAATTTGATGATTTGTTCAAGGGAAAGAGATTCACAAAATGAGCAAGTCAATAACATGTTGGTCCCCCTGTGGTCTATATTCAGTTGCTCGACATGGCACTGATCGACAGAGTTGTTGGATGTCCTCCTAAGGCACATCGTGCCATATTTTGTCCAACTGGCGCGTTAGATCGTTAGAATCGTGGAGGGCCCTCCCGATAATGCTCCGACGTTCTCAGCTGGGAGAGATCCGGCGAACTTGTTGGCCAAGGTAGGGTTTCACAAGCAGTAGAAACTCTCACCATGTATGGCTGGGTATTATCTAGCTGAAATGTAAGCACATAATGGCTTGCCTCGAATTCCATGAATAAACCTTACTAAAGAAGTGTATATGAACAGAGACCTTAGCTGAAGCGAACAGAAGCTAAACAGCTTGATGCAAAATTATTTGCTCTATACAAATACTGTGCTAGAAGGAAAATAGCAGAGCGAATTCTCTTAAACTAAAAAAAGAGTACTCGGAGTGCATTGCCAAGTTCTTTTGTAGGTGGTAAACAGCTAAACTGTTACCGAAGTGCAAGGAAAAAAGTGACTATAACGAAACACATCCTGTGACGGAGACGAAGATGCATCCGTTGGTCCCCATCAAAGAGGAAACTGAATCTGGATGAGATGGCGGTGGACCAACCTCTTATAGATTCGCAGGTGCCACTCTCTAGTAAGCTTCCAATCCTGAAAAGTAGGATCGTTGACATCTTAAGTGGAAGGGCACGGGCGGAAAGCTACCTGCTGTGGCATAAGGAAATGGCCGCGTCTACTGCCGACATTCTGGCGCAGTCCTAAACGTAGGAAAAGTGGTCATCACTATGTCATTTGGCCTGCACATGCGTGGAAGAAGAAAGAACCCTTTAAAACTTGAAGAATTTCCAGATTTCGGTTTCCCAATACTTCAGGAATAGTTGTAATGATATCAGTTTTCTCTCGGGCTTTTATTAATAGAACTGCAATTGAAAGTTAAAGCAACACGAAAAGAAACTGACATCAAAAACAGAGTAAACTGGTGGGTTCAAAATAAAAGGGACTCGAAACTACTTCACCGTGTGCAAAGGTTCTTTTGTTTCACTCGCAGCCAGAGAGACGTTTTTGTGGCCATTCTGTGCTGCTCCCCGCCAGAGGAATCTCTGTCTGCGAGGGCATCACCGCCAGCTCCACTGGTGTGGAAGTTTAAGGACACAGCGAGTCAGGGGGGTGAGTCGGTGGACAGCCAGCGAGTACGAAGTTTACTGCAGGGGTGGAGTACTAAGGAGCGGGGACTGAATCCACTAACGTTCTATGCAGGGCAAGGCCGCAGAGTGCGAACGTAACAGGCCAGGAAGGAGGCTGGTGTCTTCCCCGGTTGAGAGGACGGCGATTACAGACCATCTGCAGGCAGGCTCTTTCACAAGATGTGCTTTCGAGTTTGTCAATAGAACTGGTGGATTGATTTGATTCACAGCTGCGTACAGTGTATGGTGCAAGCAGTTTGCACTGAGTGTCATATTACACGCGGAATACCGGTTTGCATATTGTTGCGTGCACACTGTGCTTATGGTTGCTGTGTGATAGTAATATTACTAATAGTGAGTAGCTGGTGGAGGAAGTGATTAGTAGATGTATTAATTTTCTATATTTATTTGGTTCTGATTGAAGGATATTTTTAATTTTGTGCTTTTGTACTTCCAGTCTAAGAGCTCGAATATTGTGAAGTATTTGTGTTCTTAAATGTTTATTTGACACTACAATAGTGAAGCCATAACCACAGTACATAAAATTTTTCTTTTTAAAGAAATTTTTCTTTTTAAAGAAAAAATTTTATGTACTGTGATATGGCTTCACTATCGTAGTGTCAAATAAACATTTAAGAAAACAAAAAAATTAAAAAAATTCGCAATATTCGAGCTCTTAGACTGAAAGTACAAAAGCACAGGATTAAAAATATGTGACTATGACTTCACTATTGTAGTGTCAAATAAACATTTAAGTTATATTTTGCCCACACTTCTTACGACAACTATTTCAGAATATAGTTTGTGTCCAAATTTAGTGTTGCCTTGACAGTATTAATTTCAAAATGTGCTACTATTGTGTTCAAGAAATTTTAATTCATTTATTGTTTTATCCTCATGTCCATTGCTTCAGAAGATATTGTCGCAGTGGAAGCTAAGTAACATCGCGGTGTAGTGGTTATGATATTAAACTGTTGCAGGGAGGGTAGTGAGTTCAAAACTTATCTGGACTGTATAATTTTACTTTCTATATTCGGTTCGAGTACATTCTACAAGTATCCACAAATGTCAACTATCATTGTACTGGAATGTTCTGTAAATGTGTATAAACCGTATGGGTTCTGGCTGATGGCAATACGCTACGCGCTCTTGTATGCGCAAGTGGTGAATAAACCTTTGTTAAGTGAAGTTAGTGTTCGTCATTCATATAATTACACCTTCTTCTGCGTGACATTATTCTGGTGGAAACGATGTGTATCGGAACTTGTGATAGCGCACATTATCGACGACATAGTGACTCCCATCAGGCCACGACAGAGCCGCTGTTTCAGTGGCTAGAAACCCGACTTCGAGCCATATTCAAAAGATCGCAATCTGTCAGAGACAGAAGGAGAAGAGGACGTTACGATGACAGCAACTGTGTGCCATTATACGAGGTGTGGCTAGAAAAAAACCGGACTAGTACTGGTGAAACTGTGGTGTCACCGCTAGACACCACACTTGCTAGGTGGTAGCTTAAATCGGCCGCGGTCCATTAGTACTTGTCGGACCCGCGTGTCGCCACTGTCAGGATCGCAGACCGAGCGCCACCACAAGGCAGGTCTCGAGAGACGTACTAGCACTCGCCCCAGTTGTACGACGACTTTGCTAGCGACTACACTGACGAAGCCTTTCTCTCATTTGCCGAGAGACAGTTAGAATAGCCTTCAGCTAAGTCCATGGCTACGACCTAGCAAGGCGCCATTAGTTACTTCATGAATCTAAAGAGTCTCACTTGTATCATCAAGAATGCTGTATACCAAAGGACGATATAAAAGTTAAGTGTTCTAGTAGCTACGTTCTTTTCTTTATCACATTCATCACGTATCCTGTTCCAGACTTCGCGCCAGTCGGCGTGTGTGTACGTGTGCCCTTTCGGCTACCCGTCTCTGTGGACTGGCTGCCTTGTCAGTCCACTACATTGGCGACGAGGATGGGATCAGGATCTTGTTCTTTCTCATTGCTTACATTTACTTGTGTCATGGCTTCGCCACATTCTCCAGATGTACTGTCCGAATTTTATCGCTTGCAGAATCAGCAAACACAGGCGTTATTGGATGCCCTTGGACAGCTCGTCCAGGGTCAACGTGCGCTGCAAAACGATGCGGCCGCCGCCGCTTCATCGCTACCGCAGCCACAACATGCTGTTGCACCCCAGTTTCGTCGCTTTGATGCAGCCATTGAATCTTGGACAGAATGGTCCCAACAATTTGGATTTCATCTCGCCGCCTACAGAATTCAAGGTAATGAGCGGCAGCCGTTTTTGCTTTCGTGTGTAGGTGTGTCCACCTACCGTGTGATAGTGAAATTGTTTCCCCGACGCGACGTAGCAACTCTGTCCTACGAAGAAATTTTGTCAGCTTTAGATGCCTATTTCAAGGAAACAGTCAATGTCGTTGCAAAACGGCAAACGTTCTTTCGTACAAAACGTATGGCCGGTCAAACTAATCGGGAGTGGGTTGCAGCTTTGCAAGGACTTACTAGGGAGTGTGCATTTGAATGTGACTGTGGCCTCCCTTATTCAGATACTATGGTGCGTGATGCAATTGCACAGAACGTTTCAGATGTTCGTATACGGGAACAGATTTTGAAACTAGTAAATCCCTCCCTTCAACAAGTGATAGACATATTGGATACGCAAGACACACTTGACTTTGCTCAGGAATCATTTGAAACTTCGCCAGCAGTGTGTTGCATTAACCGGCCTGCCGGGCGCGCTGCGCGGACCTGTAAACAGCCTTTGCGCACGTCCGCGCAACCACGTGTCCCGCGCAAGCAAGCAAGTGCAGTGAAATCATGCCCGCGGTGTGCAACTAGACATTCGCGTGAGAATTGCCCGTCACGCCAAGCTATTTGCTTTTTCTGTAATAAGAAAGGGCATGTTCAAAGTGTTTGCCAGAAAAAGCTCAGATCAGACAATCGCAACCATCCCCGGCCCTTTGCTTCGCGCCGGAATCGAACCAAGGACACTCAGGCTCGTGAACCTTCGCCCATGGACATTCATGTAGTTAATTCCACCCCGTCCAGTGCCACTATCTCAAACAGTGACTGTGTTCGTCCCGCACACCGTATGCTTCGACGTCGCCGGCAATCTCGTAACGTCGCACGTGATTCTGTACCAGTGTCTGTTCAAGTTGCAAAAAACAGTCGCTCTTGTCGTCAGGAGGACAATAAACTTTTTGTAGATTTGGACTTTGCCGGACAAGTGATACCGTTCCAGCTCGATACCGGAGCTGCAGTTTCATTGCTCAATCACGCCACGTGCAAACAACTGGACGCACCTCCGTTGCGTGCCGCAAATGTTCAGCTCAAGAGTTATTCCGGACAAGCTATCACTGTGTTAGGACAGTGCACTCTTCTTGCTACATACAAGGAACCAACGAAACTTGTGTCATTTTACGATCTTCGTTCTTCTACTGCAGTGAACTTGTTTGGTTTAGATTTATTTCAGTTGTTTAACTTGTCTATAGTCAATCAGGTCCTATCAGTGAATCAGACTGTGCCTTCAGCCAGTGTTTCTAGTCTATGTGAAGAATTTGCAGACATTTTTGCACCGGGCCTTGGTTGCGCTACGAACTATGAAGCACATTTGGAACTGAAAGTAAACGCGCAACCGAAATTTTTCAGGGCGCGCAATGTTCCCCACGCATTGCGTGATGAGGTCTCCAATCGCTACGATCTCTTGTATCGGTCCACTGCTAAGCACGGCAACGCTGATGCGTTGTCCCGTTTGCCTGTTGCTGCGGATAAAGCATTCGATTCTTCCGAACTTGCTTGCATGTTCATTGATTCGGAAACCGATGATGTGGTCGAATCGTTTCCGATTGATCTTCGTCGTGTAGCTCCAGCCACAGCTGCTGACCCTGTCCTTGCTCCTGTTTTGCGTTTTGTTGCTACGCAATGGCCCTTGTCAAAGTCATGGATCGAGGATCCGCTGGTTCGCCGATTTTTTGCTCACAAGGAGAGACTTTTTGTACGACGTGGTGTTTTGTTGTTGCGTTCTGATAATGATCAGTCCCAAGTCGTGGTCCCACGTTCGTTACAGTCCTCTGTCTTACGGCTTCTTCACCAAGGACATTGGGGTATAGTGCGAACGAAACAACTTGCTCGTCAGCACTGTACTTGGTTCGGAATCGATGCTGCGATAACGAATATGTGCTCTTCTTACATGGCGTGTGCCGAACAACAATCCGCACCGCCGCGGAAATTCTTTGCATGGCCGAAAGCCACTTCCCCTTGGCAACGCTTGCACATAGATTTTGCTGGCCCATTCTGGAATGCTCGATGGTTGGTTGTGGTCGATTCTTTCAGTAATTTTCCTTTTGTTGTCCGGATGTCTTCCACGACGTCATCTGCCACCATACAAGCGTTATCCGCTATTTTTTGCGTTGAAGGTCTTCCACAGACATTTGTTTCCGACAATGGCCCACAATTCATGTCCGCAGAATTTCAGTCATTCTGCAAGGCCAATGGTATTCATCATCTGACATCCGCGCCGTTTTCGCCTCAGTCAAACGGTGCCGCTGAACGATTGGTCCGGACTTTCAAGTCACAGATGTTGAAGTTGAACGGGTCGCATTCTCGGGAGGACGCGTTATTGCTCTTTTTGTCCTCGTATCGCTCTCAGCCCCACGATGGTTGCTCGCCGGCTGAGTTGCTCCACGGTCGTCCTCATCGAACCTTGATGTCTTTGCTGCATCCGCCGCATCAGGTTCCTGTGCAGCGGCAGACTCCTGCTTTTGCTCCTGGCGACGTTGTCTTCTATCGCAACTATTGAGGTTCACGGCGTTGGCTCGCAGGGCGCATTCTTCGCTGCCTTGGCCGCGCGATGTATTTGGTGAGGTGCGTCGGCATCTCAATCAGCTGCGCCGCTGCCGTCGCCTGGGTTCTGCCGCTCCCCGTCTGCTTTCAGCGACGGTGCCGTCCTGTCAGCGCCCTGGGGACCCATCTACTGGCTCGCCTCATCCCCAGGTGTTCCCGACGATGCCTTCCATTTTGCCCCATGGCGTCGCGCCGTCGCCGCAGCCGCCGCAGCCGCCGCCGGCGCCGCCCACAGTGGACGCTTCGCTGCAGCCGCCCAGCGCCTCCCTGGGTCACGCGCCGCCACTCGCTTCCCGTGACCAGCTGTCCACCGCCATGGAACTCTTGCCCGCTCCGGACCACATGGCGTCATCGCGCGTCGGATACCCCGACGCAATGGAGGTCGACCCTTCGGCCCCTCCTGTCTCATTACGGGCGCATACACCGGATGTTGACGTGCACCCTGGACTAGGTTTTCAGGCGTTTCCTAGCTCCCCTCGGACCGAATGGCAGGGTGCGGGTGGCACAGCCTCGCCTGTTGTTAGGCTCCCCACCTCATCGCATACGTCAACATGGGGTCCTCCCCACGGCGGGCGTAAGCCTTATCACACGACCGTTCGCCGATTTGCGGGGGAGGAATGTGGTGTCACCGCTAGACACCACACTTGCTAGGTGGTAGCTTAAATCGGCCGCGGTCCATTAGTACATGTCGGACCCGCGTGTCGCCACTGTCAGGATCGCAGACCGAGTGCCACCACAAGGCAGGTCTCGAGAGACGTACTAGCACTCGCCCCAGTTGTACGACGACTTTGCTAGCGACTACACTGACGAAGCCTTTCTCTCATTTGCCGAGAGACAGTTAGAATAGCCTTCAGCTAAGTCCATGGCTACGACCTAGCAAGGCGCCATTAGTTACTTCATGAATCTAAAGAGTCTCACTTGTATCATCAAGAATGCTGTATACCAAAGGACGATATAAAAGTTAAGTGTTCTAGTAGCTACGTTCTTTTCTTTATCACATTCATCACGTATCCTGTTCCAGACTTCGCGCCAGTCGGCGTGTGTGTACGTGTGCCCTTTCGGCTACCCGTCTCTGTGGACTGGCTGCCTTGTCAGTCCACTACAGAAACAATAAAACGAATGCAATAAGGCTGAAAGTCGCGTGGCCTGTCACGTGACTCGCGCTCCGCCTACTGCTCGAGTTTCATCTGCCTCCTGCACTCAGTCTGCCCGTGGCGTCTGTTTTAAGTAGTTGACGTTTTGTTTGTGCGTCGGAAAATGTTGAGTGTACAGAAAGAACAGCGTGTTAACATCAAATTTTGTTTCAAACTAGGAAAATCTGCAAGTGAAACGTTTGTAATGTTACAACAAGTGTACGGCGATGATTGTTTATCGCGAACACAAGTGTTTGAGTGGTTTAAACGATTTAAAGATGGCCGCGAAGACACCAGTGATGACACTCGCACTGGCAGACCATTGTCAGCAAAAACTGATGCAAACATTGAAAAAATCGGTAAACTTGTTCGACACTTTCCTTGTCAACTCCTGTTAACTCAGACACTGCTCTGATTGTTAAACGGCGATCTTGTCGAACAAGTTTACCGATTTTTTCAATGTTTGCATCAGTTTTTGCTGACAATGGTCTGCCAGTGCGAGTGTCATCACTGGTGTCTTCGCGGCCATCTTTAAATCGTTTAAACCACTCAAACACTTGTGTTCGCGATAAACAATCATCGCCGTACACTTGTAACATTACAAACGTTTCACTTGCAGATTTTCCTAGTTTGAAACAAAATTTGATGTTAACACGCTGTTCTTTCTGTACACTCAACATTTTCCGACGCACAGACAAAACGTCAACTACTTAAAACAGACGCCACGGGCAGACTGAGTGCAGGAGGCAGATGAAACTCGAGCAGTAGGCGGAGCGAGAGTCACGTGACAGGCCACGCGACTTTCAGCCTTATTGCATTCGTTTTATTGTTTCACCAGTACTAGTCCGGTTTTTTTCTAGCCACACCTCGTATGAGACATCTTTCCGGGTTCTCTGGTGACGATGGCCAAGATCCAAACAAGTGGCTGAAGGTATATGAGCGTATAGCTAAATTTAAGAAATGGGATGACACCGTGTGTTTGTCTAACGAACTTTTCTACTTGGAGGGCACTGCCAAGCAATGGTATAAGAACAACGAGGAGAAGTTGACAAGCTGGGAAGTATTCCAGGCGGAACTGCGCAAGTATTTCGGCGACACACAACGACAGAAGTGCAAGGCTGAAGATAAATTAAAGTGCAGCGCACGGCGTCCAGGAGAAACTACAGTATCCTACATTCAAGACGTCTTGGAACTGTGTAAAATAGTGGATCCTAGAATGAAGGACGAAGATATGGTTGCACATCTCATGAAGGGTGTTGCTGAAGACATGTATCAAGCTCTACTCCTGCAGGAGGTTTCTACAGCAAACGATTTCATAAAATGTCGTCAGTATATCGAGACAATGCATCAAAAAAGATTACACGCCATAAGTTTGAACGGCTTCCAAACGTCGTATCGATGTCTGTGACGGAGAAAGCAATTGATTTTACAAGTCTTCTTCGTCAGACAGTGAGAGAGGAAGTTCAGAAGGCACTTGGATTGCATGGCGAGCAAAAAACCTAGACGCTTCAAGAGGTCATAAGTGAGGAAGTATAACAGACATTGGACCCAATCTCTCGTCCTTCATTTCCCTTTAAAACGGCGAAAAAGTCGAGACCCAGGCGGAGTTACGTTCCTACAATGCCATATGGGGAACCTGTTTGGGCACCAAAAAAGACTGACGTCCGGACGAACCAGGATAACCAACCAGCATGTTTCCACTGTGGACGACTGGGACATGTGGTGCGCTATTGTCGAGAAAGGCGGCGGATATTTGATGACGACCGCGCCAGAAGACAGCAGACAGATCTTAGCCGACGCCAACTCCGGGACCACGAAGATGAACAAGAAGACGTGGGTGCAGGACGACATAGGTCACTATCGCCGCAAGCTAGCCGCTGGAGAGGACGCTCCCCAACACGCCGATCAAGGTCTCCATCGCCGTTTAGAAGCTGCCGCCCATCACCTAGCCTCCGCAACCTAGAAAACTAAAGGGTGCGACCTTCCTTGGAGGTGAGGCCGCCGAAGAGAAAAATCCTCCACCGTCGATCACTACAAAAGTGATAGGAAACTATGTCAATATCCTCATGGATGGCCGACCAGCCCTAGCTCTTGTGGAATCTGGAGCATCATATTCAGTCATTTCGGAGAAGTACCGTCGCCAGTTGCAGAAAACCGTATTCGTCGACAGCAAAACATCTCTGCTGAAGGTGTAATATGTAAAATCTACAGGAACATGTACCATTCGTGTGGGTATAAGTGGCTATACCCAGCCTTAGAATTTATCGTCTTAAAAGAGTGTAGTCATGACATCATTCTCGGATGGGACTTTTTGAAGGCTTCTCAGGCAATTATAGATTGTGGTCGCTCGAAGATTATGCTAGACGAGATGAGAAACTGTGGACAGGAGCCGACCGCTGGTGGCCGAGCTGTTCTAGGCGCTTCAGTCTGGAACCGCGCGACCGCTACGGTCGCAGGTTCGAATCCTGCCTCGGGCATGGATGTGTGTGATGTCCTTAGGTTAGTTAGGTTTAAGTAGTCCTAAGTTTTAGGGGACTGATGACCTGAGATGTTAAGTCCCATAGTGCTCAGAGCCATTTTTTTGTGGACAGGAAGATGCGCATCCGAGTGTGTGGAGACTATGTGTGCTGGGTGAAGTGATCATTCCTGCAGTCAGCGCTAGAAAGGTAACTGTCACGTGTGATGCTATGCATCAAACCATGGATCTTGTAGAGGAATGTAAGAGAAGCATACAACTGAAGAATAAATTGGTCATCCCAGCCTCTGTCGTCCAGAACGGATTCAGTGAATTGTTTATAGTTAACTGTGGCTGAGAACCTCAGATCCTTCCAAGACGCATGTGCGTAGCAAACTCTGAGCCGTTAATTGAAGTACAGCTGAGCGTCATAGACACCTCCTATGCCGAGTCTGTGGGCGAAATTAGCGCTACCACTACGAGACAAGATCTTCTAACTCCATTATGACCAGATCTCACTAAGGAACAACAGAAGAAGCTACTTGCCATTCTTCAAGAGTTCTCTGAATGCTTCAATCCACAGGTGTAGAGCAAATCAGACAAATCGACGGAGAAGCACCGGATTAGCACTGGAGACCATCTACCATTAAGCCAGAGAGCACACTGTGTGTCAGCAACGGAACGCCGAATAATTCGCGACGAGGTAGAGAAAATGATGAAGAATGCCATCATTCAGCCTTCCCAGAGGCCATGGTCGTCACCAGTGGTCCTCGTCAGGAAGAAGGATGGCAGTTGGCGCTTTCGTGTTGATTACAGGAAGCATAAAAAGTTAACTAAAAAAGACATTTACCCTCTTCCACGAATTGAAAATGCGCTAGATTGTCTGAAGAGGGCTAAGTTTTTCTCAACGATAGACGTGTACTCGGGATACTGGCAAATCGAAGTACATGAGACTGATCGTGAGAAAACTGCATTCATCACCCCTGAGGGCCTGTATGAGTTTAAGGTAATGCCGTTTGGTTTGTGTAATGCACCAGTAACTTTTGAACGGATGACGGATAATCTTCTAAGGCACCTGAAGTGGATGATGTGTCTTTATTATTTGACATTATAGTGTTCTCAGAGACATTTGATGTACATATAAAAAGACTGAGGGCCGTTCTTGAGTGTCTCCAACAAGGCGGACTGAAACTTAATCCAAGAAAGTGTCTCTTTGGAGTAAAAGAAATAAAAATACTTAGACACCTTGTGTCAAACGAAGGTGTGCGGCCAGAGCCAGAAAAGGTGAGATCTATAACGGAATTTCCTATTCATA
Organism: Schistocerca nitens; assembly: GCF_023898315.1. Classification (NCBI taxonomy): domain Eukaryota; kingdom Metazoa; phylum Arthropoda; class Insecta; order Orthoptera; family Acrididae; genus Schistocerca; species Schistocerca nitens. The sequence continues at coordinate 586,106,091 of NC_064618.1, forward strand.
AAAGTGTTAGAGATGTGAGAAGCTTCCTCGGATTATGTTCTTATTACCGTTGTTTTATCAAAGACTTTTCTATCAAAGCCAGGTCACTCCAAAAGTTGTTAAAAGCCGATGCTATATTTATTTGGGGTGGTGCTCAACAAGATTCTTTCTATGTGCTGCGAAAAACGCTGACGACTGACCCTGTACTTGCTCTGTATGATGAGAGTGCACCTACAGAACTACACACAGATTCCAGCGGGTATCTATACGTTTGGGAAGAGTTGGCTACCAGTGATTGCTAAACACATGCGCTTAGATGTTCTACAGAAATTCCATGACACACCTGAGGCCCGACAGTTAGGATTTATTAAGACATGCGATAGAATCCGCAAGAGATTTTTCTGGCCATGTTTATTTAGGAGTGTCCGTCACTATGTGTCGCACTGTCGAGAGTGCCAGAGGAGAAAGGCAGTTCCTCGGAAACCACCTGGCCGACTCATACCAATTCCACCAGCCGAAACGCCTTTCCAGCGTGTTGGGATTGACCTCCTCGGACGATTTCCAACGTCTACTAGTGGCAATAGATAGATATTGTTTGCACTGATTACCTGACACGCTGTGCCATTACAAAAGCTGTGAAAACAGCCGAAGCATCCGAGGTAGCCAAATTCATCGCCTAAGACACTGTATTAAAATACGGTACCCCAAGGTGGTTAATTACTGATCGAGGGAAAGTTTTTAATCGAATCGTGTGACAGAGATAAACCGTCGGTGCAACATTACTTATCAAATGGCGACTGCCTACCATCCGCAAACTAACAGGCTTACTGAACGCCTTAATAAAACGTTGGCCGATATGCTATCAATGTTCGTCAATGTTGAGCAGAGCAACTGGGATGAGGTGCTACCTTTCGTGACGTTTGCCTACAACACCGCCAAACAAGACACCAGAGGATTTACGCCATTTTTCCTGGTGCATGGGCGTGAGGCGACTACGACGATGGACACTGTGTTTCCGTTACATCCTGATGACGTGGACGACGACGACTACAACGGCCGGGTGTTAACCACAGCTGAGGAAGCTCGGCAGTTAGCCCGACTCCACGGGCCGCAGGCTCAAGAAAACGATCGCCATAGGTATGACGCGAGCCACCGCCCTGTTGTCTACCAGCCTGGTGACCTCGTCTGGATCTTCACGCCTGTTCGGAAGGTTTGTCTCTCCGAGAAGCTCCTCAGCGCTACTTTGGACCTTATAAGGTTGTAAGACAGTTGTCTTATGTTACTTATGAAGTTGAAGATTTTGACCCCGACCCAAGACGACGAAAGATCAGAGATACGGTCCACGCCCTTCGAATGAAGCCCTATAAGGATACTGCAACCCACGGTAAATTCGAAGCTCCAGCGACAGGCAACAAGCGGAACGGTGACGAAGAGCGTAGCGGCAAAGGAAGTTCTAAGAAGATCGGGACGAACATCAGTCATCAGTCATCGGGAGTCGCAGTACGCAGGACCGATGACTCGTTCCCGGACTAGGACGACGAAACACCGAGACGCTGTATCTTAAGGAGGGAGCACTGTCGCAGAAGAAGCTTTGTAGCACCGTGATGTAGTGGTTATGGCACTAAACGTTTGCATGGAGGGTCGTGAGTTCAAAATTCACGTGGAGTGTACAATTTTAATTTCTACATTCGGTTCGGGCACATTCTAGAAGTATCCACAAATGTCAAGAATCATTGTACTGGAGTGTTCTGTAGCCGTATATATACTGTATGTTTTCTGGCCAGAGGCAGTTCGCTCCGCGCTCTTGTATGTGCAAGTGTTGAATAAACCTTCGTTAAGTGAAGTTAGTGTTCGTCATTCAGCTATTGACACCTACGTGACAATATTATTGGGCCATCATATATATTCATTTTGTTAAATTCCTATTTTGTTTATTGTAAAGGTAGATATTTTTGGTTTAGTAAATACTGTTTTCAAAATAAGCCCACGCTTACACAACCCCGAGCCCAAACTACAATTCACACAAAACCCGTGATAAAATTAGTAGCAGAGTGTGCTTGTGCACTATGCCAGGATGGTTTCCATAAATTTGCAGTATATTTTGTAAATTAGAGAGTGCTTCTTGCTTCCCCAATGTTATTGGCGGTACGAAAGTTAGGGAAGAGATGGCAGACAGATTAGCCATTTGTGAGTCACGCCGCCGTGAGTTCACATTTGGAAGTATCTCTGCAAATTCGGCAGCTCATGGGTGAGCTGTTGCAGTTGACTGGGAGAGATCAGACGGATGTGCTCATTGAATTAAAAAGTATTTGTTTGGCCACCTCAGAATTTTAGTTAGTGTTAATATTTTTTGAAGATTGAGTCACCTTCCAAGGGCCAGGTACATACACTCCTGGAAATTGAAATAAGAACACCGTGAATTCATTGTCCCAGGAAGGGGAAACTTTATTGACACATTCCTGGGGTCAGATACATCACATGATCACACTGACAGAACCACAGGCACATAGACACAGGCAACAGAGCATGCACAATGTCGGCACTAGTACAGTGTATATCCACCTTTCGCAGCAATGCAGGCTGCTATTCTCCCATGGAGACGATCGTAGAGATGCTGGATGTAGTCCTGTGGAACGGCTTGCCATGCCATTTCCACCTGGCGCCTCAGTTGGACCAGCGTTCGTGCTGGACGTGCAGACCGCGTGAGACGACGCTTCATCCAGTCCCAAACATGCTCAATGGGGGACCGATCCGGAGATCTTGCTGGCCAGGGTAGTTGACTTACACCTTCTAGAACACGTTGGGTGGCACGGGATACATGCGGACGTGCATTGTCCTGTTGGAACAGCAAGTTCCCTTGCCGGTCTAGGAATGGTAGAACGATGGGTTCGATGACGGTTTGGATGTACCGTGCACTATTCAGTGTCCCCTCGACAATCACCAGTGGTGTACGGCCAGTGTAGGAGATCGCTCCCCACACCATGATGCCGGGTGTTGGCCCTGTGTGCCTCGGTCGTATGCAGTCCTGATTGTGGCGCTCACCTGCACGGCGCCAAACACGCATACGACCATCATTGGCACCAAGGCAGAAGCGACTCTCATCGCTGAAGACGACACGTCTCCATTCGTCCTTCCATTCACGCCTGTCGCGACACCACTAGAGGCGGGCTGCACGATGTTGGGGCGTGAGCGGAAGACGGCCTAACGGTGTGCGGGACCGTAGCCCAGCTTCATGGAGACGGTTGCGAATGGTCCTCGCCGATACCCCAGGAGCAACAGTGTCCCTAATTTGCTGGGAAGTGGCGGTGCGGTCCCCTACGGCACTGCGTAGGATCCTACGGTCTTGGCGTGCATCCGTGCGTCGCTGCGGTCCGGTCCCAGGTCACGGGCACGGCACGGGCACGTGCACCTTCCGCCGACCAATGGCGACAACATCGATGTACTGTGGAGACCTCACGCCCCACGTGTTGAGCAATTCGGCGGTACGTCCACCCGGCCTCCCGCATGCACACTATACGCCCTCGCTCAAAGTCCGTCAACTGCACATACGGTTCACGTCCACGCTGTCGTGGCATGCTACCAGTGTTAAAGACTGCGATGGAGCTGCGTATGCCACGGCAAACTGGCTGACACTGACGGCGGCGGTGCACAAATGCTGCGCAGCTAGCGCCATTCGACGGCCAACACCGCGGTTCCTGGTGTGTCCGCTGTGCCGTGCGTGTGATCATTGCTTGTACAGCCCTCTCGCAGTGTCCGGAGCAAGTATGGTGGGTCTGACACACCGGTGTCAATGTGTTCTTTTTTCCATTTCCAGGAGTGTAGGTTGCAAGCAAGGTCCATGCATTATGGGAAAATAATTAATGAGTTCTTATTATTAATTGAGGAGGGTGAATCTAGGCTGGCCTTCAATGAGATACAGGATTTACCGAGGAAAGTGGAAGTTGATAAGGAACGTACCAGACTTATTAGAGTAAGTCCCTCAATGAGAAATATCAAGGAACCAGTAAGATTCTTGAAAATGGTTCTTTTTAATCTTGGCTATACTAAATTCTGATAAAGGTTTCATCGTGCAAATTCGTGCCTCGATGGCCAGTGTAGCGGCTATACTGCTTCAAGAGTGTCCAGAGCGGTGAAGGCCAGTGTCTTTTCCCTCTGTAGAAGTAACACAATTTGTGGAGAATTACTCTGTGTACGAACCTGAAGCATTGGCAGCTACTTTCGTACTGGAGGAATTAAGGTTGTATCCAGAGCACAAAACCTCAGACAATCAGGCTCTGTGTTGGTTGCTGGCACGGCCGAGGCGTATGGGCCGAAACGCGAAGTGGGCTATGGGATTTTTAGCTTTTCAATTGGTGGCCAGACATGTAAGAGGGAAGGACAATGTTACTGTGGACGGCCTGAGTCGCTATTTTTAAGAATATTCAAAATAAAATGAGATGAGTGTATGTGAACAGGATAGTAAGCCACAGGAGTGAGTCATATTTTGCGGATTTCCAAGCGCTGTTCAAGGGTATCGTCAACTATCAGGAAGAGGCTGAGGTCTTACGAGCCATTAGGCAGCAACGAGAGGAAGTGAGTCGGGCAATATTCGATGAGAAATGTTAATGCTAAAGAAAGTAATCGCTGAAATATGGTGGTGCCTGCGAGAATAGTACCAATGTTGTTTGCCTATTATCATCAGTTACCAGTGGGAGGACATTTGGGCATCTATAGAACAAGCTCCAAAATCCGCGAGGACGTTTTATGGATGGCTGTGCATAGATATATCGTGGCTACAGTGCGGATATATAAAACAGGTTCCATTAGTAAACCACTACAAGGCACTACACATGACATGTTAGCCTCTAAACCAGTAGAAACAATCATTGGGAAATTGTATATTCATTTTTTTTTCTATTTATGAGTTCATAGGAAGGAAACAAGTAAGCTGTTGCACGCATTGATGCCTTTTCAAGGTCCGTTAATTGGTTCCTACTAAATCGGCGACCAAGCAGTCTGTGATATGTTTGTTGAAAACCGGTTTCCTAGCTTTGTTTCCTCTTGAGTTTTAGTTTCCGGTAATGCCGCAGCATGTACTTCCTCTCGGTTTAGAAATTGCGCATTGTATTACCGTGGCCATTCCACACGAACCCATCGTTCGTGGAGACAGTAAACCATGATCTAAAGGTGGCTTAAACTGCTCATAATCATTCTGATTACATACATTGGGTGCATTTGGAATGCCTTTAACACAGTAAGGCACAAAATACATGCTGCTGGCATTAAAGTTTTTATTTGGAACTCCCCATATCTAACTTGAAGTCGAGCAAATATTTGTTGTTCAGTAGGATGACCCTTAAGGAGATCAGTGAGAGCTGACATAGTGCCTGGAAGCATTCCATTGGTGGCCCATAAGCAACGATCTCGGGAACAAAACCAGGGAACACACTCTAATCCTTTTAGAGTGGGGGACCGGTTGCATATCAGGAGTTTCGGTAAGTTGAGTAGGATAAGTGCTACGCTGATGGTAAATCTCCTGCAATATATTAAGGAAACTTTTGAAATTTTTCGGTTTATGACCACAGTCATTGTTTTAATTAAAGATGTTCTACGACAACGGAAATCAGGGCAGGTATCTCACAATTTAAAGGGGCATGTGATCAGTAAGGTATGTTGTAAATGTGCGACCCTGTAGTGTTGCCGCAAGCTGCTTATATTGTTTTATTGTATTTCAGTATCTGCGTGTCTCTTTCAGCCAGCTGGAGGGGTTTGAGGCAAGAGTTTAGGCAGAGGAGTGACACTTTTGTTTCAGCAGAGGGAAGTTTCGGCGAGCTTTCGACGCCGCGCGCCGCCACAAAGCTCGATATCTGCGCGGGCATCGACGCCAGGGCCACTAGGCTGAAGGTGCGAGGACAGAGCGTGTCAGCGGTGTGGGTCGGTGAACAGTTAAGGAGTACGAAGTTTACTGCATTAATAATATGTTATTTACTTTGTAAAGATGTTTAGACATTATTATTTCTGTTCTGTTTCAATGCTCATACGTGAAATTAATGATTCGAAAACTATTCTCATTATTTTATTTATTTACTTATGTCATAAATCCTGTAACACTGATGTACATGTTTATTTCTATTCTTTTGTAAAGCCTGTATTACTACAAATGTTATCTGTACTATTATGTTCCTTAATGATGTATTTTGCACCTTTGTAATTGTATTCTTATGTTGTAAATTTATAATTGTATAGACACCAGTTCATCAAATTAAGTTACATTTTACTGCACACTGTTTCTGTTGGTCATAGTATATGCACAATAGATGAGAAGTTGGGACTGTTAGTGCTTGCACATGTGTTAATAATTCAGCAAGGGACTGGTTAACAGCATTCCTGGTTCTAAGGACATTTAAAAAAAATTGTGAGTGCACAAGTGGTGGTTCATGGACTTGCTATATTGTCCGCAAGATTCTTCGATGGTGATTGTGCACCTGCACAGTCGCAACAGATGGCTCTACAAGGACTACAGTGGGTCTGAATCTTTGATGGCCCACCAATACCATTATTTCTACAAGGACTGCAGTGGGTCTGCACCTCTGGTGGCCCACCAATACCATAATCTCTACCAGGACTACAGTGGGTCTGCTCTGTAATGACCTACCTACCAATATTCTTCCAAACTTCGACTGACTCTGCTGTGGGTTCTGTTGTGGCCCATTACCTGTCTGCATGTCAAGAGTCAGCACTGTCTTTCCGTTGGAAGGACAACACTACTTCTTCAAGACTGCATGGAAATCCACTACTTCCATGTGCATTTTCTTTTACTGCTCAGACTTTGAGAAAAAAAACACTGCAATTTTACTGTGATGAATGATCAGGACTGTCTTTACGGACTGTGAGAAAATTTTAGCTTTTGACCAACATTGAATCAATAATTGTGTGCATTTGATTTCTTTGTTATTGTAATTATGAAAATTTTTTTCAAATCTGCATTGGCCACTGCCCGAAACAATTTGCAAATTTTTTTGTGGGGAGCATGGGGGCTATGTAAGTAGGCTGTTAAGGTTTTTATGTTGGTAACACCATGTAGCGCTCTATATGAAAATCACTGACTGTGCTGTATGAAGGCTGTGGTTGGTTAGCATTGTTGGAGTAATATTCGCCATTGTAGTGTTGGGCAGTTGGCTGTTAACAGCGCGTAGCGTTGTGCATTTGGAGGTGAGCCGCCCGCAGTGGTGGATGTGGGGAGTGAAATGGCGGAGTTTTGAGATCGGATGAACTGGACGTGTCCATCAGAGACAGTAAATTTGTAAGACTGGATGTCATGAACTGCTATACATATTATGACTTTTGAACGCTATTAAGGTAAATACATTGCTTATTCTCCATCAAAATCTTTCATTTGCTAACTATGCCTATCAGTAGTTAGTGCCTTCAGTAGTTTGAATCTTTTATTTAGCTGGCAGTAGTGGCGCTCGCTGTATTGCAGTAGTTCGAGTAACAAAGATTTTTGTGAGGTAAGTGATTTGTGAAAGGGATAGGTTAATGTTAGTCAGGGCCATTATTTGTAGGGATTATTGAATGTCAGATTGCGTCGCGCTAAAAATATTGTGTGTCAGTTTAGTGTTGATCAGAATAAGTAAAGAGAGAAATGTCTGAGTACGTTCAGTTCTGCTCAGCTGTTTGAAAATCAAATAACGTAAGGGGTTTACCAGCACAGTCATTTATAATTTTTCTAAGGGGACGTTTCAATACTAGTGAATCATATCAAAGAAACTGCGTCAATAATATCAGAGATAGGAAAAACTATAGCGTCCTACGATTTCGAACAGTGTATCACGAGAAGTGAAACGTGTATTGGATTATCCCTGGACAACAACAACAACAACAGCAATAGAATAATAATAATAATAATAGTAATAGTTTAATTTTCAACGGACAAAACATAATGCTGTGTTAAGTAAACCCTGTGACTTTTGATGGAATTAATTCGGCATGACAACAATTCATTTTGAAACGCGTGTCGGCCGCCTAGTAACAGTTAATGAGCATATTTGGCGGCAACCGCTAAATAACGCAGGTAGTCGATGCTAATAATTTGAACCTAAATCTATTAATCAACAAGTATTGACTGCAGTAACAGAAAATGTGTCGTCTCGCTTTCACATATTTCGACGAGTTGAGGAATACTGGCTGGGCATGGAAATGGACATTACACTTTGGCTGATGTTGGAACTATCTTCTGGTAAACCTTCCGGGATGTAAGGTCGTGGTCCATGAAACTCCACAGCTCCTAACGTTTCGTCCAGAGCTTCCGGGATGTAAGGTCGTGGTCCATGAAACTCTTCAGCTCCTAACGTTTCGTCCAGAGCTGCGCTGGACGAAACGTTAGGAGCTGAAGAGTTTCATGGACCACGACCTTACATCCCGGAAGGTTTACCAGAAGATATGTCATCCGGTCGTGAAAGCCTTCATACTATGATGTTGGAACTGCCAGTATGCAGCAATAGGTGACGTCACACGTTGAACATAAGTGGTGGTCACATTAATATGATTGGACCGACTATTATTGCGTCGGAAGCGTCCATAAAATATCAAGAAACACGGATGATCGCAAAAGAAATAGTAACAGAGTCATAACTCACAATTGAAATGATATACTGAATGAAAATCATCCGTAACTGGTGTATTATTCTTATATATTTATTATTTTTCAGATCGGCTATCGGCTGTTACGCCATTTTGAGGTACAAAGATAAATATATGTGGTTTTAAATGTTTGTGGGGTCAAAGATTTTAAAACAGTGCAATGACACAGTATCCCTCCCAGGGGACACCGCCTTATAGTAGGCACCTTCAGTGCCGGGCGGGAGGGTTTGCGTGCTTCGGTGAAGTCGAGAGCTATACCGGCGGTAGCATAGCTACTGGCAGGGTCTCCCAAGCCGGACTGGTCTCGACAGAGGAGCCAGACAAAGTGTGTCCCACAACATAGGGCAGGGAGGGCTCTAGAGGCGTAGTGAAGCCAGCTTCCCTAGAGGAGTAAACCTCATACAAATCCTGGTCCTCCAGGTTGGGGGTTGGGCATGGGGCTAATAACCCCATACTGTAAAAAAAGAATATTACGGAAACTCAACAGAAGCCTCGGAAACTGGATGGAAAGCATGTATCACGACCCCGGCAAAGGAGACGGATAAAGGATCTAACAGTAGCATCGTGGAATGTGAGGACAATGCTTCAGCCTGGAAAAATGAAAGAAATAGCCAATGAAATTTTAAAATTCAAATATGATATTGTAGGGCTACAGGAAATAAGATGGCAGGGGAATGGGCAGATAGATAAACCTGAGTACTCATTGGTATATAGTGGACCAGAAGAAAGAACAGGCCAGCTTGGAACAGGGTTTATAATAACTAGGGAAGTTAGGAAAAGCCTTCTAGAATTTGAACCTATAAATGAAAGGATGTGCAGACTCAGACTAAAAGGTAAATTTAGGAATATATCAATAGTTAATGCACATGCACCAACAGAGGAAAAAGAGGATATAATTAAAGAACAGTTCTACGAAGGCTTGGAAAAAGTATGCTGTGCAGTACCTAAATATGACCTGATGCTAGTAATAGGAGATCTTAATGCAAAAATAGGGAGGAATGAACATCCGTATGGAGTTTCTGGAGCCGGCCGAAGTGGCCGCGCGGTTCTGGCGCTGCAGTCTGGAACCGCGAGACCGCTACGGTCGCAGGTTCGAATCCTGCCTCGGGCATGGATGTGTGTGATGTCCTTAGGTTAGTTAGGTTTAACTAGTTCTGAGTTCTAGGGGACTAATGACCTCAGCAGTTGAGTCCCATAGTGCTCAGAGCCATTTGAACCATTTGAGTTTCTGGAAAATATTCACTACACGAAGAAAACAATGAGAATGGAGACTTACTATGCCAATTCGCAGCAAGGAATAATATGATTATTAAAAGTACCTGCTTTCCACATAAAAGGATCCATCTGGGTACTTGGAAGTCTGCAGCCAATGGAGTAGTCAATCAGATTGACCATATTTTAGTGATCGCACGCCACTCCACGTCAGTTACGGATGTACGGAGCTGCAGAGGACCAAACTGTGATTCAGACCACTTTTTGATAAAATCAGTCTTGAGAGAGAAACTGTCACTAACGAAGGGCAACAGAATGGGAAAGATGATGAAATGGAATACAGACAAACTGAACATCCCTGATGAAGTAAAAAAATACCAAGTAACACTAAGCAGAAAGTTGAGCAATGAAGAGACCACAGTAGGAGTAGATGAAAGGTGGAACAGGTTCGAAAAAGCCATTAAGGATGCTGCAGAGGAAATAATAGGCATAAGAAGGAACAGAAGAACCCAGGAGTGGTTTGATGAAGATTGCAGGTCAGCAATAGAGGAAAAGAACAGGGCCAGAACAAAAGTGCTACAGAGAGAAACCAGAAATAATGTGGAACAATATAGAGAATTAAGGAGAAGAGCTAACAGACTGTGCAAGAGAAAGAAAAGAGAGTGGAATAAGAAGAAATTTCAAGAACTAGAAGAACTAAAGGAACAGAGTGAAATAAGAAAGTTCTATCATGCCATAGGCAAAATGAAGAATAGATTCCAACCAAAAACTACGGCCTGTTCCAGTAAAGATGGGAAAATGATAAGGGAGGAAGAACAGATAGTGGGAAGATGGGCAGAGTATTTCAAAGACACACTAAGCACCAGCCTAGAAGATGAAGAGACAGCTGCACAGGAGGGAAGAGTGGAGCTGGAAGTAGACAATGAAACCAATGAGGCAAGAAAGCCAACACTACAAGAGGTCTCTCAGGCTGTGTACAAGTCAAAAAACAATCGAGCCCCTGGGGAAGACAGCATAATTGCTGAATTAATAAAAACTGGTGGTGAGGCTGTAATAAAGGAACTGCACACATTAATATCAGATATATGGGAAACAGAAACTATGCCAGATAATTGGAAAATTGGAATAATAGTCCCCATTTATAAGAAAGGGGACAGAACAGCATGTGAAAACTATAGAGGTGTAACACTCCTAAGTACAGCTTATAAGATCTTCACAAGTATATTAAACGAAAGAATACAAAAGTGTGCAGAAGGCATACTAGGGGAATATCAGTGTGGCTTTCGACCAGGCAGAGGAACAACTGATCAAATATTTGTGATAAGGCAAATGATGGAAAAGTTCTATGAATATGATATAGATCTGCATTTCTTATTCATCGATTTCAAACAAGCCTTTGACAGCATAAATCGGCAAGAACTATACAGAGTACTGAAAGAAGTTGGTATATGTGCTAAATTAATAAGACTAATCAGAATGACAATGACAGAGACAAGAGCAAAAGTAAAGGTCCTTAGCAGAACAAGTGATAGCTTTGACTTTAATAAAGGTGTGAAGCAAGGGGATAGTCTCTCCACTGTCCTATTCAACATAGCCCTGCATAGTGCAGTAAATAAAATCAACAAAAGAGGCACCATATTTATGAAAACTAGCCAGATATGTGCATACGCTGATGACATTGCTATAGTAGGAAGAAATACCAATACACTCCTAGAAACATACCGGGCAATGGAAACAGAAGCCTTAAAAATTGGCCTCATAGTAAATGAAAACAAAACAAAATATATGGTAATGTCACAATCTGAGGCCAGAAGAACCCCTAAAAACCTAAACATCAATGGGAAATGCTTCAAAGGAGTGGCCTCTTTTAACTACTTGGGAGCCCTAATAACAAATGATAACAGTATTGGAAAGGCTATAAGGGAAAGAATACAAGCAGGAAACAGAGCTTACTTTGCAAATATGCAGCTTTTCAAAAATAGCCTTGTTACAAGAAAAACTAAACTGCTAATATATAATTCCCTAGTCCGCCCAGTTATCACATACAGCTCAGAGGTATGGACGTTGACAGAACACGATAAAAATGCTCTAAGAAGCATTGAGCGGAAAATACTACGCAAAATCTATGGGCCAATAAGGGAGGAAGAAGGCTGGAGAATACGCTACAATGCCGAATTACAAGAGTTAATACAAGGCAGGGACATAGTAAAATTTGTGAAATCACAGCGAATACGATGGCTAGGACACTTGGAGATAATGGCAGAGGATCGAACTCCAAAGAAAATGATGAAAGGTATGATCCATTCAGTTAGGCGAAAAGGGAGACCTAGAAGAAGATGGATCGACGAGGTAATAATGGATCTTACCAGTATGGGAGTCCGGGGGTGGAAAAGAGCAGCAAATAACCGAGAAGTGTGGAGGAAGATTGTTGAAGAAGCCAAGGCTCACCAAGGGCTGTAGAGCTACTGAAGAAGAAGAAGAAGAATGACACAGTATTTCTGTTGATTTCCAAATACGATAGTACTAAAACTAGAGGTACCGTTTCACCAAAAATGCTGTTTAGTAATATTTACGTTAGATAAAATGTGTGTAACATTAAATAATGATCTACGTGACAAATTACAAGAATCATTCAAAGAGGGAAAAATAAGCTGAACATACCCAGTAAAATTTGGTGACATGTTCCAAGAGATTGAGTCAACAAGATAATGTTCTCCTTAAATGGTCCAATATTACAACAAGATGCAATGTAACAAGTGAGGCTAAACGGGTGAATGAAAAAACAGTAATTCTACAAGGTAAAATTTTGACAGGGAAAGTGATACTACAGAAACTGAAAGGAAAAATGGGGCACATGAGTAGGAGGAGTAATTTACAAAGTATACTGGACAGCCAGTATTTTGTTTGCAGTTGGACGTGGCGAGCAAGCGAAGTGTGCCTAGTGCCTGATCACTCAGTACTAACCGTGGACATGTGTATATTAATTTCCATTATTTCAAGGTAGTTCATCTTCCTTCCTTCGTGGATATTATGTAGGACCCCATGTTGCAGCTTCGAACTGTGTCCTTCTTAAAGTAGGTAGTCTGCAAAACTAGAGTCTCTTTTTCTAAGTTACCAACTTCTATGGCGTTCCTTCAAGAAGGTGGATATTGTCCTGCAAGAATGGCCTTTATACAGTTTGCCACAATTACAAGTGATTTTGGATATTCCACTCTTTTCCAACGCTGAAATGCTGTTTTTACCGTTGGGTGAAAAGTGTGCAGTAGTGTTGCGCTCATAAAATTATGTTTTAATGTTCATGGATTTACACTTCCTGGCCACATTCAGAGAGACTTTCCCTAACTATAGAACCATGAATATTTATTAAGTACTGGACGTGGTGGGTTGAGGACATGGTATGGGAGAGAGGGGATGTGTTGCTTTTCTTTTTTATGTATTACGAAGTCCACCGATGGAAGGGTGTAGTCATTGCTTGATGCTTTGTGATCGATTGTATATAATTCCCTTTGAATGTTATCATCACTCATGCGGATGGATATTATGCCATGTACGAAAGGCAGGATGTTTCTTAGACAGTGGATGTCGAGAACTGGCAGGAATAACAATGTCGGTGGTGATAACTTCCAGTAAATCTTGAAAATGTGAATGTGCCCATTAATAACTATGCTTAGGTCTAAATAATTAAGGGACTTACCTCCAAACACCATTGTGAATTTGATACTGTTGTGGACAGACGCCGGCCGTTGTGGCCGAACGGTTCTAGGCGCTTCAGCCCGGAACCGCGCGACCACTACGGTCACAGGTTCGCATCCTGTCTCGGGTATGGATGTGTATGATGTCTTTAGGTTAGTTAGGTTTAAGTAGTTCTAAGTTATAGGGGACTGATGACCTCAGCTGTTAAGTCCCATAGTGCTCAGAGCCATTTGAACCATTTGTACACAGAATTTAGCTGCTTGAGGAATGTTTTACCTGGACTGGTAATTCACCCATAAGTAAAACACGTCATCAACATACCTAAACCATATTCCAGCGTTGTAAGACAGCGGGTTATTTTCCAATGATTGTTATTCAGAATTGTACATGATGATTTCTGCTAGGACTGGACTGAAGGGGGATCCTCTTCTAATTGTACATCTTGCCTCTGATCTTAACACTGAAAATAAATAGTTTTGTGTTGGAAATACCGCCGCACACCATTCGTTCCAATTGAAGGCAGCATGACTCCTGCAGTGTATGAAAACAACTTCTCCGACCCATGGTCAATTGTGTTACAGGAACTGTAGGGGAAGGATTCACTCTATAGGATGATAACGCCCGAACGCATCGTCCTCGCAGTGTGTGTCGGTATTTGACACGACGTGGGATCCGAGAAACGATTACTCGGATACGACTTGTATAGAGCATGCATGAATCTTGCTTAAATGAGCGATTTGTAGTCGTCAACATTCTCCATTAATGGTTGAAGCTCTAAGGAAAGCTGCCATTGAGGAGTGGGACAATATGTCTCAAGAGGCCTTCCTTTCCGTAATATTCTCTGTTATCAAAAAAAATATTACAGTATAACAAATCTATCTCATTTCTTTCTTTAGTTTTTTTGCTTTCAGTTTTTTTTCGGAAACTTTTCGTGGTGAAGGATATTTGGCGCCTTTCTCCAGTGCATTGCGTTCTTGATTGATTTTTCTAGGTCCAAAAGATTTGTCACGCGTTCGGAAAACTGTTTTCATTCATAATGTATACAATATTCTACAAAGAACCGACAGAGTAGTCTGTTAATGAAATGACGTAACCTATAATATATTTAAGAGGAAATATTTGTGAACTTATTTTCGTCTTTCCATCTCGCCCCATGTTTTCCTTTCAATTGCATCCTGATCTGAATTAACAATAGATTAAGTGCATCTTTTTTAAAAACCTGGAGCGATTGTTTTCTAAGATATGTAATTGCCTTCCATCAGTTGGTTTATATGATTTTTCAGCGACTTTCTATTCGCATTACGATAGGTACTTTCCTTGTCACGTAATAATTTGCACAGGGTATGATGATTTGCATATTCATATAATTCACTCGATTTCCTAGCATATGAAAAATTTTATTTAAACTAATTACTTCATCGTCAAAAGACATTTGTGTTCAAAACTCTGATATTTGTGTGTCTAATGTCTGTCTGATATAGCTTCAATTGTGGAACTGTTTTCATCTGTATGTTCAGTCTTTTTACTGTTGACGTTTTATTATCACTGTTGTGCGACAATTTTCTCTTCAGTGGCATTTGTGATGGAGTCCATAAACTGGTTTGGGAAGAAACGTAGCGAACCAAACTTCATATTATTGTGAAAGAATGGGAAATCCTTCCGAAGAGGGTCACTTTTTCTATTTACCAGCCATTTGTTGCTCCTAAAAAGAAAGTTAATCATCACTAAACATCTGTAGATTACAAGAAAATCGTAACTAAATGGTGTTGTATTGTGATGCTCTCAGGATCCTCATGAAGCCTAATAATCTTCTTTCCGTAATTGCTGCAATTTTTAATTCAGTGCAAAATAATGTTGGGCAATGATCAACAGTTCAACGAACAAGGAAATCGCCATTCAGTTGTAGGAATTAAGTAAATATCCAAATTTTTCTGTAAATTAACAAAGCATAAGAACTCCTTATATTCTTAAATCGTAACGAATATATGCAACAGATTGCGTACCAAAGACTGACATTTACGGATATGAAGTGACTGCAGACCATTGACAATTCTTTTGTCAACGAAAAGCAAAAAGCGCCTGGCGTAGCTCAAATCTAATTTACGGTTCACCAAGTGGTGAAACAATATCCTTTCTTTCAGGAGTGCTAGTTCTGCAAGTTTCGCAGGAGAGCTTCTGTAAAGTTTGGAAGGTAGGAGACGAGGTACTGGCAGAAGTAAAGCTGTGAGTACCGAGCGTGAGTCGTGCTTCGGTAGCTCAGTTGGTAGAGCACTTGCCCGCGAAAGGCAAAGGTCCCGAGTTCGAGTCTCGGTCGGGCACACAGTTTTAATCTGCCAGGAAGTTTCATATCAGCGCACACTCCGCTGCAGAGTAAAAATCTCATTCTGGAAACATCCCCCAGGCTGTGGCTAAGCCATGTCTCCGCAATATCCTTTCTTTCAGGAGTGATAGTTCTGCAAGTTTCGCAGGAGAGCTTCTGTAAAGTTTGGAAGGTAGGAGACGAGGTACTGGCAGAAGTAAAGCTGTGAGTACCGGGCGTGAGTCGTGCTTCGGTAGCTCAGTTGGTAGAGCACTTGCCCGCGAAAGGCAAAGGTCCCGAGTTCGAGTCTCGGTCGGGCACACAGTTTTAATCTGCCAGGAAGTTTCAAAAAACTCAATTAATTATCTGACAAGCAACAGAGAACCAGTTAGGTCAAAATTACTCTAAAATATTAAAAGTAGAGAATGAAACTATTAAGAAATTAAGAAGTTTCGTATGGTCACCAGATGATTAAATCTAAAAGGTTTCGCTTACATTGAGGGATGTAAACAAGCTTCTGAAAGTGTTGCACGACAGATGCTTACGAAGCAATTTAGATGTCTTTCAAACATTTTACAGCTACATGCTGACAGCTTTTCAAAAATAATTATGAAGATTAAGTGGTGGTTAAACTGTTTCCATTAAAAAATCTGCGAATATCATTTTTGATGTATAAAATCAAATGAATCAGTTCTGATGGTGCGCTGTTCTGTAATAGATAATATAGAAGGTCGCAGTGTATTTGAAATCATGGTAATTTAATTTAATGTTACGAGAAGCTGAGATTGATGAACGACCACAGACTAAAACTTGTTTTGCAAATCAAACTGCCTTTTCCTGCTGGTAGTTATTCTATTTATCCCATACGCGTTTCGCCTTCTCCTGTTCTAAGGCATCATCATAGGGATCTATAATAATACAGTTTTGTTAGTTGTAGATTATCAAACAGTTCACTTCGCGATTTTTTGTAAATTACATTTTCACAAAAAATCGCGAAGTGAACTGTTTGATAATCTATAACTAACAAAACTGTATTATTCAGCAATCAGTACTTCGAAGTACCTTCTCGATATTTAGGTAGCTACATTCCAAAGCTTCAAGACACTGGAGGTACGGAACACGTTAAGAGCCATTTCCTTGAGCTACTTCTGCTCGAACCGCGGGAAAAACTAGAGAACACGGCTCATTAATTCATTCTCTTTTTTGTGTAATTTCTCATCTTCTACCTGTATTCTGCTTATACAGAAGGTCCGTTAACCTTCCAACTTCCTCCCCCGCTCGATACTCTTCACCCCTTGCGCTTGAAGATTACCTTTCCCCCCTCTTCCCCGCCTTAAATCTCACCCCCTTTGAAGCCCGGAAAGTCTTCCATAGTATTGTGCTGAATATCTGATAGGTAGCCCCTGGCAGTCTTTGGAGAAACGAGGTATTAGCATTGAATCATCGATTGACTCAAATGAAAGTCGGCTTATAGAATTACCTCCCCAAGCTTATCCTGCACTCTCCGATAGCAGTCGGAGAAAACCAATTAGCTTCTGAAACTCTGATATTGCCGTAACTGATCCGTTTCATCGGATCAGATACATGACCTGTTTCAGGTATATGTAATTCCTTTAATCATTCCTTCTGGAAACTTCCACAACCCCAAACTTGCAGAAATGACAGATCAATAATTCTGAGTACCCTCAGCTGGAATAGTAATGTTGCAATCATACATAAGAATGTTTCCATCACATTTGGAACATTATATTAAAAACTACAACGTTCTTTAAACAATTATGTAAAATGGAAATTTGGTCTTGACGAGCTCTGAAGTTAGCAGTAACACAGTCCTTGCAGTTTGGACTCAAGAGAACCGTCCACCAGATAAAGGCCTAACACATCAATCACGGATTATAAGCAACGGATAAATAGTTAAAATTGTTCTTGGGGCGCTAAATTTGCATTTGACTGCCTACAGACACGAAATTCCTTCAATAGCAAAAGTTCTGCTCTAAGCGAATATCAACTTCAAATAATAATAGCGGGATAAAAGAATATTTCTCTATCCATATAAAATATCCCACGCTATAAATTAAAAGTAAATTTAACTGTAATGTAATAAATTCAAAACTAAACTAACATGTAATCACTTATATACTCCCCTCACGCAACGGAAAAGAGTGTTTTGCTGCATAAACAAATCTTCACTGTCTTATACATTAAAAGTAAATTTAACTGTAATGTAATAAATTCAAAACTAAACCAACATGTAATCACTCATATACTCCTCTCACGTAACGGAAAACAGTGTTTTGCTGAATAAACAAACCTTGACTGTCTTCTAATACCAGGAATTACAATCACTGCGCCCTGTAAAAATCGGCTAACTTTCAGGTAAATCTAACAATGTTAAGTTCTGTAGCCGTGTTCATTAACGTGATTTGGCACAACAGATTCACGTCAGTCTCAAGAGAATAAAAGCCAACGACTGATGGATTATAATATCTTTCTTGTATTTGTTGTTCTCATCGACAGGTTCTACAAGTCCCGTGCTGCCCAATTCATTGCCATCACGCCTCATCTGAGCGGGTACTCCGCCCCCTGGCGCACTGAAATACTGCGTGGCGGCTCGTTAATCATGACGAAACACTTCTAAACAACTAATTATACGATTTTCTTCCATTTACCATTCTAATTCCACCACAAAGCAAACATTTTTAAGGCATCGATCTAGCATTGTTACTTTGGGGACGGAAGAAAAAAGCGTGTTTGCGCCAGACATAGACTTGCCGTTGCAATGTGCTACTTTTTCTTTAACTTTGGCAATTATTTGCAGTTATAATATTACGACGAGAACATTACGTGTAAAACTTTACCACTCCGGTATGCCTGATAGCCATTAAACGTTGAAAAGCCAATCACACATGATATTCGGTACATTCACTCTGGTCAAGTAAAAACCTTCCAAGAGTACCAGTAGGACGGTAAAGAACGACAGATGATGATGATGATGATGATGTGTGTGTGTGTGTGTGTGTGTGTGTGTGTGCTGGCCTGAGTGACCGAGCGGTTCTAGGCGCTACAGTCTATTTCAAATGGTTCAAATGGCTCTGAGCACTATGGGACTTAACTTCTGAGGTCATCAGTCCCCTAGAACTTAGAACTACTTAAACCTAACTAACCCAAGGACATCACAAACATCCATGCCCGAGGCAGGATTCGAACCTGCGACCGTAGCGGTCGCGCGGTTCCAGACTGTAGCGCCTAGAACCGCTCGGCCACTCCGGCCGGCGCTACAGTCTGGAACCGCGCGACCGCTACGGTCGCAGGTTCGAATTCTGCCTCGGGCATGGATGTGTGTGATGTCCTTAGGTTAGTTAGGTTTAAGTAGTTCTAAGTTCCAGGGGACTGATGACCTCAGAAGTTAAGTCCCATAGTGCTCAGAGCCATTTGTGTGTGTGTGTGTGTGTGTGTGTGTGTGTGTGTGTGTGTGTGTGTGTGCCCTGTAAGATGTCTGGTGAAATCTTTCTCCAACATCACCTCTGTGATAAATAAATGGTGTACTGCATGAGGGAAATGGCAATTTATTTCCCGTAATGCCCGTCATGTTGTATTCACCATCCCGGCCCAGTACTAGCATTTACTTTTTAGTTAAGGTTTTTTTTTTTTTTTATTCATCAGCCTTGTGACTGATTAGATGCGACCTGCCTCGAATTCCTCTCCTGTGCCTATCTTTCCATCTCAGAGTAGCACTTGCAACCTACGTCCTCAGTTATTTCCTGGATGTATTGCAAACTCTGTTTCCCTGTACGGTTTCTGCCCTCTACAGTTCCCTCTAGTACCATGGAAGTCATTCCCTGATGACTTAATAGATGTCCTATCATACCGTCGTTTCTCCTTATCAATGTTTTCTACATATTTCTTCCCTCTCTGATTCTGCACAGAACCTCCTCATTCCTTACCTTATCAGTCCATCTAATTTTCAACACTCGCCTGTAGCACCACATCTCAAATGCTTCCATTCTCTTCTGTTCCGGTTTTCACATAGCCCATGTTTCACTACCATACAATGCTGTGCTCCTGAACTTAAAATACTTATTTAATTCCGGAGTTACGCAAAAAACATCATCCGAAATTGTGCTGAAAGCGTTCTCTGAAAATTATTTCGAGCAGTTGGTTCATGAGCCCACGCGAATAGTAAACGGTTGTGAAAACGTACTTAGCAACAAATTATCCTGAGTTAATAACGAGCATCAAAACGGATACAGGAATTAGTGAACACAGGATTGTCGTAGCGAGATTGAATATTGTAAACCCCAAATCCTCGAAAAATAAGCGAAAAATATACCGATTCAAAGAAGCAGATAAAAATTCACTTGACGCCATCCTGAGAGACAATCTCCACTCATTCCAAACTAATAACGTAAGTGGATACCAGATGTGGCTTTAATTCTAAGAAATAGTATCGGCAGCAACTGAGAGATTTATACCAAATAAATAACAAACGACGGAGCTGATCCTCCTTGGTACACAAAACGGGTTGGAACACTGTTGCAGAAACAACGAAACAAACATGACAAATTTAAACAGATGCAAAATCCCCAAGACTGGCGATCCTTTACAGAAGCTCGAAATTTAGTACAGAGTTCAATGCGAGACGCCTATAACAGTTTCCACAACGAAACTTTGTCTCGAAACCTGGCAGAAAATCCAAAGCGATTCTGGTCGTATGTGAAGTATTTCGTCGGCAAGAAACAATCAATGCCTTCTCTGAGCGATAACAATAGAGGTACTATCGAAGACAGTGCTGCCAAAGCAGAGTTACTAAACACAGCCTTCCTAAATGCCTTCACCAAAGAAGACGAAGTAAATATTCCAGAATTCGAATCGAGAACAGCTGCCAACATGAGTAACGTAGAAGTAAACATCCTCGGAGTAGTGAAGCAACTCAAATCGCTTAATAAAAGCAAGTCTTCTGGTCCAGACTGTATTCCAATTAGGTTCCTTTCGGAGTGTGCTGATGCATTAACAATCATATACAACCGTTCGTTCGACGAAAGATCGGTACCCAAAGAATTGAACAGGTCACACCAATATTCAAGAAAGGTAGTAGGAGTAATTCACTAAATTACACGCTCATATCGTTAACGTCGATATGCAGCAGGATTTTAGAAAATATATTGTGTTCGAACATTATGAATTACCTCGAAGGAAACGGTCTATTGACACACAGTCAACATGGGTTTAGAAAACATCGTTCCTGTGAAACACAACTAGCTCTTTATTCACATGAAGTGCTGAGTGCTACTGACAAGGGATATCAGGTCGATTCCGTATTCTTGGATTTCCGGAAGGCTTTTGACACTGTACCACATAAGCGGCTCGTAGTGAAATTGCGTGCTTATGGAGTATCGTCTCAGTTATGTGACTGGATTTGCGATTTCCTGTCAGAGAGGTTGCAGTTCGTTGTAATTGACGGAAAGTCATCGAGTAAAACAGAAGTGATTTCAGGAGTTCCCCAAGGTAGTGTTAGAGGCCCTTTTCTGTTCCTTATCTGTATAAACGATTTGGGAGACAATCTGAGCAGCCGTCTTCGGTTGTTTGCAGATGACGCTGTCGTTTATCGACCAATAAAGTCATCAGAAGACCAAAATAAACTGCAAAACGATTTAGAAAAAATATCTGAATGGTGCGAAAAGTGGCAGTTGACCTTAAATAACGAAAAGTGTGAGGTCATCCGCAAGAGTGCTAAAAGGAACTCCTTAAACTTCAGTTACACGATAAAACAGTCTAATCTAAAAGCCGTAAATTCAACTAAATACCTAGTTATTACAGTTACGAACAACTTAAATTGGAAAGAACACATAGAAAATGTTGTGTGGGAAGGCTAACCGAAGGCTGCGTTTTATTGGCAGGACACTTAGAAAAATGTAACCGACCTACTAAGGAGACTGCCTACACTACGCTTCTCCGTCCTCTTTTAGAATAGTGCTGCGCGGTGTGTGATCCTTACCAGATAGGACTGACGGAGTACATCGAAAAAGTTCAAAGAAAGGTAGCACGTTTTGTATTATCGTGAAATATGGGAGAGAGTGTCACAGAAATAATACAGGATTTGGGCGGAAATCATTAAAAGAAAGGCGTATTTCGTTGCGATGGAATCTTCTCACTAAATTCCAATCACCACCTTTCTCCTCTGAATGCGAAATTATATTATTGACACTGGAACTACATAGGGAGAAACGATCACCACGATAAAATAAGGGAAATCAGAGCCCGTACGGAAAGATATAGGTGTTCATTCTTTCCGTGCACTATACTAGATTGGAATAATAGAGAATTGTGAAGGTGGTTAGATGAACCCTCTGCCAGGCACTTAAATGTGATTTGAAGAGTATCCGTGTGGATGTAGATGTAGACATACGGACAAATTTGAAACAATCTAGACAATTTCGCTTCGGCTGGATGTTACTTTTGGAGCGTATCTCCCAATGAGAATATTGAAACTTTCGTTCACATTTTGAGTAAAGCCGCCCAAACAACGCTCCAGCAAACCAGGTTTACTCAAGTCGGTATAAATAGGGATGTTGTTGTTGTTGTGATCTTCAGTCCTGAGACTGGTTTGATGCAGCTCTCCATGCTACTCTATCCTGTGCAAGCTTCTTCATCTCCCAGTACCTACTGCAACCTACATCCTTCTGAATCTGCTTGGTGTATTCATCTCTTGGTCTCCCCCTACAATTTTTACCCTCCACGCGGCCCTTCGTGGTGATCCCTTGATGCCTCAGAACATGTCCTACCAACCGATCCCTTCTTCTGGTCAAGTTCTGCCACAAACTCCTCTTCTCCCCAATCCTATTCAGTACCTCCTCATTAGTTATGTGATCTACCCATCTAATCTTCAGCATCCTTCTGTAGCACCACATTTCGAAAGCTTCTATTCTCTTCTTGTCCAAACTATTTACCGTCCATGTTTCACTTCCATACATGGCTACACTCCATACAAATACTTTCAGAAATTACTTCCTGACACTTAAATCTACATTCGATGTTAACAAATTTCTCTTCTTCAGAAACGCTTTCCTTGCCATTGCCAGTCTACATTTTATATCCTCTCTACTTCTAGCATCATCAGTTATTTTGCTCCCCAAATAGCAAAACTCCTTTACTACTTTAAGTGTCTCATTTCCTAATCAAATACCCTCAGCATCACCCGACTTAATTCGACTACATTCCATTATCCTCGTTTTGCTTTTGTTGATGTTCATCTTATATCCTCCCTTCAAGACACCATCCATTCCGTTCAACTGCTCTTCCAAGTCCTTTGCTGTCTCTGACAGAATTACAATGTCATCGGCGAACCTCAAGGTTTTTATTTCTTCTCCATGGATTTTAATACCTATTCCGAATTTTTCTTTTGTTTCCTTTACTGCTTGCTCAATATACAGATTGAATAACATCGGGGAGAGGCTTCAACCCTGTCTTACTCCCTTCCCAACCACTGCTTCCCTTTCATGTCCCTCGATTCTTATAACTGCCATCTGGTTTCTGTACAAATTGTAAATAGCCTTTCGCTCCCTGTATTTTACCCCTGCCACCTTTAGAATTTGAAAGAGAGTATTCCAGTCAACATTGTCAAAAGCTTTCTCTAAATCTACAAATGCTAGAAACGTAGGTTTGCCTTTCCTTATCTTTCTTCTAAGATAAGTCGTAAGGTCAGTATTGCCTCACGTGTTCCAGTATTTCTACGGAATCGAAACTGATCTTCCCCGAGGTCGGCTTCTACCACTTTTTCCATTCGTCTGTAAAGAATTCGTGTTAGTATTTTGTAGCTATGGCTTATTAAACTGATTGTTCGGTAATTTTCACATCTGTCAACACCTGCTTTCTTTGGGATTGGAATTATTATATTCTTCTTGAAGTCTGAGGGTATTTCGCCTGTTTCATACATCTTGCTCACCAGATGGTAGAGTTTTGTCAGGACTGGCTCTCCCAAGGCCGTCAGTAGTTCCAATGGAATGTTGTCTACTCCGGGGACCTTGTTTCGACTCAGGTCTTTCAGTGCTCTGTCAAACTCTTCACGCAGTATCGTATCTCCCATTTCATCTTCATCTACATCCTCTTCCATTTCCATAATATTGTCCTCAAGTACATCGCCCTTGTATATACCCTCTGTATACTCCTTCCACCTTTCTGCTTTCCTTTCTTTGCTTAGAACTGGGTTTCCATCTGAGCTCTTGATGTTCATACAAGTGGTTCTCTTATCTCCAAAGGTCTCTTTAATTTTCCTGTAGGCAGTATCTATCTTACCCCTAGTGAGATAAGCCTCTACATCCTTACATTTGTCCTCTAGCCATCCCTGCTTAGCCATTTTGCACTTCCTGTCGATCTCATTTTTGAGACGTTTGTATTCCTTTTTGCCTGCTTCATTTACTGTATTTTTATATTTTCTCCTTTCATCAATTAAATTCAATATTTCTTCTGTAACCCAAGGATTTCTACTAGCTCTCGTCTTTTTACCTACTTGATCCTCTGCTGCCTTCACTACTTCATCCCTCAAAGCTACCCATTCTTCTTCTACTGTATTTCTTTCCCCCATTCCTGTCAATTGTTCCCTTATGCTCTCCCTGAAACTCTGTACAACCTCTGGTTCTTTCAGTTTATCCAGGTCCCATCTCCTTAAATTCCCACCTTTTTGCAGTTTCTTCAGTTTTAATCTACAGGTCATAACCAATAGATTGTGGTCAGAGTTCACATCTTCCCCTGGAAATGTCTTACAATTTAAAACCTGGTTCCTAAATCTCTGTCTTACCATTATATAATCTATCTGATACCTTTTAGTATCTCCAGGGTTCTTCCATGTATACAACCTTCTAGGTTGTAGGGATGATGTCACCGATAACGACTTGCGTCAGTTGGTTCTCTAACTCCGAGGCGTGTCGTGAACGCTCGACTTCAAACGCTCACAGAATCGTTACTTTTCGGAGTTCGAGTATAATATTTTGGGGAATAATTTTTCAAAGTATATATATTCGAATTCTATAATCAAAAAAATTCTATTTTTTTCTACCGTCACCCTGTAGTTCCTCTTTAAATGACGCCCACAGTACACAATTAACACTCTCTCCAGATTTCAAGTCTCTATACTTATCGGTTGGGGCTGGCGATGATGAGTCAGTCAGTCAGGACATTTCCTTTTATGTACAGAGACTGATTCTTCGGTGTGCAGCACTTTTGCCATATAAAATGTACTTATACTGTAACGTCCCCGCTACAGCGTACGTTAACCCTTTAAAGCCTGTACTATGATAAGTTGACGGGCTTCACCTTCTAAGCAAGGATTTTATTAAATAAAATGACCGCGTGTACCTGAATGGAAGCAAAATCGGACTTATACCCAGTCAGTAACAACAATGATACGTCGAGCTAGTATAAATTGCAACTACACGTTAATACGGACAAGAAACCTACGCAGCAGATGCTACCAATTATTAATAATACGGTCGCCAGCCCAATTAGGCATTACGTATTTTCCTTGTACAAGTGGATGTACGTACAAACATAACCACACGTAGTAATACTGCATTATATGGAAAACTTTAGAACCAGAAAAATCTACTAAACTAGTATTTTCCCTTTCTGTACTGATTTGGACAAGCTACAAATACACAACATTACACTACAATGATTACTACACACTGCATTTTGTCTATTGATCCAACTGAAATCGGGCATAGGTTGCCCTAGAAATAGCACTTTTGAAACACACATACAAAGTCAATCTTAATAAGGAAAAAACACTGATAAATTTAGGTTTTATATTGGCTTTCACTTTGTAGATCAAATCAGTTCAGTGCACTTTAGCATTTAAATGAATAGAAATGAAAAGAATGAAAAAAAAGGGGGTGGGGACCCTGAATCTGTTATGGTCACTGTGTTGAAACTATTAATTATTGGACACATGAAGCACTCAAGATTTAAAAAATATGGGTTACTATTCTTTTTGTCTTATTAATTCCTCATTTAACTACCATTATTTTTGTTTCTGTGTAATTAAGCTTCATTACTAAACCACTTTCAACATTATCTTCAAAATTTGTCAGGTCTATTATTTACCAAAATATTCATTAACAACAAAGTTCTTTAAATATCTTTCTAGCATAGATAGTTCTGCACGTAATTCTTATTAACATGAATTTTAAATCTTCATTTCGGGACACTCGGATTGCACAACATGCGGAACGGACCCTGTCCAGGTTAGTGATTAGGATCATTAATTAATAGGGCAATTCTGGTAAAATTCAAGTTATTATTGAACAGTTAGGAACAAATTTAACACTGGTCCATACGGATACACTTGTAAAGAATTGACCTGTGCAAGTCGATGCGGCGGTTGGCGGGCAGCGAGATGGCGAGGCGCACAGCACACATACAATCACAGCTATGGCTCTTGCTGTATCGGCACTTTGCTTCTTCTTGGCGTTGTAATCCTTTTCAATTCAGTGCCTAATGGATATAGCCATGCTGTATAGTCGTCGGAAACGGCACATCCGAGGCTCAAATGAAACCACTTTTTCCAGGATAGCCTCCTCGATCCGGAACGTGTTCCTCAGACCGATGCCCAACTCCGACTGTGTTGCTGAGCCCGTTATGCCGTACCGCGCCCGTGTGCATTTTCCCGCGCTCGCCTGCCATCCACCTTTTACCTCTCCCCTACAGATAGGGTATTCACCAAAGGTTTTACATTCCACATATCCTAATACATTGCCTACGTATGGACCAGGCGTACAATTACAACTTTCACATCTTACAATATTCCCAACATTATTTAAACTTCACTTCTATTATAACATTACTTGAAATTTAACATAAATATTAAAATTTACATCGAAATGTGTTTACAGTGTCTTTAACATAATGACATGACAAGAAAAGAAATAGATTCAGAACATTGATTACAGTAATTTATCGAAATTCAGAAGAAAAATTTTTATATGTACAGTTGTTGTTGTTACAATACATCGCTGTGAGATTTGTATTGGAGAAAACAATGCTTATCGTTCTCCGACTTCCCCTTGCGCCGACTGCTAGCACATCTGTCACTGTAGGACTTCTGGTTGCAACTGCGGCGCCATCTGATGGCTATTCTAAGAGGCGTGAGCCCGGGGCGAGGCAGTCGTGCCGAGACGAGAACTACATATCTCGCAAAGCACTTCTAGTTTGGGCCTGAGTTTCCCAACGGTAACAGGAAAAACGTGCTGTACTCCGTCCGGTAAAAGGCCTAGTGACTTGGCTTCAGAACTACGTTGGACTGCAGTTGGCGTTCCTGATTACTATTAACAAATATGGAAACAGTTACGTGATGGCAGTGGATTCAGTCCCAGCTAAACTTCCTGTAAAGCAGATATATTCGTATACAGCCTACGGTAGTACCAAGAGCTCTGAAATTAACAGTATTTTTTTCTAAATTTAAAGTGTTGGCTGATCTAAGTTATACTGCAATTGTTCTGCCCTCTTCGTAATTGCAGTAACGGTGTTTGAGACTGTGTGGCTAATCGGCCGCCATGTAAACGATTTCGATACTATACTCACAGGCGGCGCCTCCGGTCAATCCTTGTACAGTTTCTGAAATTAGAAGTCGTTATTGGCATTTGTAGTTCGCGTACGTTGTTCGAAGTGCAAGTTAAATTAGTGAGCTAAGGATTAATGAGTTCACGGGCAGTTACAATTGAAGCGCTTGTGTAAAACGGCGGTCTGGTGGTTCTCTGAACTGTCAAAACTGGTTACTGTGAGCTGAGTAATATACACTATAGGTTATCGTAGTTCACGAGAAATTAAACGAACTTTGTCATTTGTGATGTAAGAATAGTTTTCTTCACTTGTTGATTATTACTAAGCGTTGTGACCCTTTCAGTGTAAACGTAATAGACCCAGATTGGTATGGTATGATTATAACGCTTGTTAATGAGCATTAACTAAGATTTCTTTTCGGACTACCTGAGCTCTAGCTCTTATTTTTTAGCCTTGCCGGTTGTACAACGAACCGTGTGGCCTACGATGCATATCAGTTAGTAACGTTATGTACCTATAACGCTTGATCGTATCTACGCTCCACTGACGGAATAAACAATCTGATTGCTACAATTTGTTTCTGAATCAGTCGTACGAGTATACTGTAACAGTTAAATGTAACTGGTGCGTCTAGGTATTTTAGCAGCGTTACTTCAGACTGTTAGATGAACTTAAAGTCACTTATTAAACAGTGGAGTATTGAACATCTTTGAGTTGCAGTTGCTTTTAATTTCAATTAAAGCTGCTGCTTCATATTTCAGTTCATTCTTAATCACTTGCGTATTTGGATTGTAGTAAAGGGTTAAGCTGATACTTGGCTAATTTATATTCAGTGTAAACATCAAATGTAAAATTAGAGAGATTCGAGCGCGCACGGAGGCTTTTCGGCAGTCGCTCTTCCCGCTAACCATACGCGAATGGAACTGGAAAGGGAGGTAATGACAGTGGCACTAAAGTGGCCTCCGTTGGGTGGCTTGCGGAGTATAAATGTAGATGTAGATGTGGATGTAGACTGCTGAAGTAAATCTTTTATCATATATCAGTTTTCTTAAAGATACAGCTTAACGAAGTAAATTTTTATAATGGTTTTAGTCTTTTAAAATCATATCTGAACGAGTTGTGCAGTTGTCTGGCCGAGCTTCACTTGGAATGGGAACTGATACTTTTTACTTTAAGGGAATTATTTCTTGTTTTACTGTACACATTGTTATTAATAAATGTATTGTACTCGTTGTTATTAATAAATATATCAAATTATTGTCATTCTGTACATTATTCAACCAGACCTCACTTCACACCTCTATCTGGTACACCCTGAATGCGAAGTTCCAGAAATATTAATTGAATTTGGCTCTTGAATTTATCACCAACAAACCGCATAATGGTGATATAACTACACTTCTAGCAAATTTAAAGACTAACTACACAATAGTCAAGCATCTTATAGACACAAATTGAGCATCAGTTTAAACCCCATACTACATAGATTAGGAAATATGCTTGCTTATTTACACGCTGGCTTTAGTACTGGTGTATTAGCGTTGGCAAATAGTTGGAGAAACTTCTCCATGGGAATAGTTTTACAGCTGCTGATAAAGATTTCAGGTAGAAATAAAAAAGAAAAGTAACTCCTCAAGTGCATATTTATTTTATATTTCATGACTACTTATAATTTATACATAATTTACTTACAAATAGTAAATTTCAGAACATTATAGTGCATGAAGTCCAGCATTGTAGTGTTAATACTGTACCTCCATCTGTTTTCTTTACTTACATCTACATCTACATAGGTACTCCGCAAACCAGTCTCCTTCTTTCCTTTGTCTGAGTTGAGAGCAGTACGTGGCATCATATATGTTGGCAGTGGTTGATACCTTTGCTGGAAAATCTGCATCTACATGCATTATTACTCTATAACTCACTATTCAGTGTCTAGCAGAGGTTTCATCGAAGCACCCTCCAGTCATTTCTCTACCGTTTCCACTCTTGAAACGCCCGCGAAAAAAGCTAGCATTTAAATCTCTGTGTGTAAGCTATGATTTATTTTATCATGATGATCATTCCTCGCTACGTAGGTGGGCTCCTACAGAATATTTTCGTAATAGGAGCACAAAGTTGGTGATTGAAATTTTACGAGAAGATCCAGCCGCAACTAAAAACGCATTTTGTTTTAATGATTGTGGCCCCAATTCTCGTATCGTGTCCGTCGCACTCTCTCCCCTATTTCGCGATAATACAGAACGATCTGCCTTTCTCTGAACTTTTTCGATGTGCTCCGTCAGTCCTGCATGAGGGGATCCCACACTGCACAGCAATACTCCAGAACAAGGCGGAGTAGCGTTGTGTAGGCAGTCTCTCTAGCAGATCTTTTACACTTTCCAAGTGTTGTGTCAATAAGTCGCAGTCTTTGGTTTGCTTTACCCATAACAATACCTATGTGATGTTCTAATTTAAGCTATTTGCAATTGTAATCCCTAACAAGTTACCAAAATTTCTGTGTGTGCCAGTGGTGATGGAATGTGTTCCCCTGCAGCTTCTACTCCATGCTAAATTTTTTTAATATAAATTCCACTAGCAATATGTTTTGTTCACTGACCTCCTTGTAGGTAATAAAGCCATCCACAGTAGACATTAGAACTGTTTTTTTTTTTTTTCATTACAAACCGGCCGATGTGGCAGAGCGGTTCTAAGCGCTACCGTCTGGAACCACGCGACCGCTACGGTCGCAGGTTCGATTCCTGTCTCGGGCATGGATGTGTGTGATGTCCCCAGGTTAGTTAGGTTTAAGTAGTTCTAAGTTCTAGGAGACTGATGACCTCAGCAGTTAAGTCCCATAGTGCTCAGAGCCATTTTTTCATTACATCGTTGTTTTGCATGCGAATGAGTAGTAGCTGTGAAGCTGACTGACACGGTCTGCACAAGTCATGTTAATGTTGTAATCTATAACAGTGTTTGGCTTTATTGTTCTTGTAAAAGCTCATTTCGAAAGTA
Source organism: Schistocerca nitens (assembly GCF_023898315.1). NCBI lineage: Eukaryota > Metazoa > Arthropoda > Insecta > Orthoptera > Acrididae > Schistocerca > Schistocerca nitens. The sequence continues at coordinate 586,136,443 of NC_064618.1, forward strand.
TAGAAACCTCTTTGTTGGTCACCCAATGTTTGTGGAGAGGCAATATACATAACGTTTATTTTTTTAATTTGAGGACTAGAATGGAACCTTCCCGGAAAAAGAAAAAAACGTAAAATCGTTTTGTTTCAGCTTCCTTGCTTTTAAGCTTATCGATAGGCCCTTACTTTTCTTCATGATAGTTCCGGCAGGTTGTGTCTGATGTTCCTACAACATGTTAAGCAAAACCACACTCGTAAATCGACTACTGCTGCATCTAGTGGACAAAATATGAACTGCTACGCCTATCCTACGCTCGGTAGCCGTGTAGCGCGCGGGAAAACAGCAGATGTAAAAGCTGCGCCCTTACGAAATATAGTTGCATTCCACGTGGCCGATATATGCTCACCCGCATGGCGTGTGGGCATAGTGCTGTATGTGATAGTAGCTAGTATCTGAGTTAGTGTATATAGATTTTTGGTAGGCATTCCAGTTGACATGCGAATAGTGCAGGATTCTTTTGGGCAGGCATTAGAATATGTTTGGGTGCAAGCTATTGTGACGGGGACAATGACGGCTACCGGTACGTGAACAAACTGAATAGAGAACATTTACAGAAAAGAGGTGAAAAAGTGTAGGGTGATACCGGAAGTTGAATTGCTTTCTGCAAGAGTAAGCTGCGAGATAGGAGCTACCCCTATGAAAAATACGACTAAGATTTAACTCCTCTATCAGTCTCAGAAGACTACGCTGGGACGACCGGCAGCCGTGCCAGCCCCTACCACATGGCGTTGTTGCGATCGGTTTGGAGGAGTATGGGGTCAACACACCACTCACCCGGCCGTTGTCAGCATTCCAGACTTCAGAGATTCTCAACTGATGTCAAAAGCTTCGGTGGACTCCGTTCCAATCCTCCAATCGAGGAAAAGTTCCTGGCAATGCCGTGAATTGAACCCACGACCTCTTCTGGGGGACGGGGGCAGACAAGCTGACCTCTCAGCTTTGGGGGCAGATCGTCCACTTCAATGGAGTAAGTAAGTCTACGCTGTTGCTATATTCCGGTGAAGGATAGGCGCTACATTGAGACTTCCCTTTCGTCCGTCTTCGGAGCATCCGTTGCGTCATCCGAAATCCAACTTGAAGCTGTATGCAGACGTTACGCTCTCTTACATGCATGCTCCACGGATTTCCTCGGCAGAATTTATTAGTCGCCTCGAGTTAATTCTCTGTACATCTACATTATGACCTAAGGATCGCCAGCCATGCTTTGAACCTGTACTCTAAAGTTAATAATTAAAGTCCTGTAACTATTCACAGGAAGATTCCGACATCCAGCAAGTGGACTGTCATATGTACACCGCTAGCAGTTCATATGCCGTTTCAAACTGACTCCCTGCAACTTCCACTGCGAGTTGAGTTTCGCAAGACTCCTCTTTGAAGAATCCATGTTGATTTTTATACACGAGTTTCTCGTTCTCCAGAAGTGTCACAATGCGTGAACCCAAAACACGTTAGATAATTTTACAAGAAATTCACGTCTTCGTCACAAACCTGTAATTATGTGCCTCAGCTCAACGACCCGTCTCAAAAAGGGGAATCACCTGCTCCGATCGCTAGGTGCACTTTATTACTCCGGTGACCTGCAGTAACAGGCGAGCAACTTCTTTCCCTTGAGAGCCTCACAGGTATCTCATACGGTCCAGTTATCGTTCCACTGTTGAACAGTTTCAGTTGCATTTCTATTTTGCGGTAATCAAAATGTTCTCGGTCCCGGGTTCGAAACCTACTACCGTTTAAATTTTGTTTAATAATCAGCATCGGCGGCCGAAGACTGCCGGTATAAGAAGTCAAGAAGTCAGCTTCATTCTGACAACGACCCTATTAAAGAGGTCGGAGGAGCGGACAGTGGTTCAGGGCACTCCTTGTCCTTGGGGTGGGTAGCTGCCCCTAAAGGTGGAAGGATTAGAAGTGATCAACGGCATGAGGGTGCAGAAGGCAATGGAAACCATTGTATTAAGGACACATAATGTGTATCCACACGACACGTGGCCTGTAATAGAAAAAGTGTCGTAGTGATCTCTCCATTGGCAAAAGATCTCGGAATAGTCCCACATTCGGATCTCCGGGAAGAGACTACCAAGGGGGAGGTAACCACGAGAAAAAGATTGAAAAACGAACGAAAGGATAACGTGATATAAATCTGGGCGTTGAATGTTAGAAGTCTGAATGTGGTAGGAAAGCTAGAAAATCTGAAAAGGAAATGCAAAGGCCCAATCTTTGAGTAGCAGTCAGTGAAGCGAAATGGAAAGAAGAAAAAGATTTTTGGTCAGACGAGTATATGGTAATACCAACAGCAGCAGAAAATGGTATAATCGGAGTAGAATTCGTTATGAATAGGTAAATAGGACAGAGATGAACAGTTCACTGAAAGGCTGTTCTTATCAGAATCGACAGCAAATCAACACCGACAACGATAGTTCATGTATATATGCCGCCGTCGCAAGCTGAAGATGAAGAGATAAAGTATGTGAGGATATTGGAAGGGTAAATACGTAAAGGGAGATGAAAATCTAATATTCATGCGAGACTGGAATACAGTCTTAGGGGAAGGATTAGAAGAAAAGGTTACAAGAGAATGTGGGTTTGGGACAAGGAATGTGAGAGGAGAAAGACTAATTCAGCTCTGTAATAAATTTCAGCTAGTAATAGCGAACACTCCGTTCAAGAATTATAAGAGGAGGAGGTATACTTCGAAAAGGCCCAGAGTCACAGGAAGACTTCAGTTAGATTACATAATGGTCACACAGAGATTCCGATATCAGAAACTGGTTTGTAAGGCGTACACAGGAGCAGATATAGATTCAGATCACGATTTAGTAGTGATGAAGAATAGGATGAAGTTTAAGAGATTAGTCAGAAACAATCAGTACGCAAAGAAGTAGGATACAGAAGTACTAAGGAATGACGCGATATCCGTAAAGTTATCTAAGGCTATAGATAAAGCGATAACGAATATCTCAGTAGCAGTACAGTTGAAGAGGATTGTACATCTCTAAAAGCGGCAGTCACAGAAGTTGGAAGGAAAACATAGTTACAAAGAAGGTAACTGAAGAAACCATGTTTGATGGAAGAAATACTTCACTTGATTGATGAAAGAAGGAAATACAAAAATGGTCAGGAAACTCAGGAATACAGAAATACAAGTCGCTGAGGAAGTGCAGGGAAGTTAAGACAAAATGGCTCCATTAAAATGTGAATAAATCGATATAGAAATGATTGTCGGAAGGACTAATTCAGCATACAGGATCTTCGGTGGAATTAAAAGCAAGAGCGGTAACATTAAGAATGCCACGGAAATTCCCCTGTTAAATGCAGTGGAGAGAGCGGATAGATGGAAAGGGTACACTGAAGGCCCCTATGAGGGGGAAGATTTGTCTAGTGTGATAGAAGAAGAAACATGAGTCGACTTAGAAGAGATAGGGGATCCAATATAGAATTTAAGAGAGCTCTGGGGGGCTTAAGATCAAATAAGCGGAATGGCTAGATAATATTCCATCATAATTTCTAAAATCATTGGGAAAAGTGGCAACAAAACGACTATTAAAGCTGATGTGTGGAATGTATGAGTCTGGCGACATACCATCTGACTTTCGGAAAAATATCATCCACAAAATTCCGAAGAGTGCAGGAGCTGACAAGTGCGAGAATTATCGCATAATCAGCTTAACAGCTCATGCATCCAACAGAAGAATAGAAAAGAAATTTGAGGATGTGTTAGATGACGATCAGTTTGGTTTTAGGAAAGGTAAAGGCACCAGAGAGGCAATTCTGACGTTGTGGTTGATAATGGAAGCAAGACTAAAGAAAAATCGAAACACGTTCAAAGAATTTGTCGACGGAAAAAAACTTCGACAATGGAAAATGTTGTAAGATGTTCGAAATTCTGAGAAAAGTAGGGGTAAGCTACATGGAGAGTCGGGTAATATACAATATGTGTAAGAGCCAAGAGGCAATAATAAGAGTGGGCGACCAAGAAGGAAGTACTCAGATTAAAAAGGTTGTAAAACAGGAATGTAGTCTTTCGCCCCTACTGTTCAATCTGTACATCAAAGAAGCAATGATGGAAATAAAATAAAGGTACAGGAGTAAATTAAAATTCGAGAAAAGAGATATCAACGATATGATTCACTGATGACATTGCTATCCTGTGTGAAAGTGGAGAAGAAATGGTGTAATAAACAGTGTAATGAGCACAGAATATGGACTGAGAGTAAATCAAAGAAAGACGAAAGTTCTGAGAAGTAGCAGAAATGAGAACAGCGAGAAACTTAACATCAGGATCGATGGTCATGAACTAGATGAAGTTAAGGAATTCTACTACCTAGGCAGCAAAATAACCAATCACGGGTGGAGCAAGGAGGACATTAAAAGCAAACTAGCACTGGAAAAAGGGCATTCCTGGCCAAGAGAAGTCTACCAGTATCAAACATAAGCCTTAACTTGAGGAAGAAATTTCTGGGAATGTACGTTAGGAGCACATCATTATATGGTAGTGAAACATGGACTGTGGGAAAACGGGAACAGAAGAGAATCGAAGCATTTGAGATGTGGTGCTACAGGCGAACGTTGAAAATTAAGTGGGTTGATAAGGTAAGGAATGACGAGGTTCTGTGCAGAATCAGAGAGGAAAGAAATGTGTGGAAAACACTGAGAAGGAGACGGGACATGGTGATAGGATATCTGTTAAAACATGAGGGAATGTCTTCCACGGTACTAGAGGGAGCTGTAGAGGGCAAAAGTTGCAGAGGAAGGGAGAGATTGGAATACATCCAGCAAGTAACTGAAGACGTAGTTTGCAAGTGCTTCTATGAGATGAAGAGGTTGGCACAGGAGAGAAATTCGTGCCGGGCCGCATCCAAATTGTCAGAAGACTTCTCACCGCTCGTGCGATGACTGAAAAGAAGAAATGTATTACGTTCTTTCGAGGCGAATTCAGTATTTCGGCTTTTCCTATGTCGTCTTCTTCTTCAGTGGCAATATGGTCGCTCAGCGACGGTATAGAAGATTTTCATTCCTAAAGGAATAAGCAGAATTCCAGCGACCACATGAGACTGTGCTTCCGATTTTGTAGTCTTTCCTTATTTGAAAAGTAACTTTGTTGATCACGAAGTTTCGCTAAGTCCTGACTACAGTGAAACACTTTAAACCACCAAATCTGTTCTACAGGACCCCCGAGTTATCTCCGCAGCCCCTGGAGGGGTAAAGGTGACTCCTGGAATTTTCGGCCTCCAAGCCGCTCTAGTGAGATTAGGTGACATTTGGCCTTTACATCCGATGAGCCTCAGAAACAGAACTTTCTATTGGCCACTTCCTGTTCCCCCTGCTGGAACTTCTTTAGAAGGTGCTATTTCATGGTAAATCCTTCAAAAACTTACTTCCACCAGTTATTGGAAAATGCTGACCGTCAAGAGAAAATTATTCGTCCTTAAGTGAACCTAGTCAGTTCCGAGCACAGCCCATTTAGGAGGAGTAGGGAAAGACAGGCCTGTCATCTTCAGGGTGAACAAAACCTCCTTCTCCTTCGTAGCAGAAACTAACACTGGCCTCCGCAGTAGCAGACACAACGAACACACAGGCGCGCTTGGAAAATGGTACATTACAATAATTCTACGTTGGCGCAATATTATGGGTGGCAAAATTATCCTCTGTTGTGTGAAGAAGTCGTAAAGGATGGGATAAGAAGTCAGATACTCGTAGTCACACATACACTGCCTGATAAAAGAAGTGAAGCATCCAAAAGACGTAGTAGGATATCGATGTAGCTTCGTACATGAACACGCCATCGGCGGATATGTAATTGAGCATTGTAATGGTAATCCAGCCGGCTCGACACGGGGACTCATATCGTCAAGTCAACGAAATGGAAGAAGACTCTTATGGGCAACTTCTTTGTGCAACCTTGACACAATGGGCGGAGCATCTCAATATAACCAACAGCAGAAATCAAATATCACTGAGAAAATTCCGGAGACTGCTAAAATGTCCAAGACGCTGGACACATAGTTGCAGAGTAGAAGAAACTGTAATTTCATGCAAAGAAAAATAGAGAAGTAAGTCCAGCTGGCTGCACGCTGGGATTGAAGAGGACAAGGGGCGTGGACAGTGGCAAATGTTGGTCACTGGGAAAGACGCGGAAATAATTAAAGGTAAATTCGTATGACAGCTGCTTTTGGCGTTGAAATATCTCAACAGCTGCACTTGAAAACCTGTCCGGACACACTTCACATCAGACTCAAATTTCCAAGCGCTACTCACCATTTTCCCGTTTGCTCACAGCCTCAGTGTATTCCCACAAGGGAATGAACGATGCTAGGCATCTGCACTGAAATAGTCGTGTGTCCGTCCAGATGTATCTATGCAGTTATATGGACGGTGTCAGTTATTTCGAACAGACACCACATATATAATTGTATGGACACGGAGGCACCGCGTACTCGTTTGAAACGGCGTTATCAGCACATTACAGAATCTGAAAGGTTCGCCATTTTGCGTCTCCATCTGGCCAACTGGACGAATTGTGGGACTTTGGAAAGTAACGGTGCTCCGATGTGGCACTGTCTGGGAACGTGAAGGCAGGCATACCCGCCATCAAGGGTCTAGTTGACCACGTCTGACCACAACAAAGGAGAATCGACTTATTATGGACCAAGCAGATGTTAACCCCTTCAACCAGCGCCTGTCGTCCGTGAACAAGCAGTGAAGTCTCTGCAACTTCCTATGCCATCACTCACCATTAGTCGCAGACTAGCAGTGGCCGGTCTATGGAATTTCCGTCCCATGCCTAGGCTGCCGTTAACACCACAACACAAACGGCTGAGATGGGGGCGTTGCCGCCACCAGGAAGCGTGGACTGCTGTTGACTGTCTTTGCATTCTGTTTGGTGACAAACGACGTTTCTGCACTGCCCCGCATGACCAACGTCGGCGAGTAGAGCGGTAGCACCTGGAGAGGTCCCATTCTTACAATGTTTTGGAAAGGCACTGCGATGCTACTCCTGGTGTCACGGTGTGGGGATCCAGCGGGTATGACTTCAGGTCACGGCTTGTAGCGATTGATTCAAATGTGACCCGACAACGGTGCATCACGGGCATCCTGCTTCCTCGTGTGTTACTTCTCATGTGACGGTGTTGAGCCTCCATTTTTGAACATGACAATGCTCGTCCACACACGGAGCGTCTCCCTATGATCTGTCTGCCTGATGCGGAGGTAGTCTCGTTTCCAGCAAGATATCCAGATCTTAATAATAAATGAGAATCACCTCAGCTGTATTATTACACATTTATTGTGTAATATTACCCCTGAGGTGGTTTAGATTAATCATTAATGTTAGTGTCAGCTGTGGTGTTCAACATCATCAACATTATACCCATCTCTGTTCCCAGTAGAACATTTGTGGGGCCAGCTCGGTCGTGAAGGGAAACTTACAACAGATGTGGACCACCTTGCCTCAGGCAGTATACAGTGGTTTTATGACACCCTTCCGAACCGAATCGGTGCATGCATCCAGACCAGAGAGGTGAAGCGTCTGGTGTGGCAGTAGAAGAGAGCAAAAGGAAAGCGGAAGTTTTAACTCTAGCATTTAAGAAATCGTTCGCACAGGAGAACACTAGAAAGAAAGCGTGGTTTGACCATACCATAGGCTTCTGTTTGGAGGATACAGTAGTAGGCATCCCTGGCGTAGGGAAGCAAGTGAAAGGTATGAAAAAAAAAAAAATAAGTCGACAGGTCCGGATGGAAACCCAGTGCGTTTTTGCAAGAAGTAGTCTATGGCACTGACCCCTTACTTAGCTTCTATTCCCCTCAAATCTCTCGCCCAGAGAAAAGTTCCAACTGAATGGAAAAAGTGCAGAATTACTGGACGTATAGTTTACATAGGTTTGCTGCGGAAGCCTTGAACACATTCTCAGTTAGAATATAATAAATTTCATTGAGACCAAAAAGCTTCTGGCGACGAATTAGCACGGTTTTAGAAAACGTTGCTCATGCAAAATTCAGCTTACCCTTTTCTCACATGATGTCCTGCGAACAGGGCAACAGACAGATTCCATATTCCTAGATTTCCGTGGACCGTTTGACAAGATATCCCACGGCAGTCTGCTAACGATGGCATGAACATATGGAATAGGTTCCCAGATATTGTGAGTGGCTCCAAGACTTCTGAAGTACGAGAACCCAGTACGTTTTCCCCGAACGGCGGATGTTCAGCAGAGACAAGGGTATCGTTCGCCCCAGGGAAGTGTGATTGGATCGCTATTATTTTTTATATACGTAAATGATCTGGCGGTCAGAGTGGGCAGCAAACTGTGGCAGTTTGCTAATGATCCTGAGGTGTACGGAAAGATGTCGTCGTTGAGTGGCTTTAGGAGGATACAAGGTGACTTAGGCATAACTTCTAGTTGGTGTGATGAATGGCAGCTAGCTGTAAATTCAGATGCGTATGTCAATGCGGATGGGTAGCAAAAAGAAACCCGTAATGTTCGGATACAGCAACAGTAGTGCACTGATCGACAAAGTCACATGGATTCTCTAGGCGCAATGTTGCAAAGCGATATGAAATGGAAGGAGCATCTAAGAATTGCAGTAGGGAAGGGGAATGGTCTACTTCGGTTTATTGGGAGAATTTTAGGAAAGTGTGATTCACCTGTAAAGTAAATCGCTTATAGACAATAGAGCGACCCATTATTGAGTACTGTTCCAGATTTAAATAAAGGAACACATCAAAGCAATTCAGAGGTGGGCTGCTATATTTATTACTGGTAGGTTCGGACAACACGCAGATATTGCGGAGATGTTTCGCGAACTCAAATGGGACTACCTGAATGGAAGTCGACATTCTTTTCATGGAATACTATTGAAAGAATTAAGAGATCCGGCATTTGAAGCTGACCGCAGAATGCTTCTACTGCCGTACTGCCGCCAAGGCACATTTCACATATGGACAACGAAGATAAGGTAGGAGAAATTAGGTTCCTATGGAGGCATATAGACAGTCATTCTCTCGCTCTATTTGCTACTGGAACGAGAAAGTGAATAACTAGTAATAGTACAGTGTATCCTGTGGCTTGCAGAGTATGTACACTATGTGATCAAAAGTATCCGGACACCCCCAAAAACATACGTTTTTCATATTAGGGGCATTGTGCTGCCACCTACTGCCAGGTACTCCATATCAGCAACCTCAGTAGTCATTAGACATCGTGAGAGAGCAGAATGAGGCGCTCCGCGGAACTTACAGACTTCGAACGTGGTCAGTGATTGGGTGTCACTTACGTCATAGATCTGTAGCCAGATTCCCACACTCCTTAACATCCCTACGTCCACTGTTTCCGATGTAATAGTGAAGTGGAAACGTGAAGGGACAACTACAACACAGGCCGACCTCGTCTGTTGACTGACAGAGACCACCGACAGTTGAAGAGGGTCGTAATGTGTAATAGGCAGACATCTAGCCAGGCCATCACACAGGAATTCCAAACTGCATCAGGATCCACTGCAAGTGTTATGACAGTTATGCGGTAGGTGAGAGAACTTGGATTTCAAAGTCGAGCGGCTGCTCATAAGCCACACATCACGCTGTTAAATGCCAAACGACGCCTCGCTTGGTATAAGGTGCGTAAACATTGAACGACTGAACAGTGAAAAAACGTTGTGCGGAATGACGAATCACGGTACGCAATGTGTGGGTATGCGAATGCCCGGTGAACGTCATCGGCCAGCGTGTGTAGAGCCAATAGCAAAATTCGGAGGCGGTGTTGTTATTATGTGGTCGTGTTTTTCATGGAGGGAGCTTCCACCGCTTGTTGTTTTCCGTAGCAGTATCACAGCACAGGCCTACACTGATGTTTTGAACACCTTCTTGCTTCCCAATGTTGAAGAGCAATTCGGGGATGGCGATTGCATCTTTCAACACGATCGGGCACCTGTTCATAAGCACGGCCTGTGGCGGAGTGGTTAGACGACAATAACGTCCCTGTAATGGACTGGCCTGCTCAGAGGCCTGATCTGAATCCTATAGATCGATCACCTTTGGGATGTTTTGGAACGCCGACGTCGTGCCAGGCCTCACCGACCGACATCGATACCTGTCCTCAGTGCAGCACTCCGTAAAGAATGGGCTACAGTTCCCCAAGGAACCTTCCTGCGCCTAATTGAACTTATGCCTGCGAGGGTGGAAGCTGTCATCAAGGCTATGGATGGGCCAACATCATACTGAATTCCAGCATTACCCATGGAGGGCGCCACGAACTTCAGCCAGGTGTTCGGATACTTTTGATCTGATAGTGTATGTAGATGTAGTACATCATACTGATAAGTGGGTTCATATTGCCAGCTTCTTTGTAAATTTGGTTTAATTTTCTAGCTATCGAAATACCATCAGATACTCTCTCAACCTATGAGATTTCAATTCGTTTCCTCGTCCTCTCGGAGGCAAGACTAAGCCGTCGCCTAGGGCGGCAAAATTTCAGTGGCGGCAAAGGGCGGAAAAAAATAATTTTAGGTCAAACAGCGAATAAATTGAGCAAGTGAGGAGAAAAACTGAAAAACAGAAAAATAAACACACCTAATTGTTTTCAAAAGCATGTTACTTACTAACTGTTTACATACTTTGACGAATGTGAACACATTGCCTTTACCTACCTCAAAAGTAAAGCAGCCGCTAGTGAGTACGAAATGGAAACAACGGAAAGAGCCACTGCCTTAAGACAATCACAAAATCCATCCTTCACTGGGATTTGAACCTTGAACCATCTCGGACAAATGATCAGTAGCCAGTCGCTTAGACAACTGTGACTAATGAAAATTGTAGAACTCTCAATAGAAAACGCAAACAAGCCGTCATTTAGTTATTTAATCGCAAGAAAGTTGATGCTGAAAAAGATGAGATTTATTCCTCACTCTAAAATATTTCAATTAAAACAGAAAGGAAATAATATCATGATTATCCAGATGACCTAGTTGGATGCTTCACAACGTCTGCCATCAATATAGCATAATTTCTGAATTCAAAGAAAAATTCCATTCGACACCTTTATTTGTCCATTTCCCTGCCATAAAATAAAATTCAGATGCCAAATTTTGATGCACTGGTATATTCACTTGAGTTCTAGTTTCCGATGTTCAGCACATTCTTCACGTTCCAATTATTTTGGGAAGTTTCAAAAATTGGTGACAAAATATTATAAACTGAGGACATTTGTTATTCTCAATCAGTTTTAAAGTTATTGAGGACAAAGACTGTCTTCAGATAATGAGGACAGTTTATCACCTTTATTTAATCATTAAAAGTACAATTAAGATCTGCATTGCTGTGCCACTGGATGTTGGCGTGGCCCAGGATGGGGGGACCCCACAAGGTCGATGGTAGCAAAGAAGAGGGGATGTCATTTCTTAATTTTCGTCCAGGACGACAAAACATCTAGCAACGGCACAGCCTCCTCTGCTGGATGCTTTACTTCCTTTTTCAGTCAGTGTCTAATGACAATAGGTTGGAAAAAAGATAAAGTGGAGGTGCTGAGCAAGATTTTGTACACGGTTTGTGACGCGAATGACACTGATTTCCACCGGAAACTGTTACAAATTTACAGTTCCTATTCCGTGAAGAACATTATATAATGAGCTTCACGTGGCCCAACGTTCCGTTATTTCTGGTGCTTCCATTATTTTGACAACTATGTGTTTCACACTGTATCCACTACACAGTGGAAATTTTTAAGATTCTCTGCAGAGAGGAACGGAGTGCGAGAAGCGAGATCCAGTGCTGGAGGAAGCGGGCGCCGACTTGCGGCGGCTGTTCGCCACCAGAGGCGCTGTCGGCAGAGCGGCACGACGAGTTACGCAGACAAAAGTGCTGTCCGCGGCTGCTAATGAACTCATTTCTCACCCGCCGAGGAGCTTCGTAATTACTTCTGCAATAAAACGAAGATGCGCAGGATTGGTAGGGAAGCTATATTGGAAGACACGCAGCAACGTCCGGGACGATAGCTACATGAAGACAATACAGGCTTTTTGAAATAATGGAAGATACGAAACTGAATCATTATTATTTTTCTAGTTCGTAACAGAGATATGAGTGAGCACACATTCAGTACTACGACAGTGTAATACACACAATATTTCGAAGTTCTCATAACACATTTTGAAGAGTTGCAATGGAACAGGAATCATTTTGAACGACATGTATCGTTCACTTTCGCGGACGATGCCCTTGCGTACTGAACTGTCGATGCTCACAGTAACAGCTTTTAGTTTGACAATCTTCTCCACTAGTTTAACACTTCTGCTTATTCCACTACTCTAGTGTTCCTGGAAGCAAAAATGTCGCAGAGAAATGCGTAAAGGTTGTTCACAAAATAAAATTGTCAGCCTGTAACGACTTGTATATATAGATTTTTTTTAATTTTCTGATATATTAAAAGTTCCCGACGGTAAGGGATTCGAACCCAGTGCTTTGTCTTGCACGGACAATGCTGTTATTGACTAATCTCTCGAGCTCTCGCAGCTTAAATTCTGAGAAGCTGTGAGTAAACAAGCATAACATTGAATTCCAGCTTCCTACGTAACCCGTTTGAAAGTGCAGTAGCAACTGCCTGTAGCTGTTACACTTTAATCTGTTACCTAGTGCGGTAAGAACTTTCTGATAGTTTTTTTTTTTTTCTCCTGACATTTGGCCAGGGCGAGTGGGACGCTCGATGTTAACCGTTTCATAACCACGCCATTAGAAACTGAACGCAGTCCACCATTAGACAGGGAAGGGAAGAGGAAATCGCCTGTGCCTGTTTTAATAAACCGTTGTGACATTTGCCTTAAGGCGTCCGATTCGTGAAATCTTGAAAAATTTTTCAGTTTTCTGAATAGTGTAGCTCAATGAAAATGAGCTGTAAGGCCATGTAATGCTTACAACCTCTAAACGGATCTTTTTGGAACAATTTGATGTATGGATCACTGCTTTAATTTGCACACTTTTTTCTGGATTTTATTTTGTGTTGCAAGTGAAATAAAGTATGTAAATTATTTATGTACAGCATAGGTACACACATCTCAAAATAAAAACGAGGTAGAAGTTTGATTTTTTTCTGGACGTTCTTTATACTATTATGTTAAAGGAGCCTTTTAAAAAAAACTTTGGAGTAAATTACGATTCAAAAAATTTAATAATGATTATGAAAAACTTCATTAATTAATTCATAGCTTTTCTTTAAAAAGGACTTTAACTTTCTAATTTAAGTCGTAAGAATAATCTAATTTTTAGTTAAGTATTTTTAATACAGTATACAAAATTTCAGCCTTCTATATTTAATAGTTTTGAACCGGTGTGTACCGTTACGACAGTCGGTCGAGCCCGATTGGCCCGTCTAGGGCCAGAATTCGGAACACGAACTGAATTGTAGCATTTTACTAGTCCTGCTTCTTCGCTAACTGAGAAACAATACTAGCCGAAACAATTCCAAAAAACAGTTTTTCCGCTAGGTGTAGAGGTGGACAGTCACTAAGGCTGTGTGGGGACAGGATCAATGTAACTGATGTGTGTTGGACTGATATTAACGATGTCATTTCTTCCCTGATCGCTGTAACCAAACACCACCTATTACACGGATCCCCCACGACCACAGCTGTAGGCTGCAATTAGACCTACCATTTCGTGCAATATCGTGCTCCATAAGATAGTGTTTAAATAACTACTTGTGAGTAGTGGGACAAAGAGGCTTCTGGTTCAATTTGTATTGCAAACTGATATCAAATTAATTATTGTGTTAATTAACTGTCAATTAATTACCCCATCCCCTGATGATGTCATGGGTTTTCCTCAGAGAGCATGGTTTTCCCCCTCAGGGAACTCTCAGCCCCCCTCCCCATCCCCTCCTGTGACATTATCCTAAATGGCAGTTTGGGAAAAAATGGCAAGAAATTAAAGTTAACTGGTGTGGATCTCAAATACTGTGTGTTCACCTTCACTTCTGCATACCAACTAACCTAGTTCACAAGAACACCACTGGAGTCTACTGTTTCCCACTCCCACTCTCACATCTGGAAATAGATGGGAAAAGGATTCAGTCTAGGCTGGGTTGATGGATAGGACAGATGTAATTATTTTGTATGCAGGATGGTATATTGTATATGTGAAATAATCATATGGCAACAAGCTAACACTGAAGTACAGGGATACAGCTTCCTGCTGTTCTAAAAGTAAATAGCTGCTGCTAGGAGAAACATAAGTAATAATAATGTCAGAACAGCAACCCACTTTTCCACTGCGCCTGTAACAGTCTGCCCTACATAAATTACTCCTGTAGAAAAAACACCTGAGAACGAAACACACTTATATCTACTCAGAAATCTCAGATTCATTTTAGGCAACAGAAACTTGGGAAATATGTCTTATAATTTTTTTTATGAATACAGCAACCCTTCTCTTATCTGAACATGGTGTCTAAAGACGAAAATTAAAACTGGCCAGTCACCTCCACTTACGTCCAATCTAGTCCAGCGCCATCTACTGGGTGTATCGTCCAGCCAGGAGTCCACCAAAAGTCACAGGCCAAGCTAATCCTCAACTTCCTGCTGCCCAAGCAATCCCACCACCAACCACGGCATAATATGGTCACACTCAAGCTAACTGCAGCCCCATCTCTGACACAGACTCATCAGTTTTGAAAAAAAAATCCGAAACAGGATATTATTTTGTCAAAAAACCTCGAATTTCTCACATAAAATGTAGATTCTTCCCGTTTACACAAGTTATTTTAGAAGACAGAAGAAATCAGACCACACACGCTAAAGTATCACACTGCTAAAGTATCGTTACTTGTTGTGAAAAATCTGTACAAGACTATTGCATAGGCTACATTTCCTCTAAGTGTTCTCTCACCAGGTAGAAAAACCTATTCTGCATCACACGAATAGAACATTCATTTTGGACTCATGACAGACTGCGAAGATCAGAGCACGTTCTACCTTTGTCATGTAGGAAGCCTCCTCACTTTCTAACCTCTTACAGCACAGAGAAGCTGTAAATTTCGGGTTTATACTATGTGTCACTTTGTAAATTCGACAATATAGATGATTTTATTACAATGATCATCTCGCCCTGTGTAGGTTCCATTAAAAGACCTCATCGCAACGAAAAAACATCTGATTAACGCTCCAACTCTAGAATCATATCTGTGGCTCTCTCACACTCTCATTCACCTGATTGGGAGCACGTCATTGATATCGAATTGATAAGATAATTAATTAATTTGATCTTCAGAGCGCCTTTGCATGGTAATTTCTTTTTCCTGCAGTCTGATCACACTCACCAAGTAACCGTTACAGATGCTTCCATGAGACTTCGCACAGGGAAGGTAAACAGTTCCTCTGATAGCAAAATTGGTGGTAACCATCATCACATAGCTTATGCTGGTGGAAGTAAGTCACTTATTATTCTGGTATGCTAATCCCGAACCAGTCCTGCTGACACCTATTGGTCTATGTCGCCAAAAGGATGCTTCACTCTCCTCTTCACGCCTGGTGCCTAGCGCCAGCTGCACCAGGGCGCGTACCACCACCCATGCATCAGGGCTGCACCACCCCAGCCTACAACCCACCACTCACCGTGCTGAACAGCTGTTAATGATTCCAGGCTCGAAAAAGTTCTCCTATCTGTCCCAGAAGGACTGGGAGCTTAAATGTCTCTGGGGTAAATAACGGGACGTTGAACAATATGGTTCCCCTCATTCCTCCTGGACACCAAAACGTTCTGAAACGTTTTCGAAATATTCCCGAAAGGCTGACACAGTGAGTAATAACAAAACACCTGTATACTGACCGCCAAATCCCAAATGTGTACGTGTCTGCAGACCTAAGTTTCCCTTAGAATACAGCAATATAGACCCGTACCTATGTCTTCTGCCAAAATTGATGGGTGATTCGAGAACTTCAATGAGAATCCCTGGAGGTAAGACGATGTTCTTTTCAAGGAACTCTATTGAGAACTGAATTTCCAGCTGACCACAGAATTATTCTGCTGCCGCCAATGTACATTTCACATAAGCACCACAAAGATAAGATACACGAAATTAGCGCTCATAAGGATACATATAGGTAGCCTTTTCCCCTAGATGTATTTGCGAGTGGAATAGGAAAGGGAATGACTAGTAGTGGTACAGGAACACTCCACCACACACTCTACGATGGCTTGCGAAGTGAGCAAATAGATGTAAATTTAGTCTACTCATTAAGATGTCAGTCCATCCATTCATAGGCACACAAAACTTATGGAAGAACGTTGTCTCTCATTTATTGAGAAAACTTCTGCTGCTGATTGTCTCTGTATAGAAACCGTCGTAATAGCCCTAATTTTCTCATTGCAGTCATTTCGTGAGATGTATGTGAGAGGTTGTAGTATGTTTGTCTGTAGTACTTGGAAGAAACAGTGTACAGCTCATCTCTCAATTCCCCTTTCACCGCAGTATCGCTTACCTGCCATATTATTACGAATCTTCCAGTCTTCGATATACATCATATGAATCTACCTGATTTCGACAAGTAAACGACATCCCCCGCCAAGTTACAGATCACTGCTAATTCTCTCGGAATCCCATCACATTTCGACAACACTGTTCCATTAGTTAGAGGGCTTACAGGTAGAGATCTATCACAATGAGAAAACTAGCACATAACCATGTAGAGTATATATGGACTACACATAGAAATTCAGAAGCGTAACACCTACAGTTAACTGATATCGAATGACTGACTATAAATATCCCACCTGTACATGACCTAATCTCCTTTCTTGTATTCCTATGATTACCACACTAGAAATACGACAGGGTAATGGTGTCCAAGCTGTCGCTGATAGCGCAGTTACTCTCTCTCTCTCTCTCTCTCTCTCTCTCTCTCTCTCTCTCCCTCTCTCTCTTTCTCTACCGTTACTTTTGTGACACACAGCTGAATGAAACTACGAACTATAAAAGCTTTGTAAATGTCACCTGGTAGAGAACACAGCAGGATTTTACCGCATCTCTCTCTTCCCATGTATCAGGAAACAAAAAAAGTCTACATGTTGGCATCAGCCATATGTGGTAATCAGATTAAATATTCATGTATTGGTACAATGGAGCAGGCGATCAGTGATCGAAGTCACTTGCAATCTGTGGAAAGTTTTGTTGCTTGTATGGGAGGAAGACCATATAAAGTAACGTTCTAGCGGTTGGGGTCAGTACCTAGAAGGTATTGGCTAGAAACAAATGAATGTAAAACACAAACACATGCACTCCTAAGGCTACACAGTTCTGCACTCAAACACACTATAATGTTAAAGCCATGTGTTCCGATATATTACTCATGCAGAGTGCAATGCTCTTAAAACTCTGATGCAGTACATGCATGTCCAACATATGACATACATCCACCCTGCAAGTTTTCTATTCTACTCACTATCGTGACAGCCTATAAAATGACAAAACTATTTCCTTTCACACCAAAGAAAAACATGTAGTCTCCGTGATACATGCACAATATAGCGTTCTGGAGGTGTGTAGCGCCCACTGTTTACAGCTGACCACGGTTCAGAAATTATACTATCCTCACATCAGTCCTATAAAAGGATCAACAGCAACAGAGAAGGCCTCTTACAAGGAAACAGACAAATGTGTAGCAGCAGTGTTTGACATGTGAAATTACACGACATGCTGCTCTAACTCTGAGAACAGAACACAGTTTCTTTCACACACATCATCTGTTAAGAATATGTATACACAGGCTTTTCAGTACCTCATCATAGTTATGAAACTGAAGGCTATTTATGCCCAAGATGCGACAGGTGAATGGATTACCTCACATAAATCTTCTTTCTTCTAGAGGAGGGTGCCAAAACAGGTTTTCCATCCTTGGATGTGTTTCATCAAACATGCATTAGAAGTTCTCTAATGACTGTGGTATGGAGAGGTTTGCTGTTAACGATATCAGGTAGATAGTTGTCTTAGTCACACACAGAACACATAGTTCTATATGAGTCAAATGCAGATCATACCACAAAACTGACATACCCCAAGAGAACAAAGGAAAAAGAATGGTTAAACACATGAAAAATGAGCTGCAGCAACATTTTCCTTTCTCTAGAATGCATCATTCAGTTTAAAGTTAGATGGTTCTCTTTCCTAGGAAAGTGTCAAAGACGGCAGTCAACTTGCATGTATCACTATTACCTCAACAGACATACAGCAGAATGTTGTTAGAAAACCATACAGCAGCTGTTCTGTAAGGTATATGTTAGCTGAAGTGCATGGTTGTGACTGGTGGAGTGTACAGAGAAGCACATTGTAAATATTGTTTGTTGGGGTTAAAAACACCTAAACAGGCCCGCACTGGGTCAAACACACGATCCATTCCGTAGTTGTATATTGCCGCCCCCAGTTGATAATACAAAGCTCTTAAGCAGCAGATACTTCAAAAAATCTATACAGTGGTTGCAGGTAACTTTGGGGTCAAATCTGGGCTTGTGATCTAACTTATATATATTAATTACTCTACATTTGGTGGTCGTCCACGTTAAATATCCTATTCCAGTCGTCTTATCGCTGTCGAAGAAAAAAGACTGTTTCCCTGCTTCGCAGTGCTTCCATGTCAAGTTGTTCTAGTATTCCTTTTGCCGTCACAAACTCGTTCTCACGTATAAAAATTTTCCTGCACCAAGCAGAAGACATGCAATTATGCTCTCATTTCCCCTCAATTTCCCCACATTACAGCATATATTCCCTCAATTTACATGTATTTTCGGTCAATTTCCGTAATTTTATAGATTTAATATCACTTCTGCCCAGGAAATCATGACATCATTTCTCGCCATGTACTCTGAAACTGCTTGTAAATGTAGTACAGTTGTCAGTACCTAGTGTAAATGCACTAATTTTCAGATTTAACAGTACTGTATAGCACTGTACTCGAACGCATCCAATCACTTATAACCACACATTCTACAGCTGCAGTGTATTTTCTCTGTTCCTGTACATCTGTGTATGTGTGTGTGACACAGATGCTCAGAGAGGAAGGCAGTGTGGCTTATGGTCTGCTGCCGGCACCATACGGTGTGATCGGTATGCCACAAAGAAAGAAAGTTCGCGATGGAGGAGGAAGGCCGGGGTATTTCTCTCATGACAGGAAGACTGTGTTTTTCTTTGGTGTAGAAGGAAGTAGTTTTATCACCTTAAAGTCTGTCACTGTAGTGAGTGGGATAGAAAACTTCAGGGTGGATGTATGTCAGATGTTGGACATATATGTCCTGCATTAGAGTACGAGTATTAAGACCATTGCACTCCATATGACTAACACTTTCAGAAACCACATGGCTTTAACATTGAAGCAAGTTTAAGTGCGGAAACGTGTAGCCTTCGGAGTACATTTGTTTACGTTCTATGATCTTCTATGATTGTTTCTCTCTTGCCAATAACTTCTTGGTACTGTCCCCAAACACCATAACAATACTTTAGAATTGATAGCACTGTTGATTTACGTAAAATACCTGAAGCTCTGTCTCGAGCTCCATCATGCTTAAACCACATGTTTCTTATTAACTGTCTGATATCACAACACTTTCATATCTACTATACGTCAATAAGGGGTGTTAACCTCCTCAACACGCGCGCATCTGAAGAGATCTTGTGCACTTGGATGGGTGTCATGAGTATATTGGTGTAAGATTGGTGGAACAGTCTTTGCTGAACAGCGGTTGGAGACCCAGCTAGCTCTGTTCCTTCACAAGATGTGGAATTTAGTGGGTATAGTACCCTCCTACTTCTGGTCAGTTACAAATTAATTTGATGACAGTGTTGTAGGGAGGATTGATCAAAGGATGCGATAGTACTCTGTGGCTCCCGTCCACACAGGACAAGATGGGAAATCGTAATCGTAAATTGTGCACTATTATTGAAGTGCTAGAAATATGTAGCTAACGTTACTGCATCAGTATAGGACACTGCCTGGTATACTTCGGTGTATATGTTCGATAATTAACCTTTAATGGACGTACCGCATATTCCAACCCAGTATATGGTACACGCTACTTAATGGAGGGGTGCCTTAGCGATGATACAAAAATTGTGAAGCATGCTGTCGTGTAATTGGTCGCCGCTGGAATTACGGAAAAACTGGTAAAATTGCTACAATTAATATCACAGCTAACTGTGGTGCTTATTACAGTACACTGTCCCATACCGACAGTGTGTTTTCCATCCTATCCGTTCATTGGTACGCTGTTGATTACCACATAACAATTGACTGATACCATTTGTTTGAGGTGAAGAGAGTCTTGGTGGATGCAGCACCTTCTTGGGTTGGCCAGCGCCGAAACAGTGAGTGTATACATTGCTGCAATATAAGGAATCAATGCTCTTGGTAGCATCTAGACATCTGCTGCCTTGCCACTGTGAAAGATGAGATTAATCTTTTTTTTTTATTTTACATGTCTAGTTCCGAAGGATCAAATCTCCAAGGCCATGGAATGTTTCAGTACAGGAAATCACAAAATAAAACAAACCAAAAAAAGCCATAAGTTTGCGTAAACACAATCAACAATATAGCACTGGAATCAGCTTAATTTTTCAAGGAAATCCTCTCCAGAATAGAAGGAGTGACCCATGAGAGAACTCTTTAGTTTCGATTTAAAAGTGGGTGAATTTTACTAAGATTTTTGAATTCTTGTGGTAGCTTATTGAAAGTCAATGCAGCAGTATACTGCACAATTTTCTGCACAAGTGTAAGAGAAGTGCGATCCAAATGCAGATTGGATTCCTGCCTAGTATTAATTGAGTGAAAACTGCTAATTCAAGGAAACACTCTGATATTATTAACAAAAAAAACGACGGTGAAGAATATATATATATATATATATATATATATATATATATATATATATATATATATATATATATATATATATATATAGAGAGAGAGAGAGAGAGAGAGAGAGAGAGAGAGAGAGAGAAGCCAATGTCAGAATATCCAGACTAATAAACGGGAGTCGACAAGAGATTCGCGAACTTACACCTCTTATTGCCTAAACAGCCCACTTCTGAGCCAAAAATATCATTCAAGAATTGGAACAGTTACCCCAGAATATAATACCATCCATCATAAGCGAATGAAAATAAACTAAATAGACTACTTTTCGTGTCGAACTAGCACTTACGTCAGATACCGTTTGAATAGTAAAAATGGCAGCATTAAGTCTTTGAACAAGATCCTGAACTTGGGCTTTCCACAACAGTTTACTATCTATTTGAACATCTAGAAATCTGAACTGCTCAGTTTCACTAATCATATGCCCATTCCGTGAAATTAAAACGCCGAGTTTCGTTGAATTGCGTGTTAGAAACTGTAAAAACAGAGTCTTACTGTGATTTAGCGTTAGTTCATTATATATAAGCCATGAACTTCTGTCATGAACTGCGCTTTTTCGAAAGAGTGCCAGTGTTGCACACAACATTCTATACTATCACGCCAGTGTCATCACCAAACAGAAATATTTTAGAATCACCTGTAATGCTACAGAGCATATCAGTTACATAAATAAGGAACAGGAGTGGCCCTAGCACTGATCCCTGGGGCACCCCCATTTAACTGTGCCTCACTCAGACCCCACATCACAGCCATTCTCAGCACTGTGGAAAATGACCTTTTGCTGTCTGTTACTAAAGTAAGAGGTGAACCAACTGTGAACTACATCCCGTATTCCATAATGGTCCAACTTATGGAGCAATATTTTGTGATTAACACAATCAAATGCCTTAGTTAAATCAAAAAAGATGCCTAGCGTTCGAACCCTTTTGTTTAATTCATCCAGTATCTCACATAGAAAAGAGAATATAGCATTTTCAGTTGTTAAACCACTTCTAAAACCAAACTACATTTGATAGCAAATTGTGTGAAATAAAATGATCAGTTACCTTTACTTACACAGCCTTTTCGGCAACATTAGCAAACACTCATGGCATAGAAATAGCTCTAAATTGTCTACATTATCCCTTCCTCCCTTTTCATAAAGCGACTTTACTACTGAGTACTTTAATCGTTCAGGAAACTGACTATTCTTACTGGAAAAACTAGAAATAAGGCTAAGTACAGGGCTAACATGTGCAGCACAGTACTTTCGTATTCTGATAAGTAGTCCATCATATTCATGAGAGTACTTAGTCTTCAGTGGTTTAATTATTGACTCAGTTTCCCTCTTGTCATTACCACAGACGAGTATTTCAGACGTCAGTCTCAGAAAAGCATTTTCTAAGAGAGTTATATGGTTCCAAATAGAAACAAGGTTTGTAATTACAGCAGAGTCCCGCTAATCCAAACCCCAGTAATCCGAACGTTCGGTTAATCCGAACATGAAAAATGTTAGTCTAAATATAGAAAACTGTGCTGTAAACTACTGTACATACACACTATTTTAATTTACACATGTACAATAAACATGTATTAGAAAAATTCACGAGAAAACATGAGGTTTAAACAATGCATAGCAATGAAAGAAAATCTGTCAAACCTACTAAAATACAGCGGACATTTTATCCCTACTTTTTAGATGACAAAACTAAGTCATTGTTTTTTGGCGTAATGAAGACAGTCTGTTATGTGAAGCATTGTCGCGCCATCGTCTCATAAACATCAAATCAGTAGGTGTAGCAGTGGTTTGTTGGTCCAAATAACGTAGCGCGAGGTCAAGGGCTTCTGCTGCGTCACTGTGTGGCACCAGCTCTCCTTTGTCGCTTTCCGGCTCATTACCACTTCTGTGGCAGCAGTCCACTTCTTCCTGGTCTTGAGTCACAGCAGTATGTAAATCACAGTAAGGTTCTCCACACATGCTCCATCCGCTGCCATACACTTATCTACGTCTCCTTTACTAGCTTCTTCACATCCAGGGATTGCCTGTATCATTTGTAGTAGATTTTCCTCTTAATTTTCAATTAGGTTGTCCTGAAATTCAAGAGATGTCCACAGTTTTCTCCACGATTTTCTCAGAGTATTTTCTGAAATATTTTGCCATGCCTCAGCGGTCCAATAAAGAATATCCTTTACATTGGTCTTTTTTATTTTGTCCACTAAAGGAATGCTATCATCTTGGATCAGCATTCTTAAAAATGGTTTTCTGTAAATCAGTTTTAATGTCTGCAGCACGCCCTGGCCCATCGGCTGTAGAAGTGATGTAACATTCAGCGACAAAAATTCCGCCACAATTTCTCCATCAGATAATTCCTCAGTGCTGGCGTGAGATGGCGCGTAATCATTCAAAAAGATTGCACGGGGAGACAAATGATTTTCTTTAGAAAACCGTCAAACAGAGGGAACAAACTGGCCGCGAAACCATTCTTTGAACAGCTTACCATCCACCCATGCTTTTTCCTGGTTGCGATTATATACGGGCAAGGACTTCATGTTGCAGTTTTTAAAAGCTCTGGGCCTAGCAGATTTGCCGATCAGCATTAAAGACAGCTTGTGATTACCAGCAGCGTTGCTGCACGCTAATAAAGTCACAAGATCTTAGCAGATTTTAAAACCAGGAGCATGATATTCTGCTTTTGATGCCAGGCTTTTTGTTGGCAATGCCCTAAAATTAAGGCCTGCCTCGTTAGCGTTATAAATTTGTTGAGGAGAAAACTTCCCCTCTCTTACCAATTTTTTTAACTCACCCAAGTCTTCCTTCGCTGCATCACGGTCAGAAGAAAGCTTCTCTCCAGTAATCGTTAGCTGACGGATTCCATGACGTTTTTTGAATTGTCCAAACAACCCGTACTCGCGCTAAAAGACTCATCACCATTTATTAACTTGTTCAGGGAAAAAGCCTTGCCCGCATCTCGTGGTCGTGCGGTAGCGTTCTCGCTTCCCACACCCGGGTTCCCGGGTTCGATTCCCGGCGGGGTCTGGGATTTTCTCTGCCTCGTGATGACTGGGTGTTGTGTGATGTCCTTAGGTTAGTTAGGTTTAAGTAGTTCTAAGTTCTAGGGGACTGATGACCATAGATGTTAAGTCCCATAGTGCTCAGAGCCATTTGAACCATTTTTGAAATAGTCCTTCTCCTGAACCAGTGCTCCACTCAAAGGAGTTCCCCTTTCTCTTTCCTCCGTAAGCCAAAGGAAAAGAGCTTCGTCCACTTTATCGTACTGGGACTGTTTCAAAGTCATCCGAATTTCGAGTGTTTTTTCCCGAAGACGTAGCACAGGACTGTTCAAGCTTCACTCAGTTCTTCTTCCAATCACAAATGGTTGCTTTATCAGTTCCCAGTTCCGCTGCCAGTTTAGATACATTCTCACCATTGTCTACCCGCCGCACAGTATTCAGTTTTTCTTTGAGAGTTAACGTTGTATGTTTCCGTTTACTCATGACGAAAATACGTACACCATTACACCTGAACGAATACAGTACAGCTGTTACGCGTGCCAGACATCGATAACTAACATAAGCAAGCGCTTTGCGAGGCAACTGGCTGTGCACCTACCTCAGACACTACAAATAATTCATCAGCGATGCTCAGAAAGTAATTGTTAAATACCATACATATATCTCATTACCAGTAACTGAAACATTTTTACTATGAACTGACTATACCATCGACCTTATACTGCTGACCAGACACTACCTGCATGACTGACCGTATGGTTTTAATTTTATCCTGTGAATTAGCTATTCTATTTTTGTCCACGTACTCTTTGATTTAATAATTTCCTAATAACATTTTTAAGCATCTTAAAGTACTGTTTGTGATGGGCTACTGTAGCTTGATTGTGACTACTTCTAACATTTTGATATAATTACCACTTTGTTCTGCGTGATATTCTTATCCCACTGCTCAGCCAACCAGGTTGCCTTTTACTGATAGTACCCTGCTTATAACGTTCTACGTTCTAATGGAGAAGAACTTTCAAAGAGCACGAGAAATGTGTTACAGAAAATATTATATTTGTCATCTATGTCATCAGCACTATAAACATTCTGCCACTCTTGGTCCTGAACAGGGTTTAAAAAACTCACTATTGGCACTGAATTAGCTTTTTTAGGTGGTTTGTAATTATATATAACATTTGTTTGAGCACAAAAACCTTTTAGTGGTAAAATTTTTGCACATGGTCGGAAAGGCCATTCATTCTTTTACCAACAGAATGCCTGTCTAGTAATGAAAAACGAACAAAAATAATGTCTGTGGCTGTGCTACTGTTCCCCTGCACTCTGGATGGAAACAAGACAGTCTGCATCAGAACATATTAATTTAGGAGATCTTCCAACATTCTTTTTTGCACTATCGTATATAAAATTAATATTGAAGTCACACACACAGTTTTTGGTACTTCCCATAAAGTGAACCCTCTCTACCTTGTGCAGATATGCTCTGAAATCAGAGTTAGAAGACCTATAAACACCAAGAATTAGCAGTTTAGTTTCACTAAACTGAACTGACCCTGCACAACATTCAAATACCTGCAGTACCGTGATAGTCTATGAAGTCAAATGTAATACTGTTTTTAAAGTACATGGCCACTTCTCCATTCCACAAAGAACTCCTTGAAAAACAGCCAGCTAATCTGTATTGTGGTAAAGGAAGCCTCTGAATTATCAAATTATTTAAGTGGTTATGTCAGAAACAACATCTATAAGCAGTTCACTAACTTTATCTGTAATACCTCTTATATTTTGATGAAATATGCTAATTCCTTAACCATTTGGATACCTGACCTCCTTTGAAGATGATTCCTTTGTTAGAGTGACTTCCTTTAAGCAGGGATTCCTAACAGCTGACTTCAATCTAAAAATGGTGCAGCTCTGATACCACCTACTACAGGAATTTTCCCACAAGTGATCCCAACACCGCCCACTACAATGTCATCTATAAACTTTGCCAGCCTCCCCTTCTTACATCTACTGAGGTGCAGGCTATGCCTAATGAAACTCAATATTGATAAACTGGCACCACTGTAGTGTGAGCCATGCCCTTTGCCCTCAGTGGCTTCTCCAGCCCCATGCCTAACAACAGCACTAAGATGATGCTGTAACAGTTGCATGAAGTGCACATTTGTGCCACCAGTTTGAGTAGATATCTTTACCATGTCACCACCTACATCATACTCCCTGCAGCTATCATGACTATTCCCAGCTCCATCCACAATCACTACCTGATCCTCTTTTGTAAAATTCATACGTAAGTCCCCTATGTTAACAGTCACTATAGCCAACCCTGCACTAGGCCTCACTATGCTGGTGACCTGATACACACTCCCCAACATTTCCTGGAACTGCTGGCCCATATCTCTGCCACCCGAACTACTTAGTAACAGAACCTTCTTCTTTCTGCTCGAATTTGAAGCTGTCTTAGACTCACTACCTTCTGAGGACTGCTGCATGTTTCCTACAGCTACAAGAGGCTCTTCTCCACTAAACTCTGACAGTTGGTCAAATATATCATAAGCGAAGTACAACTGTCTGAATATCTCCTCCTCCTAACTGCTTTCTTACCATGTCCTTCACCCTCCTCATCCTATACAGTCCCTCCTTTGTGTTTTGTAACTGCACCTGAAGGGCACAGATCATATGCTCCTGCTCCCCTGTCAGGTTACAAATCCTGCATTGCCAGGAGAGGATCTCGCTAGAATTCCCAGTGGCTTCCCCTCTGCATTCCCCCCAATGAAAATACTTTGAGCAAATCTAGCAATCTAAAATGCTAGTCACAAACCTACGACACTTCTCACTCATGGTAAAAGATTAACAGTTACTGAAAAAACTAAATGTCTACATTACCTAAGTTCAGTTGCTACAGTAGAAGTATTTAAAGAACTGACAACAGTGATCTCGAATTTCGCTCTCTACTAAGAAAACAACTACTTTTATTAATACTACTAAACCACAACTAATACCAATACCACAGAAACTTCACATAATTTCTTATCTAAAACCAAAAATTCAAGAGACAACTGGAACACTCAATGAAATTAAACACAGTGAACGACACTTTTACTGAAATATTTCAGTAAAAACAAGAAGAAATGTCAGCTGAAAACTAACATAATAAATTTAATAAATGACTACAACACACAAACAACTCTATAAAACACAGTGGGGAAAAGTTTTCATAATTTTATTAAACTGTTATTTCACCAGAAACAGCATGAGACACTTGTGAAAACTATTAAATTTAATAGCCGAATAACAGTGCACAAACAACTTTGTCCGTACTTAGCGTCAGAACCCTTACAGCTGCAACCGCATGCCACGAAATCTAAACACATTGCTGAGACTTTGATGAATGACATACGCACACTCACAAATAACAGAGCACTCAAATCAATAATACAAAAAGAAAGATTGAGATGAACGAAAATCCACTATTAGATTATAAGTTACTTTTACAGCAAATATTAACACCAATAATCTTTAAAATAAGTATCTGAAGTCTAAAACTTTATAAAATATTGGCGAGTGATTTGAACTGCAGTCCAGCATATGTGACGCCACCTTGTAGAGGTCATCACCTTCAGGCAGCTGTTTGGAAACGTTCCACAATACTGCAAAACCTTCGAGTTTCCATATGTTGTATGTCTTCCACGTTTTTGTCAATATAAAAACACCGCCTCTGTCTCTTATTTCACTAATCCTGTGTGTTGTGAGAGCAGCATAGTTTACACCACGCAATGTCCTGCTTTCTGTGAGAGCCAATGGATCGAAATGTGTTAATGTCAGTTTCGCACCTGACACAGACCTCAAAGTCGTGGTGTAAAAAGAAAATCCATGGCAGTGTACAAAGGTGCAGTCATACACTGCTTGGATGTGTTACAGCAGAAAGAAAGACAATGTCTCAAACTGCTTATGAAAGAACAACACAAGGCCACTCTCTAGCAATTGACAGTCTGTGGGATATAGTCCTCCAATAGTATGGGTAACGAAACTTTGCACTGATCTGTGCATGTGACGTCAATCAATGGTCACCTGCTCCAGTGGAGAAATACCTAGACAGTGTGAGTCACCTAACATTACACACTGGAAACACCTTCCAAACCACAACAAATACTGAATAACCAATTCTGCAGACAAAAAGTGAGGAGAGGGGCTGGTGTAACTGGTTAATACCAACCATTGAGAAATGGTTTTCAACACATACTTATTTTTTAATGGAAAACTGTTATTATTTTTAGCACAACTGAAAATAGAAAAAATACTTAATCAATGCCATTTCTTACATTTTAAAATGTTAATTACATCCAGAGTAATTTGTAACATATAGTTGACACTTGAATAACTCCTCAGGAGTTCAATCGTGTCTATTGGAGAGAACCGAATTAATTAGGGATACAAAAAGAACAGTGATGTAATGTTGGTATAGAAGAGATATGAACAGCATGTTACGTCCGCATACTAACATTTTTATTAGTCTTTTTCTCTGAAGAATACTGTAAGGCACTGATTTGTAAGAAGAAAATGTACATTAACATGAGAATGTAGTTAAACTTACAAATTTGTTTTTTTTGCTTTCAATTACAGAAAATAAAAGAGTGTGTCCTGACAATTCAGGCCAATAAATGTTCAAAGTGGTGCCCATCATTTGCTGCACACATTTGGAACCCACCGCATAATGAATATCTAACACGACGCAGTACATCTGGAGTAATGTTGCCACAGGTTTCCTCAGTACAATGTTTCATATACTCTGGGGTTGTAGGCACATCATGGTACACGTTCTCTTTCAACGTACCCCACAGAAAGTAGTCGAAAGTTGTAAGATCAGGATAACAGGCTGGCCAATTTACACATCCGCCACATCATATGAAACGCCTGTCGAACATTCTGTCAAGGGTCAGCCTAGAGTTCATTGCAGAATGCACAGGAGCACCATCAATTTGATACCACATACGTCTACATGTTTTCAGCGGGACATTTTCTAGCAATGTTGGCAGATCATTTTGTAGAAACTCAATATATTGTGCACCTGTTTGGGTGCCTTCAATGAAGGCACCATACACCTACATTCCGCAGTTTCTGTCGCTCTACCTGTTGAAGCCAGGAAGGATTTCCATGGACTAGTAATGCATGTTTCATAAATTCACTGCACCATGGTTTGCGAAACCTGCTACATTGTTAAACAGGAAGGACTGCAACACATTCTCTGTTAATACCCATTGACAGAAATTCATTCGATTATTAAAGTCAGCTCCATGTTATTGCTGATGCAGCGACACATGTTATGGGTGAAATTAGTGACGATGAAGTATGCGCATTGCACTGCTTTGACTCTTTGCACTGCCTCTAGAAATGACACGTGAAGAACTCATGTGTGGGTTCACAGCAATAGTAGCTAGCACACCAACTGCACCTGCTTCTGATGTTACTGTGATGGGTTTGTTATGTCCCGTTTGCGTGTTACGAGCATAAATGTTGCATACAATTGTTTGTAGATGTTTTCAAATGTGCAGCCGGCCGCGGTGGTCTCGCGGTTCTAGGCGCGCAGTCCGGAACCGTGCGACTGCTACGGTCGCAGGTTCGAATCCTGCCTCGGGCATGGTTGTGTGTGATGTCCTTAGGTTAGTTAGGTTTAAGTAGTTCTAAGTTCTAGGGGACTTATGACCACAGCAGTTCAGTCCCATAGTGCTCAGAGCCATTTGAACCATTTTTGTCAAATGTGCAGCGCATTAGATGAACTCTATCCGGGTACCTTTCTTCATACAGCCTGCAGGCTGCAGCTGCATTTTGTCTGCACTCGCCATAGATGAGTATTATCTCGGCCCTTTCAGAGTTAGTATAAACCATTTTCACAGTTCTTACAACATTTTTGTACTTGCGACCTTCTCACTTTCTTACTGTGTGTACTTGTGTTCTTACTTCTGTAAAGTACCCTATCACTAATGCCCAGTAACACAGTGCACTACAGTCATTCTGAGTATAAGGACCAATTCAGCAAGCGCCACATGCAGACACTTATACAGCCAAACTCATAAACATC
The DNA here is from genome assembly GCF_023898315.1 of Schistocerca nitens. Taxonomy (NCBI): domain Eukaryota; kingdom Metazoa; phylum Arthropoda; class Insecta; order Orthoptera; family Acrididae; genus Schistocerca; species Schistocerca nitens. The sequence continues at coordinate 586,166,429 of NC_064618.1, forward strand.
GTAGTCTTTGTAAACATATCCCTTTTTCCCGAGGACATGCAGCTTTACTGTATGATTAAATGATGATGGCGTCCTCTTGGGTAAAATATTCCGGAGGTAAAATAGTCCCCCATTCGGATCTCCGGGCGGGGACTACTCAAGAGGACGTCGTTATCAGGAGAAAGAAAACTGGCATTCTACGGATCGGAGCGTGGAATGTCAGATCCCTTAATCGGGCAGGTAGGTTAGAAAATTTAAAAAGGGAAATGGATAGGTTAAAGTTAGATATAGTGGGAATTAGTGAAGTTCGGTGGCAGGAGGAACAAGACTTTTGGTCAGGTGATTACAGGGTTATAAATACAAAATCAAATAGGGGTAATGCAGGAGTAGGTTTAATAAAGAATAAAAAAATAGGAGTGCGGGTTAGCTACTACAAACAGCATAGTGAACGCATTATTGTGGCCAAGATAGACACAAAGCCCATGCCAACTACAGTAGTACAAGTTTATATGCCAACTAGCTCTGCAGATGATGAAGAAATTGATGAAATGTATGACGAGATAAAAGAAATTATTCAGATAGTGAAGGGAGACGAAAATTTAATAGTCATGGGTGACTGGAATTCGGTAGTAGGAAAAGGGAGAGAAGGAAACATAGTAGGTGAATATGGATTGGGGGGAAGAAATGAAAGAGGAAGCCGCCTTGTAGAATTTTGCACAGAGCATAACTTAATCATAGCTAACACTTGGTTCAAGAATCATAAAAGAAGGTTGTATACCTGGAAGAACCCTGGAGATTCTAAAAGGTATCAGATAGATTATATAATGGTAAGACAGAGATTTAGGAACCAGGTTTTAAATTGTAAGACATTTCCAGGGGCAGATGTGGATTCTGACCACAATCTATTGGTTATGAACTGCAGATTGAAACTGAAGAAACTGCAAAAAGGTGGGAATTTAAGGAGATGGGACCTGGATAAACTGAAAGAACCAGAGGTTGTAGAGAGTTTCAGGGAGAGCATAAGGGAACAATTGACAGGAATGGGGGAAAGAAATACAGTAGAAGAAGAATGGGTAGCTCTGAGGGATGAAGTAGTGAAGGCAGCAGACGATCAAGTAGGTAAAAAGACGAGGGCTAATAGAAATCCTTGGGTAACAGAAGAAATATTGAATTTAATTGATGAAAGGAGAAAATATAAAAATGCAGTAAATCAAGCAGGCAAAAAGGAATACAAACTTCTCAAAAATGAGATCGACAGGAAGTGCAAAATGGCTAAGCAGGGATGGCTAGAGGACAAATGTAAGGATGTAGAGGCTTGTCTCACTAGGGGTAAGATAGATACTGCCTACAGGAAAATTAAAGACACCTTTGGAGAGAAGAGAACCACTTGTATAAATATCAAGAGCTCAGATGGAAACCCAGTTCTAAACAAAGAAGGGAAGGCAGAAAGGTGGAAGGAGTATACAGAGGGTTTATACAAGGGCGATGTACTTGAGGACAATATTATGGAAATGGAAGAGGATGTAGATGAAGATGAAATGGGAGATAAGATACTGCGTGAAGAGTCTGACAGAGTACTGAAAGACCTGAGTCGAAACAAGACCCCGGGAGTAGACAACTTTCCATTAGAACTACTGATGGCCTTGGGAGAGCCAGTCATGACAAAACTCTACCATCTGGTGAGCAAGATGTATGAGACAGGCGAAATACCCTCAGACTTTAAGAAGAATATAATAATTCCAATCCCAAAGAAAGCAGGTGTTGACAGATGTGAAAATTACCGAACTATCAGTTTAATAAGTCACAGCTGCAAAATACTAACGCGAATTCTTTACAGACGAATGGAAAAACTGGTAGAAGCGGACCTCGGGGAAGATCAGTTTGGATTCCGTAGAAATGTTGGAACACGTGAGGCAATACTAACCTTACGACTTATCTTAGAAGAAAGATTAAGAAAAGGCAAACCTATGTTTCTAGCATTTGTAGACTTAGAGAAAGCTTTTGACAACGTTAACTGGAATACTCTCTTTCAAATTCTGAAGGTGGCAGGGGTAAAATACAAGGAGCGAAAGGGTATTTACAATTTGTACAGAAACCAGATGGCAGTTATAAGAGTCGAGGGGTATGAAATGGAAGCAGTGGTTGGGAAGGGAGTGAGACAGGGTTGTAGCCTCTCCCCGATGTTATTCAATCTGTATATTGAGCTAGCAGTAAAGGAAACAAAAGAACAATTCGGAGTAGGTATTAAAATTCATGGAGAAGAAGTAAAAACTTTGAGGTTCGCCGATGACATTGTAATTCTGTCAGAGACAGCAAAGGACTTGGAAGAGCAGTTGAACGGAATGGACAGTGTCTAGAAAGGAGGATATAAGATGAACATCAACAAAAGCAAAACGAGGATAATGGAATGTAGTCAAATTAAATCGGGTGATGCTGAGGGGATTAGATTAGGAAATGAGACACTTAAAGTAGTAAAGGAGTTTTGCTATTTAGGGAGTAAAATAACTGATGATGGTCGAAGTAGAGAGGATATAAAATGTAGACTGGCAATGGCAAGGAAATAGTTTCTGAAGAAGAGATTTGTTAACATCGAGTATAGATTTAAGTGTCAGGAAGTCGTTTCTGAAAGTATTTGTATGGAGTGTAGCCATGTATGGAAGTGAAACACGGACGATAACCAGTTTGGACAAGAAGAGAATAGAAGCTTTCGAAATGTGGTGCTACAGAAGAATGCTGAAGATAAGGTGGGTACATCACGTAACTAATGAGGAGGTATTGAATAGGATTGGGGAGAAGAGAAGTTTGTGGCACAACTTGACTAGAAGAAGGGATCGGTTGGTAGCAGATGTTTTGAGGCATCAAGGGATCACAAATTTAGCATTGGAGGGCAGCGTGGAGGGTAAAAATCGTAGAGGTAGACCAAGAGATGAATACACTAAGCAGATTCAGAAGGATGTAAGTTGCAGTAGGTACTGGGAGATGAAGAAGCTTGCACAGGATAGAGTAGCATGGAGAGCTGCATCAAACCAGTCTCAGGACTGAGGACCACAACAACAACAACAAACCCCTACAGGTCTTGTTTGTTACAAAGCACTACTGAATATCAGAAGTTTCAAGCATAAACTTTGTTACAAATTACTCTGGATGTACTTAACATTTTACAAAGTAACAAACGGCATTGATAAATTATCTGTTTCTATTTTTAGTTGTGTTAAAAAAAATATTAACAGGTTTCCATTAAAAAGAAAAACATAAGTTGCAAGCTTCCGAGCTCTATCAATTGCAACCATGACTGTAGTAAAATGGCAAACGTAATGTAAATCAGAACACTAGAAGGAGTTGTGGTCTAAATAAACATTGATTTATTCTTTCTTAATATAACACGACAAATGATGGCTAAAGAAACGCCACGCAAACATTTTATTTGACAATCGCTTTTAATAATATGCAGTCTATGGTCAACAAAGCGATCAGCTGGGGATCAGCGTACCACACTAACCAGAACTAATTGCCTTATCTGACTTCATAAGGTGAATCTGTGGTATGGCCCAAAAACTACGCTACTATCAAGCAACTATACTCTACTATTGTACAAAGGAAAATACGGTTCCAAAGAACAGGTTTCTGAGAAGCATATATTGGAGCCCTACACTATTGCAGCGAATACTTCACCCTTCTGCAGGTGAAGGTGGCACAGCACAACGCGCTCGCCGAGTGCAGTCATGGACAGCAGCAGTCTGCTATTAACGGCACACGCCCAGGAATATGCAAGCACACAGTCTTGCGTTTGGCTGAATCGGAATGCAGATACTTCCCTATGAGCCTCTGAAACCCTGGTGGATTCCAATGTGTTGGTGGACCCCGTTTGCTGATCTGCCAAACCAATTTGACTCCATGACATGACTATGCGTGATGGAATAGTCAAACGTTTAGACTGATGAGTCAAAACAAATAAGTACATCCACGCATAACTCATATGCATGATGCAAGAAGCAGTACCCCTAACAGTTCAGATGGTGACTGGCAGAGGCTCTAAGTGGCTCACTAGAAAAGGACCATAGTCTCACGTCTAGGTAAAGACCTATCGTTCTTTACTAGCAAAGCACCAGTACCAGTTTCTCCTCTGCTCTGCCTACACAGATTTGCCCAACCAGCGACTTTAAAAATTAATTGGGAGAAAAGGAAAAAAAAAAAAAATTAGCTCCTCGCCCTCTTTCCCACACATCTGGACGGCTGGGCTCCACCGCCCTGTCCCACGGAATTCGCAGAAACTCTCAGCCATCTCATCTGCTTTCTACCTAACTAGGGCCCATACTCTGCTTTATTGCCAGCGATCAGGTGGTACAATGCGCCGGTCAAACCTACAGTGACTTCTCGGCCCTAGTCAGCCTACCTGGACATGGCTGCCAACCAACCAGGCCACCCAATTTTTCTGCACAGTCAGACCGGGGGACTTGGCTGTCGGCAAACGTTTTCACCCAGGTTCTGCAGGAAAAAGCTCCCCTCGGCTCTCAGCCACCGTACGCTTTTACTGCTCTCAACCGACTCGACACCCTCTTCCTTCAAACACAGGTATGCCTATTGCTATACCTTCACTAGAGCGCACAGACAAGAGCATTAACTACTGCCAACAATTTCATGATATGAATGAAGTCAGATCGTATCAAATGTAGCAACCAAGTAATAAAGATCACCTTCCCTATGATCATTAAGCAGCATGACGCTGTATACACTGTATCAAAACTGAGAGTGCCCTACAATCTCTCAATGTATGTGTTGAAAATCATACTTTCATGCGTTTCTCAGCGGTTCGTACCAACCAGTTCCATTAGCCCCTCTCCTCACTTTCGATCTGTGTAATTGGTTATTCAGTGTCTTTTGTGGTTTGGGAGGTGTTTCCAGTGGTAATGTTAGGTGACACACACTGTATACTCAACAGGATCGCTACATATACTCGATGTAAGCATGCTGGAGATATTTGTTTTCGATGGATTGGAAGAGAGGGATGCAGCAATATCTTGTTGAGTTCTCTACGCGGTGAAGTTAGCAGAGCTTTTATACTTCGTAGTTTTTCTCTGTTGAATGACACAAAATAGCAAGGATAGTGGGAATGTATGGGTGACAGACATGAATGGGATGCAGATCTCGTTCAGACCGTAGTGGTAGTATGTAGTTTAGAGATGCACCATAATATAGTAGCAAAATCCTCCTTTCAGTTCCTATAGATGTGAAGTCTTCTTAATTTTCCCAATAGCGATCACCACCGTAACTGCTATTACGTCTTTTCTGGTACCTCGTGCTGCAGGAGAAAGCTTTGTTTGGCGCTGGCCTTACACATTGCCCACGGTTAGCGGAGCTATGACTACATGCTCGAATTTCTGCCAAGTGGTCAAAACATTGTCCTGTCGCATTAGCTCAGCTCATCCTTTATCTCCATAGGATCCAGAAGGTCTCAGATGTAGCGCACTCCGACTTCCAATCAGTTCCGACTTAAAATGGAACAATGACATGGACAAAGGTATAGAGTGGGGGGAAGGGAGGGGGGGAGCCCAGGCAAAGACTGAGGGACGGTTACAAGATGTAGAGGAACTGTCTAAACCCACACTAGAGGTTTGCTACATGTGATCCTTAGCGGATAGGTTCGAAAAAGGTGACTCGTTTCGAGATTTGAGAGTGCTACAATTATGATTCACCAGTCACCAGTCACTGTAAGGATTAAAAGACATCTCCATAGGATCCAGTGCAAATATGTGATTGAAGGGAGAAATATCATCCATATCGAAGACAACAGTTCTACCAGAAAGCGTAACACTGTAGAACTGAAAATCCAGTGTATTGGGCACTGGATTTGTACATTTGATAATCGATATGGTCTTCCTCCACTATAGGCAACAAAACTCCACACACAGGTGGAAGCGACTTCAATGACTGGTCGCCTGCTCCAGTGGACCAATACATGTGTATTTAACGAGACCACTACATATGGTTGATGCCAGAACGCAGATGGTATTTGTTACCCCAATATATCGGAAGAGAGAGAGGCGGTAAAATCTTACTGTGTTCTCTTCCAGATGACGTTAGCGAAGTTTTTATAGCTCGTATTTTCTTTCAGTTGTTTATAATCTACATCTACATCTACATACATACTCCGCAAGCCACCTGGCGGTGTGTGGCGGAAGGTACCTTGAGTACCTCTATCGGTTCTCCTTTCTATTCCAGTCTCGTTATTATTATTTATAAACTGGATATTCCAGTCTCGTATTGTTCGTGGAAAGAAAGACTGTCGATATACCTCTGTGTGGGCTCTAATCTCTCTGATTTTATCCTCATGGTCTCTTCGCGAGATATACGTAGGAGGCAGCAGTATAGTACTTGACTCCTCGGTGAAGGTATGTTCTCGAAACTTCAACAAAAGCCCGTATCGAGCTACTGAGCGTAATGAGGAGAGAGAGACAGAAACACAGAGAGGAAGAGAGAGAGGGACACCATTACACATTACAACTCGGACACCATTACATTGTCGTATTTCTAGCGAGGTAATCATAGGAATACGATAAAGGAGATTAGGTCATTCACAGGTGGAGTATTTATAGTAAGTCATTCAATATCGATTAATTGTAGATGTTACGATTCTGATTTTCTTTGTGCCGTCCGTGTATACCCTGCATGGTTATGGATTTCCTCCTGTACATTGATGTGTTATTTTGCTCATTGTAATAGCTCTTCACCTGTAAGCCGTCCAACTACTGGAACAGTGTTGTTCGAATGTGATGGAATTTCGAGAGAATTAGCAGGGGTCTGTAACTTGGCGGGGGATGTCTCTTACTCGCCGAAATCAGATAGATCCATATGATATACGTCAAAGACAGGAAGGTTCGTGAGAATATGGCAGGCAAGCGATACTGTGACGACAGGGGAATTCAGAGATGAGCTGTATACTGTTGCTTCCAAGTACTGCAGACAAACGAAGCGGCTTCAGTGAGAAAAATAGGGCTAATACGAAGGTTTCTACACAGAGACAATCAGCAGCAGAAGTTTCGTCTCTTGTTTTCTCAATAAATAAGAGACAACATTCTTCCATAAGGTCTGTGTGCCTATGAATGGATGGACTGACATCTTAATGAGTGGACTAAATTTACATCTATTTGCTCACTTCGCAAGCCGTCATATAGTGTGTGGTGGAAGATTCCTTTATCACTACTAGTCATTCCCTTTCCTATTCCACTCGGAAATACATCTAAGGTAAAAGACTACCTATAAGTATCCCTACGAGCGCCAATTTCGTGTATCTTATCTTTGCGGTTCTTATGTGAAACGTACATTGGTGGCAGCTGAAAATGCCAGTTCTCAATGGTGTTCCTCGAAAAGAACATCGTCTTCCCTCCAGGGATTCCCATTCGAGCTCTCGAATCATCCGCCCACTAATTTGGCAGGAGACATAGGTAAGGGTCTTTATTGCTGTATTCTGATGGATACCTAGGTCTGCACACGCGTACACATTTGGGGTGGCGGTCGGTATATAGGTGTTTTATTATTGCTCACTGTGTCAGCCTTTTGGGAATATTTCGATAACACGTTTCAGAACGTTTTGGTATGCAGGAGGAATGAAGGGAACCATATTGTTCAACGTTCCGGTATTTACCCCAGAGACATCTAAGCTCCCAGTCCTCCTGGGACGGATAGGACTACTTTTGCGAGTCTGGAATCATTAATAGCTGTTCAGCAGGGCGAGTGGTGGGTTGTAGGCTGGGAGCAGTAGAGCCCTGATGCAAGAGTGGAGCATCGCACCCTGGTGCAGCTGTTCACATGCTGTCTAGGCCTGAAGAAGAGAGTGAAGCATCCTACTGCCCACATAGACCGATAGGTGTCAGCAAAATTAGTTCGGGAGGACCATACCAGAATAATAAGTGACTTACTTCCACCAGCATGATAAAACAAGCAAGAGACAGAATACAAATAGTTTTGGATGTGTTCAGCTATGTGACGATGGCTACCACCCATTTTGGTATCAGAGGAACTGTTTACCTTCCCAGTGACTTACTTCCACCAGCATGATAAAACAAGCAAGAGACAGAATACAAATAGTTTTGGATGTGTTCAGCTATGTGACGATGGCTACCACCCATTTTGGTATCAGAGGAACTGTTTACCTTCCCTGTGGGAAGCCTCACGGAAGCATCTGTAATGGTTACCTGGTGAGTGTAATCCGACTGCAGGAAAAAGAAATTACTCACCATGCAATGGCGCTCTCATGATCAAATTCATTAATTATCCTATCAATTTGATATCAATGACGTGCTCCCAGGCAGGTGAATGCGAGTGTGAGAGAGCCACAGATATGATTCGAGAGTTGGATCATTAATCAAATGTTTTTTTTTTGTTGCGATGATGTCTTTTAACGGAACCTACACAGGGCGAGATGGTCATTGTAATAAAATCATCTATATTATCGAATTTACAAAGTGACACATAGTATAAACCTGATATTCACAAATTCTCTGTGCAGTTACCTTGAGGGACTTCATTTGTCATGAGATGTTTGTGTACTTTAAGACAGAGTTCGAAAGTGAGTATGTGTTAATGAGGCATTTTTTCGTTGTGGTGAGATTTTTTAACAATGAACATAATAAAATCAGCTATATTATTCAATTTATACAGTGGTACAAAGCATGAACTTGATATTTACAACTTCTCTGCGCTGATGGGGATGGTGATGGATAGGGGAGGGGAGAAAGAGGGAGTGGGATTGGGGGTGGGTGTGGGAGTGGGTCGGCCGATGTGTCCGAGCGATTCTAGGTGCTTCAGTCTGGAACTGCGCCACCGCTACGGTCGCAGGTTCGAATCCTGCCTCGGGCATGGATGTGTGTGATGTCCTTAGGTTAGTTAGGTTTAAGTAGTTCTAAGTTCTAGGGGACTGATGACCATAGATGTTAAGTCCCATAGTGCTCAGAGCCATTTGAACCATTTGAGTGGGAGGGTAGTGGGAATGGGGTTGTCAGTGGTGGTGGCAAAGACATCCCTCTTGTGGTGGTGCTGTGAACTGGGTCACCTGATCTCAAAACCTCAAGGTGAACACAGAATTTAATATTCCCACCAATAAATTTGTATTTCCTGCAATTTTTCCTGGGCTGCCTTCTTGGGTTATGTCATGGGAGAGGTGGGGGTGGGAGTACACCAATGTGCTCTTTCCACCTAGCCGCTCTCTCCTCTGCATTTAACAGTGCAGTTCCCAATGAACGCTTAATGTTACAACCCCTGATTCTAATTTCACCGAAGCTTGTTTTGACTTTCCTGTATGTTGAGTCAGTTCTTCCGACAATCATTTCTTTTTCGATTTCTTCACATTTGTCATACATCCATTTTGCCTCAGCTTCCGTGCCCTTCCTATTTACATCATTCGTAAGTGAACTGCATTTCTGAATTTCCCTGAACATTTTTCTACTTCCTTCTTTCTTCGATCAGCTGGAGTATTTCATTTGTTATCGATGGTTTCTTCTCTGTTGTTTTCCTTCTACCTACGCTTTTCTTTCCATCTTCTGAGATTGCCTCTTTAGAGATATCCATTCCTCTTCGACTGCACTAAGTACTGAGCTATTAATTATCGCACTGTCTATAGCTACAGAGAACTTTAACCAAATCTCTTCATTTCTCAGTACTTCCGTATCCCACTTCTTTGAGCATTGATTCTTCCTTACTAGTCTTTCAAACTCAGCCTACTCTTCAAGTGGTTCAAATGGCTCTGAGCACTATGGGATTTAACATCGGAGGTCATCAGTCCCCTAAACTTAGAACTACTTAATCCTAACTAACCTAAGGCAGCATTCGAACCTATTACTGTAGCAGTCGCGCGGTTCCGGACTGAAGCGCCTAGAACCGCACGGCCACCGCGTCGGCACCTACTCTTCATCATTACTAATTGTGATCCGGGTACGCCTTACAATCCAATATCTGATTTTGGAATCTCTGCCTGACCATGATGTAATCTACTGACTTTTTCCTGTATCTCCCGACCTTTTCCAAATATACCTCCAATTGTGTCGTTCTTGAACAGAGTATTCGCTATTACTAAATGATATTTATTGCAGAACTCAATTATTCTTGAACAACCCGTTAAATATCCTCATATACTTACTCAATCTATTCATCTTCTGCCTGCGACGTCGGCATGTACATCTGAACTGTTGCTGTCGGTGTTGGTTCGCTGTCGATTCTGATGAGAATAACCGTACCACTGAACTGTTCACAGCGACTCACTCTCTGTCCTACCTTCCTTTTCATGACGAATCATATTTCCTTTATACCCTCTTCTGCAGCTGCTGATATTACCCTATACTCGTCTGATCAGATATCCTTATCTTCTTCCCATTTCACTTCACTGGCGCCCACTATATCTAGATTGAGCCTTAGCATTTCACTTTTCAGATTCTCTAGCTTCCCTATCACGTTCAAAAGCCTAACATTCCAAGACTCGTCTTGTAGAACGTTTTCCTTTCGTTGGTTATTCAATCTTCTTCTCGTGATCACCGTCCCCTTGGCAGTCCCCTCCCGAAGATCTGATTGGGGGCCCATTCCGCAATCTTCTGCCAATGTCATCATCATGGCACTTTTTCCGTCACAGGCCACATGTCCTGTTGTTGCGCATTATGTGTCTTTGATGACGTAGTTTCCATTGCCTTCTGCATTCTTATATCGTTGATCATTGTTGCTTCTTCCGCCTTAGGGGCACTTTCCCACCCCAGCGGCAAGAGAGCGCCCTGAATATCTATCCGCTCCTCCGGCCTCTTCGACAATTCCGTTGGTTGAATGGGAGTGACTTCTTATGCCAGAAGTCTTCGAGCCATTGTTTATGATTTTTGTTCATAATTTAAGTGGTGGCTGTGTGCGTACCGGGGGCCGAGGTATTCTGGTTACAAATCGTAGACGCTACCCAGAGACCATGGGTCTTACGAATAGGATGTTTATAAAAGAATTACTTTTGAATACATTACGGTAAAGGCAGTGATCAATGTCTTACAAATATTTACTATTAAAAACAGTCTTGATCACGATTTATTTATCAAGGTGACCGGTTTCGACCACTACTGTGGTCTTCTTCAGACCACTGAGTAGGAACCTCTTTCTGTTGGAGAATCACTAGGTAGTGATTCTCTAACGAAAGAGGTTCCTACTCAATGGTCTGAAGATGACCACAGTAGTGGTCGAAACCGGTCACCTTGATAAATAAATCGTGATCAAGACTGTTTTTAATAGTAAATAAATGTTTATAAAAGAACTGGGGCCATCCAGGCAGCATTCGGGCGGACGATGCGCGGAGTCTTCATGAACAAAGACGTAAAGATGCATGATGTACTGAGTTGCTCTTGTTTACTCGCTACTATATGGCTGTGAAACATAGACACTCTTGTCGCCATGCTCTCAAAATATTTGTGTGTCTCCACCACCAAAAAATTGAGATGCGTGACAAACATTAAGTGACAAGACTGTGTGACCAACACAGCGCTTTTCTAGAAAGTGGATCTAAACTACAGCCAGCATCGTTAGGGCGACATCAGCGCATGACTGATACCAGGCTTCCCAGCCACATCCTCTACAGTGAGCTCTGCCCGGCCAGTAGACCTCAAGAAGTCCCTCTTAGGCGCTTTAAGAGCCAGCTGAAGCACATCATAAAGACGACAGGAACAAATATACACTGTCCAGTCACAATAATGTGACCATCTACCAAAAGCCTTAGTAACAACGTTTTACAGCGCGGGCCACTACTAGACGTGCAGGAAGAGAGACAATGAGATTTTGGGAGAAACACGTGTAAACTCGTCCTGGTGCTCTTCGAATCACGCGCGTACGCTGAGAGCCGTGTGACACGTTGCATTGTCCTGTTGATAGACGCCATTGTGCTATGGAATAAGCAAACTGCATGTAGGGACGGACATGGTCGCCGAGGATGGGTGCATACTTGTGGTAATCCATTTTCAGAACGACGAGGCACTCCGGTAATGCAACGAAAACCCTTCCAAGACAGTAACGCATGCAGGGTGCTTACTTTCAGACGTTTCACGCCATGCACGCCAACGGTCATCTGTCCGATGGAACATAAATTGTGATTCATGTGAAAACGCCGCCTGTCCCCACGCAGTGGACGTTTAGCTGCGGTATTAGCTTGAAAATTCCAGCCTCCGTCTCCAATGAACAGCAATTGGTAGTCAGCATGAACCAGGTTCCTGCTACGAAGATCCCTATCAGCAACATTCCCTGAAAGATCGTTGAGAAAACACTGTTCGTAGCCCTCTTGGTTCATCTGGGCAGTCAGTTGTTATACTGTTACGAGTGTATTCGCCCGTACACATCTCCGCAGCTGTCGTTCAGCCCTGTCATCTATGGCCGATCGTGCACCACAGTCGCCCCAGCGCCGGTTTTCGACAGCGCCATTTTGCCATGCAGGGTATACTTTAACCACGGCGGCACACTAACAATTTACAAACTTAGCAGCTCTGGAAATGCTTTCACCAGCTGATCCGAAAACAATGATCGTGTCATTTTGGACAGAGATGAATTGCTCCGTTTCCGCATTGCGATGACGACTGCACTCCCGCTCCCCACTCTCGTTCCTGACACGCTTCATATACCCCCCCCCCCCCCTCCCCCACTGCTAGCGCTCCCACCAGCCGTCTGTAAGCGATTACTGCACGTTGCCGTCGAACGTCGGCGATCATCATATTAATGTGTTTGGACCCTGTACAAAGATGGGAGGGAAGAACGTGCTGTAGGTGTTTTCTGTGGAGAACGCTACGTCCACTGCTATCAATTTATTTGAAGGAGAACGCCGTGGGCATTAAGACGCCAAGCGAACAGCGAAAACCACCGTCAATTAAAATCCCACTCTTCTCCAACCATTCAGTGTGGTTCGTGCTGATGCTTTACGTCAGGATTGGTCTGTTCAGCTGAATTGAAATACTCACTCTACGCAGGAAAAAATCATACATCCTTGGAACTGAATTGGGAGCGACGACAATCAATAGGAAGAAGTAACACATAGGAACGTACGCTTCTTCAACCACTCCGTGGTGAACAACGCCTCTCCAGCAGTGTCTGCCATTGGACTGGACTTTTAGCATTTTCTACACAAATCTGTGACGAAAAGTTCGGCTGTTATCTCTACCCTTGCTCGGATCCCACACTGACAAGCAGTGCGCAAATATCGGTCGAACGTTGGTTTTGTAAGCTACCTCCTTCCTAGGTAGACTCCCTGAGGGTTCTTCCAATGAATCTTAGTCTTTCCTACGACTGGTTTTATGTGGTCTTTCCACTAGATCATTCTGTACGTCTAGCCGCAGACGTGACTGTTTCCAGTGATTGTTCGGCAATCGTCAAATAGCACAGTAGTGCAGATTTCCCATTATTTATTCAACAATACCTTCCATTTTTGTATCTTGACGGACAACTGCGAATCTCTGCACCAAGCACCGATCCTTTGAATTTCGCTACAGTTTTATAACATTGCGACTTCTCTACATACACTTTAACACAAAGAAACTTCGCACCACAAAGGAATTAGCCTAATGGGACGTAAATCGGAAGGTGTGATTAGATGTACATACAAACAAATGATTCGATGAATTATTCAAGGGAAAGAGCTTCAAAAATTGAGCAAGTCAATAACGTGTTGGTCTACCTCTGTTTCTTACACAAGCGGTTACTTGACTTTGGATTGACTGAATTATTGGATGTCCTCCTAAGGGATATAATGCCAAATTCTGCCCAATTGGTGCATTACATCGTCAATATCCCGAGATGGTTGGAAGGCCCTGCCCATAATGCTCCAAACGTCGTCACTTGGGGAAAGATCCGGCGGGCCCAAGGTAGGGTTTCGAGTGTGCTGGTGGGTATTATCTTACTAAAATGTAAGCCCAGGATGGCCTGCCATGGGCAACAAAATGGGGTATAGAATATCACCCACATGCTGTTGTGCTGTGCGAGTCCCGCGAATCACAACCAAATGTTGTCTTCGTGCTTACCAAACTCTACCTTGGCGGGCAAGGTCGTCGAATCTCTCCCAAATTGACAACATTTGGAGCATCATGGGTAGGGCTGTCCTCGTGTGGTGCCCCGCCTCACCCCCCACCCCCATGGTATTAGAAGGCGACTGACCCGTGTTGCAGCGGGCAGAGACCCACTGCACCCGAGCAAGTGGTCGCTACTGCTACCCCGGACCAGCGTTGGCCCACTGTAGCGTTGGCTCCAGGATCGAACACCTTCAGGGCTGGCTGTCCCAGTGTAGATGCAAACTGCAGTCCTCGGTCACCGTTCCGTATGGTTTCCAGTCAACATGACCCCAGAGGTAGTAGAGCTGTGGTACTGACCTAAGTGATTTTAGCAGAAATGGCCTAGGTATGTATGCAATACTCTTCCATGGTGCGAGTGCTTGGCCTGTGCTCTGCGTAACCTGCATTTTGTGATTTTCTCTGTTGCTTCCTAGGCTCTGGTAATCCAGTCCACTGGCAGTTGAACAGAAACTGGTTCTTTCCGCCGTTCCATGTTCAACTTTTTTGTAAATGAAAGCCAAGACTATGCGTAGCAGTATGGGTGTTACTCTGGCACTTGGTACAACAATTGTCAACATGATTCCGTTTTGGTATTGGTCTTCTTTGTATCACTCTGCATGCTGCATTAGCATCTACACTGAGATTCGCCCCTCCTGCTCGTTAATCAGTTTATCTATGGAATGCATTAACACTTATCCAAAAGATTGATTTAGAATAGTCCGACTTGCGATTGGTAGCACTTCCATTGGCCCCTCTGGTCAATATAACTTAGGCTGAGAAATTCTCAGCTGTGTCAGGTAATCGGAAAGTCGGTCCCACTACTTCTCATGATGTTTCATTTATCAACAATCCACTTCCGTCTAGTTCTACCCTTTTGGCCTTCATGAGTTTCCCCTGTTCGTAGCAACGAGCCTCTGCTATTACTATATCATAGGTGGACTACAACCAATGCGCCCCAGCTTGCTGGAAATACAACTCAGGTCTGATTACTTCTTTCGTACAATATTTTCCTCCCTGCTGCTCCCAACAATAACTTCACTGCGCATGAGTTCTAGCCTTCCTTCATCACTTTGTTTGGACACACGCTGACCTTTCCCCCAGAGCACGTCTGCGGCTTCCGCTTCGAAAGACAGGATGATACAAGTGGAGAGGTTACAAAACGCAGACTGGCTGTAACAATAAAAGCGTCTATGAAAACGAGAAATTTGTTAACATCTCATATAAATTTAAATGTTAAGAAATCTTTTCCGAAAGCATTTAGATTGCAGCCTTGTACAGAGGTGAAACATGGACAAGAAAAGAACAGAAGCTTTTGAAATGTGTTGCTACCGGAGAAAGCTGAAGATTGTATGGACAGATCGAATAACGAATACCGAGTGAGGTGGCGCGGTGGTTAGCACCTTAGACTTGCAATCCATAGGTCGACGGTTCTGAACCTAATCTGATGAGCGTGATTTAGGTTTTCCGTGATTTCACTAAATTGCTTCCCCATCCTCAACACAATCCGAGCTTGTGCTCTGTCTCTACTGACCACACTGTCGACGGGACGTTGATCTTTTTCCCTTTTCTTTTCAATAATTAACGAGAAGGTACTGGATCAGATTGGGGAAAAAATTTATGGCGCAAATTGACAAAAAGAAGGGATTAGTTGGTTCAAATGGCCGTGAGCACTGTGGGACTTAACTTCTGAGGTCATCAGTCCCCTAGAATTTAGAACTACTTAAACCTAACTAACCTAAGGACATCACACACATCCATGCGCGAAGCAGGATTGGAACCTGCGACCGTAGCGAGGGATTAGTTGATAGGAAAGATTCTCAGGCATCAAAGAATAGTCACTTTAGTTGTAGAGGGAAGTGTGAGTTGTGAAAGTTGTAGAGGGAGACAAAGGGTTGCACACAGTAAGCAGGTTCAAATGGATGTAGGACGCAGTAGCTGTAGTAAACGGAGATAGGACTAACTTGCGTGGTGAGTGGCATAAGACCAGTTTTTTGACTAGTGACGACAACAAAAACTTTATTTTTACATGGTGATGTTTAAAACTTTATGACAGTCACTCGTATATGTAGAGCATAAGTAAGTTTCACCCACAAGTGTTCACTGAATGTATTCTGTAACCCAAATGGTCAAGCTTGTCGTTAACAGCGAGGGGCGTTCGATAAGAATTGCAATACTTTTTTCCTTAGCCAGTTTCTGTTGTAAACATGTAGAATTTGTTGTGGGACATCATGTAATATTCCCGCTTCAGGCCCTACAGTTTCATGAAGTTCCGATAGGTGGCGGCGCTATACGCAGCCTTCAAAATGGTGTCAGTAACGGAAGTGTGTTCAGACAGAGAGATGACACTGTGCTTCTTTCGGCGGTAAGCAAGAGCATCTCAGATATTCATAAGTGCTTGCAGAATGTCTACGGAGACCTGGCGATGAACAATAGCACGGTGGATTAGTGGGTGAGGCGACTGTCATCATCTCAAAAAGAATCTGTCCGGCAAGCCACGCACAGCTGAAATGTTGGAACGTGCGGATACTCTCATTTTAGGTGATCCATGGATCAAGATCAAATACCTCGCTCCACAACCGGACGTCTCAGTTGGTAGTCCTGACGCACTTGTCCACCAGTTGTGTGCCCTCCTGTATTCATTGCCGCGAAATAAAAGACCATAAAGAGCAACAAAGGACCATCTGTGCGTAACTGCTCTCGCGTTACCACGTTGATCGCGACAATTTTTTGTCGAACATCGTCACAGACCATGGAACATGGGTTCATTACTTCGAACTGAGAACAAAATGGTAATCCATGGGGTGCCATCACACCACCTCCCCTCCAATGGAAAAGTTCAAAGTCACACTCTGAGCCGGTAATGTCATGGCGACAGGCTTCTGGGACTCTGAAGAAGTTATTCTGTTTGATGTTCTCCCTCATGGTGAAAAATTTCTCATAAGCCTCTCAGTAAATTACAGTACAAGAGTTACCACTTCCGTATGGTACTCACGAAATGTAAGGCACTCGCCCCTGTGGCGCAGCTTCAACGGCGGCGAGCTGCGTTCCGGAGCGCTCCCGCAGTGTTACGACCGCGGCGCTGCATGATTTAAAGGGCGAGCGAGACGAGCGGCGGCAGCCATCCGCCATAAATTCTGTACGGACAGACAGGCCGCCCCGTCGCGCTCGCGCAGCGTTTGCCGCCTGCTAATCACCCGCACTCCCGCTAAAACGCGCCTCGCGTAACCAGATTAGCGCGGCACCCGTTTTTACCTGCGCGAGCCGGCAAACCATTTCACCGTCGGCGCTGTGTCGGTGCGCGCGTTGGCGCGATGTGAGTCGCGCGAAACCTAGTTTATGTTATTGCTACCGCTGCCGGAAGCGAAACGGAAAATCACGTCCGATTTGTGCTCGTTATCGTGAAACCTTATTTGAACGCGTAACAAATCAATTTGTCGACTGATCCGATTCACGGCAGAAAAGCGTCAGGACACCGGGTGACTGGCCAGCAACGAAGTTGCTCACAGCTGCGACACGTTCAGGCCTTCACATTTCTTGCCTGTATTCGGAATTAACGTCCTCTTTCCCCTGAGGGAACCTTTGTGCTAAAGATATGTTCGGATGTCTCAGTCTCTGAAAGGGTTCTTGTGAAGTGCCTCGGTTGTTCAACTCATCAAATAATGTATTCGTATCTTCCTCCGTTCAACTCATCGAATAATGTATTCGTATCTTCCTCCATTCTCACCACCGTAAAGGATGTCAAGGGTAGGAGTAGAACAGTTATAATATGAAAACTTCAAATTAATTTACCTGAGAATAGCTATACACTTTGAAACGCCCCCTTAGAAAAATTAATGAATTACTGTGCTGGTAAACCCCTTACGTTATTTGATTTTCAAACAGCTGAGCAGAACTGAAAGTACTCAGACATTTCCCTCGTTACCTATTCTGATCAACACTAAATTGACACACAATATTTTTAGCACAGCGTTATCTGACTTTCAAAAATCCCTACAAATGATGGCCCTGACTAACAATAACCTATACCTTTCATCAATCACTTACCTCACAAAAATCCTCGTTACTCGAACTACTGCAATACAGCGAGCTCCAGTATTGCCAGCTAAATAAAAGATTCTAACTACTGAAGGCACTAACTACTGATAGGCATAGTTAGCAAATGAAAGATTTTGATAGAGAACAAACAATGTATTTACATTAATAGTGTTCAAAAGTCATAATATATGTATATATATATATCAGTTCATGACATCCACTCTTACAAATTTACTCTCTCTGATGGACAAACGTCCAGATCATCCGGTCTCAAAACTCCACCATCTCTCTCCCCACATCCACCACTGCTGGCGGCTCACCTCCAACTGCGCAACGCTGCGCGCTGTTAACATCCAACTGCCCAACACTACAATAGCAAATTCCAACAATGCAAACCAGCCACAGACTGCACACAGCACAGTCAGTGATTTTCATACAGAGCGCTACATGTCGTTACCAACATAAATACCTAAACAGCCTACTTACAACTTCTGACATCGTCAGCGTGGGGTGAACTGTAGTATTATGAACTCGGAATAAATTTTCAAATACAAAGATGGCTAAAATCGTTTATTCGTATAGTTTACCGGTTTGGGAAATTCTCTGTTGCCATCTTCGGATGTCTGTTTACATTATTACACAATCATCTCCTTCAGTACAGTAAGTGGTCTATACAATGGATGTCCATCTTCATGTCGTGAGCTATACTAAAAGTCGGCATGTCAGTTTTAAAATACCAGCTACCGCACATGTTGTTGTGCCGATGCCAAGTGCTCATATTCATTACAGCGTCGGAACTGTTATGCCGCGGTCTGTAAATTGTAAAGTGGTGATGAATATGAGCACTTGTACACAGCTGTTATTTTAAAATTGATATGCCGAAGCCTAGGGTAGCTCGCGATACCAACATGGACATAAATTGTATATCACCACTTATGTACTGAAAGAGAAGATTGTGTAACGATCTAAACAAGGAGAAGATTGTGCAGTGATCCAAACAAGGATCTGATGATGGGAACAGAGAACTGCCGAGGTGAATAAATAAATATGGGATGCTATTGGTCTATCAAGCCAGTAAACAGCCTCAAATTGGCCTACAAAAGAAACCTAAGCTACAGCGAATGCGTGCCGCCCGAAATTTTAACTAAAATCGTCCTTGAATATTAAATTGTTCTTGCAATTACAAAGTGCAAATTGACGTTTCTGTAAGTATATCAATATAGTGTGAATTTTTAAATTAACATTTAAATCATTTATATTGTCTGACCTTGTTATTACGGAACTACCGCGCTTGTGAGACTTAAGTTCAGATCAAATTGTAAACGTAACTAGTTTCTGCGTAACATCTGCAAAGTTTAAATTACTAATTTTAACGAAACAGCCGACTAGACCTTTGACGAGAGGATACTGAAAATTTTGTGTGGTGCGCATGCATTGTAACTTTGGTGCCTTTTGTAACCCAATTTGCGGCTGATGATATTTCCCGATTTGATATACTGCAAGTGTCCTTTATCAAATTGTTCGTCTCGATTTCCGCTACCACTTTGGTACGTTGCAAAAAGTTATCGTTTACACAATATCTGAAGGATTTAAACGTGGTGAAGCGAATGTCGAGATGAACAGCCTAATGCACGACACTCGTGGTCTTTGAGGTCGGGAAACTGCCTCTATTTCTCGCACAACAACCACATAAGCTACAGAACATGTTCGTCGCGCTAGTGTTTCAAAGTACTCTAGCTATCTTCCGCAAACTGTTAGTCCTAGAGACATAATGAATGGGACCTGTTCGCAGGAAATTTAAAGTTCAATTTTTTACCAGGATACTTTTTCGCTAGAGGCCATGGTTTTCGAGTTATTCAGGAAAAACGTACAAACGAGACCTTCAAATCCATCCTCTGCCCCAAAGTCATCACCCATAGGACACGATTTTTAGTATGTTTTTGTTGGCACTTTCTCCTACCACCATAAAAAGATTCGCTACTCACGGATTATTTCCAATATTCCATTATTTTATGGTCTTCATTCACAGGGCTATTATTGCGTCGCCGGCATAGTGGTGCACTTGCAAATTGTAAAACTGATGTTTGTGTAAACTTTATCTCTAAATGTTGAGAATTTTTTCTGTAGTCTCGCACTCTTACTACTAAACTATAGTGGCTATAAGAGCTGAATTCGGACGAAATTGTAAGAGTAATTACACCGAAGCGCCAAAGAAACCGGTGTAGGCATGCGTATTCAAATACAGAGACATGTAAAAAGGCAGAATACGACGCTGCTGTTGGCAACGCCTATATATCACTACGAGTGTTTGGCGCAGTTGTTAGATCGGTTACTGCTCCTACAATGGCATGTTATCAAGATTTAAGTGAGTTTGAACGTGGTGTTACGGTCGGCGCACAAGCGATGAGACACAGCATCTCCGTGGTAGCGATGAAGTGGGGATTTTCCCGTACGACCATTTGACGAGTGAACCGTGAATATTGGAATCGGGTAAAACATCGAATCTCCGACATCGCTGCGGCCGGAAAAATATCCTGCAAGAACGGGACCAACGACGACTGAAAACAATCATTCAACGTGACAGAGGTGCAACCCTTCCGCTAATTGCTGCAGTTTTCAATGCTAGGCCATCAAAAAGTGTCAGTGTGCTAACTATCCAATGAAACATCACCTACATGGGCTTTCGGAGCCGAAGACCCACTCGTGTACCCTTGATGACTGCACGACACAAAGCTTTAAACCTCGCCTGGGCCCGTCAACACCGATATTGGACCGGCTCACACAAATTGATCAAATTTTACGTCCTCAACACACGAACTGAGCAATTTGCCCCAAACGGTCCTGACCGCCAATACATGAACTGAGCAACACACGAACTGAGCAACTTGCAACTGCGCACCTGCAGTTTCGTTTGCAAATACTTTTATTCAGGGAATTTATTGAACTTATGGAAACAAATACACGTGGTACAAATACTTTTATTCAGGAAATTTATTGAACTTACAGAAAAGCAATTAATTTTTGTAGTAAACACACTTTAAAAAGTGCAAACAGTCAATTTCGCCATTTCTCAATTGCACCATTTTTCTATCGATGAATATCTGTCCCTCTCTGGTTCTCTTGTCCGTTTATGGTAAGAAACTACAGCCAACACTATTCAGTCGAATTTGTCTGTTTGCACTCTTCCCAAAGTGCTCACAAAATTATAAATGTTATGATTAGTTTATTCAAAAGACGAATTAAAACGAGAATGAAAGATCTCGCATGCGTTCGTCGTTCTCCAAGGTGCAGAGGATTCGTCTGCTCTAATGGAAGGCGAGAAGGATGCGTTTTCGTCGTCAATATAATTTTCCAATAGATAGTCGGAGAACTGCGTCAGTAATGAATCTTCTGGCATGATACTCATAAGATCACAAAATGCATTTCCTACCTCTTCAGCCGCGCGGTTCTGGCGCTGCAGTCTGGAACCGCGAGACCGCTACGGTCGCAGGTTCGAATCCTGCCTCGGGCGTGGATGTGTGTGATGTCCTTAGGTTAGTTAGGTTTAACTAGTTCTAAGTTCTAGGGGACTAATGACCTCAGCAGTTGAGTCCCATAGTGCTCAGAGCCATTTGAACCATTTGAACCTACCTCTTCATGTTTTACATACGTTAAAGAGTATCAATAGTGAAGCCGATTCCCTTTTTCACAATCCTTATCCTTGTAAATTGTGCCAAGTCCAAGTGTCTGAATTTTACGCCACCTGTCAAAGAAAGAAGAAAAAAAGATTTCAATACCTACAATTTTCAATACAACTGAAGGGAAAAAAATTCGACATCTGGTTCGCTGATAATTAGCACCAATGAATGCCTGTCCTAGTATGCAACTTTTACTCATTCACACAATTTTGTGAGCAAAGAAGTTTTACGGAAAATACAGGCTGTTACAATTTATCACTAGACGGTATTCGTTTGAAAACTGATGAAAGTTGAGTACTTAATGCCATCCATAAATGCTAACAAACTTCTCGTAATATTTTCTAATCAGTGTATTATAACATATACTGACGCATACAATCAGTAATTGAAAACAGATAGAGAACTAGTGGGTTTTATTAGTGTCATGTAACTAAAGTCGAATGTTAGCCCAATATTATACACTATTTTTTAATAAGATGAATGCGCGCGTTTTTCAGATTTTTTACAACAATTCGGTGGTGGACAGTTAACAAAGAAATACACTCAATCATCCAGTTTTCTGCTATTTGGTAAACAGCCTTAAATAGTCATTCGAGAACACACTGTAGACAACCATGCGGAGGCCTTGACGTCTGAAAAGAATCTGTGGTATTTTCAGGAAGAAAAACAGTCAACACTGCATAGAGTCTCAAGCGAAACTATACTGTGTTAGTACAAATAAAAAAAAAGATGGAAAAAAGAAAGAAAACTCACCAAACTTGGGACAGATGAAACCTGCAGTCAACTATTTCACTCTCGGGAAAGACTGAATTAACAGCTCCGTGGATTGCTGCCTCAAAATCAACCACGAAAATTTTTGGTTCTAAGCACATTCCTTTGTTTAAACATTCCTGTTTAACAGAATCCAGAACACTGACGTACGTTGCCGTCTTTTTATCTTTCAAAACACAGAAAACCAGTGGAATATACATCCCACAGCTGTAGCCACAAATCGTAAATAACTGTAAGAAAATTTTTGGAGCATAATCAAAAGTGCCATCCATCAGAACTATGTCCTTTTTACATAAATAACGAAGATTTGACGCCGTTGAAAAGATTATCAAACCTGAGTCAGGATCATTTTTCAATACAAATTCCTCATCGTTTATTGTCATCGTGTTAATAGAATTGACCGCCAAGTGTATCTCCTCTGTTGATTTTGGCAATTTCGGATAGCACTTAAGCATTGTACTGATAATATTGTTTCTTATGTATGTTACATCTCGATGAGTCATGATGTTGACCAAATGGCTCTGCTGCTCCACCTCCTTATTAATGAGTTTTGTCGGTCGCTCGTCAATATCACATGTAACTTTCGATTTTATTGAACTCGACACTGGTTTTCTTCCAAGTATTGCACTAAATATGGGTCACGACTATCATTTCCGTCGCACCTCGGCAAAACATGATAATTCCCTAATGTAACAATTTTTGCATTGCAGTTATTCTTAGAGCATCTCCAGCCCTGCTCGCCAGTCGATTTCATCTCCCTATTGCGTCTAAAGGTGAAATTTTTGTAAACAAGGAATATCTGACTCCTTTCACTAAACATTGTCTTTACGCTGTCCTTCATATTCAGTATAGCTCTCCTACACGTTAAACAAAACTTTATGCTGAAACTCGCTACTACGTGCTCTTCACGGGCGGACACGAACAAAGCAGCAGAAACTAGCGAACTGGGTCTAGGGAGGGGCTGCGGGTCGCATCTTTTAGGTGGGAAGCCCCAGGTCTGCGCTCTTCTACCTCAAGGGAAAGTTGTTCAGTTCGTGTGCGGGGATTAGTGAGGCTGAATCTGGACCCCGTCTACGTTGTTCACTTCGTGTCCGGCCCATTGAACTGTTGATGACTGGAAACATGTTGTCTGATCGGACGAGTCTCATTTGAAATTGTATCGAGCGGATGATCGTGTGCGGCTTTGGAGACAACCTCATTAATCCATGGACCCTTCATGTCAGCAGGGGATTGTTGAAGAAGGTGGAGGCTCTATAATGGTGTGGGAAGTGTGCAATTGGAGTCATATGGGACACCTGATACGTCTAGGTATGTCTCTGACAGGTGATACGTACGTAAGCATCCTGTCTTATTACCCGCATCCATTCATGTCCATTGTCCATTCCGATGGACTTGGGCAATTCGAGTAGGAAAATGCGACACCCCACAGTCCAGGATTGCTACAGAGTGTCTCCAGGAACACTCTTCTGAGTTTAAACACTTCCACTGGCCACCAGATTCCCCAGACATGAACGTTATTGAACGTATCTGGGATGCCTTGCAACGTGCTGTTCAGAAGAGATCTCCACCCCTTCCTACTCTGACGGATTTGTAGACAGTCCTGCAGGATTCGTGGTGTCAGTTCCTTTCAGCACTACTTCAGACATTAATCGAGTCCATGCCACGTCGTGTTGCGGCACTTCTGTGTGCTCGCGGGGGCCCTACACGATATTAGGCAGATGTACCGGTTTCTTTGGCTCTTCGGTGTATATGTATATAATGTTTGAAAACTAATTAGAAAGTTATTCAGTGACTGCGAATTCTTTGAGGTCAGCTGTATTAGGTACACATATACTACCTATTAGAGATAAATGAACATTTCTGCTGTACCTGAACTCGAACATGGATTTCCAGTTTATCGTGAGCAGTCGGCCCATGCACATCGGCTGTCTGTGCATGCTCCCTGGACTGGCCCGAACCGTTGTTTGTCACATTGTCTACATCCTTATTCCTTAGTCCCCCATACTCTTCATCTAATGGTCACCAACATTATTAATTGGATACTTGAACGTGGAGAATGTGACTACTAGGAAATGAGACTACTGTTACAGCACAAGCCGGCAGCGGTGGCCGAGCGGTTCTAGGCGCTTCAGTCCGGAGCCACGCGGCTGCTACGGTCGCAGGTTCGAATCCTGCTTCGAGCACGGATGTGTGTGATATCCTTAGGTTAGTTAGGTTTACGTAGTTCTAAGTCTAGGGGACTGATGACCTCAGATGTTAAGTCCCATAGTGCTTAGAGCCATTTGAACAGCACAGAATAATAAGGGGCGGCAATTGGAAAAACTTTATTAAAACTTATTCACATTACCACAGGCAAATTCAAGTCATACTGGAGACAGCAGTAGCAGGAAGTGAGCCAGTATGTCGATCTGTCGACAACACATCCAACACCGTCTGGTGAGTAAGGATTCGCATTCAGCAGGAAGTAGACTGCAACAGAAGAGCAAAGGAAGTGAGACAAGTAATTTCGTTACCTAGACCGACATGTTGCACAGAACTCTTACTTCTTTCATAAGAGCACATAGCGAGGGACCGACATAGAAGTTAGGTAGACTAGTTTGCAGAAATTTTATAGAATTGGATACCTCCAGTTTCTGGAAAAGAAATTATCAGTGTCGTTGCCCAAACATGTTTCAAGACAACTGTGCTATCATCAGCCAGTATTTACTTTTATAACACATTTGAAAATATGAAACATTTTGAATGGAGAAAAAAAGTGGTGTGGCGATTGCACACTCTAACCTTGTATACCAGTAACATAACCTGTTTGTAGTTGCAACACTTCTTTATTGATTACACACAAACACACATGAATTCATCAGCAGTAACAATCAATTAACATTTGCATATCAAGGCCCTCTCCACAATTAGTATTTACAATATTAACCGTCACACTTGTGACAACGGCCCATTCACGTGCTGGTAACAACAACCAAAATAATAGATGAAATAGATAACTAAATGTTTACAATGTCAGCTATCGCCTTTCTCACTCAGTTTTACACTTACTGAAAAGGTAAAATTAATTTGATGCTATCTGACCTGAAGGATACTATTAGTTGTTCTGTTTACACTTAGCATTCTACTACACTCAACGTCCGGAATATTCTAGACTTTACGCAAGCTTAAGGCAAAACGTCAATTTGATGAACATGTGATGGACGCGAGCAAACGTTAATCTATTACGATTTCACAAACACACGATCCAAAGGGTGAACTAATACTCAACTTTGGCAGTAGGAAATCTGCTTCCTAAAAGAAGACTCTCGTTGAATGGAATAGAGAAATCGCATGTTAACGGGGTCCGGACGGCCCTGAGTTCAAATCCTGAATTTTCCGTCACATTGCAAGCTATAAACGTTTCTGAAAACAGCAAAACATGAGCGGCAGACACACTGTATTATATACAAGTTACACAAATATATATAGAGATAAGCAATACCTTAATATAAACATAATACAAGTTAACCAATGAATTAAGGAGCTTTCCTTTGATCAAAAAAAAAATATTTAGATACTACGTGAAAAGATGTGACAGTCCACGCCCAATGACTTAAGGTCCACCTTACAAGATAATCTGTCTATGCTGAATGGCTGACACCATATAAATCAAGCGTGCAGTACCTAACGTGACAATCAACCTTCAGATAGTTATTTGAAATTGCAATAGAAAACTAATGTCACTTCAATAGGTTGCTAATGCAACAAGCATGGCCCCCATGGCCACAGACCAAAATACACACGGTCTCTATCCTACCATAAAACACAATGTGACCTATATTTATCATGGCCACTTGTCTTCCATACACACAAGAAATTATTAAGAAACAACAACTACCACTAATTCGTAAAACCAGAAAATTCTAAATCTATAACTAAATTAAGAAATGACGTTCAAGTGAACCAGCTACCTTCAGTGTGCCACTAAGCACCAAATCCAAACTTACAAATGCGAGGCGCTATTTCTAGCCACTTTAGTAACATAATTTCATGTCCGTTCCAGAACACAACTCGCCTCGCCACCACTGCAGTGAATGTTTTGCTGGCCACTAGCACGAGCAACTGCAGCAGTCAACAGTCCTTGGGTACACAATAATATTCACTATATATAGAAGGAGGAACCTACCACGATAGAGCTTGGCGATTAATTTTTTCTTCTTCTTGTGAAATTCACACGCTATCCATCCACATAGCTCTCGAGGCATTAGCAAATCCTGGTCGCCACTGGCCAGCCATATCAATACAACCTTAATACTTTCGGCAGCGGCCCGTGCTTCTTCGTTGCTCCATCTCAACTGGTCCTCACGGCATACGGCCGCGCCACGTGACATGGTGTCACCAACTCCCCACAACGACAACATCGAAAGCACTTCACGTCACAGACTCACTCGGCTCATGAGCACGCGCGCCACCATAAATAGCCTGCTTCAAAGACGCAAAGAGAACAAGGCACAGGGACAACGACCAAAGATAGAAGTAAGAATCGATATCGCCTGGTGCCAGAAACCCAATTTTTCAATCAGCGTAGTTATTGTTATAATGTTTAATATTCTTCGATACGAATTATATGCAAAGATCAAGTGATGATGGCACAAATATGTCGAAACACATTTGCGCATGTTATCTGGTACTTTTTTCACTACCGGAGTCCATTTTAATAAAATACTTCTGGGTGTGTGACCATGTCATATGTAATAAAACAACCAACGTTTGAGCTGCTGTTGACAGTCTTAAGTAGGAACGTGGTCGGCGTTACACACAGATGGTAAAAGATATTATCACAGTTCTTTCACAGCTCAACAGAAGGAACACTTGTCTTTCATCCAGTGTCCGTAAAACATTAGTTTACTTTGAATTCTTGACTGCTATACACAGGGAGAGATATTAGTGCAGCGCGCAGTCGAAGTCATCCACGTTTTTAACCAGTTTATAGCATTTTACCCCCTTTTGTACAAACGACTTTGATTTCCCCATGTGTTTAAACGCCGCAGCATGATTCATTTTCGGACGCTTGGGATTACTACAAAGTGACACAGCCTCAGGATGCGTCGCGTAAGCTGCGCTCAGATCGCTCCTTTGTATCTCAGTCAAGTATTCGAAGTAAACTAATGCTTTATGGATGCTGCATGAAGGACAAAGTTTGTCTCTATTGGTCTGTGAAAAAACTAAGGCGATACCTTTTACCATCTGTGTGCAACAACGATCACGCTCTCACTTAAAAAACTGTATAAAGCGTCACAGACTAAGAATGATTTTATTGAAGTAGTTATTTTTTGTCTGCAAAAACGGTTGGATCCTTTAAATCCTGTACACAGAATTGTAATGAACGGCCGGCCGCGGTGGCCGTGCGGTTCTAGGCGCTACAGTCCGGAACCGCGGGACTGCTACGGTCGCAGGTTCGAATCCTGCCTCGGGCATGGATGTGTGTCTTGTCCTTAGGTTAGTTAGGTTTAAGTAGTTCTAAGTTCTAGGGGACTAATGACCTAAGATGTTAAGTCCCATAGTGCTCAGAGCCGTTTGTAATGAACGGCATCTTCCTTCGAGAGGAATTTCCCATCATTTCTGTGACTCTTTCCTCACAAATTTCAGTTCATGTAGCTTTTTACTGTTCATTTTCTATTTGCCTCTATCTTGTAACAAGTTTCGATAGTTCGTGTGAGAATATTACACAGTAGATCATGCAAATGCATTTTAGTTTTAGATCCTTCCATCGTAAACCAAGTGCAGTTTTCCAGTATTTAAATGATCGGCGTATGTCAGTTATCTCCTTTACTGACTTTTTTCAATAAGGTAAAGAATACAATAGCCACTACTCATCAGTTTGTCAAAGTATTTCGTTTTATGAAAGCGAATTGAGCGTAATATTTGTACTAGATATATCTTGACTTTTCCAATACATAGACAGCCGATAGTCGTATTACACAAATGCTTTGGTTGGCGTGTTTGATAAGAACTGCAGATGAGCGGAATAGGAAAAGAAGAAGTCGCCTTTTTAAAAATAGCTGTTTTCTTCCTATATATATATATATATATATATATATATATATATATATATCAGGGCGTCTCTTCGAAGACTCTATCACCAGTAGTCATTTCCTTTCCTGTTCCTTTCACAGATATAGCAAGCAAAAAACGACTATCCATATGTGTCCGTAAGAGCACTGTTTGTCCTATCTTATGTTCGTGGTCCTCATGCGAAATGTATGTTGGGGACAATCAGCTTCAAACGCCGGTTCTCTGAAGTTCGTAAGTAATGTTCCTCGAAAAGAGTGTCGCCTTACCTCAGGCGAACGCTTGCGTGTTATTCAAACCTACCGGTAATAAACCTAGCATCCTGCCTCGGAATTGCTTCGATGTCGTCCTTTAATTCGACCTGGTGCAGTACTCACAAACAGTGAGCCAAAAGCCCCCTCGATATCCCCGGTTCGCGCTGTTTATCTGCGAGAGTGCAGAAGTTTGCTGGCGAACGCTGCGGTTGGTTTATTGGCGGCTTAAAGAGACGGAGCGGTGGCTCGCGAAGGAGGCAGTTGGTACCGAGTATTGGGTAGTGAGTGGCACTGCGGTTAGTGTGGCTCTGTGGGATAACGTGGCGTGCCGTATTTCTGACAGCGGAACTGCTGTTTGGCTGGGAGCGTGAAGCAGACGTGGTTGCTGCAGAGGGCTGTCGGTGTTTGTTTGCGCCCGCCGTAGCCGGTCTGGAGAAGTGCAGAGTTCCCTCGTTGCTCGAATTGACATTAAACGGTGGGCCACATTCAGTGCCCCACATCTGACTATCCAATGGGTTCGTGCTCTATGCCGTTAGAGCGTTGTGTCCAGCATTAATAGTTGTTACCTCTTTCTAGCTCGTTGTTTGGTTCTGACAATTTTATTTTTTTTTTTTTTAATTTGTGGTAAGAGCGTATGGGACCAAACTGCTGAGGTCATCGGTCCCTAGTTCTGACTATGCCCTGGCTGTTCCCAACGTAGCGTTAAGAATATGGAAAGTTGTGCTAAAAGCAGGTATTCGTTTCTATGAGATCTCTGTTGAGAGCTGTAAAAAAAAAGAAAAAAATTTAAAAAACTAACTTCCTAGTTGTTACTGCGGCACTGTCACAGTAAATATGTTTAACATATGAACAGATGCTGTTGAAGTAGAGTTCAAAACTGTTTGGTGGTATATTATTTCTAGTGGTTGTTGAAATGGTTCAAATGGCTCTGAGCACTATGGGACTCAACTGCTGAGGTCATTAGTCCCCTAGAACTTAGAACTAGTTAAACCTAACTAACCTAAGGACATCACAAACATCCATGCCCGAGGCAGGATTCGAACCTGCGACCGTAGCGGTCTTGCGGTTCCAGACTGCAGCGCCTTTAACCGCACGGCCACTTCGGCCGGCTGGTTGTTTAAACCGTGTACAAAAGGCGCTGCTATGAGAATACCATACATGAAAGTTACAGGTGCAAAATTGCTATTTGGTGGCGCGCTTAAGGTTCGTACATCTCTATTCCTTTCGAAAAATATTTTTTTATGGAATACGAGCACTAGCTATAGCTGTGCAGATAATTTAACCACTAGTACCCTTGTTCCTGACAGTGCCCAAGTTTATAAATTGCTTGCTGGCTGATGTAGCTAGGTTTAGTTGCTGAAGCGGTTTCTGTGTGTTAATAATGTTTTCTTGTATTTTGGATCTAGCTGTCGGTAGTCTAAGTGTCCGCCTAGAGCACAGTGTCCGGCTGTGTGAACAAGTTGGCTAAGTGGTTTGTGTTGATGCAGCCGGGCCTGTGATATCTCCCTCTCTTATTTTTTTAAACAATTTTTTTCTGCTCTTGCTAGTAGTATTGTACTTTTCCATAAGATGAAAAACAGTAAATGGGGAAAGAGGTTTATTGTTTTTAATTAAAACCAGGTGGTGGGAGTCAGAATTGGCTGTTCAGCTGTAACTTTTTTTACGCCAATTTGTTTAATATACGGAACTAGAAAGATTTTCCGAAGTACGTTTGTCCCTAGTTGTAAGTACTTGTTTCGTCAGTACATATACTAAAATTGGAACGATACAGAGAAGATTAGTATGGCCCCTGCGCAAGGATGCCACGCAAAATCGTGAAGCGTTCCACATTTTGGTTTAACTCCCAGCTGTGGCTGTAGTATAGATTTTGCCGGCACGGTAGCTCAGCGTGTTCGGTCAGAGGGCTGGCTGCTTTCTGTAATAAAAAACTGAGCGAAAGGCTAAACGATGAACTTGATGGGTGTCTTGTAACGTCCGCCGCGACCAAATGCAACGAACGAAAATGAAAAAAATGATCAATTTAACAAACAAACAAAAAATTGTTGTTCAAACAAATTTCGGGCTTGCAGCCGGTCGTCGTTCAATACGTCGCACGATATTTCAACTGGGCACCTGCCAGTCATCTTCAGGTGAGCCGTCGCAGACTGGCGAAAACGTCTTTTTTTTTCTTTGTTGTTATTTTAACACCTGTACATCAGGTAGGCTGGCAGCAGCATCCTACGCTGCTCTTCAGCCTCAGACAATAAGAAAAACAGAAAGAAGACACATAAGAGACTGAACAAATTGGCGGGTAAAAAACGGTAGACACAGAATACAAAAAAACACGAAGCCGTTCACACTCGACGAGAAACACACGAAAAACTGAAGGCACGGCACACAGTCACTGACGACTTCGACGGAACAGGTGAACGTTGGAGCGTGACGGCGAACACTAACCACAAACACGATGTCACACACACGAGAAACTGATGGCGAACCACACTGCCCGCCGGCAGCGTCCTCGCCGGTGGAATAGCGGAACTCAGTCGCCCTCTGCGTTGCTGTTTGCCACGGCCGTCGACGCACTCTGTCGTCTTCGATTTGAGCAAATCGTGAAGATGATGCGGTTCCATGCACTGTCCAGCTGGTAGCCGCTGTCACGGTTTAACAGATTTTCCGCCAGTCGTATTTCTACGGATTCTTTAATAATGGAGTCCCAGAAAGACGTTGCTGTGGACAAAATCATTTTTTTCTCATACTGCATTGAATGTCCAGTAGAAATACAATGTTCAGCAATAGCGGACTTGCTTGGCTGCAAAGCAACGCAGAGGGCGACTGAGTTCCGCTATTCCACCAGCGAGGGCGCTGCCGGCGGGCAGTGTGGTTCATCTATCAAGTTTTCGCCGCATGCGCAGAATAGTTACCGTACGCTATATATTGCGGAACGGATGACGTTTACGCCAGTCTGCGACGGCTCACCTGAAAATGACGAGCAGGTGCCCAGTTGAAATATCGTGCGAAGTATTGAACGACGACCGGCTGCAAGCCCGAAATTTGTTTGGACAGTCAATTCGCCGGGAAAATTTTAAAATTCAAAACAAAAAATTGACTAAGCGGCTTGTGCTGATGTATCAGAGCTTGTTATCTATCTCTCTCAGCGGGCCGGAGTGGCTGTGCGGTTCTAGGCGCTACAGTCTGGAGCCGAGCGACCACTACGGTCGCAGGTTCGAATCCTGCCTCGGGCATGGTTGTGTGTGATGTCCCTAGGTTAGTTAGGTTAATTAGTTCTAAGTTCTAGGCGACTGATGACCTCAGAAGTTAAGTCGCATAGTGCTCAGAGCCATTTCTCTCTCTCCCTAATACATTTATTTCTTTAAACAATTTTTTTTGCTCTTGCTAGTAGTATTGTAGTAGCCCATAAGATGAAAAACTGTAAATAGAGAAAGAGGTATATTGTTTTTAATTAAAATCAAGTGGTGGGAGTCAGAATTGGCTGTTCAGCTGTAACTTGTTTTACGCGAATTTGTTTAATATACGGTAACCAGAATGGTTTTCCGAAGTAATATTGTGCCTAGTTGAAAATGATTGCTTCCCCACTTCTAAATTTGACCTTATTCAGATTGAGATCAGAGCAAGAGTGTGAAGATTTTCCTTTATTATTAATTTTCATGCACAAATCCTTCAGAAAGAATTGCTCTTTAAATTAAATGATCAATAGTAGTCTTTGTTGCTGTTAGCTGATAATTTAGTACTAATAGTTTTCCGAATTATTTCTATAAAACCGAACAACAACGGAAGACATGCGTGGCAAAACGGGCTAACCCATAAATGTAAACGTTTAGAGATAAGTGTTGCCATTTGTTGCTGGGTACGGAGACTATCAAAATTGACATCTGTCTCGCCCTCAAATATTACATTAGGATATTTAGGGGTGAGACCAATGTCAGTTTGCATAGTTCCCTTACCCAGCAACAGATGGCAACACTTATCTCTAAGCTTTTACATTTGAGTCCGTTTTTCGCGCGTGTCTTCAACTGTATCTAGCTAAACATTAGTAGAGCAGAAGAAAGGGAGAAACAATAACGTTGTTGTTTAACTGCTGATAAAGTTTCTTTTTTTAAAAAAAATAGGAGGGTAAGATATTTTAAGAGTGCGGTCTCTTGTAATGTTGTTGTCTTGCCGCTTTATTTAATGCTGATTTAACTGTAATAAGCTCATCATGTTGTGTGTCAGTCATTTAATGTTTATGCTAATACAAGTAAAGCTTGTTGTACGTCTTTTGGGATAAATTAAAAATTAAAACGTGTATCTTCTGTTGGACTCAGTGTTTCTACTCCAACAACTCCTGTGCTCTGCTTAACTACCTATCAAATAGGACGGCCATTTTCAGCGGTAGCTGTCGGTTATTTTCCCGTTACAAACAATATGACTTTTAAAGCGGAATCTTACGCGCGCATTCGATATAACGGCCCCACATTAGTCTAGTGCGACATTTTCTAGCACTGTATATCAACAGAAGCTTAAAACACTGTTGCAGCTCTGCTCCGTTGGGTGCGATGAACTGCTCTTGCGACACTCAGCTAGACGACGATATGTCATAGAGAGGGAAGCGAGCGGCAGCATGAAGGCCCAACACAGTTTGACGAAAAGGTGTATTTAGAATGCACGAGTGCTTATTGAGCAAGCTCATCAAGCGGAAAAAGCTAGCGGATGAAATTGAGCAGTACTACAACTCCGCCTAGATTCTTTTACGAGCTGATTAAACAAGAGAAGCTGAACGAATGAAGTCATCAGTAAGCAATGGCGATGCCTGGCTGATACGACATGTTGTCTCTCCCAGGATGGGGATGCTGGTATTGGAGAAGTACTGGCCAGCAGATTCTCATAAATATCCCCCCGCTCTCCGCACTTCTGTGTACACGACCTTATGAGGCTGTGAAAGTGATGCCAACCATCTCCGTGTACCTAACCCTTGTCCGGTTAGTGGCTGACGCTACAGAGCTCTATTTATGAAAATATACAGTACAATCACCAAAAAATTTTACATATTCACATACACCTTTACCTTTTATCCAAACAAATACAGATTCATTAGGATTAAGTTTTCTTTTGTTACGTGTATACAATACAAGTGGAGACGTGGAGTCATAAGCAGATTTACTAAAGTCTTTATTAGCAGTTTCAAACATATCATAAGTACGATAAGCTATTCATCTCTATCATTAAAACTTTCAAGTCCAGGTACACTAGATACTCCGCTACCACCTCTTACTATGGCAACGGTGAACCATCCGTTTCCATGTGAGAACATGCCGTTTATATCCAAGCTGAAATTAAGAGAACATCGAAGAAATACACAAGGTCCACCTACGAGCGCGTGGGCTGCAACACTCTTCACTGGGATGGGATTTTTCTTGTCTCCTGATGTTGTTGTAAGTTCAGTGTTTTCTGTGTTCTTGTAGACTGTTGTGCGACGACGAGGTCGATGTCTCCTGTACGGCACGGAACAGCACAACACAAAGTGTTATATTGAATGGACCCATATTTTTCCGAGGATGTCGAGTGAATTTCAGTCTTGATGCTGGCACAGGGAATACTGGAAGTGGATGGTTCACTCTAGCTATCGTCCGATGTGAGAATGCGTCTCTACCTGGATCGGAATCATTCGCGACTTCAAGGCGGAGGCTACTGCAGGGCCAGGTAAAGTGTCCAGTAGTGACAAGCACCTACCTGAAATGGTGACCGTATACAGACAACTTCGCACAACAGGTCCCTTCCAGCTGGAGCCACCGTTCTAATGGGACACCTGTTTGAGCCTGGGCTGGATGAGGCCCAGTCTCTCTGTCATCATATTCCGGTTCCTGAAGGTTCCCATCATCACTGATCGCCACCAGGTTTGAGCATACTACTTCGACTTCAGGTGTACTCGATTTACAGTTTGAGCACCATCTGTCCCGCTTCGCTAACGCCATTGCCCATCGCCACTGGTGCCTGTTGTGCTGCATCCCGCGCTCGCAGCTTCGCAGCCACTCATCCCAGAGCTCAGTGTGCCGGCCACCGTCGATGTCATCCAGGGGCAATGCTGTCTCTGTACTAAAGTGAATAAGGGATTTTGTAAACAGGGATGTTTCATTAACGGCTCGCAAGGCGGTTCCAACCAGCACCACCTCTTCACCCCCAAGAGGAAGCGGCACCTTCTCCTGACCGACAATCGGCCGAGCCCTCCGTGCCCTGGGGTTAGCTCCCGACCGCAAGAACACGAAGAAAAACCAGTTCCCCAACAGTGACTCGCATGCCGCCTTCCCCCTCCCTATTTGCTACCGCCATGCAACAGCGCTGCTCAGTCGTTGTTGGAGTACAGGTTATTCACCGTGTTTTACTGTCTCAGTTAACACATATCGATACCACAAACATCACACTTATCTCATTAGGAACCGCTCTATCCATTAGACATATACAATTCCGCTTTGAAAATACTTTTGCTTGGAATGGGAAACAAACCGCCGCTTCCCGTTGACACTGGGTGTCGCGCGAAAGACTGATTAATATTATTCGTTCAGGCTGACTCCAGCTAAACATTGCAAAAACTACATTGCAAATTTCAGCTGAAACACCAGAAATATGCCCCTGATGAATCTTTGGATAGACACCGGGTATACAGTCATGCAAAACTATTCATTACAACTATTTGTAGATTAGTACTAGGGATAAATAATTGTTCGTGTACCTTACAGAAGTAGACGGCGATGGGTGCTTCTTCCTATTAGTGTACAACTCGACTCTTTCCACATCCTTGAAAGTTCCTCCTCGTGATGGGAGTCACTAATCACGCTGTGTGAATAAATCAGTGAATGAATGGATGATAACTGAGTCTATGCGGCCGTCTCACTTTATTTGTCAGGCATTGTACAACTATATGTTCCTGAAGACCGCCACTTTCCATCTAGTCTACATTCTACACGCATTGCCAAACAATGCTCAGTTTTTTGAATGCTACATCCGAAACTTTTGTAGAATGCATCATGCCTTAAGCATATAATTGTCTGTATTTTACCCATAAGCGATGCAGCTGAACTCCGTAACTGTTTCTTTATAGGGTGTAGAATAATAACCGATACCAGTCACAACGGAAGTTGATTTTATTTAACACATGGCCTGTTTCGAGTTCGCGCCCATCTTCAGGTGTTTTTCATTCAGATGCATGTTTCCATACTCAGTGTTGAAGATCACTATTTAAATCAAAAACAAATAACTTGATGGTGACTAAATAGACACAAATGAAACATAAGCAAGCGTCTAAGCGACATGTGTTGCAAAATATTATAGTACTTTCATAAAGCTACGTACTGTGTAACGCAGGTCGTTTATCCACTTCCAAATGTTTAATTTGTGTCTACTCATCTCCTTATCATCACATTACTTGTTTTTGATTTAAATAGTGATCTCTGAGACTGAGTAATGGAAACATGGACCTGAATGAAAACATGGGCACAAGCCCGAAACCTGTCGTGTGTTAAATAGAATCATTTTCTATTGTGACTGATAGCGGTTATTATACTACAGCCCATAATTTTCTTTTCCTGCAAAAATCTGATCAGTTTACTGCAAGTAACCCACAAGAGACTTGATCTTAAGCAAATGTATAAAGGGATGTGGATGCGGTATACGTTTGATTTATTCTTGCCGCATATGTGAAACCATGTAGTAATGCTGTGTTTAGGGAGAATTTGTAGTAGCATTCCGATTGCTCGCCCGTCCTATCGGTAAAGTGTCGCCATATTTCAAACGCGCGAGCCTCCGCCCCTCCTCTGCTGCATACGGCCCTCGGCGGCGGCGGCGGCGGCGGCGGCGGCGGTGAACTCTTTATTGAAAACCGATCTAGACAGCTTGGACGGGAGGCCGATCGCCGACTCGCTGCCCGGACCCCTACCGTTCTTTCCGAAATCAAATACGGAGCCGGCAAATGGCTTCTCTGTTCTTCAACAGCGAAACACTTCTTGGAGGCCGTTTCACTTGAAAGACGGGAGATCGCTCTCCTTGTATTCCGCACACGGAGCTGCTAGCGAAGCACATTTATTTCGAGTCGGGGATTTATTATTTGCGGCGACAGCGTTACCCCGTTCTCATTCTTTATAAGGTCCTTTCACTGTATAGCATAAATTTCTTTACAGGCTCACTTACCGGAAGAAAGGGAATCAGACAATCAGCACAGCGAAACGCATATGGCACTAACATTGTGTTTTATTCAGTTGCTGTCAGACGGTCCATAAGTAAAAATTATTAATATACCGTAATCAGCACAGTGATTTAATCCTGATTTCAGCATAAAGTATTTTATAATCAAGGAAAATACGTGAACCGATAATATTCACAACATACCATTTTTTTGTTTATTACTTAACTTTCAGTTGTCTTCTGATTTGGTCCAAATGGCTCTGAGCACTACGGGACTTAACTTCTAAGGTAATCAGTCCCCTAGAACTTAGAACTACTTAAACCTAACTAACCTAAGGACATCACACACATCCATGCCCGAGGCAGGATTCGAACCTGCGACAATAGCGGTTGCACGGTTCCAAACTGTGGCGCCTAGAACCGCTCGGCCACCCCGGCCGGTTCTTCAGATTTCTCTGATTGTATGAAATGCATGCACAGTTATTTCAGCAGCTTTACTTCCTATTCTCTGTCTTCTTCATAACATGATTTCACCTGCATGAAAAACATTAAGTTGTTGAACACTGGTAGAAGACACTGCATTAAAATAATTTATTCCTGACAACAATGGCTCTGAGTACTATGGGACTAAACTGCTGTGGTCATCAGTCCCCTAGAACTTAGAACTACTTAAACCTAACTAACCTAAGGACATTACACACATCCATGCCTGAAGCAGGATTCGAACCTGCGACCGTAGCAGCAGCGCGGCTCCGGACTGGAGCGCCTAGAACCGCACGGCCACCGCGGCCGGCTATTCCTGACACATAATTCTCGTGTGTAGTTATGGAATTAAAAATCGCAACATTATGTCAAAATAAACTCCAAGACAAAAAAAACGACGCACCACGAAGGAATTACCAGAATGGGATGGACAAACAAATGAGTACAATATCAGAAAAATTGGATGATGTATTCAAGGGAAGGATCTTCGCAGATCGAGCGAATCAGTAACACGTTTTTCCACGTCTGTCCCTTCTGCAAGCAGTTATTCGGCTCGGCTATGACTGATGGTGGTGTTTCATGTCCTCCTGAAGGATCTTTTTTTTTTCTTCAGGTATCAGTCTCCTGACTGGTTTGAAGCGGCCCGCCACGAATTCCAGTCCTGTACCAACCTTTTCATTTCAGAGTAGCACTTCAAAGCTACATCCTCAGTTATTTGCTGGATGTATTCCAGTCTCAGCCTTCCTTTACAGTTTGTACCATCTACAGCTGCCTCTAATACCATGGAAGTTATTCCCTGATGTCTTAACAGATGTCCTGTCATCCTGTCCCTTCTGTTTATCAGTGTTCTCCATATATTCCTTTCCTCGCCGATTCTCCGGAGATCTTCCTCATTACTTACTTTATCAGTCCACCTAATTTTCAACATTCTTCTGTAGCAGCACATCTCAAAGGCTTCGATTCTCTTGTGTTCCTGTTTTCCCACAGTCCATGTCTCGCTATAATACGAGTAATATGCTGTACTCCAGACGTACATGCTTTTTATGTCCTCCTTGTTCCCTCCATCACGGGTTATTTTGCTGCCTAGGTAGAAGAATTCCATAACTTCATTTACTTCTTTATTACGAATTATGATGTTAAGTCACTCGCTGTTATCATTTCTGCTACTTCTTATTACATTTCTTTGATTAATTCTCAATCTATATTCTCTACTCATTAGACTGTTCAATCCATTCAACAGGTCCTGTAATTCTTATTCGCTTTCATTCAGGATAGCAATGTCATCAGCGAATCTTAACATTGATATCCTTTTACCTTGAATTTTAATCCCACGCTTGATCCGTCTTTTATTTCCGTCATTATTTCTGCTTAGTATAGTTTGAACAGTAGAGGAGAAAAACTACATCCCTGTCTTACACCCTTTTTGATCGGAGCAATTTGTTCCTGGTCTTCCACTCTTATTGTTCCCTCTTGGTTTTTGTACGAATTGTGTATTACCCGTCTTTCCCTATAGCTTACCCCTATGTTTCTAAGTATTTCGAACATCTTGTACCGTTATACACTGTCGAACGCTTTTCGCAGGTCGACAGATCTTATGAACGTGTCTTGACTTGTCTTCAAAAAATGGTTCAAATGGCTCTGAGCACTATGGGACTTAACATCTGTGGTCATCAGTCCCCTAGAACTTAGAACTACTTAAACCTAACTAACCTAAGGACATCACACACATCCATGCCCGAGGCAGGATTCGAACCTGCGACCGTAGCAGTCGCGCGGTTCCGGACTGAGCGCCTAGAACCGTGACTTGTCTTCAGTCTTGCTTCAATTACCAACCGCAAATACAGGACTGCCTCTCTGGTGCCTTTACATTTCCTAAAGCCAAACTGATCATCATCATCTAATAGGTCCTCAATTTTCTTTCCCCTTCTTCTGTATACTATTCTCTTCAGTAACTCGGATGCTGATTAAGCGATAATTCTCTCATTTTTGGGCTCTTGCAATCTTGAGAATTGAGTGGATGGTATATCGCCAGTCTCATTCGTTCTACACACCAATGTAAATAGTCGTTTTGTTGCCACTTCCCTCAATGATTTTAGAAATTCCGATGACCGAGCGAGATGATGCACTGGTTAGCACACTGGACCCGCATTCGGGAGGCCGTCGGTTCAAACCCGCGTCCGGCCATCAAAGAAATGGCTCTGAGCACTATGGGACTTAACATCTGAGGTCATTAGTCCCCTAGAACTTAGAACTACTTAAACCTAACTAACCTAAGGACATTACACACATCCATGCCCGAGGCAGGATTCGAACCTGCGACCGTAGCAGTCGCGCGGTTCCGGACTGAAGCGCCTACAACGACTCGGCCACGAGCGGCCGGCAACGTCCGACCGTCCTGATTTAGATTTTCGGTGATTTCCCTAAATCGCTACAGGCAAATGCCGGGATGGCTGCTTTCATAGGATACGGTCGACTTCCTTCCTCATCCTTCCCTAATCCGATGGGACTGATTATCTCGCTGTTTGGTGCCCTCGCCCAAATCAACCAACCAAATCTGGATAGAATGTTATCTATCCCTCAGCCTTATTTGATTTTACGTCTTCCAGAGCTCTTGTAACTTCTTATTCTAATACTGGATTCCATTTCTCTTCTGTAACTACTACCGTTTCTTCTGTCATATCGTCATATAAGTCGCACCCCTCATAGAGGTACTCAATGTACTTTTTCCACCTGTTCGATATCTCCTCTGCGTTTTAACAGTGGAATTCCCATTTGACTCTTAGTATTGCCACCCTTGCTTTTAATTTCACCGAAGGTGTTTTTTTGCTTTTCTATACGCTGAGTCAGACCTTCTGATAATCATTCTTTTTTCGATTTCTTCTCGTTTTTCACGTAGCCATTTCGTCTTAGCTTCCCCCGCAAGACTACACTGGACTTACGGTATGTTTTGGAAGGTGGCAGGCGGCTTGGGGTTACCGCCCTGACTGCAGTCACTTTAACTTGTAAACCTCCCACTTGACTAACGCCGGCCGGAGTGGTTGAGCGGTTCTAGGCGCTACAGTCAGGAACCGTGCGACCGGTACGGTCGCAGGTTCGAATCCTGCTTCGGGCATGGATGTGTGTAATGTCCTTAGATTAGTTAGGTTTAAGTAGTTCTAAGTTCTAGGGGACTGATGACCACAGAAGTTAAGTCCCATAGTGCTCAGAGCCATTTGAACCATTTTTGGACTTTACTAACTGTCCCACACGTCTGCTAAATTGATTTTGCCCGTTGACTGTCTTTGTTGTTGATAGCCTGCATTAAAGGTTATCACATTTATCAGAATCCAAATGAAGTTCAATGCTGAAATAATATTAATGAAATGGTGGCCTTTTAGTCACTTGTTGATGAATGATTAGTACTACGTATATCAACATGGGATAAAAGTTACGGCACAGGATATTGGTTATAAAATAGCACACAAAAGGTAAATTTTAAGCTAGATGACAAAAATAAAAAATAATCTGATAGCAGCACAAACATGCAACGAACAGTTAATACTCCCTTGGGTGATAGATTGTTGGCAAAGACTATGGTTTCTCTGAATGAACTATTTACTCTGGCTCACAACGTAGACAACGCAATCTGAACTTATCTAATGCTGAAAAGACTTTTTGGATGTATTCTGCATTGAAGTTACACTACGCTGGTGCAGCTGAGAACAAGCCGCAGCAGCAATACAATACCCCATTTCTCGAGGTGTGGCGCTGTCTCGGTGACGGTCGTAACTCCAGCGGCTGCAGATCAGTATGTGTGGCGTCTGCAATTCCCTATCGCAGACACGAAATACGCGTAGTCGAGGCTGGCGATCTGTTAGACGGATGGCACTTACTCCCTAATGGGTTCCTGGAACTCCCGTTAACTGGTCACAGCATGGCCCAGTTTGACTCACTTATACGGCAGTATGCACAAGGAGATCAAACGTCTAAGCGCCAGACTTGGCACGAATAAGATTGCCCTTGGCACAGAAAGTTGTCCAAGATGACTAAAACCGTCGGTACAGCTAAGTCCCCACCACAGGCTCCCCAGTCAAGATCAGTGCTAGTGCAAAGTCATGCTCAGGACAAGTATCTCAAGTGCACCCCTCTCATAACAAAAGTCACGACCAGAATCCTCCCT
Source organism: Schistocerca nitens (assembly GCF_023898315.1). NCBI lineage: Eukaryota > Metazoa > Arthropoda > Insecta > Orthoptera > Acrididae > Schistocerca > Schistocerca nitens. The sequence continues at coordinate 586,208,031 of NC_064618.1, forward strand.
AGACTGGAGTCTGAAACAGAAGTTCCTCCTCACCTCACTTTCCATCAAACCTCACTAAACTGCCCAAAAGCACTCGCGAAACTGCCCGCAAAAGGATTTCGTGCCAATCACAAGACTCCACGAACTCCATGTCTCCCCTCTAAATCATCTACTCTACTCATCAACCAGTCCTAATGTAAGTTAACAATATTCTTCTCTTTTCAGGAGAAGCAGCCACTCCCTGACTCACAAAGTCCCATGCAGCGATTAGGAGACATTGTGCTCCCGCCTTGCTATTTTCCCCACGGCCGCTTCAGGCAGCGTGTTATTTTGAGTTTCTGGAGAGCTGTAAGGTGAACAACATATTTATCATTGAGATCATTATCTAGAGTGCCAAAATGTTACTGTGTGTCTGGGCAGGGGCTCCGGCTAAACTAAGAGAAGTGCTTTTTTTTTTCACAAAATATATCATTTCAGAGCTGCCATTCCTTCTAATGAGGTCTGAGGCTTCACAAAAAATAAATAAATAAATAAATAAAGAACGCTGCAGGCCCAGAGATGACACACCTGATAACTCCTTCCATAGTGTCTGGTCCATAGTGAAAATGGAATATCAGGAATTTTTACGGCCACCATCCCTGTTCACGAAGGGCATAATGCATTGGCCAGGTGACCTAGATTTCTCTTACGTCTCCTGCCCCTCCTGTGGCAACAGGCGCCTAACAGGTGGGTCTAGATAGGCTAGAAAATCTTGGACCCAGCATTCTGTCCCCAGTAAATGCTTCGAGATGTTCCTTTTCCTAATATCTGCATATGGCTTTCAAGCCCAAACGTTCACTGCAAGATTTACTGTTAAATGACCAAACAGCCTGCTTATTCTCAACTTCAGAAAAATACTGTACGTAGGAGAGCCACCATAAAGATCCTGCATCCACTAACGCTTCCATCAATGCCTGCTCATGCTGATAACTTCCTGTCATCCCACAAACACGATGTCTTGGGTGAAAATTAACATTAAATTATACTCTTGAATATGGAGAATAGTGAGAGAGTGACTCATCCTCTCTCACCCTGCTCTTCCTATTTATTTCATACGTAAGTGACATTTATTCCTGCATTTCTGTATTCCTGAATTTTCTGGAACATTTTTGTAATTTCTTCTTTCGTCGAAGAACTGAAGTATTTATTTTGTTACTCATGGTTTCTTCACAGTTACCTTCCTTGTACCTTCATTTTTATTCTGTGAGTGCCCTTTTTAGAGATGGCCATTCCTCTTCAACTGAACTGCCTACTGAATTATTCCACATCACAGAATCTATAGCCCCAGAAAAGTTCAAGAGTATCTCTTCATTCTTCAGTACTTCCGTAACCCATTTCTTTCCACATTGATTCTTTCTGCCTAGTCTCTTGACTTCCAGACCACTCTTCATCATTATTAAATTGTGATTTGACTCTATATCTACCCCCGCTTTACACTCCAATATTCGTTTTCGGAATCACTGCTTGCCGATGATGTAATCTAACTAAAATCTTCCTGTATCACCCAACGTTTTTCAAATATACCCCCTCCTTATGTGATTCTTGAACGGAGTATTCGCTGTTACTAGTTGAAATATATTGCAGAACTCAATTAGTCTTTGTTGTTGTTGTGGTCTTCAGTCCTGAGACTGGTTTGATGCAGCTCTCCATGCTACTCTATCCTGTGCAAGCTTCTTCATCTCCCAGTACCTACTGCAACCTACATCCTTCTGAATCTGCTTAGTGTATTCATCTCTTGGTCTCCCTCTACGATTTTTAATCACCACGCTGCCCTCCAATACCAATAACAAATTTCTCTTCTTCAGAAACGCTTTCCTTGCCATTGTCAGTCTACATTTTATATCCTCTCTACTTCGACCATCATCAGTTATTTTGCTCCCCAAATAGCAAAACTCCTTTACTACTTTAAGTGTCTCATTTCCTAATCTAATACCCTCAGCATCACCCGACTTAATTCGACTACATTCCATTATCCTCGTTTTGCTTTTGTTGATGTTCTTCTTATATCCTCCCTTCAAGACACCATCCATTCCGTTCAACTGCTCTTCCAAGTCCTTTGTTGTCTCTGACAGAATTACAATGTCATCGGCGAACCTCAAAGTTTTTATTTCTTCTCCATGGATTTTAATACCTACTCCGAATTTTACTTTTGTTTCCTTTACTGCTTGCTCAATATACAGATTGAATAATATCGGGGAGAGGCTACAACCCTGTCTTACTCCCTTCCCAACAACTGCTTCCCTTTCATGTCCCTCGACTCTTATAACTGCCATCTGGTTTCTGTACAAATTGTAAATAGCCTTTCGCTCCCTGTATTTTACCCCTGCCACCTTCAGAATTTGAAAGAAAGTATTCCAGTCAACATTGTCAAAAGCTTTCTCTAAGTCCACAAATGCTAGAAACGTAGGTTTGCCTTTCCTTAATCTTTCTTCTAAGATAAGTCGTAAGGTTAGTATTGCCTCACGTGTTCCAGTATTTCTACGGAATCCAAACTGATCTTCCCCGAGGTCGGCTTCTACCAGTTTTTCCATTCGTCTGTAAAGAATTCGTGTTAGTATTTTGCAGCTATGGCTTATTAAACTGATTGTTCGGTAATTTTCACATCTGTCAACACCTGCTTTCTTTGGGATTCGAATTATTATATTCTTCTTGAAGTCTGAGGGTATTTCGCCCGTTTCATACATCTTGCTCACCAGATGGTAGAGTTTTGTCAGGACTGGCTCTCCCACGGCCGTCAGTAGTTCCAATGGAATGTTGTCTACTCCGGGGTCCTTGTTTCGACTCAGGTCTTTCAGTGCTCTGTCAAACTCTTCACGCAGTATCGTGTCTCCCATTTCATCTTCATCTACATCCTCTTCCATTTCCATAATATTGTCCTCAAGTACATCGCCCTTGTATAGACCCTCTATATACCCCTTCCACCTTTCTGCTTTCCCTTCTTTTCTTAGAACTGGGTTTCCATCTGAGCTCTTGATGTTCATAGAAGTGGTTCTCTTATCTCCAAAGGTCTCTTTAATTTTCCTGTAGGCAGTATCTATCTTACCCCTAGTGAGATAAGCCTCTACATCTTTACATTTGTCCCCTAGCCATCCCTGCCATTTTGCACTTCCTGTCGATCTCATTTTTCAGACGTTTGTATTCCTTTTTGCCTGCTTCATTTACTGCATTTTTATATTTTCTCCTTTCATCAATTAAATTCAATATTTCTTCTGTTACCCAAGGATTTCTACTAGCCCTCGTCTTTTTACCTACTTGATCCTCTGCTGCCTTCACTACTTTATCCCTCAAAGCTACCCATTCTTCTTCTACTGTATTTCTTTCCCCCATTCCTGTCAATTGTTCCCTTATGCTCTCCCTGAAACTCTCTACAACCTCTGGTTCTTTCAGGTTATCCAGGTCCCATCTCCTTAAGTTCCCACCTTTTTGCATTTTCTTCAGTCATAACCAATAGATTGTGGTCAGAGTCCACATCTGCCCCTGGATATGTCTTACAATTTAAAACCTGGTTCCTAAATCTCTGTCTTACCATTATATTATCTGTCTGATACCTTTTAGTATCTCCAGGGTTCTTCCATGTATACAACCTTCTTTCATGATTCTTAAACCAAGTGTTAGCTATGATTAAGTTGTGCTCTGTGCAAAATTCTACCAGGCGGCTTCCTCTTTCATTTCTTAGCCCCAATCCATATTCACCTACTACGTTTCCTTCTCTCCCTTTTCCTACACTCGAATTCCAGTCACCAATGACTATTAAATTTTCGTCTCCCTTCACTATCTGAATAATTTCTTTTATTTCATCATACATTTCTTCAATTTCTGCGTCATCTGCAGAGCTAGTTGGCATATAAACTTGTACTACTGTAGTAGGTGTGGGCTTCGTATCTATCTTGGCCACAATAATGCGTTCACTATGCTGTTTGTAGTAGCTTACCCGCATTCCTGTTTTCCTATTCATTATTAAACCTACTCCTGCATTACCCCTATTTGATTTTGTGTTTATAACCCTGTAGTCACCTGACCAGAAGTCTTGTTCCTCCTGCCACCGATCTTAACTAATTCCCACTATATCTAACTTTAACCTATCCATTTCCCTTTTTAAATTTTCCAACCTACCTGCCCGATTAAGTGAACTGACATTCTACGCTCCGATCCGTAGAACGCCAGTTTTCTTTCTGCTGATAACGACATCCTCTTGAGTAGTCCCCGCCCGATAATCCGAATGGGGGACTATTTTACCTTCGGAATATTTTACCCAAGAAGATGCCATCATCATTTAATCACACAGTAAAGCTGCATGCCCTCGGGAAAAATCACGGCCGTAGGTACCCCTTGCTTTCAGCCGTTCGCAGTACCAGCACAGCAAGGCCGTTTTGGTTATTGTTACAAGGCTAGATCAGTCAATCATCCAGACTGTTGCCCTTGCAACTACTGAAAAGGCTGCTGCCCCCCTTCAGGAACCACACGTTTGTCTGGCCTCTCAACAGATACCCCTCCGTTGTGATTGCACCTACGGTACGGCTATCTGTATCGCTGAGGCACGCAAGCCTCCCCACCAACGGCAAGGTCCATGGTTCATGGGTTCTCCCCTCTAATTACTAATCCCAAATTCATATTCTCCTGTAACGTTCTCTTCTAGTTCTTCTCGTATAATCTCATTCCATTCCTCCATGACCATTATATTTTCGTTTCCCTTAACGCACTAAATCGCTTGTTCTACATCCTCATATACTTCCTCCATCTTTTCCTCTTCTGCTTGCGACGTCGGCATGTACTCGTGAATCTGAACTACTGTTGTCGTTGTTGGTTTGATGTCTACCTTAATAAGAACAACCCTATTACCGAAATGCTCTCAGTAACTCAATCTATGTCCTACCATCCTGTTCATAACAAATACTATTCCCAAATTCTGTCCAAGTGGCGTGTTAGACCGTCAAAGTCCCAAGCTGGCTGGAGAACCCCGCCCATGATGCTTCAAACGTTCTCAAATGTGGAGAGTTTTGGCGACCTTTGTGGCCAAGACAGGGTCTGGCAAGCACGAAGATAAGCAGTAGAAACTCTCGCTGTGTGCGAGCGGGCATTATCTTGCTGAAATGTAAGCTCAAGATAGCTTGCCACGAAGGGTAAAAATAAAAATAAAAATGGGACGTAGAATTTTCTCGACATACTGCTGGGCTGTAAGGGTGCCACGGGTAACAACCAAAACGATACTGCTCGGAAAAGAAATGGCACTTCAGAGCACCACTCCTGGTTGTTAGGCCGTATGACGGGCGACAGTCAGTTAGGTATCTGACCGCTGTCTGGAGCGTCGACAGACACGTCTTCGCTGGTCATAGGGGCTCGTTTCTAAGGGGGTTCATCACTGCCTGGTTCAACTCCCCTCAGTGAGACGAGACCGCTATAAGAAGCTCCTACAATCACCATACCCGTAGAGTAGAAAAACTCACCACAATGAAATCATCGCTGTTTTACTATATTATACTTTATTTTTATATTATTTTTATTTTTGTAAATCAAAGGCTGATTAGAACTAACTTGGTTGCTACCAGACGACCCCTATCGAAAGAATGAACTTGCATCTCATCCCCATTGTCACAAGCAGGGACTTCTTGTCAGCGCTCAGCTTCCTTGCAATAAAAGTTATTCTAGTTTAATCATACAAGTTGTTTAAGAAATCCTAGTTTCGCCACCAGGAGCAGTAAATTATTGATACACGACAGATTTTATCGAAAGCCATCTCATCTGCAAATAAACACGATTAAAATTTCATTTTTCATTACAAATGTAGTTATAACAATGAATTCCGAAGTATGAAAGCTCATTTCAAGCTTGTACGTATGCCCGTAACTTTCCTGGACAATAGGGAGCACTCACATAGTAACTGCGACATCAGAATCTCGATTTATTATCGACTGCACTAGCCGGATGTAGAACACATTTAAATGGATGAATCCAAAAGTAGAAAAGAACATGTTATGGGTTGCGCACTCCATTGTTCCACAGCAGAACACTCGGAAAACCTTCTGTAGAAATTTACATTTACATGGCGGAATGTACTGACATACTGAAGGTAATGTAGAATGCTGTTGCACAATTGGACAGTCTCTTGAAGCGTATTCCATGTGGATCGACATTCACGTTTGTACTCTGCAAGCCGACTAGTGGATGTGTAGCGAAGGATACTTCGTATAATTCCCTTACTCCGTATCCCCCTCGCCGCTAGGTCGTAGCAAATGACGTAGCTGAAGGCTATGCTAACTATCGTCTCGGCAAATGAGAGCGTATTTGTCAGTGTAGCATCGCTAGCAAAGTCGGCTGTACAACTGGGGAGAGTGCTAGGACGTCTCTCTAGACCTGCCGTGTGGCGGCGCTCGGTCTGCAATCACTGACAGTGGCGACACGCGGGTCCGACGTATACTAACGGACCGCGACCGATTTAAGGGCTACCACCTAGCAAGTGTGGTGTCTGGCGGTGACACCACAGGTCCGAATCCTGATCCAGTACAAAACTATTCATAATTTCATTTCAAGCCCTATCACATGCACACCGGCCTGTTAGTGAAAATTAAAGTACATTTTTAATGTCTCTTCGTGTGTTGCCAACAAGCGCAATAGGTGTCGTTATTTCTGGTCAGACATGCACACATCTTACTATTGGTGAGTAAGCAACTCACACTTAAGCTATATTCGTGCATGCCCGGTACATGTGCAGTTCGACTGTCGCTTAGGCACAAAAGTTTGTATCCTTATTTTAGATTCAAACACCTAGCAGCTGTTAAGAAAAACCGATACGAAACATTTGAGTTTACTTAGTTAACAATCCGATTACTTGTTGGGTTCGTATCTCCGTCACAGAACTTCACACCATGCACTTCATCTTTAAATGCATGCACATTTTGTTACTTCAGAATATCAGACATCTTTCGTGGTTAGTTAACAGGGACGAAAGGATCTTGATAGAAGCCCCGGTTTATTACAAAAACTGTCGTCTTTTATTTTCAAGTCTAGATTTGGTTACAGGTATTAGCAAAACTTTTGGTAATTCATGACTCTTCGTGGCTAGTCATCAATATGACATGATTAGATTAGATTACATTAGATTAATTCTTGTTTCATAGATCATGAATACAGTATTTCGTAATGATGTGGAACCTGTCATTTTAATGAAAGATTTCTTTACATACCATGATTCAATTTCTTTACATTTTACTCTCTCTCTCTCAATCTTTTTGATTTCTCTCACTCTCTTTCCCTCCCTCCCTCCCCCTCTCTCTCTCTCTCTCTCTCTCTCTCTCTCTCTCTCTCTCTCTCTCTCTCTGTCACTCTCTCTCTCTCTCTCTCACACACACACATTCTTTTTTTTTTATTTGTTTGTTGTGCTCGACTATCGGCGAGGCACGAAAAGTCTGTGAATGAATTCCTAGTTTTGAGCACACTTACGAAAGAAATATAAAAACAACTATGAGAGTTACTGATTTATGATGCTTAGTTTGCAGTCACTTCTGAGTATTATTAGTAACTACGCTCCAGTCCCTAAACCTAGTTACAGAAATGCGAATCAATCATTACGTATTCCAGGCCGTAGCAGCCGCGACTTGGAGACACCAGCTATGGTCATTTCCCAGCTCGCTGTAAGATCACATCGGTTCGTCTTCTTCCTGCTGGTATTGTAACTCAGATTTGGCAACAAGGCAATGTATGTTTAGCAACTCTGTGATCGACGAGTTACTTCCTGGTGTACACGGAATTAATCCTCAAAGTTCACTTGATTTTACCTTTCATTTCCATCGAATAATCAGAGTTATTATCGCTTGAGGTGTAACAAAAGGTTGTAAATTTGCGGTTTTCAGCCCAGGAAAGTCGTTGCACATGGAAATCGCAACTAATCTCGTCTTTTAAATAGCGGTTTACGAGTTCTAGCCACTAATGTTCTCGTAAGAGGAAACTAAGACACATACTTCTTCGCCAGCTCTGAGGTAACGTGCGGACCTGTGAAAAAGCGTCTGTTATGGTTCGCAGTTCCAGTCTCACTGAGTGTAGCGTTTATACCTTCTGTGAAAGAGCTACAAGCAGTCAGATCAAACATCGATAAGGAAATCCCAAGAAAATACTTTCGCCTCATGGTGAAAAACTTACAATGCTGCACAGCAGGTAACGCATCTATCCGCTGCTGACAAGCAAATTTTGGGTTTCTAGGAATACATAACTTTATTTATGAAATGCCACATTTGCATACCACTTGAGTATGAAACAGCATACCAATCAAACACAGACCCAAACGAAATCTAAGTGATTAGTATTTTACTAATTCGTGCCGATAGAGGCACGCTTCTGTACAGATACTCAGTTTTATTGAAACAGACTTTCGTCGTAAGGTTATCGTGGGTAGTTTTATTTCATTTCTTATAATACAGTTCACATTTTCGTAAGGTTTCGTTTAATGTTGTTAAAACAATAGTAAACATAAAAGAGAAATTAATCATCAACGGTATATGCGAATTCTCTGATGTTATCTATAACAGTCTGAAAATGCAAATGCAGTTTATTGATTACATGCATGTAGAAAACTTGTTCGGAGTTAAAGCTCCCAAAGAAGGGTTGACGAAGAATGAAATGCCACTACCAGACGACAGCTAATGCAGAAAATACTTTTCCGACGTATTCTGGCACGATGCGCTCTCCCCATACATAATACAAAAGTTTCGATATGCATCTACTGTCTGGCTGTCTGTTAAACCTGAAATAAACAAAATGTCGCAGAAGTTAGCCCTTTTTCCACATACGACTATTTTGGATTGAGAATTGAAGGGAATTATGTTAAAAGTTCCATTAGATAGATAACTTTAGCAGACAGCAGAATTGCGTTTTAAAATACACTCCTGGAAATTGAAATAAGAACACCGTGAATTCATTGTCCCAGGAAGGGGAAACTTTATTGACACATTCCTGGGGTCAGATACATCACATGATCACACTGACAGAACCACAGGCACATAGACACAGGCAACAGAGCATGCACAATGTCGGCACTAGTACAGTGTATATCCACCTTTCGCAACAATGCAGGCTGCTATTCTCCCATGGAGACGATCGTAGAGATGCTGGATGTAGTCCTGTGGAACGGCTTGCCATGCCATTTCCACCTGGCGCCTCAGTTGGACCAGCGTTCGTGCTGGACGTGCAGACCGCGTGAGACGACGCTTCATCCAGTCCCAAACATGCTCAATGGGGGACAGATCCGGAGATCTTGCTGGCCAGGGTAGTTGACTTACACCTTCTAGAGCACGTTGGGTGGCACGGGATACATGCGGACGTGCATTGTCCTGTTGGAACAGCAAGTTCCCTTGCCGGTCTAGGAATGGTAGAACGATGGGTTCGATGACGGTTTGGATGTACCGTGCACTATTCAGTGTCCCCTCGACGATCACCAGTGGTGTACGACCAGTGTAGGAGATCGCTCCCCACACCATGATGCCGGGTGTTGGCCCTGTGTGCCTCGGTCGTATGCAGTCCTGATTGTGGCGCTCACCTGCACGGCGCCAAACACGCATACGACCATCATTGGCACCAAGGCAGAAGCGACTCTCATCGCTGAAGACGACACGTTTCCATTCGTCCCTCCATTCACGCCTGTCGCGACACCACTGGAGGCGGGCTGCACGATGTTGGGGCGTGAGCGGAAGACGGCCTAACGGTGTGCGGGACCGTAGCCCAGCTTCATGGAGACGGTTGCGAATGGTCCTCGCCGATACCCCAGGAGCAACAGTGTCCCTAATTTGCTGGGAAGTGGCGGTGCGGTCCCCTACGTCATTGCGTAGGATCCTACGGTCTTGGCGTGCATCCGTGCGTCGCTGCGGTCCGGTCCCAGGTCGACGGGCACGTGCACCTTCCGCCGACCACTGGCGACAACATCGATGTACTGTGGAGACCTCACGCCCCACGTGTTGAGCAATTCGGCGGTACGTCCACCCGGCCTCCCGCATGCCCACTATACGCCCTCGCTCAAAGTCCGTCAACTGCACATACGGTTCACGTCCACGCTGTCGCGGCATGCTACCAGTGTTAAAGACTGCGATGGAGCTCCGTATGCCACGGCAAACTGGCTGACACTGACGGCGGCGGTGCACAAATGCTGCGCAGCTAGCGCCATTCGACGGCCAACACCGCGGTTCCTGGTGTGTCCGCTGTGCCGTGCGTGTGATCATTGCTTGTACAGCCCTCTCGCAGTGTCCGGAGCAAGTATGGTGGGTCTGACACACCGGTGTCAATGTGTTCTTTTTTCCATTTCCAGGAGTGTATATAACAGTGAATGTACGCGAACTCGCGACATCTTATTTACCGGGCGCGATACTTACCATTACGCTACTAGCCGACACGTAGCTATAAGCCCTCCAGAAGTGAACAACAATTCCTCCAGAACTTCTGCATTCCACAGCGCTGTGGGATAATGCATATGGCCAGGACAATACTTATGAGAGACAAACAGTTATACCTTTTCTTCTGCACTGCACGATGTTTTCAATAAACAGATAGCGCAATACAGTAGCTCAAGTGGAAAGGAACACTTCCTATTTAAATTTCTGCATCCTACACTGTTGGCAGTTCTGAGTAGGTGGCAGTTACGTGATTTTATTTTGGTGATTACAAAATAAAGTAGAATGTATGCACTGGGTAGCCGAGGCAGCTAGTTAATGGTGATTAGGTCAACAAAGTAAATGAAATTACTGAACATGCTGCAAATTGATACAGGGAGCCTGTGTGTCAGAATTCTCAGCCAGTGTGGCACAACGGCGTTATGATAGAAAAATGAGCACCTGAGAAGAGGATTTGGTGGTCTGTTGGGCTGAAGCTAGGTTCATATACCTATGGTCTGGGTTTGATTCCAACTTCGGTCAGTGATTTTCGATAGGGAGAGAGAGATTCCATTCTCTTTCGGCTATACCAAGTGAAAAAGATATAATGGCATTGTGGTCTGAAATTCACATTAAAAATTATACTCCTTCTCTACCAAGTAGACGTTAGGTTGAGCCACAATAAAGTCTGGAGTGGCGACATTTAGAAACTCTATCACCATTAACCTTTCTTATACTAGTTATTTATTTCTAGTGACGAAACAAACGCTATGCAGGCTCACAGGACACTTATCCCATCTGAGCTTCCGCATGTCGATTAAAATTGGTTCTGAACTGGGAATGCATCTCAGACCGCCCTTAACGCGGAATTTGTTCCCTTCGTGACAATACAACTCGGCTACAATTTGTTGTTTGTTCAAAACTGCAGATTCCTCAACATCTCCACATATTGCGCGTGATTGGGTTCGAATTCTGGCCTGGCACTATAGATTTCATTATTTATTATCAAGATCTAGCTTGAGAACACCTATCTGCTGGTGGATAATAATTTCGATGTTTAATGTATTTTCATTCGTTGTCAACACTGACGATATTTGATGTTTTTGACTCCCAGTCAGACACAGAACCATTTGTGAGATCAGAGTAAGTTCAAGATGTTATTTCGAGGTGCTGGTGGAGAAAAATTCGGTAGCTGACGTCTCTTTGTGTGTAGTCAACAACGATATGTGTGGAGCTCTATTCCCAGTCAGCACTGAACTCTTCGTCATATTATTTCTATTTCAGACATGCTCACACGTCGCTGCTGGTGCAACAAACCCCTATTTAACGTTCGTTTTCTCTAGAATATAACAGTGATAGGTGCCGGGTTGGAGTCCTGGGAAGGAAAAAATTAATGTTGCGTCTCGTCATTTCAGTTAAAACATCTAGCTACTGCAGAGGAAATGCGATATGTCACAGTTGATTGTGCTTCGATATCTATCCGATTAGGTTCTGGGTTCGAATCCCTGTCCAACACAAAGATTTACCTCCCGGCATTTCAAATAAGTTACTTGTTAAGAAGCAATATTTAACATCTCTCGTAGTTCATTAGCAGGGACAGTAGGTGCTGGGTACGAATTCGCGTCCGATAAAAATGTTTGCGTTATGTAATTTAAAGTTGATATTTGCTAACTGATACTGTGTAAAGTCGAGGTATATCACTCTCTGTATGCCTAATCAGGAATGACTGTTAGTTTCCGTCAGTCACGAAATCTTTGCTTAGTCTGCATGAACTGGTTTTGAATCCATATGAGGAACGACACGGTTCGTTGTGTCATTTGAAGTTCATACATAGTCTCAACTAGCTGCTCTTGAATAACTTAAATTTTTAATGTCATTTTGTGTTGAATAATAAGTACGGTATGTTACTTTGAAGAGGAAATCATGAATACGACGAACTTACTACGTGCATTACCTATCTGACGTAATAATGAGAGTGGTAACATTTCAGGTACGTCATTTATTGTAATAAATGTGAGCTTACAAAGCCTTAAAGACAGTCTTACCTGTGATAAGGTGTTCCCTGATATTTGTAGTATCGTAATATTACTTTACATCTTGTGTTATTGCGATACAGGTTAGTATTTTCTAGTGGTGACTTGTTGGGACCATTTTCAATAGTCAAACGACTGTACCAAGGAGCGATTAGAGGACCTGCTAGACAGCTGCGTTATGTGGGTTGCATGCGAATCAGGTGAAATGCTATTCAGGTCGTTCGGATACTTTTGAGCATGACTGTACATGCAGATGTAAATGTAATGATTTGTTATTGTGAAAATCGTCTAATTGCGCCGCGGTTCGTGATTCACCTTAATCTGTAGGTTCCCCTTATAATTGGCAGACTGAGTTTGTTCGAAGTCGTAGGGAGGTTAGGGCATACGGCATTCAGTAGGACTAAGACTAGTGAAGCACTGTGGTGTTCAAACTGTCTTTGGCTTGAGCAGAGCTCTACTCCTACTGGCTATTTTCAGTGTTTGATATTACTGGATACCAAGTGCTAACGGGAAAGAGCACTTCCATTTTATTGATCGTTCCTGGTCACAGAAACTTCCTGCACTTGAAAAGCAAATGATTAACATCACCGTTTCCTGGTCGCGTCAGTCGCAAATATCATTATCACTGCAAGTTCAAGCGATGAAAAGTGCAAAGGATAACGGACATGACTGAATAGCACACGAATAATTGGCGTAACGGCTCACCGAATTGCTGCTGTGCTGCAATATGCGGTCCGTAGAAGAATGTGTGTGTGAACTGAAACGTAACATGTATTTATATGACGTCTTCCAATTTTCCGTCCCAGTCTCTATGAAACGCTGCAACAGATGTATAAATGGTTACTTAATGTAAACACGCCTCAAGGATCCATTATCAAGTTATCCACTACATCAGTTTTGTACATTCTTAGCCAGACCGAATATATGTTCTTAAATCTTCTTCTCTGTATGTCTTGACTGACTGACTTACCATCGCCCAACCCAAACCGCTAAGGATAGAAACATGAAATTTGGAGAAGGTGTTGGCACCGTTTAAGAAGGGATTTTTTGAAATTCTAACCCTAAGAAGGTGAAATAGCGGATGAAGGTCTTTTTTTTGTAAAATGTCGCTATTATGACAATTTTGAAGCTACACCTACGAAAACGGGTATTTGGTTTTTTGGTCGGAAATAAAGAAATACGTTTTTCAGCATTTTTGAAATTCAAGCCTATGGGGTTGAAATAGTGGGTGAAGGCTTTTTAAGAAATACATCATTGCTAAAGAACTACTGAACTATTTTCAAAGTTATATCTATGAACATTGGTATTTGACTTCTCGGTTAAAAATATAAACATTGGAAAGTGAACCCTTAAGGGGGTGAAAAAGGGGATTAGATTGTTTATGAACATATCTTATTATGATAGCATTTTTTAACGCTAAATCTATGAAAATTTAAATTTTGGTTCTCATTTAGAAATAAAAAATGGGTTTAAATGTTTTTGGAAATTAAGTCTCTGTGGGGGTGAAAGTAGGCTTGAAAATTTTTATGGATATATTTAATTGTGTAAGCATTTTTGAAACTAAATCTATAAAAATTTGTATTTTGCTTCTCTGTTAAAAATAAAACATACTCATGTCACTGTTTTTGGAAATTCAGCATCTAAGGGGGTGAAAAAGGGGTGAAACGCTTTACGAAAATATTTCATTGAGAAAGCACTGTTAAAGCTAAGTCTTTGAAAACTGTTGTTGGCTTCTCGGTTAGAGACGAAAAAAACACGCGTTTCATTGTTTTTTGGAAATTCAACCCCTAAGAGGTGAAATAGGTTCAAGATTCACTGACACATCATCGCCCAGCCCAAACCACTAAGGATAGATACTTTCAAGTTTGGAGACGGTGTGGATCTTGTACTGGAGGCATCGTTTAACAAGAGATTGTCCGAAATTCCACTCCTAAGGGGTGAAATAGAGGATGAAAGGCTTTTTGAAACTATGTCACTCTTAAGGGAATTTTGAGACTAGAACTGTGAAAATTTGTATTTGGTTTCTCAGTCAGAAAAATAAAAAAAAAGTGGCTCTGAGCACTATGGGACTCAACTGCTGTGGTCATAAGTCCCCTAGAACTTAGAACTACTTAAACCTAACTAACCTAAGGACAGCACACAACACCCAGCCATCACGAGGCAGAGAAAATCCCTGACCCCGCCGGGAATCGAACCCGGGAACCCGGGCGTGGGAAGCGAGAACGCTACCGCACGACCACGAGATGCGGGCAGAAAAATAAAAAAAAGGTATTTTAGCATTTTTGGAAATTCAACCATAAGGGGGTAAAATTGTGGGTGGAAGCCCTTTTGAAAATAAATAATTACTGAAGAACTAGTAAAGCATTTTAAGACTATATCTATTACAACTGGTATTTAACTTCTCTGTTAGAAATAAAAATACCTGTTTCAGAGTTTCTGGAAATTCAACCCCTAAGAGAGTGCAATAGGGGACGAAAACTTTTAATAAAATGTTTCGTTACATTAAAAAATTTTAAAGCTAAATTTATGAAAGTTGGCGTTTCATTTCTCAGTTAGATATAAAGAAATATTTGTTAGGAGATTATAGTTGCTATGGGAATATCTACACAAGAACGCAAAAGGCATGATTAACAAAAACTCTGGACTCCAGCTACCAGAATCGCTTTTTCGTTTGAAGTACAATCGGAGACCATGCTTATATGACCTCAGTTAGCGTGGAAAGCTTAGGTGTTGTGGTTTGTGAACGACATAAAAATTCGATTAAATAAAAGAAAACAAAACATTCTGCATGCCATACAGTCTACACGAGCTACGCAGCGGGTGCTACGCTAGTAAATAGATATATTTGCAAGAGTTCTATGTAGTAAAATCACATACCCATCAGTTGTTTATTGCTGCAACATGCCAAGTTTTGCTGTTCAGCCCGTACTTGAGAATTGTACCTCAATGTGGTACCCTTACTAAGTAGGACTGACGTAACAGCAGTGCGTTTCGTCACTGCTTTAGCTGATAAGCGCGAAAGCGTCACGAAGATTCTCAAGAAACTCCAGTGGCAGACGCTACAAAATAATTTCCAGAAGAGCCAACTTATAGATCGCGTAAAGATGATAGAGGTAAAATTAAAAAAGCTTTGAATTCACTCGCAGGGCTACCACAGACATTCTTCCCGCATGCCATTCGCAACTGGAACAGGAAAGGAGGCGGGCAGGGGAAGGGAGACAGGTTGATGGGATGGGAGGGGGATACGGAGTAAGGGAATTATACGAAGTATCCTTCGCTACACATCCACTAGGCGGCTTGCAGAGTACAAACGTGAATGTCGATCCACATGGAATACGCTTCAAGAGACTGTCCAATTGTGCAACAGCATTCTGCATTACCTTCAGTATGTCAGTACTTTCCGCCATGTAAATGTAAATTTCTACAGAAGGTTTTCCGAGAGTCCTGCTGTGGAACAATGGAGTGCGCAACCCATAACATGTTCTTTTCTACTTTTGGATTCATCCATTTAGATGTGTTCTACATCCAGCTAGTGCAGTCGATAATAAATCGAGATTCTGATGTCGCAGTTATTATGTGAGTGCTCCCTATTGTCCAGGAAAGTTACGGGCATACGTACAAGCTTGAAATGAGCTTTCATACTTCGGAATTCATTGTTATAACTACATTTGTAATGAAAAATGAAATTTTAATCGTGTTTATTTGCAGATGAGATGGCTTTCGATAAAATCTGTCGTGTATCAATAATTTACTGCTCCTGGTGGCGAAACTAGGATTTCTTAAACAACTTGTATGATTAAACTAGAATAACTTTTATTGCAAGGAAGCTGAGCGCTGACAAGAAGTCCCTGATTGTGACAATGGGGATGAGATGCAAGTTCAATCTTTCGATAGGGGTCGTCTGGTAGCAACCAAGTTGGTTCTAATCAGCCTTTGATTTACAAAAATAAAAATAATATAAAAATAATTTAATGTAGTAAAACAGCTGCGTTTTGTGGGTTGCATGCGAATCAGGCGAAATGCAATTCAGGTCGTTCGGATACTTCTGAGCACGACTACACATGACTGTTCTGCAATTCACAATTACGTGCCTGGAAGAAGGTTCATCGAACCACTTTCACACTGTTTTCGCTATCGTTCCAATGCCGAACAGCGCGTGGGAGCACTGATTTCCCTTTATTAGTTCAAATGGCTCTGAGCACTATGGGACTCAACATCTGTGGTCATCAGTCCCCTAGAACTTAGAACTAATTAAACCTAAGTAACCTAAGGACATCACACACACCATGCCCGAGGCAGAATTCAAACCTGCGACCGTAGCGGTCACGCGGTTCCAGACTGAAGTGCCAAGAACCGCACGGCTACACCGGCCGGCGATTTCCCTTTATTACGACGGTTATTTCTCCCTATGTATACGAGCACCAATAAAATATTTTCGCATTCGTATGAGGAAGCTGGTGATTGAAATTTCATGAGAAGGTTCTGCCGCAGTGAAAAACGCTTTTGTTTTAATGGCTGCCACCCTAATTCGTGTATCATATCCGTGGCACTATTTCTCCTACTTCGTGATAATACAAAACAATCTGCCCTTCTTTGAACTTCTTAGATGTCCTCGTCAGTCCTATCTGATGCGGATCCCACACCGCACAATAGACGACAAGAGGACGGACAAGCGTAGTGTAAGTAGAACTGTTACATCTTTTGAGTGTACTGTCAATAAATCGAAATCTTTGTTAGCTTTCCCTTCAACATAATCTATGTGATCATTTCAATTTAAGTTATTCGTACTTGTAATCCGTAAGTAGTTAGTTAAATTCAAAGATTTTAGATTTGTGTGGTTTAAACTGCAAGCGAAATTCGATGGGTTCCTTTTATTAATCATAGGGATGACTTCACACTTTTACTTAGAGTCAATTGTCACTTTTTACACCTACCATAAAGATGTCTTGTCTAAATCATTTGCAGTTGGTTTCGATCATTCAATTACTTCATGGGACGGTAAATGACAGAATCATTTTCAATCTAAGAGGGTTACTCAGATCGTCTCCCAAATTGCTTGTTTAAATCAGGAACAGCAGAGGGCCTGTAACACTTCCATAGGGAACGCAAGACACCACTTCCGTTTTACTTGATGACTTTCCGTCAATTACTATGAACTGTAACTGAAGGAAATCACGAATCCAGTCGCACAACTGAGAGGAGTCATCGGAGACAAGCAGTTTAATTAGAAGTGATTTCTAAGCCACAGTGTCAAAAGCCTACAGTAAATCTAGAAATGTGGAATCAATTTGAGATTCGCTGTCGATAGCAATTATTACTTCGTTTGAATAAAGATCTCGTTGTGGTTAACAAGAAAAATACTTTCTGAATCCTTGTTGGCTTCTTGTCAATAAATCGTTTTCTTCGAGGTAATTCATTATGTTCGAACACAGTATATGTTCCAGATTCCTATTGCAAATAGACATTAGTGATGTAGGTCAGTAATTTAGTGGATCACTCCTATTTGCTTTCTTGAGTGTTGGTGAGACCTGTGCAACTTCGCAGTTTTAGGTATGAATATTTCAACGAAAGAGGGGTTTTATATGATTGCTAAGTATGGAGCTGTTGCATCAGCACACTCTCAAAGGAACCAAATTGGTATATCATCTGTGCCATAGCAATTGCCTTTATTAAGGGATTTGAGCTATATCGTTGCACTTAGGGTATCTACTCTAGTCACTCATGTTTTCAGCTGTTCTTGATTCGGATTCTGGAACATTTACTTCGTCGTCTTTAGTGAAGTAATTTCGGGAAACTTTGTTTAGTAACTCCGCTTTAGTGGCACTGTCATCGGTAACTTTTCCGTTGGTATCGCAGAGTGAACATGTTGATGGTGTCTTGCCGCTGGTATACTTTACATACGACCAGAATCTTTTTGAATGTTCTGGCATATTTCGAGACAGAGTTTCATTGTGGAAGCTATTAAAAGAGTCTCGCATTGAAGTCCGTGCTTAATTTCGAGCCACAGTAAAACATCGACAATCTTGGAGATTTTGCTTTCTACTCAGCATACGCCAGTGGTGGAAGAAGCAATGAGTTACAGAAGATAACCCAGGACCGATTTAGGTTCGCACTGCAGACCTTCAAATTTGTAGTTTAGCACTTAGCCAATGGACCAAATTTAAAGACCTTGAAAGATAATTATGCTTTTTATTTCTGAATTTATGTCTTTTCAACAGTGAGAATATTTTTGTATTTTCTTTCATTCTTTTCCTCATAAATACTTGTTCTGTAATTATTATACCTTGTGCAAATTACGTCATGTCCCTGTAACATTTTGTAACATTTTGTAACCTTTATTATGTAGATGTGAAAAATCGCCTCAACGTACTCTTACTAGTTTATTGTCAATGTCATGTGTAATCTGAATTTTTATTTCGGGTGGTTGGTTGTAGGGTGCGGCAGAGTCGAAGGTCAAATACATAAAAATGTGAAACAAGTAACGAGAAATTAGGAAGGAAAACCGCATACATTTTTAAAAAAAGAAAATGCAGTGGAAATCATAACCTTTTATAATTTAATGACCTATTTAATTGACTACTGTAATCTAGTTTACTCAGATAATCGTAACTGAAATTAGTTTAACAGAGGGAAAAAGTAAACTTCGTTCATATAAAATAAAGCTCATATTCTGTCTAATATTTTTTTTTCTTGTTGACTTGCTCCGTTAAGCGCCTCCGGAGAATTTTCTTGAATGGGTTGGGCATCTCCCCACGACATTGCTAAGATTGGAAGTTTGTAGAATTTGAATTTTTAAATAGCTGTAATGTGCTGCTTTCTAAAGATCCACGTACATCATTTTAAAGTTCATACTTACAAATACTTTTTTGAGATGCTCTGAGACAATCAGCTCGTAAATTACTTACTCATGCCAATATCCCAGACTACGAACGTATTTCAGATGTAGAGGTAAATCTGCAATTCAGAGACGTGATCAGAGCTATGTGCCAGTTTCCTTTTTGCCTTTTTCTTACCTATTATGTTCCGAAGCCTTGGCAGGCAGTTAATGATACTTCATCGTAGTGGTTAGCGCTATTTCCTCTCAACTGGTTCTAAAACTCCATGGGATTTTCAATTCCTAACGAGCTCCGCTACGACAAAATTCGGTGTACCACCACTGAAGTGCCCTATAAGGTACAAACGTCAACTGCAGTCGAGCAAAATGAAGCGGTTAAGTAAGGTAATTGGCAGTTAGTTTAACTAGCCTGATAAATATAAGAAAACGTCAAGAGCTAGTTGAGAGTAAAACACCTTCATGAGCGAACTGAGTTGTTTTGAACACATGTTCTTTGAAGGACCTTGCGACATAGTGAGAGAGGCGACTGGGAAATGAATCTTCTGAAATAAGAATTGCGGCACCAGGAAGAATAGCAAATAAACAAATTTTACTTACTGTATGTAAACAGCATAGCAGAAAGATTACCTGATAAAATTGGTAGATCTCTCTCTCTCTCTCTCTGTCTCTCTCTCTCTCTCTCTCTCTCTGAGTCATCAGTCTTCTGGCTGGTGTGATGCTGCCCGCCACTAATTCCTCTGCTGTACCAACCTTTTTATGTCAGAGTAGCACTTGCAAACCTACGTCCTCACTTATTTCCTGGAAGTATTCCAATCTCTGTGTTCCTCTACAGTTTTTACCCTCTACAACTCCGTCTAGTACTATGGAAGTTATTCCCTGATGTCTTAACAGATGCCCTGTCATCCTGTCCCTTCTACTTATCAGTGTTCTCCATATATTCCTCTCCTTGCCGATTCTCCGGAGAACCTCTTCATTCCTTACCTTATTCGTCCGCCTAATTTTCAACATTCTTCTGTACCAGCACAGCTCAAATGCCTCGATTCTCTTCTGTTCCTGTTATCCCACAGATCATGTTTCTCTACCATACAGTACTGTGCTGTAGACATAAATTCTCAGAAATTTCTTCCTCAAATTGAGGCCTATGTTTCTTAGTAATAGAGTCCTCCTGGCCAGGAATGCCCTTTTTGCTACTGCAAGTCTCCTTTTATGTCCTCCTTGTTCCGACCGCCATGCGTTACTTTGCTGCCAAAGTAGCAGAATTCCTTAACTTCGTTTGATTCTTTATTACGAATTATGATGTGATTCTTGAGTTTCTCCCGGCGTATTTGATAATCAAAATATCCACGGGTGTACTGCCGGTCTACAGTGTCCAACGGGCACAATATTTCGGCGATCATACATGTCGCCATCATCAGGTGAACTGACGGACTGAGCTCCTGTGAACGTGCCGGCACGGAGATCCGTACACTATGGCTGCTCAGGGGGAACTGGGTTCGGTCACGGCGGCGGCCGATTTAAATACCCTCCGCCCGCGGCGCGCTCACTCCGCCGTCCGCGCCCCGCGCCACGGTCGCGCGGTGAAACAGATTGCGACGGCGTCTGAGATGACGTCGGTGTGATGGCTCTGTCCGCCGTGGTCGTCACAATTATACATTTGCTCGATTTACTCTTGATTAACCCAATCGCTGGTTCCCAAGCCTTGCTAAGATTATAGCCACAGTCACGGTTTATGAGGTCGTCATTGGTGCGAATTTCGATGGCCTCTCTAACAACGCTGTCCCAGTATCTCGACGTCTGTACCAGAATCCTCGTGCGTTCATACTCCATAGCGTGATTTTCCGACAAACAATGTTCAGCGACCGCCGACTTGCTCGGATACATCAGTCGAGTGTGCCTCTGGTGTTCACGGCATCGATCCTCGACGGTAAGCATCGTCTGACCAATATACGACTTGCCACATTGACACGGAATCCGGTACACGCCGGCCTTCCTCAAACCGAGGTCATCTTTGGCGCTCCCCACCAGTGCACGAGTTTTATTCGGAGGACAAAACACAGTTCCGACCCGGTGTTTCTTCAAAATGCGGGCGATCCTCTGTATCTTCTATATCGAATTGTTTGTTCTTCCAACACATCATCAGACAAGTCAACTCCCCCCTATTTCCCCCATGGAGGCCTTAATTGTATTCTTTGCATATATCCGCTAACTCCTCTACATTCAACAGTGGAATTCCCAGTGCACTCTTAATGTTACCACTCCTCCTTTTAATTTCACCGAAGCTTGTTTTGCCTACAAAGCTATTCACTATCGCATCATCTGTAGTACTAGAGAACTTCAAGTGCATTTCCTCATTCTTTAGAAGTTTATTAATCCACTTCTATGCGCACTGATTCTTCCTGACTAGTGTGTTAAACTGCAGCCTACTCGTCATCACTACTGAATAGTGATCAGAGTCTGTATGTGCTCCAGGGTATGCCTTACAATTCAGTATCTGATTTCGTAATCTCTGCCTTACCATGATACAATCCAACTGAAGGCCGGCCGCGGTGGTCTCGCGGTTCCAGGCGCGCAGTCCGGAACTGTGCGACTACTACGGTCGCAGGTTCGAATCCTGCCTCGGGCATGGATGTGTGTGATGTCCTTAGGTTAGTTAGGTTTAAGTAGTTCTAAGTTCTAGGGGACTGATGACCACAGCAGTTGAGTCCCATAGTGCTCAGAGCCATTTGAACCATTTTTTTCCAACTGAAGTCTTCCCGCATCTACCGGCCTTTTCCAATACATCTCCTCCTCTTCTGATTCATGAACAGAGTATTCGTTATTACCAGCTGAAATTTATTGTAGCACTCAATATTTCTTTGTCCACTCTCATTTCTAGTGCCACGCCTAAATTGTCCTGAAACCCTTTCTTTTACTCCTTGTGTTCTAATGGTGCCCAACATCATTTCGTCAAGTGTCTATGATGAGGAGTGCAGTCTGGTAACTTTCATCCTCTTCAGACCTTCCGCACATGCATAAGACTATTGCGATGGAATATGCAGAACCAGCGACAACTTCAAAGACGCAATGGTGCCACTCTTGTGCTGCTCCAGACGTTGTCGCTCTGATTTTATATCCATGTCTTGGTGCAAACAAATCCGTTTTCTGACTCAAAATACGTGACATAGATGTACTATCCTGCATTGCCGATTGAACAAAATGTCCGTCCTCTCGGGCACTAATCGTGTGGACTTGTAACCTCCCCCTCACTTATCGACCTTAATGACAGTGAAAAATTAAACCGCGTGTACCTAATGGAAATTTGGGAAAAGCAATCGTCACCGAAGATAATCTGTCGGTAAAGAGGGAGAAAAGGGTTACATCTAAATGAAAGGAAAAATGCAAATGAAACTGGTGGAAATTAATTTTGAAAAGGGGTAAAGTTAATAAAGAAAGTAAATGTGCGGCCGTTACGTTAACAATTAACTAGCGGTAATTAGATATTTGAGATTTGGGGGAAATTACGGTCGCCAGTCCTATGGACAATTACTATAGTAGCTGAAAAAGAAAGGTTATTACACATATAATTAGCACTAGAAGCGTGGCAACTGAAGGTTGACACGTTTAGTGTGAAAACCGAAAGTTTGTCAGAAGTAATAAAATTCGCTACACTCTGACATAATTTAGCAAAAGAATTAATAAAATCGGAAGATTGAAAGTTAATTTAGTGACTGAAATTAATAGTGAGCTTTGTCTCTGAAACACATCGAAATTCAGTAAAATACGGTTAGTCTTGGGCTACCTCAACAATCATTTCAAAAGCTACTTGAATCCACGCAATTTAGAAATAAGAGATTTAGCTTTGAACTTGAAATAAATGATTCCGAACAATTAACAATAGTAAAATTTAGTATGTACCAAGCTGAGCTGCAGTCACAAGTAAGCTAAAATATGCTAACAAAACTCGGACTCTTAATTTGTGCTTGTGTAATCTAAATATTGTAGCCAGCTATGAATACCTTAACTGAACTTTGAAATTAAAGCAGTGAAATCGAATTATATTACTTTAATGCTGGCGTTTGAATTTCAACGACACTCGGGTTCATTTCGGAAAAGGAAGGGACCCTGCTTGGCAATGCAATTGGGACAATGAGCAACAAAGGTTCATGCTAAGTTGCTGTAATTTTGTGATGCAACAATTTTAAAAGCTGAGGTCTGCCATACAGTTCTGAAACTTTACGTGCTTTTAGTCTTCCTTGTTGGTTGATTGAAGGTTTGAAGTTGTCGATCGAGGAGGTGGCGACAGTCACTCATTGTCGGCCGTCGCTGTTGCAGAAGCTGGATGTTGGCGCCCCTTCTTCTCGACACTGTCACCAGGCGAAACGGGCTCTTGATGTGCGCCATCTAATGCTTCCCGTCCGCGACACCGTGTCAGAAACTAACATAGCAAGTCGAGCGCAATTACATGCTGCCAAACCCCGAACGCGCGGCAACTCGCGGGAGTGTCACACAACACACCTGCTCCACTGCACTACTCCAGCCAGACTCTCCTCTGCCCGCGCTCCACGCGGCAGAGTTAACACTACCAAAGATCCTAAACACTTTCGTCCTTCACACGACCTATCGATGTATTCGTTCGATAACATAGTTTTCCCTAGGCAAGACCCAGCGTAAAATACATATAATATTTACAAAACAAACCAATTATACATCGATATAAATGCATATAAAGAAAAACAATTACAATATATAAAGACACAGAAATGTCATATCTTGAGGTAACAAAACAAGGAAAAAAATTATAGTACAATAGATGGAAATAGGAGGATATGCATTCCGGCGTTACAGACTCGGTGAGTTACTGCATGGTAATGAGTATGGCGCTTCTTAATTCATTTAATCTATAATCATATGACAGTCTTGGAATCCCAGTCAACGCAAGCAGCAACATCTCGGAACGATAAGCCGCAGTGTCGTTAGGCCATAATACTGCCGCTATCGAATTCCAACAGATGCTGGTAGACGTCCCTCTTTTTATATGAGGCATAATACACGGTCTACTCACATTAATGTGGCCACCGCCTATGTTCGACGTCACCGTACAATAGCCAGTCACAGACAGCAGATGGCAGTACTAGCATTGGAGAGTATATAAAGCGTGTCAGCGGGACGCGGAAAACTGTGCGGTCGTTGTCGTAATGCGGAAACGGAATGATTTATCTGACATCCAAAAGGGCATGATCATTGGCTTTTGGGCCAACAGTGGAAGCATTTCCGAAATGGCTAAGTTTGTAAACTGTTTACGTGCCGCCGTGGTTAAAGTATACCTTGCATGACAAAATGACTCTTTCAAAAACCGCTGCCGAGGCAGTTGTGATACAGCGGCCATAGATGAACCGGGTGAACGGCGGCAGATGTGCAGGCGAATAGACGTGCAGCTATTGAGCAACTGATCGTCCATATGAACCTAAATGCCACCAAAGGTGTCGTCTCAACGACAGCTCAGCAACATTGGTGCACATGGGCCTCTGCAGCTGGCGCCTGGTTCACGCACCCATGCTGACTGCTGTTCATCAGCAACGAAAATTGGAATCTGCATACCAATGCCGCAACGGGACGTCCCCTGAGTGGCGACAGGTGGCCTTTCCAGATGAATCACGTTTTATGCTCCAATGAACAGACGGCATTTAGCGTGTACGATTCTGCAACAGTCGTCGGAAGGGTCCAGGCTGGAGGAGAGGGCATAAGGTCTGCAGAGTCTTTTCGTAGCATCCTTGGGTGATCTCGTCATTCTGGAAGGCATAATGGATCAAAATAAGTACGCCCCTGTCTTGGGGGGGGGGGGGGGGGGAACGGCCTTGCCGCAGTGGATACACCGGTTCCCGTGAGATCACCAAAGTTAAGCGCTGTCGGGCGTGGTCGGCACTTGGATGGGCGACCATCCAGGCCGCCATGCGCTGTTGCCATTTTTCGGGGTGCACTCAGCCTCGTAATGCCAATTGAGGAGCTACTCGATCGATTAGTAGCGGCTTCGGCCAAGAATACCATCATAACGACCGGGAGAGCGGTGTGCTGACCTCACGCCCCTCCTATCCGCATTCTCCACTGAGGATTACACGGCGGTCGGATGGTACCGATAGGCCACTTGTGGCCTGAAGACGGTGTGCTTTTTTTTTTACCTGTCATGGGGACCATATCCACCTCTATATGCAGATTGTTTTTCCTCGACATGATGGTATCTACCGGCAGAACAATGCAGTGTAGCGTGTCAGACACCTCAGAGGTTACGTACGTGGTTCGAAGAGCGCCAGGATGAGTTTACCGTACACCCCTGGCCACCAAACGCATCGCATTTAAACCCAATCGAGAATCTATGGATACACATCGATCGGGCTGTTCAATGGATCCTAAACAGAGAAGCTGTATCCCAATGTTCCATCCGCTTTCCTTCGTACCAAGACATCAAGAAAAGGTAAAGTACCATCTTTTTCCACTTGGAAAAAGTGAAAAAAGTGGAAAAAGATGGTACTTTACCTTTTCTTGATGTCTTGGTACGAAGGAAAGCAGATGGAACATTGGGACACAGCGTCTACCGCAAGCCAACGCATACAGATCTATATCTGCAGGCCACAAGCTGCCACAATGAGGTAGTGCATTACGTAAGTTAGTTCATAGAGCACATGTGACATCTGATCCTGAAAGCCTGTCGAGTGAAATACAACATTTGAAGACAGTGTTCCGACAAAGCGGTTATTCTGAGAGACAGATACGTAATGCATTCAGACCCAGGCGAGTTCAGTCTATAGAGCAGGATGAAGATACGAAGACACCCGCCACTTTGGCCTTTTTGCCGTATTTTGGTGCCATGTTGTCAAGAATCGGGAGAGTCCTCGGGAGATACGGAATTGTGTTTTTCAACCATCTGCAAAACTGAGAAACCTGTTGGGTTCAGTTAGGAATGACCTTGGACTGAGGAAATGTGGTGTGTACAAGATTCCTTGTCAGTGTGAGGCAGCGTATATAGGCCAGACATACCGCAAAGTACAAGAACGCTGCGATGAACATCAGCGTCATACACGCCTTCGTCAACCAGAAAAATCGGCAGTTGCGGAACACTTCCTGAATACAGGACATCGTATGATTTATGAGAAGACGGAAGTTTTATCCCTGGCATAATCTTTCTGGGACTGCGTCATTAAGGAAGCAATACATATCCGTACAGCCGATAATCTCATCAACAAGGATACGGGATTTCAACTCAGCACAGGCTGGAACCCTGCGTTGGCTGTATGAAATCACGACGCGAAAATCAAGATTCTTCGGTAACAGGCCCGTCATAACACTGGCCTAGTACGGCCGTTGGGGAGTAACGTCTGGCCGCACTGTTGCACGCGCGGGAGAGCCGCTCTGCGATTTTCGGCAGAGGGAATTTGAATATGGCAAATCACTGCACATGCGCGATTTCCGCGGCTGCGCATTCTTCGCGCGTGTGTTCTAAAAACGGGGCGTCGGAGTGCGGATACCGTCAGTCGTACCTAGCCACGAGCAAAGTTGAACCACCTGAAGATGTCGGACAGTTGCTGCTAGGAAGTATTGTGGAATTTGCACAACGTGATCCGGCGGCAAACCCTTAAATACTATTTACATTATATTGCATAGGATGGAGGAATATGGACCATATGAAGCTCGCTCCACGATCTTTGCGATGTAAGGCCAAATTTAATACGAAGTACATTGAATACCACCGAACAGTCATGTTAAGCTGGCGCAAGGCTTGCTTGTGCTGTCAGAAGATGCTGCAGTCCGTTGAATGGAAGCAGCATACCTCTTTCACTTGTAATAAAGAAATATCAGACATCGTTATTGTTACTTTTCTGATGGGAGATAACCTTCCTTTCTTTTGCTTCTCTTCTTGGAATAGAACAATATGTATGTACATTACAAAACTATAAGTGTGTCTGTAACCACTAAGGGCTGATTTTTCCATATATTCCTGCCTTCACTCACACTGACAGTGTGTTTCTAATCCTTATATCTCGTGTAACATGTTAGTGCCACTGCAATACTGTAACTTGCTGCTTTTAATGTGGAAACTACAGTAAAAATTAAATTCGCTAGCTCATGTGTCATTATGTTTCAACCAAGAGAGCGACGAATTACATTAGTATTCTCAGGAAGATTTCACTCTTTATTGCGACCTCATGAATGATTTATGTACAAACTTTGAATTGATTTAGTCATTCTAATTATACGCAAAATTTTAACGACTAAATACGGCACTGATATGAGGTTATGTACCTAATGCTTGTTTCACCATTATTGTCCCTACTAAAGCGAACAAGCTGCGCAATATAAATACCGATAAGCAGTTGTTAAAAGCTGGCAACTAACAGCATATTTACAGGTGGAATTTTAAAGGCAAGTTTCACTGGCCCCTGCCTCACTTTTGAGTACAGGCCCTGAAATTCCGACAAGAAAAGTATACAACTGAAGTGTTACACAGATACACAGGGAAAATATCAGTTTTGAAGTAATTCAGAAAGAACCGTGAAATTGTATATTAGCAGCTTCGAAATTATAATAGCCTTGAAAGTGACAACTGTAGTTTTAAAGATTACTCAGTTAATTACTTTTTTTTACTTAATGAAAGCATTATTCGGAATTATTTGGAAGTAACTACACTGAGCCACTCACCGACGGCAGAGAGCAGCACTAGCATTGGAGGATACACAGAGCGAGTCGGGAGGACGCGAAAACAGTGCAGTCGTTGACGTAACGGGTAAACGGAGCGATTTATCGAACATCGAAAACGGTATGATCATTGACTTTCGGGTCAAGGATGGAAACATTTGTGAAACGACTTAGCCTGTAAACTTTGGAGTGCTGAAGTGATTTAGGTATACCGTGCATGGCAAAACAGTGCTACCCAAGACCGGAGCCGAGGCAACTGTGCTGCACTACGGACCGTAGATGACAGGGACGAACGACGGCCGCAGATACGTGTATAGGCAAATAGACGTGCAACTTTTGAGCAACTGATCGCCCAGATGAACTAAGAAAGAATGGAATTTGCACGTCAATAATGCAACTGGACGTCCACTGAGTGGTCTTCACCGTTGAGTCACGTTTTATTCTCCATTGGCGTAAATAGTCTGAAAGGAAACAGCCTGCAACAAACGTTGGGAGCGTCCAGGCAGGAGGAGGGAACGTTATGGTCTGGGGAATGCTTACGTGGCATTCCCTGCCAATCTCATCATTCTGGAAGGCAATGGATTAACACATCAATGCTTGGGGACCATGTCCACACACACACATGCGGTTTGTTTTTGCTCGGCACGATTGCATCTTCCAACAGGACAATAAAGAGTGTCACACAGATCGTCTGAGTGTACGTGAGTGGTTCGAAAAGCATTAGGATGAGTTTACCGTACTCCCCTGACCACAAAATTCTCCGAATCGAGAATCTGTGGGACCATCTCAGTCAGGCTGTTCGCGCCGTGGATCCTAAACAGAGAAACCTAGCGCAGCTGGCCATGGTGCTGGAGTCGGTCTGACTCCACATCCCTGTCTGTACCGTCCAGAACCTCACTGACTCTCTTCCAGCACGTCTCGCAATGGTCCGCGCTGTTGATGGTGGCTGTTCAAGCTTTTGACAGGTAGTCACGTTAATGTGACTGGACAGTGTAGTTGCAGTCGAATCATTCTCAGACAATAATATTAACTTCATATTCTAGCAGGAGCTCGCTTCCTGGTACTTAACCAGCTGTCGAAGCGCAGCGTTGTGCTACGGCACGTAACAATCCAAACCATTACTACAGCAAAAAATGGTTCAAATGGCTCTGAGCATTATGGGACTTAAGTTCTGAGGTCATCAGTCCCCTAGAACTTAGCACTACTTAAAACTAACAAACCTAAGGACATCACACACATCCATGCCCGAAGCAGGATTCGAACCTGCGAAAGTAGCGGTCGCGCAGTTTCAGACAAGCGCCTACAACCGCTCGGCCACTCCGCCCGGTATCACTACTGCAGCCCGCTGCATTGGGACAGAGGGCTACGCCAGATATACTTTAGTGTGTGGATTCCTACGGGACCAAACTGCTGAGGTCATCGGTCCCTAGACTTACACACTACTTAAACTAACTTATGTTAAGAACAACACGCACACCCATGCCCGAGTGAGGACTCGAAACTCCGGCGGAAGGTGTACTTTAGTCCACAACTGCAGAATTACGTAGGAGGCTGGCCTACATTCCCCATGGCTGCTTGCGACGGCCTGCCTGAGGCCCATGTCGGAATAGTATGCTGTCTGAAGTTAGCTATATAAAGATGAAACTTTTTTATAACATTTACAGAAACTAGACCGCAGCTACAAGAGTCGAAGGGCATGAAAGGGAAGCAGTGATTGAACAGGAAGTGAGACAGGATTGTAGCTTATCCCCAATGTTATTCAACCTCTGAAGAAGCAAGCTAAGAAAAGCAGGGAGAAATTTAAAAAGGGAAATAAAGTTCGGGGAGAAGAAGTTAAAATTTTGCTGTTTTCCGATGACACTATTATTCTGTCATAGACAGCGAAGGAATTGGAACTGACAAAAATGTTCAAATGTGTGTGAAATCTTATGAGACTTAACTGCTAATGTCATCAGTCCCTAAGCTTACACACTACTTAACCTTAATTATCCTAAGGACAAAAACACACACCCATACCCGAGGGAGGACTCGAACCTCTCGCGAGACCAGCCGCACAGTCCATTACTGGAGCACCCAAGACCGCTCGGCTAATCCCGCGCGGCTTGGAACTGCAGTTGACCGGAATGGACAGTGTCTTGAAAGGAGGGTGAAAGACGAAAACGAACATAAGCGAAACAAGGGTGACGGAACGTACTCAAATTAAATCAGGCGATGCTGAAAGGATTAGATTAGGAAATGAGACGCGAAAAGTAATCGATGAGTTTTGCTATGTTGGCACTAAAATAACTTTCGATGGCCGAAGTAGAGAGGTATAACATGTAGAACGGAAGCGGCAAGAAAAGTGGTTTTGGATAAATTTGTTAACTTTAAATATAACTTTAAGCGTTAGGAAGATTTTTCTGATGGTATTTGAAGTGTAGCGTTGTAAGGAAGTGAAACATGGACCAAAAGCAGTTAAGACAAGGAGAGAATAGAAGCTCCTAAAATGTAGTGCAACAGAAGAATGCTGAAGATTAGATGGGTAGGTCGCGTAACTAATAAGGAGATACTGAAAGAATTAGTGGCAAAAGAAATTTGTTGCATAACTTGACTGATAGAAGGGATCGATTGATAGGACACACTCTGAGACATCAAGGAATCGTCTGTTGAGTACTGGAGGGGTAAAAACTGCAGAAAGAGATCGAGAGACGATTACAGTAAGTAGGTTCAAATGGATGTAGGCTGCAGTAATTCGGCGATGAAGAGGCTTGCATGGGACAGAGTAGCATCGAACTAGTATTCGTATTGAAGACCACAACAACAACTGCAACAATAACTTGAAAAGCTCGACTCTTCATCTAGTGGGTGGACAAGGCCACCTTTCCCAGATGCACGATGTTAGCTCTGCTAGCAGTTGTGTTCTTCTGAGTTCAAATTTGAATGATATTTTACAACTCGTGGCGTACAAGCGTGTCCATGAGCCTACGCGCTTACTAAACGAACCAATGAGAAAAGCGCAGCTTCTCTATTTGCTAAAGCATTCCTGTCTGGTAATGATCACAGACTGAGGAGACATTATGTATCTATCGAAAAAAGGGTGAATGGCTTACACTTACTTGGCACACTTCCAATTAAAATTTTAGCCCAATTAGATGCGGACTTAAGAAGAAATTGTACAAGCGTGCTCAAAAGTATCCGAACGACCTGAATTGCATTTCGCCTGATTCGAATGCAACCCACATAGCGCAGCTGTCTAGCAGGTCCTCTAATCGCCCCTCGCTACAGTCGTTTGACTATTGAAAATGGTTCCAACAAGTCACCACTAGAAAACACTGCTCTGTATCGCAATAACTCAAGATGTAAAGCAATATCAAGGTACTACAAATATCAGGGAACATCTTATCACAGATAATATCAGGGAACATCTTATCACAGATAAGACGGTTTTAAGGCTTGTAAGTTCACATTTATTACAATAAATGACATACATGAAATGTTACCACTCTCATTATTACGTCAGATAGGTAACTCACGTAGTAAGTTCGTCGTATTAATGATTTCCTCTTCAAAATAACATACCGTACCTATCATTTAACACAAAATGACATTAAAAACTTAAGTTATTCACGAGCAGCTAGTTGAGAATATGTATGAACTTCAAATGACACAACGAACCGTCTCGTTCTGCATATGGATTCAAACCCAGGTCATGCAGACTAAGCAAAGACTTCGTGACTGACGGAAACTAACAGTCATTCCTGACTAGGCATACAGAGAGTGATATACCTCGATTTTAGACAGTATCAGTTAGCAAATATCAACTTTAAATTACATAACGTAAACATTGTTAACGGACGCGAATTCCTACCCAGCATCTATTGTCCTTGTTAACGAACTACGAGAGATGTTAAATATTGCTTCTTCACAAGTAACTTACTTGAAATGCCGTGAGGTAAAGCTTTGTGCTGTACAGGGATTCGAACGCAGAACCTAATTAGATTGTCATCGAAGCACAATCAACTGTGACATATCGGATTTTTCGGCAGCAGCTAGATGTTTTAACTGAAATAACGAGACGAAACATTAATTTTTTCTTTCCCAGGACTCCAACCTCGCACCTGTCGCTGTTATATTCTAGAGAAAACGAACGTTAAAAATGGGTTTGTTACACCAGCAGCGACATGTGAGCGTGTTTGAACTAGAAATAATATGGACCCCAGTACCGCTTATCGCACCACAACTTCCGGTCGCCACACGCTCGCAGCGCGCCTTATCAGCCCCGACTGCGCGACCGGAAGCCAATTATTCTGCATCAAGGGCCTAAGCCAAAATGTTAGCATCTGGAAATGCTTGAAGGCCACCATAATCTGCTTGATTGCCCCATACAATAGCAAGTGTCAGCCAGGTACTACCTCCAAACACTGCTTGTACATCACAGGTAAAGTTCAGATGGAGTCCACGAAAAACATTTGGACCTCCAATCAACTGCTGTTTATTAAACTGTCCAGCCAAGTCAATATCAATCGCCTTCAAACTGCGATACACAGGTACACTGCGCCGCCAGCGACGACGGTAACCGCGTCGCTGAGGCATTGCTGTGGCACGTTAACACAAGTGGACGTAGCAAGCCAACGCCCAGCGAGACACCCAGACCTATGCGTCCGCACTCCTCGACGTTCGCAGAGCGAATGACGCATGCCTCATCACTAGCTCTGTGGCAACGTGGTAACCTGAGAGAAAGCGTCTGTTATGGTTTGCGGTTCCAGTCTTTCTGACTGTAACGTTTTTATCCCTTCTGTGAAAGAGCCCGCATCTCGTGGTCGTGCGGTAGCGTTCTCGCTTCCCACGCCCGGGTTCCCGGGTTCGATTCCCGGCGGGGTCAGGGATTTTCTCTGCCTCGTGATGGCTGGATGTTGTGTGCTGTCCTTATGTTAGTTAGGTTTAAGTAGTTCTAAGTTCTAGGGGACTTATGACCACAGCAGTTGAGTCCCATAGTGCTCAGAGCCATTTGAACCTTCTGTGAAAGAGCTACAAGCAGTCAAATCACACATCGATAAGGAAATCGCAAGAAAATACTTTCGGCTCATAGTGCAATGGTGAAAAACTTACAATGCTGCACGCCTCTTTCTGCTGCTGACAAACAAATTTTGGGTTTCAAGGAATACATAACTTTATTTATGAAATGCCACATTTGCATACCACTTGAGTATGAAACAGCATACCAATCAAACACAGACCCAAACGAAATCTAAGTGATTAGTATTTTACTAATTCGTGCCGATAGAGGCACGCTTCTGTACAGATACTCAGTTTTATTGAAACAGACTTTCGTCGTAAGGTTATCGTGGGTAGTTTTATTTCATTTCTTATAATACAGTGCACAATTTCCGTACGGTTTCTTTTAGTATTGTTAAAACATTAGTTAACATGAGAGAGAAATTAATCATCAACGATATATGCGAATTCTCTGATGTTATCTATAACAGTCTGACAATGCACATGCAGTTTATTGATTACATCCACGTAGAAAACTTGTTCTGAGTTAAAGCTGTCAAACAAGGTTTTATGAAGAATAAAATGCCACTGCCACACGACAGCTAATGTAGAAAATACTTTACCGACATATTTTGGCACGATGCGCTCTCCCCATACATAATACGTAAGTTTCGAGATGCATCTGCAGCCTGGCCATCTATCAAACCTCAAAGAACAAAATGTCGCAGAATTTAGCCCTTTTTCCACATGCGACTATTTTGGGTTGAGAAGTGAAGGGAATTATGTTCTAAGTTCCATTAGATCGATAACTTCAGCAGACAGCAGTATGGCGTTTTAAAAAATGTAGCAGTAAATGTACCCAAGCTCGCGACGTCTTATCAACAGTGCGCGACGCTTACCGTTACGCTACTAGCTGACACATAGCTAAAACACCTCCAAAACTCAACAACAATTCCTCCAGAACTTGCGTATTGCACAGTGCTGTGAGATAATGCATATGGCCGGTTCTAGACTTCTGAGATACAGACAGTTACAGCTTTTCTTTTGCACTGCACGACTTTTTTAACAAACAGATAGCGCAATAGAGTAGCTCAAGTCGAAAGAAACACTTCCTCTTTAAATTTATGCATCTTACACTGTTGGCAGTTCTGTGTAGGTGTCAGTTACGTGATTTTATTTCGGTGATTGCAAAATAGAGTCGAATGTATGCACTGGGTAGCCGAGGCAGCTAGTTCATGCCGATTCGGTCAACCAAGTAAATGAATGTACTGAACATGTTGCAAACCATTACAGGGAGTCTGTGTGTCAGAATTCTCATCCAGTGTGGCGCAACAATGTTATGATAGAAAAATGAGTGACAAAGAAGAGAATTTGGTGGTCTCTTGGATTGATGCTAGGTTCATATGCTTATGGTCTGGGTTCGATTCTAACTTCCGCTGATGATTTTTGATAAGGAGAGACAGATTCTGTTCTCTTCTGGCTACGCCGAGTGAAGAAGGTATAATGGCATTGTGGTCTGACATTCATGTTAAACATGATATTCCTTCTCTACCAAGTAGACGTTAGGTTGAACCACAATAAATTCAGGAGTCGCGTCACGTAGAAACTCTTTAAACAGTAACCTTTCTTCTAATAGTTATTTATTTCTAGTGACGAAGCAAACGCTATGTAGGGTGACAGGACACTTATTCCATCTTTTATTTGAGCTTCTGTATGTCGATAAAATTGGTTCTGATCTGGGAATGCAACTCAGACCGCCCTTAACGCGGAATTTGATCCCTTCGTGACAATACAACTCGGCTACAATTTGTTGTTTGTTCAAAACTGCAGATTCCTCAACATCTCCACATATTGCGCGTGAAAGGGTTCGAATACTGGCCCGGCACTAAAGCTTTCATTATGTATTATCAAGCTCTAGCATGAGAACACCTATCTGCTGGTGGGTAATAATTTTGATTTTTAATGTATTTTCATTCGTCGTCAACACTAACGGTATCTGACGTTTTTTAGTCCCAGTGAGACACAGAACTGTTTGCAAAATCATTGTAAAATCAAGGATGTTTTTCCGAGCTGCTGGTGGAGAAATATTCGGTAGCTGACGTCTCTTTGTGTCCAGTCAACAACGATATGTGTGGGGCTCGATTCCCAGTCAGCACTGAACTCTTCGTCATATTACTTCTAGTTCAAACATGCTCACATGTCGCTGCTGGTGTAACAAACCCATTTTTAACGTTCTTTTTCTCTAGAATATAACAGCGACAGGTGCGAGGTTGGAGTCCTGGGAAGGAAAAACTTAATGTTTCGTCTCGTCATTTCAGTTAAAACATCTAGCTACTGCCGAGAAAATCCGGTATGTCACAGTTGATTGTGCTTCGATGACAATCCAATTAGGTTCTGGGTTCGAATCCCTGTCCAACACAAAGCTTTACCTCACGGCATTTCAAGTAAGTTACTTGTGAAGAAGCAATATTTAACATCTCTCGTAGTTCGTTAACAAGGACAATAGATGCTGGGTAGGAATTCGCGTCCGTTAACAATGTTTACGTTATGTAATTTAAAGTTGATATTTGCTAACTGATACTGTCTAAAATCGAGGTATATCACTCTCTGTATGCCTAGTCAGGAATGACTGTTAGTTTCCGTCAGTCACGAAGTCTTTGCTTAGTCTGCATGACCTGGGTTTGAATCCATGTGCAGGACGAGACGGTTCGTTGTTTCATTTGAAGTTCATATACATTCTTAACTAGCTGCTCGTGAATAACTTAAGTTTTTAATGTCATTTTGTGTTAAATGATAGGTACGGTATGTTATTTTGAAGAGGAAATCATTAATACGACGAACTTACTACGTGAATTACCTATCTGACGTAATAATGAGAGTGGTAACATTTCATGTATGTCATTTATTGTAATAAATGTGAACTTACAAGCCTTAAAACCGTCTTATCTGTGATAAGATGTTCTCTGATATTATCTGTGATAAGATGTTCCCTGATATTTGTAGTACCTTGATATTGCTTTACATCTTGAGTTATTGCGATACAGAGCGGTGTTTTCTAGTGGTGACTTGTTGGAACCATTTTCAATAGTCAAACGACTGTACCGAGGGGCGATTAGAGGACCTGCTATCTTTACTACCGGGCTGATAGGCCGTGGTCGAAGTATAAAACTGTCTCCTAACGTTTCGTCTCCGACTGCGGAAGACATCTTCGGAGGTAAAGCGGCGAACTGCGAAGAGGACTCGAGGAGGCGCTGATTATATAGGCAGTACAGAGGGCGCCATTGTCGATCACGTGGCGTCGGCTATGAGATTGTCTCTGGTAATGCCAACATTCTCGATTGAAAGTAATCGATCGTCACGCTTGCGGTGCAACGCTGACATCCAAATTTTATCCAGTTTAACACCTTCGTCTTTCCTGTTAAAATTATTACGATGTTTATCAATCTCGATAGCCTCTCTATACAAGCGTGCATAATAATACGAGGTTTTTGATATGACGCTCATCTCGCTGAATTTTATTTCATGATCACCTTCCTGGTAAACATGTTCCGCTACGGCCGATTTATCCGTGTGGCCTAGGCGGCAATTCCTCTTATGTTCGACAAGACGGGTGTTCACACTTCTCTTTGTAGTACCGATATAAACCTGTCCACAACTACAAGGAATTTTATATACCCCCGGTGTAGCCAAAGGGTGCCGTGCATCTTTTGCTGACCTTAAAAATTCTTTTATTTTCCTAGTAGGTCTGAAAATAGTTTCCACCCCATACTTGCCTAAAACTTTCCCAATGCGATCTGTGACCTTGCTAATGAACGGAAGAAAAACTTTGCCCATGGACGACTGTTGTTCGTCGTTACTCCTGATTCTCTGCCTAGAGCGAAGTGCTCGATCTGTATCCTTGCTAGAAAAGCCATTCTTCACGAAAGCTGACCGTAGATGTTCAATCTCATCTTTTAAATAAACAGGTTCACAAAGTTTGTGCGCCCTGTCTACCAATGTTTTCATTACACCTCTTTTTTGTCTAGGGTGGTGGTTTGAATCTTTGTGTAGATAACGATCAGTATGTGTGGGCTTTCTATACACCTTATGGCCCAACGTTCCGTCCGGTCGTTTAATCACAGACACATCCAGGAAGTTCAATTGCCCATTCCTTTCTGTCTCCATAGTGAACTGGATTTTCGGATTAATGCTGTTTAAATGTGTCAGGAAGGCATCCAAATCCTCTTCTCCGTGTGTCCATACTACGAACGTGTCATCGACATAGCGATACCATCTGGCTGGTCTCTTACTGGCCGTCTGCAACGCCCGTTGTTCAAAAGTCTCCATAAATAAGTTAGCCACAGCAGGACTGAGAGGACTGCCCATAGCCACCCCGTCAATCTGTTCATAAAAGTCACTATTGTATTGAAAGTAGGTTGTGGTGAGGCAGTATCGGAATAATGCCACAATATCGGTGGGAAAAATATCCGCTATGCATAAGATAGCTTCGTTTACCGGAATCATGGTAAATAACGACACAACGTCAAAACTGACGAGGATATCATCCGGGCCCACGCTCGTTTCCTTTAACTTGTCAATGAAGTGAGCTGAATTTTTAATATGACTGTCCGTCCTACCAACATAAGGCTGCAGCATTGAGGCAAGGTGTCTAGCTAACTCGTGTGTTGGTCCGCCTCTAGCACTGACAATTGGCCTCAACGGAATCCCAGGTTTATGAACTTTGGGTAAGCCATAAAGTCTAGGTGGGTACGCTTCTGTTTTACAAAGCAGCTTCTTATCGTCGGAGCCAAATGAAGACGCTTTCACCAGTCGATTTGTCATTCTTAAAATCTTCATAGTCGGATCTTTCTGGAGCTTTTTGTAATTGGAGGGAACCAAAATATCATTGATTTTTCCATGATAGTCCTCACTGTTCGGTATGACGGTGGCATTACCCTTATCTGCATTAAGAACAATAATGTTTTTATCTCCATTTATATCCCTCAGCGCCTTCCTTTGAGCCTGCGACAAATTACTTTTAGGTGGCTTACATGTGCGTAAAATCCTAGCCGTTTCCATCCTAATTACGTCAGCGGACTGCTGTGGAAGCTGACGGATACCGGCCTCAATATTTGCTACAATATCCTCTGTGGGTACGTTTTGGGGCGTCACAGCAAAATTGCCTCCTTTCGCTAGTACAGAAATTTCAACTTTTGACAAATCTTTATCGGACAGGTTAATAACAGTTCGAGAACTGTCCTCAACTGAACCCCCAGGAATGTTGTTCTGTAAGTTATTGAACTTCTTCTTCTGCCTGTTTGCTGATATTTCTGCACTAACTTCCATAGTTTTGAATGTTAGACCGTCAATCTTATTCCAGTCACCACACTGCATAGTATTACTAAGAAACAAGTGGAGATGAAAAAGTTTACTGCTGGTTACCGCCAGTGCTCGCCGTGTCTGATGAATCCTCTCACGTAGCATTGCAGACTCCATACGGTTGTAAATCCGATGTGCCTGGGCCAAGCGAAACATCCTCTTCACCTTCAGAAATTTCGGAACCGTCGAAGTGTCCCTGCAGCGTAACAGGAAGGTGAGGGTACACAGTTGTTGTGCTTTCTTCTTGCGCATTCCTTCAAATCGTCGAACAGATACTGACATATCCTCCCCGTAAAGGCGTTTGATCATACAATGTAAACTTTCACGGCCGGTGTTGTCTTTACTTAAAACTTCCGGGCTGATAGGCCGTGGTCGAAGTATAAAACTGTCTCCTAACGTTTCGTCTCCGACTGCGGGAGACATCTTCGGGCCTATCAGCCCGGAAGTTTTATGTAAAGACAACACCGGCCGTGAAAGTTTACATTGTATGAGAGGACCTGCTAGATAGCTGCGCTATGTGGGTTGCATTCGAATCAAGCGAAATGCAATTCAGGTCGTTCGGATACTTTTGAGCACGATTGTACAATTCAGATGCGTTTGCCTAACTAGGACAATATTTCATACTGAAGTCAGAGGCGGCTCGTAACCACAATGGTCGAAATTATCTCACAACATGAGGAACCTCACTCATCACTACTCGTTTTCAGACACACGTCTACTATAACGTGTGTACTACCATTGTTGGACACAGAGGAAGTCATGAGGGCGATATGCACTTATACAGTCGGTGGTATATCGCGTACAGAAGGCATAAAAGGACAGTGCGTTGGCAGATCTGCCATTTATACGCAGGTGACTCGTGTGTAAAGGTTTCCGCCGTCATTACCGCCGCACGATGGAAATTACCGGGCTTTGAACGGGGAATGATAGTTGGAGCTAGACGTATGGAACAGTCGATATCGGAAATCGTTAGAGAATTCAATATTCCGTGATCCACAGTGCCAAGAGTGTGCCGAGAATACCAAATTTCAGGCATACCTCACCACGGACAACGCAATGGCCGACATCCTTCACTTAACGACCGACAGCGGGGGAGACTGCGTAGAGTTTTCAGTGCTAACAGACAAGCAACACTGCGGAAATAACAGCAGAAATAAATGTGGGATGCACGAGGAACGTATCCGCTTGGACAGATCGGCGAAATTTGGCATTAATCGGCTACTGTAGCAGACGACCTACGCAAGTGCCATTGCTAACAGCACGACACTGCCCCCAGCGCTTCTCCTGGGCTCGTGACCATATCGGTCGGTCCCTAGACGAGTGAAAAACCGTGGGCTGGTCACACGATTCGCGATTTCAGTTGGTAAGAGCTGTGGTAGTGTTCGAGTGCGGCGCTCATGCCTCGAAGCATGGAGTCAAGTTGTCAACAAGGCACTGTGCAAGCTGCCAAGCTGGTGGTGGCTCTATATTGTGTGTTCTGTGTTAGATCGAATGAACTGCGTCCTCTGGTCCAGCTGCAAATCATTAAATGGAACTGATTACGTTCGGCTACTTGGAGACCATTTGCAGCCATTCATGGACTTCTGTTCCCAAACAACGATGGAATGTTTATGTGTGACAAAACAGCTTGTCACCGGCCCCCATTTGTTCGCGACTGGTTCGAAGAAGATTCTGGACAATTCTAGCGGCCACCCATATCACCTGACATGAATCCCATCGAACATTTATAGGACATAAAATCCTGCACCGGTAATACTTTCGCAATTATGGACGGCTATAGAAGCATCATGGCTCAATGTTTCTGCAGAGAATTCCAAGGACTTGTTGAGTCCATCTCGAGCTGCTGCAGTACGACGGACAAAAGGAGGTCCGGTCGATATTAGGAGGTATCCCATGACTTCTGTCGACTCACTGCATATTTACACGTATTTCAGATTTCGCTATTGTTTGTGCAGCTACTTATGACACAGCCTGTATATCGCGAATAGTATTCGTTTTACAACTAGACGATGATGCGGATGTGTATATCCAGGGATAGCCCTGCAGATACACTATCTGATCAAAAGCATCTGAGCATCTATTAGTGGGTATTAATATGGGGAATTTCCAACATTTATGATAGTTTGAACTCTACTAGGGAATTTTTCAGTGACGCGTCGGAACAATTGTGGAGGAAAGGCAGC
The DNA here is from genome assembly GCF_023898315.1 of Schistocerca nitens. NCBI lineage: Eukaryota > Metazoa > Arthropoda > Insecta > Orthoptera > Acrididae > Schistocerca > Schistocerca nitens. The sequence continues at coordinate 586,248,448 of NC_064618.1, forward strand.
CATTCATCCTTAAGAGCAGAAACCAGAGAATGGCTCTGAGCACTATGGGACTTAACTTCTGATGTCATCAGTCCCCTAAAACTTAGAACTACTTAAACCTAACAAACCTAAGGACATCACACACATCCACGCCCGAGGCAGGTTCGAGTCTGCGACCGTAGCGGTCGCGTGGTTCCAGACTGTAGCGCCTACAACCGCTCGGCCACTTCGGCCGGCCGGAACCAGAGAAGATAGTGAGGCTGGACACTGGGCTCTGGAGCGCAGTAGACGTTCTAACTCATCGCATTCCATTGATATTAAGTTTAGATACCGGGCAGGCCTATCAATGAAAGATTTTATATATATATATATATATATATATATATATATATATATATAGGGCTATTACAAATGATTGAAGCGATTTCATAAATTCACTGTAGCTCCATTCATTGACATATGGTCACGACACACTACAGATACGTAGAAAAAGTCATAAAGTTTTGTTCGGCTGAAGCCGCACTTCAGGTTTCTGCCGCCAGAGAGCTCGAGAGCGCAGTGAGACAAAATGGCGACGGGAGCCGAGAAAGCGTATGTCGTGCTTGAAATGCACTCACATCAGTCAGTCATAACAGTGCAACGACACTTCAGGACGAAGTTCAACAAAGATCCACCAACTGCTAACTCCATTCGGCGATGGTATGCGCAGTTTAAAGCTTCTGGATGCCTCTGTAAGGGGAAATCAACGGGTCGGCCTGCAGTGAGCGAAGAAACGGTTGAACGCGTGCGGGCAAGTTTCACGCGTAGCCCGTGGAAGTCGACGAATAAAGCAAGCAGGGAGCTAAACGTACCACAGCCGACGGTTTGGAAAATCTTACGGAAAAGGCTAAAGCAGAAGCCTTACCGTTTACAATTGCTACAAGCCCTGACACCCGATGACAAAGTCAAACGCTCTGAATTTTCGGCGCGGTTGCAACAGCTCATGGAAGAGGATGCGTTCAGTGCGAAACTTTTTTTCAGTGATGAAGCAACATTTTTTCTTAATGGTGAAGTGAACAGACACAGTGTGCGAATCTGGGCGGTAGAGAATCCTCACGCATTCGTGCAGCAAATTCGCAATTCACCAAAAGTTAACGTGTTTTGTGCAATTTCACGGTTTAAAGTTTACGGCCCCTTTTTCTTCTGCGAAAAAAACGTTACAGGACACGTGTATCTGGACATGCTGGAAAATTGGCTCATGCCACAACTGGAGACCGACAGCGCCGACTTCGTCTTTCAACAGGATGGTGCTCCACCGCACTTCCACCATGATGTTCGGCATTTCTTAAACAGGAGACTGGAAAACCGATGGATCGGTCGTGGTGGATATCATGATCAGCAATTCATGTCATGGCCTCCACGCTCTCCCGACTTAACCCCATGCGATTTCTTTCTGTGGGGTTATGTGAAAGTATCTTTGTTTAAACCTCCTCTACCAAGAAACGTGACAGAACTGCGAGCTCGCATCAACAATGCTTTCGAACTCATTGATGGGGACATGCTGCGCCGAGTGTGGGAGGAACTTGATTATCGGCTTGATGTCTGCCGAATCACTAAAGGGGCACATATCGAACATTTGTGAATGCCTAAAAAAACTTTTTGAGTTTTTCTGTGTGTGTGAAAAGCATTGTGAAAATATCTCAAATAATAAAGTTATTGTAGAGCTGTGAAATCGCTTCAATCATTTGTAATAACCCTGTGTATATATATATATATATATATATATATATATATATATATATATATATATATATATATCAGTTCATGACATCCAGTCTTACCGAGCGAGGTGGCGCAGTGGTTAGCACACTGGACTCGCGTTCGGGAGGACGACGGTTCAATCCCGCGTCCGGCCATCCTGATTTAGGTTTTCCGTGATTTCCCTAAATCGCTCCAGGCAAATGCCGGGATGGTTCCTTTGAAAGGGCACGGCCGACTTCCTTCCCTAATCCGATGAGACCGATGACCTCGCTGTTTGGTCTCTACCCCCAAAACAATCCAATCCATCCAGTCTTACAAATTTACTCCCTCTGATGGACACACGTCCAGATCATCCGCTCTCAAAACTCCGCCCTCTCTCTCCCCACATCCACCACTGCTGGCGGCTCACCTCCAACTGCGCAACGCTACGCGCTGTTCACATCCAACTGCCCAACACTACAATAGCGAATATTCCAACAATGCCAACCAGCCACAGACTTCACACAGCACAGTCAGCGCTACGTGGCGTTACCAACATAAAAACCTAAACAGCCTACTTACACGGGATGTATTGTCATGCTGGCACAAACAGTCATCGTCTTCGAATGTTGCTTTACTGTACGCAGCGCCCAGTGGTGTACAATGAGTTCGTAACATTCCGAAATTAACAGTTAACCAGACAATAAGGGAACCACATCATAATAGTATCTCCTCTGTAGTTCATTACTGGAACTACACATAATGCCAGATACTGATCTCAGGCATTCACCAAATCCACACCCTCCCATCGGATTGTCACAGGGTATAGTGTGATTCATCACCCCAAAACACACGTTTCCGATTATTCACCTACCAGCAGTGTGGTTCTTTACACCAACTCAAACGTCGCTTATCAGCGACTACAGAAACGTGTGCTTCATGTGTAGCTGCTGGACCACTGTACCTCATCCTTTTTAACTCCCTTCGTACAGTCATTATGGTAGCTGGACTGCTGGTAGCGCTTTGTAGCTCAAGAGTGATCCCTTCAACTGATTTCATGAGATTTCTTACATTTTGACAGTGCTCGACGGCCACTGTCCATCAGTGGGCCTATATAACATCTACCTGGTCTTGTTTTAGCTATGGCTGTTCCTTCGCGTTTCCACCTCACAGTCACATAGCAACACTCGACTTGGGCAGTTTTAGAAGGGTAGAAATGTTCGATTTCTTATTCAAGTGACATCCAATACCCACTCCACTTTCGAAGACATCCAGGTCTCCCGACCGACCCATTTCTGCTGTTGTTGCTTCTCTGCTGACAATACAGCGCCGGTCGTGACTTCTTAAGGTTTCTTGCCTTGGTGGGTCGTAGGTGAAGCAGCCTTACTGCTGTACTTCAGCTGCCTATGAATTTTTCTTTCTTCTCATTTACAGATTTCCTTCTTGGTGTCACTGATATTGGGGTTCTTGTTTCTTTTACTGCTGGTACGTGTTCGCTACTCGTGCAGCAGGTCCGGCCAGCGTGTGGTCGGTCGCCAGTGGACTTGGTTTCTAAGGCCACTGACGAGTTGATTGTCGGATTCTCTCGTTCCGCGTAGAAACTTGTAGTTATTTGCCGGAAGCGCAAGCTGGTGTAGTTCCCTCGTGGGGAAATCACGTGGCAAGTGCAGTGCAAGCCTGAGGGCTTTGTTCTGCACGGTGTGTAGGAGCTTCACTGATGTGTCGGCCGCGTTTCCCCAGACTACGGCAGCGTATGCCAACACTGGCCTGATGAGTGTTAGGTACAACGTCCTGCCGCTGTCTGGAGGCAGTGTTGACTCAGGTTTCAGGAGCGGATATAGAAGGCGCATCCTGGCCAGCGCTTTTGCCCGCACCTCCCGAATGTGCGCCTTCCACGTCAGGCGCCTGACTGGTGCGTGACCATGGGATGGAGCCACCCATGATCTGCACGGCCTGACACCCGCTGGCACCTTCTTCCGCGTGAAAATCACCGCCTGGCTCTCGCCTGCGTTGAATTTGAGCCGCCATTTGGTGGCTCAACCTCCAAGCTCGTCGCAGGCGAGCTGCAGGCGGCAACGCAGCAGTCAGACGTTCATACTTCTCGCGAACAGCGCGTCGTCGTCTGTATAAAGTGCCAGGTGTATCCTTGGGACGTCACCAATGTAGAGACCGAGCGTGGTGGCGCAGTGGTTAGCACACTGGACTCGCATTCGGGAGGACGACGGTTCAATCCCGTCTCCAGCCATCCTGATTTAGGTTTTCCGTGATTTCCCTAAATCGTTGCAGGAAAATGCCGGGATGGTTCCTTTGAAAGGGCACGGCCGATTTCCTTCCCAATCCTTCCCTAACCCGAGCTTGCGCTCCGTCTCTAATGACCTCGTTGTCGACGGGACGTTAAACACTAACCACCACCACCACCACCACCACCAATGTAGAGACAGATAGCAGGGGGCCGCGGACGGACCCCTGTGGTACTCCCGCTCGGATCTGCTGACAGTACGATTCTCACGGCGTCCATGTATACTGGCAGGTCTGCCTCTCATGACATCTAGTGCTCAATTCCGTATTACGTAGAAGTGTACGGATGCTTTTGTTCAGATAGTGTATCTCCAGTAATAATTCCTTTGTGTATAAACGCCTGCACTAATGCATATTGTATATGCTGGTGAATTTGCGGATGGCCACAATAAAAATTAGCTCATGGTTGAAAATGAAAGGACAAAGTCAATATAAGAATTCATGCTCAAAAATAATGTTGATACAAAATCAGAAGATCCATCAACATTTCGCTTAAACATTTTTGCAGGTACATAGTGGAACGCTTATTACATTAAGATGTGTAGCACGTTGAAATAATTAAACACAATGATGAAATAACGTACACTTCACTAACGAGAGTAACACTTAATACTACGCAAGCGGAGATCATAACTTGTAATATGATTTCATCTGACTTCCCAATTTTCCGAAAATGTAAAAAAAAAAAATCCATTTTAGTAACTACAACAGGAAGTTGTACGACAGGCTGTGTTATATCTAAATGTGATCATGATTCGCTTCTATTCTGTCAGTCTGTGGCACGCATTTTACTACGTTTGACTCCAGGAAATTAAAAGCTACAGGCAGATGATAAAAGTCTCTATGAAACTGTTTGAAATTTGAATGCCATTGAATAGTAGTTAGCATTCAGTAGTAGACCGACGGTAAGGACATTAACTTCCGATCAGTGAAGTTTTTCTGTCTTTGTATTCAGAACATATTAGCCGGCAGCCCTTGGTCGTTAGAGACATATCCCAGTTAGAAATTGAATTAAGATAGAACATACGATGTTTCTCTTGAAATCGGTTCCGATGCTTTTTGCATTGTTTATAAGTTTATAGGCATCTGACTTCTTGGAAGCTTGACGGGAAATTACATATTCCGAAGATATTTACCATAATTTCTTTTCTGTCTTTTTTTATGTTCATAAAAGAGTTCCCTCGAAGCTATGAAATATTTTTCTCATAAATGCGGAGGTTCGGTTGACAGTTCTGAGTAGCGGACAGGATTGATTACTTTCATTTGTAGAACCAAATTTTTAAATCAGAGATGACTATCGTTCAATGACGATCTTACAATACGTTCAGCGATATCAGAGTATAATATTTTCAGACCACACCTGTATCTATCTCTTCCTTCCCATTCTCTCTGCTTCTTCATCTCCTCTTCCCCATCTCTTTATCCATTTCCTCCACTCCCTTCTCTGATCATATCTTCCTCTTCCCTCCATCTGATAATATCCTCATCCCCTCTCTTTTCCCATCTCTGCCTCAATCTCTTCCTTTTCTACCTCCCCACTATCCCTCTACAACTTCCATCTGCTCATGTATCTCCTCCCATCCCTCTCTCTGCCTATTTTCTCCTCCCCCTCATTTTGATCATCTCCTCATCTACCCATCTAAACCTTTCCCCATTATTTTGTCCAACCCCTCCTCTATCCATCTAAACCTCTCCCCAGTCACACTCATCATCATGTGCAGCCCCTGCAATACATTTCAATGGAGCAGGCTGATACTACTTCCACAGCACACCTATCATACGTCATTTATTTGTCCCTGACAACAGGTCGCCATTCATTGGAGGTCAATAACGGAGGCCAATACTACTCCAACACAAAACACCTGTCATCCAAAGCAGCCTTCGTGTCAGTGCTGGGAAAACCGTTTCTTGCCTTGACATGTAGACTGCACTGCAAAGGAGGTTGATTTGTGATCTGGCAGACTGATACTGTTTCCATACAATATGCCTGTCGTACAGTACAGTCTATGTGCAAAGAGCATGGAACATGTTTTTGCTTGTATTTTCGCTCATATTGGAGCTAGAAGGTTATAAACGCCACAGGGCCGATACTCACGAGGCCTGCTGTTTCTGTAGTAAATTGGTAGAAATCGATATAGAAGTTTGGCATGAGATCCCAGACATACACATATACACTTTTCCATATGTATATAACAAATATTATCAGTGTGAAACAGATTATGACCACTGTGAACCAACTCTAAAAGGATACTTAACGTTTTCATCATATCAGTTACAGGCTCAATTACAAGGTTTTTTGATTTCACATATTTTTAATTGTTGTAACAAAGCACAATGAGGCTCTTGACAATGCATTTCACATCTTCTCACTGTTCCTGGGCATTGGCCAAAACATCACAATGACCTGCCCTGAAAAGCACTGTGTCCACAGAGAAGTACAATGCCACAATGTCACGACTCGTAGTCCCACATGAAATAGAAAACAAATTTATGTACTTGGAAATAAATCGAGCACAAATACACTGAAATTAAATTTTTTAGTTATTTACCCAACGTAACTCAAGTGGTAAAGGCATGAGTGTAACTGTCAATACTTGTAATGTTACAAACAGAGAGAGTTCCTTTATCTCACTTTATACACTACCCATTTGCAATAGAGCTTAAGTACGAGATGTCACAGGAGAAATGGGCAACATTCATGGATATGACACAAATGATCATTTGAATCAAAAACCTTCGTAGGGTCGTATGCCTTGTTCAGAATGGATTCAGAGGTAGAACACATTTAACGTATATTATTATTTATTTTCTGTGTTATCCAGCACAATGTCAGGTTTACATATGTACAACAGTTAGTAAACATTACAACATCCATTTTACGAAGCATCAATTGAAAAATACGTATTTTTAACGCACCTGTAGGCGTTGTCGCACATGTCACATTAAAGCTGTTGTGCGGTTCACCATAAATATTCGGATATCCCACCGTCAACTTCAGTGTATTTGTGCATTCTTGAGATAACATGTGTTGCTGAGTGCCTCTGCACGTTCTTAATTAGGGTAGTAGCGTCCATGATGCGACCAAGCAGTTCATATCACGTATTCGTTTGTACATCTCAGATATCATCGAACACCATAAACAAAAAATCTAATGGCATGAGGTCTAATGACATTGGTGGCCAGTTGATTGTATTATCACGTCCAGTACAGCGATTAGGGTAGATAACTGTATTATCACATCCAGTCCAGCGATTAGGGTAAGTGCGGTTGAGATGATCCCTCACACGTCTGTTAAAATGTGGAAGGGCTCTATCATCCTGAAAGTATATCGCAGCCCTCATGTCAAAGAAACGTCCTTAAGGTTTTCAACAAACTAATTTTCCAAAAAAATGCAAGTAATTCTGTCACACTATTCGCTCTTGTAAAATGACTGGACCTATCAACTTGTTGCCGGTCATACCGCAACAAACATTGTTCGAAAAACGAGCTTTGAAGTTTCTAGATACGATAGAAGTTGCAGTGCCTGTGTTGATCAGAAGAACGATGCTGCATTCCTTTGGACATGCATGCACATCAAAAGGAACAGGTATTACCGCCACTACAGCCATTATGAAATACGTGAAATGTACCCGCAGTTGTGAATATGGGCAACAATCAGTTGTATAATTCGTTACGGACCAGCACTCGAACACGCATTTCCTACTTACCACGAACGGTCGCCTTACAATTAGGTTAGCCGAACACGCTTCACGGCTATAGCCAACTTCTATATGTCATCAACGATGTATCTACAGCCTGCACTCGTACATCCATTATGTTTATTCCTATAGAGGAAGACATTTTAAGCGAAAGTCGCACATGCATGCGTGTCCAAAGGAACATCGCATTGTACTGGTGAACGACACAGGCATTGCATATCGTATTTATCCGCCGACTCTGGGCAAGCGACTTTCAAGGACTATACATAATGGATGTACGAGCGCAGGTTGTAGACAAAAAGATGACGACTTATGGAAGTTTGGGTCTGGCCATGAAGTATGCTCCGATAGGATAATGGTAGCCAGCATGGTAGCTCAGCGTGTTTGGTCAGAGGGCTGGCAGTTCTCTTTAATGAAAAATCTGAGGGAAATACTCAACGATGAACTTGAAAGGCTGTCATGTCAGCCCAGACAAAACGATGAGAAAAAATTTTTTTTTAAAATGGTAAGGTGACAGCTCGCGAAAAGCAGGAAATTCCAGCCCCGGTCAGGAACAAATTTTCACTGTCTTCGTTCCATTATACAGCTGATGCATTATACATTTCATCTAGAGCTTGGAAATTGGTACCCACTGTGGCGATACTGCGACCAACGATAATCATTACGTGTGTTGTTGATTGCATCCAGTGTCAACGTGAATTCATCAGTGCATAGAATTAATGGAAGCAAATGATGATTGCCATTTAACTAGTGACAAAATATTCCTCTGACATTGGCGCCACTGTGAAGATTGTAAACACGCTGAATGTGAAGTGGGCACAAGATTTCAGCATGTAATGTTCGCAGAATACCTCTGCATGGGACACTGATACGTGCAGAAATTTGCGGTCTGCTAGTAGGACTACGCTGCACCATTTCAACGACGTGTTGTTGTTCCTGCACAGGCTGTTGAATTACAAGATAAGAAGAAAAATGAGAACTTGGAGTAATACCTGATTCACGCAGTGTGCTGAAGCCGACGGAATTCTATGACGGCAGCAGAGGCACTACCATCGCCAAAGCCCTAAAAATTCACCATATATGCATATTCGTCATTAGAGTAGAAGTGAGTCATTAGAGTAAAATTATGTACAAACACAGTAAACCGATGTTTCTCTCTGACACTCTCATTCGCTCGCGCTGCTTCACTCACAACACACTACGGACAACTGTGCATTAAAAGGGCTACTTTAACCGCGTGAAGGGGGTGGGAGGGATTCGTAGGAAGGAAGTTAAAAGCAACGGGGTAGGTTGGGCTACAATGAAACGTCAAAGAGGTTGAGTGGGTAAGACACATAAGTGTGCCATAAACCAATGTACATTAAAAGTGTACCATCTCGGAAACCGTCCGAAACAGGGCACATGTCCCCATGAAGTTTGTTGCTTCAAATGATCATTCCTGCCATATCCCTGAATACTGACTATTCCTCCTGGGATATTTTATAGCAGTGGTTGCTTTGAGAAGTAGACCAACATAGGATCAGGCTTAATACTCTGTCGACATCGAGGTCATTACAGACGGATCACAAGCTCGGATTGTGTCAAGGATGGGGAAGGAAATCGGCCGTGCCCTTTCGAAGGAACCATGCCGCCATTTATCTTAAGCCATTTAGGGAAATAACGGGAAACCTAAGCATAGGATATAAAATTAAGAGATTATGACTCCTCGTACATACAGGAAACGGACACATATCAGTGGATAGGGTATCTCTTCAGATTTATAACTTGCATCACAGATGCTCAGTATGGGAGCTATTTGTAGTGCAGCATACATATGAATTTCATCGAAGTTGCTGCTCTTCCTACGGTCCGTGAAGGAGCGACCACAACAGCCCTCTTTGGAAGTAGGTTCATTGGGTTGCCTACCCGTAGGGAGGAAAGAATTTGATACGGCCAAACGGAGTGTATGATTTCTCTATATGTTCTATCTCGCCTGCCCCTAATGGTGCTCTCTGCAACTACGCTACGGCGTGTATTACGAATCCAAACTTGGGGAGATGCTCTAAAAAAATTGCGCTCTGCCAAAAGTACGTTTCGGTAGTCTTGGTACACTAAATAAAAGACGTAATAAATGGTAGTATTACGGGTAGTACTGGTACGGAAAGATAGATAAATGAATGTGTAAAACAGAAACGGGCAACCGACGACCTCTCTTTGTTTTTTGTTTATTTGTTTATTTTGCACATAATTAGAATTGCGTATCATTCAGTTTTAGTGCATTGTGTATTTTATATCCTTACAGAATACAAATTACATTTTATAAGTAATAAGAATTAGCTGGTAGCGTAACTTCTGCGCTTTTATGTAACATAAGCAATTACTTCTGATGTAAGTACGGTTTACATGTACAAGCATAAAAATATACATTATTATAGCTATTTTGTACTTTGTAGAACGTTCTTTATCATGATGAAAAGCAAGAGTTACTGTTACTATTGATAAATGTGGAAGTTCTTTATGAATAGCAGAAGCATATTTTATGTAAGTTCGACGTAGTACTGCCGCCCCCGGTAGCTGAGTGGTCAGCGCGACAGAATGTCAATCCTAAGGGCCCGGGATCGATTCCCGACTGGGTCGGAGATTTTCTCCACTCGGGGACTGGGTGTTGTGTTGTCCTATTCATCATCATTTCACTCCCATCGACATGCAAGTCGCCGAAGCACCGTCAAATCGAAAGACTGGCACCCGGCGATCGGTCCACCTAACAGGAGGCCCTGGTCACACGACGGAGTACTGAAGCGACGTTTGCTACATTGTTATTTTGCGGTATCTTTATTTTACCTTTTTGTTGAGAATATCGCGTTTTCTAGCGCTATATGATAAATCTGTATTGTTTGCTTTATTTTTACTACAACATACCTCTGCTTCACGTTACGCATCAACGACTTTTCGAATTATACCTGAATTAAACATTGTCAGTTTCAATTTTGCTGTAAATACTCTTTATTTTTAAGTAACAGACAGGAGGATAACTATGTAGAAAAAAATGTTCCGTAGGCCCTCACTCAGCTTCCAGACTGTTCACCACTTTCGGTTTTTAGGGGAACGTAGTGGTAAGACACTGGAAGAGATCGTTGGATGGCGTTCAACATTTATACAACACACCTGACATACAGGTAATGTGGGTACTACCTTAACTAACCAAGGCTATTAGGAAAACTAGGCATACTTACGACAGCCTACGGTGGTTTTACAACTCTATGGTCTATCCACTGGTAAGTTTCATTTTTCTGTATGTCTTGTGCAGGATGAAGCAATTGTCTGGATACAATCCTTTAAAAGTCAAACGGTGTGAGGAATCATAATGGCGTCTGGCATGGGGTGTTTTTATGTGAATGCGCAACTTACAGGAGCTATGGCGACAGTGGCGGTCATCTTTAAATCCGCGATTTTGGTTTTGGTTTACGTGTTTCAAATGGTAAGGGGATCGTGTGGCACATCATTTTGAACTGCCTCTTTCTCAGGCCAAATCCAAAGGGCGGATTTCAAGATTTCCATTGCTGTCGCCATAGCTCCTATAAATTTCGCCCCCACTTCCGGCCACCCCATACCAGACGCCATTATGAATGCTGACACCGTTCGACTTTTAAAAAGGTGTATCCCGGCTTTTTTCTTACCCTGTAGTTATCGTGCAGACTTCTTTCGAATCAGTGTAATGACTTAAGTTTACTAAAACGGTAATGCCCAAGTTCTGTAACAGTCGTTTCGTATCAAATTCCTTTTAATTACACTGCTTAATAAACCCCCAGATTTCAGTGAGAAAGGAGGTTGTTTACTCCGCCTCATTTCCGAAACTCCCTGGTGGAACCCAGGAGCCTAACTTTAGCTCTACGTTAAGGTATAGTGTGGTATCGATAGCTACGATGCCACAGAGTAGGAGCAAGTTCTTACGTTGGCATTACGAGAGCGGACGGACGATCCACACCGACGACAGCGCCCTCTAGCCGGCGCTGTGCCGCTCTACGAGCGCCGCTCCACATTCAGCCAGTTGATCACGAGAAGACGACCAAGCAACATTATTTGATTTTCATAGTTGGCGGCCGAGAGGTCTGAGGCGCTGCAGTCATGGACTGTGCGGTTGGTCCCGGCGGAGGTTCGAGTCCTCCCTCGGGCATGGGTGTGTGTGTTTGTCCTTAGGATAATTTAGGTTAGGTAGTGTGTAAGCTTAGGGACTGATGACCTTAGCAGTTAAGTCCTATAAGATTTCACACACACACACACATAGTGGGCGAGCCACTACAGATTTTGCCTCTGTTAGCTTTGATCCATCCGACTTCGTACCTACGTGCTCCTCTGTGCATAGTTATGTATTCACGTTATTATTGTACTGAGATATACAGGGTGTTACAAAAAGGTACGGCCAAACTTCCAGGAAACATTCCTCACACACAAAGAAAGAAAATATGTTATGTGGACATGTGTCCGGAAACGGTTACTTTCCATGTTAGAGCTCATTTTATTACTTATCTTCAATTCACATTAATCATTGAATGGAAACACACAGCAACAGAACGTACCAGCGTGACTTCAAACACTTTGTTACAGGAAATGTTCAAAATGTCCTCCGTTAGCGAGGATACATGCATCCACTCTCCGTCGCATGGAATCCCTGATGCGCTGATACAGCCCTGGAGAATGGTGTATTGTATCACAGCCGTCCACAATACGAGCACGAAGAGTCTCTACATTTGGTACCGGGGTTGCGTAGACAAGAGCTTTCAAATGCCCCATAAATGAAAGTCAAGAGGGTTGAGGTCAGGAGAGCGTGGAGGCCATGGAATTGGTCCGCCTCTACCAATCCATCGATCACCGAATCTGTTGTTGAGAAGCGTACGAACACTTCGACTGAAATGTGCAGGAGCTCCATCGTGCATGAACCACATGTTGTGTCGTACTTGTAACGGCACATGTTCTAGCAGCACAGGTAGAGTATCCCGTATGAAATCATGGCGGTGAATCTAGGAAGTACAGTACATACTGACGAAACTAAAATGAGCTCTAACATGGAAATTAAGAGTTTCTGGACACAGGTCCACATAACATCTTTTCTTTATTTGTGTGTGAGGAATGTTTCCTGAAATTTTGGCCGTACCTTTTTGTAACACCCTGTAGTAATTACTTTAATTGCAGTACCGAGAGTTCTACCTCACCTGCTCCTCCTAGCTTCCTACATTCGGCCTACCCTCCTGTTTTCAGGAGCAGACCCACGCGCCGCCTTCCAGGCAAGATAAAAAATATAGCTTTAAAACAGCGACTGCCATTTGACAAAATAGCGGGTCACTGCAGATAACGTTCCTCTCATCAGCGTAGATCTCTGCCTCTAACGCACTGGATCTTCATATTTAAAGTTTTCGCAGGCAGCCGGCCGGAGTGGCCGAGCGGTTCGAGGCGCTACAGTCTGGAACCGCGCGATCGCTACGGCCGCAGGTTCGACTCCTGTCTCGGGCATGGATGTGTGTGATGTCCTTAGGTTAGTTAGGTTTAAGTAGTTCTAAGTTCTAGGGGACTGATGAACTCAGAAGTTAAGTCCCATAGCGCTCAGAGCCTACTGAAACTTTTTTTTTTTTTCGCAGACAGGTTGTGTTTCCGGCTCTGAGAAAATGACGCGACCAGTTAGGAATGCACCTAATTCTACATGTAGGCGCGCATGGCGGCGCTCTAATGTGTCAGCAAGTTGTCGGGGGGTGTGGGGAACTCTGCAGCAGCCCAGTTGTGCCGGCGCCTGAACGCAAACAGCGGGCGTGGGCCAGGGGCTGCGCACATGGCAGGCCGGCCCTAATGGCCTCTAATTGTGCTGAAGTGGCCGGCGGCCGCGGCGGCGCACACAGGAACTCGCATTAATCAGCCGCCTCCAGCTCCGCAAAGAGCGGCCGGGCCTTGCGGTCGCGACCAAATGGTGGCCGCGCACGCGCCGCCTCCGCTGATGGCCGCTGTCACGTGGCCTGCGCGGCTGCCCGCTTCCCTACACCGCTGCCAGCGTCCACTGTTACGCAATAATCACTACGCTTAGTAACAGCGGCGGCTACTAGGAACCTGCTTATGAGAGACATCGTGACGTCATCGTGGCCAAAATCAAATCAATAACATCTCGAGTTAGAAAATTTAAGCTGTTAAGTTGACTATGGCAATATTTCTATTATTAAATCCCATTCGCAGAAACAGTCGGCAGCTTAATCCTATTTACGCCTTTTGCTCAAACTTACTGCTCAGCTGTGCGCCACGTACACTGAAGTGACACAAGTCATGGGATAGAGGTATGCACATATACAGATCGCGATATTATCACGTACACAAGATGTAAAATGGTAGTGCGTTGGCGGAGGTATCATTCGTACTCAGGTGATTCACGTGAAAGGGTGTCCGATGTTACTGTGGCCGCACGACGAGAATTAACAAACTTTGAACGCGAAATGGTAGTTGGAACTAGACGCATGGGAGATTCCATTTCGGAAATTGTTAGGAAATTCGATATTCCGAGATTCACAGTGTCAAAAGCGTGCCGAAAATTCATTTCAGGCACTACCTCTCACCATGGACAACGCAGTGCCCGCCGGTCTTCACTTAATGACCGAGAGCAGCGGCGTTCGCGTAGAGTTGTCAGGGCTAACAGACAAGCAACACTACGCGAAATAACAGCAGAAATCAGTGTAGGACAAAAGACGAACGAATCCGTTAGGACAGTGCGGCGAAATTTGTCGTTAATGGGCTATGGCACCAAACAACCGAAGCGAGTACCTTTGGTAACTGCACGACGTCGCCTGCAGCGCCTCTCCTGGGCTCTTGACCACATCGATTGGACCCTAGACGACTGGAAAACCGTGGCCTGGTCAGATGAGTCCCGATTACATTGATAAGAGTTGCCGGTAGGGTTCAGATGTGGGGGCAGATCCCACGAAAACGTGGACCCAAGTTGTAAACAAAGTACTGCAGAAGCTGGTGCTACCTCCATAATCGTGTGCTATGGTCACATGGAATAGACTGCGTCGTCTGGTCTAGCTGAAACGATGATTGACATCTCCAGCCGTTCGTGGACTTCATGTTCCCACAGAAAGATCGAATTTTAACGGATAACAGTGCGCTATGTCACCGAGCGATTGATCTGAAGAACATCCTGGACAATTCGAGCGAACAATTTGCCCACCCACATATCCCGACATGATATTTATGGCACATAATGGACTGGTCAATTAGTGCACAAAATCGTGCCAATACTTTCGCAATTATGGACGGATATAGAGGCACCACTGCTCAACATTTAAGCAGGGGGCCTCCAACGACTTGCTGAGTGCTGCTCCAGTACGCCGAGAAAGAAGAGGTCTAACACGGTATGAGGAGGTATCCCGTGACCTCTGTGACGTCAGAGTATATAGCTAGCCCAGTGGAGAATGTAGTGCTTCTCTCACGCCAAATATTTTCCATCACTGTATTCAGATAATGAAATTTGGCTATTTCGTGCAGTACTTACTTAAATGCAAATCCATTTTACTCGTCTAATCATGTATTAACACTTCTCATTGATATGCATGCGGAAAAATGAATTAAAGATTCAAAAAGCACAATTTAAGCAGGAGATGCAGGGGCTGGATAAAAATATGAAAACACCGCGAAAATTATATGCATGAACGTAAATACAGATGCTAGCGAAGCCTGCAGGTTGCGCTGTTGTGTTTGGCCACGAACGGAACCTATATAATGACGTCAATCCGTTGCGAGTGGGAGTCGTGGTGAGAACGGTATTATGATGCTTAGTTGAGAGTGCTTTATGTGTGAGCTATGCTCCTGCAACATGCGGTCGTGCATTATCATGCTGCAATGTAGGGTTTCACAGGGATCGAATGAAGGGTAGAGCCACGGGTTGTAACACATCTGAAATGTAACGTCGACTGTTCAAAGTGCCGTCAATGCGAACAAGAGGTGACCGAGACGTGTAACCAATGGCACCCCATACCATCACGCCGGGTGATACGCCAGTATGGCGATGACGAATACACGCTTCCAATGTGCGTTCACCACGACGTCGCCAAACACGGATGCGACCATCATGATGCTGTAAACAGAACCTGGTTTCATCCGAAAAAATGACGTTTTGCCATTCGTGCACCCAGGTTCGTCGTTGAGTACACCATCGCAGGCGCTCCTGTCTGTGATGCAGCGTCAAGGGTAACCGCAGCCATGGTCTCCGAGCTGATAGTCCATGCTGCTGCAAACGTCGTCGAACTGTTCGTGCAGATGGTTGTTGTCTTGCAAACGTCCCTATCTGTTAACTCAGGGAACGAGACGTGGCTGCACTATCCCTTACAGCCATACTGATAAGATGCCTGTCATCTCGACTGCTAGTGATACGAGCCCGTTGGGATCCAGCACGGCGTTCCGTATTACCCTCCTGAATCCACCGATTCCATATTCTGCTAACAGTCATTGGATCTCGACCAACGCAAGCAGAAATGTCGAGATACGATAAACAGCAATCGCGATAGGCTACAAGCCGACCTTTATCAAAGTCGGAAACGTGATGGTACGCATTTCTCCTCCTTACACGAGGCATCACAACAACGTTTCACCGGGCAACGCCGGTCAACTGCTGTTTGTGTATGAGAAATTGGTTGGAAACTTTCCTCATGTCAGCACGCTGTAGGTGTCGCCACCGGCGCCAACCTTGTGTGAATGCTCTTAAAAGCTAATCATTTGCATATCACAGCATCTTCTTCCTGTCGGTTAAATTTCGCGTCTCTAGCACGCCATCTTCGTGGTGTAGTAATTCTAATGGCCATTAGTATACGTAGATCAGAGCCTCCATCTGCTCGCCATCATAGACTCAACTGGTAATCTGTACAGTACCCATGACCAACCAATTGATTTTGCAGCAGGGCCAAGTGCAGTGTGCAGAAAACAAGATTATTTCAAGTAAAATGTGTAACTATGACGCATAAGTAATTGGAAATCTAAGTATTTTGTTCTCACCTGGTGCCTAAAGCAGTGCAAAAAAATGATAAATAAAAAACAAGTGATAAATAATCAGGTAAACCAAACGAGCTACCAGGAAACACTACATATCCCCATAACAAAACATGCATAAGTAAACAGAGCGAGACTAGTTACTCGCTCCCACATGTTTGCAGCAGGCAGCGCAGCAATCCAGACACACCATGTGATCCCGCGGTCTCCGGACCGAGATAAAACTGTCCACACCACGACAGCAAGTCATTGTCGTATTCAGTCTACATGCATGTAACACATGAGTCAGCTGCCCTCTGTTGAATACCTAGGATGCAAGCTATGCAAGTTTGGATTATGTCTGGTGTTTCACTCTGGTCGATCTATTATAGAAGTACGACGGACTTCGGTTTCATTCACGACTTTCAGTATTTAACAGCGTTCATTCTTTATGTAACTGCAGACAGTCATAAATTTGTATGTGCCGAGCTATATACCTGAACCGAACTAGTAACTTGTGTTTCTGTTAGAATAAGGGAACTCGAAGAAACGTTCTACGGTATAAGTTACTCATAAGGCTTGATGAGAATAGGTAAAATATTCGGCTGAAAACTAAATAAATTCTCACTTACAAAGTACTGAATATCTTTTGTTCCACTGTATTATACATAACAAACACAACACAACCCATTAGTCTATTAATAAACAACATCTTGACGTTAGTTGATATTTGAAGCATAATTATACGAACACTTTCACGAGTTGTTTGTTGCGTGTAACTAATAAACGAAAGGATCAATAAATAATCAAAAACTAAGATCAAAAGTTGATAAAACATGTGTGTTAGTAATATCATATGCAATAAATACTATACATTAATGTCACTTTTCGTTGCATCTGTACCGCAGTCAACGGTACCAGGAACGAGATACTCGTGTTGCTGAAAAGTCACCTCGCTAACATATTGGCAATGGTTGTTAGTATCTTGGTAAAGTTCGACAGAAGAGTATGGACTTTCCAGTACAGTGTCGTTCATCATTATGAAAATTATTTAAACTTTTTTTAGAAATCTGAGAGTCTATTATCAATGCAGCGAAACTAGAACGTTATTTTCTAAAAACTTACACATCTAGTTGAATAATAAGGTACCCTTTCATGTTGTTTCGAGAACAGAAAAGAAATCATCAGATCGACCATGAAAGGAAATTCAAGACTTATTCGACAGGTCAAAATGAAGAAAAAATTTCGTGTAATTACAGTCCAGCTAGCTATCATACGCTGTTGAAATAAGTATACAAACATCAGGAAAATTCGATGCATCAAAGATTCAAAAATACGTTTCATCTTCCAACTCATCCATGAATAACAGGAATTTATTCTGCGCTTTCAAACTTGAGGGCAATGAATGTTTGGCTCTTATTTTTGACATTTGGTTATCAAAATAAAAGTATCAATGATTGAGAAATTAAGAGAAAATTTTTATAACGTTTTTATGTTTCATACGCTTATTGGATACTTCATTTTTGACTCTAAATATTTTATATCTCATTCGTAATTATCATAATCAAACATCTCAAGATACCAATTTTTCTCCAAATACTCACACTTATTTTGGATTTTGATCGCCACATTGGATAAGTCATCTTGTATTTTTCAGTTCTGATGTCAGATTCGTTATCCCCAAGGTCAAAAAGGACCGTTTTTCATACTGACTGACGTTATGAATGTTGACCATGTTTTCACAATTCTGACCCATTGTACATTATCACACACCTAGACCCCACCGTCAGTGTATCATTTCTAAGCATTGCTGTGCTTCTGACAGTTACTTTGAAAGGGCACGGCCTATTTCCTTCCTTATAATTCCTCAATCCGAGCTTGTTCTCTGTCTCTAACAATCTCATCCCCGACGGAAAGCTGAACCTTAATCTTCCTTCTAACAAGAAACATTTTAATCCCACTACGGTTATCTTGAGGTAAATTACATGGTTTCTTTTGTTGTAACAAACCGCGAGGTACTGCTGATACGTCAGTGTTAACAAAGACGCCACTCCCAACAAACATTATCAGTTATGCATACATATAAATGAGAACTACTGAAATTACTACAAATTCTAATGTCAAAATGATCATTTATCCAACAACACATAGACTCAAATTCAGGAGGCGCTTGTACAATAGTCGTAGAGTGTGTGAGTCCCATTCAGGGACGAAGTCCGAACCGGTGAAACAATAATGTCTTCTGCGTGGTGGGGACCCTGTTCCGTGGCGATGACGTGCGTTGATGATGAGCGGTTGATCCCACGTCGAACTCGTCGTCGGCGACTGCGGTGGTTCCTTCTTCGGTTCGGTGAGCTGTGAAGATGTGGAGCTGTGTCTGCAATAGCGACTGCGACTTAAATAGGAACTCCCATGACTCTCACTGCAACACTGCCGGTTAAGTCGCTTAACGTGGAACGTAGTTCGCGCTCTACAACTGTCCTTCGCTGGAGTCCGCAAGAATTAGATGGCAGACTTCCTCCGCCTGGTGCTCAGGCTCACCCGTTTAACTACCGTTGTTGGTGGGAAGTCTACCCCGCAGGCGTTGTGACCTGCGGTGCAACACCTACGCGCCGTTCTAGATGAGTGGTTGCACCGTTTCATCAGTTATTCAGACTACTCCTCGTCTGATTTTCTGATAATTTTCGGAGGTTTTCATTATGAGAGACAATTTTCAATATCTATTGTAATTCCTATTTTTCCAAAGAGCGATAAAGAATAAAACAAGAAGCAGTACTGTGGATTTAAATCATTACAAAGAGAAGAATTGCAAAACGTTAATTTTTTCAACACTGATGTACTCCAGAGCATTTAGATTTGAAGTCAGTGGTAGTTGCCTCTTTGGAGAAAGAGTCATTGGAGCCTGTGTGTTGTCTGTAATCGAGAGACCTGAAAGTTTTCCTAAATCCATTAAGCATTAAATCGCGAATCTTCTCAGCAACTGCTTTTGATACTTCAAAGGTTGCTTAGCCTAACAGGCACATCACAAGATGTTAGCTTTCTGCTCCTGATGAAAAAATAGGAAATGGTGCTGTAGATTCTTTCCTGTATCATTTTTTGCCAATAAAACTGTAAACGTACTCAGCTATGGATTAATTTTTAAGCTGGGCATTCCCACAGGCACCACTCAATTACTTCAAACACTTTTTATTGTTCCAAATTAAAGGAAGTTTTGAAATTAGTGGTGCGATTGGAACTCAAGGAATTCACTGAATATGAGATCATCCATCTCTACATATGTATGAGTCTACATCCCTACTCTGAAAATCACTTCAGTGCATGGCAGAGGGTGCTTAGAATTGTATCACATATTGTTTCTTCCTCTTAGATTCAAATTTAGTTAGCTTTCTGTATCGATTGGGTTTCACTAATTTTGAAAATTTCTTTAAATTCTGCACTGCTTAAGGGGAGACGGAATGCAGTGTTTATTCCTGTTCTGCCTATGCTATTTCACCCTTTGAGTAGGTACATTTTTCAGAAGAACTGTAAATGTTAAAATAGCGAAATTTTTACTGAATGTATGTAACGTGCATGCCTGCATTTACCAGTAAAATGAACAAAATATCTAATGTGGATTTGAAGAAAAAACTTTTTTATTCTTTCACTAATGACATTTCACTTTTTTAGTACATTAATTACTATAAAACCGTTTCTGTTGGATTGGGGTGGTTCTCAATTTACTTCTAATAACTCATTATCATCCTGAGGACAAACTGACCAAATAACATATTTCTAACTTAATTAGCTTAGAAAATAGTGTTACCTGAAAGTCAAAGAACATACTTTAGAGAAAAAATCAGTTTTAAGTTTAGTATTGCAATTTTAGTACGGTTACTGATGAGTACTACTTACCACTAATATTTTCCTACACCATACTAACAACATCTCAATCATACTGATCTTCTTCTCTTGGTCCCTCTTCTTTTCTGTCTAGCTTCTTATGTGCATTTTAAATTAGCAATTTCTGCTTTGCATGTTCTCTCTTTATCTACTAGCACCAAGGATTTCGCAGTATTTCCACTACATTTTATGCCCAATACTTCCAAAACATCGAGTTTCCGTGTTACACCCCCCACTGAAGCATCATAAACACCAAATCTGAGGGTTGTAATCCAAACAGTTTTAGGTAACCGGATCCAAATGACAGAGATCATACGTTTATTTAATTTTAGCGTTTTTCCATGAAGTCATTTCTTCACAAAGATCTCTAAATATACGTTTATTGTCGCTCATTACAGCTGGCGGTAAAGAATGTTTGTAGTCATATACTGCACGTCTCCCATACTTGCACCAAGTGTCAGGATCATTCGAGTAAAGACAGTGCTGAGGATTTTCATTTGTGGAAAGCTTATGGGAAAAAGATAGCCCATACAGATTTTATCTTGTTTTGTTAATGCCGAACATTTCTTCTAATGGCCAAGCCATAATAATTCTGTAATATATCTATTTCAGCATTTGTCAGACGACTTATACCATTTTCCTACCATCTTCCAGTACCATCTTTGATTGTTCTTTTAGCAGTCTTCTCAACCTGGACCCCGTTTGCTTCTAGACACGCCCAATGAATCGAATTTAGAAATAGAAGCAGGAAATAACGTACAAGGAATAAAAGAAAAGCGTGTATCATCTCTGCATGGTGCAAAAAAGAAAGTGTGGCACTTAAATGCCAGATCGCACAAAGCGTTAGGAAAACCATCATAACTTAGAAAAAAATTGTCGTATTTATATGAAACGAAAACTGTTTTACGCAGCGAATAACGGGCATTTCAAAGACGCAAAAACCTAAAAATCGAATTTTTTGAGCGCGTTTGGCTTTTGTCTCCCCTTCACCAGTTGATCACTAGAATTTCTGTGAAAGGCGGATAGCGGGGAGGGGGGGGGGAGGGGCGGGGAGGTCTTTGGCATTATTTTGGGTCATACGCTAAACTTCAAAGTGTGTAGTACAGCTGCCAATTATCATCATGGTCGGAGACTCGCTTAATCTGAAAATTCCTTGTTTGCACTAACAGTAGACTAATTAGATAGTAGTCTTTAATATCTAGTGCACATCTGACCCATCTTTGAGGACTTAACAACGCTCACATTATGTGAACTGTGTTGCAATGATTTTGTTTCTTTCAGTGGGACGGGGCACCTCAAACTTGTTGATAAGGAAGAAGAGTTCTGCCTGTTTCTACCTCCACAGTACAAGACTCCTCAAGACTCCTAGACCTAACACTCTGTAACGTCGAAAAACAACGATGTGTCTTGTATTTCCTGGTGAAAAAAAGAGTATTCATTGAAGGAGGTAGTAGCTGAAGGAACTTCGATATCTGACCACCAGCAGCAGCTTCCTGTCGTTTGACAGTACATGGAGTGTGAGGATCTGTTACGGCGAAAGGATAACAAGCTCCGTTTAAAAACTGAAGCTACAACACTGAAGAAAATGCGTCATCTGCAAGCTGTTTTGAAAAGGTGGAGCGGATTACCCACCTGTGTGGCTTGGAAACGAAGACCTACTACCTATGCTCCATCCCCTCTGCTGCCCGTGTCTAAATCATCGACTTCATTTCCTGCTATGGGCATGGTTCCACCTTGTCTTCTCAGTAACTTTAAAGCAGATCAGGTGTGATGATAGACTACGGGTAGCATAACTTTTCTTAAAAAAGAATCGGCTACAGATTCAATGAAGTGTTTGTATTTTGATTTTGTTGTTGTGGTCTTCAGTCCGAAGACTGATGCAGGTCTCAACGCGAGTCTCTCCTGTGATAGTATCTTCATGTATGAATAATTACTGCACCCTACATCCGTATGAACCTGCTTATTGTATTCATCTCCTGGTCTCCCTCTATAATTTTTACTCCCACACTTCCCTCCAGTACTAACCTGATCATCTCTTGATATCTCAGAATGTGTCCTATCAATCTATCCCTTCTATTAATCAAGTCATGCCACAAATTTCTTTTCTCCTCAGTTCTGTTCAGTAGGTCCTCATTAATCATGCGATCTACCCATCTAATCCGCAGCATTTTTCTGTAGCACCACGTATTAAAAGCTTCTGTTCTCTTCTTGTCTGAACTGCATAGCGTCCATGTTTCATTTTAGTACAAGGCTACACTCCACATAAATGTCTTCAGAAAAGATATCCTCTCGCCTAAATTTATATTCTATGTTAAAAAATTTCTCGTTTTCAGAAACGTTTTCCTTGCCATTGCAATTCTGCATTTTATAACCTCTCTACCTCGGCCACCATATATTATTTTACTGTCCCAGAAGCAAAACTCATCTATTACTTTAAGTATCTCGTTTCTTAATCTAATGCCCTCAACATTTCTAATTTAAATCAACTATATTCCATTATCCTTTCAATACCCGGTCCACTTCGCCACTCCGTTCAACTGCATTTCCAAGCCCTTTGCTGTCTGGCATAATTACCGTGTCATTGGGAAACCACAAAGTATTTATTTATTCTTCCTGAACTTGAATTCCCTTTCCAAACTTCTCTTTGCTTTCCTTCACAGCTTGATCAATCTACAGTTTGAATAACACTGGGAATAGGTTACAACCCTGTCTCACTCCAATTCAACCACTTCACCCATTTCATGCCCTTCACTCTTATAACTGCCGTCTGGTTCCCCTACAGTTTTCAAATAACTTTCCGGTCCCTGTATTTTATCCTTGATGCGTTCAGAAATTTAAAAAAGGTATTCCAGCCAAAATTGTCAAAAGCTTTCTCCGAATCTACACGTAACGTGTATCCACAGGACATGTGGCCTGTAATTGAAGAAGTGTCATGATGATCTCTCCATTGGCAAAAGATTCCGGAATAGTCCCCCATTCGGATCTCCGGAAGGGGACTGCCAAGGGGGAGGTTACCATGAGAAACAGATTGAATAATCAACGAAAGGATAACGTTCTACGAGTCGGGACGTGGAATGTCACAAGCTTGAACGTGGTAGGGAAACTAGAAAATCTGAAAAGGGAAATTCAAAGGCTCAATCTAGATATAGTAGGGGTCAGTGAAGTGAAGTGGAAGGAAGACAAGGATTTCTGGTCAGATGAGTATCGGGTAATATCAACAGCAGCAGAAAATGGTATAACAGGTGTAGGATTCGTTATGAATAGGAAGGTAGGACAGAGGGTGTGTTACTGTGAACAGTTCAGTGACCGGGTTGCTCTAATCAGAATCGACAGCAGACCAACACCGACAACGATAGTTCAGGTATACATGCCGACGTCGCAAGCTGAAGATGAACAGATAGAGAAAGTGTATGAGGATATTGAAAGGGTAATGCAGTATGTAAAGGGGGAAGAAAATCTAATAGTCATGGGCGACTGGAATGCAGTTGTAGGGGAAGGAGTAGAAGAAAAGGTTACAGGAGAATATGGGCTTGGGACAAGGAATGAGAGAGGAGAAAGACTAATTGAGTTCTGTAACAAGTTTCAGCTAGTAACAGCGAATACCCTGTTCAAGAATCACAAGAGGAGGAGGTATACTTGGAAAATCCCGGGAGATACGGGAAGATTTCAATTACATTACATCATGGTCAGACAGAGATTCCGAAATCAGATACTGGATTGTAAGTCGTACCCAGGAGCAGATATAGGCTCAGATCACAATACAGTAGTGATGAAGAGTAGGCTGACGTTCAAGATATTAGTCAGGAAGAATCAGTACGCAAAGAAGTGGGATACGGGAGTACTAAGGAATAACGAGATACGTTTGAAATTCTCTAACGCTATAGATACAGCAATACAGTTGAAGAGGAATGGACATCTCTAAAAAGGGCCATCACAGAAGTTGGGAAGGAAAACATAGGTACAAAGAAGGTAGCTGCGAAGAAACCATGGGTAACAGAAGAAATACTTCAGTTGATTGATGAAAGGAGGAAGTACAAACATATTCCGGGAAAATCAGGAATACGGAAATACAAGTCGCTGAGGAATGAAATAAATAGGAAGTGCAGGGAAGCTAAGACGAAATGGCTGCAGGAAAAATGTGAAGACATCGAAAAAGATATGATTGTCAGAAGGACAGACTCAGCATACAGGAAAGTCAAAACAACCTTTGGTGACATTAAAAGCAACGGTGGTAACAGTAAGAGTGCAACGGGAACTCCACTGTTAAATGCAGAGGAGAGAGCAGATAGGTGGAAAGAATACATTGAAAGCCTCTATGAGGGTGAAGATTTGTCTGATGTGATAGAAGAAGAAATAGGAGTCGATTTAGAAGGGATAGGGGATCCGGTATTAGAATCGGAATTTAAAAGAGCTTTGGAGGGCTTACGGTCAAATAAGGCAGAAGGGATAGATAACATTCCATCAGAATTTCTAAAATCAATGGGGGAAGTGGCAACAAAACGACTATTTACGTTGGTGTGTAGAATATATGAGTCTGGTGACATACCATCTGACTTTCGGAAAAGCATCATCCACACAATTCCGAAGACGGCAAGAGCTGACAAGTGCGAGAATTATCGCACAATCAGCTTAACAGCTCACGCATCGAATCTGCTTACAAGAATAATATACAGAAGAATGGAAAAGAAAATTGAGAATGCGCTAGGTGACGATCAGTTTGGCTTTAGGAAAAGTAAAGGGACGAGAGAGGCAATTCTGACGTTACGGCTAATAATGGAAGCAAGGCTAAAGAAAAATCAAGACACTTTCATAGGATTTGTCGACCTGGAAAAAGCGTTCGACAATATAAAATGGTGCAAGTTGTTCGAGATTCTGAAAAAAGTAGGGGTGTACAACAACCAAGAGGGAATAATAAGAGTGGACGATCAACAACGAAGTGCTCGTATTAAGAAGGGTGTAAGACAAGGCTGTAGCCTTTCGCCCCTACTCTTCAATCTGTACATCGAGGAAGCAATGATGGAAATAAAAGAAAGGTTCAGGAGTGGAATTAAAATACAAGGTGAAAGGATATCAATGATACGATTCGCTGATGACATTGCTATCCTGAGTGAAAGTGAAGAAGAATTAAATGATCTGCTGAACGGAATGAACAGTCTAATGACTACACAGTATGGTTTGAGAGTAAATCGGAGAAAGACGAAGGTAATGAGAAGTAGTAGAAATGAGAACAGCGAGAAACTTAACATCAGGATTGATGGTCACGAAGTCAAGTTAAAGAATTCTGCTACCTAGGCAGTAAAATAACCAATGACGGACGGAGCAAGGAGGACATCAAAAGCAGACTCGCTATGGCAAAAAAGGCATTTATGGCCAAGAGAAGTCTACTAATATCAAATACTGGTCTTAATTTGAGGAAGAAATTTCTGAGGATGTACGTCTGGAGTACAGCATTGTATGGTAGTGAAACATGGACTGTGGGAAAACCGGAACAGAAGACAATCGAATCATTTGAGATGTGGTGCTATAGATGAATGTTGAAAATTAGATGGACTGATAAGGTAAGGAATGAGGAGATTCTACGCAGAATCGGAGAGGAAAGGAATATGTGGAAAACACTGATAAGGAGAAGGGACAGGATGATTGGACACCTGCTAAGACATGAGGGAATGACTTCCATGGTACTAGAGGGAGCTGTAGAGGACAAAAACTGTAGAGGAAGACAGAGATTGGAATACGTCAAGCAAATAGTTGATGACGTAGGTGATGAAGAGGTTAGCACAGGAAAGGAATTCGTGGCGGGCCGCATCAAACCAGTCAGTAGACTGATGACCAAAAAAAAAAAGAAACCTATCTTCTAAAGTAAGTCATAGGATCAGTATTCCTCGTGTGTTGCAGTGTTTTCCGGAACCCAAACTGATCTTTCCTGTGGTGGCTTCTGCCAGTTTTTCCATTCTTCTGTAAACAATTTGTGTCAGTATTTTGCAACCATGAATTATTAAACTGACGTTTTGGTAATATTCACATCTCTAAGGACTTGCTTTCTCTGGAAGTGGAATTTATGTAAATTATTAACAGAACGAAAAACCATTCCAAGTTGCAAATTTTTACATTTTATTCATTCGATGACTGTTTTCGGGCGGAGACCTATTTCCCAATCATCGTGTCATTATCGACTTTGTTACGATAATTCGAAAATGGGTCTCGGCCCGAAACTAGTCATCGAATGAATAAAAAGTAAAAATTTGCAACTTGTACTAGTTTTTCGTTCTATTGATTAACAGAAGTTGCTGACCCAAGCTACTCCAGCATACTGGAAGTTCGTATTATATTATCCTTGATATATGAAAAATAATTTGCCTCGCTCATACATCTTGCACACCAGATGGAAGAGCTCTGTCATGGCTGTCGCTCCCAAAAATATCAGTAGTTCTGGCAGAATGTCCTCTACTCTATGGGCTTTGTTTTCACTTAGGTCTTTCAGTGCTCTGTCAAATTCTTCTCGCAGTATCATATCTCCCATCTCATCTTCATCTAGGTCCTCTTTCTTTCTATATTATTGACTTCAAGTTCATTTCCGTAGTACAGTCCCTCTATATATTCCTTCCACCTTTCAGCTTTCCCTTCTTTCCTTAGTACTGGTTTTCCATGTGAGGTCTTGATATTCGTACAGCTGCTTCTCTTCTCCAAAGGCTTCTTTAACTTTCCTGTAGGCGGTATCTATCTTTCCTCTAAATAAACATCCTTCTACAGACATATATTGTCCTCTGGCCATTCCAGATTGTCCAATTTGCACTTTCTGTCGGTCTCATTTTCTAGACGTTTGTATTCCCTTTCGCCTGTTTCATTTGCTGCATATTTATAATCTCATTTCATCAATTAAATTCAATATCTCCTGTGATATCCCAGGATTTCTAATAGGCCTGTCTTTTTACTTTCGTAATCCTCTTCCGCCTTCTTCATTATTTCATCTCTCAGAGCTACTCATTCGTCTTTCACTGTATTCCTTTCTCCTGTTTCAGTCCATCTTCGTCTAATGCTTACTTTTGAACTCTCAAAAACCTCTGGTTCTTTCAACTTACACAAGGCCCATCTCCATAATTTCCTACCTTTTTTCCTAGTTCTTAAGTTTTAATCTACAAATCGTAAATAATAAATTATGGTTGGAGTCCACACCTGCCCCTGGAAATGTCTTACAGTTTAAAATCGGGTTCCCAAATCTCTGCCTTACAATTACGTAATCATTCTGAAAGCTTCCAGTATCTACAGTTCCCCTCCATGTATCCAGTCTTCTTTCGTGGTTCTTAAACTCAATGTTAGCGATGAGTCAACTACGCTCCGCGCAAAATTCTACCAGGCGGCATCCTCTTTCATTCCTTTCCCTAGTCCATATTCTCCAACGATTTTTCCTTGTCTTCCACTTCCTACTACCGAATTCTGGTCACCCATCGCAATTAAGTTTTCGTCTCCCTTAAATATCCGAATAATCTGAATATTGTGATAAAGACTCACAAATACTTTAATAATGACACCTACACAATTGAACAAGGTAAAGAAGGGAGGGAAATGGGTAGCAAGAGAACCTGGATACAAGATAATTATTACGAGACTTGGAGAAAACATTCGGTCAATAAAGAAAAACCACACACATAAGTTATCAGAGGACACATACAAAATGAAGAGGGCGAACGACAGAGTTATTGTCTAATGATAGCACATGGCAGTAGAACGTGGCAGATTGCCTTAACAGCGGCTCGAAGGCGTAGCTGGTCAGGATCAACTTTCTGGTGCATGCCTCAATATGGCGCCAAAACGCTAGGACCATGTGATCAGAAACTGACTGCACCTGTCACGGAAACGGCAATCGGTCGAAAATGGAATGATAATGGAAAAGTGGGCGAACACAGGTAGTACAAGAATTACGCTGTCAACGATACAGTCCTGTCAGCAGTATACACTTCCCGAAATCCGCCGGAAAAGAGTGGTTTAAAGTTACGAGTTTAGGCCCGGTAACTGACTCTAATAACCGTCCCTCCTTCCCAATACAGAACCACTTAGTCGCACGTCGTAGCAGTCTATCTGATAACTTGGTGTGATTTCGATTAATTATGGGAAGGTTTCAAGATCATTACATTAGACTTAGATTGTTATTGCACAAGGATGGCAAAAATCTTAGTATTAGATCACTACTCAAAACCGGTACCGTACCAACAAGAACCGTCCGCCGTGCAGAGTTACGCTGTGTTGTGTATTATTTTGCTATGATAACAGACCTGTCTATAGTGTTTATCTAGCCGCTTGCTTTCATGAAATACTGACCTGAAGTTTAGTTTTGATCAATAAATTAGTGCTAACAGTCCAACTCTTGTTATTTACGCAACTTTATACACTAATAGATTAACTCTTCGGAGAATGTTTATCTTAGATTAACTCCGTGATAATTCTCTACTTTCAAATCTGAATACTAACAAGGGAACTTCCCCATCGCACCCCCCTCAGTTTTTCTTATAAGTTGGCACAGTGGATAGGCCTTGAACAACTGAACACAGATCAATCGAAAAAACAGGAAGAATTTGTGTGGAACTATGAAAAAAATAAGCAAAATATACAAACTGAGTAGTCCATGTGGAAGATAGGCAACATCAAGGATAACATGAACTCAGGAGCGTCGTGGTTCCGTGGTCAGCGTGAGCAGTTGCGGAGCGAGAGGTCCTTGGTTCAAGTCTTCCCTCGAGTGATAAGTTTAATTTTTTTATTTTCAGACAATTATTATCTGTCCGTCCAATGCGAGGTAACTGTGCCTTAGTATCGGGCAAGGTAGAAGAATCTTTTTACCCATTCGCCATGTGTACAAGTTAGGTGGGTCGACAACATACTCCTGTCATGTGACGCACATGCCGTCGCCAGTGTCGTATAGAATACATCAGACGTGTTTTCCTGTGGAGGAATCGGTTGACCTATGACCTTGCGATCAAATGTTTTCGGTTCCCAATGGAGAGGCACGTCCTTTCGTCTACTAATCGCACGGTTTTGCGGTGCGGTCGCAAAACACAGACACTAAACTTATTACAGTGAACAGATACGTCAATGAACGAACGGCCAGATCACAACTGTAAAAGAAAAAAATAAGTAAAGTTTTCACTCGAGGGAAGACTTAAACCAAAGATCTGTCGTTCTGCAGCTGCTCACGCTAACCACGGGACCACGACGCTTCTGAGCCCATACTACCCTTGATGTTGCCTATCTTGCACATGGACTACTCAGTTTGTATATTTTGCTTATTTTTTTCTCATAGTTGCACACAACATCTTCCTGTTTTCTCGATTCAACTGTGTTCAGTTTCTCAAGGCCTATCCACTGTGCCAACTTAACACTAAATCTGAGGGGGGTGCGATGGGGAGGTTCCCTTATAAGTTAATTTGTATGTAGTGCAAAATGTGTTTCCCACCTATAAACTACGGGGGATCATATTGCGAAACTACTCACACTTCGCCTATTTGTATGATGCAGGCAGTCAAATAATAGTAACAATTTCCACCAACAACCTGTAAATAACATGTTAATATCAATCATTAATTCGTGAGAATGAACGGTCAAGACTTGCTTTATAGTCACACAAGCCAAATCATACAGGTTTATTTACTGTTTGTTATTTATTACCGTTCGGAATTCACGGTCTATACGTCGTTCTTTATTACGAGTAAAATAAATCTCAGGAACAAAAACTATTAATCAGTCAATGATATACGTAGTATTACCTTGGTTCGTAGTTCGTCAGTCGGAAGAGAGTACTACTTTTTCTCCTTTCTCATAACTACTAGTGAAATAAAGAAAATATTATTTTTTATCCTTTTCACTGATCACAGCTTATATTTTCAAACTTGTCAATGCTATTCTCGAAATTATCTTTAATATTATTAGCTGCTACTGTTACTTGGATATCAGTCTCGAAGAATATCTCTGATTATTTTTATTTCAAAACCTATATTTCTTTTAGTGAAATATTACACTTTTCTCTTTGCTTTTCCTTCACTTATCTTTAATTAACCTTTTATTTCCAAATAAATTTGGAGTTTGTAATTTTGTCTTAGGAAGACAAATAAATGTCAGGACTCTTTCCTTTTTTAAATTTTCCTCAAAGAACGTGGTTTATTTACCATAGGCAAATAATATATTACGTCCCTGCATCCGGGCTTCTGCGTTCCTCAAAATGCTACCACTATACTAGCTTACTGGAAGAAATGAAGAAAAGGAACTAATTGTCACCGGCACTTTACCTTAAGTTAACATA
This sequence comes from Schistocerca nitens, assembly GCF_023898315.1. NCBI lineage: Eukaryota > Metazoa > Arthropoda > Insecta > Orthoptera > Acrididae > Schistocerca > Schistocerca nitens. The sequence goes on from NC_064618.1 coordinate 586,279,282, forward strand.
ATTGATCAAAGTTGTGATCTTCAGGCGTTGGTGTCTATTCTAGTATTCTCTTCCCAGATGTTACTATTAAATAGACACTCGCCACAGATATCTCTAAAGTGGATACTATCGCTATCCGTAATCCACGTTAGTGGCTTCTTCGGTTACATACATATATACATAAATATATTTACTTATAACAATAAAATGTCAGAATTTTATCTTGCGAAATAGCGTGCTATGGATGCTGTACCGCGAATTCCAAAAGTTCTGTAACTACTTACCTAGGGACCGTCCAGTAAATTTAGCACATGAATCGTCCCAAAATCTCAAGGCTACCACACATAACAACCCATGATATTCAGAACCTACTTTTTCCTGCTGTAGTGTTCTGTACAAGCCCCTAGTTTCGAAAATTGGAAGAAAGTCGTAGCCACCTCCGCCTGTAACCAGCCATTCAACCACCAATCAAACATGTGATATTCGTGATGAAAAACCTGCATGCTTAAAAATCCCGTTAGTATTTAAACCAACCCTACACTCCCTAGCATAGCTGTGCAAAATCTGCAACTAAGTTCCAAAAATTTAAAGTGAACACTGTTTCTCTGACGATACCCTACAGAACCTGGGTGAATCCTTGCGGAATTATCTACAGTCAGTAACAGAAATACTACCAACCAGAGCAGTACCACTCCAGCCCGCTTATATTCACAGTGACGTGTACTTACAGAAAAAGATCCGTATTAGGCTCTGAACAAACTTGAACCGTCGTCACAACCACGTTAGCCCGCGTTGGAACCAATAACAAATGAATAGCGATTGCTAACTTCTAACAATAGTTTAGTTCTTAATCTGTGCCGTCGCGATATGGAACAGCGGCCATAAGCTGCTTGTATGTTGTCTTTACCGCCCGGAATCGTGTTCGGCAGGAATCACTGGGCTCATCAGAATCGGCAGCTACTCGCCTCTGCAGATCTCTCTTTCTGTATTCCAGTATAAACATAACAAAACCAGTCTATAATACATAATTTTTAGCCACACATGTGGTTGTAAGTCTTTCCGAATAGAGTTGAGGCGACAACTGACTCATAACATACTGCGCAAATTGTTTTTGGCACATTACAGAACGCGTCTTGATAGCAGAAGCATTCGGGACTCAAAGAGGTAAAACTCGTGCTGTTCGGTTTATGTAAAACCTCGGGTTTTGAATAAAACGACCGTCTGGGAAGAGGGCTCTACTTTTCATAGCCAACACCATGAACTCAGTTGCACAGTTTTATGCAGGCTATTTAGTTACGTTATGTGGGCAGACATTGACTTCTTGCAATTGCCATTGCCGATTCTTTGACGCCTCTCTGTTGTAGATTACGCGAATGGCAGTTCAAGCTCAGAAGAGAGCTCCCTTACAACGGAATAGGTCACACTGGTTAAAATCACCAACTTCTGAATTAATTGCAATGACTTTCAGTAATAACTATGGACAGTTAAATTTAAGTAACATAGTACTATCACTGCTAGTCTCAAATGTTTGTTAATCTCTAAGACACCTAATTTTGATATGAGGACAATAATTTTCCATTCTTAGAGACTGAGACATCACATGGTGGGGAGAGTGTGCTAGCTATACACGCTGCTACACCTATCTTGCACATTCCCACAAGACCTTACAGTTGTCCTATACGAGACATACTGCGTGTAATTTTGAACAACGCAGCTGTCGTCTGAGGAAAAGCGGCCGATACTCGTATCACTAGCCTACTGTGCAAAATTGGGTTCACAAACTTTGACTTGCGTAAAATCGTTTGATGGTTCAAACGAGTACTTTAGTAATAAGTTAAGTTGTAATACGAAGTGTCGTTAGTTAGGATCTAACGTTCAGTCGAGACAAGTGTAACTTTTCGGCAGTATACGCATAAGACTCATCTCCGTGAAGATTGTGCACCACCTGCAAGATAAACTACCACGCTGTGCTACGTGCCATAGTGCGTAAGGAAATACGGTCATGAAGAGGGGCAGCAATATTTTCAGGGCAACAGTCAGGATGTTTGACTGATTTGGCAACGTACTGATAATATTAGCCAATATGGCCTTACTATTTCTTCTGCGAACAGATAAAAGTAAGTGGAGACGACAACCGTAATACCCCCAAGAACATACGTCTCTACTGTATGATTTAGTGATAGCATGCTCATGGATAAAATATTCCAGTGGTAAAGTAGTTCTAGACTCGCATCTCAGGGTAAGGGCTATTCACGAGAACGTTCTCGTAAAAAGAAAAAAAAATGGGCTTTCCGCGGGTCAGATAATGGAATTTTAGACCCTTTAATCGTTTAAGCAGGTTCTTGAACCTGAAAAGATTGGATGGATTCAAATAAGACATATCAGTAATTAGTGAAACCAAGTGGCAGGAAAGGAAGGATTTCTGGTCAGGTGAGCTGAATGCTACTGTTGTTGTTGTGGTCTTCAGTCCAGAGACTGGTTTGATGCAGCTCTCCATGCTACTCTATCCTGTGCAAGCTGCTTCATCTCCCAGTACCTACTGCAACCTACATCCTTCTGAATCTGTTTAGTGTATTCATCTCCTGGTCTCCCTCTACGATTTTTACCCTCCACGCTGCCCTCCAATACTAAATTTGTGATCCCTTGATGCCTCAGAATATGTCCTACCAACCGACCCCTTCTTCTAGTCAAGTTGTGCCACAAAATTCTCTTCTCCCCAATTCTATTCAATACCTCCTCATTAGTTATGTGATCTACCCATCTAATGTTCAGCATTCTTCTGTAGCACTACATTTCGAAAGCTTCTATTCTATTCTGGTCATAACTATTTATCGTCCACGTTTCACTTCCATACTTGCCTACACTCCATACAAATACTTTCAGAGACGACTTTCTGTCACTTAAATCTATACTCCATGTTAACAATGTAACGTCCCCTTTGAACATTTATACACGACTGTGCTTAACCTGATACACAATTTTTTTTAGCGCAACGCAATCTGACTTTCAAAATTCCCTACAAAAGAATGGCCCTGACTAACATTAAACTATACCTTTCACAAATCACTTACCTCACAAAAATCTTCGCTACTCAAGCTACTGCAATACAGCGAACGCCACTACTGCCAGCTAAATAAAAGATTCAAACTACTGAAGGCACTAACTACTGATAGGGATAGTTAGCAAATGAAAGATATTAATAGAGAACAAACAATGTATTTACCTTGATATCATCATATATAAATGTAGCAGTTCATGACAAATTTCAAAACTCCGCCATCTCTCTCTCCACATCCACCACTGCTGGCGGCTCACCTCCAACTGCCCAACGCTACGCGCTGTTCACAGCCAGCTGCCTAACACTACAATGGCGAGTATTACAACAATGCAAACTGGCCACAGACTGCACACAGCACAGCCAGTGATTTCTTTTATACGGAGGTGGCATTACCAATAAAAAAACCTAAACAGACTACTTACATAGCCCCCATGCTCCCCACAAAAAATTTTACAAATTTTTTTTGGGCACTGGCCAATACATATTTGTTAAAATTTTTCATAATCGTAATTACAATAACAAAGAAATCAAATGCACACACTTATTGATACAATGTTGGTCAAAAGCTAAAATTTTCTTACAGTCCATAAAGACAGTCCTGATCATTCATCACATTGCAGTGTTTTTCTCAAAGTCTGAGGAGTAAAAGAAAATGCACACGGAAGTAGTGGATTTCCATGCAGTCTTGAAGAAGTATCGTTGTCCTTCCAACGGAAAGACAGTGCTGACTCTCGACATGCAGACAGGTCATGGGCCACAACAGAGCAAACCCACAGCGGAGTCAATCGAAGTTTTGAAGAATATCGGTGGGTAGGTCATCACAGAGCAGACCCACTGTAGTCCTGGTAGAGATTACGGTATTGGTGGGCCACCAAAGATGCAGACCCACTGTAGTCCTTGTAGAGATGGCCAGCAGCCATCTGTTGTGACTATGCAGGTGCACAATCACCATTGAAGAGTCTTGCGGATAATAGAGCAAGTCCATAACCACCACTTGTGCACTCACAAAGTTTTTGAATTGTCCTGAGAACCAGCAATGCTGTTAACCAGTCCCTTGCTGAATTATTAACACACGTGCAAACACTAACAGTCCCTACTTCTCACATATTGTCCATATACTATGACCAATAGAAACGTGTGCAGTGAAATGTAACTTACAAGTTACTTAATTTGATGACCTGGTGTCAATTACAATTTTATAACAGAAGAATACAATTACAAAGGTACAAAATACACCATTAAAGAACATAACAATACAGATAACATTTGTAGTACAGGTTTTACAATAGAATAGAAATAAACATATACATCAGTGTTACAAAAATAATGACATAAGTACATACATAAAGATCAGAATAACTTTTGAAACATCACCTTCACATATGAGCATTAAAACAAAACAGAATAAATAATGTCTAAAGCATATTTACAAGGTAAATAACATATTATTAATGCCAATTATATTTGAGGATAACAGTATTCCTCATCATAGTGAATGTAGCTTAGTATTAGAAGAAGAAAAAATTCTATGAAACTACACAGAGACAGGAAGAAAACAAATACACAAGGGTACACAAACACATAGTGGGATAACACAAAAGGAAAGGACAGGGTTTGTTTTACTGCAGTATTTTTCAAACAAAACTTTCTTTACTTCTTGGAGATCTCCCTTCATTCATCATCATTGCCAAAAAGTCCTATCTAAACCTCCTTCCTGTATTCTATTCATATTTCTTTCAAAATAATTACGGATCATTGTACAATACTCATTTTGGCCCAAAACGTTTTCATATACCTTCAATGCATTTCTTTCCATTCATCACAACTAGTTTCTTATATAGTCTACCCCCTCTTAAGCTAACTTAAATCTACTGAGCTCAGATGCTAAACTAAGGGACGAGGCAATGCAGCAGCACATAAAACAATTAATGCAAACAGCAATGACAAAAAAGTGCAGATTTGCAAAGGAAGCAGCATTTTAGAAATTAGCGAAGCAATTGCAATATTACGACTAATATAAGGCAATGTGCAGCAAACAAGAAAAATAAATCTGGCTTAGCAGAGTAACACAAATTAAAATTCAGTAGCACTATGCCTGGCAAACAGCATAACTTATACCTAAACATGACATAGCTCAAGCAGAAAAAGTATTACATTAAAAATGGCCATGTCTAATACCTATATCACATCTTAACACTAGAGTGATGCATCACAATTTATTCTACAAAAGAAATTAACAAGTACTTGGAAAGAAAACTATGATTGCAGTTCCTGTGAAGGTAAATGTCTTTTTGTGCTCCCTCATTTTTTTTTGAAAAAATTATTATTTACTCGATCTGTAGACAGAAAATATTTATATTAGTACATCTATAAAATTTTATTTTAACCAATGCTGCAGTGCAGCTAGAAACTAGATATCAAATGAAATAAGCAATTACTCAAACCAAAGCATAAAAATATCATTCAATAGTCATGTGACATTTCATAAGTTAGTAGACATTCTCTCAACTATCGTAGAAAGACGCTTGTCATAATCAGGTGTGCAGATGTAAAAATATTTCTTGTCATTTCATTAGGCATTTCTGTAAATATCATAAATTAAGAGCTCCACAGTGTCAACATATGTTTTCAAGTTCGACTGTGTCGTTTTTGCGATGCTCTCTACAAAGGAACGTCAATAGCGAGGATAATGGCCTCCTTTTTTTTTTTTATACCTGTGCCGCTGAAAAGGGCTCGCAATAATGGCTTTTTCTCCAGGCGTCTGACACAGCTGGGTGCCCGTGACGCATTACGTGCAGGTGGTCACTTAACTTTCGTACGGAAATATTTACGACAGCAGTTTCCGCTACAGTGGCAGTCTCATATAAAAATATTTCACAGGTCAAGAATTAGCGTTGCAAATCTGTAGAAACAAAATCCTATAAATATAAGTGTCCAAAAAAAATATTCGTCAGCATTGTGATACAGTCACACATTTACACACATTTCATAACTCTTAAAGTACGATTCTTGGTTTCCAACATACTTCTTATTCCTCATATACGGTAGCATCATCTTATTGATCATAAACATATCCCAACAGCATAGTACACATCGTCGTCGTAATAATATCATAACATCTCAGTCAATTCTCAAAATTGTCGTAGCTTCCTCCAATAATTTCAAAACCTAAAAAAAATTCTCTGCTCATGTCAAAAGTTTCATCCACCTCAAACGTACTTTAAAAATCATGATCCCATACCAAATCCATCATTCAAAGCTCTCATAGTATCACAATGGTTCCGAAAAAATACGAGCATTTCACAAAGTACAGCCAAAATACAATTTCGTAAGTGTGAAGTTATCCAACGGTATAATTACGTAAACATCTGTCACTGAGGTAGTAAAAAATGTTTGTTTCTTTGTTAAATAATCAGATAGCTGTGTAATTTATGTGTTAGAGAAATATGGTACCGATGTGTAAAGTTGTATAAGCAAATACCATATTAGCTAGGGCCCCTTGTGCTTGCCAAACACATGGTACACAAAGTAGGCGTGTACCCCCCTGAGGATAAATGAATAATACCCTCAGGTGTTACAGATTACAGCAATGGAATGAAATGTATCACGGAATACCTTTGTATCATTGTACTTCAAATATCTTTAAAAATAAATGTTTTAAGTACAAAATTAATCACTCAAATGCGTGTACTGTAGCGCTAAATGTGCGTCTTGCTGTAAGATAATTCTGTGGAAGTGTCGTAGTTATCGTCCTCCGAAAGCTAAGTTCTGCAGAAGTCAATGTACTTACCTCATGATAAACAAAAGTGAAATGCTTTGTGTATAGATATCGTAGTTATTACGCTTATTGGCGTGATAAAGAAAGTACTGTACAGTAACGTATTGTTGTGCCACGAAAAAGGCTGTCTCATTGTTGCTATACCACAAAAGTTAAATACTAAAACATGTTTTACTTTCCAGAAGAATTCAGAAAAATTGTGCAGATATAAAACAGATACACTGCAAAAGCAACATTGTAAATTGTCACTCATTAGTAGCATCATGATAACATCGTGTAGCTGTCACATAAACTAACCACTGTGTCCTCTGGTATCTCACAGAAAGTACTTTAAATCCAGAATGTATTTTCAAGTAAACCAAAATGTTGCATTAGAATCTCATTAGCAGTACCAGTATGTGTCCTAAGTATGTAAGCCTGATAGTCGTTACGTAATCGTGCAGCTAACAAGCAAGAATGTACAAATACAACACTGTGTCGTCTGTTCACTATAACAATACATTCGTAATTTCTGTTTAAAAATGTTCCCTAGGTTCTAGACTGGATGTTTAACTTCAAACATTGTTGCATGTTAACAGATTCTAAGTCTGACAAAGCATACTAGAAACGTGAAGTGAAAAATTTTATGGCAAAGACTAAGTTAAAAAGCAGATTATCTCTCAATAAATGGTTTTACATGTGAAATATGGTGTAACCCTCTGCTCTTCCTAGTACGCAGAGTTTCAACTTCAACGCAATTATCGTGCGGTATACGTCGGTAAAGAGTGCTGGAATTTTTCTCAAGGTTAGCGTCTTATGTTATTTTTCTCAGAGCCAGCGGGCGCACGCGGCTGCCTGCTGTGCGAGTCATTGTCGGTCTCTTTGTTGGCGCGCGTCATTATTGGGATTTGGAGACCTAACTTCTACAAATTCACATTGTCGAAAGTGCCCTGCCCTGTTTAAATCCCGCCAGTTTTGATGCAATTCAGGTCTGTCGTTACGAATATATCGTCTGTCGTCATGTCGGTAGTTTACATAGTTTCTTGTTTGTCGGTCATGTGGTGGAGAATTTCTCCCTGAATCGTAACTGCGCGCTGAACTGTTGCGTCTGAAAGTATTCTGTCTCCCTTGATAATAATAGTTCTGGTTACCATATTGTCTGTTTCTCTGATTGTCTCTGTGATAGTCATTACCGCGGAAAGGTGATCTTTCCCTGTAATTATTATTCTGCCAGCGGTTGTCATAAGGGTGGTGTCTGTTTTGGTCACGAATTGTGTTGTGAGAATAGCCTTGTCGTGTCCATTTATTATTTCTGTCATCACGGAAATGTGGCTGATGTGACCTGTAATTGTTGTTTTCATGTTTTCGCGTTCCGCGATTGTCAGTGTCAATTTCCAGTTCTTGTAACAGTCCCTGAAAAGCATCAATGTCGTCTTTGCAACGTCCTGCTAAAATAATATGCCGTAAATGTTCAGGTAATTTGATTAAGCAAATGCGGATGAGTTCTGAGGGGCTGTATGGGTTTGACAGGTACTGGTTTTTGTGCAACATGTCTTCAAAATATTTGACAAGACTGGAAAATTCAGATTGTTCGAAATGTTTCATCATTATGATGCTATGTTTTACTCGGTCTTGTGTAGCTTGAGACCAATATGCTGAGAGGAAGGCATGGTAAAATTCTCCTTCACTGTGACAATCGTGAATGACCGATCGCATTCTTACAGCTGGTTCATTCTCTAAGTAGCCACACATAAATTCTAATCTGTGTTCTAACGACCAGTTGGGAGGAAAACAATGAGAGAATTGATGGAGCCATGCTTGTGGATGAATGTCGTTGCCAGAATTCTTAAATGTTTTGAATTTACGTGTAGTAATGAACAGCTTATAGTCAAAATCATCATGTCGGCAAGTCGCATGTCGGTCATTGTTACGTTGTTTCGGCCGTTCCATCTCAAAATTCGGTGCACATTGCCAATTTCTTTCATAACTTCCGAAATGCCCTGTGTTATTATTTTGCGGCTTTTCCGTATTTCTAAGTCCCTCATCCCGTATTGGGCGCGAGTGTCCTCTGAAATACGTAATTCTTGTATTACCTGTGTCAGCTGATCTTGTACTTCCCGGATTTCTCTTTGGTGTTGCGTATTAATTTGATTCAGATTTTGTTTCAGTTTCCTAATTTGTTCGCACTCTTCTGTGTCATTAAAGACTACCGGTTTTGTGTCGTTAAGATTATCATCTACCTTCGATAGTGTACTTATTTCCTCAGTGTGTTTTTCTGAACCAAGTTTCAGAGTATCTACTGTGTCCTTTAAGTTTTCCTGAGATTTTGCAAGTTGCGTAACCGAATCGGTAGATGCAACTGAGTCAAATTTAGCTTGCAAGGTCTCATGATTTTCATGAACAATAGTTTGCAGTTCTTTTATGGCTGCTTCGTGATTCTGTAATGCATTTTCATGCCGCGAAAAAATAGGTTGAAAATGCTCACAAATTTGTGTTTTTACGTCGTTACAGACTTTTTGACATTTCGATTCGATTTTATGTAACTCAGTAGTTAAATCTTCACGTGTTTGTTCAAGTGTGGTGTGAAGATTTTGTTCCATTGCGTCTAACTGTTGCTGTGTTTGTCTCTGGTGTTGTTCCATTGTGTCTAACTTTTGAAGATTTTGTTCCACTGTGTCTAACTTTTTAAGATTTTGTTCCACTGTGTCTAACTTTCGAAGATTTTGTTCCATTGTGTCTAACTTTTGAAGCTTTTGCTGTGTTTGTCCCATTTGTTGTATTAATTGTAATAACAATGCACTGGTGTCTGGAACGTGTTCCTCAGTGCTTTTCGGCAGTGAATTGGCACCGGCAACATTCACATTTTGACAAGTGGAAAATGTGTCTTGACTCATTTGAGAAAATGGTGAGGACCCAAAACCTGAATCTACAATATTTGCAAAATTGTGTCCTGTCATTCCCGATTCCTGAGGCGAGCTGTTGCCGACCAATCGATCGATAATGCTTCCCTCTTCACTAATTGTTTCACTGTCCACGCCATTGTTTGCCGCCCGCTCCATTTCCCTATGCACAATTACCAAATTACTACTTTGAACATCAGTTAATTCATTACTCGGTGGCGCTAACACACTGCTTTCGTTTTCACTGTCATTTCTCAGTTTACTTTGGAGCCTAGTATTACGTTTTTCACACGCCATTATTGTCACAGTATTTCACACGACAACACAGAAAAACACAATTTTAAGAGCAAAAATAAGAGAACACATTAACATAACACTGAAAATAATATCTAGTTATTTGCAGCTGCGAAATACTTGGTGCAAATCTACATGCATGCCACAACTGTTTTACTGTACAACAATGAAAAACTACAACTACAAAGGAAATTCTCTCTATGATTACGCGCTAGCAATAAACAATAGCTACACTAATTACACAAACTACAAGAAAAAATCAGAAGATTCCAGTGAGGTATCCTAGGCTAAGGGTCGACATATGTAACGTCCCCTTTAGAACAATTATACACGACTGTGCTTAACCTGATACACAATTTTTTTTAGCGCAACGCAATCTGACTTTCAAAATTCCCTACAAAAGAATGGCCCTGACTAACATTAAACTATACCTTTCACAAATCACTTACTTCACAAAAATCTTCGCTACTCAAGCTACTGCAATACAGCGAACGCCACTACTGCCAGATAAAAAAAAGATTCAAACTACTGAAGGCACTAACTACTGATAGGGATAGTTAGCAAATGAAAGATATTAATAGAGAACAAACAATGTATTTACCTTGATATCATCATATATAAATATAGCAGTTCATGACAAATTTCAAAACTCCGCCATCTCTCTCTCCACATCCACCACTGCTGGCGGCTCACCTCCAACTGCCCAACGCTACGCGCTGTTCACAGCCAGCTGCCTAACACTACAATGGCGAGTATTACAACAATGCAAACTGGCCACAGACTGCACACAGCACAGCCAGTGATTTTTTTTATACAGAGGTGGCATTACCAATAAAAAAACCTAAACAGCCTACTTACAACAAATTACTCTTCTTCAGAAACACTTTCCTTGCCGTTGCCAGTCTACTTTTTATATCCTCTCTACTTCGACTATCATCAGTTATTTTGCTCCCCAAGAAGCAAAACTCATTAGTACTTTAAGCAGGAGTAAATGAACAACATCTCTAACTAAAAGAAAAGTGAAGTATTCAAGGGGTAGGAGGAAATGAAATTAAATTTTTCGGGTTGAGATGGTAACTAATGTTTTTATACTGATTACAAAATCGAGTCAAATTTACAAAAAACATCGTAGTACGAGGCTGTTTATCAGTACGGCATTACGCTCCCTCTGGTCTGAGCTCCTGCATTGGTTCGGTTGGGTAGGTTGTCATTATGCCATCGCATCCTCTACTGGCGCAACGCGGCCTACAACTGTTGCAACTCGTCCTTGATATCCCGGGTCCTGGCACTGGGACGGAGTGGACGTCCGAGCTAGTCCCACGTACGTTCTGCTGGGGACAGATCTGGGGATTTTGCTGAATACGGAAATACTTCTATATCAAGCAGCCGGTTCATAGAGAAGTGTGCCCTGTGTGGCCGAGCATCGCGCTGTTCAAAATTGGCACCGCGGTACCGTCGCGAGAGAGGTAACAGATGAGGAAGAAGGACGTTCGTGACATACTGTTGTGCCTTCAGATTTACATCAGTCACTATTAGCCGTGACCAGAAATCATACACGATGGCTTCCCATACGATGACGCCAGATGTAACACCGTTGTGCCCCTCCAAAACTTCAGAAGTATGGAACCTCTCCTCAGGTCGCCGCCATATTCGCCGACGCTGGTCACCTGGGATAGTGCAGAAGCGCGATTCGTCGCTGGACACAATGTGACGGCACTCATCAACAGTCCATGCTTCCCGATCACGGCATCGCACTGGACGCAGCCCTTCGTGTTGTTAACAGCAGCTCTAGTGCGGCTGCCGCTAGTGCGGGATGACAAGGAATATTGTTCTCAGATGACAGGCGCGGATGTGAAGGGGTTACGATACACTTCGTGAACAATGGAGTGGTCCTCCCTTGTGGTCGTTAGATGTGGTTCACCGGAACGCTGATCACGAGTATGCCGTCATTTTTCCATTCAGCACAACACACGGCCACTGCCACATCAGAAGGTCCTGTAAAAGTTTATATTGCGCTATTCCACTAACCGGCCTAATATAGACGAACAACGAGGCCCCTTACCAAACGCTGTCGTACAGTGATGAAGCTCTCACACGATTACACTGCATCTCCCTGTCCTTCATAGTGGTCACTCAACATCTGGCTCTGTTCACGGCCCTTTGTACCCTACCAGCTAGGTAACAACACAAACACGATTAACACTAATGCCTGTTGTACCTGTCACAGAGAACTGCAACACTGATCATTTATATACCCACCGATGGAGTACACGTGTACGAAGTTCCACTAATATCTATTCACGTCTTCTGGGCGCTTTACTTTTTCGACAGGTAGTGTATAATGCACAACACGGAAAAAACTGCGACAGCCTCAAGGACTGACTTCAGTCACACCGCGATATACATAATATGTGCATAATATGTTAATGATTCATTTGTCACGGTCATGGGCGATCAGATGGCGCCCAGGGGGCCTATCCGTGCACCCTGCTGCCTACAGGCAGTAACCGTGCTGAGTTGAGAGGGGGGCGGTGTTTGCGTCATTCATTCTAAGGTACAACCATGTCCCAGACATGTCAACAGGGTGGCACTGTGAGCCTGCGAGAAAGTGGATGGATGCATTGACTGATTGATGCACATGTAAGGCACAGTGTACCGGTGAAGTGTCGCTTCTTTCAACGGTGGTCTATGGGATATTCCCACACCTGTAGACCAAACTCTGGACATCAGTACAGTACAGACGCCAGTCATGATTGACGCATTGTGCGAGCAGCAGTGGCCAACCCAACATAATCCAGGAACTAAATCTGGATACATGTTACACCTGCTGTGTCGCCAGAGACCATTTGAGAACCGTCTGCTTGACACTGCCGATGACGCCACGACACTGCCAGGCATGACTACTCTGCTATCGGGTCGAGAAAGAGTTGACTGCAGACTGGAATGGCGCTCTGTTGTCTTCAGTGAAGAGAGTACGCTCTGTCTGTATGTGTATGGCGTAAATCTGGCGACATGCCTATTTCAGAGAGCATTCGCCCACACACAGATCCCATCTCAGCTTTCTTGGTGTGGGGGTCATCAGTCATAACTCGCTTTTAGATTTGATGTTTCTGTGGGGTAAAATAACCAGTGCCCGCTACATTTCACGGCTATTATCCCCTTGCTATTGCCATTCCTTCGATAGGAAGGTGATGTGCTTTTCCAGTAGGACAGTGCACAACCTCGTACGGCAGCTACAACGCAATGTGCTGTTCGTGGTGTAGAACAACGACTGCAGATTGGAATGGCGCTTTGTTGTCTTCAATGATGAGAGTAGGTTCTGTCTGCGAATGATGGACGTATACGTGTGTGTTGTGGACCTGGTGCATTCCAGAGCGCAATGGGCCAGGAGACGTAGGTCTCATCCCAGGCTTCATGGTGTGGAGAGCCATCAGATGCAGCTCGCGATCACACTTCGTGTTTCTGAAGGGTAAAGCAAGCAGAGCCCGCTAAATTGCACCGGCTGTTATCCCTGTGCTACTGCCATGGTCTAGGGGTCCTCTAATTGAGGACGTAGGTTGCAAGTGCTACTCTGGAATTCGTGGCGGGCCGCATCAAACCAGTCAGTAGAATGATGACCAAAAAAAAAAAAAAACTGCCATTTATTCGACGGGAGGGTGACGTGCTTTTTCAGCAGGACAATGCATGCTCACACAGGTCTGCCACGACGCAACGTACTCACCGTGGTGTACAACAACTGCCCACCAGATCTCTCACCAATTGATCATGTATGGGACCCAAGCAGGAACTTACTCGTTCTGCAGGGCGTGCGAGAACCATTACCGAACTGCAAGAAAAACTGCAACGTATTTGGGACACACTTATGATTGCTTGCATATGAAAATACACGTCTGTGTTCCGCCGTAGGAAGACGGGGGGGGGGGGGGGGGGGGGGGGGGGTCGGCGAGTGCTGTGTTTTGATGCGACTGTTCGGACATCCTTGGTGTGACATAGGTGTTTCATTTGGTCTGAATTTCTTATCATAAACTCCTACAATGACGAGCTACAGTCACTTCACTTGTCAACAAAATGTTTGAGGAGTTGCATTTCTTTTTTTCGGCAGTGCAGTAAAAGAATATGGGACCTAACACCGAACCGTGAGGGACACCTACCTCTGTTGTGACTTTGTATGGGACGCGGAATTTCGGGAAACTCCGGGTACTAGAGAAACTATTGCGCTGCACAAGGAGATAATTTTAAGATGCTAAGTTTGGCAAACAAGTTATCGAAGTCAACAGTGTCAAAGGCTGTGCTAGAATAGTGTGTACAGGACACACCGAAGTTTCACCTGCCTCCTTTGGGAGTTCTCGAACTGGAATACCTTTCGGGCTGCGGCTATCAAAAAGTCCTCAATAACCTTGCCGCGGGCGACTGGCCGCGTACGGGGCAGGTGACGGAGCGTGCGCGCTGTATCAGATGGCGGCTGGAGATGGCGTCTGCGGCGGCCGCGGCTGCGGGCACACAATGGCTTATTGATCGGCCGTGCCGGGCCGGCTCGTCCCACGCGCCTGCCTCGCCGCCGCCGCGACGCCGGAAGCTCCCCCGCAGTCCATCACCTGTGCGGCGCGCCGACAGACAAATTGCACTCACTCTCAAATTGAATCTAAAATTCAATAAAGCGGAGCAGCGCTTGTATGTGCTGGGGAGCAGCGCTGCCGTCGCCGGCTGAACTCCTTCCGCGGGGGCCAAAGTTCGTTAGCAGACTCCCTTCCGACCTGCCTCAAAGTTACATGACGGGAAGAAGGACAAGAGCCATAAGCAAAACTCTGGAGTACTTGCCGCGGGATTAGTTTACATAGACGTTAATGCACTGGCATCGTGTTGAAGCGGATCTAGGTCAACACGCGTGGCGCGAAACACTGACATAGACAGCATGCAAATATTAAGGACGAAATAATGTGTGTGGGGGTAACGTATGAATTACTCGCTGGAAATGAATAAAGTGTGAGACCGTATTGCCACAAGTCTACCAGTGGTGAGCGGAAAGTAGGAACTCACATGGCGTCAGGTCGGCACGACTATAGGGCCAAATGGGCCTGGCCCGTCAAAACGAGGCAGTTGAAGGAACGGGAAAAGACTGCATGTGTTCGTTAGCGAGCACTGTGGTGGTGTTCGTCATTACAGCATGGGGAAGAATCATGGAGAAACTGGAAGAGAGACGAAGTGTGACGAGTTTGGTATTGCTCACAGCATTGTTTCACGTGCCTGAGGAGCAGTGCTGCCCAAAGGACCGGGGGTGGTCAACTACAGCAGAAGATGACCGCTACATCGTGCAACAGGGAAGAAGGGCCCCACGTCAAACAGTGGGTGCTGCTCAGCTACATTTAACTGGACTGCAAGGCACGGAACCTCACGTTAGGCACTAGCAGGGCGACTACATGGAGGCGGTCTCTTTGCCCGGCGGCCACTACGTTGTGTTCCGTGGACACCCGCACATCGGCGGCACCGTTTGTGAAGGTGCAAAGCGAGTCGGGACTGGACCAGCGTAACGTGAGGCTGCGTGCTTTTCTTGGATGAGAGCAGATTCAATTCCGTACGTACCCTCTTATGGCGACGGTTCAGAGCATGTAATGTAACGTTGTTGAACATGAACTTCAAAAAAATGGCTCTGAGCACTATGGGACTCAACTGCTGAGGTCATAAGTCCCCTAGAACTTAGAACTACTTAAACCTAACTAACCTAAGGACAACACACACATCCATGCCCGAGGCAGGATTCGAACCTGCGACCGTAGCGGTCGCGCGGTTCCAGACTGTAGCGCCAGAACCGCTCGGCCAGAACATGAACTGTTTGGTGGTCCAGGTGTTACGGTGTGGGGAGGCATAATGTTGACCTCAGAATCTTTGAACATGGTACAATTAACCGGCCAACGTTATTGAGAGACTGTACTACTTTCTCGTGTGCGTCTGTTCGGGAATGCACCCGACTTCATTTTTATGGATGACAATGCGCAGCCTCAACGAATAACGAAATGTTATGCGGAGTGTACTGGCCTGCTCGTTCCCGCGACTTAAATCACGTCGAGCACATCTGCGATGCGGTGGGGAAACGTGTTGTAGCACGACCACATGCGTCAACAAGCGGGCAGCAGTTGTCAAACGCGCACGTGGAAGAATGGAACGCCTTACCACAAGAACTACTTACAATGAAAGCACTTGGCTGACCATGGACTGTGGTCCGTGGTGACCACACACCCCACCCTATTAAGAACCATATCCCGCCTTTTTTAATGGCCAGGAAACCATCACAAACTGCGGTGACTTCAGTACAATTATTGTCTTTGAGCTCGTCTCATTGCGCATTTCTTTCAGTTACTTTCCGTATTTGTACCACATCGTAACAGTTCTTTCTACGTATGGTCCAAGGTTCAACGAACTATCGCGAATCCTGAAAGAGAGTATATGTATATTTTTTTCTTTCTTAGATTAGTGGATAATGCAAATCACACAGGACAAAAAATATTAATGCTGAAGAGACATTGCGTTATAACAATGTAATACCGTCCCTAGCCTCAATAATGCTCTCAGTTCAGCGAGGAGTTTCTTCAGCTGAGCCACATATAGCGGAAGCTGCTCGTGGATAATTAAAAAAAAAAAAAACAGAGATGCCAAATTGTAAGAATTTTGATTGCCCCCTTTTGCCCGCTCTTTCAAACAATTGTACAAAACTTCAGTGGTTGACGGGCGTCGCGTCGGATAATGTGGGGAAAGCTGCACAATATTCCAACGGGACAGCTGCTTCTTGTCTTCAGGTGCTCACTGCCGTGTTGTTGCAGTAACTCACCAATGTATATGATACCTCGCTAGCTAAGTTCAAGCGCCAACAGAAGGGGCTATAGAGTCATCGTAGACGAATCACAGAGGATGTCAACATCCAGAGCCCTCTGCCGGAGAAATGTAGATGAAGATGAAATAGGAGATACGATACTGGTGAAGAGTTTGACAGAGCACGGAAAGACCTGAGTCGAAAGAAGGCCCCGGGAGTAGACAACTTTCCATTAGAACTACTGTCAGCCTCGGGAGAGCCAGGCCTAACAAAACTCTACCATCTAGTGTTCAAGATGTATAAGACAGGCGAAATACCCTCACAATTCAAGAAGAATATAATAAATCCAATCCCAAAGAAATCAGGTGTTGATAGATGTGAAAATTACCGAACTATCAGTTTAATAAGCCACGGCTGCAAAATACTAACACGAATTCTTTACAGACGAATGGAGAAACTGGTAGAAGCCGACCTCGGGGAAGATAAGTTTGGATTCCGTAGAAATGCTGGAACACGTGAGGTAATGCTGACCCTACGACTTATCTTAGAAGAAAGATTAAGGAAAGGCAAACCTACGTTTCTATCATTTGTAGACCTAGAGAAAGCTTTTGACTATGTTGACTGGAATGCTCTCTTTCAAATTCTGAAGGTGGCAGGGGTAAAATACAGAGAGCGAAAGGCTATTTACAATTTGTACAGAAACCAGATGGCAGTGATAAGAGTCGAGGGACATGAAAGGGAAGCAGTGGTTGGGAAGGGAGTGAGGCAGGGTTGTAGCCTCTCCCAGATGTTGTTCAATCTGTATATTGAGCAAGCAGTGAAGGAAACAAAAGAAACATTCGGAGTAGGTATTAAAATCCATGGAGAAGAAATAAAAACTTTGAGGTTCGCCGATGACATTGTAATTCTGTCAGAGACAGCAAAGGACTTGGAAGAGCAGTTGAACGGAATGGACAGTGTCTTGACAGGAGGATATAAGATGAACATCAACAAAAGCAAAACTAGGCTAATGGAATGTAGTCGAATTAAGTCGGGTGATGCTGAGGGAATTAGATTAGGATTTGAGACACTTAAAGTAGTAAAGGAGTTTTGCTATTTGGGGAGCAAAATAACTGATGATGGTCGGAGTAGAGAGGATATAAGACGTAGACTGTCAATGGCAAGGAAAGCGTTTCTGAAGAAGAGAAATTTGTTAACATCGAGTATAGATTTAGGTGCTACAGAAGAATGCTGAAGATTAGATGGGTAGATCACATAACTAATGAGGAGGTATTGAACAGAATTGGAGAGAAGAGATATTCGTGGCACAACTTGACTAGAAGAAGGGATCGGTTGGTAGGGCGCATTCTGAGGCATCAAGGGATCACCAATTTAATATTGGAGGGCAGCGTGGAGGGTAAAAGTCGTAGAGGGAGACCAAGAGATGAATACACTAAACAGATTCAGAAGGATGTTGGTTGCAGTAGGTACTGGGAGATGAAGAAGCTTGCACAGGATGGAGTAACATGGAGAGCTGCAAGACTGAATACCACAACAACGGTACAGAAGAAAACAAATCAGGATAAGAAGGTGACGGATCAGAAGAAGAATGACAAAAAACAGGGATAACTCAGAAGATGAGAAAATAGTAATAGATCTCTTTCCAATAGTTTCGTCGCTTCCGACTCTCCGTGGCCCCATGAACTAAAGCATCCAAATTTCTACTGCCTCGTACTTTCCCTTGCAGATTTTCCAGGTTGGAGTCTATTACTTCTGCCATGATATCTATCCATCTCATCCTTTGCCGCCCCCTTCTCCTTGTGCCTTCGATATTCCCCAGTGTTAACTCTTTTCCAATAAATCATGTCTTCTTCAGACGTGACCAAAGTAGGTCACTTTTTGTTTTAGTATCAGACCTCCCAAGGTGCAATCTGGTTTCATTTGTGCTAACTGACTTATTCTTTCTCTTTGCGGCCCACGGAACTCTAAGTTTCCTACAACATAGCAATTCAATGGTGTCTATTCTACGACTCTCAGCCTTTCTTACGGTCCAAGTCTCACATACATACACCAGCTGGGAAGTCCATAGCCCTTACTACATGGATCTTCGTTGTTAAAGTTATTTCAAGGCTGGACGTAGTCTTCTGGCCAAAAAATAAGCTTCTCTTGACTTCGTGGCTGATGTCACCATCAGCAGAAATCTGGGAGCCGAGATTCCTGGACACAGAAATTGCCTCCATCGTTTGTCCTTCTATATGCCATGAAATGATAAGTGGAGTTGCCATAATTTTCTTTTTCTTGACATTCAGCATTAGACCAGCCTCTGCACTTTCATTTTTCACGTTCAGTAAGAGAATCATTAACTCTTCTTCACTTTCTGGCACCGTTATGTTAGCAACTCCATATCTAAGGTTATTTATATGTATCCCATTTATTTTAATTCTGATTTATCCTTGATCTAACCCGGCATTCCCCATAATGTTCTCTGCATACAGACTGAATAAATAAGGTGATAATATGCAGCCTTGCCGTAATTCTTATTAAACCTCGACCCATTTCGTTGCTCCATATACGTTCTCGTCGTGGCTTCTTGGTCAGAGTACAAATTCCGTATGAGGTAAATGAGGTGATCTGGTACTCTCATATTTTTGAGTAATTCCCATAATTTATTGAGGTCAACATAGGCAAAGACTTTAGCTTAAACAATAATGTAAACATAAACATCTTTTTGGAATTCTCTTGCCTTCCTCATAACCTATGCCGAGAGGGAATTTATATCTTGAATGAGAAATGGTGTTTGATGGGATGCATATTACTGTATGGTTTGCTCTAGTCCTATGGTTGAAACGGAGAAGGAAATATGGCAAGATTTAGTGTTACCCATAAGTACACCGAAGATGTCAAACCTATCAAAAGTTGCATTTCAGTTATACAGGGTTGTTCCGTGATCATAGCAGAAAATTTGTCTACGCCTGGAAATTGGAAATTTGTGGTAAGTCTTATGGGACCAAACTGCTGAGCTCATCGGTCCCTAAGCTTACGCACTACTTAATCTAACTGAAACCAACTTACGCTAAGGACAACGCACACACTCATGTCCGAGTGAGGACTCGAACCTCCGACGGGGGGAGCCTCGCTCCGCCGTGGAGTACTCACGCCTACAAGTGATTAAGACTACCCTGCCATTCACAACGTGCGCCTAGGGATTTCCATAAAACGAAGTATCGTGTTTAGGTTTTACTTCGCTTCGTTTTATCACATTAAACCAACTACTTCTATCGGGATGCTACTAGAGTGACTCACAGCTTGGATACCGTAAATGATTTATTCTCAAAAAACATGTAGAGTGGAAAAAAATTATATAAATATGAAGTACACAATCTGGCAAAACGTATTCCTGGCTTTCTTTACACTGTGCCGCCCTTTATTAGACAGACACGAAGTTAACTGATACTAGTTAGCAATGAGAAACAGTGAACCTACAACTGACGCACTTTCAGATAAAGCTCAGTGGACAAGCAAATGGAACTCAGCACATTTACTGTTGTCTCCCTGACCACTGAACCGAAATGCGCATGCCACCTATTGAAGTAAGGACGGCAGTTGTACTACACTGATCTACCGGTTGGGGCACTGGCCGCCGCGGAGATGACGTATGTGGCATTCCTGCAATTCTCTGTCTACAAAAAAATATGGCTCTGAGCACTATGGGACTTAACGTCTGAAGTCATCAGTCCCCTAGAACTTAGAACTACTTAAACCTAACTAACCCAAGGACATCACACACATCAATGGCCGAGGCAGGATTCGAACCTGCGACCGTAGCGGTCGCGCGGTTCCAGACTGTAGCGCCTTGAACCGCTCGGCTACCCTGGCCGGCCTCTGTCTACAGCGTGGACACAAACTCCTTGGGCTAAAATTGCCTCAGTCCAAGACGGAACACGAGTCAAGATTTCTGTTTGCTCGCTAGCCAGGAACATAAATTTGACTCAAGTATTCGCCTGTAAAGAAGTACTTTAACGTGTCTCAGATTCCGCAGAGAGGTAAAAAATCGTCATTTGAACTAAGAGAATAACAACTCTGTTTTCACAGAAACGACTTCACGCGCTCCTTGTGTCGAAAGGATCACTTCTCAAAATAAAACCGCCATATTCTCTGCTGTAGCTCTGGTCAGCAAAGTTTCTAGGCCGATTCCTAGAGCAAAGTGTATTTGACCGATCCCTGTAGAAAAATGCCTTCAATCGATCACCGCAGCTAAGTACCTGTCCACGTCATAAGACCACTCCCTCCGTGACAAGTGTTATCTTCGTTTGCGCTCAGGCGACGAACCCAGCGGCCGTTACAACATTATTTCCCACTGCATGGATGGTGAATCTGCTAGCCAGTCCCCTGAAGTTTGAACTCCTTTCAGAAGATTTTCTGGAAGTTTCAATTACCCCTCCTACATCCTTTGCACTCCGCCAATCAAATACGTGCTTTTTGGTGGGAAGCATGCATCGGCACTTTCTGTGAGAAGATTTCTCAGAGGTCAGTTCGTGATCATCGTTTATGACCCCACGCATTCCCTCACGCTAGGAATGTGTTTTAGCCTTGTCCTGCCCTCAACGCCCTTTCGCCAGGTACACTATTCTGAAATTTATTTTGTCCCAACAGAGTGCAACCTCCCACCTGCACTGTCTGCACTACAGGAGTTCTGTGGCCTCCAGCATTGTAAACTGCAACCTTATTGCTCTGCTCTGTCTCAGGGCATTAAATGTCCATCCCTTCAGAATACAACAACTCTCTTCCCAGCCCCTTTTTAGCTGATAGCAAATTCTAAGTAACGCGTAACCCACGTTGTCTTTCTATCAATGCTCAGCTCTAATTCATTCCAAGACATGAAGTCCTACAGAAATTGTTAGTATGTGCTGCTAGCCAGTATCACTCAATGAAATGATTAATAATATGATAGTGCATCATAAACAGTGATAAATACTAATCGAAAAGAATTTACACAATATGAAATGTGTGGTGGCAAGATCAAGACACCTTACAGGGTAATTTTGCTAAATGGGGACAAACTCCAGGAAAGGATCCTTGAGAGAATAAGAACCAAAAGAGTCGTATGGACATATGGCCGGAAATGGATTCCAAGGGTTGCATACCCACCTGAAGGTGGAAATAAAAGATCTTTGACAGTGACACCCATATCAGCAAGAGCAGGTGACCCATTTGCATGGGGTAAGCCCATATGAACATATGGAATGTTCTTCACGAAAGCTGCCAATCCCCTACAATTCATGCAGGCCTTATTACCTATAGACTTCCCTCTGCAGCGATGGTTTTGTCACTGGTTCTCCACACAGGTCACCACATTGCTGAGGTTTCTGTCAGCCATCATATTCACAGATGAGGCTACATGTACGAGAGGTGGCATCGTCAATCTTCTCAATATTCACCTGTGGGTTATGGAGAATCCCCACGATACGGTGGCAGCAAACCAACAGCACTGATTCAGCTTCAAAGCTTGCGAAGGGATAATTGGCAAAGGCATCATGTGACATTCTTCCACAATGCCTCACATGCGAGGCATATCTGCTCTTCCTGTAGGTGACTTTGCCTCCCCTGCTGCGCCCTTGGTGGTACGAAGGGTATTGTGGCTGCTGCATGATGGTGCTCCAGCTCACTGCCCTCTTGATTGTGAATGCTTCTTCTATCTACATCGTAATTTGGCACTACTTTCGCTGGGGTGTGTTTTCCGAAAGTTTAGTAAGAACAAGAGTGAGCTGGAGTCTTTACGCTTTAGCAGCTGAAAGAAGAGGGTCTGTCGTGAGAGACGAGAGCCACTGAAGACATCCGCCACCAGCCCCTGTATAGTCGCCATTTCGATGCACGTGGATGAGTGCCAACGCCCATTATCAGTGTGAAGACTCGAGAAATGTGGCAGGCATTGCACAGCGATAGTTAACTCTACACGAGCATCGTGTATATCAGTATCCATCTTCATCGTAATTTCAGGAGATAGCCACTCTGGTTGGAGAGTAAGTCTCAGGTCAGCACACGTAATTCGTATTAATTTGTGTTTCGTTACAATATTTTTCTTCATCAGCTTTTCCCGTTTTTTATACAACAACTGATTTGATTCTGGCACCCACCTGTACAAATACCTCGTAATCTCGTATGAATGCGTTATTTTAAGTCACTTTATAATTTCCATGCCATTTAAATTCATCAGACCAATAAAAATTCAACTTCATTACGTGGAGGAGACCACAATCGAAACAAGCCATCCCGAATTAGGACAGCCCAGATTTTCCTTTCTGACTGCAGACTACCTCCACATACACCTACACATTGCAAATCAATGCTAAATCAAGCAAAACCAGTATAAAGGATGATCCAGGAATGTTGCGACAACTTCGAGGATTCCTAGAGTCGAAGATATAGGTGCCGTCACCTGTCACTACGTCACACATTTGACAGTAAACGTGAGTTTGTTGTTTAGTGATCGCGACTGATTGATATGATCGCCAGTAGAGAAAATTGAGCTAGCTGCTGAGGAGACACGTTTTGCTTCTATAAATAAGATGCTCTGTTGCCTCAGTAGATAACGGTTTTGGACAATAGTTTCCATTCGCATTTTATTTTTATGTTGGAACCCTCTAAAACTTCCAATGTTTTTCGGTATGCAGCAGAAAAATAAATTGCAGATGGGAAGCCGTGTCTGATTGTTTCAGTCATTCACCAAGGCAACACAGCATCATATTCGTAGGAGACAATGCCTGTCCATGCAGGCAGCACCTAGTTCTATTTTCTCCGCTAGCGATCTTGGCAATAAGTCACGATCACCGAACAACTAACAACATTGCGAGACATTCCGCCTACGGTCCATCAGCGTACAAAGTTATGTTTGCTGCCGAAGGGGTGGCATAGTGGTAGGCGCTTGTAACTACGACGCTCTGTAGCGTCGTTGGATGATGTTTCCAGAAACAGGTTCATATCCTCGATTTGTTCACCATGGTACCCTCTACAACCCCCTACAACTCATACAAAGGTTTTTCCACCTGGGTCTTTGAAATCAGGGAGGTTTGAGTGGGCACCCTGTATTTCTGTGACCCCCTGTATTCCCCCTGTATTCTTCTTCCAGTTCAATTTTTGGAAGCATTTTTTGTAAGATTGCTCTAAATAAGAGTGAATTTTCAGTTTTAGTACCTGTCCGATATTTCCACAAAATCGGATTGGAATTATTACCATTTTTATCGGAATACTCTCCCTCGTAGATGATTCATCTGCAGAAACCCTGATGATATAACAGTAACTATGAACTAAGACACGAATCCAAGGTTATTCATAATGATAAGATCTTCGGGGTTTCTGACGATCATGCGAAAATTACAAGACACAGAAAACAGACACATATCAGGGGGCAGAAAAACTCTTCAAGTTTTTAACTCGCATTACAGGTGGTCAGTATGGGTCAGTTTGTGAGGCGGGAAACATCGGTACGTGTGTACAATATGCCTTCATGCGCAACAGCAATATCGGGCTTTGCGAACCTGTTTGCTGTATTGCCTATCTGCAGGTGCGAACTTATTCGATGGCACAATATGGTGATGTGGTATGATTGGTGCTTTAGGGCACTAAACGGCCAGGGACTACACGGAGACAATGTACTGTCTGCACGTGTGCCCCTAGTGAAACTTCGAGAGATAGAGGTGCTCTTTCCACTGATATGTGTCATTTTTTGCAGGTCTTGTATTTTTCGGGCAGTCGCATGTACTTATGAGCAATCCTGTAAGTATCGGTAACAGAAATTCTTGGATCGGTGTTTCGGTTCGCTTTATTTGTATAGAAAAACAAGCTTTCTCATTGGGACTGTGTGCGGTCTTACTAAGGTACGAACAAGCGCAGTGGGTGGGAATACTTGTCCTTGGGACCTCCATTGTTAGGTGGGTGACGGAGCCTCTCGAAGGAAATAGCGACCAGGTCGGGGAAGCAGGCCAGTGCTCTCTTTGTTTGCTTGCCGGGCGTCCGAGATGTAGAGGAGGCTCTGCCAGCAGCGACTGGGCGGTCTGGGTGTACCCACCTGTAAACCGCGGCTCATATTGGTACGAATGACATCTGTCGCCTGGGTTCAGAGGCGGTCCTTGGTTCCTATAGGCGGCTGGCTGCTTTGATGGAGAAAGCTAGCTTCGTTTGTGGGGTGGAAGCAGAGCTATCGTTTCGCAGCATCATTCCCAGGACCTATCTCGGTCCTTAGGTTTGGGACTGAGATGAAGGCTTAGATCAGAGTCTCAGATGTTTCTGTGACAATGTTGGCTGCAGCTTTTCGACCTCCGCTATCGTGTGGAGAACTACAGGAACCCCCTTAATGGGTCAGGCGTCCACTTCAATCAGGAAGCGACTTGCATGCTAGCGAAGTACTTGTGGCGTGCATATGTGGGTTTTCTAGTTTAGAGATATTCTTCCACAGACGCGATAAGCCGCGTTCCGTTTCCAGACAACCGAGTATCCGTCACAGCAGATCGAAGATAGGAACTGTTAGTATAGCTTTAGTTTACTGCAGGAACATTTAAAGGAAGCTCACATAACTAATCTCGCTTATAAACGCTAACAATGCTGACATAGTACTAGGGACAGAAAGGTAGCTGAAACCAGATGTTAACGGCAATGATATTCTCAATTCCGATTGAAATGTATATATTCAAAGATACGCTGAACGCTGGTGGTGGAGCTACAGATTGCGAATGTGAAATAATTTAGGTGAAGATAAATGTAAAAGGGTGGATCAAACGTGGTTATAGGATGCTTTTTGAACGCCCTGTCTCAGGAGTGGTAGTGGCGGAACATTTCATTGGACACTTGGAGAATATTATACGTAAGTTTCCTGATAATGTTGTAGTATTAGGTGATGATTTCGATTTACCAAATATAGACTGGCAGACTCAAGTGATTACGGACAGGAAATCGTGTGTACTTGTTCAAAATGCCGTATCGCAAAATTAAGCATTTAATCAGAGAATCGACGTGAGAAGGTAACATCTTAAATCTGCTGTTGGCGAACAGACCTAAACTTTTCGTTTCGGCGCAAAGAAGTAAATAAATTCTTATAAGACCGTTACACATGACTGATTTCGGCTGTAAAAATGTATACAAAAAAGGGTATGCAGACCTTAACGCTTAGCCGAAAACAAGAAAGAGATATCAGATTACCTGTTCGGTCAACATGAAAATAAAGACCCCCGGCACCAACAATTTTGAGTATCAATGCGCAAAGTACAAGAGCACTGTACAATATACTTTAGACAGGCATGCGACGAGCAAAATTATGAAGGATGTAAAAGATCCGCTATGTCTCGGCAATCACTTTAGAAAGCTGCTACTAAATCCAAGAGAGCTCCACTCTTCAACGAAAGAGATATTCGTCCCACTGTTTCATTTTGCGTGAACTGCAGCACGTTGAAAATTCTCTCTCAGGCCTGACTTCGAAGCATTATCCACCCGCTTTTGAAGATACAGTCACGAGCAGCGAAGACAGTGCAGGTGTCAGCGAGTGAACGTGGTCTGATTCCCGAAAGAGAGTGGCAGTTTCATCTGCACTCTCGTCCAACGCCACTTCTTCAAAATACCATGCGAGGTGACGCAGTGGTTAGCACACTGGACTAGCATTCGGGTGAACGACCAGCGTCCGGACATCGATGATTTCCCTAAATCGCTCCAAGCAAACTCCAGGACGGTTCCTTTGAAAGGACGCGGCCTATTTCCTTCCCCATCCTAGACACAGTCCGAGCTTGTGCTCCTTCTCTAATGACTCGATGTCGGCGGGACATTAAACCCCATGTTCCTTCCTCCCTTCACTCACTTCTTCAAAATAGAGTCCTCCAAGCCGAAAACTGACTTCTGCGACATGGCCACGAAGGTTCAGTCGCACTGAACGTACACGCACGCGTTTGGTATTTTGTGCAAGAGCCACAAAAGGACCAAAGAGCCGCTTGTGGCTCCCAAGCCACGGTTTGTCAACCATTGACCTCACCGTAGTACCAGTCACACCACTGAGATCTTGTCATTTAGAAATATCACCAAATAAATCACTTATTCTAGGTTAACCTTTTTCACTATATTAATTTTAAGTGTAAAAAATCTTTGTGCGTAAGTTTCTAATATCATTAGGCTGAAGAGCATTAATATAAATACTGCGACCTGCTCTCCCTTCCGATGTCGTGCGGATAAAATGAACTATAGAGGAAAAAAGAAGCTATACTACTAGTCTTTCGACTCAGAAGATGGGTGGCCATTTCGCGCTGAAAAGAGGGTAGAAAAAAAGTGGTTATGGCCGTATTCCTGCAATGCTATTGATCAACAAATGTCCACTTTGTACAGCCGGTGTCAAACTCTGATTGAAAACCAAGATTATCTGAGATGCTGCCACTATCCGATGTCTCGCATTGGCTCTGACGTTTCTCTGAATAACCGTCTTAAGAAGAAGATTCTTTTTCAAATGCATCATACGTTCGTCACTAATTTGTTCCCTTGAAGTGGTTGTGCTATCTTCATCCTGCACGTTGTAACTTTCAACACTCCTAACAAGCTGGTAACATCAATACCCTAGCAATCTGTCGTCGTTACGAGCCTGGTGTGAGATTACGACTTGTCGCCGCCATGACTCTTGGATAACGCCATTGTGTCATGCACGGTATACTTTCACCGCGGCGGCACACAAACAATTTGCAAAATTAGCAATTAGGGAAACGCTTCTACTTCTGGTCCAAAATTCAGTGATCATGCCCTTTTGGACGTCAGATAAATCGCTCCGTTTCCGCTTATCGATAGCTACTGCACTCTCTTAGAACATAGGCGGTGGTCACATTAATGTGAAAGACCCTTGCAGTTGCTGCTGCAGGAATAATTGCTGACAGTTAACAGTAAGATGCGATGATGTGAGGAAGAGTTTCTGAAACGCGTTTTCTGGAGTGATTATACAGAGATTCAAAAATGGCTCTGAGCACTATGGGACTTAACAGCTATGGTCATCAGTCCCCTAGAACTTTGAACTACGTAAACCTAACTAACCTAAGGACAGCACACAACACCCAGCCATCACGAGGCAGAGAAAATCCCTGACCCCGCCGGGAATCGAACCCAGGAACCCGGGCGTGGGAAGCGAGAACGCTACCGCACGACCACGAGATGCGGGCAATTATACAGAGAGCAAGTGAACTAAGTTTGCTGTCGTGCGTTGTCAGATTAATGTAAAAGTTCACATGAGTCGCAATAAAGAAGTGTCAATACTATTGAGCGTAGTAGCGGCATCCGGCAATCTGCATCCTAACTGGAGTTGGGTTAATAGTAATATTGATCAGTAATCGAATGTAGTGAAAGTTAATGACACCTCTGTATCTTGTTTCAACCAAAGGTAGCGGTCACTCGAAGTCTTCTATTACGCTTCTCAACAAGACCTGTAATCCTTAATCTTACCTTTAGCTGGCTCAGAAAATAAAATATTCTCATAACGTCAGAGTGACAAAAGAAGAAGAAATATGATATCAACCAAAGCAGTCACTCGAAGTCTTCTATTACGCTTCTCAACAAGACCTGTAATCCTTGATCTTACCTTTAGCTGGCTCAGAAAATAAAATATTCTCATAACGTCAGAGTGACAAAAGAAGAACAAATATGATATCATTCATTATGTAAAAGCTGAGGTAAACACCGAATATATAACCTGATCGTGAAGTTTTCACTGGGAGCGAAAATCAGATGCTGCTACTGCAGCTAACATTCGTACTAACACCGTTATTTATTACTTAAAACAGTCACTACCGGCATCGCTGTATATGCAGTTTGTCTCACTTTATCTGTTATTAGGATAATGATTCTGTAGTTACGTGATATAAACAAAGACGGGTCTCAGGCTTCAAGTCACAGATGTATTCGCTTGTCTAACCTGCGTCTACGATGCCGTGAAGGATGTACTCTGGATCCGACGCTCTGCTGTTCTCGAAGATCGCTGATGTGTTGCGAGCAGGCGGTGGCAATTTTGAAAATTACTAAAATAATGATCAGACCAGAAACAAACATTTACAGCTGCCTCATCGCATCAATTGGCTGTAGAACTCACAAACGAAATAAACTTTAACCGTTTTGCAGACTGAATGTGATGACTGTATCTTACTGGGTTAGAAACTCATACACAGATATTGCACTTTGGCAGTGACGGCAGCTTAATTACGTATTAAGACGTTTAGTCGAGAGTTTATTATTCCACACAAAACCAATGGGTGGAGACTTGGCCCACATACGTCCACAATTTTGTACGAAGTAACGTTCGGTGTCCAGAACGAGTTCAGTAAAATTTCCACTCATCAGTAACACAAAACAACCAAGATCACAGACTTTAACTCGCCTTTTATGTCGCAAAAACTGCACTCGACTGACTGTTCAGTGTAAATCCCGATTAAATAGTATTCTCCAAACCGTTACTTACTTGCACACTGCTAAAATAACTCTTCTTTTCACAAACTAAGAGACTTTTCTCAAAATCGCAACACACTTGCAACTTTCTATCTTAGGCAAAACAGTCCCACCTTGAACCAACTCACCCATCAACTGTCTCCTTTTCCATCGTAAGATTTTTTCACAAGTGTCATTTTTTTCTACAGGGCCAAAGCTTCCACAATTACATAGACAATACACACAGATTTGGAGAAAAGAGAACCACTTGTATGAATATCAAGAGCTCAGATGGAAACCTAGTTCTAAGCAAAGAAGGGAAAGCAGAAAGGTGGAAGGAGTATATAGAGGGTCTATACAAGGGCGATGTACTTGAGGACAATATTATGGAAATGGAAGAGGATGTAGATGAAGATGAAATGGGAGATATGATACTGTGGGAAGATTTTGACAGAGCACTGAAAGACCTGAGTCGAAACAAGGCCCCGGGAGTAGACAACATTCCATTAGAACTACTGACAGCCTTGGGAGAGCCAGTCCTGACAAAACTCTACCATCTGATGAGCAAGGTGTGTGAGACAGGCAAAATACCCTCAGACTTCAAGAATAATATAATAATTCCAATCCCAAAGAAAGCAGGTGTTGACAGATGTCAAAATGACCGAACTATCAGTTTAATAAGTCACAGCTGCAAAATACTAACACGAATTCTTTACAGACGAATGGAAAAACTGGTAGAAGCCGACCTCGGGGAAGATAAGTTTGGATTCCGTAGAAATATTGGAACACGTGAAGCAATACTGACCCTACAACTTATCTTAAAAGAAAGATCAATGAAAGGCAAACCTACGTTTCTAGCATTTGTAGACTTCATGAAAGCTTTTGAACAATGTTGATTGGAATACTCTCTTTCAAGTTCTAAAGGTGGCAGGGATAAAATACAGGGAGCGAAAGGCTATTTACAATTTGTACAGAAACCAGATGGCAATGATAAGAGTCGAGGGACATGAAAGGGAAGCAGTGGTTGGGAAGGGAGTGAGACAGGGTTGTAGCTTATCCCCGATGTTATTCAATCTGTATATTGAGCAAGCAGTAAAGGAAACAAAAGAAAAATTCGGATTAGGAATTAAAATGCATAGAGAAGAAATAAAAACTTTGAGGTTCGCCGATGACATTGTAATTCTGTCAGAGACAGCAAAGGGCTGGAAGAGCAACTAAACGGAATGGACAGTGTCTTGAAAGGAGGTTATAAGATGAACATCAACAAATGTATGGAATGTAGTCAAAATTAAGTCGAATGATGCTGAGTGAATTACATTAGGAAATGAGACACTTAAAGTAGTAAAGGAATTTTGCTGTTTGGGGAGCAAAATAACTGATGATGGTCGAAGTAGAAAGGATATAAAATGTAAACTGGCAATGGCAAGGAAAGCGTTTCTGAAGAAGAGAAATTTGTTAACATCGAGTATAGATTTAAGTGTCAGGAAGTCGTTTCTGAAAGTATTTGTATGGAGTGTAGCCTTGTATGGAAGTGAAACATAGACGATAAATAGTTTGGACAAGAAGAAAATACAAGCTTTTGAAATGTGGTGCTACAGAAGAATGCTGAAGATTAGATGGGTAGATCACATAACTAATGAGGAGGTATTGAATAGAATTGGGGAGAAGAGGAGTTTGTGGCACAACTGGACTAGAAGAAGGGACCGGTTGGTAGGACATGTTCCGGTTGGTAGGACATGTTCTGAGGCATCAAGGGATCACCAATTTAGTATTGGAGGGCAGTGTGGAGAGTAAAAATCGTAGAGGGGGATCAAGAGATGAATACACTAAGCAGATTCAGAAGGGTGTAGTTTGCAGTAGGTGTTGGGAGATGAAGAAGCTTGCACAGGATAGAGTAGCATGGAGAGCTGCGTCAAACCAGTCTCAGGACTGAAGACCACAATAACAACATCATCAATTTACATAACACTTTCTCATTACATGTTAGCGCACATCGATCATAACATAACGGAAGGTAATTAACAAAATAAAATAAAAGAAATAAATACAACTTTGTGTTGCTCCCTACGAGACACTGACTAATTGAAATAGTGTCACCAGAATACCGAAACACTGTCACCAGAATACCAAAAGGAGGGCCAAAAAATGTCCGTCTCAACAGTTGTCATTTAATATAGGCGATTACCCGTTTCGACCGTTTGGTTCATCCTCAGACCTTTTCAGCTTTGTTTCAGTACAGCGCCTCAAGTAGGTCGCCTTGTAGGCCTGCTTCAACACTGAAGTACTATACACCGTAATTAAGCTGAAGAGATTTAAACGTGGATCGTAACGGCCTATGTCAAATGGCAACTGTGACTGAATTGTTACATCTTTCCAACGGTTGCTACACCCCTCCACAGACATCATACCAACCCTAATAAAACAACAGCAACTAAATGCAGGAGAATCTAACCAGATGATCCTCACATTTAGGATTCCGTATATTCTGTGGCAGCTTTTGTCTCCGCACTTTTCGCAGTAAGTTACATTATTTTTAATACAAGTGCTTGGATAAAATTGTTATCTTTAAAGACAACAGTCATTCGCTAAGACAAATAACTGCACATAGCCCCCGTTCAGACATGCATCGCTCCCTTTCTGACGTTCCCTCGTCGATGCTTTTAAGGAATGGCCAGTAACTAACATTCTGAAAAAGAAAGATGGCGTAGGATCTAGCTGGTAGCACAACGCAAGAAATATACTGCAAATATCTCTGCTGCGTAGGCGGACGTGAGTGGCCGAAAGGCGTTGCCTGTGGTAGGTTGGACTGCACTGAACTGGAGGCGGCTACAGAAGAGCAGAGATGAAGCATCCACAGTTTGTTCAAACATTTGTCTTGCTTGCCTATGTCAGTTGAGTTCATCAGAATTTAACGGTATTTCCATACTTCCTGCCGATATTTTTGTTTGAGGGAAAAATATCTTACAGGCTAAAATCTAGAGCAGAGCCCTCAAAACAAGCCAGCGGGAGGGAAGCTGAGTTGAGTTCTGTTTGTATACGCGGAGGCAAACAAACTATTCGGCTGCAGATCAATACGGCCGAGGTCGGGCGCGGCATGTTTAAAAAATAAAAAAAAGGAGTACTGTGCTGACTCCAACGGAAAAACTCACTGCACTGCAGGCAGCAAGGTGTGGCACAGTTGTGCAGAAGGAGGCGCGTCCCCTACAAAATTACTTTTAATAAGAATCAGAACGAATACAAAAAATTTCTAATGTGTGCAATTCTGCGAGGCTTGGCAGTAGCACCTAAAAACTGTTACAGTTGCGTTACGGCTCCTGTGCAAAAACCTAAGTGAGACGACAGAGCTACAATTTCCGCCATTTGAATTCCTATCTGCTATTTGCTGGTCACAATAGGTTCCCTGCATAGCAACTTACGTTGAGGAAACTTACCAGAATTCAGCGCAAGCGCAACGTAAAATCTGTTATTTTAGTAAAAATGTGAAATTTTAGGTGAGCGGGCAAGTATTCAAACGACAATATGTGAGTAAAATAGAGGTATGGGAGAGTGTTATACATGCAGGAAAATGCACCAGGGAACAGCTGATGTTTGCTGGTTCGTGTTTCAATCTAGTGACCTAGTTTAGAATCATATGAAGGAACGCACAATAGCAACCGCCCTAAAAAGTTCCCGTCATATTCTACTGTTGTTGTTTTTGTGAGACTTGAGGTTGTGTTTTGCGCTGCGCTTGTGTTACGAATTTTACTATTTAAGTGCTGTATAATATATCGAAGGTATTTTGAGTGCAATTCTGCAATTACAGTGTTTTATGATGAGTAGAATTATGTTTATTTGTAAAACTAGTTACATAACGTGTGGACAGTTACGCCATACTTCGTCAGTCGTGCATGCAAGCGAAATGCGTTTCTTTAACGTCTTAATAATTTTCTCTGTCTCAAAATGGAAATTCGTATTACGTGCAAGTAGCCACTATTTCAAATTTGCTTAACTTGTAACTGGTTTTTGATAATACACTACTGGCCATTAAAATTGCTACGCCAGGAAGATGACGTGCCACAGACGCGAAATTTAACCGACAGAAAGAAGATGCTGTGATATGCAAATGATTAGCTTTTCGTAGCATTCACACAAGGTTGGCGCCGGTGGCGACACCTACAACGTGCTGACACGAGGAAAGTTTCCAACCGATTTCTCGTACACAAACAGCAGTTGACCAGTGTTGCCTGGTGAAACGTTGTTGCGATGCCTTGTGTAAGGAGGAGAAATGCGTACCATCACGTTTCCGACTTTGATAAAGGTCGGATTGTAGC
The DNA here is from genome assembly GCF_023898315.1 of Schistocerca nitens. Lineage (NCBI taxonomy): Eukaryota > Metazoa > Arthropoda > Insecta > Orthoptera > Acrididae > Schistocerca > Schistocerca nitens. Next base: position 586,312,793 of record NC_064618.1, read on the forward strand.
GTATCGCGATTGCGGTTTATCGTATCGCAGCATTGCTGCTCGCGTTGGTCGAGATCCAATGACTGTTAGCAGAATATGGAATCGGTGGGTTCAGGAGGGTAATACGGAACGCCGTGCTGGATCCTAACGGCCTCGTATCAGTAGCAGTCGAGATGACAGGCATCTTATCCGCACGGCTGTAACGGATCGTGCAGCCACGTCTCGATCCCTGAGTCAACAGATGGGGACTTTTGCAAGACAACAACCATCTGCACGAACAGTTCGACGACGTTTGCAGCAGCATGGACTATCAGCTCGGAGACCATGGCTGCGGTTACCCTTGACGCTGTATCACAGACAGGAGCGCCTGCGATGGTATACTCAAACGACGAACCTGGGTTCACGAATGGCAAAACGTCATTTTTTTTGGATGAATCCAGGTTCTGTTTACAGCATCATGATGGTCGCATCCATGTTTGGCGACATCGCGGTGAACGCACATTGGATGCGTGTATTCGTCACCGTCATAGTGGCGTATCACCCGGCGTGATGGTATGGGATGCCATTGGTTACACGTCTCGGTCACCTCTTGTTCGCAATGACGACACTTTGAACAGTGGACGTTACATTTCAGATGTGTTACGACCCGTGGCTCTACTCTTCATGCGATCCCTGCGAAACTCTACATTTAAGCAGGATAATGCACGACCGCATGTTGCAGCTCCTGTACGGGCCTTTCTGGATAGAGAAAATGTTCGACTGCTGACCTGGCCAGTACATTCTCCAGATCTCTTCAATTTTAATCGTCTGGTCAATGGTGGCCGAACAAGTGGCTCGTCACGATACGCCAGTCACTACTCTTAATGAACGAACTGTGGTATCGTGTTGAAGCTGCACGGGCAGCTGTACCTGTACACGCCATCCAAGCTCTGTTTGACTCAATGCCCAGGCGTATCAAGGCTGTTATTACGGCCAGAGGTGGTTGTTCTGGGTACTGATTTCTCAGGATCTATACACCCAAATTACGTAAAAATGTAATCACATGTCAGTTCTAGACTTAATGATACTGGTATGTAGTAGATTAATACCGCAATACACAGACCTTTAAGTACAGTATTGAAAAGATTATCTAAATTGCAACACTTCTAAATTTAATACTTATCTCCGAGTACAGGACTAAATTGTAAGTTGGTTTCACATTTGGAAAAAACCTTACTTTTCTGGAGAAGTTTCTGTAATTTCAGGAAAGGACTGCACCACACATAAACCGCATACCATCATTTCAAAATCGCTTAATATACATTAAACTTTTGTTGCAGTGCTGGCTAAGACAAAGCCTGAAAAGTGTTCCAAGATACAGCACTCACCCCTACATACAGAATATCCGAGGAGGAATGGCCAGTGTTCGGGGACGTGACAGGAAAGACCATTCGAAGCAAAAAATGTCTAGTTAACATGGACTCTAAAATGCATAGCTTACGAAATGGTTCAAATGGCTCTGAGCACTATGGGACACAACTTCTGAGGTCATTAGTCCGCTAGAGCTTAGAACTAGTTAAACCTAACTAACCTAAGGACATCACACACATCCATGCCCGAGGCAGGATTCGAACCTGCGACCGTAGCAGTCGCGCGTTTCCGGACTGAGCGCCTAGAACCGCTAGACCACCGCGGCCGGCGTATCTTGAGAGCTATGTGTACTTGTTCAGTACATGAGATGTGTTTCACAGTATGGAAGATTAAGAAGTGCTCATACCTCTTACGTCGCAAAACCCCATGGCGTAGAATTTGTCCTAACTCTCGAAAACTAGATGTGGGCAGGAAACCTCTTTAAGAACTAACTTCTAAATTTTTGTGCACAAAGTTAAATGGATAACGCGAAAATTATGGGCCTAGTTATAGCTCTTCAAGTGGGTGATTTGCACAAAACTTCACTCTGACTAACGCTATCTGACGGAGTAGTATGTTAATTATAATTTTCGTCTGACTGTTAATATCTTCGTGGACAAGATTAAAGGCCTGCAACTTAAGGTAAGTGAAGGGGTCGAACAGAAAAAATGATTAAATTCAATATTCACATTTATTCGTAATCATACTTACGTGATCAACACATATATTTTATACGAGGGCTATCCACAAAGTACATTACGTTTTGGAATTAAATATAAATAAAGTATTGGAATTTTTTTATTATATACAGATGAAAGCCACACTTAAATACTACTTTTCTACATAGTTGCCATTTAAATTAAGGCACTTATCGTAGCGATGGACGAGCTTGGAAATTCCTTCGTCATAAAATTCGGCCACTTCGCCTTCAACCACGTGGTTACCTCTTTTGGGACAGAAAAGGTGTGATTTTTGTGGATTTCCTGGAAAGAGGCACTACAATAAAATCTCAAAGGTATTGCCAAACTCTGCACACCCTCAGAAGAGCAATACAAAACAAGCGCAGGGGAAAGTTGGGCTCAAAGATCTTGCTGATTCACGACAACCCCCGGGCCCACACGTCAAATGTCACTCGTGAAGTTCTCGAATCTTTTAAGTGGGAGTTGTTTGCTCATCCGCCGTACAGTCCCGACCTGGCACCGAGCGACTTCCACTTATTCCCAGCAATGAAGAAGTGGTTGGCTATGCAGCGTTTTGATGACGACGCACAGCTTCAAGAAGAGGTAACCACGTGGTTGAAGGCGCAGGCGGCCGAATTTTACGACGAAGGAATTTCCAAGCTCGTCCACCGCTACGATAAGTGCCTTAATTTAAATGGCAACTATGTAGAAAAGTAGTATTTAACTGTGGCTTTCATCTGTATATAATAAAAAAAATTCCAATACTTTATTTATTTTTAATTCCAAAACGTAATGTACTTTGTGGATAGCCCTCGTATATGGGGCGGGCAAGAATCCTGCACGCGTGCGGTGCACTTGCACGCGTGCAGTAACAGGTCTTCTGCGTCCACACAGGGGCAAGCTGGCCACCCGCTTCTCTCCCCTCCCCACCATACCGTCACTCCGCGCCTTCCTCTGTAATGCGTTTTGTTTCCTAGCTTGCTTTGTTCAATGACGAAATAAGGTTAGTAGGAGTGCTTGAAAGGAATCATGGTTTGAAAGAGTACCTATCACCTACGATACGTTTTATTTAATTACCACAGGTTGAGTTTACAACACGTTTAGCGTCTGGAACAAAACTTCTACTTACAGACAAACGCAAACAGTTACGTCAATTTTCATCACTGAAGTTTGCTCTTAACCGAGACTTATTAATTTTCATAACAGAAAAAAAAACTCTCACAAACGAATGTCGAGCCATACATTGACATTATCTTCGCGGCTTCACGATGGAGACGAGGAAACTCTTGCTGTGGAAAGTCGTGATAAGAATATTACACGTTTTGCCAAAAGGAACTTGTATCTCAGACGAGAATTACACTGTAGATCTATTAATTTCATTTGCAAATTAGGATGAATATCATCTACAGAAACAGCAAATGGTCTCGAGAACCATTCAGAAACTTAAGATAAATATGATATATACCCAAATCGCTTGAGAAATACCTATTCTATTGTACTAAGTACGGAAACATATTCTTTGCAGTTCTGTTCTCGCACAGTAGACAGAGTAGGGAAATGCATTGCGTTCCCTGACGAGAGGTGTCGTTCCCACAGCTAAGTTTGCTAGTGACAGCTTGCACCTTTTCAGCCATTTCACAAATTAGTAGATTTCCTCCTTGCAAACTTGTGTTCAATGCATTCATGTGTCCTGTAATGACCACTAAAAATGCAAGGTCGGCAACCCACTCTGGATCATCTAATTTGGGGTCGTAACTTCCTTTGTCCTTTAAAAACTGATTTATTGGTATTCTCAGCTCAAAAAATCTTCTGAGTACATTATAGCGGCTAAGCCAGAGGACTTCACTGTGGTATAGTATGTCACCGTACTCTTCCCCAGTTTCAGCTAAATATGTGTGAAACTGCCTATGTGTAAGCCCGTGGGATCTCAAATACACTCCTGGAAATTGAAATAAGAACACCGTGAATTCATTGTCCCAGGAAGGGGAAACTTTATTGACACATTCCTGGGGTCAGATACATCACATGATCACACTGACAGAACCACAGGCACATAGACACAGGCAACAGAGCATGCACAATGTCGGCACTAGTACAGTGTATATCCACCTTTCCCAGCAATGCAGGCTGCTATTCTCCCATGGAGACGATCGTAGAGATGCTGGATGTAGTCCTGTGGAACGGCTTGCCATGCCATTTCCACCTGGCGCCTCAGTTGGACCGGCGTTCGTGCTGGACGTGCAGACCGCGTGAGACGACGCTTCATCCAGTCCCAAACATGCTCAATGGGGGACAGATCCGGAGATCTTGCTGGCCAGGGTAGTTGACTTACACCTTCTAGAGCACGTTGGGTGGCACGGGATACATGCGGACGTGCATTGTCCTGCTGGAACAGCAAGTTCCCTTGCCGGTCTAGGAATGGTAGAACGATGGGTTCGATGACGGTTTGGATGTACCGTGCACTATTCAGTGTCCCCTCGACGATCACCAGTGGTGTACGGCCAGTGTAGGAGATCGCTCCCCACACCATGATGCCGGGTGTTGGCCCTGTGTGCCTCGGTCGTATGCAGGCTAAATTACGAACCGTCACAGTCCAGTCAGGAGAATTCCTTTCAACAGAGAATCCCGCCGAAAATAGTGCGTCTTTTTCAGCCAGTAATTACAATATGTACCCGTGATCTAGGAGTAGCGTCTTTGATTCATAATCAAAAACGTCTTCGATCCCGGTTTCGATCCCCGCCACTACCTAAATTTTGATAAATAATCAGCATTGAGGGCCGAAGACTTCCGGCATAAGAAGTCAGCCTCATTCTGCCAACGGCCTTGTCAAAGAGGGCGGAGGAGCGGATAGAGGTTCAGGGCACTCTCTTGTCCTAGGGGTGGGAAATTGCCGCTAAAGGCGGAAGAATAAGCAATGATCAACGACATGAGGATGCAGAAGGCAATGGAAACCACTGCATTAAAGACACGTAACGTATATCCACAGGACATGTGGCCCTTAATTGAAGAAGTGTCATGATCTCTCCATTGGCAAAATATTCCGGAATAATCCCCCATTCGGATCTCCGGGAGGGGACTGCCAAGGGGGAGGTTACCATGAGAAACAGATTGAATAATCAACGAAAGGATAACGTTCTACGAGTCGGGGCGTGGAATGTCAGAAGCTTTAACGTGGTAGGGAAACTAGAAAATCTGAAAAGGGAAATTCAAAGGCTCAATCTAGATATAGTAGGGGTCAGTGAAGTGAAGTGGAAGGAAGACAAGGATTTCTGGTCAGATGAGTATCGGGTAATATCAACAGCAGCAGAAAATGGTATAACAGGTGTAGGATTCGTTATGAATAGGAAGGCAGGGCAAAGGGTGTGTTACTGTGAAAAGTTCAGTGACTGGGTTGCTCTAATCAGAATCGACAGCAGACCAACACCGACAACGATAGTTCAGGTATACATGCCGACGTCGCAAGCTGAAGATGAACAGGTTGAGAAAGTGTATGAGGATATTGAAAGGGTAATGCAGTATGTAAAGGGGAACGAAAATCTAATAGTCATGGGCGATTGGAATGCAGTTGTAGGGGAAGGAGTAGAAGAAAAGGTTACAGGAGAATATGGGCTTGGGACAAGGAATGAAAGAGGAGAAAGACTAATTGAGTTCTGTAACAAGTTTCAGCTAGTAACAGCGAATACCCTGTTCAAGAATCACAAGAGGAGGAGGTATACTTGGAAAATCCCGGGAGATACGGGAAGATTTCAATTAGATTACATCATGGTCAGACAGAGATTCCGAAATCAGATACTGGATTGTAAGGCGTACCCAGGAGCAGATATACGCTCAGATCACAATATAGTAGTGATGAAGAGTAGGCTGAAGTTCAAGATATTAGTCAGGAAGAATCAGTACGCAAAGAAGTGGGATACGGAAGTACTAAGGAATGACGAGATACGTTTGAAGTTCTCTAACGCTATAGATACAGCAATACAGTTGAAGAGGAATGGACATCTCTAAAAAGGGCCATCACAGAAGTTGGGAAGGAAAACATAGGTACAAAGAAGGTAGCTGCGAAGAAACCATGGGTAACAGAAGAAATACTTCAGTTGATTGATGAAAGGAAGAAGTACAAACATATTCCGGGAAAATCAGGAATACGGAAATACAAGTCGCTGAGGAATGAAATAAATAGGAAGTGCAGGGAAGCTAAGACGAAATGTCTGCAGGAAAAATGTGAAGACATCGAAAAAGATATGATTATCGGAAGGACAGACTCAGCATACAGGAAAGTCAAAACAACCTTTGGTGACATTAAAAGCAACGGTGGTAACATTAAGAGTGCAACGGGAATTCCACTGTTAAATGCAGAGGAGAGAGCAGATAGGTGGAAAGAATACATTGAAAGCCTCTATGAGGGTGAAGATTTGTCTGAGGTGATAGAAGAAGAAACAGGAGTCGATTTAGAAGAGATAGGGGATCCAGTATTAGAATCGGAATTTAAAAGAGCTTTGGAGGGCTTACGGTCAAATAAGGCAGAAGGGATAGATAACGTTCCATCAGAATTTCTAAAATCAATGGGGGAAGTGGCAACAAAACGACTATTCACGTTGGTGTGTAGAATATATGAGTCTGGTGACATACCATCTGACTTTCGGAAAGCATCATCCACACAATTCCGAAGACGGCAAGAGCTGACAAGTGCGAGAATTATCGCACAATCAGCTTAACAGCTCACGCATCGAAGCTGCTTACAAGAATAATATACAGAAGAATGGAAAAGAAAATTGAGAATGCGCTAGGTGACGATCAGTTTGGCTTTAGGAAAAGTAAAGGGACGAGAGAGGCAATTCTGACGTTACGGCTAATAATGGAAGCAAGGCTAAAGAAAAATCAAGACACTTTCATAGGATTTGTCGACCTGGAAAAAACGTTCGACAATATAAAATGGTGCAAGCTGTTCGAGATTCTGAAAAAAGTAGGGGTCATCTATAAGGAGAGACGGGTCATATACAATATGTACAACAACCAAGAGGGAATAATAAGAGTGGACGATCAAGAACGAAGTGCTTGTATTAAGAAGGGTGTAAGACAAGGCTGTAGCCTTTCGCCCCTACTCTTCAATCTGTACATCGAGGAAGCAATGATGGAAATAAAAGAAAGGTTCAGGAGTGGAATTAAATACAAGGTGAAAGGATATCAATGATACGATTCGCTGATGACATTGCCATCCTGAGTGAAAGTGAAGAAGAATTAAATGATCTGCTGAACGGAATGAACAGTCTAATTACTACACAGTATGGTTTGAGAGTAAATCGGAGAAAGACGAAGGTAATGAGAAGTAGTATAAATGAGAACAGCGAGAAACTTAACATCAGGATTGATGGTCACGAAGTCAATGAAGTTAAGGAATTCTTCTACCTAGGCAGTAAAATAACCAATGACGGACGGAGCAAGGAGGACATCAAAAGCAGACACGCTATGGCAAAAAAGGCATTTCTGGCCAAGAGAAGTCTACTAATATCAAATACTGGTCTTAATTTGAGGAAGAAATTTCTGAGGATGTACGTCTGGAGTAGAGCATTGTATGGTAGTGAAACATGGACTGTGGGAAAACCGGAACAGAAGAGAATCGAAGCATTTGAGATGTGGTGCTATAGACGAATGTTGAAAATTAGGTGGACTGATAAGGTAAGGAATGAGGAGGTTCTATGCATGAACAGAGAGGAAAGGAATATGTGGAAAACACTGATAAGGAGAAGGGACAGGATGATAGGACATCTGCTAAGACATGAGGGAATGACTTCCATGGTACTAGAGGGAGCTGTAGAGGGCAAAAACTGTAGAGGAAGACAGAGATTGGAATACGTCAAGCAAATAACTGAGGACGTAGGTTGCAAGTGCTACTCTGAGATGAAGAGGTTAGCACAGGAAAGGAATTCGTGGCGGGCCCCATCAAACCAGTCAGTAGACTGATGACCAAAAAAAAAAAAAAAAAAACAACCAAAAAGCATTCATCTCAACACTGTAATCTGAATTCGCACAGCTTTACACCATCCACACTTTCTCTCACCATCTCACCAACCGTGTTCGAGAAATTCAGGGAGGTTTGCTATGGGGCTAGAGTTTCTTTCCTAAGGTCCTCGCTTTCTACAAGCGGCAAATGCTTATCCTCAAAAGAACACATGAAAGAGGCATCTGACTCCTGCACACAGTGCCACATTGCCCTTTGGCTGGACATTAGCCCTAAGCAGTAGTGTGGGAGGACAATGCTTGCCGCCCCCTGCGGGTGCAGGACCGTCCTCACTACCAGGAGTCTTACACTACCCAGGTCCCAGTCCCGTCCATCGGTCACCGAACTGCTTGGACGAAGCGGTCAGTGGGACGGTACTGGGGCTCTGGGTGCAGTTTAGATATCAAATTTATAAGCAAAATAATTAAATCAATCAATTAATTACTATAGCCCTCAAACCTACCCCGCCTTAATTACGTCATGTGCTTTTCCTCTGCCAGCACGTTGGTCCCCGCCCCCTCCCCTTCACAATCCATCCCCCTCCCCCACCTACCCTACTGCCACGAATTTCGAATTTTGGCAGGAATTTCGAATTTTGGCGGGAATTTCATCGATCCAGGGGTGTGCTGACGTACCACCCCACCTCTCACCCGGAAACCGGAAAGAAATTTAAAATGGCAGTGAACTTTCTGGGACTCACACCACGGTCCTTCTGGATGGAATGCCCAAGCCCAGCCCCTCCCCCCCCCCCCCCCAACACTTGGAAACTGTCTAGATGCAGGAGAGGAAGGTTAGGTTATTGTACTTCATTTATTTTGTTCGGGAAACTGAAGTAAAGATCGGACCTACTTTCGTAATTAATCTTAAACATTACACAACTATATGCATAGAAGCAAACAAGGAGAGCCTAAAATCGTAATACAGCTCAAAGATTGGCGATGTCATACAACTGGTATTATCCTGCTGGGAAAAAGAATCACAAAACCACTCAAACTCTACTTAGGATGATACCATCACCTAAAAGCTGGCGGGAAAAAGGCTGGAGTGGAAGGTATTATCTTTAATTTGGCGGGAATTGTGTTCAATTGACGAGATACTGGTGCTGGACAGTGAGGATTTTAATAACTTTATAACATATAAGCATGCATCTGAGGACTGACTGTAGCTGTCTGACGTCAGAGTTCGTCAGAGTTCGCTACAGACAGCTCCTGTAGCACTGCTCCACAATCACCCTGTAATCTAGTGCTCGAAATTCAGGAAGGCCAATACAAGCTACCATAACAGGTGGAAAATGCTTCCCTGTTCTAATTACACATAGAAATTGCCGTGAAAACAACAGCACCCGTAAACAACGGTTCACAATGCGTCACACGTACTGGGGAGTGGGAAAATCGTATAATAACACAACTATTGTAAAAACCAATACCAGAAGACTGCACTAGGAGAGACAGGATCAGTTGCAGATGTGTCCTCCTCGATGGGTGGTCACAAACTAACCAACTTGTTGCCAGTCTTACTCTCTCCCCCCCTCCCCCCAATCCTGCCACCCCTCTTCCCTCCCTCTCCTCACCGTAGGTAGGGATACAGGCCTATTCTATCTTGTCACTGATGAACCACAAGGGATCCTTCAGGCGGCATTGATACACTGTCTCCAGTCTGTGGAGATCAGTCACGGATAGACAAAAGACAAGAACAGGACGCTTCATGCAATTTTTTAAACGTATTTCTCAGAAGAATTGGGTCCCCTGGAACAACAACAACGAAATTCCAGATAACTCTCCATATCGCTTTTTCAAACGTCTGTTGCTTGGAGAACAGGCAGCTACCACCGCCTATACTCACCGTTGTCCCGCCGCTCTGGTGGCGACGTCACCGATGAGCATGTGGCTGGGCAGTCGGCGCTATCGCTGCCGACAAAAGCTGCACATACACAATATGCCACAACACTGCTGTCCCTCAGAATAAAAGACGACTATCCCGACCGTGGGTTGTTTGTCTATGAAACAGGCCCCCAAGCCTCCAGTAGCTCCGCCCACGAGTTCACGCCATTCTGAGAATAAAAACTTGCGTCAATGCATCTCCTACAAGCAAGCATCTATAAAACAAAAAAGGAAATACAACTGCGATGATAACAAACGACCTCTTTCTACGAACGCACCCCATTTTCTTTTTGTGTTATGAGCAAAATCGGTATAATTTTTGATGTTTGAATGCAGGACAAAATTCGCATCACTCTCTCCCCCCACGACCCGTTATTTCACAACATCCAACAAAGTGAAAAAAAGAAAACAACAGCCACAGTACAGATAACCAAACTGCAGAAGTCGGAATGACTTCTGTGAGCTTGATGGACAAAATTACATAGCTTGAGAGTGCCCCACACGTTCAAATGAGCGTCTGTAAATAAACTGTCATGCACGTGTGTATTACAAACATTTCAGACACATGAAATAACATTACAGAATACAGAATTTCATGCCATTTGCTCGCATTATTTTACCTTCGATAACAACAGCTATAATTCAAGAGGACGTTGCTGTTTAGTGCACTATGGTGGCTCCCGTTTTACCAATGCGACGCTAAATCGCATTGGCGTTTACGAAACAACTCGTGAGAGCCTCCCTCCTAACGTCACGTCGTAGAGAACCTTTTACGATTCCTCCGATACATCGAAAACAAGTACCGTATGCATGATGACATTTGACATTTTATTTGCTCCGTAACTCGCCTCTAGCGACATGTACAGGGTGTTTCAAAAATGACCGGTATATTTGAAACGGCAATAAAAACTAAACGAGCAGCGATAGAAATACACCGTTTGTTGCAATATGCTTGGGACAACAGTACATTTTCAGGTGGACAAACTTTCGAAATTACAGTAGTTACAATTTTCAACAACAGATGGCGCTGCAAGTGATGTGAAAGATATAGCAGATAACGCAATCTGTGGGTGCGCCATTCTGTACGTCGTCTTTCTGCTGTAAGCGTGTGCTGTTCACAACGTGCAATTGTGCTGTAGACAACATGGTTTATTCCTTAGAACAGAGGATTTTTCTGGTGTTGGAATTCCACCGCCTAGAACACAGTGTTGTTGCAACAAGACGAAGTTTTCAACGGAGGTTTAATGTAACCAAAGGACCGAAAAGCGATACAATAAAGGATCTGTTTGAAAAATTTCAACGGACTGGGAACGTGACGGATGAACGTGCTGGAAAGGTAGGGCGACCGCGTACGGCAACCACAGAGGGCAACGCGCAGCTAGTGCAGCAGGTGATCCAACAGCGGCCTCGGGTTTCCGTTCGCCGTGTTGCAGCTGCGGTCCAAATGACGCCAACGTCCACGTATCGTCTCATGCGTCACAGTTTACACCTCTATCCATACAAAATTAAAACGTGGCAACCCCTCAGCGCTGCTACCATTGCTGCACGAGAGACATTCGCTAACGATATAGTGCACAGGATTGATGACGGCGATATGCATGTGGGCAGCATTTGGTTTACTGACGAAGCTTATTTTTATCTGGACGGCTTCGTCAATAAACAGAACTGGCGCATATGGGGAACCGAAAAGCCCCATGCTGCAGTCCCATCGTCCCTGCATCCTCAAAAAGTACTGGTCTGGGCCGTCATTTCTTCCAAAGGAATCATTGGCCCATTTTTCAGACCCGAAACGATTTCTGCATCACGCTATCTGGACATTCTTCGTGAATTTGTGGCGGTACAAACTGCCTTAGACGACACTGCGAACACCTCGTGCTTTATGCAAGATGGTGCCCGGCCACATTGCACGGCCGACGTCTTTAATTTCCTGAATGAATATTTCGATGATCGTGTGATTGCTTTGGGCTATCCGAAACATACAGGAGGCGGCGTGGATTGGCCTCCCTGTGACTTCTTTCTGTGGGGACACTTGAAAGACCAGGTGTACCGCCAGAATCCAGAAACAATTGAACAGCTGAAGCAGTACATCTCATCTGCATGTGAAGCCATTCCGCCAGACACGTTGTCAAAGGTTTCGGGTAATTTCATTCAGAGACTACGCCATATTATTGCTACGCATGGTGGATATGTGGAAAATATCGTACTATAGAGTTTCCCCGACCGCAGCGCCATCTGTTGTTGAAAATTGTAACTACTGTAATTTTGAAAGTTTGTCTGCCTGAAAATGTACTGTTGTCCCAAGCATATTGCAACAAACGGTGTATTTCTATCGCTGCTCGTTTAGTTTTTATTGCCGTTTCAAATATACCGGTCAATTTTGAAACACCCTGTATGTGAACGTTCTGTCATCCAGCAGACAACCATTCGCAATACCAGCAGATTATTGCGTTCTAGTTTCATAAGCAATTTTTATCATCACGGAACAGCACGTTTCATACAATATACTCATATGTAGGGAAAAACACTAACATTTCTAGGTTCTATAACGACACATAATTCAAGTGCTGTCTACTTTATAAAGAGAGGTTATGAAGTACATTCACTATATGATCAAAAGTATCCGGACACCTAGCTGAAAATGACTTTCAAGTTCGTGGCGCACTCCATCGGTAATGCTGGAATTCAATATGGTGTTGGCCCACCCTTAGCCTTGATGACAGCTTCTACTCTCGCAGGCATGTGTTCAAACAGGTGCTGAAAGGTTTCTTGGGGAATGGCAGCCCATTCTTCACGGAGTACTGCACTGAGGAGAGGTATCGATGTCGGTCGGTGAGGCCTGGCACGAAGTCGGCACTGCAAAACATCCCAAAGGTGTTCTATAGGATTCAGGTCTGGACTCTGTGCAGGCCAGTCCATTACAGGGATGTTATTGTCATGTAACCACTCCGTCACAGGCCGTGCATTATGAGCAGGTGCTCGATCGTTGGAAGATGCAGTCGCCATCCCCGAATTGCTCTTTTACAATGGGAAGCAAGAAGCTGCTTAAAACATCAATGTAGGCCTGTGCTATGATAGTGCCACGCCAAGCAACAAGGGGTGCAAACCCCCTTCATGAAAAACACGACCACACTGTAACACCACCGCCTCCGAATTTTACTATTGACACTACACATGCAGGCGGATGACGTTCACCGGGCATTCGCCATACCCACACCGTGCCATCGGATCGCCACATTGTGTACGTGATTCGTTACTCCACACAACGTTTTTCTGCTGTTAAATCGTCCAATAATCAAAATATCCACGGGTGTACTGCCGGTCTACAGTGTCCAACGGGCACCCGTAGATATTTTGATTATCAAATACGCCGAGAGAAACTCAAGAATCACAACCGTCCAATGTTTACGTTCCTTACAGCAAGCGAGGCGTCGTTTGGCATTTACCGGCGTGATGTGTGGCTTATGAGCAGCCGCTCGACCATGAAATCCAACTTTTCTCACCTCCCGCCTGTCATAGTACTTGCAGTGGATCCTGATGCAGTTTGGAATTCCCGAGTGTGATGGTCTGGATAGATGTCTGCCTATTACACATTACGACCCTATTCAACTCTAGGCGGTCTCTGTCAGTCAACAGACGACGTCGGCCTGTAAGCTTTTGTGCTGTACGTGTCCCTTACGTTTCCACTTCACTATCACATCGGAAACAGAGGACCTAGGGATGTTTAGGAGTGTGAAAATCTCGCGTACAGACGTATGACACAAGTGACACCCAATCACCTGACCACGTTCGAAGTCCGTGAATTCCGTGGAGCGCTCCATTCTGCTCTCTCACGATGTCTAATGACTACCGATGTCGCTCATATGGAGTACTTGGCCGTAGGTGGCAGCACAATGCACCTAATATGATAAGCGTATGTTTTTAGGGCTGTCCGGATAGTTTTGATCACATAGTGTATGAAATAACACAGGACTTGCGGTATTACCTATTTTTCAAAGCGCAATCGTTACGAAATAATACAGTGATGATTCCACGAGAATAGATAGAGCTGATTTCTGTTCGTTTTACGAGAAAAATCGGTGTAGCTTGAGAGCTTTCCGTGTTTTCAAATTACAAATTGTCATGCACGAGGGCATTACGTTCATTTCAGACATATGAAATACCGATACAGATCAGCATCTATATAGTCATTTAATACTTTTGAGGGCATTCCTCATCGTTATTTTTTAACATCCAGAGTAGTTTAAAAACAATGAACTACTGCATCCAAACTTTAACTAGTCATACCACTCTTATTAATAGAACCTCCAACAAGATTTTACCGCGTCGTTTTTTCTATATATCGAAAAACATATATTGTCTGCGTGTCGACATCGAGCATATTACATATACACATATTGCTCCATTGGAGCAGGTGATAGTGGTCGAAATCGCTTGTCAGACCTATGTAAAGATTTGTCACCCGTACTGGAGGATGACAACATTCAGCATACCATCAGTCACAAGAGAGGGGTTCTGTGGTGTTCTTTCAGCAGTGGCGGGTGCTAAACCGACATTATACGTTCCGATCCGTTGGTTCTTACAGAAGTCTGGACATCATAGGGTGTACACTATGCAGCTCCCACTACACACAGGACGGTAGAAATAAAACACAGAGGCGATATTTCTCATTAGCAAAAATGTGGAAGACATCACAACATATGGTAAATGGATGTGTTTGCGGCACAGTATACAGTTAATCTCATCTTCCACAGTGCTGGCGTAGGAGATGTCTCGATGTTCCTTTTCGAAGAGCATTGTTTCCCCATATTGCACACGTGCATATGATTACTGTTCCGGTGTTGACTGTCGCCGAAGCGTGCTGTTCACAACATAGGCGAGGTAGCAGAAATAAAAAGTGGTGTTATCTTATTGCTGAAAAAAATATGTGGACGGCATCTCAGCATATGGAAATAGGGACGCTTCGAAACAACTGTCTGAATGTGATGACCTCTACATTTGATCCCATGCTCCACAGTGACAGGTAGCAGATATCCATTGTTCTATCAAGGTTCACTCCATCTTTGCCGAGTGGTGTCAGTCAATCATTATGTGGTAACCAACAGCGCACCAGTAGACAAATGGCACGGGAAGGAAACCATTGGTACGGGACAACGTACTCTAATACACACCGCAGTTGATAGAACGATCAATTTTAGCAATTTTACCCTTTGTTCCGTAATTTTAACGCCACCAAATGACTCAGCAGAATGCTTCCCAGGTTCTGTATCATTGCTAAATCAATCCTCTACTAATATGCAAGCACAGTATACTAGTTTGCGAATACAGATATATGTCTGTGCTGTACGTCGTTCGGTCATATACACCAAAGAATACCAGCTATCCGTAAATTCAACGACAGCCAATGACACAGCAGAATGCTTCCCAGCTTTTGTATAATTGCTAAATCACCCCTACACTACTATGCAAGTACCACATACTAGATTCCTAATATAGATAGATGACTGTGCAGTATATCCATTCGGCAATATGCACCAGAGTATACCAGACAGCGTCCTATACCCTTGCAATTCGGTTATCTACATATTTCCAGCAAATCGATAATAGTGCAGAATTTACGATTACGATGAGCCATCTTTGCCTGTGTGGATGGGCATCACAGAGTATTCTCACATTCGTAGGATAAAGTCAGAGATTGACACATCCCCCCCCCCCCCACCAGATTGTCCTTGACCAACCCCCCACCCTCCAGCAGCACGCTAGCCAGTTTAATCTGCAACTGACCAGAAGTATGAAGGTCCCATACCCACTAATTCCACATCTTATGAAGCAACAGAGTGACATGTGTCGAAAACTACTGTTTAGCGAAGACTGCTACGTGCCAATCTAAACCACGGCAAACCCACCAAGTGCATAAGATTTCTTCAGATGCGTGCACATCGAGAAGGGTAACACCCCTTATCGGTGTATAATAGACATGAGAGTATTGTCGTGATATAACAAATAGTTAAGAAGAATCGTGTGGCGTATACATTATGGAGATCCAGACAGATTGAGTTCGAAACATTTCACGTAAATCAAATGCGCTATCAATTCTGAAGTATTATTCCACTGTCTAGAGGCAGTACCAGGGAGGTATATCAGCGTGAGAGAAATGATCGTAGAGCATACACTGTAACCTCCACACAGAAATTATTAATGTGTTTGAACCATATTTAACCTCCCAACAAAGTTATTATAATTAAATGAAAATGAACCAAGCGTAAACTCCCCACAAAAATAATAATTAAATGAATTTTTTAATATTGTAACCTCTGAACAAAATTGGCTCCCATTTATAATCTGTGTGCAGAAATGCATTCACATTTAATGTTCCCACAAAATTCTTTTCTCATGTAATGTTAGGTTCGAAACAGAAAAATTCCTAAACACCAAAATAATTTTAAAAAATTTAGTAACCTGGTAAATTTTATGACGACAGCCACGCTGCGCCTCGGCCCTGTTTTTGAATAAAAAAAAAGGCAAAAATTCTTACCTCAATAAAAACTGCAAATATATCTGTTCTTACATAAAAATTTTCGACACAGCTCCGTGCAATGCTGGCCTATGCTTTGTGATTCGTGAAAGGAATAATTATTCATTGGAAAAAAAATCTTTAAAATTAAAATGACTGTTTTTTTTTAAATTACTTTGTATTATAAAAATTATTATTGGAGCATTTTTTTAAAGAAATTAAATGACAATTAATATACATTACTAGATATGCACAAGGCTGCTTCTTTACCTTCTACAACAATACTCATCCTCCAGAGTCCTGACCAGAGTCCCGAGCAGAGCAGACAGCCGACACGCGCCGACTACCGCCGACTCACGCAGACTACACAAGACCACTGTCGACACGCGCAGACAAGCGCAGACTCGCGACAAGCAACAACTAACGACATACTGCTCTCTGGTCAGAGACTCTCCTAAGTATTGCCTATTGCAGGCAGCGCATATAGCGCATACCTCACCTCTTACATAACCCTCCACTGGGGGGCAAACATTTGGCAGCGATGGTGAGTCAATTGGACTTGCCATGAGCAACAAATTTTTCCTAATTAACTAAGTTTCCAACTACAGAATATATACATATATATATAAGTGCAGAACATAAAATATAGTGCACATGCACTGAGTACAGAACATATCAAGCAAAGACAAAATGTGTACACAATGAGTACCAAACATATTAACAAATGACAAAAAGTGCACATGCACTGTAGTACAGATTATATCAGGAGATCACAAAATGTATAGGCAATGAATACAAATCATATTAACAAATGACAAAGTGCACACGCACTGTAGAAGTCTTTAGCATTTTTACATAACATATCATGGAGTGAAATAAAGTGCACACGCACTGTATAAGTCTTTAGCATATTTACATAACATATCATGGAGTGAAATAAAGTGCACATATTTAGGACACTGATCATATTAACAAATGAAAATGAAGTGCACACGCACTGTATATGTCATTATCATTTTACAAGAACTAGGAAAGGAATGGGAAGGATTGCATCATGGTTGTAGCACATTAGGTTGCACGCAGCTGCACTGAAAGTCCATATCTTTCTACAGAAGCACAACACCAAGTGAGACAATCTGAAGTTCTTTTCCCTGAAGTATTAATCAGTGTAGCCAAGACACTGAAATGTCGTATTAATATCCCATGTTATCATTTTGGTAGTACATTAGGTACACCAAACAGTGGGACCATAATAATATCTCCATCGCTCAAGGTGGTGGACAGCATGTCGTGTCAACACCACATTCTTGTAAGGTACACCAACGTAGAATTAGTGCAAAAACCAAATATAGTGCTCCATGAGCATGAGGATAGACAGGACAAACGGATATTACAGTAATTTCTGGTAATTAGGTTAGAAGGTGAAGGACATTAAATCTTATACCAGTCATCATTGATAATTACACTAGTCTATTAACTGATTTTAAGTAATTCGTGGCACTCATCACCCAGTTACTGAACATTTCCATACCATGTATGAAGTATTACAGAATAATGTTCATAAGTTATCTGTTTACAGAGAACATTGGCACTCATTGGCCAGTTACAAATCATCAGAAGGAACTAATTCATATATATGGCATGAAAGTGACATAATATAAATTTAAAGTATAAGAAACAGTGGCATTCGTTGGTCAGCAAGTATTGATTATTACAAAACATTTTTCATCATTCAAGTGACATTTGACATATTTAAAAATAATTATTGGCACTCATTGGCCAATTACTAAACATGTAGCAAGTATTGAATATTACAAAACACTGTTCATAACTCATCTGATTGCAGTAATTATTGGCACTCATTGGCCAGTTACAAAGTATTTATATAGTTTTACAAAACATTATTCAGTATTATGCAGAAGTCATCATTCAGCAAGTATTGATTACTACAAAACATTTTTCATCATTCTATTGAAATATGACATATTTAAAAATAATTATTGGCACTCATTGGCCAGTTACAAAGTATTCATATAGTTTTACAAAACATTATTCAGTATTATTCAGAAGTCATCATTCAAAACAAGAGTTAATTATTGGAATAGCATTAATGCATAAGTCATCATTCAGTATTGCTCAGAACAAATCATTCAAGTGACATAGGACATATTTAAAATGTAACACACTGTAACTATTACTCAAGGTCTGTAGTTGACTAATACATAGACATAATGGATTCAATACAACAGAGAAATTTGTATTATATTTAGAACTAGAAATATATCTTAAACTGGTAGCATTATTTGGTTGTATACTGGTAATTTTTTTTTTGCTAGCAATGCATTGTGTTGGGATCGATAATTAATTGCTGGGGCATGAAAATATTTGCTTTTGACTTATTGCTGGAAATAAGGGTTAATAACGTCATTCGTCATGAGTCAGCTGTAGCAAGGTTATGAAACAAAGGCAGTATATGTGATCACATTTATAAATGATAGACACAACTGGGTAAAAAAATGCAAGTACTAGAACAGGTTTAATAAGTAACAGGTTTAGTAAGTATCATGAAAAGCTTCTCCTGGAAAAAATACAAAATGGATTATTGAGCTGAAAGAAGAAATGCATGTTATGCTGAAAAGTAGTGAACTTCGAATTAACAGGTAATGAAACGTGTATTCAATATGTGTGTACTGTAGCTGTCTTTCCCAAAACATTCAGTCATTATACTATGCAACATAAGACATACTGTCAAAAGGAACTGCAACAAATACTTAAATAACTACATAGCATCTCTTAACTAATAGTAAATATATAAACTTCATCATTATTTTCATCTGCGAAGAAAAACTTCATTATCATTACTATCATCACCTGCAAAGAAACACCTCATTATCCATATTAGAATATTCTGCATCACTATTCATCATCATTCATTATCATTTGCAAAAAAGTCACTTCATTATTCATTATACAACTATTCATAGTATAGAATTTCTTATTTCTAGCATATTTCATCACTAAAACTAAGATGTGTAGTTCTGTCTGACAGTCTGCATGAATCGCCTCGTATACTGAAAGAAAAAAAAATAGTTAAGACTGCTATCATACGATGTGTATAGTATATTCTTGTTAATGCTTGTTAATTCTGATCCATTTACTCTTCGTCACGAGATAGTGCATCTTCTTTCGGTCATTCCGAAGGTGAAATTCCCATTTCTGTTTAATGTATTTCTTTTACACGTTATTTCTTTCTGAAAATGATGAATAAGGATTAATATCTTGCATTTAAATCACATACTCATTAAATAAAAGCTGGTTTCTAGTGATATAATTGAGCATACAGCGTAGCATGACAGAAAACCTAATATGTCAAAAAACATAGACAGTGTTTAGATGCAAAAATGTACACAGAATATCACAATGTAGCAGCAAAAAAAAAATATAAAAATAGTCACGATGTTAAGATATCATAAGGCAAAATGTCAAAGTCAGCTGGTGTTTGTTATATCTTAAAGATTACATAGTGCATACAAACAAAACAGTAAAACAATCATACATACATAAAAAATGGAAAATGTGCACGGTCTGATGTGTAACAACAAGAAATGCCTCTCTTTGTTCAGTTTGTATGTTGTGTAGTTGATGGTGTTTGTTATATCTTAAGGATTACATAGTGCATACAAACAAAACAGTAAAACAATCATACATATATAAAAAATGGAAAATGTGCACGGTCTGATGTGTAACAACAAGAAATGCCTCTCTGTGTTCAGCTTGTATGTTGTGTAGTTGATAGAGGCGAGAGTTGAAGACTTTAATGGAGAAAGAATTTGATAAAATTAATATGTCACTAGATAGAATCGTATAATTGGTCATAAAATGTGTAAGTTCATCTGGAAAAATGTGCACGGTCTAATGTGTAACGACAAGAAAAGCGACCTGCTAACCTTACCTTGCCGGGCACTTGCCAAGAAAAAATACGATAATCATCAGTAAGTGTTCATGTGAATATAATTGCATAAGTGGTCATAAAAAAAATCAGGAAATGGCATTACAGTGTGACAAATCATAAAGCATGTTCATTCAATAAAAGGCTTGACGCCGGAGACTTGGTGGTTCCCTTTGATTTTTCTGGTTCTCAAAGTTTCGACGTGTACTACTTTGGGGTGAGGAATGCTGCGACTTCGATATGGACCTGCATATAGAAGCTCAAATTTACTACATCTAGCTTTTCCTCTATTAGATAAATAATGTGTGCGTACTAATATCTTCTGACCAATGTGAAAGTCACGGCGTGTACAAACCTGTTTTTGCTGTCTTCTCCGGCGCTCTGCGGCACGTTTGATGTTGTTCAGCGCAATGTCAATTATTCCATGGTGTCGTAGTCGACGAGATGTAGGAAAGGTTACTAATTCTTTAATTTTGTTAGGTGGTTCAACATTTTTCAGTATAACAGACGGAGATAGCATAGTGGATTCATTTGGTATGGAATTAATTACATCCTGGAATGAGAGTATATGTGTGTCCCAATCAATATGTTTTTTATGGCAGTATATTCTACACAGTCTACCAATTTCTTTCATTAATCGTTCACAAGGGTTCGAAGAAGCATGGTACCTGGATATATAGATCGGAGAAATGTTTCTAACTCTTAACATACGTGTCCATATAGCAGATCGAAACTGTGATCCATTGTCGGAAATTACTTTCAATACATGCCCAACATGAAATAGAAAATGTTTTACAAATGCTTTCGAAACAGTTTTACCAGTAGCTTTGCGTAGCGGAGTGAAGGTAACAAATTTTGAGGTGAGTTCAACAGCGACAAAGATGTAGCAAAAACCTCTATTAGTTCTGGGAATCGGACCAAAAATGTCTACAGCGGTCATGTGTCTCAATTTAACAGGTACAATGGGATGTAATGGAGGAATATGTGAAGTCGTGTCTGATTTAGCTTTCTGGCAGATTTTACATGACGCTAAAACTCGTCGAATACGTTTCTCCATGTTGGTAAAATAACAGTTCTGTCTCAGTATAAGAAAACATTTTCTGGCTCCGTAATGTGCGTAACTGAAATGAGTATACCAGATTAATTTGTTAACAAGATCGTCAGGAATGCATAATAACCAATTGTTGCTGTCAGGGTGAGAGCGGCGAAACAATGTTATTGGGTACATTGTAATGGTTTCTAATGGTAACGTTATTCCTATCTTGCCAAAGGTGTTTAATTTCCTTCCATACGTTGTCTTTACTCTGCTCTTGTGCTATGTCTTGTAATGACGACGAAATGAAATTCTCAAATGCAACTTGTTGAATGTACATGACGCTGAAATTTGCTTTGCAGAAGTTGGTTGCGATGTCTTGCTGATTGTTGCTGATAGAACGGGATAGTGCGTCTGCTATAATATTTTGTGTACCGGGAATGTGAACAATTGTAAAATTAAATTCCTGCAAATAAAGTTTCCATCTGCTTAATCTGTCGTGTGTAAATTTAGCCGAAAGTAAAAACTGTATCGCTCTATGATCTGTGTAAACGGTAGTGTGTCTTCCATAAAGAAAATGCCGAAATCTCGTAAATGCCCATACAACACATAATGTTTCAAGTTCTGTAACAGAATAATTTCGTTCAGCAGGTGACAGAATGCGACTCGCAAAGGCTATGTTTTTAATTACTGTAGTGCCATCTTCTTCAATTTCCTGAAAAATGTGTACGCCTAATGCGGTGTTAGAACTGTCGGTAGCAATGGAAAAATTTCTAGTAAGATCTGGGTGTGATAAGAGTGGTGCGTTCAACAAAGCTTGTTTCAGGTTCACAAATTCAGAATGTGCTTGCTTATCCCAGGACCAAATAGTGTTTTTACCTGTCAATTGACATAATCTAGGGGTGTCTAAAGCAGAGTAATGAATAAATTTACGAAAAAAGTTAATTAAACCCAAAAAGCTACGTAGTTGTTTCTTCGTCGTAGGAACAGTAATGTCACGTAAAGCTTTAAGTTTTTCCGGGTCAGGCGCAATGCCTCCTGCTGAAATTATATGTCCAAGAAATTTTATAGAAGTTTTACGAAAGTGCGATTTACTGAGATTAACTGTGAGTCCTTGTGCACGAAAAGTTCGTAACAGTTGTTCAAGAATTGGATTGTGTTCAGTCCAGTTATCTTCTGCAATAAGAATGTCGTCTACATACGTTGTGATTCTGTCTTTAAGTTCTGTAGGAAGAATTGTATTCAAACCACGAATAAATGCTGCTGAAGAAATAGTTAAACCGAACGGTAATTTACAAAATTGATAACAGTCACCAAAACAAAGAAAAGCCGTGTACTTTCTGCAGTCCGGATGGAGTTGAATTTCCCAAAATCCTGATTTCAAATCTAATGTGGAATAAATAGCAGTACCATGAAATTTCTGTAGAAGTTCTTCTAGTGTCTGTGGGCGATCCGTTTCATTAATAATAATGTAGTTGATGTGACGCGAATCAAGTACGAGGCCAAGTGAACCATCCTTTTTCTTAACAATATGGAGTGGATTTATGTACGGACTAACTGCCGGTTCAATAATTCCTTGGTCAAGCATAGCTTGCAATTCTTTCTTAACTTGTTCTCTATGAATATACGGAATGGGATAATGTTTGGCTTTAAATGTGTCGTGCTGTTTAACTTGAAATTCATACATAAAACCGGACATAGTACCAGGAACGTTGTCAAAAACTGGATCTTGCTGTAAAAGAATTTTGCATTGTTGTGTGCGTTCGTCGTCTGTATTTGCACTACTCTGTTTAACTTTATCAGAAATCATCTGTATAACGTCATAGTCGGCTTCGTCTGGAGTATTATAGTTGTGTACGTACGTATCTGTTAACAATGTGGAATGACAGTCTATGTTACGTGATGCGGAAATGACCTCTGTACGATTAATTGTTTGTTCTTCTGCAGATAAAGAGTGCTGAAATTCTAAAGCCAGTTGTACATTTTCATCCTTTAACATTAAATAGGAGTTTTGAAAGTCAATAATTGCGTCGTGTTGTACCAGAAAATCCGTACCTAAAATAACGTCTGTCGTCAATAAGGGAACAATCCAAAAATTTGAGTGAAATGTATGACCTGCAATACAAAATGATAAATGTGTCTGTAATTTTACATCTACTCCTTTACTAGATACTGCTCCTTTTACTTTCGTTTTGCCTAATGGTAACATAGGATAGGTATTCTCTTTGTTACACTCGTTGAAAGTTTCTTCATTTATGACTGACATAGGAGATCCAGAATCGATTACTACTGAAAATCTGGATGATCCAATTTTTACTTCGATGACAGGGTGTGAAATGGTTTTTTGAATAACTGGTCTTTCCTGCAAAAGAGTGTCTCGGATGTCGTCAAAAGTAATAACATTTTCGTGAACATGATTCTCTGTGTCAAAAGTATTGCTGGCGTTACTGGAAGATGCAACCTGTACTGAATTTAGTCCAATTCTATCTGATGTGCTATTATTTTCGGGAGGATGCTGTGGCATTTCAACTATTTGTACTGTTCTGTTATTTCTTCCTGACGTATTACGTTCGGGATGATATCTACTGTCTGGTTCATTCATGATAATATGTTGTTGCGGATGATTTTGCTGCTGGTAAGACCGACTGTTATTAAATGTACGCCGAAAATTGTGCTCATTACTTTTACCTCTGTCATGATAGTCATTTCTATACGGTGCTTTGCGATAGGAATTGAAATAGTGTGTTTTCTGTACGTACTGATTCCCTTGTTGCTGTGCGTTACTATTTGTTGGAGCTGATGCTATACGTGCACGCGGCGAAACATTAAAGCTTGGTTGACCTTGTGCATTACATTGTTGGTTAGGTATGCTAACCTGTTGGTTTTGTTGCTGTTGCGGAGAAAAAACTCTATTGTTACCAAAATGTGGTTCCTATTGCTGATAATTTTGACGATTGCTGAAAATGTTGTACATACTGATGATTACAATTTTCACTGTTATTAAAATTACGCTGGTAGTTGTCATTTCGGGAGTGTCTAAAGAGTACTGTCACTTTCGGTAAAATTTGTCATATCGGATTTTCTTTAGTTTTTCTTAATCCTAGATAGAGCGATAGTTAAAGAGCTGTTTTAATAGATACAAAGGATAGTAGAAGAGAAGGCAGCAGTGCAGAAAACTAAAGATGAAATAGCACTACTACGGCTCGGGGCCCTGCGCACGCTACGGCACGTATTCATCAAAGCGTAATGAATCCCCTGAGGTCAATTACGCGCTACAAATAAATTTTAGCTTTTGCGTCACAGGCAATGGCGGTGAAAATTCAAAAACAAATTGTTGTATCCAAGCCAATGCTAGTTTCTGCATTACACGAAATGCTGGTAAAATTCAAAAGCAAATTGTCGTATCCAGACGAAAGCGTGTACCTGTGCTCTGTCATTTTTAAATACCTTAAATTTTCTCACGGATAGAAAATGCTTGTAATCAAAATTATCGTCTCTGTACGTCTGAACAGGTTCAGGATTGTATGAGAATCTATTTGTCTGTGACTGTTCGGAATCTAAGTCACGTACTCTCTGTAAATTACCCAAATTAGACTGGCTGTGTGAGTGTGACAAATGTTCGGAATGTGCCGTATGCTGTGACGTGTTATTGACTGAAATATTTTTTATCTCTGTCACTTCTTGCTGTAAAGTTGACAATTTTCTACTTAATGTATTATTGGACGAATCTATCTCACTGATCGTCTGCTGTAAATTTTGGAATTCAGGTGTTTGATTAAACGAAATCGGTGAAGTATCGTCTGATTTGCTGTCGTTATTACTTTCGATAACATCAATACGACTGGCCAATTCATCATATTTTTCAGTCAGTATTTTTACCTGATCATCGTTTCTAGTGTCACAAGCATTAATTTGTTTTTGTATTTTACGTGTGGTTTCGTTCAATTTTTTAACGTCAGCTTTGATGACATCGGCATCCTGAATTAGTTCTAATTGTTCAAGTCTGTCGGTCACTGTCTGAAAGTCTACTGTGTGTGTGTGTCTGTTTTTGTTTTAAGATCGGAAATTTCATCACGCAATTCGGTGTTCAACTGTTTGATAGTATTAATTTCGTCCGCTACTGTAGCAATATTGTTGTCTACGTATGTTTTTGCTTTCGTAAACAATTTACGTTTATCTTCCTGTCTCTGTGCGGCAATTGTTTCCATGACTTGTCGCTTTACTTTATTCTGTTCCTGTATGAATTTACGGAAACGCGTTTCACTGTTTTGTAGGTGATGATTAAAACGTTCGTCAATTTGAATGTTCTGTTGGTCGAATTTCGCGTCTACTTTTGCATCGAGTGTGCGCGAAAGTTCTGCTGTCATTAATTTAAACTCGTCGCGTAACTGTGTTGCGCTTTCAGAGCTTTGTTTACCGACTGCACTAATTTCGTCTCTAAGTAATTTAGTTGTATCTGCATGTCTATTATTTAATTCTTGTGCCACAGATCTAATTTCTTCACTACTTTTCCTAGCACAAACCTTAATTTCCCTTAATTTCCTCACGTAATTGTTCTTTAGTATCATGACATTGCGCGGCAACGGCTGTAATTTGTTAATTAAGTTGTTTGAAATTTTCATTAAGGTTGTCTTGTTTTTCATTCAACTGTTTGTAATTGTTGTCAAGTTATTCATTAAGTTGTTGTTTGAGATTTTCATTATTTTCATTAATTTGTTGTTTGAGATTTTCATTATTTTCATTAATTTGTTTGTGATTGTTGTCATATTCTTTCTTAAACTGTAGCAATACTGCCATAATTTGATCCAAGCCAAAATTAGCGACTCTATTTTCTATGCTGTGTGTTGGTGTATCTGCATTGGTCACGTTTTCTGTAACCATTTGTTCATTCTGTAATTCCTGAAAATGTTTCCCAGTGCACTGTTAGTCACTATCTCGGAATCAAACAAATCTGTCGTACTTTGAGTACACTGTTCATTTTCGTTAGAAAAATTTATCTGTTCACAATTCAAATTTTGCAAACCGGGTGTGTTAAACTGGGTAGCGTTCATTGTAACAGAACGTCCCGCGTCATCAATTGTCGTTAAATTAACAGAGTACACAATTGAATTTATTTGTTCATCATTAGGATCAAAATCATTACTAGTGGTCGGTAGGCACTGATTGTCTGTAAACGGAGGATTGTCATTACACTGAGTGTTGCAAATTATATCGGTCAAATTATTCGAGTCGGCTATTTCACTCATTACACATCGCGATGTACTGTTAACAGTTTTTCCCGGCATTTTTTACAAATCAAAAATGAGCACAAATGAAACAAGGACAATGCAAAAATGCAACAAACACAATTAAAACAAAGAGCAACAAATTTCCGATGATCTGTGAAAGAAAGAGTGACAAATTAGTAAATGCGTTGCGCCAGATGCAAACTACATTTAAGTAAATAAGAGCAGATATATGACTACTTATCAGAAGATTCACAAAGAAATACGATCCTGGCCGGATGTCGCCAAGTGTAACCTCCCCACAAAAATTATTAATGTATTTGAACCATATGTAACCTCCCAACAAAGTTATTATAATTAAATGAAAATGAACCAAGCTTAAACTCCTGGAACAGTATAGTTAAATAATTTCGTTTCTTTTCCAAAGACTGCAATCTTCTCTAGGTCTCCTCCAAAAGTAAGTATGTGGGACTGAATCATGATCCAGTACAAAAATATTCATAATTTCATTTGAAGCCCTATCATGTACACACTTGTCTTCTAGTGAAAATTAAAGTGCATTTTTAATGTCTGTTCATGTGTTGCCAACAATCACAATAGGTGTGGTTATTTCTGGTCACACACCCAATTCATACTTCAGCTATATTCGTGGATGATAAAGAAGGACGATAGGTGTGCGGTTCGATTGTTGCTCAGGTATAAAATTTGTATCCTTATTTTACATTCAAACACCTAGCAGCTAGTAAGAAAACCCGATACGTAACGTTTGATTTTCCTTACTTAACAATCCGATTATGTGTTGGGTTTGTATCTTCATCACAGAATTTCACATCATGCACTTCAGCTTTAAATGCATGCACACTTTGTTACTTCTGAATGGAGGTATATCAGACATCTTTCGTGATCAGGTAACAGGTATGAAAGGTTCTTGATAGGAGTCCCTGCTTGTTACAAAAACTGTCGTCTTTTATTTTCAAGTTTAGATTTGGTTACTGATATTGGCGAAAATTTCGGTAATTCTTGACTCTTCATGGCTAGTCAGCAATATGATTAGATTAGATTGGATTAGATTAATACTTGTTCCATAGATCATGAATACGACATTTCGCAATGACGTGGAACGTGTTATTTTAATGGAAGATTTCTTTACATACCATGATTCAATTTCTTTACAACAATTTTTTACTCCTCTCTCTCATTCTTTTTTTATATTTATCTCTCTGTCTGTCTGTCTCTCTCTCTCTCTCTCTCTCTCTCAACACACACACACATACACATACACACACACACTTTTTTTTATTTGTTTGTTGTGCTCGACTATCGGACAGACATGAAAACATCCGTGAATGAGTGTCTTAGTTTTGAGTACACTTACAAAAGAAATATAAAAGCAATTGTGTGAGTTACTGATTTATGATGCTTAGTTTGCAGTCAGTTCTGACTATTATTAGTAACTATGGTCCAGTCCCTAAACCTAGTTACAGAAATGCGATCAGATGCATTAGGTATTACAGACTGTGGCAGCCCTGTCTTTAAGACCCCAGCTAAGGTCACTTCCCAGCCCGCTGTAGGGACACATCGGTTCGTCTTCTTCCTGCTGGTACTGCAACTGAGATATGGCAACAAGGCAAGGTATGTTTAGGAACTCTGTGATCGACGAGTTACTTCCTGGCATGCTCAGAACTAAGCTTGAAAGTTCGTTTCATTTTTCCTGTCATTTCCATTGAATAATCTAAGTTATTATCGCTTGAGGTGCAACAAAAGATTGTATATTTACTGTTTCCAGTCCAGGATAGTCGCTGCACGTGGAAATCGCAACTAATCTCGTCCTTTAAATAGCAGTTTACGAGTCCTAGTCACTATTGACCTTGTAAGAGGAAGCCAAGACATGTACCTCTTTGCTAGTTCTGTGGTAACGTGCTGAGCTGTGAAAAAGCGTCTGTTGTGGCTCGCGGTGCCAGTGTCGCTGACTGAAACTTTTTCATCCCTTCTGTGAAAGAGCTACAAGCAGTCAGATCAATCATAGATAAGGAAATCGCAAGAAAATACTTACAGTTCATAGTGCAATGGTGAAAAACTTACAATGCTCCAGACTTTCGTCTTAAGGTTCTCGTGGGTTGTTTTATTTCATTGCTTATAATACAGTGCACAACTTTCGTAAGGTTTATTTTAGTGTTGTTAAAACAATAGTTAACAAGAGAGAGAAATTAATCAACAACGATCTATGCGAATTCTCTGATGTTATCTATAACAGTCTGACAATGCACATGCAGTTTATTAATTACATTAATTACATTAATTTAATTACATTAATGTAATTCTGTCAGAGACAGCAAAGGACTTGGAAGAGCAGTTGAACGGAATGGACAGTGTCTTGAAAGGAGGATATAAGATGAAGGATATAAGGAGGATATAAGATGAACATCAACAAAATCAAAACGAGGATAATGGAATGTAGTCAAATTAAATCGGGTGATGCTGAGGGGATTAGATTAGGAAATGAGACACTTAAGGTAGTAAAGGAGTTTTGCTATTTAGGGAGTAAAATAACTGATGATGGTCGAAGTAGAGAGGATTTAAAATGTAGACTGGCAATGGCAAGGAAATCGTTTCTGAAGAAGAGAAATTTGTTAACATCTAGTATAGATTTAAGTGTCAGGAAGTCGTTTCTGAAAGTATTTGTATGGAGTGTAGCCATGTATGGAAGTGAGACATGGACGATAACCAGTTTGGACAAGAAGAGAATAGAACCTTTCGAAATGTGGTGCTACAGAAGAATGCTGAAGATTATATGGGTAGATCACATAGCTAATGAGGAGGTACTGAATAGGATTGGGGAGAAGAGGAGTTTGTGGCACAACATGACTAGAAGAAGGGATCGGTTGGTAGGACATGTTTTGAGGCATCAAGGGATCACAAATTTAGCATTGGAGGGCAGCGTGGAGGGTAAAAATCGTACAGGGAGACCAAGAGATCAATACACTAAGCAGATTCAGAGGGATGTGGGTTGCAGTGGGTACTGGGAGATGAAGCTTGCACGGGATAGAGTAGCATGGAGAGCTGCATCAAACCAGTCTCAGGACTGAGGACCACAACAACAACAACAACATGTAGAAAACTAGTTCTGAGTTAAAGCTGTCAAACAAGGTTTTGAAGAAGAATAAAATGTCACTACCACACAACACCTAATGTAGAAAATACTTTTCTGGGATATTTGGTAAGATGCGCTCTCCCCATACATAGTACAAAAGTTTCAAGATGCACCTGCTGCCAGGCCGTCTATTAAACCTGAAAATAACAAAATGTCGCAGAAGTTAGCCCTTTTTCCACATGCGACTTTGAGTTGAGAAGTGAAGGGAATTATGTTCAAAGTTCCATTAAATTGATAACCTCAGCAGACAGCAGAATTGCGTTTAAAAAAAAAGGAGCAGTGAATGTACTTGAATTCGCGACTTCTTATCTACGGTGCGCGACACTTACCACTATGCTAAGCTCACACGTAGCTACAACACCTCCTGAAGTCAACAACAATTCCTCCAGAACTTCCACATTCCACAGTGCTGTGAGATAATGCATATGGCCGGATCTAGACTTCTGAGAGACAGACAGTTACAGCTTTTCTTTTGCACTGCGCGATGTTTTCAACCAACAAATAGTGCAATAGAGTAGCTCAAGTGGAAAGGAACACTTACTATTTAAATTTCTATATCCTACACTGTTGGCAGTTCTGTGTAGGTGACAGTTCCGTGATTTTATTTCAGTGATTACAGAATAGAGTCGAATGAATGCAGTGGGTAGCCGAGGCACCTAGTTCATGGCGATTCAGTCAACCAAGTAAATGAATGTACTGAACATGCTGCAAACCACTACAGGGAGCCTGTGTGTTAGAATTCTCATCCAGTGTGGCGCAATGGCGTTCGATTCCAACTTCTGCCGATGATTTTTGATAGGGAGAGACAGATTCTATTCTTTTCTGGCTACGCCAAGTGACGAAGGTATAATGTGATCTGAAACTCATATTAAACATGATCTATCTTCTCTACCAAGTAGACGTTAGGTTGAACCACAATAAAGACAGGAGTGGCGACATGTAGGAACTCTATCACCAGTAACCTTTCTTATACTAGTTATTTATTTCTAGTGACGAAACAAACGGTATGTAGGGTCACAGGACACTCATTCCATCTTTTATATCAGCTTCTGAATGTCGATAAAATTGTTTCTCTACTGGGAATGCAACTCAGACTGCCCTTAACGCGGAATTTGATCCCTTTGTGACAGTACAGCTCGACCACAATATGTTCAAATCTGCAGATTCCTCAACATCTCCACATATTGCGCATGAATGTGTTCGAATCCTGGCCCGGCACTAAAGTTTTCATTATGTATTATCAAGCTTTTGCATGACAACAGCTATCTGCCGCTGGATAATAATTTTGATTTTTAATGTATTTTCATTCGATGTCAACACTAACGATATCTGACATTTTTGGCTACCAGTGAGACACTTTAAGTTCAAGGATGTTATTCCAAGCTGCTAGTGGAGAAAAATTCGGTAGCTGGCGTCTCTTTGTGTGTAGTCAACAACGATATATGTGGGGTTGGATTCCCAGTCAGCACTGAACTCTTCGTCATATTATTCTAGTTCAAACATGCTCGCATGTTGCTGCTGGTGTAACAAACCCATATTTAACGTTCGTTTTCTCTAGAAAACAACAGCGACAGGCGCCGGGTTGGAGTCCTGATAAGGAAAAAAATAATGTTTCGTCTCGTCATTTCAGTTAAAACATCTAGCTACTGCCGAGAAAATCCGATATGTCACAGTTGATTGTGCTTCGATATCAATCTGATTAGGTTCTGGGCTCAAAAGTGGTTCAAATGGCTCTGAGCACTATGCGACGTAACTTCTGAGGTCATCAATTAAACCTAACTAACCTAAGGACATCATACACATCCATGCCCGAGGCAGGATTCGAACCTGCGACCGTAGCGGTCGCTCGGCTCCAGACTGTAGAGCCTAGAACCGCACGGCCACTCCGGCCGGCATTCTGGGTTCGATTCCCTGTCCAACACTTATGAATAAGCAATATTTAACATCTATCGTAGTTCGTTAACAGGGACAATAAATGCTGGGTAGGAATTCGCGTCCGTTAAAAAATGATAATGTTCTGTAAAAAAAAGTTTAAGTGTGTGTGAAATCTTATGGGACTTAACTGCTAAGGTCATCAGTCCCTAAGCTTACACACTACTTAACCTAAATTATCCTAAGGACAAATACACATACCCATGCCCGAGGGAGGACTCGAACCTCCGCCGGGACCAGCCGCACAGTACATGACTGCAGCGCCTCAGACCGCTCGGCTAATCCCTCGCGGCAACAGGCGCTGGGTTGGAGTCCTGGGAAGAAAAAAATAATGTGTCGTCTAGTCAGTTAAAATATCTAGCTACTGCGGAGAAAATCCGATATGTCACAGTTGATTGTGCTTCGATATCTATCCGATTAGGTTCTGGGTTTTAATCCCTGTCCAACACAAAGCTTTACCTCACGGTATTACAAGTAAGTTACTTATGAAGAAGCATTATTTAACATCTCTCGTAGTTCGTTAACAGGGCCAATAGATGCTGGGTAGGAATTCGCGTCCGTTAAAAATGTTTACCTTATGTAATTTAAAGTTGATATTCGCTAACTGATACCTTCTAAAATCGAGGTATATCACTTTCTGTATGCCTAGTCACGAATGGCTGTTAGTTTCCGTCAGTCACGAAATCTTTGCTTAGTCTGCATGACCTGGGTTTGAATCCAAATGCAGAACGAGACTGTTCGTTGTGTCATTTGAAGTTCATAGATATTCTCAACTAGCTGCTCGTGAATAACTTAAATTTTTAAGTCATTTTGTGTTAAATAATAAGTAAGGTATGTTACTTTAAAGAGGAAATCATGAATACAACGAACTTACTACGTGCATTACCTATCTGACGTAATAATGAGAGTGGTAACATTTCAGGTATGTCATTTATTGTAATAAATGTGAGCTTACAAAGCCTTAAGGGCGGTCTTATCTGTGATAAGGTGTTCGCTGATATTTGTAGTATCGTGGTATTACTTTACATCTTGAGTTATTGCGATACAGATTTGTGTTTTCTAGTGGTGACTTGTTGGAACTATTTTCAATAGTCAAACGACTGTACCGAGGAGCGATCAGAGGACTTGCTAGACAGCTGCTTTATACGGGTTGCATGCGAACCAGGCGAAATGCAATTCAGGTCGTTCGGATACTTTTGAGCACGACTGTACTACCCTAGTAGCAAAACGAAAGTTGTAACGTGGCTCAGAGGCCAAATGGTGCTCTTTTTGTTCAGAGATGGCCCATGGAATATAATGGACTTTTGACCTTTTTACAGGAACGACATTTAAAGATCGTGAACATTCCGAAATACCGACAGTATTTCTCCAACTTCCTATGGAGTGCGTTTCAAGAGGCCCCCGCATAGCTGGAACGTCCAGGGAAGGAAAAGTTAAATTATCGATGCGAAGAAAGAATGAACGCAAGATAAGAATCAGGAGAAAAATTATACTTACGA
This sequence comes from Schistocerca nitens, assembly GCF_023898315.1. Classification (NCBI taxonomy): domain Eukaryota; kingdom Metazoa; phylum Arthropoda; class Insecta; order Orthoptera; family Acrididae; genus Schistocerca; species Schistocerca nitens. Next base: position 586,346,016 of record NC_064618.1, read on the forward strand.
GAAGACATATTCAGATGACTGAACAGCGTGAGGGGGTCAGGAGGGGAGGAAGGGGATTGGAAATACCATTCTCCATTTTTTATGTAATGCAAGAATAACGTTAAGTTTACTAGCTTTCAAGCAATACAGAAATATTATTTGTGGTATGACAATGCAGTGGTTGTTAGTGAAATTTAACTTCACTTAAATGTTATATGTGAACCAGGATTCGCTTTAATTTGTGAAAGATGTTCATTGAAATTTGAAGCATAATTGGAGAAGTATTTCTTTTTAATTTTAATTTTATTGTGTTTTTATTTATGACGTATGATTACCTTTCCAAAACTTACTACTAATCATAATGTTAATTTTAAGTCAGTCCGGTTTATACACTCCTGGAAATTGAAATAAGAACACCGTGAATTCATTGTCCCAGGAAGGGGAAACTTTATTGACACATTCCTGGGGTCAGATACATCACATGATCACACTGACAGAACCACAGGCACATAGACACAGGCAACAGAGCATGTACAATGTCGGCACTAGTACAGTGTATATCCACCTTTCGCAGCAATGCAGGCTGCTATTCTCCCATGGAGACGATCGTAGAGATGCTGGATGTAGTCCTGTGGAACGGCTTGCCATGCCATTTCCACCTGGCGCCTCAGTTGGACCAGCGTTCGTGCTGGACGTGTAGACCGCGTGAGACGACGCTTCATCCAGTCCCAAACATGCTCAATGGGGGACAGATCCGGAGATCTTGCTGGCCAGGGTAGTTGACTTACACCTTCTAGAGCACGTTGGGTGGCACGGGATACATGCGGACGTGCATTGTCCTGTTGGAACAGCAAGTTCCCTTGCCGGTCTAGGAATGGTAGAACGATGGGTTCGATGACGGTTTGGATGTACCGTGCACTATTCAGTGTCCCCTCGACGATCACCAGTGGTGTACGGCCAGTGTAGGAGATCGCTCCCCACACCATGATGCCGGGTGTTGGCCCTGTGTGCCTCGGTCGTATGCAGTCCTGATTGTGGCGCTCACCTGCACGGCGCCAAACACGCATACGACCATCATTGGCACCAAGCCAGAAGCGACTCTCATCGCTGAAGACGACTCGTCTCCATTCGTCCCTCCATTCACGCCTGTCGCGACACCACTGGAGGCGGGCTGCACGATGTTGGGGCGTGAGCGGAAGACGGCCTAACGGTGTGCGGGACCGTAGCCCAGCTTCATGGAGACGGTTGCGAATGGTCCTCGCCGATACCCCAGGAGCAACAGTGTCCCTAATTTGCTGGGAAATGGCGGTGCGGTGCCCTAAGGCACTGCGTAGGATCCTACGGTCTTGGCGTGCATCCGTGCGTCGCTGCGGTCCGGTCCCAGGTCGACGGGCACGTGCACCTTCCGCCGACCACTGGCGACAACATCGATGTACTGTGGAGACCTCACGCCCCACGTGTTGAGCAATTCGGCGGTACGTCCACCCGGCCTCCCGCATGCCCACTATACGCCCTCGCTCAAAGTCCGTCAACTGCACATACGGTTCACGTCCACGCTGTCGCGGCATGCTACCAGTGTTAAAGACTGCGATGGAGCTCCGTATGCCACGGCAAACTGGCTGACACTGACGGCGGCGGTGCACAAATGCTGCGCAGCTAGCGCCATTCGACGGCCAACACCGCGGTTCCTGGTGTGTCCGCTGTGCTGTGCGTGTGATCATTGCTTGTACAGCCCTCTCGCAGTGTCCGGAGCAAGTATGGTGGGTCTGACACACCGGTGTCAATGTGTTCTTTTTTCCATTTCCAGGAGTGTAGTTATCCTATCAGCTTATATATATAAAGAAATTGTTAATCTCATTTTGTAATACCAACAAAAAGGTAGTGTTTTGTTTTGTATTGTTCTTGTTTATAGGTAATAAAGGTGGTAGAGCAGTTGCCTGCAAACAAACAAAAACAAATTAAACGAAAACAAAAAATCCTGTAAAAAAAAAAGAAAAAAGTCGGTAGAGCACTCGCGTGCGAAATATGAAACTCCCGAGTTCGAGTCTCAGAACGGCTCACACTTTTAACCTGTCAGGAACTTTCGACACAATTCCTGCTCGCTCGTGGGGATGAAATGGTCTGTTCCAATCCCGTTGAACTGTTATCACCAGTTGTTGGTTGGAAGATTGTATGGACCAACATCAGTTTCCTGATTCTCACGATGGAAGCGGCTTTGTCTTGGTACAGAATCATTAACAACTTATTACCTACTAATGATATGGAAATAGGAGAAGTTAAGAGTGTAAAATTCTTGGGATAATAAATTCAGTTGGGAGTGACATACTAACGAACTGCTAAAGCGCCTAAACAAGTCTGTGTCTGCAATCCGAATGATGTCAGACATAGAAGATATAAATATAAAAAAAACTAGCATATTTTGGTTATTTTCACTCCATTATGTCATATGATATCATATTTTTGGGTAACTCGACAAATCAGAGAAAAGATTTTTAGAGTACAGAAGCGTTTAATAAGAGTAAGGTGTAGTGTAAATCCAAGAACTTCATGTCGAAACCTATTCAAAGAACTGGGAATGCTAACCACAGCTTCTTAGTATATTTATTCCTTAATGAAGTTTGTTGTAAATAATACATCTCTTTTCCCAACGAACTGCTTAGTACACAGTATCAATGCTAGGAATAAGAACAATATACATAAAGATTTAAAATCACTTACTCTTGCCCAGAAAGGAGTCCAGTATTCAGCAACGCATATTAAATAAGTTACCAGCAGCCATTAGGAGTTTAGTTCCAGGCAAGGCACAATTTAAACATAATTTAAAAGAATTTTTGGTGGCCAACTCCTTCTAGTCCATCCACAAATTTCTCAAAAAGTGCAGTAGACCATTTTAGTGAAAATTTATTACACATTAATTTTTGACAATACTTGGTTGTAACCTACTGTGTGAATGATGGATTTATGGAAAGCAGATGTAAGTCTTAAATCTGTAAATAGTGGAAGTTTAATTTTAAATCTTGTACGTACATCTACATTTATACTCCGCAAGCCACCCAACGGTGTGTGGCGGAGGGCACTTTACGTGCCACTGTCATTACCTCCCTTTCCTGTTCCAGTCGCGTATGGTTCGCGGGAAGAACGACTGTCTGAAAGCCTCCGTGCGCGCTCTAATCTCTCTAATTTTACATTCGTGATCTCCTCGGGAGGTATAAGTAGGGGGAAGCAATATATTCGATACCTCATCCAGAAACGCACCCTCTCGAAACCTGGCGAGCAAGCTACACCGCGATGCAGAGCGCCTCTCTTGCAGAGTCTGCCACTTGAGTTTATTAAACATCTCCGTAACGCTATCACGGTTACCAAATAACCCTGTGACGAAACGCGCCGCTCTTCTTTGGATCTTCTCTATCTCCTCCGTCAACCCGATCTGGTACGGATCCCACACTGATGAGCAATACTCAAGTATAGGTCGAACGAGTGTTTTGTAAGCCACCTCCTTTGTTGATGGACTACATTTTCTAAGCACTCTCCCAATGAATCTCAACCTGGTACCCGCCTTACCAACAATTAATTTTATATGATCATTCCACTTCAAATCGTTCCGCATGCATACTCCCAGATATTTTACAGAAGTAACTGCTACCAGTGTTTGTTCCGCTATCATATAATCATACAATAAAGGATCCTTCTTTCTATGTATTCGCAATACATTACATTTGTCTATGTTAAGGGACAGTTGCCACTCCCTGCACCAAGTGCCTATCCGCTGCAGATCTTCCTGCATTTCGCTACAATTTTCTAATGCTGCAACTTCTCTGTATACTACAGCATCATCCGCGAAAAGCCGCATGGAACTTCCGACACTATCTACTAGGTCATTTATATATATTGTGAAAAGCAATGGTCCCATAACACTCCCCTGTGGCACTCCAGAGGTTACTTTAACGTCTGTAGACGTCTCTCCATTGATAACAACATGCTGTGTTCTGTTTGCTAAAAACTCTTCAATCCAGCCACACAGCTGGTCTGATATTCCGTAGGCTCTTACTTTGTTTATCAGGCGACAGTGCGGAACAGTATCGAACGCCTTCCGGAAGTCAAGAAAAATAGCATCTACCTGGGAGCCTGTATCTAATATTTTCTGGGTCTCATGAACAAATAAAGCGAGTTGGGTCTCACACGATCGCTGTTTCCGGAATCCATGTTGATTCTTACATAGTAGATTCTGGGTTTCCAAAAACGACATGATACTCGAGCAAAAAACATGTTCTAAAATTCTACAACAGATCGACGTCAGAGATATAGGTCTATAGTTTTGCGCATCTGCTCGACGAGCCTTCTTGAAGACTGGGACTACCTGTGCTCTTTTCCAATCATTTGGAACCCTCCGTTCCTCTAGAGACTTGCGGTACACGGCTGTTAGAAGGGGGGCAAGTTCTTTCACGTACTCTGTTAGAATCGAATTGGTATCCCGTCAGGTCCAGTGGACTTTCCTCTGTTGAGTGATTCCAGTTTCTTTTCTGTTCCTTGGACACTTATTTCGATGTCAGCCATTTTTTCGTTTATGCGAGGATTTAGAGAAGGAACTGCAGTGCGGTCTTCCTCTGTGAAACAGCTTTGGAAAAAGGTGTTTAGTATTTCAGCTTTACGCGTGTCATCCTCTGTTTCAATGCCATCATCATCCCGGAGTGTCTGGATATGCTGTTTCGAGCCACTTACTGATTTAACGTAAGACCAGAACTTCCTAGGATTTTCTGTCAAGTCGGTACATAGAATTTTACTTTCCAATTCACTGAACGCTTCACGCATAGCCCTCCTTACGCTAACTTTGACATCGTTTAGCTTCTGTTTGTCTGAGAGGTTTTGGCTGCGTTTAAACTTGGAGTGAAGCTCTCATTGCTTTCGCAGTAGTTTCCTAACTTTGTTGTTGTACCACGGTGGGTATTCCCCGTCCCTCACAGTTTTTACTCGGCACGTACCTGTCTAAAACGCATTTTACGATTGCCTTGAACTTTTTCCATAAACACTCAGCATTGTCAGTGTCGGAACAGAAATTTTCGTTTTGATCTGTTAGGTAGTCTGAAATCTGCCTTCTATAACTCTTGCTATACAGATAACCCTTCCTCCCTTTTTTTATATTCCTATTAACTTCCATATTCAGGGATGCTGCAACGGCCTTATGATCACTGATTCCCTGTTCTGCACATACAGAGTCGAAAAGTTCGGGTCTGTTTGTTATCAGTAGGTCCAAGATGTTATCTCCACGAGTCGGTTCTCTGTTTAATTGCTCGAGGTAATTTTCGGATAGTGCACTCAGTATAATGTCACTCGATGCTCTGTCCCTACCACCCGTCCTAAACATCTGAGTGTCCCAGTCTATATTTGGTAAACTGTAATCTCCACCTAAGACTATAACATGCTGAGAAAATTTATGTGAAATGTATTCCAAATTTTCTCTCAGTTGTTCTGCCACTAATGCTGCTGAGTCGGGAGGTCGGTAAAAGGAGCCAATTATTAACCTAGCTCGGTTGTTGAGTGTAACCTCCACCTATAATAATTCACAGGAACTATCCACTTCTACTTCACTACAGGATAAACTACTACTAACAGCGACGAACACTCCACCACCGGTTGCATGCAATCTATCCTTTCTAAACACCGTCCGTACCTTTGTAAAAATTTCGGCAGAATTTATCTCTGGTTTCAGCCAGCTTTCTGTACCTATAACGATTTCAGCTTCGGTGCTTTCTATCAGCGCTTGAAGTTCCGGTACTTTACCAACGCAGCTTCGACAGTTGACAATTACAATACCGATTGCTGCTTGGTCCCCGCATGTCCTGACTTTGCCCGCACCCGTTGAGGCTGTTGCCCTTTCTGTACTTGCCCAAGGCCATCTAACCTAAAAAACCGCCCAGCCCACGCCACACAACCCCTGCTACCCGTGTAGCCGCTTGTTGCGTTTAGTGGACTCCTGACCTATCCAGCGGAACCCGAAACCCCACCACCCTATGGCGCAAGTCGAGGAATCTGCAGCCCACATGGTCGCAGAACCGTCTGAGCCTCTGATTCAGACCCTCCACTCGGCTCTGTACCAAAGGTCCGCAGTCAGTCCTGTCGACGATGCTGCAGATGGTGAGCTCTGCTTTCATCCCACTAGCGAGACTGGCAGTCTTCACCAAATCAGATAGCCGCCGGAAGCCAGAGAGGATTTCCTCCGATCCATAGCGACACACATCATTGGTGCCGACATGAGCGACCACCTGCAGATGGGTGCACCCTGTACCCTTCATGGCATCCGGAAGGACCCTTTCCACATCTGGAATGACTCCCCCCGGTATGCACACGGAGTGCACATTGGTTTTCTTCCCCTCTCTTGCTGCCATTTCCCTAAGGGGCCCCATTACGCGCCTGACGTTGGAGCTCCCAACTACCAGTAAGCCCACCCTCTGCGACCGCCGGATCTTGCAGACTGAGGCGCAACCTCTGGAACAGGACAAGCAGCCATGTCAGGCCGAAGATCAGTATCAGCCTGAGACAGAGCCTGAAACCAGTTCGTCAGGCAAACTGGAGAGACCTTCCGTTCAGCCCTCCGGAATGTCTTTCGCCCCCAGCCACACCTTGAGACGACCTCCCACTCTACCACAGGTGAGGGATCAGCCTCAATGCGGGCAGTATCCCGGGCAACCACAGTCGTAGTCCGATCGGGGGATGCGTGGGACGAGCTGGCCGTCCCCGACAAAACCCCATCCGGACCCCCACAGTGATGCCCATTGGTAACAGCCTCAAGCTGTGTGACAGAAGCCAACACTGCCTGAAGCTGGGAGCGAAGGGATGCGAACTCAGCCTGCATCCGAACACAGCAGTTGCAGTCCCTATCCATGCTAAAAACTGTTGTGCAAAGAACGTCTGAACTAACCTACAGAGAGCGCAAACAAATCGACAAAATTTAAACGGTTATTAAAATACAAGATTGCCTAGTAAATGCAGTAATGCTGCTACTTGCGCACTGCTGACACACTGCTCGGCGGCGGAAGGAGACTACGCGATTTTACACTATTCAGGTACTAAAACGCGATGCTACAACTCTCAAATACTATAATACGCCCGAAATTTATGAATTAAACAATTAAAGTACCAAAAACACGCAAAGAAATTAAGAATTAAACTATATAACAAATGAGTGAGCTAGGAGTATACGACTTGCTGCTGCAGCTGCTTATCCAACGGCGGCAGGGAGCACACTGACTGTGACCAACCGACACTGGCCGTTCAAAACAAAAACAGAAGACAAACGACTACGCGAATTTACACTATTCAGGTACTAAAACGCGATGCTACAACTCTCAAATACTATAATACGCCCGAAATTTATGAATTAAACAATGCAAGTACCAAAAACACGCAAAGAAATTAAGAATTAAACTATGTAACAAATGAGTGAGCTAGGAGTATACGACTTGCTGCTGCAGCTGCTTACCCAACGACTGTTCTTAACTGAAGATCATTGAAATGAATAATTTACTTTAATTTTTCACAATACTTGGTTGTAATAGCCAAGTAACTAACTAGTGTGTGAATTATGGATTTAATGCAGGTATTAAACCTGTAAATATTAGAAATTTAATTTTAATTCATATACGTAATTTTACTGTTTATTGACTGAGGATCATCAAAATTAATGAAACTCAAGTTTTTATAATTTCGTTTTTGTAATGTGTTTGACATGTTCCACATCCAGGAGGATCCCCTCTTTTGTGGGTCTATGGAATGAATAATTAATCTAATCTAAATCTAATCTAATCTAATGAATGTCTAAGCCGAAATAGACTTACAGACGTGGCTAAATGTTGTCTTTGTGGTTCCTTGGACACGATTCGGCATAGATTTCCCTGCAGTTGTTACCTGGAGAACTGTCTCTGGCTGTGGAATCAGCTCACTTTCCCCATCAGGACTGCTGTCATTGCTCAGACCACCTACATTATCCTGCGGCTGCATTCCTCCTCCTATCCGAAGTCGAAAACTAATAGCACGACGTGGTTAATTGCTCATTTTATACAGTATTTTGTTGTTTCTGGTGCGTAAGTGTGTGTGAGAGGGAGGATGTCGAGGCGCCCTATCGGGATATATGAACCTTACCACTTCTCGCTCCTGTCTTTGGAAACTCTGTTTCACCGATTGTGTACTGTTATGTATGTAAAAAGAAATTTTATTTCGCATTGGGCCTCTGCAGTCAGTGGAGTCCCACCCTTTCTTTTATTTTCTCGATATTGGTTGTATAGTTTCGTTTATATGGCATCTGAGGGGTAGTGTGGTGAAGCAGCAGGGAAAAAACCGTGGTAGAAAAAAATCAGTAAAACGCATTCCAGGAAACGGACAGGTTGCGGGGTCGATTCTCGGTCGGATCACCGACTTTGGGAAATCGTTAAAAAAAAAAGGAAAAAAAGGTGGGAGGGCGTTTGACTAAAAACCCGAAGGTGGTGGTACTGTGCTAGTCTCTTATTATTATTTTGGTATCAACGTGAGATGGAGTCTCTCTCGTGACTTTTTTTTACTTTCGTTTGTTGATTATATATGGTATGTCTGTGATGTTTTCATATGTTATTTGCTACGTAGCATTGTTCAAGTCTAGAACTTCTGAAATAGGATAACTGCTCATGCCGTTCGTTTCTTCGCTCAGAAATATGCCACGGCCACATATAAGACTCAAAACACGAAGTTTCGCTGGTCCTTGTATTTAATGTGTCATGAGTACGGCAAAATATATTACTAAGATGTGGCAGTGTACAAACTGGGAAATACGATACAAATCTCGGGCGCAGTATGGCCGCTCAGCACTCGGCGAGTACTCTCAGATCGGCTGACAATGCCGGTACGGTTTTTCTTGTCAGAGAGCTACGGCGAGCACCTTTCTAGAGATGGAGTGTGCTTTTCCATAAGAGGTCTAAACTCGCACAGAGCGGCTGTCTGATATCTTGTGCCCCTCACGAACACTATCGGCTAGCAGACTGTCTGCGCCGCTTACATGACATGTATTACTCGCAAAAGCTGTATGAGAGTGAAAAGCTCTCACTTGTATAACTACATTAACTTCGCCACAACGTGCATACCAGAAAGCCTTCCCTCCTCCTATGATCTTTAACATCATGTATCCTGTAAGAGGGAGTTCCTAGGAAATATTTAGTGCAGACTGCGCGGGGTAGCCGCACGTTCTGAGGCGTCTTGTCACGGTCCGCGCGGCTCCCCCTGTCGGAGGTTCGAGTCCTCCCTCGGGCATGGGTGTGTGTGTTGAGTAGTGCGTACGCTTAGGGACCGATGACCTGAGCAGTTTGTTCCCGTAAGACCTTATCACAAATTTCCAAAATTTAGTACAGTGTAAACAGTGCTGTATTTCCGTTGCGCGTTATTCTTTGTAATAGAAAATAGGGCTGAATTCCATTTAATACGTTTGGGACTGACGTCCTGAATACTTGGCACTCAGGGGTACTCTGAGAATAACAGTACTGCATTTGCTCAGTAGAAAGCTCGCGGCTGCGAAGAGTCCCTGTTATAGGGCGAAAGTTATACTCGCCAGTGAATTAACTGCCGGTTTTTACATATGCAATAAACAGTGGGAGCGGCTTTTACAGCAAACGCTCGGGAACCCTGTTACTCTTCGACTGACAGGCTAAATCACCTGATCTCAATCCACAGAAAATGGCTGACTACTTGAAACAGCAGCTGAAACATAGCAGTCAATATTCAGACTCCAGAGTGCTAAGCGCCACGCACTCCGCTGCTCGACTCGCTGCGACTCACTTCCTTACTTTTTTTTTTCCTTTATTGATTTTCAATTCCCCCCGAAGGGGGCGGGCTGGCAGCAGCTTAGTACGCTGCTCTACAGCCTACAGACTTTTATTTTAAAGAACGGAAGAAGAAAAGAAACAAGAAAAACAGGCGATAAAACGGTGACGTCAAGTGTAAAATGGCGGAAAAATGCGGAAAGTTAAAACAGAAAGCAAAAGGGATTGGCAACATTAATAAAAGACACAGGAATCAGACAAGTAACGTAGTACACACACAATTAAAAAACACGGCGACAGTCTGGTTGCTGTTCGCAAGAGATAAAAGGCACACCCAGCGACAGTATGATGGCCGTTCGCAACACTTCCCAAAAAACACAACACGGAACACTCACTGTAAAACACGCACTGTAGAACACTCACTGTAGAACACTGCACGAAAGTGGCGGCACAAAGATGACACTCCCGAGCCAAATGCAGATGGGGGGGGGGGGGACCTGGAGGAGGGGGAAGAACAAGGAGGGAGGAAGGAAAAAAACGAAAAAGGGAGGGGGAACCAAGGAGGGAGAGGACTAATAAAGGGGGAGAAGGGCAGACGCAAGAGGGAATGAGAGGAGGCAGAGGAGGGAAATGTAAAAGGACTCGGGAGAGAGAAGGGGGGCAAAGAGAGGGGAGGTGGGGAAGAAAGAGGATGGAAGGGGGGGAGAGGGAGCCCAGGAAAAGGACAGAGGAAACGAGGGGGAGTGAGGATCAGAGTTGATAGGAGGGATAAATGGAGGGAGAGAGGGCGTCATCTGGGAGGGGGAGTTGATGGAAGCCACCTTGGGAAAGGAAATGTAGGGTGTAGAGATGGAGGGTAGGGGGGACACAACAGTGAAGACATGGCAGGGGGCGGGGATGGGAGAGGAGAGGAGCAACCAGGGGGTGAGGGGGTTCGAGGCGGCAGGAGGTGTAGAGGATGCGGATATGTTCGAGGAATAGGAGCAGATGGGGGAAAGGAATGAGATCACAGAGGATCCGCGTGGGGGACGGGAGGCTTATACGGAAGGCGAGGCGCTTCGTTACCGTCGCTCGCGCACGCCAACGCCACTGGCCCAACGCCATGTCAGGACGCGGAAAGGGAGGCAAACTCGCTGCTGTGGCCAAGCTTCTGCTCAAGCTGGCAGGAGATGGCCGTGGCACAACAAGAAGAAGCGCAGCCGACCGCAGCACAAGAGGCAGTGCTACCGCTGCCAGAAGATCGGACACGTCGCCAGGACGTGCAGGGACACAGTCGCGTGTCTGAAATGTGCCAAGGCGCATGACACACGCGATTGCGACAAACCACCACACGTCGCGCCAACGTGCGTTAACTGCGGCGGCGCGCACGCTGCAAACGCTGGCAGCAGCACATACTTGAAGTAGCGGACATCAACCGCCAAGAAAGCGGTACTTGGGGAAGAGGCAGCGGTCCCACCACTCCCTCCCAAAGGGGGAAACGAAGAGGCCGCAATCTCGCTCAGCGCCACCACCGACGACGCTGTGGCCGCTCTCAAAGCCGCGATGGCGGCAGAGAGGGCGGCAATGCAGAAGGCGATCGTCGGTCTCCACCGGCAGCTGCAACAGTTGCGGGAAGAACTCAGGACGCTGCACAAGAAGACACCCGCCCCCGATGCCACCCCCACAGTGGTACGACAAGCTGGGGTGGATGCGTCGACACAAACTGACGTCCCTCCGGAACCTGTAGCAATACAGTAAACTGGGGAGACGCCCATGGACGTGGTGCAGCCTGTACCGCCGCCACCGTCAGACGTGGAGAAGAGGACGCAGCAGGATAAACAAGATCAAGAGGAAGGAGGGATGCACTCTGAAGTCATACCTTTCCCGGACGTCACGAACCTGCCAGCGATACTCAAGAAGATCGCAACCGTGGTGCGAGATGGGCGGTACGACGTCCACAGAAACCCTTTCCTTTTCACGCAAGCGGAAGAGAAACGGAAGCCACCACTTCCACACCGGCCGTTCGAGCTTCGTGGCGGATATCGGGCAATTATGCTCGAATTCGTCACGAAGAAGGACTTTCACACAATGAACTGGAACCCAGTCTTCACGCCGCGCGACTTGGGCTTCACCTTGGAGGATGTGGTCGCGCGGCTGAGGAAAGAAGTCCGAGATGGAGAGTGGAAGCTCTCACCTGAGCTGGAGTCTGCACTGAATAACATCGCGCGCAAGGGGAAGAAGAACAAATACAAAGTCAACTGCCAACTCCACCGCCAGCATGGCTGCATGCTGGCAACCAGAATTTATTACCTAAACCACGCAAGGACCATCCACAACGAGAGGCACAACTAATCCAACCCGTAAGGATCTTGGAGGAACAGCTATCCACAGCTTAGACTCCATAACCTCGGGCCAAGGACTAGGCCCGTATGTATAGCGTCAGCAGTCAATATTCTCACAATTTTGTAGCATCTAGTCATCAGCGACTTACATAAGCTCGTAACAGTCCAGTTATATACCTTTTTTTACTTCCCGCTAAAATGTTAATTTCAAGAATAAGCTAGGAAACTATTAATTTCAAATTACTGCTGTGAGATGGGATAAGAGTGACAAATGGGAAAAATCCTTTTATTAATGATTTTTGGAAAAAAAATTTCCATGTAATTGGCAAAGAACTTCTGAACAGCCACCCAGTTCCGAATTCCGGGGAATTCAGTACCGGCTGCTGGAGGAGTGGAACAGTGGACCAAAGGCAAGGAGTCCACAAGTCCGGCGTGAGGTCGGATGAGTTGAGCGTGGGCGCAAGCTCGCAGTTCCTCGGTCGCTTGTGTGGTGCGCTTGGTGCACAGCATCTCGCACCAGGGCGTATCGCTTCTTGGCCCGGCGTGCCGGTGACAGGCCTCACATGGGGGAGTGATGCATCAAACATAGCCTCTCCTTTCCAAATGGCTCTTTATGCCTTCCCGTGGTGGCAAACATCAAGCTCGGCGAGGGATCTCGGCGCGAGTCGGCAAGGATGCTTCGCCGCGCCCGTGGGTAACCGGGGCGTGTCCTGCCAAACCCAGGAGCTGGTGACATCACCTGGGCTAAATTAGCTGGGTTCAGACCGCGAACGACTGGATCACAGGCCCACCACCTGAGTAGGAGTGGGTCCTTGGCTGAGAGGTGGAAGCTCGGGCTAGTAGGTGGCAAAGGACGAGGGGTGCATCCAACTCTCCGGCGTGCGGGGTGTACTTGCCAAGAAGCGCTGGGTGAAATCGTCGGTGACTGGGCTGTCGAGGGGCACCAGTATGTTGGCGACGACGTGCTGAACCCGGCAGCTCAGGAGTGCCCTTGGCCTAGGGGAGAGATCAGTGGGGGAGCAGTAGCACTCCTCCCACTCCCGCCCACGCCAGAGGAGCCAGTAGGGGACAACAGACAGGCTCTCAGCCGGCCATTGTGGCCGTGCTGTTCTAGGCGCTTCAATCTGGAACCGTGTGACCGCTACGATCGCAGGTTCGAATCCTGCCTTGGGCATGGATGTGTGTGATGTCCTTAGGTTAGTTAGGTTTAAGTAGTTCTAAGTTCTAGGGGACTGATGACCACAGCTGTCAAGTCCCATAGTGCTCAGAGCCATTTGAACCATTTTTGAACAGGCTCTCACCGTTTTTCACTCTTCAAACTACATGATGGCTGACTTAGAAACGAGTGATACGAGTGCGCCTTTACGGGCATCTATGATATCTGACCCCTTCTCACAGGACGAGCTAGGACAGGTGACAGACGAAAAAGTTACTAATAGGCAAGCCAAAATTAGACTGCTCCTGCAGCAGAATGTTAAAATCGGTAAGATAAGTCAAGCTGTTCTAATGACTATCAAAAATGAGTTGGCAGCATGGGCTATTGCCAATGCCAAACTCGAAGGCCGTGTTGAAGAACCTGAGAAGGAAAACGAGAGACTGCAGATGCAACTGATAAAAGATCCGCAAGCGCCACCCAAGCCACAAACTACAAAAGATACGATTATAAGGGTTACCAAAGCGGCCAGACAAGGCGGTCTTCCTCAGGCCCCTGCCTGGCCAAGACATAAAAAGGTCGAAGAAATTTTTACAACAGTAGTGAACCCATTAAAAGGCAAAATTAAAACTAATAAGGTTAAACAAGGAAAAAAATGTTGTAATCGTAGACATAGCAACGGAGGAAGACAAAGAAAAGCTGTTAAGTAACCAAAAGTGGTAAGATGTGAACCACCTGAAACGCGAAATCCTCTTGTGATATTATATGATGTACCCTCTATAATGAAAGAGGAGGAACTGCATGAAATGATAAAAAGACAGAACTTTGAAGACATGGAGGATGAGGAATTCAGAAAGAGCCTTAAGCTGAGATTCAAAACAGGACCTCAGAAACGTGTTGTAGTCCATTATGTTGCTGAGGTCGCTGGAGCTATGTGGAGGAAAATAACAAAAATGGGAAAGCTGTATATAAGCTTTCATGTGGTCAACGTAACCTTGTGGTACCTCGTTGCCACAACTGTGAGGACCTGGACCACATTCTCAAGCGCTGTACCATGGGGTCGGCTTGCTCCAAGTGTGGTGCAGGAAACCACACAAGAAAAGATTGCAATGCAGTAGGGGTATGCATCCCATGCAAAGAAAGGGGCAAAAGATCATGCGGTGTCATTGGGTGGAACTGTCCTCCTACAGGATGCTTGAACAGAGATTAATTTCAAGAATCTATTATGGCTGAGACCATAAACGGGAACAGGATGCCAAAGAGAAAATCCCCGAGCAAAAGGAGGATGGACGCGACGAGGGCAAGCAAATTCAAAGAATTTATCTGGTCAAGAAAGTATTCGACAGAAGAGTTGAAGAATTTCCTCTAGATGAAAAGTTGCGTACAATCAGTATTGGCAAATGGTCGCATTGTGTTCAATTGGCGAAAGAACTGGCCAGAAAGTCAAATACATACCTACTTTCCATAATGACAACAGTAACTATTGAACAACTAAATACACACAATAGCAGACTCGTGATGAAGGAGCTGCGTAAGGTGGTGGAGGAGAAGAGACTAGATGTACTCCCAAGCTGAGCGAATAGCCCTTGCAGTCGCGACATGGCAGCTCGTCAGTAGCGAAGATGAGCCGAGAGCGGCGATAATAATAACGAACAGAGCACTACGGTTAGCAGTTCTCTCGCAGCTGTCAAACAGTCACTGCAACGTCGTGGAGATACAATCTCCCGCGGGAGTGCTATCTCTCGTCAATGTGTACTTTCCGTATGGAGATGACATTGAGCAGCATCTGAACTATCTCACTCGGGTAATCACGGCGTTGCGAGGCCGAAAAGTGATAGTGACTGCTGACATAAGTGCAAAATCCCCCCTATGGTTCAGTGGCACAAGAGACGCAAACGGAGCTAAGGCGGAAGAAAAAATTATGGCTTTGCAACTTGTGGTGGCCAACAAGCCTGGTAACCCTCCCACCTATACAGTAGGAGGGGGGCAAGGCTCAAACATCGATGTAAAACTCACCACACCCAATGCCGTAAGCATCGTGAGAAATTGGAAAGTAGAAGATAATGTCACCACAAGTGACCACAATCTGATCACATTTACGATAGGCTACATAGAGTGCTACTGGGACATGGGGTGGGAGGTGCAATTGAATTACAACAGAACAGACTGGGAGCACCTAGCAAGGGAGTGCGACATTCCTACATTACCAGAAAGTGACCAATACCAAAATATAAATGTAGATAGGTACGCCGAAGAGCTGGCGAGGGCAATTACCAGAGCAGTGAAAACAGCAATACCAATCAGGAGAAGTGCCATAGCGCCCTCTCCATCACCATAGTCTGCCGAAATGGAGCATATGCGCCATTCTATCAGAAGAGTAAGGAGACACAACCAGCGCACTGTCGTCTGGTGGGAAAGGCAATGGTGGTTGCAACGATATAAAGAAATAAAGGAAACATCCCAGAAGGAGCTTTGGGTGGTTAGAGTTCGAAGTTGGGATTGGTATGTTATAAATCAACTAACTACTGACCCATGGGGTGTGCCACATAAGTTGGTGAGTGAGAAGATCCGCTGTCCGATGGTTTTATCCACATTCAGGCTTGGGGACAGGATGACAGAATCCTGACAGGAAACTGCTGAGGTCCTCCTCCAGTCCCTGTTGCCTGATGACAGCCAGTGCCAAATAAGAACAGCTGATCTTTTGAGATATACAAATGAAAGAGCGGCTAACAAATGAAATCTTTAAAGAGAGGAAAAGCTCCTGGGCCAGACGGTTTTGTTGCAGAGGTAGTGCAGATCCTTGTCACTCAGTTGGTAACATCGCTTACCAAACTATAAAACGAGTGCCTCAGATTGCAGAAATTTCCCAAAATCGTGAAAACAGCAAACGTGGTCATAATAAAGAAAGGATCTGAAAAAGGCATCATGATGGACATCAGTGGCGCTTTTGACCACCTGTGGTGGCCTTCGCTCTTCTCCTGTTTATGAAAGAAGGAGTGTCCAGGGCCACTATATGGTTGTCTGAGGAGTTATTGCAAGCATCAGGAGGTCTGGCTATCATCCCCTACAGGGAGAATTAGAAAATCAATAGCAAAGGGGTGCCCCCAGTCTTCTGTGTTGGGCCCCTTGTTTGGGGACATCCACATGGAACCATTATTGCTGCATGCAACAGAATGAAGATGTGCTAAAGGTGATAGCCTACGCGGATGACCTCCTCCTGTTGGTGGGCGGCCAGAGTTTTTTTAACTGCTGCGTGAAGCTGGGACCATTATTTAGTATGTTTTATTATTTATTACTCTTTGGCGGTTACTGGCACCCACAGCGTAGAAACATAGCAGTCAGATAATGGTAAATTAATTTTTCCAAGGTTTTTTTTTTATTTTACACCGCTTATAGCAATGGTTCGCCCGAGACAGACTATAATAACCCAAACGTACATTTACATCACACTCGGCAAGCCACCTAAGGCTGTGGTCAGAGTGGCTCCGACAAAGGTCGTCAGAGGATATCGCCAGAGGTCACTCGATAACATCTGCCGACAGCCTGGTCACAGTCCGTCCGATCTCATTCGTCAGTTTTTGACGGGATTGTGGATGCTATGTTAGGTTAGGTTAGAATCTATTTTATGTTTGAAGTACAGTGCGGCTTTCGCTATTATAAGATGCATGTAAATGAGCTGTATATGACTCTAAATGAATGTGGCGAGTTCTGTACACACTGTCCTCACTTACTGGAATTAACAGACAAGTTTTACAAATATATGATATGAAGGGAAAACACCATGATACAAAAATTAAAAAATGCTTTAACTTTGTGACGCCGCTTTCCTTCTCTCCCCAGCAATTAGTGTCAGAAGGATCCACCCCCTTAGAAACTAACAGGCCGTAATTAATGTTTCTCATATTTACACGCGTGTATTACGAAAATATGTAGTTTCAGTGATACACTGCACTAATGATCTCCAAAACACATTGTTCAGCGTGTTGTGTACTATGCTACAGTGGCAGGATGTGCGACTTCGGTCTGTAAAGTTTTTGCCAATGAGGTTATGAGCACATAATGGTTAATTCACGTGGTGCAAGTATTAATGCTTTACGGTGGCTCCCAGCAGCCACCGCGCCAATTGTCAACTTAGTCTGCGCGTTTAGTACATATTTCTATTATATGATGCATAAACAAAACTTGTGTGTAAGGAAGCAAGTATTACCTAATTAATGAAAGATAGATCTGTGGTTTCACAGCAGCTCACTTTATTCTAGAAATCGTGAAGATTAATGCAGTACTGGCTGGATATTCAGATAATCAGATTCTAGTACACTTCACTGTTCTCTGAACACTCACCCAGTGGATTTGAGAACGGAAGTGACAACATTCCTGGTGACAGTATTATTTCAGACTTAGTGTTGCATTTAATAAGGAAAATCAATATTACAGTTTCTTTTAGTGCACTTGCACGGCTTAAAAATCCCTCTTAGCAAAAATTAAAAATTTCATAGAACAGGTATTTGAGGTGCAAGACTGTCACTTCTGGTTTTACTTGAACCAGAGCTGCATCTTTACTTTGAAAATTGGATTTTTCAATAGACCTCGAATCACATCTCTAGAAGCAGGGGCTACTTGAAATCTGTTTTGGTGAATTTATTTAACGTTGTGCAGGCATATGTCAAATAATCTTCAATGACTGTCATTCAGTATACGTGTGAAACACAAACAAAGTTTAGTGTAAGATAGTCTGAATAGCCAAAGCACTGAAAAGTGGAAACACATACATAAATCACATTTGCAAACCACTTCACGTAACAGAATCACCACCCTACTGCCGTGAAAACAACGCCAATAAGCAGTAACAATAATGTGCAGACAGCTGATGTCCACCTGCCACAATCCAGAAAGATCCACTACGGTAACTTTAAGCACTTGAACAAGCTAGTTTTCCAGGTTATAACGTCACAGCTAAAAACACTTTCCTGTCTCGTAAGGAACATGGCAAGTACTGAAACCTCTGTCCTCAGTTATCGGAATAACCAGAAAAGTTTTACGAATATATGAGATGACGGGAGAAAGATTCAGTACATACTCGAGATAATTCGTGGTGGCCTTGAAATGCAAGTTATAAATACACTGTTTAGCTGCATGCATTTAAAGTTGTGCTGACGTATGTCAATTAACCTACAGTGACTGTCATTTAGCACACTGGTGAAAGACAAGCATAAAGCGTGGCATAAGGTACTCTGAAAACGTGAAACACTTAAATGTGGAAATACATACCGTACACTATATTTGCAAGCCACTTCATATCAACAATATCACTACCCTACTGGAACAAAACGTCAGTAAGCAGCAATAATAATTTGTAGACAACTAATGACAACCTACCACCAAAAAAAAAAAATCCAGTACAGTGGCTACAAGTGTAGCTACAGTCAGCGACTGCACTCCCGTCAGGAATGACAGAGAAGAGACAGCTGTGAGAAGAGGCCAGCCAATCGCACGCTGAGCGACCTCCATCCAGGACGACAACGAGACAGCAGCGGCCCCTAGGTGAAGGGGACATAAGCGGCGCGCCAGACTGGTGACAGCCCACTTTCGATAGCAGCTTCAACGTTAGCCACATCGTTAGCTGACGCATCGTAGCCTCTATCATTAGCTATCTCTACGTAACATAGACTTGTGTTCGTCTGTTGTGAAGAAGACAGATTATTTTGTATGTCGTCCTTTGCTTGCGACACATCTATCAAAGTTAAGTATTTTTATTTGTCTTGTAATAAGACTCATTAACATGAGTTGTTTGATTGTTTGTCTATCAAACCGAGTATGCATGATTCCTAAACACAATAATAAGCATATAAGATATGCCACCCTCTTCACTTGAACAAATTAATTTTTGAGTTTATAATCTAGACCTAAAATATTTTGCCTATTTGAGGTTTCAAATAAACCTGTGATTTCAGTCTATACATTCCAAACTATATCCCCATTATGATATTTTCATCTTCAGGATGCCACAAACTCAATATTTCTTGGACTAAACTTATCAGTTTCTCTCGGTCTGTACGTCCAGAAGATGGGATCGGCTATAGTGTGACTGGGCATGTAGTGGCGTACTGATTTGAAAAGATCGGTTGTCTGTGGAATCCACTGATATCAGAGCTACTGTGACCGCAGCCAACGGTGTGTGGCCAGGTGTCACTAATTGATCCGCCCTTCGCTGTTCCACTCGCGGGTGGTGCATGGGAAGAATGATTCTCGGTAAGCCTCTATATCAGCTCTAAGTTCTCCAACTTTCTCATCGTGGTTATTTCGAACGATGTATGTGGGAGGCAGTAGCGGATTTAAAATTTTTGCACCCCTAGGCAAACCATATTATATGCGCTCCCCCCCCCCTTTAAAAAACTTGCTTTAAATAATAACTATTACCCGACCTCTTGACAATTGCCGTTTTGTGTGGGAGCACTGCGAACTGTTTCCATACTCTGCTATTTGTTGTTCTGAAGGACGCGCTCAATCAAAATGTAATATGGTTCCTGAACTCTGCTTGGTGTACCGCAGTGGATAAAACAAACTTAAAACTGCATTGTGTTACCACAATCTACTGTCGAAAGACAACAGAACAGAACACAAGGGAAAAACTTTTCTTTTATGGCATAAAAATTCAACAGAGCGTGTAGGAGACGACTGATTTTTGTTATACACTCCTGGAAATGGAAAAAAGAACACATTGACACCGGTGTGTCAGACCCACCATACTTGCTCCGGACACTGCGAGAGGGCTGTACAAGCAATGATCACACGCACAGCACAGCGGACACACCAGGAACCGCGGTGTTGGCCGTCGAATGGCGCTAGCTGCGCAGCATTTGTGCACCGCCGCCGTCAGTGTCAGCCAGTTTGCCGTGGCATACGGAGCTCCATCGCAGTCTTTAACACTGGTAGCATGCCGCGACAGCGTGGACGTGAACCGTATGTGCAGTTGACGGACTTTGAGCGAGGGCGTATAGTGGGCATGCGGGAGGCCGGGTGGACGTACCGCCGAATTGCTCAACACGTGGGGCGTGAGGTCTCCACAGTACATCGATGTTGTCGCCAGTGGTCGGCGGAAGGTGCACGTGCCCGTCGACCTGGGACCGGACCGCAGCGACGCACGGATGCACGCCAAGACCGTAGGATCCTACGCAGTGCCATAGGGGACCGCACCGCCACTTCCCAGCAAATTAGGGACACTGTTGCTCCTGGGGTATCGGCGAGGACCATTCGCAACCGTCTCCATGAAGCTGGGCTACGGTCCCGCACACCGTTAGGCCGTCTTCCGCTCACGCCCCAACATCGTGCAGCCCGCCTCCAGTGGTGTCGCGACAGGCGTGAATGGAGGGACGAATGGAGACGTGTCGTCTTCAGCGATGAAAGTCGCTTCTGCCTTGGTGCCAATGATGGTCGTATGCGTGTTTGGCGTCGTGCAGGTGAGCGCCACAATCAGGACTGCATACGACCGAGGCACACAGGGCCAACACCCGGCATCATGGTGTGGGGAGCGATCTCCTACACTGGCCGTACACCACTGGTGATCGTCGAGGGGACACTGAATAGTGCACGGTACATCCAAACCGTCATCGAACCCATCGTTCTACCATTCCTAGACCGGCAAGGGAACTTGCTGTTCCAACAGGACAATGCACGTCCGCACGTATCCCGTGCCACCCAACGTGCTCTAGAAGGTGTAAGTCAACTACCCTGGCCAGCAAGATCTCCGGATCTGTCCCCCATTGAGCATGTTTGGGACTGAATGAAGCGTCGTCTCACGCGGTCTGCACGTCCAGCACGAACGCTGGTCCAACTGAGGCGCCAGGTGGAAATGGCATGGCAAGCCGTTCCACAGGACTACATCCAGCATCCCTACGATCGTCTCCATGGGAGAATAGCAGCCTGCATTGCTGCGAAAGGTGGATATACACTGTACTAGTGCCGACATTGTGCATGCTCTGTTGCCTGTGTCTATGTGCCTGTGGTTCTGTCAGTGTGATCATGTGATGTATCTGACCCCAGGAATGTGTCAATAAAGTTTCCCCTTCCTGGGACAATGAATTCACGGTTTTCTTATTTCAATTTCCAGGAGTGTACATTCACTTTTAATATGTTCTTTTAGACGAAATCGTCTAAAATGAAACTAAAAAGGTTGTGTTACGATCTAAAAATTAAAGCGAAGGTGTCATACATTAGAAATTAATGCGTACTTTTACAGAGATTGGTTCAAAATTAAAATTAAACTGTCGTTTTACGATCTAATAAGTTGAATGTTTAGCAGATAAAAAGAAAACACGTTCAGTATTAATATGTGACACTACAGGAAAGCGTAAGTAGTTAAAATGAAATGCACGACTAAATACAAACGAACAAACACAGAATTGGATTTGCTGTTACATAATTTTACAGACTAGTATGGAAAAATCAAATTTGTTTTTTAATCTAATCGTTAACATGTAAAGCATTAGGGTCTGTGTAGCTAGTTAATGCATAATAAGTGTACACAATACCTTTAATCCATGTAAGGGCTGAACAATATTGTACTGCAGCTACTGCTCCCACCATAGCTCTTTCTAACGGTATTAGCAAAGCTTTTATGTATTTATCGACAGAACTGAACTACGTTATTTATTAAATGACGGGAAGCCCAAATTCCAATATGATAATGTGTCACACCTAGGTAAACGGCGGGAAAAATGGACTTGTCTTTATTATTTAACCAGTTTCAAGCATGTGTGTTCACCACTGGGTCTGGACTTCAACTGACTTAGTTCATATCGTCGCCACAAGAGAGCGCCACCGTGACGTCAGCTGATGACGCAAGTACTGTCATTCAAGATGGCTCAACCCACTCTGTCCACCATGAGGTCCACCATGAGGTCTATTTCATATTGCTGCCACCAGTGAGCGCCACCCTGATGTCAGATCACGACCAAGTACCGGTATTCAAGATGACAGCACCCACTGTGATCACCGCAAGCTCCAGAGCCCAACTGACTTAGTTCATATAGTGCCTACCAGAGGGCGCTACCATGAAGTTGTGTGATGACATAAGATCGTCTGCTCTCTCGAGCGCACGTGTTATAACAGGACACACGCCGTATCAGCAGCCCCCGACCGACCGCTTACATCACAGCCTCAAGCCTGCACCTTTATACTCATGCTGGACATAGTCTTATGTAAATATGCTAACTAAAGTAACACCCACATAGCACATCTAACCTATCAATTACCTAAGTACTTAATTCCATTTCAATTTTAATCATTTTCAATAAGTCAATTTACAAGCTCAATATTCAATGATCAAATAACATGTTCCACATTTTCCCACTATCAGCGCAGTGTTCATTCATGACCTATCACCCCCCACCCCTAGACTGCTACACTCCTATTAGTCAGGTGATTCGACTGCATATAGACAAGAAAAGGGGTTCACTATACTTTCAACTACCTAGTTTCAACTACTTTTCAAGGTCCAGACCGCCACCTCTTCCTAGGAACCGCCACTGAGTTTAAATTCTGGCAGTAAAGAAAGGTCAATTGCGCTATCGCCACCAACCTAAGAAAATTGTTGCAAACGAAGCTCATCACCACTAACCTAAGCCTCAGGGCGCAACCTATTCCTAGGGGTTGCTGGTAAAAGGACTCAGCCTGCACCAGGCTGATGGAAAGAGGAATGAGTGTACTTTATTTATTTGCGAGCAATTTACTTAGGGATGGAGTATATGTATCACAGAACACACGCTCTGACATGCCCCACAGCATACAGACCTGCACACTACTCCTACATAACTCATCTATAAGGCTCTACACACAAGCATGCTAACTGTAAACCATCAAAAAAAACCTATTGTACAGCCTATAGACATATGAACCACTCATAAATAATGCAATATATTTACGTCCAGATAGCCAAACAACTCCTAAATTGTCAAAATAATAATCCATCTAAAACAATCTCTGCTTGCTAATCTGCTAATCGTCAACTCTCGAAATCATACACTAGTCTTTATTTAAACAATTAGAGGCAGCACCACCATCAAGTGTATTCACTACTAAGTCCATAGCCCAACTGACTTCGTTCATATCGATGCCACTAGAGGACGCTGTAGTGACGTCATGTGATGACACCAGTACCGCAATCTAAGATGGCGCCACCTAGTGCCTTCACGATGAGCTCCAGACCCCAACTGGATTAGTACATTTCGTCGCCGACAGAGGACGCCACTGTGACACCAGCTGATGACGCAAGTACAGTTATCCATGATGGTGGCAAACAGTGTGTTCTCCACGAGGTCTAGTACTCAGTACCAGCAGCGGAGGAAGCAGTCGTCCATTTCCTGACGTAAACCAAGATGGTTAGGGAAAATGGTAGCAAGACGACTCAGCCTGCTCTGGGCTGCTGAGGAGAGTAAGGATTAACTGTACTCTATTTATTTTGAAATAACTTATTTAACAATAGACTATATCTATCACACTGATACAAAAGATCCACTCTGATGTACCTGGGACCATGTTGCACAACCGACAGACACGCAACCAACTCGTAATTTCCGTACACAATAGCAAACTGCTCCTAAATAATTCTTCACACTGATGTGTAGACATGCTCAGTACTCCTGAACTGCCCAAATAGCGCATAGCACAGCCTGCAGAGCCGCTCGCGAACAGTGTGCGATTTGTGCTTTTACCAGTGGGGGGGGGGGGGGGGGGGGGGGATGTCTTAGGGGGTTAGTATAATTACATATGTTACTAGCTTGGACCGTGGCGTTGCCCATGGCTAAACAGTTACTTATAAACAGATGTTAATGCCGAAACTCACTATTCAAGCGTATGCACTGTCAGAAAATCCATCCCTTGTTATATCTTAAAAGTACATTATAGGTAAAGCTTATTTACAAAATCATCTATATACAGGTATACGACGGGAATTCAATAAGTAAAGGCACATTTGTGAAAAGCTGCACTTATTCTGATGATAGAAAACTGTAACATGCGTTATTTTTCTACGTAACCTCCCTGGACTTCAATGCAGTTTTCCCGACGTTTTACGATTTTTTTTTTATTTCATCAGAAAATACGTTTTTCGGTTGCATCTGTAACCAATTTTGCACAGCAGCAATGACGCCTTCATCAATTTCAAATCTTCTTCCCTGTAGTGCTTCCGTTAAGGGTCCGAACATGTGAAAATCACTTGGAGCCAGGTCTGTACTGTATGATGGATCCTCCAGCACCTCGAATCTCAACTCCTTTATTGCGACGGCTGTCCGTTTGGCAGAATGTGGGTGAGCGTTATCTTGCTGCAGGATGACACCTCTTCACAGTTTTCCACGACGTTTGGATCTGATTGCAGGTTTTAGTTTCGTACGCAACACATCACATCCACCATACAATACAGACCTGGCTCTAAAGCCTCGTTTACGCTGGGGTGACGTCTTGCAACATTGTGGCATGCTACGGAAATGTGGCGTGCGTCGTCTTGTAGAATGCTACAACAGGCAACGCCGGCCGCGGTGGTCTCGCGGTTCTAGGCGCGCAGTCCGGAACCGTGCGACTGCTACGGTCGCAGGTTCGAATCCTGCCTCGGGCATGGATGTGTGTGATGTCCTTAGGTTAGTTAGGTTTAAGTAGTTCTAAGTTCTAGGGGACTGATGACCACAGCAGTTGAGTCCCATAGTGCTCAGAGCCATTTGAACCATTTTTTGAACAACAGGCAACATCTTGCGGCGTATGTTGCATGCGGCAGGTTAATTTATACCAAAGCAACAGAATTTGTGCCACACGTGTGTCGGTCTTGCAGTATAAAGGATGATAAAGTATCGCAGCAGCGGCCTACTTGGTACTTGTACACGCAGCTAACAACGGAAATGAAAACCAAAGGAAAAGAAAACGATGGTGGAAGAGAAGAGTATTTAAAGAAGGTCCACGAAATAGTATCCTAGGAACTAGAAGCAGACGACGGTGCGTTATTTAGTAATGTGTGCTTTCGTCCCAGGCGCGTTAGTCCGCGCCATACCATTGCCAAAAGGTGGCCTAACGGTGAATGTTCGCACAGGTACCGGGCCGGTCACCACCCTGTGTCAGGGCCCGGGGTGGGACTTTCAGCCCCCAGCTCACCCAACTCTGCGGTACGACTGCTGCGGTATGACTGCCACACTACTTCCCTTGCAAGCTCGCAAGTAAACGGGTGACGCACCTTAGACGAAAGCAACAATGACAACATGAGAATGATGATTTAGGTCTAAATGTTTTGAAATGCTTAACTACTACATAACACTTTTTCAAAATTAATAAGCAAACATATTAATAGTATTAATAGTAAAACTGTATTAAAAACTTTCAGTGTTCGGCTCCACAAATTTAAATTATTTGTAAAGTTTTACTCCAGTGCGTGGGAAATAAACATCCCAGGTTGGGATGCATAAACTAAAGGCAGAGGAGGGGATGGTCTGATGCAGAGGGGGGGGAAATCCTCCCCCCCATCCCCCCTGCAAATCGCACACTGCTCGCGAATAATGCAATCAAAGCTCGCTAGCACACTCCAGTGCCCCCTCTCCAGTAGAGTATACAGGAGGTAGCAATAAGTGACGCATCAGTCATATGTCAAACCACGCACAGGCCCCTGGTCGGCATCAGCAAGAATGAGGTGGCGGCACCCCCATTCATATGTAACACCTGAGAAATTCCTATCTGCTAGACACCAGTGATGATTTGATCGCACATACGGTCGACACAGCCGTCAGCTGTCAGAGCACTCACAGACCTCCATTTAGGGCCGCACGTGCCACAACCCCGACGAAGTGAGGCAGCTGCAGCTTGGGTCTAACACGCTCCGTCACAGTCCCTGAGCTGGTGTTGTCGATCACCAGTGAAAGTTGCATGCCTCTATACAGTCACCGTTATACTGTCATAGCATTCCAAGGCATGTTCACGCCAGTCTCATATTCAAGGCATCTCCAGGCGCCATTTGTATTTACTAATGAAGGCAGAATAGTTCAGAGTGTGTTGACACACACGTTCAACCACATGTACCCGTCCCAGCGTGACTGTCACATCGCCATCTAAAACATTCTCAGTGTTATTCTTACGTCACGTGGCTTTATGGAAAAGAAAATATCAGCCAAGTCCAGCTCTCCGTAATTTTATAGTGCCCCAGAATTAGTTAACACTCGTTTTCTTGTTGTCTCAGCTAGTATGCGCCAAAATTCCTACCCTAACAGAACCTGTTTACCAAAATATCGCCGAATCCAGTCTTCCTCCCGGACATAACGGATAGCCTTCCTGCTCTCAACATACGCAAATGTTCTCACTGCTCCTATATCACGCCTCAATCAATCGTGCATTCTCATTTGCTCTTATCGAATTTACCAGTCGAATTACTAACACCATTGGTATCAAAGCACCATCCACCTTTTCTTTCTGGGGCTTTCTGTCGTTATTTTGCAATGATCGCTAAATTGCACACACAGTTCCTTAAATCTGTACACCCCCAACCTGTTCTTTCTTTCTACAGACGCTACGCTCAGTGGTAATAAACTATTTTACACTGATTACCATTTTGCACCAACAAGTAAATATCACAAAGTTGTCTACAGGTCATCAAATACATATGATACTCGCGAGAACATTGGAGCGTCAACCAATCTCCAACCAGGGAATATATCACTGAGTACCGTCTCGATCTAGTAAACATGCAATTCATATCCCCCACCATACCTAATCACTCCCTTTAAATCAGCGAACCAAACTCACACTCAGAACTGATGTGCAAAGACAAGCCCGTTTCCCCTCGGCACTAACGCGTTACTGTTTCCACTTTCTTGCTCGCATTTCTACAGACCTCTCCAGACTCGTCAATTACAAGAACACCAGTATTTTTGGCATAATATTATACAATTTTCGCCGTACTTCTCAATATCAAGCACACAGAAGTAGCCTCCTGATCGCTAACGCAACGCAATGCACAAGATATAGACTGCAAATTATTTCTCCAGAAACACCAGACTTTAGCGAGGTGCACCGTGCTGTAAACCATTGACTAACTAGAAAAAAGTAGAGTAAACTGATATTGCACTCTCGAATACCGAGGTCGGTGATGTAACAGATTCCAGATGATCAATATTGCTTACAAACCAACAATGGTCTTTCCCACGTCTAGAGAACAGGCAAACGTGTGTCCAACACACCACAATCGATCTTCCCTCAACTAAATAAATACACCAAATGTGCAGAACCAGTCAACTGAACAATTTACATGGGAGTCAATAACACTCCACTGCAGACGCAACATCTTCTCAAAGTTACAACTGATCATGAAAGCCGCCCAGCACATACTAAGTATTAGTTCGTTATTCGGTCGTCTAGAAGATGGTGAAGTTAACTCTGATACATTCCTACATTCCAAAAGGCCTCTGCATTAGGAAGACTGCTACCATTAACATGGGAACGCGAATCAATACCACCACAGACTTTGCATACATGGACACATTCTAGAAAAACCCCCACATATATCTTCTATCATTATATTTACAATTAAATCTTACAATAGTGGTCTCAACTGAACAGTATTCGGCAATGACCGAAGTATTGGAAATACACTCTGTTTACCGCTGTGGCTCTGTAAATACCTGTACCTTCCTTACAACATACTCTTCCCTTCGCTGTCACAGTACTCCAAGTCAAATCCATATCCTCCCTACAACTGCACATAGACATTTCCCTTACACAAACACATATACGTTATAAGCCTGATGCTCAAATGCGAACATATCACACACCCAGCACTAATACTAAGTATAATATTACCTCATCAATAAATGGATGCATACGACACCAAATAATACTGACCGAAAATCAACGATGGGTGTGCATGTCTCTTACTTTCTTCCTGTGAGTCATACCACCGTGTCATAGATGTAATCGACCAGATGTTAAAGAAAAAACTCCCAATCCCAACAACTACTGCATGTTACTCTCACAAGCGCTCTTCGTTCTACAGGTGCACCCAAGTATCCATGTTAAAACCTATAACCGCTTTACGAATCGAGGTACAACATGACCTCTGAATGAGATCGTGCTTTCTGGACAAATACCATGACGGAGATCGTAGAAATGTGTGTATGCAACCTCGCGATAAACTCAATGAACTTTGAAAGTCATTCGGCTAACGAACATGGTATACAAGCGCTATTTGCGACTCCATCACATCGCACCCAACTACATAATTCATTAGTTTTTGCAACGCATTCTGTCTCAAGACCACATCAGACGTTCCACGATATATCCGCTGAGTTATAGGCGATGACAGACAGTAGTAGTAGATGACGTGCTGATTGAGGTCCTAAGAAGAAAAATATACACTAACTTCTCAGATCTCTATCGTTACGCTATATATCAGAAATTACGTCCATTCGAACACATACTTGCATATGCTCACACCCATAAGTCAATCATATTTCATGCACTCTCATATCTCTAAACGAGTCACCTTCCTCGAACCTGTCTGCTACAGTAAAATTACAACCTCGTTTTAATCACACCTTGCAGTCACACCCATTTCTACCGCTTTCCACGAGTGCTAGTACCAATTTAAGTCGCAGAAAGACATATCCAACACCTTCTGCAACCTGTGTAGAAACAGATCGAGGTGAGTTACTGCAACAGGACCGTGGTTTCAGCATTATGTGGAAATGCGCGCAATGTGGTATGTACCCAAACTAGATACAAGCACTACATATCCCCAACATGCTATTTTCGTTATTCTATACCCACCCCAACATAGAATAATTACGAACAATAAAAGCTCATGCTATTTACAAGTCACCTAAGTGTCGATGCGGGCACAATGACGTATGCCTATGGTAGGCCTCCAGCGCGAAGATAGAGATTTCACAATGCTTCACCAGAATAGCGTTGCGTGTAGCCATCCAGGCATTCCTAACGGTTCACCAACTCCGACACCTCAAACTGCAGCTGCCTATGTGTACACGATCATATTAAATATACAAACACTGCAGAGACCACTTTAAACTTTCATCGCCTATACTCTAAGCGAATTATCGTATGAGACGCTCCCTCTGGTCCTGATTCAAACACTGCTTTCTAACATGCTTTAGTACATTGCCAAACATTTCGCCACGACTTCGAGGTTTGTGTCAGATTCTAAACTGACATTAAGACGCTCTGATCAACGACCTCTCACAGAAAACTAGACATCACACAGTGTAAATCATATTCTTATGGCAGATAGCATAACACTGGATCATTTTTAAATAAAACACACTTACAATATAAGGAAACTAGAAGAGTTTGGTAGCGTTGTGGAGAATTTCCAAACTACCGTCCGAAAGTGACTGAAGACATCTACATTTAAACTCATACGTCACAGTGATGGGATAGATGACGGCTCCGCATTCAATTTCGAGTTATTCCCAATTTTGCACTCATGTACACGGTCGCTGTTTAGCTGCTAGCAGCCCCCAGAAGTTGTCGCCTATCCACAAAACTTCTTCCCCAACTCAAACAAGCGATGTCACTCAATCGTTATGTGGCAACCAATGCACAGATGTGATGGAAAAGACACCGCCGATGTACTGTAATATTAAGCAACAGACTTGATAGCACGAAGAATTTTACACTAAATTCAGCATAGGCCAATGAAGTGACAGCATGTTCCCCCCAACTTCAGTATCATAGCTAAACCATGCCCTCTCCACGTTGTGAGTATCATTGCCAACATCGATAGATGACTAAGCAGTCCATCCATTAACTATTAATTCTTGAACCCATTAATGATCAAAGTATATGTGACAGCGCTCTACATATTTCTATCACCTCGAGCATAGTGTTTAATTTACGATCTATCTCTCAGCGTAGGGGAGTCACAGAGCATTCTCGCTGTCTTAGGGTAAAACACCATTCTCACATTGTCATTGACCAACCAGCCCGACAGCACAGTTAGCGAATGAATCTGCAACCTACCAAAAGAGAGCCGGCCGAAGTGGCCGTGCGGTTAAAGGCGCTGCAGTCTGGAACCGCAAGACCGCTACGGTCGCAGGTTCGAATCCTGCCTCGGGCATGGATGTTTGTGATGTCCTTAGGTTAGTTAGGTTTAACTAGTTCTAAGTTCTAGGGGACTAATGACCTCAGCAGTTGAGTCCCATAGTGCTCAGAGCCATTTGAACCTACCAAAAGAAGACCTCTACACTCCACGTCTCGTGAATGAATTGAGCTTTCTGAGTCCTAACCCGTCCAAGCGCACGAGATTTCTCGAGATGCGACCATGTCGAGGAGCTTAGCACCCCTTATCGATGTATAGTAATAGATTCCAAAGTGCGGTCACATAATACCAGACAGTTAAGGAGAACAACAAACGATTGATTTTTAAACGCGATGGAGCCCCAGATGGATGGAGCTCGACGCATTTTTATGTAAATCAACCAAGCTATCAACTCCAAAGTATTGTTCTAGAGTCTAGGATCCGCACCTGGAAGGTATTCCTAAAAGAGAATATAAACACATGCACTCCTAAGACTACAACGTTCTGCACTTAAAAACTGGCTATAATGTTAGATCGCATACTTTTCCGACCTATCAGACACAAATCTTTGTTCCCGGTTTCTCTACACTGAACTATGATATCGAATTGTATAAAATGATAGTTAGTAGCGGGGAATACATCCTACAAGGAAACAGATAAATGCATAGCAGCAGCGTCCGACATGTGAAAATTACAAATCATTCCCTCACTAACTCTGTAAACAGCACATCAGTTGGGCAAATGTGTACACACGGATTGCAGCGCATCGCAAGCTCTTACCGCTAAGTTAGTTATGACCCTGAAGTCTCGATTTTACACCCAAGCTGCGACAGGGGGATCACATAAAATCAAAATTCTTTTAGAGGAATGCGTCAAGTTTCATCACACATGAGATCGAGGTCCTCCGATGACCGTGAAGTTTACCATTAACGACCGCAAGTAGACACTGCTATAAACCTTATATGGAACATGTAGTTGTATACGAGTAGCGCGCAGGCTATGTCACGTGACTCATGCATCCGGATAGAACACTGGAAAAAAAAATTACCTGCACCAACTTCTCCTTCTCTTGAATGAATTAGTCAACCTTTAAATCGTACCTCATTACAGCTCTTTCTCAATCAATCAACCCCTCCACTCTCTGTTATCCTATAACACAGATGCAAGTAAGTTTAGAGGTGAAACGATCTCTGTACCTCTCAAAAGCAGTAGTCAATTCGCGTGTGTTACTGATACCTCTCTTGGCACATCTGTCCTGAGAGTTAGTTCGGTTCGCTGATGTAAAGGGGGTGATTTGGTATGGTGAGGGATATGAACTGCATGATATATTCCCTGGTTGGAGATCAGTTTGACGCTCCAATATTCTTGTGAGTAACGTATGTATTTTATGACTTGTAGACAACTTTGTGATGTTTAGTTGTCGGTGCAAAATGGTGATCAGTGTAAAATAGTTTATTACCACTGAGTGTAGCGTCTGTAGAAAGAAAGAACAGTTTGGGGGTGTATAGAATGAGGGAACTGTCGGTGCAATTCAGGAATCTTTGCAAAATAACGACAGAAAGCCCCAGAAAGAAAAGGTGGATCGAGCTATGATACCGATGGCGTTAGTAATTCGACTGGTAAATTCGTTAAGAGCAAATGAGAATGCTCGATTGATTGTGGTGGGATATAGGAGTGGTGAGAACATTTGCGTATCACGTTATGTCCGGGAGGAAGACTGGATTCGGCGATATTTTGATAAACAGGTTCTGTTAGGGTAGGAATTTTGGCGCATACAAGATGAGACAACAAGAAAGCGAGCGTTAACTATTTCTGGGGCACTATAAAATTATAGAGAGCTGGACTTGTCTGATTTTTTTTTTTTTCCACAAAGCCATGTGACGTAAGAATAACATTGAGATTGTTTCAGATAGCGATGTGTCAGTCACGCTGGGGGGGGGGGGGGGGGGGTTTGTGCGGATGAACGCGTGTGTCAACACACTCTGTAGAATTCTGCCTTCAATGGTAAAGACCGCCTGGAGATGCCTCGAATATGAGACTGGCGTGAACATGCATTGGAATGCTGTGACAGTATAACCATGACTGCATGGAGGCATGCAACATTCACCAGTGTTCGACGACGCTGGCTCGGGGACTGTGACGAAGGGCGTGGGACCCAAGCTACGGCTGCCTCACTTCGTGGGGGTTGTGGCGCGCCGCCCTAAATGGAGGTCTGTGAGTGCTTTGACAGCTGATGGCCGCGTCGACCGTACATGCGATTGCTTCATCATTGGTGTCTAGCGGATAGAAATTTCTCACGTGTTACATATGAATGGGGGTGCCGCCACCTCATGCTTGCGGGAGCCAAGCAGGGGGCTGTGCGCGGTTTGACATCTGACTGGTGCGTCACTTATCGCTACCTCCTGTGTACTCTACTGGACAGGGTGCATTGGACTGTGCTAGCGAGCTTTGATTGCATTATTCGCGAGCGGCTCTGCAGGCTGTGCTATGCGCTATTTGGGCAGTTCAGGAGTACTGACCGTGTCTACACATCAGTGTGAAGAATTATTTAGGAGCAGTTTGCTATTGTGTACGGAAATTACGAGTTGGTTGCGTGTCTGTGGGTTGTGCAACATGGTCCCAGGCACATCAGGGTGGATCTTTTGTATCAGTGTGATAGATATAGTCTATCGTTAAATAACTTATTTCAAAATAAATGGAGTACAGTTAATCCTTACTCTCCCCAGCAGCCCAGAGCAGACTGAGTCGTCTTGCTACCATTTTCCCCAACCATCTTGGTTTACGTCAGGAAATGGACGACAGATTCCTCCGCTGCTGGTACTGAGTACTAGACCTCGTGGAGAACACACTGTTTGCCACCATCGTGGATAACTGTACTTGCGTCATCAGCTGGTGTCACGGTGGCGTCATCTGTCGGCGACGAAATGTACTAATCCAGTTAGGGTCTGGAGCTCGTGGTGGAGGCACCAGGTGGCGTCATCTTAGCTTACGGTACTTGTGTCATCACCTGATGTCACTACAGCGTCCTCTAGTGGCATCGAAATGAACTAAGTCAGTTGGGCTATGGACTTAGTGGTGAATACACTTGGTGGTGGTGCTGCCTCTAATTGTTTAAATAAAGACTGGTGTATGATTTCGACAGTTGATGACTACCAAGCAGAGTCTTTTAGATGGGTTATTATTTTGACAATTTAGGAGTTGTTTGGCTATCTGGACATAAATGTATTGCATTATTTATCCGTGGATTGTATGTCTGTAGGCTGTGCAATGTGTTATTTTTGATGGTTTACAATTAGCATGCGTGTGTGTAGAGGCTTATAGATCAGTTATGTAAGAGTATTTGTGTTTTTGGATATGGGCCGCCTTTATAAAAACACATTTTTGTTTTTTTTAACCCAAAAATGTTTCACTGCAGTTGCAGTACCTTCAGTGGGCTTTTAATTTCCATCTGTTAAAGATAAAGTGTGTTCTTTGCTGTTTGTATACATGTAGCTATTAGTTTGTAAATCCTAATTACAGATATTAGAAAAACACATAAATTACGAATTCATACCTTTTTACCACATGGTGTGGTTTTTCTGATGTGTTGTATTTCTACAGCGACCGTTTTTTTCACAGTTTGTCATCTGCAACCACTTATACCTTAAAGTATACAAATTGTTTAAGCCAAAATTACGATTTGAAAACTTGTTATTTCTATGTCTGAAATTATTTAATTCTCTGTGTGTGTCTATTTACATAATGTTTCACTTACGTTTTCCTTTTAATCATCTTCATCACTGATGAACACTATATATTGAGCTGTCACTGTCAGTGTAATTGTTTCAGAGCTTTACCAGCTGTTAAAGCAAACATGGCGGGCAGTGGAGCAATCGCAGGTGTAAAAACAAGATGGCTGACAGTGGAGCAGTTGAAAGTGTTCCTGGCGGTTGCTTTCAATCTTTCAGAGGTGTTAGTGATTCTTTTTTTTTTCATTTGTTTGTGTGTGTGTGTGTGGAGGGGGGGGGGGGTTGAGATCTCTATTGGTTGGTCTTGCCTGACAATTCCTTGAGGGCAGAGAACAGAGTGCCATTGCAGAGAGCTGTGTATTCATTTATCACTTGTTTTCCTTCCACTATAGCTTTTTGTATCTGATAATTTTCTTCAATTATTAGTTTTTGTGGGGGGCTGTTGTTGCATTTGAGAATTTTCAAATCTATACTGCTGTTTGTTGGGTTATGTTTCATGTCCATGAGGTGTTCAGCAAATGTGGAATGACAGCTGTTACTTTTTAATGCTCTTCTGTGTTCTGTGTATCTGGTATTAAAGTTTCTGCTTGTCTGTCCTATATAAACTGCTTTGCAGTCCTGGCATATTAGTTGGTAAATACCAGATGTGTTGTGTTTGTCTGTGCTTGTGTTCATTGTCCTTAGTTTTCTCTGTGTTGAGTTGTCTGTCCTGTGGGCTATTTTTACCCCTTGTTTTTGAGTATGTTGCTTATTCTGTGGACTGCTTTGTTGTAGTAGGTGAGAGTGAACTATCTGTTAGTCATTGTGGGTGTTTCCTGTTCATGTGTGCTCCTAAGTGGGCTCTGTGTGTTTGTAAGTTGATAAGGTGGCTTTTGTTTTTGTGTGTTGGGTGTCCTTTTTAATTTTGTTTTAATTTTGTGGTTCAGTTTATCTATAGTGTTTGTGTCATATCCATTGTCTGCAGTTCATTCTTGTAGTTGTTCCCAGTGAGTGGGGTTTTGTTCAGTCTGTGTAGCATATATTGGAAGCCGGCTAGTTTGTGTGTAATCAGATGATTAGAGTCTTTGTGAATGGCTGTGCTGGTGGTGGTCACTTTCCTGAATATAGAGAATTGGTGTTGGTTGTTGTGTCTGTATATTGTGAGGTCAAGGAAGTTTAATCTTTTTTCGTATTCTATTTCTATGGTGGATTTTATTTTTGGGTGTACTTTGTATATATTACTGTGGAGTTGTTGGATGTGACTTGGTGTTTCATCTATAAGGCATATGATGTCATCTACATAATGGTGCCAATATATTACCTGGTACTGTTTGGGTCTTATTATTGTTTCAAATATTTTATTTTCTTGTGAGTAGAAATGATTGTCAAATGAGAAATAGTTTTGCTCTGTGATTAGTTTTAGAATGCTAGCTACTTCTTTTATGTGGGATTTGGGAATTTTGGCTTGTTCTTCTAATTGTTGTTTTATGATGTTGATGGTTTCTGTGGTGGGGATATTGGTGTACATGGATGTGATGTCAAATGATGTGAGTGTGGCTTTTGTGGGTATGTTGATGTCTTTGATATGTTGTATCAGCTCTTCAGTGTTGTGTATGCTTCTATTATTTCTGTATTTCTCTGGCTAAGTGGTATGTGGGTGCACTTCTGAAATTGACTACATGGCATATCAGAATGCCATCCTTGTGGAGCTTTAGCAGGCTGTTCAGTGTGGGTGCTTGGGGGTTCTTTTGTTTCAACCATTTTGCTTTCTGATTTGTGAATACGTGTGAGATATTTTTAGGAGTGTTAGTGTGTTTTTCTGGTATCTTTCTGTTGGATCACTGGTTAGCTTTGTTATGTTGTTGTCTTCCACAAATTTTAAGGTTTTTTCTTTGTATTCATTCTGTTTTATTATTATCATTGTGCTGCCCTTGTCTGATCTCGTAATGAGTGCCTCATTGTTTTTAAGTTTGTCCTTTATTTTTCTGGAGGGTTTTTCCTTCTTCAGTTTCTGTTCCTGTCAATATGTTGTTTTTGTTTTCATTTATAATGCATTTTATTTCTTCTGCGACTAATTCTCTTGTCAGACCTGCATTGAAGTTTGGGCTATTGTTTCTTCTTGTTGTTTTATGATGTACTCACTTTCCATGATAAGATTCTCCACTGTCTTGTGTGTGATGTGTGTGTTCACATTGTATTTTGGGACTTTTTCTAGAAAACTTATTTCTTTGTTGGTTAGTTGTATGTCAGTGAGGTTTACCAGACGTTTGTGGAATGTGTGGTTTTCTTGCTTTTTATTTTTATGGGCAAAAGCTTTGTTCTGTTTTAAAAGAGTGTTTAGTTTTTTTGTTGTTTATCCCATTTTGATTTTATTTGTTTTTCTGTGTTTTGTTTGACTGTATTCATAGTATCATTAAAAATTTCACAGATTTTAAAGTGATTTCCTAGTTCCAGGTGAATTTTGCATAGTTCAACATTAAGTTCCTGCATTTTTGTATGTACAGGTTTCTATTTTCTTGCTTCAGCCACTCAATTTCAGCTCAGTGTTTGGCATGACGAGCTGCAGGTGACATACTGTTTACATTTACATGTATATAGTTAGGTACTGCATTATGTGAAAGACAAATTCTATTGAATTTTATATTTAAAATAGTTTGATGTAACTTTGCAGTAGTGTTCCAGAATTTGTTGTAGAGCTTGCTCGGAAATGCCTGGCAGGGCATCGAAATAATCATCTTGGGGTTGAAGCTCTATTCTTCTGTGTTTGTTTTAACAATATAGGATCCGCTTTTAGCAAAACACATTTTTGTTTTTTAACCCAAACATGTTTCACAGCAACTCAATATATAGTGTTCAACACTGATGAAGATGATTAAAAGGAAAACGTAAGTGAAACATTATGTAAATAGACACACACATAGAATTAAATAATTTCAGACATAGAAATAACAAGTTTTCAAATCGTAATTTTGGCTTAAACGATTTGTCTACTTTAAGGTATAAGTGGTTGCAGATGACAAATTGTGCAAAAAAACAGTCTCTGTAGAAACACAACACATCAGAAAAACCACACCATGTGATAAAAATGTATGAATTCGTAATTTATGTTTTTTTATAATATGTAATTAGGATTTAAAAACTAATAGCTACATGTATACAAACAGCAAAGAACACTCTTTATCTGTAACAGATGGAAAATAAAACCCCACTGAAGATGCTGCAACTGCAGTGAAACATGTTTGGGTTAAAAAACAAAAATGTGTTTTGCTAAAGGCAGACCCTATCCGAAAACATACATATCATTAAAGCAAACGCGGAAGAAAAGAGCTTCAACCCAAAGATGATTATGTAGCAGTAGTTTGCAGGTCTGTATGCTGTGGGGCATGTCAGAGTGTGTGTTCTGTGATGCATATACTCCATCCCTAAATAAATTGCTCCCAAATAAATAAAGTACACTCCTTCATCTTTCCATCAGCCTATTGCAAAAAATGGTTCAAATGGCTCTGAGCACTATGGAACTCAACTGCTGTGGTCATCAGTCCCCTAGAACTTAGAACTACTTAAACCTAACTAACCTAAGGACATCACACACACCCATGCCCGAGGCAGGATTCGAACCTGCGACTGTAGCAGCAGCGCAGCTCCGGACTAGAGCGCCTAGAACCGCATGGCCACCGCGGCCGGCTCAGCCTATTGCAGGCTGAGTCCTTTTACCAGCAACCCCTAGGAAGAGGTTGCTCCAGGCTTAGGTTAGTGGTGGTGATCTTTGTTTGCAACAATTTTCTTAGGTTCCTAGGAAGAGTTAGCGGTCTGGACCTTGAAAAGTAGTTGAAACTAGGTAGTTGAAAGTATAATGAACCCCTTTTCTTGCCTATATGAAGTCAAATCACATGACTGATAGGAGTGCAGTATTCTAGGGGTGGGGGGGGGGGGGTGCTAGGTCATGAATGAACACCATGCTGATAGTGGGAAAATGTGGAACTTGCCATTTGATCATTGAATATTGAACTTGTAAATTGACTTATTGAATATGTGTAAACTGAAATGGAATTAAGTTCTTGGGTAATTGATAGGTTAGATGTGCGATGTGGGTGTTAGTTTAGTTAGCATATTTACAGAAGACTATGTCCGGCATGTGTATAGAGGTGGTGGCCATGTGTATTTGATGTAAGCGATCGGGCGCCCGCGGGCTGGTGGTGCAGTGCAATTGAGAGTGGACGATCTTGTGTCATCACATGACTTCACAGTAGCACCCCCTGGTGGGCACTATATGAACTAAGTCAGTTGGGCTCTGGAGCTTTCGGTGATCACAGTGGGTGCCGTCATCTAGAATACTGGTACTTGCGTCATCACCCAACGTCAGGAGGGTGCCCTCTGGTGGCACGGATACGAACTAAGCCAGTTGGGCTCTGGAGCTTGTGGTGGATACCCCGGGTGCAGCCATCTTGAATGACGGTACTTGTGTCATGATCTGATGTCACGGTGGCGTTCTCTGGTGGCACGGATATGAAACAAGCCAGTTGGATTCCAGACCCCGTGGAGAACACACATGCTTGAAATTGGTTAAATAATAAATACAAGTCCCTTTTTTCCGCCATGTTCCTATATGTGACGATTATCATGTTGGAATTTGAACTTCCTGCCATTTTCTGGAGGAGGAAGGCATGGCACTTTCCAGCCAAAATTCAAACTTCCCACGATAATCCGCCATCTTGGATGATGTCATCGCCGCCATCGTGGATGAAGTCATCGTCGCCATCTTGGATAACAGTACTTTGTTGCTGAATTCGCTTTGTCCCAATACTGTAATATACTACAGTATCAGTATGACTTGACTGTACAGTTCCAAGCGTCCTGAGCCATTCGGGTATTGTTTAGTATTGTCGGGTGCCTTCGATCACGTCTTCACGTAAACAAGGTTTAGTACTGTGTTCTGCCATCAACAATTGTAAAATAAACAGGTAATACGTAGTTTGTAAATCCAATGAGTTATAATAAAATCACATTCTACTCTTAAATTTTTAAAACTAATATGAATAAATAAACAAACTCACCAGTCAGCAAAGTTTTCTTT
Source organism: Schistocerca nitens (assembly GCF_023898315.1). NCBI lineage: Eukaryota > Metazoa > Arthropoda > Insecta > Orthoptera > Acrididae > Schistocerca > Schistocerca nitens. Next base: position 586,385,085 of record NC_064618.1, read on the forward strand.
GACGGCAGAAAACTCGTTGATCATATCGTCATAGTTCAGACAGTTATCAGTTAGAAGATCAGCTTCAATGTGAAGAATGGACAATGTGTTTAATCTCCCCTCAGACAACGTAGAACGTAGATACGATTTCAGTCTGTAAAGAGCCGAAAACAAGCGTTTTGCTGAACAATTTGTAAGTGCTATACATAGAAATATTCTAAGAGCAATGTCAGAAACACGGACTGTATCCTCTTTTCGTAAAAATTTACTCATTTCGACTGGTATATCACTATTCTCAGAAGATTTCGAAAGTTCTGCGAAATGTACACATTCACTAGGGAAAGAAGGCTCTAAATATATGTCATATGACGCTTGGAGTTTTGTTGCACCTCAACAATATCGTCAGGTGAACTGTTCTTAAGGTGACTCAAAACTCTGAAGGAGTCCAGCAGTGTTCTATAGCTTTACTTCCTCCTCACTAATTAGGCATACAAGTTGTAGAGTACTGGGAGAAACGTTTAGACTCTAAATTTTTCCCTTCCAGTCAGAATAACTTCTCCAGAGTCTGCTTTATTGTCATCATGAAGTTTGCATTTTCGTGACCTTTTATAGGTGCATTCATAATCTATATCAGTCACAATCTCCATGGATTTATTTTCATAATAGTTGAACATGCCACGAATAGATGCAATAAATCCTACACTTCATACAATTCATGCACTATTTTAGTATCAATATTTACACTTTGTAATTTCAGATTTACACTATTAAATCTCTGGAGTATGTCCACCCAAACTGTTTCCATGAATACTTTTCTAGTCTGCTGAGTTGATTCAATAAATCTGAAGCCTCATTTCACACAATTGGTTTTTCAAACGTATTATTGGCAATATGTTTGAGGGCATTGATAACGCCCTCCCAGTTTTCATATAGACTTACACACGCTTCCTCTCTTTCTGACCAACGTGTTTTTCATAAGCTTTTTACCGTTTTCCTTCCAGGTTTCATGAAGGAAAGAAGTTTATCCCAGGGCTGTGTAGAAGCAGAGAAGAAATTATAAAGGTTTTGCAGTGCATTCAAAAATAAACATGCTCCTTGAAACAGCTTGTATCACTAGTGCATTCTAAATTCAAAGAATGTACTGCACAAGGCACATAATGCACTTTCGGGTTTCATTCTTTAATGCATGCCTGCAAACCAATGTAGGTTCCTCACATACCGATTGCATTGTCATATGACTGGCCTCTACAGTCAGTAATATCAATGGAATTTGTACACAGGACTTCTAGTATGGCCTCAGCTAAGTTTTCGGACTTGTGTCCCGGGTTTGGTAAAAATGGAAGGAAACATTCAATCTTTCACATATTTTCATATGAAAGATAACTGATCAATATGCGAAATGACCACAGTAGAATCTACTATTATAGAGAAATATTTGGCCTGTTTTATTTCACATATGATAATTCTTTTTATTCGTTCAGAAAGAAACTCTATTATTTCATCACAAATTGTTGAAGAAAGAAAACTTGTATGTCCCTGCCCTGGATTTCCATGTGGTTCAATGTGCTCTGGGAGAAATGGATCAAACTCGGCTATAAGTTCAAGACTCATCACAAATTGACCATTATCTAATGAATGGAATCATTCAACGTGTCCATGTAGGCGAAGTCCACAGCTTGTTAGCTTCTTCACTACTGCAAACACCATTTTCAACACACTGGGTCAGTATATTTTTTCTGTCTCAACATATGACTCGAAATAGTTATCTATTGTTCCAAGTGACTTTTTTTCTTGTTAAGTATGATAACTCAGAATTTTTGTGTTCAAGTGAATTCTCATGATGAGATAAAATATTAGAAATATTTTTCCAGTCTGCAATACAATTAGTAGCAATTGTGGCCTTACCTCTGAACAATTTACATGGTGCATAAAAAACAGCACCAGTGCTACAGGAGTATACTAGACATCATGCAGGCTGCAGCACAATAAATGAGACAATCGAAAGTTGGTTTCTTGTTTTTTTGTCAAGAAAAGTACGTATCTAAGTAAATAAACAAAAAAAATTTTTTTAACAGTTGTGAAGTGTATTTCACTCATTATGAGATATTCTGCTTATGTTCATTTCATATAAACATGTGTTTAAAAATGTAAAACATTCCCAGTATCAACACATTTTTTTAAACGGACGTCATTAAATCAAAGCTCAGATATTGAAGACCACAGAGCTTTCACAGTAATGGAGGGTTGACTCGATACTTCCCCATAAATTCAACAAGAAATTCAAGTAGAGTCAGGTTTTACATACTGGGGCCCACATATGTTACAGTATTTAACAAACTGCTGATTAGTTTATCACAGCTTTTCAGGGGTCTCGGTATTTTCATGGGGAAAATATGGTAGGGTTAAGTAGAAGTCGAGAACATTCTCGAAATAACGTTTCAAACATTGTATTGTAGATTGTCTTTCTTCAGCTTACTTCAAAATATTTTGAACAGTCTTGAAGATAATACTGGACAGAAACCCAATCTTAAATTTCCATTCAATCACCAAGAAAACTATGCATATTTCCGATCTTGTATTGTAGAATTTTGTTCTTAAGGCTTATTTCAACTAGCAAGTTGTTTAACAATATTAAAAAAATTTGTCATTTATAAGTGCAGTTATTTAATCTTCATCTTCTCTTCGGATATTAGGCAGGAATTGCTTGTAATGGTACCCATCTCCGTCGCGGTCTTCCTGTCTCTTCTCCTGTGGCACTTATAATATCTTGCCTTTAAGGGAAGTCTCTCACTCTCCATTCTTTGTAGCTGTTCATTCCATTTTCTTCTGTAATCTCGAATTTTATCATTGAGGCTAAAGATTTGCAGTTCTTCTCTAGTGTCTTGATTTCTTAACCTGTCTTCTCTTGTGCAACCTTTAACACCTGTAAGGCATTTCCTTTCTTGTGCTTGAATCTGGCTTTCTTGCTTCTTGGTAATCACCCATATACCACTTCCATAGAGCAGTGTGGGAACTGCAACAGTTTTGTAAAATTTAATGTGAATGTCTTTCCTGGTTTTGTTTTTTAGGTTCCTGTTGATTGTTCCACATACCTGACTGAATTTTCTACGCTTAATTTCAATATCTCTGCTGTAGCCATATGTCATTTCACATTCGAGGTAGCTGAAATGGTTCACTTGCTCTAAAATCTCCTGATCTATCACTATTTTGGTCTTGATTGGTTCTTTCCCCATGAAGGCCTTGTCTTAGCTTTTTCTTTTGAAATTTCCATGTTAAATTTTGCACTTACTTGTTCTAACTAGTAGATTCCTTTCTGAAGGTCACCTTCCTTCTCTACTAGGATCACTGCATCATCAGCATATAGTAAATTATTTAAAAGATGTTCCTATCTCGGTAGATGCCTTTCTGAAATTCTGATTTCCGTATATGTAATATTTCATTAATGTAGATGTTGAACAAAGTTGGAGAGATGCAGCGGCCTTGTCATACCCCTTTGTTAGTTGGTATCTGATTAGTTGTTTTACCATTGAGATCTAGAGTGATATTTTTCTCTTGATAAAAACTTTTTATCGCATTTACTAGATGCTTTGGATATTTCCCAAAGTTTCTGTCTATTGACATTGTCAAAAGCTTTTTTAAAGTCAATAAAAGCAATGTGTGTTTCTTTATTATACTGTCTCTGTTTTTCTATTATTTGCTGTAGAATAAAAACTGGATCTATTGTGGAGTGTCCTTTCCAAAACCCATTTGATCCTCATGCAGTACTGCTTCTGCTATGTTTTTAAGTCTTGTATTTACAATCTTAGCATACACCTTGTATGGTGAGTCCAGTAAACTTACTCCTCTCTAATTACTGCATAGGCTTTTATCTCCTTTTTTAAAAAATTGATATTACTCTAGCTGTTTTCCAGTCTTTGGGAATACTCTTCTTCTTCTTCCAACATTCATTGAAGAGATGTAGCAGTCATTGGTGAAGCATCATCTTCCATATTTTAATAATTCAGCATTAATGCCATCTTTTCCTGTTGCTTTTCTGTTCTTAAGTGATGTTAGTGCAGATGTAAATTCGTCAGATTGTATATCATCTAATCCTTTCTCATCTACTTGTTCAATTTCAGTTTCTTGTGCTGTATGATCATACCACAATTTGCTATAATGATTTATCCACTGTTCTTCTTCAATACTATTTATTTGTATCTTCTCTCTTTCTGTTGTGTTTAAGGTTTTTAAAACCTTATATGCCATTTGTTGTCTTCTGTGAATATCATGTTCGATATTAGAAATAAACCTATCCCAGTGTTCTTGATGTGCTTTCCTACTACACATTTAGTGTTATTTCTTTTCTCCTTATAGTATTGTTTATTCTCAATAGTGGGTAGCTTAAGTGGGCATCCTGTTTTTCTTTGACAGCTTTCATTATATCTTCATTCCAAATTTTTAGGCCTCTTCTTTACCATATTCTTTTCTTTTTACCAAGATATTCTCCTGCTACTCTACATTCAGTATTCTTCAGAGTTTGCCATTCTTCTACTATATTGACTTTATTTTGTAAGTTTGCTAGTTCATTTAATCACCTTTGGTACAGGTGTCTGATACAGTCCTCTTCAAGCAAGTATAACTTATAAATGCTTTGATCTTGCTGGTTTGTTACTTGTTTAGTCACTTTCATACATTCTGTAAAAAGATCTGTTCTGGAGATTAGTAAGAAATGGTCTGATCCTATACCTTGTCCTCTATAAACTCTTGTATCCCTTACTTGGCCTGCTAACTTATCATTTACTAAGATGTAGTCAATTATTGATCTAAGATGTCTGCTGGCCAAGTATATTTGTGTATATCCTTTTTCTTAAAAAAGAGAATTTGTGATTCTTAAATTGTTGTAAGTGGCAAAATCTCTTGGTAATTTTCGATTTTCATTACATATTGGTTCTCCAAACGGATATTTCCTATTCTGGCATAATCACCCATCATAATAATCTTATCAGTAGCACTGTATTTACTCAGTCTTCTGTTGTAGTTCTTCATTGAAGCTTTCAGACTTATCTTTTTTTTCCTTTCTTCAGGTGCATATACACTCATAAAGGTGGCGTCACCCCTTATCAGTTTCAGCCTGACTGTAAGTATTCTTTCACTTACTTATGTACAATCTTGAAGGTCTTTTCCCATTTTTTATGCAGGAGTAGTGCTACACCTTTACTTGTTCTTTTATGTTATTCAACACCACTATAGAATATAATGTAATCCCCTACATATTTATTTCCTCTTAATTTCTTTTTAGTTTCTGTGAGTGCTACAGCATTGATATTCATGTCTTTAGATTAGATTAGATTTACTTTCATTCCAATTGATCAGTAGTGAGGAAGTCCTCCAGGATGTAGAATATATCAGAAAAACAACAATGCATGACAAATATTTACAACTAAAACAAATAATCTAATGTACCATTCCACAGGTCCCAAGTGGAATAATCATCATTTTTAATGAACACTATATGAAAGAGTCATTTTACAAATACAAATATACTTAGTATATTTACTAATTCTACCTCCTTTTGGGAAATCCCTCTCACATTACAGATTGCTACTTTGATGTGTCCATTCATCCATTTTCATTTGTCCTTTTTCATAGCCTTGTCATTTACCTTTGAGACCATCCTGTTTCCGAGGCTCGTTTGGGTACTGGGAGTAGTCTGTGTTTTCTGAGAGTTGGTTTCCAGCCATCTGCTCAACCCCCTTCTAGGAGGACCATGATTTTCTTTCATGGTTATTTTAAAACATGAAAGGTTAAAATGAGTACAGAGCAAACAATGCTGCCCCCTTAAGGTGCCGCCCCTAGGCCTGTGTCTAGTGGGCCTATATGTAAATCCACGACAGGGGGGAAGAAGTAATACGTTTTCAGACTCTTCCCAGAAAGTGCTCTCGTGAAATTTCAATATTACACATCTTCATGATGCCCAGTGCCTCTCATGTAGTGTCTGTCACTGGCAATGGCATCCATACAACAATTTGTAGTGAAGGAGGGCAAGACGTGGGGTACGGTGTATTTTTAACATTTTGGAAGATGAAAGGCGATTTGTATGTACCCATTAAAAGTTCCAGTTCCAACTCTGCTTATAACCTGCATGATACTGACTTTTAGGTCATTATCTTGGAAGAAAAACACCTGACTACACCAAGGCACAGTAGTAGAATATAAAGGGTTAAGCTGAGAAATGTTTATTTAAAGTAACAGAAAATGTTCAAAGAAAGAGTCGGAATATTCAGTTAAGAAATGATCTTGAAGAAACCAGGAAAAGAATAGTAACTACCTGTCATGAAAACTTTATGGAAGAAGCACATGTAGACTTGGCAGTAGAACATAAGAAAAAGTGTTGTTTAGGTATTGAAACTAAAACCTCTGTACGAACTTCCAGCATGCTGGAGTAACTTGGGTCAGCAACTTCTGTTAGTCAATAGAACGAAAAACCAGTCCAATTTGCAAATATTTTATTTTTCATTTGATGACTAGTTTTGGGCAGAGACCCATTTTTAAATCAGCATAACAAAGTCACAAATGGCATTTCCAAAGATGTCAACAAAATGTGTAATGCCCATTCACAGTGCGTACAGATTCGATGACTAGTTTCAGGCAGAAACCCATTTTCAAATCAGCATAACAAAGTCAAAACTGGCATTTCCAATTATGTCAACAAAATGTGTAATGCCTATTCACAGTGTGTACAGATTACACATTTTGTTGGCATATTCGGAAATGCCATTTTCGACTTTGTTATGTTGGTTCGAAAATGGGTCTCAGCCTGAAACTAGTCATCGAATTAAAAATAAATTATTTGCAACTTGGGCTTACTTTTCTTTCTATTAAAACCTCTGTGGCTGAAATAAAAAGGGAACAAACAGATTTTGTTTTTGTTCAGTTAGGGAAGAAATCTGTTACATTCTGTCATTTGAGAACATATCTAGTAATTTAAGGCAAGGAAAATCTCGGGTGAAAGGACAAACTTAGACAGTGGGAAAAAATAGTAGAATATGAGCTACTGAAATAAAATCTTGTTCTAAGACTTACCTTACATAAGGCTGGAGGATTACCATCGGTACTAAATGGGAGAGTAAACATAGTAGAAAGTAATGCAACAGCTTTGGATAATGTTATGTCCCAAACCAAGCAGTGGATAACTAAATATCTGAGAGAAAAAAAGGAACAAGGACTGAAAGAGAAAAAAAGGAACAAGGACTGAATGTAACAGTTGTGATTAAAGGATTATGATGAGAGTTGATGAATTGAAATTTCATAATTTTGCTCCATACAGTCCAGCTGGTGATTTACATTGAATTATATCTTTATAAAGCCAGTTAATGGTGTACTTAATAAAAGATGGTCAGCCAAATGGGAAATCAGATTTTCTGTACGTTATCTAAGAGTGGGGATTCATATTCCAAAATAATTATAAGACATTTGGTGAGTTTATATTAGCTTTTAAAAGCTGATTCTGGTCAAGTGGAGTTTTGGGCAGATTACATTTAGAAATTCTGAGTCCAGTTGGGTATACTAATAAAAATGGTTGACAGGAAGGCATTAGAGATGAAGCAGAACTGGAATTGGCAAAAGATGAGGTGGAGTTAAGCCTTGTACTCTTCAAAGGAGCCATTCTGGTATCTGCCTCAAACAATTTAGGAAACCCTAAATATAGGTCCCTGGAGGGGTACTTGAACCAAAATCCTCCTGAATGGGAGTCAAGTGAAATGTGATACTGGCAGTGATTAATTCTGGATTGAACTGATAGCACAAGACTCCCCTTTCTCTCTTTATCACTGGCATCTAAGTATATGTGACATCCATTATTTCATCTATTCCAAAAGGAATCTCCACAGACAGTTTACAGATGCATTACAAATGTTGTTGTCATTCTAATTATAGAAAATGTAGTATCAGCAGATATCATCAAATATTCTACATTTATGGTGAAAAGACCTTATGAACTGACAGTTCAGATGTGGGCACCATTGTTCAGTTCAGAACTTGGGAACGAGCATGGTGATTAGCAAGTCAGTAAAGAGTCAGAAGAGAAAGGATTTTGTGGATATGGTGACCAGCGAGTTTAGAGAAAATAAAAGTATTAAAATATCAAACACCACTATGCACTCTCTCAGCAGGAAGTATATGATCTACGAGTGAAATTTCTGTGTGAACTAAATAAGCTTTTGAAGGCTTAACAGTAGGACCAGCATCACATAGCCCCTCAAGCACCTGGGCAATATGCAACAAATGATCTTCAAAGTTACTACCACAAATAACATCACTAAGATAGTTGTACACACTTACATCTGGGTCTCCCAATGCCAAATACAATAAACATGACTACACAGCCGCTCCCATGGCAAGCCCAAAGGGGACCCAGTTGTATTTGAACAAATTTCAGTCTTTGGTAAACACAGTTAGAGGTTAAGATTCATCTGACAAAGGTATTTTATGATGTGCTTGGTTTAAATCAATGACATAAAAATACTTCACCCCAGAAAACCAAGCAAAACAACTGAGCAGATCAGAAAGCAGAATAGATTGGAGAACAACTTTTTGGCTGAGGGCCCTGTAATCTACTACTCACCAGTAACCATGACCTTGGTATTTTACCACCAAAAACATTGGTGAGGCATAGGGAGATAAAGGTGGTCTAATTGCATCTTCTGAGAGCATTTTATCTTTAAGCTTTAGGTGTAGATAAACGATAGGGAGACTGGAACTGGCATGTTATCTGTCAATTGGACTATGTATTTGATTCTATTAGTGACCACCAAATGGTCCATCGGTACTTCTGGAAATTTCTCTAACCCCTTTAACAAAGCCTCCCTTTGTTCTGGATTCAGATGCAACATGTTAAACTTGGCATTCCTGGTTTGAATGGTACATGCCATAGGTCAACAATGACGTCAAGACCAAAGACATTTAACATCAGGTCAAAATCTGGTTTAAATGGTGGTGTCAGGATAATCTAAATCACAACTGATTTTTCTGAGAAAATCACATCCAAGGATTCCATACACAACCAACCTCCTTACGATGGTAAATTGAACAGACTAACTTAACCCCTGTATTTTAACACAAGAACAACCCCTCCTACCTCTGGAATAACTTCACCATTAACACTTCAACAATGTAAATCTGATTTCTTAACCTGAGAACCTTCAGAAAGATTCACAATATGTTGGTACCACTGTTCATCAGTGAGTGAAAGTTTACTACCAGATTCTTGTATAGGACAAGGAATCTCCCCATTAATAGTGCCAGAAATAAAGAATAGTATGGTGCACACGGTTCCCTTCACCTTATGTGTCTTGCTGATTACAGTATTGATATTATTACACCACCTCACCTTCCCCTGATGTCAACTCTTTTTCCCTTACTCAAATTTTTGCAGTAATTATGCATAAAATGCCCTTCTTCATGACATCAAAAACACACATAACCCTTTTCATAATGAAATGATCTTTTATTCTGATTATTGCCACAATCACACAAACCTTCCCCTTTTTATTACTTTGAAATCACACCAGACTGTTTTTAGAATCAAATTTGAAGAGAGGATGCCTATTAACATAGCCTACTTGTTTGTTATTAACAAATGCTTCAGCATTCTTGTGCTTCTTATTACTAAATCGAAACTGTTCAACATAAGAGACTAACTGATCTAATTCGGTGAATGTCTGCAGTTTAGTGAAAAATTGCGCCCTTGACCTATCTTCCACCCAAATGCCCTCAGCTATATTCTTCACAGCATCAGCCTTTGAAATATCTAAACACAGGGCTGATATTGCTGTATGTACCTCTTCAGTACACTGAGCAAGATTTTCTGAAGTGCACTGCATGTGATAGACATGATAAGTTACAAGTTCATACCAACATTGCTTCAAGAGCTGACTGCACAAGATTCTTTTCCTAAAATTACTCAAAGGTAAATCCTCATTAATGGCTTCCGTAATCACTGTTTTAAGTTTCCCTACAGGAAGACGGTAGATAATTTGTAGTACTACAGTGCCCAACATCCGCAAAACCTCACTCAAATTTCATAAACACACTGTCAGCTAGAGTAATTGAATTATTCATTCATTAGCTTTTATTGGGAGACTACAAATGCCTTCTAAGAGAGCAGAAAAATGATTTAGTTACTTACAATACCTCTCCAATCCTCTACACTATTACCAAAACTACTAGGCTTATTCAACATGTTTCTCGTCTGACCAGAAGCATGAGCACCTTCCCTGCTTTTGTTGACTGCCAATTCAGTAAACTACTTTCCAGTTGTAATTTCATTTCTCTCTTAGTTCATGATAACTGTTGCTGTTCAGAGTCAGCAGCTAATATTTCAAGATCCTGAATACAGTAACTAAATGATTTATTCATGCCTGAATTCAAGATACTAGCACACAGCTAGAAATACTCTCCTGCATCAACAGTATACTGGCCTGCATGCTGTACAGAAGGCTACAATACCAAGAACAGGCTTGACTCATCTGGCCAACAGTCTCACTGTTGAAAACAAGGTTGCAACTCAGCACTCTGCTCAGACACTGCTCCAGTTCTGCCACATTACCATCAAATTTTTCTCTGCTAATGGCTAGTTCACATTCCAGTTGTGACTTGTTCAAACAATATATAGTCAGCACATTAATAGCTTTGATATTTCACTTGGAAAAAACCTGAAATGTGACAAACAGATACAGTAGATCATTCACTAATAAAATACCATTTAACTTAGTTCTATCACAACATGTAATCAGAACACCACCACGTCCTCATAACACTCTGCTACCATTGTAGTGGTAGGGGCAGGAAGGAAGTGTTAAGGTTCTGGGGCTGGAATTGTCACACACTTTGGCTAAAATAATTTATTACACAGAAATTCAAACTTTAATATTAAAACCCAAAACCCTTGTTTTAACTTTTGCAGGATGAATAACACATGTCATGTACTTCATATTACAATTTACTACGACATCATGCTACAAGAAACAGTTTAACAGTGTGGTTGTGATTCACATGAAACCAAGCTGAAACGACAAATTTTACACACCAACAATAGATCAGGAAAAGAAGGTTTCAAAAGTGATACAAATTTCATAGAGCTTAGGTAACAACTACACTCCTGGAAATGGAAAAAAGAACACATTGACACCGGTGTGTCAGACCCACCATACTTGCTCCGGACACTGCGAGAGGGCTGTACAAGCAATGATCACACGCACGGCACAGCGGACACACCAGGAACCGCGGTGTTGGCCGTCGAATGGCGCTAGCTGCGCAGCATTTGTGCACCGCCGCCGTCAGTGTCAGCCAGTTTGCCGTGGCATACGGAGCTCCATCGCAGTCTTTAACACTGGTAGCATGCCGCGACAGCGTGGACGTGAACCGTATGTGCAGTTGACGGACTTTGAGCGAGGGCGTATAGTGGGCATGCGGGAGGCCGGGTGGACGTACCGCCGAATTGCTCAACACATGGGACGTGAGGTCTCCACAGTACATCGATGTTGTCGCCAGTGGTCGGCGGAAGGTGCACGTGCCCATCGACCTGGGACCGGACCGCAGCGACGCACGGATGCACGCCAAGACCGTAGGATCCTATGCAGTGCCGTAGGGGACCGCACCGCCACTTCCCAGCAAATTAGGGACACTGTTGCTCCTGGGGTATCGGCGAGAACCATTCGCAACCGTCTCCATGAAGCTGGGCTACGGTCCCGCACACCGTTAGGCCGTCTTCTGCTCACGCCCCAACATCGTGCAGCCCGCCTCCAGTGGTGTCGCGACAGGCGTGAATGGAGGGACGAATGGAGACGTGTCGTCTTCAGCAATGAGAGTCGCTTCTGCCTTGGTGCCAATGATGGTCGTATGGGTGTTTGGCGCCGTGCAGGTGAGCGCCACAATCAGGACTGCATACGACCGAGGCACACAGGGCCAACACCCGGCATCATGGTGTGGGGAGCGATCTCCTACACTGGCCGTACACCACTGGTGATCATCGAGGGGACACTGAATAGTGCACGGTACATCCAAACCATCATCAAACCCATCGTTCTACCATTCCTAGACCGGCAAGGGAACTTGCTGTTCCAACAGGACAATGCACGTCCGCATGTATCCCGTGCCACCCAACGTGCTCTAGAAGGTGTAAGTCAACTACCCTGGCCAGCAAGATCTCCGGATCTATCCCCCATTGAGCACGTTTGGGACTGGATGAAGCGTCGTCTCATGCGGTCTGCACGTCCAGCACGAACGCTGGTCCAACTGAGGCGCCAGGTGGAAATGGCATGGCAAGCCGTTCCACAGGACTACATCCAGCATCTCTACGATCGTCTCCATGGGAGAATAGCAGCCTGCATTGCTGCGAAAGGTGCATATACACTGTACTAGTGCCGACATTGTGCATGCTCTGTTGCCTGCCTGTGTCTATGTGCCTGTGGTTCTGTCAGTGTGATCATGTGATGTATCTGACCCCAGGAATGTGTCAATAAAGTTTCCCCTTCCTGGGACAATGAATTCACGGTGTTCTTATTTCAATTTCCAGGAGTGTACACAAGTTAAAGCCTGAGTTAGAAAATGCTTTACAGCAAAGTTCACTACAGTGAACAGATTTTAAAATGAGCAACAATAATTTCATAACTACAGCTAGTGTACACTATAAAATTTAAAGATTAGCTAGGCAAGTACCAAAAAGTAAATTTCAGGCACACAGACTTTTCGAACAGTATCTTCTTATACGAGCTAATGAATCACATTAGAAATAGTACTAGTTCCAAGAAAAACACTGAATAGCTAACAACATGACAAATTAAAACTATTATTACTTAAGAGCTTAGCTCCAAATAACACACAGATACAAAGTCCACTTGAAAGTGGCTGCTTCCTGTGTTTTTTTAAAAAAACATCAGTCATTAGGATGGCCTTTACAATGTATAAACAAGAAGAATGTTTGGATACAAATACCTGAAACATAGATTTGTTAGCATAAGCAACCGACATAACTGAAGCATAAGGGATGGCATTTACACACTGCTACATGCAATAACTATTGATTAGAATGTTAACAAAAGACATCCAACTTGGGGTCACAACAACATTGGCAAGAGAATTGCATAACTCGGCTTTCAGATTAACCAGAGCATGGAAGAGTATACGTAGTACCAAAAGACTCACCACTTTGTCGAGGACTCAGTAGAAGGAAGCCACCAATATATATAGCTTAGCTCTCTAGACCAGTCAGAATTAACATGGTGGTGACAAGATATCAGAGTAAGAATAACTGACAAGATTCCCACAGTGTCTGTCACAATGTCACCAATTCACTGTAGACTCCATAAGAGCCTACTCCACAGAGTTCTGGAAAAACACACAGTCTTTTTATCTGCTTTTCATGGAGCTAACAGACCCTTTGAGTCTCTGGGGTGCCTCAGCCAATGGCAAGCCAGACAACATACAAACATACAAATAACAGCCACTTAAGACACACTTCTGCCAACTGCTGTCTGCATCGCTCATGACACATTGCAGACAGCCACTATATAATTCACAATGCTATTCTCAAAGAGAACACTACAGCAACTCGCATGAGCCAAAATACCCTAAAACTAACTGCAGAAGTAACCTTCTTACAGAAAAATTTTGAGAGAACAGTCAAAATATATAAGAAGTTATACAATTGTTATCCATTCCACACCAAGACATCCCTTCCATAAGAGTGTAGCAATCTGTGGTCAGCACATAATAGTGATGAGCAAAACCATCACAAAAGAAAATGGAAAAAGGTAGCTGGACAGCTCAGCGTGCATGTCAAAATTTGACAATGTAAGCAAACAAATTACATTATTCAAAAAAGATATTATCACATTATCTACAAGACATCATAGTGCTGAAAATTACAAAACATCTATGTACACAGTTTATTCTACAAGAATAACTGATTAGTGACAACAACATGGAATAGACAGATTACATAGAAGGGTGTCGACTTTCAGACAGGCACACTGAAAAGAGTACTAGAAATGTTGTTATGGGACTAAATCCGTCATCATACAGAAGAAACTCAGACACATTCCCACAAGCACAACTAGCAAACTGTTCCTGCAAACATGGAATTGCTGCTCTTGGGAACTAACAATTTCAGTTCATTATCTGCAACCAAACCACCTACCTAAAAGACACCAATCATTTCTTCTACTGGCTTTCTACAGTTGCTGTTCCTTTATGACCAGTCCCCCTGCTTACCACTATCAGTGACACTTTCCTCTGCACTAATATCCCTAATGCCCATGGTGTTTCCACTGTTGAACAGTGCCTTTCCCAATGCCTGTCTGATATGATACCATCAACTTACTTCCTGGTCACCACAACCAGCTATGTTCTCATTCACAATTACTTCTCCTTTGAAGCATCAGCTTCAGACAAATCCATGCTACAGTAACGGGCATCCACATGACACCCTGAATCCAAAACCTTTTGACTGTTTCAGATTCACTAAAGACAACTTCATGACCTGGATCAAGGATGAGGACACCCTATCCACATTCCTACAGAACTTCAACCCCTTCTTCCTCATTTATTTCACTTGATTCTCCTCAGCCCAGTAAGCCACTACACTTGAAGTTGCCTTCCACCTCAAGGATGGCTACAGTAGCACTTCCATCTATATGAAATTTAGTCACTACTAATAATACCTCCACTTCTACAGTTGTTACCCATTCCACACCAAGACATCCCTTCCGTAAGAACCTAGCGATCCATGGTCAGCACATCAAGGTGATGAGCAGTTCTCTAAACATGCCAAGCTTCTCACCAAAGCCTTCACAGACCAAAATTACCCCTCCAACCTAGTCCAGAAACACATATCCCTTACATACCCACTGTCCAGTCACAGAGCAGCACTCCTCTTCCTCTCATGAGTCAGTACAACCCCACTCACTGTGGTACTCTGCTGCCCAACCATTCTACATAGTATCCACGTCTGTCCCTAGTCCACCACTGCTCTCATATCCTTGCCTCTTGGCTAACAACCCTTCAATAGACCTAGCGGCAAGATGTGTCCCATACATCCTTCCACTCACAGGTGCTGACTTCACAAAATTTCTATGGATGCATATTATTGGCAGAATGGTTTATGTTTTCAGTGCAATCTCAATATTTTTAAAAACAATTACCTTTTACTTAACATCTCTTATAAACCTGCCATCATAAAGGGGTGTGCTGTGATAAAGTAAAATACACTCATGCTATAAGAATAGTCTGGGATGCCCTAGCGCAGTCAGTAACATGGCCAGCTTAAATGAAAGAGAAATGAGTTCAAAGCCAGGTCCAAGTGTACATGGTTGGATCCACTGGCTATACATTTCTGAAGTTGACTCAGTCTGAAATAGGTACCAGGGACAACCCTGATACCAAGGTGATGTGTTGAGCCACTGTCTGCCCACACAAGGGTCTCTGTGACAGGCTCTGGCCCACAAGTGCTGTCACACGAGTAGGTTTAGGTAATAAGCATAAGTTACTGTAATGAATATTCTCAACATATATAATCATAACATTAATTTATTCTTTCTGTATTAAATTAATAGTCTGCTTTTAAACTTTTAATCCATTAATAAAAATGTTAATTATCAAGTACTGTAGACTTTAAACATCTTACACTTAGAATGATAGCAAGAGGCAATATGATATTATCAACATGCTATTACAAGAAAATTCCATATCCCTATGAATTAAAATGACAAAAAAAGCTTCATAAATGCAAATAATTTTAATTGTATTGCAGAAAGAACTATGCAAGGATTTTGTTGTGAACAGAATCTACAAAATGACTAACATTATGTGTCAAATAATAATAATAATAATAAAGATATATTAATTTTCAATATAAGAATTAATTATAAGTTCCAGTTTCAAAACAATGTCAAATAAGAACTGCAGATCAGAATGACATCAGATTATAATGTAATATTATCAAAGAAGGGGGAATGATATTGGGAAACAAGCCACCACTAGTTGGGGCTGCAAGAAGCAGAATATGCAAAATAAAATATATGGGGTGCACTGTGGTTCCTCCCTTTGTGTGTGTGATGCTCAACATGGTTGTCTCAATGCAAGATCACATGTTGCTGGCAAAGATATTTTGCCAAGGACAGTGACTGTGTGCCAGTAGCTCCGCAGAGGTTTTGGACACTCAAGGACATGAAAAAAGTGTTGGTCTGATGTCTGCTGATGGTATGAAGAAAACGTTTATGAAATTTGCTAAGATAGGCTCTTTTGATGTGCAGTATGGCAGCAGGAAGAAAATAAATTGATCCAATGTCAGTAAAAAATGTGGCCACAGCATTGCAGGAGGCATCAAGTGCTGGTATGCAAACATGATGTGCACAATGAAATGAATCTGTACCATTGTGATATCAGTTCATTAGTAGATGATGATACAGCTATGTCAAATGTAGTAGTGATGGAGAATCTGGCACATTGCAAGGGACACTTCATGTGTCACTTGTTTTTCCCACAGGCTCCGCTTATGAGGCGCTTCCTAGTGCACCCGATGTGGTGGATCCACCCTCACAGCAGGGTGAGCGTCGGTTGGTTTGCATCACTCGAAGCGGAGGGCCAATGTGGACACTGGCTGCCTGACCTCACCTATTCACCCTGTGAGTCGACAGGTAGCCGCTCCTTCAGCAGGGTCCGAGCAGGCACACAGGTGGAGAGTTTACCGGTTATTGGGAACCCCAATATTAAATGCACTGTGGATCCCTGTAGGCAGATAGCATACAAGGCTGGAAAGAAAGCCTATATGCATATGGTACGTCTGCCGAGGGGCCTCATCTGAGATGTGGAGGTGGCCTTGCCTGTGGCTATTGAGCATGCAGGGTGCAGTCATCTGCAAGTTGTGGCACACATCAACACCAACAATGCCTGTCGCATGAGTTCTGAGGTGATCCTCAGTTGGTACAGGCAGCTGGCAGAGATGGTGAAGACTGCTGGTCTCACATGCGGGGTGCAAGCAGACCTTGCAATTTGCAGTGTCGTTGCCAGAGTTGATCGCGGACCTTTAGTTTGGAGCCGAGTGGAGGGTCTCAACCAAAGGCTTTGTTGACTCTCTGATGGTCTTGGCTGCAGGATTGCAGACCTGTGTTATCATGTGGGGATTTGTAGGACTCCCCTTAATAGGTCAGGGTTGCACTACACAAAGCACAGCCACTCAGGTAGCAGAGTACTTGTGGAGTGCACATGAGGGTTGTTTAGGCTAGGCGGTAGTTTGAGGTGTTCTGATGAACATTTGGCACTCAGTTCACAGCAAGGAAAGTCATATGGCATTCAGAATAAAGACACTTTGACTGTCACAATTTTATCAGTAAACTGTCAAAGTATTCATAGTAAAGCTCCTGAATTTAATACCCTTCAGGAAAGTTCTCACGCTCAAATTATTCTTGAGACAGAGAGCTGGCTGCAACTGAAAGTGGAAAGCTCTGAAATGTTTAGCGAGTTATGGAACATACATCAGAAAGGCAGATTAGAGTCCGTAGGAGGGGGAAGTGTTTATTGAAATGGAAAAATTATTGTCTCTATTGAGGTCGAAGTTAAGTGTGACAGTGAAGTCATATGGTCACATATAACAGTTGTAGGACAAACTAAGTTAATTGTTGGATGTTTTTGCCATGTTTCTGCTGTGGCAGTTCTAGAGTCTTTCAAAGAAAGTCTACAGTCAATAGTGCATAAATACCCAGATCTTGCGATACTAAGTTAGGTTTCTATAACCTGCAAGTATAGACTGGAATGTCTATGGATTCATTGCAGGGGGTACAGACACAGTCGTGTGAAATAATTTTGAACATGTTTTCTGAAAACTGTATGGAGCAGCTAGCTTGGCAGCCCACACTCAGTGGAAATACCTTACACTTTGTAGCTACAAATAGTCTGGACCTTATCAACAGTGTCAGTATAGAAAAGGGGATTATTGATCATGATGTCATTACAGTAACTATGAATAAGAAACTTAATAAATCAGTCTAGGAGGCTAAGGGAGAGTTTCTGCTAGATAGGGCAGATAAACAGTTATTAACATCTCAATTACACAGTGAATTGGGGTCACTTAATTCCAGTAAGATGGATGTAGAGGGATTATGGGCAAAGTTTAAGCACTGTAAATCGTGGTCTGGAGAGTTAAGTGCCTGGTAAGTGGATAGGATGGAAAAGACTCACCATGGTTTAATAATGAAATTCTTTGATGCTGAGTAAGCAGAGGCTGTTGCACTCTAGTTTCAAAAGGGGACACACAAATGACAACAAGCAAAGGATAGCAGAGATTCATCCATCTGTGAAAAGATCTATGTGTGAAGCATACAACTACCATCGCCACACCTTAGCAAAAGATCTAGCAGAGAACTAGAGAAAATTCTGGTTGTATGTAGAATTGCTAAACAGGTCTAAGGCTTCCATTCAGTTCCTTCTTGGCCAGTCTGGTGTGGCAGTTGAAAAAAGCAAAACGAAAGACAAAGTTTTAAATTTCACATTCAAGAAATCATTCACTCAGGAGAACTGTACAAACATACCATTATTTGACCATATGAACAACATAGAAATAAACATACCTGGCATAGAGGAACAACTGAAAGATTTGAAAACAAATAAATCACCAGGTCCGGATGGAATCCCAGTTCGATTTTACAAAGAGTAGTCTACAGCATTGGCCCCTTACATATCTTGCATTTATCATGAATCTGTCACCCAGCACAAAGTTCCAAGCTATTGGGAAAAAAATGCAGGTTACTCCAGTGTATAAGAAAGGTAAAAGAACAAACCCACAAAATTACACACCAATATCCCTAACTTTTGTTTGCTGCAGAATCCTTGAACATATTCTCAGTTTGAATATAATAAACTTTCTTGGGACTAAGAAGCTTATATCCACAAATCAGCATGGTTTTAGAAAGCATTGCTCTTGCAAAACTCAGGTTGCCATTTTCTCACATGATATACTGAGAACCATGGATCAAGGGCAACATGCAGATTCCATATTTCTAGATTTCCGGAAAGCATTTGACAAAGTGCCCCACTGCAGGATGTTAATGGAGGTACGAGAGTATGGAATAAGTTCACAGATATGTGAGTGGCTTGAACAATTATTAAATAATAGAACCCAGTACATTGTCCTTGATGGTGAGTGTTCATCAGAGACAAGGGTATCATCAGGGATGCACCAGGAAAGTGTGATATGACTGCTGTTGTTCTCTATATACATAAATGATTTGGCAGTCAGTGTGGGCAGAAATTTGTGGTTGTTCACTGATAATGCCATGGTGTACAGTACAGTGTTGATGTTGATGTTGAGTGACTGTAGGAAGATACAAGACACTTAGACATAATTTCCAGTTGGTGTTATGAATGACAGCTAGCCCAAAATGTGGAAAAACTTAAGTTAATTCAGACGAATAGGAAAAAGAAACCTTTAATGTTTGGATATGGTATTACTAGTGTCCTTCTTGACACAGTCAAGTCATTTAATTATCTGGGCATAATGTTGCAAAGCGATATGAGATGGAACGAGCACATGAAAACTGTGGTAGGGAAGGAAAATGATCAACTTCGACTTATTGGGAGAATTTTAGGAAAGAATCGGTCATCTGCAAAGGCGACCACACATAGGATGCTGGTGCAACCTATTCTTGAGTACTGCTCAAGTGTTTGCAATCCGTACCAGGTCAGATTGAAGCAAGACATCAAAGAAATTCAGAGGTGGGCTTCTAGATTTGTTACCGGCATTTTTGAACAACATGTAAGTGTTAGGGAGATGCTTCGGGAACTCAGATGGGAATTCCTGGAGGGAATGCGATGTTCTTTCCGAGAAACACTATTGGGAAAATTTAGAGAACCTGGCATTTGAAGATGACTGCTGTACAATTCTACTGCCGCCAACATACATTGGGCATAAGGTTCACAAAGAAAAGATACAAGAAATTAGGGCTTATGCAGAGGTGTGCAGACAGTCATTTTACCCTCGCTTTTTTTTAGCAAGTGGAACAGAAGGGGAAATGACAAGTAGTCGGACAGTGTGCCCTCCGCCATGCGCCATATGGTGACTTGTGGAGTATCTGTGTAGATGTAGATTCTTATCCAGACCATGTTTCTTTGTAATTGCAAAATTTATTTTCGTTATGGGAGTTTCCAGGACCAATATGATGTTTGGGAATTACTATTTGAAATTTCATTTATCATATTGTGTTTTTACAATTATATTTTGAAAATCCCTTTCTTTATGGTTTTGATTTACCTCTCAAAATGTTAAGTATCCAGTGAGGTCAATTTTGTTTCCTTTCCCAATTATCATCAGATAAACTTACTTTTGCTAATACACAAGCTATAGAAATTGTATTTAAGATTACCTAATCATTAATCTCTACAAAACATGTTTATATTATGAATAATACCTCCTATATAAAGGAAAATGTTAAATATCCAATGAAATCAGTGTTGTTTCTTTTGCCAGTTATTGGCAGATAAACTTACTTTTGCCAAAACACAAATTATTAAAAATCTGTTATAGAAATTGTATTTAAGATCACTATATCATTCATTCTCTAAAAATTATGTTTATATTGTGAATAATATATCCTGAATAAAGCCTATCACAGTCTTACTGCAGCATCGTCTAACAAACTCTTTGTTTGTAATTTTTGGAGACAGTCTGTGTGAAGTCATGGAGGGCATTGGATGTCAGGAGACAAGTCGGGGCATGTCTCCACTGTAACTGTGTAAAATGTACTTACTGAAATTCTGTGATGTGTAAAAATGTTTGTATTAAAGAATTCTTCTGTATGTGTTCATAGTGAAATATACAAAAACTGTATCTTGAATAATGTTTATTTCCAAAGTTTAAAGGTTACCCGGTAAAATTTTACATAACTGAACAAACTCTAATCATTGATAGAATAAACTTCATAAATACATTTTGGCTAACAATTGTTATCAGGAGAATGTTTTGTTTTCAAACATGTCAAGACTTAGACCTCCACAGAGACTCAGAACAACGAGCTGACCTAACTTTAACAACAATGAGAATTCAAGAGGAGTATACTTTTTAACTTCTTTTTGTAGCAACAAGCAATATATGTGCTGCATAACTATAACTCTGGTTGCCAAATTGTAATACCATACATTTCTCCATCTGTTGGTGCTGGCAGAAATGTCCAGTAACTAATTTAGTGCTCAATTATTTATCTTCATCTTGGCTGGATCATGGGGACAGGGTTGATAGAATTGTGGGGAACATCTTCCGTGGACAAAGTATTAATCCTGTAGCAATTGAGAGATAGATTAGAGAGACAGAGAGGTAGATTAGGAAATTTAAAAAGGGAAATGGATAGGTTAAAGTTAGATGTAGTGGGAATTAGTGAAGTTCGGTGGCAGGAGGAACAAGACTTTTGGTCAGGTGAATACATGGTTATAAATACAAAATCAAATAGGGGTAATGCAGGAGTAGGTTTAATAATGAATAAAAAAATAGGAGTGCGGGTAAGCTACTACAAACAGCATAGTGAATGGATTATTGTGGCTAAGATAGACACGAAGCCCACGCCTACTACAGTAGTACAAGTTTATATGCCAACTAGCTCTGCAGATGATGAAGAAATTGATGAAATGTATGATGAGATAAAAGAAATTATTCAGGTAGTGAAGGGAGACTAAAATTTAATAGTCATGGGTGACTGGAATTCATCAGTAGAAAAAGGGAGAGAAGGAAACATAGTAGGTGAATATGGATTGGGGCTAAGAAATGAAAGAGGAAGCCGCCTGGTAGAATTTTGCGCAGAGCATAACTTAATCATAGCCAACACTTGGTTCAAGAATCATGAAAGAAGGTTGTATACACGGAAGAACCCTGGAGATACTAAAAGGTATCAGATAGATTATATAATGGTAAGACAGAGATTTAGGAACCAGGTTTTAAATTGTAAGACATTTCCAGGGGCAGATGTGGACTCTGACCACAATCTATTGGTTATGAACTGTAGATTAAAACTGAAGAAACTGCAAGAAGGTGGGAATTTGAGGAGATGGGACCTGGATAAACTGAAAGAACCAGAGGTTGTACAGGGTTTCAGGGAGAGCATAAGGGAACAATTGACAGGAATGGGGAAAGAAATACAGTAGAAGAAGAATGGGTAGCTTTGAGGGATGAAATAGTAAAGGCAGCAGAGGATCAAGCAGGTAAAAAGACGAGGGCTGATAGAAATCCTTGGGTAACAGAAGAAATATTGAATTTAATTGATGAAAGGAGAAAATATAAAAATGCAGTAAATGAAGCAGGCAAAAAGGAATACAAACATCTCAAAAATGAGATCGACAGGAAGTGCAAAACTGCTAAGCAGGGATGGCTAGAGGACAAATGTAAGGATGTAGAGGCTTATCTCACTAGGGTATGATAGATACTGCCTACAGGAAAATTAAAGAGACCTTTGGAGAAAAGAGAACCACTTGTATGAATATCAAGAGCTCAGATGGAAACCCAGTTCTAAGCGAAGAAGGGAAAGCAGAAAGGTGGAAGGAGCATATAGAGGGTCTATACAAGGGCGATGTACTTGAGGACAATATTATGGAAATGGAAGAGGATGTAGATGAAGACGAAATGGGAGATAAGATACTGCGTGAAGAGTTTGACAGAGCACTGAAAGACCTGAGTCGAAACAAGGCCCCAGGAGTAGACAACATTCCATTAGAACTACTGATGGCCTTGGGAGAGCCAGTCATGACAAAACTCTACCATCTGGTGAGCAAGATGTTTGAGACAGGCGAAATACCCTCAGACTTCAAGAAGAATATAATAATTCCAATCCCAAAGAAAGCAGGTGTTGACAGGTGTGAAAGTTACTGAACTATCAGTTTAATAAGTCACAGCTGCAAAATACTAATGCGAATTCGTTACAGACAAATGGAAAAACTGGTATAAGCCGACCTCAGGGAAGATCAGTTTGGATTCTGTAGAAATGTTGGAACACGTGAGGCAATGCTAAACTTACTCCTTATCTTAGAAGAAAGATTGTTGTTGTTGTTGTAGTCTTCAGTCCTGAGACTGGTTTGATGCAGCTCTCCATGCTACTCTATCCTGTGCAAGCTTCTTCATATCCCAGTACCTACTGCAACCTACATCCTTCTCAATCTGTTTAGTGTATTGATCTCTTGGTCTCCCTCTACGATTTTTACCCTCCACGCTGCCCTCCAATGCTAAATTTGTGATCCCTTGATGCCTCAAAACATGTCCTACCAACCGATCCCTTCTTCTAGTCAAGTTGTGCCACCAACTTCTCTTCTCCCCAATCCTATTCAATACCTCCTCATTAGTTACGTGATCTACACACCTTATCTTCAGCATTCTTCTGTAGCACCACATTTCCAAAGCTTCTATTCTCTTCTTGTCCAAACTGGTTATCGTCCATGTTTCACTTCCATACATGGCTACACTCCATACAAATACTTTCAGAAACGACTTCCTGACACTTAAATCTATACTCGATGTTAACAAATTTCTCTTCTTCAGAAACGATTTCCTTGCCATTGCCAGTCTACATTTTATATCCTCTCTACTTCGACCATCATCAGTTATTTTACTCCCTAAATAGCAAAACTCCTTTACTACTTTAAGTGTCTCACTTCCTAATCTAATCCCCTCAGCGTCACCCGATTTAATTAGACTACATTCCATTATCCTCGTTTTGCTTTTGTTGATGTTCATCTTATACCCTCTTTTCAAGACACTGTCCATTCCGTTCAACTGCTCTTCCAAGTCCTTTGCTGTCTCTGACAGAATTACAATGTCATCGGCGAACCTCAAAGTTTTTACTTCTTCTCCATGAATTTTAATACCTACTCCGAATTTTTGTTTTGTTTCCTTTACTGCTTGCTCAATATACAGATTGAATAACATCGGGGAGAGGCTACAACCCTGTCTTACTCCTTTCCCAACCACTGCTTCCCTTTCATGTCCCTCGACTCTTATAACTGCCATCTGGTTTCTGTACAAATTGTAAATAGCCTTTCGCTCCCTGTATTTTACCCCTGCCACCTTCAGAATTTGAAAGAGAGTATTCCAGTTAACGTTGTCAAAAGCTTTCTCTAAGTCTACAAATGCTAGAAACGTAGGTTTGCCTTTTCTTAATCTTTCTTCTAGGATAAGTCGTAAGGTTAGTATTGCCTCACGTGTTCCAACATTTCTACGGAATCCAAACTGATCTTCCCCGAGGTCCGCTTCTACCAGTTTTTCCATTCGTCTGTAAAGAATTCGCGTTAGTATTTTGCAGCTGTGACTTATTAAACTGATAGTTCGGTAGTTTTCACATCTGTCAACACCTGCTTTCTTTGGTATTGGAATTATTATATTCTTCTTGAAGTCTGTGGGTATTTCGCCTGTCTCATACATCTTGCTCACCAGATTGTAGAGTTTTGTCATGACTGGCTCTCCCAAGGCCATCAGTAGTTCTAATGGAATGTTGTCTACTCCCGGGGCCTTGTTTCGACTCAGGTCTTTCAGTGCTCTGTCAAACTCTTCACGCAGTATCTTATCTCCCATTTCATCTTCATCTACATCCTCTTCCATTTCCATAATATTGTCCTCAAGTACTTCGCCCTTGTATAAACCCTCTATATACTCCTTCCACCTTTCTGCCTTCCCTTCTTTGCTTAGAACTGGGTTGCCATCTGAGCTCTTGATATTCATACAAGTGGTTCTCTTCTCTCCTAAGGTCTCTTTAATTTTCCTGTAGGCAGTATCTATCTTACCCCTAGTGAGACAAGCCTCTACATCCTTACATTTGTCCTCTAGCCATCCCTGCTTAGCCATTTTGCACTTTCTGTTAATCTCATTTTTGAGACGTTTGTATTCCCTTTTGCCTGCTTCATTTACTGCATTTTTATATTTTCTCCTTTCATCAATTAAATTCAATATTTCTTCTGTTACCCAAGGATTTCTATCAGCCCTCGTCTTTTTACCTACTTGATCCTCTGCTGCCTTCACTACTTCATCCCTCAGAGCTACCCATTCTTCTTCTACTGTATTTCTTTCCCCCATTCCTGTCAATTGTTCCCTTATGCTCTCCCTGAAACTCTGTACAACCTCTGGTTCTTTCAGTTTATCCAGGTCCCATCTCCTTAAATTCCCACCTTTTTGCAGTTTCTTCAGTTTCAATCTGCAGTTCATAACCAATAGATTGTGATCAGAATCCACATCTGCCCCTGGAAATGTCTTACAATTTAAAACCTGGTTCCTAAATCTCTGTCTTACCATTATATAATCTATCTGATACCTATTAGTATCTCCAGGATTCTTCCAGGTATACAACCTTCTTTTATGATTCTTGAACCAAGTGTTAGCTATGATTAAGTTATGCTCTGTGCAAAATTCTACAAGGCGGCTTCCTCTTTCATTTCTTCCCCCCAATCCATATTCACCTACTATGTTTCCTTCTCTCCCTTTTCCTACTGACGAATTCCAGTCACCCATGACTATTAAATTTTCATCTCCCTTCACTACCTGAATAATTTCTTTTATCTCGTCATACATTTCATCAATTTCTTCATCATCTGCAGAGCTAGTTGGCATATAAACTTGTACTACTGTCGTAGGCATGGGCTTTGTGTCTATCGTGGCCACAATAATGCGTTCACTATGCTGTTTGTAGTAGCTAACCCGCACTCCTATTTTTTTATTCATTATTAAACCTACTCCTGCATTACCCCTATTTGATTTTGTATTTATAACCCTGTAATCACCTAACCAAAAGTCTTGTTCCTCCTGCCACCGAACTTCACTAATTCCCACTATATCTAACTTTAACCTATCCATTTCCCTTTTTAAATTTTCTAACCTACCTGCCCGATTAAGGGATCTGACATTCCACGCTCCGATCCGTAGAAAGACTAAGGAAAGGCAAACCTACTTTTCTAGCATTTGTATACTTAGAGAAAGCTTTTAGCAATGTTGACTGCAATACTCTCTTTCAAATTCGAAAGGTGGCAGGGGTAAAATACAGGGAGCAAAAGACAATTTACAATTTGTACAGAAACCAGATGGCAGTTATAAGAGTCGAGGGACATGAAAGGGGAGCAGTGGTTGGGAAGGGAGTGAGACAGGGTTGTAGCCTATCCCTGATGTTATTCAATCTGTATATTGACCAAGCAGTGAAGGAAACAAAAGAAAAATGTGGATTAGGTATTAAAATCCATGGAGAAGAAATAAAAACTTTGAGGTTCGTCGATGACATTGTAATTCTGTCAGAGACAGCAAAGGACTTGGAAGAACAGTTGAACGGGATGGACAGTGTCTTGAAAGGAGAATATAAGATGAACATCAACAAAAGCAAAACGAGGATCATGGAATGTAGTCAAATTAAGTCGGGTGATGCTGAGGGAATTAGATTAGGAAATGAGACACTTAAAGTAGTAGATGAGTTTTGCTATTTGGGGAGCAAAATAACTGATGGTGGTCGAAGTAGAGAGGATATAAAATGTACACTGGCAATGGCAAGGAAAGCGTTTCTGAAGAAGAGAAATTTGTTAATATCGAGTATAGATTTAAGTGTCAGGAAGTCGTTTCTGAAAGTATTTGTATGGAGTGTAGCCATGTATGGAAGTGAAAAATGGATGATAAATAGTTTGGACAAGAAGAGAATAGAAGCTTTTGAAATGTGGTGCTACAGAAGAATACTGAAGATTAGATGGGTAGATCACATAACTAATGAGGAGGTATTGAACAGAATTGGGGAGAAGAGGAGTTTGTGGCACAACTTGACAAGAAGAAGGGACTGGTTGGTAGGACATGTTTTGAGGCATCAAGGGATCACAAATTTAGCATTGGAGGGCAGTATGGAGGGTAAAAATCGTAGAGGGAGACCAAGAGATGAATACACTAAACAGATTCAGAAGGATGTAGGTTGCAGTAAGCACTGGGAGATGAAGAACCTTGCACAGGATAGAGTAGCATGGAGAGCTGCATCAGACCAGTCTCAGGACTGAAGACCACAAAAACAACATTTATTATGTATTGAAATAAACTATGCTGTGAAAATTTGTCATAACACTGGATCTGTACTGTTGAGTGGTACTTAAGTAAATAAATTAGTGAAATCAAAGTGAACTAGAAATTAGGATATAAATGAAAAACTTGGTTTAGTTTAGAGAGTTACATACTCGCAAGCAGCGGGCCGAACAGCAGAACAGAAGAAACAATGACCGTGAAGTCAGCGACTTCCACATAAGCGGGCGCTGTCGATTCAGCCGTCAGGGCATCGCCCGACCGGCTCACGTTTTTCTCAGTTGTCGTATGTGAGCAAAGGCCCTCGCCTACATCCCAAGAGCCAATGACCGACGTTAAGAAGATTCTTCGAGAAGCTTTTCAACGTGACAGAAGAGGCAATAACCGGCTCACGTGATTCTCAGTCGGCACATGTGATCAAAGGCCCTCACCTACATTCCAAGAGCCAACGACCGACGTTAAGAAGATTCTTCGAGAAGCTTTTCAACGTGACAGACGAGGCAATGACCGTGAAGTCGTTCACCTCCAGTAAACTGAAGTGAATAAATACGCGAGACGCAGTGGGCCAGACAGATGAAGTCGAAGACGAAGACGGAGACGGAGACAGAGACGGAGACGGAGACGGAGACGGAGACGAAGACGAAGACGAGAGACGAAGGAAGAAAAGAAGAGTAGCAGTAGTTTTCAGTCAGTTTCGGTGCTGAAGACCGTCATGCAAGAAGAGTCTGCATCATGCACAGACGAACCAAGTCCGCCGCTGTAATGGAATAGCAAGCAGCCGCCGTAGCGCCAGAAGACAGAAGTTAAAAGGTATTTGAAGTCTGGTTTTTACATACCCGGGTGACTCGTGAGGACGGGAAGGAGACGGCCTCACATCAGTAGTCACCTGTGAGCTGGGATGAAGACCTGACAGCCGAAGACTGGCAAGCGGGAGTCCGTGGTTCGAGTCCGGGACACTGGCCTTCCCCCGCCGCGCCGCTCCGCTGGTCGACGCACAACACACGCGGCCGCATAGAGAAGAGAAACACTGGGACGCCACACCCAAGGTATCATCCGATGCACGATTTCGCTCGCAATAATTGAACGGGCCACCTCGCGCTGCGCGTCTCCCGTCAACTGGGCGAGACAGCGACACGAGATACACACCGCTACGCGTAATCAGACGCCGCCGCCGCCGCCGCCGCCGCCGCTGCCGCAGCAGAAGACTTCACAAACGACACAGCTGCCGCTCTCCGAATCAGAATATCCCGTAAGATACAGTTGTACAAATCTTCAATAAAAGTTATCTTATGTAAAAATGATGTTTCATTCGACCTCATACCCGAGCCAAGGAAGAACCCACCCTGCCCACATGTTGTTAAGAGAGAAAAGTTAATTTATTTAATAGTTTCACCCTGACAGAATGCTTTAGAATGCTCATCCTGACAATTGACAGCATCAAAAGAGAAAACCCAGTTACATTTAGTAGCAGAAGTGCTACATTTAGTAACACAACTGTTACATTTGGTATCAGAAGCCGTTATAGTTGTTACATTTGGTGTCAGAGAAAAAACCCTTGGCTCAATATGAGGTGTGAATGACAGTCACTAAAGGTCCACAGTTAGTATTGTTTAATGTGTGAAAGGATAGAGGTGCACATAGCAGTCGTAATATTTTCTTTATTTAGAAGTGTATTTTCTCTCATGATTTTATGAGTTTGTCGAAAATATTTAAACATCTTTTGAATTCAGTGTGGTAATATTGTGTAACTAATAGTTTGTAAAATGACGACACGAAATCGTACAAAGTCGGAGTCAGCACCACAAGCGGTTTCTACTGAGGAAGCTATTCAGATCTTAGTTAATCAGATAGAACAGCTTAAAAGTGATAATAATACATTATTTAAACAGTTGAGTGAGGTTAGGCAAGCCAGTTCAATCCCTCCCACCCTAGATTCCTCAGCAGCAGCCTTAGTAACTCCTTTTTCAGGTAAACCTGGCGAAGACATAACAGCCTTTTTTGATGATTTAGTAGCAGCTGCAAAGTTAGGATCATGGTCAGATGAACAGCTCTTACAAATGACAAAGTTAAGATTGATAGGAGAGGCTAAAGCACACGTCTTATACCATGAAGAATTACGGAATGCTCCAACATTTGAGGAATTGAAGAAAGGATTGCTTACACGTTTTCAAAAACAGAACAGCTGTAGATTTTATAGGGAACAGTTAAACACTATCACTCAGAGGCAAAACGAGTCGTTAGAAAGCTTTGTAGATAGGATTAGAAAAGTTAATATTAACACCTATCAGTTGACAACTAGTGATGAAGCAAATAAAGTTATTTTACAAGAGGCAGAAGATAGAGCTCTGGAAACATTTTTACGTGGGTTACCTCCTGAAATGTCCCGTCGTGTCAGGGCAGAGTTTCCTAAAAATTTAGCGGAAGCTGTATCTGTGGCGACAGCTTTCGAAGAAATAGACATTGCAACCAGATACAAGGAGAAGCGAAATGTATTTTCAGCAGGAGTACGATGTTTTAGGTGCGAGCGACAGGGACATATAGCAAAAAACTGCAGACAACCTCAATGCACTAATTGTCAAAGAATAGGTCACACATTCAAGGAATGCAGGTCTAAGAAAGTTTTTGGAAATAGAAATCAGTTAAACTCAAACGGGAATGCCGGAGCCGCCGCCAGGCGTTCCCAATAAAATTTCATGCCATTAAGGCGAATGTGAAGGCGGAATGCTGGTTATCTGCTACCATACAGGATAAAGAGGCAAGGATACTAGTGGATACAGGCGCAAACGTATCAATAGTAAGTAATGAATGTATTGGAGAAAAGAAATATGACCCTCCAAGGTATAGATTGAGTGGAGTAGGAGGAGGTACAGTGAAGTCATTAGGATGTACATCACTGATTTTCTATATTCACGGTGTACAATTTCAAGAAGATGTAGAAGTGGTAACAAAGGTAACTGACGGGTACGACGCGATCCTAGGACTGGATTTCCTGAATAAACATCACGCTAAAATCGACCTCAGACAGCAAACTGTAGAACTTAGCGGAATAGTGTTTCAGCTAGGTGACACCGCTGCAAAGGGCCCGCTGCCGCAAGATTTCCCCAACCGGAAGGCGAAATCAACTATACTGCGTGCAACGTCCTTGAAGGTTGATTCGCGGGATCAGATACCATCTGG
Source organism: Schistocerca nitens (assembly GCF_023898315.1). Taxonomy (NCBI): domain Eukaryota; kingdom Metazoa; phylum Arthropoda; class Insecta; order Orthoptera; family Acrididae; genus Schistocerca; species Schistocerca nitens. Next base: position 586,415,275 of record NC_064618.1, read on the forward strand.
CTCAGGAAAACTTGTCTGGATGACCGTTGACCCCGAAGTACCTACAGATACAGTGTGTCTAATAGAGCCATTAGAGGAAAATGAGGAATTAGATGTATCACATTGTTTTGTACGTAGAAGTGTTGTACGGGTTCAAGACGTTGAGGGAGAAAGAAAAGTACCGGTACATATTGACAATTTCGGAGTGGAGGACAAAGAGTTGCATAAGGGAATATTAGTAGCTACAGTCAGTACTTTTGAAGAAGAAGATTTCATTTGGTCAGATATTAACGATGGTCAGAAACCAGACGCCTATAAAACCGCATTACGCCAGAAGATTGAGCATTTGAAAGGAAATGATAGAGACACGATAGAAGCAGTTTTAGTTGAGTTTCAAGATTTATTTAATGCAGAAGGTACCCTGCCAGCAACAGATATCACACAGCATAGGATCCCAACAGGAAATAGCCCCCCAGTTTATAGGAAGCCTTATAGAGTTGCGCATCACTTACAGCCAGTACTGGATGAATTTTTAGAACAGCATCTAAAAGATGGAATTATAGAATATTCTGATTCTCCTTATAATTCAAATATTGTAATTATTCCAAAGAAGTCTCCCGACGGTACGAAACGATATAGATTTTGTTGTGACTACAGACACCTTAACAAACAAACTATCTCAGATGTTTATCCTCTTCCAAACATTACAGATATCATTGACAGTTTGGGTAACAGTAAATACTTTTCAACAATCGATCTACGTAGCGGATATCATCAATTGGAAGTTGCACCTGAAGATAGGCATAAAACAGCATTTTCTACCCCTGGAGGCCACTGGCAATTTAAAAGAATGCCTTTCGGTTTGAAAAATGCACCAGCAACTTTTCAAAGACTACTCGATGGAGTATTGCGAGGACTCAAAACTCAGCAATGTTGTGTATATCTAGACGATATTATTGTATTTTCCAAAGACATTAATGAACATGCTGTGCGTCTTCGTAATGTTTTTCAGAGACTTAGAAAAGCTAAATTAACATTAAATATGGAAAGATGTAGTTTTGCATTGACAGAGGTTACATACCTAGGGCATGTTATTAGTGAAAAAGGAATTAAAACAGATCCTCGATTAATTTCGGCAGTTAAGGACTTCCCAACACCACAACGCGTTAAGGAAGTACAAAGTTTCATTGGTCTCGCATCGTACTACCGGAAATATGTTCAAAATTTTGCTGAAATTGCCCGACCCTTAACCCAATTATTGAAAAAGGGTGCAAAATTTCATTGGTCTGAAGATTGTGAATCAGCATTTCAAACCCTTAAAGATAAGTTAACACACAGTCCAGTATTAGCTTACCCAGATTATAATAAAGAATTTATTTTATCCTGTGACGCAAGTGGTCATTCAGTAGGAGTTGTTTTGAGTCAGAATACTAATGGCGCGGAACACCCCATAGCCTACGCTTCGAGACAACTAACAACGGCAGAAAGAAATTATTCCACAACGGAGAAAGAATTGTTAAGTGTTATTTATGGTATCAAATACTTTAAATGCTACTTGTACGGTAGGAAATTCAAGGTCATTACAGACCACGTTGCTTGGATTAAAGGATCCATCTAGTCGTCTCACGCGTTGGGCCCTATGTCTTTCCGAAATGGATTTCGAAGTTATCCATAAACCAGGCAAAAAACACACAAATGCAGATTGTCTAAGTCGGAAAATAGCACTTTTGGAAGCAACAGGCCGAGATACTGAGGACTGGAGAAAGGCACAAGATGAGGATACAGAATGCAAAAAATACGCAACTCAAAAACAATTTTGCTTTGAAGATGGTGTATTATGCCGTAAAACAAAACTTGGACCGCGAATTGTTGTTCCCCTACACCTTAGACAAGAAATAATGGCAGAGGCCCACGATCATATCCTTGCAGGACACGGTGGACAGCGGACAACCGAAAGACGTGTAGCAGAGCGATTTTGGTGGCAAACCAGAAAGCAGGATGTTGCGCAGTACGTTCGTAATTGCATTGCGTGCGCACAACGAGCTGAACTTTCTCGTTCAAAAATACCCTTACAGAGGCTCCCCGAGGCTTCATGTCCGTTTCAAATCTGTGGACTGGATCTCTACGGGCCATATCATAGAACACCTGCTGGTAACAAGTATGTCCTTACAATTATAGATCACTTTTCACGCTATCTAGCTATGGTGAGTCTCCCAGATCAGCAAGCAAATACAGTTGCCCAAGCTTTAGTTAACAACTGGATACTTAAATTTGGCGTACCTGAAGCTATTATCACAGATCAGGGATCTAATTTTATGTCTGAACTAATGAAACAGCTATGCCACTTATTAAAAATACGCAAATTACGCACAACTCCGTTACACCCTCAGTGCAACGGGCGCACAGAAAGAGTTCATCGGACAATTGGCAAGATGCTTAGTTATTATATTAACGAACAACATTCTAATTGGGATACGTATTTACCAATAATCGTGTCGGTATACAACGCCAAAACGCATGAAGCAACTGGCATGTCACCTTATGAAGTGGTCTATGGCAGAAAAATGCCGTCCCCTTTTGATGTAATCAGGCAGAAAAACGGAAAAGTCGGAGAAACAGTAAGAGATTTCAGTCGAATGATGAAGGATGTATGGAAAAAGGTTCAAAAATCTAATACAAAGGCTTTGGAACGACAGGAAAGATTAGGTAATACCCAAGCTAAATATCCAAATTACAAAATGGGTCAGTGGGTTATGCTTTCAACTCCTTATATTGCGAGAGGAAAAACGAAGAAATGTGTAACAAACTACAGAGGTCCTTATCAAATTATTGAGATCACGTCACCAGTCAACGTTAAATTGCAACTGCCCACCCGAACTACCATTGTCCATGCAAGTCGTTTAAAACCTTTTAAGGGCGCTCCAGAAGTAATTCCTTCAACAATAGTGTCTGCTTTTCCGAAGGGTGGGGGAAGTTCCCGTAAAGGAAAAAGAGTGGCCACGCCAGCACAACATACAGACATGGCACCATACAATCTTCGATCAAGGGTGCGAATGTCCTAGTTGAATCTTAGTAGACTGTGGACAGTATACAAATGTAAATAATTAATAAATTATAATGGTTTATTTTTTAAGAAAGAAAAGTTGAACGTAGAAACATGAAGATCTTGTAGTTAACAATGTATTCCTTCTTTTCTTTGTGTTTGTTTTCACTAGGTTGGTAGGTCCATAACCATGTTGTTTGCTTTTTCAGGTAACGCCTCTAGCATAATGGACAACTACATTGTGACTGTACTGCTCATCATAATTGCATTATTGACTAATACGAATAACGGACTACAGATCAATCAGTTGATGAGTGGTGTAATTTTTGTAAAACAGGGTACTGTAATTCTGACCAATCACAAGTGGACTATTTCATTAGAGTATAATTTATGGGCCTTACGTAATGAACTTAAGAACCTTGAATTAGAATTTGATACGCTACATGAAAGGACAAGTTCACCAGAGATTTTTGAAGAAATATCCAGTGAATTTAAAACATTACACTACTCATACGAACAGTTGAGAGGACAGTTGCGTCAGTTACAAGATATACTTCCGCAGACCGTTAAACGAGCTAAACGTGGATGGGTGGACGCAGGAGGTAAACTACTAAAGACCATTTTCGGTACAGCGGATAACGAAGATATTAATCAGTTAAATAATTCATTACAGGACATAGAGAGTACCGCGGAATTAAATAAAGGCACTATAGAATGGCACACGACAAGATTAAACGGATTGGAGCAAACAGTTTTTACTAATACCAAGGTCATCAGGAACCTCACCCAAGAATTAAACGATTATCTTCTAGGTACTACTGCTACGCTGAATAAAGACCTAAAGGTCATACAAACAAGGCTCGATATTGTGGATAAGAAACTTGCAGTAGCAAGATCGCTTAGGCTACTCACTGATCAAGTGATAGATGCACGGCTAGCAGCGGAGGAATTAAAGGAAGCCATCCACTATGCAGTACAGGGACATTTGTCACCCACATTACTATCGCCGGTTACATTCATCTCATTATTAGTTAAAATTGAAAAACAATTGCCAGATTCACTAAAGTTAATATTTGCTGCAGATAAGAAACATTTACCACAGTATTACCACTTAGCTACAGTACTAGTTGACACAGATAATGCAAGAATATGAGTTCGTATATCTTTCCCGGTTACAGATAAAATGGGTATATATGACTGTTACAGAGTACACTCATTTCCGGTAAAGTGGGGCAAAATGAATAAATTTGTACAGTTCCGGACACACCAAGTATTTTTAATCTCCCAAACCACCAATACGAGCACGGTAATGACAACTTCTGAATTAAATAGTTGCACATTCGAACAAGTTATTATATGTCCATCTCGCGCAATCCAATTACATGCCAATAGTTGTGAATCTCAATTATTTTTCGAACAATCTGACGCCATCAATTGCCCACGCGATATATTAACTTCCACATCACGTTTTTTCGAGCAAGTAGAAAATCACTGGTTATATGCAGTCAGCAATCCAACTGATATTTTTGCACAATGTTACGAGAACGGTGTAGCTACAACATTACAACATTTTGAACTTCATGGAAGCGGGCTAATAATTAACGGCACGTTATGTTCCATCTCAGGAGCGAATTTTCATTTACCCGCAACAATCACTGGTACAACTAATGTTAATTCATCCTTCCCTCTAATTTATTGGCCAGAAAACGCCATGCAAGCATTTCCTACACAAAACCTGTCCTACCTCAATGACTCCCTTGACAGTTCCCTTCTGAAGTCATTAGATATGTTCATAAACTTGTAGCAAGGCAAAATTGATGGCAATGTTATGATGCTACATGTTTTAAAGTTAAAAAGTGAAAACAAAAGTAAAAGTATAAATTTAGGAACGGGTATATCTGGAACCTTTGTGTTGGTGTTTCTGCTTTGTACAGTTTTCTTTTATTTAAGACGAAAAAATAAGCCAAATAATAATATACCACTTCATCAAATCCCTGTTAACTGGATACCACACTCTTAACTGGTGTACTTCAGTGGTTACTTTTGAGCATTAGTGTATTAATCTTGTTTATTGTACTTCACTCTTTACTAAACAGTCTTATGTTAAAGTAAACAATACTGTAGAATAAATATTCTTGCATTCATATAGGGTTGATTAAACAGGTGTTGCTTTGTAACTTTCTAAGTGAATAATCTATTTTTGTTTATTCATTGTCATCAAGGTTTGTTACACTTATTACAACCATTTATGTAAGAACTATGTGATTCATGACCGTTCAGTGCTTTTGTAAAGTGATAAAGTGTTTTTCAACATATTTAATGTGAAGCGTGTGTAATCTTCTAAGTCGAGAGTTTTCATTGCTTATGTTAGTGCTTTTGCCGTGTGAAGAGTGGAGGAATGTTGAGTGGTAAATTCGAGGGCGAATTTCTCCGAAGGGTGGAGGAATGTTGAGTGGTACTTAAGTAAATAAATTAGTGAAATCAAAGTGAACTAGAAATTAGGATATAAATGAAAAACTTGGTTTAGTTTAGAGAGTTACATACTCGCAAGCAGCGGGCCGAACAGCAGAACAGAAGAAACAATGACCGTGAAGTCAGCGACTTCCACATAAGCGGGCGCTGTCGATTCAGCCGTCAGGGCATCGCCCGACCGGCTCACGTGTTTCTCAGTTGTCGTATGTGAGCAAAGGCCCTCGCCTACATCCCAAGAGCCAATGACCGACGTTAAGAAGATTCTTCGAGAAGCTTTTCAACGTGACAGAAGAGGCAATAACCGGCTCACGTGATTCTCAGTCGGCACATGTGATCAAAGGCCCTCACCTACATTCCAAGAGCCAACGACCGACGTTAAGAAGATTCTTCGAGAAGCTTTTCAACGTGACAGACGAGGCAATGACCGTGAAGTCGTTCACCTCCAGTAAACTGAAGTGAATAAATACGCGAGACGCAGTGGGCCAGACAGATGAAGTCGAAGACGAAGACGGAGACGGAGACGGAGACGGAGACGGAGACGAAGACGAGAGACGAAGGAAGAAAAGAAGAGTAGCAGTAGTTTTCAGTCAGTTTCGGTGCTGAAGACCGTCATGCAAGAAGAGTCTGCATCATGCACAGACGAACCAAGTCCGCCGCTGTAATGGAATAGCAAGCAGCCGCCGTAGCGCCAGAAGACAGAAGTTAAAAGGTATTTGAAGTCTGGTTTTTACATACCCGGGTGACTCGTGAGGACGGGAAGGAGACGGCCTCACATCAGTAGTCACCTGTGAGCTGGGATGAAGACCTGACAGCCGAAGACTGGCAAGCGGGAGTCCGTGGTTCGAGTCCGGGACACTGGCCTTCCCCCGCCGCGCCGCTCCGCTGGTCGACGCACAACACACGCGGCCGCATAGAGAAGAGAAACACTGGGACGCCACACCCAAGGTATCATCCGATGCACGATTTCGCTCGCAATAATTAAACGGGCCACCTCGCGCTGCGCGTCTCCCGTCAACTGGGCGAGACAGCGACACGAGATACACACCGCTACGCGTAATCAGACGCCGCCGCCGCCGCCGCCGCCGCCGCCGCCGCCGCCGCTGCCGCTGCCGCAGCAGAAGACTTCACAAACGACACAGCTGCCGCTCTCCGAATCAGAATATCCCGTAAGATACAGTTGTACAAATCTTCAATAAAAGTTATCTTATGTAAAAATGATGTTTCATTCGACCTCATACCCGAGCCAAGGAAGAACCCACCCTGCCCACATGTTGTTAAGAGAGAAAAGTTAATTTATTTAATAGTTTCACCCTGACAGAATGCTTTAGAATGCTCATCCTGACAATTGACAGCATCAAAAGAGAAAACCCAGTTACATTTAGTAGCAGAAGTGCTACATTTAGTAACACAACTGTTACATTTGGTATCAGAAGCCGTTATAGTTGTTACAGTACATAAATTTTGTCGGCAATGCTAACTGCAAGAACAATCAAGATGATTAACACAAATTAAAAAGGACAGCAGTCTTCCCAACAGTGTGTCAAAGCAATAATCAAATTAAATACAAAGTTTAAATCAAAATTTTGTGGTTCAAATAGTTGGTGATTACATTAACAAAAATGATAACATGTGGGGAAGAACTGCTGAAAATAATTTCAGCTAGATCTGACCTGTAAACCAGGATTATTTCCAGTTATGACTCTTCAAAATTGGGACTGCTATGCACTATGGAAGGTAGTACGGGAAGGTTAAAAACAACACTTAATACCAGTTATGACTCCTTAAGAACTGAAATATAAAAGGTAATGAAGAAATAAGCCACAAACTAAAAGAAACAAGAACTTCATGGGGTAGAATTGAGGAAGAAGTCAGTCTAAAGTCAGATCTGTTATCAAATAAGACTGTACTATTGAACTGGTAGTAGCCATTTTGTTGTACAACAAACATATTTAAAGCCAGTTTTACCATCTATGAACCAATGAACTGCTTACTAATGAATAAGTGACAGAATTTGGAATAAATTGAAACCAGGAAAATGATACAGAGACACAGTAATGAAGGTACCCCTGGATGGCAGGGGTGGGGGGTCACAAATTTTTTGTGTTATGGGTGTGGCAAGCCCAGTGCCCTGATGCTATTGCAGTATTATTTCAGACTTTTGACTTCCATACTGCATGTTTACCTCTGACTCACATGCTCATCTTTTTACAAATTATCTTTACCGTCATTATATCTTCTTCTATCATGTATAAAGAAATATTAAATAGATATATTGATGCCTTAGGTTAAAATGATAGTCTCACAGTGGCAATAAGAATTATTTTGATGTGCACATGCTGAAACTGAAAATTGCCTAGGATTTTGACACAGATAATATTTATTATTGTTTATGTCAAGAAACTTTTGGAAGATGAAACTACATTTGCTGTATTTTGAAGATTTGTCCTATGTACTAAGTTACCGGAATGCCTGTCGACCAAAAGTTAGTGGAAGAACTTTTATACTTTCTCAAACATAATATATTTTTGATTTAGCTTATTTATACAAAGTTACACTCTGCTGTATGTTTGCTATCTTGAAATAGTAGAGGGTGAATAGATACAAAATACTGATATGGGTGTGGCAAGTCAGACTTAAGATAATATTTACTGTCATATTGTACTTGTAGTCAACAGCTGCTTTTGATGATATTAACATATCAAAGTTCTACTGAGAGGAAACTGATGATGTGAAATGAAAATATAAAGATCTGTTATTGCAAACTATGTGCATGTGTAGCTATGCTTGTTACTGAGAGACAACATTTACTAGAGGATGATAATTGTCAAATCAGGAGAATACAATGGAATATTTGAGAAACCGTCACAATGTAATGTTGTTTTGGTTCAAAGTATATGCTGAATTGTTATGGCTGAGGTATATGAATTTTCTGCAGAGTATTATGCAACTATGGGTAATACAATGAAGAGCCAAAGAAACTGGTACACATGCTTAATACTATCTAGGGCACCTGCGAGCACATGAAATTGCCGCAACATGTCATGCCATGGACTCAACTGATATCTGAAGTTGTGCAGGAGGGAACTGACACCGTGAATCCTGCAGTGCTGTCCATAAATCTGTAAGAGTATGAGGGGATGGAGATCTCTTCTGAACAGCACATTGCAAGGCATCTCAGATATGCTCAATAATGTTCATGTCTGGGGAGTTTGGTGGCCAGCAAAACTGTTTTAACTCAGTAGAGCGTTCCTAGAGCCACTCTGTAGCGAATCTGGACATGTGGGTGCCACATTGTCCAGCTGGAATTGTCCAAGTTCACCGAAATACACAATGGACATGAATGAATGCAGGTGATCAGAATGGATGCTTACGTATGTGTCACCTGTGAGAGTCATATCTAGACATAACAGAGGTCCCATATCACTCCAACTGTACATGCCCCACACCATTATAGAGCCTCCAACAGATTGAACAGTCCCTGCTGACATGCATGGTCCATGGATTCATGAGGTTGTCTCCATACCCATACGCGTCCATCCACTTGATATAATTTGAAATGAGACTCGTCCGACCAGGCCATGTTTCCAATCATCAACAGTCCAATGTCAGTGATGACAGTCCCAGGCGATTTCTAAAGCTTTGTGTCGTGCAGTCATCAAAGGAACATGAGAGGGCCTTTGGGTCTGAAAGCCCATATCGATGATGTTTTGTTGAATTGTTGACACACTGACACTTGTTGATGGCTCAGTATTGAAATCTGCAGCAATTTGGGGAAGGGTTGCACTTCTGTCATGTTGAATGATTCTCTTCAGTTGTCGTTGATCTGTTCTTGCAGGAAGCAATGTTGGAGATTTGATGTTTTACCTGATTCCTGATATTCACAGTACACTCGTGAAATAGCCATATGGGAAAACTCCTCTTCATCGCTACCTCGGAGATGCTGTGCCCCATCGCTCATGTGCCATTTATAACACCACGTTCAAACTCACTTAAATCTTGATAACCTGCCACTGTAGCAGCAGTACCGATCTAATGACTGTGCTAGACACTTGTCTTCTATAGGTGGTGTCAACCACAGTGCCTTATTCTGCCTGTTTACATATCTTTATATTTGAATACACATGCCTATACCAGTTTCTTTGGCACTTCAGTGTATAATGATGTTTAGGGCACTACAGAGATATTTCGATTTTATTAAGAAGTATTTTGTGATATTTGTGGTACTGTGATGAGCTTTATGAAGGTTATAGGACATATCAAGATGAATCTTGTGTTGTATTCTGCAATGATAATAGGGATTATGATGATGCTAGATTGAGGTTATGTTAGGGAGTTACTGATGCTCTGTTTTGCATTTTATATTACTGTTATTCTTGTTTAAAATCAAATAGTGGAAAACCCAGGATGGAACACAACAATATTATGGAAAGGCTAGCTGCTACTCACCATATAGCACAGATGCCATGTCTCATTTTGAGGAATGACTAATGTGAGTTTATGCTATTTGTGGAAATAAAGTTTGAATTTGTGATTATGTTCATGTGTTACTGAAATGCTTGCTATGGGTCTGACATATTTGTGATACATATTTTGTAGATGGACATCTTATACTGATGACATAGTAATGGAACAAGGGAAATGATGAAGATGAAATGATGTTTACGATGATATAGCTGACTAGTGATGACATAGTAATGGAACAAAGGAAATGATGAAGATGAAATGATGCTTATGACGATGTAGCTGACTATAAGTAATTAACACCAAAGGATAAACTTTAAAAACCATCTGATCTATCAACTGCCATCTGAAAATAAATAAGAACAAGATGCTCTTACTATCAAAGAAGAATATTAAAAATAATCCACAGTTAAAAAAAGTTAGTATGAATGCTATGAACCTGGCACTTGCATATTGTCGAACACTGTGAGATTATTCAAGATTCTACTTCAATGTAAGAATGTTTTATACTGTGTATAGTATGCCCATTTTCTATAAGTTAGAGCAATGTTTGTCATCCTTATGGAAATGCGACCCCTTTCCAGGTAAAAAATTTCTGATTCCCCTCCCCCAAACTGTAATAAACGACATCAGTGATTTCAAAGGCAACATATTTAATTTCCTTCGTATTGATTCTATACTGATCAAGAAGTCAAACGCACTGTGCAAGGTAGTTGCAGCACTCTATGGGCAGTTATATATTCTTTGCCGCACAGGGGCAAGAAAGGGTCAGCGGTGACACAGAGCTTGTTTTCACTTGCTTCAGTCAGTTGTTAAAATTTAGTGTGTAAATTGCGGTGAAGTATTGTCATGTAAGAGCATGAAATCATCAAGTTTGTGTGTCACCTCTCAACTAAACATTCCAAGAAAGCTGTTATACAGTTGTATTTCTTCTAAAGGAAACAAAATCCTTACCCAGCAGCAAACTACTATGAGTCAGGTAAGCAGTATAGTTATTTGTTGATTATAAATAATATTACAAAATAATAATGTAATGTATTTGTCTTTATATTGAACATTATTTTCTGTGTCATTTTATGTATCCACTGTCAATGAGAAAGAGATATTAGCTATTTACTGAGTTGCTACAGCATGGAAGTTCCATACAATTGCCGAGAATCTTATTTTGTCAGCATCCCTGGATGTGGTTGAAATTATATTCTGTAAGCAGTGGGCAAACAAGCTAAAAAGTGTACCACTTTCTGATAATATCACTGCATGCAGAATTAACTATATGGTTGGTGATATTCAAGAACAATTGGTTGAAAAATTAAAGAAGAGACCACATATTGCTTTGCAGTTCGATGAATCTACTGATGTTTCAGACTGTGTGCAATTTATGGTATTTGTGTGCTTTGAAGCAGGTGAAAGTATCACTTCTTGCAAACATTACTGGTCATGTGCTGGTACCACATGTTTTTAGAAAGCAGTGGCAACTACAAGACTGATTGGACAAAATGGGTTGTATGAATAAAATTGAAGCATAAGGTTGGAAGATAAAGGTAGAAGTCAAAGTATTTATTTGCAAGCAAAAGGTTCTCCAGAATATAGGAATGACCTTTACTTTTTTCTTCTGCCTTCTACTTCTAACACAAACTCAAAAGCTTCTAAAAATTTCTTCATGCTCATTGTCAGCAACCTCTGTTGAATAAGGGCTGTAACTGATGTCACTATCTCTTGGCTGTAAGACTTCCTCTGGCTTTATTCACTGTAAATGAGCACATGACTTGTCAATTAACGATGTCCTCATCTGATTCAGTGAAAGCTTGGTATATGTAGAAAATAAATTGGCTTTAGAAACGTATCCTGAGTTATTAGAGGAATCACAACTTCAGGAACAAAAAGAAAGAGGAAACAACTTGGTAAGTAATACACTTATTTGAATCGAATTTTAGCTCTCAAATTGACACAATGTACCAGACCATATTATTAGCAGCACTCACAATGTAAGTACCTTCGTGCATTCCAACTCGCAAATTTGTCATAGTCCTAAAACCAAAACTTTCACAGTAACCTGCTCTATAACTAGTTTTATTATTATGGTTGTTTGTCATTGTCAGGTTAAAGCTGTTGATTTTCCTATATTTTCATTATATAGTTGTGCCCTCAATTCAATTCTGCTTCTATTGATTCTTCTTCTACTAGATTTGTAAATATGGTGTGCAGATTTGTTGCAGTCTACTACATATAAGTTTGGAGGTGGTAAAACTGGGTCTACACATATTTCTTGTACAACAAAATTGCTACTGTCAGATCAATAGTACACTCTTATATGGCCATAGGACATTTTTTTGTGAATTGTTTTATTCGTCTCATGATGTATATTTGCAATCCATTTGGTTTCCATACAGGAGACATGTCAAAAATTTATAATACACTTACAATGACTTTTACATTAATAAATAATTGCACTACAATAAATAACACTATAATGATATTTCTTGGAATGTGTAACACATTGTATCCAGCTCAAATTTACAGTTTGTCCTTCATGAATTCATCCACTGTGTACTAACAGTTCAGTGTCAGTACCTCATATAGCTTTCTTTTAAGTGAACCTAAATTCATCTGCATCAACTTGTTCCCTTTTAATCCATTAAAAATTTTCATTTCCATGTATTTAGGTCCCTGGGCATGCAGTCTAAGGCAGTGGGTGGGGAGCATAAAATTTTCTTTGTTTCTAGTATCATGAGAATGGACAAAATGCTTTCCCTCAAATAATTCATGTCTGGTGTGTAAAAATAGAGGGTGTCCATAAAGTCCCTTTACAACTCCAAAATTTTATTACAATGGTAGTTGTTGAAATATTTTAACAACAGTTATTTTATTATATTCAGTGTTTATACAAGTTTTTTTGACAGTGTTAAATATACCTGTATATGGGCACCTTTAGTTGCACAAAGCACATCAAGACGGTACTCGATTTCTTGCCATGTTCTCTGTAGCATAGTATCATCAATGGTGGCAATGGCATTATGAATTCTTTGCTTCAAGTCAGCAATGTCCCATATCTATGTTTGATACACAATATCTTTTACATACCCCATAAAAAAATTCCAAGGGAGTGATATCTGGCAAACACGGTGGCCAAGGAACTGGTCCACCCTCCTAATCCATGTGCCTGGAAATGTTTCATTGAGAAAGTGATGAACATGCAGTCCCCAATGTGGTGGAGTACCATCTTGCTAGAAAATGACAGTTGGTTGTAAGTCAATCAATTGTGTCTACATATTCAGTCAGAAGGTCAAGGTAAACATCTGCAGTAATTGTTGACTCGTTGGAGAAAAATTGACCAGTTATTTGGTTGCACGTGATTCCACACCACACATTCACTTTTGGACTATCCCAGTGACGCTCCCTAGTCACATGGGGGGGGGGGGGGGTTCATATCCCCATATTCTCACATTGTGTCTGTTTAATGTCCCAGAAACATGAAAAGTTGCTTCGTCACTGAAACAAACTCACTTGAGGAATGCTTCAGCTTCCGAAAGGCATTCCAGCATGTTGAGTGCAAACTCTGTCCATTTAGGCTTGTCATGTGGCTCAAGTGTCTGCAACAGTTGCACTTTGCAAGTGTACAACCGTAAGTTCTTGTGGAGGACCTTATGCACAGTTGAACATGGTAGTTGTATCTGTCTGGTAGCAGTGCAGATGGACTTCGTAGGTGAACGAGTGAAGACATTTAAAGCACGATCGATGTGTTCCTCAGATGTTCTTGGTTGCCCGCTCCTCCCTTTATCCTACACCGTCTCCATAATTTTTTGTGCCATCCACAGATTGAAGGATGTGATGGTGGATCTCTCCCGTACTTAGTTCTGAAGTTTTCTTGAGTCTGAACATCCAATTTTGTCTCAATAAACCAGGACATACATTGTGCCTTCTCTTGAGGAGTTGCCATTTTACAGAGGTTCAGTTCCTTCCATCAATAGAGTACCTGAAACACAAAATTTTAGTATATACAAAAACTTTAGTAAACAGTGATTACAATAAAAGAAATTTCGTTAAAATATTTCAACAACAGCAGTTCTAATAAAATTTTGTTGTTGTAAAGGGACTTTATGAACACCCTGTATAATAATCTCATATATGTATAAGGATGGTAGAGTTAATATTTTAAGTTTTCTAAATAATGGTCGAAATGGTTCTTTGTGACTTGGAGTGCACATATTTCTAATGATTTTTTTCTGTATTTTTAGTATGTGCACCATGTCTGTCAAGTTACCCCAAGAAGCAATACCTTACCTAATAATGGATTCAAAGTAGCTTGTAAATGCTACTTTTTGTGTGTCCATGTCAGTTGTAGTTGATAATATTTGCATTGCAAATGCAAAGCTGCTCAGTTTGTTTGCCAGGTATTCAATGTATGTCTACCAGCTCAAATTTTTATCTACATTTAAACCTAAGAATTTGATTGCGTCAGCTTCTTCTATATCTTGGTTGTTGTGTACAGTCTTAATCTGCTCACATTTTGACTGTTTGGTTTTAAACTGAAACCACATGAGTCTTAGATATGTTTAGATTCAACCCATTTAGCTGAAACCAAGTTTCTGAGTTACGGAGGGCACTGGTCACAGATCTGGGAATTTTTTCCGATTCCTGATCTTCAACTAAGACAGAAGTATCATCTTCAAACAGAACTGATGGGGATCTGATATTTAATGGTAAGTCATTAACAAGAAAGAGAAATAGGACTGGACCTACTATGGAGCCTTGTGGAACACCCTGAGATATATACACTCCTGGAAATTGAAATAAGAACACCGTGAATTCATTGTCCCAGGAAGGGGAAACTTTATTGACACATTCCTGGGGTCAGATACATCACATGATCACACTGACAGAACCACAGGCACATAGACACAGGCAACAGAGCATGCACAATGTCGGCACTAGTACAGTGTATATCCACCTTTCGCAGCAATGGAGGCTGCTATTCTCCCATGGAGACGATCGTAGAGATGCTGGATGTAGTCCTGTGGAACGGCTTGCCATGCCATTTCCACCTGGCGCCTCAGTTGGACCAGCGTTCGTGCTGGACGTGCAGACCGCGTGAGACGACGCTTCATCCAGTCCCAAACATGCTCAATGGGGGACAGATCCGGAGATCTTGCTGGCCAGGGTAGTTGACTTACACCTTCTAGAGCACGTTGGGTGGCACGGGATACATGCGGACGTGCATTGTCCTGTTGGAACAGCAAGTTCCCTTGCCGGTCTAGGAATGGTAGAACGATGGGTTCGATGACGGTTTGGATGTACCGTGCACTATTCAGTGTCCCCTCGACGATCACCAGTGGTGTACGGCCAGTGTAGGATATCGCTCCCCACACCATGATGCCGGGTGTTGGCCCTGTGTGCCTCGGTCGTATGCAGTCCTGATTGTGGCGCTCACCTGCACGGCGCCAAACACCCATACGACCATCATTGGCACCAAGGCAGAAGTGACTCTCATCGCTGAAGACGACACGTCTCCATTCGTCCCTCCATTCACGCCTGTCGCGACACCACTGGAGGCGGGCTGCACGATGTTGGGGCGTGAGCGGAAGACAGCCTAACGGTGTGCGGGACCGTAGCCCAGCTTCATGGAGACGGTTGCGAATGGTCCTTGCCGATACCCCAGGAGCAACAGTGTCCCTAATTTGCTGGGAAGTGGCGGTGCGGTCCCATACGGCACTGCGTAGGATCCTACAGTCTTGGCGTGCATACGTGTGTCGCTGCGGTCCGGTCCCAGGTCGACGGGCACGTGCACCTTCCGCCGACCACTGGCGACAACATCGATGTACTGTGGAGACCTCACGCCCCACGTGTTGAGCAATTCGGCGGTACATCCACCCGGCCTCCCGCATGCCCACTATACGCCCTTGCTCAAAGTCCGTCAACTGCACATACGGTTCACGTCCACGCTGTCGCGGCATGCTACCAGTGTTAAAGACTGCGATGGAGCTCCGTATGCCACGGCAAACTGGCTGACACTGACGGCGGCGGTGCACAAATGCTGCGCAGCTAGCGCCATTCGACGGCCAACACCGCGGTTCCTGGTGTGTCCGCTGTGCCGTGCGTGTGATCATTGCTTGTACAGCCCTCTCGCAGTGTCCGGAACAAGTATGGTGGGTCTGACACACCGGTGTCAATGTGTTCTTTTTTCCATTTCCAGGAGTGTGTGTGTGTATATATATATATATATATATATATATATATATATATATATATATATATATATATATATATATAATTTTTTTTTGGCCCCCCTAGTCAGAAAAATAATATGTGCCATTTGAAGAGATGCTAACTGTTTGCTTTCTGTTGGATAATTAGGATTTAAACCACTGTAGGGCACTGCTGCTAATGCCATATTTTTCAAGTTAGTAAACAAGCAATGCATGGTTTACAGAATCAAACGTCTTATTTCTCTTGTCTATTGATGTACTTATTTTTTCAGTGGAACTGTTCACTGCATCTATGGTGTTTTTCCCCCACTGAAAACCAAATTGATTGTTTAGAATAACAGAATATTTTGCAATGAAGTTTTGGATTTGTGCAACAGCAAGTTTTTCAAATATTTTAGACAGGACTGGGAGAATCGAGATAGGATGAGAATTTCCCATGATCTCTCTTGATGCCTTCTTGAAGAGTAGTTTGACTTCAGCATATTTCAGTACCTCTGCGAAACAGCCCTCTTCAAACCATTGATTTATTATCTGAGCTAGTGGGTTTGCAATTCTACTTTGGTGAGTATTCCATCCCAACCTGCAGATTATTTGTTTCTTAATGTTAGAATAGCATTTTATACATCCTCCACAGAAACTTGTAAGAATTTTCTAAAGTTTTCAGAGTTTTCACCTAGGCAAAAGGGATTTACTTTGTTGTGATAATCTGTTACATCTTTATCAGACTTTACTACATTTATAAAGAATTCATTAACGTACTCTGGTATCTGAGTTGGATTTACGATAGTATTTCCTTCAATGTCAATTTTTGAAATTTGTTGGTTACAGGCTTTAACACCTAACTCAGATTCAATAACTGACCACATAGGATTTTCTTATATTTATGATTTAAAATTAGCCTGTTATTTGCCAGTTGTCTGCTGCCCTGACAACTCTTTTAAATATGTTTTTATGGAGTCTAACATATTGAATCAAATCAGTATCTATATTATATTTTAGTTCTCTGTGCTTTTGCCTTTTCCTTACACTGGAAATTTTTATGCACTGGGTAATCCACTTTACTTCATTTGTTATTTTATTACTGCAGAGTCTAGGTGGAAATGTTTCATTAAAGACACCAAAAAAACTATGTAGGAATTCCTCAAAGTTTTTGTCACTTGAGTTACAATGATCAAAAGGCCATGTTTTCTCTTTTAGCTTCTCACAAAATGTTAGCAAGTTTTCTTTGCTAAAGTTCCTGCTCATATGGGTTCTCATATGTGAAATGTTCCTGCCTGTCTGTGGCAACTCAATGAACAATGCACAATGATCTGAAATACCTAGATCTAGACAAAATTTATACACATCTTCATATACATAATTAGTTATAACATTGTCAATACATGTTGCTGATTGCCCATTGTCTCTGGTAGATTCAAAGAAAATCGATTTGAAACCATATTTCTTTACTAAGTAAGTGAATCTTGAAATGTGGCTACTGTCACATGTGATATCAATATTAAAAGCAGCAGCTGTAACGATTTTTTTTTCTTTTTCTCTCTAGAGAGGTCTTCTAACATAATTTGAAGATTAGATAAGAATAGCTCTGTTGTTAACATCCCTTTATTGCGTATTGAGATTATTATAACATTTGCTAGGGAGTCCACTATTTCTTCACAACAGCTCTCAAACACACATTAATCATTTAAATAATTAAAACAGTTTCTGTCTCATAATTTATACCACTATGTAGTGTAGTGCCTCAAGAATTTTGAGGTAAATTCTAGAAACACTCAGCCTTCCACAGTCTCAAACACCCGATATTTTAGGTATGAGTGCAGGAGAGTGAGAATGTTTCTACCAATCCACCTATTTCTATGTGCAGATCACAATTTGTTATTAGAAGACAGTAGGAGGGGTGAGTCATTGATGATGACAAGTGTTTGCTGCCAGTGCCACACAAGACATGAGGAGAACTCAATGAATAATTATGTCACATTCTTTGATGTGTTAGTGTCTGTGTTGTTTGCAAAAAAGACTATTGAACAGTTGAATATAGAGTATTATGCACATTCATGTATTGGACTTGCTTGAGACTAGAGACTTTTGAATTACTTCATGTCTTGGCTATGAATGAAACAAGACACATGTATGCTATTTAAATATGTGTAGATGAATGAGATTTTCACTCTGCAGCAGAATGTGCGCTGATATGAAACTTCCTGGCAGATTAAAACTGTGTGCCGGACCGAGACTCGAACTCGGGACGTTTGCCTTTCACGGGCAAGTGCAACTGAGCTACCCAAGCACGATTCACGCCCCGTCCTCACAGCTTTACTTCCGCCAGTACCTCGCCTCTTACCTTCCAAACTTTACAGAAGCTCTCCTGCGAACCATGCAGAACTAGCACTCCTGAAAGAAAGTATATCGCGGAGACATGGCTTAGCCACAGCCTGGGAGATGTTTCCAGAATGAGATTTTCACTCTGCAGCGGAGTGTGTGCTGGTATGAAACTTCCTGGCAGATTAAAACTGTGTGCCGGACCGAGACCCGAACTTGGGACCTTTGCCTTTCGCGGGCAAGTGCTCTACCAACTGAGCTACCAAAGCACGACTCACGCCCCGTCCTCACAGCTTTACTTCCGCCAGTACCTTGCCTCCTACCTTCCAAACTTTACAGAATCTCTCCTGCGAACCATGCAGAACTAGCACTCCTGAAAGAAAGGATATTGCGGAGACATGGCTTAGCCACAACCTGGGGGATGTTTCCAGAATGAGATATTTCACTCTGCAGTGGAGTGTGCACTGATATGAAACTTCCTGGCAGATTAAAACTGTGTGCCGGACCGACACTCGAACTCAAGACGTTTGCCTTTTGCGGGCAAGTGCTCTACCAACTGAGCTACCCAAGCACGACTCATGCCCCGTCCTCCCAGCTTTACTTCTGCCAGTACCTCTCCTCCTACCTTCCAAACTTTACAGAAGCTCTCCTGCGAACCATGCAGAACTAGCTCTCCTGAAAGAAAGTACGAGGGCGGTTCAGAAAGTAACCTCCGATTGGTCACAGTGTGGGTTGTGGGGGGAGTAGCGACGCCATCTGTGCGTTCACGCACTCAACAGGTCAGTCGGCATCAAGCCGTGGTCGAGTGAACGTCGTACCTGCGCTAGTTTAGTTTTTGTGGCAGTTTGAAATGTGTGCTGCAATAGAAAACCCCGCCAAATGTGAAGTGCGTGCTGTCATAAGGTTTTTTACAGCCAAAGGATATTCTGCAGCAGCTATTCATCGTGAGCTTTGTGCCGTGTATGGACCAAGAGTTATGAGTGAAGGAGTTGTCCGTGAATGGGTACGTTTATTTAAAAGTGGATGAGAAAACGTTCATGATGAAGAGAGGAGTGGTAGACCATCATTGGTGACTGACGAACTCGTTCAGACAGTTGATGCAAAAGTTCGTGAAAATCAACGTTTCTCAATGTCGGAGTTGTCTACTGGTTTTCCACAGATTTCTAAGACTCTCTTGTACGAGATAGTGACAGCAAGATTGGGTTACCGTAAGTTCTGTGCACGATGGGTGCCCAAAATTCTTACCGACCACCACAAAACTCAAAGAATGGCCTCTGCATTAGACTTTCTGTCACGTTATGAGGACGAAGGAGAACCATTGTTAAACAGAATCGTGACCGGTGACAAAACCTGGATTAAGTACGTGAACCCTGAGACAAAAGAACAATCAAAGATGTGGGCACATTCAAATTCGCCTACCAAACCAAGAAAAGCCTCGCAAGATTTTTCTGCCAGAAAACTGATGGCAACGGTGTTTTGGGATGCCAAAGGGGTGTTGTTGGTTGAATTCATGGAACGTGGTATGACCATTAATCAAGACGTGTACTGTGAAACAATAAAAAAGTTACGACGGGCTATACAGAACAAACGCCGTGGTATGCTGACTTCCGGTATCGTTTTTTTGCACGATAACGCCCGTCCTCACTCTGCTCGCAGAACAACGGCCCTTCTTGAGTCCTTCAAGTGGGACGTTATCAACCATCCACCTTACAGTCCAGACCTGGCGCCAAGTGATTATCACCTCTTCATGCATTTGGAGAAATGGCTCGGGTCACAGCGGTTTGATGACGACGAAGAGCTCAAAGATGCGGTCACAGGCTGGCTCCAGGCACAAGCGGGTGATTTTTATGCAGAAGGAATTTCAAAGCTTGTGAAGAGATGCGATAAGTGCCTCAATCGCTATGGAGACTATGTATAAAAATAGTGCAAAGATGTAGTTGTAAGATGTATATATTAAAATATTTTTATTTAACTTGGTGTATTTTTTTAAATCAACCGGAGGTTACTTTCTGAACGGCCCTCGTATATTGTGGAGACATGGCTTAGCCACAGCCTGGGGGATGTTTCCAGAAAGAGATTTACAATCTTCAGTGGAGTGTGTGCTGATATGAAGGCAAAGGTCCTGAGTTCGAGTCTCGGTCTGGCACACAGTTTTAATCTGCAAGGAAGTTTCATGTGTAGATGAGTCTAACATGAAGAAATAAGTTAGCTTGCAGAAGTTATTTCCTGTGAAAGTGGAAAATATGAAGTGATGGAACTGAAAAGTATTGTAAGGGTACCAAAATTATTTCAAGGATAGAGAAGTATTTTAATAAATTCCCTTAACCAGCTACAGTATTTGGAGAAGCAGCTTGTGGGAGATCGTCATAGCTGATTACCCAGAGAAGAGGATTGGTTACACACAACATACCAGTTAACTGAACTGAGAGACGTGTGTGCCTTGCAACCCAATACCACATTGTCTCTTGTCATCTGAAAAATGATAGAATGTGGCAACCTAAGTGACAGGACCCGAACAAAATGGGAATTCAAAAACAGAAATGGAAAGAAGATATTAGGTGCTGCTGTAGCAATCAGGCCTAACAAGATATGAGAACTGTTTCCAGAAATCATATTGAGTACAATAAACAAATGGAAGAAAGTTGCAAGTGCAATGCTGTAAAAGACATAGGAAAGTAATTGTGAAGAAAACTGGAGAGAAGACCTTAACTTTTCGAATAAGAAGGTCAGGTGTGAAGAATAAGCAGTCTTCACACACATACATTGCACCAACACTGACACACTAACTAGTCACCAACGCAGACTGCACCAGCTGCTGCTCACCGGTGCTGACTCTGCGTGCGCTCGCCGCCAACGGCGCTGAAGCCAACGTCCGATGCTGCCAGCACCAGTGCTGTCCTCCGGTGCTGATTACACATTTGCTCACCAACAGAGCTATAACTCTGTGCTGGGTGAGCAAAAAACACTAATTTTTAGATAAAAGTGGAGGGGAAGATTGAATAATAAACTTTTAGTGTAGTTATTGTATTCAGTGGTGAATTTTCTTTTAGATGATTACTAGGTCCAAGATCAATAAAATTATGGGTCAAGAACAACAACAAACTTCAGAACCAACCACGGCCATTAAGGTGAATAGGAAAATGCCACACTTGCCTGAATTAGTGAATTTAATTAAAGCCCAGCAGGCAGATTCAGCAGCTGTAAATGCGCAAATTGCTTCCTTAAGAACAGAGTTAAGTGCTCAAAATGCTTTCTTGAGACTTGAACTAAATGCTAGATTAGATGACCAAAGTGCTAAGTTGGATGACTAGAAGGCTGATACAGCCACTCTAAGTGAAAAATTAAATGCTTAGAATGAAGATCTAAGGAGAGAAATAAGTTTTGTACATGTTTAAATGCTCAGAGTGAGACCTTGAACAGTCAAGCAGCAAATATAGTTTTATTAAAGATTGAATTTGACTCTTTAAATGATAAGGTAGAAAATCTGAAGTTAGATTTAAAGAGTGTACTCCATGACAAAGTAGAAAATAGAATAACTTTACCTAATGTTGTTTTTCCTAGTAAAGTGGTGATTGGTTTGTTGTGGGGAGACTTTCACACAAAATTTAATGAGAAATACTGGTCTGCACTATCTCAAGTGAGGTTAAGGTCAGATCTATGTGATGCCAGGTGGAGTCACATCTGTCTCCCAGAGAGGTTGACGTTCTGTGTTGACGGGTGGAGTGATGGCCATCAGATCCCTAGTTGTTTTCGGTGTTTCTCCTGTGCTATTTTTCCCGCATCGAATTTCCTTCAAATCTTAAGCTATTCTGTAATCTATTCTTGAATTCTTATATTATCCTATTATTCTATTGCTTCTGCATCCTTGTCTTTACTTGGTTGACAAGCAATGGCTGCTGAAAGTCATTGATATCAAGGCCATACTGCTTCTTGTAGTAATAGCAATAAGTGATTGTATCACTATTTGTGGTCTCGAATCCCGGCATCAGCTTATAGTTTGGAAGAATTCATCCTCTGTTGTTAGTGGATTGTGCCTGTTAAGTCGCCTGCACACTCCGCTGTACTCAGTGGTGGTCTTGAATCCCAGCATCAGAGTATAGTTACATCTTAATTTTGCCTAAGTTATTCTTTGAGAGTAATCAAGGAACATTAGATTAATAGAAAATGGAAGTTTATATGAATCATTACATTATTGTGACAACATGATACCTAATTTTTACCCTTTATGAGATATAAGGTAAATGTTCACTTTTGGAAGGGGTGGGCAGTGTAAGTACAAGCATGACTAACACTAATCATACGCCCCACCTTTCAGACAATCCTAATAGACAAATGTAACTGATTCTTCACCATTTGCCATTCCATAGGTGCTGCTAAGATTTTTCTTTGAGGGCTTCTAAGGTGAAGATGAGAATGTCTGTTCTGTAGGAGACATTTAACATCATACCTCCTCTGGCTTCTCACTCAAGTACCGGAGAAGCAGGGATCCTGGGGAAAGGGGTGGGAAGGGTTTTCCTGTCTTTTGGGCTATTTTTTTTATCTCCTTTGATCTTGGCAACCAGTCCTTTCTTACTTCTCATTTGAGTACCGGTCTATCTTTCCCTCTTTCCATATGCATATACTTTTATCGCTGAAGTCCTTCTTATTTTCCATGGTTTCCAGTAACATTCAACTTATTTCATATAAGTAGGCTGAAGAATCAGGAGACATAAACACACATCTGCATACACACAAAGATACACTTATGCACAAACAGGAGAATTATGAATTATAAACGTGAAGTGATGTCAGAACTGAAAGGCATTTGGGGAATAATGATATATGTACATCTGAGTCGATGCACATATTACATTGTTGATATGTGACAGTTCTGCATCATTATTTTTTGTCACTCTCAAAAATATATTTACATCTGCTGTGCTAGTCCTTTGAGAAAAGGCATAGTATCTACTGGGAGTTGGTAAATACAGGTAGACATGGCATCTACTATGTGCGGGCACAATATCTGTCTATATAGTAAAAGTGAGGAGTGAAAGAGGACACTAGGGTATTAGATGAAGTATTACAAAGTGGAATAGAAGTGTAAAGTAGATTTGTAATTTTACTAGAGAATATTTAAGAATAGTGTTCATAAAGATGTATGCGACGGCAATGAACCAGGAGGCCTACTCAAGAAGGATACCGAAAGGGCACTCGACATTTATTGGATGAGAAAAAGAGCAGATAGGCAGACCTATGAAAGGCTGACCTATACCGTGCAGACAGTGGCACCAAGTAGGGGATTGACCTGTGCATAGGAGGATAAGAATAAGAAAGGGGGCGCACCTACCGAAACAGAAGGAGAAAGGGTACTCCTAGGATCAACACGTTAGATATAGGCACTGTTCCTAAAGGGAAACTGGGCAGTATCCTGAGAGAAGTCACACGTTTAAAGGGATGAGTCTGGCAAGTTTAAATTCTATGCATCAATAGCCTTATTACTTTCAGGTTTACAAATGTCCAAGAAGATAACACTTTTATTCTACCCAGAGTTCCTCCAGATTACAATAAGTAATGAATAAGTACATACTTAGAAAAAATAGTGCTGGATGTAAGAACAAAGCAGTAGAGTATTCATGAGTTATGTGCACCTGGAATTTATGATTGGAAGAGGAGTAGAAAGGAAAGATTTGGTACTCACGAATTTTTTTTAGATGGAAAAGAGCTAACTCGCAACGTGGATTGAAAGGTTCCCATTTTGTAATTATGGTAAAATATGCATGGTCATTAGTAAAAAAGAGCGGTACTGTAAAAAGATAAAGAATTATCATCTTGTGTAATATTATTGTGCATAATGAATATATATCAAATATCATGTGTTCGAGCTAAGGGGAGGGATATGTAGTACCTCAAGAATTTTGGGGTAAATCCCAGAAACACCATCTCAAACAACCGATATTTTAGGTAAGAGTGAAGGAGAGTCAGAACGTTTCTACTGATCCACCTGTTTCTATGTGCAGGTTGGAAGTTTGTTATTAGAAGACCGTAAGAGAGGCAAGTCACTGATGATGATAAGTGTTTGCCGCTAGCGTCACAGAAGACGTGAGGAGACTCAACGAATAATTATGTCATATCCTTCGATGTGTTAGTGTCTGTGGTGATTGTAAAAATGACTATTGAACAGTTGAATATGCAGTGCTATGCACATTCATGTATTGGACTCGCTTGAGACTAGAGACTTTTGAATTACTTCATGTCTCTGCTATGAATGAAACAAGACACATGTATGCTATTTGAATATGTGTAAATGAGTCTAATGTGTGAGGAATAAGTTAGCTTTCAGAAGTTATTATCTGTGAAAGTTGAAAATATAAAGTGATGGAACTGAAAAATATTATAAGAGTACCAAAATTATTTCAAGGATAGAGAAGTATTTTAATAAATTCCCTTAACCAGCTACAGTATTTGGAGAAGCAGCTTGTGGGAGATTGTCATAGCTGATTACCCAGAGAAGAGGATTGGTTACACACAACATACCAGTTAACTGAACTGAGAGACGTGTGTGCCTTGCAACCCAATACTACACTCTCTTGTCGTACAAAAAATGTTATAGTAGAAATATACATGAACCTCCTCGTGACTTGTTTCTTCTGCAAAAGCTACTTGCTAATCTGAAGTTCCCTATTTTGTTTAGAATTTTAATTGTGTCCTCAGTAAACCAGGGCTCATTTAAACAAACAATTCTGATATTTGCACATTCTGACTTTTCACCCTCATCACTACTTATCAGTTTCCCTTAATTTTTAGGACCTGGCAAGTATCTATGAACACCTTACTGAACATTTTTGAGCCCAGCCTATTCAGATGTAGACCATCTATGGCAAGACACTTTGCACTTAGAAATAATAAAGAATTCACTTTCTGTCTTATTATAATGCTTCTTTCTGTCTTTTTTGTACATTATGCTGGTCCACTTATATTTGTTTGGTTCTTCTGTATCTTCAGTTTCTTTTCCTTTCATAATGATGGCTGAATTTTTTTGTGGTTTGTCAGTTGTATCACTCCTCATATTTGCCAAAGTAGATCCATCTAATACTGGAGCTTTTCACATACACAACACTTTTCATGTTTCAGTGAAATATTTTCTTGCATAACAACTGATTTATTCTACAACACCAACACCACCCAAGGAAGTTCTTGCTTCTTTTAGTATATTGCTTTTTTTTTTGGGGGGGGGGGGGTCAAATACTGAAGAGTCGTAACTGGAATTATGCGTTGTTTCTCATTTTCCCATGATAGCTTCCGTAGTGCTTAGCAGCACCAGTTTTAAAGAGTCACAGCTGTCAGACGCATTTCCGCAAACCTAGCTAAAATTATTTTCAGCAGTTCGTCACATTTCATTATTTTTGTTTATGTAATCACTAAACATTTGAACCGAAAAATGTACATTTAAACTTTGTACTTAATTTGATTATTGCTATGACACATTGTTGTGAAGACACTGTCCTTTTTAATTTTTGTTAATCATTTTGACTGTTCTTGCAGTTAGAATTACCCACAAAATTTGTATGCAGGTCCAGTGTCATGACATCTTTTGACTTCTGAGTTTCTTTCATTACATAATAAATCATATTACACCTAAATTGCAACAGGTTTAATATTTTGTTCACAACAAAAGATCCTGGACAGAGCTCACAAATCTAACAACACTGTTCGCATTTTCCAGTAAACCATTGTGTCATCCTCACAGGCGCCAACTCCATGTGGCCTGAGGGGGCCTGAGCCCCCTCAAAAATTCCTTTGGGGGGGGGGGGGGGCAATAATTTAAGAAAATTATTAGTTATATTATACTTTGTAAAATCATAAAATTATGTTGGAATTTTTTATTTTCCTTGTTTGACAATATTTACCTTTTAAAATACATTCAATAATGAGTTAAAGCAAATAATTATTACAGTAGTAAGCAGGTTAACTGAAAACAAGTGGTGTGAATCATGATAGTGTTATGGTGCTGTGGGCACACTTAGAATTTGTCCTGGTGTGCGAACCTTCAGGTAAAGTCTGGCACCGGTGAGCCAGCGCTGCGGCCACATCAAAAGGACTGGAGCAGAAGCGCCTGGAATCCTCCTCCTTGCGTCACCTTGACACTTCAAGATATTGTGACACCATGGCTATATAAAGCCCAACCTGTGGATAATTTCGTTCAGTGTGTGCTGCAGACATGTTAAGTGTTCCGACTTTAGTGTCTAGTGGACTATTTTATGTGACTATATTTTATTTGTTTACTTTAGTCTCTTACTGTATTGTGAATTAAGTTAACAATGGATAAATTTGTTACCAAAAAGGTGTGCTTGGAAGTTGATGATATTACAAGTCAACCTCCAACAACTATTGTGTTGTCAATTGCTTCATTGTCTTCAGGCGAGAACCATTCACAGCCAAAACCTGGACAATCCAGTAAGGGAAGATCATTTCAGAAGTCTTGGTTGATCAAATATATATGGCTAGAATATGAAGCATCTACCGAAAAAGTACTTTTCAAAACCTGCAAAGAGGCAGATGCTAAGAATGTATTACAATTTTCTTCAAAAAAAGAACATGCATTTACTTCTGTAGGGTTTTCTTACTGGAGAAAGGCTTTGGAAAAGTTCTGTCTTCATGAAAATATGTTCATGCATAAAGAAGGTGTTCTGAAACTAAATTCTATCAATAACCAAAGTGTGAAAATTTTGTGATATGAAGAAAGGACGTTTACCTCTTGAGACAATTTTTACTACCGTGGAATTTCTATGCTGACAAGGACTAGCAATTAGAGGGCACAAAGATGTAAACTCAAATTTTTTTCAATTGTTGGAACTCCGAAAGAATGACATACCTGAGTTTAAAGATTGGTTAGGGCGTTCGGGGTATAAGTGGACATCCCACAATATTCAAAACGAGATCATGGATCTACTAGGAAAGTCTGTCTTGAGAAGGGTATTGGCTTCAGTCAAAAAGATTGAACATTTTTCTATTATCGTTGGTGAAACAAGTGATTCTCCAATTCGCGAACAAGTGTGATTTTGTGTTCGTACTGTTGATGATTGCTTAAACATCGACAAAGACTTTATTGGCTTATACAAGACCCTCAACACTGAATCAAAAACTTTGTTTAGTATTTTAAAAGATGTTTTTGCTCGCCTTGATTTGTCAATGGATAACTTAAGAGGACAGTGTTATGATGGTGCCTCAAATATGAAAGATAAGTTCAAAGGGCTAAAAAAGATAGTTTTGGATATACAACCAAAAGAACGTTATGTGCACTGCACTGCTTACAGTTTATACTTGGCAGTTGTAGACAGTCTCTGCCATCTTACATCTATGAGGGACATTATGGCTTTAGCCAAGGACTTAATAAACACCATAAGGGAATCCAAAAAAAGGATGGTACTTTTCAGAAACATACGCTGTGAGAGTGCCAACGACCAAGCAGATCCACAATCCCTTTGCTCGACTCGATGGACTATGCGAGCTTCTAGTATCCTGAGAATACTGAAAAACTTTGAAGAACTTCTAGAGTTTTCTGAAACATTTTCTGCAGAGGACAAAACAGAGGCAGTTTGCAAATGTGCAGGCTACCTTGAGTCATTGCTACAATTCAAGACTTATTGCTTTTTACGTCTTTATTGCCATGTCAATGAAAAAATTCAGTGCCCTCTTCTAAGTGTTGCTGATCTAGAAAAAATAAATGAGGGAGTGATTTGTATATTGAATGGAAGGTGTGATAGTTCTGAACACTTTTGGGAATTGTGTTTAAAAGAAAAATCTTCACATATTGATGATTCTTCACTTTCTTGGAATCAAAGTATATTGAAGAAGTAAGAAAACAATGAACCCAGCTCACCGCACACTTTCAAAACCCCAAAGGAATTCTACAAAGCTATTTACATTGAAGTTTGTGAAACAGTGCAATCTTGCATTACCGAGCTGTTTGCTTCAACTGGACTCACACAGGTAATTTCAGTTGAACGGGAGTGCTTGCTTTTAGTAAACAGAGGTGAAACAAATGTGGAAAAGTCAACTGAGTTTTTCAAAAATGACCTAGACATTGAGAGACTGCACTTACACTTGAATATGTTAGCCGATATCACTAATAAAAAATAACTGGTCTTAAAAACCATGTGTGATGTAAGAAAATACGTTACACAAGAGCCTGCACTTGGAGGAATGTTATGTGAAGTAGTGAAGTGCATTAAGCTTTTCCAAGTAATTCCAATCATGACAGCAACAGCAGAACAGTCATTTAGCGCCCTTAGACATCTGAAGGCATATCTCCTCTCAACAATGGGACAGAAGCGATTGAACAGCTTGGCTGTTCTTATTGCCCACCGAGATGTTTTGGATGAATGGGATATCTGACCAGTCATCAACGACTTCATATTCCAGTCAGACGATTGACATTTGCACCTTTCTAAAGACTAGCTAGCCCTAATAATGGCATATAGAGCAATATTAAAAATATTTATAACATAGCAAATTAAATACATACATTATGTTAAATTTTCAGTTTCGAAATATTAGTACTAGTTTAGTACTGTATTGTTGTTGTGGTCTTCAGTCCTGAGACTGGTTTGATGCAGCTCTCCATGCTACTCTATCCTGAGCAAGCTTCTTCATCTCCCAGTACTTACTGCAACCTACATCCTTCTGAATCTGCTTAGTGTATTCATCTCTTGGTCTCCCTCTACGATTTTTACCCTCCACGCTGCCCTCCAATGCTAAATTTGTGATCCCTTGATGCCTCTTCTCCCCACTTCTATTCAATACCTCCTCATTAGTTATGTGATCTACCCATCTAATCTTCAGCATTCTTCTGTAGCACCACATTTCAAAAGCTTCTATTCTCTTCTTGTCCAAACTATTTATCATCCATGTTTCACTTCCATACATGGCTACACTCCATACAAATACTTTCAGAAATGACTTCCTGACTTTTAAATCTATACTCGATGTTAACAAATTTCTCTTCTTCAGAAACGCTTTCCTTGCCATTGCCAGTCTACATTTTATATCCTCTCTACTTCGACCACCATCAGTTATTTTGCTCCCCAAATAGCAAAACTCATCTACTACACTAAGTGTCTCATTTCCTAATCTAATTCCCTCAGCATCACCCGACTTAATTCGACTACATTCCATTACCCTCATTATGCTTTTGTTGACGTTCATCTTATATCCTCCTTTCAAGACACTGACCATTCTGTTCAACTGCTCTTCCAAGTCCTTTGCTGTCTCTGACAGAATTACAATTTCATCGGCGAACCTCAAAGTTTTTATTTCTTCTCCATGGATTTTAATACCTAATCCAAATTTTTCTTTTGTTTCCTTTACTGCTTGCTCAATATACAGATTAAATAACATTGGGGAGAGGCTACAACCCTGTCTCACTCCCTTCCCAACCACTGCTTCCATGTCATGTCCCTCAACTCTTATAACTGCCATCTGGTTTCTGTACAAATTGTAAATAGCTTTTCGCTCCCTGTATTTTACCCCTGCCACCTTCAGAATTTGAAAGAGAGTTTTCCAGTCAACATTGGTACTGTATTACTATATTGCTATAGTACTGTATTAGCTATTTTCAAATTCTTAAATATTTTTAGGGTGTAAGACCCAATAAAAACCTGCTATTTACATACTTTCTGACTGAAAATATTAGGCATATTGTATTAACTTTATTAACTGCATTAAAGCATTAAGTCTGAGATACTGTTTTTATTTAATGAACCCTGTGGCTTGTTCAAAGTAAGCTTAAATTAGCTATTTCACTTATTAATCAAAGTGCTATTACTGTTAGGCAGCTATATTTTATGTTTTATTCATTTAATGATAGTTTAGGATTTATTTAAATATAATTTCAGTCTTTTCAGAGCTATATATTCACTGCTCTGTAATAGTCTATAAGCATGATTATTACTGTAAATTAAATTAGCTTTTTAAGAAAATACATCACGTGTTTTATGTTTTGTTTCTTTTTTATAAGCCAAAAAATGTGTCAGGCTTGTCGAGTTTCCAGGAGTGTCGAGTTATCGAGAGTCCAGTTTTTGGGGTTCTAATGTTGATTATATGACTCTAAAATGCTAAAAACACTTTAAAACTCACTATTTTTCATATAAAATTTAGAAAATTTCCCGGGGCGAGACCCCCAGTGTACTCCCGCCCCCACTCCCAATTTTTTTTATAAGTTGGCACCCCTGGTCATCCTCAGACTATGGCTGTTACTGGATGTTGATATGGAGGAGTATGTTGTGAGCACAACACTCTCCTCACTATCGTCAGTTTTTATGACAAGAGCTAGTACTTCTCGATCAAATAACTCCTCAATTTGCTTCACAAGGACTGAGTGGATCCGGCCGGCCAAGAGTGCTCAGCCGACCCAGACAGTCACCCACCCAAGTGCTAGATAAGCCTGACAGTGGTTAATTTCAGTGATCTGATGAGAACTGGTATTACCATTGAAGCAAGGCCATTGGCAGAGTTGTAATTAGGCAACACCGTTATTGTTTGTTGCAATAAACGGTATACTCATCTTGAATTCTCATTGTTGTTGTTGGCCATCTCATTGTTATGTATCTTTGCAGAGGCCTAGGCCTTGACATGTTTAAAAACAAAACATTTTCCTGGGAATGATGGTTAGTCAAAATGTATTGTTGAGATCATTTCTTTCAGTAACAAATTTTGTTTGTTTACATAAAGATGTGACTGGATAAACTGGTAAACTTTGGAAATAAACACTTATTAAGGTTAACTTTTTGTATATTTCACTATCAATCAACATATACAAAACAATTCTTTAGAAAAGAACGTTTTTACACATTGTAGAATTTCAATAAGTGCATTTTACAAAGTTACAATGAGACTGCAGTAAGACTTTGATAGCCTTTATGCAGGAAATATTATTCAGAATAAAGACATATTTTGTAGAGAATGAATGAGAAGTGTGATCTTAATCACAGTTTCTATAACATATTTTAATAATATGTGTACTGCCAAAAGTAAGTTTATTTGCTGATAACTGGAAAAGGAAACAGAATTGACAGCATTGGGTAATTAACATTTTCAGAGGTAAAGCAAAACATAAAGAAAACGATTTCCACAATATAATTGTAAGAGTATAGTATGATAAACGAAATTTCCAATAATAATCCCCAAACATTATAATTATTCCAAAAACTCCCAAAATGAAAATAAGTTTTGCAATTACAAGGAAACAGTTTGAATATGAATGGTATCGAACAATTCTTCGACTACTATCGAACACACATCACAAAGGAACAGATTAGTTTCATTGTGCTCTGCATGTTTGCACACCAACACTCGACCCCTCCTGCAGTGCTGTGGCCACATTGCACTTCAAGAGAACTTGTTTTCTCAAATTTCATAATCATTTTCTCCATTTCCTTCATAGGCATCAGAACAACTACTTTTGTCATTGTCTAGAGTGTTCAAAACTTCTGCACAGCTACTGGCGCACAGTCACTGTTCTTGTAAAAATATATTTACCAGCATCATGTGATCCTCCATTGAGACAGTGTAACGTCTAGTAGAACAACAACATATTATGTAGGAATTAGAAAATTAGAGGTATCATATTGTGTCATTGTATAAAATTATGTATTTTTTTTTTTTTTATTATTTATATTTGAGAATATCTGCGTCGGCGAATAATGAAAACGCCACAGACAATAAATGTTGAACAAAGATTAAAAAAGTATCTAGTATATAATACGTGATAAACATTAATTTCTTTGTCTTCTTAATCTGAGAGTCGTGCGAGTAAGATCTCCTGTATTGTAGTAGCGAACGCTAATGTAGCTTTCTTTTGTCGAGGCTAAGAGATGTACGCCATTACGTGTGAATTCATAAAGGTCTGTAATCATTGAGATATTTAAATGTTTTAATAGAGTTGTTTAAATGAAAACTTGCATTATTAATTGTTAAAGCTTGCTTGCTTCTTATCCCATCCTGTTGAGACATTTTTCAGTTATATATAAATATTATCTGTGGTGCTGAGCTGCGCGACGAACGAAAGAGCCGCTGCCGCGGCGTATTCAAACTACTTCCAATATTATTTCTTTTAGCTTCCAGACTTGCAGTGAAGATCAGTAGATTTTATGATGTGTTGCAGGTTGACGCGGGCTGCTGATAGTATATAATTCACAGTACAAATAAGTTAATGTACCTTCAAACTTTAATAAGAATCTTGCTGTGCTCTGTTCTCGTCTGGC
Source organism: Schistocerca nitens (assembly GCF_023898315.1). NCBI lineage: Eukaryota > Metazoa > Arthropoda > Insecta > Orthoptera > Acrididae > Schistocerca > Schistocerca nitens. The sequence goes on from NC_064618.1 coordinate 586,447,995, forward strand.
AAACTTTACAGTGAAAACGTATTATTTTAATAAGAGTCTCATGTTCTTGTGCTAGTCGTGGTATTGAATGGTGTTTTACGAGAAACAAAATCCACTGCAAACTTTTGTTGTTGAACGATCATACGAACTGTAACATCAGTGTTCATGACAAAGTAATTTCAATTTTCAATAGCTATAAAGTAGGGAAGATATATTGAGTTTTAGCATGAGTTACAGTTACGAAAAAACGTTCCTTTAAGTGTAGGCCAGATACAGAACAATAAGATCTCAATATATATATATGATTTATTTTTTTTAAAGGTAATGACGATAAAGAATTTCAAAGCACAGCATTAATAAAAGTATTTCACGTAACTCTTTTCATACATGCGTTACTACGCGAGCAATACAAAAACAAAACCAAAATAAATAAATAAAGAGCAATAATTTATACAATTCACGAGAGTTACGTGAAACTCTCGCCCAAAAACGCGGGGCCCGAATTTGCAGTGGCCACAAATATAAAACTTTATGTATTTTTCTTTCAGTGTTGATTGTTATGTGTGTGTGTGTGTGTGTGTGTGTGTGTGTGTGTGTGTGTATTTAGTGATAAATGTATGTATGTATATCATGATTAATGCCATGTATTAATGAATGTGCAACCACTCTTTCATGAAAAACGTACTACTGCAAGCGAATCAGAGAAGACGATCCTGATAGTACTGAGAAACTGTAACGACTACGTAATCCGGGGGCAGCCGAACCCCGAGATCAGATAAAATAAAGGTAAGACTACAGTGTAGTTGTCCTGTCTGTAGAAGCTGAGCTCCAGTGAAGTGATCTCATATCGCTAGTGGTGTGCATATTGTGCGTAGTTTGATGTTAGTGTTTGTGACAGGACAAAGTTGAATGGTAGATAGTAATTTTTAGTGTGCAGTGTAGTGTAGATAAATTAACGTATTTTGTGTGTAAGTGGCTAAACTGTCAGATTTTGTGTTCAAGTAAGCAATTTAGGAATATGGTTAAGTTGCGTAGTCAACGTCCGAGCAATATGGATACTGAGGAACAACAATTAGTTAGTGCAGGAAATGTAGAACCGGGGACTTTAAGCAGTACGAGTACTATCTTTGAGGATATAACATGCGAAAATGTGGGGGCAGGGGCACAGGAAGTGGTGCCACCGCCCACTAGTGATCAAGGAGATGCAGATAAAGAAATTGCACCACCACCAGAAAAGCAGGAACCAGAGAGTGGTAATCTGCCTGGTGGGTATTCACTTCAGGCTATATTAGAGCGCGTGCTGGATTACCAGGCAAAATTTGCGCAACAACAAGCTGAAAAAGACGAAAAAATTGAAATCTTTATTGCACAGCAAGCTGAGCGAGATCGTCAGCAAGCTGAGCGAGATCGCAGGCTAGAGGAAAATTTACTTGCCCAGCAAGCCGAGCGAGATCGCCAGCAAGCTGAGCGAGATCGCCGGCAAGCTGAGCGGGACCAGCAACTTGTGCAATCGTTAGAAAATATGAAAAAAGAGATTGTAGATATGAAACAGAATTATGAGTCGATACCTAAGGCCGTGCAGGAGCTGACTGAACAGGTCAACAACCTGCAAGTAGCAAACACTAACATGGTAGATGAAATAGGTGTATTAGCCAACCGAGTAGAAAAGCTAGAAATAGATTCCACACAGCTTGTAGAGCAAAAGTGGAACGAACAAGCAACTAAAATCGAAACCGAATTCAACTCATGGCTAGAAGTGAAGGAGAGTGAGATTGACAAAAATATTAATTCTAAAGTAGAAGCAGCCATAGCAAATAGAGATTCCGAATCGTTCAGTGCCGCAGTAAATAGTCAGGTACAGAACGACGTGCAAACCATCAAACAAATACTCCGTGAGGATATTCCGCAGTGGCAAGTGAATATTAACAAACGGATATCCGACCTGGAGAAAGGTTTAGCACAAGGCAGAAAACATGTGGAACAGGAACCTATGTCGCCAACAGCCCATGGTTTTGGCAACACACAAACTTATACCCGATACAACAATGGGGAATCGGTAGTCGATAATGCGAAGAGCTGTAGCTTCGGTTCGGAGCACACAGCATATGTCCCAGGAGCAAACCCATGTAGTTCAAAAATATTAGTTGAAGAAAGTCTAATCAAAAATAGGCAGTTCCAAACGTTTACTACTGAACGGAAGTCAGTACACCCAGTAGTATTCATAAAGAGCTTTAAAAATATCTTGCCTAGTGTGTGGAATGAAACACAGAAAATTCAATACGTAATGTCATACATTCAAGGTGACGCAGCGTTGTGGGCTACAGAAGTAGCAGACAGCTGCATGACATATGAACAATTTGAAAAGGCATTTCTGTCGAAATATTGGTCGCCTTGTATACAAGAGCGGCTAAGAAAAGAAGTATATAATCCCGAACCGTACTCACCCCGTCTTGGGAATTTGAGACGGTATTTTGAAAAGTATATAAACAAAACGCGCTACTGGGACGAGCCTATATCACCAAGAGACATAATAAGACTACTAAAATCATATTTACCCCTTCATATCAAAGAAAAATTAATACACGTACCAGAAAGCGACATGGAAAACTTCCTGTCTGTGCTAGATTCAATAGACTTGATCCAGGAAGACGCAAAATCAGCGTGCGATCACTCGCGGAATAATGGATCAGGGTGTAAACATGACAGAAACAGTAGTACACAAAACCACAACCATGGAAATGGTGGGGGTGGTAACAAGCGGCAAGAACATTCACAAAATTGTAGTAATGGTAGAAACCAGAACAGGTATGGACAACCAATTTATAACAAAAAGCGTCGATTTGACGACCGGTACGAATCCGGAATGTCAGGGACCAACCGCTGGAAAAATGCGCGAGGTCAGTGGCAGAGCAATTATAGTGATAGTAATCGAAATTGGCAGCAGAATCAGCGAACAAGCCCAGAGCGACAGGGTAATGACCGGTATGACAACAATAGACCACCACTGCAAAATGCGCCTATTGCACAGCCGTGGCGGCCTACAAATCAGAATGTACATATAGTGGAGGTCGCGGACAATAGCCGTCCAAGTACCTCACAAGTAAGCAATTCAACAAACTAGAATCGGCCTCGATACGCTCTCCATCGATGGCCGAGGGGTGGAGTGAGAGCAACACGAGTGATAATGTACCTGGAATATGTATGCTGCGATACAACGACGGTGTCAGCATGGATAAAGATCTACTGAACGAACCGCACGAATGTAAGAAAGATAATAACGAAAATGTGCAAGCCTTAATAGAAGCGAAAATCAATGATGTTGCAGTGAATATAATCATCGACACAGGTGCCTCAGTAAGTGTAATGAGTATGGAGTTGTTTAAAGCACTGGGGAAAGGACGTAGCATTCCGACTTTCCCGGTTAATAATTGTAAGGTGTCTGGAGCCATTAGTGCACAGAGCCAATTAGTTAGGTACCAGGTGCAGGTGGAGATTTGTAAGGAGGGCGAAGCCATAGTGAGCTCGTTCCTCGTTGTCAAAGGATTAAAGGTGGCCTGCATTCTGGGAGTAGATTTTCTCCGTGAGAGGGACGCAGTGATCGACCTCTCCTTGGGGAAATTAAGCATAGTTAATAGAGGTAGGAGGATTGAGTTATCTATGATGAAATCGAAGGAGGTACTTGTGCCGTGTTGTAATCGAATTAATATCAAAGGTAGGAACCCTTGGGTACTACAACTCGATGATTTTTCACATGTAGCAGACCTCTATTACCCGAATTTAGAGGATCGAAATTTTGAAACAAATGTTCAGGCATTTCAAACCAAAGTGCAGGAATCCGAAGGTTTAAACAATACACAAAAGCAACAGTTGACGCAGCTGCTATCGGAATATACTATGGTATTTACCGACCGACCAGGAATAGTCAAAGGGTACCACTATCACATAGAGGTGATGCCCCACAAAACATACTGTCGCTCAACTTACTCCATCCCTTGGTCGAGGAGAGAAGTAGTGACCAAAGAGAAAAAAGATGTACGATCGAGGTATAATAACGAACAGAAATATAATATAGGAGACCTAGTACTTATTCTGAACCACCCTAAATCCTCAGCCACCTTAAAACAGAATAGTAAGTGGCAATTGCTATATTCAGGGCCCTTTGAAGTAACAAGCATGCCACACGAATGTAGCTATTTGTTAGCCCATCCCCATACGGGGAAGATCAAAGGATTGTATCCACGTAAAGATGTGAAGTTATTTATTCAGTGACATCTCACATATAAAGAGCAATAGTTGTAAGAAGATGTTAATTATGTTTTAGAGTATAAGTATGTTAGTATTAAGAAAGAAATTTGTGTGTAATTAAACTTGGAGGAAGTGGAATCAGAAAGTGAACAATAGCTTACACAGGAAAGATTTTGTTTAAAGACAATTAGAGCCATTAAAATATTATATGCTCATCAAGCAACGAACAATCTTCTTGTTGATAAAGTGAGGATTAATTTCTTGAATCATTTTACAAAGGATTAATTTCTTGAATCATTTTCTATGTGTAGTATGTGAGTACAATTAATGATGCAATCTTATAGTGTAAGGTAACAGTTGTAATTGTATTAGAATAAGGAACCCTGAGAGAGAGAGTCTTTACTAGCCAAAAATTGACTTTGTAATATGGAACAATTATGTGATGTGATGTTTGCTGCCAGTAGTGATTTGAGAACGACACTGGAGCAGAAGCTAATTAAAAACAAGCCTGTTCTGAGTAAACTCCGCTTTGTATGTAGCAATGCTTCAATTGAAGCCTGTGTACTTGGTACAAGACCTTGAATATTCATTACGCGATACGCGAATTAAGTCAACCAATGCGGAACCTACACTGTAGTCATGTAGGAAAAATCATTAAAAATACTGCTAGTGCTAAATAAAGCATTTATTGAGCAATATGCCCAAGTCAAACTGTCATGCACATGGTAAAATCTGTTTGCTAGATGGGTGATAACCAGGCAAGCTACACAGAAAGAAGGAAAGGAAAACTATGTACAAAAAAATCACACACCTTTAAAAAATTTACAAAAGGGCCATATACGCCTAGTAACAATATTAAAAGTGTGTTGTGACAAGGTAAAAACAAATAGACGCAATGGAGATGAGAGTGATTATGCGAAGAACAGTTAAAAGGTATGAACAATAAACTGTGTGCATAAATAATTGAGGAAAGGACGGAATATTGTGTGTAGTAGGGACAGAAAATGACTGTTGTATCTGCACCAATATATACGTCGATAAGTCAAGTGTTGAGTGACAGACTGTCCTAGTGCAGTGCTCAACGAACAATAGACAGTGTATAAAAACAGTAGTTATTGATCCGTTCGGAGTCGATTCAAATAAACATCGCTCGACGGAGACATTTAGTATGTGTGTACCGAAACATTTTCGCGGGTTGAAAGACGCTATGGCAGTGTATCAACCGTGAGAGTGAGTGAAAGTGTGTAGTACAATGTGCGTGTGACGAACCCTGAATACCAGTGTCACAATGCCACAAGAAACCTGTTATCACGCCAAAACATCCTGTGCATACCAGTGAAGCGACGGCTTACTGAACAATAAACGCTTTTAACAAATTGCACTTTCTTCCACAGCGAGTAATCTGTGTCCTTAAAGACAGTACACTGGTGTGGAATGTTTGTTTCATGCACTACGACGGGGAGCCATGCGGAGAAGCAGAGACGAGTGCCGTGACGCCAGCCAGCCGGTCGCGGTAAACCACTGCAACTCGCCGACACCAGCGAATGGTTCGGCGCGGTTCGCGACTGCTTGGGCGCCACGTCAGCACTACGTCGCTGTTACTGAGAGTCGGTCGTCGAACTCAGCGGCCGTCGGCGCGCCGCGTCCCAGACGACGCTACTCAACAATTGCTTCGCACCGCCAGCTCTGTACAACATTGTTGTCTTTCAAATGAACTATCAACTATGTGTTTAATGCACTAATATGAATAGGGTTTATTGGACACGAAATGATGTGACAAACATTTGTTTTTTTCTTGAGTTACTCAATGCAGACTCAAAGTATTCATTGGTTCAGTGATGTATAGATATAATATGTTTCCGTCATGTTAATGAAGTACACTTGCACGAATGCTAGAACATTTTAAAACAATTGTCGTGAGTAAGTGCAGAGACGATTCATTATACTACTGTAAAAATGTGTAATAAGTGACTTTCATTACAATACAGAACACAAATATGAAAAAGGGTAGAAAGTATATTGGTAATAAAGAGACTAAAGGTTTAACATGCTCTCACAAAAGCCTTTGTTATATGTGAACATTGGATAGAGTCTGAACTTTTTGTGATCAAACTGGGTATTAAAACAAACCAGGCGAGATGACCATGGCTCCGGCGCAGTTTTCCCAGGTTTTCTGATCGCACGTAGCCCGAATGGGGGAGCCAGATAAATGTAATGACCCTGGGACTAGGTTTACGGTCACCTCGCAAAGTGTAAAAATAATATAAAAGTGTAATTAAACCTACAGTGTAAAAGAACTAAGAAATGTAAAGTGAATGTTCCAACCAATGTAACAGACAATAACCAAACAGACGTTAGTGGCAGCATATTGCCGAACATTTTAATGTTAGTCAATTGCTGCCAGGGGGCATTGTAACGTCTAGTAGAACAACAACATATTATGTAGGAATTAGAAAATTAGAGGTATCATATTGTGTCATTGTATAAAATTATGTATTTTTTTTTATTATTTATATTTGAGAATATCTGCGTCGGCGAATAATGAAAACGCCACAGACAATAAATGTTGAACAAAGATTAAAAAAGTATCTAGTATATAATACATGATAAACATTAATTTCTTTGTCTTCTTAATCTGAGAGTCGTGCGAGTAAGATCTCCTGTATTGTAGTAGCGAACGCTAATGTAGCTTTCTTTTGTCGAGGCTAAGAGATGTACGCCATTACGTGTGAATTCATAAAGGTCTGTAATCATTGAGATATTTAAATGTTTTAATAGAGTTGTTTAAATGAAAACTTGCATTATTAATTGTTAAAGCTTGCTTGCTTCTTATCCCATCCTGTTGAGACATTTTTCAGTTATATATAAATATTATCTGTAGTGCTGAGCTGCGCGACGAATGAAAGAGCCGCTGCCGCGGCGTATTCAAACTACTTCCAATATTATTTCTTTTAGCTTCCAGACTTGCAGTGAAGATCAGTAGATTTTATGATGTGTTGCAGGTTGACGCGGGCTGCTGATAGTATATAATTCACAGTACAAATAAGTTAATGTACCTTCAAAATTTAATAAGAATCTTGCTGTGCTCTGTTCTCGTCTGGCAAACTTTACAGTGAAAACGTATTATTTTAATAAGAGTCTCATGTTCTTGTGCTAGTCGTGGTATTGAATGGTGTTTTACGAGAAACAAAATCCACTGCAAACTTTTGTTGTTGAACGATCATACGAACTGTAACATCAGTGTTCATGACAAAGTAATTTCAATTTTCAATAGCTATAAAGTAGGGAAGATATATTGAGTTTTAGCATGAGTTACAGTTACGGAAAAACGTTCCTTTACGTGTAGGCCAGATACAGAACAATAAGATCTCAATATATATATATGATTTATTTTTTTTTAAAGGTAATGACGATGAAGAATTTCAAAGCACAGCATTAATAAAAGTATTTCACGTAACTCTTTTCATACATGCGTTACTATGCGAGCAATACAAAAACAAAACCAAAATAAATAAATAAAGAGCAATAATTTATACTGGCGCACAGTCACTGTTCTTCTAAAAATATATTTACCAGCATCATGTGATCCTCCATTGAGACAGTCACATTGAGACAGTCATGCTGAGCATCGCAGACACAAAGTGAGGAACAGAAATATACCACATATCTTTTATTTTGCATAGACTGCTGCTTGCAGGACCAGCTGGTATGGAAACTTTTTCCACGCACCCTCCCCCCTGCTCACCAATAATGTTTCTCCCTTTTTCAATAATATTCTGTTCTAATTTGATGCCATTCTGAGCAGCAGTTCTTATTTTATAATGTTTTGACACTGAACTTATATTGAAAATTAACATCTTATTATTATTGTTATTTCTTTCCTTTCTCAGACGTTATGTCTGGTTGAAAATGGAAAGTGACGCAGACCTTGATCAAGTGTAACTTCCTTTTAACTGTACGGTATATGTTACATTGCATTTAGGAACTTTTGGGCAATTGAACATGTATCAATAATTACAGATTTCTGTACTTGTATATATACGTATGGATGTAGCTGTATTGCGTTGATGTACTGGTGGATATTGTGTGGTATGACTCCTGTAGTTGATAGTATAATTGGTATAATGTCAACTTTATCCTGATGCCACATGTCCTTGACTTCCTCAGTCAGTTGGATGTATTTTTCAATTTTTCTCCTGTTTTATTTTGTATATTTGTTGTATTGGGTATGGATATTTCGATTAGTTGAGTTAATTTCTTCTTTTTATTGGTGAGTATGATGTCAGGTTTGTTATGTGGTGTTGTTTTATCTGTTATAATGGTTCTGTTCCAGTATAATTTGTATTCATCATTCTCCAGTACATTTTGTGCTGCATACTTGTATGTGGGAACATGTTGTTTTACAAGTTTATGTTGTAAGGCAAGCTGTTGATGTATTATTTTTGCTACATTGTCATGTCTTCTGGGGTATTCTGTATTTGCTAGTATTGTACATCCGCTTGTGATGTGATCTACTGTATCTATTTGTTGTTTGCAAAGTCTGCATTTATCTGTTGTGCTATTGGTACCTTTAATAATATGCTTGCTGTAATATCTGGTGGTTATTGTTTGATCCTGTATTGCAATCATGAATCCTTCTGTCTCACTGTATATATTGCCTTTTCTTAGCCATGTGTTGGATGCGTCTTGATTTGGATGCGTCTTGATCGATGTGTGGCTGTGTTAGATGATACGGGTGCTTGCCATGAAGTGTTTTCTTTTTCCAATTTACTTTCTTCGTATCTGTTGATGTTATGTGATCTAAAGGGTTGTAGAAGTGGTTATGAAATTGCAGTGGTGTAGCTGATGTATTTATATGAGTAATTGCTTTGTGTATTTTGCTAGTTTCTGCGCGTTCTAGAAAGAATTTTCTTAAATTGTTTACCTGTCCATAATATAGGTTTTTTATATCAATAAATCGCCTTCCTCCTTCCTTGCTGAATGTATGTGATGTATTCTATATTTGTGGCATTGTGATTTTGTAAGTGTATTGAGTGCTTCTAGGTCTGTGTTACTCCATTTCACTACTCCAAATGAGTAGGTCAATACTGGTATAGCATAAGTATTTATAGCTTTTGTCTTGTTTCTTGCTGTCAATTCTGTTTTCAGTATTTTTGTTAGTCTTTGTCTATAATTTTCTTTTAGTTCTTCTTTAATATTTGTATTATCTATTCCTATTTTTTGTCTGTATCCTAGATATTTATAGGCATCTGTTTTTTCCATCACTTCTATGCAGTCGCTGTGGTTATCCAATATGTAATCTTCTTGTTTAGTGTGTTTTCCCTTGACTATGCTATTTTTCTTACATTTGTCTGTTCCAGAAGCCATATTTATATCATTGCTGACTACTTCTATTATCTTTAGTAATTGTTTGGGTTGTTGATTTGTTGCTGCCAGTAGTTTTAGATCATCCATGTATAGCAAATGTGTGATTTTGTGTGGGTATGTTCCAGTAATATTGTATCCATAATTTGTATTATTTAGCATGTTGGATAGTGGGTTCAGAGCAAGGCAGAACCAGAAAGGACTTAATGAGTCTCCTTGGTATATTCCACGCTTAATCTGTATTGGATGTGATGTGATATTATTTGAATTTGTTTGTATATTAAGTGTGGTTTTCCAATTTTTCATTACTATGTTTAGGAACTGTATCAATTTAGGATCTACTTTGTATATTTCCAATATTTGTAGTAACCATGAGTGGGGTACACTATCAAAAGCTTTTTGGTAATCAATGTATGCGTAGTGTAGCGACCTTTGTTTAGTTTTAGCTTGATATGTCACCTCTGCATCTATTATCAGTTGCTCTTTACATCCTCGTGCTCCTTTGCAAACCTTTTTTGTTCTTCATTTATAATTTTGTTCTGTGTTGTATGTGTCATTAATTTCTGTGTAATGTCTGAAGTTAATATTTTGTATATTGTTGGTAGGCATGTTATGGGGCGATATTTTGCTGGGTTTGCTGTGTCTGCTTGATCTTTAAGTTTCAGATAAGTTATTCCATGTGTAAGTGTATCAGGGAATGTGTATGGGTCTGCAATGTAACTGTTAAATAATTTAGTTAGATGTGAATGTGTTGAGGTGAACTTCTCTAACCAGAAATTTGCTATTTTATCTTTTCCAGGGGCTTTCCAATTGTGAGTAGAATTAATTGCTTGGGTGACTTCATGTTGCAAAATTATCACTTCAGGCATTTGTGGTATCATCTTGTATGTGTCTGTTTCTGCTTGTATCCACCGTGCATGCCTGTTATGTTGTACCGGGTTTGACCATATGTTGCTCCAGAAGTGTTCCATGTCTCTTATGTTTGGTGGATTGTCTATTTTTATGTGTGTGTTATCTATTGTTTGGTAAAATTTCTTTTGGTTTGTGTTGAATGTTTGGTTTTGTTTCCTTCTATTTTCACTGTTTTTGTATCTTCTAAGTCGTTTGGCCAATTCTTGTAATTTCTGCTTCTTTTCATCTAATTGCTCTATCGCTTCTTGTTGTGAGATTTTACCTAACCTTTTTCATTTTTTTTCTGACATTTCATTTCTTATAAATTGTGTTAGCTGTCCGATGTCCTTTCTCAGTTTTTCTATTCTGATCTGTAGCCTGTGTTGCCATGCTGGTTTTGTGGGTTTTTTCTGTGTGTTGGTTGGTTCTGATCTCTGCCTAGTGTGTATATTTAGTGTAGTGAGTGCTCCTATATAAACCAGTAGTTGTAACTCTTCCATAGTTGTGTTTTCATTTATTTTGTTGTGTATGATTGTGTTGATAGTTTTATAGTTTTTATTGTTGTTTCGACTTGTGGGTTATTTGGCGATCTATGCAAGAATGGTCTAATGTCTGTATTTGTGTCTTTGTATTCTATATATGTCAGCTGAAATTTTTCTTCTATATCTAACATGTGTGTCACTTCGTGTTCTATTTGTGCTTGTTCTGGTGGCTGTCTTAAGATTTCGTTTTCCTCTGATTGTGTAATTGATGCGTGTTGTTCTTTGTTTGTTTGCTCTGGGATGTTTCAGTCCATTACTGTATTTTCTTCTTCTTCTGATTGCACATTATTTTGTTCTAGTATTTGTTGTACTTGTTGTTTGATGTTTTCTAATTCTGACTGGGGTATCCTGTTATTTTTGATTATTACACGGATCTGATCAGCTAGTCATTGTTCTGTTAAATATTTTAATTCTGGGTATCTGGTAACAAATGTTGTGTATACTTGTGATCTGTATCCAGTTGTGTTGGTTCCTAGGTTTGTTTCTTGGTAATAACAGAACATGAGGTGTCGATTAACTTCATCTGACCAACTCATCCTCTGTCTTTGTTTTCCTTCTAGGGTGGTTGCAGGAAGCATATCCTGCAAAACACCTCTATTTGGATTTAAATCATTTTCCAGTTGGCTAGCAGTGTCGTTACCATTGTGGGCGGGCATAGGGTTCAAGCGCCGTCCCCGACCATGACGGCGCTTGTCTGAGACTTCTTTAGTTCTGTCCTGTACCAACTAATCACACTAAAAGGGGGGTTAGCCCTATTAGTGGTTTGTTCTTTTCGTCGCCTTTTACGACTGGCAGAACATACCGGAGGCCTATTCTTATTATTATTATTATTATTATTATTATTATTATTATTATTATTATTTACTTTCTCAGACGTTAAGTCTGGTTAAAAATGGAAAGTGACGCGGACCTTGATCAGGCGTCACTTCCTTTTAACTGCATGGTATGTGTTATATTGCATTTAGGAACTTTCGGGTAATTGAACATGTATCAATAATTACTGATTTCTGTAGTTGTATATATACGTTTGGATGTAGCTCTATTGCATTGATGTACTGGTGGATATTGTGTGGTATGACTCCTGTAGTTGATAGTAGAATTGGTATGATGTCAACTTTATCCTGATGCCACATGTCTTTGACTTCCTCAGCCAGTTGGATGTATTTTTCAATTTTTTCTCCTGTTTTCTTTTGTATATTTGTTGATTGGGTATGGATATTTCGATTAGTTGTGTTAATTTCTTCTTTTTATTGGTGAGTATGATGTCAGGTTTGTTATGTGGTGTTGTTTTATCTGTTATAATGGTTCTGTTCAGTATAATTTGTATTCATCATTCTCCAGTACATTTTGTGGTGCATTCTTGTATGTAGGAACGTGTTGTTTTATAAGTTTATGTTGTAAGGCAAGCTGTTGATGTATTATTTTTGCGACATTGTCATGTCTTCTGGGGTATTCTGTATTTGCTAGTATTGTACATCCGCTTGTGATGTGATCTACTGTTTCTATTTGTTGTTTACAAAGTCTGCATTTATCTGTTGTGCTATTGGGATCTTTAATAATATGCTTGCTGTAATACCTGGTGTTTATTGTTTGATCCTGTATTGCAATCATGAATCCTTCTGTCTCACTGTATATATTGCCTTTTCTTAGCCATGTGTTGGATGCATCTTGATCGATGTGTGGCTGTGTTAGATGATACGGGTGCTTGCCATGAAGTGTTTTCTTTTTCCAATTTACTTTCTTCGTATCTGTTGATGTTATGTGATCTAAAGGGTTGTAGAAGTGGTTATGAAATTGCAGTGGTGTAGCCGATGTATTTATATGAGTAATTGCTTTGTGTATTTTGCTAGTTTCTGCGCGTTCTAGAAAGAATTTTCTTAAATTGTCTACCTGTTCATAATGTAGGTTTTTTATGTCGATGAATCCCCTTCCTCCTTCCTTTCTGCTTAATGTGAATCTTTCTGTTGCTGAATGTATGTGATGTATTCTATATTTGTGGCATTGTGAACGTGTAAGTGTATTTAGTGCTTCTAGGTCTGTGTTACTCCATTTCACTACTCCAAATGAGTAGGTCAATATTGGTATAGCATAAGTATTTATAGCTTTTGTCTTGTTTCTTGCTTCAATTCTGTTTTCAGTATTTTTGTTAGTCTTTGTCTATAATTTTCTTTTAGTTCTTCCCTAATATTTGTATTATCTATTCCTATTTTTTGTCTGTATCCTAGGTATTTATAGGCATCTGTCTTTTCCATCGCTTCTATGCAGTCGCTGTGGTTATCAAGTATGTAATCTTCTTGTTTAGTGTGTTTTCCCTTGACTATGCTATTTTCCTTACATTTGTCTGTTCCAAAAGCCATATTTATATCATTGCTGAATACTTCTGTTATCTTTAATAATTGATTGAGTTGTTGATTTGTTGCTGCCAGTAGTTTTAGATCATCCATGTATAGCAAATGTGTGATTTTGTGTGGGTATGTTCCAGTAATATTATATCCATAATTTGAATTATTTAGCATGTTGGATAGTGGGTTCAGAGCAGGACAGAACCAGAAAGGACTTAATGAGTCTCCTTGGTATATTCCACGCTTAATCTGTATTGGCTGTGATGTGATATTATCTGAATTTGTTTGGATATTAAGTGTGGTTTTCCAATTTTTCATTACTATGTTTAGATACTGTACCAATTTAGGATCTACTTTGTATATTTCCAATATCTGTAGTAACCATGAGTGGGGTACACTATCAAAAGCTTTTTGGTAATCAATGTATGCGTAGTGTAGAGACCTTTGTTTAGTTTTAGCTTGATATGTCACCTCTGCATCTATTATCAGTTGCTCTTTACATCCTTGTGCTCCTTTGCAGCAGCCTTTTTGTTCTTCATTTATAATTTTGTTCTGTGTTGTATGTGTCATTAATTTCTGTGTAATGACTGAAGTTAATATTTTGTAGATTGTTGGTAGGCATGTTATGGGGCGATATTTAGCTGGGTTTGCTGTGTCTGCTTGATCTTTAGGTTTCAGATAAGTTATTCCATGTGTAAGTGTATCAGGGAATGTGTATGGGTCTGCAATGTAACTGTTAAATAATTTAGTTAGATGTGAATGTGTTGAGGTGAACTTCTTTAGCCAGAAATTTGCTATTTTATCATTTCCAGGGGCTTTCCAATTGTGCGTAGAATTAATTGCTCGGGTGACTTCATGTTGCAAAATTATCACTTCAGGCATTTGTGGTATCATCTTGTATGTATCTGTTTCTGCTTGTATCCACCGTGCATGCCTGTTATGTTGTACCGGGTTTGACCATATGCTGCTCCAGAAGTGTTCCATGTCTCTTATGTTTGGTGGATTGTCTATTTTTATGTGTGTGTTATCTATTGTTTGGTAAAATTTCTTTTGGTTTGTGTTGAATGTTTGGTTTTGTTTCCTTCTATTTTCACTGTTTTTGTATCTTCTAAGTCGTTTCGCCAAAGCATGTAATTTTTGCTTCTTTTCATCTAATTGCTCTATCGCTTCTTGTTGTGAGATTTTACCTAACCTTTTTCGTTTTTTGTCTGATATTTCATTTCTTATAAATTGTGTTAGCTGTCCGATGTCTTTTCTCAGTTTTTCTATTCTGATCTGTAGCCTGTGTTGCCATGCTGGTTTTGTGGGTTTCTTCTGTGTGTTGGTTGGTTCTGATCTCTGCCTAGTGTGTATATTTAGTGTAGTGAGTGCTCCTACATAAACCAGTAGTTGTAACTCTTCCATAGTTGTGTTTTCATTTATTTTGTTGTGTATGATTGTGTTGATAGTTTTATAGTTTTTATTGTTGTTTCGACTTGTGGGTTATTTGGCGATCTATGCAAGAATGGTCTAATGTCTGTATTTGTGTCTTTGTATTCTATATATGTCAGCTGAAATTTTTCTTCTATATCTAACATGTGTGTCACTTCGTGTTCTATTTGTGCTTGTTCTGGTGGCTGTCTTAAGATTTCGTTTTCCTCTGATTGTGTAATTGATGCGTGTTGTTCTTTGTTTGTTTGCTCTGGGTTGTTTGAGTCCATTACTGTATTTTCTTCTTCTTCTGATTGCACATTATTTTGTTCTAGTATTTGTTGTACTTGTTGTTTGATGTTTTCTAATTCTGACTGGGGTATCCTGTTATTTTTGATTATTACATGGATCTGATCAGCTAGTCGTTGTTCTGTTAAAAATTTTAATTCTGGGTATCTGGTAATAAATGCTGTGTATACTTGTGATCTGTGTCCAGTTGTGTTGCTTCCTAGGTTTGTTGCTTGGTAATAACAGAACATGAGGTGTCGATTAACTTCATCTGACCAACTCATCCTCTGTCTTTGTTTTCCTTCTAGGGTGGTTGCAGGAAGCATATCCTGCAAAACACCTCTATTTGGATTTAAATCATTTTCCAGTTGGCTAGCAGTGTCATTACCATTGTGGGCGGGCATAGGGTTCAAGCGCCGTCCCCGACCATGACGGCGCTTGTCCGAGGCTTCTTTAGTTCTGTCCTGAACCAAGTAATCACACTAAAAGGGGGGTTAGCCCTATTAGTGGTTTGTTCTTTTTGTCGCCTTTTACGACTGGCAGAACATACCGGAGGCCTATTCTTTTCCCGGGCCTCCACGGGGTTTATTATTATTATTATTATTATTATTATTATTATTATTATTTGGTACATAGAGTTAGTCATTTTGTAGATTCTGTTCACAACAAAATCCTTGCATAGTTCTTTCTGCAATACAATTATAATTATTTGCATTTATGAAGATTTTTTCCATTTTAATTCATATGTGTTTTAGTAATGAGTTGATAATATTATATTGTCTCTTGCTATCATTGTACATGTAAGTTGTTTAAAATCTACAGTACTTGATCATTAAAGGTCTAACTAGCATTTTTATTAATGCATTAAAGTTTAAAAGCAGACTAATAATTTAATACAGAAAGGATAAATTAATGTTATTTTTATATATGTTGAGAATATTCATTACAGTAACTTAACCTTATAACCTAAACCTACTTGTGTGACAGCACTTGTGAGCCAGAGCCTATCACAGAGACCCTTGTGTGGACAGACAGTCACTCAACGCATCACCTTGGTATCAGATTAACGTCAGAAATGTTTTGCCTGTGGATCCAACCAAGTACACTTGCACCTGGCTTTGAACCCGTTTCTCTTGCATTTAAGTCAGCTGATTTACTGACTGAACTAGAGTAGCCCCAGCTTACCCTGAAAGCATGAGTACATTTTACTTTACCACCGCACACCCCTTTATGATGACAGGTTTATAAGCGATTTTAAATAGAAGGTAACCATTTTTAAAAATATTGAGACTGCACTGAAAATATAAACCACATTCTGCCATTAATATGCATCCAAAAATATATTGGAAAGTCAGTGCCCTTTAGTGGAAGGATATATGGGACAGGTCTTGCAGCTACATCTATTGAAGTGTTATGGGCCATGAGGCATGGGGATGCAAGCAGGTGTGGAATATGGGCACAAGGCTATTGTGTAGATTGGCAGGGCATACTACTGCTTGTGGTGTGGTACTGACTCATGACAGGCGTGCTGCTCTGTGGATGCACAATGGGTATGTTGGAAATGGTAGATGATTGGGAAAACATGGCACAGAAGATTTGTTTGTGTGCTGGGCTGTCCAATTTACTTTTACCAAATTTTTCTGTGATGGTTTTGCTGTGTCTTCTAACTTCTTCGATAATTCCATTGTTCTCTCAGAATTTTCCCATCAGAAGGGGTCTTTTGCGTAATGAGCGTGAGGCTATTTGGGCTTGTGCCAATTGCTGTAGGATTATCTTTGAGAGCAGCACCGTGGGTTGTTTGGTAGCCCTTTGCGATTTGTTGCAAATGATATGGACAGCAGTTGGGAGGAATGTGTCTTAGGTAGCTGTTACTTGTGTAGTAGTGCGGTATGGCTTACCATTGGTAGATGCACATGTGTCTTAAAGGGCTTGTATTAGCATCCTGAAGAGCAGAACAGCAGCCTGTGTGCTATTCTGGAATTCTGTGGAGTGGACTCTTATGGAATCTACAATGAATTGGTGGCACAGTGGCAGACTATTGTGGGAGTCTTGTAAATTATTCTTACTCTGGTATCCTGTCACCACCATGTTAATTCTAAGTTGTCTAGAGAGCTAATTTATGTATTGGTTTCCTTCAACCAACTCCTCCAGAAAGCAGTGAGAATTTTGGTACTACTTCAAATGTTCCTAAGCCCTGGATACACTTACAGCAAAAGTCATGTATATGAATGGTGCTGTGAACTCAAGCTGGACATCTTTGGTTAACATTCTAATAAATAGCTCTTGCACATAACAAATGTATGTGTGCCATCCTTTATGTTTCAGTTATGTCAGTTGCTTGTGCTAACAAATCTATGTTTCTGGTATTTCTACCTGAATGTGCTTCATTAACACATTGTAAAAAAAAAGAAAAAAAAGTTTAGTAATCTGGGTGTTAATTTGTCATGCCATAAGCTATTCATAATTTTTTTTGAACTGTCAATGTTCCTAATGAAATGCATCAGCTTCTATAGGTAGATACTGTTTGAAAAGGCTGTACCAAGTGAGGTGGCACATTAGTTAGCACACTGGGCTCACATCTGGGAGGACAATGGTTCAAACCAATGTCCTGCCCTCCAGATTTATGTTTTTTGTGATTCCCTAAATCACTCCAGACAAAAGCTAGGATGGTTTCTTTGAAAGGGCATGGTCAATTTCCTTCCCCATCCTTGACACAATCCGAGCTTGTGCCCCATCA
This sequence comes from Schistocerca nitens, assembly GCF_023898315.1. Taxonomy (NCBI): domain Eukaryota; kingdom Metazoa; phylum Arthropoda; class Insecta; order Orthoptera; family Acrididae; genus Schistocerca; species Schistocerca nitens. The sequence goes on from NC_064618.1 coordinate 586,465,793, forward strand.
GTAATGATGTCAATGTCGATGGGATGTTAAACCCAATCTTCCTTCCTTTCCCTTCTTATAAAGGCTGTGTGTCTGAGACTTACATTATTTGGTATTTGTGCAATTAATCTTTAAATTTTAAACTGTTCACTAGCTGAAGTTACGTAATTATTGTTGCTTCCTTTAAAATACATTCACTGCATTGAACTTTGCTAGAATGCCTTTTACAAGTTTTAATAATTTATATGGTAATTACAAGTTCATTCTTTTGGAATTAAAGTATGTCAAAATTCACAAAAGTGCAGCTAAGTTTTCTAATTCAGGCTTTAACTTCTTTAGTTGTTACCTAGGCTCTACGACTTTTATGTCAGTTTTGGAACCTTCTTCCTGAGCTGTCGTTAGTGTGTAAAATTTGTGGTTCAGCTTGGTTTGATGGTGTATCACCATCAAACTGTTAAACTGTTATTTCCTGTAGCACAATGTCATCATAGATGGTAATATGAAGTTCATGGCATGTGTTATTCATCTTGTCAAATTTAAAATGAGGTTTTTGAGTTTTAATATTGAAATTTGAATTTCTGTATAATAAATTATTTTAATCAAACTGTGTAATGTAATTTTGGTCCAACACCGTACCACTTCCTCCTTGCTATGTGACACACAGTAAACACAGATGTATTTGTAACTTTTACACTAAATAATTGTATACATGGAAGAAGCCTGGAGATATTGACAGGTTTCAGATAGATTATATAATGATAAGACAGAGATTTAGGAACCAGGTTTTAAATTGTAAGACATTTCCATGGGCAGATGTGGACTCTGACCACAATCTATTGGTTATGAACTGTAGATTAAAACTGAAGAAACTGCAAAAAGTTGGGAATTTAAGGAGATGGGACCTGGATAAACTGAAAGAACCAGAGGTTGTACAGAGTTTCAGGGAGAGCATAAGGGAACAATTGACAAGAATGGGGGAAAGAAATACAGTAGAAGAAGAATGGGTAGCTTTGAGGGATGAAATAGTAAAGGCAGCAGAGGATCAAGCAGGTAAAAAGACAAGGGCTGATAGAAATCCTTGGGTAACAGAAGAAATATTGAATTTAATTGATGAAAGGAGAAAATATAAAAATGCAGTAAATGAAGCAGGCAAAAAGGATACAATCGTCTCAAAAATGAGATTAACAGGAAGTGCAAAATGGCTAAGCAGGGATGGCTAGAGGACAAATGTAAGGATGTAGAGGCTTATCTCACTAGGGGTAAGATAGACACTGCCTTCAGGAAAATTAAAGAGACCTTTGGAGAAAAGAGAACCACTTGTATGAATATCAAGAGCTCAGATGGAAACCCAGTTCTAAGCAAAGAAGGGAAAGCAGAAAGGTGGAAGGAGTATATAGAGGGTCTATACAAGGGCAATGTTCTTGAGGACAATATTATGGAAATGGAAGAGGATTTAGATGAAGATGAAATGGGAGATGGGAGATACGATACTGCGTGAAGAGTTTGACAGAGCACTGAAAGACCTGAGTTGAAACGAAGCCCTGGGAGTAGACAACATTCCATTAGAACTACTGACAGCCTTGGGAGAGCCAGTCCTGACAAAACTCTACCATCTGGTGAACAAGATGTATGAGACAGGCGAAATACCCTCAGACTTCAAGAAGAATATAATAATTCCAATCCCAAAGAAAGCAGGTGTTGACAGATGTGAAAATTACCAAACTATCAGTTTAATAAGTCACAGCTGTAAAATACTAATGCGAATTCTTTACAGACAAATGGAAAAACTAGTAGAAGCTGACCTCAGGGAATATCAGTTTGGATTCTGTAGAAATATCAGAACACATGAGGCAATACTGACCCTACGACTTATCTTAGAAGCTAGATTAAGGAAAGGCAAACCTACATTTCTAGCATTTGTAGACTTAGAGAAAGCTTTTGACAATGTTGACTGGAATACTCTCTTTCAAATTCTGAAGGTGGCAGGGGTAAAATAAAGGGAGTGAAAAGCTATTTACAATTTGTACAGAAACCAGATGGCAGTTATAAGAGTCGAGGGACATGAAAGGTGTTATATCCTAGCCAGTAATGCCAACCGAGCCCGCTGCCAAAAAGGTTGGCAGCATCAAAGTGCGGACGCCGTCCGCATAAGCAGCGCCAGCGATACAGGAAATTGCCGCAAGTCTGCGCGCGCCACCGCTGGCTTCTGGCTTCTTAAGCACTGGAGTCGCGAGCGCTAGCACAGTACTGTATTCGCCGCTCAGTTGTATACTCGCCACCGAATTGTGTATTTGCTAGTCAGTTGTGTGTTCATCGCAGCAGATTTGTTGTTTGTCATCAGCCGACGCTGACCTAGCCGCTCCGACTCGAACTAGACAGATTTCTGTAGACACGGAGTTCACTACTGTGTTTCTGTATCTTCGTTAATAAAGATAAGTACCGACTTTTATTTAATCAGAGTGTTTGGGTTTTCATCTTTCTGTTCACTGTTCCAGCGGACCGGTCGGCCCGCTATTAAAAGTGTGGCGGTGACTTCGTAAGCCGTTTCTACAGCGAATTGTTTGTCGCTACGAACTCCGCCACAAAACTGGCGACGAGGACTTTTGAACTCGTGTGCAGGGCTGGTTTAACTTGTTTCTTGAGATAGAATTTTGGGGGCTGGTTTAATTTGTGTTCACTATGTCTGCCGAATTACAACAGTTGATCTTGTTACAGAGTCAGCAAATACAAAGTCTGGTGGAAGCAATCGCCAAACAAGCGGCTAATCCACCACCACACAAGGAACAAGCACAGGCAGCACCGCCTTTTCGTGCTTTTGAGGCATCACGAGAAGAATGGCAAGAATATTTCGCGCAGTTGCAGGCGCACATGTCAGTCTACAAAATCACAGGTAACGAGCGGCAGCTTTATTTAATTTCCACTGCAGGTGTAGAAGTCTATAGACTACTTTGTAAGTTGTTCCCGGAATCCAAGCCAGAAGCTTTAGACTATGACGTTGTTGTTACCAAGCTTGCTGAGTATTTCGAGTCGCGAGTTCATGTGGCAGCGGCCAGATTCAAGTTCTTCAGATTAAAGAAACTGCCACATCAATCTAATAAACAGTGGTTAACAGATTTACGGGGCCTCACCCGTCAGTGCCGCTTTAATTGTGTGTGTGTGGAGCTTCCTACAGTGATGTCATGTTACGAGACGCTATTACTCAAAACATTGCAGATTCTCGTATTCGGGCTGCTATCTTAAAGTTGCCTGACCCGTCATTAGAGACTGTGATGAACATTATTGAAGCCCAAGATACTTTTGACTATGCTGAGTGTGAGTTAGATCAGCCATGTATTTCTCAAATTGCCTGTGCTAAGCAAGTTATGTCACGCCCGCGGCCCCACCGGCAGAGTCAGACTGTAAACACTAGCCGGCCGCATCATGTTAAACACATTCGTCAGCCGCGTGTGCAAAATGATAGAGTTAAGTCTTGCCCTAAGTGTGTTCTTGCTCATCCTCATGAATGTTGCCCGTTAAGAAACGCGGTTTGTCACTTTTGTCAAAGGAAAGGACACATCCAGACTGTTTGTTTGCGTAAACGCAAGAACAATTCTAGTGCTGCCCAGCCCATGGATATTCATGTTCTTCAAAGCCAGCCCGCCCAGAAGGTCGCGTTTAAAGACTCTTTCACGGTTCGTGGGGGTAATAAACTTGTTCGCAATAAGCCACCCACCCAGCCCTCTGCTATGCGACCCAAGCGTAATTCAAACGCTGTAAAACGTAATGTACAGACTGCAAGTGAAGCGGGAGTTGTTGTTCCACCCGCCCAACCCACGAGTTGTCATAAGCAGCGAACACGCGCTAAACGCGCTGATTTTGTGTCTTCCGCCTCCGCTGCACCGATCCAGAGACAGTGTAATAAACTATTTGTGAAGCTACGCATCCAGGATGAGACCTTCAATTTTCAATTAGACACTGGTGCGTCTGTGACTCTCATAAATAGTGCTACGTATGCGGCTATCGGCCGCCCTAAACTTTCAGCGGCAAAACATTCTTTGGCTACTTATAGTGGAGAACAAATTCCTGTGTTAGGTGTATGTAGCGTGCCAGCCACATTCCGTGGCAATACAAAAACAGTTTCATTCACAGTGCTCCACGCTACAGACAGTGTAAACATTTTCGGATTAGACTGTTTTGACTTGTTTGGCCTGTCTATCCAAGACAATGTGTTGCAAATTAATTCTGTTGTTGTTCCTCAAGACAGCATAACCGATTTGTGTAAACAATACAGTGACATATTTAAAGACGAACTAGGTTGTGCGAACTTTGCCGCTCATATTATGTTAAAAGATAATGCTCAGCCTCGATTTTTTCGTGCTCGTCCAGTGCCTCACGCCCTCCGGGCACCTGTAGAAGATGAACTTCGTCGTTGGCAAAACAACGGTGTTATTCAACCCGTTTCAGCGAGCCAGTGGGCTTCTCCCTTAGTTATTATAAAGAAACCGTCTGGCAAGTTACGTTTGTGTGCTGATTTTAAGTCGACAGTTAATCCTCAGACTGTCAGATTCTTTTCCTTTGCCTAGACCGGACGAGCTGATGGATAAGTTAGGGGAAGCTCGTTTCTTTTCCAAAATTGATCTCCGTGAAGCATATTTGCAATTGCCCCTCGACGAGCAATCACAACAGTATTTTGTCATAAACACGTCGTTGGGGTTGTTCCGTTTTCTGCGTTTGCCTTTTGGTTGTGCGTCAGCTCCAGCTGTTTTTCAGCGTTTTTTGTCACAACTTCTGGCTAATGTGCCAGCGTGTTGCAACTATTTAGACGATATTGTTGTGTCCGGTCGGACGCCTGCTGAACATTTCCGTAATTTGGAGTGTTTGTTTACCGTGTTGTCTCAGGCAGGCCTACGTTGCAACATCGATAAATGTTCATTTTTCCTTATGGAGATGGAGTATCTGGGACATGTTATTAATGCTCAGGGCATTCATCCCTCCCAGTCACATTTAGCAGCTATTCGTGATTTGCCCGCCCCTCGCAATCTGCATGAATTGCAAGCAGTTCTTGGCAAATTGACATATTATATTAGGTTTATACCTAATGCATCACAGATTGCTGCACCGTTGCATCGTCTCCGCCGTAAGAATGTTCCGTTTGTGTGGTCAGCTGATTGCCAATCAGCCTTTCAGCAGCTTAAAGAGGCTTTATTGAATGATCGTTGTCTGGTCCATTACGACCCTAACAAGCCTCTGGTGTTAGCTTGTGATGCCTCTTCTTTCGGCCTCGGTGCTGTGTTGTCTCACCGAGTCGGTAAAACCGAACGTCCTATTGCGTTCGCATCTAAATTGCTAAACAAAGCTCAGTGTAATTATAGCCAATTGGACAAGGAAGCGTTGGCTATTGTGTTCGGTGTCACAAAATTCCATCACTACCTCTATGGTAGACCATTCTATTTAGTAACAGATCACAAGCCCCTGACGTCACTGTTTCATCCGTCTAAACCAGTTCCTCAGCGGACAGCTCAGAGACTACAACGTTGGACTCTTTTGTTATCACAATACCAGTATGAGATACTGTATCGCCCTACAGCTCAGCATGCAAACGCTGACGCGCTTTCTAGATTGCCGATTGCTGCGGATGATGTCTTCGATTCCTCTGACGACTCTTGCCATCAGATTGACGCCGATGAGCATCAATCCCTCCAGGATTTTCCGATTGATTATCGTCAGGTGGCACGTGAGACAGCTACGGATCCTCATCTGAGTTTACTATTACGTTTTGTTCAACGTGGTTGGCCGTCCAAGGCAAAGGACATATCGGATCCTGTGGTTCGTCGCTATTATCCGCAATGTCATCTGTTGTCTGTTTCGCACGGAGTTTTGCTGTTACGCACCGAGAATGACCAGCTTTGTGTAGTGGTTCCCCAAGTGCTCCAATCCAAGGTCCTCGACTTGTTGCATCAAGGTCATTGGGGAGTGGTCCGCACCAAGCAGCTTGCCCGCCGTCATTGTACATGGATCGGTATTGATAAGCAGATTACGCAGATGTCTACAGATTGTTCGACGTGTGCCAAACACCAAGCTGCTCCGCCTCAACGCTATTTTGAGTGGGCACGCCCTGCCGGTCCCTGGCAGCGCGTACATATTGATTTCGCTGGTCCATATTGGAATTCTCGTTGGCTCATCGTGATAGATGCATTTAGTAATTTTCCGTTTGTTGTGCCCATGCAGTCTACAACGTCTGCACAAACTATACAGGCGTTGACTTCAATTTTTTGTATTGAGGGTCTTCCAGAAGTTTTAGTGTCTGACAATGGTCCACAATTTACCTCTGCTGAATTTGAAAGTTTTTGTTTTGCCAATGGCATTCGCCATATTCTTACTCCGCTGTTCCACCCTCAATCGAATGGTGCAGCGGAACGTTTTGTACGCACATTCAAGGATCATATGGACCGCCTTCGTGCTACGCACTCTCGTCAGCAGGCCCTCATCACGTTCCTGTCGTCGTACCGGACCACGCCACGCGACGGCCCTTCGCCTGCGGAGCTTCTCCACGGCCGTCATCATCGCACCCTATTACGGTTGTTGCACCCCCCGGATCGACCCGCCGCTTCTGAGCATGGCACGCGTTTTCAGCGCAACGACGCCGTTTTTTTCAGAGTTTATCACGGTCGCCGTCGTTGGGAACGTGGTACCGTGATAAGTGTCCAGGGTCGCGGTTTTTATACTGTTCAAGGTGCTACTGGGGTGCACAGGAGGCATCAGAACCAGTTGCGCCGTGCTGGCCGCCCGGATTCTGCCGCTCGTTCTTTGTCCACAGATTTGGTCCGCGGCAGGTTCCAGCCGCGCCTTCCGACTTCGCTGCCGCCCCCAGGGCAGCAGCAGCAGCCGTCGCCGCTACCACGCCGACAGCCCGTCTCGTTGATGCCTCCCGCGCAGCTTCATACGGGAGCACCCCGGGTGGTCGCTCCGGCGCCTGCGGTCCCTCTTCAGTCGCCACCGCCTTCGGAGCTGATGGACGTTTACCCCTCAGCCGGGCCGCCTTCCCAAGCGGTGACTGTGCAGCCTGTACTGCAGCCGCTTTCCTTGGGCACCCCCAAGGAGTCTGACACCGCAGTGCCTTGTCCGGCGCCCACTCAGCAGCCGTCGACGCAGCGTCAGGAGACGCTGCCTCTCTTCGTGGGTCCCGACGCCCCGTCGCGTCCAGTACCAGAAGCTGCGCCCGTGGTCACAGGCGTGCACCCTGACCTCGGTTTTCAGTCGGTGTTTCCCGAGGCCCCGCGCAGCCAATGCTGGGGTGCGGACCGGGGACTGCCACCGACAACAGTCTCCGCCCCGGTCTCTTCTGCTACGTCTGCGGCCAGACCCCTCCCCCGCCGTCGACGCTCGCCACGTCATTATTCAACGACGGTGCGGCGATTTGGGGGGGGAGGAGTGTTATATCCTAGCCAGTAATGCCAACCGAGCCCGCTGCCAAAAAGGTTGGCAGCATCAAAGTCCGGACGCCGTCCGCATAAGCAGCGCCAGCGATACAGGAAATCGCCGCAAGTCTGCGCGCGCCACCGCTGGCTTCTGGCTTCTTAAGCACTGGAGTCGCGAGCGCTAGCACAGTACTGTATTTGCCGCTCAGTTGTATACTCGCAACCGAAATGTGTACCTGCTAGTCAGTTGTGTGTTCATCGCAGCAGATTTGTTGTTTGTCGTCAGCCGATGCTGACCTAGCCGCTCCGACTCGAACTAGACAGATTTCTGTAGACACGGAGTTCACCACTGTGTTTCTGTATCTTCGTTAATAAAGATAAGTACCGACTATTATTTAATCAGAGTGTTTGGGTTTTCATCTTTCTGTTCACTGTCCCAGCGGACCGGTCGGCCCGCTATTAAAAGTGTGGCGGTGACTTCGTAAGCCGTTTCTACAGCGAATTGTTTGTCGCTACGAACTCCGCCACAAAAAAAGGGAAGTGGTGGTTGGGAAGGGAGTGAGACAGGGTTGTAGCCTCTCCCCGGTGCTATTCAATCTGTATATTGAGCAAGCAGTGAAGGAAACAAAAGAAAAATTTGGAGTAGGTATTAAAATCCATGGAGAAGAAATAAAAACTTTGAGGTTCGCCGATGACATTGTAATTCTGTCAGAGACAGCAAAGGACTTGGAAGAGCAGTTGAATGGAACAGACAGTGTCTTGAAAGGAGGATATAAGATGAACATCAACAAAAGCAAAACGAGGAAAATGGAATGTAGTCGAATTAAGTCGGGTGATGCTGAGGGAATTAGATTAGGAAACGAGACACTTAAAGGAGTAAAGGAGTTTTGCTATTTGGGGAGCAAAATAACTGATGATGGTCGAAGTAGAGAGGATATAAAATGTAGACTGGCAATGGCAAGGAAAGCGTTTCTGAAGAAGAGAAATTTGTTAACATCGAGTATAGATTTAAAAGTCAGGAAGTCATTTCTGAAAGTATTTGTATGGAGTGTAGCCATGTATGGAAGTGAAACATGGATGATAAATAGTTGGGACAACAAGTGAATAGAAGCTTTAAAAATGTGCTGCTACAGAAGAATGCTGAAGAATAGACGGGTAGATCACATAACTAACGAGGAGGTATTGAATAGAATTGGGTAGTAGAGGAGTTTGTGACACAACTTGACAAGAAGAAGGGACCGGTTGGTAGGACATGTTCTGAGGCATCAAGGAATCACAAATTTAGCATTGGAGGGAAGCGTAGAGGGTAAAAATCGTAGAGGGATACCAAGAGATGAATACACTAAACAGATTCAGAAGGATGTAGGTTGCAGTAGGTACTGGGAGATGAAGAACCTTGCACAGGATAGAGTAGCATTGAGAGTTGCATCAAACCAGTCTCAGGACTGAAGACCATAACAAAAACAACACTAAATAATCAAATAATGACATTACACTAGTACTAATGAAAAAAAATGTTAATGAACTGCTTATGTGAGACACTAAGCTCATTCTGCTTACACGCTACTTACATTTTTATATTTCCTGATTGATGTGTATAGTTTTGGTTGCCAACACATTTCCAATTACTAATATAAATACACTTTTCCAACTACCTGTGTTACTATACCTATCCCTCTGAGATTTACTGGTTTCTTTCTTTCCATACCATATCTTTTATGCACTGAGTTTGATTCAACATTTGTATGGCACAACATGTGGGAAATAGATGTTTGATGTGAAGTTTATGCAAATTCAAGTGAAGGAGATGAAGGTAGAAACACAAACAATTACATAATTAGATTTGATTTAAAAAGCAACACAAACCATTACTCTTTACAGGGGTACCCATAACAAATGAAGAACTATGATGATTCTGTTCAGCCAGTATCTGTACAGCTCTGATACATAAAAGCTTTTCCTTTTCCTCTTACATTTATATGGTTGCAGAACCTCATGCATAAAGTTTATGTATGGAATGATAGAGGTGTGTGTAATTGAGATTCACCAACACAATACACCCATCTGATGTGTATTATGACGTACTTGGATATTTCATTTTTCAAAACCAGACTTTCAGTTCTTACCTTGCTTCACAGAATTAAATCAATGCTGTACAGCTACACTCATTTTTCAGTATCTTTTTACTTTCATTATTCTGTAGATGAAATAGCTGACCAGATGAATCAGAATATGGATGCAATATATATCACACTGAATGGTTCACATTTTATTATTCATCAGATTTCCATAAAAAAAATCACTGATTTTGAAAAAGCTACAATTATTAGAGCAACATTAACAGTTGTGGCGCCAATGAGGTCGACACCAGCATCGATATGCGTTCGCCTTTGGACTCTGAGCATCGTCTTTGGACGCTGAGCATTGTCTTTGGGCTGTTCCGCCATGTTCAGTTCTTTGTGAGCCTTGCATGTGTTTAGCTGAATAAATGAACTACTGCTAAATGGGTGTTGTTTGGTGTAACCAACCTGAACTTCTCCCTCACTGGCGACCCCGAGTTGTAACGTCTTCTGTTTTCGCCGTCTTACTGTTTCCGCGACCTCCGCGTCAGTTATTTTCGTGTGTATTACATTGACACAGCAATCGAACAATGACTTCGGCCCAGCACCTAACGCCGGATTTTGTGATCAACATGCATCATGTTGCAGGCGATGTACACCCACCAGGACTGCAACACGATGCCTCTCACTCGATGATTCCTCCGATTTCACCGGACGTTTTCGGGCCTGCAACAATAAGTGAGGTTAAGAGTGCACATGACTCCAGCTATCAAATGCCTCTGTTCCTGCCACATGTGCCCTCCCTCATCGACTGTGCAGTTACCTCTCACGGATCTCCGTGCAGTGCGGGACCAATGCCGATTTCTGCAAATGCTTCGTCTGACAACCTACTACCACCAGGACAATGATTTGCCACGCTGCAATTCATGCAGTGCCATGCGGATACCTGCGACATGGCTGGAACTGCTTTGTTCACAGGTCTACCTCCACAGCATCCAACTACACCCGCACCTGCCTCAGTTCAGCATTGGCACATGCCTTCCTACTTCGATACCTCGGCCTGCAATGCGAACAATAACTTGTTATCTGTGTCTGACCTCCACCTTTGTCCCACTGCTATGCCTCAGTGTTTTGTGCCATGAAATTCACCTTATCAGCACACCATTTTGAGTGGAGTGACTATGAACAGTGAACATTCACACATTCCATCCCATGTTTGACATCATTTCCCACACTGTGCTTCTGGACAGCCCGCACCTCCGCAGCCTCCCTGCAACACAGGTGGCCCCAGCTCTGATCATACATCGAGCTTTCCGCAGACTAACACGTGTTCTCAAACTTTGAATTTTTTCTCACCTGTCGCCCCCGCGCTGGCTCCAGTTGAGCTTCCGCTACCGTTCTCAGCACATCTCGGTGCCTCATCCACGTCGGTCTTCCACGACTTATCAATCCAAACACAGCCACAATGTGTTGACCTTCCGCAACCACAATTGACACATTACGGTGTCTCACCCGCGTCGGCCTTCTGCGTCACGACGGATCGCACTCAACCAAAACGTGTCACCTTCACGCTGCCACCCAAACAGCTGTCGTTCTCACATCCCCTGGAGGCACACTCTCCTGGAATACTACAGAAACAACAGCTCGATTCAGGCAGTGACCCCGATGAACTCAACTCAACCTGTTCTTCCGAACATTGTGCAACACTTACCGACGCTGCCGCCGTTTAACACCGACAGAGCAACAATCTGGTTCAAAATTGTGGACCAAGTGTTCAACCATTACAAACTTGACTAGTCAACCAATTTTCTGTGCCTCAACACCCACCTGCACGACCAGGAGGACTTGATTGCTGACCTGGTCGACGCCCCAGACTTGTCTACCCGGTACACTCTAGCCAAAAAGACAGTTCTACGTCGGATTGCACACCCAACTGAGGCAGCAATACGGCAAGTGCTCCACATCGAGCAACTAGGCAACAACAAACCTTCCCAGCTCTGGAGATGGCTACGTGCCCTGGTCAGCGCCGATCTATTCTCTGACACAGCTCTCCTCACCATCTGGTCAGGTAAACTATCTCCTCACATCCGCTTTGCTCTGGCTCAAAGGTCTCCTGAACCTGTCGAGCAAAGAATGACAATTGCTGACAAGTTACATGAAGCATCACTGCTCTATTTCACCAGCCACTGCCTACCTGACAAGTCTCAGGTTCAGGCTCATCGCGCTGCAGCCAGGGCCGTACTGTGCCGACCGTTCTGCTCGCTCCAGGAAGCAGTAAACAAGCAACTGGGACGCCACCAGCTCCTCCACGGTCATGCCCCATCCTGCAACCAAACCTGCTGCAGCCACCGAACCTTGGCCACCGCCACCGACAACGAACTTTCAGCAGGAAATGCAACGGTACTACCCGTACTGTTACTTCCACACACGATTTGATGAGGCAGCACGGAACTGCAGACAACCCTGCTACTTCCCAAACGCCAATCGCAGGTAGGTCCAGGTGCCGCCTCCTGTGCACAACATGACAGGCACCCACCAGTGCTCCGTTCTGTCTGGGAATGACCGGATAATTGTGGACGACTTTACATTAAAGACATTTTGTCAGGATACCTTTACCTAGTGGACACAGGCGCCAATGTTTCACTGCTGCCTACATCCTTAGCATCATCGAACATACGCCCTCATCATACTTCACTGCAAGCCATGAATTCAACTAAACTACACTGCTCGGGTTCAACTTCCCACGTCGTCTCACTCTCTGAAAACTCGAGTGGACTTTTTTAGTGTGCGAAATTGACAAACCTATACTAGGCATTGACTTTTTGTGACACCACAAACTTTCACCAGACCTAGTGTGAAACACCGTGTTTCATCATCCGTCCAAGACTCACTTCCCCTGTGCTCCATCGAGGAACCCTCCCCCCCCTCGTGACACATTGGTCCAGGCTCATCTCATCCATACATGCTCATCTCTGTCGACGACGTTAAAAGAAACCACGCAAAAGTGCCTTGTCGAGCTTGAACACGTCGCTCGCCTACGCAAGGAAAACTTTGAGCTCTCCCTCCGGCTCCACAAAACACAGCTCCATCTCTCTGATGCAGCAAAGGAATTACAGACACTACAGCAAGGACAAAGCAAGGTCAGTAAGTGCGTCCAATCTGCTTGCAGTCCCAGCAATCGAGCCTCTGTGTGTTTACCTCCTGCTACCCCTCGCAACTGTGTTATCAAAACTGCCATAACATGTACTGACAGTTCTGCAGGGCCACACCCTCCTAACACGGTGGTGGTTGACACTCGGCCGGACACAAGTGCACATGCGCGACGATTGTCACGTGTTACTCCTACCCCGCTCCTCACATACAGCACCTCAAACTGTGCAACTTTGGCTCCTACACGCCACTGTGCATCCGGCACTGACAACACAAACAGTGCACTCACGCCAAGCGTTTCACCCGCGACCGTGCTGCCACAGGCCACGCCCTCGAACAATGGACTCACTAACAGCTCACGAGCTCTACCGAGCTCACCCGACCACGGTGCCACTGCTTCGGGCCGGTGTCCATCTTGTCGCGTTGAGTCCTTGGACACTTTGCCGCCTCAGCTCCCATTGTATCCACCGAGTGGCTCCAAACACCACGACCACACCATGCCTGCCCCACCCACCACACATCGTAAACAAACCGCCTCCCGTGCCACCGGCAACATTTCCGTCGTCACCAACAGCATGGTTCACAAGCTACGCCTCACGCCAGGTCCCCCAATCTCCAGTAAACCACTTCGACTTTGTCCTGAGCACCTCTCCGACCTTAAAAATCAGATTTCTGAACTACTAAGCTCCGGCATCATTGAACCCTCTGCCAGTAGCTGGTCTACGCCCATACATATGACATCCAAAAAAGACGGGTCCTGGTGTATGTGCGGAGACTACCATCGACTAAACGCACGAACAATTATGGACACCTACCCCATACCCAACATTGCCAACTTTACCAGTTCCCTCGCAGGTGCGACCACATTCTCTGTCACTGATTGCAAACGGGCCTACCTCCAGATCCCCATGGCACCTGAAGCCATCAAGAAGACAGCAATCACCACCCAGATCACGTTATTTCAGTTTCAATTCCTGCCCTTCGGTTTGGAAAACACAACCCAGACCTGGCAATGCTTCGGGTTCCCGGGTTCGATTCCCGGCGGGGTCAGGGATTTTCTCTGCCTCGTGATGGCTGGGTGTTGTGTGCCGTCCTTAGGTTAGTTAGGTTTAAGTAGTTCTAAGTTCTAGGGGACTTATGACCACAGCAGTTGAGTCCCATAGTGCTCAGAGCCATTTGAACCATTTTGAACCTGGCAATGCTTCATCAACGAAGTGCTATTCGACCTAAAATTCTGCTTTGTATATCTTGATGACATTCTTGTGTTCAGCTCCTCCATCGAGGACAACATTCGAAATGCGCAAACTGTTATGAACACTCTTGCAGCAGCAGGCATCAAGGCCAACCAGGACAAATTGCAGCTACATCAACCCACTTTTCTTGGTTTTCGGGTCTCTGCCAGTGGCATTTCACCGCCCCCTGAGAAAGTACAAACAATATTAAACCTACCCAGACCTTTGTCATTCAAAGAGCTCCGGCACTTTCTGGGGATGGTTAATTATTATCGCCGACAACTACCTCGGGCTGCAGAGAATTAGGCTCCACTAACAGACGCCTTGGCAGGCACCAACACTTTTGGATCTTGGCCTGTTCCATGGATTCTTGCTATGACTGACTCTTTCACTGCCCTCAAAAATCTTCTTGCCAAGGCCTGCATCATCACGCATCCTCATCCCCATGCGCAGCTTTTCATCACCACAGACGCAAGCGATACTGCCATCGGCACTGTCCTTAGCCAGACAATTGACCGCCAAACTTCGCCTCTGCAGTTCTTCTCGCGCAAGCTCACCAATGCTTAACATAAATATTCCTTGTTTGACAGGGAGTTGCTCATGGTCTACGAAGCGATCAAGCATTTTAGGACTGACGTTGAGGGATGCCCTTTCTATGTTTTAATGGACCACAAACCTCTGGCTGCGGCCATTACCAATGCGCCAGCTGACCCCCCACCTCGCCGCTTCAGATACACATACTTCATGTCTCAGTTCACCACTGATGTCAGACACATAAAGAGTGCTGACAATATAGTTGCTGATTTCCTTTCACGAGTTGACACAGTCCATTCGCTCTCTGAACTCCCTAACCTACAACCTGCCGATGAGGAAACACAAAACCTGATTTCAGACTCTACCTCTTCACTACACTTCATCCGCACCACCTTCCCTGGCATTTCTGGTGAGATTTGGTGCAACAACAGTACAGGCATGTTACGCCCCCTCATCCCAACCACACTCCGTCAGGCTGTCTTCAACGCATTGCATAATTAAGCCCACCCCAGTGTTCGTGCGTCCGCCCACCTTGTAGCAGAGTGCTTTGTGTGGAGAAATGTCAACAAGAACTGCCAGCAATGGGCACACTCCTGTGTCGCGTGCCAATGCTGCAAAGTACACAAGCACACTTCACGCCCCCTCAGCGCCTTTTCGATCCCCCCTGGGCGTTTCCAGCATATTCATATTGACATTGTTGGCCCTCTCTCCCCCTCTAACGGCTTTCGTTATGTTCTCTCATCTATTGACCGAACAACTCGCTGGGTCGAGGCTGTCCCCCTCCCCAATATTACGGCAGAAACTGTTGCTTGAGCTTTCGTCGAGTCATGGGTATCGCGTTTCAGATGTCCAGCTATCATCACGACTGACCAGGGCAGACAATTTGAGTCGGCTATGTTCAACGGGATTTGTAACATTTGCGGCATCCAGCACCTCCATACCACAGCCTATCACCCTCAAAGTAACGGGCTAGTCGAGCGCTGGCACCACACTTTCAAGGCGCCTCTTCGATGCCATGACTCTCTATGGACGGAGGCCCTTCCACTTGTGCTACTTAGCATTCGTGTGATCTATAAAGAAGGCACAACAGCCGTGTTTGTATACAGCCAGAACATTGTTCTCCCTGCCGAACATGTGAGCCCTTCCGCTTCTCTCCCTCAGTCTGACTTACCTTCCGTCGTGGACCGCGTCAGACGCCACTTCATCAACCTCCAATCTCTCCACCCACCAGTCATTCCCACCCCAAGGTTCATGTCCTGAAATCTCTGGACAATTGCGAGTACGTCATGCTCCAAGATGACACTGTCTGTGTTCCCCTCCAACCTCCATATACCCGCCCATACCGAGTTCTCCGGCGCTCAGCCAACACCTATGACATCCAGATGAAAGATTCAGCTGTTACAGTCTCTCTCAACAGACTTAAGCCTGCTAATGTCGAGCCTTCTTCTACCCCCCCCCCCCCCCTCCCTTTGGGCCACGACCACGCCACTCACTGTTGTGGCTCATGATGCTCAGACCACTCCCTCCATGTCAGACTTACACACTCGATCGAGTGACTTCCAGCTTCAATCGTCAAGCTCTCCTCGGACCTCGCCCTCTACTCCGGTCTCACTCCATCGAGTGACCACGTGCTCCCCACATTGAGCTTACCTACGATCACGCCCTCGTCGCCGGCCCCTTCACCAGTCCCTTTGACCTCTCCACCATCGCCTGTCGAGGATTCTCACATCCCCCATCTTGAACGTGCCCTCGTTCGAGGTGTTTGTGCCTGTCCCCCCAGACATAATCCATGACATCTCAACAATACTGTGCGATTATACACTGTTTGTCATGCGTTTCTCTTCATCCAGTGCTCATGACACAACCTCCGCCATTCCCTGCCAACCGGTGAAATGTGTTCCCCTCCCGCCCTCCAGAGACATCGTTGTCGTCACTCCGTTCCACCCGCAAACTGCCAGTCTACCTGTCGCCGCATGACCAGCATGCCCAGTATGACGCCCGACTCGCTTCAACGACTTCCAGGTTCGGTGACTGAACCTTCCTTCATGACATCTACCCACACTGCTCCTTGATGACACTGTCGAGCTGACCACCCCTGCCAATGCCTTAGTCACCCCCCCCCCCCCCCCCAGCCGATCAAGAGTACTTCTTAACTATATGACAGTAAATAATATTTTGTCAAAGTCATAGTTCAGGTTTCTAAAGGGTTTGGCTACTGAGAAGGCTCTCTGCACACATTTTATCTGATAGGGGCCACATGGGAAGAAGACAAGTATATTTGGGCTGCACATAATACACTTAACACTACCAAAAATAACTGCTGAGGAAAAAAATAAAAATTGAACAGGTTGGACCAATGAGAGAATAGCATCACATGGTGGGAGTGTCTCAGCCATCAATCATGCAGTTGTTTCATTTCATTTATAGTGTATTCTTTTTTTTTTTCTGCTATGTTCTGCATCCTGGAGGAGCTCCTCAGTGTTGATCAACTGGAATGAAAAGTACATCTAATTTAAGGACTTCTGAAGCAAACAGGAATAATATTAAAATATGACCAATCATCTTTGGCATTAGATTAATTATTAATTCCATAGACCCATAAAAGAGGGAATCTTCCTGGGTGTGGAACACGTCAGATAAACACATTACAAAAATGTAATTAGAAAAACTTCAGTTTCATTCATTTTGATGATCCTCAGTCAATAAACAGTAAAATTATGTACATGAATTAAATTTAAACTTCTAATATTTACAAGTTTAATACTTACATCTGCATTCATTAAATCCATCATTCAAATATTTGCTTGTTTCTTGTCTATTACAACCAAGTATTGTCAAAAATTAAAGTAAATTATTCATTTCAGTGATCCTCAGTTAAGAACAGTCAAATTATGTACAAGATTTAAAATTAAACTTCCACTATTTACAGATTTAAGACTTACATCTGCTTTCCATACATCCATCATTCACACAGTGGGTAGTTACTTGGCTGTTACAACCAAGTATTGTCAAAAATTAAACTATGATAAATTTTCATTAAAATGGTCTACTGCACTTGTTGATAAGCTCATGGATGGAATACAAGGAGATGGCCACCAAAAATTCCTTTAAATTATGTTTAAATTGTGCCTTGTCTGAAACTAAACTCTTAATGGTTGCTGGTAACTTATTGAAAATATGCGTTGCTGAATACTGAACTCCTTTCTGGGCAAGAATAAGTGAGTTTAAATCTTTAACTATATTGTTCTTATTCCTAGTACTGCAACTGTGTACTAAGCAGTTAGATGGAAAAAGAGATGTATTATTTACAACAAACCTCATTAAGGAATAAATATACTGAGAAGCTGTGGTTAATATGCCCAATTCTTTGAATAGGTTTCGACATGATGTTCTTGGATTTACTCTACTCATTATTCTTATTATATGCTTCTGTACTCTAAAAAATTTTTCTCTGTTTGTGGAGTTACCCCAAAATATGATACCATACGACATAATGGAGTGAAAATAAGCAAAATATGCCAGTTTTTTTATATTTATATCTCCTATGTCTGACATAATTAGCATTGCAAACACAGACTTGTTTAGGCACTTCAGCAGTTCGTTAGTATGTTGCTCCCAACTGAATTTATTAATAAGTTGTAATACCAAGAATTTTACACTCCCAACGTCTCCTATTTCCATGTCATCATATTTCATACACACACCAGAAGGAAATCTCTTGGAAGTTCTGAAATGCATATAGTGGGCCTTTCCAAAGTTTAATGACAGTGAACTGGCTATGAACCACTTATTAATGTCAGTAAAAATTTGATTAGCTGTCCTTTCTAAATTTATATTTGATTTACTATTTATTGCAATGTTTGTATCATCTGCAAATAGTCCGCAGCTTGTGGTCGTGCGGTAGCGTTCTCGCTTCCCACGCCCGGGTTCCCGGGTTCGATTCCCGGCGGGGTCAGGGATTTTCTCTGCCTCGTGATGACTGGGTGTTGTGTGATGTCCTTAGGTTAGTTAGGTTTAAGTAGTTCTAAGTTCTAGGGGACTGATGACCATAGATGTTAAGTCCCATAGTGCTCTGAGCCATTTTCATCTGCAAATAAGACAAACTTGGCATCTGGTAATGTAACAGATGACAGGCCATTAATATACACAAGAAAAAGTAGTGGATCTAGTATGGAACCTTGGGGAACACCACATGTAATTTCTTCCCAGTCAGATGATGTCTGATTGCCTACTGCTGCAGTGTTACGTAATGACACCCTTTGTTTTCTATTAGTAAGATATGACTGAAACCACTTTGCAGCACTACCAGTGACGCGGTAATATTTTAATTTACTTGAAAGAATGCTGTGATTCACACAGTCAAATGCCTTTGACAGGTCACAGAATATGCCAGTTGCCTCTAATTTGTTGTCCAATGAATTAAGGACATTTTTGCTGTAAGTGTAAATAGCTTTCTCAATATCGGAACCCTTAAAAAACCCAAACTGTGACTTTGACAGTATGTTATTTTCACTAAGGTGCTTAAGTAGATGCTTGAACATAACCTTTTCAAAGATTTTTGAAAAAACTGGCAAAAGTGAGATCGGTCAGTAATTTGACGGCATTTCTTTGTCCTCTTTCTTGTGGAGAGGTATAACTTCAGCATATTTAAGCCAGTCCGGGAATGTTCCTGTGAAAAGTGATTGATTACACAAATAACTTAAGATATGATTAAGCTCACATGAACACTCTTTTATTAACTTTGTTGATATGTTATCATAACCACTAGAATGCTTTGATTTCAAGGACTTCATGATGGATTCTATTTCTTTGGGTGAAGCAAGTGTCAATTCCATTTTACTGAGATTGCTTGTGTGCACTGGTCTCAGATATTCTACTGCATTATTTACTGCACCTGACAACCCCATGCTATCAGTAACAGAGACAAAATACTTGTTTAAATGGTTTGCAACACAACATGTGTTTGTTACCAGAGTTTCATTTATTTTTAGAGCTATTTGTTCCTCTTCATTTCTAGTCCTTCCTGTCTTTGACTTAACTAAATCTCATATTGTTTTTATTTTAGTGCTGGATGTATTTATCTTCTTCTCATAATGCAGGTATTTAGATTTCTGGATAACATTCTTCAATATTTTGCAGTAATTTTTGTAATGAGCTATAATGCTAGTATCAAAGGTGTCCCTACTTATCAGATAGAGTTTCCTTTTTGTCTCACATGATATCTTTATCACTTGTGTGATCCATGGTTTCCTATTAGACTTCTGCTTAATTTGAGTTACCTGCAGGGGAAAACAATTTTCAAATAGGGTGCTAACTTTATTAATGAATGTTTTGTATTTTCCATTTCTGTCTTGGATGCTGTAAACATCCATCCAATTAATTTCTATGAGCAATCTCCTAAATTTCTCAGTTTTTGACTGTTTTATTGGCCTTCTGTACTCAGTTCTGATAGATGTTTTACCCTGACAATTTTCAAAATTTAACGTTAGGTGTTGCATGTCATGGTCAGATATCCCATTTACTACTGGTTTTGTAATGTGGCTTAGTTGCCTAGAATTGTCTATAAATATATTATCAATGGCGGTCTTAGAACATTTGTATACCCTAGTTGGGAAACTTACAGTAGAAATTAAATTGCATGACAATGTAACTAATTTCGGTAACTGTTCACTGACAGTGTTTTTTAGGACATCTATATTAAAATCACCTGCAACCACTAGTTCTTTGTTTTTTAATTTTAGATGAGATAATAAATCTTAAAGACTGTTTATAAACAGGTTGAAATTACTATTATAAATTATGAAATTCTGTCTGTGTTGCACATGCTTCTAAGTGCTGCTCTAAGCAAAATTTATTAATGTCAATATTCTTAAATTTAAAACTGTTTTTAACAATTGTGGCAACTCCTCCTTTCTCCATCTGTTGTCTACAGAAGTAGGAGTCTAACTTAAATTCTGTAAGGTTTAACATATCTATACCAGTGGTCACATGATGTTCAGAGAGGCAGATTACATCAACTGGGTTCGATGACTCTAATTCATCAGTGCACATAAGTAGTTCATTAATTTTACTTCTAAGCCCTTGAATATTTTGATACACTAAAGATAGTTGGCATTTCACATTTACTGAGATGAAATCAGGTGGAAATAAAATTTCTGTTGTAAATCTTTAACCAACAGCTGTGTTTGCTGATCCAATGTGCCATGATTATGCTGTTTGATTTCTTTATCAAACTGATGGTTTGTTTCAATCTTTACTTCTCTCAGAACTTGACTTCATTCTGTCCTAACTATCCTAAAGAAGGTGCTGCTTCAACACCTATGACCACTGGCATATTACCTCTCATGGCAGTGCCTCCCTCCCTTACAGTTCCTGCTATTAGCCCAGCCAGTTTACCTTTCCCTTTCCTGTTGAGGTGTAGGCCATGTCTAGTATAATCCCACCTACTGAGAGAATCAACAGGAACCAAACCAATATGTGACCCCGAACCTGACCCAAGCAGCCGTTCCAACTCCAAATTAACTCTCCCAACAGAAGAGTTTAAATCAGGTCAGTCACGGCATCTGAGAACAGATTCAACCAGATAAGTAATTATGAGTTTAGTTATGTTTTTCTGCTCTGAAACTCAATTTATTATTTTGCAAGGACTACAATATTGTGATGTGGACACTGCAAATAATTAATATTTTTGAACTGATGTGTTGATTTAATAAAAAAAAATGGTTCAAATGGCTCTGAGCACTATGGGACTCAACTGCTGTGGTCATAAGTCCCCTAGAACTTAGAACTACTTAAACCTAACTAACCTAAGGACAGCACACAACACCCAGCCATCACGAGGCAGAGAAAATCCCTGACCCCGCCGGGAATCGAACCCGGGAACCCGGGCGTGGGAAGTGAGAACGCTACCGCACGACCACGAGATGCGGGCTGTTGATTTAATCCCTGTCCAGACTGTGAGTAGGATTATTGCTCTGGGGAACATACGAGGGGGACCCAAAAGAAACAGGATTGTTGTCATAAAAAATTTATTGATGAACCTTTTTACAAAATTACTTCAGTCACCTTCAAAATACTCTCCATTACATGCGATGCACTTGTCAAGTCTCTTTTCCCACTGTTGGAAACATGTTTAGAACTCTTCAAGTTTGATATTGTCCAGTGCCCTTTCTGAAGCTGTTTCTACCGCCTCCACATCGTCATAACGCTCCCCTTTCAGTGCTTTTTTCATTCGTGGAAATAGGAAAAAGTCACTAGGTCCGGTGAATACAGAGCGTGGGGAGCAACAGACCACCTCTGAGATGCCAAATAGTGGGTCACTCATAAGGCCGTGTGTGCTGGAACATTGTCGGGATGCAGAAACCAGTCACCTGATCACCAAAGTTCCGGGCGTTTCCTCCTCACATCCTCTCGCAGGCGCCTTAAAACAGCCAAGTAAAAGTGTTTGTTAACAGTCTGGCCAGGGGGTATGAATTCCCGATGCACAATTCCACGAACATCAAAAAAGACAATGATCATCGTCTTCACATTTGACCTCACTTGCCTTACTTTTTTTGGTCTGGGAGAGTTGGGAGTCCTCCACTGGCTTGACGCTTGCTTGGTTTCTGGGTCATACCCATAACACCAACTCTGATCCCCTGTAATGACTTTGTTCAAGAAGTTTGGATGACGTGCAATCTCTGTTTTCAAGTCCTGACACACATTCCTGCAGATGGTTTTTTGCTCCTGTGTGAGAAGGCACAGAACAAATTTAGAAGCAACATCTCTCATGTGCAAATCCTCACTCAAAATCTGCTGTCATGAGCCCAACTGATTCCTGTCTGTGCTGAAATTTGGTCGATCGTTTGGTAACGATCCTTGTTGATCTTTTGGCAGACCTTTTCAATGTTCTCCTCATTTTGTGATGAAGGGCGTCCAGAACGAGCTTGGTCTTCAACACACATCTCACCATGTTTAAAGTGCCCAAACCACTCAAAAACCTATGTGCAGCTCATATTGTCCTCCTGAAAAGCTTCCTGGAGCATTTGGTGTGTCTCCATTGCAGTTTTTTTTAAGCAGGAAACAAAATTTCACATACAGTCTTTGTTCTTTTAAAGTTGCCACAATGACTTCGCAGAGGTAACCTGCCAACAGTCAGAGAAACACAATACCACACTTGCACATTCAGCTCTACACTGACACCGTCTGCACGGCTGTTTCATTAAGGTCTCTACTAACAACTTGTAACATGAGAACTCGGCACTACGTCTACGAGTGGCAGTGCCCTCGTGTCCGGTTTCTTTTGGGTCCCCCCTCGTATGTCACAGCAAGCTGATGTTTGCTCTAAGGTTTTTGGCTGCATCTGGGACTCTGTCTGGTGATCGACAGAAATATCTAGTTAAAAGTTTATGACTAGCCTTGATACTGAGTCTTGTCCTACCAATCTCAGACTTAACTTAAATTGCTGTATTGGTGGATTTGAGTTTCTTGCGAACTGTAGCAGCTATATCACTTCCATTTTTTACTCATGTATCCATTTGATATACAAAAACATCACCGCTATCAAGTTCTGATCTTTGGCAACTATTTGCACATATTATTATGTGAGCTCCGCTGCTTTTTAGATGTACATCAAAGTCTAGCACTTACTTTAAAATGCTTTGGCAGTTGACCACAAGGGTTATAATAGTCTTATCTATGGAGGGCATTTATTTCAATCTTACACTAATACTTTGAGGTATCCTTCAGTTATCATGTGGATTCTACACAGAGTTTCTCATCTAAACAATTCTTGTTTTGGCCCACACATAGGTCTGTGGCATGGTAGAAACAAGCCTAATGCACTTTATCAGCTATCTGATGGGAATTAATATTTTTTTGTAAGATAGAAAGCTCATACAAAACTTTGTACAAACAACTCCATATTCCATGTACTGCTTATTATATTTTTAACAATTAGGATAATCTTAAAATGTTAAGACAAAATGTGTAAATATATTTTCACTAAGTTTTGTTAAATATGTATCAGTTAACACAAACATAATTGTTGGGTTCAAATTAATGATATGAATATAATAGAGGGAACATTCCATGTGGGAAAAATATATCTAAAAACAAAGATGATGTGGCTTACCGAACGAAAGTGCTGGCAGGTTGATAGACACACAAACATACACACGAAATTCAAGCTTTCGCAACAAACGGTTGCTTCATCAGGAAAGAGGGAAGGAGAGGGAAAGACAGAAAGGATGTGGGTTTTAAGGGAGAGGGTAAGGAGTCATTCCAATCCCGGGAGCGGAAAGACTTACCTTAGGGGGAAAAAAGGACAGGTATACACTTGCACACACACACACACACATATCCATCCGCACATACACAGACACAAGCAGACATTTGTAAAGGCAAAGAGTTTGGGCAGAGATGTCAGTCGAGGCGGAAGTATAGAGGCAAAGATGTTGTTGAAAGACAGGTGAGGTATGAGCGGCGGCAAATTGAAATTAGCAGAGATTGAGGCCTTGCGGATAACGAGAAGAGAGGATATACTGAAGGGCAAGTTCCCATCTCTGGGTTCTGACAGGTTGGTGTTAGTGGGAAGTATCCAGATAACGCGGACGGTTTAACACCTTCCGGGTTACAGGACTGGAGTAGGTGGTGGTGGGAGGGTGCATGGGACAGGTTTTACACTGGGGGCAGTTACAAGGGTAGGAGCCAGAGGGTAGGGAAGGTGGTTTGGGGATTTCATAGGGATGAACTAAGAGGTTACGAAGGTTAGGTGGACGGCAGAAAGACACTCTTGGTGGAGTGGGGAGGATTTCCCGAAGGATGGATCTCATTTCAGGGCAGGATTTGAGGAAGATGTATCCCTGCTGGAGAGCCACATTCAGAGTCTGATCCAGTCCCAGAAAGTATCCTGTCACAAGTGGGGCACTTTTGGGGTTCTTCTGTGGGAGGTTCTGGTTTTGAGGAGATGGGGAAGTGGCTCTGGTTATTTGCTTCTGTACCAGGTCAGGAGGGTAGTTGCGGGATGCGAAAGCTGTTTTCAGGTTGTTGGTGTAATGGTTCAGGGATTCCGGACTGGAGCAGATTCATTTGCCACGAAGACCTAGGCTGTAGGGAAGGGACTGTTTGATGTGGAATGGGTGGCAGCTGTCATAATGGAAGTACTGTTGCTTGTTGGTGGGTTTGATGTGGACGGACATGTGAAGCTGGCCATTGGACAGGTGTAGGTCAACGTCAAGGAAAGTGGCATGGGATTTGGAGTAGGACCAGGTGCATCTGATGGAACCAAAGGAGTTGAGGTTGGAGAGGAAATTCTGGAGTTCTTCTTCACTGTGAGTCCAGATCATGAAGATGTCATCAATATCTGTACCAAACTTTGGGTTGGCAGGCCTGGGTAACCAAGAAGTCTTCCTCTAAGCGACCCATGAATAGGTTGGCATACGAGGGGGCCATCCTGGTACCCGTGGCTGTTCCCTTTAATTGTTGGTATGTCTGGCCTTCGAAAGTGAAGAAGTTGTGGGTCAGGATGAAGCTGGCTAGGTAATGAGGAAAAAGGTTTTTGGTAGGGTGGCAGGTGATTGGCGTGAAAGGAAGTGCTCCATTGCAGCGAGGCCCTGGACATGCGGAATATTTGTGTATAAGGAAGTGGCATCAATGGTTACAAGGATGGTTTCCGGGGGTAACAGACTGGGTAGGGATTCCAGGAATTCGAGAAAGTGGTTGGTGTCTTTGATGAAGGATGGGAGACTGCATGTAATGGGTTGAATGTGTTGATCTACGTAGGCAGAGATACGTTCTGTGGGGGCTTGGTAGATAGCTACAATGGGACGGCCGAGATGATTGGGTTTGTGAATTTTAGGAAGAAGGTAGAAGGTAGGGGTGCAGAGTGTTGGTGGGGTCAAGAGGTTGATGGAGTCAGGTGAAAGGTTTTGTAGGGGGCCTAAGGTTCTGAGGATTCCTTGAAGCTCCGCCTGGACATCAGGAATGAGATTACCTTGGCAAACTTTGTATGTAGTGTTGTCTGAAAGCTGACGCAGTCCCTCAGCCACATACTCCCGACGATCAAGTACCATGGTCGTGGAACCCTTGTCCGCCGGAAGAATGATGATGGATTGGTCAGCCTTCAGATCACGGATAGCCTGGGCTTCAGCAGTGGTGATGTTGGGAGTAGGATTAAGGATTTTTAAGAAGGATTGAGAGGCAAGGCTGGACGTCAGAAATTCCTGGAAAGTTTGGAGAGGGTGATTTTGAGGAAGAGGAGGTGGGTCCCGCTGTGACGGAGGACGGAACTGTTCCAGGCAGGGTTCAATTTGGATAGTGTCTTGGGGAGTTGGACTATTAGGAGTAGGATTAGGATCATTTTTCTTCGTGGCAAAGTGATATTTCCAGCAGAGAGTACGGGTGTAGGACAGTAAATCTTTGACAAGGGCTGTTTGGTTGAATCTGGGAGTGGGGTTGAAGGTGAGGCCTTTGGATAGGACAGAGGTTTCGAATTGGGAGAAAGGTTTGGAGGAAAGGTTAACTACTGAATTAGGGTGTTGTGGTTCCAGATTGTGTTGATTGGAATTTTGAGGTTTTGGGGGGATTGGAGCTGGAAGTGGGAGATTGAGTAGATGGGAGAGACTGGGTCTGTGTGCAATGAGAGGAGGTTGAGGTTTGCTGGAAAGGTTGTGAAGGGTGAGTGAGTTGCCTTTCCGGAGGTGGGAAACCAGGAGATTGGATAGTTTTTTGAGGTGGAGGGTGGCATGCTGTTCTAATTTGCGGTTGACCTGTATGAGGATGCTCTGAACAGCCGGTGTGGATGTGGGTGAGGAAAGATTGAGGACTTTTATTAAGGATAGGAGTTGATGGGTGTGTTCATTGGCTGAGCTGATGTGTAGGTGAAGGATTAGGTGGGTGAGGGCAATGGATTGTTCAGTTTGGAACTGGTATAGGGACTGATGGAAAGAAGGGCCGCCTCTTCCTCAAAATCACCCTCTAGGAACTTTCCAGGAATTTCTGACTTCCAGCCTCGCCTCTCAATCCTTCTTAAAAAACCTTAAACCTACTCCCAACATCACCACTGCAGAAGCCCAGGCTATCCGTGATCTGAAGGCTGACTGATCCATCGTCATTCTTCCGGTGGACAGGGGTTCCACGACCGTGGTACTTGATCGTCGGGAGTATGTGGCTGAGGGACTGTGTCAGCTTTCAGACACCACTACATACAAAGTTTGCCAAGGTAATCCCATTCCTGATGTCCAGGCGGAGCTTCAAGGAATCCTCAGAACCTTAGGCCCCCTACAAAACCTTTCACCTGACTCCATCAACCTCCTGACCGCACCAACACCCCGCACACCTACCTTCTACCTTCTTCCTAAAATTCACAAACCCAATCATCCCGGCCGTCCCATTGTAGCTATCTACCAAGCCCCCACAGAACGTATCTCTGCCTATGTAGATCAACACATTCAACCCATTACATGCAGTCTCCCATCCTTCATCAAAGACACCAACCACTTTCTCGAATGCCTGGAATCCCTACCCATTCTGTTACCCCCGGAAACCATCCTTGTAACCATTGATGCTACTTCCTTATACACAAATATTTCGCACGTCCAGGGCCTCGCTGCGATGGAGCACTTCCTTTCACGCCGATCACCTGCCACCCTACCAAAAACCTTTTTCCTCATTACCTAGCCAGCTTCATCCTGACCCACAACTTCTTCACTTTCGAAGGCCAGACATACCAACAATTAAAGGGAACAGCCACGGGTACCAGGATGGCCCCCTCGTACGCCAACCTATTCATGGGTCGCTTAGAGGAAGACTTCTTGGTTACCCAGGCCTGCCAACCCAAAGTTTGGTACAGATATTGATGATATCTTCATGATCTGGACTCACAGTGAAGAAGAACTCCAGAATTTCCTCTCCAACCTCAACTCCTTTGGTTCCATCAGATGCACCTGGTCCTACTCCAAATCCCATGCCACTTTCCTTGACGTTGACCTACACCTGTCCAATGGCCAGCTTCACATGTCCGTCCACATCAAACCCACCAACAAGCAACATTACCTCCATTATGACAGCTGCCACCCATTCCACATCAAACAGTCACTTCCCTACAGCCTAGGTCTTCGTGGCAAATGAATCTGCTCCAGTCCGGAATCCCTGAACCATTACACCAACAACCTGAAAACAGCTTTCGCATCCCGCAACTACCCTCCTGACCTGGTACAGAAGCAAATAACCAGAGCCACTTCCCCATCTCCTCAAACCCAGAACCTCCCACAGAAGAACCCCAAAAGTGCCCCACTTGTGACAGGATACTTTCTGGGACTGGATCAGACTCTGAATGTGGCTCTCCAGCAGGGATACATCTTCCTCAAATCCTGCCCTGAAATGAGATCCATCCTTCGGGAAATCCTCCCCACTCCACCAAGAGTGTCTTTCTGCCGTCCACCTAACCTTCGTAACCTCTTAGTTCATCCCTATGAAATCCCCAAACCACCTTCCCTACCCTCTGGCTCCTATCCTTGTAACTTCCCCCAGTGTAAAACCTGTCCCATGCACCTTCCCACCACCACCTACTCCAGTCCTGTAACCCGGAAGGTGTACACGATCAAAGGCAGAGCCATGTGTGAAAGCACCCACGTGATTTACCAATTGACCTGCCTACACTGTGAAGCTTTCTATGTGGGAATGACCAGCAACAAACTGTCCAATCGCATGAATGGACACAGGCAGGCAGTGTTTGTTGGTAATGAGGATCACCCTGTGGCTAAACATGCCTTGGTGCACGGCCACCACATCTTGGCACAGTGTTACACCGTCCGGGTTATCTAGATACTAACACCAACCTGTCAGAACTCCAGAGATGGGAACTTGCCCTTCAGTATATCCTCTCTTCTCGTTACCCACCAGGCCTCAACCTCCGCTAATTTCAAGTTGCCGCCACTCATACCTCACCTGTCATTCAACAACATCTTTGCCTCTATACTTCCCCTCGACTGACATCTCTGCCCAAACTCTTTGCCTTTACAAATGTCTGCTTGTGTCTGTGTATGTGCAGATGAATATGTGTGTGTGTGTGTGTGTGTGTGTGTGTGTGTGTGTGTGTGTGTGTGTGTGAGTGTATACCTGTCCTTTTTTCCCCCTAAGGTAAGTCTTTCCGCTCCCAGGATTGGAATGACTCCTTACCCTCTCCCTTAAAATCCACATCCTTTCGTCTTTCCCTCTCCTTCCCTCTTTCCTGATGAAGCAACCGTTTGTTGCGAAAGCTTGAATTTCATGTGGATGTTTGTGTTTGTTTGTGTGTCTATTGACCTGCCAGCACTTTCGTTCGGTAAGTCACATCATCATTGTTTTTAGATATAGTTAACACAAACAGTTATTTTGCCAGTAATGTAAACAATTTAAATCCATTGTCCTAAAAAAAGTAATCTTTGATTTTTCTGTCACACTTGGCAGGAAGAGTTTTGAGAAGTAGTTAAGCTTTTTTGTTGTTGTCTAAAACTGTTAAGTTTTAGTCATTGTCCAGAGTAGACATATTTTGATTTATTTGGAGTCTGTAGCACTTGGGAGCAGATGCACAGACATTAATTTTGTCAGCCAATAGATTGAAGTACTTCAGAATACAAAAGTTAAGAGTGTGGATATTTTTTTTATTCCATAGTTAGTGATCCATAAGGCAATTACAATCCTAGAAAAATTACAGATATCATCATACAAGAAGAAATCAAGACCATTATACACCTGAAAAGAAGACAATGAGGTGAGTTAAAGGATCAGATAAGCAACGAGAATTTAAATTTATCAAAATGGGCATGACTTTTAGTTTCACTTACTAATGACAAACATCCATATTTATTACTGAAATGGCATGTGCCACTAGGAAGCAGACTCTGATGTGCAATACACCTCTCACTCAAAAAAATGGCTCTGAGCACTATGGGACTCAACTGCTGAGGTCATTAGTCCCCTAGAACTTAGAACTAGTTAAACCTAACTAACCTAAGGACATCACACACATCCATGCCCGAGGCAGGATTCGAACCTGCGACCGTAGCGGTCTCGCGGTTCCAGACTGCAGCGCCAGAACCGTGCGGCCACTTCGGCCGGCCCTCTCACTCATTTAGGGGACCCTGCAAGTCTCATGTTACAGCATGTCACCCAGCTCACTCCCACAGGACCGCAATAAGTTCTGAGAAGAATGTTGCAGATTGTGAGCTTCACTGAAATTCTGTTAGCAAGGCTGGTCCATTCAACTTTTTCTGCCTGATCCAAACATGACCTAAGATTGCAGATGACAGGCATTGTATGTTCGACACACACCACAATCTGCAGTTGGCTGTATACTTTGAAACGTATTATGTTAGCAGACAAAATATTGGCCATACTAGTATAGGTTACTACTGTTCTACTCCCCCCCCCCCCCCCCTCCTCAAATCAGCCCTCTCCCCAATCTACACTTTCTGGTAGTGCTGCTGGAGTCTGTGTTGAGAGATAGCCACACATAACCTGTGAGCTTGCTAAGAGTTGTTTGAATTCTTATTCTGTTTGCAACTAAAAATGTGTGAATGAGCATTAGTTGTTGCATTTCAGGAATACACTCTGGGTTTCTAATTAAACTAAATGTGATTTACTGTTATCTGAAAACCAAGTACATCAGAACTGGTACATTAGGTGAAAAACTCGTTCAATAATGTGAATTGACTGTAGGACTAGAACCATGGCACTTAAGCATGTATAGAAAATGAAAATAAAAGTATAATACCGCAAATATCAGTGTGATGGACATAATTGCACACAGCAAACTGCAACAAGAGAGGGTGCAGAGAATTTTTGAACTTCACAACAGACAGCTCAGTAGTGAGGCACAACTCAGGGTTTACTGCCAAATGGCATGTTACCAAACAAAAGCAATGCATATTTTATGCATATTCCACACTCAACTATGCACATAAATGGATGAGTCAGTGTGGGGCTGCCAGATGAATAGAGTGGCTTCCTAAAGAGGCCTTGGGCGGTTCTATAGCATAAGAGATGTGTATGACAGTGTGTAAGTAATGAGAA
This sequence comes from Schistocerca nitens, assembly GCF_023898315.1. Classification (NCBI taxonomy): domain Eukaryota; kingdom Metazoa; phylum Arthropoda; class Insecta; order Orthoptera; family Acrididae; genus Schistocerca; species Schistocerca nitens. Next base: position 586,496,177 of record NC_064618.1, read on the forward strand.
TGGTGGCTTTAGCATGTGTGGGCACAATAAATTCAACAGCTGAGCAGTGTGCAACATTAATGACTATGCTGATGATAAATATCAGGTGATTAGTTAATTACTTCCATGTTCTGTGTATCTTAATTCTGACCCCTTGCTACAACATGGAATAAGTCAGTGTTACAAGTATAGCATGCGTTTTCAGAAAATATGGCAATATATGCTGACAAATTTTCTAGTTACTTAAATCTTTTGTTACACGAGTGCACAAGGGTTTGTAGTAATAACATTGGATGTCTCTCTCTCTCTCTCTCTCTCTCTCTCTCTCTCTCTCTCTACAGTACATGCTATTAGGATGAACAGCTGCAAGCAGTAGTAGCTAAGCAGATAACATCTAATTCTAATAGGACAGAACATAGTAATAGATAATCACCTGAAGCTATTTGTTATGTTAGCATTTCTTTTGGAAGACAGTGTAATGTAGCAACCAAGATGCATCATAATGAAGAGATTGCTGCCTTACCTAGGAAATTACATGATCCACAATTTTTTTTTTTTTTTTTTCAAGTATGAATATATTGATGTTTGTTACTACTAAGGAAATGTTTGGCTGAAAATATCAGAATTTAATGAAAATATACTGAAAACATACAATGATGAGCGAAAACATTATGAGCACCTGTTTAATAATGTCACAGAAGAAGCTGAGTAGCACCATGGTGTAGCGGTTATGATACTAAACTGTTGCATGGTGGGTCGTGAATTCAAAACACTCCTGGAATGTACAATTTTAATGTCTATATTCAGGTTGAGTACATTGTAGAAGTATCCACATGTGTCAAGAATCATTGTATTGGAATGTTCTGTAGCTGTATATATACTGTATGTGTTCTGGCCGGAGGCAGTTCGCTCCACACTCTTGTATGTGCAAGTGCTGCATAAACCTTTGTTAAGTGAAGTTAGTGTTCATCATTCATCTACTTACACCTTCTTCTATGTGACATTCTGGTGAAGATGCTGGGTTCTGGAACTTGTGGTAGCGCACACTACCGATGACACAGTGGCTCCCATCAGGCCACGACAAAGCCCCCGTTATGTGGCGAGAAACCCAAGTTCCAGCAATATTCAGCAGACTGCAATCTATCGGAGACAGAAGAAGAAGAGAACATTACGATGACAGCAACTGTGTGCCACCACATGGGACATCCTTCCGGGATCTCTGGTTACAATGGCCAAGATCCAAACAAGTGGCTTAATGTATATGAGCGTATAGCTGAATTTAACAAATGGGATGACACCGTGTGTTTGGCTAATGTAATTTTCTACTTGGAGGGCACTGCCAAGCAATGGTATGAGAACAACAAGAAGAAGTTCACAAGCAGGGAAGTATTCCAGGTGGAACTGCGCAAGTATTTCGGCGACATACAATGACAGGAGTGCAAAGCTGAAGATAAATTAAAGTGTAGGGCACAGCATCCAGGAGAAACTACAGCATCCTACATTCAAGACTTCTTGGAGCTTTGTAAAATAGTGGATCCTAGAATGAAGGAGGAAGATAAGGTTGCACATCTCATGAAGGGTGTTGCTAAGGACATGTATCAAGTCCTACTCAGAAGGAGGTTTCGACAGCAGACAACTTCATAAAATGGTGCCTGTATATCGAGACAATGCATCAAAAAAGAATTACATGCAAGAAGTTTGAATGGATTCCAAATGTTGTATCGATGTCTGTGATGGAGGAAGCAACTGATTTCACAAGTGTTCTTTGTCAGATAGTAAGAGAGGAAGTTGCACTTGGCTTGCATGGCGAGCAGAAAACCGAGACGCTTCAAGAGGTCATCAGGGGGAAAGTGGAACAGACATTGAACCCAATCTCTCATCCTTCATTTCCCTTTAAAACAGTAAAAAAGTCGAGACCCAGGAAGAGTTACGTTCCTACAATGCCACATGAGGAACCTGTTTGGGCACCATGGAAGACTGACGTCTGGAGGACCCAGGATAACCAACCAGTATGTTTCCACTGTGGATGACTAGGACATATGGTGCACTATTGATGAGAAAGGGGCAAATATTTGATGACGCCTGCACCAGAAGACAGCAGACCGATCTTAGCTGACACCAACTCCGGGACGACAAAGATGAACAAGAAGATGTGGGTGCAGGATGACATAGGTCACCACTGCCAAAAGGTAGCCGTTGGAGAGGACACTACCCAAAATGCTGATCAAGGTCTCCCTAGCCATTTAGAAGCTCCAGCCGATCACCTAGCTGCCGAAACCTGGAAGACTTCCTTGGAGGTGAGGCCGCCGAAGAGAAAACTCCCCTGCCGTCGATCACTACAAAAATGACAGGAAACTACATTGATATCCTCATGGATGGCTGACCAGTCCAAGTTCTTGTGGACTCTGGAGCATCATATTCAGTCATTTTGGGGAAGTACCGTTGCCAGTTGCAAAAAATCGTATTCGTCGACAACAGAACATCTCTGCTGAAGGTGGCTAATGGGAAATATGTAGAACCTACAGGAAGATGTAGCATTCGTGTGGGTATAAGTGGCCATACACAGCCCGTAAATTCATCATCTTACAAGAGTGTAGTCATGATGTCATTCTCAGATGGGACTTTTTGGAAGCTTCTCAGGCTATTATAGCTTGTGGTCGCTCGAAGATTATGCTAGACGAGACGAGATACTGTGGACAGGAAGATGTGCATCCGAGTGTGTCGAGACTGTGTGCTGGATGAAGTGATCATTCCTGCAGTCAGTGCTAGAAAGGTAACTGCCACATGTCATGCCATGCATCAACCCATGGGCCTTGTAGTGGTATGTAAGAGAAGCATACCACTGGAGAATAACTTGGTCATCCCAGCCTCTGTCATCTTGTTTAAGAACAAATTCAGTGAATTGTGGATATTTAACTGTCACCAAGAACTGCAGATCCTTCCAAGATGCACATGCATAGCAAATGCTGAATCGTTAATTGAAGAACAGCTGAGCACCATACAAACCTCCCATGCCCAGGCTGTGGGCAAAATTAGTGCTACCACTACGAGACAAGATCTTCTAGCTCGACTATCACCAGATCGTTCTAAGGAACAACAGCAGAAGCTACATGCCATTCTTCAAGAGTTCTCTAAATGCTTCAATCCACAAGTGAAGAGCAAATTAGACAAATCAATGGTGAAGCACCAGATTAGCACTGAAGACCATCAGCCAATAAGCCAGAGAGCATACCATGTGTCAGCAACAGAACGTCAAATAATTTCCGTCAAGGTATAGAAAATGAAGAAGAATGACATCATTCAGCCTTCGCTGAGCCCATGGTCATCACCAGTGGTCCTCATCAAGAAGAAGGATGGCAGTTGGCACTTTTGTGTTGATTACAGGAAGCTTAATAAGATAACTAAAAAGAATATTTACCCTCTTCCACAAATTGACGATACACTAGATTGTCTGAAGGGGGCTAAGTTTTTCTCAACCATGGACGTGTGCTTGGGATACTGGCAAATTGAAGTAGATGAGGCTGATCATGAGAAAACTACATTCATCACCCCTGAGGGCCTGTATGAGGTAATGCCATTTGGTTTGTGTAGTGCACCAGCAACTTTTGAATGGATGATCGATAATCTTCTAAGGCGCCTGAAGTGGACGATGTGTCTTCATTATTTAGATTACATTATGGTGTTCTCAGAGACATTTGATGGACGTACAGAAAGACTGAGGGCCATTCTTAAGTGTCTCCAACAAGGTGGACTGAAACTTAATCTAGGAAAGTGTCTCTTTGGAGCAAAATACTTGGACATCTCATGTAAAATGAAGGTGTGAGATCTATAACGGAGTGTCTGTCACTATGTGTCGCACTGTCGAGAGTGCCAGATGAGAGAAAGCAGTTCCTCAGAAACCACCTGACTGACTCATATCAATTCCACTAGCCAAAATGCCTTTCCAGTGTGTTGGTATTAACCTCCTCGGATGATTTCCAATGTCTGCTAGTGGCAATAGATGGATTATTGTTTGCACTGATTATCTGACACGCTATGCCATTACAAAAGCCGTGAAAACAGCCGAAGCATCTGAGGTAGCCAAATTCATCACAGAAGACAGTGTATTAAGACACGGTGCCCCAAGGTCCTTAATTACGGATCGAGGGAAAGTTTTTTGATCGAATCTTGTGACAGAGATAAACTGTCAGTGCAACATTACTCATCACATGATGACTGCCTACCGTCCGAAAACGAACGGGTTTACTGAACGCCTCAATAAGACCTTGGCTGACATGCTATCAATGTTCTTCAATGTTGAGCAGAGCAACTGGGATGAGGTGCTACCTTTCGTGATGTTTGCCTACAACATCACCAAATAAGACACCACAGGAGTTACACCATTTTTCCTGGTGCATGGGCATGAGGCCATTACGACGATGGACACTGTGTTTCTGTTACATCCTGATGACATGGATGATCACTAAATCAGCCAGGTGTTAACCACAGCTGAGGAAGCTTGGCAGTTAGCTCAACTCTGCAAGCTGCAGGCTCAAGAAAACAATTGCTGAAGGTATGACGTGAGCCACCGCCCTCTTGTCTACCAGCCTGGTGACCTCGTCTGGATATTCACCCCTGTTCGGAAGGTTGGTCTCTCTCTAAGAAGCTCCTCAGGCGCTGCTTTGGACCTTATAAGGTTGTAAGACAGCTGTCTGATGTTACTTCTGAAGTTGAAGTTTTTGACCCTGTCACAGAACGACAAAAGATCAGAGATACGGTCCACATCCTTCGGATGGAGCCCTATAAGGATCCTACAACCCAGGGTAAATTCGTAGCTCCAGCAACAGGCAACAAGTGGAATGGTGACAAAGAGCATAGTGGCAAAAGAAGTTCTAAGAAGATCACTGCCAGAGCGAGACACAGTCATCAGGAGTTGGAGTAAGCAGGACTGATGACTTGTTCCCAGACTAGGAGGACATAACACTGAGACACTGTTCTCTTAAGGAGGGAGCAATGTCAAATAAGAAGCTGAGTAGCATGGTGGTGTAGTGGTTATGATACTAAACTGTTGCATGGAGGGTTGTGAGTTCAAAACTCACCTGGACTGTACAATTTCAATTTCTATATTCGGTTCAACTACATTCTAGAAGTATCCACAAATGCCAAGGATCATTGTACTGGAATGTTCTGTAGCTGTATATACACTCTACATGTTCTGACCAGAGGTAGTTTGCTCTGTGGTCTTGTATGTGCAAGTGCTGCATAAACCTTTGTTAAGAGAAGTTAGTGTTCGTCATTCATCTAACTACACCTTCTTCTATGTGACAATAACTTGTTTGTCTGCCTTTGGAATGAAATACACCAGTGCATATCACGGGTTGAACAGTTTGTTGGTAGCTTTGTAGAGGTATATCATATTAGATGTCTATGCACAGGTCATGTAATTTGTGTAAATAACAGGCCACTGATTTACAGATGCAGTTTTGGCACCTGATAGCAATCCAAATGGGTTCCATAGGATTTACATCAGGTGAATTTGGATACTGAGACATTAAGGTGAGTTCACTACAATGCTCCTCAAACCACTGTAGCATGGCTCTGGCTCCAAGACACAGACAGTTATGCTGCTGAAAGATGACATCACCATCAGGGAATACATCAAGCATGAAGGGCTCAGGTGGTTTTCAGCTATCAGCTCATCTTCAATTACTACCACAGGTCCTGTGCAAGTGCAGGAAAATGTCTCCTGTAGCACACTACTGCTCCCACCAGTCTGTGTCCATTTCAAGCTGCACGTTTTGAACTGCATTTCTCCTGGATGATGGTGTTTGTGGAGACAACCATCAACCTAGTGTAGCAAAAATGTGATTGAACCGAAGAGCTGACACATTTCAAATGATCAACAGTCGAATCCCAATGGTCCCATGCTCACTCAAGTCATAATAATTAATGATGTCATTAGGTCAACATGTGAACATGTAGGAGCTCTGTTGAATGGTGCCTCCAAAACAATAAGATGAGACATGATAAGGAATGAGGACATTCTCAGCAGACTCAGCAAAGAAAGGAACATGTGATAAACACTGTCAAAAAGAAGGGACAGAACAATAGAACATGTGTTAAGACATCAGGGAATAACTTCCATTATATTAGAGGGAGCTGAGAGCTGTAGAGGATAAAAACTGTAGGGTAAGACAGAAATTGGAATACATCCCATAAATATTTGAGGATGTGGGGTGCATGTGCTCCTCTGAGTTGTTGTGCACCAAGTACAATAATTTTATTACCAACCACAGGGCATAAACTTAGCAAAACTACACAAAACCCAAAAAAATAAAATGTCATTAGGTGTAGATGAAGCACAAATATGTCTGCTGAAAGTATACAATCAAAGTATACAAGCTCCTTTAACAAACACAATGCCACAAATTTCTTGTCCCCCAATTCTATTCAGTACTTCCTTATAAGTTATGTGATTGGCCCATCTGATCTTCAGCATTCTTCTGTTAGCATCACATTTGAAAAGCTTCTTTCCTATTTTTATTTAAACTGATCATCATACATGTTTCCTTCCATACATGGCTATGCTCTTGACAAATACCTTCAGAGAACACTTCCTAACACATAAATCTATATTCGAGGTTAACAGATTTCTCTTCTTCAGAAATACTTGTCTTGCCATTACCAGTCTACATTTTATATCCTCTATACTTCAGCCACCATCAGTTATTTTGTAGCCCAGATAGCAAAACTCATCTACTTTAAGTGTCTCATTTCCAAATCTAATTCCCTCAGCATCACCTGACTTAATTCAACTGCATTCTACTATCCTCATTTTCCTTTTGTTGATGTTCATTTTATGCTCTTCCAAGTCCATTGCTTGTCTCTGGCAGAATTACAATGTCATCATCAACCTAAAAATATTGAATCTTCTTCTTGGACTGTAATTCCTACTCCAAATTTTTCTTTAGTTTTCTTTACTGCTTACTCAATGTACAGATTGAATAATATTGGGGATAGGCTACAACTGTGTTTCACACTCTTCTCAACTACTGCTCCCCTTTCACACCCCTCGGCTCTTATAACTGCCATCTTGTTTCTGTACAAATTGTAAATAGCCTTTTGCTCCCTGCATTTTACCCCTGTTACCTTAATTTCAAAGAGAGTATACCAGCCAACAATGTCAAAAGCTTTTTCTAAGTCTATAAATGCTATAAATGTAGGTTTGCCTTTCCTTAATGTATTTTCTAAGGTAAGTTGTACATTCAGTATTGCCTCGTATGTTCCTACATTTCTCCAGAATCTGAACTGATCTTCCCCAAGATCAGCTTCTACCAGTTTTTCCACTCTTCTGTATGGAAATTTTGTTACTATTTTGCAACAATGACTTATTAAACTGATAGTTTGCTAATTTTCACACCTGTCACCAACTGCTTTCTTTGAAATTTGAATTACTATATTCTTCTCAAAATCTGAGGGTATTTCACCCATCTCATACACCTTGCACTCCAGATGGAAGAGTTGTGTCATGGATGGCTCTCCCAGGGCTATCAGTAGTTCTGACAGAAAATCGTCAACCCCCCGGGGAGTTTTTTCAACTTAGATCTTTCAGAGCTTTATTAAATTATTCTCCCACTATCATGTTTGACATCTCATCTTCATCTACGTTCACTTCCCTTTCTATAATATTGCTTTCCAATTCATCTCCCTTGTATTGACATGATATAGCCTCCTTCCACCTTTCAGCTTTCTTTTCTTTGTTTAGGACCGAGCTCTTGATATTCATACAGCTGCTTCTCTTCTCCTCATATGCCTCTTTAATATTGCTGAGGGCGGTATCTATCTTTCCCCTAGTGAAATATTCTTCTAAATCCTTATATTTGTCCTCTAGCCATTCTTGCTTAGCTGTTTTGCACTTTCTGTTAATCTCATTTTTTAGACATTAGTATTCTCTCTCACCTCTTTCATTTGCTGAATTTTTATATTTTCTCCTTTCATCAGTTAAATTCAATATCTCCTGTGTTATCCAAGGATTTATACTAGACCTTGTCTTTTTACCTATTTCAATCTCAGCTGCCTTCATTGTTTCAGCTCTTAAAGCAACCCCTTCATCTACTATTGTATTCATTTCAGCTATTCTAGTAGAATGTTGTATAATGCCCTTATAACAACCTCTAGTTCTTTCAAATTATCTGCATTCTGTCTCCTTAACTTTGTACTTTTTTCCACTTTCTTCAGTTTTAATCTACAGTTCATTACCAATAAATTGTGGTCAGAGTCCACATCTGCCCCTAGAAATGTCTTACAATTTAAAATCTAAAATCCCTTTTTAAATTTTCTAATCTACCTGCTGATTAAGAGATCTAACTTTCCATGCTCCAATCCATAGAATGCCAGTTTTGTTTCTTCTGATGGTGACAACCTTCTGAGTAGTCTTTACCTGGTGATTTTACCTTTGGAATATTTTACCCCAGATGGGACAATCACCATGTAACCATACAGCAGAACTACATGTTATAAAGGAAAAGTATAGCTGTAGTTTCCCCTTGCTTTCAGCTGTTTGCAGTTCCAGTACAGCAGAGCCATTTTGGTTTATGTTACAAGGCCAGATCAGTCAATCATTCAGATTGTTGCTCCTGCAACTACTGGAAAGGCTACTCCTCCTCTTCAGGACCCACACATTTATTTGGCCTCTCAGCAGTTACCCCTCCATTGTGGTTGCTCCTACAGTACGGCTATCTGTATCACTGAGGCACGCAAGCCACTCCAGTGATGACAGGGTCCATGGTTCATGGGGGGCCAGCCATAGCAGAATTGTCAAAAGTTATTCTTGTTGCTCTTGCCAAGGATGAGTTTTTCACAATCACTTTCTTAGATCTTTCTAACGTTTTTGATGCTGATGACAATAAGATTGTACTAAATAAGCCTGAATGATTGTGAATAAGATACATAGCTTATGACCAATGCTGATCATAATTAGTAGATAGGGGACATAAAATAGAGACTACACAAATGTCAAATAAGGTTAAACCCTTAATGAAACACATATCTGAACAAAAGTACATTAATAGGATTTGTTCAGTGTAGCATATTCAAATCGATATTGTTCCTGACCAACATCAATAACTTTCCAAGTAGTGCTAATCATGGCAAAAAATTTTCTCTTTATTGATGTCAGGAATATTATACTCACTGAGAAAATAAGGAAACTCCTCACAAAGAAAAAAAAAACAGAAACGGTCAAGAAAATTCACAATTCATCAACAAGCAATAAATTTACATTGAACATTAAACAGATTCTATTAATATCAGCTTGAAGAGAGAAAATTACACAATTATATTAAATATAGATGGTTCCTTTATAAACTGCATAGCAACCACAAAATTTCTGTGAATTGAATATTGATTATCACTAGAAGTGGTATTACTATACAAAGACTGCAAATAGAATGTCATCTGTATGTCATGCTACGACTGCAGTAGATTCTATGGAGAAATGCTTCTATTCAATAGAAGAATTCATGGAAGATGAAATGATAATTTGAGCAAGGCATAATTAATTGTTAGATTTTATTGTATGTATATGTAATAAAATTGTATTATGATTATGATTCTGCTTGTTAATATCACTTGTTCTTTGATTGTGGTGAAGTTTTAGCACAATTTAATGTGTTTCCAGTACCTGAATCAAATGATTTAGATCATGTACATTATCAGACAAATAAACCACAATTCAAGTCCTGTCACAAGTGTGCAACAGCCAGAGTCTTAATTATATACTAATCGTATGCACACTCAATTCTTAGCCAGAGAATTCTTTTCTGGAGTACAAGAGCACAAAATGAGATCATCAGGCTCACTGTAACGAGTTTAACTACATCATTTGAGTGGTTTAACAGCAAAAATAATTCTAATAGTTACTGTACAAATAGCTCTCCATGACCATGGAGCAAGATACAGACTGAACTTATAAACATAAAACTCAAAACATCATTTTCTATCTGGAAATAAAATTGTACAATAAATTGTCTGTAGGATTAAAGAGATTACCAGAACAACCATATTTTAAAATTCAGTTGCAAATTTTCTGTTAAGTGATACATTCTGAAGAGAGGAAGATTACTCAGGCTACAAGGAATAAGGAATTTGCTATATAAAAAAAGGGGGGAACACAAGTAAATAATAATAATGAAATGTCTCTTTCATTTTTACAACTCTTTCACTCTATTTTTTTTTTTTTCAGGAAATCACTACAACTCTGCATCGTCTACCACTAAATGGTTACCCCCTTCCTGAGCTGAACATGCTACTCGTTATAGGTACATGCTCCTCAGTTTTTCAGACAAGCAAGTGGGAATTGGTGGTATACAAAATGGAAACCAGATTTTATTGTAATGCTCCTGATGCCAGCTGGTACCATGTGCCATATTACATTACTGTAGTACTGTGTCTAGTATATTGTGTTTGGTGATTGGTAGTGGGAAATGACTGAACAGTGTAGCCCTAGTTTTTTACATTATTGAATAACTTCTTTGCTAAACAGTGTTCTACAGTAGGGATAAAATGAATGAGGTTGCGTTGCTTTAAACAAAATGACTTTGTATTAGCATGTGTGAAGGCTCCAGTCTCCATCCAGCCATCCTTATTACAATGGTTTCCCTAAATTACTTCAGGAAGCTGCCAGGGTGATTCCTGCTATAAGGGTATGGCTGACTATCTGTCAAATCCTTGTCAAATTATCTATAAATAAGGAAACAATGATAGAGACAAATCATTTTTCTTAAATTTTAATAGCATCACATCCAGTGTCCTCATGGTAGTAATCCATGGCTGAATAAAACTACTACTACCACTACTACTATTACTGCTACTACTACTACTACTACTACTACATATTTGTTGTAAATCTGTACAAGCAAAGCAAGGAGCAGTTCAGGATTTGGTGAAATATTGTACTGTAGTTTATATTTTATACATTGTTTCCTTACTATCTTTCAACATAAATTTTATAATCTAATTTCAAACTCATTTTGGAAGTTATTGAATGTTTGACACTGACTTCTTCAGTGATCTAAATAAATAATTTCATAAGTTAGACCATCCTGGTATGGGTTACAACCTGAGTGCACATGGTCATACTTCCCATACCTAGGTGCCATTTCCCTAAAGGGTACCATTATTCACCATACATCTGAAATGTTGATGTTTGACAGACCCCTTCTCTTTCCTTCTTGTCTTCCCCTCATGTGTGATACAGAAGACTCCCTAACAAGGGAACTGTGTCCCACTTGTTCAGTTTCAGTTTCAGTGAAAGACAGTACTTCACACTTGTTGGTTCAGGGCATGGATGTGATATCCTGAGTTCTCCCTGGTTTCTAGCTGTCTTGTAAAGGGTCCCTACATCTACAACTTACAGGCCACTCACAATCAAGTAGAAGAGCAATCTTAGGTACTATACTACCAGTAGAGGAGACAGCACAGTAGAGAAAAGTACTTGAGGCACCTTTGGTATCTCTAGTTCATGTCTCTCAATAACCTTCCCAACACACCCGTTCACAGCAACTGCCAACTGCTTGACATCAATCAGGGTAATTTCTGGCTGCTTACAAATAGCAACTAACCCATCTCATGCCTGAAAGCAGCATTCACAGTTGGTCTGCACTCTGGCTGCTATATTGTTTTAACAACAGTAAACAAATTACATGAAACTAAACTTGCTGATTCTATTTCAATTTTTGGAATTGTTATGATACAAAGATTACAAGTTCCCTATAAAAACTGAGTAATCAACATCCATCAAAGTGACTTCTGTTATGACAAGGGAAAAAACATGGATTAAATTTACTGATTCTCTGAATCTAGTTGGAACTTTTGATTCTTGAACTTGTTTTCTTTTATAATCATGTAACATACTCACAAATAACAGCAGTTTACAAAAGATGTGATGCACAGTGACAATATACATTGCTGCTGAAAGGTAAAATGAAATGTAAAGTGATACGACACTTACGGCAGACGCAAAACACTGTATTATGCCACAAGAGTCAGCTTCTTAAGAGCACTGGTTGACTGCATACATCAAAGCAACTCAGTATCAGTGGGCTATGTTTGATTAATAACAGCTCTACTAAATCATGTACAACAGACTGTTTCAATATTTGTACTTTAAGTGAAGTTTGTATCAATATCAACTTGCTGAAAACAGAGGAGAGATGTCATCATAAAATGTCATTGTAAACTTAAGTACTCTTTTCAAGATCTTCTTCACAGGTGGTATATTTGAACAAATGTTGCATTACTCTGTTCGTCAGTACTACACGTGCAAACAAATTTGACACTCGTCGCGATAGCTGATGGGAGTGACCGTAAAGGCATTCCCCATTCACAGTCACTCCCATCAGCCACTGCGCCGAGTGTCAACTTCGTTTGCATGAATAATACCTTAATTCTTCCCTTAGGTCACAGCTTCTCATCCTTACAAAGCTGATAGAATTATTTCCTAACTGTTTTCATTCCTTGTTGCAAAAAGTATAATTCCTTCAATAAACATAACACATCAAAAGAAGTCAGTAGCCAGGGCAGAGCATAGTAAGTTTTTGGGTGTACATATAGGTGAGAATCTTAATTGGAAAATTCATATTTTGGATCTCCTAAAACTCCTAGGTTCAGCAACATTTGTAATCAGAATAATTGCCAATTCTGAGGATGTAGAAATTAGTAAGCTAACATACTTTGCATACTTCTACTCTCTGGTGTCATACGGATAAACATTCTGGGGCAACTCAACACTTAGGCAAAAGGTATTCACTGCTCAAAAGAAAGTAGTTAGAATAATGTGTGGGGTTCATAGTCACACATCTTGTAGGCATCTGTTTAAAAGGTTGGGAATTCTTACAACTGCTTCACAGTACATTTACTCAGTAATGAATATTTTTCCTCAGCAACATGGACCAGTTTAAAATCAACAGCGACATTCATGATTACAATACCAAAAAAAAAAAAAGAAAGACCTGTGTTATCCTTTACTTAATCTATCTTTGGCATAGAAAGAGGTAGAATATGCTGCTGTAAAACTTTTTGATAAATTACCAGATGAAATAAAATGTCTGACAGGCAGCAGTAATAGTTTCAAAAACAAATTGAAATCATACCTCCTTGACAACTCCTTCTATACCATAGATGAATTCTTGAATAGGAGTAAATAAATCTGGAGATATATTATATGCATTTTGTGCCATTTAAGGGAATGGGTTTAGATAATAGAAAGATTTAGGTACAACACTATAATGTAAACAAAAAGAAAAAAACTTGTTTCCTGTGCACAATTCTTGTGCATTTGACATGTTCCATATCATAATGGTTTTCCATGCTATTGATCAATGGAACACGTAACTAACTAACTAAGATCTTGATGTTCAGACTGTAGGGAAATGACAGCTGATAATTATAGCATTTCTGAAATGACTCTGCAGGAGCACTTCACTTGCTTGTGTGGAGGAGTGCCATATTGCATAAAAATGATCCTACCAACACATTCATGCTGTAATGATTGTAATGACGTTACTGCATGAAAGACTGTCATAGCATTTATCAGTGATGGTACACATAACAGGACCCACAAGACTCATCTCCTTGAAAAAGTACGCCCTTACAATAAATGATGGTGTCAGCTTGCACCACACAGTCACCTTTGCAGAATAAAGTGGTACCAGTTGCATGTGGATTTTCCATTGTTCATATTCTGCATACTGACACATCCATGGCCATTCATGGTCAACTTCCAGGCTAGCAAGAAATTCCAGAGCAAACATTTGTCTCACGGCAGGTCAACAGGAAGCACCTACAGAATATGGGTGATTTTGTATGGATAGCAATGCAGGATGTTTTGAAAGATTTTATACACCATGCTCGCAGGCATGTCCAACATCTGGGCAATTCCCCAAGCACTGCATGTTTGCACACTGCCACTCAACCCCTCCTGCAATGCTGTGGCCACACCTTTGACAGACATCAGATCAGCTGTTAGGACCCTCTGCCACACTGCACTTCAAAAGAAACCGTCTTTTAGAATTTTGTAACAATTTTCTCCAAACCCTTATCAGATATTGAAACGATGCCTTTCTTCATACCCCTAAGTGTCCAGAACTTCTGTAGGTTGGTGCACAGTCACTGTTCTTGTAAAAGAGCTTTACCAGCAGCACACAATCCTTCTTGGAGACAGTCATCTTTTTAATATCCTTGAATGTCCAGAAACTCAGCAGGGCTACTGGTACACAGTCACTGTTCTCATAAAAGAGCTTTACCAGTAGCATGCAATCCTTCAAACTGAAGAACAGCTGTGTGCTGTTATTGTGGTGGTGTGCATATTCAGAAACTTACAGCACCATCCATTTTTTTCCATGATGTTTCTCCCTGTGTCACTAATAACCTGCTCAAACTTAAATCATTCTGAGCAGTGATTCACTTTCTACAGCATTTTGAAACTGGAACTTTAATTGTGGACACGCTGTACTTTGTATTGAATTTCTAAATAAGTAATACAATTGACTGAGGCATTTTTCTTTGTATGACCTATTTCTATGACTGGCACACCACATAACGTAGTTTTAAGCACTATGTTTATTAGTGCCTTGAAATGTCATCATATCACCAAGCTCATCAAACAAAATATTATATAAAGGCCCCTCTCCTTCTCTGCTCCAAATCCAGCACCACACAGTCTTCTATTCCACCAATGCACACACTAGCCTCTCTCTCTCTCTCTCTCTCTATCTATCTATCTATCTATCTCCTCTATTTCTCTCTTTTTTCCCCTTCTCTCCTTTTCCCTACTCCATGCCCCCTCCCTCCCCCCATTTCTAAACTCCGGACTACACCCAGCTGCCCTATCCTGTCTCCAACATGTCCCTGATTTCTCCCCCAAGCAGCACTTTACCTTCCCCATCCCTACCTGTATCCAACCACCTACCCGCTCCAGCCTCCTCCTTACCCCACCATATATTTCTTATCCCATCATGAGCTGTTGCCCGCAATCTGGCCTCAGTGGCCACAGATAGTGATCATATGTATGTGAATTATGCATCTATGGTAGAAGAAGGTCTTTCAGATGAGTGTTTTGCATTCTTTTTGGTGCGTCTGTTTGCGACTCAGCATCTCCTTTATATTGTGTGTAGCAATCTGTCCTTTTCATAATACTGTCATTATTCCATCATGGATTTTCCATTGTTTGATGTTGCAGAGAACTGTTGCTCTAATCACTTTAATCACTTATATATCCACCAATGGTGCGTAAATGTCTAAAGTTACATTGCCTTCTGACCATTTCTTCTGGGAGTTTCATTTTTTTTATCTGACCGTGAGTATTGTACAAAGGACATTCAAAATATTTTGCACAACTGTCTCTAACTTTTTTTTATTTTTTGCAGGGGGAGAATGAAATTTTTTGTGAACATACTTGGAACATTTAGCTATACATTGAGCCTACTCAATGTAGCCTCCATCAGGCTGTGACGCATCTGGCCCAATGTTCTATCCATGATGTAAATGCACTTTGGTAAAATTTTGGGGATTGACTTTTACACCATTGCTTGACACAGGAAATAAGGTCTTTCTCACTATCAAATGTTTTATCACACAGGTGGGCCTTCAGATGACCAAAGAGGTAAAAATCAGACAGAGCCAAGTCCGGACTGTAGGGAGAATGAGGAACAATTTCCCAACCCTTTTTCCTCATTTTCTCCTGCGTCATAAGGGCTGCATGGGGTTTGCCATTGTCATGGTGTAGTCTGATGAGCTGACCCTGAAACTGTGGTCTGTGGGTCTCGCAGCTTGTCCAACGACAAACAGTAATGGTCCCTGTTAATTGTGGAACCAGGGTCCAAAAAGCCTATGAAAATGACACCACTCTGATCCCAGAAGGAGGAGACCATCACGTTTCGGCCTGCTGTTTGTGAAAGTCTTGGTTTCTTCTTCCAAGGGGAACCTGGATGACGCCACTCCAAGGATTTGGGTTTGCTCTCAGGTTTGAACAAAAACAACAATGTTTTATCCTGGGTATTGACACCATCATAACGCTGCTTTCACTCTTCAGTAAAGGTCTTCTTGAGACCCTCGCACACATTCTTCCTCATTGTTTTCATTCCTCTAGTCAATAATCTAGGCACCCAATGTGCACAGATTTTTCTGTACCCTAGTGACTGTACCAGTGATACCACACTAGCCAATGACAAACAAGTAATTTCAGCAAGCTGTTGTGTAGTCACACATCTGACATTTTGGATGATTTGATCAATGGTCTCCTTATTCACATTACTCACTGACATCGATGGTCTACAGCATACGGGTGAAAGTACCGGATAGCTTCATATATCACCAATAGTTCTCTGTCATATGCACTCCATTTCCTTTGTGGGTCTGTAAGTTTTCATGAGAAAAAAACCCAAAGGCTGCCATTTGTCGTTTACTTTCTGGTGCAGTACGGCTCCCAACGTGTCTTGCCTGACATCGACTAGTATTGACAGAGGGGCTTTTGTTACTGGATGAGTAATAAGCACTGCTTTTAGTAAGTCGGCCTTTAGGTGTTGAAATGCTCTCTCCATGTCCACATTCCATTGCAATGGTCGTTTGCCATTTGCATTTTTACCTGCAAGAGCATCTGTCAAGGGTGCTTGTAATAGTGCAGCTCGCTGCAAATGCTGTCTATAGAAATTTACCGCGCCTAAAAATTTTCCACTTCATATCCTAGAAATGTCACTTACCGTTTTCGCAGTTCACATTTTGCTTGGTTGACTATTATTCCATACTGGTTTATGTGGGCAAACACTGTGGACAGTCAATTCTTGTATGCTTCTGCCATCATTGATGAGATTAATATGTCATCAAGATATGTGAAGCATCCTTTCAACCCCTGCAACACTTCATCAATAAATGTTGCCACATTTGTGATGTGTTCTTTAACCCAAAAGGCATTTGGACATATTTGAATAAACCAAAAGGTGTTGTAACTGTTGTTTTCGGTATTTCTTCTTCTGCAACCAGTACCTGGTGATAAGCTTTTTTACAATCAATAATACTAAAGATTGTTGCCCAAGCTAATTGATTTCTGAAATCATGAATATTAGGCACTGGGTAATGATCTGGTATAGTACGTTTATTTAACTTCCTGTAATCACCACATGGTCGCATGACCCAACTTTTTTCTTTACCAAATGTATGGGTGATGCCCACAGGCTGCCAGATCTACATATGACACCTGATGCCAGTAATGCCTCAAATTCTGCTTTTGCTACCACGGACCAATCAGGTGCTAACCTGTGCAGTTGTTGATGTATTCGCTGACTGGGTGTGGTGTAAATGCAGTGTACAGTTTTATGAGTTTTTATGAGTTACTGCAGATTTTTATGAGTTACTGCAGATTTTTCTGTGACAGTATTATCATTTACAGCTTGTGACACCGCCTCACAGTTATGCTTGCCAGTGCGGTATCACATTCCATGGTGCCATCTACTGTCTCTTGATTTCGTTTAATCTGTGCATTAGCAAGATTCATATCACAAAGAAAGTCCGTCCCCATTATGGCCTCTGACACCTCTGGCAGAATGAAGGACCATTGTCAGCTTTGTAAGAAACCTAAAGTGACTTTGATTTTATGTGTGCCATGAGCAACAATGGGCAACTTATTTGTTGCAGTTAACTGCATCAATGGAGTGCCATCCATTCCTTGATAGTCAGTAAAGGGGAGCACACTCACATCGGACCCCAAGTCTATTAGGTAGCAATGGTTCAACG
This sequence comes from Schistocerca nitens, assembly GCF_023898315.1. Lineage (NCBI taxonomy): Eukaryota > Metazoa > Arthropoda > Insecta > Orthoptera > Acrididae > Schistocerca > Schistocerca nitens. The sequence goes on from NC_064618.1 coordinate 586,513,922, forward strand.
TGACATCTCTGATATAAAGCCGTTTGGAGGTGGTAAAAAAATTATTGACGTTACTCACCAATCCATAGTTTGCGTCAATCTCACCTTGTTGTTGCAGGCACTCTTCTTCGTTACCATGACCCGCTGTGCCTACAGTTGGCCGCTGCTCACGTTTGGGTATGCATATGGCACTTTGTTGCTCTATCTGCAAAACGTTGATGGTATCAACATACCCATCCTTGATGAATCTCACCTTTGGCCTTGCTGTTTTCATTCTGTAACAATTGTGAGACATGCTGCTGTAATAATGTCATCTGTTGTGTTAGTTCATGCATTAGTTTGTTGACGTCCATATGCTGAGTCTTCTGTATTGCTGCTATCACTTCTGACGCTTCTTCCCCATTAAAGATTGCCATGCAAGCCATCTGTGGATTGCCTATGGTCACATGGACTTTGTCTGCTCTCTCCAAGAAGTTCTGCATGTTGTCTTTTTCACGAGTTACTAGTGCGGCTTTTACTGTGCTTGATAATTGATCTAGCCAGAAGATGTGTTTGAGTGTCGCATCAGACAATTCCTCTGCATTGACGATACCACACAAATGCTTCCAGAATTCTGATGGTGTCCTGTCATCTATAGCTTCTTCTTTAAGCACCTGGGGTATGCATTGATTTAATGGCTTGTGAATTCTGGTGAGTAATACATTTTTCAATGCCGCATATGGTCATTGTGCTCGAGGTCAGAGTATTACATCTTCTGCTGTGGTTGCAGTTATCACAAACTTCGTCTGCTCATCATGGATCTTGCTTTGGGCAAACACGAGCTCAATCACTGCAAACCATAGCTGCAGTTTGTCCAGCAGGAACTGCAGTGTTTGAATTTTTACGTGCTGCATTTTTTCTGTCGAGCTGTTGGTTTGTACGGCCTCTAACAACCCTACCACAACAAAGGTCAAAATTTAATAATGATTGTGGTGTTGCTCATGCTGCTAAATACTACATTTTCGGGCAACAACAAAGTTATTATGTGGCAGGTGTCATTAGAGCACAGTTAATAAAGTCATTTCATGTAATAATGAATAAATTAGGCACTCATCTTTTTGTGTTTCCCATGCTGGTCTCATTGTAAAATCATGGCTCAATCGTCGAAAATCTAGGTGGTGATGATTCCAAGCTCGGATGCAAAGAGGCCTAGGTTTTATTCTGCGATATTCAAAAGTTTTGTAGATGCGCTTCACAAACCATTCTTGAAGCAATCATTTTGATTGCTTTTGTTGCAATATCGCGTAACACACAAAACGTCACTTCACAATACAAAACATACTTGAAAACATCTTCCTCACTGTTAAAGTTCACATTTATAAGCTGACTACAATATGTGTCTTTCCAACATGACGTCCAAGACTTGACTTTCGTGTTTGTTTCTTGTTTCACGGTAATTTAACTAGTTTCTTGGTAACAAATAAGTAAACTACCGCAAATAGCGTATAACTTCATTGTTTTAATACAGATTTCAGAAAAACAGCGGAATTTTATATCAGAAACTTGCCTATATACATTTGTTTATAGGCCTAATTCTCGTAACGTTTTTGGAGAATCAAAGTTAAAGTATCTCGTTTAATTGTCCTTTTTTTCATTCCATCGAGTGAAATATATAATAAATAGCGTATACCTTCATTGTTTTAATACAGATCTCAGAAAAACAGCGGAATTTTAAATCAGAAACTTGCTTATATACATTTGTGAATAGGCTTAATTCTTGTAACGTCTTTTTTGATTTTCGGTAATTTAATTGATTTATTCTAGCTAAAGTATTATTTTTGCCATGAGTGAGAAGTGCCTGACTTGCCGTAGAATTGTTAGTTCCGGGGTTTGGTGTGATGGATGTAGTAGTTTTTTTCACTGGGGGGACTGCAGTGGCGTGGGTGTTGGGAAAGTGGATCAGGCTCATCAGTGGTTATGTAGGATTTGCAGCAGAGATAGGAAGATAGTGGAACAGGAGGGGAAAATTGCTGCCCTTCAGGCTGAGCTAGATCAGGCTAGGGAAGATCTGGACAGGTTAAGGAGGGAGAAGGGCAAAGAGAGGTGGGAAGTGGCAACAGGTAGCAGAAGGAACAGGCCTAGAACTAAGTCTGACAGTTTTGTGGTGCATGTCAAAAATAAGTTTGATCTGTTGCTTCAGTTAGAAACTGATGAGCCTCAAGCAGAGGTAGGTGTAGACAGGACACAACAAACTTTCAATAGGAAATTGAAAAAGAATGTAGGAAAGTTATCGAAAAGGAAGAAAGTTTTGTTGTTAGGCAGTTCTCATGCCAGAGGTGTAGGCCAACTTCTGCAGGAGGAATTAGGACCAGAATACCAGGTCACAAATTTTTTCAAACCAAGTGCTAGTCTGGATCAGGTGACAGAGGATTTAGGTTCACTCTGTAAAGGATTTACCAGGGAAGACACCGTGGTTATTGTGGGAGGGCCAGGGAACAGCATTGACAGAGATCCTGGGTACAGTATAGAGTGTGACCTGGTAAAGATTGCGTCGGCATCGAGACACACCAATGTTGAATTTGTATCTGTCCTGAGACGTCATGACCGGCCTCATTTGGACTCTTCTGTTGGGAGAGTTAATTTGGAGTTGGAACGGCTGCTTGGGTCGGGTGCGGGGGCTCATATTGGTGTGGTTCCTGTTGATTATCTCAGTAGGTGGGACTATACCAGGCACGGCCTACATCTCAACAGGAAAGGGAAGGGGAAACTGGCTGGGGTAATAGCAGGAAATTTAAGGGGGGGAGGCACTGCCATGAATGGTAAAATACCAGTGGTTACAGGTGTTGGAGCAGCACCTTTTTTAGGATAGGTAAGACAGAAAGATGTCAAGTTCTACGAGAGGTCAGGATTGAAACAAATCTTCAGTTTAGGAAAGAAATTAAACAGCACAATTCTAGCACATTGGATCACCAATCACAGCTATCAATTATAAATTTTCACCAATCACCAGAAATTTTATTTCCACCAAGTTGTAGCTCAGTCCTAGGTAATTGCATTGATGAATTAAAGTCACCCAACCCAGTTGACATAACCTGCCTCTCTGAACACCGTGTGACCACTGGTATAGGAACTAGGCCTAAGCACAATGAGAAACTCAGACAGGAGAGTACTGCAAATGTTAGAATAAGGAAAGGTTCTCATAAAGGTATAATTAAAAATAATGTAAGTATATTTCATCAAAATATTGGGAGTTTAAAGAATAAAGTAGATGAGCTTCTGGTTTGTTTAGAAGATTTAGAAGCTGAGAATGAAATAGATATACTATGCCTGTCTGAGCATCACATTGTTACTGATATGGATAAGGTAAATGTAAGTGGATATAAGCTCTCTGCACATGTAATGAGAGAAAATATGGAGAAAGGAGGAGTTGCCATATATGTCAAAAGTTATCATTGTGCAAAAAGTATAGAAACAAAAAAGTTTTGTGTAGAGAAACATATAGAAGCATGTGCCTGTGAGCTTAAATTAAATAAAGGCACATTTATAATTGTAACTGTATATAGGTCCCCATCAGGAAATTTTCATCTATTTCTGAAAAATTTGGACTCCTTGTTGTGCTATCTGTCAGACAGGGGGAAGCAAATTATTATTTGTGGGGACTTCAATGTAGATTCTCTGAAAGAGGGTAATAGGAAAAATGACCTTGAAGTATTACTCGGTTCTTTCAATTTGACACCCGTTATTGATTTTCCTACTCGGGTGGTAAAGGATAGCAGCTCACTGATAGATAACTTCTTTATAGACCAAGATAAGTTTAACCAGATAAATGCTCAGCCTGTTGAGAATGGTCTTTCTGATCATGGTGCACAGCTAGTTACAATATATGACATAGCTCCATTCAGCAATACTAAACAGTCCTCCAAAGTGGTACGTTCAGTCAACGATTTAACAATTGCAAATTTCAGGGAAAGCCTACAGCAGTTAGACTGGGATGAGGTGTACCGTGAACCTGATGCCAATTTAAAATATAATTTATTTCATGACATTTTTGTAAATGCATTTGAAAACTGCTTCCCCAAGAAAATAGTTAAATATACTCGTAAGAAACCTTGTAAGAAACCATGGCTTACTAAGGGTATAAAAATATCTTGTAACCGCAAAAGGGAAATGTATCTGACAGCAAGAAAGAGTAGTGACCCAGAAACTATCAAAAATTATAAAAACTACTGTGTTATATTAAGAAAAGTTATTAAAAAATCCAGGAGTATGTGTATCATGTCTGAAATCAGCAACTCTGATAATAAAATTAAAACAATTTGGAATATTATTAAAAGAGAAACAGGTCAACCAAGAGCAGAGGAAGACAGTATTACCATCAAATTGAATGAAAACTTTACGAACAAAAAGTCAGAAGTTGAAAATATTTTTAATAATCATTTTCTAAATGTTGTGGATATAGTAGGATCCAGGTGTTCATTAGAAGATGCTAGGCTGTTAATGGAAGAGGCCATACCTATGCAATTTGATACAATTGAAATCTCACCCACTTCTCCCTTTGAAATTAGGAAAATAATAAACTTGCTTAAAAGCAAAAACTCACATGGAATTGATGGCATTTCCAGCAAAATACTAAAAGCTTGTTCTCAACAGATAAGTAAGATTCTCAGCCACCTGTGTAATAGCTCTCTGGAACAGGGCATTTTCCCTGATAGACTGAAATATGCTATTGTTATACCTTTGCATAAAAAGGGGGATAGATCTGATGTCAACAATTACCGTCCAATCTCCCTTCTAACAGCTTTATCCAAAATTTTTGAGAAAGTAATGTATTCAAGAGTAGCTTCACATATCTGTAAAAATGAAGTACTAACAAAATGTCAGTTTGGTTTTCAGAAAGGTTTTTCAACAGAAAATGCCATATATGCTTTCACCAGTAAAATTTTGAATGATCTGAATAACCGAACACCACCCATTGGGATTTTTTGTGATCTCTCAAAGGCTTTTGATTGTGTAAATCATGAAATTCTGCTAGACAAGCTCAAGTATTGTGGCATGAGTGGGACAGTGCACAAATGGTTTAATTCGTACCTAACTGGAAGAGTGCAGAAAGTTGAAATAAGTAGTTCTCGTAACATGCAAAGATCAGCACATTCCTCAAACTGGGGAACTATCAAGAATGGGGTTCCACAAGGGTCAGTCTTGGGTCCTTTGTTGTTCTTATTATATATTAATGACTTGCCATTCTATATTCATGAAGAGGCAAAGTTAGTTCTCTTTGCTGATGATACAAGTATAGTAATCACACCTGACAAACAAGAATTAACTGATGAAATTGTCAATACTGTCTTTCAGAAAATTACTAGGTGGTTCCTTGTAAACGGACTCTCACTGAATTTTGATAAGACACAGTACATACAGTTCCGTACAGTGAATGTTATGACGCCATTAATAAATATAGACCTTAATCAGAAGCATATAGCTAAGGTAGAATATTCCAAATTTTTAGGTGTGTCCATTGATGAGAGATTAAATTGGAAGAAACACATTGATGATCTGCTGAAACGTTTGAGTTCAGCTACTTATGCAATAAGGGTCATTGCAAATTTTGGTGATAAACATCTTAGTAAATTAGCTTACTACGCCTATTTTCACTCATTGCTTTCATATGGCATCATATTTTGGGGTAATTCATCACTGAGGAATAAAGTATTTATTGCACAAAAGCGTGTAATCAGAATAATAGCTGGAGTCCACCCAAGATCATCCTGCAGACATTTATTTAAGGATCTAGGGATATTCACAGTAGCTTCTCAGTATATATACTCTCTTATGAAATTTGTTATTAACAACCAAACCCAATTCAAAAGTAATAGCAGTGTGCATAACTACAATACTAGGAGAAAGGATGATCTTCACTATTCAAGATTAAATCTAACTTTGGCACAGAAAGGGGTGAATTATACTGGCACTAAAGTCTTTGGTCACTTACCAAATAGTATCAAAAGTCTGACAGATAACCAACAAGTATTTAAGAAGAAATTAAAAGAATTTCTGAATGACAACTCCTTCTACTCCATAGAGGAATTTTTAGATATAAATTAAGAAAAAAAAGAAAAAAATATTAAAAAAATAAAAATAAAAAATAAAGAAAAACAAAAAACACAAAAAAATAAAGTTGTTATATTAACTTAAGTATGTTGTTAAATTAACCTAATTATGTCATGTATTGGAAAATTCGACTCGTTCCACATCATTACGAAATATCGTATTCATGATCCATGGAACTAGTATTAATCTAATCTAATCTAATCTAATCAAGGTCTGACTCTCTAACTGTAACTGCTTACGCGCCCAAAAATCAGAGTTACAAGTACGTCAAAGGTCATAGTGACAAAAGAAAGAATACACATAAGAATAATATCATTGCAACATAAACATATCGATGTATCAAAGTATCTCTACATTAGTGAAATTAAATCTGAATGTTGTCTCAGAAATATGTCAACTACTTTACAGAAACACAGTGGAATATTACTGGTATCGAGAGGTTCAGGTGAGTTGAGGTGCCATAATGGTTACGTAATTCAAGTACCATTACAGGCCGCACGCGTGTTTGATGTTGGAGTAATAGGCATCTCCAATGCTAACTTCAGTACTTCAAGTTGTTCATGTATATGTTCTTGAAGGTTCACCTACTGCATCTTTTCATTCCTCCATGAACTTTCTGAAGTCGCTGAATTCTCTTGTTTGTACATCATAATTTTCTTTATGGTCAGTGTTTGGGGTCACCACAAAAGCTACTGAGGCTAAATAATTATTATTTTTGAGAGAGAGTAATGCTTTCAAGAATATAACTTTATTTTTGCATGTCATTGAACACAAGAACAATACCAAAGCCAAGATATATAAAAAGAGATGGCATAGCACTAGAACAAAACCAAAGAATAAACACATTATAAATAACATTCTTCACAGAATAAACGACAAAGTCCACTGAGCAATTTCGTTGTGTCACCAGGCGGTTCCTACAAAGTTATAAGAACAGTGATAGCAGGTAAAACAACACAGTCAGGACCATAGAACACAAAAACAGCAAGAGTGACAACATATTCAGCTACAGAAACAACTAAATTGTCAGATACAACAGTAAAAACATCCACAAGGACACAACCTGCCTACTGGCCACAGCTGAAGACAGCAACTCCGTAGTTCATTCCAGAAGCGTTCTTCAGATTAAAATAAGATGAAGGCAGAGACAAATAATGGTGAGTGATGAATCAGTGTGCCAAGCAGAAATCCCCAGTTTATAATTGTCCATCAACATGTGCAGTCATTGTGAAACAAAATTAAAGAGCTAGAAATATAACTGTCAGATCAATTAAAAGAAGTATCTGTAATGTGTTTTAGTGAACACTGGCTAACAGATGAGATGTTAGCAATCACAAGTATACAGAGCTATGTTATGACATCTTGTTTCTGTAGAAAAATATCTACGCATGGAGGAACATGTATATTTGTGAAAGACAGTATCAGCTATTGCTGCCTAAAATATCTCAAGAAGTTAGGAAAAGAAGGTGATTTTGAATTTTCTGCAGTAGATATAACCTCAGTAAAAACAGAAATCCAAACTCAAACATAAAAATATTCTTTAACCAACTTGAAGGTAGTCTTGACAGTATCAGGGACCTAAACAAAACAATTATAATATGTGGAGACTTTAACACTGACTTTAACAAAGTTTCAAAAAATAGAGATGATCTTATGGCTATTTGTGCAACATAATCCTGCTCCCAATTATAAATTCCCCTACCAGAGTTACAAGTGTATCCGGCACCACTATTGATATGAAAATGATAAACATGGAAAGCCATGAATATGCAGCTAGAAACTTCAACACAGGTTTCAGTGACCACTATGTGAACACATTATTTTAACATGTGATTAAACAAACAGAAACAATAAAAATAGGAAGAACCTTCAGCCATAAAAACATTGAATACTTTAGGAATTTACTAAAGAAGGAAACATGGACTGAAACATACAGATACGAAAACACCGATGAGAAGTTTAGCATATTTATAGATATACTTACACATTATTTTAACATGTGATTTCCAATTAAAAATCAGAAAGTGTCGTATGCTTAACAGAAAAAATTGCTTGTTGACAACAGGTATAAAAGAGTCATCTGCTGAAAAATGAAGATTGTATGAGCTCTCCAAGTCTTCCATAGTATCCAATGAATTCCTTGCGTAATTCTAGAAATATAAAATGATACTTAAAAAAATGATCAAAGAAGCTAAAGTAATGCCAAATGACTGCTGTGTAAATAACTCCAATAACGTGAAATGAACGCTGTATGAAGTACAGTGAAACAGCAAACTGACAATGTTTCTCCTCAAAATTCCAATATTAAATTGAATTTTAATGGCAAAGAAATTAATGATCCTAAAGAGATAGAAAATGGGTTCAATACTTATTTTAGCAATATAAGTAAGCAATTAATTCTTGAAATCAAACCTTGTATTAAAAACTGCCCAGTACCATCTGTAAATACTGACATAAATCCTACTTCACTGTTTCTCTTTCCATCAACCCAGAAAGAAGTCCTGTCAGTTATCAGAACTTTAAAAGCGAACCATTCCAGTGAAATAGATGGCATCCCAGACAGCCTTATTAAAACTAAGGAGATCTCATTATTGAATCATTAGCTTGCCTTTATAATAGTTCCTTCAAAACCGGAATTTTCCCATCATGCCTAAAAACAGTTAAACTCAAACCAGTATTCAAAAAAGGTAAAAAGGATGAAGTGGCTAGCTGCAGGCTCATTGCCCTCCTACCTGCATTCTCAAAAATCATAGAAAAAATTTTTCAAAGAAGAGTAGTAGATTTTCTGGAAGAGCACAAAATACTATCCACAACACAACATTGTTTCAGGAAAGGCTGATCAACTGATACAACAGTTTTTGAACTATTAAGTGAAGTACTTCAGAAACCTGATAATGGCGAAAATGTCATTGTAATATGTCTAGATCTCTCTAAGGTTTTTAATATCTTAGATCACAGAAAACTATCGCCTAAGCTTGACAACATGGGGATTAGAGGAACATCTAACAACTGGATAAAGTCATACCTAAGCAGTCAAAAACAAGTGGTTGAAGTTCAACATCAAAATTTCATCAAACTCAGTCAACACTATTCAAACTATGAAACCATTAAATATGGAGTGCCACAAGGTTCAGTTCTTGGACCTCTCCTATTTCTGTTACATGTGAATGACCTAAATAAATTCTGCGAGAATATCATCCCGTTTGCTGATGATACATGTGTGCTAGTGAGTGGGAAAGAAATGGAAATGCTTCAGGAGTCTACAACTGAGACACTGAAGAATACTGAAAACTGGTTTAGTCACAACAAATTGGTAATAAATGCAAGTAAGACAGTGGCACTGAACTTCTATAATGTGAAAAAAAGGTGAGAAAACTGTTCAGATTCAGATATCTGACAATAAATAAATACATACATAAATAAAAACCTTCAGAATGTAAACAACATTAAGTTCTTGGGAGTATGGCTCCAAGATAATCTTAAATGGGGGATGTGTATTGAAAAAGTCTGTAAGAAATTAAGCACTACAAGCTACTTAATGAGAATATTAGAGGGATGCTGCCACAAAGATTCTCTGAAAACTGTGTACTACGACTATATATACTCACAACTAAAATATGGAATTATTTTCTGGGGTAACTCTTCTCTTAGCCAAAAGCGCTTTAGGCTACAAAGAAGAATTATAAAAGTTGTAAAATGGAACAAAACCTGTAGACCAGTTTTTAAAAAGCTAGAAATCCTCCCACTTCCATGTATATATGTGTATGAGATAACTGTGTTTGTGAAAAAATACTCAATGGAATCTCTCACTTGCTTCCAGAAAAATGAAAATATCCTCTCCTATAACACCAGGCAAAAAGGAAACTTTAATTCCAAGCCCACCAACACCACCTTGAATAAAAAAGAAAGTTATTTATAATAAATATCACCACAAATTAAATCAATAAATGACCTGGCAAATTTCAAGTCAACTGCTAAGGCATATTTGAGTCACCACTGCTTCTATAGCCTCCACGAGTTCCTTCGGGAAGTTTTGTCTTTGCCTTAGTGATGTATCACATAAATGTTACTAAAACTTTAATGATTTACAATGTAAATGTTGCTGTAATACAAATATTAATCTTCCAGTACCGTACATGCTCTTTCTCCTTTAAAATATCTTCTCTTTATTTTTGTACAATATTTACTCTGTATATTGTAACTCGGTGATCATTTAATATAGAAATAAAGAAATTAGTGCAAATAAAATACTATATTTTGTTATATATTGACTTTTCCTAAATCAGCATGTACTTTCTGTGTACTACAAGGGTAATCCCAAAAGTAAGGCCTCCTATTTTTTTTATAAGTACATAGACCTGTTTATTTCTACAATGGTTTACATCAGTTTACAGCTTGAACATTTAACTATTTTTTGACAAAATCACCACTTCTGTTAATGCATTTTTGTAGATGCTGTGGCAATTTTTGTATGCCCATGTCATACCAGCTCGCCGCCATGCTGTTCCGAAAGTTATGACCCTCTTCTTTCACTTCGTCATCGGAACTGAATCGCTGTGACCACAATTATCACAGGTACTGTGAGACTCTGAAAAAACTCAAATGGGGAATTCAGAACTGGAGAAGAGGAATGTTGAGCAAGGGCATACACATTCTCCATGACAACACTCACCCACACATTGCTCAGCAAACCTTTGCTCTCTTGCAACAGTTTCAGTGGAACTTAATCACCCACCCACCCTCTAGTCCTGACTTGGCACCCAGTGACTATCAACTGTTCCCTAGGTTAAAAGAACATTTGGCTCGAAAGCAATTCAGCTCCAATGACAAGGTGAAAGAAGAGGTACATAACTTTCTGAACAGCATGGCAGTGAGCTGGTATGACATGGGTATACAAAAACTGCCACAGCGTCTACAAAAATTCATGGGCAGAAATGGTGATTGTGTTGAAAAATAGCTAAAAGTTCAAGCTGTAAACTGATGTAAACCATTGCAGAAATAAACAGGTCTATGTAATTATAAAAAAATAGTAGACCTTACTTTTGGGATTACCCTCGTATATGATTACCAGGACCAATAAAACTCTACTCTACTCTACTCTAGTCTACACTAGAGACTTTTGTTATAAATATTAATATTATGTAAAATAGGGGAAAGGCAACCAGTCATCTACAGTGGAGTGATACATGGAGTAAAGAAACACCTAACAAAAACAACATCCACATTAATTTTCAAACACTAACTCTTTTTGTGGCAATAGGGCACACATTCACATACAAGGCAACACAGACACCTAAACACACATCCCTTTGGCCATGGCAAGACTCATTATTGATATTCAGTTACTGAAAACAGTTGACTGAGCTGAGGGAGGTGGGGAATGGTAGGGAAGGACGCAAGGTGGGAGCAATAGGAAAGAGGCAAGTCTTTGGAAAATGTGACTCTGCAGCCACACAACAACAAGAAAAGAGTACAAAGAGCACAGCAAAAAGAGATGTAGGAAGGAGAAGAGGGGGGAAACTGAAGAAGGAAAAATGGGAGGTGCCTCATGCCCTCTCCAAAGCCTGACACCTGAAGCCATCTCCCACCTCACACCAGCAACCTCACGCACTCCTTCCCTTTACCTACTCCACATACCCAATCCCATGGGTCTCCCCCTGGTCAACCATTTGTGGCTGGGTACAATGCTCCAACAGAAAGAACCTCTGCCTTTCTTGATCAGCATCTTCAAACTATTGTCCATAACCTCCCATCCTACATTAAAGACACTGCTCTCTTCCTTCACCACCTCTCCACAATTCTTGTCCCATTACCACCATATTCCTTGTTGGTCACTATGGATGTGACATCCAAATATATGAACAATCCCTATGCTAATGGCTTTGTGACCATGGAACACTTTCTTTCCCCATGTCCTCCTGATACCAAACCCTCAGCCTCTTTCCTAATCCTCCTAACCAACCACATCTTGAGTCGCAGTTATTTCATTTTGGTATGCCAAATCTTCAAACAGATCTGTGGTAGTGCTATTGGTACTATGCCAACTTATTTGTGGGCCATAAGGAATAATCCTGCCTGTCTAGTCAACACCTAAAATCTCTTGTCTGGATCACATTCAATGATGACATTTTCATGGTCTGGCGTCATGGCAAGGACAATCTTTGCTCTTATCTCCATACCCTCAAGACCTATTCCTAAATTTGCTTCAACTGGTCCTTCTCAACTCATTGAGGCCCCTTCATAAGTATTGATCTCCACCTCTCAGACAGCTCCATAAGTACGTCTGTCGATATCAAAGGCACCAACCACCAACAGCAACTCCACTTTGACAGCTGACTCCATGTCAAAAAGTCTCCTCTTTACAGCCCTGCCATCTGAGGACATCACATCTGTAGTGGAAAGCAGGAGTTCTTGTAATATACTGATAACCTTAACAGAGGCTTTACTGACAGACAGTATCCCATCCAGGTCATCCACAAATAAATTTTCCAAGCCATTTACTCCTCTGACACCAAAAAACCTGTTAACCAGTCACTGACCCACACTCTTCTGACCATCCAGTGTCAACCTGGCCTTGAAAAGCTCAATTATATCTTCCACCAGGACTTTGACTATATCTCATTATGCTTTGAGATGAGGGACATCTTATCTAAAATCCTGCTCACATCCCCCAAAAGTAATGTTTCACCACCCACCCAAATTACAGAATATCCTTTTCCATCCCTATTCCAATCCTACTCCCAATCCTGCACCCCAGGGGCCATTCCCATGCGTCAGCTTAGGTGCAAGACTTGTCCCCTACATCCACCCACCACCTCCTACTGCAGTCCTGTTACAGGCATTACCTACCCAATAAAAGTCAGGGCCACAAGTCAAAGCAGTCATGCTATGTATCAGCTATGCTGCAATTGCTGTACAGCATTCTATAAGGTATGATCAGAAAGTTCGCATTTGAGGGCATTGCTGCAGAATATATGCAGCATATAGGAAAGGGATTAGTCTGGCATTTATGTCCTTCCAATGTCCATTTGGCTGCTGAAGGACAAACACTAGTAGACATTCATCAGAGACTGAACAAAGAATATGGGGTAGCATGCCTGTTGAGAACCACTGTTGTGGAATGAAAGCTGTGACAAGGAGTACTGTTGCTTTGTGATAACGCACATATCACAAATGTTGTGACACAGAAGTTACTCCAACTCAAGTCCTGATCTCTCCCCATGTGGTTATCATGCCTCTGATCTCTAAAAAAGACCTTGAAGGGTCAACGATTCCTGTCGGACAATGATGTGCAGTGGACAGTTGTGGACTTCTTCACGCATCAAGACATGGTGTTTTAACCAAGTGGGAATCTTCAACCTGGTGCACCAGTGAGATGATTACCTCAATGTTCATCTTGCCTGATTAGCATACTGATTCTGAATTGTGCAGCCTTCAGATGGAAACTTTTTAATCACCCCATATATGTAGGCATGACGAGTAACCAACTGTCTACTTGCTTGAATGGCTACTGCTAAACTGTGTCAAACTACAAACTTCATGCAGTTGTCAAACATGCTGCACACCACAACACAAATTACTTCAACAACTACTTCACTGCATGGACTATTTGCATACCCCCAGCACAAGTTTCTCTGAACTACACAGATTGGAATTGTCTCTCCAAAACATCCTGCTTTCTTGCAAAGCCCCTGGCCTAAACCTCTGCTAACCGGTTCCTACTACCTCAGCTTGCCTTTTCCCTTCTCTCTTCTGTCCACACTAATCCTCATCCACATAGATACAGATCATGCATAACCCCCCCCCCCCCTCTCTCTCTCTCTCTCTCTCTCTCTCTCTCTCTCTCTCTCTCTCTCTCTCTCTCTCTCACACACACACACACACACACACACACTTTCTGCAACCAATAGCAAGGAGTAACATTTTCCTGACAATGGAGCCCACATAAAGAAGAAAACTACAATGGACTTCAACTTAAAAGTTAAGATGAACTAATCAGATTCAATAATTACTATCCCGTTCACATATTAACAATAATGTTTTCACTTTATTCTCCACTGGTTTACAATACTGAAGAAATTCAAAACAAACTAAATCATTGTCCAAACAAGGTCTGTGAAGGTATTTTTAAAATTTTGTGGAATTCAGTATCAGTAAAGATGGGAAACATTAGATTCTCCATTGGTAATTACCAAATATCCTTAGATAGCGCTCTAAATAATTTTAGGGCCACCATTACGAAGTGATTTGTGACTTTGTTAATCACATCTTGGCCTGTCTACAATGTCTTTATTGGTAGTTTTGTGCTAATGAATTTCATTTCTTTTTCTGTAAGTCTCATGATTACCCTTGTATGAATGAGGCAGCTAAATATATATTGCCTAATACAATGCGAACTCTTAATCTGAAAAAAATGGTCTACATTTATCAGTTTTTTTGGTTGAGGTTGTTCTGCAAATCTGAAATTTGTCACACACTGCTTTACTTGGCCACACATCCACTTCTCTGGCACTTCAGTTTTGACCAGAGGGTGCAGCTGTTTCTGTTTTATGCTGCAGCATAATTCCAATGAGGAGATGTGGGACAAGATGAGATGGAAGAGGACAGTCACCTGCTCTGTTTGTAACTATCAGTGTCTTCTGGATGTCAACGGTGGAGCTGCTGGCAAGCCTGCAGCTTGTTTCCAGCAGTCAGGCCTCAGTTGAAGCAGGCTGGGCCTGAAGGTGTTGAACATTAGGATGGGAATATGCAGCACAAAAATCTCCAGCCTCTGCTGTAATCCGTGGTGCCTAGCAGCTGACGAGTCTTGGGGTTGCACAGGATCTGGTGTGGGATGCTGAACCAACTAATTTTGGATGTGGTGAGGCATACCTAAATCGTCACAGTAGGCCACAGTTATTTCTGCCAATGAGAATGGAAATTCAACTGGGACATAATGTACTGAGGAACTGGGCAGCCTGTACAGTCAACCATCAGTGCAGGTAATGCCCAATCTGTTGTGGATGTCTCTTAAAAAATTGTTCAAATGGCTCTGAGCACTATGGGACTTAACATATGAGGTCATCAGTCCCCTAGACTTAGAACTACTTAAACCTAACTAACCTAAGGACATCACATACATCCATGCCCGAGGCAGGATTTGAACCTGCGGCCATAGCAGCAGCGCAGTTCCGGACTGGAAGCGCCTAGAACCACTCGGCCACAACGGCCAGTGATATCTCTTAACTGGAAGGCAGACATGTCTTTATCTCATGGCCAGAGGAAATGGTAACCACAAACAGATTTGGAGAAGTGTGGTTTAGTTATAGTTAGAATAAACAGAGCACTAGGAGTGTGCTTTAGTGGATATTGTTTTGATGGGTAGCTGATTAGTTGTTAGTGAGATTACTGTGTGGCATACACTGTGTATAGTGAAGTCTATGGATGGCATACAGGTTTTGAATAAGTCATATTGCATGGCGCAGTCACGGTGCCAGAAGAAAATGCTTCATATTATGTCTTATCTCAACACTGAGAGTGTATTCTACTATGGTATAAAAAACCTGTATTACATCTAAAATTACACTGAGGGCGTGTTCTGCTGTTGTATAAAAGAGACTTCTGTATGCTGTTTGAAATTATGCTAAAGGAGTGTTCACCACTACACTAGCTATAAGTTCTGCATTTTGCATTCTTGTGGGATTGTGTGTAGACTAGGAAACCTCAGTAGCCTGACTGTATGCGGCAGGAGTAAGTTGTTGAGAGACAGAGCATGTTGTAATTGTATTCATTTATTGTTTCACATTTATATGTAATAATTGCCTAGCATTTTCTGATGTCACTGTGTTTATTTAAAAATACTTACATCAATAAATATTTTTATGGAATAAGCCCATGTCTGCACAACCCAAGGCCCAATACCCCCTGCATCCAAATTCAGTATTACAAGATAATGACCCTAGTTTCTTTATTTAGCAATAAAAGCACAATTCTTGTCAACTGCAGAGTTGCCCCATAGAAGCAGCCAATAGCTGATGTGGCTGTGGAATACTGGACAGCACACTGTTAATAGGTATTGCACTGATATGACACTTTTTAGCCTACTTAAGAGATACAGGACCTATAAAAGTGTGGAACATACATGGTTGTGGAACATGCTTTGAAGCTAGGAGACCACCACATTCATTTTGATAGGACTCAAGTACTGGCTGCCACAAGCAGATACCACAAAAGGCTGTACAGAGAGGCCATAGAGATTGTGGAACTCACTGGGAATTTTGATAGAAAGGAGGAGGGTGTGAAATTGAATGAAATTTGGATTCAGGAGGTGAAGAAGATGTGTACCAGTCTTCCACCATGGGATGATAGTAACAGCAGATGATGGCAGTAAATGGCCAATTGCGCTCACATATTCAAAACATGTGAAGTCATGCCACTACGCGGAAGCTTGCAGAAGTGGAATTTTGCTGTAGTCAGTAGCGAGCCAGAGTGTGAATCAGGCATTTGACAAAGCTACAATCCCACTTGAAAATGTCCTTTGCAGATGGGGCCGAAATCTTGGGTTTTAAAGTGAAGTCACTCTGACGATGGCATAATAGCCCTGATATTTTATTAATTGTGATATACGGTTAGTATGCTGCTGTTGTGTTAACTTAGTATCAATAAGAAAGTGCAGACATTTAATGATTGCTGTGACACCCAGTGCTCCAGTATCACTGAGGCTGCATGTCACTCTGTGCATTTTGTTTCATTAATTTTCACCTTGTTCATGATAAATCAAGACTTGGCCTCACTTATTATGACTTATGCTAGTTAAACAAACTGAACAACACTCTCCCTTTTGAGAACAAGTTTGAATCATCTGTAAACTGTAAAATGTGCCCATTGAAGCTTATGTCATTAATAAAAATCAGGAACAATAGAGGCCCTAGTATGGATCACTATAGTACATTGTGTTGTAATGTCTTTTTATCTAAGTCTGCTCCTTGCACTGATACAGTCTGTTGCCTGTTAGTCAGGTAGGATATGAGACTTTGCTAAATATGATTTTAGCCTGCTGAGTAGAGCCTCATGAGAGACTGAATGCCTTACTATGGTCACAAAGCACCAGAGCTGTAGACTGTTTGTCTTCAAAACCCTGACTTACATTTGCAACTAAGTCAAGTACTCCCATTGCATTTGACCTGCCCTTTCTGAAAACTGAGCTGTGCTTCATAAAAGAGGTTATTTCCTTCATAATAACTAAATAGTTGATCTTTCATAATGGATTACATCACCCTTGCTAATAATGGTTGTATAGATATGGGCCTGTAGCTTGAATGACATTTCATGTCGATTACCTTTCCTGTAAACTGGTATTGAGAATGCTATTTTTAGGAAGACTGGAATTTCCCCAGAATGGGCATTTATTTATTTCTTTTGTTGCTGGTTGAGCTGTTTCACATATTACTGCCTTTAACATAGTACAGGACATGCAGTAAATATTTGAACTCCCTGAAGGCTTATTGCATTTTACAGTTTTTAATATAACTTTTGGGTACACACTCATCCACATTACAATGCTGCATTTATTCCTAAACACCACCATAACTTTTCGATCAAACTCGAAGTCAAGAATTTCATCTATTTTTCTTTCCACTATGATTATATGACATTCATTAAATTCATCTGGCCTGCAAGAATTCGAATGGAAGATGGGCTTTTTCTGTGTTCATCAACAAATCCCACATTGTCTTCCAAGCATTGCAAGCTTCTTCAGTAAATCTAGCATTGCTTTCCTGCTTTACTCATTCTACTTCCTTTCTGTAGATCATTTTGGTCCGTAAATAGTGGCAGTACAATCTGTCCTTAATGCAATATCTTAAGCTGTTTTTCCATTATCATTTAATATTTTGACAATATATTGTACTTTAGTTAGTGTAAGGCTATACCACCTTTTTATGTTCACAGTTTTATGCACGCAGTTTGGTTTGGCAGTTGAATATCTCTTGGGTTTCAGTGGAAAATTTTAATCAAATTTGACTTTAAGGGTTTGGAACATGCAGCTGAATACCTCACTTGATGCTAATTGCTCAAATATTTCTTGCCAGTATATAGAAGATACTGTAGTTTTGAAAGCATCTAAACTTTGTATGTAATAATCGTCTTTCTGAACACATATTTCAGCTGGACATTTAGTATGTAATTTCTGGGTCTGTCAATAGCTTCATGATAACTCCATTGTGATCTGCAAGTAGGGAACAATCACATTTACTTTTTAGTCCCAATTGTGTAGGTTAGGTAAGTTCTAATAAAGAAGTAAACACAAATTTAACTATCAAAAAATTTATATAAGTGGTCACTGCTGAAACAACAGGGGCACTCAGGGGCGATGTTTCTCAGTCTTGGCTCAGTTAGGGCAGTATTTGTTTGAACAGTTTTTATCAATAAATGTGGAAAAATTAAAGATCTTGTGTGTTGATCTTTCATTTCAAAAAGTAAAAATATGAGATTTATCTACAAATGCAGAACGATCCAAGAAGAAACAACTCTAGGATTTATGCAATGAACAACAGTTCAACAAGTATTATTCTTCAACAATATGTTTCATGCTCCAGAACTACAACTTATCTCTTACAGTGGGAAACAGTGCAGTCATTCTCATAAAGCAGAAATGAAGCAATTTATCTTGTGTCCAAAAGGGATGATCATTGGCGTTCCACTCAGGGGTGGAAGCTTCTCCAAAATGTTAAGTTTGTAAACTGTGCACATGCTGCCATGGTTAAAGTATATATAATTTTCAATGCAATAGGGCATGCAACTGTGACGAATTTTTTGAAAGATTTATTGATGCATTCAGCTGCCATTCTCTTTATTTTATGTATGACTGTACAATTTCAGCCTTAGGCCATTTTTAAATGTTTTATGGATGATTTTTTAATAGTAGTTTATATCATGCATGTTGTTGCTCCTATGACATCATGTTATGCCCATAAAATGTTGTAAGTACATTGTATTAAAGTATATCATGCGTGGCAAAATTGCACTATCCAAAACTGGCACTGAGACAACTGTGAGGCACCAAGGACCATAGACGGCAGGGTGAACGACAACTGCAGAGATGTGTATGAGTTAATAGATGTGCAACTGTTGAGCAGCTGACCACCTAGATGAACCAAGGGGGCTACCAACAGTGTCTCTTCAATGACCATTTAGTGAACGTGGTTGTATATGGGCCTCTGCAGCAGCCACATGGCTCATGCACCCATGCTGATTGCTGTTCATTGGCAATGAAGGCTGGAATTTGCCTGCCAATACTGCAGCTGGGCATCTATATCTACATCTACATCCATACCCCACAAGCCACCTGATGGTGTGTGGCAGAGGGTACTTTGAGTACCTCTATCGGTTCTCCCTTCTATTCCAGTCTCGTATTGTTCGTGGAAAGAAAGATTGTGGGTATGCCTATGTGTGGACTCTAATCTCTCTGATTTTATCCTCATGGTCTCTTTGCGAGATATACGTAGGAGGGAGCAATATACTGCTTGACTCCTCGGTGAAGGTATGTTGTCGAAACTTCAACAAAAGCCCGTACCGAGCTACTGAGCGTCTCTCCTACAAAGTCTTCCACTGGAATTTATCTATCACCTCCATAAAGCTTTCGCGATTACTAAATGATCCTGTAACAAAGTGCGCTGCTCTCTGTTGGATCTCCTCTATCTCTTCTATCAACCCTATCTGGTCCAGATCTCACACTGGTGAGCAATATTCAAGCAGTGGGCGAACAAGTGTACTGTAACCTACTTTGCTACCTGTTGCTACTGAGTAGCAAAAGGTGGCCTTACCAGCTGAATAACATTTTATGCTCCACCATGCAAAACATCTGAAAGCAAGACAATGCGCGAGTTGTCTAAAGAATTCAGGCCAGAGGAGGGAGTGTTATGGTCCAAGGAATGTTTTCATGTTATTCCGTGGGTGATCTCTTCATTGTGGAGGGCACTGTGGATCAACACATGTATTCATCTATCTTTAGGGACCTTGTCCACCCACACATGCAGTCTATTTTTTCTCAGCACAATGGAATCTATTAGCAGGAAAATGCAACATGCCACACAGTTCACAGTTTACATATGTGGTTCAAAGAGTGTCAGGACAGTTTACTGTAGTCCCTGGTCACCATTTTCCTGGGTTTAAACCCAATTGATAATCTATGGGATCACCTCAATCAGGATGTTCATGCCATGGCTCCTCAGCTACAAAACGTATCGCAGCTGGCCACGAAACTGGAGTTGATATGGCTCCACATTCCTGTCAGTACCTGCCAGGACTGACTTTCTTCCCGCACGTCTCACACTGGTCCATGCTGCAAAAAGTGGTTATTCAGGCTTCTGACAAGTCACCACATTATTGTGACTGGGCAGTGCACATAGCAGAGAACATGTTCCATTGAAATAGTTAGGTATCAACCAGAAATATGGAAGTCATGATAATGTGCTCAGTGTTGTGAACCACATTGTTTGGCATCTTATGGAAAATTAAAAAGATAAGTACTGGTATTCATTCTTAATTTTTTTTATTATTCTGTGGTCAGCAGTGTGGAAACTATTTGGTAAAGATTGTGTGTGACAATTTTATCTTTAGTCTTATATTGAATTCAGACATGACCAAAAAAATGCTAGACTGGGATTAAAAACGATGGAGAGGGATTACTTTAATTTTAATGAGAGGGACATACAGCAATTTGTGAAAGAAATGGGAAATTTGATGGCATAAGTAAAAAATGAATTGTGCTGTAAATTAAAACAAATGAACAACAATATAGAATAAATGTATAATGAACTACATTTTCAACTATCACAAATAAATAACAAAATTTATGAGTCAGAAAGTCAACTGAGAAATTGGATAGTGGAATCAAGTGATAAAATTTTGCAGATAAATAATGAACTACAGAGTGAAGTTCAGAACAATAACATTCAGTTGGCACAAATTAAGTCAGAAATCTGTGAATTAAAAGTTACTATCAGACGAAAGCAGAAACAGTCAAATACTCAGGCAGAATTTGATTTAGAAGTTGAGAAAAATACTATAGTTAATGTTGTTTTGCATGAAATATATGACACTAAAAAGGAAACAAAATATTTTTTTTGAAAAACTAATATTTGTCAAGGTAAAATAAAAGTTTTGTTTCCAAGTTCTGAAAAGTAGATGAATTTTCATAGTAAGTGCAGAAATTCAAAATCTGTAAAAAGTAAAGAACCTTCTTGAGAAATATTGTCTAAGTTTTGTAAACAACTGCAACTTGTCTGGTGGGAGAAATATTTGAATAAATTTTGTAATCTGTTTAAAAGTAATTAAAAAGAACATTGCAGTAAAGTAGTAAAATATCTTAATTTGTGTGTAATCTTCTGATATCCTGATGAGGAAATTGGCAATTTTGATATATGGATTACAAAAGGGAAAGAGTAACAAAATTATATGAGAGTAAAATTATGTCTTTTTCTGTTCAAAAGTTACACAGTTTTGATTTGACAGTTGTTTTAAGGGAAAGACTACCTGTAAAATATAAAAGTAGGATTATGTGTAGGTGTGGGACTGTGATGGTCATGTACTGTAGGAAGTATGAAGAGAGTCAAAAAACACGGATGGAGTAATGTGTGATAGAGAACAATAGTGATGTCCACAAATTCATCTCTGAGGGAAAACTTAAAAAAAAATTGTTTGTTTTATTTTTCTAAATGGACTTTTGGTTTTCAGATGTGGTATTTATTTTAGTATTTATCATCTACTATTAATACTGATGACTGATGATTTTACTAACAGTTCTACAGTATAATTTGAGTTAGGATTAATTTTGTGCTTTGTCAATCTGATGATTTTTCTCTGTTATACGCCTACCTTTAGTTACGAACTATGTTGAATTATGCTGCTTGACTTATTCATTACACTGTATAGGATTTTACACTAGGAATTTTGATGTTTTATGACGAGGTCATGAACTAACGATTATACTGCATTCAGCATTATTGTACCATCACAACAGAAATATTTTATGTTGTTTATCTTGTGGCTGTATGGTAGCCTTTTTCCTAATTATGAAAAAATCATTTAAGGAGAAGACATGAAGGTCAGATGCTGTTGTTTGTACAGGCTTTGTGTAGTTGTAAAGTCAATGGTTAATGATGATCATTCTTTTTTTAAAGCAGATGTGTTGTTGAGGGCTTTATGCTGAATTTGAATCCTGAGTGGAATACTATTATGCATTGCAGCCTCTACTAATTATAATATTCATACTTTGAAGTATCTGTCAACTATTGGAAAAAGGAAAATTTGTGTATAAGATCAAACCTTACAATGCAATGAAAATATTTAAGAAAGTAAATGGAGTTTGTTCTTATCATGATCAGGATAAGGTAATATTGAATATGTACTATCACTGATTTGAGAATGTTTTGTCTGTAGTGAAGTTTCGATGAGATAGGTACTGATGCCACTATTTTCATGATGATAAAAAGAGGTGAGCGGTGACTGTGAGTTGAAGTATTAAGGTTTATAATGAAATACTGAGGATTTATCATGAGATGATATGATGGTTATGATGATGTGTTAGTGTTCTCTGTGAATAATAATGATGATGGTTATGATTATGTTGTACTATGGAAATTATGAGTATTACTGTGCATTGTTAGGAATATGATGATGACCTTAGGGTTATGAATTAAATTGTCATGAAATATAGTGGATTGTGTTCATTTAGTCATGCGAAACATTTCAAGAGGTGGAAGTAATTTTTGAGAGTAATTGCAAGTTTGGTCAATGACAAGATGAAATGTGATATAATATCTGTGGATCTGTTCCTGTACTGGTGATGCTGATGATGATTATGATTATGATTATGATGATGGTGATGACAATGATGATTGGTTTAAACTGCTAACTTTATTCTTTATTTGTCTGTGGATCATTTCTTATGATATTGGACACTTTGTGTTTACATAAATCTTGCATACACATAGCTAGTTACAAAAAGATAGTACATACACATATATTTTATAGAATTTTCACTGAAAATGTCATTAAAGTGCATACTATTTAATTTTTTATTCCAAGATATTCTTTAACACTATAGGAGCAAATACTGATCAGATGTCTTTTTAATTTTCTTTTAAAAAGAGACATACTTTTTACATTGTGGTAAACTGTTCTACAGGTTGTGCCCAACATTTACAGGTTGTTTGTCTGTTAATTTTAGCCTACTTCCTTCTATACAACAGTCATTTTTTTGTTCTTGTATTATGTTTGCGATATTCTCCGTTTAGAAAATGGAGTGCAGTTAGTTTTTAAGCAGATAATTGTTTCATACGTATACCTGATGCTACTGTTAGAATTTTTAGCTCCCTGAATTTATTTCTGCAGGATACTCTAGGTGATACTTTGCGATGCATCATACAGCTCTCTTTTGTAATCTTAATACCCTTTGTGTGTGCAAATTTGCAGCATTTCCCCAAGCCAGGATGCCATGCGAGAGGTGTGAATGGACTAGCCCACAGTACGTTGTTTGTAGAGTGTGGCTGTTTACTGACTTTGACATTTTTCTCATCAGAAATATGCTTGAAGCTATTTTGCTGCACAGGTTATTTATGTGATTCTCCCATGTCATATACCTATCCACTGTTACACCTAGAAATTTATAGCTGTCTGTCTCCTTTAGTTCCAGGTCTCCAAGGATGACTGTGATGTTGTCCAAAGTGTGTTTTTTGTTTCCTTGTATCTGCATATATGTTGTTTTGTTTCCATTTACAAAGAGATTGTTCTCGCTGAAATAATTGTTTCCACTTTTCATATTTAGCGAAGCCTTCTCTTGCAGGTCATCAGTTGTAGAAGTGGCAACAACAGATGAAATGTCATCTGCATACTTGACTAAACTATCAAATACTGATTTGGTCATATCATTGACATACAAAATGAAAAGTATTGGATGAAGGACGGATCCTTGAGGAACTCCACATTTCAAAATTTTAAAATATGAAGAGACACTTGTAATATTATTTTTCACTGTTTACTTTATTTCTACACACTGCTTTCTATTTTCCAAAAATGATTTAATGATGTCTACTGCTTTCTCCTTATACCATAACAATGAGGCTTTTCTAATAGGATGACATGATGTACACAATTAAATGCTTTAGATAGGTCCAGGAACATACTGCAGACATCCTTCTGTTCATCAAGTGCTTTAGTAACAAGTGTTATGAATTCAGCTATTCTGTTTTGGTGGATGCCCTTTCTCAATCCATGTTGCTCATCATTGAGAATATTGCATGTTTATATAAAATTTAATATTCTGTCTTTTATTATGGTTTCTAATATTTTTGAGAATACAGCTGTAATAGTTATAGGTCTGTAATTTCCTGGGTATTTGTTTGCAGCCTCCTTTATGAATAGCGATTACTTTACTCTTTTTCAGGCACATTGGAAATATTCCTTTTTCTATCGATAAGTTTATCAGACAGGCTAATGGCTTTAGTACCCATTGTAAACAGCATTTAATTAGTTTAGTGGATATACCATCTAGTCCATCACTGTTTTTCATTTTTAGACTATGTATTATTTTTGCAATTTCTGATTCATTAGTTGGGGTCTGGAATAAGCATTTTGTCGCATGTGGAATGTTTCTGGCATTTATGTTGGAAGTATTATTTTGAGTTATTAATTTGTCCACAACTTCAGTATAATGTTTGTTTAAAGTATGGCTGACATTTTGTGCATCCCTGAGTTCCCTCCCATTTACCTCAAGTGTTATGTTATCAGTGTTTTCCACACCTACGCCTTTCCTCTTTTCATTTATGAGAGACCATATGGTCTTAGTGAAATCTGTTGAGAAAGCTATCTCATTTTCATAATATGTCAATTTAGTCTCTTTTATCAGTTTGGTGTATGTTTCCTTCCTTTCCCTATATGCATCCCTATTTTATTGGGCTAGCCTTAAAAGACAATTTTCATGCATGCTTTTCACCTCTTTCCTCTTCCTTTTTACCTCTATTGTGACCCAATTTTTATTCTTCTTCTTATTTATTTCTCTACGTACTAATGGACATGCAACATCTATGTAATGGTCTAACGTTTTGCAGAATTATTCCCATCCTTCATCTAGGTCTTCTGTTAAGTATACTTCACAAAAGTCTTCAGTCTCCAATAGCGTTTGTAGCCTATCTATGTTTGTTTGCTACTTTCTCTAAACTCTTTAAATATTTTTTCTGGCTTCCATATGTTGCCTACTAATTCAACTACTACCCCACAGTGGTCTGCAATGGTCTTGTTTATGACCTATGCTGTCTGCCTGCTCTGTAGTACAGTAGTGATCATGTGATCTATTAGTGTTTCTGTATTTTTACAGTACGAGGGGGGACCCAAAAGAAACCGGACTCTGAGGGCCCTGCCACTCATAGACATAGTGCAGGGTTCTCATGCTAGATGGTGTTAGTAGAGACCTTCATGAAACAGCTGTGCAGACGGCGTAAGTGTAGAGCTGAACGTGCAAGTGTGGTATTGTGTCTCTCTGACTGTTGGGGGGCTACCTCTGCAAAGTCGTTATGGCAACTTTAAAAGAACAAAGAGTGTGTGTGAAATTTTGTTTCCTGCTTAAAAAAAAACTGCAGTGGAGACACACCAAATGCTTCAGGAAGCTTTCCAGAAGGAGGCTATGAGCCACACACAGGTTTTCGAGTGTGAGATGTGTGTTGAAGACCAAGCTCGTTCTGGACACCCTTCAACATTGCGAAATGAGGATAACATTGAAAAGGTCCGCCAAAAGATCAACGAGGATTGTCACCATATGATCGACCAAATTTCAGCAGAGACAGGAATCAGTTGGGCTCATGGCAGCAGATTTTGAGTGAGGATTTGCACATGAGACATGTTGCTGCTAAATCTGTTCCACGCCTTCTCACACAGGGGGAAAAAACCATCCGCATGAATGTGTGTCAGGACTTGAAAACAGAGATTGCATATGATCCAAACTTCTTGAACAAAGTCATTACAGGGGACGAGGGGTGTAGTTACGGGTATGATCCAGAGACCATACAAGCGACAAGCCAGTGGAGGGCTCCCAACTCTCCCAGACCAAAAAAAGCAAGGCAAGTGAGGTCAAATGTGAAGACGATGATCATTGTCTTTTTTGATGTTCGTGGAATTGTGCATCAGGAATTCATACCCCCTGGCCAGACTGTTAATCAGCACTTTTACTTGGATGTTTTAAGGTGTCTGCGAGAGGATGTGAGGAGGAAACGCCCAGAACTTTGGTGATCAGGTGACTGGTTTCTGCATCATGACGTTGCTCCAGCAAACATGGTTTTACAAGTGACCCACTATTTGGCATCTCAGAGATGGTCTGTCGTTCCCCACGCTCTGTATTCACCGGACCTAGCCCCGTGCGACTTTTTCCTATTTCCACAAATGAAAAAAATGCTAAAAGGGGAGCGTTATGACGATATGGTGGTGGTAAAAACAGCTTCGCAAAGGGCACTGGACAATATCAAACTTGAAGAGTTCCAAACATGCTTCCAACAGTGGGAAAAAGAGACTTGACAAGTGCATCGCATGTAATGGAGAGTATTTTGAAGGTGACTGAAATAATTTTGGAAAAAGATTCATCAATAAATTTTTCATGACAACAATCCGGTTTCTTTTGGGTCCCCCCTAGTATCTCATGGGACTCTCTACAACTAAATAAAGTCCATAAGTTTTAATCAGATCTTTAAAACTCCTTGTATAACAGTTGTCTTTTAGTTTGTTAATATTCAGGTCACCCGCTGCAATTATATAAAAGAATTCCCTGCTAGCCATATCCAACAGTACTTCTAACTCCTTTAGAAATCCATTTATCTGACTGTTTGGTGATCTGTAAATACCTATTATCACACATTTTTCCCCATAATATGTTGTCTGTATTGCTGCAGCTTCAAACAGCATATCTGTACAGTTGTTTACTGACCATGGAATGATACCCTCTATTTTACTGTGAAAATAGACTGCCACCCCTGTGCCCTTATGTTCAGATCTGCAGAAATTAGCAACTTTTTTATATTCTTGTACATTGTAAAAATTAATTTCATTTCCTTTCAGCCCATGTTCTGACATAATAAATACATGTGGTAACTCTGGAGCTATTAGTACTTCTATCTGTTCTAATTTGCTGGATGTGTACTGTACATTCTGCTGCAAGATTTTTATATTAGAAATATTTGTGTTACTGTTTTGATTTTCTATGGCACCTTTCTTTTTACCAGCTGGTACAAAAAATCCTGCTCCTTAGATGCTTTTGCTTCTTTGTTCTTTCTCCTGTGATAATGAACTACTCATGAAGTAATGATGTTGCTATCTCAAAAGAGTGCTATCTTAATGTAAAGTAGCAATAAGTTCTGACAGATGAAAGTATAATTAGTGGAGAATTTGAGGAAGATTTTTATATTAGAAATATTTGTGTTACTGTTTTGATTTTCTATGGCACCTTTCTTTTTACCAGCTGGTACAAAAAATCCTGCTCCTTAGATGCTTTTGCTTCTTTGTTCTTTCTCCTGTGATAATGAACTACTCATGAAGTAATGATGTTGCTATCTCAAAAGAGTGCTATCTTAATGTAAAGTAGCAATAAGTTCTGACAGATGAAAGTATAATTAGTGGAGAATTTGAGGAAGGGCTGAAGTACCAATGGAATTACTTGGTAAACCTTGACTGCTATGGAATGATTTACATGATGTAATTACATTTTACTAATTAACACTCTTTAACAGCATGTACTGTGTGGTCACATTTCTGAGTTATGTTACAACTTGCTTTATATTTAGTGTATGTTATTACTTAGTTGCAGTTTCTAAAACTTTTCTTGCTTAAACATTTTTTTGGTTTGTAGGTACAGTACATACAAGAAAAGCACATGGATATATTGAGACTTTGATTCAGTATGTCATGAAAACCACTTTCATTCACTAATGTTGTAAATAATAAAGTTATATACATAAGTGGAAGAGTTTCAGATACAAATATGTAGAGCAGGTAGGGATGTCAACCGATTTAATGTGTAATCAATCAGGTAATAAATATTTTCTTTGTTGCTAATCAATTATTTTATTCCAGACTGGATGACACATTTATGAAAATGCTTTGCAGTTTTTGTAATAATCATGAATCTATATCATCATGATGAAAACACTTGTGTGTTTCTGAGGTGCTATCTCACAAAGTCATTATGACACATATACCACATACAGCTGACATAGCTGTATTTGTAGCCTGTACATCAAGCAGTCAAGTAATTAAACTACAGTAGTAATACTGGAAAAGGATTTAAGAAACTGTTTACCTCAGATGCTAAGATTATTCTGCTAGTATTGTACATAGTATTGTTTGTGAAAATTATTCATTTACTAATTGCCTTATTACCCAAAAAAGTATTATATTAAACTTTTAAACATATGTTAGCTTATTTATCCACCGTTATTGTTATTAATGCTTATTTATCTTTTATGCCATGAGTTTGATTCCATGATAACTATTCTGCACAATTAATAGGAAAAAAGAGACCTCTATTGTGGAGTTTATGCAAGATTTGTGTGAAGAAGATGGAGATGGATGGCTAGACACAAGAAATAAGTAGGAGGGAGATAAAAATAAGAATATCATTACAATGAAAATCATCAATCTTTGAAAACATAATGTAATTGTTTAAATGCATGGTGTCTGTTCATTCGGACATATCCAAGAGACAGACACCACATGCACTTTCCATCTGTGATACTTATTATGTAAAATGAAGGTGGAGGGGGGAGCAAGGAAAGAAAAGCTAAGGGAAGGGAAGGAATTTGTGAGGTCAGCTGCAGCAGGACTTCACAGAGTCAGCAGTGAATGAAAATGTGTACTGCTGACTCTGCATAAAGTCCCAATGCAGCTGACTTCCCTTCTTTCCCTTTCCTTTCCTCGTTTCCTCCATCATCTTCAGTTTACATAACATGAATCACAGCTGTGGATTCCATATGGTGTCTGTACTTTCGGACATGTCTGAAAGAAAAGACATCATGCATTCATATAACTAATTCACCTCACTGCACTATGAATCCATCACCTTCATTGTGAATGCACAATCATGTCCGCCCTCCTGCGGGAATCTCATAGTAGCAAGCAAGGGGGACATGGACACGACTGCGGGTAGGTGGCTTTAGGTGGGAAAGTGGGTCAGCCAAGAGGCATACCCAAATATTCTGTGCAATTGTGATAAACACGGTGTTCTGGTGGTGCAGTAGCTAATGCAACTGCCTAGTAAGCAGGCACTCCTGGATTCAAATCCTGGTCAGGCACAAACTTTCAGTCATCGCAGCTGACTCCACATAAAGTCACAATGCAGCTGAAAACATGAATTCCCCCCCCCCCCTCCTACACCTTCAATTTATACAATAATGTAATTGGATGGATAAAAAGCTACTCACCAATTAGTGGCAGGAGAACACAAATATAAAGATACTAAAATTTGCAAGTTTTCAGAGCCAGTGGCTCCTTCTTCTGGCAGTAGTGTTGAAGGAGAAGAAAGGGGGTGAAGGAAACGGACTAGTGAAGTTTAGAAAATGGGGAGAGTTCAGAAAAGTCACCCAGAACCCCAAGTCATGGGACAATTACCAGACAGGATGAAAAGGAAAGACTGATTGTTTGGGAGTGCAATAGATAAGATTTGAAAACTTGAGAGGATGGAAGAGAGCATAATACAGAAGATAGAGATTCCTGAAAAAACAGCATGCATAAGTTAATAAGAGCAGAAAGCCAAGTTCTTTGTGTGTGGAGGAGGTGAGAGGAGGGGAGGAAAAGGGGGGTGAGGATAAACAGGTTAGAAAATGAAAGATATAGAAAAATAAAAGGGAGTGAAGAGAGGAATAGTTACTGTGAAGAATTACTGAGACTGAAGAAACTAATGTAAATTAAGGCCAGGTGGATGGCAAGAACCGAGGACATGTTGTAATGCCAGTTCCTAATTGCAGAGTTCCAAGGAACTGGTGTCTGAGGGAAGAAACCAGATGGCAGGTAAAACAGGCACTGAGCTCATGGCTGTCATGTTGTAGAGTGTGCTCTGCAATAGGATATTGTGTATACACCCTTTGCCCTATGCCCATTCATTCTAACTGATAACTTGGTGCTAGTCATGCCGATGTAAAAGGCCAAACAGTGTTGATAGTATGTTTGGTCAGTTACAGGATTGGTCCAGGTAGCAGCAGGAGGGTACATAGATCAAGTCTTACAGTGGTAACGACCACAAGGGTAGGAGAAATAGGGTACAGAAATTGGTGCAGAAGGAGCATAGAGTCTGACAAGGATATTGCAAAGATTGGCAGGGAAACAAAAAGTTATTGTAGCTGTGGTGGGCAAAACGTCAGGCAGAATGGGCCACATTTCAGATATGATTTTAGGAAGTCATAGCCTTGTCAAAGTATTTGACTAATACATTCAAGACCAGGATAATACTGAGTGATAAGAGATGTACTCCTAGGTCCTTTTTGGAAGTATCAGCAGTACCAGGATTGGATGTGATAGCCTGGGAACTCTGTTTTTGAAGTAGGCTGATGGGGTAATTAAATCCAGTGAAGGCTAGGTGAGAATGGTGGAGTATTGCTGTAAAGTGTGAACATCTGAACAAATACGTTTGCCTCAAATGCCAAGGCCATATGGCAGGGAACATTTGATATGGAAAGGATGGCAACTGTCAAAACGTAAGTGCTGTTGTTTCTTAGGAGGTTTAATGTGAGAAGAAGTGTATAGCTGACCTGCAGTGAGGATGAGGTCAACATCAAAGAAAGTGGCATGAGATTCAGAATTGGACCACATGAAATTTAATTGGGAGAATATATTTAGAGAATTCAAGAATTTCAACAGGTCAACCTCACCATAAGTTCATAGGGCAAAGGTGTCATCAATGTATCTGAAAAAACCAGAGGCTGAAGGCTCATGGAGCCAAGAAAAGTTCCCTCCAAGCGACCAATGGAAAGGTTGGCATAGGAAGGAGCTATCCTGGCTCCATGGCCTCGCCATAGATGATGATGGATTATTATTATTATTATTATTATTATTATTATTACAAAATGGCAGCAGCATGGACCAATTCAGTCAATTTTAGCACAGAGGGAGAGTTGAAAATGTGTAGAATCAGTGACAGTTCATACTGAGATGCAACAGAGCAATGAACCCCATAGAAATATTTGTGTCTGATAAAACTTTCCAGTGCATTATGATTTTAAACTTAAAAATAATCTATTCTCCTGCTTCTGTTACAGATAATTGTTGTTGTTGTTATGGTCTTCAGTCTATAGACTGGTTTGATGCAGCTCTCCATGCTACTCTATCCTGTGCAAGCTTTTTCATCTCTCAGTACCTACTGCAACCTACATCTTTCTGAATCTGTTAAATGTACTCATCTCTTGGTTTCCCTCTATGATTTTTACCCTCCACGCTGCCCTCCAATACTAAATTGGTGATCCCTTGATGCCTCAGAATATGCCCTACCAACCAATCCCTTCTTCTAGTCAAGTTGTGCCATAAATTTCTCTTCTCTCCAATTCTGTTCAATACCTCCTCATTAGTTACGTGATTTACCCATAATATATAATACAGATAATTATTTAGTAATATATATGAATCTCCCCACCAACATATACAGTCATGTTTGAAACTGGCAATCAGCTTGTACATGCTTAGCACAACCTATGCACAAAATCCGGTTCTGTATCCCCTCAGAATCCACATTCGTGTGCTGAGTTCATAGGTGGGGAGTGGAGAATGGGGCAGGGGCAGGGGCACGAAGCTTCTCCTATCCAGAGCACTGTAGAAATGCTCCAGCATGTATCCGCTAGTGCCTATGCTTTTCCTCCTGCTGTTGAAACTCACAGACCCCCTGGTCATTCCACCAAAATGACACGTAAGTAGCAGATTTTGAATCTCTTCATTTTGCAATGTAACTGGTGCCATAACACAAGGCCAGAATTTTGTTTGCTCATATAACACTCTGTCATGTGCAAAGGACAGCAATTGGAATGCAAAAACACCACCTGAAAAAAAAGGTGAAGTACCCAGAAGACAAGGTCTCAGATACTAATATAACTTTGGGCATGTACACACCATCAGTGGGTATGTGAATGACTAGAGTTGCAATTCCCTGTGACACATAGAACAGTCACTAGTCCACTTCAGTGATTACCATGTTTAGCATTGTCACCAAGCCTGGTAGGTTATATGATGGGTGCAAACAGTGTCAGAGGTTGAAAAATGCTTACTTGTTAGGGACACTGTTATCAGCACCTGGCAGAGTTTGAAAGGAGCCTCATTGGACTTCCATTTGGCCAGTTGGTTGAATCATGCAATATCCAAATTTGTGGGGAATTCAGAAGTGACAGTAGCCTGATGTTAGACTGTAAGGGAATGTGAAAGTAGGCGTAGTTGTCATCAAGGTTCTGGTCAACCATGTCTGACCACCAAAAGGGAGGATTGCTGTTTTGTGACCAAACAAATCATAAACCCTTCACATCTGCATCTGCATCTGCCATCTGAGAACAAGTAATGGGCTCCCTGCATCAATCTGTATCATCCGACACCATTGGCTTCAGACTAACAGCAGCCAGACTAGGAAATTACCACTGCTATCAACACCACAACACAAATGACTGTGTTTGACATGGTGCTGTGACCAGGAAGCATGGACAGCTGATGAATGGTGTCACATTGTGTTCAGTGAACAATCACAGTTTGAAACTACCCCATAAGATCATTGTTGATGGATACGGCAGTGATCTGGGGAGATGTTCCAGACCTGCAATGTTATAGAGTGGCATTGCAGTGTCATGGTGTGGGGAACCACCAGGTATGACTTCAGGTCGTAGCTAGTAGTGATTGAGGGAACTGTGACCACATATTGGTATATTGTGGACATCCACATCTTCATTTGTTACCTCTCAAGTGACAGTACCATTGTACCATTGTTCAATACGGCACTGCTTGTCACCACATAGCACATCTCTATGAACTTTCTACATGATGCTGAGGTGCTTCCATGGCCAGCAGCATCCTAAGTCTGTTCCCAATAGATAATGTGTGGGACTAGTTCAGACAACAACTCCATCATAGTGCCAGTATCCAGCATATGAAGGACTAGTTGCAACAGTTGTGAGCAAGCTTATCTCAAAAGTAGCTAAAATTGCTTTATGACACCTTTCCCAACTGAATCAGTGCATGCATCCAGGCCATAAAGGGCACAACATCATACAAGTAAGTGTGCTCATACTGTCAAGTTCTTTGCAAATTTGACTTGATTCTGCAATTACTGAAATAAAATCACATACCCTTTCAACCCATTAAGTTTCATTTTCTTTCCTCAAATCTTTTGGGTGCTTCAGTTTACTGTCAGGCAGTGTAACTTGTGGTCTTTGTCAGCTGCTTTTACCACCTGCTAATCTGCATTGGTGGAATCACTGCTTGTGTTGCATATACTTTCCGATTTAGGCCCTCTGCATTCCAACATGACTTGCCATGTTGATGTATTACTTCAAAATCAAATTTACTGAGGTTTAGCACTTGGTGTGTTAACTTGCACACTGGATCTTTCAAACCTAAGAACCATCTCAGCAATGCATGATGTGTTATGACTCTATTGTTACCTGTGGCTAAGAGTGTGAAGTGCAGTAAAATTAATGTCACTGGAAAACATTCATTATGTTTTCCAGAATATTGGGCGCACCAACAACCAACCAATGGATAACAATAACTCTACACAACTCATCTGATGATGAATCACTAGGCAGTTTGAAACCAATAAATGATAAAAACTGAAGAACAAAACAAGAGGCAACTGGTTGCAGTAATTTTCAAGAAAAGCATACATTTTCTCCCATAAAAATAATTTATGAAGTACATTATGCAGTATGTGATAATCAGCATCTCTTTGTACGTCATACAGTACTTCTATCTGCTCTACCAAATTCGGTGAGGCATAGACAAATGGATGAGCTGCTCCATCCACTTATTGACTCAATATACAGCCAAGTGCATGATTACTCATGAAGCATGGCAGCACAAAAGTCTCTCATAATTTGGAGAACCCAATATTGGTTCATTTTTGCAACAATATCTTGCAGCCCTTTGACCAGTGAGCTTGTGGCCGTGCTATTTTGGCAAATTTCTGATAATTTTCCAGGTCTAAGAAAGATTGTATCTCTTTTTAGGTATGCAGTGCCAGAAAGTCCTTACAGCTTTTATTCTCCTGGAGTCCATCTGTACTTCCTCAGGACTAATTACATGCCCTAAATGCAGCACTTCCTATAGCACTCACTGACACTTTTCTAAACTGAGTGTTAGGTGTACCATGCGCAACCAATTAAACACTCCCCTTACCAATAATATGTACTCTTCCATGTCTTTCACAAAGGCAACTATGCCATCTAACAACACCACACATAGCCTAGGTTTCAGTCCCTGTAAAACTGTCTACAGGCACTGAAATGTACCTGGTATGTTTTTCACTCCAAACAGCTTGTGCCGATACTAATGATATCCTGGTAGGACAGTAACTGTTGTCTTTGGGCAATCCCCTGGTCCTACTTCTAACTGATAATAACCACTTTGCAGTTCCATAATAGAAAAATATTTTCATCGCCCCAGATTATCTGGAGTTTCTGTTATATTTCAGTAAGCATGTGATTGTTAAAGTACTCATATTCATAAAAAAAGCAATATGCCTTCATCCTATCTGTACATTCTTCAAGAAAACCATCACTGGTACTGTGCTCCCTCCCCCTCCCCCTGTGACTGATAACATCCTCAACAGTACCATCTTGTAACTGCCAGTCAATAAATTCATCCATCACTGGTTGTAGTATGTGGTATGATTTATGGTACACAAAAAGTTCATTTCCACTCAGTAATCTACATTGTGTCACTGGGTCACTGGCAAAGACCCATGATGATTAAACAGCTCCTTGTATTCCAACAACAACTGCTCCATTTCTGTCTTCTGTGCTCCTTCCGAGTTTTCTACCTTCATCCATAATGCAGTGAAATTGTTGGTTTACTTAAGCTTAGTGTCCAAATTTCCTCTGTATAAATTATTTCCCCCAAAATCTCCTCACTATTAAAAATGTATACATCAGTCAGTATTTATGGTAGTAGGGTGGCTACATCTTCCATACAGCTTGTTCACTCCTGAAAATTTGTAGCTGAACAAATAGCCTTTGGTGAAATAAACTGAATGTGATTGCACTCCAAGACAGCTAAAGTCACATACTGTTTTTTTTAATATCAATTTGTCACCTACTATAGGCAGATATTTTAGACTGAAAACTAGTTAGCTACTCCCGTAATGGTATGTAGTCATCTGCTAGATAGAGCCATAGTAGTCTTGGACAACATATCCACCTGGCAACCATAAAATAGTGTGAAGCATAACATCCTATATACTTGGTGGTTAATAACCTTTCATCAGTAACATTACCAGAAGCCAAGTTTGTTTTGTTTGCCGATGATACAAACATTGCAAAAAATAGCAAATCAAGTGTAGTCTTAGAAAGATCAGCTAATAAAATATTTGTGGACATTAATCACTGGATCCTAGCCAATTCTTTGTCACTAAACTTTGAAAAAACACACTACATGCAGTTCAGAACTTGTAAGGGGTGTCCCATGAGTATATGCCTAACATACGATAACAAGCAGATAGAGGAAGTGGACAGTGTTAAATTCTTGGCATTACAGCTTGATAATAAATTCAAATGGGAAGAGCACACCACAGAACTGCTGAAGTGTCTTAACAAATCTCTATTTGCAATGCGAATTGTGTCAGAATATGGGGTATAAAAATGAAAAAGCTGGCATACCATGCTTACTTTCATTCCATAATGTCGTATGGGATTATTTTTTGGGGGCAATTCATCAAGCCAAGCTAAAGTTTTCTGGGCACAAAAATGTTCAGTAAGCGTTATATATGGTGTGAACTCAAGAACATCCTGCAGAGGCCTGTTTAGGGAACTTGGAATACTAACTACTGCTTCCCAATATATTTATTCCTTAATGAAATTTGTCATTAAAAATATATCACTTTTTCAAACCAACAGCTCAATTCATGGAATCAATACTAGAAATAAGAATAATCTTCACAAGGATTTAAAGTCACTTAGCCTTTACAAAAAGGTGTGCATTATTCAGGAACACACATTTTCAATAACTTGCCAGTAGCCTTAAAAAGCTTAACAACCAATGAAATTCAGTTTAAGAGAAGCCTAATGGACTTATTGGTGGCCAACTCCTCCTACTCCATTGATGAATTTCTCAGTAGAACCAACTGATATGTGTGATATTTCAGTGCAGTAATGTGTTAATTGTAAATAAGTGTGTGTGTGTGTGTGTGTAAGTACAATCTAACTTCTGCACCAGTTCAGTGCAGTAATGTGTTCATTGTAAATAAGTATTTAGTAGTTGAATTACACATTTATTACCTTATAAATATGTAAAAAACTTTTTTATTTTAAATTCAGTGCATTAGTATTTGTAAAACGATTATTTCATATAGCGTTCATTAAAAAATTATGACCATGCCATTTGGGACCTGTGGAATGGTACATTAGCTTGTTTGTTTGAGTTGTAAATATTTGTCATGTATTGTTGTTTTTCTGACATGTTCTACATCCTTGAGGACCTCCTCACTACAGACCAATTGGAATGAAAGTAAATCTAATCTAATCGATACCAGTAAATGGTTGTTTACCATGTAGTCCAAAGACAGTCTCTTCATCTATTTGTGCACATTGCATTATGTTTATTTTTGTTGGGTATCAATGTTCTATCTCACAAGAGAACACCACACAATGACTGACTGACAACTAACTTTATTAAGTCTAGAAAACAACTTATTTTAAAAGATACAATAGTCATGGAGTGGCTCACAATAATAGTCTGATAACATATATGCAGAGGTAAATATTTAACCTAGTTAGAGTTGGCTGGACCCATCTCTAAAAGTTGTTGACCAGTCGGTCATGTGCATAAACAAAAGGCTGTACATGCATTCATGAGTGATGGCCTCTGACAGTTGTCATACTTCTACCTGCATCAGACAACTTCTGTGGTGCACCTTATGACTGCATGTCCATATCCCAGGTGTGGATCTACATGGATCACAACACCCCTCCCTCCTTGAGAGATGGAGTGTTGCTGATTCCCAGAGTTAGTTGTGTGTGGCTGTGATGTGAAACAGTGTCCATGTCCACGGAGGCCCAGAGCTGAGAGGAATGTGCAACCCCCAGTTGCTAGAAACCTGGGAATAAATAGTGCAAGGAAAGCCCTGATGCCCCCCCCCCCCCTCTCCACGCTGCTGGAGCACAAGATGACAGAACCAGCAACAGGCAATTCAAATGGAGCTTTCAAGGTGATGAGTGGTGGCGGTGTGAAAGGTGGAAGAGACACCACTGCAGTCCAAGGCTGCTACTGTGACATTGAGCCAGCATGGGGGTATGCATTCTGGCTGGAGTGCCAGCGGAGCTGCTGCCAGAGGCTGTGAAGGTGTAGGCTCTTCAGGCCGAGGCACTGCTGCATGTGAAAGAGGAGGTAGCACCCAGTGACCAGGGTATCTATGAAGGTAGTATTGCGGCCAGGAGGGGAGATGGATGCTCACTCAGACGCACATCTGATTGCAAGGGTGCTGAACCTCCTGGTCCACTGCCCTTAGGGTGTAGGCGCAGCAGCTGGTCTGACGCATGATAACTGCGAATGTCTAGCAGGGATGCCGACCAAAACCATGCACCCAGGCTGCTGCCCTGGTGGAAAACCCGGTACACCATAACACAATGGCGGGCAAGATTCAGGATGGAGGAAATGGAGCAATTTCTTTGGCTGGTGCCTGTGGAGAAGCTTATGGAGCTACAGAACCAATAGGAGTTGTCAAGTAGGCTGTCAGAACAAAATGTAAGCCTCTTCATGGGAACGTCTTGCAGATATTTTTCATCTGTGCCTTAAAGGTGCAAACCATGCATTCTGCTTCCCCATTAGATAGTGGGTGAATGGAAGGGGAGCAAACATTGTGAATGCCTTACCCCAAAAAGAAATCACGAAATGTCTGGGACAGGTACTGGTCCCATTATCAGAAAAGAGGGTAACTGGAAGACCTTCCACAGAAAAAAATTTGGAGAGAGTTTGAATACTGACCTCAGTAGTGGCTGAGGGGCACAGGACTATATGTGGAAAATGCAAAAACATATCAACAACAATCAGCCAGAAAAGGACTGAGTTCCTGGAGGCCATGGAGAGAACAATGCCCTGGGAGCCACTTGTTAACTAGTATATTGGGGACATGTAACAACCAAGTGTTCCAGCTCTTGATCAATGGTGGGCCAGTAAACATGCCTGCAAACCAGGGCTTCGGTGTGAGAAGCACCCCAGTGCCTCTCAGGTAAGAGAGTGGCCCAGAGGATGAGAGACCAACCCTGTTGGACAAGACGAACTAACTGCCTGAATATGGGGAATGATAGTAACAACCTTCTACATCTTATCAAAATGTTGATGTGGAGTTTGAATAGGACTAACCGGCCACTGTTGCCTTGGTGACTTTGGTACTAGTAATCAGAAAATTATCTACCACATGTCAGGAAGAGACATCCAAATGCAGACACACAATCTCCTTCTGATCAAACTCAGGGTCCAGGCCAAAAGGCAGCCAGGATAAGATGTTTGCATGGGCATGGCAAAGTGGTGAAAATGAATGTCATAGTTTTATTTGGAGAGGAACAAGGCCCATTGCTGCAACCGGTGAGCCACTTTATTAAGGACCCACGCAGACAGAGTAAAAAATGAAATTTATTAGTTGAAATTTGGTGCCATACAAGAGAACGTGAAATTTGGTGACCGCATGCACAATGGCCAGAGCCTCCTTCCCGACCTGAGAGCACTGTACCTGTGGTGGACTGAGAGGTTTCGATGCAAACGCCAGTGGCTGCTCCAAGCCATCTGCATTCTAAAGGGTGAGGATTACCCCAATGCCTTGCTGTGAGGCACTGTAGCCAAAACAAATGGTTTGTTGGGGTCAGAATTGGACACAGTGCTGACTGGAGGCATTACTTCATTGTGTTAAAGGCCAAGCTGCACACTGGAGACCAGACGAAGGGAGCACCTTTGCCATGAAGGAAATGCAGTGAGTGCACAATGGTGGATGCCCCAGGGGTGAACCGATGGTAATAGGCAATTTTACCTAAAAATCATGCAGTTCATGCAATGATGAGGGACATGGGAGATCCATAATGACTCTGACAAGACTTTCCATGAGATTGGAGCCCTACCTCAAGATGACATGGCCCAGATACTCAAGAGATGGTTGGAAAAATTTGAACTTCTACAAATTGCAACAAAGACCCACAGCCTGGAGTTTTTAAAAGAGGGCACAGAGGGCGTGCAGGTGGTTGCTCGTAGTACATCCTGTGATGACAATGTCATCCAGGTAATTAAAGCAATACAGAATATTGGATGGGACTGTTCTAAATGGCGTTGAAAAATTGGGAGGGTGGGATTGGGGGCTCTTGCCACCCCAAACATCAACCATGGTATTGTTAAAGCCCAAATGGTGTGTTAATGACCATGATATGCTTGTATTCATCATCCAGAGGTTACATCTACATCTACATGGATACTCTGCAAATCACATTTAAGTGCCTGGCAGAGGGTTCACAAATCACATTCACAATTCCCTATTATTCCAATCTCGTATAGCACACGGAAAGAAGGAACACCTATATCTTTTCGTACGAGCTCTGATTTCCCTTATTTTATCGTGGTGATCATTCCTCCCTATGTAGTTCGGTGTCAACAAAATATTTTCGCATTCGGAGGAGAAAGTTGATGATTGGAATTTCTTGAGAAGATTCTG
Organism: Schistocerca nitens; assembly: GCF_023898315.1. Classification (NCBI taxonomy): domain Eukaryota; kingdom Metazoa; phylum Arthropoda; class Insecta; order Orthoptera; family Acrididae; genus Schistocerca; species Schistocerca nitens. Next base: position 586,553,874 of record NC_064618.1, read on the forward strand.
TCACAACGAAAAACGCCTTTCTTTTAATGATTTCCAGCCCACATCCTGTATCATTTCTGTGATACTCTCTCCCATATTTCTCGATAATACAAAATGTACTCCGTCAGTCCTATCTGGTAAGGATCCCACACCACGCAGCAGTATTCTAAAAGAGGACGGACAAGTGTAGTGTAGGCAGTCTCCTTAGTAGGTCTGTTACATTTTCTAAGTGTCCTGCCAATAAAATGCAGTCTTTGGTTAGCCTTCCCCACAACTTTTTCTTTGTGTTCTTTCCAATTTAAGTTGTTCATAATTGTAGTACCTAGGTATTTAGTTGAATTTATGGCTTTTAGATTAGATTTATCATGTAACCGAAGTTTAACGAGTTCCTTTTGTCATCCACATCACACTTTTCGTTATTTAGGGTCAACAGCCACTTTTCGCACAATTTAGATATGCTTCATAGATATCAGGTTTGGAGGAGAATTGATCCCTTTCTAAGTGTTTCAACGGTATGTCAGGATGTGGCAATGGTTGAGTGTCAACCATGGACTGATTCACAAAGGCCTTAAAATCGTCACAAGGGCACAATTTACCAGAGGGGTTTCTTAAGGATGACAAGGAGTGTGGCCCATTCATTAGAGGAAATGGGAACCACTGGCAATAACTGCAGACAGCTGAGATCTGGGCATTAAGCATGTATTTTGTTTACTAACTAATGATGCAGAACTGTTTCAATGACTTTCCACAGCCCACGAAACAAGATAGCAACATGGATTCATATACAATCTTCTGGATGCCTTGAATGAAGAAACCAAGAATTTAACACATCTGATGCTTGTGGAGTCCCTGTTGACTCTCACACGAAAGTTGATCACTTTCTAAGAAGTCATCACATGTGATCAGAAAATGTTCATAAATTCTGTAACTAATAAACATCAGTGAGATAGTTCTGTACAGTTATGCAGATTCTTCTGTTTTCTATGTTGTATGATATACTGTTCTATTCTTTAAAAACATACAAACCAAATACTTTTATTTGCACTCCAAGCAAAACAAATTTAGCAACATTCAAGAAACTACTGGAAGTGCTCCTTTTACAACCAATTAAAGCTCTGAGTCACATTCTGTTTGACTTGGATCGTTATGATATGCTGGCAGATATGCATTATGACTTGTAGTTGCCTGACCTAGTTCTGCTTGAAATGGTACCTCGAAGTCTCTCTCTTGTAAAGAAAGATTTTAGGAAAAAAAAAAAAAAGAAAATCATCAGCCACACATATCAATGAAACTTCCAGAAGTTTTTGGCCAACAGCAAATTTGTATTAGATAAACTGGGAACAGATCTTAGCTTCAAAACTGTTCTTGCTACTCCCAAATCCATCTAATATCAACCTCTGAATGATTGCCAATTATGTGCCATCATCTGTCAGACTTGCTCCTTGTTGTCTGCCATAATGCATTTCTATGGTTGACCCTGACATGGCACACTAACAGTTTCTTTTCCACTCCAAAAGTTTTTGAACAGGAAATGTGCTTCACTTGTTCAGACACGCACCTATATTAAAAATGTCTATGCCACCATTTCCTGCAACTTAAAACTATTTACTCAAAGAATTGCTTCGGGCCATGGGGCATGTGCAGCTGCTTCTTTACCCGCATGAAGTTTGGCTGAACAGACAATAACATAAACCTTATATATCCAATCACTTCTACTATTTCCTATTCAGGTGCAGTATATTAAAGAACTCTTAATTACAATGGTAGGTTAGTTAAATTGGAATAAATGTTAATAAGATCACATGAGATATAGCAGAATTATCAGAGGTTGAAGGTGAGCACAAAGAGTTATAGAAACTGATAAATAACAGCAAATCCTAAAGTAAGACAATAGTGTCTGATTTCAGTCCATAAGTAGGACATGAAGTATAGAATGATTCCTCAGCAGTGTACTAGTGTTGGCAATGCTGACACCAAAATTAGCCAGGAAGGTTGCTTCTGCCCCAGAATAGCATGTGTAGGAACTGTGAGTTGCACTCTACAAGTAACACAGCAAGTGTGGAGTTAGGAGAGTGCATTCAGTGTAAACATTCTTTATTCAAAATGACTTCCGTAGAAGACATAGATGACAGTGTCCCGGCGGCATGTGTGCTCAATGAGGCAGCTGCATATTACCTCAACTTAACTCACCAATAGTACAGTGGTGTGCATGGCCTTGGGGCAGCAAGTGTGTACACTAGGCAGTGGGTTGACTAAAGTGGAATTGCAGTGGCCAGTGAAAGAGCCTTGTTGATGCAATGTTGGCATCAGCGCATCTCTCGCCAAGCTTTGCTGGACTGCTGGCAGCTCGTAACAGTATGTCAGGTGCACACGCACCCAGCATTGAACCCAGGAACATTAGAGCTGACCGGAGTGTCAGACAAAGACACCCTGAAGGTGACCTCCACTCGGTGCCATCGGCCCAAGACCTGGACCATCAGGCTGCCATCTAGTAGATAAGTGGCTGTGGAAGTGCAGTGGTGTGCCGTGGCATGAGGAAACCCAGCCCACCAGTACAGAAGTGCCATAATGCAAAATTCTATGCCAACAGTATTTTAGCATCCATCAGCAGGATTTTGCATGTTACTCACCTACGTGCCTCTCAACTGGTTGTGACGTCTGATCTATGGTTGATGCCACAACACTTCTTGCCCCCTTAGGGGAATTTGGTCACCTAAACGTCAGCTGCTGCTCAACCTATGAACTACTAAGACAACAGGGTAGTATTGTGTCAACATTTTTCCTTTGATCCTATGATGCAACTTTTCTCACATCATTATTTACACTTCCTACACTGACTGTCCTCCTCCTCTACACAGTCCATCATACAGTTAGTGGTGACTGACATGCCCACACTTTTTCAGACCAGTTGTTCTAGCCACTGGATTGATATGTAATGAACTGAAAGTTTGGGTTAGCAGATGCCTTTCTGCCATTTATATACATAAGCCATACAAGTGAGGACCAGGATTCAGATGGTTCCTGATGACAAAATTCATATTACCACAGTCTGATGCTGATGCCTGCTGTGATGTTGTTGAATATGCTGAAACATGTGTTCCGCACTAATGCATCCATTCTATGTAGCTTTTAGAGAGAACTGGGTATGGTGGTATCCAGAGTACTGTTCAGGTAGGATGTGTTTTTTGTTGGTGGTATTTAAAAACAAAAAAATGAGGTAAATACAGTAGTGGATACATTACATTCAAAGTCATAGACACTGTTAATGTTGACCAATTCCAGTAGCTAGTCGCAAAATGTCACATCAAATTCCATTCAGTAACATCCTGTTGTTCCATTGTTCCGGGTGTTCTGTTCCCCTTGAGCATCCCTCCTTATACCAGGTGGTGATAGCTACAACTGGGTCAGTTACTGAGAATTCCTAGTGAGTGTCCCCTGGTCATCTTCCCATGTCTGCCTCTGTGAGAAATAGCTCTATCTTATACGTCTACGTGACAGTTTGGACCACCATCAAGGGGCATATTGTAACCTGCTCCCTCTGGCATTACCACAGTTCTTCTACTGTCAACTTAATGATGAAATTGTGCTTTCTTTCTGACTAACCATAAATGGAACATATGAGAAAATTACTGGACACCAAAACCATTCAGCTATCAGAATCTCTCCCAATGATGGGAGGAACATATCAATCGTGAATGTCAAAAAATATTTTGGGTGTCATACCTCATTTTGAAGTTAGAGTAATGTGTAAAAGAGTCACATGGAGCACTGTCATCCTCTTTTTTTCCAGGCTCAAGACACCACAATTATAAATGTATGTCTGTGCTCTACGTTAAAAATAATATTTCAAAATTTGTTGCTGGGAGGAAATTCATAAACAGAACACCAGAACTAAGACTAATTTAGATACACCAGCACACAGGTTAGTAAGAACTGGAAATTCTCACAAAGTGAGCCCACTCAAAATTTTCACTAAATTACCAACCTACACTCCTGGAAATTGAAATAAGAACACCGTGAATTCATTGTCCCAGGAAGCGGAAACTTTATTGACACATTCCTGGGGTCAGATACATCACATGATCACACTGACAGAACCACAGGCACATAGACACAGGCAACAGAGCATGCACAATGTCGGCACTAGTACAGTGTATATCCACCTTTCGCAGCAATGCAGGCTGCTATTCTCCCATGGAGACGATCGTAGAGATGCTGGATGTAGTCCTGTGGAACGGCTTGCCATGCCATTTCCACCTGGCGCCTCAGTTGGACCAGCGTTCGTGCTGGACGTGCAGACCGCGTGAGACGACGCTTCATCCAGTCCCAAACATGCTCAATGGGGGACAGATCCGGAGATCTTGCTGGCCAGGGTAGTTGACTTACACCTTCTAGAGCACGTTGGGTGGCACGGGATACATGCGGACGTGCATTGTCCTGTTGGAACAGCAAGTTCCCTTCCCGGTCTAGGAATGGTAGAACGATGGGTTCGATGACGGTTTGGATGTACCGTGCACTATTCAGTGTCCCCTCGACGATCACCAGTGGTGTACGGCCAGTGTAGGAGATCGCTCCCCACACCATGATGCCGGGTGTTGGCCCTGTGTGCCTCGGTCGTATGCAGTCCTGATTGTGGCGCTCACCTGCACGGCGCCAAACACGCATACGACCATCATTGGCACCAAGGCAGAAGCGACTCTCATCACTGAAGACGACACGTCTCCATTCGTCCCTCCATTCACGCCTGTCGCGACACCACTGGAGGCGGGCTGCACGATGTTGGGGCGTGAGCGGAAGACGGCCTAACGGTGTGCGGGACCGTAGCCCAGCTTCATGGAGACGGTTGCGAATGGTCCTCGCCGATACCCCAGGAGCAACAGTGTCCCTAATTTGCTGGGAAGTGGCGGTGCGGTCCCCTACGGCACTGCGTAGGATCCTACGGTCTTGGCGTGCATCCGTGCGTTGCTGCGATCCGGTCCCAGGTCGACGGGCACGTGCACCTTCCACCGACCACTGGCGACAACATCAATGTACTGTGGAGACCTCACGCCCCACGTGTTGAGCAATTCGGCGGTACGTCCACCCGGCCTCCCGCATGCCCACTATATGCCCTCGCTCAAAGTCCGTCAACTGCACATACGGTTCACGTCCATGCTGTCGCGGCATGCTACCAGTGTTAAAGACTGCGATGGAGCTCCGTATGCCACGGCAAACTGGCTGACACTGACGGCGGCGGTGCACAAATGCTGCACAGCTAGCGCCATTCGACGGCCAACACCGCGGTTCCTGGTGTGTCTGCTGTGCCGTGCGTGTGATCATTGCTTGTACAGCCCTCTCGCAGTGTCCGGAGCAAGTATGGTGGGTCTGACACACCGGTGTCAATGTGTTCTTTTTTCCATTTCCAGGAGTGTATATCCAGTCTATGGATCTAATAATCTTGAAAATTAAATGGTATAGCTGGCTATCAGATCACCCATTTTACAACATTAAAGAATTCTTTGAGAAGCCGGAGGAGGACAGTATTTACCAAATTGTCCTGTAGTCTATTGTATCAGTATATCCTTTGTTTATGTTTTGTATAGTTATACTTCCACATTTTACATAATTATGTCTTGTATACTCTATCCATATCCAATTATTATTGCAGTCTTTGTACCATACTATATTGTAGTATAACTTACGGACAGTAGCTCTTAGAAATCATCTGGTAGCATATTTTATTATTGGAGTGTTTAATATGTATGCTAGAGTTAACTGACATTAGTACATTTTATTATTATGTATCACAAATATTACTACATTGTGTATTACCCAACAATGATAAAGCCTATTTCATTGTAAAATGATCATTGGTGATACTCATAGCCATACTTCCCTCACACTATTTGGTACCATAAAATAAACAAACACCAACCCATCATCCTACGTTTTTGGGCAAAACAAAGACAGCTTCACATATTACTACACTAACAAGACACTAGAATCAATTCAAGTAACCAACCCACATCATATCTTTCAAATAATTTTGACATATTATAAAAATGAAATCAATCCACAAATTATAAGCTCATATCAATCAGCAGCCATACAGTGGCACAGCATTGCTAATATTAAAAGAATTTGGTACATCCTCAAGCAAAATACATATACATTACAATAAAACACTTCATCATGTGCGCGTTACTCACATCACTACCATAGTACATGACCTGCGGTGCACAAAAAATACATGTAATAAAACACTAAAAAATTTTAGTACACTAATGCTTCCATGGCTGCAGCACCAATAGTGCATTGCTCTTTGTGAAAATCTCCACCATTGATGCAACCCAAATTGGGGAATCTCCAACCATTCTTCAGTCCTCTTTACATCATCTTAACTCTAGGTCTTAATGTGTAGGACACAATACACATAGACTGTGCAGGAGTAGTTCACTCCACTTGCTGTGCCATCTTTCTTTTCTGCCTCCTCCCCCAGTTTTGGGACCAATTGTGGTTATGGTGGTGAAGAATCCAGTGCACCCTGGAAAAGTTAAGTACACCCAGTACTGGGAATTGTTAAGTAAGACGTTGCAGTTTCATGTTTACCGGCAAGTTGTCTCACTACTGGTACACCTTGATAATGAGTAAAGATTTTTTTCTTCTTTCCCTTCAGGCAGTCGCCCATTGCCCTAAAAACTAAGCACTCCATTGTTCCATTCACTTCTATCATTCCACAGCCTTCATATTTCCTTTTTTCTCTTGAATCTATCCTTCCTTAAAGTTTTCACAAAATTCTATACCAATTTTCCATTTTTCCCTACTCTGGGCTTCAATGGTGATGGCATCTTCCAGCCATACACTACCTCACAATGTGATACATCAGTACTCCTATTAGCCTTGGAATTATACACTGCCACAGACTAAGATAAAAGCATATCCCTGTCATTCTGATGTTTGTGACACAATGGTTCTACTCCTTACCTGTTGTGTGGTGCACTCATTCCATCATCCCATTTGCTTGTGAGTGTAATGCACTTATTCTTAATTTATAAACTTGTAATAAGCAACAAAGTTGTTTCATTAAATCCAGCATGAAGTTAGTGCCTTGCTCTCTAAACAGTCTCTCTGGAGTACCAAACAGACATAACCAATTACTGACCATGGCTCGAGTCACTGTGTTGGCTTGCTGATTCAGAATAACCATTATTTCTATGTAGCGTGAAAAGTGATCTATTGTTGTTTATACTTAATGATTCTCTGTTGGCATTTGCCCAAAACAACTAATATATCCAAACTAATCATCTCTTTTGGTTTACTGGCCTCCAGTAACCTTTGCAGGCGAAAATTCTGATGACTCAATTCAGCTCATTGTGCTTACGGTACACACTTCTTCACATACTATACTATGTCTGGCTTACACATTCACTGCCAATATTGTTTGGCTGTGCATCACTCTGTAGCTACTTGAAAGTCACTCGGGCATACAGCCAAATTAATTTATCATTGTAGAAGAAATTTTTGATGGTTACTCCTGCTGACTGACATCTTGAACCAGAGGATGCAGTTCATATATCACTCATTCTCCCCATCCACTGATGCCATGTATGGACTGCACGATGTTGTGGAGGTAGCTCATGCTCTTGGGATTTGAGAGGCAGTCCTCAGTCAGCACTCCACATTCACCGTGTTTGGTGTTCTGTTTCTGCTGCATTTGAAGAATTTTGAAGTATTAGGGCCAACGCTTGACTAGGTTAAATCCATCATCCTTGCTGATTAAGTTTTTGTGTAGCCAGATTTCAATAGTCTCCTTGTATACACAGTTCCAATAGTGGGATGCATTTTGCAGAATTTTTGTGTGTTTGCATTTCATTTTGTGGTTGGTTTCAAGGCAGGTTTCAGTAATTGCTGATTTTGTAGGCTGCTGGAGGTCAGTGTGAAATAGTTTGTCTGACATATGCTTTTCCACACTTGCATGATATATAATACACTCCAGATTTCCAGAGTCCCAGATCATCTTTTACTGTTCCTAAAAGGGATTTGGTCTTTGCCAGTGGGGGTACACACATCTAATAATTTTTCATCATAAAATTCTACCAATTTTACCAGGTATGTTGCCTACATATGGAATGTAAGATATCCTTTTCGGCTGGTCTCCACAGGATGTTGGCTGTGATGTAGTCTTTTGTTTGAAGGCACATTGAATTTGGCACTTGCTATGTATGTTTTTCTGGCACATGTCCAGTTCAGGTTTTAGGCTTTCTTCACTGGAGTTCACACGAGCTCTGTGGATCAGCATGTTTAGCACTCCTTCCCTCTGTGACAGGTGAGGACAGGTATGGGCATGAAGGTACTGGTCCACACCAGAACTTCCAAAAATGGCAGCTGACCATTATGCTCCACCTCCACGGTGAATCGAATCTAGTAGTGAGTACAGTAGGAGCACCAATGTACCAGCTTGTGCAACACTTTACATTAGTTTTGAGTTTGTTGATTGGCATATGTGAGCACCACATCAGGAACTCGGATCACTTCATGCAACATTTACAGGAAATCAGACTGGCCAGCTTAGATCTTATGGTAAGTTTCAGTGTTGTGTCACTTTTCACCAGAGTTCCACTCAAGGAGTCCTGGAGCTTACTGAGAAGAAATTTGGGCCTTTGTTCTCCAAATTTTTCAATTCTGTGCTCATGTCCAGATATTTTCTTTTTGATAGACATTACTATGAACAGACTGATGGTGGGTAGTACCTGTGGGTAGTCCTCAGTCACCTGTGGTGGCCAATACGTACTTGGAAGACGAGGCACTAGACTCAGCACCATTAAAACTGATCATCTTTTACAGATATGTTGATGATATGTTCATCATTTGGCCTCACAGGAAAGACGAACTTCTATCCACAATCAAATTCAGCTCACCATGGAGCCAGAGCAAAATGGTAAGCTGCCATTCTTGGATGTTCTGGTACCAAGAAAACTGAACAGAACACTCAACTACACCGTATGTTGGAATAAAACTGACATGGAACAGTACCTTCATGTGTCTAGCTGTCATCACCCACTACAGAGGGAAGGAGTGCTAAACAAACTGAACCACAGAGCTCATGTGATCTCCAATGAAGAAAGCCTAAAACCTGAACTGGACCACCTCAGGGACACATTCCAGAAAAACAGCTATAGTGACCATCAAATTGAAAGTGCCTTCAAACAAGAGACCACATCACATCCAACACTCAATAAAAACCAATTGAAGAAGATAACCTACATTCAATATGCGAGCAAAGTATCTGGTAAAAATGGTTGAATTTTACAAGACAAAATATCAAATGGGTGAACCACCTGCTGGCAAAGACCAAACCCATTTTAGGGACAGTAACAAATGAGCTGGGACTCTGAAAATCTGGAGTGTATCACAAACCAAGCAAGTATGGGAAAGCATGTCAGACAAACCATTCACACAAATTACGAAAAGTGCATAGAACAGCACACTGAACTCCAGCAACCCACAAAATTAGCAATTGCTGAACATTGCCTTGAAACCAATCACAAAATGAAATATGAAGACACAAAAATTCTGCTAAACATATCCCACTATTGGGATTGTGTGTACAAGGAGGCTACTGAATTTTGGCTACATGAGAACCACGTTAACAACAACAATAGATTTCAGTTTAGTCAAGCAAGGGATCCAGCACTGAAAATCTCCAAATGCAGTGGAAACAGAACACTGAGTACAGAAAAGGCAGAGTGCAGACTGAGGTCTGCCACTCAAATGCTGAGCGCGAGCTACCCCAGCACTGTTACCTGCACATCACGGGATCCATATGTGGGTTCAGTGGAAGGGGGAGATGATATATATACATACACACACACACACACACACACATATATATATATATATATATATATATATATATATATATATATATATATATATATACCCGAGGGTCCAGGCTGTCTGTCAGCAGGAGTAGCCTGATGATGATGGTATGTTACATTGTTGAACATTTGTTCTACAACGATCAACCAATCTGGCTACACACCCATGAGATTTTTTTTAAGCAGCATATTCAGCGGGAAATCCTACGAATACACATTCTATGGTTCTTCATGCTCCATGTTCTCCTAACATACGATTGTGCACCTGTTTCAATAATTCATCCCACAACACAGTTGGTACAACACAAGGCTTATATAGCGCTCTGTTGTGCGCACAATGAATTGTGGTTGTACTGCTTGCACTTTGTGCCACTCTGCAGTGGTGGAACCTACCCACAGCAATACATTCATCTTCCAACATAGACCATCATACATTACACCATACACAGGGTTCAGTATTTCACCTCCTTCGTACAGTAACTCTTTTCCACTCTATTCAGCTGATAGGAAGCATAGGTAGATGACTGTTCTGCTCCATCAGCTCCTTGTCTCAATACACTTTGTCAACATTTCTCTCAATTTATTGAATGCATCTATTTCTTCTGATGACCAGTGAAATTTCACTTATTTCTTCAATTTTGGTACAAACTTTTGATAATAATTCACTAGGCCTAAAAGAGTTTGCAACCTCTCCTCCATACGCAGTGTCAGAAGATCATATACCGCTTTTAGTGAGTTCATTCAGACTCCATCATAGTTAGTCTATGCACTGAATATTGGACTTCCTGTAGTGTAAAGTGATATTTCTCTACACCAAGTGTTAAGTACATGGCACGCAACCATTGAAACACCTCCCTTTTGTCATAACACATGCTCCTTCATGTCCTCCCTAAAGACAGTTATGTCATCCAGATATATACCACAGTGTGTTGACTTTAATCCTCACAAAACTGTGTTTCATGAATGCTGAACTGTGGCTGGCATGTTCTTTAATCTGCATGGCATACATCGATATTGATAATGTCCTGATGGAACTGTAAATGTTATTTTTGGCTAGTCTTCTGAAGATACTTCTAGCTGATGATAAGTCACTCCACAGATTCATCACAGACAAATACCTACACTGCCCCAGATTATCCAAAGTTTCTATTATATTTGAGTTCAGATAAATGTCTGTAACCATGCACCTATTAAAATATCTATCATCACAACAATACAGATATTTTTTTGTGCCATCCGTACTCTTCTTCAGACTGATCACCCTTTGTATCCCATAAAGTCTGGTATTTTCCCCATTAACACAATCTAATAATTGCTGATTAAGGAACTCTTCCAGCATCATTTGCAAATGGTGGGATATTCTGTACAGTTTACGACACACAGGCAGTTCACTCCCACGTGAGATTCTATGCTCTGTTACAAGGGATCACTAGCAAATATCCATGAGAATCAAACACATCCATAAATTTTAATAACTACTGATCCATTTCTAACTTTTTCATTCCTTCCAAGTATTTTAACTTTTCCCATAATTCAGTTAAATTTGTGGCTTGCTTGTGTGTAGGGTCCAAATTTGCTCCATCCAAATCATCTTCTTCTGAAACCTACGAACTGGCAACTGTTAACTCTCCAGACAACATGTCCATGAACCCAAGGTTTAAAAGATCGAAAGAAGACATTGAATCAATTCTGGGGCATGCTGGTAGATTTGTTAGTAGAAGGTTCACCCAACATTTGAGTGTTATGGAGATGCTTCAAGAACTCAGGTAGGAATCCATGAGAGGGAAGAAGTGTTCTTATCCTGAAACACTACTGATGCAATTTATAGTATTCACACAACTTTCAGGACAGACAATTGCAGCTGACTGCAGAATAATCTACTGCCACCAAAGTACATTGCACCTAAGGAACACAAAGACATAAGGGAAATTGAGGTTTGTATGGAGGCATACAGAAAGTGATTTTTTCCCTTGCTCAATTTGTCAGTGGAAAAGGAAAAGAAAGGAAAGCAAATGATTAGTAGTGGTACACCACACAGTGGCTTGCAAAGTAGGCACAGTCTCCCAGCAGGATTGGTCAATATTCAGGGATATGAGAGGAATGATCGATATGCCCTATATTGAATGGTTCTGAGACAGAACACATTTAATGTACATCAGTGAAATGTATTAATGGAAGAAAATGATGATTGTCATTTAACCAGGACAAAATTCAAGTTGTGTGACATTTTTGTCAATGTGAAGATCGTGGCCACACAAATTTTCAGCATGTAATGTTCACTATACACATGTTTGTGGGGCACTGATAATGCAGAAAGTCACCATATGCAAGTAGTAAGACTACACTGCACCATTTCAACTGTGTGTTGCTGTTCATTCACAGGTTGCTTAACTACATGTTCAGAAGAAAAGTGAGAATTTGGAAGAACATCTGTTTCAACACAGTGTGCTGAAAACTCTGGTAAACACTCTATAATACAGAATTCATTGAGCAAACTACACTAATGGTATTCTTTAACAGCAGCAGCAGAGCACTATCATTGTAGAATCCATCTACATACACCGTACTGCCATATTCTTCTTTAGCGTGGATGTGTACAAACACAGTCAACCAATGCTTCTCTCTCAAATACTCTAAATCCACCATACTACTTCATTCACAACACACTGTGGACAAATGCACATTTAATAGACTGCTTTAGTGGCAGATAAACATCTCAAGCAAAGACCAAACAATACCTCTAGGCAGGAATATCAAAAATGTAGGAAAAGACAGATTCCTACTTACTGTAAAGAAGACTTATCAAGTTGCAGACAGGCACAACTACAAATCTTTCAGTCACAGTTTTCATTAGTAACGCGCTTGTGCCGCCCCCCTACTCGCAGTCTTCATAAGTAACACGCATCTGCTGCCCCCCCCCCCCTCCCGCAGTCTTCATTAGGCAACACATACACACACACACACACACACACACACACACAGAGAGAGAGAGAGGGGGGGGGGGGGGGGAGAGAGAGAGAGAGAGAGAGAGAGAGAGAGAGAGAGAGAGAGAGAGGACTGCCAACTCTGGAATTTTGGGCCAGCAAAGAGGTTGAAAGCAATGAGATAGGTTGGTCTAGATTATAATGTCAAAGAGACTGGATGGGTAAGACATAGATGGGTGTGTCTAGCTCAAAAACAACTTGATGGTTGGCAGTGAAAACTTCATAACCCCATTTGTCACTGAAAACCTCAGAATTGCAGTAACCAGTAACACCATTAGCAAACAGAGATTTTAAAGAGCATGGATTTCTCTAATCTGTCAATAACCAATGTCCTACTATATAGTTACACATGTAGCAACTCTACCTGCAACACTTTATATTAATTTTTAAGACCTGTTTTTGGTTCTCCTGTAAAACTTAACATAATGGAGTTTTGAGGTTCTCATTGCCTACCACTGAAATGTACATTAAATGAGTTTGATCCTGAAAACCATTTGGAATATGGCATATGTCTGTATGAAGTTTTTCACTTCAAAAGAGCATTCCTGTCCTATCCCCAAATATTGACCATCCCTCATGGGGCACCCTGTATACTTAAATGTGGGTTTACCTGTTTTGTTGGGCAGTATCTCCTGCTGTACAATTCATGTGTGTGTGTGTGTGTGTGTGTGTGTGTGTGTGTGTGTGTGTGTGTACACCACACTCCTGCATATGAAATCTCATACCCTATCTACTTCCTCATTTCACTTTAGTGGCTGTAGCACACACTATACATTTACCAGCAAATTATCTCCTGTGCTCATCCACCATGTTTTTCCTGTATCTTGTGGTACAATAGTACATGAATTAATCCTTAGTGGCATTGCACACCATATAATTGGTTATGCGTGCATCACTCATGAAGCAAGTGAAAGTGTGGCACTACCCACAGTTCCTTGATGCTCAGCTAAAAACTTTAACCCCAAGTTTGCACAGTAAGCATCATCTATATGAGGCAAAACTTCTGCATATATCCGGAAACGTTTTGCCCCATCCCAAAAACACAAAGTCACTGAACTTAGTGAATGCACATCACTTCCACCCACCTCACATAACGTATATCATGGTGGACCCAATTTCCTTCCTTCCCCCCCCCCCCCCCATTAGATTCAAATTTACCACAGACACCTACAAAGCTGTGTCTAACAAAAACTTACAACCTCTTCCATTCACTAAGCCATGTAAGCAAAATTCCAGCCCTGCACATTTTAATTGTGCTTGTATTTACTGGGAATGCCACTCAGCAACCCTGGAGCCCACACTGCCATTTAACAGTGGGTTACTACACCCATCCCATAACCCCCTGTCATGTATCATATCAGGTTTCTGTCTGCAATCCCATTCCCAATGTCCAGCTTGCCCCTGTTTCTTACACTATGACTGACAGCACTCTTACGATGTGAAGCCTGACTGCAAACAATAACAACACTTGACTTGCACAAAAAAATTCCCCTTTTACTGCACACTGGTCACTATCTAGTTCTTCCAAGTGGTGTTGCACTTCCTATGGCCTCAGTGATTTTTTTGAGAATGTCTGCGTTTCATATTCTTGATAAATTGGGTGACAACTCAGACAAAAATGCGTCCAAAGCTCACCATCCTACCTCTTGCAGCAGGATACTATTGGTATCATTGCTCCTTGTCAGCCCATATGCATTGACTTTTAGCTTCCTAATCCTCTTCACAAAATTTTCAGTGGACACACTGTTTTTGCAATACAGTATTCAATTGTTTCTTGTAATACCTGCAGCCATTCTTCCTCCTTTGTCACTGTAACAAGACTGCCACCACAATTTCAAATGTCTGAGAATTCCTCAACTCCTCATGATACAAGACACCCATTTTAACACCTGCCACCAAACTTAACTTGGCCATATGCGAGAGCTGCTCTTCCGACCAACTCCAAGCTCAATGGTTGTCAATGAACACTAATGCATCCTCAAATGGCTCTGAGCACTATGGGACTTAACTTCTGATGTCATTAGTCCTCTAGAACTTAGAACTACTTAAACCTAACTAACCTAAAGACATCACACACATCCACGCCCGAGGCAGGATTCGAACCTGCGGCCGTAGTGGTCACGCGGTTCCAGACTGTAGCGCGTAGAACCGCTCGGTCACACCGGCTGGCAATGCATCCTCCCCTTCCTTAACCAGAAAAAGAGTAATTAGGTTAGTGCTAAGAGCATCTAGGATGGGTACTGACATAATGGATGAGGAGTCAGCCTCTGTTACTGCATCTAGATGCTTACATAATTCTGTATTGCCTTCCAGCATTTGTATTATCTGTTTTAACAACGTCTGAACTGTCTTTGCAGTGGTAACCCCATCCACCCCTGATTTGTCCATTTCAAAGCCTGTGATCATAACTAAAGGAAAAACTATAATGAGAAAGGAACCAAGACCTACATTACAGTCACATTTTGTGACATTAAAAACCTCTAATTCTTATTTCCGAGTGTTTAGCATGGACATTATCTACATTTCCTGATATAATGCCCAAGCCTCATACACTTAAAACTAATCACTGTAGATGACTAGGCACATGGAGTACTGTGCCCAACAAGTTACACTGTATCTATCTAACTGGGTGCAAACCACCAACTATGCCCTCTAAAAGCACTGACTAACCCCCTTTAAGCAGCTAAAATCTCCATCCAACTTTCCAATCCAGGCAATTAAACATGGCATGATCAACCCAACTGTATGGCAGGTCATTTCTTTGTGATGTCATTCATTGTTGCTGGTCCTTTTGACACTAAATGCACTAACATTAGTAATGCTGACACCAGTATTAACCATAAAAGGTCGCATCTGTTGCAGAATGTCATGGATCTGTGGATTGCATTCTACTACTACTACTACTACCACCACCACCACCACCACCACCACCACCACCACAAGAGATCAAAGTCAATGTCGGTGTCGGTATCCATGGTATCCTAGTGGTTTGTCATGTCATGGAGACAGTAGCATGTTACCTCAGCAGCATACGTGGTCCCACAAGTATGCACTAAGTAGTGGGTTACTCCACAGCACAACAGTATTGGCTGGAGCAAGGATGGTGTCAGCATTGAAGTCGAAAAGCTTCACTTCACTGGAATGCTGGCAGTTCTCAACAGTTAAGCAGGTACACAGGTGCCCAGTGTGGAACCAAGGACTCTCTGAGCATCAGATGATGACACCCTGGATGTGACCTCCACTTGGCGGCACTGGTCCCGAGACCCAGAACCATCTGGTCTAGCTGCCAGCTCATAGCAACAGCTAGCTGATGATGCCGCTTGGCGAATTTGAAGCTGCTCAGACCAATATTGGACCATCAGCTGGAATAGATACTGTCACACCACCGGGTGCAGTCCAGGAACAAATTAAAGCACAAGAACAAGAGCTGTTAATGACTTATTGGTGAACATTTATTGTTGCTCTGGCCAGCTGTGTTGTGGCAGCAGCCTGCCTCAAGTCAGGAAATGAACTTGTGATCTCTTAGGTTTTCTAGGTGTAATTGATTATTGGTGTGCTTTCAAGTGTTCAGCTGAGTTTTATGCACAGTATTTCAATGACCAAATCCGTCATCATCTTCACATGCTATGAGTTGTGCTGTAATGTGTACTAACTGCCTGGACTCCAACCAAACTGTGAGCTATTGTGAGGCTAGCACTGATATTTATAGCTTACTGTGAATTTAATTCCCAATACCCACTACACTCTTTGATGCTCTTTTGGTTTCAGTGCCTACAGTGATGTTCCACGAAATGCACATTCTAAAGAAGAGGGAAGATTGGGTTTAACAACTCGTTGTCAACGAGGTCATTAGAAACAGAGCACTAGCTCAGGTTGTGTCAAGGATGTGGAAGGAAAGGAACCATCCCGACATTTGCCTGGAGTGATTTAGGGAAATCATAGAAAACCTAATTTGGATGGCCAGACGCAGATCTGAACCAAAACAAACACAGTACTTTCAGCACTAGTTGATGTGATAATGAGTAATATCTCAATAAATTTTGTACCACAACAAAATCTTGCTGTAACTGAAACCTTCATTCCTGCTTACAGCCTTTTTTTTTTTCACTTTTTTATCTTGATAGACTCAGCAATTACCCTAATCCAAAAGATTAGAGCATGCACCAAGATGATGGTCACAGTGGGTTTCATTTCATCAATGGACATGGGGTTGTCAGGATCTGATTCTGCAATAAACAGAGCAGCATGGGACTAACAATAGTTCAGTCTGGTCGGAGCCCAACTCACAGCAGCTGAAGACGATGCTGGGGTTGGTCATCAAAATACTGTACAGAGGCTGATAAATAAATCAGGCAGTCAAACTGACTATTTTCAATTTCAATCCATATGTAATGTCATTTTTTTAAACTAATACAGAAATAAGTCACAAAATTTCGGAAGTTATACTGCAGAATTTACAGACCTACAACTATACTCACTGATCATTGTTTGACCACTTAACATTTTGTTACACAGCTGTGTAACCTGATAGTACTGCTAACGCCCTGTTATGCTATATGTGACGTAGCAATGTTTGCTGAAGCTTGTAAGTTGACTATTGGATCTCACTATAGCTGGAGTGCTTGGTTGAGTGCAAGTTGTGTTACAGATATTGAAACATGGCTCTGAAGCTGTCAAGCAAATAAGTAACTGAATATTTTGAATATCTGCACTTAGTTTCAGAACAGCAGACTGAACACAGTGAAACTGAAAGAGAAGGTGAAACAAGTAGGTATCCCAGACTGTGGTGACTCAAGTGGAAGTAGTTGTGATGTTACCACGAATGTTGTAACATTGACTGTTATGGCAGCAACTATTCCTTCAAAATCAGTAAATCACTGAAGGAGGGATGACAATACAGCAGACGAAAACTTTTTTGTGAGTCATCTGGAATACAGAAATAATGGCGCATGATGAGGTTTTTAGATAGTATCTTGAACTTGGGTTTCAAATTTTGATTAGCAGTTGATGTACGAAACAATGTCTATTCAGCAGCTTACAAACCTGGGGAAACATGAACAACCAGGTAATCAAAACCTGTCTGAAGATGTTATTTCAACATTTATGCACTGTACCTTATAAATGGAAGGAATTTAACATCAGATAATATTTTTCACATTTTTCCAATATTGGAGAGTACGATATAAGCCAAGCACGGCTAGTGAACTATTTACAAAGAGATATCAATAAAAATGTCAAATGCACCAATATATGAAACAACTGTAATGAAGCAAAGAGAGAACACTAGAAGAATACAAATGTTCTCACTCTGCACACATCACTCAGGTGTAGAAATAAGGAATGATTCAGAACATGTTGGGTAAGCTATAGAATTCCGTTGTACAATAACACAGGTTGAATATACTGGACAAAATACCTAGAAAATAGTGAACGAAAACTACATCACTGAAATTGGCCAGTACGGGTATTTTACAATAAATTGGACGTTGCCGTAGTAGGTGTATAGAATCTTCACAGAGTGGTTACAAAGAAAAATATCACCTGTAAGCAGTTCATGCAGGATTCCTGCTAAGAACCAATACATGAACATAGGTGCCAAAAGGAGTTTCCTACTATTACGAATGGGTGAGATAATGAACCAGTGAGCAAGAAAGACTGATGGTGGTGTAATGAGTCCAAACGCAAGAACAAGGAGATTGATGTATGTGACACCATTAAGAAACATGTGTGCATAAAATGTACCAGGTATCTCTGCAATACATCATTGGTACTCAGGTCTCTGATAACAAAACACATTTTTACTTTGTATTGTAAACTCATAAAGAAAAGTGATCAACTGCAAATGAAACTGCTGTACTTAAGTTTGAATGTTATTTTCATAGACAAAGATTTTCTCTGATAACTATGTGTTAAAACTGAAAAAAAAATGTTAGTTCTACCAATGCAGTCCATTCAACCGCTGTCCCAGTTTTACACATACGAAAAGTGTATAAAGTCTATGTATGAACTGCGTAATAAGTATATAAAGCATTCTAATGTCAAATAGCTGTTTACTAAAGAGCCAGCGGAGACGACAGTATTTAAAAAAATAAAATAATTTGCAAATCAAAACAGGATTATAGCAAATACCATTAGATTACTCCTTACTACATTACTTAAATCGCCCAGGTACATTCACACCTGATTAACTCAGTACGTCTCCCAAGCCAATGCCATTATTAGAAGCAATTTTATGATCACAAGCAGTCTGTGAAACTTTAATGGGAAAAAAAAAGAAGAAGAAGAAGAAGAAGAAGAAAAAAGAAAGAAAGAGAAAATCAATGTCAGTGAAATACAATTTTTTTAAAAAAGGAATATTAGTGAACTGCAAAGTCACTACAAATTTTGAACAGTGAACAAGGTGAAGTCATTTGTTTGTTGGGAAAAAAAAGGGTAGATTACCCTCATCACTTTACCGCTTAGCAGCAGGAAGAACAATGTTTCCATATCAAAGGAGTATGTTACAGTTCTATTCCTTGGTCAAAATTTAGTGTGGTAGTGGTAAACAGTTTTCAAAACTATCAAGGTTGGTAATTGCTGTGTCATAAAATATCCAGTAACATCTAAGACAAATGTGACACTATTTTGATGTCACACACTGGATCAAAGATGGAAAGAGCCATCTACTGACTTTCATGATCATTTGATTCACAACACACTGTGAACGTGACATTCAAGACTATACCATTTTGTCTCAGAGTGAAGTGGAGGTTACATAGTGTAAGTTCCGCATTCACGAGGACAGGGTTGTGGATAAGGGTGAGGTTGAATTGTGCGAGAATTATTTGAAAACTTACTGAAAATGTTTCTAGTTCGCCTCCATCACCCCTGTTAGTGAGATATGTTGTTGATTTGCGACCAAGAAAAGCTCAAGCCAGCGAGCATTTAATCCAGTCACATATATTCAACAGGATTGATTGTGTCTCAACAATGTAAGTTTATTTTTGGAAACTCTCAAAATTAGTTTCAAAAGCTGATCTATAATTAGAAACGCTAGGTCGCCATACTTGCATGTGAATTAAAGCAGCAGCTCATTGTATCTTCAGTTGGTACACTCACTGCAATTTTTGAAACCATTGGTACCTTCCACTTCTTTGAAAAGTAAGGACCTGGCCGCTTCGTTATTTACACGTTTATTACAAAAAGTACTGATACTTAACAATAGGCTCCCTGAGTAATAAATAGTTAAACTGGTTCTGTAATATACACTATGTGATCAGAAGTATCCGGACACCCCCAAAAACATGTGTTTTTCATATTACGTGCACTGTGCTGCCACCTACTGTCAGCTATTCCGCATCAGCAACCTCAGTAGTCATTAGATATCATGAGAGAGCAGAATGGGGTGATCCGCGGAACTCACAGACTTCCAATGTGGTCAGGTAATTGGGTGTCACTTGTGTCATAAATCTGTACGCAAGATTTCCACACTCCTAAACATCCCTATGTCCACTGTTTCAGATGTGATAGAGAAGTGGATATGTGAAGGGACAAGTACAGCACATAAGCATACAGGCCAACCTCGTCTGTTGCCTGACAAGAGGCTGCCGACAGTTGAAGAGGGTTGTAATGTGCAATAGGCAGACATCTGTCCAGATCATCACACACGAATTCCAAACTGGATTAGGATCCTCTGCAAGTACTATGACAGGTAGGCGAAAGGTGAGAAAACTTGGATTTCATGGTCGAGCGGCTGCTCATAAGCCACACATCACACCGGTAAATACCAAACAACGTCTCTCTTGGTGTAAGGAGTGTAAACATTGGACAATTGAACAGTTGTAAAATGTTGTGTCGAGTGACGAACCACGGTACACAATGTGGTGATCCGATGGCAAGGTGTGGGTATGGTAAATGCCCAGTGAACGTCATCTGCCAGCATGAGTAGTGCCAACATTAAAATTCGGAGGCTGTGGTGTTGTGTTTTTCGTAGAGGGGGCTTGCACCCCTTCTTGTTTCGTGAGGCACTATCACAGCACATGCCTACATTGATGTTTTAAGCATCTTCATCGGGGTGTCTACGTGGACAAGAAAAAAAAATTCCCAGATTTCCCTGTTAAAAACACAATTTCTCCCGGATGAAATTACGTATAAAGCGGGTGAAAATACATCCGTGTTAAGTAACAGTATACTTTCCCTCGAAGCTGTAAAACCTGTCAGTCCTTTGAATCGTAAAGGTCTTATACCGGCGGAGGACGTCCCAGCACTTTAGGAAACGAAATCCAGGAAAAACAATGCGTTTGGAAAGTTGTTTGATGTGAGACAATACACACAGAGTTTATTTTCGTATTGCGAAAGTATATACACAAATTCCACAAATTACAGCATGGTAGCTTCCGAAATTCTAAAATAGAGATTGCATTGAGCGATGCACTTTTGTCAGGCAGTCATAGCTCATGTCACGTGATCTCACTAGCGAATGACGGCAGTTATTCAGAGCACGACGCCTATGAGAAAGACAGGCCGCAGCACGTACGTTACGAAGGTAGGCCGAGCTCGCTCAACTCAGCAAAGTGCGTTTCTACACCGGTTAACTCTTAAGAAGATGTGTAAGTATGAACGAGAATTGCATCATCTATTGGCATCCACTGTTATTAGTCCTACAATGACAGGAAGTCCGTAGGCCTACTAACAGGCTCTAATTTGGCAATTAAAATCGTGCCAAAATGATTATCAGTTGCGTAGAAAAGTCGAAGTGTTCTGGCATGAAGAGACTTGTGACATTGCTCAGTAACATATTATGCACATTTTTTTGAAGGTCACTTACACATTTTGCCATCGATTGCATAATTTTTTATCTATGAGAGAACAACATTAAATATGAAAAACTAACTTGAAGCTCTGTCTTTTTTTAGCGTGTGTTACACGTTAAGTCATATCAAATACAAATGTGCCGGTAAAATTTTAAATAGTGGCATAAATGACTTATCTTCTGGGCCCGACACTTTTCAAATGGCTGATCCTCAAAGTGTTACATTTTGAATGAGAGTTATAACGCCCTGTAATTTAAGAAATTCACTGCACATTCTCACACGTAACATAAATCATCTTGCGTGGAAATTTACTTTGAAAGTAATGCATCTCAAGCCACTATTCGTAATATTTTCTGGTGATCTGTTAGAAATGTAAACAATTGTGATGTCACACACATCGAACGCACATTAGTTGTTACGGACGTACAGCATAATCTTCGACCTAAAGCCTTTGACACTTTTCGGTGTCGGCAAACTGGTCTGTGCATTGTGTAAATTACCCATTTTCTATGCAACTAAACTTTTATTTTGGTGTTATTCTCTGATTTATGTTTCATTGCTGCAGTATTATTCAGCAGTAGTGGACTAAAGTTCTTTGTCTGCGTATCAGATCTTACACGTCAAACATACAAAACTAACTGAAATCTAAAACAATGAAAAATCCCAGAATTCTAAAAAAATTTCCTGGTTTTTTCCGGATTTGTCCCGAATGAAAAAATTCCCGGGTTTTTCCTGGATGTCCCGGGCCGTATACACCCTGTTCATGCTTCCCACTGTTGAAGAGCAATTCGTGGACGGTGATTGCATTTTTCAACACGATTGAGCACCTGTTCATAATACACGGCCTATGGTGGGATGGTTACATAACAATAACATCTCTGTAATGGCCTAAGGGCCTGCACAGACTTCCGCCTTGAATCCTATAGAACACCTTTCGAGTGTATTGGAATGCCGACGTCATGCCGGGCCTCACTGACTGACATAGATACCTCTCCTCAGTGCAGCACTCAATGAAGAATGGGCTGCCATTCTCCAAGAAACATTCTAGCACCTGATTGAATGTATGCCTGCGAGAGTGAAAGCTGTCATCAAGGCTGAGGGTGGGCCAACACCGTACTGAATTCCCGCGTTACTGATGGAGGGCACCATGAACTTTTAAGTCATTTTCAGCTAAGTGTCCGGATACTTTTGATCACATAGTGTATTTTCTAACTTGTGCGGAACATTACAGATCACTTCTAGAATAATCAACTTCTACCTTTGCACTGAAAAGTAACTGAAACAACAAGAAAAAAACAGCAGCAGCAAGATTCCTGTCTATATTGATACCAGAATACATTTCATCTGCATACATACATACATACATACATACATACGAAGAATTCCTGTGTCAGTCTTTTCTATGCTTTTCATCTTAATGGTAGTTTGTTTTGGCAGATGTCAACATGTTTTGAAAATTTGTTCTCATTTGTGTGTTTCATACTTAATTTATAAGTTATTGGCAATGACAACTCATTCCTTAGAGTGAGCATTGTTGTAAGTACTGAAGACCAAACATTACACAACATACTTTTATTAAATTAAGAAGCCACAGAATGTTTAACAAATCGCTAATTATTGTTCAGTTGCATTAACCACGTGCTGTTGAAAGAAATACTGATGTGCAAGTAGCGTAAACAATGAAGATGCTTTAAGCCCACCCTTAAAAAAACTTAAAACTGCAAATTTCATTGATGGTTGTCAATTTCTACTCGCGACCTTCTTCTTCTTCTTCTTCTTCTTCTCCTCCCCCCCCCCCCCCCCCTGTGAGATACTGATGTATACTTAAAGTCCTGAACCTGCAGATATTGAATATGACATTCATTGGGTAAAGTGGTATCTGCTGCTAAGCCTTGAAAATCTTGTATCAAGTTTCCGTGAAAAATTTAAAATAGTTATGGAATCTAGTAGAAACATTTATTAAACATAACAGCGCCATGTATTTCAAAATGTAGTAAAGGAGACACTACTCCATTACAGCGACAAACCTTCTCAAAACTCAGGACTTACATCTGTTGAATTTGTAGTTGCCAGAAAAAAACACTTTTGACATTGTGAATAGAAGACTATATGAAAGAACAGCTTCATACAAATAGAGCTTGAAATAATAAGTGAAATATGAAATGAAAACTGAATTTCATAGATCTAGCTGCTTATCAGGAGGGACCTGCTATCAGTACTACCGAAAACCTTATAATCTGAAATTAACATTGCTCATAGAGTTAACATTACAATGACTTTACGTGGGATGGTCGCCCGCAGTGTCTTGTATGTCATAAAGTATTTAATTCTGCGAAGAGGTCCAATATACAGCGACATTATACACGTCTTCACGCAGCGCACTACAATCAGGCAGAAGGGGTTGCATGCAGAGAACTGGTAGCCAGGCTTAAGAACATAAGTTTGAAAATGGTTTCGTAATACGAGGGTATCAAAACATGCAACATAGTTCGTGTTCTGTAATGCTTTTATAATTTTCAGGTGAATGAGAGCGGAGAAAACACTACTGAATCTGCAATTCGAGCAAGCTGCAGGGTCGCTCACATCATTGCGACGAGTGGCAAGCCGTTTTCGGTGGGACCACTCGTAAAATCGTGCATGGTAGCAGTTGCAGAATGCTTGTTTCCAAGGGAGGTGCAGGCAATTGAAGGAGTTTGCCTGTCGAAGCAAACAATGTCTCGTCGAATCCTGGACATAGCAGCGGATTTAGAGACACAGCTCAAGAAAAAGGCGGAGAGCTTTGTTACATTTTCGCTAGGGCTTGACGAAAGCATCGACATATCGGACTGTGCTCAGCTTGCAGTCTTTGTGTGTGGTGTCGCCATGGAGCTGCAAGTAACTGAACTCTTGGATGTGGTACCACTCAATTACACCGCAACAGGGCGTGACATTTTTGAAACTGTTTGTGAATCAGTGAACAATATGAATTTACTGTGGGATAAGCTCCATTCTGTAGCGACATACGGTGCACCACAAATGATCGGACGTCACCAAGGTTTTGCTTCTCGTTTGAAAAATGAACTCAGGGACGAATTCGGGAAAGACATTTTGACTCTTCATTGTTTTATTCACCAAGAGGCACTGTGTCCTGAAACAGTAGAGCTATTTGGCGTAGATTACGTGAAGTGTGTGAATTTTGTGCAGCGTCACGGTATGAATCGCCGCCAATTCAAAGGATTCCTGAAAGATATGGAAGCGGAGTATGGGGACATACCTTACCACAGTACAGTTCGTAGGCTGAGTCGGGGAAAAGTTCTTGATGTTTTCTTTGCCATTCGTGGGGAAATATCCCTTTTTCTCGAACTGAAAGGGGAAGAAATGCGTTGTCTGAAAGATATAAAATAGATATCGGACCTGGCGTTCCTAGCGGACATAACTATGCGTTCAAAAAATGGTTCAAATGGCTCTGAGCATTATGGGACTCAACTGCTGTGGTCATCAGTCCCCTCGAACTTAGAACTACTTAAACCTAACGCGAGACCACCGCGGCCGGGTAACTATGCGTCTGAATGATTTAAATCCGTCATTGCAGGGCAAAGGGCAGCTAATCGTTGACATGCACGACCAGATAAAAGCATTCATGGAAAAGTTACGTTTATTTGAGAGGCAGATGCGTAATGGACATTTAATGTTCTGCAATCGTCTTTGTTCTTTAAAACTACCGGAAGGTACTACTTTCGGCGATTACCGAGCAAAGTTAAAGCAGCTGATCATGTCGTTTGAAACACGATTCCGAGACCTCACTAGTTTGGAAATAGAACTTAAGGTGTTCAGCGCTCCTTTTTCAGTTTCCCCCGATGACTTGTCATCGTCACTTCAATTGGAGATTACTGATTTGCAAAATTCAACGTTGTTGAAAGAGAGGTACTACAGCACGTTGGTATCGTTCATTACAGCAGAAAATATTTCCCAAGCTTTACAACAATGCCGCTCAGATCGTGTGCATGTCTGGATCTACGTATTGTTGTGAGCAGCTTTTCTCAGCAATGAAAAGAGTAAAAAGTAATAAACGATCGCGAACACTATGACGCCAGATTTTTCCGATCTTGTAATGAAAAGAAAATGTCGAACTACAGAGGCCCAATAAATTTAGCACGCAATTTCTTGTAAAACAATTGTTTCTTATTTATTTCCTGAACATTGTATATCCTGATGTAGCATGTCACCACGTCTTAGCAGCTAAGAGTATGAGGTTGTCAATCTTGTAAGACGTAGCTGTCACATCAAAACGCTCGCCTTGCCGCCTGCCTCAGCCAGCCGTGCCACGTGCAAGCGTGCCGGCCCACTTTGAATGGTCACAGCGAGCGACACGGCTCCCTGGAGCAGGGAGTGCTCCACGGCTCACAACGGAGCCGACGAGCTGGAACAGCCTGGTCTAGACAGTATAGCAGCGTGGCATTTATAGTAATTGCCTCACTGATGCAAAACATGATATAGGGTTTACAGCACAGGACAGGACAGAAAAAGATGCACACCAATAAAGGAACACCTATCAAGTCAAGGTGCAGAAATTATAATGTAATGAAAATATTAATTTGTAGTAGGAAATGTGAAAATACAAAATTACAAACATAAAAAAAGAAAAATTTAATTAGGTTTCAAATGTTTACATGCCCCTTCAACAATCAAGGTTGAAATAAGCTGATTATTCTGTGCAAGTTGCATTTCACAAATACAATTTATTCTGTAAAATTGTCTCAATCCAATTTTCATTATTAAAATTTTGCAGCTTGAGTTTTCAAATGTTTTACAGTTTAATTATATGAGCAGTTTTGAATAAATTGATATTTAAATAAAAAACAGCAAAGAATTGCACAGAATTATTTATATATTTGCACATATATATATTTATATAATATATATACTAATTTTTATTGTAATTTCCATAGGTTCTTTACATTGTATCCATATATTTATACCCATACAAATAAAAAATAAAACCATATCTTATAAAAGTAACAACAATAAAAAATTAAGCGTTTCATAACATTTAAAATTTGAACTGTGTGTATTCATAGGAATAGAAGTAAAAAATATGGCTGTTTATAATCCTGCAGAGCTATCACCTCCTGAACTTTAATATGATTACTCAAAGAACTGACACCACATACAATTTATTTTTTATGATGAAACACTAAACATGGAGAGGTACATGAGAATGTAGACCTCATGTCCAAAATTGATTTTGTCTAGTTAAATAAGAAACCGAAATATAAAGACTGTATCTCAAATCTGCAACCAACATGCCAGAAAGTACACTAATTACAGTATTGCAAGATTTAAAATTTTAACGTTTTTGAAAGATGCTTTAATAATGCCACATCCAGAAATTTTGCCCGATTTCTCTCAGCCATATTGGAGAAAAAAATTGCACTTAAAATGTCACTGAAAGAATTCTTTACAGCTCTCTGTGACATAGAATACACATGCTCTATAACATACTAATATTTGAACACATTGCAGGTATTCATGCACTAAGCTACTGGCACCCATTTCTGTATTTGTCACTGCGAATCGTTAACCATGACAATTTTCATTTGAATGTGCCACGTGACTTACTGTTAACATAATTTTGTACTTCACAAAAGTTAATAAAACAACAAAAAATTGGAAAACATGGCAGTAATCTGTACCGTTCAAGTATCAACTAATTTAAACAATTTGAAGTCTTGGCAGTGGTAAATGAGTGGTCATCGTCCAATATCAATTTCAAAATTTTTCATCTTTGTGTTAAAAAATGGAGTTCCTCATTTTTTATTCAATAAATCACTTATCAGCTAAAAAAAGGAATAAGAAAACCATAAAGGTTTGCACAAATGTTACACCTCACACTGTGCTCTGCCAATGTTCACAATCCATTATTTGTCTATCACTGGTCAAATAAAAAACGTATGACCACTCTCATGAAAGTTTCGAAGATACACTTATCACTCCGCCAATAAACACGTTAAGCCATGAAGTTAATGCATTTTGCATCACCACACTTTGTTGCATTTTAAATCCTAATCAACAAGGTTTCTCATAGACCAAGCCTTTTTAAATTGCTACGAAGTGTTTGCCGATTCTTGTTGTCACCACTCCAAGATTTTGATTTGGACCGGAATAATCTTAAATCAGACTCAAATTTTGGATCACGCATTGGTTGATAAGCACGAGGTTCACATAAGTCACTATGGTTTTCAAAGAAGTTTTTATAACCACCATCCAGCAAATAGATCTCCGGATAATTCAGTGCTGGATAAATGTCTTTATTCCTTGTTCTATCACAGTTGCGCAGAAATCTTGTCCTGTGGGGGGAAAAAAATAGTGAGATTAAAATAATGATTCAACTATAAGAACAATACAACACAAATAGGTCAAAATTTTATATTTAGCAGAATTAGCTCTGGTGTTCAAATAAAAGATAAACGAGGACTAAAACTTTAAGGGAATAAGTCAGAAGAGAGAGAGGGGGGGAGGGGGGGGCGAAATTGCCAGTGATATCTATGTTTCAGGATTTTTGTTTACAGTAGCAGAGCCAAAACATGGAGAAACAAAGATTAAATGTGATACCAGTGTGAAGAAGAGAACTGGAGGAAGCATCTTAACTGGGAAGGGGGGAGGGATCAGTACTGAAGGCACCTCCTCACACAATAACAGCCTCATTATGTGAAGATGGTAGAGAAACGGAGGAGGAAGCCGTAATACTATTACTTTTCCAGGGTTCTATACCACGAAAACTTACATATGGCTGACTCCATATGTATCTAGAGCATGCATCTCCAGAATACACGAATGGTAGCAAACAAACTATACAAATTGAATTTGAGTGGTATACAGAGAGATGGTGGTACAATGAAGTCATCACATATGAGTGAAGTCAAAGCTAAGATAAAATTTGCATCTGGTTAACAAAAATACAGCTCAAGCACAGATGCAAGTACTTCAAAAGTGTGCATACAGAACTTGCCCTTAAATGCAAAATTGGCTATCGTTCATACAGCACTTCAACAGAGCTATCAGCAAGTGACTGCGTAATTAGTATGTTTTTCAGCATCAGGTGGAAATTGTCATGCTTCTACTAAGACAGTACACAGAAAGATAGTACTTCCAGTTGAACTGGGTACCACGCAGACCCACTTACACTCACTCAATTATAAATGCCAAATCACATGAGCTGATGACGATGTATGTCTTTGGTAGACAGAATTCCATTCTTTACCTGTGCGTACATGCTTTGTTACTTAATGTACTGTTGTTGAAAAGTAACAGAGCAACCATGAAAATTTATATAGTAAACTTTACTGCTATTTAGCGGGTATAAATCAGTGAGATACTTCTGAATTCTAATTTCAGACCTGTGTTTGGCAATTTGAAACATCTTGCTGCTGCCCACCTATACAACTTGCGGAAAGTTAAAGAGTTGATACTCTATCATTATTTGCATGGTTCATTCCCATTTCCATCTATTTGCCACAAGCAAACAGTAACAATGATTACTCGGGAATATTTGCTCCAACTCTACCCTGCACTGACCTTCAAATGCCTTTCTTAGAAACAATTCATATTGATCAAGTTATTATTGGTAACATTTAAAACTTTTATTTTCCTCTTCAAAAAGGCACACAAATTATGGAAACTACAGTACACAATACCTAAAGTTAACTACAATGAAATGAACACCCTTAGCTGCTTACAGGTGTTGACATACGTCAACGGGGACAGATGAAAATGTGTGCCCCGAGGAGGACTCGAACCCGGGATCTCCTGCTTACATGGCAGACCCTCTATCCATCTGAGCCACCGAGGACACAGAGGATAGTGCGACTGCAAGGATTTATCTTTACAAAAGCGCTGGCAGGTCGATAGACACACAAACAAACACAAATATACACACAAAATTCAAGCTTTCGCAACAAACTGTTGCCTCATCAGGAAAGAGGGAAGGAGAGGGAAAGACGAAAGGATGTGGGTTTTAAGGGAGAGGGTAAGGAGTCATTCCAATCCCAGGAGCGGAAAGACTTACCTTAGGGGGAAAAAAGGACAGGTATACACTCGCGCACACACACACATATCCATCCACACATACAGACACAAGCAGACATATATGTCTGCTTGTGTCTGTATGTGTGGATGGATATGTGTGTGTGTGCGAGTGTATACCTGTCCTTTTTTCCCCCTAAGGTAAGTCTTTCCGCTCCTGGGATTGGAATGACTCCTTACCCTCTCCCTTAAAACCCACATCCTTTCGTCTTTCCCTCTCCTTCCCTCTTTCCTGATGAGGCAATAGTTTGTTGCGAAAGCTTGAATTTTGTGTGTATATTTGTGTTTGTTTGTGTGTCTATCGACCTGCCAGCGCTTTTGTTTGGTAAGTCTCATCATCTTTCTTTTTAGATATATTTTTTCCACGTGGAATGTTTCCCTCTGTTATATATATATATATATATATATATATATATATATATATATATATATATATATATATATATATATATATATAATGATGAGACTTACCAAACAAAAGCGCTGGCAGGTCGATAGACACACAAAAAAACACAAATATACACAAAAAAAATATATATATATATATATATATATATATATATATATATATATATATATATATATATATATATATATATATATATTTGACGAATATCCTCAACAGTCGCAGACGGCTGGGCATAGCTGATTCATGCACCTACTCAATCAATCACAAAACGTGGTTTTGTAAACATCTCTACTGCAACGCTGAGGTGTTGACATGGCTCTATTGACAGCAGCGAACTGCTGGGGATCTTTTTATGCCAATTCAACAATAGTGTAATTGAGGTATATGCTTCATATCATTTTTACTGAAAAAAATATCTTAGTATTTACTAAACTGCAGAATGAGATACTTACATATTAGGTCCCCTTTCTGATGAAAATTCACAGTGGAATATCAGTATATTTCGTTTTTCATCGGAAGATACATTTTGATCGTCTCCATTGGAGCTGCGGGTGGAAGGTCTTTGAATGTCAACAAATTCCTTCCATATCTGGTCTTTCGTATACAAGTTTCTAGCACCCTGTATGTGTCCTCCATCATACTCATATGGATACCTGGAAAATGTATGTTTGAAAAATTAACATTTACCTATAAGCAACATGCTGGCAACAAAAATAATCTGACAATTACTGTTTACAACATCAACTTTTGTCTCTCATATAAATTATGATTTTTATATCAATCTCTTCGTTACTTGCATTTTGATACCTGCACGTAAGCTATGCCACACACAAAAAATCTAATGGTTAAGGAATTACTGAACACAACCAAGCTGCAACTTTGTGAAAAACTCTGCTGCTCCTCACTATAGTGAATTATATCTAACTGGGAGGAGGGGGAAGGGCCATGTTCTTAAATTCAGATGACAAACCAGTAACTAACACTTCAAAACAAAAAAAGGTCACATAAATAAAATAAAGATAATTTTGCACTCATGTACCTGCAGACATAAAACTTACCGACAATCCACAATTGTGTACGATGCTACAGAATCTTTGTATTGCCCCCTGATAAGTGAAGCTAATGTTTCTGGTGAAATTGACTTCAAATCCTGATGGCGGCCATCCATTAATGGTAATATGAATGGCTTTGTGAAGTCACCAATGAGATCAGGCTCCTGCGATGCTGCAATAAATAAATCTCGATTACAAACATTCCGCTGAAGTTAAATACAAATAATTCATAGCTTTAATATTTACTAACCTTTCTGTAAGGCACGCTTTATAGTAGCTTCAGTTTCTGAAAAACTCCGCTGTATTTTGACTGAGTGTCTCTCAAATCCATAACTAAAAAGTGTGCCTTTCACTGCTGTATGTGTAACAGCCTCATTCTCTGCAATAGACACGCATGTGTTTGACTTGTGTCTTTTTATTTCAAGTGGACTAATAATTCCACAAGGGGGCTCAGGTCGTTTAAATGCTCTAATAGCTTCAACAGTTGGAGAGACACAAGGACTTGAGGAGTTACTTCCCGGTGATGAAAATAAGGAATTACGGACCTGTGAAGAAAATAGTTACATGTTAAAAAATTCTGAATATTCAAGTTTAAAATTTACAACTCCACAAAACAAATAGGTAAGAAAGGACTGACAAACAATGGAGTTCTCCAAAATACATAACAGTGGGCAGTAATTATTCATGGGTAACATGCTTAGGTATTTCATTATTGTTTCTCTTAGGGAGGAAGAGTGGGGAACAGGACAGCTGAAAAATATCTGCTGCTTTAGAATCAATAATTATTAATAATTTGTCAAACTCTAAACAGCTTAAATAAGATGTCACTATAAAAAAATTATGGAGAAAATTTGTAGTCTCAAAGACACTAATAACACAGGACACACCACCAACTACATCATCATCATTCACCTGTTCAAAAAGATGTATTTTAATGTAACAATTTTATTACAGAACATCAAACACCCAAGCCAAGTTCACTGCCAGAAAAACATTCTAAAATCCATGCTTTGTAAGTCAATTGTAGTACCTTTTGCTGACCACAGTAAGACAAGCTTCTGCCAAAGTATTTTTGCTCTGGTGGCCTCAATGTGATTTTGAATGGTGAAGTTTGTGGACTGTTCCCTTTCTCCTTTAATGGACTTCTTCTGTTAACTTCCTTCAGTGCTCCCGAAAGTAGTGTGTTCATTCCTGAAGGAAGCTGAGCATCTTCATCCTGCAAAGTAATGAACACAATACACACCATGACAAACTTCAGGGTCACTTGGTTAAAAAAAAAGGAAAATACTGAGAAGAAAACACAATTCATACCAGCTTTTCACATTCAAGGAGCTCCATAAAACCATCATCAATTGATTCACTTCCAGAACTAGATGAGAAACTATGGAAAAGAGCACCTCTTGCAGATTTCATTGGAGAAATGAATAAATCTTTCCGCGGTGACTGTTCCACAAGCAAACGGCGAGGAGCAGTTCCAAGTGGTTCAGTGAATCTGGAAAAGCCCAGCCATTGCCAATTACTCTTCTCAAAGAGTTTGTAAGGTCTTAACTGTATTCAAACTATTTTTCCAAAAATAATATTAAATTAACAGATAAGCGTAAAATCCTACCTGAAGGCTTCAGCAACATCCTTTTCAACAGGTGCTGTACAGCATCCACTATCCTGAGAATTTGCATCATAGTCTTCTAGTGGCTGGCGGGGTCTCAGACTACCACTGCTAGCCTGTCTAACCACTGCAAACTGTCAAAAGAAAATGTTATTACAAACTACAATTTAGGTAACATTGCTATAAATACACCATGCCAAAAATACAGGCACTGTACTCCACATTTCTGTTGTATCTGACCATTTGTTCATTGTGTGACTGCTTCTGGACGACCAGGTATATCTATATTTGCTATTTGGATGAAATTGCTTCTTTTAATAGCCTTATTATTAAGCTTACACTGTTTCTACACGTTAAGGTGGTGGAAATGGTAAGTTACCATAGACAACTGGATAATAAAAGACGATTTCAGTAACGGAGCGAGAGAGGAATAAAACGGGGGCCGCCTCAATTGTGTGAAAACCATGTTTCTGGGAAGACCCATGGGTATACATACCTTTGACGGGCTGACTGATGGCTTCGACGGGCTTCCAAACGAAAGCTGCGAATGTTGACTCGTGCGATCTTTATTTGGTGACCCGTTTTCCTTGTTTCCTGCGCCAGAAGGCTTGTTTCTGTCATCGGGGTTAAGGGATAAAGGCTGAAGACTTATCCTGCGGCATAACCCGCGCGATTTGCTGTTGTACACAGGAAGATTGCCGGTCGAGTAATTGCCGAACGCTGCGTCTGGTAGTTTCATCACGTTTTTCATTAACCTGTGGAAAGAAGAGCACCATCAGTTGGATTCTTGAAACAGCACACGGGAAGAGTTACTTGCGTTCCATGTTATTTCTGTTTTTCCTACGGTTTGATACACCTGGTGCGATTTTGGTTCAGTGTGCATCAAACGTTTTGTTCAACGACACAACATGAAACGAGTTTACACATACCACAATCCCCTTGCCGGGCATTATTTCTAATCGTCTTGCAAACAACACTTTTGGAACACGTTCTATGTGGAAAACTGCAAGTTTCACAAACACTCAAAAATTTATTCTTCGGTTCCTGAGCGAAGAAAACTAAAACAATTTGGCCATCACAACTTCAATGTGTTCTATGATGTGACAGCCGACGTTGAAGACATTCATCACTTAAACTAACTATTCGGAGATCACACACTTTTAAACATAACAGATGCGAGGTGTACATTGTTGACTCGGTGAGTAGCTTCCCAAGGGACACTATGAATTCATCAGAATTCGTTGGTGAAAAAAGGTAAACAATGAATGCTCTTTATGATTTGAATGTTGTTGAATCTTTAGCGACGTCCTAACGTGGGAGATATCTGACCTGCAACAATCGCCGATCTCGCAGCATTCCGGTGAAGATTCCCTCATCATCTTGCAGTAGTTATTGAGAACGTCAGCTCCTTCCGCCGTCGGCGCTGACGGTGTTCTGTCAGAACAGAGCCGCCAAAACACGGCGAGAGATGCCTTGTGGTGGGGGTTACGCGTGGTGGGGAGCGTGACGCAGCAGTGGCCAATCAGGAGGCAGCGAGCTACGCCATGCCCGCCAAGAATGGAGACACCCTCTCCTATCATGTGAACTGCACAGAACAACTTGCAAAGCAGTAGTCAGTATCTCCAACATGCACTAAGAAGCTACATACAGATGTCTGCACCATGTTGTCAGTAACTACGTTTATGTCTAAGCAGTAGCTGAACACATCTCTGGAAAACGTTAAACCCGATGAGATACATCGTATCTCAGTTACGGAAGAACTGAGTGTACATAATTGAGAAGTCTTCGACCTGTACGACGGGGCAATGTTCCCACCCGCTCAGTATGCCGCGCAAGGTTTACGAACCGACGGAGTCCAAGGCTGGATCCTGTAAACACACTAGCGCGTGTTTTGTTTTGCCACGAAACAGGGTGTACAGAATTTGATCACAATACGATTCACATTACTTTCCGCTATAGCCGTACGTATATTCCTCGCCATTCTTTTCACTGACAAAGCGGTGATTATCTTTTTTCGCATAAAGTCCATTGCACTAAGAATATGGCATATCCTCGACTATTTCCGTTTCCGAAATGATTCGTTGGTATCATCCAAAGTGATTTACTGTTAAACTTCAAGAGCGTTCTCTGTTGCACACAACATATATTGCTCCAACTACGCTCTCCAAGATTTCCAGCACCAAAATGAAATATCGATTTCTTTAGTTTCATTTTATGAAACGTTATTCATTTGCATTGCATGATATCCATGCGTAGGTTACATTTGGTTTTAAATTTGTTTCATCGCTCTCTGTCTTCAATAATATGTAGCACTTATTTTCGCCGACGGAGCCGATACCAATGTTAACGTTGATAGCATGTTTACAACAGCAAAAGTCATTTGCAGACATGTCAGAACATGCGTAGTGTTTCAGGCAAAATATCACTCACGAAAAGATGACACTGGAAGCCATGAACCAGATCTGGCATAGAAATTAGACTGTAAAACCTAACCCCAACCATCCCGAAACAATACATCCCTGAAAGCCTATGCGTTCCAAATAGATAAGCTTCAATTTATAAACAAACGTAATAATTCAGAGGGGTGTAATTTTAATGTGAAACTCAACCAAAAATGCGCTGTTTCATTTTTGTGTTGTTATAGCTTAACTTTACACACCAACAATATGGATTACTGAATAACCATTTCATTGTATGAAGAGAGCGTTCATGCTATCTTCAGTCAAAAAAGGCTAGCCGTCACAGCAGCAAACTGTATCACAATGGTATCTCCCGTTCCTCGTAGGAGTAGTAATTCGACCAGTAAAAGAACGAATATACTTTTCGTCTGATTATCGTTAAGTCCACACTCAATTTTGTTATTTTTGGTCCAGTGCTTGTACTTAACACAACATTATTGCTTCTCTCCCCACGTAAAATCATATAATATGAAATATTATACTGAATCGGGTCCAACTTTAGACCGAACGTAACGTTTGATTGCACCACCATCACAAGATTTTGCTTGCTAAGCAGCTGGTGTTGAACTTACCCGCACTACACTGCTCACAGAACTTTCTCAACTGCAGATTCATACATATGCGGTTTAGATTATGGTGCTGATGACGCGAGATAATTTCACGTTCCTCAGAAACTGGAGTAGAAAATCACCGCCCTGAATGAAGTAATGTTATGTTTAACGTACTATCAAGCAGATAAGTGACACACTTGACCAAGCGATACCATTTGTATAGAAGAACTGATGAGTGTCTTACACGAATAGCAACACATGATCACAGTTAATTTTAGCGGAATTACATTTAGTGAGAGGGGTCGAGAAGCCTCCAGGACTGTCCTCGTTAGATAATTTTGTCGGTCCCCCCTTAGACCCAAGTGGAACTACGTAAGTTTTATCTCGCAACACTTTCTTGAAACCTATGTTGTACTGGAGAAAGCAATCATTATGACCCGTGTGCCTAATTAGCTATCGGGCCAAGTCGCAAAGAATATGGTTTAATGGATGATAAACAGCTAGCATTGGTCCGAGAGCCAGTTAGGTACACGTGTCTTGCAACAAAATGGTACTGTTGTGTTGGTGGCAGTAAGTAAATGAAGCAAAGCTAGCCCAGCTGTGTAAGATGTCCTAAAGCTTGTAATACATTTAAAAAGGATTTGGCCTAAACTTGAATTGGGGCTGTGTAAAAGGATGTATCTTCGCAAATTTCTGGTATCTTCGCAAATTTCTGGTTGTCTGGAGAAACGTTTGTCGAACAGATATCAGTACGTTGGACTAGGCGGCGAATGGTCCACAGAAAGGAACATCTAGTTGGTGTTCCCCCAAGGAAGTGTAATAGGACTCTACCGTTTCAAACATACACGAACGATTTATCGGCAGGATTAACAGTACTGTAACATTGTTCGCTGACGATGCTGTTGTGCACTGGAAAAGTAACGTCGTTGGACGATCACAAAGGAATTGCAGGAAGATTTGGACAAAATTTCCACATGGTGTGACAAAAGCTACACTTGAATTTCGGTTAGTGGAAAATAAGCTGATGTACCCGCTGTCAAGCACTATACCGCAGCTTGCGAAGTACACATGTAGACGTGGGCTGTTATCGCGCCTTGTCTCTCAAGCAGCTGGCAGCGCCGCCGACTGCAAGTAGCAGGGCTAGTCTGGCAGAGGAGGTGAGGTGCCCCAGTGTGTGGCAGCCAGCAGCTGCGGGGTTGTCACCTGTAAGCCACGGCCTGGGAATCAGGGGGATGCGGCCGCCCCGTGTGAACTGCCCGCCGGCGGCAGGCGCAAAACTTTTTGGCGCGACGCGACGGGCTCCGCACAAAAGGCGCGCCGCCCCACTACGGCGCCACACAATAGGGAAACTAGGACGAACACTTCCTATCGGGCGGAGCTTTGCGCTGCTCGGGTCTCGCTGTGACGCTTCTGCGGAAGCATCCGAGGACGACAACTGTAACAATGTGCAATTAGGGCAAACACCGAAATTTTTAACATTATAGGCTGAAGTCCAGCAACCGTGCGTTAATTACAGATTGTGGCTATACGTACATTCTGTAACTAAAGCAAGTATTGTTAAGTGCTGACCTCCGACATTACTCGCAACACTTGCATTGCTGAGGCCATATTTTACTTCTACATCCACATTTCCTAAGCCTCCTCACGGTGTGTGAAGTTACTTCGAGTTCCACCGTCATTTCCTTCGTTTCCTACTCCAGTCGCAAATGGCACGCGGGAAGAAAGAGTGCTAATCTTTCTCCTTTCCCATTCATGGTCTTTTCGCGAGATATAGATAAGAGCACGGATTATACTGGTTGACCCTTCTAAGAAAGCACGTCCACGAAATTTTAACAATAAACCACATAGTTATGCAAAGCGCCTCTCTTTTATCGCTTTCACTCTTGCTAAGCGGACGTGTGACGAAACACGCTGCTTTTCTTTTAATCTATTCTAGTTTTTCTGTAAGTCTTTTCTGGTGTGGGTCCCAGAATAATGAGAAATACACAAGCATCGGTCGTTCATTTGTTCTCTAAGTTAATTCATCCGCGGGTGGCCTACACCTCTCTTCCTGCGTATACATACCTACAAAGCTCCCATAAAAACATTTTTTAGTAGTAAGGTACAAGCCAGGCAATGAAACAACTTACCAATTTTCTTTAAAATAATATACCAGTCTAGAAGTGAAAGAACGTTTAGCGACGTGTACGTAAGGATGTTCAGCGACGTGTACGTATTTATTAGTACTTGACAACGAGGCCTCAAAAAGGCCTGCGGTTGTCTCTAGGTCCTTGGTTGACCATGTTTTCAACTTTCCACCTGAGTTGACGATTCCACTTCCTACCACTCGGCAGTCGCCACAGCGGTGATCATTGTCTGGATAGAGTCCAGACAGCAAGCACACAGACGACCACAGTTCAGAGTACGCGCAGACGACTGTCGAACGACAAAAATAAAGCGAAACTGGAATCGACAACTCCGCTGCAAATCAGGAAACTTAGAATTCATCGATGTATCCATCCGGGAATATTTCCAAGAAGGGGACAGAAGTGAACGATTTACGATGGTAACGCCGGATGAGTAAGGATTTGCAATGTTACCCTCACCGACAATGAATACTTTCGTAGCCAGTTACGATATAAGTAATTATTTTCTATGATAAGCACCACATGCTTCGAAAATTATTTCGATTTCAAAGTAGGTTTTTCGCTGCAGGCTACACTGGAGTAAAGACGAAGTATAAAATGCTGAACTTTGCTCGTGAAAAACAACGCATCAGTGTTCTACGGCAAAAGTGTAGAACCTCGAGCTCTTGAAATTGGAAATGTGTGTTGTTTTTCGAAGTATGTCATACTCGCCACAATACATAATTAATTTTAAAGGAGCTGGCATATCTAAACACATACGCAGTCCTCCTCAAGTAGAAACCGAGCATTAAATACAAATATTGAAGGAATCATTATCATTTGATAGCAGGTCTTCTTCTGAAAAGATAACTTTTATCCTTTTAAATGGTGCACACACTGATTATGCGAACTGAAATATTAACTCACTGGCGAACACTTCGTTAACGATTTACAACCTATCAGGTTAATCTCACGTGCCAGGAAGTACTCTAGAGAAGTCCGCAAGAGACAAGGATTCGGGCATGTGTCTTGCTCCAGGCAGTGTCTTCAATCTTGTGTGCCATATGGGCAATTTTGCAAGGAAAGTATGTACACGAACTCAACTGACAACAAATGGCTCTGTTACTGGTCGTTAATAGTGGGTAATTATCGGCTCACTGTCTCTTCATAAACCAAACTACAGTTGGCACAGAATGATTCTTATAATCTGCAGTGAACTGCATTTTGGGGAAATTCTACATCACGAATCTTCCGAACTCGACATTGTACAAACTTCTATCGCTTTATCATACGTTTTACATTACTTGTCTTTTATTGCATCGTAGTAAATTCGCAAAAGGTGTGATCTAATACACTCTGATACCGTTTACGATGGCAAAATCTTCATATTTATAAGTTTAATGACGCTTAAACGCTTTTTTCAGTAGTAACGACCATTTATACACGTAACAGAACGATACATATTGCTCGTGCCTTCTTCATACCTCTCAGAAATTTATATTGAAACGGGTAAACATATCGTCAAACCACCGCATTTGGAACAGACGCAAAGAAGTGAAATTTGAGCGAAGTATCGAAGTACTTTCAGTGTCCGATATTTCGGCTCTATTACGGCACCTCTACCGCTTGATAACTGCCTGATCTGTTTGTAGTTAAAAGGTCCAGATTTGAAACCGTTAAAGTTAAATTTGTTCCTAACACAAAATGTCCGTGAATATTCTCAGAGCGGAACGGCTTCTCCGTTCGCGAGTGGGAGAAATCCCGGCCGCTGTCCACGTGATCTGTACGGTAAAACTGACTCATCCGGCCAAGGGTCTGTGCTTGTTCAAACACAATAGTGCTTAGGGCCCAGGTACAAGGCAAATGGCATCCGAGGGGCTCTTATCTCTTAACGTCATTAGCACAGACCTGGTTCCAGCCACTTTGGAATAACAAGAAAAGTAGGGGATGCGGATGTTTACCACATTGGCCCACAATGAGAGGCTTCACAAGGAATACACAAGCAGTGGTCTCTTGGAAGACGAATATTCAGACGAGGACTGCTTGTTAAGATTGCAGACATATATAGGCTGCACACCTAATTCTTTTACCTAGTTTTTCTAGCATGTAAGTTCAAGGAGGAAAGTGATCATGAAAGCAATGACTTGAGGACGAAGTATTAGAATAGTGATCGTCGTAAATAATGAAACGTTTATGTCGTGATTATTCGAATCTCTCTCTCTCTCTCTCTCTCTCTCTCTCTCTCTCTCTCGCTCTCGCTCTCGCTCTCTCTCTCTCTCTCTCTGCTACCCCCTCCTCCTGCTGAGATCCGTTCGGAAATAACCAGACAGATAAATGACTTAATGTAACTTTATTATGATATCTGGTGAGTGTATGTGAATATGTGAACTTAAATAACTTTTTAATGCTATTTTCGAAATTGTACTTAGTTTTCTTCTATCGCGTGTTTTTACACACTGAAGTAATGTTTAATTTATTTTTAATTATAGAGATATTATGAGGGCATTAAGTTGAAAACATGAGAAGTCCTGTTTTTAAATGAATGAGTAATAAAAGCCAAGGACAATTACTGCACCGTAAAGTTTTGGCCAAATCGGATATATTTTGAGCCTGATATCTTCCATAAGATGAATCCTGATTGAAGTACCCTTCTCTGGAAGTTCCCTTCTTCAGTCAAGAAAATTGAAAGCTGCAATTTTTTGGGACCTGAAATTCATGAACTGCAGAACGATCACAAATTTCAATATATAATGAATGTTAGAGAAAAAGATCCACCTGCCTTCATGGCGGTTACGGAAAACTTTCTAGAGGATAAGAAACAGCAAAATCACAAAACATTTGTGTTAGCAAATTTGAAGAACTTGAGCTGTAACTACACTCACGTTCTATTTTACTTAAAAACTGGGACACTGCAGCGTAGTCCAAGCAGGACGCTTACAGCAACACATTAAGGAGGTGGTGAAGTAGTACTAGTGATGATGGAATGAAAATGTGATTGCCAGCTATTGGTCAGCGTTGAAGAACAGCAAAGATAAAGCTATCTTAACCCTTCGGTGGGCGCGGCTTTCATACTTACATAAGTGGACGCATTGCGGCTTTTGCACCGCAATTAGTTTTACATTTTTAACCTACAGAAAAATAATCATCCCATCAGTAATAAATACGTAAAATGCATCGATTTCTTTTTCCGTAATTACAGCACTTGCTTTTGGACCTGGCAAAACTTTTAGGATGTTCTTGGCCTTGGTTTTAGGAGGAGGAGGAGGAGGAGGAGGAGGAGGAAGCGATTCACTTATCCAAATAGTTTATCTTTTCCTACGTAAAATCAGTAATCCTCCGTTTGTTGTCTCCCCTCTTCAACCAGGTGGTCATCTGTTTCCTCTGTTGACTGTTCGGAGTCACTGCTGTGGTTTTCTTCTTGAAACTGACAATTCTTGTAATTCTTCTTCTGACAATTCTCGCAGTACTTTCTCATGGTCTTCAGGACGATTAGATTCGAATAATCATTATATACTAATATAAAAGAAAGATTGCCTTGAGGCGAGTATAGAAAATTCATCACAAGGCGCGTAGCGGCAAACACACCGCAAACACAACACTCACGTTTCAAACAACAATAGCGACCGAACTGCTAAAAATGGCTCTGAGCACTATGGGACTCAACTGCTGAGGTCATTAGTCCCCTAGAACTTAGAACTAGTTAAACCTAACTAACCTAAGGACATCACAAATATCCATGCCCGAGGCAGGATTCGAACCTGCGACCGTAGCGGTCTTGCGGTTCCAGACTGCAGCGCCTTTAACCGCACGGCCACTTCGGCCGGCGACCGAACTGCTGAAAGCATGAATAGCGCAAATGTAGAAGATGGTGAAATCCGTTGAAAACAACAAATATGTATCTGGACGTGGACGTAACTGTAACGCTATCTGTGATACTAACAGAAAACTAAATCTTGCGGCTATCTGCCGCAGGCGCGCCCACCGAAGGGTTAAGGAAACCAAGGAATAGAAAGTTTGAAATTTAATGTAGCAAGATACTCGTAATGTTGCTAAGATAACTGTTTCTAGTAACTTCTAGTTCAAATGGCTCTGAGCACTATGGGACTCAACTGCTGTGGTCATCAGTCCCCTAGAACTTAGAACTACTTAAACCTAACTAACCTAAGGACATCACACACATCCATGCCCGAGGCAGGATTCGAACCTGCGACCGTAGCAGTCGCACGGTTCCGGACTGCGCGCCTAGAACCGCGAGACCACCGCGGCCGGCCTAACTTCTAGTAATTTAAGTATATACCTACAAAAATAAAACAAAAATTATAAAAATACAGACACTTATTATTTTATTTAGTTTAGTAATTGTGCTTCAATTGCTTGAATTTTTTGAGCGAGTTATTGTTTAGTTTAGTTATGTTCCGTAGATCATTTTCCCGACTATTTTATCGATATGATGAGGAACAAGTCAGATTACAAGATATCTATACACACATGAATAGTGCTAACATTAATATTACGTTTTTTGAGATGGGTTATTTGTAACGAATTTCATTAGCGAATGTATGTACTCTGATGGTGCAGTTAAAATACCGAACACAATGAAAAGGTGCCTACATGACGTCCTTGGGTGAACATCACAAATTATTCTCACTGCTCTCTTTTGTGCAATCAATACTTTATGTCTAAGTGGTGAGTTACCCCGGAAAACTATTCCATAAGAGTTTATTGAGTGAAAATATGCAAAGTACGTTAGGAGGCTGATCTGTTTATTACCAAGACTAGTGATTATAAGAGCGAAAGAAGCTGAACTTAACTGTTTGAGAAGCTCAGTAATACGCTTCTTCTAGTTCAAGTTATCAATGTGAACATCCAAAAATTTGAAGAAATCTGCCCTCTTAACTGAGCCCTGTTCATGTGCTACATCAATTGTCGGTATGACACTATTCGGTGTGCACAACTGGATATAGTGGGTTTTTTTCAAAATTATGGGGAGTCCATTTTCTGAAAACCACTTAATAATTCTTTGAAAGACATCCTTAACAGCATCTTCAGTTGCTTTTTCTGGAATGGGATTTATTATTACACTTGTATCATCTGCAAAAAGTGCTAGTTCCGCTTACTGAACGTTAAGTGAGAGGTCATTCTTATGAATAAGGAACAGCAGAGGACCTAAAATTGAACCCTGTAGGACTCCCTTTGTGATAACTCCCCATTCACTAGAATTTACCACCCTCCCAACATTATTTGTGCTATTCAGCATAATTTTTTTGCTTTCTGTTCATTAAGTAGGATTCAAACCAGCTGTATGTATAGCCTTGAATTCCATAAAACATGAGTTTTTGGAAGAGTGTGACATGATCCACACAGTCAAATGCCTTGGAAGGGTCACAAAAAATACGAAATGGCGATAATTTTGTATTTTGTGAAACATGTAGATGTTATAGAACTAAGTGGAAGAAATTGCCAGAATCAGCACTGCAATTTGATTCTAGTAAACTTTGTGTTGAAAAAACATGCGACAAAACTTTTAAAAATTCGGTGTTTTGTAATAGGTCGCATCAGAAGCTACGAGATCCTACATGACACTCAGAATTTACGTATAAATCTTATCTGTTATACGGTTTTCCGCTATATCAATCTTGTGAAAATTCTGACGTTCCCTGAATGGTTTCGTCAGGCCAGATATATTACTACTGTGATTTAATACGAATTTACCACGGAATCCGAATTTCCATCTACTTGCATGAAAATGTAGCTGCGCATATTGCAAGTCAGCTGCATGTCTTTCCATCAGATGTTTATCTCTTTTCCACAATTTCCTGAATTTTTTGTTGTGAAATCCTGCTCTCTCTCCAGCAGCAGCGTCATTCGCGAACTGTATTAGAAAGCTGCCGCCAGTATCTGTTAAATTATTTACATACTGGCTGCATCGACAGAATGCTTGATACTTAAGCATTTCTCGAGCAAAAGTAAGACATTTATATCAACATAGATCCCAGTTGTGAGACGTACACGAAGTACATAGGATGCATCTTG
This sequence comes from Schistocerca nitens, assembly GCF_023898315.1. Classification (NCBI taxonomy): domain Eukaryota; kingdom Metazoa; phylum Arthropoda; class Insecta; order Orthoptera; family Acrididae; genus Schistocerca; species Schistocerca nitens. Next base: position 586,597,762 of record NC_064618.1, read on the forward strand.
CGAAAGACTGTGCTCTTGCACATTTAATGTATGTGACGAAACGCACTTACACGCAAAATATCCGGGTCAGTGGATGGACGAATGTGGACCGATATCTTGTCCTTCACGTTCATCTGTCTTATGTTGAGATGACTTCTTTCTGTATGAAGACACGGCGGTTGCCAATTTATTGTCTTCCTCTTCACTCGTGTGGTTGAAGGCTTGGTGCAAGGCATTCTAGTTGTCACCACTTCAGCAGCTGCGTGTCAGGTGTGTTAACTATTACCATTTCGTGTAACCGACCGCGATGAGGTGAGAGTGTAGTGTAGTGTAGTGTAGTGTCTTGTTTTGGGTAAATTGTGAAGAGAAAACGAATAGTATACAATTCGGCGCCGTCACACTGAATGCAACAGTGCATATAACTGCACCAAGGGGCAGCCGACTTTGACGTCAATGATGTAACATCGCTAGTGAGAGCTTTAAAACGTGGGACATTATTCACCACGTATCTTTACTTGAGCAAGTTCGCTTTAAATCATGGCATCTCCCGTGTTTGGTGCGTAAGCGATTTAGGGTGATCGACGACTTCCTAGGTACATGGAATCCAGGAGGTGTTCGCGTAGGATCCACTACGAGACCTTCGGAGTGAGGACTGGCTGCGAACCACTCATCTCCCCATGCTGTTTGGCTGTAATCCTTCAGAAGTGAACCTTCTGCCATGTTTCCAGGAGGGTTTCCTTGACTTAAGCCGTTGCCTTTGAATGACATCACGGTCCTGATGATTTAGTAGCCTGGGATTTGGGGAACATTTCTTCTATCATTCCCTTTTCAACGCAGCTTGACGTATCTTCGAAGGTTAGATATTAGACAGAGTAGGTCGCCGTTCTGTGAGAGTAGATTTTATTGTGGCAGATACAGTTCTATGACCACATTCAGCAGTGTATCAACCATATCTATATGAACACCATTCAAACATACTGGGCAGCAATATTCACCAACAGAATAAACGAGTGAGAAGGCAGTTTTCAGAACGAAAGCCTTAGCTCCCCAACTGTTCCACAGAGTGTGTTGTTTCTTGTTCTCATTCTAGAGGCTATTTTTTTCTATACGTTAGTGAGCGTTTCAGGGTCGCGCCAAGACATTTTCGGTATGCGTTATATGACAGCAGCTGATTTCTACATGCAGTTTGCGGTTTACAGTCGGCATGACTGTTACTCGGATGAAAATTGCAAGATTCAGCTTTTTTTTCATTTACTTTGGGTCGCCATATATTAAAAGAACTCATCTAGCGTTGGCAAATCCTGCGTGAGAGTCATTTCTGAGGTTGAAAATCATTAGATTGCGCCACCACGGCTATGTCAGCAAAAATGTTCTTGCTTTCGTTACTGGTAAGTCGACAACAAATAAACTGAAGAATAGTGGCGCCGATGCAGATCTTGTGGTTGTTCGTCATTTAAATTTTACGTCTTGTCACCCTGCTTTCTTGACCATAAAGCTGAACTTAGAATTTCCAGCTTGTTACTGAGTAGTGGCGCGATTCTTTTACGTGAAATTATTCTTAAGAACTTTAGAAGCAGGCCTTTCCGCCATACTGTATCTTATGCTGATGATAAGTCAATAAATTTGGCCACTGATTTCTTCTAATCTTCGAAGCCCTTCTCTATGAAGTTGACCATGCTAGCGTTTGATCGCTGCAGCTGCGGTCTGGTCTAAAACCAGCCTGTACTAAAGTAATGTTTTTTAAGATAGTTGGTGCTATCCTATTGTGCTCTCTCCAACAGCTTATAGCAGACAGAAGTGCAATTGGTCTTTAATTCTTCAGGACCGTTACCATATTTTGACAGCTTCAGGTTGGCAATTATCTTCTTTCTCTTCAAAAGATTACGGGGATATGGTTGAACAGTGCAGCTAGCCACTGCACTGCCCCTTGACCAGCATGTTAAAGGAACTGATGGTATATACCATCAGTACCAGGTGGGAAAACGAGTAGTAACTGATTTCCCTCGATCAGAAATCATGTTATTGCTAGTGCCAGTCTGCTTTTCATATTCTCTCAACTTCGGCCACAATCGCTTATTTTTGCTTCCAAAAGGAGAATGATTAGGTTAGTATCGCTCGAGTGCGTGCTACAGGTGCGTTAGATGGTTCAAATGGGTCTGAGCATTATGGGACTTAACATCTGAGGTCATCAGTCCCCTAGGCAGGATTCGAACCTGCGACGTAGCAGTCGCGCGGTTCCGGACTGAAGCGCCTAGAACCGCTCGGCCATCGCGGCCGGCTGGCACGTTACATGTAATCGAAACCCATTCGTGCACCCGTTTCGGACATGCGAGTCATAAAGCGCTTCAAGTTGAATTACGTTTCTCAATACAACGGCAATTCCTCGTGACGAAACGACTGTTGCCCCCCTGCTTACAGGTTGTCCTCGAGCTACTTGCCACTTGGAACTGGTGCAAAGTACTCCAGTCGTCCGGCGTGTTTCTTTTCAAGTCGCCTCGCGATCGCCTCCAGGGCGGCAGACGGTCGCGTGCCGGGTGCGAGCTCTCTGGCCTCCAGTACCGCGGGGGAGTGCGCCGCGCTCAAAATAGCGCGTGTCACGTGCTGCGGCCCGCGTGGGAGGCCAACAGCTGTTCGGCACGCGACAAGGCGGCGCGCCGCGCCGCGGGCTACCGCCGCACTCCGCCGCCAGCGCCGCCCGTTCAGTCAGCACGTCTCTTTGGCCAGAGGAGCAACTCCTCACTGTGCGTCCTTGTCTCTCTGTGTGTTTCTGTATATTGAAAGTTGAGTTGCTGCCAAAATGTGCGTTACGACACGCGTTTCGTGGACGACGGCGGAACGAAAACAACGAGAAACCTCTGTCTGGCATGACGTTCGCAATGCCTGCGTCCAGAAATACGAGCTACATCCAGGGAGATCACGTTGCAATAGTTCTTTAGTAAGGACTGAAATAATGTCATTCTCTGCTGCCCATATCGAACAGCTAACCCAACATATGATCGGGGTATTTTAAAATGCGAAGTGATCACGTTTAGAATCAGCAGCCTATTATCCTCTTTTCTTCCCTTTTATTCCAGCTACTACCATAATGTTACACTACCATTTATTTTGAAAGTACCCAATAATGTGTCTCTCTTGAAGGATTCTTACTCCAGCACACTCCGAGTCACCATGGCCAATATCGTCGACAGAAAGCTGTTTCAAGATAAAGCTTTAACTTTGTATCGGACTGACGGTCTGAAATGGATTGAACAAGTGAAGTGACTTCTTAAAGCAGTGTTCGTCATACTTTTCTGCTCGAGAGCCAATACAGACATTGTGGGGGCGGCACCTCGAGTCTCTCATGTTCCCATCTTATCATTAATTGGTAACCTACTTAAAATGTTATGAGCCAACGAAGACTGACTCTAGTAAGGGCTAGATGCATATTATTGTAAAACACGGCCGCATGAATATTTGATTCCGCAAGTTTGACGACCACTGTATTAAAGAAATAGCATTTCCATGTATTCAGATGCACGACAGCACAACATTCCGCCAAGAGAGGAAAAAAATTGAGCAATGACTAAATTTAGAGTCTCGGCAAGTAGGCTTAGATGTAGGCATTTAAGAATAATCACAAAAACAGCTCATATTCTTTTTCACAGTCTATCTTCCGAGGGCCTTGAAATTACGTTTCCCCGAATCAATGTATCAGAAACTAAGCGCCCACACTTTTCCTCGTCAGAATGTATTTCCACCAGTTAAACCTTTACTCTGCTGGATTTCCAGTTATCCCTTTCACGATCTTCTACACAGTAGCCTTAGGACGATGTAATGAGCGTTCTGACGTACTATTAACCTTTCATTTAGTGAAGGATGTCCATCCGCAAAATAGTTCTCGGTCAACAGTTCTGTTATTGTAGTAGAGAAGGGATTCTAAGACATTTCCTCTGACGGAACACTTTTGAGAATCCTGGAACTTTGATGGAACACCTTTTTTATTTGTAAGGTTAAGAAAGCTTTAAAAATGAGAAGAACTTGTTTTATTCAGTGATTACTTCAGTTTTAAATCATAACTAATAATACAGGAGTAAATTTTTAAAGTAATTAGTATCGTCAACATGCCGAAAAACCCACCATGTCGTTAATAGTCTTCCGCAAAGTACTTACTCCCCGCGGAGCACAGTTTGGTGAGCGCTACGCTAGAGATACGATTGTAGTGTAATTCCGACTGGTTGGAAAATACAGTTAAACGGAATTGTGGCAATAACACGGACAAAATCATCATCCTAGAGTCTCTATCCAACGCTCTGAGATGAGTTAAAATGAAGTCTCAGATAACACGGCACGCTGGAACAGTGACTGACGCAGCATTGAGAGTATAATAGAAACATCATTCTATGTATCAGAACGTGATGCCTATCTAATTAAAGTTAAGCAACGTGTGTACATCTATTTCACGACTGCAGTATTTTCAGTCTTAGCGTTTGTTCAACAATAAGTAGAAACTTTTTTTAGAATGATTAACTACACGATGTATCATGAACGCAAAAAATTAATTATTTTATATTGCACAACATAATGTACTAGATATTGACAAATCTAACAACGCAGCAGGACCTGCGTATAATGTAAACATTGTGACTAAACTAATTCGCAGTATATCAACAATTATTACGACTAGGCATGCTAAAAGAATAAAATTATTTTCCCTTCATGGGAACACAGCATTTTCACTACCTTGCTTGCGGTACCTGCCCGAAGCCCCATGATCTCTGCAGGCAAACCTCCAAACTGGAGAAAGCAGTGTGGCCTACACCCTGCACGTAACGAAAGAATGCGTACGTAAGCGCCGTTCTGCGTTGGCACGCCGAGGAGGAAGGCAGGTCCGCAAGACGATAGCGCAAGCGGCGAACAAACCGCTAGCTTCCTCCGGCTCTCACCACACAGATTAGAAATTTGTGTAGCTTCCCCCCACGTGGGCTGTAAGCAAGTAACTATTTCTGCAAGTCTCTCGGCGAAACTATTACTTTACTATGTGGCCTCTGCAATTAGTTACCTTTCTTCTTCGCTTACGTCGTCTTTCAGAAATATCAAAAAAAGGGCACATTAACCAACGGGAGATGGAAGATGCCGCTATAAAGAATCTAATTCTGAATGGCACGTGCATTTAATATCACACCATAAACATTAAAATCTATTTCGTTTTCAGCCAATATATGGATAATATCGAAACCAAATTAACTGTGTACCACGAACATTATTCAGGTGGCGACAGAGTACGTGACTTCTTCTCTAATCTCTAGCTGCGCTGTTTCCATTCTAGGCACGGTAGTGTGATAACTATTCATGTTTTCTTGCGAACAATGAGTGCTCAGTGTCTGGAGTCTTTAAGATCGTGTCATCTGAAGAGGAAATACTGTGTGTAGGAATGAAACTGCCAGCTTGGCTGGACACCCGAAAATTGAAAATATATTTGTCAGAGATAGAATGCGTTCCACTCGTTCGCAATGCTAAAAAGAATGAATGGACCTAAGATGTTATTCAAATAACGCTTCCTTTATTCTTTATAGCACAATGCAGGTGAAGTATCGGAATTTGAAACTATTTTCCGGTGTGCTACAAGGGTAATTTCTTATCCGTGAGTGAGTTTTTGTCACTACTGAATGAGCATGCGATTGGATTAGACCGAGAGGATAGTAGTCGGGCGTGGCATTATTTAGAGAAAACGTTCTTCCATTTGCCACCTCTGGTTAGGAGAGGTGACACACACACACTGGTCCTCTGGTGACGTGAGCCCGCTCCTCACGTTTGAGTCTAGTGTTTGAACAACCGTGCCCTTCACTCGAGCACGGTACTGAAAACCGGCGAAAGAATGATTGCCTGATGATTTAAAAAATTGCCTTTAAATCAGCGTACTAGTAGGATGGCGAATAAGAATTAAGCTTTAGCTTTTCACATCATCATGAGACCAAAATTACGAAACACTCTTAAGTGTTCAACAGCGTCTCAGTCGCCACCATTATCGACTTCCAAAATTGTACATAGAAGATCTTAAGACGAAGTGCTCGTGACTAGAAAATTTCCAACGCGCTATGTCTATCGTATCATAATTCTTTCGCAGTGTGTCTCCGTATATGGAATTAAAATTTGTTGCGTATTAAGGCTGTCAGTGGCCGAAAATTAGCGTCCATGGACCTACTGATGACGAAAACGTAAATAGGTATTTTTAAGATCGAAGTCGAAATGCTGAATTCTGTCTTCAAATGTTCCACCGAGCCAGACAATGTTGCTAGCATTCAACTGCCATATCACTGAATGGATGACTGGCCTATGTCAGCGCTAGCGGCTGACAATAGGCAGTTGAAATCACAACTTGAAAAGTGGCCGCCACGGCCAGTTTCAGCACAAAATTTTTAAGTTTATCAGGTTCCATTTAGAGCAATTCTCAAGAGCAGGGAACAGCAGCAGGATAAAAACTAAGTTCAAAGTATTTCTGCCGGAAGTATCGCGTCTTCAACTGACGCTGAAAAGTGTAGTCGCAGCTAGAGTTGTCGTGGCGAGGTAAAGTAAAAATAAAAGCAGAGTGTTCATTTTTTGGAAATCAGTTGAACACTCTTCCTTCTCACAGCTCAAAGAAGAACTGCTGTTATCCGGTTCCGAAGTTTTATGCATACATGTACAAATTGATGCCATGTTGTTAGCATGTTTGGAACACTACACGCAGTCCTCGGTGCTTCAGTCCGTTATTTATGTTTAATAGTAAGTCGCAGTTTTTTGTAAAAGATTATCTTAAACAAGAATTTGGGCTTTATAAATATGAACAACTGGACAGCAAGTAAGGTACTATAAACAATACCAGGTGATCAAAAAGTCAGTATAAATTTGAAAACTGAATAAATCACGGAGTAATGTAGATAGAGAGGTACAAATTGACACACATGCTTGGAATGACATGGGGTTTCATTAGAACAAAAAAATACAAACGTTAAAAAATGTCCGACAGATGGCGCTTCATCTGATCAGAATAGCAATAATTAGCATAACAAAGTAAGACAAAGGAAAGATGATGTTCTTTACAGGAACCGCTCGATATGTCCACCATCATTCCTCAACAATAGCTGTAGTCGAGGAATAACGTTGTGAACAGCACTATAAAGCATGTCCTGAGTTATTGTGAGGCATCGGCGTCGGATGTTGTCTTTCAGCATCCCTACAGATGTCGGTCGATCACGATATACTTGCGACTTCACGTAACCCCAAAGCTAATAATCGCACGGACTGAGGTCTGGGGACATGGGAGGCCAAGCCTAACGAAAGTGGCGGCTGAGCACACGATCATCACCAAACGACGCGCGCAAGAGATCTTTCACGCGTCTAGCAATATGGGGTGGAGCGCCATCCTGCATAAACATCGTACGTTCCAGCAGGTGTTTATCAGCCAGGCTGGGGAGTATGCGATTCTGTAACATCGGCGTCTCTCTCACCCGTCACGGAGCAGTTTTTCTATCCAGCGCCATCTGTCGGACATTTTGTGATATTTTTATTCTAATAAAACCCCATGTAATTCCAAGCATGTGTGTCAATTTTTACCTCTCTATCTACATTATTCCGTGGTTTATGAAGTTTTAAAATTTATACTGACTTTTTGATCACCCTGTATATAAAAATTGGTTCTTGCAGAATATATAGTGAACTTATGGAAAGTATTACCATGTTCCAATAAACGCTGCAAGGCTAGTGTTCAACAACTTATCCCTTTTAACGACAGATCAAAGTTTAAACAAAGTGGCTGCATTACTTGCGTATGCTTAAGAAAGGAAAATATGCCTCTCTTTCATACACCGCTTATCCTCAGCTATCACTTGAATGGTGTAATAACGGTAGTCTTCGGTGAGCGAGTTCCGTTACTTATCTGCCATTCGACACACCGTCTACTGTTGTTTTTAGAAACTGTTCGCGCGATTCTTCCACATGAGTGACTATTAAACTGTTCCGTTCACTACAGTGAAGCGTACTGTGCACAGTGCAACCTGGACTATCAGTTCTAGCACACAACTTTCAGTGATGCAAAGCTGATAGCCTCTAACCGATGGCGATACTCTGGATCGATCCTGCAGCCGATACTCTGAATCAGTACATAAGGAAGCTGGGGGAACGACCCTCAGCCATGTGTTCCTGCCGAGTAGGGAACGAAAGAACAGAGAAACCGAGCAGCTGCCTTTCTGGCCGGGCAGCTCGCCGTCTCGGAGCCGTCGGTGGCGTTCTTCGGTGTACGGGTGTTGCTAGGAAAGGACGGAGGAGTATGAAGGAAATGGGGAAGGAGAGGGGGATATCACTTGTTACGAACAAAGAGCTCTGCACTGTGCCCCTCGCACCCCCAGGCCTACACTCGCTCACCATTGTGGCTGCCTGCGCAGCGGAGAGATGCGTCGCTGTTGGGGCGAAATCAGACTTCTTGTACGACGGGCACAAGGGCGAATTTTCCGTTGCCTGTGGGCCGGCACGTGCCGAGAAGGCTGAGCGCACATTAAAACCCCTCCCTCCTGCCCCGTCTCCACCTCTCCCTAGCGTCTGGCGCGGCAGAACCCAGGGCTTCCCCCGAGTCGCAGCTCGCTCCGCTCTTGTCACACTATTTCATGTGGCTATGCCGACCCCGACCCACATCACCCGCCGTCTTTCTTACCTTCTTCACTCTCTCTCAGGCAAGAACCCTCCACCTGGCCAACAACAGCACTTCGTAACAAAAACTGCGAACGAGAAAGGACCCGTGGAGCAGACAAATCGGGTTCGGTCAGCTGCTCAAATGAACAGTTTGCGGTAACTACCACAGCAATCGGCAAACTTCGATCGAGGAAAAAAAAGAAGCCACAGCAGGATTACAATAGCAAAAAGAAAATTAGCTACTGTGTCCCACTAACAAGAATTCTGTACAGTATCAGCTTTACTACATGCTTGTGTGACCAACAAAAGAAAAGCTGCCTCTTCCTCCGTGCGTTTCACTTCTACAATGATGAGCGTAACCAGTGCTTGATTTGTGATGGCACGCGTCGGTACTACCCAACGGTGCCTATGACGAAAAAAGCATTAAAATACCGTTTTAAGGTGTGTATTTCTTAAAAAAAACACCCGCAGAAGGTCACAGTACCGGAACCTCTCCTTTTAAAAATCAAGCACTGAACCTAGCTATCTCACTCTAAATACTACAGTGAAGGAGAACCTCACCCGTTCACATGTTTCGGAATAATCTTCAAAATATCTCATGCATTGGATGAGGCAGTCGACCAACGAAAGTCTTTGAGTGAAACTAAAGCCTTACTACATACTGCCTACTTTGTGTTATCTCATATAACTGAAATTTACACACAGTTAATGTATACATTACAGTACTACCTAATTGTGTTCTATGGCTTGTTTACCTCTGTACAGTACATCCTACCCTAATTGGCGTGTAGGAACCAGAAATTCATTGTAACTTCTCCAAGTTTCCCTGGCAAATCTTCACTGTATTCATTTTCTATACATAAATGTAACGCAAAGAAATTTAATACGACTCAAAATACTGTACGCACAGTCCACTTCTCTCTCAGCCGTGTTTGTGTAAGTAACTGCATAACAATCATAAACGGCGCTGAGCAGTTTGAAAGCAACAACTGGTCATTAGAGACTGAGGACAAGCTCGGGTTGCTTTTGATAAGGAAAGAAACCATGCCGGCATTTGCCTGGAGCAATTTACGGTGACCTCGGAAAACTTAAACCTGGATGACCAGAGGTGGAGTTGAACTACCGTCCTCTCTAATCAGAGTCCAGTGTGCTAACCACTGCGCCACCTAGTACGGTCACAAACACTTGGAAAACAGAAAATCAGAAACATGATTTAGAAACAGAATCTTTACGAGGCAAAGTGAAGGGTAAAGTAAACGCAGCGATCTCAATGAACGTTGTGGCAGGAATGGGCTGACATAGATAATTCTATGGGGGTTGATAACGTCTTAAGACATGCTATGGCGCAGACATGTACTATTCCTGCAATAAATTTAATTTCAGTCAGTTCATATTGTCGCCCTTCAGGAAACTGGATGGTACTTCTGAAGACCTGCTAATTACGTTGAAAATGACGTTTCAGTTGCGCATCAGAGCTGATAGTCCAATGAAGCTGCAAGAGCTCGTCGTCCTGGTTCTGAACGACGGCGGCATACATATTCATGATTTGACCGTCGAATTTGAGCAGCAGTGTGTGGAGACCGACAGGAGACCACAATACACATTAAGGCTGACAAAGGTCATCTGGGAACGCCAGTAATCCCATGCTGATGTCCTGGTCGTTTGTCAAGCTTCGTTTAACACCTAACCATCGTAGTGTGTTGTGCCAGGCATTGATGATGCGACAATTATCTCCTGGCACCATTGTGTGCAGTGTCATACCACTAAATGACCCTACAGCCCTGTTAATTACTGTGGAGAGGTGAACACTTCCAGCAGTACAGTGAACAAACACACTTTTTTCGCGTTAGCAAACGTGCTCTCCACAGCGTTCAGCTTTCCATTCCTGTCTACCACTGAGCACGTACGAATACATAATAGAACAAGATGTGTTTAGATTTCAATCAGTAATTACACACTCTGAACAGTATTAACCGCTTTATTTCTGTCATCATTCAAGAGATATACGCATCAGGCGTTGCTTCAAAATCAATCCCGTTGTCCGGTATTAAAAATACACCGCAGCAGAGAAGTTTTGTGCCTAACCGAATCCGTGTTTTCTTTACGATTTCATCTAATAAGACTTCTCTTATCAGAGCCACGCTTTGTGAGTGCTGTGCTGTTTTCATTCTGTTCACTGACTGTACGACGACAGCCTTGTAACGCCTTTAACACTGTTTCGCCTGTTCTATGAAGCAAGGAAAATGATTCTAACGTCGACATCGGGATCTCTAAAAGGCGAATGTACGAAAATCATAACACAGGAAAAAGGAAGAAAATTAGGGTTAACATCCCTTCGACGGCTACTTCATTAGCGGTGGACCACATGCTTAGTGTCCGGGATGAAATCGGTTGTGTTTTTTCAAAGGAACCATTCCAGCTTATGCCTTAGTTGATTTTGGTAAATCAAGAAAGGCCTAATTCTAATGAAGAGTAGTAGAGCCACTCTGGCAAAGAGAGCGCTGATCTGGAACTTCCTCTCAGATTAAAGCTGTGTGCCGGACAGCAATGCTTTTACAGATTGACCTGTCCGGCCAAGACTCACCACTCGCTCTCACAGTTTCACGTCAACCTTTCCACGCTACATCGAAGTTCTCCTGTATATGTGGCTGCACTAGCACTCGTGGCAAAGAGGAGTGCTTCGATTCGTTTCCGAGTCTGGTCCTGCGTGCAGTTATAATCTGCCACGAAGTTTGTGCCTAAATCTAAAATGGCAGAACGGGAATTAGAACCCTCGTCCTCTAGAATACGAGTCCAGTCTCGTACCATTGCACCGCCTCGGTCGGTAGAAATCACAAATAAGTGGAACTCTAACGGAGATTAGTCAATGCCGCTCTACACGCAACTAAGCTCGGCATTTTGACCACTCGTTTCTTTCTTCTGTTTCGTTTTGAGAATTATGAGTGAAGCTAGTGTGAAACTAAAATTTACCTACCTTTTTCATGCATTATTATTCACGATAGGCACATATGTCAACGTAACATCAGTAACAACGGGGGCAGGGATACGAGCGTACGGCATTTGTGACCAACTTTAGGAAAGCTCCGAACAATGAGAACACAACACGTCATTCTGAACTGAATGAAATCTTCATATGTAAAAGTGACTTAGAATGTATCCGAACGAAGTTTTACAGGACCAATTACTTTCCGAAATATGAGACTGTCCGTGAATGATGATGTTTCATTTAAAAAAGCAGCAACGCTAGAGAACTGCAGCGAAATGCAGAAAGATATGCAGAGGATGGACACTTAGTACCGGGATTAGCAATTGACCCTCAACATAAACAAATGTGACGTACTGCGCATAAACAGGCAGGAATTCCCCTTACTGTATGGTTACACGATTGCAGATCACTGAAAGCAACCCACGTCCAATACACACTGAAGAGCCAAAGAAACTGGTACGCCTGCCTAATACTGTGTAGGGCACCCGCGAGCTCGCCTAAGTGCCGCAACACGATGTGGCATGGACTCGACTAGTATCTGAAGTAGTGTTGGAGCGAAGTGACGCCATGTGTCCTGCACGGCTGTCCATAAATCCGCAGAGTTCGAGGGGTGGAGATCTCTTCTGAACAGCACGTCGCAAGGCATCCCAGGTATGCTCAATAATGTTCATGCCCGGGGAGTTTGGTGGCCAGTGGAAGTGTGTAACTTAGAAGACTGTTCCTTTGCTTTTGGAGCCACTCTAGCAATTCTGGCCGTGTGGCGTGTCGCATTGTCCTGCTGGAATTGCCGAAGTCCGTCGGAATGCACAATGGACATGAATTGATGCAGGTGATCAGACAGGATGCTTACGTACGTGTCACCTGTAGAGTCGTATCTATACGTATCGGCGTCCCACATCACTCCAACTGCACACGTCCCACACCATTGCAGAGCCTCCACCAGCTTGAACGGTCCCCTGCAGATATGCAGGGCCATGGATTCATGAGGTTGTCTCCATACCCGTACACGTCCAACCGCTCCATACTTTGAAACGTGACTCATCCGATCAGGCAACATATTTGCAGTCGGCAACAGTCCATTGTCGGTGTTGAGCCCAGGCGTGGCGTAAAGCTTTGTCGTGCAGTCATCAAGAGTACACGAGTGGGCCTTCGTCTCCGAAAGTCCATATCGATGATGTTTCGTTGATGGTTCGCACGCTGACACTTGTTGATGGCCCAGCAATTAAATCTGCAGCGATCTGCGGAAGGGTTGCACTTCTGTCGTCGTTGGTCCCGTTCTTGCACAATTCCTTCCGGCCGCAGCTATGTCGGAGATTTGATGTTTTACCAAATTCCTGATATTCACGGTACACTCGTGAAATGATCGTAAGGGAAAATCTCCACTTCATCGCTACCTCGGAGATCATGTGTCCCATCGCTCGTGCGCCGACTGTAACACCACGTTCAAACTCACTTAAATCTTGATAGCCTGCAATTGTAGCAGCATTAACAGATATAATAACTGCAGCAGACATTTGTCTTATATAGCCGTTGCCTATACCAGTTTGTTTGGCGCTTCAGTGTGTAACTTCGAGTATGCTTACTAAGGGCATGAAGTTCAACGATCTCATAAGACTAACCGCTGGTGGGCCAAATGCCAGATAGACCCAAAGAATCCTCAGGGAGTGCAGTCCACGGGCGAAGAAGATGACTTACGAAACTCTCGTTCCGCCGCTCTTCAGAATAGCTCACCAAACTGACTCTCTACCAGATAGGATTAACGCATGAAATATTTACGATCCACAGAACAGCAGTGCGTATAGGCACAGGTTCGTTTAGTAAGCACGATAGTGTCACAGAAATGCTCATCTAACTCCAGTGGCAAACGCTACGAGAGAGGCGTTATGCATCACTGTTTGGTTTCTGCTTAGCACTCTAAGAGCGTATGTTCCTAGCCTCTTTGCTCCCGAGCACATATTAATAGTACTAGGGGGCTACTATTGTGTCAACTGCTTTGTGTAAGTGCTAGGTAACAATGAATGGCGCTAAAAAAATTGGAATCCTTGTGATTTTTTATAGCTGGTATCATATATGAAAGCAACTTAACGCAGGAGAACTTTGCACCTTCTTGTTGCTTTATTAGAAAAAAAACAGACATACACATTATACATATTCCTCATACTTGCTGTGGATTTCAGTGTAGGACAAAATATGCACTTGTTATCGAAACGTTCAATAAATGTAAGTAAACAATGCGAAGTACTTCCTGATAAAATCACATTGATAGGCAGTTTGTCGATCGGTATTAAGTTAAAATAACTTGTCCGAATTTACTTTGATGTTTCTGGGGAATGTGTAAAGTAATTCCTGTCAGTAGCGAAGCAAGCGAACACTTTGCACTGCTCACACGGTACAAGGTAAGGGCTCTGTAGCCTTAAGCCCGGTATTTTGACCTTTTCTTCGGAACATGGCAGTCAAGCCTGGTAATCAAGCAAAAAGGAAATATAGCCGCACTTACGCTGACGTAAACGAAGTTGGCACTGAGGTCAACTGTATCATACATGATACCCGAAAGTTTGAAGCTTCTATGTACTTTAAAACAATTTACAGTTAGCTATTAACTGACGAATGTCGGCTTTAGTAAGTTATTGGAGCATGTGGAAACACTTTTAATTACAAAAAGATATGTCTTCACCTCTGTTTCGCCTAGACGTGTTGTGTAGTTAGAGAAACCGAAGATTGCAATGAATACTGATACTTCGTGGTGCTCTGCAAAAGGACGAACGAGTGAATTGTAGAAGTGCGATGAGTATCGTAGATGTTTCCACAGGCCAGGAAAGGTTAAGCTATGTATGCGGCCAGGAAAAAAATAAAACCTGGAGGTGTCATAATGATACCTCGAAACTGGAGAGGCTAGGAGAGACGAGAATGTATTACTTCCTGCTACGTGTACCTCGTGGTAACATCGTTAAGGTATAAATTAGAGAGATTCGACCTTACCAACAATCTTTCTTTCCCACACTATTCGTGACTGGGCCAGGAAATAGGGAAGTTACAGTGAGACACGAAGTACTCTCATGCAACAACCATAAGGCAGCGTGCGGTATTGATGTAGATGTAGGTGGTCAGATTTCAGACACTGCTAAAAATTCTCAGGAGCAGCTCGCTTGAAGTAACTGTAGGAGTCTACGTTACTATGGTGCTCTGTTGAGGCCGCGTTCGTTGCTACCGAATCATTGCAAGTACACTGGCACTCGCTCCTTTCCGCCCACATACGCAAGCAATAAGCATAGCGTCCTTCACGCCGATGTCCTGGCTCGGTTAGCAGTACATCCACCGCCAGCCCACACGGTCGCGCTGCTGTCTGTGGTGGTGGAGCGGCTCGCGCAGGGGGGCTGCAGAGTGGTCTCAGTACGTTGCGATATTGATTTTCCGGAGAGCGGCAGCTGTCGTCTGGGCGGCTGGTGCCGTGGTTATGAGTCATGTAGTGCAGTAAGTGTGCTGTGCTGTACTTCGCCCGGTGTACGCAGAAACCTGCGGCAGATGTGCCGGCGGGCGCGTGGCCCCTCGCCCCGCATGCGCGCCAAGTGATAAATTTAACCCAGCAACGCCAAGCATCGCGGCTCAGCGCTGGGGGCGGCTGCTGAGGGGAAGCGCGCCGAGCCGAGCCGAACCACTCAATCCTCTGGCAACACTTTTCGTTCGTGACGAAACTCACCTGTCCTTTTCTACACCTATCACTAGAACCTATCGCTGCAAAATGAACCCTATGTAAGGTAGTCGGAGGTGCACTGTTTCCTTGTTTGCGGTATAGTACTGACCCTATGACGATCCTCCGGCTACTTTTGTAGTTGCACACCAAAATTGGCTTCGTATCAACAATGAAAGCAGGTTCGGAATTCGTGTTTTCTCTAATAAATCATCATTTCCCACACTTCGTGTGCCAATCTGACGAGCCGGTAATTAAAAAAAACCCTAATATTGTGAAGAGAAACAAACAACATTCGTTTGATCAGTGACTGTGTTTATATATGGTGGCTAGGGGTTCTCAGTATTTATTATTTTTTTTTAAGACATCGTGGCCAGCTTTGTAAAGTTGAAAAAAATAAGTTGGTTTGGTCAATGTTTCGCGAAACTGATTTTTTCTACATTTTCCCATTTTGAAGGCCCAGAGGCATCCTTTCGCTTCATCCTACTGAGCCAATATTTCATACAGCTCATTTTTATACGGAGTAGAGCTGAAACGGTAGGGACATTGGGTGCAGCTCCAGAACAAGTAACTGAATGTTTAAGAAGTGTAAGATCCACCATAGTCCCCAGCAAAGGTCATATTCAGACACGATAAACTCTTGTCAGTAATCTGTACTTCCTCTTTAACACCCATCTTCTCGAGATACAAAAGCTGTATCCAAGCTAACTACATAGATTTTTCAGGATTTCACACCACTCCAATCGAACGTCGGCAGCTATTTTGTTTTAAATTGTAATTTGCCTTTGTTTTTTTTTTCTTTCTTTTGCCAAGTAATCGAACAGAAACGGAGGTGCATCGCAAAAGGAATCAAAAATGCGTATCAC
Source organism: Schistocerca nitens (assembly GCF_023898315.1). Classification (NCBI taxonomy): domain Eukaryota; kingdom Metazoa; phylum Arthropoda; class Insecta; order Orthoptera; family Acrididae; genus Schistocerca; species Schistocerca nitens. The sequence continues at coordinate 586,613,924 of NC_064618.1, forward strand.
CAAAACGGTCGGTGAAGGTTATGAGCATACTAGCGACGTACACTAATGCCTTCGTAGCATGTACTTCGTACCAGATGGATGCCCTAATATTTCGCTTTGTCTTTGCTGATAAAAATGTACAAGCGCAAAGCGGAAGAAACTGGTTGGCAGTAGCTGTAAACTCAATCAGTTGTCACAAAATGGCTCTTACCTCAATACGAGTACTCATATATCAGACAGAAGCTCTTGAGATTCCAATGACTGATTGTTTTGTCAACACAGGGTATCCGTAAATTATCTTTACAACTTCAGACTTTAATAACTGTAAGACTATACTAGATCTTAACAAATGGGTCTCAGCATGTAATAAGGTAACTTTTTTTTACCTTCCACGTGACGTAAATTTGAAGTAAAATTGAACTTGATAATGTGGTGAAATGTGGAGGCCACAGGAGAAAGCTCAGTTCGTGGCCCGGATCATATAGATGCCACAATCCCCCGACTTCACACCACTAGACTTCTTCCTGTGGTATTTTGTGAATGATGTGGTGTACTGAACCAAGGTTAGAGATCTAAAGGACTTTAAGACACGCATTCCCAATGCATTTGAACATATCACCGCGGAGGTCTTGAATCATACATGGAGAGAAAAAGAATTCTGGCTACACATCATTCACGCCACTAGGGTGACGCATTGATGTGCATTTACGAGAAAACAAAACTTTCTTAGTTATCGTACAACATGTTGAAAAAACATTTGTCGGTATCTAATATAGTTTTTAATATATTTAAGACTTAATTTGTAAACGTAATTCAAGGACGCCCTGTACATACATCCACTTTTATTAACTGACGATGGGGTATCACTGCATTAAACTGCATAATACGTGAAAGCAAGCGACCATTAAAAACTCTTACACCAGTACTCTTTCTGTGGAAGTTAGCTTGGTTTTGATTTTTTAGAAAGTCAGCTTTTCTCTGTCAGCAAGACACAATCGGGCTCATTCGACAAAAAAATAAAGATTTCCGAGAATATGAGTATGAATTTCTTCAGTGTAACTTCGAAATCTTAGCATCTGCAATCCTTCCAGAAAAAGAAGTGAAGTACAGATATTTTATAGAAAAAACAGTGATAAATGTCGACCAAAGGGTTTTACTACTGAAGCAGTACAAAATCTTCGGCTGGTGCGCAAAAACGGTATGTAGCATACGGTTGAATGTCCCGTCGGCATCGTCATTCCTAGCGGAGCACTGATCCGAGCATAAAGGAGCAAACTGACCTTCGCCTCGTTGAACAAACAAGCCCAGCTTTCTCCTACGATAATTCAGAGAAGCATGGAAATCTTCAGCCAATATGCCGGATTATTGTCCGTATACTAGACCAGTGCCTCACCCCTGGACAACCTCGAAGGACAAGGACAGTACGGTTGCATTACACAGTGAAATCTCTAGCAATGAACAATATTTTGTAGTTGAACATGCCGGTGGACACAACAGGAACGACCAAGCGGCTCTCCCGCGCCTCCAGGACAGCTGCTGTAATCAGCGATACGGGGCCCGTTATTCGACTCGGCACAGCACGATAGCGGCTGACGGGAGGGCGCGTGCGCGCTTGCGCGTGCCATGGCAATGGGCGGTCTGCAGCCGGCGTCAGGGCTCCTTTAAGGCCAAGACAGGGGGACAGGCGGGCCGGGCGCGACTTTTGAGACGAAGCGAACGGGCCGCGCAGCTGCCCGCAAACAGCTGATAGTCCTCAGCCGGCGCCCCCTGCAGCCAGCCGCGGGACAAATATTTGATATCCCTAGCCAGCCTCCCAGCAAAAACGGCTTACGCCTACTGGGGGCGGTCGACGCAGTGAAGTCACCGACACTGCGTATGGTGACATAAGTGGGCGGACGAGTTGGTTCGGTGAGAGAGGGAGGGGGGGGGAGAGGGGGAGAGGGGGAGAGGGGGGAGGGAGACGGTATGCGACGCTGTTTAGGGCCATGATTAGGAGCCCGTATACAGTTAGTAAAATACATAAATTTGAAACTGTCCTCAACCACAATATTCGTTTCAACACCACAGTGCTTCACTAGACATTGTCACATCTGGTCATATCGGAGATGGTATGCCTAGCCTTCCTCCGACCTCTGAACTAACTAACCTGAGCACTTACAAAAGGGGGGAGGGGAACGACACCAACATTTTAATGTTGATTCCAAAACACACTCTCTACTCGGAATTTTTCCACAAAATGGTTCAAATGGCTCTGAGCACTATGGGACTTAACTTCTGAGGTCATCAATCCCCTAGAACTTAGAACTACTTAAACCTAACTAACCTAAAGACATCACACACATCCATGCCCGAGGCAGGATTCGAACCTGCGACCGTAGCGTCGCGCGGTTCCAGACTGTGGCGCCTAGAACCGCTCGGCCACTCCGGCCGGCGAATTTTTCCACATCAACAAGTACTGCTAAAGGCGAAAGAAGTGATAAACGACAGATAAAAATCCTAGGAGTGGCCAGAGTTCCGACCGGAAATCTCTTGATCCATAATGTGGCACTTTACTGAAACACTCTGCTACCGAGCCACACTACTAAAACCGCGCCAATTAATTGACGGCAACGCGCCATAAAAGCTCCAAATGAGAAGCAGCTGTATTACTTGAGGCACAGAAACTAAATCAACAGAGATTCTAAATCTTACGTGCCTTCAGTGCCTAACAGGATGTTGCACTGGTTACTATACTGAGGTGACAAATGCCATGCGATACCTCCTAATATCGTGTCGGACCTTCTTTTACTGGCATAGGGCAGCAACTCGACGCGGCATGGAGTCAACAATTGGTTGGAAGTCCCTTGCCGAAATATTGAGCCATGCTGCCTCTACAGACATCTATAGTTGCGAAAGTGTTCCCGGTGCAGAATTTTGTGCACGCGCTGACATCTGGATTATGTCCCATAAATGTTCGATGGGTGCCCAAATTCTTCGCTCGAACTGTCCGGGATGTTCTGCAAACCAATCGCGAACAATTGTGGCCCGATGACAAGGCGCACTGCCCTCCATAAAAATTCCATCGCTGTTTGAGTACAAGTAACTGAACATAACCATTTCCGGTCAATGATCGGTTAAGTTCGACCAGAGGACCCAGTTCATTTCATGTAAAGACAGCCCACACCATTATGGAGTCACCACTAGCTTGCACAATGCTTTGTTGACAACTTGGGTCCGTAGCTATGGGGGAGGTGACTAGGAGAGTGAGGCTGCACCACACACAAATAATACAGTCAGCTCTTACCAACTGAAATCTGGACTCATCCGACTAGGCCACCCTTTTCCAGTCGTCTGGGGTCCAATCGATATGGTCACGAGCCCAGGAGAGGCGCTACAGGCGATGTCTTGCTGTTAGGAAAGGCACTCACTTCGGTTGTCTGCTGCCGCAGCTCATTAACGACAAATTTGATCGCACTGTCCTAACCGATACGTCCGTCGTACATCCCGCAATGTTTTCTGCGGTTATTTCAGGTAAAGTTGCCTGTCTTAACGCTGACAACTCAACGCAAATGCTGCTGTTGCTCGTCAAGTAAAGACCGTCGGCCACTGAGTTGTCTGTGGTGAGAGGTAATGCCTGAAATTCGGTATTCTCTTCACAATCTTGACACTGCTGATATCTGAATATAGAAATCCCTTACCATTTCCGAAATGGAATGTCCATATGTCTAGGTCGAACTACCATTTCACTGTCATACGGACATAACCACGTCGGAAACGATTACACATGACTCATCCGTGTACAAATGACAGCTCTGCCAATGCATTGCTCTTCTATACCTTGTGTGCGCGACACTACCGCCATCAGTATGTGCATATCGCTATCCCATGAGTTTTGTCACATTAATGTATACTGTTGTCATTCAGCAGGAACGGCTGTTAAATTCGCATCTGCCTTCCGCTAATTCAATGTGACTGCAAACACCTAAAATGGCATAGCCCCAGTTAACTTCCGTGGTCTCTTAATTTTTCAGAGAGAGAGAGAGAGAGAGAGAGAGAGAGAGAGAGAGAGAGAGAGAGTTGGCCCTAGAAGTAGTCACCGGGTTCGTTCGAGGATTCATCAACTATTTTCAATCTTTACACGAGTTCAAAAACAACAAACGGAAGCTACCAAGACCTCGACCAGATATACTAGCTGTGAATGGTCCGGTTATTATGCATCAGGCAAGCTCATAGGCCAAACGCCCTTAGGCCCGTGACCGACAATCAGGAACCACTACTACTGTTAATTCTGTAACGAAACGATAAGAGCACATACCTGACGATGAACTTATTTCCTGCGCCTGCGTTAAAATTTTTAGTTAACAAAAAGTGCTTCTTACAATCAAATTAACAACAGTATCATCTTCATTTTACTGAGATTATGAGTCTATCGTCCTCTCAACCATAACTTGCTTAACTTGGCCACTGCCTTATTTTGATATCGAGTACACCGTCTGAGTCGTAAAAAGAACATAATGAGATTACTCATTCCAACGACGTCGTGTATTAAGCCTTTGCTCGTAGAAATAAAGTCTAGCCACAGGTATTTTTCTTTTACAACTTTGCATATTTATACCATCAATATATATATAGTTAAGGCTCACCGGTCATTTGACCATCTTCTTCTGTGCTGATGCATGAACAGTGCCCGAAATCTTACGGGAATGGGCAAAAAGCCGCGAGTAATGAGTGTAATGGGCAGGGGCACTATGAATATTGTGCGGGACAATAACGTTGTGAATGTGGGTCTAAGGGGGGTGGGGGGGGGGGCGTGCCAGAGGTAAGTCCCTGCAGTCGCAGTATCCTCTGTGTCCTCCGTGGCTCAGATGGATAGAGCGCCTGCCATGTAAGCAGGAGACTCGGGTTCGAGTCCCGCCGGTCGGGGCACACATTTTCAACTGTTCCAGTTGACATATCAACGCCTGTATACAGACAGAAGTATTCATTTCATTGTAAAAGTATTTTTATCTTTATCTGTTAATTACTGAAACGAGAGAGAGAGAGAGAGAGTTGCTGCTACTTAATACGCTATTTACTTCGGTACACAGTCAGCAGTGCCACAAAACTACCAGTATCACTGTATTTGCGTATCACTTGAAAAAAGAAGAGAAAAACTTTTAAGACCAAGTTGGTCGATAGTTTCAGGTCCGCTCCGTGTGAACAAGTAGACTTTATCAATCAAAGCGCCACACAGCTCAATATGAGCATGTAAATCATGATTAGCATTCAATTATTAAAATATGATTAGCAGTACTTCCGATACCAAACTCAACAACCTTCATCCGTTAAGTGTGTCGTTTTCCCACAAAGACTACGCCTATCGCTAAATTGTCTTGCTTGAGGGAGAGGATTTGAATATTTTTCGCAACCTGGGAGCAGGTAAAGCTGAAATGACTTCTTCAATGACAGCTTAGTACGGTGAACCGTGGTGGTCGTGCAAACCGCAACGCAAGGTAGCAATCTTCATCGAACAAAGCTTAAAATAAAAAAAAAGTTACCTAGTGTTACGAAAATCTATGATTCATCTTTGAGGAGAAATATGCATTGTTATGAAACTTCCTGGCATCTTTAAACTGTGTGCCTGAGGAAAACTAAAGGGCTGGACCCTACCTTCTGCTGACAGCACGAACCCATGTTATAATCTGAGTGTAGCAGGTATCAGTCATGAAATTGTGGTAACTTAATTGGAACACGTCTGCTCAGGAATACAATGTTACTGCGAGCGTGTAACATCAATAACCCATTTATTCCTACTGTCGTCTTTTATTTAGGTGAATAGTGTGAGCATAATATGGAAAAGGTTGTATCTTATTTCTAGATTGTATCTTATATCCAGATTGTCGACTGTCATGCAAGAAATAAGACCCAAAGCACAATAAAATTATTCTTGGCAAATATTAGTGCTAATTTCGCTATAAAAGAAGATCAGCGGAGGTGATACCAGAAGCACGGGCTCTGTGGCGCAACGGATAGCGCGCTTAGCTGGAAAAGTTGTAAATTTTTAAAAGTTTTACACGAAATACGAGGTGTGGCTAGAAAAAAACCGGACTAGTACTGGTGAAACAATAAAACGAATGCAATAAGGCTGAAAGTCGCGTGGCCTGTCACGTGACTCTCGCTCCGCCTACTGCTCGAGTTTCATCTGCCTCCTGCACTCAGTCTGCCCGTGGCGTCTGTTTTAAGTAGTTGACGTTTTGTCTGTGCGTCGGAAAATGTTGAGTGTACAGAAACAACAGCGTGTTAACATCAAATTTTGTTTCAAACTAGGAAAATCCGCAAGTGAAACGTTTGTAATGTTACAACAAGTGTACGGCGATGATTGTTTATCGCGAACACAAGTGTTTGAGTGGTTTAAACGATTTAAAGATGGCCGCGAAGACACCAGTGATGACACTCGCACTGGCAGACCATTGTCAGCAAAAACTGATGCAAACATTGAAAAAATCGGTAAACTTGTTCGAAAAGATCGCCGTTTAACAATCAGAGCAGTGTCTGAGTTAACAGGAGTTGACAAGGAAAGTGTCGAACAAGTTTACCGATTTTTTCAATGTTTGCATCAGTTTTTGCTGACAATGGTCTGCCAGTGCGAGTGTCATCACTGGTGTCTTCGCGACCATCTTTAAATCGTTTAAACCACTCAAACACGTGTGTTCGCGATAAACAATCATCGCCGTACACTTGTTGTAACATTACAAACGTTTCACTTGCAGATTTTCCTAGTTTGAAACAAAATTTGATGTTAACACGCTGTTCTTTCTGTACACTCAACATTTTCCGACGCACAGACAAAACGTCAACTACTTAAAACAGACGCCACGGGCAGACTGAGTGCAGGAGGCAGATGAAACTCGAGCAGTAGGCGGAGCGAGAGTCACGTGACAGGCCACGCGACTTTCAGCCTTATTGCATTCGTTTTATTGTTTCACCAGTACTAGTCCGGTTTTTTTCTAGCCACACCTCGTATAATAATAGCGTTAGCAAGAACTCATTGTAGCAGTTGTTCCGATGGTGGGTGTATTGCACATATATTCACATCAACTTTCGTCTCAGAAATGGACAACTGAGTTTAAGTGCCTCTACTTTGCTTACCAACAATTATCTTTTTTGAAAGCATTGCCAATACTGACGTTATCACCACACTCCCGTAGTACAACGAGGTGTATGACTATGAGGTTTTGTATGCGGAGAGATATAAAGCAAGTAAAATATGGAAGTAACAGAAACGTAAGGGTCTGCTGTTTGTGAGAGTAAACTAACGTCAGTCTCTGAGGCAGACTTTACTTCGTCTTGTGTAAGACGACGAAACTTCAAAAGCTTAAATAATAAGAATCCTAGCTGGACAGTTCGAAGATAGAGAAAAAAGAAAATTAATAAAGAAAAAGGTGTGGTAATATTAACTAGAAAACGTCTTTTTGAACAAGACATATGTGAACAGCTACTGCAAATGCAAGCGCATGTAAATGCCATGGAACACTGCTTCTAATGGGTGCGGCTAAGTTTCGTTATTGTTATTTGGTTTTCATATGAAAGTACTGTCATGTTTTATAACTAAATTAAAATATTGTTGCAAGCTAGATTCGAACCAGGAACCTAAGATTCTGCTAATATTCTATAGTCCATCGCTCTATCAACCGAACTACCAATAATGTACACACAAGCAGGTATAACGATACTTTTTACCAAGAGTTTAATTTCGTCGACTGACGCTATCCTCCTTTGTAACGGTGGGAAAGCGTATCTCGTAGATAAATTACTATTAACCTCAGAGTGCGAAACATTTTTAAAGTAAGGGAAATTGGGCATCTACGTGGTGGCATTCTGACGGTACACTGCAACCAATTATTATGCACCTTCTCATTCCCTGAAACACACACTCGAAAATAAATTTTTCAAGACTTTTTATGGATGTATTTGTGCATTTGTAAGCCATTTTCCGAAGTGTAAATTCCAAATGATGGCATCACTGTGAATTAGTTTCGTGACGATAGGTGCTGCGAGCTAGCCAGCGACGACGCACGCATCCAATGACTCGAATGGAGCATTTCAGCGGTCTTTCAAATTATTTTAATTTCATTTCCGTTTTTATTAAATAATGAAATATGAGAAGAAAAAAGCATGTTATGGGCATAAAATGATATATTTAACTATTTAAGGTGATTTCCAGAAAACAGTCAAAAACCCTATTATGTACCACTGACATGACATCAAACATGAACTTTAATGACTGCAAATGGTCTGCAACTAGCCGAACATAAGATTTTCTAATCAATCATCGTTTCGTTTGGACCAGAGGACCCACTATATTCAGTGTAAACACAGCCCACACCATTAGGGAGCCACTAACAGTTTGCGCAATGCCTTGTTGACAATTTTAGTCCATTGCTTGGTAGGGGCTGCGCATCACTCAGACCCTACGATCAGCTCTCACCAACTGCAATCGGGACTCATCTGACCAGGTTACGGTCTTCAAGTCGTCTAGGGTCGAACGGATGTGTTCACGAGCCTAGGAGGGGCGTACAGGCGGCGATATCGTGTTGTTAGCAAAGGCACTTGTGTCGGTCGTCTGCTTCTATAGCCCATTAACGCCAAATTTCGTTGCACTGTCCTAACCGATACGTTCGTTGTACGTCCCACATTGATTTCTGCGATTACTTCACGCAGTGTTGCTTGTCTGTTAGCACTGACAACTACACAAACGCTGCTGTTCTCGGTCGTTAAATGAAGGCTGTCAGCCTCTGCGTCGTCAGCGGTTCGAGGAAATACCTGAAATTTGGTATACTCGGCACACTGTGGATCTCTGATATTTAACTCCCTAACGACTTCATAAATTGAATGTCCTATGGGTCTGACTCCAACTACTCTTCCGCGTTCGAAGTTAATTACCATCGTGCGGTCACAATCACGTTGGAAACAGTTTCACATGGATCACGTGAGTACGAATGACAGCTCCGACATTGCACTTCCGTTTTCTACCTTGTGTACGCGATACTATCGCCATTTGTTTATGTGCCTATCGCTATCCCACTACTTTTATCACCTCAGTGTAGAACATAGGGTCAAGAGTTCGATTAAAATATAGGGTAGGAATGTATTAACGGTAACGTTCGATAATGATACTGCTATCCTCAGTGAAAGTGTAGAAGAGTTAAAGGACGTACTAACTGGAATGATGGGTTTGGAGAGCATAGAATGTGAACTGAAACTGAACTGAAAGAAGTCGAAAATAATGAGGTACGGAAAAGCAACTGGTAATAAAGTTAACATAAAAATTGTTAACGGCGAAGTAAATGAAGACAAGGATTTCTGCTACCTTGAAAACAACATGAAGTATGACGGATGCAGTAAGGAGGGCATAAAATCAGATTTACACTGGCAAACAGGGCATTTCTGGCCAAAATACGTCTAATCGCATTGAACATCGAAGGAAGTAGTTTTTGGGGGTGTACATCTGGAGGAGGACAACACAATACGGAATAAACTACGAATTACGGGGCCGGGAGGGGGGGGGGGGGGGGTTTAAAAGAAGAAAATCGAAGCGTGTGAGATGAGATGCAACATGAGAATGCACAAAATTCGGTGAACCGATAAGGCAAGAAATGAGGAGGTTGACGAGAATAAGTGACATTATGATAAGACGCGTTTTAAGAAATCGGGGAGCGAATTGCATGGTACCAAAGGGAGCTGTAGAGTGTAATAACTGTAAGTGAAGACCTGTGCTGGAATACATCAAACAAGTTTAGTGAGTACGAAGCGGTAGCGTTCTCGCTTCCCACGCCAGGGTTCCCGGGTTCGATTCCCAGTGGGGTCAGGGATTTTCTCTGCCTCGTGATGACTGGATGTTGTGTGCTGTCCTTAGGTTAGTTAGGTTTAAGTAGTTCTAAGTTCTAGGGGACTGATGACCATAGATGTTAAGTCCCATAGTGCCCAGAGCCAGTACGAAGCGTGAAAGTGCTACTCTGAGGTGAAGAGTTTGACACAAGGAAGGAATTCGTAGCGGACCGCATCGAAGGAGTAAGATAAATAACATTAAAAAAATCAATCCGACTGATGTAGAATCACGAGGTGTGCCTATTACGTGAAAGGCTAATAAACCTCATAAGATTTTCAAATGGTCGTCGTACTACTGACGCCTCAGACTGCTTTAGTCACATGAAAAATGACAATGGTGTGCCGTATGTTTCCGGACGAATAGTTTTTTTTTAAGGGGGGGGGGTGGTAGTGTAGACTATTTCATATAAAACATTCCATATAATCTGTATGCGATTTTCATTGATTACAGTTGGTTACAAAGATCAGCTTTCATTTCGTTTATTGATACTCCAGTTGCTATGGGTTTCTTTTGTCTGTCATTTTTGCTTCGAAGCTTCAGTTGTGGAGATGTGCTAAAACTTGCATAATTGAAGTTTTCGCCTGTGATTGTGACTTTTTTGGTGAATTCTAATCGTCGTTTAATCGTACCGCGCGTGTTTTCTGAGCATGCTAGTATGGTATTTGTGTACGGATTTTCTGAAGGACACGCTGCTGCTGCTACTGCTTGTAAAGAATAAGGTAGAGGATTTCCTAACAGCAGGGTAGCAGATTCAGGAATTCTCATTCGTGATTTCACTGAACTACGTGAGACTGGTGTAGCGCCGAGCAGCCGTATCTCACCCGAAAATGAAAATTAAAATAGACTGAGTGTGGATGAACTAGAAGATGTTTTTTGGTAGAACGTAGTCATAAACAATCACACACAGGATTTCTACACATATCGGTGTTCAATATACAAGAACATAGTGGACGGTATGTACGCACTGCCTCTTTCATTATTTACAACTGGATGAAGGAGGAGACAAAGGGAGAGATTGGAATTTCGTCGTTGTCTAGAAGCAAATCGCATTTATAATACTATTTACTGATGAATCCACTATCACTCATGACGGTATCCAGTAAACCTTGTAATTCACATCGTTGGTCCAACGAAAACACATATGCCTTTGGGGAGACATTTTTAAGAACGCTTCTCTGTAAATGTGTAGTGAGCTATGATAGATCAATTGATTGCCCATCTTGTGTTACCATTTCGTCTTAGAGTAGCCCTATTTGAAAACCTGCTTCCGCCAACATCAGTAAAGATTCCTTTGGCTACGAATATGAATATGTTCTCCCATCATCATCATGGGACGCTTCACATTCTAGTGGTCAGGTAGCGTATCATCTAAGCCAACATCGCCTACAATACAGATCGACAAGTATGGTCACTTTTGCTTGGCCACTAAGGCCCCGAACCCTGGCGCTATAGATTTTTGCCTTAGGCACTGCTGATAGGAGAAGTTTATATAGAAAAAGTAAACCTAAAAGACGAATTGTTCGTTGGGAATGAGAATAATGTCCTCAAAAAATATCTCCAGTACGACCTCAGAAGATCGACACGTGATGCTGTCAAGAGGATTCGAAACTGCATTGCAATCATTTGCCTTTGTTGAACACCTTCTGGGATACTTGGCGTTGGATTCTAACAGCTACATTTCTTTAACGACGGCTATACTGTCACCTAAATCCTCCCGAAACACCAGTTTTTTGCAATCAAGAGAACCATCACGCATCGATGTACTGGGGGATATCGCGATGAACATCGCGTTTAACATCCGTTCTTGGGGATCATACTGCAAGAGCAGTCGGCATTATAATACAAAACGCGGACTAGTGAACACTGCTGGTCCTGGTTGCTACAATCTGTAACTCTCACTCTTCTTACCTTACCACATAGCACTTTGCCGCAGGAATGCTGTAGGTACTTGACTGGCGGTCTTCCTTTCGCGCACTCCTTGTGCTGCAATCCATCAAGACCGCTCCTACCAAGACGCTTCTTTTCTTCCCGATGGAGCAGGTACCTCTTTACAACCTACCTGCCTGTTCGCCACACTTTCGCTGACTGAATATTCATGAGATATTGTCAATCGCTAACTGGTTCCTCAACGCTTCGCAGCAATAAGTAACCTGATCGATGCAGTAAGGTAGGCTACACTACGCAAACATAAGCACAACAGTGTTTAAAGTTGTAATGCGCTGAAAATTCCTACCGCTGCTTATGGCAGTATCACAAAATATTTTATGCGAAAAATTCAGATGTATTGGTCCACAAACAAACATTTCTTTGTGCCCACTATAGATTACCTGTGGATTTCGGTAACTCTTACAGACTGCTGCATTTATTACAAATACCAAGTGCTCGGAGTTAAATAGTTGGAAAAAAAGGAAAGAAAATTTGATACTAGTTTACATTTGCTACTGGCTTAAGACCGCTGCCTACATTTTGTCGCATCTATGTATTATAAAAATTGTTGTTCGTGATCGCGCATACGAAAGAAGTGAAAAAATGACTACAGAAGAGAAAGTGTGAGAGGGCGAAGAGAGATGAGGAAGCCGGTGTCCAATTCTTGTCCCAAAGAAACCCTCCCACAACACACGGTACTCAGCGTGATCGGAACAGATCCTTCGACTGAAGCAGTCCAATGCCTCAACTCCCATGCATATAATGTCTCTGAATCTCCCCTTGAATTAGTCCACCGCAGTATTTTCGGGCTTTCTGTGGTTATTAGAACAAACTTTATGGCAAACCGTGCGGAGCTTGTTAATAATTGTTTGCTGAGTACTGTTATACTGGATGGTTAGCTGTTTCACAGACCGTACATACCAGTCGGCAAATCCAGCTCAGAGTTTCGAGCCTAATGACTATGCGCAGGGTATGTAACGATATCACACGCAGAGGATCTTTTCATATTAAGGAATATTTCCTTTCCAATCTGTCATTTACGGGTTAATCGAGGAGTGATGTTCGCTGGTCTGCACCGCAGCAAACGCACAGTTCGTTGCTGCTGTATTGCTAAACCTTAAGTATATAGCTCAGGGATTCTGGTTACACCATGAGCTACAAATTTTCTTAGCTTAATGCGGCTGTAAGATGTGTAGAGGAACATTGGTAAGACACCACAAAACCAGCACTTTACATACTACACACGTAAGATCTGCACGTATACTCCGCAGATCAGCTATCTGTGTGGTACGAAAGGCGGACTTGTCTCATACACGTAATTTGTGGAAGCTCGAAAGTTGCAACTCACAATGCTAGAGGACTGACAATGCAAATGGCTATTAACTATGGAGTTGAGCGATAACATTGTCCGTACGTCGTGATTTCGGCAAACAATACTTCGATGATTTTACATTTTGTTAAAGAGTTTTAAAATGTATGCACTAAACTATATTGCGCTCACGATGAATACTGTGTTTTAGTTATATGGGTAATGTTAAACGCATACCACTACAGCAAAATTTAATGCAGATAACTGGCTACATCTAGTGTGTATTCGCGAACACTCCAAGCACCAGTTCTGGAAATTTTTCCCCTTGAGAACGAGAGAGTACATGGTCCAAATGCGTCGCGTTGAAATTAACGCAGTGTTGCAAAAGGAAATAACTATTTTGTTTTATTTTATATATATTTTTGCCTTTGTCAGATTTGTTGATGGAAGCCTCCAAAGGTAACTTCTACAATTATGTTTTTTGTGTAGATAAGAATATGTATTATTTGTCAGAATTTACTTTCAGAAGGCGGGACTCTTATCTTCATCATAAATTTAATTGTAATAAAATTGAGAAAGAATGTTGCAAATATTAACAAGAACCAACTCCTACAGTTTGTTGTTTCGTGCAACCGTAGACAGCGATATATGACACGACCTCTGCGAGGACTGCACCTACTTCCCGCAGTGTGATGATCAAAACGAAGCACTACCCTAATTCTGACAAAGGTGAGAGATGTTTTACCAAGTACTGCTTTCATGCCAATAATGCAGCTGCACTGGTCTTAATTACCTCATTTCCTCGGTTTACTGGAAGCTATATCTGGCTAAGTTTCATAATTTATGGTGTGTAGCTTTTGCACACAACCCGCTCCGAGTTAGGTTTCGAATTTGTGAAAAATGTTTCGCAAGCTCGTCGAAAGTGAGCGTGCAATTCATATCCTTCCCACTAGAAGGTGAAAGGATTATTTCATGGGTTACTTCAAGGGGTCAGCCGAAGAATGTACTAACCCTCAAGAGCTCATTTTGAGTTACTGCAAGTTTTATTTGGTTAAATTCAAAGAGAACATAAATACAATAAGACAAGGCAAATTATATAAAGACAGTTATTTCTTGCGGTAAAAACAACACTACTTATTACCAATATGTGGAGCATTCTAAAAATGAACGGACAGCGTCTAAATACGAGAATCGCTTAGTCTATTAATTTCTTAATCTTTTATATAAAAATCACAGCGTAACGACTACAAATAAAAAACTTATAGCGCTACTTTTAAAGTGTGTAACGTCACACTGACAGCCTTTTCCCGCCATGAATCTTAGGTTGTTCCCGTAACACACTACTATCGCCAAACCCGTAAGAGTAACAAAATACTCCTAACCTACGATTACTGTCGGGATGCGACCAGCTTTCCACGCATCGCCATTTACTAGTGGAAACTTTATCTTTTTGCTTCAGTAAGCAATAACCCAATTATTTTCTTTACACTAGCTACGTACAATGATCGTCCTGTAACTTTCTCTAACACCCTCCTTTCTTCCTTCAGTTAACACGAACGGTTAACAAACGTTGGTGTCCCTAATACGCTTTCGTACCCCCCACTTTCCCCTGAATTAAGTCGGCCTGACATTTCTCAGTGAATCGTTACTCTGAAGTTTCTTCGTATTTACTGTCCTCTGTTCTGTACGCTTTTAAAGATATTATTACAATGTAGAGTCTACCGTTTTTGTTTCTCTTTCTGAAAGGAAGAACTGTTCCTGGCAGCTTTTCACCGAGCGGCGATTTGTGGAAGAGTTAAATGCTCACTTAGTACGTATACCGTGGAAAACTGCTGCATAAGTTCGTTAGCCTTCTGCAGCACGATGCCTTCTCTCTCCGGAGATGACGCTCTAGGGAGAGCAGCGGTAACAATAGGAATTTGAGCAACATGGACCGAGAGCAGGTACAAGGGGAGAACCCTGCACGGGGCAGGGAACAAACTTCAGAGGACGGTCTGCATTCTACCTGGACAGCCCGCTGGGAAATTCCGGCCATTAACGTAGTCTGTGAATTCTTTTGGCACAAAGCACTCCTCTGATTTTCTCGGGTAGACGAACTAATATCAAGTCTTGGGCTGCAGTGAGATGCGCAGTCCGTAAACACACTGCCTTTTGTGCAGATCTCACATGAGTGTCTGTTTAACATTGAGCAGTTTACGCTAACACCAGACACAGAACTGCGCTACCCAAGTCTTTTCACATCTATACTTGTGTCCTGTAGTTGGGTCTGATCTGCAATCTTACTGTCCACCCATCATACTGAGCTTCAAACGTACTGTAACTTCCTTAATAAACCGTACAGTTTCTGAAAGGCCTCCGCTAACATTTTCAGGTCACGTGCTATCAGTGACAGTAACGGTATTTCTGAGCTCGTCTATGACAAACAATTGTTGAAGACTAATTTATTCTTAGTTGGGTTCAAATTAAACAGTTTTTTTGAATAAAAACGTGCAGCAGGAGTACAAAGGTTTTCTGATGTGACCTATTCCCGCTGTCCAACCCGATACTAAAACTACTCATTAGGGCATGTCCTTACCCTTTCGCTATTTTAAAACTCTCACGTTAGCCTGTAATTTGTAAGGAAGTACCGCTTTGCACACAGTGGCTTAGCAAGGCAGAAAACGGGACTATTCTGTTCTGTTCACAGGAAGATTCGAAAAATAGTTCAAATGGCTCTGAGCACTATGCGACATAACTTCTGAGGTCATCAGTCCCCTAGAACTTAGAACTAATTAAACCTAACTAACCTAAGGACATCACACATATCCATGCCCGAAGCACGATTCGAACCTGCGACCGGAGCTGTCGCTCGGCTCCAGACTGTAGCGCCTAGAACCGCACGGCCACCCCGGCCGGCGGAAGTTTCGAAAGGTAACATTTGTTCACATCAGTAAGTGGTGTCGCGTAGATCTCTGGCAGGAACGGTCTCCCGGTTCCCAGAAAACCTTTGGCTGCCACTGGGTGTGAGATGTGGTGAAAGAGTTAAAGCCTAAAAGCTGGGTAAAACATTTGTTAGAGGTTCCTTCGAAATATAAGCTCGAGGGCAGAAATCGACAACATGTGGCTACACAATATCTTTGGAGTTTTAGTACACAAATACGGCAACTCCACGTTAACAGAAGAAAACGCATACAACGAATCGAAACCTGACACTTTAACGTCGGAAAAACTTCGCCCAAAAATGCACGAGTTAACGCTGGAAGTATTCGTTCCAGTACAAGTCCAGAAGACTGGATGAAATCATGACGTGATCCCCGAGACAATACACAACATGCCAAACACCACGCGACTGGATTTCTGCAATGCCAAGAGCAATTGTTCTACGAGAACACTCTCTCTTACATTTCTGATTACAGACTCCCTGACATCGGCGAGGTAGTGACACTAACGGAACAAGCATAGTGAAAGTGAGGGTAGGAATGTCACTGCTTAAAGTTAATTGGCAACCAGGACATCAAGAGCCACAAAGAATTTCAACAAAGGATTCATTGCACAGTTCAGCGCAGCTCCTCGTTGTACATTCATTGCCGTGTTTCTATTTAGACCACGCATAAGAAAGTTATACGTTAACTGGCACCATCCTGTACAACGAAGGGCAGAACGGAGGTTGGTACAGAATGTGGGTATAAATCTGTAGAGAGAATGCTATGGAAATGAGTATTTATTTTGGGAAAACAATTTCTAAACAATTGCTCAACTGCAGTTACCGAACGCTAGATACTCTGAAATAACCAGGAATAACTCATCTACTAACAGAACATTTACACAGAATGTGAAACCCAATTACATCATTTTATTCTCCGCATCCATATAATCGTCATGGAGAAATGTTCACACAATCCACACTGAAGTTGGACATCCGCAACTGGTGCATATAAACATATCATCTAATTTCTAGCCATTTTCCAAACTCTTTGGCATCAAAGAAATCTAAAACTAGCTGTTTTCTACTTAATCTGATTTTTTGTGTGTTTACTCTTTACTATGCAGTTAAACTGTTATCTTCCAAAAATACTCGTTCCGTTACATACCTGACTGGTATTACTAACATGAAGTTTGATGATGCACTACCACGATAGCCTTTTAAGACAGTCCAAAGCGGGAAATGCAACAAAACGTCAGAAAACCTGTATGAGGTCTTCTCAAAAACAAACTTTTTATTAATATTTTAATTGATGTTACATACGTGAAGTTCTTCTCTCCTTCAATGTACTCCCCCCTCCTCTATTCGTACATTTGCTCAATCTTGTCTCCATGCCCCATCGCAGTAATACGAAGCTTGTTTTGGAATGTTCAATGCTCACAACCAATTCTGTTAATGTTATCAATTTCGTCGATACGCTGCACTTTCAGCTCTAATTTCAATTTTAGAAACTCATGAGGCTACTTCTGGGGGAGTGGATTGAGATGCCATTCATTTATAACAAAGAACTCAAACAGATAAAACTGAGTGAACAAGCGGATTGCAATGGTGAAGAAATTTGAAGTCTTGCAAATTTTCTCGTGCTTCATATACAATAACGACTACCAACTAACCTTGACACAAAAAACGTTAACTGGATTATTCCACTGACATAGGACAAAACTTGGCGTATTACTTTGATACTGCACACAAACTGCTGTGCTCTTTTGTTCTGATAGTATGGCAGCCTTTTGGGTAAACATAGCAACAAAGGGAGTTCGGACTACATTTCGTAATCTTAAATCCAACAATCGTCTCCTAAGATACTCGTTTTCATGAACGTTTCGTCATCGTCACCACGTTCAAGATAATACTGGCAAACGTTCACTCGATATGGTATCTGACCAATATTTTACCAACTTTGTTACATTGTTGCCCCAGTAAATCAGATTCAACTAAATTTGCGACAACACTGTAGCACCTTCCACTGCAACTACAATAGCTGGGCAATTAAAAACTATGTGAAACAAAGTGATTACTCCGGGAGAATGCGATTGATATGAACTTCCAATGGCACGTCTCTAGAATGTTTCGTTGTCGTCCAAAAAAAATGAAGAGTAAGGTTATATTTTCTCGAATTCAGCAACATAATAAATCGAGTGGAGGGGCATGGGATGCAATAATATGGGTTACGTTTTGAAATGTTTTCGTGTAGAGTCCCAAAACATATTCAAAACTTCAACATTAGGACATTATGCTTCTCACGAAGATTCAGCAAGGTTCTGGGAAAACAACTCGCGCGAAAAACAATTCTTAAAGCCGTAGGAAGAATTTAGAGGTTTCCTGCAAGGCTCTTAAAAGAGAGAGAGAAACTGTCTCAGGCAACTTAAATGGAAATTGCAAAGTCCCGTTGAGTAAACTTAGAAAACGGTTGTTCGAGGTTGACTGTGTAACGACGCCACCGTAGCCATGGTATATCTTGTACAGGGCGCTTTGAAGTAAGTCACAATGCGCAATGTGTTGGCACCGTTTTTTCTTCGCTTTAAAGGCGAAGAGAATAGGAAACAGAGCGGCATATCGACGTGTCATCCGCCATACACTGGCTTATTCAGTACCAATATACACTAAAGCGCCAAAGAAACTGGTATAGGCATGCATGTACAAATACAGAGGTATGTAAACAGGCAGAATAAGGAGCTGCGGTCGGCAACACCTATATAAGGCAACAAGTGCCTGGCACAATTGTTATACCTGTTACTGCTGCTACAATGGCAGGTTATCACCTATCAAGATTTGAGTTTGAACGTGTTATTATAGTTGGCACAAGAGCGATGGGACAAAACATCTCCGAGGTATATATAAAGTGGGGATTTTCCCCTACAACCATTTCAAGAGTGTACCATGAATATCAGGAACCCGATAAAACACCAAATCCCCAACATGCTGCGCCGGAAAAAAAATCCTGCAAGAACGGGACAAACGACGACTGAAGAGAATCGTTCAACGTGACGGAAGTGCAACCTTTCTACAAATTGCTGCAGATTTCAATGCTGGGCCATCAACAAGTGTCAGCGTGCGAACCATTCAACGAAACATCATCGATATGGACTTTCGGAGACGAAGGCCCACTTGTGTACTCTTAATGACTGCACGACACAAAGCTTTAGGCCACGCCTGGGCCCGTCAACACCGACAATGGACTGTTGATGACTGGAAACATGTTGCCTGGTCGGACGAGTCACGTTTCAAATTGTATCGAGCGGATGGGCATGTACCGGTATGGAGACAACCTCATGAATCCATGGACCCAGCATATCTGCAGGGGACTGTTCAAGCTGGTGGAGGCTCTGCAATGGTGTGGGACATGTGCAATTGGAGTGATATGGGACCCCGATACGTCTACATACGACTCTACATGTGATACGTACATAAGCATCCTGTCTGATCACCTTTGTCAATTTATGTCTATTGTGCGGGACGGACTTCAGCAATTCCAGCAGGACAATGCGACACGCCACACGTCCAGAATTGCTACAGAGTGGTGGCCAGCGGAAGTGTTTAAACTCGGAAGGCTGTTCCTTTGTTCCTGGAGCCAAACTCCCCAGGCATGAACATTATTGAGCATATCTGGGATGCCTTGCGAAGTACTGTTCAGAAATCTCCACCCCCTCGTGCACTTTTCTCTGCCCGGGGACTGGATGTATGTATCATCATCATCATCATCATCATCATCATCATCATCATCATCATCCGTCACAGTGGCTAGATTGGACTGTGTGAAAAAACTGGATTGTGTAAAAATTGTACGGACGCTGATGACCGCGCAGCTGAGTGCCGCACAAACCAAACCTCACCACCACCACCTCGTGCTCTAACGGATTTGTGGACGCCTAGCAGGATGCATTGTGTCAGTTCCCTCCTGCACTACTTCAGATAATAGTAGAGTCCATGCCACGTCGTGTTGCGGCACTTCTGCGTGGTCCAGGGTGTCCTACAAGGCATTACGCAGGTGTACCTGTTTCTCTGGCTCTTCAGTGTAGATACAAAACTATCTTACTAATTTGAACATTAAAAAAAACAAAAACTGATTTAGTTTTAGCAGAGCAGGAGGGAGGGGTCTTGATTTTAATGACGCGTCGATTACGATGTCAGTAGCGACAAACTTTAAGTTAGAATAGGACAATTATGAGGAAGAATACCAGTTGTTTTCTTTTCAAAGAAACCAATGTAGCATTCATGTTAACAGAAAACATTCGCCTTGGTGACTGAACCAGGATATGACATCCCCTCCTCTGGAAGCCGAATGCAATTCTTTAGCCACTGCAAGACCTCAATCATTAATTTAGTTTTGTTTCAAAGGTCTGGGTATCAAGAGATAATGTTATGTGACGTATTCCACGGTTGTTCTAAATTGTTACAATGAGTTCAAGAGAACGCCGAGATTTGCAATTCTTGACGAGAACTCAAAGTGCAGAGAGGAAAAAGCACTTTGTGCGTTACTCATATAAAAGAACCACCCTAGTTGTATCTGCTGAACTTAGACATCACAGTGTGCTGACTCAGCGACATGTTATTGTTGGTAAGCATTGAGGGAAAGCCAGAAGCGGGATATACGACCCAAGGTGACTCACGAAGCCCTTGTTGGCCAACGGTAGGAAGGCAGTAATGCACTAACGACCAAGTGATGAATATCTGGCGAAAGCCATCGAACATCGTTGTTTACAGAAACAGCGCATTACTCACCGGAAGCTGTTTCTAGCCGTTTAAATTCTGTGATGTCGGTTGTATTCACAGGCGACCTAAAGGTAGAGAATCTGAATACAGGCTTTCTATTCAATACAGAATTTCTAGCAATGCCTGTCTGCGACTTAAACCGCAAATGTAACATTACAGAGAGCAACGGGTAATACTGAGACTTACGCAGTTACTATTAGAGCGTGTAACGGATGTAAGTGCTAAATTTTTGTATGTGGTAACTTAATATGTACAAATATCAAGGTGTTGATTGGTTGTTCTTGCCTCAAACAGTCTTCCCGTAGACGCGTCACATAATTTACTACATGATATTTTCTTCACGGTACTACTTGCACCACGAAGTGGACTATGTCAGTATTGACTAACCGTTTTTCCGCCACAACTCAACACATGACCTGTCTGTCTGTGTGTGTGTGTGGGGGGGGGAATAAGCACTAATGGCTTCCTCTTTCCCCATGTGTTTGGCGGTAGTGCCTAATCAAAAAACATACGCCTTGCAAATACTATAATTCTTTATTTGCAAATTTAAATACAGATGTAATGTTGTTCAGTATACCCTCCTCAGTCACAGACAGTAATTTCTGAACTTTTTACACCCTGTACGTATCTATTTTATCCGGTTGTTACAAGTTCACGGGAAATTATCTGCATTCCTTGGGGCGTCGACAGTTTCCATGGTGGTGGTGTCCATCAGAACTACTCTGCTCTTCTGTATCAAATAAGTAACGAATGAGACGATAAATGATTTTCCCTTGTTTTATAAACAGACACGGTTGACTTTGTTTGTCCTTCAACATTGCGCTGCTAACAGAAAATGAGATACTGCTACAACCGAATAAATTTAGACGAAGCTGAATAACGCATTGCTTAGTTTCATACTAATACAGGGTCTATATTGTAGCAGGACTACTGCGTTTTCCTAGTGTCATGTGAAACAAATGATCATTTATCACTGACGCACTAACACCTTTGTTAATATTCAACATCACTGTCTCAAACGAACGTATTCAGCTCGTTGTTAAGAGACTGAATACGTCAAATTCCATAAATACTCAACTTCTAGATGTACGTTGTGCGCACTCTGTTTCATAGTAAGCGATTTGGATGTTACTTACAAATTGTGATTTTCCACTTGAAAATGCGTCAATCACACAAATGGGTTCATATTGAATGTGAATATAACGATTCACTGATGATTACTGTATTTATTAAAAAACATGACGCTTTCGGATTGCTGTTCGCATCTACTTTATGCAATACGCCAATTTATGACGGTTTCCAACTATGATTTAAGTTTCCTGCGATGATCAAAATTATGTTACATGACAAAATGAACATTAACAGCAGTCGCAAGATAGAACTATCGGATCGTAAGTAGTAACGCCACTTTTTTGATGAACTGATGGTAGGTATTTGCCATTTTTAAATTTCAATAATAAAGGCACTTTCGACAAAATAGCAGTGCTCTTAATTGTTTCTTATTGGGGCGATATCATTCTGACAGCTTATCGACGACCGAAGCTTCGGAGCAGGGACACGAACTCTGACGGAGAAGGACGAAGGGAAATGCGTCGAGTGCCCTTCAAGGGAACCATTCCAGCAACGGCTCAGATTATTGAAGGACATCATGGGAAATTTCAATCCGAACAGCTTTCCTCATGAATGCTGACCACCAACTGTTGGGCATCGCGTCGCTTCAATCTATGTAAATCATACAAATCGGAACCGAAACCAAGTAGCACTGGCAACTATGTGTGTATTGCGCCTGTGATTTAGTGATGTTACCTAAACATGGAGAACAGAAGCTTTCGAAATGTGGTGCTACAGAAGAATGCTGAAGATTAGATGGGTAGATCATATAACTAATGAGGAGGTATTGAATAGGATTGGGGAGAAGAGGAGTTTGTGGCACAACTTGACAAGAAGAAGGGATCGGTTGGTAGGACATGTTCTGAGGCATCAAGGGATCACCAATTTAGTATTGGAGGGCCGCGTGGAGGGTAAAAATCGTAGAGGGAAACCAAGAGATGAATACACTAAACAGATTCAGAAGGATGTAGGTTGCAGTAGGTACTGGGAGATGAAGAAGCTTGCACAGGATAGAGTAGCATGGAGAGCTGCATCAAACCAGTCTCAGGACTGAAGACCGCAACAACAACCACCTAAACATCAACCAAAAATTGTTTGTGACACATCAAAATAAGGAAACTGTTTTATGCAACTTACAGTATATTGTACAGGGCGTTTTGTGTAAGGTAAGATGTTGACTGATAATAAGATTGTTTCGATATGACATTCCGACTTGGCGTTAAAAAATGTCAACATCTTCGTATTTGTAGAAACGGCAGGGAGATCATGATTTAATGTTCCATGGACAACAATGTCATTGGAGACTGAGCACAATATCTGATTAGGGAAGGATGGGTACGGAAATTGTCGGTGCTATCTAGAGGGGCTCCAAGTCGGTATTTCGTCTTAAGTCATTTGAGGAAACCACAAAAAACCTACATGGAAGGATGGAACAATACTTCCGCTGGAAGCCACAAAGAGTGGCTAGGAGTGAGAAAGAAGGCACACACAAGTAATCATCTCAGAGTTCGCCTCAAGTTATCACAGAAAACCGTGAAAAAATTATTGGAATAACGGGGGTCTGAATACCCTAAATCTGGCTCACCTCTGTTTCGGAACGTACCACGTGCGGGCTTATGCAGTAACAACAGGCTGTAAATCTGCCATGAGTTTCTGGAGAATAACTCGAAATAAGACCGCATGGTTCTCAAGTTGCTCTCGTTGCCGATAAATATGACTCCCTTCTCTGTGGTGCTGTGGAAGGCATCGAATTTGTTACGTAGGATGACATTTGAGTTCAACTACCTAGCTCGCCAATGCTAGTTTCAGTTCCCATCCTTTGTTTTTATGCAAACTTCAGATAAATGCGCGTACTGCTCCGCATAACGCGTTACTGCGCACGTAACAATACGTAACAGCAAAATATAATAGTCACTTAAGCGACTGGAAAACCTATCACTGCTCATGTAAACATATACTGAAAGTAGGGAAGGTTAATCTATTTTTCCCTGCTGGGACTACTATGTTTCATTCCCCCGTCCCGCAACAAAGTGATTCGACGCAAAAGCAATGCACGGATCCAAGCGCCGCTTACGGGCTGGCGCCGTGGTCACCCTTTCACGACTCGTTTGAAGTGTAAGTCGGTGCGTTGTGCGCGCAGTGGACAAGAGAGACAGGTCAGACTGGTTCCCGGCGCCTCGTCGACGAGCTAGCCGTCTTTGCACTAAAAGGTGCGTTGTGCTAGCGAGTCGCACGAATGAGCAATGGCACTACCACGAGGAAAGCACGGCGAGGCGAATCAACCGGCCGCCCACATAATATTACGGGAACGGCCGTTATACACAGTTTCGTCTCCCTCATGGCGCAAATCCGCAGCCTGAAGGAACCGGATTTCAATCAGAGTAAGTAAGTGAAAAGTGAACCACCCCCACCTCTCTCTCTCTCTCTCTCTCTCTCTCTCTCTCTCTCTCTCTCTCTCTCTCTCTCTCTTCCTCCCTCCCTCCATGGAGTATCTGCATTCAGATACAATCCAGCTGCAACCAAAAATCACGAATACATCCACGCATATGTTACTTATTTACAAGCTGTCACAGCCAGACTCTTCTTCCGTAAAAGGTTTTGTGGAGGGAATCCTGGGCCTGTGGTTTTTAAGGAAAAACTCGACCGTCGTTCACTGCTAAACACTGCCTGCTCACAATTGACTGTTCAACTGTTTACAGTTGTTAGTCCAAGCTGCCACCGTAGTTACAAGTACTGCGCTGACGTCGCTTTTACGCTATAAATAAAATCAATCTCCAAATTTTTGGTACATACGATACACACAGAAATGTCACCTCTGAGTACCATTCTTTGTTGAGAGCGGAGGAATATTTCGCGTTCCTGGTAGAGTGACATGGTTTATCGCTAGGGCATCTGATTGTGATTTTATGTCTACTCCGAAAGGTATAACGTAACTTCAAAGTTAAAATACATGCAGCGAGGTGTAGTACCTAATCCTCCTCCTAGCCGTTCAGCCCAGGTTTAACCGATAGAAAATATTATCCACTTATTAATGAGACTTATTCAGTTAACTTAAACAATAGACAAATCCAGGATCTAGTCCATATGAGGACATCGAGAAGTTCCATTCATGTAGAAAATATTTCGAAACGCAATCTTCGAGGGAATTAATTTTGTATTTAAGAAAACAAAAAGTTTTCTGCTAATTTTTACGCTTAATGTCTTTGTATGTAAAGTAATAGTTTTTACGTAAATTTCATAAATGCCACATTTCAACGTAACAGTATTACCGTTACATTCGAAGCCAATTCGTATTTCCACAGTAATCGAGTAACTCAACGTTCAGACTTACGCAGTTTCTGTAATGGTACCGTTGAACATCAGTTACTGTTACCAGATAGGGTTCGCGGAACTACGTATTGCCACACTCCTTTCAACAAGGAACCAAGCACGTCGTTAAGCGGACCGTTACACTAGGGCACAGTAAATACTGTCATCCTCTCGAGATTCAGAACGCTTCGAAATGGTGAAATCAGATTGTGTAACTAGTTATTAAGCTATCCATACGATTTGTAGTGCTGGTTGCTGAGTGTACAATCCTCTTTTTTCCTGTTCCTCAAGAATTGATCCAATGATTGTTTTGTAAGGTGCGTATTTCGTGTGTAAACTACATTTTTTGAATTCTTCCAAGAAATTTTACTCTGGCACCATCCTTCTCTGCAGCTAAATTTATGTGGTCGTTCCACAAACTGCTCTCCACAGGGACTCCTAGATATTTACTTGTTGTGGCTGACAGACAATCGCAGCGTTAAACGACATCCAACCTCATTGTTTATTTGGAAGCCTCAAAGGAAATCAATGTTGAGGGATAACTGGCGATCTCTTTATCATGCGCTGGAAGATCGGCAAGTCTCTGCACTTCTTAACTAGTTTCTAACGATATAACTTCGTTGAACACACGTCTGTCGTCTGCTAACAGTCAGATACAAGCATTATCCGCCAGGTCATTTACATATGGATGTGTCACACTATCTTGAGGTACACCGGACGCTACCTACGCTCTGACGATGTCCCCCATTCAAGGACGACGGACTCAGCCAAATCTTTAATTCAATCGCATAAGTGTTCGATACTAATTACTAACATTTTTATTTACTAGGCGACGGCGTAGAATTATATGGAAGGCTTTCTGGACGTCAAGAAACAAGTCTTCACCAAGACAATGTCATGAGCCGTTTTCTGGAACCCATGAACGAGTACAGTAAGAGTTCGACACGAATGGTGGTGGTGAGATCTCTATATATTCCTACAAAGGAGTTGTTCGATCTCCAGGAAAACAGATTATATGGTCCATTACTCTACAACGAATTACCGCCAATGAAACAGGTCTACAGTACCTTGCATTCGTCTTGCTGTCCTTACAGACTGGGACGGCTACTTCGTCTTTTCCCATTCAGATGACATTCGTAGATACCAGCGAGCTATGATATGCTGATGCTGGTTGAAGGGCCAGTTCCTCTGGATATTCAATGTACACTACCTGACAAAAAAAACGTAAAGCACCGAGAACGAACGGTCGGATGTCAAAGTAACTTCGTACACATAGACACCATCATTGGTTATGTAAATTATTGGAGTTGCAACTCTCTGTGACATAGATTTGCCACCACAATACATTAGAGGTGTTTGTGCTTATTGTTACCAGACATGCTACGTATATAACGGGTGTGAACAGAACCAGATGTTTAGTGTTCACTGTGGAAGACATGGAGATGCTGCATATTTGTATGCGTTATCAGCACCTGCAAAGCGTTTGAGAGAGACTAACTGGGGGTCGCCACTTGTCCGACCGATCGAATACTGCAATATCCAGATTTGTGGGGCCTTTGGATACGACAGTGGCCTGGTTCCGGACAGCGCGGGAACTTAATGGCAGGTGTATTCGTTGTCAAGGTTGCTGTCGACCACGTTTGACCAACACAAGGGAGGATAATCGTACTGTGTACCAACCACATCGTAACCCCTTCACATCTGCACCTGCTAACCGAGAACAAGTAATACGACTCTCTGCAAAATTCTGGGTTATCCCGCTCCATTGGTCGGAGGCCAGCTAGCTAGCTAGGACATTACAGTCCCAAGCGTAAGATGTCGTTAACACAACATGGACGGCTGCGTCTGAAGTAGTGCCACAACCAGGAAACATGGACTGCAGATGAATGGCGTCTCTTTGTGTTCAGCGATGAAACGCGCTCTGCAGTACACATGACCATCGTCGGCGAGTATGGTGGCGACCTGGGGAGAGGTCCCATTCTTTCAAAGTTCTGAAGATGCGCAACGATGTTACTTCTGACGTCGTGGTGTCAGGAACCATCGGATTTGACTTCAGATCACGGGTGGTAGTGATCTACTTACATCTACATGATTACTCTGCAATTCGCAATTAAGTGCCAGGCAGAGAGGTTCGTCGAACCCCTTTCAAGCTGTTTCTCTACGTTTCACTCTTTAAAAGTGCACGGGAAAAACGAACACTTAAATCTTCCCGTGTGACCTCTGATTTATCTTATTTTGTTATGATGATCATTTCTCCCTACGTACGAAGGCGCCAACAAAATATTTTCGTACCCTGCTGAGAAAGCTGGTGACTGAAATTTCATAAGTAGATTCTTCTGTAACGAAAAACGCCTTTGTTTTAATGATTACTATCACAATTCCGTGGCGCTCTCCTCTCTACTTTGTGATTGAGCAGAACGAGCTGTCCTCCTTTCAACCTTTTCGATGTCCTCCGTCAGTCCCGTCTTATTCGGATCCCACACCGGACTGCAATATTCCAGAAGAGGGCGGATAAGCGTGGCCTAAGCGTTCTCTGTAGTATATCTCTTCTCTAAGTTTTCTGCCCATAAATCGCAGTCTTTGGGTTGCTTCACCCGCAACATTATCTACGTGATTGTTCCGTTTTAAGTACCTTGTAACTAAGTTTTTAGTTGAATTTACAACTTTTAGCTGCGTGTGCTTTATCGTGCAACCGAAATTTAGCCAACTTCTTTTAGTACTCACGTGGCTGACTTCATACTTTTCATTATATAGAATCAATTATCACTTTTATCACTTTCATCACCACACAGATATCTTGTCTAAATCATTCTGCAGTTGGTTCTGATCATGGGAACTCTGACGCCAGAACGGTACACGACAGACATCCTACCTCCTGATGCTTGTTAGCTGCATCTGACAGTAACGTGGAGTCACATTTTTTTAAAAATAGAATAATGGTCGTCCACACACCGCACATGTCTCTATGAACTGCCTGTCCTATGTCGTGCTACTGCCGTGGCCAATAAGTTCCTCAGATCTGTCCAAGATAGAACACTTGTTGGACCAGATTGAACGTCAACGCCGTCCCAATGACAGCATATGGGATATCAACGCTCAATTACAACAGTTGTGAGTCAGCTTGCCTTAGGAGAGGATACAACACTTTCATGACAACTTTCTCAGCCGTCTCACTGCCTGCATCCAGGCCAGAGAGAGTGCGAATTTGACTATTTTGTATTCACTGAAATAACATCATGTGCCCTCAATACACCTATTAAGTTTCGTTTCATTTAATTTCTTCTTCCCTTTCTAGGTGCTTCACTTTATCAGATAGTGTAGAATGTCTCGGCTACCTCAATAGATCACGTGGCCTTTCACCTACCGAGCGATTTCAGCTGATTTGCAATTCCGCACTCGCTTATATTTATATTTGGAATTTTCGCCTAAGTGCGACTGGCGAAAGGAGGAACGGCGTTGTGATCTGCTTCAACGAAGTAATATGGGAAGTATTGGTCTCCATTTTATGTCTTCCCGTTCCAATCCCATGTTTATCAATGAGTATTTGGACAGACGATTTAATTCTGTTCATCGATTTTACATGGCTATAGCTACCGCAAATGACCACCTTCGCGAACCGCTTTGTCCAACAAATAACTTTTCTTTCCTACTGATGTTAATACAACGAAGAAATATTAGAAGACGAGGTCAAAATTTGCAGTATAAATATAGCGGCTCTGACTGAATATTGCGACCGTAGCGGTCGCACGGTTCCAGACTGAAGCGCTTAGAACCGCTCGGCCACACCGGCCGGAATTACGTGCTCGTTCCACAATTATCATTATGGAAACACCTTTAAGTTAAGCGAGATGACGGCTCTGATCACTTAACATCTGAGGTCACCAGTCCCCTAGAACTTAGAACTCCTTAAACCTAACTAACCTAACGGCATCACACACATCCATGCCCGAGGCAGGATTCGAACCTGCGACCGTAGCAGTCGCGCGGTTCTTGACTAAAACGCCTAGAAGCGCTCGGCCACCGCGGCCGGCGAGATGACGTTCTGGGGTTCAGACTCTCGTCTATCAGAATAGTGACAATTTATAACGTCACCAAATCGCTCGTTTTAGCACTTATTTTGCAAGTTCATTTATCTCTCGATTTTTTGTGTCTCAGTGACTGAATATTGCACATTCGCGATTCGTGTTCATTTTAAATGATACAGTTCAGAAGCTATTAACAAACAATTTACTCATTTCTTGGAAAATAACTTTAGAGGTAATCGTATCTATTGCCCTAAATGTCACAGCGACATTAGATATATACACTATTTTAAAAGACTATTTTACAGAAGGGAACGTAATATTTATTACTAGAATACGGCCAGTAGGTTTCTTAACTAAATGAACAGAAAGCCAATGATTTGTTAGAATAATTTCCAAGATTTTTAATTTCTCTGTGTGCTGCCAAGAGCAATGAAATTAGCAACAATTTTTGTCGAAAGGTCCTGAGGCTCATGTTATTTTCTGTCAGTAAAGAAGACACATAAAAGGTCTTTTTAACGACCAACACCTCAGTGAGCAATATCTTAGAGAATGAACCACTTTAGTGAGCAAAAATGAACGATTCAATAACCCTCTTTCCTGAAAGAAAAATTGAGGATTTACCTGAAACTTTGCCACGAGACTGACGATCTACAAGTTTAAGCGGGCTCCTCGCTTCGCTGATCATATGCACCACCACCACCACCACCACAACCCTTTGTTTCCCCGGCGTAAAAACATCCCTGAAGTAACTGTTTTACCTACTGTGTCATTCAGAACTCTATAGTATTTCTCCTTAATGATGTATACTTCATACGGCTATCATTGTTCCATCATCATTTGCAGGATAAATATCAAACAACCGGTAAACTCAACACACTACGATAGAAGGCAGCACAGGAATTTCCGACATCACTGAGCTGTTATGGAAATCTACGAAGTAGTAGTTGTCGGCACAGTTTTATTTGTAATTGCGTACCTCCTGTGCGCCGTCCGTTCCAATGGTGCAGCGCCGATTGATCATCAAATGACAAAACGAAGGTACGTCTACCAATTACTAAAGAACAGAGGACATTTGGCAACACCAGCTACTGCACACTTATCTCTCACTACAAGGACCAGCCTGGACTGCTACAAATATTTTGGAAAAGCCATCATCCTAGTAGTATAAGGGACGAACAGTTTCGACAATCTACCGGTAACTTTCGTTGCAGCGGTTACAACTATTTGCAAGACTAAGCCCGTCTTGTTATCTAGAAGCGTATCTAGCTAAGTCATTTGAAGACTGTACTTGCGCAACAGAAACACCTAGCAGCACATTAAACGACATGGAAAGCCATAGTTAAAGGCTTTCTGGAACTGAAATGTTCAATAGCACGCTGTAAACAGCAATGTAAGTGTGTCAGCACTATGACCATTTCGTAAGTCTAAAAAATTTGGGAGGAGACGACAAATGCTTCCTTGCTGCCGTATCTGTATAAGCGGTACGCCACGAATAATCTGGTGTCTTGGTGTCTGCAAAGATTGTATGTATCAAGTATTCCGTACAGTGAACGTATCGTGGGACACCGGAAGAATGAACCCTTTACTTAGTTGGAATGTGAAATTAAGTTCTACACACGGAATGAATTCCAATGACACCCTTCCGCGTAATTAGACAAAAAAGAAATTGCAGTATCCATACATGGATTAGAAAACTAAATGGTCATCACTCACCTCACGCTGTAGCATGCCCACTGTCCTCCATCTGGAGCTAATCCGGACGCATCGAACTATCACGTCTGGGGCCCACGCGCATTCGCTGTCATCTTAAGGTCTAGTCCTTAATTTGTAGCTGAACTATCCTTTCGACGTTCTTTCTTGGAATTAAACGATGCTACCTTAAACTCCTTGTTCGTGTAAAACCTGTTATTTCTCCAGACAACACATTTACAGAATGATTAGCTTCTTGTACCAACAAGTTATAGAAAACAAAAAATGAGATTAGAGTGAAAATATCTTTCTTTATGGTTTTACGCTTCATCTAGGTAGGAATTTTTTTCTGCCCTTACCCCCGTCATCCCTGGACGCCTTTCGTACTGACTACGTACCTAAAGCGATAGCGGGTAGAGGTAATTGGCTGCCTCGTAACAGGCTGACGACCATCTGCGCTAACTTTTCCTGGTGCCTGTCCGGATGACGGTCTCACATGGGTAACAGAGCGGGAAGCTAGCCTTATGGTCGTCGCAAGGGTCCTGAAAGAGAGCTATACGGGAGTTAGTGTAAACGTGAGAGTGACGCGAGTGACACAGTTGATAGCTAACTCAGTTCCGACGCTGTGCATCTTTAGCCCGAATTAGCCTACAGAAATATGACATTTCGACACTCCTGAGAATATTAGAAATTTATTTCCCGCTACAGTTTCTCCCGTAGAGCGGAGTGCTGACCACATGCTGTTCCTTATCTGCATCCAGTGTCGCCTGTTGGCTAAGGATGACACGGCGATCAGTGGTACCGTTGGATCTTCCCAGTGGTACCGTTGGATCTTCCGAGGTGGTTGCAAGAAACGTGGAGTATAAAATACTCTGTTCTGCTTCATATGGAAGACCACGATTGATCTACATCTACACAATGAAAACCGCTTGGTGGATGGCAGACGACACTTCCCACTGTCCGCGTTATTATGGCTTCTTCCCGCCCCATTCAAGCAGTGGGCACAGAAATAGTTCGAACGCCTCATTGTCCGCTATTTCTGGTGTAACCATGTCTTCACGATCATTTCGGGAGCGGTACGCAGGTGGTGGTGTATATACCACATTCCCAGATTATCCTGTGGAACTATTTTCATCTCTGAATAACTACTAAAACCTACATTCACTAGATCCTGTCTGTTATAATCGTATCTTGGTCTCCCTCTATAACTCCCCCCCCCTCCCCCCCGCACCATTACCAATATGTTGTCTTCAAAGCCAGCGGTTCATGTGAGCTCAGATGATCATATGGAGCGAAGTCTGAAAAGTATGGCTAGTGATCGAAAACTTCCGATCGAAAGCTCTGCAGGGGCGCCCTCACAGCCCCTGCAGTGTACAGCTGAGAACTGTCATTAAGAAGGAAATGCAGGACAGGTACGTTATGTGGGATTGCATGAAATCAGGCTAAACGTCTCAGCGGGAGACACTACCGTTCTAGCTATCTTTAAGTGCTCACTGTATATTCAGAACTGAAAAGGGCGACGTGACGCGATCGACAGATATACTAGAGACACTGCCCAACATATCTGTGTAAAGCATCGTATGTTCACTGTCCTTTCCATTTCCATCCTATCGGACCTTGATTTTCTAACAGTCATCGTACTGTCTGCAAGGTCAGTAACGTACCATACAAACAGCAGACTGCCTAACAAGACACACAGCAGCGTCGCTTTAGTACTTTCATCTGATCACAGTGTTGGCCAGCTAAGTGAAACTTGGCATTTTTAATATATACGCATCAATGTCACAGGCGAACCGGGCGGACATGGCAAAATGTTCTTGACCGAGTGGAAATCGGATAATGTGCGAAGAAACACAAGGTAAAAATAATACGGCAATAGATCTGAAGGAATGTACACTCTAAGAAAAATAAGAAAGACGCACAACGAAGAAACTATCCGAATAGGACGGAAATCACTAAATGTTATGTGCAAGTACAGACGAACAGACGATTACAGTTTCAGAAAAATGGGACAATTTGTTGAAGAGGAACAGCTTCACAAACTCACCAACTCAATATCGCTTTGGTCTGCCTCTTGGCCCTTATGCAAAGTTATTCGGCTTGGCATTGACTGACAGAGTAAGATTCCAGGCTGGAGAAGTGTTCAAATGGCTCTGAGCACTATGCGACTCAACTGCTGAGGTCATCAGTCCCCTAGAACTTAGAACTAATTAAACCTAACTAACCTAAGGACATCACACACATCCATGCCCGAGGCAGGATTCGAACCTGCGACCGTAGCGGTCACGCGGTTCCAGACTGAAGCGCCTTTAACCGCACGGCCACACCGGCCAGCTGAGAAGTGTCTGGAGCCGCCCCGCACCTGACTGTTGCCCGCAATATGGCCCGACAAACTGGAGTGATCGGCCGGGGTGCCAAATCATTTCGTATCAGGACCCTTTGGTTGTCATCCGCGGCACATTTCAGCAAAACAATGCCCGCACGTACACGGCGAGTGTTTCTATTGATTGTCTTCGTGCTTGCCAAACCCTAACTTGGCTAGCAAGATCGCCTGATCTCTCCCCAATTGAAAGCGTTTGGAGCATTATAGGCAGGGCACTCCAACCATCTCGGTATTTTATCTATCTAAAAGCACATTCAAGAACTGTATCAATGACAAGCTGAACAACAGCTTGTAGAAGGGCCAGGGATGAACCACAGTGTTACAGACTCGCTCAATTTGTAAAGCTCTTTCTCTTCAATGAATCATCCAGTTTTCCTGAAGTCTTAATCATTTGTATCTCTGTATATGGCCGTCGTGTTTCCCAATTTACGCCCCATTCGGTTAATTCGTTCACGGATCGTCTTTCGTTCTGTCTGAGTGTGTATATGCAAAAGGTGATAACTATATACAACGGTAGCAGTTCAAACCGAGGCTATGGCGAGAACAAATGTAAGTTTTAAAATGTTATAAAATGCTATAAAATGCTTGTGTGTACCGAGGTGATCAATCTGAGGTTAGAAAGTACAACCAGAACTCTTAACGGCTGGAGGGAAGACGACGTTCTTTGGGAAACACTTTTACACTTTGGACAAAACTGCAGATCGATGCTACTGCCATCAACATACAACTCACCCAAGGAACGCGAAGACAAGCTAAGAGGAATCCGGGCTCGTGCGGAAGATACAGACAGTCTCACTCTTTTTCCATTAGAGTGTGGAACAGGAAAGGGAACGACTAGCAGCAGTAATGGGACTCGCCGCCATGCACCTTACGGTGGTTTTTGGAGCCAGTATATGGATCAGAAAAATCAGGTCTAATACGAGAAAGTTTAACGTGGCCATAAAGCAAAGCATCTGATTTTATTTCTCACCCTACAAGTAACTCAGCCCATTCCTTGATAATATAATTTCGTCTCAGAAATCACGAACAACAGTTGCCACCCTAAAGCCGCCGCCCCCCCCCCCCCCCCCCCCAACCTTCCCCACGCTGTTTACGAGCCTTCGTGAAACGCCTGTTCTTTTTACGACTGATGTGGCCACACGTGGCTTAGCTCTCGTATTGTGTGGCATTATAGGTTTCTAGGTTCGCATCTAACAGTTTTTTTTATTTTTTTTTTTTAATGGTCAAGTCTGTCAGTTTCGTTAAGTTTTTAGAAACGTCAAGTGTCACTCAGTTTCCGGGTTAACATCCATCTCAAACAAAACCAGCTAAATTAACTGGCTCACAGACTGACATTGGGGTCCCAAAACTACTGGTGCGCGCGCGCGCGTGTGTGTGTGTGTGTGTGTGTGTGTGTGTGTGTGTGTGTGAGAGAGAGAGAGAGAGAGAGAGAGAGAGAGAGAGAGAAACGTGTCTCTTGTGAGAATCGCGGTTTTCATGAACAGTAGTTCTATCTTCTATATGTTACGACCTAATTTTGGTAACCACTTCCGCTTGCACAGTGAGAGACGTGCAGCGCGCACCGCTCGCCGGCGAGGCTCAACTGCGCAAACCCGGCGCGAAACGGTCTCCAGCTGCATGTGCAGATTCTGCAGCCGCCTGCGGGGCTCTGGGAACCAGAGGGCAGCGTGGCGGAGGAGTCTGAGAACGGCGGCGTTTCCCACTCCGGAAAGACTCCCTGCGCTCAATGCCGCGGCCTGCTCCCGCTCCGGATACATAGCTCTTGCCTTCCCCCTCTGCGTATAATTAAAACGAGGGGAGACCGGATCTGTACGCAAATTAAGTTTTTAGCCAAGTAGGTCATCTGGCCGAATGAAAAGCAGTATATCATTAGGCGATTACATTAATATACAGTCGGATTCTTCAATACGGCCTGTGGTCAGGCCAATTTAAATTATACGCCAGCGATTATCGTCACTGAGAAGACTGCAATACCAAATAAATAATCCCGCTGCTTCCAAGTCAGTATAAAGGGCAATTTTTCAGTTTACCATCTAACACTCCAAGAAACCCGTCAACCATTCCTTCCGCACTCAAAGAGCTACGAAAAATACATTACGCCGATTCTATTTCCTTTATTGTAATACCAGATTAGCGTATCTAAATGCAATGTCGCTTACATTTAGGCATTACCTGAACAAAATTTAATCCTTTTTATATTTTGTGACTGTCAGTGTTGAAACATGTAATGAGCAATTGCGCGCGCTCGCTAGATGAGTAGACCGAAAGGGCTGATAAAACAAAGGCACAGGGAAATGTGGCTGGCTGACCACTTACAAAAACCATGGGTGAGCCAGTTACCATAACAATAAGCAAAGCGCTCGAAAGGCGACGTCAGACTCAATGAGTGGGAAAGTAATTATCTGAACATAGGAGATAAGCTGCACTTTTACCAGTTTATAGATAGAAACCACGTTATTTCACGCACGCACGCACGCACGCACGCACACAAGCACACAAGCACGCACGCACACAAGCTGGGAATCGAACCCTCGGCCTCGCGCGCTAACAATTAGACGAAGAGATGACTCATACTGGAAGCAATGATCTTCCAGTTCCAAGTGCATTTCCTTACAAATATTACATATTGCTGTATTTCCCAAGGAATTTATCTGCGTCTTCCCTATTACTCGCAAACTCAGCTCGTGTTTTCATATTCAACTATAACTTCTATTAGGTCACTGTAGTATTTCGTTAGGAATGACACTCCCACTGTCCTTAACCATCGATTAATGAAATGAGGTATCTGCAAGTTGTTTAAAATCTTACCATCTACAAACTGAATCAATTCGGGTACCATCGCCAGCAGTTACAGTGAGAAATGAAGAAGCAACAGGGTTTAGCATCCTATCGACGACGAGGTCATTCGTGAAGTTCATACGCTCGCGAGGTGGCGAAGTATAGGTGAGAAGTGCCGCTTGTTCATTTCACCTTAATCGATTTGGGACATCATGGAAAGAAACAAATTGGATCGCTGGACGGAGATTTTGAACCGCCAACCTCCAGAATTTCAGGTAAGTGTCTGACCACTGCGTCACCTCCGTCTGTGCAGTGGTAAGTATGTTTTCCTGTGAAGACACTACACGAGTACAGCGTGTAGTATATCTACACACGAGGCGACGAGGCATGAAGCGTCTCTGCGCCTGCCACGGCCACCAGTGTACCCATCGCGCTCCCGGCCAGGTAATCAACAGATGCTGAGCGGAGGGCAAAGGTTTTTCTTTTTATTACGTGAGACTAAACAGGGGCGAGGACCAAAGAACGGGCTGAAGCCAAGGCAGGCGTACATAATTCATGATCGCAGGCGCGCCTGCGCCTCTGTGGCCAGCAATCGGATACTGAGAGGAAGTCCGGCTGGGCGATGGCTCAGTTCTCACGGCTGCCATTGTCTCGGTCGCCCTGGGAGCTACGCGGCTCGGCGCGGCCTGGTGCGGTGCGGCGCGACGCGACGGACACATGCGTGCCAGACCGCCGTGGGCCCCTTCTGCTCCGGCCTCTTGCACGCACCGCGCAGGACAAAGGAACTCTCCCCATCCTCGGCTACGCGGTGCGTTCATTCCAACATCCCACATGGCGTATTCCTCCTGAGGTGCGCCAGCAAACATTCGGACGCCATAAACGTAACAATGTTGAACGAAGTGTAGATTCATTGATTAACGTTCCATCGGTATCGAGATCACTGGCATTAGCCCAGAGCTGTAGGTCTGGAGGAAGAAACAAGCAGTGTACTGGAAAAGGGGAAAAAAGAAGGAATTCCCTTTCAGGAATTTCTGGAAACCAGGGAAAACGGATGCCACGACGGCCAAAATAGGATGCATCCTGCTCCTTCCGTACACAAAGACAAACCGCAGAAGACTATACCACATGAGTCCATCGTTCGGCTGGAAACAAGAGTCAAAGTCTTAGTTACCTAAAACAAACACCACAAAGCTATTACAGTAAGTTGGGATTAGTTCGATTTCCTTAGTCACCATAGTAACAAGCTTCTGAAATCCTTGGCGAAATAAGGAAAAACACCGAAAAAGGTGTGTGTGTGTGGGGGGGGGGGGGGGGGGGTAAGCATCTGCACGCGACCCCAACATGAACTTACTCTTCCTGCGCCTACGAAGTACGTCCGTTCCAAATACAGGGCGACAATTATTTAACTATATGAAGCAAAATCCTCATACGTCAAGGTTTAGGAAAATTATTTCATCTCCATTATCCAGAATGACTGATTTCGACAAGATGTGGCTCACGCACGACGGAGCTCGACCCCATCGAAGCAGGAGAATGATGTGCTAGAGGAGCACTTTGGGGACCGGATGCTGTCTCTGGAATACACAGAGGCCACTGGCATTGGCCTCCAGTGGCCGCCATATTCTCCGGATGTGAACACATCCAACTCCTTTTTGTGGGGCTATATTAAACACAAGGTGTACAGCAATAACCCCAAAACAACTGTTGAGTTGAAAAAAGCCATTCCTTAAGTCATCGACAGCATCGATGTTTCGACACATCAGCGGGTCATGCTGAATTTCCTTTTCGTCTTTGCCGCATCATCGCCAATGATGACAGGCGTATCGAATATGTCATAACCTAAATCCGGAAAAATCTGTAGCGACGTTTACATGTTGAATAAAGCGTCTGCACGCCGCAGTTTGTAAGTAATTACTTTTTTCATATAGTTCAATAATAGTCACCCTGCATATACGGCCTACTCGTATAAAAAGACTGCCGGCCGAAGTGGCCGCGCGGTTCTGGCGCTGCAGTCTGGAACCGCGAGACCACTACGGTCGCAGGTTCGAATCCTGCCTCGGGCATGGATGTGTGTGCTGTCCTTAGGTTAGTTAGGTTTAACTAGTTCTAAGTTCTAGGGGACTAATGACCTCAGCAGTTGAGTCCCATAGTGCTCAGAGCCATTTGAACCATTTTATAAAAAGACTGAAAATTAATATACGGGATGTTCAGATTGTAATGCCTGTAAAGCCGGAGTGAGACGAAGCATACTACTGTCGCGTATCATGAATGCGACAACTAAATATTTGGGATATGTTTCATAGTGAGTGATACTACTGTGTATGAACACACACAAGGACTAAGTTTTCTTTGAAAATGGATGTATCTTTGGATTTAATACTATATAATCCTTTGTCTTTATACTAAATTTAAGACACCCTTTATCTGGCACTTCGGCTTTTCCGGCACCCATATATGCAAGGAATCGCAGAGTTAGAAAGAAGGAAAAGCAGATGCCAGACAAAGATTCATAGGAAGAATGTTGAGGAAATTTAACTCATTCACGAAGAATGTGGCTTATAAGGCTCTTGTCCGACCGATTCGTGTGTATCGTTGATCAATTTGGGATCCTCACCAGGCAGGACTGATGGATGGGAGAGGGAAAATCAAACGGTGAGCGGCGCGTTACGTCACGGGATCGTTTAGTCAGGAGAGGCGTTATGCATCACGTAGAGGTTTATTACTGAAATTTCGAGAGAACACTTTCCAAGAGAAGTCGGATAAAATGTTATTTCCTCCCACATACATCTCGCGTAATGACCATCAAGAGAAAATTCGAGAAATCAGAGCCAATGCAGAGGCTTACCAACAATCATTCTTACCGAGCGCCATTCGCGAATGGAATGGGGGGGGGGGGGGGGGCGGTAGTTAGTGGAACATGGAGCACCCTCAGCCACATACCATTAGGTAGCTTGCACAGTACGACGTGTAGATGCAGATGTAGACAGCAGAAAGTTACTCCTTCTCATCTATCATACACATTGTCTGGATCTGCTTTTCGAGCAAAATTAAAAATCCTTCAATTACTTCTATTAATACGGCTGTGGAACATTTACTGGCGTACTGAAGATCGACGGAATTCGCGACTGTTATGACCTCTGGTTGTTTTGCGTGGCGCTTTTGTTAGCCAAAGCTGTTATCTTTTGTTTACTTGCTGCTGCTGTAACTTTGATTTGTACACGGAATTACTGTCTTGTGAGAATTTTATTAAATTCTCATAGGACACTAGAAAAACTACTTATGAGATGAAAACGAATTCATCGGAGATCGAGTATTATTCGATTCGTCACCCGATAGGAGCATTATCAGCTCGGACACCACTCACCGAATTTAGACACAACATGGCTTGTTCTAAGACCATGCTATTAGTTGTCATACTGCTGCGCGACCAAGTACATGATCTTTCGTCAAAAGTAGTACAACACTGATACAGCTGTACATGATAATGATATTGACAAAACGAAGCGCTTCCTTTCCGTCTTGCCCGAAGATATCGAAAAGAAACACACTTGAAGAAAGAATGACGACGTCCCTACGACCAACGCTATCGTCCATTAAATTAAGAGCCCTTATCAGGAGACGTCAAGATCTGGCCCTGATTTTGAGAGCAATATGAAACATCAGTAGACAGCAACAACTCTCTCCCTACTGTTAACTTATTTCGAGAGTAAGTCGAAGGTCAACACAGGATGCTGGTTGACTATATCGACGTAACTGCTCTTCCCTTCGCCTGAAGCAAGGCCATACTTTGCAAAACTGCATAAAGAAAGCCAAAGCTCGGGCTGGTTCTGTAAATGGCGATCGTTAAAAATCTATGACCGCAAAACACCTCCATCTTCTAGAGCGCATCCAATTCTAGTTCAGTGAGCAACACAAATGTATTCTGGACGCTGGCAGCTAGTCTTTCTTTGTTAGCAGGCCTTCGATTTCCATTCTGAAAATTGAAAAGTGACAAACTTGAGCCCAGACAGTCAATACATTTGAGCCCACAGTTACTGTAACTCTGAATCAAGCAGATTTGTTTGTCTGAATTTAAGAAGTATATGGAAGAACGAACACAACCATATCAACGCCTTTGAGAGCTCACGTCCCTTCACCAGACAGTCGTTTGTACCACGAAATGCCAAAATTAAAGCACACTAGTGTAACCCACCATTGACAGACCCTACTAACGAACACTGATATACTTCTAGAAGCCAGTCAATACTGGAAAATTGTTTATGACTCATAACCCATACGAATACCTCCGTCTCTTTGTTCTAAAGTCCTCCAAGTTCGGCTAAATTAGCCGAAGTTGACCAGACGTTTCTACCCAGATCTCCGTTAACCTTATTAACCTGCATCGTAAGAGTCAACGTATGACAACAGCAGGTGTTTCTCGGAATAGGAATAGATAGTATTAGCTTTGAACAGGAACCATCAATGGGCGACAGATCCCGCAATTCTGAAAGAATTCAGTCGTCTTACCTCATTCAACATCGGCGAGGGAAGTTAGTTTCCCACCTGAGTACATTTTTTTCTTCCTAGTAACTTCCGAACCGCAAAAGGATGTTTCGTTGCCGTGCAAAGACGTCTACTAAAAAATAAAAGCGTTCAGACAGGCTTACGAGACTCATGTTAGAATACACGAGAAAGGAACATGTTGA
Source organism: Schistocerca nitens (assembly GCF_023898315.1). NCBI lineage: Eukaryota > Metazoa > Arthropoda > Insecta > Orthoptera > Acrididae > Schistocerca > Schistocerca nitens. The sequence goes on from NC_064618.1 coordinate 586,654,639, forward strand.
GTTAGCCTCTTCTGACTCACATGTAGACACGTTTTAACTGCTACATCACATAGTCAAAACAGAAAGAGTTGTTTTTCATCGATCTCATATAGAGGGTTCACCATCCCTTGAAGACGTTCTAGAGAATGCTTCTAACCTACCAGAATAATAGCTTTGTTCTACGATTCCGTCTACGACGTTTTTCAATTGCAGCCGATATCACTCAAAATTTCCTTGAGTTCTCTCTTCACTCGTATGACCGAAATTTTAGAAGAGTCCGATGGTACTATATGGTACGGATCAATGAAACTTCAGAATCAATTCAAACAAAAAAGAAAGCTGTTTACTGCTTTAGTCGCCTAACTTTCGGTCTTAACATGTAGTCCCTTCCTGTTATGGATCATTCTCAGGAAATTGACAACCTCTCTAAAGTCTGAATTATTCACGGCTGCAGCCTTAATACATCAGAATATGTCCCGGCTACTGTGATGCAGTTTAGTTGATGAACAACTATAACTGCAGATATCAAAATGGGCAACATATTCACCACGCTTGAAGGTCAAAGACGAGACATAAAAACGAATGCTACAGTACTGTGTGCATTATGGAACATAATGAACTATACGCTTTCTTTACCCCAAACCGCGGCCTGCCGTAGTGGCCGAGCGGTTCTAGGCGCTACAGTCTGGAAACGCGCGACTGCTACGGTCGCAGGTTCGAATCTTGCCTCGGGCATGGATGTGTGTGATGTCCTTAGGTTAGTTAGGTTTAAACAGTTCTAAGTTCTAGGGGACTGATGACCTCAGATATAAAGTCCCATTAGCCATTTGAGCCCAAATGGCTGTCAAACGGCTGTCACTGGTATAATATTAGACATACAGAAACCAAACGAAATATGCTGTGAGGTACAGCAAGCTTCTACGATTCTCTGAGGTTACTGTCAATAGTATCCGTCACCAGATATATTTTATTCCATGATATTTTGGCTACTAGGATTGCGCTGAGACGAAATTCTGCCTGATCAGGTTGCCTCAAAATTATGCACGTTGTTATCGTCGCTTCCGGACCTATCTAACATATTTACACCCGGATGGATCTCAACCATCGAGAAAGAGAGACACCAACTGTGGTATTGACAGCTGTGGTATCCTCAAAAGTCCCAGCATGGATAAGAGCAGAACCCAACACGTGGGAGGCATTTGTTTGTAACAGAGTTACCTAGATTCAAACATACATCCCATCTCTGTGGTGATACTGCTCAGGAAAATACACACCACCTTACCTTTCGAGAGGCATCCCTCCAAAAACACTACGTGGCGGATCGGACCGAAGAGCTCATCTCAGCATTCATCTCAATGGCCACATAACCGACACGAATTCTCATGTGCTTTCTTGTCGAAATATAAGACGTCTTAGAACACTTCCTAACTTTCACTTACTCAGATTGTAAAGCCAGAAAGAGATCCCACCAGATCCAGTTCTTACTGGAAGCTTTTACGCAACAATGCCTATTTTCTTAGATTCTGAAGCAGCGCTTGTCAACAGACAGTATCTCCCGGGAGAATTTACTACAGAATAAATGACAGCAGGTCGCACTTTTTGGTTCCAATTACGGAATGCTTCCTTCCGGAAATGAAAGTGTTAATGGACAATCTCCCACTATCCAAGGGTTCAAAAATGAAAAATGCAAACCATACTTACATGAAGGGCTACAGCGTCTATGAAGTTGCCTGCAATACTCTAACTTTTGAAGAGCAACATCCATTCATCCTAGAAGGATATCTTTTCACAAAGCCGCTTGCAGTGTCTTCTGTCGTGTAATAAAAGCTGTTCATCACTGTCTACCATGCAGAGTAGTTCGTTGCGTTCCAGGTCAAGTAATAGAGGCTCCACTAATTAAAGACGGAGTGACGCCACATGTACCCTTTGAAGCATCGGGATAGATGGCAGAACCCTTATTTTCTGAAAAAGAAAGCCATGCTATCAATTGTTAAATTTTTCTAATTACCTTTGCAGTAACCAGAGCCATCCATCTTCACCTCGTTACCGCCACCACAGCAGGTACATTCTTGTTAGCCATCCAAAGACCTGTTAGCAGTCGAGGCATCCCGCACACTATTTAGTGTGAGAACGATAAATCCTTTCAAAGAAAAATCTGAACTGGGACAACCCTTACATATCATCGAACGCATCAGTGTATCGCCCAAACGAGTAGCACCTGGAAGTTCATCTTACAGCTTGGTGGGAAATGGTTGTCGGTTAAGTAAAACGATGCCTTCGTGGAGTACTCGGGCGATGCAGTACGGGCGAAGCGAGAATTCGAACTGTTCTTGTCACCATCAAAGCCGCACTCAATTCGTGAACTATCTACCGAAGTGATGAAGTGCTCCCTTTCTGTTAGGGGAAAGTCTTGCTATTTTAACGAGAGCGATCGACTTCACATAATTCAACTGAGTTAGGGAAAGAGTTGAAGTTCTAGCACTCCGGTTTCTTTAATGTTAACATTATAACCTGAGTTCAGTATTATCTGAAGGAAGAGTTTCCCTTCGCTAACCTTCCAGGACTAACCTAGTAGCATCCATGACACTTTTTTTAATGTCGTTACTGATTTACGTACGTTGGAAATTACTTCTTTTCTACCCCAGATGTTTGCCTTCAGTCACAACAGTTGGTAAACTACTTTGAAGTACATTATCCGTAACGACAAGCAAAATTTGTCAGAAGCTTCCTACATAAAACATTTGTAAAAAAACACGTTTTCACATGTGTGTGTGTAGGACAGCTTGTCGAACCCGGTAACTTGCTTCAGTGGGTGAACAGGAAATTCAAAATGGTGGTGTGAGTTGAGCAGATTTTCTTGCTGTTCTCCAACAGCCACCCCACTAACCACACTGACAGCGTCAAAAAAATATGTCTTAGTAACAAGCCTAGGGCTGTGATAATCTTCTTCCCTGTCTGCCATGTAGTAATAGATAGTCCCGCAAGATTAGTGGGAAACGGGGAGAGGTGTGCAGCGAATACGTGGGTCAGGCGCGGCAGCCATTTCCACAGCTTGGAACGTATGGAAAGTAACGAGTAGTAGTTCTGAGTCAGTCTGGAGGGGGCCGGGGGGTGCTCAGATTGTTTCACGGGAAATACTTCTCTGTTCTCAAAATCAAGGTGTCTATGTTTGAGTCCCCTCTTCTCGAGACGCGGTTACCGCTACTCAATAATGTTCAACCTATTGATTATTGTAGCGATACCTCAGACTTTGAAAACTGAGAACTTTGCCTATCACTGAACACCAATGAATTTACATAGTTTTTAATGAACTATCGGATTATATTACACGCAAAAATGTCTTTTTCTACTAATTTTTTAAAGTTCATAAATACAGTAACAAAGGTTTTTTTTTATATTTACACACGAATGAATCCATGAACTACTAATAAATCATCAGGCATACAGGCGCCAGAAATTTCTACGGACGAACTCGGGATATCAGCAGAGGAGAAACGCGAGATGCCTTAGGTCTAGTCCGAAAATCACACATGTAAGCGAGGTTGTAAGTTATTTTTGCGGTGCAAAAAAGATAGCATCAACATAAGGGTACAAAGTTAAATTGCACAATTTGTAATTTTTTCTTGTTAAAGCAACACTGCTTTTTCTGAAGATCATCTCAACATGAACAACGGTTTTAATACGAATTAACCATTTCGTTCGCCAGTAGTTATCCATAATGTAATAAAAAATGAAATAACAAGCGATCGCAGGTCTTAACGATATCTTACTGACTATATGGGACTTTGTTTTGACAGTATTCAGATTCAAAGAGAAGTAACTGTTCATATGCCGAGGCTAACCATTCATGTAAGGTATGTAAGAGGCGACTAGCCCTAAAGGAATGTGTATGCATTAGCATGCCACGTGTTTCCTTCTTGTGCAGAAGGAGTCTCGTTATGGCGGGGTAACATCGCTTACAAGATTCCGTTGAACTAATTATAGAAGTGACTCATCACCCGACACCTCTCGTGTTGACAAAACGGCACTCAAATGCTGCTGACCATATTGGCAAGAAGGAACTCCTCGGATAGAAAGTCAAAACCACTACGTCTATACCTGGCATAATGTCGTTTACATCATCATCATCATCATCATCATCATCATCATCATCATCATCATCATCATCATCATCATCTATTGTCCTACGTGAATCTTGCAACGCGGATGGAAGAAGCCTCTGCACAAGATTTCATTTATCTAATTTTTCTATCTCGCGAGACATATTTAGAAGGAACCAACATGTTGTTGGACTCTTCCTGGAATGTACGCTCTCTGAACGCTCTTGCAGTGTATGCCGATGGAATCTGTTGGCGTTCTAAACGAACCCCCGACGAAAGCCGCCGCTCTTCTTTGGTTCTTGTCCATTAATTCTATCTATCAACGGTCCTACGCAGTCGGAAATTACTCAAGATTTGGTTGATTGAGGGCTAAGTAAGCTACCGTTTCCGAGAATTATTACATTTTCCTATAATCCTTCCAATGAATCTGTCTGACATAGTATTAGACAGTCTTCCAATTTCAGTCAGTCCGAACGCACATTCCTAGACATTTTACTGTTGTTACTGTTTGCAGTAATTGATGGTCAGTTGCATAATCTAGGAATACTGTGAATAACGTTAATGAGCACTATGCAGTCCCCGCACCAAGAGCTGATCCTTGCACCTGGTTTTGTATTCCACAAGCTAGAACTTCGTTTACTAGGAACCAAGAAGAAACTGTACTAAAGACCTTCCGAAAGTCAAGAAACACATCTACCTGGGCGCCTTCACGATCGCATGCACGAGCAGAGCTACCCGACTTGCACAATAATGCTGTTTACAAAATCCATGTTAATTCACATAGAGAAGATTTTTGAGGAGAAACCGTAATATGATCTTCACCAGTAATGAATTTTCTAAGAGCTAAGTCCGTATTTCGATTTCCTCTGAGTTGTTCTCCGTTTCGGTGTCAGGGTTTTGTGTGAGCTACTGCATAGTTTACTCTTATCTGTTTGCTGATTTTTCCTATCACCACAACGATTCACAATTTTTCGTCACATCTTTCTTTGGAAGTTAACTTTGAATTTTGTCTAACGCTTTTAGCATTTCTCTCCTTATGTTCACAGTCATCTTCTACCATGGTTATTGAACCATCGACAGTCTCCCCCATCCCAAACGCTCAACCTCGACACATGTATGCCTAACGCGTACTATACCATATTCTTGACTTTTATCCGCTAATATTCCATACTTTCATCTCCAGATATGAGTGTTTGGTGTTGATTTATCAGACAATCGACTTAAATACTTTCCTACCTTTCTTAACACCAAATAAAAGCCGAGTTATCACAAATTCCGGTCTGTTACACATCAAGAGATCGTACACATTCTCACAAGTCGGTCCCCTAACTTCTCCTCCAGAAGTTTCAAAAAAAAATTACAGAATCCCACTCCCCGAAATTTATTTTAATCACACGTATCAGTAGTCATGACGTTAAAAACTTCACGCTTTACTACAAAACACTCAGAAAGTGTACGTGAGATTTTTTTAAGCTTTTTAACAGCAGTAAATCTCTTTGAGCAGTTGATATATAATGGCATCCAATCACCGCAATGGACTCTCCTTTCATATGTAACTTCACCCAAATTATTTCACATTCTGAATTTTTTACCATCTCTCTAAAATCCTTCAACTTCTTTACGGCAATACATATTGTCGTAATACCATGTGGGCATTATTAGCTTCACTTGAATAACCCAATGCGCAGAGCGTTACCCTGTGAGACGGAGTAGCACCAGACACGGATCGAAGCCACGCAGTGCGTGGCGACTGTGGGCTGGTACTCCGCCCAGCTTGGGTGTGGTTTTTAGGCGGTTTACCACGCTCGTTTAAGCAAATGCTGAGCTAGTCCTCAAATTCCCAACAGAACAATGATTCCACTATTCACAGACAGGAGATACGCAACTTCCTCTCCCTTAGGTTACTTGGGCGACTTTGGTGTCAGGATGGACGTCAGGCCACCAAGTTAAGTAATATGATCAAGTTTGCCCTATCCTGAAAACGTGGACCCTATAATGGACGGGATAAAAACGAGAAATGAAAAAGTACTACAATTAACAAGTGTGACAAATTCTGGACCTTACCATGCGTGCTTCTGCAATTTCTTATATACATGAGCGAATGTTCTCGTCTAATTAACGTGACTGATCTAGTTATCGTAATGAAGTTCGCTTGTGATCTTGAGGCGGGATGCCTCTTAACAATAAAGGAATCTTAAACTTGTCTCCATCTCGAAACTCGCTCCCAGGAAATTACGGATAACTTCGAATGACTACATGAATGCAAAATGTCAACGGAAAACAACATGACGTCTAATGAAAAACTTTCCGGACGCTTCTTTGGTCTAGGGCTAGTGAACAAACCACCTATACGAAACTGATTCGTACCACGTTAGTGACACTCCACTATAAATCTACACAACAGATTCAGTTGCACCTATAAAACAAAAGTCTATTCTCGTAGCACGAATGTTGTTGTTGTTGTGGTATTCAGTCCTGAGACTGGTTTGATGCAGCTCTCCATGCTACTCGATACTGTGCAAGCTTCTTCATCTCCCAGTACATACTGCAACCTACATCCTTCTGAATCTAATTAGTGTATTCATCTCTTGGTCACCCTCTACGATTTTTACCCTCCACGCTGCCCTCCAATGCTAAATTCGTGACCCCTTGATGCCTCAGGACATGTCCTACCAACCGATACCTTCTTCTAGTCAAGTTGTGGCACAAACTCCTCCCCAATTCTATTCAACACCTCCTCATTAGTTATGTGATCTACCCATCTAATCTTCAGCTAATCTTCAGCATTGCTACCTGTGGAAAGAAGGATTGTCGGTATGCTTCTGTGTGGGCTCTTAATCTCTCTGATTTTATCCTCATGGTCTCTTCGCGAGATATACGTAGGAGGGAGCAATATACTGCTGGACTCGAATATTTAACGTAATCTCCATTATTCACTGTGACAGGTAGCAATGTCCTGTTCCATAGTAAATCATAGGAAGTTTTGTTTCATTTGATCGGTACATTACTAATCGCGTCTCTTCCTTTCTCTTGGTAAGAACACGCCATGTGAACTGTGCTCTGGCAAAGAAGCCATGTTTTTCATTTTGGCTGCGTAGGTTACAACCAAACGACGCTGTTCGTGTCTACTAACAGGTGTCGTAAGGTAAGATTCACACATGTTCTTCTACCTAGGTCGATGTTTTGCAAATATCTGTTCAGTTTTTGGCAGATGGCAGTTACCGCTAACATCGTTTGCTTTCCGACGTCATTCCCCAGCTCATGTTTCGGGGCAAAGCAGACTTACTGCATGCCTCAGAACGTGAGACCACTACAACCAGTTTACATCAACTCTATTGCGGCTATCTAAGTGTCAATGAATGAACTGAAGATTGCAAATCTCTACGCAGTTAAAAAACAGTCCTCATTTCACTTTATGCAACTTTGTCTTGTAGCCGTAAAACATAGTCCCATCTACGTCATTAAAAACGGATTTTTTAAATCAGGGAAAGTTTCACAGAAAACAGATCATGTTCGCTTTAAGGAAACTATCACAAAATTCATGAGAACTGCATGCTACCTAAGTCATACAACGAGAGGTCGAATATCAGAAATTGCTAATACGCCGACAGCAGTAATACTTCGAACAGCTCAGGGGTACCGACATCGGTCTGAAGTCCGAATCAGTACTTGAGGTATTGCATGGTATTCACTCGAAACGATGTCGAGCAGTAACTACTATCGTTCCATAAATTTTTATTTCAACACGACAGGAAAGTCAGAAATATGAGACATTGTGCCTGGTAACAATTTACCCTTCGTATTGTATTCTGGGAAGCTCACACTAACAGACAGTGGAGCACGTGAATGACGCTTACGCATATTCACACACACAAAGCTTGATAATGTAAGAAATTATCTTGTTCGAGCTTTCTAATTACAGGAGCAGTCGATCCTAGAAACTTTCATGGCAACCTCCTGAAAGGAGAAGAGGAAGACGACGGCAAGTGTGACTAGGTGGCATCCAAGAAGCAAGGGAGAGAAGAAGATGAGGAAGAATGTCAAGATCGCGGCGTTTAGCGACAGATACGCGGGATGCGGCTACAGCTGTAGGACCCCCCGCAACAAAAATGTAATCTACATCCATACTCCGCAAGCCACCTGACTGTGTGGCGGAGGGTACCCTGAGTACCTCTATCGGTTTTCCCTTCTATTCCAGTCTCGTATTGTTCGTGGAAAGAAGGATTGTCGGTATGCTTCTGTGTGGGCTCTTAATCTCTCTGATTTTATCCTCATGGTCTCTTCGCGAGATATACGTAGGAGGGAGCAATATACTGCTGGACTCGTCGGTGAAGGTATGTTCTCGAAACTTTAACAAAAGCCCGTACCGAGCTACTGAGCGTCTCTCCTGCAGAGTCTTCCACTGGAGTTTATCCATCATCTCCGTAACGCTTTCGCGATTACTAAATGATCCTGTAACGAAGCGCGCTGCTCTCCGTTGGATCTTCTCTATCTCTTCTATCAACTTTATCTGGTACGGATCCCACACTGCTGAGCAGTATTCAAGCAGTGGGCGAACAAGCGTACTGTAACCTACTTCCTTTGTTTTCGGATTGCATTTCCTTAGGATTCTTCCAATGAATCTAAGTCTGGCATCTGCTTTACCGACGATCAACTTTATATGATCATTCCATTTTAAATCACTCCTAATGCGTACTCCTAGATAATTTATGGAATTAACTGCTTCCAGTTGCTGACCTGCTATATTGTAGATAAATGATGAGGGATTTTTCTTTCTATGTATTCGCAGCACATTACACTTGTCTACACTGAGATTCAATTGCCATTCCCTGCACCATCCGTCAATTCGCTGCAGATCCTCCTGTATTTCAGTACAATTTTCCATTGTTACAACCTCTCGATATACCACAGCATCATCTGCAAAACGCCTCAGTTAACTTCCGATGTCATCCACAAGGTCATTTATGTATATTGTGAATAGCAACGGTCCTATGACACTCCCCTACGGCACACCTGAAATCACTCTTACTGCGGAAGACTTCTCTCCATTGAGAATGACATGCTGCGTTCTGTTATCTAGGAACTCTTCAACCCAATCACACAATTGGTCTAATAGTCCATATGCTCTTACTTTGTTCATTAAACGACTGTGGGGAACTGTATCGAACGCCTTGCGGAAGTCAAGAAACACGGCATCTACCTGTGAACCCGTGTCTATGGCTCTCTCAGTCTCGTGGACGAATAGCGCGAGCTGGGTTTCACACGACCGTCTTTTTCGAAACCCATGCTGATTCCTACAGAGTAGATTTCTAGTCTCCAGAAAAGTCAAATGGTTCAAATGGCTCTGAGCACTATGGGACTCAACTGCTGAGGTCATTAGTCCCCTAGAACTTAGAACCAGTTAAACCTAACTAACCTAAGGACATCACAAACATCCATGCCCGAGGCAGGATTCGAACCTGCGACCGTAGCGGTCTTGCGGTTCCAGACTGCAGCGCCTTTAACCGCACGGCCACTTCGGCCGGCCAGAAAAGTCATTATACTCCAACGCAATACGTGTTCCAAAATTCTAGAACTGATCGACGTTAGAGATATAGGTCCATAGTTCTGCACATCTGTTCGACGTCCCTTCTTGAAAACGGGGATGACCTGTGCCCTTTTCCAATCCTTTGGAACGCTACGCTCTTCTAGAGACCTACGGTACACCGCTGCAAGAAGGGGGGCAAGTTCCTTCGCGTACTCTGTGTAAAATAGAACTGGTATACCATCACGTCCAGCGGCCTTTCCTCTTTTGAGCGATTTTAATTGTGTCTCTATCCCTCTGTCGTCTATTTCGATATCTACCATTTTGTCATCTGTGCGACAATCTAGAGAAGGAACTACAGTGCAGTCTTCCTCTGTGAAACAGCTTTGGAAAAAGACATTTAGTATTTCGGCCTTTAGTCTGTCATCCTCTGTTTCAGTACCATTTTGGTCACAGAGTGTCTGGACATTTTGTTTTGATCCACCTACCGCTTTGACGTAAGATCAAAATTTCATAGGATTTTCTGCCAAGTCAGTACATAGAACTTTACTTTCGAATTCATTGAACGCCTCTCCCATAGCCCTCCTCACACTACATTTCACTTCGCGTAATTTTTGTTTGTCTGCAAGGCTTTGGCTATGTTTGTGTTTGCTGTGAAGTTCCCTTTGCTTCCGCAGCAGTTTTCTAACTCGGTTGTTGTACCACGGTGGCTCTTTTCCATCTCTTACGATCTTGCTTGGCACATACTTATCTAACGCATATTGTACGATGGTTTTGAACTTTGTCCACTGATCCTCAACACTATCTGTACTTGAGACAAAACTTTAGTGTTGAGCCGTCAGGTTCTCTAATCTGCTTTTTGTCACTTTTGATAAACAGAAAAATCTTCCTACCTTTTTTAATATTTCTATTTACGGCTGATGTCAACGATGCCGTAACCGCTTTATGATCGCTGATTCCCTGTTCTGCGTTAACTGTTTCAAATAGTTCGGGTCTGTCACCAGAAGGTCTAATATGTTATCGCCACGAGTCGGTTCTCTGTTTAACTGCTCAAGGTAGTTTTCAGATAAAGTACTTAAAAAATTTTCACTGGATTCTTTGTCCCTGCCACCCGTTATGAACGTTTAAGCCTCCCAGTCTATATCCGGCAAATTAAAATCTCCACCCAGAACTTTAACATGGTGGGGAAATCTACTCGAAATATTTTCCAAATTATCCTTCAGGTGCTCAGCCACAACAGCTGCTGAGCCAGGGGGCCTATAGAGACATCCAATTACCATGTCTGAGCCTGCTTTAACCGTGACCTTCACCCAAATCATTTCACATTTCGGATCTCCGTCAATTTCCTTCGATACTATTGCACTTCTTATCGCTATATACACGCCGCCCCCTTCACTGTCCAGCCTGTCTCTGCGGTATACATTCCAATCTGAGTTTAGGATTTCATTATTGTTTACGTCTGGTTTCAGCCAACTTTCTGTCCCTAGTACTATATGGGCGTTGTGACCGTTTATTAGTGAGAGCAGTTCTGGGACCTTTCTATAGACGCTCCTGCAGTTTACTATTAGCACATTAATATTGTTATTCCCTGTTGCATTTTGCCTACTCCTACCTTGCCGCGTCTCAGGAGGCGTCTTGTCGGGCCTAGGGAGGGAATTTTCTAACCTAAAAAACCCCCATGTGCACTCCACACGTACTCCGCTACCCTTGTAGCCGCTTCCGGCGTGTAGTGCACGCCTGACCTATTCAGAGGGACCCTACATTTCTCCACCCAATAGCGGAGGTCGAGAAATTTGCACCCCAGATCTCCGCAGAATCGTCTGAGCCTCTGGTTTAAGCCTTCCACTCGGCTCCAAACCAGACGACCGCGATCGGTTCTGGGAACGATATTACAAATACACTCCTGGAAATGGAAAAAGAACACATTGACACCGGTGTGTCAGACCCACCATACTTGCTCCGGACACTGCGAGAGGGCTGTACAAGCAATGATCACACGCACGGCACAGCGGACACACCAGGAACCGCGGTGTTGGCCGTCGAATGGCGCTAGCTGCGCAGCATTTGTGCACCGCCGCCGTCAGTGTCAGCCAGTTTGCCGTGGCATACGGAGCTCCATCGCAGTCTTTAACACTGGTAGCATGCCGCGACAGCGTGGACGTGAACCGTATGTGCAGTTGACGGACTTTGAGCGAGGGCGTATAGTGGGCATGCGGGAGGCCGGGTGGACGTACCGCCGAATTGCTCAACACGTGGGGCGTGAGGTCTCCACAGTACATCGATGTTGTCGCCAGTGGTCGGCGGAAGGTGCACGTGCCCGTCGACCTGGGACCGGACCGCAGCGACGCACGGATGCACGCCAAGACCGTAGGATCCTACGCAGTGCCGTAGGGGACCGCACCGCCACTTCCCAGCAAATTAGGGACACTGTTGCTCCTGGGGTATCGGCGAGGACCATTCGCAACCGTCTCCATGAAGCTGGGCTACGGTCCCGCACACCGTTAGGCCGTCTTCCACTCACGCCCCAACATCGTGCAGCCCGCCTCCAGTGGTGTCGCGACAGGCGTGAATGGAGGGACGAATGGAGACGTGTCGTCTTCAGCGATGAGAGTCGCTTCTGCCTTGGTGCCAATGATGGTCGTATGCGTGTTTGGCGCCGTGCAGGTGAGCGCCACAATCAGGACTGCATACGACCGAGGCACACAGGGCCAACACCCGGCATCACGGTGTGGGGAGCGATCTCCTACACTGGCCGTACACCACTGGTGATCGTCGAGGGGACACTGAATAGTGCACGGTACATCCAAACCGTCATCGAACCCATCGTTCTACCATTCCTAGACCGGCAAGGGAACTTGCTGTTCCAACAGGACAATGCACGTCCGCATGTATCCCGTGCCACCCAACGTGCTCTAGAAGGTGTAAGTCAACTACCCTGGCCAGCAAGATCTCCGGATCTGTCCCCCATTGAGTATGTTTGGGACTGGATGAAGCGTCGTCTCACGCGGTCTGCACGTCTAGCACGAACGCTGGTCCAACTGAGGCGCCAGGTGGAAATGGCATGGCAAGCCGTTCCACAGGACTACATCCAGCATCTCTACGATCGTCTCCATGGGAGAACAGCAGCCTGCATTGCTGCGAAAGGTGGATATACACTGTACTAGTGCCGACATTGTGCATGCTCTGTTGCCTGTGTCTATGTGCCTGTGGTTCTGTCAGTGTGATCATGTGATGTATCTGACCCCAGGAATGTGTCAATAAAGTTTCCCCTTCCTGGGACAATGAATTCACGGTGTTCTTATTTCAATTTCCAGGAGTGTAGTTAGCTCTGATTCCACCCCGCGAGCGAGGCTTTCCGCCTTCACCAATTCCACCAACCGCCTGTACAAACTGAGGATGACCTCTGAACCCAGACGGCAGGAGTCACTGGTGCCGACATGAGCAACAATTTGCAGTCGGGTGCACCCAGTGCTCTCTATCGCCGCCGGTAGGGCCTCCTCCACATCTCGGATGAGACCCCCCGGCAAGCAGACAGAGTGAACACTGGCCTTCTTCCCCGACCTTTCCGCTATTTCCCTAAGGGGGCTCCATCACCCGCCTAACGTTGGAGATCCCAATAACTAATAAACCCCTCCCCCCGGGTGCCTGCTCGGACCTTGCTGAAGGAGCAGCCACATGTCCACTCACAGGCAGACCGGGCGATGCCACACGGCCAGCCTCCACATTTACCCTCCGCCTCGTGCGCCGCGAACGCCGCTGAACCCGCCACTCCCCTTGGGGAGCGGGTGGCCCAACCGCGCCCGGTACCCGCGAAGATGTCTCGAAAATAGGGACAGTGGGTGAAGCATGTAACACCTGGGGTGTACCATGCGACTCATCAGACTCCCCACTGCCGCTACACTCCGAAGCAGCAGCCTGAAGACGGCTGACCGCGGCCATCAACACGTTCAGCTGTTCGCTAACAGTGGCCAGCCCCTCCTGCGTCCGTGCACAGCAGTCACACATCCTATCCATCCTAAGGAATCAATTTACTGAAGAGAGTTAATCAACTTTTAACTAGACTGCTAATTCACTAAAGGCGGCTGATTATTGACTAAACTGCGATTGCTAGCCACTTCTTGTAGAAAACAATGAAAATAGCACTATCTGTCTCTGGACTGTATTGAAAACAAACACTAGCACTACTGGCACTGTGGTTGACTAAAGGGACTCTCTGACTGTTTTCAAAACAAACACGAAATCTATGGAACACTATTAATAGCACTCGACAATTAAAGCTTCCTAAAAGCAAAAACACACGGAAGAAGAAGTGACAAGTAAGAAAAATACAGTTAATACTTAAATTAAGGTAGCTCGCTGCACAGCAGACGTGAATAACTTTTTTGTTAGGACTGACAGTCCTTAAGTCCTGGTACACTTCGAAATCCCCATGCCACAGTACCGAAGCACGACGCTAGATGAATCACAACAAAATGGAACAGCACACTGATGAAGTGCAGCATCGTGCGCTAACTACTTTTCTGATTCTGAGGGGGAATAACGCTGCAAAAGTCATCCATGCTCAGATAGTGGATGTGTGCGACAACGATGCACCACCATGTGACACAGTGGTTAGGTTACGAATATGCTTCCAATACTGACAAACCAGTCTGAATCATGAAGAGCGAAATCGCAGACCATCTCTGTCAAGACCTAGGAATTGCAAGGAAACTGAAGGCTCTGGCGCTCGAAAAAACCTGCGCATCACAATTGAGGCGAAAGTGAAAAAAGCGAAAAATCACTCATGATTCAGTTTTCAACATCTTACATTTTGAACCTGGTAAAATGTTTCGCGAATGTTCACAGATATTCAAATCAGTTCGCCGAACCGAGGCAGCAATGGATGTAATGCGGCTGTTTGTTTGGACACTTATCAATCATCACCGTCGACTACTGTTGGGTGGCATCACTATGACCGGACGACAAAGGAACAAAGCAAGCAGTGAAAACACGTGAGTTCACCAGCGCCGAAAACCACAGGCAAGATAGATGGTGGTTTCTTTTGGGACTGGCATGGTCTCGTGCTAACAATCGTGCCTGGAAGGGTCAAACCGTCATAGGAACACACTGCGGCAATCTTCTGACGAGGTAACGGGACGCTGTACGACTACGTTCCAGATCGTTCCGCGCAAGGCACAATCACACATGTTGCTTCTTTCGATTATCTTATGTTGATTCAATCCTGAAATGGCACATACTGACTACTTCCTGTTTCCTCGCATGAAGAAGGCTTTGTATGGTAACCACTTCCATCACGACGACGAGGTGATTTTCGAGGTGGGGCGTTTCCTGAAGATCCAAAATTCCGACGTCTACAACCAAGTCCTCCGCAATATAATCAATCGTCAGGAAAAACGTTTCACACTGAAGGGTGAACATGTACGGAAGGAGTGATCCCATCACCAAGTTTCACTGATAGCATCTCTATTTGCTGCAGGTGATTATTACAACCTTATAAACACCCCTCGTACTTGCTAGATCTTTCATGAACTTTCCCCGCCTGGGTTACACGCTTTCGGTCAATGATTTCTATGCCAAGTCTCCAATACTAGCTTCAAAACCTGGTATGAGTGAGTATATACTGTCGTTTTACAACGGAGACCTATTTCTCGACGCACATGCACATACGGCGCCTCATAACGAGCACACACTCGGTGGGAATTGCGCCTCTCACGAAGAAAAACGAAATATTGTCGTCATGGTTCTGATGTCAAATGACAAACTGTATCGCAACCTGTCTTAAGAACTGAATGGGCAGTATACTACTGGCATACTACACGAAGAATACTTTGTTTGCAAAAATATTTGAACAAAACAGTCTTGGGAAAAACCGAACAGCGACGTCAATTTACCAGATTTGAAGAATGGCGGCTCTAACCGTCTTCCGGCCTTCCATATTAAAGTTTTCTGTGGTTTACATATATTACTTCAGGAAAATGCTGGAAAGGTTCCGAATATAAGGCAGTGGTTAGCCAACTGTTAATTGTCAAACTAGACCTTTAAATATTTAAATGTCAGTATATATGAGTTATAAATAAACTGGAATACTACATGCCTGATATCCTTGTGCCAGCTACCCGTACCCGTGTGTTGCTGTTGCTGACTTCATCGGTCAACTTCTCAATGTAAGATCTGTACTGCACATCTTACTTCACAAACATAGTAATTAGTCTGCAGTAGGTGTTACACCTCGATTCTCATATATTAAGGGTCTCTCATATTTAGGTTATCGCTTTGTTTAGTGCAAGACTTGTCTATCACGCATAAAATTTATGTACAACAGCAATGAATAGCGCTGCTATTTCTGGGACCAGTAGGGAACAACTATCAACTTATGCGTTACTGGTAGCGTGATTAGACAATATTCGGCCACGTTTCTGCAAAGGCAGCAATCTGAAGACGGATGTGCAGAGTTGCACGATGATGTGTCACCAACGTAAAATTTATCGGTTACATACGTACAAAGCTCCCTAGTGAAAATAACTGATTAAACACAGATCTTAAGCCTCATGCGCTAACAGACAGCTTCCAAAAATTTCTCCTCTCTGGTATTCAGCGATCATCTGCTTTCTACAGCGTTGAAACACAGACGTAATTTATATTGACTACGGAAAGTCAGGCTTTACACGACGATCGTTTTATTATACGGGAGTTAGAAGCCGTACGCTCTGTAGAAGCAGAAGTCTTGTCAATTAGCATTCAATTTTACGTGACCTCTCCAACGTCAACAAAGGGAGAATCTCTCCGGGACAGGTGGACCTGAGTTAAAACTTACACAAATTTAATTTCTGACGAGGTCAAACACATTAAAGCAGTCCGCCTCAACGTTATTTGTAGACGAAAAGATGTCTTAAGTCTATGGAGAAAGACACCGATACCATTCACGAACTATAATACCCTTTTTAAAATATACACCAGGCTGTGTACGCGCAACGAAGCAATATAGTGCCATAGGCGATGGGAGACAAGCGTTTCGTACCAACGCGATCGAATTCTTAACGTTTCCACCAGCAGTGCATTCCTCACGATCCATCATGCTTCGTTCCGTGGTGGGCGCTGACACAGCAGCTACTGGCAGAATTCCACGAATCTCAGCAGGCATCACTTATGTCAAAGACCTTGTTTGAACTTGACACTGCAGTTCTGTGCAACCACCCCTCATACGGACATAAACGGTTCGCCTGCCTATGGAATGAAATGAGATCTTACCGCCAAACGAATTCAACATGGTTACGCTTAATCCTACGACGAACATAATGAATATATTTTAATTCGGGTTAATCTACTCGATTAAAAGAGTTTTACCTAAATTGTATACAACTGTTTTCTTTCCCAGTGGAAGAAAAGTTACCCGTTACATATTTGCAAAAAAAGTTTCAAAAGGCTGTTCTCGTCGATTACTTTAGTCTTATTTAATGTAGCTTGCAGGCAGGCCTGCCTCCCTCTCTCTCTCTCTCTCTCTCTCTCTCTCTCTCTCTCTCTCAGCTGTCACAGCCAGACTTTTCTTCCGTAAAAGGTTTTGTGGAGGGAATCCTGGGCCAGTGGTTTTTAAGGAAAAACTCGACCGTCGTTCACTGCTAAGCACTGCCTGCTCACAATTGACTGGTCAAACGGACATCTGCTGCTTACAGTTGTTAGTCCAAGCTGCCACCGTAGTTACAAGTACTGCGCTGACGTCGCTTTTACGCTATAAATAAAATCCATCTCCAAATTTTTGGGACATACGATATACACAGAAATGTCACCTCTGAGTACCATTCGTTGTCGAGAGCGGAGGAATATTTCGCGTTCCTGGTAGAGTGGCATGGTTAATCGCTAGGGCATCTGATTGTGATTTTATGTCTACTCCGAAAGGTATAACGTAACTTCAAAGTTAAAATACATGCAGATAGGTGTAATACCTAATCATCATCCTAGCCGTTCAGCCCAGGTTTAGTCGATAGAAAATATTATCCACTTATTAATGAGACTTATACAGTTAATTTAAACAATAGACAAATCCAGGATCTAGTCCATATGAGGAGATCGAGAAGTTCCATTCATGTAGAAAATATTTCGAAACGCAATCTTCGAGGGAACTAATTTTGTATTTAAGAAAACAAAGTTTTCTGCTAATTTTCTATGCTTAATGTCTTTGTATGTAAGGTAATAGTTTTTATGTAAATTTCATAAATGTCAAATTTCAACGAAACAGCATTACCATTACATTCGTATTTCCACAGAAATCCAGTAACTCAACGTTCAGACTTGAGCAAGAGTGCGTAACTGCTTCTATCAGTTTCTGTAAAGGTACCGTTGAACATCAGTTACTGTCATCAGATAGTGTTCGCGGAACTACGTATTGCCACACTCCTTTCAGCAAGGAACCAACGACGTCGTTAGGCGGACCGTTACATTGGCGCATAGCAAATACTGTCATTCTCTCGAGACTCAGAACGCTTGGAAATGGTGATAACAGATTGTGTAACTAGTTATTAAGCTACAGTAACACAGGCTAGCGTGACACATTTGAGCTTCTAAATCCTTATTTATGAAAGTACTCTACGTACCTCCATACGATTTGTAGTGCTGGTTGCTGAGTGTACAATCCTCTTTTTTCCTGTTCCATTCGCGTGTGGTCGCCGAGAAAGAGACGGTATATACTCCTCGGTATGATAAGGAATTTCAGCAATAGTATACGGAGAGGGGAGAGAGAGAGAGAGAGAGAGAGAGAGACAGAGAGAGAGAGAGAGAAACTACCAAAGAAGTAAAATAAGTATTTAATATCCCACTGACAAGGATAACGGAGTACCTGTTAAATTACGTATGAGATGAAATTAATCGCCGGCCGGAGTGGCCGTGCGGTTCTAGGCGCCTCAGCCTGGAACCGAGCGACCGCTACGGTCGCAGGTTCGAATCCTGCCTCGGGCATGGAAGTGTGTAATGTCCTTAGATTAGTTAGGTTTAATTAGTTCTAAGTTCTAGGTGACTAATGACCTCAGAAGTGAAGTCGCATAGTGCTCAGAGCCATTTTTTTTTAAAGGAATCAGTCTTTCCAAAGGCTGTTCAACGTCTCTTTGTATCAGCTCACACGGGACCCAAGTTTCTTCTTTCTCAATCATGCCCATATAGGCTTGAGACGTTTTGAAATGGCTTGCTGTGTCACTCCCGCTAATCGTGTCAGTTCTTCCTGAGTGACTCGAGTCTTCACTCAGCAATGTCTCCAATTCTGCATCTTCGAAAACATTCTCTCTTCCAGCACTATGACGGTCTACGACGTTTAAATCACCGTTCTTGAAGCGTTGAAACCATTCACGACACGTTCTTTCACGAATAATGTTCTTACCATTCGATGAGACTCAGGCGCTGTTTTCTTCACATTTAAACAAAACAACACCTCCCGCAAATGACAAGAATTGGGTACGTAAACTGGTATTTTCAATCAATAACAACTTTATGACGCAGACACAAATCGACCAATTTTTGAATGAGGTTATGTTGACTGAGGTCCAAGCCAACTGCCTGATGTCTGCGATCTGTTTCTTTCGACCGCTACTTACCGTTGTCGCCACCTATCGGCAAACGGCGGAAGCAAAGTTGTACACCTTGTATTTATTTTACAAGAAAGGTATCTTTTTTACAGAAAGTAAGGACCCTAAAGATAAATTCTAATAAAAGTAGGTTTTCTTGGAATTATTTTAAAATCGTTGGCGCAACGGAAACGAATGTAAGAATGACAGACAACGTTAAGTGAGTAACAGTAGACGCGGCTCTTTGACATCGAACTGGAGGTCCTCACATAGTAACTCAGGCCCTGATGGTTATACTCTGAATTCGAAGTTTACATTGGCGAAGTAAAAAACGCTCCTGAAAAGACAGTAATCGAAATTTATTGATTTGTCGCTCGAGCACTTATTTGTATTTAAACATGGGAACAATACCTGCGATGGGGTGTGATTGTGTTGCTCTTGGTTCAACAGTGCTTGAAGTCTTGAAGGAGGGAGACGGGGTTTAACACGCCAGTCAGTCAGTTACGTCAGCAAGTAGCTGACATGTTTTGTATACTTGTTTCAGTACAGTCATACATATACAGCGAAATTCAACGTAACCATTAATGTTTGGAACTTTTTAAATATTGTGGCATCCAAGATCAAATATATGCAAAAAGAATAACAGATTCTTTAAGGACTCTCTGCAGTGACTTCGATACTAAATTAGGTAACAGAATATTCGTTATGAAAATGACCACACTATCCAGTTATCCATACCCACATTTCTTCTCCAGTGTATCAGCCCATGCTCCAACACCCCTCGAGAGCGGCTGGGCGCAAACCTCCAGCACATGTGGCTGTGTTTAAGAATGTGATTCAACTGGCATTTGATTTCGACATTCAAGAAGTTCTAGCATTGTCCAAACTCTTCTTTTGCCAAATGTGTCTACTTAAGCCCGGTAACAGGCAAAGTAACACAATCGAATGCTTTTAACAACCTAACCACAATGGTACGTAAAGTTCCTAATTACAACTGGAACTCCGACTACCTGTTCGAGCCGAGAGACTTCCCTTGACAGGTATTTCATACCAAAAGGTTTTCGACGTGATTATGGCCGCACGACGGAATTAACAGAATTTGAACGTCGAATAGTATTTGCAGCTAAAACGCATGGGACATTCAGCTTCGGAAATCGTTAGGGAATTCAATATTCTGAGGTCCACAGTGTCGAGTGTGTGTCGACTATATCATATTAGAGGCATTACCTCCCACCACGGAAGGCTTTCACTTATCGACGGAGAGCAGCGGCGTTTGTGTTTGGAATTGTGTTAACAAACAAGCAATACTGCGTGAAACAACCGCAGAAATAGTTGTGGGACTACGACGAACGTGTCCTTTAGGACAGTGCTCCGAAATTTGGCTTAACGGGTAATGCAGCAGACGACCGACGCGAGTGCCTTTACTAATAGCACGACATCGCCTGTAGCGCCTCTCCTGGGCTCCTCACTATATACACTCCTGGAAATGGAAAAAAGAACACATTGACACCGGTGTGTCAGACCCACCATACTTGCTCCGGACACTGCGAGAGGGCTGTACAAGCAATGATCACACGCACGGCACAGCGGACACACCAGGAACCGCGGTGTTGGCCGTCGAATGGCGCTAGCTGCGCAGCATTTGTGCACCGCCGCCGTCAGTGTCAGCCAGTTTGCCGTGGCATACGGAGCTCCATCGCAGTCTTTAACACTGGTAGCATGCCGCGACAGCGTGGACGTGAACCGTATGTGCAGTTGACGGACTTTGAGCGAGGGCGTATAGTGGGCATGCGGGAGGCCGGGTGGACGTACCGCCGAATTGCTCAACACGTGGGGCGTGAGGTCTCCACAGTACATCGATGTTGTCGCCAGTGGTCGGCGGAAGGTGCACGTGCCCGTCGACCTGGGACCGGACCGCAGCGACGCACGGATGCACGCCAAGACCGTAGGATCCTACGCAGTGCCGTAGGGGACCGCACCGCCACTTCCCAGCAAATTAGGGACACTGTTGCTCCTGGGGTATCGGCGAGGACCATTCGCAACCGTCTCCATGAAGCTGGGCTACGGTCCCGCACACCGTTAGGCCGTCTTCCACTCACGCCCCAACATCGTGCAGCCCGCCTCCAGTGGTGTCGCGACAGGCGTGAATGGAGGGACGAATGGAGACGTGTCGTCTTCAGCGATGAGAGTCGCTTCTGCCTTGGTGCCAATGATGGTCGTATGCGTGTTTGGCGCCGTGCAGGTGAGCGCCACAATCAGGACTGCATACGACCGAGGCACACAGGGCCAACACCCGGCATCATGGTGTGGGGAGCGATCTCCTACACTGGCCGTACACCACTGGTGATCGTCGAGGGGACACTGAATAGGGCACGGTACATCCAAACCGTCATCGAACCCATCGTTCTACCATTCCTAGACCGGCAAGGGAACTTGCTGTTCCAACAGGACAATGCACGTCCGCATGTATCCCGTGCCACCCAACGTGCTCTAGAAGGTGTAAGTCAACTACCCTGGCCAGCAAGATCTCCGGATCTGTCCCCCATTGAGTATGTTTGGGACTGGATGAAGCGTCGTCTCACGCGGTCTGCACGTCTAGCACGAACGCTGGTCCAACTGAGGCGCCAGGTGGAAATGGCATGGCAAGCCGTTCCACAGGACTACATCCAGCATCTCTACGATCGTCTCCATGGGAGAACAGCAGCCTGCATTGCTGCGAAAGGTGGATATACACTGTACTAGTGCCGACATTGTGCATGCTCTGTTGCCTGTGTCTATGTGCCTGTGGTTCTGTCAGTGTGATCATGTGATGTATCTGACCCCAGGAATGTGTCAATAAAGTTTCCCCTTCCTGGGACAATGAATTCACGGTGTTCTTATTTCAATTTCCAGGAGTGTAGGTTGGCCCTAGACTACTGGAAAACCGTGGCCTGTTCAGATGAGTCTCGATTTCAGTTGCTACGAGCTAATGGTAAGGTTCGAGTGTGGTGCAGACCCCACGATGTAATGTGTGAATTCGTAAGGGACCAAACTACTGCATACTACGTTAACTTAAACTAGCTTATGCTAAGAACAACACACACGACCATTCCCGAGGGAGGACTCGAACCTCCGGCGGGAGGAGCCACGCAATCTGTCAGTATAATCCAAACCGCGCAGCCACTCCGCGCGGCGAACCCACGTTGTCAACAAGTCACTGTACCAGCTGGTGATGGCTCCATAAAGGTGGAGGCTGTGTTTACCTGGGATATGGTTTAACTGAACCGATCATTGACTGCAAATGGTTATGTTCGGCTACTTGGAGACCATTTACAGCCACTGATGGACGATATGTTCCTAAATAACGATGAAATTTGCATGGACGATAATGCGTCACGTCACTGGGCCCCAGTTGCTCGCGATTCGTTTAAAGAACATTCCGGACAGTTCGAGCTAGTGGTTTGGTCAACCACAACGCCTGACGTGAATCCCATCCAACATTTATGGTACATAATCGAGAGGTGAGTTCGTGCACCAAATCGTGCATCGGCAACACTTTCGCAATTATGGACTGCTATAGAGGCAACATGGCTGAATATTTCTGCGGTGGACTTTGAACCACTTGTTGAGTTCACGCCACGGCGAGTTGCTGCACTAAGCTGGGCAAAATGAGGTCCGACACGATATCAGGAGGTATCGCATTACTTTTGTCTCCACATTGTATAATGAAACAAAACTATGTTTTGCGTCGAGACTGTGCCTCGCATTAGACACCTCAAGGGTAGGTTTTGTTAGTGCCAGCGCCACCAACATGTAAAACAAAAAAGAACACTTAAACGATATGAAAGGGCTATTTTCAGTAACTACACGAGAGTGCGGATATGGGCTTTCAAACTCCAGTGTATCCTTTTTTTTGACTGGAACCCCTTTCTGCGCGTTGTCTACTAAATCCATCGTTGCTGAAGTAGATCTGTCGACAGAATGCTTGGTGCAGTAACGTATGTTGAAACTGAAGACTATGATTTCCCCCTTTCCCACAACGACCCCGCACCGCCGCGCACTGCTCTCCTCCCCCGGCAGGCCGCCGCTCCTGCGACAGCTGGCCCTGGCCCTGCCTCTGCCTTCCCCCGGCGCGGCTTTGCTTCGCTTCCCTCGCAGTGGGTGAGCCGGCATGGCGGCAGGCGAGATCCCGCGCGCGCGCGCGCTCAGCTCGCCCGCCCGCCGACGCCTCACTTTGTGTTGGCGCCGGGGTCGCTGACTCGCTCTGTGGTCGAGCGGGCCGCTTCGCTCCCGTACACGCCCATGTGCGACCCCGGAACAGGCGCAGCCCTCTGTAACTACACTAGCGAGAAAAACACTGCCCCACGCTACTTCCGGTGTGAAGGCGGACCTCGAGCAACTCCGTCTATCTCAGAAAATCCAACCCACGTATTGCGGATGCGTAAGAACGCTCTAATATTAGCTAGGTCCGCAAGTTCGTAGCGTTTCTCTGGAAGTTTAATAAACATAAAAATAAATGTAACAGAGACTTTAGTCGTCAATTATGTATTCTCCTTCACTATTGAAAATTCTCTGCAACCGCTGGGATGTCTTTTCAGTTCCGCGACCGTAGAAAAGACGTGGTTTTGAGGCGTATAACTCATCCAGCCACGTTGGGGGCGCATTTTCATCCGGAAAGGAAGTTCCTTGAACGTTGTTCGATAGAGAGCGGAATAGGTGAAAATCTGAGGGCGCGAGATCAGGTGAATAAGATGGGTGCCGAATGACTTCCCAACCAAACTTCTATAGGGTCTACAGTGGTTCCCCCCCCCCCCCCTCAATCTAGCAGAACGCGGGCTGGAGTTACGGTGGAGTAGCGTCACTTCACGCAGACTTCGTGGTCGTAGTTCTTGGATTGCGTCTGCAAGACGTCTTAGTTGTTAACAATAAATGTCAAAGTGATGGTTTTATCTTTTCTGGTCGCACGCATGTCTTTATATGGGGAGTTGCTGCTTTGTATGGCTTCAGCCATTTCTTTCTTTTCCGTATGTTAGCATGAAGACGCCATTTCTCCTCGCAGGTAACGAGTCCGCAGCTCGTGGTCGTGCGGTAGCGTTCTCGCTTCCCACGCCCGGGTTCCCGGGTTCGATTCCCGGCGGGGTCAGGGATTTTCTCTGCCTCGTGATGACTGGGTGTTGTGTGTTGTCCTTAGGTTAGTTAGGTTTAAGTAGTTCTAAGTTCTAGGGGACTGATGACCATAGATGTTAAGTCCCATAGTGCTCAGAGCCATTTGAACCATTTGAGCCAGTAACGATAGAGATAGGAATAGTTGGTGCTGTTCACTAGCCAACTGATGACCAGCAAGCAGAGATGCAAGTAATGCAACCGCTGATTTTTGTCATTTTGGCTTAGAGCATGCGGTACCCGTACACCCGATTTTTGAGCCTGCTCCATTGCACCTAAATGTAGCACGATGGTGGAATTAGTACAGTTCATCTCACCTGCCAGTTCTCGAATACACTGATGTGGATCATTGCCGATTAATGCGTTTACGTGATCATCAAACCCTGGAGGTATTCCTGAACGTAGAGAGTCACTAATATCAAAACTATCTTCTTTACGACGAGGAAACCATTTTCTTGCCTTGCTCTGTTCAGTTGGGTTATCTCCATACACGGCGCAAATGTCTGGCTGCCTCCGCAGCTGTCACCCCTCTACTGAACTCAAAGAGAAGAAAATGTCGGAAATGTTCTGATTTCTCCACTTGGCACTCAATTTTCTACAGTCCACAGCTTTACTCGCTATCTCCAAATGACAGAATGACGCCATGTTAACTCAAATAGCAACAGTGAACCACAAATTAAAAAAAGGCGATCGACAAATGAATCAATAGCAAACGGAATACCAATATGCAAAACAAAAACGCTACGAACTTATGTCACCCTAAGAAGTAAAACGCTCTAAGAATTAAAGTGGGACACTAGACATTACCGGGAACACTTCTTCCCGCCCCCCTTCTCCCCCTCTTCCCCCCTTCCTTTCTCTTCATCCTCCTCCCCCGATGTCTATCCGCGTCCACTCCAGCAACCACTGGCCTCCTGGTCTTGTCACACGCAGTCCTATAAAATTTACCTGCACATACATCGTTCGAATCGAACACCCAAGTAATCGCAATGATTCAAAACTAACTAAGACAAACTGTTCCACCACATTTCCCTAAAAATCACCAAGCCTTTTTTCCAGGTCGAAATTTCAAATTTTGCTGAACCAATTTTTGTTGTATGTGAGAGCAAGTTTTAGTATATTGCTTTATCATGCTTGCAGGCAAACTTTTGAGTTGTCAGGTCTTCGTTAGTGATTATTACAAGTTCAACTCCGATAATGTCTTGCTAGCCCCCAGGAATTTCGTTCGCTACCGTTCCCCGTCACCACTGTGTGTATTGCAGTGTCGTTCTGCGATAACCTCAAGAATGTACTAAATCCTCGCAGGAACACGCTTCAAAATGTTGTCACAGTCTTGTAACATCTAGGGACACTGATAGCAATGAAGCGTCGCATTTGAAACAGGACCCTCTTTACGCTGTGCCTATTAATAACTTTAAGCATGATACAGGCTAAGCCGTCAAAGTATCACTTTTACATTCAAATTAAAAGGAAGCCTTGATTTCAATGTTGATCTACAAATCATGCGTCGTCTAATAACGATAAGTGTTTGTATTTTTATAAAATTAAAAAACTCACTTTTGTTTTGCTTATGACGAATTCGTAGCCATTCGAGAAATTCGCCACGTACTCGTTACAATACGTCGCACTGACAAACACGCAATGGGTAATGTGGAGTACGAGAACCCATAGGAAACAATGACATTTATTGAGGGCGCCGAACGCGTATGATATAGCCGCGATAGAGCAACATACAACAATTCAGCGTACTCCACATTTCATTATGCGACTTCACAACCGATTCTTTCCAAAGCAGGATCTCTTGAATCACTTGTAATAAAATTAATGGGAAGACTTATTTCCATCAACGATCAATTAAACTACTAATACCGTCTTTCAGATTTCCGTGTGATATCCCTTACTTTTCAAGTAAATTCACGCTACAGACAAGTTGCCACCTCATATACTTGGTGCCATGGAGGAGGGCGAAAAAAAGTAATGGTACGTAGAGGATGGAGATACTAAATTCAAAACGAAGGCCTCAACCACAAACATCATAATGCGCTTACATATGCGATTTACCTAGCTCAAAAGAGGCAATCAATACGTCTTGCCAGATAGCAACTTTGAATCTGTACAACATTTGTACACGATTAACAAGGGAAGTTAGCCTTCAATACTTTCGGACAGGAACCACACTCTCGGTATGCTCAACTAAGCACATGTTGCTGAAATAAACGCGGTAATGTGTTAACAGCCATTCCATTTTTCCACTTATTGTGGCACAGTACACCGTTTACACTGTTTCGAAACACATTTCAACGAAAACGTCGTGTTGTATCGTGTTTCATTTGAAATCCACGGCTCATAGTGTTATATATTTGGCTCTACACACTGTCAGAAACTGTAGTTGTTTCACGCTATTTTGCCAGATGATCGCCCCCGTTGCGAACAGTTTTCTTTACTAACGTTGCTTCTCGCCAAAGATGCTTTTCTAATACATTCTCTCTCAGTAGAGCTATGTTTTTGCCTTTATAGGTATAAACAGCAACATATAGACAGTATGAAAGAATGTACATCTGCGTGACATTAAGCTTGAGTATGAGATCCCGAAACTGAAAACGAGGCGGTATCTAGTGAAGACTTATTTGTAGTACCTAGAATGACTCTTACCATGTAAGATATGCCGCACAATTACATCTGAAACCGTTTATCGACAGGACAGCGTTAACTATCCATACTACGCCAATATCTTGCACCTTGTACCGGTGAATACTGGCTGCTGGATTAGGAGAGAGATGCTTACGTAGTGAGCGCAATGGTCGCCTGGGAGGCCCTAGTCACACGACATATTTTTTTTACATTACACCACTAGGTTTCTACACGCAGGAGGGGAAGGGTGTAGAGTGTGTGCGTGTAGAAAAAATTTTACCCCTGTACTCTTTGTTGGAGCTGACTTCATACACTGTTCCAGAGACGGTACACATGGTCACATCAGCGACGCTTCTGAACGCTTAAATCTATTTCATCCCACGAAAAATCGTGCTACGAATGGCACTCTTGATCTCTAGTGGCACTCTCAAGTACCTCTACTTTTCTATTCAGACCTAACGCAATTACGATACTGGTGTCGCAAATGTGAGTTTCACTGATTCTTTTCAGACAGGGAGTGTTTTTATAGCTATACGGTCTTGTTAAGGAAGTTTTGTAAATGGTTTTCAGTGAAGATAGAAACAGGGAATAATCTAGTGGTAATGGTAATGGTGGTGGTGGTGGTGGTGGTAGTAGTAGTAGTAGTACTACGAGTAGTAGTAATAGTAGTAGTAGTAGCCCCATATTTAGACCTGGTAGCGCAAGACTGATGACATACATAAATTACCATTGCTATATTTGTTGCTCGTGGTTGCACCAAAAATTTTCTAAGAGCGGAGCGTGTAACATGCACTTTTGTAATATTATAGACGTAACTACTCGAATTAAACGTAGGCTCTTAATACTGCCCGCTAACATCTTTTTTGCTGCAGTTCTGATATGGGTCTCTCGGATTTGCGATTCTTACCTGTTAATTCTTCGAACTATGTTTGACTTGACAGAGGATCCTCAAGTTTCCATTCACAGGCACACAAAGTGTTCCTTTAACTGATGCTATCTGGAAAGTGTTGAAGTTTCACTGATGGCTCTTGCAGTAATGTAGTATTTGTGGAAGACGTCATTTAAAAATTATAAAGCAGTGTGTGTGTGTGTGTGTGTGTGTGTGTGTGTGTGTGTGTGTGTGTGTGTGTGTGTGAAAATTGTTAACTAGGTTAGAGAGAAGGTGGAGGAGGGTGGAGAAGAGGTGCTACTAGCGATTGGTATGTTCTCAAAGACTGTGATACTTCTGAATGTTAGCACATTTTTAGGTTACCTTACTTCACACTAACTTAGTCTCTCACGTGCCATTCCCAGAAAATGTATGTACTTTCGATCAAAGTGAAAACAAATCTTTAACAGCTAAATATGAGGTCTTGTCTATCGGCGAATTTACCTGTACAAATAAAGTAGAGGGACATCTGGAAAAACATTGTAGAGCTACAAGCCAACTGAAGCCAAAATGAAGACTCCTAAAACATCCAGCTTAATTCCCTGTAAGGTCGTTATCACACATTTGTTTATGGTTGAAAATTTATCGTCCGTCGTTCCATATGTCAGAAATAGTTTTAATAAACTTCAGGAGGGCGATAGTTTTAAAGATTCCGCGAATCTTCTGCCTGATGTAATGGACCACAAGGAACAGTTAACATATTAGCTTTCTCGTTTGTTAAGTTTTTCCCAAGCGTTTGACAACCCGGAATACAAAAAAGATAAAAGATACTAGATCATGGGCGCGTCTGGGGATTGCAGCAACTGTCTAAGTCCAGACGTACATATACATTACGTAGTTATCAGGAAAAAATACAGCCAACATAGTAACAGACAAGCACAACGAAGCACACACTCCTCGAAGAAATCATGTTCGAAACTGGGTAGCGGTTACACTATCTGACAAAGCCGTTCTATCTACGTACACGGACAACACTATGTAAATTACAGATAATAATTCCAGTAGCAAAGGATCACACCACCATTCATGGGATATTAATTAAACTTCGTGAATAAGTACACACATTTCTATGTTGTCAAAGCGAAAAATACTCATGTTGACAAATAGGCTGATTTAATCAAGTAGTGATATCAATCAGGTGTATCAATACCCAATAATCAGACGTGAGCTTGCTGATATGCTAAAGAACACTTCTTATTAAATACATGATTTAATATTTTCAAACATATGTAACACGAAATAGAGAAAGTTTACTTTTCTTGCAAAATTCGCAACGATCTAATGCATAGTCTAGAAAGCTAATTACTCTATGTAATTGCCTTTACGACCTCGTCCCCTAATTCAGCAATCTCTGACACATAGACACTGAAAGATACCGAGTATAATGGCACCAGACAATGAATTTCCATTAAAGTTTTCGAGCTAAAATGTCTAGCCATTTACATCTGGCAACCGGCCTGAGATGGTACACATGAGCGGCTGCGGTATTATTCCGTAATGAAATTTTCACACAAACCGAACTTCCAGATCTAACACTCCTAAATAGAGTTTTGTTATTACTCACGTTGGGAAAAACGTGCTTGCACCTGACCTCCATGTACCGAGAACCAAATTTTAAAATTCTTTACAGTTTTAACTAAAGTTAGATATATAAAATGAAATATCATCAACGCACAGAGGACTCACCTCGAAATAAAACACAGTGCTGGCGGCACGTTTCTCAGAATGTGAATTTCATTGTGTCATCAAAATACTCCCTAGTTAAAACATTCACAGATTCATTTTACTTCATCATCCGAACTACAGCAGCCAACAATTTGCTGACAATGCGGATTCCGGTTACTTACACGCTTCACTAACGGGGCTGGCTTACTGAAATACTGCTAACACGCTGCGTACACAGTACGTCATCACAGCATTAGCATCTCCCGTCTGCTCGTGTACGCGCCGAAACAACACGCTGGAAGTAGGTCACTGTAGCTTATTATCTACTACGCACCGCGCGTTACCCATAGGTGTAAGCAATTTCCGCCAACGTTTCTTTAAACGATTCTGTACCACTCTTCAAGGGTTGCACCGCAAACATTTCCAGTGAGGCACGGTACTATCTTTAACCCAAAAATGCAAGTACGTCAAAATTCTATGCGTCTGAGACAAGGAACCGTGCCAAGTGATAAGGCTATTTCCTAACATACGGCGACAAATTGCCTGGCGCATGGTAACGCCTACAGAAGGCAACGCAGGCTACCCGACGCCCGACGCGTCAGGCGGGTGGTGGTTCGAAAATCACTCAGGCGCAGACGGACAACCTACGTGTGAGATGTCACGTATTACAGTATACTAAAATGCAGTAATCCTCATCCCCAAAATCAGTCACCCTAAAACATACCGACGTACACTTATATTCTAGAGAATTATATGACAGACTGGTGTTCGCTGATTTACGTAGTATCTTCATTTTACTACTGTCTTGACATGTATGTTTTACGCAACAGAACTATTGAAATGGGAGTACCGTGAAACCTAAAAGATACGAAATTAACGTACTCACCCTTAACAACTAGGAGGAAAACAGAAACAGCAATACTTACGAAATCTTAAGGGAGAGAGACCGAAGTTTATCATCTTGTTGCTACATGGAACTACAATGTGCTACTCTCACCTGCCAACACAGGACAGTGCATTTGCAGTAGGTGTAAGATGATGCAAACTGGACTGCAGATGAGTGACAAAAGCCAACAGGCAATAGGGCAAGAAGTGGCCACAACAGCCCTAGCGATCCTGTAGAGTGAGATACTCGCCGTTCCGTAGACGAGGTCCTTGCAACGGAGCCCTGTAATAAAGCTCCGATTGAGAAAGGATAGGAAAAGCAATTACCGTGTCATTTCAAAGTATCCATCACGACAACTGCCTTTTGAGAAACAACCAAAAACCCAAGTCTGTACAGCCACACGGTATTTTAAACACCATTCTGCCCAACGTGAGTCCTTTGGTGTTA
Organism: Schistocerca nitens; assembly: GCF_023898315.1. NCBI lineage: Eukaryota > Metazoa > Arthropoda > Insecta > Orthoptera > Acrididae > Schistocerca > Schistocerca nitens. The sequence continues at coordinate 586,685,489 of NC_064618.1, forward strand.
CCACTGTGGCGAGGGTATGTTGCACGAACTAGACCCGTCTCCACTGAACTTGACACTATTTCTCAGCAGTGACCCATCATTTCTGCCAGAACTATGGAGGCGCCGTGGGCAGATTTTAATTATCTTCGTCAGTGGATCCCGAAGATTAAGATGACTTATTCGCTTCTGATAGCTGTCACCCAGCTGAGTTTTATTTCCTAGTTACATACTCAAGTTCTGACCAGGAAAGTACTTGGGCTCAAACATACACAAATACACCAAAATCATGTGAGAAATAATGTACAGGTCTCTTATTGCACTAGTGACACTCCCGCATCTGCAAAACTCTGCAGTCATCCGTTAGAGGCAGAGGCCTCTGCGTATGCCATGCCGCATTGCACACTGACCTACCGGTACGCCAGTCGGGACCAGTAGGAACGGTGCAGTGTGCCTCTGAAGTTGCGTTTTGTGACATTATTTGTGTATTGAAGCGTCAGATGGCTCGGCGATTGGTAATCAATCCTGCTAATGTATTGCGATTGGTTGAGATGAAGTTACGAAGAACCCTTCTTCGTGAAGATGGTACTGGTGTAGAAGACGAATCATTCGCATGTTTTCTGGTATCTATTATAGTGCAGAAGTATGAGCATAAGTTAGAAACAGATACTGTTTTAACACTAACACATAATGATGATGATGATAGGGATGATAATGGCGAACAACTCATTGCAAACGGTAGTGCTACGGCAAGTGCGGGAAGAGGCGATGGAAGCAGTGACAGTGAATACCAACCGTCTCCCAAGAAGGTTAAAGTTGCAAGTATCATCACGGAGTTTGATGACAACACACTGGAGTGCATGTACGATGATTATTACGTAAGAGGGTTCGACACATACGACAAGCTTCTGAAAAGATACGCTAAACTGAAGTCTAAAAGCAATATTAAAAACTTACTGGATTACGTGGCAAAGAAAAGAGAAGGAAATAAAGTTTTCAAAGGAAATCTTACACTGCTGTTCAAGACCATCAAGGAGCGTGTAATGGCGACATACGATGAAGCGCGAGAATGCGGTTCCGCCGTTCATTATTGGCATTTACAACATTGGGCATTGGACGTAGCCAGAAATCTCGGGTGTACAAACTTTACAGCTTAACTAGGATTTATTACTAATTTTAAAAAGGAGTTTAGGATAATATCACGCCGTATCACTATGCTCCAAGCACGAAAAGATAAGTATGACGAAGAACAGCTGATTGAAAGAGCTCAAACGTTTGTTGCTGACGTCAATGAGCATATCACGAGAGAAAACATCAATATTAGTTCTGTATGGAACTATGATCAGAGTCAGTTCAACTATGAACTTTCTTGTGACAGAACACTATCCATGAAAGGGGAGAGAAACACTGTCGCGATGTTGCAATCAGTTAACTGTGCAACACATAGTTACACGATGGATGTTGCTATATCAATGGACGGACGATTGGCAGACAAACTCTCTATCTGCTTCCAAGAATCCAGTGGAAAGTTTGGAGCCCACGTGTCACGGGAAATAGAAACGCGGTGCCCTCCAAATGTCGTCGTCGATGCAAGTGTGAGTGGGAAGATAACGAAACAACATCCGAAGACGTTTTTTCTGTCAGTTTTGAATCCACATTTTTTCGAGAAAGTCGTTAGTACTTTGTGACTCCTGGTCTGGACATAAGGATGAACGAGTACTACTGGAAGCATCTGGCGGAAAACATTTAGATTTAAAAATCATTCCGCCTAAAACTAACAAATATGCACAACCTCTGGATGAGTATTTCTTCAGGCAATATAAAATATATGCCAAGAGAATAACAGACTTCATTAAACTACGCTCCAGTAATATGCAGCCGAAATTGCACGACAGATTCTTTATCATGAATATGCATTCTGTCATTTACAATCAGTTATCTGCGGGAGTATACAGACCAATGCTTCGTTACGCGTGGCAGAAAGCTGCCTACGGTATTGGTGAACCAGTGAACAACTTCAAAAGTGTCATTGACGTGGCGTTCAACACTGATATTATAGAATGTGCAAATACGCCATGCGATCAACTTTTATTTCTTCACTCTGCGTTTTGCAGTCATTCGCATTGCTCGGAGCATTTTATTGACATTCCGCTTTTACTTTTATAGTTAAGATTGCTGCATTGCGTATGGCGTCTACAATTAAATATACAGTGGTATCTAGAGCATGACTGCAGAGTTTTGCAGAAAAACGACACCCACCAGCACATTCTGAGGTACATAATGGTCCTGTAACCAAACGTTCATAGAGATCTGTTTGTTCGAGCCCAAGTACTTTCCTGGTGAGTTTAAAAACTGTTGGAGAATGTGGCCAAGTAGCACCGCTTTTGGTATGTCTCCCTCACTGTAAGCTGTTGTGGAGATGCAGGATTCAGACGCACGCGGATCGAAGCAACTTGCTTGAACTTTATGGCTGTATCTGGAAGTGTATACAGATATTCCAGGCAACGAACTGCTTCTCTGCTTATACAGGGCACTGGAGTACAACCACAAACTTCCCGTTACTGATTCAGAGAACGAAGCGGAAAACCGTCCTTACTATAGGCGACAGATATTTTAATATCTTTAATCAGACTTCGACTTCCATTTCCGGCCTCTGAGTAGCGTTGTCCTCTCTCTTCCAGAATCCACTGGGAGATGAGGTTTGTTCAGCCTAAAGATGATGACTCAGCATCTCTGTGATCCAAGTAGTGTATGAGTCCTGTGAGGCGGCGGTGATAATATTGTAAGTGTGCTATTACTGAATCGGCAGTGAGTGATTCTCAATGACCGATGAAGTTATTCTGCCAATATGGAAGTCTACAGGAATTCACACGAGAATTGCCATGTGCGTGCGAGGAATTTCGAATAGTCATTCTCCAGTCGCCTTCGGCGAGTGTTAATGGTCTACCGAGCGTTCATTTCTTCGGCAGGTGGAGTCAGTATAGCATAGCAGCAACCCATCCGCTAGCTGGAGATAGTGGTCATCCAACGAGACAAACTTTATGCTGTTTAATTGAAGATAACAAATTACATTTGTTTCCGTGGAAACTTTAAGTACGGTGTTTCATACATACTGACATAACGCGTTTTGTTATTGGGGTTTTATCGGCAAAAGCTGCTTAGAATCAGTCGTGGGTGTAATGCACCACCTGCCTATGCTCATCCGTTTTAGTAGTCGAATTTCGGAATCTTTCTAAATGCAGTTGCATGGCATTAAAATAACTGGTTGCGCATACAGACAAATTCAGCCGGTATAGCGAGTCTTGCGGCACGTATAAGGACTACTCCGCACGTGCAGTAGTGTAGAAAATCCATTCGGTTCGTACAATAGTTTCCTAGGTAGTCTTCGGACCAATACGCCGCGTAATTTATGGAAATTTGGCCGCAACACGAAGTAAAACATAACGTGATGCAATAACCTCTCCGAGGAAGAGACGAAGAAACACCCCACATTACAATGGCACCTTCTACGCAGAGCTGGATGTCAGGAGTAGACAGGTATCACAGTGAGCACTGTCATGGTTTCGAAACCTAAAGTAGGCCCTTGCGATTAGAGATTCTTTTTATCGACAGATCTGTTTACTTTTGTCTGTATCGAAGGCCGAAGAAGAGTGCTTGCATTCCCGAAAAAACTGAGCACTGTCTAATAACCTTGAAGCACTGCATGAAAAGGTAGCGAACGACTGCTGACCTAAACCTTTACAAGAAACAAATGATGGATCGCATTAAGATGGGAAATGTTGAGCTTAGAGATATCAAGTGACATTTTACAGACCGCCCCATCCCGTAAATAAATAAATAAATAAATAAATGGACTGGCGGAACAGAGACTTGCATTCGATTGTTCATCGCACTATACCGCAAATTTAATGAATGACTCGTTGTCAATGGAATACTGACCTCCTAATGTTCTTTCATTACTAACATGCCACCAACAGTTTCAACTGCAGATATCGGTAAGCCTTTCTTGTTTATTTGTGACTGATCGTTATCTGGCCGCCCATATGTGCTCTTCCAGTGGCTTTTGTGTACGATAGGCTTCCTTCAACCTGGAGTTGACAGGCTGATCTTTCCTTGATCATCCTAAATGTAGAGTGATCTGAAAATAAGAGGCTGGTTCACGGTCGCGTGATTTCCCGGTGACGGCTGCTATTTTGCAGTCGGACTTCTTGAACTACTGACTGGAAGCACCACCTTACAAAAGCGTTACAAGCAGGATTTTCAATATGTAGCAGCGCAGAAATTAATCCTGCTCCTGCACTAAGTTTTCAATTGAGTTTGTGGAGCAGTATATCGCGTGATTTGTATCGCGCACCTTCCATCGTCAAGACTGGTTGGATTCTGGCCGCAGCCCGGAGTAAGACTTCGAAAGACGCTACGGAAGCTCCGAGGTACGGACGGAACCGTCATTTCACGTTCTGTACGAGTGTGACAGATCACACTAGGCGTTGTTAGTATATAAAGTGTGAAAAAAAGTATTCCAATTTTGACAGCCGTTAATATGAATCAAAACGAGACAAAAATTCTCAGTAAACATGGACTCCAAAGAGCACACCTTAAAGAGCTATTAACAGTTGTTTATATTAGCTACTGTGAAACAATTATTCTATTGGAGCCCCTTTCCCATTACGAATGATCTACAGTATGCATTCAACAAATGAGACGGTATTATTGTGCTACTATGAAGGACCACAACTTCTGCTTTCTATTAAATACAACCTGCACTTGTGAGCCATATCTGAAAGCTGTGCTCGACATGGTGTCCGTTCGTGGTACGACGCACACACTGAAAAAACTACAGTTTGCCACGGATACGTTGGTAGGCACTGATGACGCTTTCCTTTAGTGTCTGTATATTATTAATGCAGCTTGCATATACCAAAACTTTCTAGTGTCCCAACAACCAAAAATGCAAGCGGTTAAGATCAGTGGAACGAGCTGGCCAGCAGCCCAAAGATGTTGGTTACGATAATTGACAGTCCCATTTCGCGTGAAACCTGCCTCGTTTGTGAACAGTACCTTTTTGTGAAAGGCGAGTCTTCACAACAACCACTGACAGAACTGCATTATAGTAGGTTGACTTTGAGGTCGAACGGCTTGAACACGCTCTACACGTTACGCTTATGGCATCTGTTTAGACAAGATCGTCCTGACTAGAGGATGACTAACCTTGATACACGCTGTATTTCTACATACACTCTAGTCCAGTATCTTCGCTCATTCGTTGTAATGCTCGTTCTTCCACAACAGGAGTACGAATGGGGGGAGAGATCTGCCCCGATCCACCGTTGTTGGACCTAAGGAGCCCGACGCTGCTACTCGCCGGAAAAAAGAAAAAAGCTGGATGGTTGTGCAGATGGTGCCCTGCGTCCTGGATTTTTTCAGCATACGGGACATGGGCTCGGCGGTTGCTTCCATTTTCCAGACAACAACAGAGGATCTTAACTGCCATTTCTCATGTGCAGTAATAAAACTTCCATAATGCTGACATGTGCAAAGATAAAACTAAAATGTACAAGCATTACCCGAACTTACCAGAACCGAACTGGTTCCATTAGAACTAATGTACACACTAATTCAGAACTGTGAATATGGTTCACAGTAACAACACTAACACATGTTTACTGCATACTCTAGCCATGGACAGTAACAGAGGAATTTTGTACGTCGTTTGCAACAATGAAGACGGCTACGTTTTTTAACTTCGCTTGCCTCTCTCTCTCTCTCTCTCTCTCTCTCTCTCTCTCTCTCTCTCTCCCCTCTCCTTCTACGAAGCCTTACAATAACAAACCAAATAAATTTCCGTACACCAAATTCACCTGTTGAAGACAACATGCGAACGCACGATTTCATAGCTGCTGCAGAAAACATAGTGCGTTGGTTCATTTATATTCAAAGGTAACAACATTAGTGAACCACACAATCCTGCGTCTAATGATGCGGACAACGAACTCAGGCTACGTTATTTACGAGTGGCCATAAGACGATGTGATAAACGACTAGTACGTTCAACGTTGATCATGATAGTATTACTGACTGTATTTTGACGTGTCCTACCTTCAAATTTTAAGCGTAGTTAGTCTGCGTGCGCGTTCTTACTTCGCAATGGTCAATGCAAGCAGGGAAATGACGGCGAGAAATGTGTTTGGGGAAAGGCTCGACTGCTTGCTATTAAAACTATTGACGGTAAGAAGTAAAGGGTTACACTGTCGACGAAAAAGGTGCGAGAACGTGTATGCAAAATAGCGGAAGTCGGGTAAGCTGACGAGGTACAAATTACGGAAGGAGGCACACGATACCGAGCGAAGAGCAATTCGAGCATCTACTCGAACGAAGGGACGGAAGAAACAGCAATGTGTTCAAATGTTCCAATGATATCACTTCAACTGCTGTAATAGCCTGTCATTCTAGCGATACTAACAAAAACCGTGTGAAACCACCTACTACTGCCAGAGCTAGCTAGCTAGCGCCCCCTCTCCCTCTCTCTCAAGCGTAATTGATTTTCAGTAGTTCTTGTGGCCAATCTGTGTGGTGTATCTAGCTACATGGCAAGTCTTACGCATTCTGATAAACCTTTAGTGTTTCGGAAGACGCCAATCGGTATTCTGTGGCGCACCAGTTCATATATGGTACACCACTTCGAGTGCAATACATATGCTTTGTAGCTAGAACGATGTCGCTAAACCCCACCTAAAAGACCATAATGTTACGGCTGAAGCTTTTAGCAACGCATCTTTAACCAAAAATCTTTCTGTACTTGTTTGAAAAGAGTCGTGCAATAATGTAGACTGATTCTACTGTACCCCAAACGATAGAGAGATATTTGGGTAGGCAATATGACAGAAATACTGTGTCTGACGAATCTACCACAGTGGAGACATTCGCCTATGCGTCTGTGAAAGAAAGCTTTGTTCGTCTGCTTAGAAACAAAGGCAGACAACTGTAACGTGCTGCCATATGGCTAAACGAAATGATATATACAAACGCCCGGGCTTCGTCTGAAGAGAGGAAGTTGACCCACTAAGTCCTTCCGATAGAAACGAAGACACTGTTTCAGAAATCACCTGGTACAATATCTACCAAAATTCTATGAGAAGTACAGAATTAATATTTCTAACGGCATTTAATGACAGAAAGAACGAACCTCTGAAGAAGTGACAGCTCGAACTTGCGCGAAGGGCTGATTTATTTTCTGTCTCCACGAATGTACGGTATTACAGCACGTAGTTTGTAGTATCTCACCTCTACCCAAGAATCTTTGAGTCCTTTACCCCAAGAATATTTGAGTCCTTCAACCCATTCTTTCATGATGACCTCGTCCGTCTATTTTCCCCGCATTCCGTCGAGTTGGCCATAGGTCATTCACTTCTGGATTTCAGACATTTGCTCATCTCTGACGAACTTTTTACACCGTTCTCGGTCCTTTATGATGCTGAATGTTAACGTCGCTGAAGAGAGACAGCTGCTATCACCGACTGATCGAGAGTTATGTGCAAACTTTTCGCAGCCACATGCATAGAACTTACTCACCAATTACACGGCAAAAGCAATGACAAGGCGGAGATCTAAATTATACGCAACTATATTCAAGTGCGCTACAACATTACCCCAACGCTGATGGGATATGTCAGCTGCAATTTCTTTCAGGCCAGTTTATACGCAGAACAAGATCGTCCAGCATCATCTACCCTGGCAACGCTGCTGCCTTCGTTGCCAGACACACAAATCTAACAAAGCTCTAGCATGCGCTCGTTAATGGTCTGTGAAATGCCTTCCACTGATTGAATATCTCTGACGGCTGAGTCCTTTACATCGTACTAATTCTAATCTCAAGTATCAGCATTTCTTTGTCAATGTGAGTTCGAAATGTGGCGACGACGATTTAGAATTTATGACTTGGGCAAGAATCTATGGGAAGAAGGGATTGGTTTTAATCAGAGAAGAACGCCTGAGGCATTCTTCCACACGACGATTTTCTGGGCAGTACATTGGTCGTTTTATATGTGGTACAAAGTTTCTGGTCAATATATAACGTAGGTAACAATCAACCAACCAGACATCACAGGCATTCTACTATATAAACTATATAAACGTGTAGTGCAGGAACGGACATGGCAGCTTCCTCTGTATACACACTGTACGCCAATACGTTCTGACAACAACACTGTTGGCGTTGCTGGTGCGTGACGTGAGCAGGGAAATCCACTGAAATAGCGATTTTGGAAAAGAGCAGATTGTTATCGACCGGCGACTGGTCACAGCACATGGAGGCAGAGGCTAGCTTGCTCTGGAAAACAGGCACATGTTTCGGAGAAAATTATTGATCATGAGGCTCCGCAGCAGACGACCTCTACGTATAGTCATCTTGAGCCAACAACATTGTCAATTAAGTTTGGAGGGCATTGGAGATCACCGAAGCCTGACGACTGATCTGAAGTAGATAAGAAAGTTTCACTAAAAACCAGTGGTTTATGTCTTTGCTTTTGTAACAAAAGCTTCTGTCCGTTCCGTATGAATTACTTCCTTTTTCCGAAACGTTTATCAATGCATATTTTTCAATTATTCTAGACACAATCTTACGAGATTTACTATGCGAGAAAGCCAACTTCTAGAAGCTATGACTTCTTTTCCGCTTACATCGCCTGCAATATCAACAGCCCAATCGGCCAAGACAGTAACTAAATGACTTACCTAGCTCCAGAGAAACTCCGACAGTCTATCATTTAATGTCGCCGTTATTTCACGTCGATCTTCCGTCCTTCTGACATATCTCTTTCCATCTACGAAAGTCACGCTCATAATGAACAAAGCGGGCTTTCTGTGTAACAGTACTGACACGTAGGCGTTTGTTAGCCAGATCGTTAATACAATACGCTACAGCTTTTTCTTAGTCTAAGAAGGTAATTTTAGTTTCAGACTTTCCAGGACATCTGCTAAAATTTGCGCTACCCCTCTCAGACTTTATCACGGACATAACTTTGGACAGGAAAAGCTCATTGAGGTACATACTGAAATCGGGCATTTACTTTTTCTTCTCTAGTTATCTATGCACTGATGCCAAAGCAGAGTTACAGGGGGTGGATAAAAATATGGAATCACTACAAACGCAACACATTACCATGCTTAATAAGGTGCAGGGGTAACGATCGAATTCGAAAAGCTTCCAATCGTCCCTGAGTGGATAAATACGGTTATGTTTGGTTTTCAAAGGAACATTGTAACATTCCTCTTGTAAAATAGTGGCTTTCTCTCTCAAAAGTAGATCACAAAGGCTTAATAAATTGAGATCTGGTGATAGCTGTGGCCAGGTGAGATGCGACAATTCATTCTCGTGCTCACAAAACGAGTCCTGGACGATGCGAGTTATGTGAACAGGGGCTCTGGCGTCTTTCAACACAGCATCATCATTGCCGAACAAATATTGTACCGTGAGATGGATCTCACCAGTTAAAATTGTCACAGAAATCTTGATAGTAATGTAATTTTTCAGAGTAACCACAGAGCCCATGGCGTACCACTATACTACTCACTAAATCACCGCCGAACTCCCGCCATGCTTTACTTTTGGGACGTTATCTCTGACAGAAACTGGAAAAGCGTGAAACAAGACTCATACAAACAAATTAGCTTCCTCTACTGCTCCTTAGTCCATATTTTATAGCTTTGGCATGAAGTTTTCCTGTTACTGGTGTTTGCATGACTGATGAGTAGTTTTGGAATTCAAGCTTGTCTTGCAACTCCCTGTTTATGGAGCTCCCTTCATGTTGTTTCGGTGCGAGTGCGACATTCAGTTCTGCAATGACTATTTGCAGCTGTCGTCCCTTATTTTTGCCACAATCCTCTTCAATGACGTCTGTCACAATCACTCAACACACACTTTCGCTCTCGTGGTGACTTACCGGATGAAGTTTTTCCGCTATCTCTGCATGTGGTATAAATCTTAGACACGGTCCCTCTTCACACACCGAACACTTCGGCTACCTTGGTTACCGAATAACCCACCATATGAGCACCAAAAAACTTGCCTATATTCAGTTATCTCCGACTTCATGCATTTGGTAAATACACGGAACACAGTTCTGACCGTGACTGACGCTTGCAACGTCTTTAGGACACTGCACACATGCCGTTCTTTGTCAAATACTACGACACAACCTGTAAGCTTAGCTAGCATCTGCATTGATGTTCGATCATGGTTTTCTCGCGTTGTTTCCACATTTTTGTTGAACGCCTGTATATGATCAAGTGGAAACTCTTATCCCTTCTAGTTGTTTGTTGAACCAACGGATGATAGCACCCCTAAGTCCAGAGATAACTACACCCCAGTGACCTGTAAGTACAGCAGCGTTACTGCCAGCTTCTTGACACATATATGGCTCGCTGTATGGCAGTCTCCCGTTCTTCCAGTTTCTGTTTACATTTAGATGTGTTTTCTGTGATCTGGGTGTCCAAGGTTTCAGCTAGTCGGTAAATCGGAAGAATAAACTGTAAAGGAAAGTGGAACACGAGCTAAGAGTGGCTGGGAAGCACAGTAATATTCAAAACTTATATGCCAGCATAAAGTTCCTTCTATTTCGACATTTCCTCAGGAATACACATGGCCATCTCTAACCTTACTATTAACTTCATGACTGCAGATAACAAAAGAAGATCCACCAGTCGGTTATTACAAGAAAATACTGACCTCCTTCACTAGGAAAAACAGTTTCTTCTGAAACGAACCGCAATGCATCACGTGATATCAGTTTTTTCTTGTAGCGCCTTTGAGCTCTAAGAACCTACTTAACGATTGAAATTTATCGTATTTGGTAAAAAGATATTTGCTGATTTTGCAAAACTGCAGAAAAATCCATTTTATCATTTTTATTTCTGAAACTGTTGCGTCACCAGAAAATGTTCGTCATTCTCAACAACGAATTTGCTTGAAATGTTACTGTCACACAGTTTTTTTCCGAAAAACTTGTTCTGGTAGTTAGATTTTCAATACCAGAACTCTTCTGCCGTCGGTGGATCAGAAGTCTGCACTAACTAATGTTTCAGTCGTTTCTAATCGTATGTCAGCGTTATTTAAATGTTCGTCTAAAAGCTCAACCACAATTACCACATCACATCATCTTACACCTGTAGACGACTACAGTTGGCGTCTACTGTGTATCTCCATATACACTCCTGGAAATGGAAAAAAGAACACATTGACACCGGTGTGTCAGACCCACCATACTTGCTCCGGACACTGCGAGAGGGCTGTACAAGCAATGATCACACGCACGGCACAGCGGACACACCAGGAACCGCGGTGTTGGCCGTCGAATGGCGCTAGCTGCGCAGCATTTGTGCACCGCCGCCGTCAGTGTCAGCCAGTTTGCCGTGGCATACGGAGCTCCATCGCAGTCTTTAACACTGGTAGCATGCCGCGACAGCGTGAACGTGAACCGTATGTGCAGTTGACGGACTTTGAGCGAGGGCGTATAGTGGGCATGCGGGAGGCCGGGTGGACGTACCGCCGAATTGCTCAACACGTGGGGCGTGAGGTCTCCACAGTACATCGATGTTGTCGCCAGTGGTCGGCGGAAGGTGCACGTGCCCGTCGACCTGGGACCGGACCGCAGCGACGCACGGATGCACGCCAAGACCGTAGGATCCTACGCAGTGCCGTAGGGGACCGCACCGCCACTTCCCAGCAAATTAGGGACACTGTTGCTCCTGGGGTATCGGCGAGGACCATTCGCAACCGTCTCCATGAAGCTGGGCTACGGTCCCGCACACCGTTAGGCCGTCTTCCGCTCACGCCCCAACATCGTGCAGCCCGCCTCCAGTGGTGTCGCGACAGGCATGAATGGAGGGACGAATGGAGACGTGTCGTCTTCAGCGATGAGAGTCGCTTCTGCCTTGGTGCCAATGATGGTCGTATGCGTGTTTGGCGCCGTGCAGGTGAGCGCCACAATCAGGACTGCATACGACCGAGGCACACAGGGCCAACACCCGGCATCATGGTGTGGGGAGCGATCTCCTACACTGGCCGTACACCACTGGTGATCGTCGAGGGGACACTGAATAGTGCACGGTACATCCAAACCGTCATCGAACCCATCGTTCTACCATTCCTAGACCGGCAAGGGAACTTGCTGTTCCAACAGGACAATGCACGTCCGCATGTATCCCGTGCCACCCAACGTGCTCTAGAAGGTGTAAGTCAACTACCCTGGCCAGCTAGATCTCCGGATCTGTCCCCGATTGAGCATGTTTGGGACTGGATGAAGCGTCGTCTCACGCGGTCTGCACGTCCAGCACGAACGCTGGTCCAACTGAGGCGCCAGGTGGAAATGGCATGGCAATCCGTTCCACAGGACTACATCCAGCATCTCTACGATCGTCTCCATGGGAGAATAGCAGCCTGCATTGCTGCGAAAGGTGGATATACACTGTACTAGTGCCGACATTGTGCATGCTCTGTTGCCTGTGTCTATGTGCCTGTGGTTCTGTCAGTGTGATCATGTGATGTATCTGACCCCAGGAATGTGTCAATAAAGTTTCCCCTTCCTGGGACTATGAATTCACGGTGTTCTTATTTCAATTTCCAGGAGTGTAAGTATGGTAACACTAAACAGCAGTGGAGTACCAAATGATCAAAATTTTGTACTAACGTATGACGCAGCGTTTACGTGGCGGGACACTTCCATTGTTGTCAGCCTAGTTTGAATGACAAAGAACGAAATGGTATATCATTTTTGTGTGGAGGATCTGTAACTGCAATAGTAGATGAGGTCACGGTGCTCAGAGTCTGGGGTATTGGAATAGCGGAAAAGTGAAAATAAGTAATTCATCGGTTTTCAACTTGTTGCACGACATTTTAACATTACAAAAGTCCACGGCTGCTTGCGTTCATTCAAAAATCCCACCACATTTTGTATGGAGCACAAATTTTTGAGCTGTGTCAGCCCAATTTAGATTTCTTACGCCGACTACTCACCACAGACGGGTGCTGGATATATCACTACGACCCCGAGACTACGCACCAAAGGAAGCGGTGGAAACTTGTGGATTTACTACCGCCGAAAAAGGCTAAGAGGCAATCACCACCGGCAAAGTGATTCTGAAATTCTCACTCTGCTGATATGAAATTTCCTGGCAGATTGAAACTGTGTGCCGGACCGAAACTCTAACTAGGGGATCTTTGTCTTTCGCGGTCAAGTGCTCTACCAACTGAGCTACCCAAAAAAGACTCACGACCCATCATCACAGCTTCAACTCTGCCAATATCTTGACTCCTACCTCCCAAACTCAACAGAAGCTCTTCTGCGAACCTTGCAGAATTAGAACTCCTGAAAGAATGGAGTACTAGTTCTGCAAGGTTCGTATAAGAGAAGTCTGGATGGTAGGAGACGAGGCACTGGCAGAACTGAAGCTGGGATAACGGGTCGTGATCGTGCTTGGGTAGCTCAGTTGGTAGAGCACTTGCCCGCGGAAGGCGAAGGTCCCGAATTCGAGTCGAGTCCGGCACACAGTTTTAGTCCGGCACGAAGTTTCATGGTTTTGAATGCTATTTCGGATTGCCATGATATAGCGGTAACTACATGTGTTCGTAAGGCGCATACCGTCACAGGTGCATACTACCAAGTTCTTCTGACGATATGACGCGAGGTTGTCAGAACGAAGCGTCGCGGAATATTCTCCAGGGGGATGTTTTTGCTTTACGACAACCATCGTCCCAGCTCATTTGGCACAGGAGACCCCCTGTATTATTCTGATAAGGCATCCAATGACTACCTCGTTCCTCGAATGAAGATACTATTTTTTGGCAGGCCTTTCAAGAATCCCTGTGAGGTGGTTTTCGAGGTGGGACGTTTCCTCGCCAGCCATAATGAAGACTTATACAACCAAAGTATCCGTCAATTCATTAAACGTTGGGCAAAAAAATGTGTAGCACTGAAGGATGACTCAGTAGAGAGGAAAAACGTTATCACCAAGTTTTACGGTCAAAGTTAAAAAAAAAAGAAAACAAGGTGCGAGTACTGTATTAACTTTCGGTTGTAGAGTGTAACAGGTAGTCAGAGTAGTGCAAGAATTCCGGCAGTCATACAAGGGGTGTTTCTACACCGACAAACTTCGATGCGATGTAGATGTCATAAAAAAGAAAATGAGGATAGGAACTAGTGCCCGGCAACGTCATCCAACTACGCTACAGAGCGTCGAAGTTACAAGCGTCGGCGCCTGTACGTGTATGTATACATAGGGTGACCCCGTGATGTTACAAACTTTCACATGGATGTGGTGAAGTCTGAGTTACGGAGCCTGGTCCGGAAACGAACGAGTTTAAACTAACAAGCGAAAATGGTTCTAATACCTTTGACAGTTGAATACATATACCAATACTGTTGTTGCTAACATTGTAGGATATGGAACTTTCAGAAGTGGTGGTATGGACCAAAACAATGTCCAGTAAACATGGGCTGCAAAACGCGTACCTGAGGACCTGTAAGCAGTTTTTCATCTTCTCTATTGTTGAGGCACGTCTTCTCTACTGAACTAAGCTATTCATTTTAGAACACATGTTTACTAGAATGCCCGCCACGTGATCCACACCTGTTCAGAGCGTAAGCGGGCTAAGTCTGAGTGAGCGGAGCAGTGTAAAGGGAATAATAGTACAGTGGAGTAGCCAGTGTACGTTGTGGAAAGTTACGTGACAACGAAGTCGTCAAAATTATATGGTCAGTTGTTTGCTGAGAAGTTCAATGGTTACAAAGTGCCAGCATAGAGCTTAGTGCAACGCTTAGTCCGAAAATGTCGTCAGACAAGATCTGTTGTGAAAACTTTTAAGAACTATTCCGAAACGTGCCCGCGCGCCAGAAAATGTGGATGCAGTACACTGAAACAGACTGCTGCAGAGTCCTACCAAATCAATCCAACGTCTGTCGAAAGACACCTGCATAACACGTCTATCATGTGGACGAATAGTCCCCAACTGGACCTGCACATGCATACCTATCGAGTGCGTGTTGTTCATGCATTAAAAGCAGCACATGCTCCTCAGCGACTCCGGTTTTGTGAGTGGCTGTTCAGTGAGATTACAATGAGTGGCTTGGACAATGATCTGTTCTTTATGTCTGATTAAGTCTGGTTTCACCTGAGTGGTTGTATCAGCTCACAGAATCACAGGTTCTGGGCAGCGGAGAATCGGCGTAACATCCACCAACAACACTGCACGATCAGAAGGTTGGGGTTTGGGGTGTAGTGTCTGCACGCTGCATTATTGGGACCATCTTCTTTCATCAGACATTAACTTCGGTGCGTTACACTGCCAACATTTTGAAACCGTTTGTGGTAGCATTAACGGAGGAGAAGACCTACAATTTTTTCCAACAAGATGGAGCAACTGCTCCGGACCCTGGAGCACATTTACACAATCACCACGCCTGACAGTTGTTAGCAGAGGTCAGTCTGGTCGCGGCCCTAGCTCACCTGATCTGTCACAGTGGAATTACTTTGTGTGGGGAGCCCTCAAGTCCAAGCTGTATTGCAACAACCCTCACAGTATTGAAGAACTGCATCAGAACAATTTCGGATAAGACTACAGCAATTCCAGCAGTCCAGTTTCTTGCTGCCCAGGACCCGAAAGTGCCAAGAGATGCAAGGAGGTTACCTTCAACTCTGCTATAGTCGGGTTAGTACTGTATTTCCTTTCCTCTGCTGTTTTTCTCTGTACCACGAAACTCTTTTGCCCGGGTCGCTTTTATTTGTGCCCCCCCACCCGCCACACACACTTTTATTTGCCCCACCATGTAAGTGGGATTGTTAGATCCTCATCGGGCGCCTCGCCAAGTGACGGTTAGGGGAAAGCGTTCCAGATATGGATGATACTGGGGAAATGAAATACTCAGGGTAAAATAAATACGAACTTAGGCCTAAACTCATTAGTGCCTGTTTGGCATTTAGTGGCTAGTGGTCAGCGTCTGTTCACCAAGTTTGTGTGGCTGCTACAAATATGTCTTGATCTCAACAATCAAGTCTTTAATATTTGTGATCTCCAAAAGAGATCGCCACAACCATCTACAACTTGAAAAAATCATAATTGAACAACAGGAAAAATATCCACGCGCCAGTAAATTATACTGAACTTTCCTGGCCATCGGAGTCTGGGTGATCAGGAACATCGTGAGGAGGAGAATCGGAGCTTCTCGAAACCCCCTTGCAAACACTATATTGGCACGCTCAACACAAGTACGCTGGTCAAGAAAGGCAAACTCAAACAGCTTTCGGATGTTCCGGAAAAATTGCACATCAAAATTCTAGTAATACAAGAGACGCGTTTCACAGGCGAAACCCACTTCAACACAGAAAACTGCACGGTAGAAGAAGGAAAACCTGCTGTCAGATGAGGAACACCGACAAGGTTTGGCACAGGGTTTGCGGTTCACAATTCAGTCCTAGACAACATCTTAAATTTCAGTTCAGTATCAAATGAATCCCTACAATGGGACATGTTAGAATTGTATTAGGAGACTTCAACGCACAACTAGGCAAGGACAAGAAGTACAAGCAAATCACTGGCCCATACACAGCACACAAACGCACCAAAAGGAATAGGTAACATCTCATACTTCGTCAAAATATTAGCTTAAGAATTACGTCAACGCAATTTCAAAAGCCAGAATGAAATATCAAATCACGGAAAATGCTCAGAAACGTATCAGGAGAAATTCAAGTAGATCACGTAACCATCACAAGTAAAAATAAAACCAAAATTCGACTGTGAGAATACGCAGACGATTCTTCGAACTCTACAATCACTTGCTAAAAATAAAAATTAGGCTAGTCCCAAGAAACAGAAAGACAACACGGGAAACAGTTACAAGACCGGACCCAGAATACTTAAATGTGAACAAAAAGTATTGAAGAAATTAATGGAAATTCAACAGAAAATTGGTCAGACCTCCCGAAGACAACTCAAAATGCAATGCGTTGGGGTCAACCTCCTAGGAAAAGAAAACATGGGTGGTGGAACGCAACTTGTGATCAGGCCACTGAACGTAGAATCCAGGCCTGGAAGAAGTTTAGCAGCAGCAGCAGCAGCACAACACACACACATTTGAAAGATTTCCACAATGTCCAGAAACAATCCTCGAAAGATATTGGAAGAATAAAAAGGACGAACGACAAAAATAGACTAAATGAAAGACTTCGAAAGAAATAACGTGAGAAATTTCTTTAGAATTCTCTGGGAAAATATGAAGGGTTATCAGCCTCCAAATATATGCTTCAAAAGAACAGACGGGTCTCTCGAAACAAATGGTACAGGAAACTGAAAAATTCTTAAAAACTATTTTTATGTACTCCTCGACTGCAAGAAGCTTAAAGAAAAATTTCTCTTCACGAAAACAGTACCAAACACACATTCAAAGTCGCCTTCAATAACGGAGGAAGACGTGATTATAAAACAATTAAAAAAAACAACATAGCCCTAGGAGAAGGCGGCATTATCTCTGAGATATGGAAACTCAAAGACCGAACCATTACAAAGAAAATGCATGAAATTCGTGCGTAAGTATGGAAGAGCGACGCGACAGAACCAGATAACTACGGAGATATCCCATTATTACTGGTCACCTACAAAATTCTCTCCAAGGCATTACTCAACGGATCAGAACCCCAAGCTGATACAAAGGTAGGTGAACACGAAGCAGGCTTTAGAAAAGGAAGGTCCTGTATTGAATAAATTTGGAACCCACGAACTCTCACGAAGGTCACACAGACGACCAACACTGCAGTCAAATTCATGGACTTCAAGAAGACCTATGATTCCATAGACGGGCAGATTCTATTTGACACATCAGAAGAATATGGAACAGACAGAAAAAAAAAAAATAAGACACTCAGATACAAATTCAAACAAATTTATCGGAGAAATCTCAGACCCATTCGAGATAAATACATGGGTCAGACAAGGAGATGGTCTGTCACCGCTTTTATTTAACATAAACTTGGACAAAATTATCAAAAAATGGGAAGAAAAGTAAAATGAATTCAGTTAGGAAGGACGTGCGCAAACAAGACGATCATAAAATGCCTGGCATTTTCAGATGACCTAGCAATAGTCATCAACAACAGACAAAAAGCATTAGAATACTGGAATACACGAAGTCTCTGCGAAAACAGGCCTACAGATATCGTATGAGAAGATGCACATTGAAAGAAGCAAGATCAACAGCCAAACGATGTACACAAATTGTGGAAAGGTTAACGGAGTGGAAAAATGCAAATAGTTTTGGGAATTTATACAAAGAGGAGGATCAAACAAGGCGTCCAACATACGAAGAACAGAAAAAGTTCAGAAAGCATACAAACTGACATGGACGTATTACAGTAAAAGAAATATTTCAAGACAGGCTGAACTCTGGCACTACCGTACATTTGTACTGCCAGAAGCGTTCTACCCATCACAAACAAACACAATCGGAGCATCAGGCATCACAGACACAGACAAAATAGAACACAAAATCCCCAGAAAATTTTTTGGAGCATTACACACAGACGGTATACGGATGAAGAAACCCAACCAAAGAATTATATGAACACACAGATAGGCTCACAGACATGACCACAAAACGCAGACTAACATTCTATTCCACATACATTGAATGAACAACAGATTCAAAATGAGGATTTTTGATGTAGTAACCAGTTCAATCAAAAAAACCAATTGGTTTAAAGAAATAGACGACGATCTAAAACACGCAGGGGTCATGATAAATTAAAGAAATTCAGAAACAAAATTACGAACACGAAATTTGATGTAAAAGAAGGAAGAAAATATGCAAAATATTGACAGCAAAGGAAACAAGCAACCAGCCAAAGAATGAAGAGGTTTTGGGAAGAGGAAAAGAATAAGGAAACAAGAAAAAAAACTGAATACTCACGTAACATTCAAGTTAATCGCAGTCCTGGGGGCAAAAATTTGTAATTATTTTATTATGTATACATAAACACACAATTCAGGTATTAGTAAGACCTGACACTCTTGCACTGATGACATTGAAAACTACGTTGAAAATCACGAGGAGCGTCATCCTGTTGCTTATATTCGTGAATTTTTAAAATGAATATTAAGGTTAATTTCTGGCTGCTTGACACTAGCACAGCATAGTCACTGCAACAAGCCCGCTACAGCGAACAGGTGTCGGCCGGGCTGGCCGATGTGGTCACTGACGGCAATGCGGGCGGCAGTTAGGCCACTTCCTCAGCAACCACTCAGCACGTGATGAGGTTCATCGACCGGAAGTGGAATGCGTGTGGAACGCGCAAGCCTGAGACCCGGTCACCGCCACAGAAACACTGCACGGTCCTTCCCACCAGCGATACCACCACTTCACCGAAATTCAAAATGTGTCATTTACGAACAAAGGTCACCTCTCAAAATCGATAAAACTTCTGCCACGTATTGTTAACTGAAAACAAATATTTTTTTGTGCTAGTATTAGAGCCGTGAATGGCTTAGGTGGAGTTCAATGGCTTAGGTGGAGTTCGGACAGGAAAGCGCTGACAGTCGCACATTTTATTTCCTATCCTTAGTCCATCTCAATTCGACGTCTTTGGCTTCACCATTAGATTACAGGTTTGCTTTGCAAAGACGTGGAACTCACACTGCAACGTCACGAACGATTTTCGCCGATATGTGACCAAATTACATACAACTTGTATTTCGAATGAAAATTTGATGTACAGAATTTATAATATATTACATTATGTAGAATGTCACTGAGCACACACCATCTTGGTAAATTCATCTGTCACTCAGCATGATCCGTCAACTTTAACTGTCTCATGGACGTGGAATCTCCTTTCACCAGGGAGACTCATCCTTACACTGTTTTGTCGTCCATTATTAAACACCCAGAAAGGCCAACTCGCAGTGTTGCTACAGTCGATTACCCCACTGTAAGGACGCGATCAAAACACTTCCGTTTGAAGGACGTACAGTCCAGAATCCACCTACACACCAG
Organism: Schistocerca nitens; assembly: GCF_023898315.1. Lineage (NCBI taxonomy): Eukaryota > Metazoa > Arthropoda > Insecta > Orthoptera > Acrididae > Schistocerca > Schistocerca nitens. The sequence goes on from NC_064618.1 coordinate 586,705,501, forward strand.
GTTGACGACAGCCGTTGGGCAAAACACCATGCCTTGCTGCGTGCAGAAATCTTTAACTGCCTGCTGCACATCCTCATCCACAGGAATTTTCGACGATTTAAGGCTCTCTTTAAGGAGCAAAGGAGTGATAAATGCATGGGGACTAAAGTGCGGGTTCAACAGTGTCTCCCAGCTGAGCTGGCGTAACTTCTGCTGGCCTCCCTGATCGACAGGCGTCTTGTGTCTTATCACAACCAGTACGGAACTTGGCGCACCACTCCACAACGGTAACTTTCGACAAACACGTTGCCCCATCACATTCTTGAGTCTCCGTAGCCACGAGGTCAGGGGCGCCTTGCCACGGCTCGCGCGGCTCCCCCCGTCGGAGGTTCGAGTCCTCACTCGGGCATTGGTGTGTGAGAGTTTTCCTTAGCCTAAGCTAATTTAAGTTAGATTAAGTAGTGTGTAAGCCTAGGGACCGATGACCTCAGCAGTTTAGCCCATAGGAACTTACCACAAATTTCAATTCTCCGTTGGATGTTTCCTAGTGTTTGTCCTTCGGCAGAAAAGAAAGAGTACCAGCACTATTGTCCTGTTTGGATGCATGTGGTAATAAAGTCGCCGCAGTTCGCGTTCCCGCATTTACCCCAAGTACGTTGCAAAAACGCCCACATGTCGGTGCTTGTATACCCCCATCGGAGTCGCGCTACGCTGCATTTACGCTGCAGCAACGTCCTCATACGGAAACTTTTTGATCGCCCCTTATATACTGAGCGTTCATCTTAAGATGACAGGTTTCGTAATTTACAAATTATGTGCATTTCGTCTGTTACTAAAACTAAGTGTATTTCCTATACGCATATTCCCTGACAACTGTAGCTTCACGTTATAAAAACAAACCTATGACACACTTTTCCGCTGTTCGTGTGTTCCACTCCTTAAACCATCTTCACACAAGTTGGAGTACTTCAATGTGTCTCGCAACCTGTCCACCTACCCTGTGTTACTACGACGTGGTTTCTGAATGTGACTGCGGGTGCCCGTCAACGTCATCTGCAACTGCAGCTCTACTCCACGATAGTTACGGACTGCATATGGTGCACGTAAGACACAAAATTTGTTTCCGAAAATAAACACGCCTGAAATAGCTAAGTTAACCTTGTAAGCAATTTTACGAAGATAAGCAGTGAGAATCCCAAATAAAATTGCGGAGACTATGATTCAAGACGACAGTGACAATAATAATAATAATAATAATAATAATAATAATAATAATCTAATAATATTCCAACTTCTTTTGGAAGTTTATACATGTTAACAAGCTCATTACATTTTGAAATTTTATGGCAACTAAGAAACCTAAGGACACCTCAGATGTTTAACATCCCACAAACAGGAAGTCCGCTACGAAGGCGACTTCGATCACAACTGTAGGCCCACATGGGACTTGTATCGAAGTGTCCAATATCGCAAATTCTGGTGTGTCCACCAGGTGTGTGATTATGTATGCGATGGACCACCGTTTAAGTTTTATTTCATCTATGTTAATTACACGTACTGGCTGGTTCAACTATGAGCTCAATTTGGTCCTAAGGAACTAGTCGAATAAGTAACGATTAAAACATTGGTCGTTTATATTTTTTATTTTACTCGACTTCTGAACTCGGCAAGCCACCTTAAGATGTGTATGAAGGACGCAGGGCACTTCGAGTATTACAATGAAATGAACACCCTTAGCAGCTTACAGGCGTTTACATAACCGGGACAGATGAAAATGTGTGCCCCGACCGGGACTCGAACCCGAGATCTCCTGCTTACATGGCAGAGGCTCTTTCCATCTGAGCCACCGAGGGGACAGAGGACAGTGCGACTGCAGGGATTTATCTCTGGCACGCCTCCCGCGAAACCCACATTCTCAACGTATTGTCCCGCACTACATTCGTAGTGCCCCCGCCCATGATACTCATTACTCGCGGCGCGTTGCCGATTCCCGTAATAGTTCGGGCACTGTTTGTGCATTAGCACGGCAGAAGAAGAAGAAGAAGAAGAAGAAGATGGTCAAGTGGCCGGTGAGCCTATATATATATATATATATATATATATATATATATATATATATACTTCGAGTATCACTGACACTTCCTCCTTTTCCTGTTCCTGTCGCGAATGGCGCAAGGAAACAGCTACTCCATGTGATTTCCAATCAGTGGAGATTGAAACAGCGATTGCTTGAACAAAAATTTCTGGATAACTTCAAATTCCCAACTACATACTTGCTTTTATGTTAAAATGTTTGACTACCGATGTGTCCGTGCCAAATATTATTACAAGAATTATTATTCAGCTCGTTAAATTCCACGTTGTAGCAGCAGAAATCGTCACGACTCAGATTAACAGCTTCAGTAAGAGCAAGATGAAGATTAAACAGCTGACTGAAGAACAAGATGTACGACGCATGACAAGGAAAAACAAATGAGACCACTTTCCAGAAACTGCTGTTGCTCTAAGTAATCCTGGCTTATTAAATTAGAACTGCTGCAGAGGTAGTGTAAGTGTTCAGCTTCATGTGAATGACGGATTCTTCAAAAAATTCTTTCAATGTACAGCTTTCTTTCCTACTAAAACGAAAGAATGGTGAACACTTAAGTTCCAAACAAACGTGCTGCTCAATCCAACGTGGTTTTATGCAAATTTAGCTGCCTTTTGAGTATTGCAACCAAATTTACAGACTCGAGAATAAACAATGATGATTTATTTTTTATTTTACAATTAGCGTGTTAATAAGACGTCGCACACTGGAGATTCAGCATATATTTGCGTGGCTCACAATTTATCCTAACATCACTGCTTCATAAGCAAGTAAGTCTTAATTCAGCTAGTAAACACTGCTGTGCAACGTCCTTTCTTGTGTTTTCTATTGAGTTCATTTTGGAAGCAAAGTCTTACAAACTTGCCTACTCAATTTCGAGTACAAAGATCTAACGCTCATTGCTCTACCATAACGGAACAGTGGAACTCCAACTGCAGTCGCCAAACATTCATTGAACATCCAGGTGACTGCCATGGACTCTGCCATATCCATTGGATTACTTTAACAATAGCACCATAGAAGAGATATTAGTATCCACTTAACGTCTGGTGGTGATATCGCTCTCAGCTGTTATGCAGTCATGCTAACAACTGCCCAGACATTAAAGTGCAACCAGCACTAAACCAATAATAATAGACAGGAAGATGAATCCAAATACGTAAATCTCCTAACAAGTAGTTTTCAACATTGTGAAGATCACAGTGATGAAGTAAATGACACAGTTTTTCTGACACTGTTATAGTGAGGCTAGACTGCACACTACAAGATAGCAACTTCAGCACAGTAAATCTTGGAGTAGTCATAAGGACGTCGTGATAAAAAGTTCGCACACTGTGCACATCGAAGTAAACAAGCGGTATTGGAAAAAGAAGCGTTGACTGTACTACTAGTTCGGGGAAATCCGTCCTTACCAGTGATGTGAAACACAGCTCTTCAGGGCGTACGCTGTTCCTTTCAGGAGGCAGCCAGCAGGACCACGATTCCCGCGCGAAACACAAACCTGCTTGCACGCCCACCACCAAACGCCTGGCTTGCAACGCCCCCGTTCGCCGAAGTAATAAGACTTCTTTAGGCTTCGTCAATTGCACTCTACAAATTCCGCAGCGGTCAGAGACCCGAGGAAATATCCGCGGGAAACATTAGGAACTGTCCATAAACATCAATCTGGGAGACGCTAAATATACGCAGCCGTCAGCACAGCCGCCGTTTGAGATTCCAATAGATTTACATTATCAAATCACTCAGTACTTAACAGTGATTAATCGAAAAATACTGTTAACGACGTACGCTGATTATGACAACTATCATAGAAAGCGATAAACAAAGCCATCACATTATAATCCTTGCTCCGAGTTTCCAAGCATTTTCCCCACTGTTGTTGTTTTCATTCCGACGACTGGTTCGATGCAGCTCTCCATGCTACTATATCCTGTGCAAGCCTCTTCATCTCCGAATTGGCGATCCCTTGACGTCTCTGAGTTGGACCTCTCAAATGATCCCTTCTTCCAGTCAGGTTGTGCCACATTTCCTTTCTCATCAGTTCTATTCTGTACCTCATTAGCTACGCGATCCACCCACCTTCAGCATTCTTCTGTAGCACTACATTTCGAAAGCTTCTCTTCTGTTTTTGTCTAAACTGTTTCACTTTCAAACATGGCTACACTTCAAACAGAAACCTTCAGAAAAGATTTCGGAACACGTAGGTCTATATTCGATGTTAAAAAACTCTCTTTTTGAGAAACGCTTTTGTGGCCATTTTACATTTCAAATCCTCTCTACTTCGAGCATCATCAGTTATTTTGCTGCCCATGTGGCAAAACTTTTCTAATCGAATTCCGTCAGCACCACCTGATTTAATTCGATTACATTCCATTATCCTTGTTCTGCTTTTGTTCATGTCCATCTTTTGTCCTCCTTTCAAGACACCATCTATACTATTGAACTGCTTTTCGAAGTCCTTCGCGTTCTCTGACAATTACAATGTCGTCAGGAAAACCTCAAAGATCTTATTTCTTCCTCCTGAACTTTAATTCCTAGCCTAAATTCTTCTTTGGTTCCTTTACTGCTTGCTCATCGTACAGACTGAACAACATCGCGGAAATAGGCTACAACCCTTTGTCATTCCCTTCTTAACCACTGGTTTCCTTTCATACCCCCCCGTCTTTCACCAGTGTCATCTGGTACAAGTTGTGAACAGTCTTTCGCTCCCCCTACCAGTTTTCTCAGTCCTCTGTAAGGAATTCGTGTTAGTATTTTGCACTACATTTGTTCAACAAATCAAATGTATGTGTATGGGTGGTAACTCCTCAATGATATAAACACTACCATCTTGGTTGTTGCGTTACCACTCGGGACGTTCGTCGTTGACACGACGGTATTCGAAAGAGTACGACTGGAATTACTCTCAATCTGCCTTCATAGCAATCGGAGTTTGAATCTTTACAGGCTCACAACAAGTAAGGATACCCCAAGAAGCACAGATTTATGATCCGTTCCAGTAAGCTTCACTGGCTTCCCTATGATGGCCTGGACATAATGACGTTTATAGAGTAACGTACAGCCTCCATGAACCCGAAGGTTGGCTTTATCACTGCAGTGCTTTATTAGGCACGGTCCGTTTCAAGACGGTATGCCCTCGCCTTTCCTCGACCTCCGAACCAACTTACCGAACAGTTCTACGGGAATTTTTGTTTGAAGTGGACACTTTCACCTAAGAGGCAATTCACTGTAGTCCACGATACGCTTTCTGCGAAAGATGTTAATCCTTCAATGGTTCAAGAAAGAGCCTCTCTGGAATTTGTACGAGGAATAACAGTAGTCTCTCCTTGCCTGAAATGAAGAGCTGTAGCCATTACAGATTTTTTTTTTGTGTGTGTGTGTGTGTGTGTGTGTGTGTGTGTGTGTGTGTGTGTGTGTGTGAGAGAGAGAGAGAGAGAGAGAGAGAGAGAGAGAGAGAGAAAGAGAAATGCTGAAGCTGAAATAGCTATCAAAGTGGAAATGATGGCCGCCTGAGGATGGAATGCCTCCTGTGTCGGTCGGTGGTTAGTGATTCCCACCGACGCCGCCAGCGCAGCCGAACTGGTTCCAGGTAGCAAGCAGCCTGTTACGGTACAATGCTCGTGAAGTGAGCGCGCCAGTCCTTTCCTTAGGCGGGAAGAAATTGCGCGACTGTCCAACTCGTCCTACTGCAACCTACGTAGTCGTTTTTATGTAACTGTATTCTCAAACAGTGGCGTATAAATAATATTGAGGTGTATAGCAACTCGTTGCCATTAACATCACTGGAGGATTAGCACTAGCCGGTTGCGTAAGTATGGAGAAGGAAATGGGTGCTGTAGTTGAATGAACAACGCAGGTTTTTTGAGCTGTTCAGGCATTCAAATTTTCGCTAATTTTTCGTGTGATGTGCTCATCTTTTCATCTACAAGTAATTACTAGACTCTTGATAATGCATTTGTGTGTATTCTACTTTGTTCAGACAAGAATTTTTTTCTCCGACAACGCTTCGATGGCGCGGCGTGTGTCTCATTAATGTGTGCCTACTTCTGGAAAGAGTCTACTGGATTTCGTAATGGAACTTCATTTCGGGATTTATATGTCCACTTTATTTTTAACGTTCTCCGATAGCAGAAATTTCAAAATTTTCCTGTTTCTCCTCCTGCTACTTTCCGATGGTTCGCGTACCATTTTCAGGCAATACAGGGTTGGAGAAGTAGAAACTTCTTCCTTATTTCGGTATCATCTTATACAATTAGATCTCTCCCACCTCTATGTCAATCTATTTGGATCTTTCTTGCTTTAGCCATTCCGTGTAATCTAGTCTCCTAGATTTGAGAACTCCGACTTCTTCCACTGCTGTGTCGCTCCGGATTTAGATGTTGTTGTTGTTGTTGTGGTCTTCAGTCCTGAGACTGGTTTGATGCAGCTCTCCATGCTACTCTATCCTGTGCAAGCTTCTTCATCTCCCAGTACCTACTGCAACCTACGTCCTTCTGAATCTGCTTAGTGTATTCACCTCTTGGTCTCCCTCTACGATTTTTACCCTCCACGCTGCCCTCCAATGCTAAATTTGTGATCCCTTGATGCCTCAAAACATGTCCTACCAACCGATCCCTTCTTCTAGTCAAGTTGTGCCACAAACTTCTCTTCTCCCCAATCCTATTCAATACCTCCTCATTAGTTACGTGATCGACCCACCTTATCTTCAGCATTCTTCTGTAGCACCACATTTCGAAAGCTTCTATTCTCTTCTTGTCCAAACTAGTTATCGTCCATGTCTCACTTCCATACATGGCTACACTCCATACAAACACTTTCAGAAACGACTTCCTGACACCTAAATCTATACTCGATGTTAATAAATTTCTCTTCTTCAGAAACGATTTCCTTGCCATTGCCAGTCTACATTTTATATCCTCTCTACTTCGACCATCATCGGTTATTTTACTCCCCAAATAGCAAAACTCCTTTACTACTTTAAGTGTCTCATTTCCTAATCTAATTCCCTCAGCATCACCCGACTTAATTCGACCACATTCCATTATCCTTGTTTTGCTTTTGTTGATGTTCATCTTATATCCTCCTTTCAAGACACTGTCCATTCCGTTCAACTGCTCTTCCAAGTCCTTTGCTGTCTCTGACAGAATTACAATGTCATCGGCGAACCTCAAAGTTTTTATTTCTTCTCCATGAATTTTAATACCTACTCCGAATTTTTCTTTTGTTTCCTTTACTGCTTGCTCAATATACAGATTGAATAACATCGGGGAGAGGCTACAACCCTGTCTCACTCCTTTCCCAACCACTGCTTCCCTTTCATGCCCCTCGACTCTTATAACTGCCATCTGGTTTCTGTACAAATTGTAAATAGCCTTTCGCTCCCTGTATTTTACCCCTGCCACCTTCAGAATTTGAAAGAGAGTATTCCAGTCAACATTGTCAAAAGCTTTCTCTAAGTCTACAAATGCTAGAAACGTAGGTTTGCCTTTTCTTAATCTTTCTTCCAAGATAAGTCGTAAGGTCAGTATTGCCTCACGTGTTCCAACATTTCTACGGAATCCAAACTGATCTTCCCCTAGGTCGGCTTCTACCAGTTTTTCCATTCGTCTGTAAAGAATTCGCGTTAGTATTTTGCAGCTGTGACTTATTAAACTGATAGTTCGGTAATTTTCACATCTGTCAACACCTGCTTTCTTTGGGATTGGAATTATTATATTCTTCTTGAAGTCTGAGGGTATTTCGCCTGTCTCATACATCGTGCTCACCAGATGGTAGAGTTTTGTCATGACTGGCTCTCCCGAGGCTGTCAGTAGTTCTAATGGAATGTTGTCTACTCCCGGGGCCTTGTTTTGACTCAGGTCTTTCAGTGCTCTGTCAAACTCTTCACGCAGTATCTTATCTCCCATTTCGTCTTCATCTACATCCTCTTCCATTTCCATAATATTGTCCTCAAGTACATCGCCCTTGTATAAACCCTCTATATACTCCTTCCACCTTTCTGCCTTCCCTTCTTTGCTTAGAACTGGGTTTCCATCTGAGCTCTTGATATTCATACAAGTGGTTCTCTTCTCTCCAAAGGTCTCTTTAATTTTCCTGTAGGCAGTATCTATCTTACCCCTAGTGAGACAAGCCTCTACATCCTTACATTTGTCCTCTAGCCATCCCTGCTTAGCCATTTTGCACTTCCTGTCGATTTCATTTTTGAGACGTTTGTATTCCTTTTTGCCTGCTTCATTTACTGCATTTTTATATTTTCTCCTTTCATCAATTAAATTCAGTATTTCTTCTGTTACCCAAGGATTTCTATTAGCCCTCGTCTTTTTACCTACTTGATCATCTGCTGCCTTCACCACTTCATCCCTCAGAGCTACCCATTCTTCTTCTACTGTATTTCTTTCCCCCATTCCTGTCAATTGTTCCCTTATGCTCTCCCTGAAACTCTCTACAACCTCTGGTTCTTTCAGTTTATCCAGGTCCCATCTCCTTAAATTCCCACCTTTTTGCAGTTTCTTCAGTTTCAATCTGCAGTTCATAACCAATAGATTGTGGTCAGAATCCACATCTGCCCCAGGAAATGTCTTACAATTTAAAACCTGGTTCCTAAATCTCTGTCTTACCATTATATAATCTATCTGAAACCTGTCAGTATCTCCAGGCTTCTTCCATGTATACAGCCTCCTTTCATGATTCTTGAACCAAGTGTTAGCTATGATTAAGCTATGCTCTGTGCAAAATTCTACAAGGCGGCTTCCTCTTTCATTCCTTCCCCCCAATCCATATTCACCTACTATGTTTCCTTCTCTCCCTTTTCCTACTGATGAATTCCAGTCACCCATGACTATTAAATTTTCGTCTCCCTTCACTACCTGAATAATTTCTTTTATCTCGTCATACATTTCATCAATTTCCTCATCATCTGCAGAGCTAGTTGGCATATAAACTTGTACTACTGTAGTAGGCATGGGCTTTGTGTCTATTTTGGCCACAATAATGCGTTCACTATGCTGTTTGTAGTAGCTAACCCGCACTCCTATTTTTTATTCATTATTAAACCTACTCCTGCATTACCCCTATTTGATTTTGTATTTATAACCCTGTAATCACCTGACCAAAAGTCTTGTTCCTCCTGCCACCGAACTTCACTAATTCCCACCATATCTAACTTTAACCTATCCATTTCCCTTTTCAAATTTTCTAACCTACCTGCCCGATTAAGTGATCTGACATTCCACGCTCCGATCCGTAGAACGCCAGTTTTCTTTCTCCTGATAACGACGTCCTCTTGAGTAGTCCCCGCCCGGAGATCCGAATGGGGGACTATTTTACCTCCGGAATATTTTACCCAAGAGGACGCCATCATCATTTAATCATACAGTAGAGCTGCATGTCCTCGGGAAAAATTACGGCTGTAGTTTCCCCTTGCTTTCAGCCGTTCGCAGTACCAGCACAGCAAGGCCGTTTTGGTTAATGTTACAAGGCCAGATCAGTCAATCATCCAGACTGTTGCCCCTGCAACTACTGAAAAGGCTGCTGCCCCTCTTCAGGAACCACATGTTTGTCTGGCCTCTCAACAGATACCCCTCCGTTGTGGTTGCACCTACGGTACGGCCATCTGTATCGCTGAGGCACGCAAGCCTCCCCACCAACGGCAAGGTCCATGGTTCATGGGGGAAGATTTAGATGTTAAGAAAATGATTCTCGTTGTTATTACTTTGCAACATATTCGTCTTCGCTTGGACCATCGTTATAGCATATTCCGTGGTATTTACACCGTGTACATTCATTCAATCAGCTGTTTTCACGTCTCCCTCAGTCATTCAGGAGGGCTATGTCGTCTATTAACCTAACCGTTTATGTCTTGTCTTTGTGCTTCCATTCCTCTTCCGAAATTTTCTGTCGCTTAATACTGATACGGTAGGGATTTGGTCCATGTGTTCCAAAAATACACACACACACACACACACACACACACACACACACACACACACACACACACACACACACAGGGGGGAGGGAGGGAGGGAGAGAGAGGGAGGGAGAGAGAGAGAGAGAGAGAGAGAGAGGGAGAGAGAGAGAGAGAGAGAGAGAGGGAGAGAGAGGGAGAGAGAGAGAGAGAGATCCTTCCAGCCAAACTTGCAGCACGCTAACGCATGCCGTCGGCCTAGCGCTCGCGCACCAGAAGTCACCTTGGAGTAAAACAGTTCACGGTACTTGGGAACACACGCTCCTAAATTTTGCATATGGAACCATTAAACCAGTCTCGTCTTTGTTGTATTTAGTAGACCAATATGTTCACAAAGCGGTTCCATTTATGGAATATCGAGAACTAACTGTCTACGTAGTAGGATCTCTTAATCGCCTGCACTACACGCCATTACATCATACCACGTTTTTGCAACGATCGCAGATGCCGAAATCGGTATAAAGTCCCGCAGCTGTTGCAGTTCAAAAGGACAATGTATCTTGGTGATGGGCACAAAAGTCTAGCCAAATAACTTTAAGGATTAGAGATTAACACGGGAATCTGCACTACGACTCGACCCCGAAAAAGGCGCTGTGGCCCAAACGGGTGCCTTTCCTCAAGTACCAAACCCCGCTAATACTTAAAAGGAAGTGTAGCCACGAAACAAGAAAGAGGCATCGACAAGTACAGTGGCGATTAAACGTAAGATAACAGCGGTGTCTCTCACGTCGCATCATAAATCACTGAGCACAAGTTTGCTTTAGATGCTGCGGAAAATGGCAAGCAGCAGCTGAAGTGTTCGCGGTGCCACAAGGCTGCCTACACTGCAAGTTGATGGCCAGAAGAGATCTCGCGCCGCGCCGGGGCCAACGTCCCGCCGCCGTGACGACGTGGGGAGGCGGACGTTCCCGCCAAGAGAAGCTGCGCCCGCCTCGCTCGGCCGCGCCGCACCGCGCCCAGCCACGCCGCGATTCAAACACAGCCAACGGCCGGTCGACCGGCTAGCTCCTCCCGCGCTCGCATCTTTGTCTCCGCGGCTCTAGCCTACACCAACACCAAGTGCGCCCACGCTACCGTTTGAGGTAAGCTCAGACCCTCTCCCGATATGTCCGCTGACATCGCCATCGAGAGGAACAGGAACAGTGGTAACCGTATCCACCTGATCGCAGGAGGTCTGAGTTGCAATCCTGTGACGATAACCAAGATTGGGCGAGATACTGTCGGTGATTAATTCGAAGGACTTTCTAATCAGTTGTGCAGGTAGTACTTACCAAGAACACTGACTTATCTCGAACCCTAAACGCAGAAAGGAAGTAACTAAACCACAAAATCTGCATCTAGGAAACTGACGCCTGGCCAGGAGATTCGAGTAACGGCGACCAGACCCAAATACCTACACTGATTCAGTTTACTTATATATACTGTTTAATAGAGAGAAACCGTATGTTTGCGAACTATGTGAGTATTGTTTAGTGTAAATATGAAAATGAAGCATTTCAGTGAAGATTTTCAGGTGTGTTGCACAAGACAAGGTCTGCATTACGACTTACTTCTGGAAAAGGTTATCTTTCAATATTTTAAGAGAAATAAATGTATCAGATGGCATCAAAATGGAAGATCGGAAACATTGACGTGGCTGGTAATCACGTCACATTCTGTCACGTACGTTGCAGCCTCCGTAATCTGTAGACCGGACGGTTGCGGAAAGCGCAAAGTTGTGCTCTGCGCTTGAAAGTATGTATACTACAAATTATGTCTCTCGGTTGCTTGTGGTGAATCTCTCGCTTACCACCGTTAGCAGAGGTGACAGTCGCAACAATTGGAATAAAAATTCACTGAGTAACACACTACGATCACGTTTAACGCTCGCACCGGATACCACATTCACAACAGAGCGCTGAAAACACTACTGAACGCTCACTGCTATCGCAGAATGCGTGACCTAGATGCGCAGTACAAATCTAAACTGGACCGACATCGTTCGTTATCACTAGTGACTTGACGAAGAGCTTCGGATATCCAATAATCACCCGACATTTTTACGAACTAGTTAAGATCTGAAACGGAATCTACTCAGCCCTATAAACTCAATGACATAATAATAACCATAAAACAAACAGTGAAACACTTATACAAACCGCTGACGTTGCATCAAACAGAAAGCCCTGAACGACAGTACTCATCACACGACGTTTTACAAATTCTAATTAGAGAAGTCCCAAATGACAATATTCTGCTGTAATACAACCCGACGTTCAGCGCAAAATTACGAGTGTGCTAGGCTGCCCAGGTAAAGAATAAATGCATGGATACTTTTGTAAAAAAAGGTCAAGGGCTGCTGGAATACGTTTAGCTTCTGCATTACAACTTTACTGGAGATCGAATGCCTCCTCCGTATGACTCAACATATTCCGCAAACAATGATCGGGTGAAATAAAGCACTGTTTGTTACAAGGCATGGAAGTATACACTGGCGCTCAGCTCGATGTGTTCCTTTACTTTAGGAATGCGTTCACTGTATTTCCACACTGTCGCCTGACGAAAAACATACACGAGTCCGGATTATCGGTCCAGCTTTGTGGTTGGATTGAGAAGTTCCTAGCAAATAGAACAGCGTGTCGTTCATAACTGAAAATGGAAAAGTAACCTCGGGATACACCAAGGAAGCGTTGAGGATAGATGAAGGAAAGAGGGAAGTTCCGAAGGGGAGTAGAACGTTTCGCCACATGATCATTTAGTAACCGCCAAAGCATCACTGATATCCTCATCCAACTCTTAATGGCAGACGCTACAAGAGAGCCTTTGTGCATCATCATGTGGTTTACTATTTCCGAGAGCGTACGTTCCTAGCACAGTACTCTAATATATTGCTTCCTACGACTGTTATGTCAAGAAGAGACCATAAAGACAAAATTTAATAAATTTTCGCTCACACAGTCTTGCCAATAACAGCTCTTCACGCGGGCCATTCGCAACTGGAAAAGGGCGTAAATTACAGTGGTACACAAAGTACACTCCGCAACAAACCGCAAGGTGGCTTGTGGCGTGCAGGTATAGATAGAGACGGAGGAGTGGCGGATCAGCAGCTTGACAGTGACGGGTGAACAGCTGGGAATGCATCGGCAGCCTCGTCCCTGACCCTGGCGCCAGGACTTGAGCGGCTGTGCAGTGCACTGTCAGATTAACCTGGCGAGCGAGCGAGGCCGCTGGCTGCCGGCGAAGGCCACGGCACATCGCGGCGATCCACGTGGAGGTGCAGGCAGCGTGGGAGCGTGAACGACCGCGCGGCCGGCCGGCCAGCAGACGGGCTGCGGGCACTTGACACCGCGCGCTGCGGCAGGCGGCGGGCGGGAACACAGGGCCTTGCCCTCAGCGAGGAGCCGCGCCGCTTCCGGCCACTCCCGGGGACGCAGTCGGCGTTCGCTATCTGCCGCGACAACGGCCCGCACCGCCAGCCAAGTTCCCGCCTCGATCGTGTATACCTGAAGTCGCTTCGTTGCCGAAGACTGATCGGTCTACTCAGGCGATTGTGTCAGTTCAGGGTCGGGGCAGGCACAAGATGGGACGGGTTTACTAATTATCGGGAGCGCCAACGTTAGGCGCGTTATGGCGTCCCTTACGGAAGTAGCGTCCAGGGCTAGATGTAGCTATCGAGAGGGCGTGGTGCATTAGTCACCAATCATGTCTGTCGCTTGCGTTCTGAAGCCATCCTCAATACCTACGGGCGGCTGGCAGCAATGGTAAAGACTCCTGATCTCGCTCGTGTCGCAACCAAATGCGCCATCTATTCTGTGACTGTCATGGCTGCAGATTTCTGGGCCTGCGTTACCAGATGGGGAGTTGTAGGACTCCCCTTGATAGGTCAGGGCGGCAGTACACACAGGAAACAGATGCTCGGGTAGCAGAGTACTTGCGCAATGCACATGTGCACATGTTTTCTTTTTCTAGATCTACATCTACATGGATACTCTCCAAACCACATTTAAGTGCCTGGCAGAGGGTTTATCGAACCACTTTCACAATTCTCTATTATTCCAATCTCGTATAGCGCGCGGAAAGAATGAACACCTATATATTTACATACGTGCTCTGATTTCCCTTATTTTATCGTGGTGATCGTTGCGCCCTATGTAGGCCGGTGTCAACAAAATATTTTCGCATTTTTTTTTTACTAGAGAGTAGTTTGAGATCCTCTGATGAACGTTCTCCAGTCGATACGCAGAGAGCGATATTAGATCGCGTGCAAATTACACATTTTTCTGTCTAAATTTTAACAGCCAGCAGTCGAAGAATTCGTAACAAAGTTCCTGAATTTACTGCCCTCCAGAGAAGTAGTACAGCTCAAATATTCTCGGTACCGAGAGCTGGTTGAAACGCTTAGTTGAAAGCTCCGAAATATTTAGCGAGGCATAGAATGTGTACGGAAAATAAAGATTAGACGCCATAGGAGGGTGAGTGTTCATTGCTTTAGACAAAAATGTCGTGTGTATTGAGGTCGACATTCAGTCTGACTGTGATGTTACCCCCCGACACTAGCAGCTGGCCTAGCTTAACTCAATTACCTCATGTTTTTACCGACCACCAGATTACATCGCAACGGTTGCACATTCATTCAAGGAAAGTCTACGCTCAGCAGCGCGGAAATATCTAGAGGCGACTTTAATCTACGGTGTACAGACTGCAACGTCTATGAGTTCATTGCAGTTGGTAAGGGCAAACAGTATCGTGTAGTTTTGAATACGTTTTGCGGAAAGTGCCTTTAACAACTATTTACACAACGCACACGCAATAGAAATATTGACTGTTGAATGCCCGAGCATACCGTTTGGGCTCCCACATCTGTGATAGCTGGAAGACTTCGTAAGTAACAATATCCTTGTCTCTAACGAATACTCAGACAACCTACTGGGTTCTATCAGGAGTGCCCCAGGAAGTGTGGTAGAACCACTCCTATTTTCTGCATACATAAATGATGTGACGGACAGGGTGAGCAGCGACTTACGGCTGTTTGCTGATGCCTCTGTGGTGTACGAGAAGATGTCGTGAGTGAGTGAAGGATGATAC
Source organism: Schistocerca nitens (assembly GCF_023898315.1). NCBI lineage: Eukaryota > Metazoa > Arthropoda > Insecta > Orthoptera > Acrididae > Schistocerca > Schistocerca nitens. The sequence continues at coordinate 586,720,596 of NC_064618.1, forward strand.
AAGATGATTTAGACAATTTCTGGCTGGTATGATGAATATCTGTTTGCTCTAAATGTAGAAAAATGTAAGTTAGCTGCTAAGTACGAAAAACAAACCTGTAATGTTGGAATACAGTATTGGTAGAGTGCTGCCTGGCAGAATCAACTCACCTCGATTAAATACGTAGGTGTAACGTTGCAAAACGATATGAAATGGAATGATCACGAAAGGATGATAGTAGTGAAGGCGAATGCCAACTTCGTTTCATTGGGAGAATTCTGGCGGAGGAGGAAGAGAAGATAAAACACTGAACTTCTCGTCGACAACGATGTCATTATAGACGGAATACAAGCTCGGATTAGGGAAGGATGGAGAAGGAAAGCAGCCGTGCCCTTTTGAAGGGGCCATTATGGCCTTTGCCTTAAGGGATTTAGGGAGATCACGGAAAACCCAAATTAGGATGGCTGGATGTGAGTTTGAACCGTCGTCCTCCCGAACGCGAGTCCAGTGAGCTAACCCATTGCGCTATCCCGCATGGTACAGAATTTTGGGAAAGCGTAGCTAACCTATAAAGGAGACTATATACACAACAGTAGTGCGACCCATTCTTGAGCACTGTGAGTGTTTGGGATCCCTAACGGGTCGGATTAAAGGACGATACGAAAGGAATTCAGAGGCGTGTTGCAGATTTGTTACCGATAGGTTCGATCGGCATACAAAAATTACGCAGTTGCCTCATGAACTCAAATGGGAATCCTGCAAAGGAAGACACCGCTCTTTTCGCGAGACACTATCAGGGAAATCTGAGCGTGTAGTATCAAATAACCGGCATTTGAGACCGAATGCAGAACAATTCTGCTGCCGGCGACAAATATTTCGCATAAGGAACACACACACACACACACACACACAAAATTTGTGAGAAATTATGGCTCGTGCGGAGGCCTTTAGACATTCATTTTTCCTACGTTCTCTTTGCGAGAGTTGCTGGCAGTGTGAAATTCAATTGGACAGCCACCCAGTCTTCCACTCATCCGCTCGAAGTGTAACTCCGTAACTTGGTGGCGGCAATTCAGCATCCATTGTCACTATACCATACTTAACGAAGCATACTAAAATTTCTGAATAAAGGGAATGGTGGTTTGGAAGTTTGTTTCTTTCACAAACCCGTTACGGATTCACTTGGCACAGAGAGACAGTGGGAGATGGATTTTATGAGTACCATTCGCCAACTCACTGTGTATCGGATTTTTATTTACAAGTAGTAAAGGTACCTTCAATCTGAAGGTTGGTTTAAACATCACAATGATTTACTATTGACGCTCCTACTGTTAGTGGTATGCCGTTGCCCTCCTTCGACCTATGAACTGTCTCACCCAGCCAGTTAGAGGGGGTATTATAGCGGAAAGTGGACTTCAAATCACGGTGCAACTCTGAACATTGTCAGAGTTGAGAGAAGCGATGAGTCTTAGCATAATTTTGGACCGCGCCTGTTTACAGGTTTCGATTGTTATTGTGTACGCCAGGGAACAAGGTTTTCTCCAGCCTGGAGGTAATGGTCTGCGTCCCTCCCTAATCCCTCTTAATGGGTACGTCCCTGAGCATACAAAGCCAGTTCCACGTGATTTCCCCACGACGACCAGCAGTCGTGTGCTGCTAGGGCGGAGTTCGTGAGTGGAGATCCTTCTAGATCAACCACGTTTCTTGGTGTAGTGCAGAAGATTGGGAGAATTCTAAGGCCGTTCCCTGACGTGGACGTAGTATTTCGATCAGCACTTTCCTGTTTTTCCCGACGGGTGTTGCAGAGTGATGAACGTGTAGTTGTTCGGTCGAAAGAGGCCTCTGAGCAGAGCACGCAGCACTACTTAGCTGAAGGTGCTGGTAGTTAAAAATAACGGACCTGGCAAGCGTTAACAGATACCAATAAATTTCTTTATCTTCGTGTTAATTTGATTGTAGTTGTTTTGTGTTAACTTTTAACTGTATTCCTGTTTTCTTGTTGTGGTTATTATCAGTGAGAGTTGCTAGTAGCCAGCTGGAGGCATTGGTAAGAACAGTCAGTGGTGAACATATTCCAGTGCAGTGGTCGGATCTCTGAATATTACCTGAAGTAGTGAGGTAGCTACAGGACCTTTAATTACTGACTGTTGAGTCGTTAAGTTGAACAGTGTCTTGCCAGACAAACCCGGTGTGGCGACTCTTGTTTATATTGATTTAGTGGTATGGTAGTGCAGATGGTTGACTCGGATCCGTCAATAAACGTTTCCCATTAAATCTGTGAAGTAATAAGTGGCGTAATTTGTCTCGTGCCTCCTACAACGCCAAGAGTAAGTGGATTGAGACCGCAGCCGCGAGTGACTTCGCCCGACGCCACGGAAGAAGCTCTTTAGAACACACGAAAGGCAAGTTGCAAATTTACTGACGAAAGGCAAGTTGCAAATTTACTGACGAAAGTCCGAGGACTGGCTAGGGATCGAACTCGAGACCTTTTGGAATAGACACATTTCGTCATAGCCTGGTGAAGCAACTGCAGCCTAATTTTGCTAATATCTGGTCAGACGTATAATTTAAGACTAGCAATTACCTCAGATAAAGCAGAGGACTACATCGAACGCATTCCATTCGTCTAACAAGGTTGATTGGAAAAATGGAAAACCATGATTTAAGATGAGAGAGGCATACATGTGCCCACATAGTTTAAACGATTCAGCATCCACTCTTTCTGTCCTTATTTTACATATGGAGACTTCGCCCTTCCAGTAGTAGAAATGTCGATTCAAACTGATCACAATCGCCGCGTGACGATAGTCCATTAGTCAGGATGTCATGTTGCTGGTAACAAGTTTTATTCGCGTCGGTGTCGTCTATGCGAAAGACTGGCCATGGCACCATGCTTCACAGTAACACAAACAACTGCAACATTATTATTATTATTATTATTATTCTTTACTTTCTCAGACGTTAAGTCTGGTTAAAAATTAAAAGTGACGCGAACCTTGATCAGGCGTCACTTCCTTTTAACTGTATGGTATGTGTTATATTGCATTTAGGAACTTTCGGGTAATTGAACATGTATCAATAATTACGGATTTCTGTAGTTGTATATATATGGTTGGATGTAGCTGTATTGCATTGATGTACTGGTGGATATTGTGTGGTATGACTCCTGTAGTTGATAGTATAATTGGTATGATGTCAACTTTATCCTGATGCCACATGTCTTTGACTTCCTCGGCCAGTTGGATGTATTTTTCAATTTTTTCTCCTGTTTTCTTTTGTATATTTGTTGTATTGGGTATGGATATTTCGATTAGTTGTGTTAATTTCTTCTTTTTATTGGTGAGTATGATGTCAGGTTTGTTATGTGGCGTTGTTTTATCTGTTATAATGGTTCTGTTCCAGTATAATTTGTATTCATCATTCTCCAGTACATTTTGTGGTGCATACTTGTATGTAGGAACTTGTTGTTTTAAAAGTTTATGTTGTAGGGCAAGCTGTTGATGTATTATTTTTGCGACATTGTCATGTCTTCTGGGGTATTCTGTATTTGCTAGTATTGTACATCCGCTTGTGATGTGATCTGTTTCTATTTGTTGTTTACAAAGTCTGCATTTATCTGTTGTGGTATTGGGATCTTTAATAATATGCTTGCTGTAATACCTGGTGTTTATTGTTTGATCCTGTATTGCAATCATGAATCCTTCTGTCTCACTGTATATATTGCCTTTTCTTAGCCATGTGTTGGATGCGTCTTGATCGATGTGTGGCTGTGTTAGATGATACGGGTGCTTGCCATGAAGTGTTTTCTTTTTCCAATTTACTTTCTTCGTATCTGTTGATGTTATGTGGTCTAAAGGGTTGTAGAGGTGGTTATGAAATTGTAGTGGTGTAGCCGATGTATTTATATGAGTGATTGCTTTGTGTATTTTGCTAGTTTCTGCTCGTTCTATAAAGAATTTTCTTAAATTGTCTACCTGTCCGTAATGTAGGTTTTTTATATCGATAAATCCCCTTCCTCCTTCCTTTCTGCTTAATGTGAATCTTTCTGTTGCTGAATGTATGTGATGTATTCTATATTTATGGCATTGTGATCGTGTAAGTGTATTGAGTGCTTCTAGGTCTGTGTTACTCCATTTCACTACCCCAAATGAGTAGGTCAATATTGGTATGGCATAAGTATTTATAGCTTTGGTCTTGTTTCTTGCTGTCAATTCTGTTTTCAGTATTTTTGTTAGTCTTTGTCTATATTTTTCTTTTAGTTCTTCTTTAATATTTGTATTATCTATTCCTATTTTTTGACTGTATCCTAGATATTTATAGGCATCCGTTTTTTCCATCGCTTCTATGCAGTCGCTGTGGTTATCCAATATGTAATCTTCTTGTTTAGTGTGTTTTCCCTTGACTATGCTATTTTTCTTACATTTGTCTGTTCCAAAAGCCATACTTATATCATTGCTGAATACTTCTGTTATCTTTAGTAATTGGTTGAGTTGTTGATTGGTTGCTGCCAGTAGTTTTAGATCATCCATGTATAGCAAATGTGTGATTTTGTGTGGGTATGTTCCAGTAATATTGTATCCATAATTTGTATTATTTAGCATGTTGGATAGTGGGTTCAGAGCAAGGCAGAACCAGAAAGGACTTAATGAGTCTCCTTGGTATATTCCACGCTTAATCTGTATTGGCTGTGATGTGATATTATTTGAATTTGTTTGGATATTAAGTGTGGTTTTCCAATTTTTCATTACTATGTTTAGGAACTGTATCAATTTAGGATCTACTTTGTATATTTCCAATATTTGTAGTAACCATGAGTGGGGTACACTATCAAAAGCTTTTTGGTAATCAATGTATGCGTAGTGTAGCGACCTTTGTTTAGTTTTAGCTTGATATGTCACCTCTGCATCTATTATCAGTTGCTCTTTACATCCTCGTGCTCCTTTGCAACAGCCTTTTTGTTCTTCATTTATAATTTTGTTCTGTGTTGTATGTGTCATTAATTTCTGTTTAATGATTGAAGTTAATATTTTGTATATTGTTGGTAGGCATGTTATGGGGCGATATTTAGCTGGGTTCGCTGTGTCTGCTTGATCTTTAGGTTTCAGATAAGTTATTCCATGTGTAAGTGTATCAGGGAATGTGTATGGGTCTGCAATGTAACTGTTAAATAATTTAGTTAGATGTGAATGTGTTGAGGTGAACTTCTTTAACCAGAAATTTGCTATTTTATCATTTCCAGGGGCTTTCCAGTTGTGAGTAGAATTAATTGCTTGGGTGACTTCATGTTGCAAAATTATCACTTCAGGCATTTGTGGTATCATCTTGTATGTGTCTGTTTCTGCTTGTATCCACCGTGCATGCCTGTTATGTTGTACCGGGTTAGACCATATGCTGCTCCAGAAGTGTTCCATGTCTGTTATGTTTGGTGGATTGTCTATTTTAATGTGTGTGTTATCTATTGTCTGGTAAAATTTCTTTTGGTTTGTGTTGAATGTTTGGTTTTGTTTCCTTCTATTTACACTTTTTTTGTATCTTCTGAGTCGTTTGGCTAATGCTTGTAATTTCTGCTTCTTTTCGTCTAATTGCTCTGTCGCTTCTTGTTGTGAGATTTTATCTAACCTTTTTCGTTTTTTTTTCCGAGATTTCATTTCTTATAAATTGTGTTAGCTGTCCGATGTCTTTTCTCAGTTTTTCTATTCTGATCTGTAGCCTGTGTTGCCATGCTGGTTTTGTGGGTTTCTTCTGTGTGTTGGTTGGTTCTGATCTCTGTCTAGTGTGTATATTTAGTGTAGTGAGTGCTCCTATATAAACCAGTAGTTGTAACTCTTCCATAGTTGTGTTTTCATTTATTTTGTTGTGTATGATTGTGTTGATAGTTTTTATTGTTGTTTCGACTTGTGGGTTATTTGGTGGTCTATGCAAGAATGGTCTTATGTCTGTATTTGTGTCTTTGTATTCTATATATGTCAGCTGAAATTTTTCTTCTATATCTAACATGTGTGTCACTTCGTGTTCTATTTGTGCTTGCTCTGGTGGCTGCCTTAAGATTTCGTTTTTCTCTGATTGTTTAATTGGTGCGTGTTGTTCTTTGTTTGTTTGCTCTGGGATGTTTGTGTCCATTACTGTATTTTCTTCTTCTTCTGATTGCACATTATTTTGTTCCAGTATTTGTTGTACTTGTTGTTTGATGTTTTCTAATTCTGACTGGGGTATCCTGTTATTTTTGATTATTACACGGATCTGATCAGCTAGTCTTTGTTCTGTTAAAAATTTTAATTCTGGGTATCTGGTAATAAATGTTGTGTATACTTGTGATCTGTATCCAGTTGTGTTGGTTCCTAGGTTTGTTGCTTGGTAATAACAGAACATGAGGTGTCGATTAACTTCATCTGACCATCTCATCCTCTGTCTTTGTTTTCCTTCTAGGGTGGTTGCAGGAAGCATATCCTGCAAAACACCTCTATTTGGATTTAAATCATTTTCCAGTTGGCTAGCAGTGTCGTTACCATTGTGGGCGGGCATAGGGTTCAAGCGTCGTCCCCGACCATGACGGCGCTTGTCCGAGGCTTCTTTAGTTCTGTCCTGAACCAACTAATCACACTAAAGGGGGGTTAGCCCTATTAGTGGTTTGTTCTTTTCGTCGCCTTTTACGACTGGCCTATTCTTTTCCCGGGCCTCCACGGGTATTATTATTATTATTATTATTATTATTGTAAAGAACGCCCGTATGCCAATTTTAGAAAGGCTCGCAGCACTTGCGAGGGACTGTTAGTCGATGTTTAAAATCAACAGATCTAAATAATTTCGATTAAAGGTTGGTTCACGAAACTCAGGCCTGTGTATTTCCAAGCATGCCGACAATCTTTATCAGAAAGAAGCCACTACTTCCACACCATCGCAACAAAGAAAGATCACTGAAGCAGAGGAATCATTTCAGTTAGATAAAAGCAGTAAATGAATCAACTGACTTTTTCTTGAGAAAATATACCTACCTTCATCTAAAATGATTTACCGTAAGCACGAAAAACCTTATAGAACGGCGACTTGAACCCTTCCCATGTACAAAGCCATAGTCCTAGGAATGACATTATCTCATTCTTTGTGATCGAGGAAGATAGGACGGAAGCAACGTCACAGGCTTCATTAACGCTTCATTAACAAAGATTGCATACATCGTGGTGCGTAACTGGAATACGAATGCAAACATTTAGCATCTGAAGGATAGGCAGTTGGCAAAAACTCTGAAATGCAATGCTATGCTATCTTTCTCAGCGAACGGAAGGACTACAGTTTCTGTTCCTCTTATTTAAAATTTGTCCGGTTAACTTTGCCGCACAGTCTTATGAGAACGAACCTACATGCAGGCTGCAGGACTGTCTTGCAACTGCAGTGTTTTTCCCGCCACCTCGGCAGCGACACGCGCCGGCGCGACCTTCAATAGCGCGGGCAGCAAGCGAGTCTGCCTTGGCCAGTTCACTCTTCTCACTGGGCTACCATTCCGTCATCGTCTGGAATACTGTGCGCCACTACGTTTCTACCCCTCTACAATCACCCACCATGTAGACGCTGTTTGCAAATTATCTTTGTGATGCAATCATACCTCCCAGGCCAATCAGCAGCGAAGTGAACAAGCTACCGCGGGTAGGAATAAAGAGGAACTGCAAAACTTCGCCGCACTCTGTAAGTGCTACCAGAGACGTAACAGCAAAGAGAGACGATGAGCGCGACAAGCGCAGACATTGTATTTCATGTAGCTCACCAGTCGGCCGGATTGACTGAGCAACGCTTCTGAACGGTATCCACGTGCTTCCCAAGATGACAACGCCGCAATAAGCGATAGCGGAGGAGAAAGCGAAGTGCGACACTGCAAGCACGCAGCAGCTGGCGCAGAGCCCAAACCTTTACAGCAACAGAACAATTTGGAACAAACGTGCCGACTTCGTTTCCGCTTCGAAGTCGGAACAAACGTGCCGACTTCGTTTCTGCTTCGAAGTAAGGCTAACTGCTGTTAAGACCACATATCTCAAACACACAAAACTGAGCGATGATTCTGAATCTTTTGTATACGCTTCGTACATTTAACCAACAGGACATTCACGCCGCAAATGTCGGTCGGATCTGAAAACTGAAAATGCTGAAGAATCTACACCACCATGCTAGTGGCGTTGCTACTTCTAGGTTTCCATATCTGTCTGTGGAAACGGAACCATTATAGGATTATTATATTGTCCGTCCGTCTGTCTGTCAAGATCCATTTTTCCCAGCAACGGAGAAGCGGGAAGTTGAAATCTATGTCAAATACTAAGATCTACAGCCCTTGGCGGTATAGAAAATTTAAGCTTCTAAGTCAGTACAATCAGTGCCACTCATGTCACAGATTTGGATACTCGCAAACTCATTAGTCGAAACCTATAAATGAGCTCTCTATAGACATAATTAAGTTTGTACGGAACCGTTTGAGCTGGAGTTCCATTCGCACTTGTCCGGTTTTCTTTTGTTGAAAACGAATGAGTGAAGCGGATTACAGAATAACCGTTTGTCATCAAAAGTTACATTTGATGCCGTTACATAGGTTAGTGTTACTATTTTTTCTCTTTTAAGACCACTTACGTTAGAAACCTCAACGTGTGCTCCCTTGGTAGCTCAGAGAATGTCGAGGCGATATTCCAGTCCCCGCCAGGTGTTTCGTAACATGTGTTGTGTCACAGTACCCACAGCAGCTTGTATCCTACCCTTCAGTTCGTCGGCGTCAGCAACTGGTGTGACGAAGACTCTGTCCTTGATACAGCCCCAGAAAAAAAGGGCAAGGGGTGTATAATGTCTGGAGAGCGGGGTGGCCAGGGTTTTGGACCATTCCTTCCAACCCACCTACCAGGAAATGTTTCATCCAGGAAATCACGCTCTATCAAAGCCCAGTGCGGGAGGGGGAGGGGGGGGGGGGGTGCTCCATATTGCTGGGAAGGAAAGTATCCGTGGTTGATATTTTCTAACTGTGGAGTAATGAACTGTTGCAAAACGTCTACGTAAATGTTAGCGGTAATTGATTTTTCCGCGAAGAAAAAAGGTCTAAAAACCTTCTTTTGCACGAGGCCGCACCAAACATTCACTTTTTCGCTGTCTCGCTGTAATTGTGCAGTATCATGTGGAGACTCTGGACCCCATATACGGACATTATGTCTATTTACCATTCCACTGACATGAAAGGTCGATTCTTCGGTAAAGCATATGCGATTTACGTAATAGTTAGCGCCATCAGTCCTGTTGAGAATCTCAGTTGCAAATTCAGCACCTGTCAGCAAATCATTCGATTGCAATGCCTGCACTTTGTAAGCGTGCAACCTAAGCATTTCTCGAATAATCTTCATCACACTTGCTTGCGGTATTTGAAGTTCACGTGATGCTTGACGAGTTGATTTAGACGGACTCCGTTGAAACGACTGCCGAACACGAGCAACAGTTGTATCACTCACACGAGGCCTGGCACTTCGAGGACGAACTTCAACGCTGCCTGTTTCGTGAAACTTTGCATACCATCCCTTTATTGATTTAACGTCAAGATGGCTGCGTCCATAAGAAGCCCGAAATTTACGCTGAACACTGATGGGCGATTTTGTTTCGTGAAACCAAAGCACACATTACGCTGTCTCCTGCTTCGAGGCCATTTCCCCAGCAACAACGTGACCTAACAGACCGCGTCGGAGTTGTAGAGCACTAGCGCCATCTATTTGTCGCAACTAGTAACACTAACCTACGTAACAGCATCATTTGTAACTTATTATGTCAAACTGTTATTATGGTATAAATTTTTATAATCAGGGCAAGACTTTCTGCTAACCCTGTATAATCAATAACGAACAATCTATCTCACGTGTAACAAAAAATGTTCTTTTTCTTTGCCTGTACTCCAGCTATTGGCTGTCGACACCTGAAGTAAATTGTTATCTTTGTGTAACCACCACCTGAACCTGGATGACTCGCCTGTTGACCAATCATTTGGTTAGAATCAAACACTCAAACTGCACAAGAAAACGAAAAATGCATCTCTGAATTTCAAAAGGTGTTTCTGAGGACAGTTAACTTTCATTTTCACCTCGTTTTCGGCAAATTTTAACCATATTATTAGGAATTCTTGTGCAAGTACACTTCATATTAGCCAGAAAAAATTTAAACTCAGTAAAACTACATTTGTTAATATTTTCCCACCCACAGTCGAGGGTTGATGTGTATGCTGGTACTCAGAAGCTACATTGCACCACATCTGCCGCAATTATCAAAAATTACTCCACCGGATTAGAAAAGTCGCATGCTACAAGCACATGCAAACGCACACACTTTCAATCTTTTAGTAGATCGGGTTGCCTTTTTATCGATATAAGCGCACGTTCAGAACAGTAAACTTTGAATTCTGAGCAACCTACTGGGCTAACATCCTTGCCATAACCTCATTCGTATTAGGAAAATGTGTCGCCGTTTTCTCATTTTGACTTCGCGAACTCTAGCTCTGCTGTAAACGACCAGGGAACATCAGGTTTTTTTTTTTTTTTTTTTTTTTTTTTGCGCCTATGATATCCACAAGTCCTTTGATTCACGCGATATTTACATCCATATCATTTCTTACAATGTAACTAACTCAGTATATCGAATGCATGTATAGCCATGGTTCGTCACTTTCCGGGTTCTCGGCCCGCATCTCGTGGTCGTGCGGTAGCGTTCTCGCTTCCCACGCCCGGGTTCCCGGGTTCGATTCCCGGCGGGGTCAGGGATTTTCTCTGCCTCGTGATGGCTGGGTGTTGTGTGCTGTCCTTAGGTTAGTTAGGTTTAAGTAGTTCTAAGTTCTAGGGGACTGATGACCATAGATATTAAGTCCCATAGTGCTCAGAGCCATTTGAACCATTTTTTCCGGGTTGTCGTTCCCATTCCCTGTAAAGTACTCTGTGCACCTTCCATCGTATTATTCCCTCCTGTGGCGTCAAGCTTGCTTCCTTTCTTTTTACCGTTCTCCCGAAAGAAATACTAACGCCTAGAACTGAGGAACTGTTTCATGGGTGGGCTTTCACCTATTCGCAATGAAATTGAACATCAAAATCAATAATTTTCTCGTAATACTTAGTCGTTGCCAGAATGTTACCAGCGTGCATAAATTGTTAAGTTTTATATCACTATCGTTATGCAGACACCGCTTCTATTTCTCCCCCCCCCCCCCCCCCCGTTATCACACGATATTCTGCAAGTATTTCATTACTTTGCCAAACATTAGGCATCAAAGTGGCTTCAGGGAGTGGCAAAGGGTTTTTATTAAATATTTTTATTGATCTATTATTCGCAAAATTTGGCAAATATTAATCCAGAATTCTGTATAACAAAAACTTCTATAGAACTCCTATGTCACTGAATTGTTATTTCTGGTCTCAAGTTTTAGTACCCCCTGAGACGTGCAGTTTCTCACCTTGCGTCTGCCATTGACAGGAAAGCGATGATGAAGGTTGGCAAAAGAGAATCACCGATAACTGAGAGATTCCTGTTGAATTTAACATGTGGCTTTTTTTACGGCAAGGAAATTCCTTGGCGGCTTTCTTCGTGGAAAAACCGTAACTATATCGTCGGGCCGTGGGCGTCACTGTTGAGAGTGTGTGAGTGAGTGAGTGAGTGTGAATGTGAGTGTGAGTGTGTGTGTTGATACAAGGGTCTATTATACCATAGGAAATCTTACCGGTAACATACTAAAGAAAGATTTAGAAACAGGTGGTGAACGACTGAGACTGTAGAAACAAGGTGTTTCCTTTGAATACAAGTTTTCCCGCTGCTTATCACGATTTTTTCTCTCACAAGACATGTTTTGGAAATTGATTCCCATTCTCAAACGTCTTTTAACCTGTATTACGCTATTTATTCGTGATGTTTTCAATGTGTATGGTGCAGCGCTGTTTTGTTGCCTTTACTGAAACATATGAACGCGCAATTTTGTGATTAATGTTCCATCTCTATCTAGAGTTATTAGCGAGTTTGGAAGAAACAACTTTACTTTCGGTTATTTTGTACTCTAGTTATACGGAACACATTAAATATCTTTAACACTGTACACAACACGTTGAAAACAGCACATGTGCAAAAACAATGTCACCAATGTATTTCTTATGCACAGTCAACGCTAGGATTCGAAGAAAATATTTATTCCCATCACAATAAAATGTGAAGACAAATTGTTAAATGAAAAACTGGAAAGTGGCTCCGTGAATTTCTTTAGGTGCTTCGATAGTATTCTGTCTGAATAGCCACCCTTCGCAGCGCGGACCGCAGGAAAGTCAATGCGGTTCTGGTGGGTAGTTGTATGGATGTGACGTCATGCCGACTCCAGTGGCGTGGCCTGTTGCGCTAAACTTCTCAGCTGAGGACCCATGACATGAACAGCCCGACTGTGATGGTCCCACAGATTCGCTATTGGTTCAGTTTTGCCTTTTACGGTCTGCTTTAACCACGGCGGCATGCCAACAGTTTACAAGCTTAGCAGTTGCGGAAATGCTTACACCCTTGGCCTGAAGGCCACTGATCATGCCCTTCTAGATATCAGATAAATTGTTCCGATTCTACATTACGACAACGACTGCACTGTTTTGCGCTTCCCCTGACATGTTCTATATGCTCTCCTCTGCTAGCGCTGCCACCAGCCGTCTGTTGGTGGTTACTGCACGTTGACGTCCAACACAGGCGGTGGTCACACAGTGACTGGACCGTGTGTACCTGTATAAGCTGATAATGATCCAGATTCCATGAGAACACCACCCTCCTCACGAAAGCATAGTGTATCTCTGTTTACTACTTGTAATAGTACCTTTGTGAATTTTGTTTTCGTAAATTTGCTGTTTTCAACGTGTACTGTGCACCGTAAACTGTGAGAGCACGTGAGAGTTTCTCAGTTTAACGGACTACAAGTTTACCAAATTCGCATTTAAGTCCAGATAAATATCGATCATTAACAATCGAACTGCGCTTTTATATATTACAGTAAAGACAACAGAACGGTGCAGTACCCAACACATCGAAACATTAAGGATAAATGACATAATACACGAAAAACGAACGCGTCGGAACCATTCGCAGAAATGCGTCGTGCGCATGATAAAAAGAACATCGTCACCGGCAGCAGAAAATATCTTGAAAAATTTTCATATGTACGAATGTAATTTACCGTCAGTTCTGTTATATTATTATTATTTGCATACATTCTAATTTACTCTCTACAAACGTGTGTTGCATTAGATGCGTACACAAATTATTCAAATGGTTCAAATGGCTCTAACCACTAAGGGACTTAACATCTGAGGTCATCAGTCCCCTAGACTTAGAACTACCTAAAGCTAACTAACCTAAGGACATCACTCACATCCATGCCCGACGCAGGATTCGAACCTGCGACCGTAGCAACAGCGCGGTTCCGGACTGAAGCGCCTAGAGCCGCTCGGCCACAGCTTTGGTAACTTGAAGAGAAAATCTTTCATCTTTATGCTCCCGCTGTCTATCACATGCCAGCAATTTATCTTCCATGTAAGAGCCACATTTTACGCCTAAATTTCTCAGGACTTCCAACCTTCCTATCTCTCCATCATTGAAACATATCACTGCATCTAGTACACCAACTTTTAATGTATTTCGTCTTACAGAAACATTCTAGGGTAATCTTTCCGATATGCAATGGTTGAAACTTTCCTTTGTATTCTGAGCGCCCCCACGAAGACATTTACTAAGCAAAACATGCCAATCACGTCTCAAACTTGATTTTATTTCATTCATGACAGGCTCAGGACGAGAATGCTTATGATAGTATATTTGACCACTTTCTTTTGCTTTTTGGTAACCACACAAAGAATCTGCTCCTATACGGCAAAGTCCGTGAACAAGGTGGTCATCTGTGGACAACTTATGAAATAAGTGGCCGATACAGCTTTTCTCCTTACTGTAACATCATTCAGAGGTACAGTTCCTCTTACGGCCAGTCCACAATAACTCTGAAGGTGGTTTGTTTCAGTTTCTGTCAATCTGCCTCGGCCAGACAGAGATTTTCTATCAAATAGCAACTTTCCTTTCATTTCTCTTCGTACGTAGCTTCCTCAATCTACCACCCATCCTCTTTTGCACATGTCCATAAGACTCCAGTTTGTTACCAAGGTATCACCATAAACACTGAACTCTTTAATTTTATTGAAAGCTTTAAAGTCCCCATCGCCTAGGTAATTTGTATATCTAACGTTATAAACGGGCACCTCAGTGTTACCATGGCGGGTGTGGCAGTATTTAGATAAGCACTGAACATCAAATTTTCCATTCTCCAGAGAAGTAGCACTTGCAACACCACTCAAGGAACGATGTCCTCGACGATTCCATGTTCCATCAAGTGCAACAGCACTATCCCTGGTTCCACTAATATTTACAATTTCTTCTACTGCACGTTTCATAGATGCTTTAGACACAACCGTCAAGGCACGAAAAAGCATTTTTATGTACTTGCTGAACCTACTGGGAGGAGGAGGAAGGTCCATCAAACCACAAAAAGTTTGAGCAGCCTTTTTTCCTTTTCCTATCGCACGCATTACATACGCTAACTTTAAATTCACATCATATGAATTATGCACAATGTTCGAATCATTTTCGAGGTAGAGTTATTGGAGGAGCTACACAAAAAAGTTCAAATGGTTCTGAGCACTATGGAACTTAACATCTGAGGTCGTCAGTCCCCTAGACTTGGAACTACTTACACCTAACTAACCTAAAGAAATCACACACATCCATGCCCGAGGCAGGATTCGACCCTGCGACTGTTGCAGCTGCGTGGTTCCGGACTGAAGCGCCTACAACCGCTCGGCCACTGTGGCCGGCTACAGAACAACTAATTTTGACGCTAAACCCTTCCTGCTACCTTGTTGTTCAGTTATTTCCAGACAGCCGGCATCATCACATTGTTTACATTTCGCCACTTCCTTTATCAAAGAAGATAAGATGCCCACAACAACAACAAATCCACTACGAACAGCGTCATTGTTGACACAGAAATCTTAATCACCAGGAAGAGTGCCATGCGGGAGTTTCTTCCCTGAAGAACTGATCCATAGGTTATTTTCAACATTGTGGCTTGCTTTGTTTGTGGGCTAGTTACCACGGAATTTCCTTTTATTGAATTTCTTCATGCGTGGCATAGTTCGTATTTATTGCACAATAAAGGATATGTACTTCCACAAATATATGTAGCACTTGGGCAACATACATTCAGTAACACGTGAACAATCTGCTTCAGCGAAACAAAAGTAAATGATAATGATAATCATTTACAGACACTAGAAATCTACACTGTTGTCAACATATATAATGTACCATACGTATAATTGCTGGAAACAGAAACTTCAAGGTTCTTTTCGAAATAACACTGGTTTCTGTAACAGAAACAGGGGGCTGGCGGCATACATGACCGTAACTTTAAAATTTGGTATATACAGGTGAATTTTCATTTGAAACCCTATAATGTATGTATCAATGTAATTAGGGAAGACTATAGAATTTAATAAAGGCATAAACAAATTTCAATTTTCTACCATTTAAAAGTACCCTCCTCTATCCTTAAGGATGCTGTCTCTCATACCCTGGTGCGGGATCTGCAGGAACTGGTGCATCAGAGTAGCAATTCCCAAGCTTAATGAGGACAAGCTATGCCAGGCAAGAGACTGAAATAACGCATAGATATCCTTCGTGTTACAAATAGCGCACACACTGAACTGTGTGAAACGGCTACTAAAACTAGAGGTATGTGGGAACATCATGGCGTAAACCGCACCTTTCTACCTATCTCGATTCCTAAAATATACGCAATAGAAGTTGTGAAGATAATTTCGGAACACATTGTATTGCCTCACAATAAAAGAAAGTAGTCACATTAACTAAAATGATTTCTGTCATGGCATATTTCGATGGCACCTCCCTTCTTCGGATGTCCTTAGTTGAAATGGGCTAAAAAAAAAGATTTCTTTGCTTATCAAAATGATGGTAATCATTTTAATCAAATAGAAATCTTGGTGTGTGGCTTCGAGAAGTTAGAAAACATGAAAATCTGAAACTCACAAAATTTTAAGCACATGTATGCGTTCTAATTGACATTCGAAAATGGCAGTATCGCTTCAAAGGTAGTAAGTTACTGTAAAAATAAATAAATAAATAAAAAGACAAGTAACTGTTTATTGATAAAATATCCATTAACAGCCTCAATTTCTCAAATCACTGATACAAAAATAGCAAACGAAGTGAATTTACCACTGTTTCCTGAATGTGTTTTACGAAAAAATCGATTGGGTGAATGTAGGGTAGGATATCCAAATCTCTTACCACCAAAGAACAGCAACATCGCGAGAAGAATAATGTACAACGGAAAGAGAGCCTAATGTCAGTAAAAATGCTGTGCCTTATGCCGTCGGCACGCGGTACGAGTTAGCTAACGTGGTGCTCTATGAGTTTTGTGACGCACTTCCTGGTATTTCTCGTTGAGAAGCCATATCGTCACGTGAAACACGATTAAGATCTGTGATATTTCCGCAACGTGCCACAAAGTAGAACCAACAGGAAGCAAGAACGCTCACTACGTTACAAGCAGAAAACAAAGACGCCATACTATATTTGCCGTGTTCAGCAGAACATCATACTCGATGAGTTTTATGTTATACGTTACACCCTATGAATATATGTTGTTTCTAAACATCAACACGTTCAAAGTCTCGAGAAAGTCGTACTGGTGGTTAACGAATTTTCGTATTTAGTTATTTTCGCTTTATAACTCGTATATAATGAGTGTAAACAGTTTTAAGGCAAAAGCTCATTTAAGAGCTATGAAAATGTGTGGTTCCTATTATGATTTATTATATAATTGTCAATTAACATTTCTAAGACTAAAGTTCGGAAAATGAGGATAATCAGTGACGACTTTCAGCGTAGCGTAGTTAGTTAGTTAGTTGAGGCACTGCACTATAAAATGACATTAATCAGATGAGGGTTCGCGTCCCGTTACATCCAATTTTTTTTCCCACCTTCGCGTTTTCTAAAAGGTTGAGAGATTTTATTATTAACAGAAATAATTTTTCTAACATTAGATGTCATGTAAATATTGTAAGTGCACTCTCCGTCAGAAGTGAGTGCGTTTCATTTGGTAAACGTTTATAAGCTGACGTCTTTCTGAGTTCACATGTGTCTTCTATTCTTGTCTTATTACACATTCACGAATATTAAGGTTTTCATGCATGCCCGGTGAGAACAACATGACTAGCATACGTCAAGAAAGGGAATGTTCGTTTTAATAGAGGTAACGTAGAGATTCTACGTACGTACATTTTTCTGAACAAACTGTGTGGTTTGCGAGCCAAATAAATGCGACAATCGGCGCTGAGCGCGCACGACCACGTCAACCAGCTCGTGCCGTGTGCCGACGGCGCTCTCTCGTGACGTGGGGCATCCCGTCTGCGTGCACATCAACGTTAGCTTCCTCGAAGAGTGTGCCGACGGCAGCTTAACTCTTATTGCTTTCTTTTCTTCTTTAAAACTCTGAAAGTAAGTCCTGTCCTGAACTTGCGAACTGCTATGTTAATGTTAAACAATTTTTGAACTGGCTAGGCTACAGCGCGTCTATATTCCACTGATTGCGTTACAACTGATGGACAAATTAATAGTGCTGTCTACGCTGACGTTCCCAACAAAGCCTTCGTTCTTAAAAATGCCACGGTGTGGTACGTGGTTACAAATCTCTCTACGAAGAATGTGTGTTAATGAGCTGCAGTACATGTAATCGAGCAACTTTGCTGTACATTATGATCTGTGCTGAGAAGCGAATCTCATCTAAGTCAATTGTAAAAAGCTTTAACGTATAATGAACTGCTAATATATATAAATTTGACCTCTGACTCTGAGGTACGACAGGTACTGCATTTAATTCTCTTGATCTTTTTCCTGTCTGCGTGGATTTTAAAATTTTGACCTGTCTAATATAAAAATCTGTAAAAAAACTGCCTATAAATGAATATGTTTTCTTCGTGGCTGCTGTAAGGAGGGAACGGGTTAGGCGCAGGATGAGTAGGCGGGCAGAGGTTTCCGTTTCTCCGGTTCTCAGGGAACGCCAGGCAAAGTCGGAGAAAACTGCTGCAACTCGCGATGAAAACACCGTTTCTCGTGGCAGCTAAAGTACTCACAGTCGTCCTAAGATTTTCTGGATACACATTTAGAATGAGAAGGTTGGACAACACTGGCAGTGTGTTATTTTCTTACTAACGAACTGAACGCTTAGGGAACGTCTTTAACACACAAACTGACGGAGAAATATTTCGTGTCGTTCGGCCCGCGATAGTAGCAGATTCGCCCCGTGTTGTTAATTTGCGAAGAAATCACTATGCACTGGATTGCTAAACACACTAATCGTTTTATGAAGGTCCGAGGATCCAACATCGAATAAAAGTTCGTAGATGATATTTACCTTCTTTTTCACAAAATATTTTTTTTTTATTTTTGATAACTGCGATTACAAGATTTATCTCCTCTGCACTTCAAATTACGTCCATTTGCAAACTACGTATCTGAGACAGTCCGAATACATCATAACTGTATTATTATTATTTAGTAACGAGTTGAGTGAGACAATGAGTCCCTTATACCGAAATATTAGGTGTATCTGAACGCTTGTAGAAATATTGTCGGTGGAATTCGGGTTCACCCTGCAGAAACCAGTCTCGATGATCGAAAACTGCATAACTGCAAGATATTGCGCAGTAAATGAAAAACAATTATGATTTTTGTATATATATCAGTTATTTTATGCAAAAATGGCTCTGAGCACTATGGGACTCAACTGCTGAGGTCATTAGTCCCCTAGAACTTAGAACTAGTTAAACCTAACTAACCTAAGGACATCACAAACATCCATGCCCGAGGCAGGATTCGAACCTGCGACCGTAGCGGTCTTGCGGTTCCAGACTGCAGCGCCTTTAACCGCACGGCCACTTCGGCCGGCTAGTTATTTTATGCACCTTTTGTGTGTCAGGGACATATGTTCTTTTCCAGTTAAAAAGTTCTGATGTAAGGCAGATAAACCTGATAATAACGTTAACGCATTTAAATATTTTGAGAGACTTGACGGTAATTTACTGTGCCATTCAGCCAAAGATACTTGAAACTTTACAAAATAGTTTCGGTCCTTATCTCCAGCTTCTAGAATTCTGGAGGTAGCAGGATTGGAGGAGACAGCCAAAGCCGTTACTCCCAAGATTCAAAAAATGGCGCCACAGTGGTGTCCACTGGTTTTCCCTCGTGGCCACAAAGGTTGTGCCCATTGTAGCGTCGCCAAGGACGTCCTGCACTAGGCGTTTCATTATGGCGACCAGGTAGTGCGGCACTCTGTCAGCTGAAACCTGCGCAGCGCGGCACAGACACAGTAAACACCTGCCCCGGCCCAGTCCCCGGATTCCTGAGCTGCCGGGGGCGGCCTGGCCCATTCATCCCCCGCGCCCGCGCGCGCCAAGCCGCGAAGGCACCGCTGCCTGCCTTCTGTGGGGCCAAGGCCGCGCCGGAGCAGGTTGGGTCGCCGCAAGCGAGGGCGGTTTTTGTGGGCCAGATAAAGAGGAGCCGTCGCAGGTCGCACAGTGCCTGGGCCCGGCCTGTGCTGCATCCCATGTTGTTGGCATTTTCCGCTCTCCTGTTACAAGCGGGAAGGGAACGGTTGTAGAGGTCAAAAGTGTGCTGTTCTCAACTGGTACACTTCCACCAAATGATTTTGCTTACACGAGGAAGCTTCGTTGTCGATTTGTCACATTCCGAATGTCTGCATACACAAATGTAGTTTCCCTTCTTGAAGTGAAACAGGGGGATTTTGCAAAACAATATGAACACTGTACCACAAACATCTTATTTACAACAAAGTGCCTAGACTTACCGTGACAAGTCCGTTGCCTGGTGTTTTCCATTGGTACTATAACATCCCTGAAAGTCTTTAGTCGTTGCTTTTGTTGTGATCGTCTTGGTATTGATATTTATGATGATTGGTTTGGGGGGGGGGGGGGGGGGGCGGCGCTCAACTGTGCGGTTATCAGCGCCCGTACAAAGTCCCAATTTTTACGCAGTCCAATTTTTTATGCAGCCCAATCGAGCCACTGTCACGCATGATGATGATGATGATGATGATGATGATGATGATAATGACGACAACACAAACACCCAGTCCCCGTGTAGAGATAATCTCCAACCCGGGCAGGAATCTAACCCGGGACCCCGCGATCCAGAGGCAGCAACGCTAGCCACTAGACCATGAGTTGCGGACACCGTCATGGTATTATTGTGACCAGGCAGCATGTAGGTCGTTAGATGTAAAATGGCCAAAATGTGCCCGCTAAGTGTACATGTCAGTTACCAAACAGAGCTATAATGAGGTTTTCTGTAGCTCACGGCACTCCCATATAGTATACAGAGTTTATACTGATACAAGGCACTACAATGGAACAAAAATTAAAATGAAAGTAGCAGAGGTCGTTGGATAGAATTCGTCCCTTCAGTAAGATAACGAATGGCGCGGCTAGGCATAATGCCAAAACGAATACTCGTGGTACAACGGACACCGTCAAACCACCTACGAACATTAGAGGGCCTTAAGTGACGGAAGGTGCACAGAACGTCAATTGTCAACCAGTGTAAATACGTTGAAGTTCAGCAATCCTGCACTTGTCTGGCGGGCGTACAGTACTTTGCAATCTACTTTCGCCTGTCAGACATCGCAGAAGTAGAGGCAGTCATACTATGGTTTTCAGTGGGTTTAGCCATGTCACTAAAAGGAAATTTTTCAATGGTGTTCATTTAAAGCTGCAGGCATTGTTTCTAGTGCGTAACTGGTTTTCACTTGTAAACATTTCTTACTCACATGAAGTAATATCTTAGTGACATCCAACACTGCTTCATTAGTGTGTTAGCAATTCCTAGTGATCTTTTGGAAAAATTGTTAATAGTTCCTTTCCACCCTTAAGTTTAGTTTCTTTGCTAGGACTGACACGAATTCCCAGTGTGTATCACTAATAATTTGTGTGCTTTGATGCCCAGAAGAGTTCAGGTTGCTACGGATGTCTATGTGGCCCTAGACAAAGTCAGGAGTTAATTTTGTTTTATGCTAGCCATTTACTATAAATTAGCTTGGTAATGTTTCGTACATTATCCACTCTCATTTCATTATCGCTGTAGTGTGGTCTGGATTTAGAGGGGGAGGGGCGGCTTGTTTTAAACTATTATTTTTGGACTGCATAGTTACGATCTCGTTATCTTTTTCGTCTAGATGAAGTGATAGAAGTCTGGTTTCTAGTCGAATGAGTTCGTCAAAAAGGCGCGATGTATCGATGTCACTCCTTTCTTCTGCATTCGCCACAATATCACGGGAGTGACACTTACCGAACACAACGCAATTTTGAAGAACTCATTCGGCTGGAAATCTGAATATCATGAATTTTTCTTGGTTTAACTACTTAAAATTGGAAGAGTAATACCAATGAGCCACCTCCTAGGAAACATTGCGTTAAAGAAATGGGGTATAGTGTTCGTCGTCATTCAGTTTCTGAGTAAATCCTTCGTGTACAGCATATTTAATACATAGTAACCTTACGAAAAAAATTTCCCTTTTATTTCCATATGCGTTTTATGTGTAGTATAGTACAGAAACAATACGTGGTACGATACTTGTTCCACTACAACTTCAGCATTTTCTTAGAGCTTATGATTCCACACTTTTGGAATTAGTATCAAGTGCATCTTTTCAACGTATTAAAGCTTTTATGCTCTGCATCAGGTTTGCACAACAGTTGAACTTCGGTCACAATTGTTGGAATATTTCTCCAACCTAAATCTTCGCTTGATTTTCTCACTCTGAAGTTTGGGGTGCTCGGCAATTTATCTACCGCCCAGAGTCAGGATGGTGGGCGGTTGCAGGTAGAGGATACTGATCGCCCATGATAAATGTGTAAGGTTCGCAGACGTTCGTGAAAATCAGTACAGTCATTACGACTTATTGCTACGATTCATAGTTTCTTCGCAAAGTAACGTATCTTCTGCAGAATTCGGTTCATTGTGTAAAATTAAGTCGCTTAACAGGTAACAAGGTCCGGCGTAGCAGTTATTTTCTTTAATGTGCTGACAGGATTCGGTCCCTTGATTTAACTTCGGTAATGTTAACGTCCACCGCATGTAGATGTCAACCACGTATGAAATACTGCATTCGTTTTGCCAAAGCTGTTTGTTGAAAAGGAAGTAACATTCATGCTAGTGAACGCTTATTTCTTGAATAGCGGTTCGTCACTCCTACTACTACTACTACTACTACTCCCCCCCCCCCCCCACCCGCGGCGCCTCCTCCCCTTCCCGGGACCTTCACAGCTACTTCCTCACGTTATTCCCGCCATGGGATTTCCTGTTTGTCTCTTAAAGGCGCGCGTGTAAACAAAACAAAATAAACAAAGGCATTTGCCAGCTGTTGTCAATGATTTTAGCCTTCGAAAAACAAGATCCGTTTGTTGCATAGGATATAGACGCTTTTGTTCTTATACGGCATTGTGATATCTGCAAGCCTACGTTCCAGGCGCCTTAAGTTGAAGCGCTGTCTCAGAAACAAGCGTTCTTGCTTAAAGAAACGGTGGTGGTGGTAGTAGCATTTAGTGGTGACTACTTCAGACGAGCTCACAGTGTTAAATGAAGCTGCATTTTCACATTTTGGTTATATTGTATGTTACCATTGTAACCAAAGTAATGGCGTGATCTGTCGGAGCGTTGCATTAATTAGTGTTAGATATTTTTCATGTGTTTTTCAGCGCAGTTGATGATGTACTTAGAAATAAGCTATTTGTATGTCGCGTTATAATTTTTTGCAGGTATCTTTTCATGACAGTCCCCAAACTCTCCGTATAATTAACGAGACATATTCTCAGACCAATTAAATTCCTTAGTGTGTTCTCAGAGGAATCAAGAACCATCTCTGCCCAACCCAAACAAAACTAACTTAATGTCACACGTCGTTAGTGATACAAACTTGTTATACCGAAACCTTTTACGCGGAGTGCATAAGTAAATGCTCATTTTGTACCCTACTCCCCTCTGTGACAATGAACCCAGTTATGCCAGGACTCTGAACGGTCCATACTAGATACCAGTAATTTTTCGAACCCTGCTGAAGTGATGTGTTGTGGACAAGAACGACATCACGGCGATGCAGTAAAGGAACCGTTTACACATTGCAACCAAAGTAGGGGATGCGTACTATGGTTATTCCTGATGCCATTAGCGGCGTATTACTTCGACTGTACACATTCAGATACCAAAAGCAATGCATCCTTCACCTTCCCTCTCACTCGTACACAGTGAAGCAGACAACACCATACATATATCTTTGAACCGCCGTGTACTATTTCCATGTTAAAGTGGGGGTTCTCAGAGTCCCAGAACTTCTAATTGTGTGTATTTATCTTCCCGAAATCATGAAAGCAAGCTTCGTCCATCAACACCATCTTTTTCAAATGGTCTGAGTCATCATCATCGATGCGACTCAGAATCTTAATTACATATGCTTTGCGCTTTGACCTATCATCAGGTAGACACACATGCAGCTGCTGCAACTTGCAGGCAGCGGAGATGCTTATCGGATTTAGTTGGGCTCCGGCCAAGTGCGGGCTATACCCGTTACACTCAGCTTAACTCGTGCTTGGACGCCCAGAACTTAGTTGAGTGCCTTATGTCGCGACTGTCTCAGGACAGCATAATGAGACCACCAACGTTCAGTAATGTCTCTCAGTTAGGAGTGATTTCCTACATCCACTTCTCTTGCATTCATTTGTTCCTTTCACACACAGTTCTGCCATTCCTCTTGCTACAGAGACAAACACAGCAAATACCTGAAATACTGACACGTAAATAAACAACCCTCTTCAAAACTAATTCTCGTTTCGCTCTATGTGACGATTTTCAGTTATGTGAGACTTGTTAATAAACTTCACAGGTTACTATAGAGACACGCTAACAGGACTGTTGCAATAACTGGTCGTGTGCTTGATGTAACACTGAAAAAAAAATAGCGCGTTGTAATGTGTTTTAATTTTATCAGCCTTTTTTATAACGCAGAGAGAACAGCATTACGAAAAAATACGAAAACTTTGATGAGTTCTAGGGTCTGCGCAATTCGCGTAGCTTTTTTGTGATACGTAACTGACACAAACTAGATCACTCCTAGGATTTTTACGTGTCATAGCATCTCTCACCTCTGGCAATGTTTATTAATGTGAAAAATGTCGCGTTGCGCCGTTGTTTGGGGTCGACGGTAAACTGTAGGTCACCCAATAAATGGCTGGGTGAGTTCCAAGCTCAGAAGAAGGCAGCGGCATACCACCTCAAATAGAGTAATGGATGTTAGTTTTCCGACTTTCCCTACAAATTTGTTGCAAATACTCTTCTCGAGTTTGCCGTCGGGTTGTATTATTAAAATCCCATAATACTTCGTCAATATAACGGTTCGACATCTTCAGGGGTGGTAGCTGCTGTTTTCACTGCTGCAAGTCGCGCCTTGTAGCAGTAACAAGAGCAGCTACCACCTCCTGAAGATGTCGAACCGCTGTATCGATAAAATATTGCGGGAGTTTCACAGTATGAGCTGGCGGCAAATCCGAGAAGAGTATTTGAGAAACACGGATAGTAAGCACTATGGTGTTCTAACCAATCTTAGAGTTTATATGAAATGTATTCGCAGCTGCCAATACAGAAAACCATCAGTTGTATAATGGAATGACGACAATGAAAATATCTGCCGGCCTGAAACTCGAACCCCGATTTCCCGCTTATCGCGAGGAGTCGCTTCACCATTAGGCTATCCGAACACGCCGCTCGGTTAACACCCAAACTTCCATACGTCGTCAACTATGTGTCTACAATCTGCACTCTTACATCCATTACGTATATTCTCGCACAGGGGAGACGTTTTAATTGAAAGTCGTTTGCCCAGTGTCAGTTGGTAGTACGATACGCATGCATGAATGTCCGAAGGAACATTACAGCATTCCTCTGAAAAATCACAGGCACTGCAATACCGTACTTTGAGTTTATGACAGCTTCATTTAAGTAATCTTAACATTCCTAACTCGCAAACAATTTAATACACGTTGATTCTTATAAAAAAAGTAATGAGTAACTAGTCACTGCTAATAGTGCTATTTGTTGAAAAATAGCGCCGTTATTTGGTTTCCAATAGACAGGACCATCAGAAAACTGTACATTTTTATACTTTTATTAGTTTTTGCTAAACACCCAAGGTCTGCTAGTTTTTGATGATCGCGAACATTTGTTGGGGTGGTTGTAACCTACAGCAAAAACAGGATTTTGTATATTCCAATATAACTAACGAAGTTTTGTTTCCATTATTAAGCATAAGGTCGTAACTGCTTTACCGATACGTTTGCCTTTCCTAAAAGCAAAGTGATTGCCCTCTGTTTTCTTTCCCATTCTTTTATTACCCTAATTAGAAACTTGTAATGCTGATGGTACAATAATTCTCGCATTTACTTCTTGATCTCTTCTCGGCACTTTCTGGACTGCTGAATAGTATTCTTTCGCAAGCCCGATAGTATGGCTCCAGTCTCATAGGTTCCACAGACTGACCTGAAGAAACGTCGATCGTCACTTCCCAGTATTTACAGAAGTTGTTTGACCTAAAACCTTTCAAAAACTAATACTTTATTCCCACTGTCTTCCCAATCGACACGCATTGTTTCTTTTGTCACGTCGTCCGACATTTCCTCCTAAAAAGTGGACGCTTTTGCTTTCTAATTCCCCGAGAGTAATTCTGACTCTTTCGGCATACTAAATCTGTCCCCCCACTGACTGTTTCAGTTTCGACCACTTCATAATATTCATGTAGCTAATTTCATTTAACTTCTGTGCCCTTGTAATCTTTTTTTTAGGAGCAATACTGTCCTCAACCGATAAACAACTATTAACAACGTACTGCTTTACTAGGCATTGTTCTATTGGAAATGGCACGGCCCAGGCTTCCTCAGAACTCTGTTCAGACTTATCCAGCCAGTTGTTAAGGGCTTTCTAGCATAAGGTGGACTAAAAACCACGGAGCGTTTTTCACTTTAGAAAATTATTTCCAGATGTGAAAGAAATGATTAATGATAATCTTATGATCGACTTGAATCAAATCTCAGACAACTGGATTAGTAGCCATGACCCACATTGACTTTGACTGCTGTCTTCCTTTCTTTTCCTAAAAGGTTCTGTATTTTCTTTTACAGACCAATTAAAATATTTCTTCTGCGACCCATAGTTTCTTTAAAGTTACCCTTCTTATAGATCTAGTTGTGTAACACCAGTGGTTAAGCTTTTTAGAAATGTCCAGTCAATCTCAACTGGACCACCTACTGTGGTACCAGCATTCATTACAGTAGAATCGAAAGCCTCGTAGAGTTTTTATGGCATATAATTGTTTGCTACTCGTCTTTAGATGTGGCCACATGGATTTGAAGCTGTTCAGCAGCTTATCACATGAACACTATGTACTCTAACATCCAAATCACTGTCGAGATTCAGAGAGAAGCGAAGTACACTTTTTTTTACATTTTAGTAGAACGTGAGCGATATGGACGACTGCCACTCCGTATATCGCAACTGGAAGCACACTAACATATCTGAGTGCGCAGAGCTTCCATCCATCACACAGCGCACAAGATAGAGATTTCAAATACGTTGCCACTGAACTACAGCTGTTTCTTACAAGCAGCTCTTGGATTCTGAAGAAAAAAATAATAACAGAAAAACTGAAGCGCGTGTTCCGATTGAAGGGCTATCAGGACGAAAATATTGAGTTAGCGCTCTCCGAAGAACGGAAAAATTAAGATGTCTAACACTATAATGCACCTACTGCGCTCCTTCATTTCTTTGGGGCTCAGGTAAGGTAATGGACACACAAGGCTCAAGACAAATTTTCGGCCGCCTAAGAAGTTATGAGATATGCTGCGACCTGAAAGAGTCTTAGAATACTTATAATTTCCTACATTACTGGTCAGTAAGCAAGTGTGAAGTTTCCAAACGTTGTGAAGAACAGCAAGCTAAAAATCCTAATTTTGAAAAAAAAAAATTATAGCCACTTGCTGAGAACAGTCTCATGACTAAACAAGCTTTCCTTAAACGAAATAAATCAACGACCCATAGCCCCAGCCTACCACGATTCTGCCACCAAAGAGACTGTGAAAACCAGAATGTGCGACTAATGAATTTCCCGCCAAAATTTGAATTCCCCATTTTATACACAGCAAAATTTTGCCTTAGTTATATGGGGGTGAAGTGGGGCTTGGGGAAATCCCTTGAGTCATCGATGACACTGGGCTAGAACCCGGTCTGTTACTCTAATATTATTTGTTTATTTCCTGAAATAAACATGTGCTTTGCTATCCAGCTCAACGATAACTCCGGACTACTTTTGCAAGACCTGTGAAGAGTTCTGTACATTTAAGAATTCCTTCTTTGCTAGGTATTTGTATAATGGCTGCAAGGGCAATTAAAATGAGTTGGAACAACTTTATTTCACTACATCGAGACTAGTTTTCTGCGATGCACGCAATTCTGACTACGCTCGGCGAGGTAACAGGCAGCGTACCGTTTGTGATACTCTCTTTGTTTCGACCGTTGTAGCTTTTGTTAAATTTTTAGAATCGGAAGTAGAAAGTACGCGAAAGAATGCCGCATCACACTGATAACCGCAATAAACAAATTCAGCTTCAGAATAGCTGAAATGGAATTTCTCCTACAGCGCCTATTACTCTAATACCTGCAATCTTTGTGACTTTATGTTATCAGGCACTGATGTAGTTGCAGAGTGGAGAAGTCTGCCGACTTGAAAGCGTGCTTTTTGTTAAGTTTCAAACCAAAGAGTGACTTGCGTGATAATAGTAATGAAATGAGCGAATGGCATTGCTGGCCGGGGGGCTCTGTCCGGGAAGTTCGGCCGCCAAGTTCGAGTCTTACTGCAGTCTACGCCACATTCGGCGATTCGCATGCCGGTGAAGAGGATGAGATGATGATGGAGACAATACAACACTCAGTCCACGAGCGGGGAAACTCTCCATCCCGGCCGGGAATCGAACCCGGGCCAGCTGCATGGGAGGCAAGCACGTTACTACGTGGCTAAGCAGGCGGACATGATAATAGTAATAATGATAGGGCTTCGTTAACACTATATACTGCAGGCTTAAATGGCGTACGTTGAAATTTGGAAACAATGGTGCGCTTAAGACGTTGCGTCACCATACCCATCACTTACAACAAATTTATCAGTCTGGAAAATATACTGAGATTTCATCATTTAGAGGAATAGAGGGTCATACTTATCACAATAAAATGAAACATAATTAAGTTACAATTACTTTTACTGGAGATAATTCTCATGACACCGTCGTTCACATTTTTTAAAAAGAAAATTACATTCAAAAATTTAGAAATATGATAATTCATTACACAGATATAAAGTGTTTTAATCACAAACTTTTATCGTTGATTTCATCGAAATCTGGAGGTTCGTTATACAATGCCTTGGAAGCCTACTTCCAATCTGATTGTGAAGTAAGAAACTGGAGCTAGAGTCAGAATATCAGAGGAATAATAATGAAGACTCAGAATGAAATTCCATCAAAGAAAGCAAATGCGAGAAGTCATCTTTACATATGTGCACTGGCGTCTCACGATTTAAAATTGTAAAAATTACAACAAAACATCTGGACCTCCTGGCCTTGCTGGCTGAACGGTTACCAACCGAAATACTGAAACAAGGATGGATGATAATTCGACCGCATTCCCGTAAACTGATGAGGAAGGCGTACTCGTGTGAGCAACCGAACCGTAGTTTATCACTGATAGTTTAACAGGGACCTCAGTTAAGTTGCTGGACTGGACTTCAAAACATTGACATGCGCATTTCGCCAAGACGAGTAACCACACTACGGCCAAGCCATGCTCTACGCTCAGCAGCGAAATGTTTCTTGCGAGTGACACTGATTTTTCTCGACGTGTAGCCAGTGGATACAAATGAACACAACGTCGCTGGGTAACTGACTGGCTTGACAGTGTCCTCTACTACTAAATGTCTATGAACTATTGACAGTCAAGCTATCCCTCCAACAACACATCAAATGTGTGAGATTCGACGTCACATATACGGAAGGCTATTTTAGTACACTGTAGAGGTTTATAAAAAGATCAGTTCGTGTTAGTGGTGTCCTTTGAGCGGACACACCATCATTCGTCTTTATCGTACACACCGAAAAATAGAAATGACTGTTGATAACCATTTGCATGGAACACTGACAGACGACGGCAAATGCAATAATCCAGCGCCGGGGAGGGGGTAAGAAGCACTTACAGAACAACGGAATTTTATGGGCATCAGTGTCACCTACAGTCTTAAGTAATTTATGTATTAGGTCCACGATTGCACTTTCGGCCTTCGGCCATCTTGAGATAGATCAATAAGAAATTTTCATGTTTTAGCATAATACGCATAATACGAAGTTACTTTTTTTCAGCGAGAAGAATAAATAAAGTTGCAATCTGGTTTCCCCGGAAGCGTACACAGTAACACAGATTCTGAGTGTTTCCGTCGGTTCGCGGTAGAATATTTTATACATTATGAATGAAAACGCACACGACCTGCTGTCTACAACATTTATTAGTTTATTTTAGACACCGTTGTAGCCGTTATGCAAGCACGGTGTACAAAGACACGTCTTTTTACCGGATGATGGCGTTAACAGCCGAAAACCGCTTTGTGCAACAAAATAATAAATATTATAGAAAATTGCATCAGTGCTGTGTGTGTGTTCATTCATAATGTGCACAAATAGATATCGAAACACGTTCTTTACAATAATATATTTTATTCCTTCTATGCTGGAGGATTGCAGTTCTGATGCCGAAAGTAAAGTTAGCTGCTGAATCTAACACACATCGCATACATGGTGAAGTCTGCAGGGATTTGAGGTATGACTTAAGGAAACCATTATAGCGATTGTGAAATATAGCTGGTTTGAACACCCCTAGTTCTTTACTAAGCGTGGAAGGAAAGAAGAAAGAACATGATTTAACACCCCATGGACGAAGAGGTAATTGGAGCCCTGACGGGAGAAGGATAGGGAACGGAACTGGTTGTACCCAATTTAAGAAACGTCCAGGGCATTTGCTGAAAGTGATTTCGAAAAATAACAGAAAACCGAAATCTGGATGGCCGCAGGGGGATTCAAACAGCTATCGTCCCCAATACGAGTTAGTTGTCTTTTAATTACACCATCTCTCTCAGTATCCTAAGCATGGGCATATTGTACGTGATATGTCCTATCCCACAACGCCCCCGTGACCTGATCTAACAACTTTGGATCTGTAGCCGACAATTAGTCACTAAGCCTGTCAGTAGCTGTAACGAAGCTTTCGTAAATGTCGCGGAAAGTAGCACTATGATATTAGATTCTGTAACTGAAACCAAAATTTTATATCAAACATATACTGGAATTTAATACAAGGCCTGTAATACTCATGAACAGCTAATGTATAACGCACCTCTGCAGTTATGGGCATCTCCTATATCCCATAGTAGCACACAAAAATTACTTTCCAACCAGAGAAGAAACTATTGTCAGAAGTGAACAGCATCGATCAACATCGTCACACAACAAACCGAACCTTATCGGTACTTCTTTGTGTAAAGTTTGATTTATCTGATGCTACATTGTGATGAAGTACGTTTTGACTATCATAGAACGTACAAACGACTTTCAAAACTGATAAACAATACACCCATGACAGTTGTTTTATCGTCTACAACTTAAACGTGCGTTTACTTTAGGTATCTCAAATCCGTCCTTGCCACCTCTACAAGTATTCAACTAATTACGCATTTTTATTTAGTATTTGCAATGACAGAATATTTGATATACCTTATGTTTTCATACGTGAACTATAGACACCATCGACGCCGGTTAAGGCATGAGTCGCTGCTTGGACCGCCAAGCTGAGAGGGACACCAGTCTCCCAAGCGCAAGATTTGTGCACAGTGCACATCAACATTAGTAGCCCGAACTGGCACGGGTGGAAGTGGACGTGATGGCGAATATGTCAGATATTTATTATGCGTTGACATGTACTGGAGCACAATTTTCGTATTTGTGCACTTGACAATTACCGTGTGACCGAACCGTAACACTGGATTTTGTGAATAAGAATTTTTACAGTCCAAGCCGCCCATAAATTTGACTGAAAACTTCGACGGACTGTGAACCACACGATGCCTAGTTATCACTAAACAAGATGATGGAACTTATTATTTAAATACGGAATGAAGTTCAGTTTTTTATTTGTATAATTATCACGAAACAAACGTGATATGCCATATAATGCAATTCTTGGTAACGAACTAGATTTTTTTTAAAATATACTACCGTTACTTGACTTACGAACTAAATTTCTTTTTAATATACTATGGTAACTTAACAGACGAACAGGTTTCCTACTGCTGAAACGTTATCGAGAAGTGGAGAAGTGTCCAAACTTTGACGAATAAAACAAGGTTTTTAAGTGAAAATAAGGCCATCTTCCCCTCAGTCCCCGTCTTGTCAAAAGGCTATAACGGGTGACACAAGACACACGATGTGTCTCCTGCGAAATTCAATTCACGCTCCCTGTTACACCTTAATGCTTGAAGCATTCGACGTTAGTAGTGGCTAACAGCTAGCAGAGCAAACGGGTACTTCAAACGCTGACCGTATCAGGATGCTACGCGGTAGCAAGCGCGCGGGTCCATCTGGACGGAAGCGGCTGCGACGTTGCCAGCGCCTGTTGGTCGGGCGCACTACGTCAGTGGGGGTGATGCACGCATTGTGCCGCCAGCGCATCTGCACTCTGCCAAAGACCACTCCGCCTGTTACGGCGTGACGTCATCCGCGTCACCGTCGCAGCGTACTCGGCGGCGTAAGCTATGCGCGAACACACAGGCGGCTCGTCACGTTTACGGACAGGGCCGCCGCCTCCGCCTGATGTTTCAACAACGCTGATTGCACGTCTCGCTCTTTGAGTTTCAACGGAACACACATCGAACGATTACTATGGTGCTCTTGCCCCCAGATCTTTACTGTTCGTTGTATGTTTGCATGGCCAGCACTAGAGTCACTGGAAGGCTCGACGGACTACAGTGGGAAACAATGCAATGTCTCTCGAGGAGAACCCCATGAAACTGGAAGCGTCCAAGTTCCGAAAAAACACATAAATAGCAAGAGAGTATAGTTAGGGATATTTAGGTTTACGCCCAAGTGTACTGCCCATTTACTTCACGCATTATATACGGCAATGGAACTAGAAGGCAGAGGGGGAATATTTCGTCACAGTAGACCTACACCGCAGAATGCTTGTGGAGGGAAAAAAAAAAAAAAAAAAAAAAATATCCGGCAACCTTTCCCACTTCGTTTTTCTTGCAAGTTCAATAGCTTATTCAATCAATTTTTACACACACTATATATATATATATATATATATATATATATATATAAGAGAGAGGGGGGGGGGGTAAGTTGCACGCGATCTGATTTCGCTCTCTGCGTATCCCTATGTGCACTCCACAAGAACTCTGTTACCCGAGCAGTTGCTTCCTTTGTATAGTGCATCCGTTACCGTCACAGAATCTATGGAGCCTCTGTTTACGACCCTCCACTCGGTCCGACCAATCCTGAGTACGACGCTGCCAACTGTGTGTGATCTCTGTTTCCACCCCACGAGCGCTGCCAGCAATCTTTACCATTTCTGCCAGCCGCCCGTACGTACTTAGGAAGGTCTGAGAACGCAAGAAGCAGGCGTCATTGGTACCGACAAGAGCAACAACTTGGCGAGTACTGCACCCGTCACCATCGATAGTCACTGGCAGGGTCGTTTCCTCATCTCTAAAGAGGCTCCCCTGGCACACACTGTACGATTGGACTTCTTTGCAGCTGTGGACGTTATCCTCCGGTGAAGAAATTGACTTCGTGTCTTGTCCTCCAAAATTAACGAAGAACTACATTCAGGTCAGCGGACTGAGAGAGCCGCAAGTTCTGATGTACCCATACTCTTCTTTAAATCAGTTGGTCAATTGCATTAAAAAGTTGTACTGAATTGTGGAGAAAGAAGCAAAATAGAAACAGTGAACGGTCCCAGC
This sequence comes from Schistocerca nitens, assembly GCF_023898315.1. Taxonomy (NCBI): domain Eukaryota; kingdom Metazoa; phylum Arthropoda; class Insecta; order Orthoptera; family Acrididae; genus Schistocerca; species Schistocerca nitens. The sequence goes on from NC_064618.1 coordinate 586,753,825, forward strand.
TTTAGATGTGCAACATCGAGCTGGCTGCAAATGCAATGAGGTCGTGGTTGTGTTGTCTCCGCGTGGACTGCGAAGCGGGAGACCCGTGTTCGAGACTCCCTCCTTACGTAACTATTATTTTATTATATATTTTTTTTGTTTCACAAATTTGTGACTGTCCTCTTTTGTACTCTTGGCAATTTCCATATTATACACTCATTAAAGAACAAGTATCATGTGGTAAGACTATGTTACTGTCGTCAATGTGATGAACAGTGAAAGCAGCTGAGATGCTGCATAGACCTCTCACAGAAATGAAAACAACAAATGAACGAGTGTTAAGTATGTTACAACTATGGAATGCAAGAGGCGAAACTTCCAAAAAGGAATGAAAGATCCGTAACGTAGCGTACTTGTTTAGAACAAAGATGTACGTATGTCTGGATTCCCTTCGTTACACCTCGCTGTTGCAAACAGATGTTACACTACGATACCGACACAAATTTGAATAAAACGAACAGACACGTCAGTTAGTGGACTGACAGTCCATAATTTAATGAAAAAAATATGGGCCATGAGGGAGATTTGAACCCGGGTCTCGTCCATCGCAGTCCAACACCGTGATCACATTAACAACATCAAACGGTAACCTACGCTCAGTCGATATTGCACACATTGATCTTGGACCGCTCACTGTTTCTATTTTGCTTCTTTTTCCACAGTTTAGTATACTTACTTCCTGTTTTCATGCTTTATCCATGTTCAATTTTTGACGGACTATCCAATCAGCTATCTTACCACTAAATCTGAGGAGATGCGATGGGGAGTTTTCCTTGTTAACAAGAAAGGAAAGGCTGAAACTCTAAAGGAACATGATGACGACAATGTTTTATTTGTGGGGCGCTCAACTGCACGATCATCAGCGCCCGTACAAAGTCCCAATTTTTTTCACAGTCCACTGTCGCGAATGATGATGATGAAATGAGGGGGACAACACTAACACCCAGTCCCCGGGCAGAGAAAATCCCTAATCCGGCCGGGAATCGAACCCGGGACCCCGTGACCCAAAGGCAGCAATGCTAGCCACTAGACCACGATCTGCGGACTTTAAAGGGGGGCGAACAAGGGCATCGAAACGAAAATAAATTTAAAGATTATATTTTAGGAAAAGGAGAGGAAGTAAGCGAAGCTGAGCTGGGAGAATTTCTTGACAGAGCACCGAAAGAGCCAAATCGAAACAAGGCTCAGAACTAATGAGATATTTGGAAGAGCCCATCATACAGAACTATTCCACCTGGTATGCATGGCATACGAGACAGGCGAAATACCCTCAGATTTCAAGAAGAATGTAATAATTGGAATACCGAACTGCACGTGCTGGCAAGTGTGAATGGAACTGAACCATCTATCATGGTTGCGAAACACTGGCATTGATTATTATGAGAACTGAAAAACCTGAAGTCAAACCTGCGTTTACAGCAACTGAAGATTTAGAGAAACCTTTTGACATTGTTGAATGCAACATGTTGCCTGATGTTCTGAAAGTAGCAGGGAGTCAACACAGGGAGCGAAAGGTATTTCACGACTTGGTCACAAACCAAACTGCAGTTACAAGTATGTCTGGACATGAAAGTAGTTAAGAAGGGTGTGCGGCACGGTTTTAACCTATTCCCAATTTTATTCAATGTATAGACTGAGCAAATATGAATGAAACGAAGGGAATATTTGGAATGGGGAGAAATCAAGCGGTTTGTTGATTACGAGAGTGATTCAAATGAAACCCTTAAATATTATTTATTGTGCAGTTTTGGTACAAAGCTGTATCACTTTTCAACATGATCTCCCCCACGCTCAATACAAGTCCTCCAGCGCTTACAAAGTGCATAAATTCCGTTGGAAAAAATTCTTTTGGCAGTCCGCGCAACCACTCATGCACCACATGGCGTACCTCTTCGTCAGAACGGAACTTCTTTCCTCCCATTGCGTCTTTTAGTGGTCCAAACATATGGAAATCACTTGGGGGCAAGGTCTGGTGAGTATGGTGGATGAGGAAGACACTCAAAACGCAGGTCTGTGATTGTTGCAACTGTTGTACGGGCAGTGTGGGGCCTTGCATTGTCATGTTGCAAAAGGACACCTGCTGACAGCAGTCCATGTCACTTTGATTTGATTGCAGGCCGCAGATGATTTTTTAGGAGATATGTGTATGATGCACTGGTGATAGTGGTCCTTCTAGGCATGTAATGCTCCAAAATGACGCCTTTTTCGTCCCAAAAGAGTCAGTATAACCTTCCCTGCTGATGGTTCTGTTCGAAACTTCTTTGGTTTTGGTGATGAGGAATAGCGCCATTCCTTGCTCGCTCTCTTCGTTTCCGGTTGGTGGAAGTGAACCCAGGTTTCGTCCCCAGTAACGATTCTTGCAAGGAAGCCATCACCTTCTCGTTCAAAGCGCCAAAGAAGTTCTTCACAAGCATCAACAAGTCGTTCTCTCATTTCAGGAGTCAGCTGCCGTGGCACCCATCTTGCATACACTTTGTGAAACTGGAGCACATCATGCGCAATGTTGTGTGTTGACCCACGACTACTCTGTAAACATGCTGCAATGTCATTCAGTGTCACTCGGCGGTTTTCCTTCACTACGGCTTCAACTGCTGCAATTTTCTCTGGAGTCGCAACTCGTTGTGCCTGACCTGGACGAGGAGCGTCTTCCACTGAAGTCACACCATTTACGAACTTCCTACTCTATTCGCAGACTTGCTGCTGAGATAAACACTCATCACCGTACTGAACCTTCATTCGTCAATGAATTTCAATAGGTTTCACACCTTGATTATGCAAAAATCGAATAACACAACGCTGTTCTTCCCTGGTGCCAGTCGGAAGTGGGGCGTCCATCTTTATACTGATACTGCGACTGTACGTGTGCATCTGCACTATGCTGCCACCTACAGGCCATTCTGCACGCTGTCTGTAGCACGCTTACCAACTTACAGGATAATGACGCGAAATTTCGATTTGTTATTACAAATTTGAAGTTTTCATTTGACTCACCCTCGTACATCGTAGCTCAGAGACAGCAAAGGACTTGGAAGATCAGTTGAACAGATCGGATAGTGCGTTGAGAAAAGGTTGTAAGATGAATATCAACAAAAACAGACTCCAAGTAATGGAAAGTAGTGGAATTAAGATCAGGCTTTGCAGGAATTAGATTATGAAACGTAACAGCAAATGTAGACGAGTTCTCCAATTCAGGCAGTAAAATGACGATATGCGTGTCAAACGCCGAGTGGCAATAGTAAGGAAAGTTTTTCTGAACGATATATGTCTTAACATGTAATATACTTTTAAGCCGTAAGAAGTGTTTTTGAAAGTATCTGTCTTAAATATAGCCTTCTACTCAAGTGAAACATGGACGATAAACAATTCACAAAATAAGAAAATTGAAGCATCTTAAATATTGTGCTACACAAAAATACTGAAGATTGGATGAGTAAATCGGATAGCTAATTAATGGGATAACTAATTAATCGGCATTGTATCTAATCGGGGAATGAAAAGCTTTATACCACAACCTCCCAAGTAGCAGGATCGGTTGATAGGACACATCCTCAGGATCAAAGAATCTTCAATTTGATATGGAGCGTAGAGTGTGGGATAAAAAAATTGTGACGGGAGACATAAGACTTTACTACGAGACGAGGTTCAAGTGGATGTAAGTTGTAACAGTTACGCAGAGATGGACAACCTTCTAGAAGACAGACTACCTAGGAGAGCTACATGAAACAAGTCTTCGAACTGAGACAATGACACGCTGATGGAAAAAGATGTATGTGAGAAGAAAGTAAAGTAGAAAATGGTGTTGCATCCTGATTTTGTTCTGATTTTTCGAAATTTTGTCGCTAGTGTTTAACTAGTCTCCTGATTTATCTTTCAAATTTTATAGTGTGTGTGAAATGTCGAAACATGCTGGCGAAACACTTTTTGAAATGTAAGGTAACGACTATAGCAAGAATTCGCATTAGAACTTTCTCCCTAATGATTTATAGAACTAGTCAAGTATTTCTCAAAATTCACAGTCATAGTGTCTGCTAAAAAAGGAGACGATCAGCTTTTTAACTGGTCTGTGCCCTCTTATCTAAATATAAAATTTATTCACTTGAAATGTGGCGTATGGATATCTGCACGCCACAAGTTCCACACATTAGTGGGCCTTCTTGTCGGAACAGGTAGCCATGTGCCATCGAGCTGTGGCCTCATGTGGGTGCACCAGGAGTGAGTAGTTATTTTACCATTCGTAGCTTACTGTCTGTCATTTCCGACCATTCTGCTTTCCAGCGATGCATTGCTCTGGGCTCCAACAGTGAGGATATAGCACATACCACTTTCCCCAGCCCAGCATCTGTACAGGGAGTAATACTGCAACACGTTGGCTGCTCTAGCAATTTGTGTGTGATGGTGGCATGCGCTGTACAAATGTAAGAGAACAACTCAAGTAACGGAAGACAATTTCCAAGCACGAGTAAGTCCCATTTACTCTAGTGCCATTGAGACTGCGTTTAAATTGTTCTTTGCGCACGTGTGCTGACTCTTATGTCATGAAACGTCAGATATATATTGCCTTCGAATTGAAACTTCATAGCTTCATGGAGTTCTAAACTAATTATTTGAACAATTAATTATTTATTTACGCCGTGTATATTTGAATTTTCCAACGTCTTTTTTTTCATATTCCGTCTGGATTTGTGTTAGAGTTGTCAGTTTTTCGGAATAGAAACCACAAATCTTTTATCTTCCGGTCCCTATGGGTACTAGGATAATTCTTTCGTACGAAATACGACAATCCTCTAGCGAAGCTTTCAGTATCTTGCATTGAGTGCTACTTTGATTCCTGATCTATCAAACTGTACAACATCCTGCAACATTGGGAGATGACATGACTAACATAAAATGAAATCTGAAATGATGCGCAATAACGACACACCTTGTTGCGTACTGAGGTATTTAGAAAGTGTAATTACTGCTTTTATAATACCTTTAAGAATATTTTCGACAAAGTCATTCAATGCCTCAAATGTAACGTCCCGTAATGCTAGCAGCATCGAAGACGAGTTTTGCAGGTTCATATAACGGCACACCTATTATAGTTTGTCAAGTTAACGTAAGCTGAGGGTAAAACACATTCCGCCACATCGTAAGACAGTGCTTCATGTTGTAAAAATAATTTTACAGCATTTAAAGTGCTCTGATAAACACTTCTCATGAAACTGATACGTTTCCATTATCTCTTTTGTTTCATTAATTAAAATTAACGCGGAGAATGAGGTGAAAAAGATCGGTTAGCAAATACTGGGCAGTAAGAGTTTGCACAAATTTTTAATATCTCTTTCGGGACGCTATTGTATTGTCGCCTGGTCCACATGTTCGCTTTGAATCCACGTCCAACTACATTAACAGTAAGGTGCCTAAACCGAAGTCGCAGAATTTGTCACGAATGAAGTGACAACCCCGATGTGTCACAACTGTGCGAGAATTTAGCATGACATAGTTATCAATTAGCATCTAGTATCACACACACACACACACACACACACACAATTCGTCGTGACTGCCACGTAATATGGGTGAATGGGATTTAATTTACTGCAGTCAAGCGTAACAAGAGGAATTATACCGAGGACATGTTAGCAATTTAGCAATTAAAATGAAGTCTAACTGCCAAGCGTGTGTCACGTGCTCGCAAGGATAGCACCCACTAACCAAACAACTGACGCGAACACCACAGTGCTTTTACTGGAAATCATTAAGTTCTTTGCCTTGCTACGAGCTCTGAAACAGCTTTCCAGAACACTGTCAGGAAATCTACCGTAACACGGCGTAACTACGCATTGTACACACGTGTAAACCGTTGTGGATAGAGAGTCAGGAGTATACAAATCTTAGAGCTCACGAGGGACATGTCCAGAAACTCATCTTTAGATTGTAGCCAAATGTTTATCACCGGTGTTACATTTTCGTGCCCGCCATGCAGACCACGCGCTGCATCAACGATCTGCTTCCACCGCCTTGTATCTCTCGCAGCCTCTCTCCACCCTGTGGAAATTTCTAATGCTGCGATGTTCTTCTCTATATCATCTTTCCACCTGGTACGGGGTCGGCCCATGGCCTTGTTGCCTGGAGAGTTCCTTCAAATGCTTTCTGGGAGATTCCGTTGTTTCCATTCTAGCCACATGTCCAGCCCATTGCAGTCTCCTACTTCTTAATTTCTGGAGGATAGTGGGTTGCTTCATTAACTGATGAATTTCATTGTTTCGAATTCTCCATACACCATTCTCCAACACAGGTCCCCAGATTTTTCTCATTACTTTTCTTTCGAAAACATTCATTTTATCTCTTTCATTCTTTGTAAGCGTCCAGCTTTCTGAACCGTACAGTACTACGGGGCAGATTATAGTGTTGTATATCTCCATCTTTATGGTGATTGACAAAGCTTTACTTTTGAGTGGGTTGCTTATTGAGTACAGACATCTTGACCCTGAGGATATTCTTTCATTTATCTCCATTGTTATGATATTTTTACTGCTGAAACGTGATCCAACGTATTTAAACTGAAGAGCTTTTCTGAATTTAGAATGCTGGTCAATTTTAAAGTACGGATTTGGGTTTATGACTCGGCCTATTTCCATGTACTCGGTTTTCTCTTGGTTAATCAAAAGCTCCATTTTGCTGGCACTGTGCCTGAGAGATCTATACACGTCTTTCAGTTCTTCTTCAGTTTTTACTCAGCAACACTATATCATCTGCAAAAGCCAGGAGTTTTACTTCACTGTGTTCGAATCGGAGACCATTGTACAGATGTAAATTACTCTCCCGAACCACTTTATCTAATGGAAGGTTGAAGAGGACACAGGGAAGAGCGTCTCTTTGTCGTAAGCCAGTTTTAGTTGGAAAGGTGGGGGATATGGATCCTCTGAACTTCACTGCTGCCTGGGAGCCATCCATGCACAGCTGTATCATCCTAATGATTTTACTGGGTACACTAAATTTTCGTGATGTGTTGTAGAGGCTACTTCTGTGGATGCTGTCGTAGGCTCGCTGGAAGTCAATGAAGAGAGAGTGGATGTTTTTGTTAAATTCCCAGTATTTCTCCAAACATCTGTCGTATAGTAAACAAATTATCAGTTGTGGAACGGTTTGTTCGAAATCCAGCCTGGTAATCTTGAATCATGTTTTTTGTGTAAGGTTTAAGTTTTTCCAAAATGATCATTGAGAGGATTTTGTATGTTATGTTCAGCAAACTGATTCCTCTGTAATTTTCACGTTCCATTCTGTTTCCTTTCTTATGTATTGGAAAATTATTGCAGTTTTCCAATCTTCCGACAGTGTTTCAGTTTTCCAGATCATTGTGACGAGATTATTTTTTCTTTGTGTAGTTTGCTTCCGCCCTCTTAATATCTCTGCTGATAGCTGGTCCTCGCCTGCTGACTTGTTGTTTTTGAGCTTTTGAATGGAGTGGATCACTTCCTGTTCTGTGATTCTACATTCGTCATTATTAATGCCGTCACTCTCAGACATTGCGTAATTGAAGTTTATGTGCGGATCAGTGCAATTTAACATTTCTGATAAGTACTCTTTCCATCTTTCTGGGATATATTCCAGCTGCGTTAGCATAATTTTGATTTTTATCTTTTATGAATAGTTTTTCACTTTGATAACCTCTCTTACTGTTCTTTGTATACTGAAACAACTTCTTTGAGTTTCCATTCCTGCTTTTCACTTCTGTACATTCTAGTATTCCAGTTAGATGTTTCCCTTTTTCTGTTCGTAGAACTCTTGTTGTTTCTCTAACCGCCTTGAAGGTCTCTCTCTTGTCCTCACTCTCCTTATGCAGCCACAGCATCCTGGTTTATTCCATGACATCCTGGCTCCCTCATTACAAAACCGGCCGTCAGGCAGAACACACAATTTTTTTTACATTTAACATGCACAAAAACCGTTACACCTAGAGTTTCTCTCACAGAAATATCCATCTGAAAGGCAACAAAGAATCGCCACCAGAAATTCGTGCCTGACACAGGTTGATCGCATGTCATTTTAACAATAATGGTTGTTTTAAGGTTATGTATGTGCAGTATGTTTGAAGGTCAACTGTGACTTCTTGGACAAATCGTCGATCCTCTGTATGTCCTCATTCGTTACAATTTCCTACCGTTGCGACTTCCACGCATAACTGCAACCTCTGCAAAAAGCTGCTTAGCCTCCCGAGATTATCCAGTAACAGCTCTGTAACGCAGCGAAAATACTGTCACGTCTGACGTTTTGTACTCGCTGAGAACTATGCGCGGTTTTCTATTTGACAGTCACGAAACCGGTCCGCTCTTATTTTGTTCACTATGAGACAGATCTTAATCCAATCGTATCGAACGCCTTCCTGAAGTTGAATAAGGATTCTATGTAGTTGCCACTATTTACTGTATTACTAATAACGTTGATTACATAGGCGAGCTTGTATTGACACGACCGCCGCTTGTTTACATATTGATTCCTACAGAGGAGCCTTTCGGTATGATTCACGTACATAACACGTCTTCTGATATTCAGCAACAGATTATCAGCTACATTATAGTGTAGTTAAGCGCATCTGCCCGACGACCCTTCATGAAAACGGAAATGAACTGTAAGGGGTGACGGTACGTTCACTGACTTTATGGATGGCCTACACTTTCGGTTCTTTCTTAGTGTCTCTTGGTACGGTATGGCTTTCGAATTCATCGAAAGCTTCTTGTATTTCTTTCCTGTGGCTGATTCGTTTTTATTTAGCATAGTTCTATTATGTGGTTTTCTTTCTAATATTGCTATTGATCCACAATGGGTCTCCCTACATCTTGGTCCGTACATGTGTATATAACGCGCGTTGTACAAGATTTCTGCATTTTATCCGTTGGTATTCCAAATTTCAGTTGCAAGAAATGAGCTTTTTTAAAAAAATTTGCATCCTTAGAAAGCTGCTATCTTCCAATCAGACCTTATCAGCGAAAATGATTTCCTACCTTTCCTAAAACTACTTCAAACACTTATAGTCAAGACGCTCTAACAACCTTACGGTTACTATTACATCTTCAACAAAAATTAAAGCGAAATATTTGTGTTAGTTGTTGATCAGGTCATCTCAGACGTTGCCATGACGAGTGCAGGCAGGAGCCAATAGGCTCAGATGGTCTATCAAGCCACTCCAGCCGCACAAGGTGTTAAGTCGGACGGTATAGAGACGAAATAATCCGGGTCTGATACAACCGTATTATCAGAGAACCAGTGTTCATTACATGCAAGTATTTCAAACAGGAGGCCAGCGACGTAAGCTGTTAGCAAAGCATATGAAGACGTACTGCTGGAAATTTGCGTTTTGTGCTGTGGCTAATGGCTTAACATGATGAAGTAGAATTGGTTTTCATTCATTATAAATGAAAATAAGAAAATTCACACAGACAAGTGGCTTTCAATTTTTTTAAGTTATCCCAAATTAATCTATACAACAATTAAATTTATTGACGGCCAGTGTGAATGTATCACTTTTATGTTTTATCGGACGCTAATATTTTATTGTCAATGTGTTCACAAAGCAATATTTCCTTCCTCAGTTAGCGAGAAGTTGATAAGTGGCACTATTCACTGGGATGGGAGTCCTTACCTGAGGTAAAAATGTCCCCCCCCCCCCAATGAATTATTGGGGAACGCGATGTTACACCAGATCTTCAGTAAATTCATAAAGACACAAAGACAATTTCACAGCTTTACAGCTTTAACGTCGGGTGTGCTTTTGGTCCACCGGCAACAATGTTTGAGGTTAAAAGGGACCCATGTGTGATCGTACTCTCAACGACGAATTGTTCACTGAATAGTTTTCACAGGCCCGCCATGAGTTACTCTCCTGCGCTAACCTCTCCATCTCTGAGTAGCATTTGCACCCCACGTCTTCAATTATCTGCTGGGCATATTTCACTCTTTGTCTTCCCCTAAAGTTTTTGCGCTCTCCAGCTCCCTCTATTACCATGGATGGTATTCCCCGATGTCGTAACAGGTGTCCTATCATCCTGTCCCTTCTTCTTGTCAGTGTTCTCCACATATTGCTTTCCTCCCAAATTCTGCGGACAACAAACTGACTCCGTATCAGTCAATCTGACTTTTTTTTTTAATATTCTACTGTCGTATCACATCTCTAACACTTCATTCTCCACTGTTCCGGTTTTCCCAAGGTCCATGATTTTGTACCATAGAATGCTGTGACCCAAACGCACATTCTTAGAAATTTTTTCCTCAAATTAAAGCATATGTCTGATGCTAGTTGACTCTTCTTGATCATGTACCGCGTCTTTGCGTCTGCTGATCTGTTTTCTATGTAGTCCTTGCTTCATCCGTCATCGGTTATTTTGCTGCCTAGGTAGCAGAATTCCGTAACTTCATCTACTTCGTGACCAATCAATTCTGATATTAAGTTTCTCGCGGTTCTCATTCTGCTACTTCTCGTAACTTTCATCTTTCTTAGTTTTACTCTCACTCAATATACTGTAGCCATTAGAATGTTTATTCCATTCAACATATCCTGTAATCCTCTTCCACCTTCACCGAAGACAGCAATGTCATCAGCGAATCCTACCATTAATTTCTTTCCCCTGGATTTTAATCCCACAGTTGAACTTCTATTTCAGTCATTGCTTCTCCGATGTATAGTTTGAATGTACGGGTGAAAGACTACATCCCTGTCTTATGCCTTTCTTAATCTGAGCACTTCGTTCTTGGTCCTCCGCTTGTGGTTCCCTCTTGCCTCTAGTACATATTTGTATTACCCGTCTTTCCCCATAGCTTACCCCTGTTTTTCCTCAGAAGTTCGAACATCTCGCACCATTCGACATTGTCGAACGCTTTTTCCAGGTCGACAAATCCTACGAACGTGACTTGATTTTTCTTTAGTCTTGTTGCAGTTATCAAGCGCTACGTCATAACTTTACCTGTCCCGAAGCCAAACTGACTGTAACAGAGCCTCTCAGTTTTCTTTTCCATTCTTGTGTATATTATTGTTTTCAGAAGCTTGATATACGTGTTGCTAGGGTGATTGTAAGACACTTCTCGCACTTACCTGTTTTGCTGCCTTCGGAATTGTGTTGATCATAGTTTTCCGAAAGACAGTGTGTATGTCGTCCGTCTCTTACATTCTACACACCAACAAGAATTTTTTTTCTGCTGCCACTTCCCAACGATTTTAGAAATTCGACTAGAACGTTATTTACTGCTTCTACCTTATTTGACGTATGTCTCCCAGCTCTCTTGAATTCTTACTCTAATAATTTATCCCCGATGTCTTACTTATCGACTCCCATTTCTTCTTCTATCAGGTCATCAGACAAGTCATCCATCCAAAGGGAAGCCTTCAATGAACTCTTTCCATCTGTGTGTTCTCTCCTGTGATTTGGACATTGTTATTCGTAATGCACACTTAATGTCGTCGCTCTTGCTTTTAATTTCACTGATGTTCTTTTGAGTTTTCTTTATGCTGAGTCAATCCTCCCAACAATCATTTCTTTTTAGATTTCTAATATTTTTCCTGCAGCCATTTCGTCTTGGTTGCCCTGCACTTCCTATTTGTTTCATTCGTAACTGATTTATTCTCGTGTATCTGTGTCTTTCAACATTTTTGGACTTCCTTCTATAGTCTCAAGTGAAGCATTTCTTTTGTTAGCCGAAGTTTCTTCGGAGCGGCCTTCCATGTACCTATGTTTGACTGTCCAACACCTGTGACTGCCCTTTTTAGAGAATGTCCACCCACTCTCCCTTGTACTGAACTGCCTGTGTTCCCTTTAACTTCAGTTTACTCTTCGGTATTAATAAATTGTGATCTGAGTCCGTATCTGGCCCTGGATACGCTTCATAATCCAGTTTCTGATTTCGGCAACACTGTCTGACCATGACGTAATCCACCTGCCATCTTTCAGTGTCTCTTGATCTTCTGGAAGTATTCCACCTACTTTTGTGATTTTTGAACAGTGTGTTCACTACTACAATCTCAAATGTATCGCAAAACTATCAGTCTTTCTTCTCTCTCATTCCTACTGTCAATCAAGGCCATCTTCTCCCGTAACCCTGTTTTATATTCCTTCCCTTACAAGCGTGTTCCAATCCTCCGTAATTATTAGAGTCACATCTCCCTTTACATACTGTATCACATGTTCAGTATCCTCATACACTTTATCTCATAATGTTCTACTTGTGACGTCTGCATATCTACCTTAACTATCGTCGTTGGCGCTGGTCTGCTGTCTTATCTGACGAAAACAGCCATATCACTATCACTGAACTGCATACTTATGTCATTCTCGCCTGATCTTCATATTCATAATGAATCCTACTTGCTTCATACCATTTCTGGCTGCTGTTTATATTATCCTATAATCGTCGAATCAAAAACCATGATCTTCTTTTCATTTCACTTGGCTGATCCCCACTGGGTCTAGACAATCTCAAATTTCCCTTTTCGTAGTTTTTTGCTTCCTTACAGAGTTCAAACTTCTGACAACCCACGTTCCGGTTCGTAGTGTTACCCTTTCGGTGGTTATTCCCTCTTTGTCTCATGGTCCCCTCCCTCTTGGCACTCCCTTCCAGGAGATCCGAATGGGGACTAATCCGGAATCTTCTGCCGACAGAGTGACTATAATAACACTTTTTCTATTAGAGCCACATGTCCAGTGGACATACCTTATGCCTTCTACACCATCATACCATCGATCATCGCTGATTCTTCCGCATTGTAGGGGCAGTTTCTCACCCCAAGAGAAATAGAGTACCCTGAACTTCTGCCCGCCCCTCCGCCCTCTTTGACTAGGCCATTGGCAGAACGCGGGTGACTTCTTATGCCGGGTGTCTCAGGATGCCATTGTTGATGACTTTTACGCGAAATTTAAGGAATGGCTGGGTTCCAACCCAGGACGCTTAGAGTACTAGTCAAATACTCGACCTCTAGTCCACGCATTAATAAGGAGGTGCATCTGAAACATATGGTTGTTTCTATGGAAACCAATACACGATATATCTGACGCAAACTTACATTACTCAAAAAGTACACAAGGGAACAATTTGGGTTCTCAAGAACTGTCTCTGTATCTGAAATTCCTACTGCTCTTAAAACTTTAAACCATGGAAAGGCACCCGTAAGATATGGAATCCATCCCGATTTCTTCTCCATTGTGAGAAGTATGCAAAAAGATGGCTGATTGATTTCTTCGCTGACATCATATGGTTCAATACTAGACAAAAATTAATCAAAAAAAATGCCACGTTCATCTCAGAGTATACCGATACAATAGGTCCATATTTACTCGTAGCAATCATATACAACTGACCGCTCGTTGGCAGATCCTAATCTGAAGATAAGAAAGTTGCACAAGTCTCACCAATATCCAAGTAAGGAAACCGCAGTAATGCGCTTAACTACAGACCCAAATAGCTAGCGTCGATTTGCTTTAGGATTTTGGAACGTACACTGTTTTCGAACATTTTAAGTTATCCGGAAGAAAATTATTTATTCAGAAAAAATCGTGAAACACAACTACCTATTTATTCTCAAGAGGCAGTAAGAGCTATTGACAGGGGATGTCAAACTGACTCCATATTTTTATTTTATCCATATCTCACAGCTTCAAACCTGACTGTATTCAATACATTAGAGGTATGAATTAAAAAAACCCTTCAGTCACAACTTTTTGTGTTTTATTAAGTTCACGACGCATTTCGGACCCTGTGGGTCCATCATCAGGTGTAATTCGTTTTAATACAGGCTTTATTTTTTCTGTTGAATGAGGCGAAATGCATATTCCTGACACGAAAAAGTTTGATGTTAGGTTATGAATTTCGTAAGTCAAACGAGGAAAATATGTGCTAAATAGTGGAAAAGATGAACTGCGTAAACATACCAAATAATCGAAGAAAAGCGTTTTTAACGTTTCAGCACCAGCGTACATTATTTTCTCCATCAACTTCGTACGCATCAAAAAAATGGTTCAAATGGCTCTGAGTACTATGCGACTTAACTTCTGAGGTCATCAGTCGCCTAGAACTTAGAACTAATTAAACCTAACTAACCTAAGGACATCACACACATCCATGCCCGAGGCAGGATTCGAACCTGCGACCGTAGCGGTCGCTCGGTTCCAGACTGTAGCGCCTAGAACCGCACGGCCACCTCCGGCCGGCTCGTACGCATCACTTCATTCAAGAGACACATTCGCATACACATGTTTGTGTACACTTTACAGATGTTTCTGTACATGGTGCGGTGAAGTTCATTTAACATAGATTCTAGTTTTTTTGATTTTGTCGATGTATATCTCCAGTTGCTCTAACAGTTTTAGGGTCTTATAATTGGATTCTTATGTAGTACTACCAAATTGTTTTCTAGATTGTTGACGGCATGTTTCGTTTCCAACGTATGTTGTGCAATGACTGAATTTCCGACATGGTTAAACCTGAAAGCATTTCCGTGTTCTTTAATATGGGTTTTGAAGTTTCTGTCTGTTCTTCCGACATAGTAGGCAGGACAACTGGGGCATCATCACTTTTTACACTCCGCTGTTGTACGTTTGCGTATTTCATTTTATGTTATGGGTAAGTAAGTTTCCTAACTTCTTATTAGTTGAGAATGAAACTGTTACATTTGTTTTTCTAAAGGTTAGCAATTTTTTGTGACCTGGGGCCGAGGTATGGGATACTGGCGAATATTTTCTCTTCTTTCACAGAGTGGCCATTCGTTGTCTTGCTTTTGTGCATTTGTCTGTCTAAACTGACAATTGATTTGGCTGTGTAGCTATTGTTTATGGCAATGCTCTTTATTGTAACCATCTCATTCTTGCGTGTGTTTTCTTCGAAATCAAGAGAGTGTACCTTGGGTAGCATGGGCCTAAATGCACCATGTTTCTGTGTGGTGGGATGGTTGTCCGGTGTTACGTCTGTGTATGAACGTTTTCCGTGTATACTGAACTTATGTTATTGTTGATGGCTGGTGATTTTAAGATCCAAGAAATATATGCGTTTCTTGCCCTCATGTTCAATTGTGAATTTTATGTTTTTGTGGAAAGAACTGGATACTGCAAATAGTTCTCCGATATCATCTTTTGTTCCATCTAATAGTAGCAAGGTATCATCAACGTATCTCCAGTAATATATTATTTCACTTTTGAATCTATTGTTTTCATTAAAGAACTTACTTTCCAGATGATTGATAAATATGTCTGCCAGAAAACCTGATATGCTACTGTCCATGGCAAGACTCTCATTCTGTTGGTAAACTTTCCCATTAAATGTAAAGTAATTGTGAGACAATATTAGCTGCAACATTTCCTTGGTTTCTGATATTTCTGCAATTGACAGTTTTTTTATATTTTATTAAGTTCTTAAAGATTATGTCTATTGTTTCTTCGGTTGGTACATTGGAAAATAAGTTAGTTACATCAAAAGAGGCAAACCTGGCACCTGCAGGAATATTTATATATTTTAATTGCTAAATCATTTGTGTTCTTAACTGAGTATGATTTATCAAACGTATAGTAGTGTTTCACAATTTCGTTCAGTAATTGGGAGACTTTGGAGGCAGGTGTATTTTTAGAATAAACAATAGGCCTCAATGGAACTTGGCGTTTATGGGTCTCAGGTTGAGCTCTCAGACATGGGGCTGTGGGGTTCATAAAAATGCACGTTTTTGCTTGTTTTTCTGTGTAGAAGAAATTGCGTTTACTAACCTTTTTGATTTTGTTCCGGAATTTTATAGTTGGATCTTGTTTGAGCTCATATTGTTTTCAGAAAACAACGTCACTGTTTCAGTGATTTATTCCTCTTTGTTCATAATTACTAAAGAATTGCTTTTGTCAGATTTCAGAATCACGGCATTGTTATTATTGAGTTTCATATTTATGCTGCTTAATAGCTTTCGCTCTTGATAAACTGCTTTGGGGGGTTTCGTTATGGTTACTTATGCTTTCCTGAATAATTTTATTTATGCTTTTTGCTAGAACAGTCTGTTCAGTGTTATTTAGGTCAGCTAAATCAGGTGCTCTTTTAGTGCGTGTGATGAAGTTTTTATAGGTTATTGTTACTTAATCCGGGTTTTACAATGTGTTTTAGCCCTTTCTTGAGTGGATGTCTTTTTTTTCACTGAGGGTGATATCAGTTTGGTTAATGACTCTTTGATAAAACTATGTTTCGTTGGATAGTTGGTTGTCCTGTTGTCGAAGCAGTTTTAGTGGCATGGCTTGTAATTTCTTTTGGTGCCTGTGTGTGATCTGCATTTTGTTTTCAATTCTTTCAACATACTCTTCAGCAGCTTTTAGTTCTAATGGTTTTAGTATATTAGCTAATTGTGAATGTGTTTAGTTAATAAAACACGAAAAGTTGTGACTGTAGGCGTTTCGTAATTCGTATCTCCAGTCCATATTTTTAGATTTCCAGAAAGGTTTTAACACCGTACACCACATCGGACTCCTAATCGAACTACGTAGCTATGGACTATCATCTCAGTTGTGCGACTGGATTCGTCACTTCCCGTCAAAGGTCACAGGTCGTCGTAATTAATGGGAAGTCATCAAATAAAACAGCAGTAATATCTGGCGTTACCAAAGTGTCACAGGCCCTCTGCTGTTCCTGAGATACACAACCGATTTAGGAGACAATCTAACCGATTTAGGAGAATCTGAGTAGCATTCATATTGTTTGCAGATGATATTGTTATTTACCGTCGTAAATTGTCATCAGATGTTCAAAACCAATTGCAAGATGATTTAGACAAGATGTATGTATGATGTGAAAAGGGCAATTGATTCTAGCTAATAGAAGGTATGAAGTCATCCTCATGAATACTGAAAGAACTCCGCTAAATTTCGGTTACACGATAAGTGACACATCTAAAAGGCTGTCAATTCAACTAAATACTTACGGATTACAATTATAAATAACTTAAAATGGAACAATTACACAGATAATGTTGTGGGCAAAAGAAACCAAAGTACGATTTATTGGGAGGACACTGAGAAACCGCAAGAGTTCTACTAAAGATACTGTCGCCACTACGCTTGTATGTCCTCTTCTGGAGAATTATTGTGCGGTGTGGGATCCACAACATACATGATCGATTGACGGAGGACATCGAAAAAGTTCACAAGAATGCAGATAATTTTGTATTTATGCGAAATAGGGGAGAGAGCGCCACGGATCTGATATGCGAATTGGGGTCCAAGTTACTATAACTAATGCGTTTTTCGTTGAGGCAGGATCTTCTCTTGGAAGTTCAATCACCAACTTTCTCCTCAGAGTGTGAAAATATTTTTTTGGTGCCTACCTACGATGGGAGGAATGGTCATCATAATAAAATAGACCAGAGCACGCACAGACACATTTCAATGTTCGTTTTTCCCGCACGCTGTTCGAGGGTGGAACTGTAGAGAAATAGCTTGAAGGTAGTTCGATGAACCCTCTGCCAGATACTGAATTGTGAATTGCTGAGTAATCATGTATATGTTTTTATACTAAAATATATGTACGACGTGACACATGCTATCTCAAACGTACATGTACGTAGATGGAAAATGCGAATACATAAATATGCAAGTATTAAATATCTGAAACGTTAGGACAGCTGAAAGAGTTTGGACAGAATCATCAGCCACGCTGTGGGGGGGGGGGGGGGGGGGCGACTGTGAGCCAGGGCACGTGCCGCCGTGACAGCTGCGCTGCCGTGTCCTGCCACTTTTGTCGCACAGATGCTGATGACGTCAGGCGGGAACTGTGGTGAAGCAGCGTAACCCACTGACCGACCACGTCTACGTAGCGCCAACTTCAGTTCTACCGCGTGGGCACTAGCTACTGTGCTACAGAGATGGGGAGAAGTGTTCCGTGAACCTTTTAACCATATTTAATTTGTATTGAGCTGTTGTGGGAGCAACTGTACTTTTGGACACTGTAACCTGACGGAACGAATATGTAATTACTTTTCTTCTCCTCGTGCGCAAGTTGACCTCGATTCATTGCGTCGGCCGTGCCCTAGATCAAGGAACCATTCCGGCATTTCCCTTAGTGATTTAGGGAAACAACAGAAAATTCAAACCAGGATGGCAGGACACAACTCCAACCACTCTCCTGAATAAGTGATCAGTGGCCAAACAACATTCGGCTGGTCCCTGCTGTACCATGTTCCTTGATTTACACACAATATATTTCAGGGAACAAAACATAGTACCGATCTGCATCGCTGAACATACTAATGGCATCCGCAGAGACAGACTGAAGATGCTACCATGCCCCTTGTACGACCTCTAGTCTGTTGTAGAATACAGATGCAATGTTCGCACACATTTAACAATGATTCTCTATCCACTTGAAAATCTGGATCAGCATGCCGTCATGATGAGATGTTTTAACAGAACACAGCGACAAAACATTATGCTACTTATCTCATCGCTGCAAAAAAATGACAGAAAAAAATTATTTATTAATATCGTTTTAAGTGGCATAAGAGCGAACAGATTAGGTCTTAATGGCAGTAAGATATCTTTTTCTTGGAAATGCCACTAACACAAAGGCACTACGTTTTATTTCTGATGACAAGCACAAAAATACAGTAGTAATATCTTACCTAGTAGAACTATAGTCAACTAAAACCATCTCTAATTTCTTTGCAATTTTTTTTACAAGAGGATAACGAACTTAAAAAAAAAAAAAAAAAAAAAAAAAAAAACAGGTCTCTCAGCACTGACTTCTGTTTCTTACACACTTGCTTTCTAGAAATCAGATGTAGCGAAGTTTGTTGCTGACGAAGAAATAGTATCATCAAGTTGTTCTGTTTTGCAATTAATAAACATGGTTGGTCTTTCGGACGAAGTACGGCATAGTACACGTCTCCCAAGGTCTTTCCTCTTTCGAAGGCACTAACATTTTCCATTCTTCTGATTCAGAGCGAGAATGTTTAATAGATATTTGAGATGTAGCGGTATGAGACATCTTGATTATACTGCATTTGGAGATGCTACACGCCTGCGTTGACATTAATGTTTCAACAGTAGTTTTAAATTCAAAGAAGTCAGATGTAGGCATTGGAACTACTTGGAATGGGTTCACAGCTTTAGGTGACTCAACAATCTTGCGTAACAAAGGCCTTGCTAGTTATTCTTTCTTTGTTTATAATTCCAAAATTTGTCACAGATAAAAACACTACACTTACTCACCAGACATTTTAATCTCTTCAAGTCATACAATGCTAAATACAGGTATTCTGAACTCCACTGGGAAGCACTGCTTGTAACGAACACAATGACAAACACGTTCTCCATGATCTGACACTTCGAAGAGTCTAGCGACATGCAACCTTGTAGCGAGAACAGAACAGCGGTAACAACGGTTTTCATTTCCACTTTCCTGCATCACTGACGCAGCTGTAAAACATCTACGATCATGGATCTCAAGCTACTGGAAACGATCTATAAAAATAGTTGGAGGAAACTACATAGCAGGCTGAAATTTCTTCTAATAACGCTACGGAAATTTTCCTTTATCCAGGAAGAAAGTAGTTTACAAAATCCTCTCGACCGATTTAGTATAGACACTATGCGATCTCTAACACGCAAACTTTAAAACAGGAGATGGAAAAGGTTCGGCGAAGGAATGAGTGTTTCGCAGCGGGTTCGTTTAACTAGTACGAAATCTTTCTGAAGATGCCCATCCAACGACAGTACAAGAGACGCTGTGCGTCACTGCGACATTAATAGTTATTTCAAAAATACCGCCTTTGCCGTGAGAATTCTGCCAGTGTACGTTACTTTCGTTAGTTATCTTAGTTACGTACTCCTTGTTCCGTATAGTGTTAACGTATTTAGTGAAAAATGAACACACTCTACGATGTCGGTGCACTGCGTCGCCATCGATTGAAACGGCGCGCAGTACGAGACGGTCAGTTACTCTGTGAAACATACTGCAGGTGTTCCTTGTAGCTGGACAGGGAGTGGGGTCTCGCCTGCTAGGGTTTTATTTTCCCGACGGACTTGAAACTTCGCAAATCGAGAGTTTAATTAAAAACGAAGCAAAATATTTATTTCCCCGTGTACATCTCACGAAATTACCAATTACATACATTTGAGTTTAGACAGAAGTTTACCTCCACGCACAGTCCCCGAACGAAACACAAATGGATTTGGATTGTGGCTAGGGTTGAGGTGGAACAGGTGGTGATGAGGGGAAGGGGCGCTGAGGAGGGGGGGGAGAGTGGTTAGTGGTATACGATGTACCCTTCGCTACATCTTTACGAGCTATATGGGTACTAATGCAGACGTAGTGCATGTAACACCACGGAGCACCATAGAATTTTTCTAAGCAACAATATTTTCCTATGATATTTCTCGAAGCTGTGCGACTATGGGCATGGACGTTTTCCCGCCCATTCTCCTGCTGACTCTTTTCACTCTGTGTATGCACGCGCGCGCGCGTTCTTCCAACCTCCCCGCACGACGGAGTTGATGCCGACGCCAGACTGCCCTCGCTTTAGTGCAAGCGATCACGCCGTCTCCTCCCTAAGTGAGTTGCCACTGCCTTATGCAGGGCACGGCAGGCTTTTTTCAGTTCCCCTCCAGCTCTTTCCTGTGCGCCGCCATTGGCCAGATCCCCGCGACACTGATCGTAGGCTATCCGTACACAGCGTACACATGAAGATCCACAATTAGCAAGGGGGTGCTACCGCCTACCTGTTCACCCACAAGAGTTCTTGGATACAGATACCTCTGTTCTCTAGTTCCGTGTTCCTGCCGCATACACTAGCATCAAGGTTGTTCCTACTAAAACAAACTCTTCCTCATGATCAATGGCCCTCCCTGTTTCAATTATACTACGACGGTAATCCGAAAAGTAAGATCTCCTAATTTTTTATAAGCGCATAGACCTGTTTATTTCTAGAATGGTTTACATCAGTTTACAGCTTGAACATTTAGTTATTTTTCGACATAATCTCCATTTCTGTCGATGCATTTTTGTAGACACTGGGCGCCCAGTGAGGACTATAGGGTGGGTGGGTGGGTGATTATGTTCCACTGAAACTGTTGCAGGAGAGCAACGGTTTGCCGAGCGATGTGTGGACGAGCGTTGTCATGGAGATTGTGTACGCCCTTGCCCAACATTCCCCTTCTCCGGTTCTGAATTGGCCGTTTGAGTTTTTTCGTAGTCTCACAGTACCTGTCAGCGTTAAATTGTGGTCCCAGCGATTCAGCTCCGACGACGAGGTGAAAGAAGACGTTCATAACTTTCTGAACAGCATGGCGGCGAGCTGGTATGACATGGGCATACAATAACTGCCATAGCGTCTACAAAAATGCATAGACAGAAATGGAGATTAAGTCGAAAAATAGCTGACTGTTCAAGCTGTAAACTGATGAAAACCATTGTAGAAATCAACAGGTCTATGTACTTATAACAAATACGAGACATTACTTTTGGGATTTCCCTCGTATATAATACACTCCTGGAAATGGAAAAAAGAACACATTGACACCGGTGTGTCAGACCCACCATTCTTGCTCCGGACACTGCGAGAGGGCTGTACAAGCAATGATCACACGCACGGCACAGCGGACACACCAGGAACCGCGGTGTTGGCCGTCGAGTGGCGCTAGCTGCGCAGCATTTGTGCACCGCCGCCGTCAGTGTCAGCCAGTTTGCCGTGGCATACGGAGCTCCATCGCAGTCTTTAACACTGGTAGCATGCCGCGACAGCGTGGACGTGAACCGTATGTGCAGTTGACGGACTTTGAGCGAGGGCGTATAGTGGGCATGCGGGAGGCCGGGTGGACGTACCGCCGAATTGCTCAACACGTGGGGCGTGAGGTCTCCACAGTACATCGATGTTGTCGCCAGTGGTCGGCGGAAGGTGCACGTGCCCGTCGACCTGGGACCGGACCGCAGCGACGCACGGATGCACGCCAAGACCGTAGGATCCTACGCAGTGCCGTAGGGGACCGCACCGCCACTTCCCAGCAAATTAGGGACACTGTTGCTCCTGGGGTATCGGCGAGGACCATTCGCAACCGTCTCCATGAAGCTCGGCTACGGTCCCGCACACCGTTAGGCCGTCTTCCGCTCACGCCCCAACATCGTGCAGCCCGCCTCCAGTGGTGTCGCGACAGGCGTGAATGGAGGGACGAATGGAGACGTGTCGTCTTCAGCGATGAGAGTCGCTTCTGCCTTGGTGCCCATGATGGTCGTATGCGTGTTTGGCGCCGTGCAGGTGAGCGCCACAATCAGGACTGCATACGACCGAGGCACACAGGGCCAACACCCGGCATCACGGTGTGGGGAGCGATCTCCTACACTGGCCGTACACCACTGGTGATCGTCGAGGGGACACTGAATAGTGCACGGTACATCCAAACCGTCATCGAACCCATCGTTCTACCATTCCTAGACCGGCAAGGGAACTTGCTGTTCCAACAGGACAATGCACGTCCGCATGTATCCCGTGCCACCCAACGTGCTCTAGAAGGTGTAAGTCAACTACCCTGGCCAGCAAGATCTCCGGATCTGTCCCCGATTGAGCATGTTTGGGACTGGATGAAGCGTCGTCTCACGCGGTCTGCACGTCCAGCACGAACGCTGGTCCAACTGAGGCGCCAGGTGGAAATGGCATGGCAAGCCGTTACACAGGACTACATCCAGCATCTCTACGATCGTCTCCATGGGAGAATAGCAGCCTGCATTGCTGCGAAAGGTGGATATACACTGTACTAGTGCCGACATTGTGCATGCTCTGTTGCCTGTGTCTATGTGCCTGTGGTTCTGTCAGTGTGATCATGTGATGTATCTGACCCCAGGAATGTGTCAATAAAGTTTCCCCTTCCTGGGACAATGAATTCACGGTGTTCTTATTTCAATTTCCAGGAGTGTATTTTCACATCGAAAGAGAGGAGCTGGTTCATGAGGGTTTCTCCCCTCCCTGACCCAGCCCCCCCCCCCCCCACCAAGATTCAATTTTTATGCCTTAATTATTGAAACATGTTTTCTTCGGATTACAAAAAAGAGTAGGCTTGAACGTCCAGTCGACGAGGTAACTAGAGACGGACCAAAAGATCGAATTGTGAAAGGATACGGAAGGAAATAGTCTTTGTCCTTTCATAGGAACCTTCAAACCTTCAAGCCTTTTGCCTTACGCTTTTCACAGAAATCACAGAAAACCTCAATCAGGGTTGCCAGGCAGTTACGTCAACCGCTGGTATCACGAATAGGAGTCCATTATCGGACCATTGGTGCAGGGTCACTAGATCCTTTTTGTATATTTTACTTTCTTTGATTACTTAAGTATTTTAAATTTATTGATTTAATATTAATAATGCATATCTCACACGATGAACAATATCCACACATTTTCCAGGAAAGTTGCCTCCTGAAAATTCAAAAGTTTTCCCGAAAATCAAACATTTAAGCATTGACCTAAGCAGTATGACTTTATTCCAATTTAATTATTTCTACAGAAATGGCAGCATCGCACAAATTCGTTACGCAAAATATATAATTGTAATAAACGGACTATAAGTATAGACAGCATTTCTACATATGTAGAACATGTCTTCCGTATTGTGGCACTGTGTTTACAATAGGTGTACACGACGTATACCGCTAACGAGAAGGATATTCAGCTTCGTCACAGAGACTGGACAAAATAATTTGGAAGTATTTATTTTTACCGCGCCCCGCACTAAAGCACGAGCAGACTAACGACCCTTAAAATTGGAATATAATACAGATAATCAACTCCACTAAGAAATCCTTTAGCATAATTTATTTGTAAAAGTACTTCTGGGAAACTGGGGAGTAAACTTTGCTAGCCAGGTATTTTCAATATGACAAGCAGTTACAACCAAACGGTTATTGATTTTGGGGGCTGTGGTGGTATGAGAATTAAGGACAGCTGTTTCTGTGAATGAATGTGGTCTGAACAGCTTGCAGGACTGTCAGCTGGCAATCATCAGTGGCTCACTTACTACACTAACATTGAGACAACTGATGTTTGCCGATAGGACGTCACTACTACGGCTGTGCGTAAAAGATGTGAACACTACCACCACTGGGAGGACTTTGGGGCTACAGAGACAAGTATGGTAAAAGTAACGCTTCTTCCGTGTAAAAAAGTGAAGACGCCGGACTAGGGTTGCCAGAATGTTGCCAGCAAACTGGGACGTTTCTCTAAAATTAACTACAAACGGCCATAATTTGTGAATCATAAACCAGGACATTTTGGGACACTTTTTTATGTTAAAATAAGTGAAATATTTCTGTACATTACTGCTGTATTCAATTGATTTAGTAAAATAAATAAACACTTTATGCTATAATTAATTTTATAAAGCCGCAGGGCGGGCATTCAAATGATAATGACATTTTAGAATATTAGTACTGGTAACACAAGAATTTTTTATTTTGAAACATTAATACGAGATACAAAGAGAGAAGATATTTCCTAAGTTTTATGTATTCATAAAACTTAGAGTAACTCATTCGATAATTAAAGACACGTTTAATTATTGATTCGACCGTAGGTACTTGTAATCTGATACGTTCCTCAGTCCATTGCACGTTCATGAGAGAAAATACTCGTTCAATGTTTGCATTCTGCCCTGGAATACTGAAGACGAATCTGTCGAAAGAAATAGGTCCATTTCTCTAGACATGATTTACTACCCCAGTTAACGCTACTTTTGTTGATTTCTGATTCAGAGAACGGCTTGAGTAAGGAAAACTGGTCAAACAATAAACTATCTTCTACCGACAATCCTCTACCTTGTACAAATGATTATGTCCTTGTCACATGGCTCCACTCAGGTTCTGCGTCTAGCAACATCCATTTAAAAATGGGGAAACTGACTGAGATTTGCTGACCATTTTTCTAAATAAGCTGTACACGTTTCGTAACACTGTTCTACATCAACATGAAATTTTTGAATTCCACTGTTTAATGCAATCTCGCTGTTCAGCAAGAGTGATGTCTCTTGAGTGTAATAAAATTTTCTTCTTTACGACGTTCTATGAGCCTGTTCGTATTTTCCATCATCGCAGGTACTTCTGTAACACTGCTGTCTACTTTCTCAAGCTGAAGTATGTCTCAAACACGCTCAACTGACTATGCAGGAACCGCAGATACGCTTCCGTTAACGGATTCTGGAAGAGGGTCGTCAGAAATTGAGGTGCTTTTTCTTCAAAGAGAAAGAATAATTGAAGAGCAAGATGACCATTCCTCTTTGTTCTTCACTTTCTTCCAGTTCCTCACTTTGTCTAGCACGTGGTGAATCTCCTTCTGGGAATATCCATTCTATAAGAATTCGGTATGTACGAGGGGTGGCTGGTCTGAATTCGATATGCATGATGTCCTGTGCTAAGTAAGACATTTCGCTGTAAAGGATGGTGGCCTGTAAGTACACGTGCATGTAGGTTTACTGCAGACAGCGTGACCAAAGGTGCCATCCCTTTTCTCCCCAACAACATTGCCAAGAACGGTAGTTCGACGTTTTGCTCAGTCATAAACTTAATGTGCAAACCAAGGAAGTTCAGATGTACCAGTTTCGACCAGGCTCGTCTAAGAGCAACTTGACTAACGGCTAAAGCAAAATCAAGTTGACCACCGTGAAACACATTTTGTCCATGCAACAATTTTCGACGTATCAATGTTCGTATTATAATCTATTTGCCTCACCTTGATACATAATCACTCATACGTCAATATGCCTCCACGCCGTACAGTACATCGCGGGCTTCGCTTCACAGACCGTCTTCCTCCAGAAGAAAAGTTTGAAGACAAACTTCGTAGACTGGTCGTGTAAAACTTAACGAACAAACCTTTGCGGAACGCGGTAGTTTCGGTCTTGGGGAAGGGACTGAACTTCGCGCCCACCCCGAAGAGAAGGTTAATGTTTAACGTACCGTCGACAACGAGACTATTACAGACGGAGCGCAGGGTCTGATTAGGGAAGGATGGGGAAGGAAATCGGCCGTGCCCTGTCAAAGGAACCGTCCCGGCATTTACCTAAAGCGATTTAGGGAAATCACAGAAAACCTAAATCTGGATGGCCGGACGCGGGTCTGAACCGGCGTCGTCGTCCCGCCGAATGCGAGTCCAGTGTGCCAAGCACTGCCCCACCTGCTCGGTCCCACCCAGAGGGCGCCACCGGTTCTGAACGTTGTTAGCTCTGCTGAACAGGGAATCTTGTCCAGGAACAGTGCTGAGGCAATCAAGCGGGAGACTTGCCGTGCTCCGAAATGGACGCCAGCGCTGAAGAATAATATCTCAGGTGCAGAGACATCAGCACTTTCATTAGATTGAACGTCATCTCACTTTTAACTTTAGTAACATTCTACTGATCACTGCTGCTAACTGGCGAAAAGCTGGAAGGGAATTACTTTTTTAAGCACGTGCACACTTCGCCTAATTTTTTACACTTTTTTTTTACAATCGTATTGACAAACTAGGATCAGGTTATAACTTGAGTTCCTCTTCTTCCTTTGTTGTTGTTTCCTATTTTTCCAGTATTCCCTCATTTTCTCCGCATCAAGTCCCGTTTTACTGTCCGTGTTGATCCCGATTTTTTATTTCTTCTGCTTTGAAAGCCTTCCAAATTTAGTATTTTATTTTTAAAACTGTTTCTTTCTGCTATTTCTGATTCTTTGATGTTGTTTCTTACTAGACCTCTCCTTACTTCTGTAATACATGCTATTGTCGATTTCTCCTTCCAGAAATATAGGAGTATTTGTTTTTTTAGTCCATTTCCATCCGTTCGGTAGAGGTGTCAGAAAAAGGTTAATCTTCGTTTGGCCATTACTTCATATATTTTCTCCATATTTTTGTAGATGTCCTCACTACTTATTTTCCAACAATCTGCAGTTTTTATTGCACCCATTATTTTTGTAATAATCCTTCTTTCCAGTACCTCTAGTTTGTCCATCTTATAGTTCATCATTAGGTATTCAGATCCACATAAACATTCTGGTCGTATCACTGTGGTGTAGTGTTTCAGTTTTGTTTTTCTAGATATACATTTCCTGTTGTAAATATTTTTGGCAAAACCATACGCTCTTTCCATTTTGTTAATTCTTATATCTATTGCAAATATTTCTAGTCTTTCTGTTGAATAGTTTCTCCAAAATATTTAAATTTATTTACTCGCTCTATTTTACGTATGTGTGTTTCTATGAATTTTTGCGCATTTTTATGTCATGAATTTTGTTTTTCAGCTGAAATTTTGAGACCAGTTCTGTCTGCTATTTTTTCCAGAAGGTTTATCTGAATAACTGCTTCTGTCGGGTTTTCTAGAAGTACTGAAAAATCATCCGCATTTATTTATTTATTGTATGTTTCTTGAGCACAATGTTAAATATAATACGAACATTAACACACGTGATTTTCAGACAGACACACAAATTTTCAATATATCAATTGCGTCTTTCGTTGCCATCAGGGAATCGTCGAAGTTGCATGATAGATTCTGATGGTGCTTTCTGTAACTATGTGATTAACGATTTGCCTGGCGGCTCGACAATCGCAATTTGCAGATAGAGCCTTACCCCATCTCTGAATAGAATACATGCTGCTGCCACGATTGGTGCGTATTCTATTGGTGCGCTGTCCATGTCCTGTGTGATTGGTCGAAGGCAGGCTGTGTGTTTCTTACGCAGGGCAAGTTGTGGCAATGCGGGGAGGGGAGGCGCAAGCCTATGTCCACTCTCATTCCCCTAAGCAAGTTAAGCTGAACTGAGACTGTGCAGTTCCATGGCTGTTTTATTGACTAAAGCCAGTTTGTTTCTGGATAACCGCATCTTAATGGACAGAGAGTACTCGGTAGCCCTGTATGCACTTAAAGCAGTTAGTCTTGCATGCGTTTAAACTCACGGGAAGGTCTGCTTTTCGTCGAAGTCCAGGGGGCGGAATGTGGTTCAAATTGAATAGCCACTCAGCAGGAGTTGATGTTAAGTGTACCACTGACAATTCTCACTGTGGTGTTGTTAAATTGTGGAGAGAGAGAGAGAGAGAGAGAGAGAGAGAGAGAGAGAGAGAGAGAGAGATAAATTGCATACGTTCTATATTTATATGCTGTGTACCATACACACGACTGTGCACTTTGTGTGATGTAAATACGATTTAAAAAATTGAAAGGAAACTATTAAAATGTAAAGAGACATAATGTGAAACGCAGTATTTAAGTTATTCTTGTACCTGTCATTCTGAAGTCTTCATAAAAATTAACAAAAACGCTTTGTAAATTCACCCCTGTGTAGATGTGTTAGTACACAACTCTTAAAAAATTTCTGTATATAGGGAAATAGCTTTTTTAAAAAAGAAAAAACTTTGTAATAGCAAATGATTGTGAACAAAAAAATACACTGTGTGTGCAACAAATAGCTCTGTAAAACGAAATGGTGTTAATAAAAATGATTGTAAATAATGTAGCGCAAAAAGGAAATTGTTCTTATAAACTATTTGCAATTTGTTATAACATTTTTATTTCGAACCCCTGATACTGTAGAATTGTTGTTACTAACAATTTGTTTATAACAAAGGTTTAATCTCTCCATGTTGCGAAGACCTCGAAGAGGCCTACAGAGCGGAGCTAGGATAGAAACTATGTGGGAGAGAAGGGAGAGTTTCTATCTTATTGACCCATGAGGCTACCCTTATCTTACTGTCCTCGAATTGGTTCTGGGATTTTCCACCGATTTCGTATCACGTAGCCAGCATCAACTTACTTCATGTCTCGCACAATTGCGAAAGGTGGCGGCGGTCTGTTTCAGGCGTTTTTCTATATTTTATCCCGTTTGCATAATGAATTTACATACGTGACATTCTTGCTTCATTTAATCTGTCGACTTTCTACCTGCAGGGCATTTAGAGTGCAGGGCTCACGCTAGCGGACCGCAAGGACAGTCGAAGGAGCTTTTTACCGGGATTACCCTCCTGGCCCAGCATCCGCAGACAAAGAGCAGTGTCCTTGGTAGCAGAACGGGAAACCATTGGTGGAAGTGGTAAGAACTTTGTTTTGTTAGCAAATTTCGGGTGGATTCCAAAAAATGGTTCAAATGGCTCTGAGCACTATGGGACTTAACTTCTAAGGTCATCAGTCCCCTAGAACTTACAACTACTTAAACCTAACTAACCTAAGGACATCACACACATCCATGTCCGAGGCAGGATTCGAACCTGCGACCGTAGCAGCAGCGCGGTTCGGACTGAAGCGCCTAGAACCGCTCGGCCACAGCGGCCAGCGGGTGGATTCCTCAGCTGCCCACTTGCCGTTTTCTCACACACACACACACACACACACACACACATATATATATATATATATATATATATATATATATATATATATATATATATATATATATATATATATATAGCCACTTGTCTGCAAATTTCCAAACTTTGTCCTTCTTGTGGAAATGGTGTGCGAAGTCCAACAAAATTTCCAGCATTTCCGTCAACCAAGTCTGGACGTAGTAACAGGGCGACACATGCCCTCATTTCCATATACTCGTATGTCACTGGCGGATACATTTTAACTTTATGGTGGGAGCTAGGGAACGGACTTCCAGGTCTCTGATTAGTACACCACTTAGACCCTTTCTGGGATTGGCTATAGAATATTGTCTGGGGTGCCTTTCAGAGATCTGGAAGAATGCTACAAAAAAATTAAAGTAGCATCCGTAGTCGTATTGGGATTCGTATAGGCATTCCGATTCGAACCTCTAATAGGTGAAACTACTCTGGACTCTGCGCTTGTACGTGTTTGTTGTCTTCGGCACTCTGCTGAGTTTTCGAAGTTTCACTTAGAACTTACGCGTATCCCCGACGAGTAATCAGGAGGATGATGACAACCGCAATTCGCTATCTCTTCACATCGGCTCTGCACAGCAGCAGTTAACATCGGCTGCAGTTTTAGCACATCCCAACTTGTATGCAACCAACTCAACGTCGGTCATGGTAAGATCGCAACTGCAATGCACACTCTCCACTTCAGGAATCGCGATACATTGAGAGAAGAGGAGTTCATTCCTGGTTTCCATTTTTTAGTCTTCCTAACTTGGTCTACGCACTTGACGCACTAGTATGCAAGTTTTTTTGCAATCAAATTCTTGCTTCAAATGGGATTTTTCTCGTAACCACTCAATTTTGTTTTTCGACGAATTAATTCGTTGGAACTCACCGGGCTAGGGATTACTGTTTCTGATTCTTCCTTTTCTCACTGACCTGTCGTATGTTCTGTTCGAATTCATATATCTTAGTGTAATTACACAGATTTGCTATCACGACTGAAAACGTGTCCTCTGGGCACCTCTCAAGCGTAATTGTCTAGCATCATGCTTATGACGAGCGTTACAACCAGTCATTCTGCTGTCAGTGCCCTGTTTTAATTATGTAAATTCATTTTCAAATTATTTTATAACATCTACGTTTATGTTTCATGAGTAATTTTTACGCACTGTTTCAATAAATATTATTTTACCGGATCAAACTCTGTCGTTCAGCAACCATTAAATTAATTATTCAATTAAAATGCATGAGTCGTTCTACCATAAGCAAGAGGCCAGGCCCCTGACGAGTTCACGACATTAACAAGTAACGTTTCCCATGTGTACAGCCGTTGATTGTTTTAAGTAGCTATTAGCTTAATGGCATAATCTATCATTTTATATGATCTTGGTGATAGTTTCAGCATCAGTCTAATCTGCGTACCTACCGAGCACCTGATAAGCAAGAGGTCGTGTTCGCAATACACCGGCGCAGTGGTTAGCACACTGGACTCGCATTCGGGAGGACGACGGTTCAATCCAGTCTCCAGCCATCCTGATTTAGGTTTTCCGTGATTTCCCTAAATCGTTTCAGGCAAATGCCGGGATGGTTACTTTGAAAGGGCACGGCCGATTTCCTTCCCAATCCTTCCCTAATCCGAGCTTGGGCTCCGTCTCTAATGACCTCGTTGTCGACGGGACGTTAAACACTAACCACCACCACCGCAGTACACCCAACTTCTGGAGAGTTGTGCAGGTGTTCTCCCTGGGCGACCCTGAATATCAGTAGTCCACTTGCCTCAGTTGTATTGGGGTTCCCCAGAGGGAAGGCAGTGAGAAGTGACTAAAGTGTATAACCACACACAGGGAATCCCTATCAGTGATCTTGATACAACCAACAGGTTTAACCCCATCATGTGTTGAAACCTATCGATAACTTACTATCAGTGATCTTGATACAACCAACAGGTTTAACCACATCATGTGTTGAAACCTATCGATAACTTACTTCTTATCAGCTGCGGCGATATCATCACCGGAAGTTATTTACTACCAGATGCTTATCTGTCCCAGATTGAATCCCGCAACACTACTGCTGTTGTTCCTGGTGCTACAATTGGAATGGCCAATACATATAGGGTCAACCATAATTCGCCCACTCAACAACACAGTGCGATTCCTCGCATAGTAACAGTGCAAAAATGTCTGTCACAGTATTTAGGCCCTTGCACATTTTCAATGGAAAAATGGACGGAGAAGAACGACAATATGACAACCTCTAATCAAATTATGACAAGTATTTTCATTCAACTATGTCTGCCTGTGCAGCATCGCTAGTGCAATATTTACAGTTTTGCATTATAACGCCATAATTCGATTCCGGGCCTAGGTCCAAATTTATTTCATTTCCTAGAAAGCATGAAATGATATCTGGCTTCCTAATCGCTATACAGCAATTACAGCAAGTGTTCTACAAAGGACTTATATTTAATACCAACACAGAACTGAGAGTACGATTTTTATTTTATTGTTCCACCTTTAAAGACGTATTTAGTTTCTCAACAATTATTACATAAAATGGGGGGGGGGGGGGGCGGCAGGAACTACTGATGTCAGCCGCAATGGAACTTTATGCAGAATCAGCAGCGGTGAGTGAAAAATATCAGAAAGAATAGGCAATTAACCCAGCCCTTTCAGTGCAGATGCACAATTGCGTTCGATCTCCAGCGGGAGTCTAAAACTAGCGAGCATGGAGGACACGGATGGTTAGTACAGAAAGGTGGCGCTAGGTGGGAATCTGCGCAGGCCACGAGGTGTGCCGAGGCAGTCGGCGAAATTTCGATTAACACTGTGTTCTGCTTCGCTGATTCTCCATAAAATCCCGAAGCAAATGACAAACAGTTCCTTCGCTTTTCTTTCCTTTCTCTCCCTTTCACCTTCAATTTACATAATATATTATCACAGCTGCCGATTTCACGTGGTGTCTGTTCCTTAGGACATGTCCGAAAAGAGAGACACCATGCATTCATATTATCTCGATATTTACACCCCTCTACCTTTTCCAGTTCAATGTCAGCTCTTGTTTTTTTCAGTTCTACCGCTTCCGCCAAAAGCAGTGGTATTGACAGCAGTAGAAGTATTAATAGTAGTAGTAACAATAAAGGTGATGTATGGTTTGTCAACCCTCATCTGGAGCGTCCTCAGGTGGCGGATAGGGGAAAGCTCTGTAAATATGCCGGGCAGGTGGGAAATAAAATACCACCCCTGGATCAAAATGACCACAGTATCCACACTGCGTCTGACTTGGAGCTAGTGGCGGTATGGTCGGCGTCTGTTCACAAGGAGGTCCGGCTGTAAACACGCTACAGGAATTCACACTCACTGGTTCTACACAAGTAGCATAGCTAGGCAACTGATGACAGCCAAACATGATTCGTACAAGTAACGACAAAATTATCCCAGGTGGACAATCCTCCCACTCTAAAGTGGCAACCAAGCATTCTGATTCTGGGGAGCTTGGACCTATACGAAAAACCAAGTCTGAGTGCTCTGGTAAACTACCAGGAAAAACACACACGTATATAGGCACTTTCAATATTCAGACACATTCAAGCAGGAAAATTACACAATCTCGTAAGAGAACTCACGAAGCAGAAAATTCAAATTCTCGCCTTGCAAGAAACAGACTGCAATAATTACAGAATCTTCAAAAGTAGAACAAACAAGAAAATCAGGATCAGCACTATTTGGAATGGCCTTTATTGTAGACAAAGATGTGCTGGACTCTTAACAGATTTGAAACCCATCGACAATCGACTAATGACCGTAAGAATCAAACACACAAACAAAGCTAAAGCTTTATTACTGTACATGCACCACCAAATAGTGGTGATAGAGAGACTGAAAAAACAAAGATTCTGGGAAGAGCTTGAAAAAGAGATGGCCAAAATCCCAAAAGATGATGCGAAAATTCTACTCTGTGACTTCAATGCACAAATCGGCAGATAACACAGAAGAAGACAGTAGGAAACTATCCAGCACAAAAATTTACCAATAGAAATGGCACACGACTCACTGAATTATGTCAACAAAACAACCTAAATATTGTTTCAACTTCACATCGGTAACTTCAAAAACGTGGCGATCACCCACCAATCATTTGGGAGACTTTCAGATTGATCATGTTGCAATATCATGTGACTACCAAAAAGAAATTCACGGAGTGCAAGTACGTAGAGTTGCAAATATCGATTCGGATCATTATTTAACCAGAATAAAAATTCACACCCAAGAGGAAATTCAAAAGAAAAACATCGCTGATCTCAAAATTTGGTCTACACAAAACCAAAGACTCCAAAATGGGAAGAACAACATGCAGAAGATTGGGAGGAATTTCAAACTAAAACCATCAAAACAACAAAAGATCTGATCCCTCTTCACAAAAAACCAAAACACCCTTGGTGGAAACAAGAATGCGACAACGCCCTAGAAGAAATAAGAAAGGCATTTCAAAATTAAAACTGCAAACATCAGAAGAAATTTTTCGAAACGCGCAAACAGTCTCCTAAGATTTTAAGACAGACGAAAACATGTCAGTGAGCAACTGCAGTCAATCGAAGAAAACTTCAAAACTACAACACACGATTTCTGTAAGACCTTCGTAAAGCAAATCAAAGGGTACTCACCACAAAACCTTTGCTTTCGAAAACAAAATGGCAAATTGGCCCTGACAAAGAAAATTCCCAAGTACTAGCCACATATTTTTCACAGCTTTTAAATTGTCAAGATCCAAAGAGAGATTCCCTAAAGTGCAGCCAGAAATCTCACCACAGAACGCGTCACCACCAACAGAAGAAATTTATGCATACATCAAGAAACTTGGAATTGTAGCAGAACTTGAAAAAATTTAGGTCCAAAATAACTCAAAGAAATGACTCATAATCCAAAACACCTGGCAAACCGAAAAAATCCCAGATGACTGGAAGATTAATTCATCCACTACATAAAAAAGGTGATAAATCAAATGTAAGCAACTACAGGGGGATCTCTCTATTACCGGTCACTACAACCCTACAAAGTTCTATCAGCTTGTCTCTTGAAAGGAACACCATAGGAATTAGAACCCAAAGTAGCAGAACATCAAGCAGGATTCCGAACTAACAGATTATGTTCAGAGCAAATATTCAAACTCAAAACTCGAACTCTCAAACAAAAACCTGTAGTATGAACATTTCTTGATTTCAAAAAAGCATACGATTGAATAGACAGGCCCCTCGCTATCCCAAATTTTAGGAGAGGGGATTATACTCAAAACACGAGAAATCACAAAACAAATACTGAAGTAAAATTTATGGGAGAGATCACAGAACCCTTCGACATTCAAACAGGTGTGGGACAAGGTGATTGACTGTCTCCTGTTCAACATACTTCTAGACAAAGTTACGGAAGAATGGGGGAAAGAACTCAAGAAATGTGGGGTTTGGAAGCCAATCAGACTGGGCGTTGCCAAAAACAACCTCTACATACTATATCTCGCATTTGCGAACGATTTGGCGATACTAACAGGATGAGCAGACTGCAGACAAACTGCTGGAAATACTCTAAGAATGTGCAGAAAAAGTTTTCAAATTTCGTTTGGGTGAACTGAATTCTTTTGTTAAAAAACAGAAATAGCAAGATTGAAAACAAAATAGGGCAAAAGTAACAGGGTACCATACTTTAAATACCTTGGAGAATTCATCGAACCGACAGGCATTTAAAAATCTCACAGCAACATCGCCTCCAAAAAATTAAAAAAGGATTAGGGTTAACGCAAAACCTCTGCAACAAAAAATCAATGTCACGAGCGGCAAAAATTCGACATTGCAGTACTGTCATAAAACCAGCAATCCTCTACGCAAGTGAAACACTAATCCTTAACAGAAAACTTGAAGACAACACAAAATGAGAAAGTTGAGGAAAATTCTAGGACAAAGACATACCCACGGTTATAGTAGGTTACAATCAATTAAAACAACAGAAAAGTTTCAAACATCGAAATTGATATTAGGAAAAGGCGAATTGGTCATCTCAGCCGACTACCAGAAAATCGATTAACGAAGAGAAGAAAAAATTATGTAACCTCATTTAAGAATTCCACACTTTGGCTAGATGAAATTTGGAAAGACCTAAGTACTGCAGACGTAAGATCAGCCGATATTCTACAGAGAGACACCTTCGGACACGAAGTAGACAAATGGGAAGTTACATCCGAGCAACCAAAAGAGAAACAGTAGAGACCAACGTGGTCTCTTCGGAAAGAATGAAAGCCAATTGGAAGACCAAGAAGAACGCAACGAGTAATTGATCGAGTTATTTGCTTAAAGTCTTCCATTTCTGGGAAGAATTTGCTAATAATAATAATAAATCCTGGGTAGATCCTTGTAACAATGCAAATTACATCATCGAAGCATGTTCTTTTGTAATGCTTTATCAATTACATTCAAACCCAGCCCCATTTAAACCTTGCCACCCTATGTTCATCAGTTCATCCATTAGTACCCAGTATCAAGCTTACTTTTTTTCACATTCATCAAATTTCTATATTACATTACGTCATCACTACTGCTAGCAATCTAATCCACAGGCAATTTAGCTAACGCTTATTATTTTCATCATCATCATCATCATCATCATCATCATCATCATCATCATCTAACGGCTAATTACGTTTTCAGCTTTCATTCAACTGGTCGCTCTCATTGACTGTAGTATGTATGTTCAACACTTCCACACTGACAATATTTATAGTTTCTTACGTCCCGTGATAAGTGATTCATTTTAACTGATCACTGTTATTCATTAACACATGTGACCAAGAACTGTTACGGTTAACACTAAGCACTATAACCCCAAGATATACAGGGTGTTACAAAAAGGTACGGCCAAACTTTCAGGAAACATTCCTCACACACAAAGAAAGAAAATATGATATGTGGATGTGTGTCCGGAAACGCTTACTTTCCATGTTAGAGCTCATTTTATTACTTCTCTTCAAATCACATTAATCATGGAATGGAAACACACAGCAACACAACGTACCAGCGTGACTTCAAACACTTTGTTACAAGAAATGTTCAAAATGTCCTCCGTTAGCGAGGATACATGCATCCATCCTCCGTCGCATGGAATCCCTGATGCGCTGGTGCAGCCCTGGAGAATGGTGTATTGTATCACAGCCGTCCACAATACGAGCACGAAGAGTCTCTACATTTGGTACCGGGGTTGCGTAGACAAGAGCTTTCAAATGCCCCCATAAATGAAAGTCAAGAGGGTTGAGGTCAGGAGAGCGTGGAGGCCATGGAATTGGTCCGGCTCTACCAATCCATCGGTCACCGAATCTGTTGTTGAGAAGCGTACGAACACTTCGACTGAAATGTGCAGGAGCGCCATCGTGCATGAACCAAATGTTGTGTCTTACTTGTAAAGGATCATGTTCTAGCAGCACAGGTAAAGTATCCCGTATGAAATCATGGCGGTGAATCGAGGAAGAACAGTACATACTGACGAAACTAAAATGAGCTCTAACATGGAAATTAAGCGTTTCCGGACACATGTCCCCATAACATCTTTTCTTTATTTGTGTGTGAGGAATGTTTCCTGAAAGTTTGGCCGTACCTTTTTGTAACACTCTGTATATCGTTCAAGGAACACTGACTTCTACAATATTATTGGGCAGCTCATAATTAGAAAATAAAAAAATAACCCAGAATCAAAATTGAACACTTGAGCTAGATTATTCTAACGGAAACCTACACGCATTCCCTGAACTATGCAGTACATGCACACATCGCTGAATGAGGATTCTTGTACCGGTTGCCTAATAGCGTTTCTTGTAAGTCCATTGGCTAGTGAAAATATGAATGTGAAAAATAATTCGAACACTTCCTAATCATTTAAATACGCAACACATTGCTGAAAATGTGTTTCAATATATCTTTGGGGTTGATCCGAAATAAATGAAATAGCATGTAATGTGTACATCTAGCATTTGCTCCTAAATCACCAACTCTATTTCAACCAAATTTAGCATAAAACAGCATGCTTCAAGACTATCAGCAAGGTGAGGGTTATAACCTCGTAATGCCCACAGGAGCAGGGATATGTGCAGTAACCGGTTTTTTCAGCCCCTGACGTGTAGACTGCCCTGCCTGACAGACGTGTTTATGAGATTAGCATTGGCCCACCTTATATTTTGCAGTGCTGCCTGGACATAACAGGCAAAGACCAATTTTCCAGCATCCAATACAGGTTGCCCTAAGCGATGTGTTTTGTGTTGGACTAGTATTGGCCTACGTTATCGATCTCATTTGCACAGTAGCCTGCATGTGCTGATAGGCACAGCTGCAGTAAGTTTGCGATGGATGGAGAAGGAAACAGACAAGGACAGCTAGAGGAGTCGGTGGGGTGGGGGGACGAGTAGCAGCAGCAGACAGGTGGAGGGGTACGCGGGGGAAGAGGAGCATGGGTGCAGGGAGAGTGGAGACCGAGGAACTGAAGGGCAGGGAGAACTGTAGGAAAGGGAGAGTGAAGGAGAGGGATGAGCTGTAGGGAAGGGAGAGTGAAGGAGGAGGAGGGAGGGAGGGCAGCAGAGAGACGAGGGAATCACATGGAAAGGGAGTATGAGAAGGATGAGATGGTCTGACGGGGGGGGGGGGGGGGCGGCGGCGAGGAGTTGTGTTGTGTCCAAGGTATGTGTTGTCAATATATGCAGGTGAAGCCACTTGGCGGTAGCTCTCTCTGTGTGTGTGTGTGTGTGTGTGTGTGTGTGTGTGTGTGTGTGTGTGTGTGTGTGTGTGTGTGCGCACGGATGTATTGGCTATGTCTGTCAGTTTAAAGCTCTTAAGTGAAACAACTACAAAAGATACACAAGGCGTCCATGAAATGATATCCCAATTATCATCAACTGCAACTGTTGTAGAGTGTTGGTTCTAGATCATAACTTCAACAGTTTTAGATAAGCACATGCTTAGAGATGCTTTGTTGTTTTGTCACTTGTTGCACTACCATATAGTCTAAATGGCGACTCCACGGTGCCAAGCATTTTTGTGTTCTGCAAACTGCTAGGAGTGTGCAAAAAAATGGTTCAAATGGCTCTGAGCACTATGGGACTCAACTGCTGTGGTTATCAGTCCCCTAGAACTTAGAACGACTTAAACCTAACTAACCTAAGGACATCACAAACATCCATGCCCGAGGCAGGATTCGAACCTGCGACCGTAGCAGTCGCACGGTTCCAGACTGCGCGCCTAGAACCGCGAGACCACCGCGGCCGGCTAGGAGTGTGCATTTCGTTTAAAATTTGCTATCTCCCAAGTGGCAGAAACATCCGACGATGGTATAGTAAATTCAAAACGACTGGATGTTTGTGTGAATTTACTAGGCTAGGATATACAGATTTGAGGATTTCGCTTTTCGCAATAACGACTTATTCCTTAGATACGTTTCATTTATGTTTCTTGACTAGGAAAAATGAGTTTACTAAAAAATGTCCTGCACGCATTCCGCTTTTACTGAATCAGGTACGGAAAACAATGGTATGAAAAGATTCTTCTTTAACTTCGGTTGAGAAGCATGGCGTCTATCTACTTTTAAATAAGGCAATATGGAATTTAAAAAATGGAAGTCAGCCCTTTGATAATTGTTGATATCGACATACGTTTTTCGAACAGATAGCAGCTAAGACTTTATATTCCCAGTTACCTCCGTAACAGAGAGATGAATGAGGGCATGGTTTTACTAAGCACAACGCTTATGCTTCTTCAAGCCTAACCACCACCATGGTTTTCACGTTCCGCTGCTTATAACGAATTGAAATCAGGAGGACTGAACTGTTGCACTCGAAACCCTGTCTCATTAGCTCTATTCTGTTTCGCTCTGTCTTTAATCGACTTTCAATATGTATGTTTTTATAGTGTCCAAGACACTTTTTAGTTCCTCGCGTCGGCCATTCTATTCACTGTAGTAAAGGCATGCGAAGTTCATACAAGTCTCGCTACAGTTCACTAGAATAACCTGAAGATGTCCTCACAAGTGAGGTGTTTCTCACCGCGAAGCACGCCAGACGTGGGTGGTGTCCGTCGTGGTTGCTGCAAGCTAAGGAACGACCTGCTGCATTTCATCTCGCCAAACGTGCTCCTCACCGTGATTTGCGACCACAGCGCCCTCCAGCGGCAGTCTGCGGAGTTTGGCACGTGAATAATCTACTTTATTTACGAAAATCCCCCGCCCAACGGCTGCGTCAACCGTATCGATTGTCGGAAAAAAAAGCAGAGCAAATTGTGAAGAAGGTTCTGGGCTCGTCGATGCCATGAACAGAGAAAAATGCTGTACAACGGATATGACACACATACTAGTTGGCAACGCCGAGATTCGCTTCGTAATTTCGTCTGAATGGAAGGGGAGACTTTTTTCGATACCACTGACAATAACTGAAAAAGGTTTACCACTAAGATACAAACAAGAGGCCATCCATAAAACCTACATATTGTTACACGTTTCGTAAGAGCAAAAACTTGTTGTTGTTGTTGTTGTTGTGGTCTTCAGTCCTGAGACTGGTTTGCTGCAGCTCTCCATGCTACTCTATCCTGTGCAAGCTTCTTCATCTCCCAGTACCTACTGCAACCTACATCCTTCTGAATCTGCTTAGTGTATTCATCTCTTGGTCTCCCTCTACGATTTTTACCCTCCACGCTGCCCTCCAATGCTAAATTTGTGATCCCTTGATGCCTCAAAACATGTCCTACCAACCGATCCCTTCTTCTAGTCAAGTTGTGCCACAAACTTCTCTTCTCCCCAATCCTATTCCATACCTCCTCATTAGTTACGTGATCTACCCACCTTATCTTCAGCATTCTTCTGTAGCACCACATTTCGAAAGCTTCTATTCTCTTCTTGTCCAAACTGGTTGTCGTCCATGTTTCACTTCCATACATGGCTACACTCATACAAATACTTTCAGAAACGACTTCCTGACACTTAAATCTATACTCGATGTTAACAAATTTCTCTTCTTCAGAAACGATTTCCTTGCCATTGCCAGTCTACATTTTATATCCTCTCTACTTCGACCATCATCAGTTATTGTACTCCCTAAATAGCAAAACTCCTTTACTACTTTAAGTGTCTCATTTCCTAATCTAATCCCCTCAGCATCACCCGATTTAATTTGACTACATTCCATTATCCTCGTTTTGCTTTTGTTGATGTTCATCTTATATCCTCCTTTCAAGACACTGTCCATTCCGTTCAACTGCTCCTCCAAGTCCTTTGCTGTCTCTGACAGAATTACAATGTCATCGGCGAACCTCAAAGTTTTTGTTCTCCATGTGTTTTAATGCCTACTCCGTGTTTTTCTTTTGTTTCCTTTATTGCTTGCTCAGCCGTCTGGTTTCTGTACAAATTGTAAATAGCCTTTCGTTCCCTGTATTTTACCCCTGCCACCTTCAGAATTTGAAAGAGAGTATTCCAGTTAACGTTGTCAAAAGCTTTCTCTAAGTCTACAAATGCTAGAAACGTAGGTTTGCCTTTTCTTAATCTTTCTTCTAAGATAAGTCGTAAGGTTAGTATTGCCTCACGTGTTCCAACATTTCTACGGAATCCAAACTGAAGTATGTAATCTGGGTTTGCTTTCTAACACAGACTGGTAGTTGGTTACGTTACCATTTCTGGGCGGTGGGGAAACATTCCAGTCATTGAGCTTTGCAATAAGAATAGCTGCAAACACATTATGTATAATAAGTAACATCGAATACTGCAGGTAACACTTCAGTTAAACTAATAAGGCTGACCCACAATGTTTTAGAAAACAAAATGTGAATTTCGAGGACGTGAACCTGGTACCTTTCGCTTTACAGCTCACGACGCTGTCAACCTGGCTACGGCTTCAATATGGCAGTCCTCAGTACATGACACATACTGTCGAAAGACTACCTACAAATGTCATTATTTAATACTTAACTACGACAAAGTGTATTAAAGCGACGCGCTTGTAACTCTTTCGCGGCTACGGTAGGTAGGGACCAGACGGCTACGGGCGTACGCCCAGCGGTCGGGAAGTCCAGACGGCTACGGTATTCATATACGTCCGAGCTCGGGAGCAGGTAAACGTACACAATAGAACAGCTACTCGCTGTTGTCCGCATTTCTGACAACAGTGTCATTATCTGGTCTTGTTTGTTATATAGGAAAGCGCTTTGGTTTTCACCTCCTTGGGCCCTTTCTTCTTACGAGTCTAACATTCGGCCAGTCCTCTTTTCGCTTCTGGTGAGACGACAGCGTTCTCGTGTGTAGCCTTTGCCATGTTGGGACATAATTTATCGGACAAGGAAATCACTAACATTCTTATGAATAGTAGCGACGAAGATTGTAGTGATACTTCGGAGCTTTCTTCCGACTAGAACGGGATGTGTCTGGACGTATTGCGGAATCCTCGACATCACGAACAGAAGTTTCTTCCTCTGAAGACGGAAAACACGACGAAGTAAGAGCAACTTTGTCAGGAAAGTTAGACTGGACGGAGAATCATCCAGTGATGAAACGACACAGTTTTGTGAACACATTTAGCAGGTTAAAAGCAGACTTAATAGTCAGCAAGTCATTTAGTTTTTTTTAAATCATGTCCATGAAATTCGTTTCTGCCATCTGTACACATATTACTGAAAAACTGACGACAGTACCCAGGAGATTAGCACGCTGGAGGCATATAGAGCCAGCAGAATTTTATTTCGTCCTAGCGTGTTCTCTGCTTATGCCTAGAAGTAAAAAGTTAGAAGTGAATGAATATTGGTCGATAGATTCTTCGCTTGAACAACAATATTTTGTAACATAATGGCCAGAGACCGGTACAAGTTGATCCTGTGTTTATTGCACTTCAATGACAATTCCACAGCATTTCAAAATATTCTTGTAAAAATACATCTCACTGTAGATACACACAAAATTCCGCGAGGCAGTAGTACCCTTTCAAAACCTAGGGAACGACGAAA
Source organism: Schistocerca nitens (assembly GCF_023898315.1). Classification (NCBI taxonomy): domain Eukaryota; kingdom Metazoa; phylum Arthropoda; class Insecta; order Orthoptera; family Acrididae; genus Schistocerca; species Schistocerca nitens. Next base: position 586,796,166 of record NC_064618.1, read on the forward strand.
GTCTGCTACTTTTCAAAGGCAGGCTCCGATTTAAGCAATACATACCCAATAAACGAAGCTGATTTGTCACGTACAAATCAATCGTATCTTGGATTTTATTGTCTACACTAGTGCCGCCACGGAAATATAATCTGGAAATGTTGATTGGGGAAAATCAGGCGATGTTGTGAGTTTATTACTGCCATACCTCAGCAATGTTCATACCATTTATTTCGACAATTGGTATTCGAGTCCCGGATTATTCCTATGGCGCCATGATAAATGTACAAACGCTGTCGTAACGGTACGCAAAGCCGGCGTCTTTGGCCGAGCGGTTCTAGGCGCTTTAGTCTGGAACTGCGTTGCTGCTAATGTCGCATGTTCGAATCCTGCCTCTGGCATGGCTGTGTGTGCTGTCCTTAGGTTAGTTAGGTTTACGTAGTTCTAAGTCTAGGGGACTGATGACCTCAGATGTTAAGTCCCACAGTGCTTAAAGCCATTTGAACTATTTGAACAGTACGCAAAAACAGGAAACATCTACCACCGGTGACAGACAAGCTGAAAAGTGGGTAAATACAGTTCAAGTCCAGTGAAACATTAATGGCACTAAAACGGATGGACAAGAAAGAAATCTGGATGATTTCCACCGTAAATGGACCAGAGTTTGTGGAAACAGAGAAAAAAAGAACACAGAATAGTTCGAAACAAATTGGCCCTGTGTTGTCAGTTAGAATAAGTCAATGAGTGAAGTTGATAAGACAGAAATGCTGTTACCTTTTGTACAGTGCATCCGAAAGACAATGAAATGGTACAAGAAAGTATTCTTTCATTTGACTGACTTGGAAGTGCTTAATGAAAAAACATTTTTGCAGTAAAAAACCAACGGAAGATACCACAAGCGAAATACCACTTGGAAATAATCCGTCAGTAGCTTAATAAATTTCATACTCAAACGTGTAGAAGTGCGATCCTATGGACATGCTAAGAAGAAACCCCTTTCCGACTGCTGAATAAAGAGGAATATTATCCAGGGTTCCTCCTAGCAACGGAAAAAACGAGATTCCCCAGAGACGCTATGTTGTATACACTGCTAATTCACAACGGAAAATGACACGCCTAAGATGCAAGAAGTGTGGTGTGGCTCTCTGCATGGTGCCATGTTTCGAAAAATGACACACACTAAAGAAATATTAGAAAATTTTAGTAAGTGTACGTTTCAAGTAAAGGAAGGTAAATAAAAGTAAAAGAAATGATTTTTAACTCAGCCAGCGGCAGTCCAAAGGATGTAAAACTACTAAAGTAAACCGCACTGAACGTGACGAACTGAAAAAGAAAACGGCGAGCAAGAAGGTAGACGTTTGCTATCCGATTTCTCACAGTGGAGAATCGACTTTAGGCTACCGCAAAATGAGTTATCCAGATATATTCTTTGTTTAACTCTGAGTCCGGAGACATGACAAAATTTGGTTTCAAATTAGTGTAATTATTTTTTATTTCAGTTAGTAGCAAGAACTGTCCGAGATTTGGGCGTTTTCGCTAAGCACTACTCACTTTAAGGCTACGTATTTTGAAACACATTCGTCCGATGTTAATGAAATTTTAATATGTTTTAGACACATGCCGGACGGAGTGGCCGAGCGGTTCTAGGCGCTACAGTCTGGAACTACGCAACCGCTACGGTCGCAGTTTCGAATCCTGCCTCGAGCATGGATGTGTGTGATGTTCTTAGGTTAGTTAGGTTTAATTAGTTCTAACTTCTAGGGGACTTATGACCTTAGAAGTTAAGTCCCATAGTGCTCATAGCCCTTTGAACCATTTGTAGACACATACATCGACGGTGTAAGTCTCAAGTTACAGGAATTACTATTACAAAAGTTTCCATCATTTTTCTAAACCAACTGTTTTTCAGCCCATAATAAACATATAACAAAGTATTCGTTAGTTTCGACGATCTCTTTCCTCGTTATCAGAAACTATAACGACTGTCACCATACAGTAGTTCTGTGAGCGCCGGAACGTGCGGGAAACCTGCCGTGGCCGTAGCCTACAGCGACCACATGGTTGAGTCGGCCGCCCAATGGTCAGGCGCACACTGCGTTTCCTCCCGTCACCCGGCCGGGCAGCCAGGACGCTCGGCCCTGGTAGCCGCGAAAGAGTTGTTGGATCATCGTTGTGCCGTACCACCCAAGTTATGAAAGTAAGAACTTCAAATAAAGGAAGTACATCGATATCTCGTTTCCTGACATTTTATTATAACAAATCGTAGCATTTTAGCATTTAGACGCGCTTTCAAGAGATTTTAATTTCCTGAAAGTTTCGAAACTGCTTATATTCATTCCACGTACTATATGATAAAGAAAACCCACTAAATACGTAGTTTAACTAACACAATATGGTGGCAACTCAGTTCTGCTTGTGAGGTAAAAGCATTGTCTCACCTCATTGGCCACGTTCCTATACACGAGGCAAAAATCTGACAAACTACATTCTTCATTTCAGTCTCCGAAGAGTAATGGAAAGTGGACACGCTCTGACGTCACCAGCTCCTCGTTCACGTGCGTTTTCGCATCCGCGAGTGGACCGCTTAAAGGGAATGCATCACCTATAACTATTTTCACAGACAAATTAAATAAAGTCGCGAAAGATGTGTCATTACCTTCAGTTACTAACGATTTCTTGCTCCCAAAACGGCGTTTGCTCGATGAAATACACTACTTTCAAGTTCTTTTTTTGTTTCTTGAGATGTGTTTTAACGGCCCTAGACCAACAGGAATTAAATCGCCCCCCTCGCCCACCCTATTACTATTCGTCGTCTGTAGTCTGTACGTGGAAGTGAAAGGATTATGAAACGACAGCAAAGACCAGGCACCGCTCCTGGCCAGAGTAAGGAGACTCTCACATCAGTAATTTAATTTTAATGCATCCATCTCCCTCATTATTAAAGATTTATTAATTTAGTATACGTTTTTCAAGATTTTTCTCTTTCCTAACAGTGCAAAGACTCCTGAGATGACACTAGTAGATGTAGGACCAGGATATGCAGATTTTAGACATTCTACTGCGTGCACTACCCCAGCAGCAGCAGCACATTCTTATAACACTGGGTCATGAAACTCAGCCGGCGTATGCACTCCTGCAATAATGGTACAGCGATGAGCTATCGGCGCAGTCGTTGGAAACCCATCAACCCACTGACCCACGGTTAACTAGTTCAAGGATACTGCTTATCTGCCAGTACTTAGGAAGTAAAAGCCAGCAGATCGAAACTTGTGAATGTAGGTTTACCAGTGCACAGTGACTTCGACGTAGGAATAGAAAATGAGAATGTTCAACATGGCATTAAAGTGCAGTTTCCTCTGATGGCGTGGGACTACCTTGTTGCACGTTGAAGTAAATCGACGCTCAGATGACGACCCATCTCATGTAATTCTAGACATCTACATCATTACAGCGAAAGCTTCCACCATCACATGACCCACGATGAAACACTAAAGCTAACATACGGACACTCCTCCATCATTCTAGTGCAATGGACTTTGATAGCCTATGAAGTGAGTTATCAATTGCTACCCCCCATGAACCATGGACCTTGCCGTTGGTGGGGAGGCTTGCGTGCCTCAGCGATACACATGGCCGTACCGTAGGTGCAACCACAACGGAGGGGTATCTGCTGAGAGGCCAGACAAACATATGGTTCCTGAAGAGGGGCAGCAGCCTTTTCAGTAGTTGCAGGGCAACAGTCTCGATGATTGACTGATCTGGCCTTGTAACATTAACCAAAACGGCCTTGCTGTGCTGGTACTGCGAACGGCTGAAAGCAAGGAGAAACTACAGCCGTAATTTTTCCCGAGGCCATGCAGCTTTACTGTATGATTAAATGATGATGGCGTCCTCTCGGGTAAAATATTCCGGAGGTAAAATAGTCCACCATTCGGATCTCCGGGCGGGGACTACTCAAGAGGACGTTGTTATCAGGAGAAAGAAAACTGGCGTTCTACGGATCGGAGCGTAGAATGTCAGATCCCTTAATCGGGCAGGTAGGTTAGAAAATTTAAAAAGGGAAATGGATAGGTTAAAGTTAGATATAGTGGGAATTAGTGAAGTTCGGTGGCAGGAGAAACAAGACTTTTGGTCAGGGGTTACAGGGTTATAAATACAAAATCAAATAGGAGTGCGGGTTAGCTACTACAAACAGCATAGTGAACGCATTATTGTGGCCAAGATAGACACGAACCCCACGCCAACTACAGTAGTACAAGTTTATATGCCAACTAGATCTGCACATGATGAAGAAATTGATGAAATGTATGACGAGATAAAATAAATTATTCAGGTAGTGAAGGGAGACGAAAATTTAATAGTCATAGGCGACTGGAATTCGTCAGTAGGAAAAGGGAGAGAAGGAAACATAGTAGGTGAATATGGATTGGGGGGAAGAAATGAAAGAGGAAGCCGCCTTGTAGAATTTTGCACAGAGCATAACTTAATCATAGCTAACACTTGGTTCAAGAATCATAAAAGAAGGTTGTATACCTGGAAGAATCCTGGAGATACTAAAACGTATCAGATAGATTATATAATGGTAAGACAGAGATTTAGGAACCAGGTTTTAAATTGTAAGACATTTCCAGGGGCAGATGTGGACTCTGGCCACAATCTATTGGTTATGACCTGCAGATTGAAACTGAAGAAACTGCAAAAAGGTGGGAATTTAAGGAGATGGGACCTGGATAAACTGAAAGAACCAGAGGTTGTACAGAGTTTCAGGAAGAGCATAAGGGAACAATTGCCAGGAATGGAGGAAAGAAATACAGTAGAAGAAGAATGGGTAGCTCTGAGGGATGAAGTAGTGAAGGCAGCAGAGGATCAAGTAGGTAAAAAGACGAGGGCTAATAGAAATCCTTGGGTAACAGAAGAAATATTGAATTTAATTGATGAAAGGAGAAAATATAAAAATGCAGTAAATGAAGCAGGCAAAAAGGAATACAAACGTCTCAAAAATGAGATCGACAGGAAGTGCAAAATGGCTAAGCAGGGATGGCTAGAGGACAAATGTAAGGATGTAGAGGCTTGTCTCACTAGGGGTAAGATAGATACTGCCTACAGGAAAATTAAAGAGACCTTTGGAGAGAAGAGAACCACTTGTATGAATATCAAGAGCTCAGGTGGCAACCCAGTTCTAAGCAAAGAAGGGAAGGCAGAAAGGTGGAAGGAGTATATAGAGGGTTTATACAAGGGCGATGTATTTGAGGACAATATTATGGAAATGGAAGAGGATGTAGATGAAGATGAAATGGGCGATAAGATACTGCGTGAAGAGTTTGACAGAGCACTGAAAGAACATTCCATTAGAACTACTGATGGCCTTGGGAGAGCCAGCCCTGACAAAACACTACCATCTGGTGAGCAAGATGTATGAGACAGGCGAAATACCCACAGACTTCAAGAAGAATGTAAAAATTCCAATCCCAAAGAAAGCAGGTGTTGACAGATGTGAAAATTACCGAACTATCAGTTTAATAAGTTACAGCTGCAAAACACTAACGCGAATTCTTTACAGACGAATGGAAAAACTGGTAGAAGCGGACCTCGGGGAAGATCAGTTTGGATTCCGTAGAAATGTTAGAACACGTGAGACAATACTAACCTTACGACTTATCTTAGAAGAAAGATTAAGGAAAGGCAAACCTACGTTTCTAGCATTTGTAGACTTAGAGAAAGCTTTTGACAACGTTAACTGGAATACTCTCTTTCAAATTCTGAAGGTGGCAGGGGTAAAATACAGGGAGCGAAAGGCTATTTACAATTTGTACAGAAACCAGATGGCAGTTATAAGAGTCGAGGGGCATGAAAGGGAAGCAGTGGTTGGGAAAGGAGTGAGACAGGGTTGTAGCCTCTCCCCGATGTTATTCAATCTGTATATTGAGCAAGCAATAAAGGAAACAAAAGAAAAACACGGAGTAGGCATTAAAACACATGGAGAACAAAAACTTTGAGGTTCGCCGATGACATTGTAATTCTGTCAGAGACAGCAAAGGACTTGGAGGAGCAGTTGGACGGATGGACAGTGTCTTGAAAGGAGGATATAAGATGAACATCAACAAAAGCAAAACGAGGATAATGGAATGTAGTCAAAGTAAATCGGGTGGTGCCGAGGGGATTAGATTAGGAAATGAGACACTTAAAGTAGTAAAGGAGTTTTGCTATTTAGGGAGTACAATAACTGATGATGGTCGAAGTAGAGAGGATATAAAATGTAGACTGGCAATGGCAAGGAAATCGTTTCTGAAGAAGAGAAATTTGTTAACATCGAGTATAGATTTAAGTGTCAAGAAGTCGTTTCTGAAAGTATTTGTATGGAGTGTAGCCATGTATGGAAGTGAAACATGGACGATAACCAGTTTGGACAAGAAGAGAATAGAAGCTTTCGAAATGTGGTGCTACAGAAGAATGCTGAAGATAAGGTGGGTAGATCACGTAACTAATGAGGAGGTGTTGAATAGGATTGGAGAGAAGAGAAGTTTGTGGCACAACTTGACTAGAAGAAGGGATCGGTTGGTAGGACATGTTTTGAGGCATCAAGGGATCACAAATTTAGCATTGGAGGGCAGCGTGGAGGGTAAAAATCGTAGAGGGACACCAAGAGATGAATACACTAAGCAGATTCAGAAGGATGTAGGTTGCAGTAGGTACTGGGAGATGAAGCTTGCACAGGATACAGTAGCATGGAGAGCTGCATCAAACCAGTCTCAGGACTGAAGACCACAACAACAACAACAACAACAACAACAGACATGTTGAGTCACTGGCTTTTGTACGTCAAAGCTGCTTTCTGCATCTTCATAACATAACTAAGAGAGCATTGTGTACGTTTGTAGGACTTAGAACAATGTACAAATTCATGTGTTCATGCATAACTGAAGTATGCTATTACTGTTCCCGTGAAGCAGAATTTACAGGAGTAATACTTCTGTATTTTGATCTTCTAGTTGGTTTGAATACGATAGGGAGTGAATTTAAGGAATACAAAGAATAATTATTGTATTACATTTTTGAGCTATTACGGTGATAGGCAATGCGTTTACGTTCAGAAATGTACAGTACATGCTTACAGATGTTACCAATCAGAACACTTCTGAGGACATTTTTTACAAATATTTTCCAGGAATGTTGGGTTTATGAAGGCAGTATGTATGATGCATGATTGGTACCTGAAGTAGCTGAACAATTATATGCATATTTAGACATGTAAGTATACCCTACAATGTTAGTTACAATTACAAAAAAACTATTATATCCAATGTACAGTATACTCTTAAAATAAACTCTTACTACATGTCACGTTAACGAGGAACTTGACACTACATTGTTAATGTTTGACGGTATAGTGTGTTAAAAACACTGGTGTTTTCATTACACAGTCCAATCTACGACCGAATAATTTTTATTTTCATTTTATCACACGACTGATTTACCTCTTCAGTATTTCAAAGACAGACTGGACAATTACCGCAGTGTGATATTTTTAACAAATACAATGATATTCCACATTAAACATTTTGCACAGAGCGATATGTTAACAACTACACTTATGTCCCACATTACACATTTAGCACAATGCGATATATTAACAAATACATATATAACGTTAAATAATTGGTACAGTGTGATTTTTAACAAATACACCAACATGCAATATTAAAAAATTAATACACTGCAACAAATACGCTCTTCCTATGAGGAAAGTGTACGAGGAACTTGTTTGGGGATACTTAGTGGATTAAAACCAACAATGTCTGCGCTATTACCGCCATTACCGTCAGTGAATAGGCAGCCACATTATTTGAAACAAAGAAAGAAGATACTCCATCTGCTCAACAAGAGTGGCAGTCTCCGTCCACACCACATTGCTGGGGTCGCAGTCTCACCACTACGATGCTGCTGGAGTGCGAAAGAGAGTAACAATCGTTGGAAACGTCCTACACGCCTGACGTATAACGCTACTGGCGAGCGAATAAGAATTCCTTTTATATTTATCGCACATCGCCACGTGAACCTCATACGGATAATTGCCCTGAGCATCCCATGCACACACTGGAGCGGGAATGAGGAGAATATCCTCTGCCTCTGTTCAACACTGCGCCAACACTCAAATATTCGCCCACATACGATACATAGCAACGAGCAGGAAGTAGCCGGCACAGTGGCGTCTCTCGAGTGACACAGTGCGAGCCACAGAATACGGGCCCAGCGCCAGTAAGATGCAACAGAATGCAGGCTGCATTAACCGCTCTAGTATATTTTTAATTACGTTGCTCTCTAAATCCTGAGAATATTTCCAGTAATTCGTCGTCATTAGAACCGTCATATGACAAGGACAAATGTCCATAAGTTTGCTATTGCTTCGTTATTTTGCTGCAGTCAAACTCATTCCACAACTACAAAACTGTTTGTTTCCTATGTTTTTCGCCTGGAGTTCGCATTGGATGTAACGTTTTATTCATATATAGGGGAAAAAGAAATCCAATACTGATTTAGCACGCTATCACTGGCAACAATAGTTCATGTAAAATCCCTTGGAGTAATCGATCTAAAAAGGTGGAAGCAGATGTCGGGTGAGAGATATGTAAATAATTCAAGAAAGACGCGAATAATTAAAAACAGAAAGAACCACCACCACTAACAAAAATCGGGTAACGGGAAACACCACTGGCGGAGTAGCTGCATCCTTTGGATACTATGATCGAATACTACATCAAATACGTCATAGAAAAACCTCGGGGGAAAGGCGACGTATCATTCTTTAAACGGAAGAGAGATGTACGCAGGTATATTGGCAATTACTTGTTTCGTGCTTGAGAGTGATATGGAACGGAAGTCGTTAATACTGCTACCATGTACCTTCCACCCATGCACTGTACAGCTAGGTATTTGTTTAGTTTTATGATTTTCGCAGGTGAAGCTGGCGTTTGTAAGTGGGCAATAGTCAGTTGCAGAAATACCTGTGAACAATTTTCATTGCTGACATAGTTGACCTGAACGTCATTAAATGTAACATTTGCACTTAAATAGGCTTAGGAATCTTCTACAGCACAACTACACTATCGCTGGAGGCAGTAACCAGCCTAAATTACCTAGAAGAACACCTATTAAACCGACGTGTTGTGCAATTATTTGCTTGTAGGCTGAAGACCCTTAACCGACTGGATTAATGAAAGCTGAACTTTTTGTCATAGGATCACAAGAATATTACGGGGACACCCAACAACACAGACGACGACCCTCTGTACTAGATGCTATGAGAAGGCGTTATGTATTATGGAGAAGTATTTACTGTGAAAAAAGATATCGGTGTATGTTGGGGTCAATATATGGAGGGAACTCCCAAAGTAAAGGGACTTTTGAGATAATAAGTATTCATTTTAATGCAGAAAAACTATTTTTGCTACATAATCTTCCTTTGTCCAACTTTTCACAAGTTTCTTGATTCTGTCGGAAAGAAGTTTTCTGGTTGCACCTGTAACCAATTTTGCATCCATCAATGACTTCTGCATCGTTTGCAAATCATCTTCCCCTGTGCACTTCCTGCAATGGTCCAAACATATGGAAATCGCTTGGAACTAGGTCTGGACTGCATGACTGGTGTTCCAGCAATTCGAATCCCAACTCGTTGTTTCGGCCGTCCGATTGACAGAATGTGGTCGTGCGTTTTCCTGCTTTAGGGTGACACCTATTCGAATTTTCCGCGACGTTGGAATCTTACTGCAGATTTCAGTTTAGTTCGCACCACATCTCAACAGGTCTCACTGTTAATGGTTTCGCCTCTTTGGGTGAGGTCAACGGCTATCACACCTTCCATGTCGTGTTGGCATGATGTTACCAACTGATGGTTGATATTTTAAATTTCTTAACTGCTGGTGATGGTGGGTGTTTCCAAACCACGGCCGCGGCCTTACTTTCCGGTCCATAATGAAGCACTCTCGTTTCGTCTGCAGTAACGATTTGCTGTAAAAACCCGTCTCCCTCGCGATGATAATGGGCCAAATGTTTACGAGAGATGTCCGTCCTTTGCGCCTTATGCTGCGTTGACATTTCTTTCGGTACCCACTCTGCACACACTTCCGAAAACTTGGGCTTTCGTGTAAGATGGAGTACACTGAACCACGACTGATATGTAAAGTAGTGGCGATTTCATCCACTGTGACTCGTCTGTTTTCTATGATCACACCCTCAACGACTCCCAAATTGTCCTCAGTTGTTGACGTCGTTGGCCTACCTTATCTTTCCTCGTCACAGAGAGAAATTCTTCCCTGTTTCAAGCGCTCTACCCATTCGTATACCTTGTTTCGCGATAAACAGCTGTCACCACACCGCGGTTGCATTCGAAGAATAATTTCCGCAGGTTTAATTACTTCCACATAGAAAACGTGAATCACTACCCTAATTTCCTCCTTGGCGCATGTCGACAATGGAGCTGCCACGTTTCGCGGCCTAGTACTAAACTACTAACGGGCGAATAATAGTGACGTCATATAGAATTGTTGCAGATGACAATACTTCCGCCCTGGATACTAGCAGTGTTACCGAACCCTACGGCGACAAAATGCAAACGTTTCTTTACTTTTTTACTTCCTCTCGTAGTATTTCCTCGCGTACACGTCTCGCGCAATCACAAAAACGAGTTATCACGGATGTTTAATGCCAGCCATTCTTTCCACCCGAATGGAGCAGCATGGGCGTTACTCTCTTCCACCCATCACGGGGCAGTAAGTGATTGTTTTTAATCTGAGTTCTCGGTACAGTCTCTCTATTGACGCTAACTTGCGTTGTTTCAGAAAGCTGTTGCATTTCGAATGCTGTTGCATTTCGAATGCTGTTTAAGTTCCTAAAAAACACATGAAGGAATTTAAGAGGACGAGTTTACAGTGACCATGTGATACGGTGAGGGGGTGGGACACACTCTACTCTGATCGAAATCTGATATTATGCAGATATTGAACTAAGCACAGTATCATGAAAGATGCAGTAGCAAGGCTTCTTTGGTCATTGCTCTGGAGAAGTAAATCTACCTCCACCCACATTCTCGCCATTCAAAACTGTATCTGCTGTAGCAATCATGAAAACGATTAGGGCACACAGAGGGAAAATACACGATCATTATTTAATCGAACAGTGCTTGAGAGCGGAATGGAAGCGAAATCGTTAATACTATTATCAAATGCTGTGGCTTGTGGAATGTGAGTGTGTGTACATGTTGGCTGCTCTCTCTGCAGGATGGATGTAACACTAGTAGGCTGTGGCAATGTACGTTGTGTTTAAATATGCTTCTTGCTATTTCATAGGTATTAAGAAGTAAAATCATACAATGATAATGTTATTCCGAATCACTGTTGGATGTTAAAGAGAGCTGCTAAGGCAAGCAATTACAGGAAAAGTATTCTTACGCAGAATATGAAAAAAATACTGAACTCCAGATACTACATTGGAATATTGGATATCTATATTTATAATTTATACAGAGGGAGTAATCAAAATTTGTGACATACGCAGTAGGACTACCACTGATGTGACGAAAGTCATGGGGTAGCGGTATGCATCTACGCTATCGGTAGTATCGTGTACACAAGGTATAAAAGCGCAGTCCATTGGCGGAGCTCTCATTTGCGCTCAGGTGATTCATGTGAAACGGTTTCAGACGTCGTTATGGTCGCTTGAATCAAATTAACGAACTCGGAACACAGAATGGTAATTGGAGACAGACGCATTGGACATTTCATTTCGGAAATCGATTGGGAATTCGATTTCCCAAGATCCACAGTCTCAAGATTGTGTCGCGAATATCAAATTTCAGGCCTTAGGGCAAGGCAACGGGCCACCGCTTTCACTAAACGTCCGAAAAACAGCTGCGTTTGCGTAGAGTTGTCAGCGCTATCAGACAAGCAAGACTGCCTGAAATAACATCAGAAATCAATGTGGCACGTATGACAAACCTACGAGTTACGACAGTGCGACGGAATACGACGTTAATGGACTACGGCAGCCGAAGACCGATTCAAGTGTCTTTGCTAATAAAGCGAAATTGCATGCAGCACCTTTTCTGGGTTTGCGACCGTATCAGCAGAACCCTAGACTGGAAAACTGCGGCCTGGTCAAATGACTCCTGATTTCCCTTGGTAAATGGTGATGGTAGGGTTCAAGTGTGGCACAGACCCCACAGAGCTAAGGTCCCAAGTTGTCATCAAGTCACCGTGCAAGCCAGTTATGGCTCCGTAATGGCGTTGACTGTATTTACATTAATCAATGATATACTCTGGACGTTCAGCCACTTGGTGACCATCTGCAGCCATTTATCGACGTCATTTTCCCAAACAATGATGTTTTTGTGGATGACAATGTGCCCTGTCACAGGACCACAATTGTTTGCGACTGGTTGGAAGAACATTCTGGACAATTCGAGCGAATGGTGTTGCCACCTATACTGCCCAACATTAATCCCATTGAACATTTAAGGGACATAGTCGAGAGTTCACTTCATGCACAAAATGCTGCACCAGCATCGAGAGGTGGTTTCAAGACAAATGTGTCCATACTTCAACAAGCATATTGGGAAAGGACGTTTCGAGGGAACTGCTGGAAAACATTTTGATGCACCTCATGTATGTGGATATAATCAAGACGTTGCTTGGATTTTTCTTAACGAAATGTGGTTACGTCACTACGTAACATCAAACCATAACTTCTGTGTAAAAGACGAAGACTACCAGGGACGTGGTAATCTTATTTACAATTTTGTGCGTGTACGTTTTGGTAATTAGCACTTAGTGATGAGAAATTTTTTATTTTCCCGCATGGATATTTGGAGAACGACAACGAAGAAGAAATGATCTTGCAGACACTTTGTAGATTCTCTTTTCTTGGTGATGGAATCTGAATCAGTGTTGGGTGAATTGCAATCACTGCTGAATGCTAAAGAAACGTGTTAGGATGTGAAGAAACGTGTTAGGATGTGAAGAAACGTGTTAGGATGTGAAGAAACGTGTTAGGACGTGAAGAAACAGCATGAACATTCCTGTATATTTACACATAGAATCTAGAAAGATACAGAAAATATGTAAAAAAGTATGGAAAATGTGGTCGATGAGCAAATACCAAAATTTCATACTAACAACACCAATGAACCTTTGAGCTTGCCGCTGGTGGGGAGGCTTGCGTGCCTCAACGATACAGATAGGCGTACTGTAGGTGCAACCACAGCGGACAGCTATCTGTTGAGAGGCCAGAAAAACGTGTGGTTCCTGAATAGGGGCAGCATGCTTTTCAGTAGTTGCAGGGGCAACAGTCTGGATGATTGACTGATCTTGCCTTGTAACGTTAACCAAATCGGCCTTGCTGTGCTGGTACTGCGAACGGCTGAAAGCAAGGGGAAACTACAGCCGTAATTTTGCCCGAGGGCATGCAGCTTTACTGTATGGTTAAATGATGACGGTGTCCTCTTGGATAACATATTCCGGAGGTAAAATAGTATCCCATTTGGATCTCCAGTCGGGGACTACTCAGGAGGACGTCGTTATAAGAAGAAACAAAACTGGCGTTCTGCGGATCGGAGCGTGGAATGTCAGATCCCTTAATCGGCATGTAGGCTAGAAAATTTTAAAAAGGAAATGGATAGATTAAAGTTAGATATAATTGGAATTAGTGAAGCTCAGTGGCAGGAGGAACAAGACTTTTAGTCAGGTGAATACAGGGTTATAAATACAAAATCAAATAGGGGTAATGCAGGTGTAGGTTTAATAATGAATAAAAAATAGGAGTGCGGGTTAGCTACTACAAACAGCATAGTGAACGCATTATTGTGGCCAAGATAGACACAAAGCCCATGCCTACTACAGTAGTACAAGTTTATATGCCAACTAGCTCTGCAGATGATGAAGAAATTGATGAAATGTATGACGAGATAAAAGAAATTATTCAGGTAGTGAAGGGAGACGAAAATTTAATAGTCATGGGTGACTGGAATTCGTCAGTAGGAAAAGGGAGAGAAGGAAACATAGTAGGTGAATATGGATTGGGGGGAAGAAATGGAAGAGGAAGCCGCCTTGTAGAATTTTGCACAGAGCATAACTTAATCATAGCTAACACTTGGTTCAAGAATCATAAAAGAAGGTTGTATACCTGGAAGAATCCTGGAGATACTAATAGGTATCAGATAGATTATATAATGGTAAGACAGAGATTTAGGAACCAGGTTTTAAATTGTAAGACATTTCCAGGGGCAGATGTGGATTCTGACCACAATCTATTGGTTATGAACTGCAGATTGAAACTGAAGAAACTGCAAAAAGGTGGGAATTTAAGGAGATGGGACCTGGATAAACTGAAAGAACCAGAGGTTGTAGAGTGTTTCAGGGAGAGCATAAGGGAACAATTGACAGGAATGGGGGAAAGAAATACAGTAGAAGAAGAATGGGTAGCTCTGAGGGATGAAGTAGTGAAGGCAGCAGAGGATCATGTAGGTAAAAAGACGAGGGCTAATAGAAATCCTTGGGTAACAGAAGAAATATTGAATTTAATTGATGAAAGGAGAAAATATAAAAATGCAATAAATGAAGCAGGCAAAAAGGAATACAAACGTCTCAAAAATGAGATCGACAGGAAGCGTGAAATGGCTAAGCAGGGATGGCTAGAGTACAAATGTAAGGATGTAGAGGCATATATCACTAGGAGTAAGATAGATACTGCTTACAGGAAAATTAAACAGACCTTGGAGAAAAGAGAATCACTTGTATGAATATCAAGAGCTCAGATGGAAACCCAGTTCTAAGCAAAGAAGGGAAAGCAGAAAGGTGGACGGAGTATATAGAGGGTCTATACAAGGGCGATGTACTTGAGGACAATATTATGGAAATGGAAAAGGATGAAGATGAAATGGGAGATACGATACTGCGTGAAGGGTTTGACAGAGCACTGAAAGACGTAAGTCGAAACAAGGCTCCGGGAGTAGACAACATTCCATTAGAACTACTGGTAGCCTTGGGAGAGCCAGCCCTGACAAAACACTACCATCTGGTGAGCAAGATGTATGAGACAGGCAAAATACCCTCAGACTTCAAGAAGAATATAATAATTCCAATCCCAAAGAAAGCAGGTGTTGACAGATGTAAAAATCAGTTTAATAAACCACGGCTGCAAAATACTAACAAGAATTCTTTACAGACGAATGGAAAAACTGGTAGAAGCCGACCTCGGGGACGATCAGTTTTGATTCCGAAGAAATGTTTCAACACGTGTGGCAATACTCACCCTACGAATTATCTCAGAAGATTGATTAAGTAAAGGCAAACCTACGTTTCTAACATTCGTAGACTAAGAGAAAGCTTTTGACAATGCTGACTGAAATACTCTCTTTAAAATTGTGAAGGTGGCAGGGATGAAATACAGGGACCAAAAGGCTATTTACAATTTGTACAGAAACCAGACGGCTGAGCAAGCAATAAAGGAAACAAAAGAAAAACACGGAGTAGGCAATAAAACACTTTGAGGTTCGCCGATGACATTGTAATTCTGTCAGAGACAGCAAAGGACTTGGAGGAGCAGTTGAACGGAATGGACAGTGTCTTGAAAGGAGGATATAAGATGAACATCAACAAAAGCAAAACGAGGATAATGGAATGTAGTCAAAGTAAATCGGGTGATGCTGAGGGGATTAGATTAGGAAATGCGACACAAAGTAGTAAAGTTGTTTTGCTATTTGGGGAGAAAAATAACTGAAGATGGTCGAAGTAGAGAGGATATAAAATGTAGACTGCAATGGCAAGGAAAGCCTTTCTGAAGAAGAGAAATTTGTTAACATCGAGCATAGATTTAAGTGTCAGGAAGTCGTTTCTGGAAGTATTTGTATGGAGTGTATCCGTGTATGGAAGTGAAACATGGACGATAAATAGTTCAGACAAGAAAAGAATAGCAGCTTTCGAAATGTGGAGCTACAGAAGAATGCTGTAGATTAGATGTGTAGACCACATAACTAATGAGGAGGTATTGAATGGAATTGGGAGAAGAGAAATTTGTGGCACAACTTGACTAGAAGAAGGGACAGGTTGGTAGGACATGTTCTGAGGCATCACGGGATCAACAATTTAATATTGGAGGGCAAAAATCGTAGAGGAAGACCAAGAGATGAATACACTAAGCAAATTCAAAAGGACGTAGGTTGCAGTAGGTATTGGGAGATGATAAAGCTTGCACCGGATAGAGTAGCATGGAGAGCTGCATCAAACCAGTCTCTGGACTGAAGACCATAACAACGCCATTGTAGTCTCTTTTCTCTTAGGTCACTACCTACTGGTGGAGAGATAAAGCGCATCCATAAGTACTACGAAATTGTGCAGGAGTTATAACTCAGCGGTTAAG
Source organism: Schistocerca nitens (assembly GCF_023898315.1). NCBI lineage: Eukaryota > Metazoa > Arthropoda > Insecta > Orthoptera > Acrididae > Schistocerca > Schistocerca nitens. The sequence continues at coordinate 586,812,552 of NC_064618.1, forward strand.
GTCTTGTACTGCAGAGCATTACAATACTGCAACTGATGGAAATAGATTCAAATTAATTCATAAAAACATGTTACTATCATGCTAACTGGCAGTTCCGTAACGAGTAGACATTTCGTCTACATTCTTCTTCGTGACTTAAGACTAGCAAGTAATATTATTGTCCAGCGTTTGCCTAATTTTATGTCAGTCATCATAATTTTAAACCTTCTTCTAAATTTATATGATACTAAGGACGTGAAGGACATAGAAGATGGGCTGGTATTTTGGATATTATACATAGTTTACAATGCGTTAGAATACACATGCACAGATTCTGAAGGCATTTCCTTAGAGACGGAAAAGGTCTGGTCCACACGAATCCCGCCCACATCACTTTGCTGTATGCCTCCCACCACTAGCCACAGCTGTCAATATCAAGGTTAAATGTTAATTAACAGACAGACAGCGAGAGTCTGTCAGTGCCCATGATTTAACAGCAGTATGTTACTCAAACAAACAAATATACAATTGCTATGAAGTGAAACCAGCTGTCAAAATATGTGTTTTAATGGATGAACTGCATGGACAGTAAGTCCCATAGTATTAAAGCTAGAGAGAAATACATCTTTTTCTCTGTCCAGGAATTTATTCTCTACAGTACGATGAAAATATAGATATTACCATATTAGGTTTGACTCCTTTTTTATTTGTAGCACTATTCTCGTGCTGGAATTTGTCTACTGCAGTGATAAAAGCACATGAAAGTTGGTTGGCGTACAAGTACGCTTTCCTGCAAATCAAGACTGAGATAGGTTATAGCTGTTCTCAGCTCTCTCCAGTCTATAATTTTGTACGTATAAAACAAGAGGAGATCGTTAACATGATAAAAATATTATGCAGAAGTTATGCAATGTATTCCTATGAATATTATCTGAATAATCTATAATAAGTTTCTTGATATATACTTCTATTGTCTATAGATGAACATCAACAAAAGCAAAACTAGGATAATGGAATGTAGTCGAATTAAGTCGAGTGATGTTGAGGGTGTTAGATTAGGAAATGAGACACAAAGTAGTAAAAGGAGTTTTGCTATTTGGGGAGCAAAATAACTGATGATGGTCGAAGTAGAGATGATATAAAATGTAGACTGGCAATGGCAAGGAAAGCGTTTCTGAGGAAGAGAAATTTGTTAACATCGAATCGTCGTTTCTGAAAGTATTTGTATGGAGTGTAGCCATGTATGGAAGTGAAACATGGACGATAAATAGTTTGGACAAGAAGAGAATAGAAGCTTTCGAAATGTGGTGCTACAGAAGAATGCTGAAGATTAGATGGGTAGATCACATAACTAATGAGGAGGTACTGAATAGGATTGGGTAGAAGTTTGTGGCACAACTTGACTAGAAGAAGGGATCGGTTGGTAGGACATGTCTTGAGGCATCAAGGGATCACCAATTTAGTATTGGAGGGCAGCGTGGAGGGTAAAAATCATAGAGGGAGACCAGGAGATGAATACACCAAGCAGATTCAGAAGGATGTAGGTTGCAGTATGTACTGGGAGATGAAGGAGCTTGCACAGGATAGAGTAGCATGGAGAGCTGCATCAAACCAGTCTCAGGACTGAATACAACAACAACAACAACAACAACAACAACAACTATTTCGGCATGGACTAGTAAACATTCATTTTATTTGCTGAAGTCCGATTAATTTCATTAACATGGGCTTCCCAAAGTCTGTTCGATACACTGAATTGTTTTCTTAAAACCTTAGGAATGACAGCATTACTTCATAATACTTTATTCTAAAGACTTATGAAATAAAAGATGCATATTCATGTGGATCGCTACAACATATTAGTGGTGCATCCCTGCTATAGCGATAACAGCCAACATCTGGACACACATTCCGCAAGCCACTGTACTTCGTATCAGTACTACTGATTTCCCTTCCATTCCACTCTCACATTATTTAACCACTGTCTATTAGACTGTGTGTATTACCATCATTTTTATGACTGCTACACCAAATACAGTTTTTAATGCTGAGAATATAGATGGACGTAGGTTTATAGTTATCCACAGCAACACACACCTATTACACTATGCTTATTATAGTATCTGTACGATATCAGATTTCGATTAGTGTAGAGCATATCCCACACTCTACCCCCATCCCCTCTTGTGGACTGACACTGTGATGTACGTATGTTTTTAGAAACTTAAACAGCATTTGAAATAAAATAGCTTTCAGAGACGATACTGGTTAGTGATATGCCGTGAACTGTACCAAGAGATCAGAAACACCCATATACAGCCTTACGTTGTGAGGTAGATTGTGCATGAACATGCTCTATCCACGCAGAAACAGTGACTGTCGGGAAACACCCATAATTGCTCACTGCAGTCATTTCACGAGGCATGTGCACGACGAAGTCATTTAGTGCCTGCAACATATTCTTCTGGATTTTATTTCTGTTATCAGTAAATACCTCTCTTGTAGTATCAACCACACAAAATTGTTGTTGCTGTCCACCCCTGTAACATACTCATGACAAAAATCTTGGCTCTTTTACTGATCCAACCTGCTAATACTCTCTGTCCGATGACCAAATATTTATAAACGAAGGTCAGTGCAATAGGTGTTTTGTAGCCCAGTCCTTTTCTGGATGATGAAGTACCATCATGCAAGATTCCTGCAACTGAATTCGAACGAGATCCATATTTCAGCTCGCTCCTGATATTTACTCTCAGATATTCTACAGTAATTGATGTTTGCAGCGATAGCATAATTGTACATTAGAGAATTTATCGGCCTGTTTAGGAGCAATAGTTGCATTGATATACGTTCAGGTGAACTACACGAGCAATCACCAATACTGAACAGGTATTCCTGAAATTGGCTATTGCCCTCTTACAGGCACCAGCATCATCTCCTAATAGCTTACGTCCAAACAAATATCCAGCTACCTGTACAGTGCATGGTGCAAGTAATTATCAATGTACGAGTACCTCCATACATGTGGTAATATCCCTTATATTTTACAAGAAATACATTGCCTTTTCCCCAAGGTTCTTTCTGTGATATATTCAAATGGAGTATTATATCGCAACATCCACATGACGCAGCTGCTCCACAAATCAAGGAAAATTATTTTTATCAGTAGCAGTGTTTCTTTTGCAAATCACATCTTTCGAGGATGATTGATGTCTCTGGAAGCCTGACTTCCACGTCCACTTTTTTTAGGTCGGTTACAGTAACAATTTTTTCCACTGATAGTGTACAAGACCAATACTGGATTTCTCCTACCCATATGTATGCCTAACCTGTTACACCCAGTGTCAAATCCACGTGGAAGTCTTAGGAATCCACCAATTTCATACTTGTTTGTGGAGCGAGTTTGAAGCTGTAGGGAGGGGGGGGGAGGGTGAATGGAAGAGTAAAGTGATGGACAATTGCCCATTTGTTATATGATTCTAATTAACACTCACTACGGGAAATATTTTTAGGTTTTAGAGTGCAATGTATAGAGTGATTAATACAGCCAGCAATCTGACGAGTTGCACCCTACTGATGCTAGGCCCGTATCCTCCTATCTGGGCTGTCTCGTGATCGCTGTGGCTCAGCCGGCTACTTCCAGTTGGAATGTATCTACAGGGTGTATATGCGGACAAGGGAAAAAATTCCCTGATTTCCCGGTTAAAAATACACTTTCTCCCGGGTGAAACTACACTTTTTCCGTGTTACGTGACAGTATACTATTCCTCGGAACTGTAAAACAATCCTTTGAATGGTTATGGTTTTGTACAACGTTGTATAATTTCCCAGCCCTTTAGAAAACGAAACTCAGTAAAAAACATGTACGCTGCATATTCTCGTGTTACGAAAGTTAAAATTCGAATGCCACCAAACACAGCATGTTAGTTACCGTAGCATTGAAATCTAAATTGCGATGCGCTTTTGTAAGCCAGTGATGGCTCATGTCACGTCAACTCGCCAGCCGATACAGCAGATATTCAGAGCATAGGACACATGTAGTCAGCCAATAGCATGATCACTGGTAAGTGAAGCGCGCACACACAAATAGGAAAAGTTAATGGTTTAAATTAATACATAGTGTTGCTGCAAGCAAAGCAAAGCTTTCACATATAATATTGGTCTCGACGACTAATAAGCTGCAAAAGAACGAATTATGTTGACCTTTTTTGTGTTACACTTCAAAATACACCGTACAAATGTGCCAGCAAAATTTTTAATACCGACATATGTCTGATCTTGTGCCTCGAAGTTGATTTTTAAATGAGAGTCAGACGCTCTGTGATTTAAGAAATTCATTGAATATTCTCCTACATAGTTCATCTAGCGTAAAAGAAAATTTACTTTCACAGTAACGCTTTTCAATCTTTCATTCGCAGTATTTTCCCGCGACCTGTTAGAAAGAGGTTCGTTTCAGCAGTTGCCACAGAGCGCCAGGTAACATTCGTCACCGCGCTTGCGCAGCTACGATGGTGCAGGAAGCCCGTATGTTCGTACGTGTAAAACATTAGAAAACCTTACATTATACCACAAATGAAACAAGACATCAGAGGAATATCGTGAACCATACTAAAATGCATAATTCAGCTTAAAGTGCACATTCGCAGCGAACAGTTGAAACTAACCAATAGTGTGGAATTAAACACTTAGTTTCAAATAAATTCACCGCCTCAGCGGAAAAGATTGATATAGCCATATTTCTGTAGCAAACCGGCGAAAGTAACTTCATTGTTCTGCAAGGTGATTAATGCTTGACTGAAATTGCGGCCCGAGGCAGATACCCCGGTTTGCTCCCAGTGAATATGGCAGCTTGCGCGCGCCAGTAAAATGTTTTTGGGTAGCTGCTTGCTGCTACTGCTTTTACAGCTAACACCCACACTTATGTAGCCAGAAGCGGGAGATGGTACTGCACATGAGCGACTCAACAGCGCATGCGCACAGGCCGCTCGCAACTGCTCGCACGTATCTAATGTAAACAGTAGTGACGTCACGCTCAACGAAGGCAATATGTTGTTATGGAACGTTCACTGCATAGTCTTCCTAAAGCCTTTGACACATTTTGCTGCTGGCAGACGCTTCTATGACCACTGTGGTTTGTTGTGTACATGGCGCATTTTCTTTGCGACTTAAGCTTTGTTTTAGTTTTTTCTTCTCACGTTGATGTTTTATTGCTACAGTATTAATCTGCAAGAGCAGGATACTGTAATATCCTTTGCTAGAGTATTAATTCTTACCAGTCAAAATTACAAAAATTTAACTCAAAACAAAAGTAAACCCTGGAATTCTAAAAATTCCCGGTTTTCTCCCAGATGAAAAAATTCTCGGGTTTCTTATGGTTGGTGCCTGGTGTGACAGAGACAGAAGGTATTCTCCTCACTTTCTGGTAGCATTCTATATCCGGCGTGTAGGATGCTTCTCATCTTTGCCTCATGCGCATACCAACAGCATTATAGTGTCAGGACTGCGCACACAGCAGTTAGGTGTGGACGGAAGCCACACGCACTTATGGAGCACATGCTAGAATACAGCTGTCTTAGGTTTAAATTAAGTGCACTCCTATGCAGTGTCAATGATGGTCTTAACAGCACAGGAGAAGGAAAATGTTTACAATGCAATTTAACCCGCTTTTTAATGTGCTGTTAAGGCAGTCTCAAAGTGGCATCATTGATTTTAACCAACTAACAATGCAGGAATAAGTTCCCCATAGGCTTGGCAAGTAGCTGAAGTATTTGTTGAGCGTGTTAATTGCTTAATGTGAGATACTAGTGAATTTGTTAAAAATTTCGCACCATGGTAGTTGTTCAGTCTCGTATATCCACCCGTCTATGAGTACTGGAGAGGAAAATCTGTCAAGGAATGTGATAAATTGCAAACAACAGTCTGAGAGTGTCATGCATTTCAGTGCTTACAGAAAACACCCTATACCGACACTCACTAATAGTGTAAGGACAGGTTCTCGTTAATTTGATGTGTAGGAGGAGTTCATTTGTTTACATAATACACTGCAGATTTGATACATTAGTTTTTTTTTTTTTTTTTTTTTTTTGTAATTGCAAGTAACACTGTAGGGTATATTTATATGTAGAAATATGCACATAATTGTTCCGACACTTCAGGTACCGATGATTTACCACACACACTGCCTACGTAAACAACTCTCATCAAAATTATTTGTAAAATATATCCTCTCTGAAACGTTCTGGTGGTTAACCTCTCTACAAATATACCACACATTTCTTAACATATACACACTGTCAGTCACCTTAACAGTTGAAAAATTAGTCATTTTTGCAAAATTAAATAAAATAACTTCTCTGTATTCCTTAAACTCACCATGTATCACATTCAAACTAATTGGAGGAACAAAATACGCAAGTATTATGGCTGTAAATTCTGCTTCAATGGATTTTATACTTAAAGGGGCAGTAGTAGCGTACTCCAGTAATGCATGAACACATGTATTTATATATTGTTCTACATCTCCCAAATGTACTTACAGTGCTCAATTAGTCAGCTTACTAAATTATAGAACATAGCTTTGGCATACGGACACCAGCGACTCGATGTTTCTGTAGCAATCGATAACATACTTTATAGGCTATCAAAGTCTACTGCACCGGACTGACAGACTGGTGTCCGCATGTTAGCAGGAGTGTTGCATCCCTCGTCATGTGGTAACTTAGGCATTAGTCAGCTTACTAAATTATAGAACATAGCTTTGGCATACGGACACCAGCGACTCGATGTTTCTGTAGCAATCGATAACATACTTTATAGGCTATCAAAGTCTACTGCACCGGACTGACAGACTGGTGTCCGCATGTTAGCAGGAGTGTTGCATCCCTCGTCATGTGGTAACTTAGGCATTCACAGTAAAGATGTATATGCCTAGAGTAGTACGAGACGGGTTGTCACCTGAGCATCGATAAACTACTTCATGCAACAAGGTAGTCCCACGCCATCTGAGGATACTGCACTTTAATGGCACGTTGAACAATCTCAGTTTCAATTAGTATGTCGAAGTCACTGTCCACTGGTAGACCTACATCCACAAGTTTCGATGTCCGAAGTACCGGCGAAGGGCAGTATCCTTTATACAGCTAACTGTGGGCTAGCGGGTAGATGGAACTCTGACAACTATGCCGATAGCCAATCGTTGTACCACTGTTGCTGGAGTGCATACACCGGCCGAGTTTCCTGATCCGGTACTGTAAATATGTGCTGCTGCAGGGGTGGTGCACGCGGTAGAATGTCCAGCATCTGCGTGCCCTGGTTCAACGTATCTACTAGTGACACAGAATGAGCACGATGCGCTGTTGGAAGGAAGAAAAAATCGTAAAAACATAATGTACATTAGTAAATTATTAATAATGAAAGGGATTGATGGAATAATACGTACTTCCAAATGTTAAAGTCGTCTCATTTTTTTCTGGGCAGAGGCGGTGCCTGAGATATTCTGATGTTTCACGATCTTATTAGTGAAGTGTATTAACTCCTAATGACAAGACATACACAATAATAAGTAATAAACGGAGGTATGGGAGGGATCTTGATTCCTTTTGGTCTAAAGTTTCCCCGAGAGCCATCGGCTATCAGGTTACATCCTGGTCTTTAATGCCAATTGTGAGACGTGTGGGTGGGATATCAGGATCCACTATGAACTTGAGATAATATTGCTATCTGAGCCAAAGCCAGCCTTGGTACTCTACTGATGTATACATACAAAAAAATACAGCTGCTATCAAAGTGAAGGTTAGTTTGAACACCACACTGACTTATTAGGCATGGCCCTGTTAGAGGGGAAGGCTTTTTCCTTCCTCTGACACTTTAATCAAAGGTATTAGGTGACAATCCTAGGACTGGTTGGTGATTCAAATGGTTCAAATGGCTCTGAGCACTATGGGACTCAACTGCTGAGGTCATTAGTCCCCTAGAACTTAGAACTAGCTAAACCTAACTAACCTAAGGACATCACAAACATCCATGCCCGAGGCAGGATTCGAACCTGCGACCGTAGCGGTCTTGCGGTTCCAGACTGCAGCGCCTTTAACCGCACGGCCACTTCGGCCGGCTTGGTGATTCAACAGAAGATCTTTGGATCTGCTGCTAGTCACCAAGGCAATGTGGCTAACAACATAATCAAATGCTTGTTAACATTAAAAAGTAGAAAGGGAAACAAACATTAGTCCGCTATTATTGGATGTTCTTTCTAATGTCTGTTGCAATTAAAAAGTATTTTTCAATAATAAGGTTCTGCTTTCATTTATGAAGTAACTTCTGTCACCATTCTAGAAATTTTTACAGGTAACATTGTTACACTTTGGTATTATGGATTTCCTTATAAAATAGATATACAATTTACATACGGCGTAAGGGGCATGTTTGGGTAATGGAAGTCCTAGTGGTGTGCTGCATATTGAAGAAAGGCATGTTTTGTATGTGTATCCCATGGCTGCTGCAACATGTAGGTGGTGGTGATCCAGATCGATGGTTTGAATTTTGTTAATGGATTTAGGAGATCGTGAGAGTGAACCGGGATTTACAGGTAGCGTAATTCGATCAGATAAAGACAAATTCAAATTTACTGTAATTGTCAGTAAACACATTTGCATGTACTGGGCTGACGGTAACCCAAAGATTACGGCTAAAGAAGCTGTAAATTTGCCTGGTGTAAACGTGCGGTATGGTTTGTCTGCAAACGGACTCATTAGGCCTTTCCACATTGGAGATAATGAAGGTGGATAAAAGTACTCAACAAAACTAGTTGATTCCATATTTGATGCCATTTGAGTGCTATACAGTAATGACAAGTTTTATTACTTACAAGACGGCACCCTGCCACACTAGCACAGGGACGAACAAGCATAACTGGATCAAAATTTGCCAGTCCAGCGGATAGTACAAATCGAGTTTCCTCCACACCCTCTAGATCTTACGCCGTCTATTTTCTTCTTATAAGCCACAGTAAAAGATATGGTTTACAAATGTATAATATGTAACCTTGATACACTCTGAAATGAGATTCAAGCGGTGCACGCAGAAATTCCACAGGACACTTCGGTATGATATCCGAAATCAATTGTGACTCGTACTCAGAAATGTACTGACGCTGAATACCATAATTTTGAACTTTTATCGGAAAGAAAGAACACTGACAGTTCAAATTATACTTTAATGTTTCCAATTTCAGATATTCAACTTTGCACAAAAGCAAATAAATTTTCTATTACAGCTGGAAGTGTGTGTACCTTGTTTTGACGCTATCTGTATTATGTGGCCTATACTGTGAGGTCTTATCTTGTAAAAGTTCTTTCTTTCCTGTTTTTTGTTATGAATGTGATAGTCTTTTGGTAATATGAGACGCTGTTTTCTGTTGTTTATCTTCACAATTTCCATGCCTGGGTCTCTGGTGGTAATTTTAAGTTGGTATTTGGGGAAGTGGTCGGCAAAAGTTAAGTGATTTGTTCAGTACCTCCATGGTTTTCACATGTTCCTCGTATCTGATGTCAAATGTTCTACTGGTTTGAGCTATGAAATTTCCGCCAAATACATTAAATTTGAGTTGGTACACTCCTGATTTCTCAGATTTTTTTAACAGTGCTTTTGGGAAATATTTCTGAACTGAATCGATGATTTAGTGAGATATTTTAGGCATTATTTTCTAAAATGTTAGGTATTGTGTGTGTACTTATGATTGTATGTAACTGTATAGTATATTTTGTTTTCTCTTTCTTTCTCTGCGATGTTAATGTTTTTCTGTCTCATATGTTTCCGCCCGAGTTTCTCCGATAGCTAGATATTTCCTCTTTTGTGTTTCTTGATTTTACTGTTGAGTTTCATTACTAAATTTTCATTGTATCCACTGTTAATTGTTACTGCTACTACAGTATTCATTTCCTTCTGTGTAATTGCCTGTGTCTAACGCTAATGTATTCAGTTTGTGGTTCAAGTACCTAATGGCTACCTCTGTGTGTGAATTTGGTCTTGAATATTACGAACTCTGTGGTTGTGGGTTTGTGGCATAGGTGTAATGCTTGTTGGTTGTTCTGAATCGTTAGGGTAATGTCAAAGAAATTTAGCTGTATTTTGCTTTCCTTCTGTTGTAAAATTAATCTTATCATGAATAGAATTTCTAACTGTATGTAACAGTCAATTTCATTGCTTGCTTCACCTATCAGGCACAGATGGTCATCCATATATCAAACCCAGTACACGAAAATGTACACTTGGCGACAAAAAAAGTGAGCCACTGGTGAATGCAGCCCACATAGCATAGCCGTGTTGCAAGCCTCTTCACCCTCTGCAGTATAATCATTTGACAATACACAATGAGCACCACAAAAGACTACTGGAGAACACTGCCCTTTATGGCAGTCAGCCCATTTGTAAACCAATACCATAATACAACACATGTTAGAAAACATATTAGAGATGAGGCAGTCCCTAACACTTGTAAATTTAACCTCCTTACAATAAGTGACACTGCAAAAATCTTACACATTTAATGACACGATGAATTGTTTGTGATCTGAATTTGAAGCCAATGTTAACCAAACAAAGCTTGTGTGTCTAATCAAGAGGATACTAGGCATGAAGGGATGTAAAATACCATACCGTTGACCACCAGTACCAGTTTACACGGCAGAATGTCCGAACATGGAAATCAGTTACGATACGTTTAGCACTGCAGTGGGAACAATATAAAGCTTATATTGCCCCTGAGAAGTAACCAAGAAAGGTATGTGTAAACTGCAACCATCAAGTGTGAAACGCCATGAAGTAAAGTTATGGCGATGGACGGGAGAACAACCCTGTACCCAAATGTAAGATTTTTGTCTGACAGGAATTCCAACCTGGCACGTTGTACTATTGTGTTACAGCTACAAATAGACATGAAATATTTCATGTTTCTTCACCAGTACAGAGATGCGAACATTTTTTGTTAGAGATAATACAACTAACAGTTCTGTGCTACCTGGGACTCCAACCTAGCACATAGCGTTGTCACTGACCCCACACGAAGAGGTGTCAACTACCAAATTCTCTTTAACTAGTAGTCAGGATTGTGCCGCTCATACAGACCTGAGGAGTTTGACATTGTGAGGAAATAAGAAAATGATGGCACAGTATCATCTTTAAGGGTTCATATCCGGAGAAAAATCTGAACTGGAGCTCTAATCCCAGTCCAGTGCAGACATTTTCAAAAGCTCGAAGTCGCTTAGAAGAAGGAATGAAAGTCCTATGAACTCACATGATAATTTATTCGTGAACTAAAATAACATCGCTTGCGTAAGAAAGCTTACAAGATATAATTTTGCAAGCAGCGACTTCCGCCAGTCCTACTTCGCTTCAGTCAATAGTGAAATGGACATGTTTAATGTTGATTTGGAACCACGGCAGAATCCTGTGTTCTTTACTTGACTTTCCTGCTGGTGAAGATGGTAAGTTTGTGACTGCTAAAAACTAGTGTCCCAGCGGTAATCGAAGCCACGTCTTGGCCATTACAAGCTAGCCTCAGTCCAACCAACCACCAATTTTCGCATCTTTTAGCGTCATGTTTTTGTCATAATGGGGCACGCAGTACGTCGTAATGGGGTACGCAGTACGTGATACGAGAAGTGTAGACTTTCACTTTAGCAGTTGCTGTGAGTTATCAAAGCTGTAATGTCAGACTTATCCTTAATTTTGTACGCTGTATTCCGTCTGTCGGCTCACAGCATCAATCTGACAGAAGTTCATAAGTAGTTCTATCTTTTTCTATCCAGCCAGTATCAGAAAAAATTTTAAGAAAGGTGTTTGTGAAAGGGGTCGTGGATAACTACCATGGTAAGACCAATTTAAGCGCCATCAACCAGCGGCCGCTTGATACAGACCGGGATCCGCCAGAGTGATCGCGAAGCATTGCGCATAAAGCCAGTGATCTCCAGCGGACTTTTTTGCGCACTAATTAGAAAGCATAACATTATGTGACGTTGCGTATGATACAATACTACGTTTCAACATCCTCCGTTGCGATTTTGTATGTAATTGCTTGAAGTACATTTAACTATGGTCTTATTTTGTTCAAGTTCGTAGTATAGCTTGTGCCAGGACAACTTTAATATTTCTTATTTTTGAGGTTATGAAGAGAGTTGTTCACGCATTAGAAAAAGGTGTCTAAAATGGAGTGATGCTTAACATTTGATACTGTGTTCTGTTTTTGTTTAATGCAAGGAAGAAAGCAGTGGATGCAATTCGAGACCCCTGTGCCCTGTATGGAGTGACTGCTATCGAGAAAGTCAAGCTGTATCATTCCAGTACGATTGTTAGGAGCTAAATTAATCACCACATTAAGGAAGACAAACAGACATTGATGAATGACGTTTCTGCTATTTACTACTACGGTCAGCGACAGTGTATCCGATAATTGGCAGGAGTGAAGACCAATTAACCTTCGTGCCACACTTGCCTTCAGTAGTTGTATTGAGGTTAAGGAAAGAAAGGAAGGAGGATTACGATACTCCTAGATCCCACCCTCCTTCCTGCTATCCCCCCTTGATATTTGCATCCACATGTACATAAATACTGTGGATTCACATGAATACTGTCTTCCTTAATGTGGTGATTAATATAGCTCATAACGATCGTATTTGAAATGATACAACGTGACTTTCTAGACACCATTCACTCCACACAGGGCACAGGGGTTTCGAATTCCATCCACTGATTTCTCCCTTGTATTAAACACCAACAGAATACAATGCCACTAATGTTAAACTGCACTCCATTTTGTAACGCGTAAACGACGCTCCTCATAACGTCAAAAATGAGAAATATCTATCACGAGCCGTACCACAAACTCGAACAAAATAAGAAAATAGTTAGATATGCTTATAGCATCATGTCATACAAAATAGCCACGGAGGATGCTGAAACATAGCATTACATAATACGCTACGTTACATATGTTATACTTGCTAATTCGACCACATGAAGGTCCGCTAGAGATCATAGGGTCTACGCCCAATGCTTTGCGATCACACGAGCGGACGCTGGTCTGTATGAAGCCGTCGCTGGTTGATGGCGCTGAAATGGGTCTTAACATGACAGACACCCCTTTCACAAACACCTTTCTGCAAGACTCTTGTAATAATAGTTGGTTAGACAATGACAGAACTGTCTCCGAGCTGTCAGACTGACGCTCTTAGCAGACAGATGGAATACGGCTTGAAAAGACGAAGGAAAATGATGGGTTTGATATCACGGCTTTATGTTCGCACTACATGATGTTTACTACCGGACCACGAATAGGTTAGTCACAACAGATACACTTCCCGTACCGTTTACTGTGTACTCCGTTATGACAAAAAACATGATGCAAACAAGTCAAATTCAGTGGCTGGTTGGTATGAGGCTAGCTCGTGATGGCTAAGGTGTGGGTTTGTTTCCCACTGTAGGTACCAACTTTTAATAGCCACAAACATACCCTCTTCGCCTCCAGTAATACCATGTAAAGTACGTGGGACTGTGCGTGGTTCCACATCAACGTTGAATATGTCAATTCACTACTGACTGGAACAGAGTTGGATTAGTTTTGGTAGTCAGAGGCGGAAGTAGCCAGTTGCGGAATCTCACTCTAGTAAGCTTTCTTACGCAAGTGATATTAATTTAGTTCACAAATCAATAGTTATGTAAGGTCATAGGACCTTCACTTCTTAAGTGAGCCTAGGATTTTGAAAATATTGGCACTGGACTGGAATTGGAGTTCCAATTTTTCTCTGGATTTGAACATTTCGAGATTATAGTATCCTATCATTTTGTTTCCTCACATTGCCAAACTCCTCCAGGTAGGTACTACCGGCGAAATCCTAACTACTGGTTGGAGACAATTTGATAGTTGGTACTACTACTTGTGGGGGTCAACATTGACGGTATGAGAGAGGTTGGAGTCCCAGGAAGCACGGAACTATTCCTTGCGTTACCTCTAACTAAACATGTGCACATTTCGCTACTGGTGAAGAAACTTTAACAACAGAAGAATGTGGCGGGTTCGAATCCCTACTAAGCAAAAATCATTTCTATCATCGTTTCAGGTTCGAATATCACGTTATTGGAGAACATATTTAATATCTGACTTCTGATTGTGCTTAGTTAATTGAAAAGGGTATTGGGTTGTTCTCCCCCATAGCCACAACTTTGCTTCTGCACTTGAGCGTTGCAGATTATACATAACTTTCTTGGTTACTTCTCATGGGCAATATTAAGCTACATCCTGTTCCCAGTGCTAAACGTATAGTCACTGATTTCCATGTTCGGACATTCGGCCATGTAAACAGGTACTGGTGGTCAACATTTTGATATTTTACATCCCTTCATGCCCAGTAGTCTCTTGATTAGACACACAAGCTTTGTTAGGTTAACATTGGATACAAATTCAGATCACGATCAACTCATCATGTCACTACATCTGTAAGATTTCTGCAGTGTCACGTATTGTACGGAAGTTAAATTCACAAGTGTCAGGGACTGTCTCGTCTCTAATAACATGTTTTCTAACACCTGATGTATGATGCTACTGGTTTGCATCTGGGCTGACTGCCATCAAGAGCAGTGTTCTCTAGTATTCTCGTGTCGTACCCATTGCGTATAGTCAAATGACTGTCCTGCATAGGGGGTACAGGACCTGAGACACAGCTATGCTAAGTTGGTTACATACAGTCAGGTGCAGGTGCAGCCTACACGTTTGAATTCAGGGATGGCTCTTTTTTGTGCTGTGAATGTACGTATTTGACCTGAGTGTATACATCGACAAGGAAAAAATCCCGGATTTGCAGGTTAAAAATACATTCTTCCGAAGTGAAAATTTAATTTTTCCCAGGTGAAAATACATATTTTCCCGGGTGAATACACACTTTCTTCGTGTTAAGTTACAGGTCACTTTCCCTCGGAACTGTAATACTTACGAAACATTTGAATTCGCCGGCTTAAAAACTCCAAAAACTTTAGGAAATGAAACGCAGAGAAAAAAATAACGCCCTTCGGGAAGATCTTTGACGAGCACCAACATGAACACTGCATATTTTCGTATTAAGGAAGTATAAATACGAATTCCATGACACACCACGTTTAGTTTCCGAAGCACTGAAATCAAGATTGCTATGTGCTTTTCTCATCCTATCATAGCTCATGTCACATTATCTCGCCAACAAATGAGCATTGGACACGTGATGTCAGCCAATAGCAACATCACTTAAATGGGGCGAACACAAATATGAAAATTTCATGGTTTAAATTACGTATGATACAGCAACAAGAAAAGCTAAGCTTTCATTAGAAAATTGCCCTTTTTTGCGTGTGTTGCCCTTTCAGATATAACAAACACAAATGTGCCAGTAAAATTTTGAATGACAAATTTCTGACGGCTGGGTTCTAAATTTTTCTAATGGCTGTGGTGTTAAGTTTTAAATAAGAGTCAAACGTTATGAGATTTTAAAACATTCATCGTACCTTCTCACACGTAGCGTAACTCAACTATCTAAAAGGAAATTTACTTTGAACGTAATGGTTCCCAAACCGCCATTTGTAATATTTTCCGGGACCTGTTAGAATAGGTTCGTCTGACAATGAGGTGTCTCTACAGCGAGCCAGGAAAATTACTGCACATGCGCCGCTACGATGACGTAGGAAGGCTGTGCTGGCTGTTTGCTCTGCTTATACACCTTTCGTCGCATTCCGTGTGTAATCGGGCATCACGTGTCCATGTGCAGCCGTATGGTATGTTGTTCGGAGGAGACGTAGAGAGTTATTGGACTTGAGGACAATTGTTTATATCATACCATATCCATATAAAGACATATTTCGTTTCGAAACTAGACTCTGTAACTCAAAGTACCCTAATATTTTGCAATGTGGTGACAACTTTTCTTTTTTTCCTTATTCGTCCTCTGCAATACTATTATGTAACATTTTCAGACAAGTTTACAAAATGGTTCAAATGGCTCTGAGCACTATGCGACTTAACTTCTGAGATCATCAGTCGCCTAGAACGTAGAACTAATTAAACCTAACTACGCTAAGGACATCACACACATCCATGCCCGAGGCAGGATTCGAACCTGCGACCGTAGCGGTCGCTCGGTTCCAGACTGTAGCGTCTAGAACCGCACGGCCACTCCGGCCGGCAGACAAGTCTACATCTACAGGAAACTAAAAAGCTACTAAGAGGGAATAAAAATTTCTCGCAAAAATAAAAAACAGTTTTTGCATACGCCATGATCAAGAACAGTAAGCTTTTGATGACTTTTCCAAATTATATAAAAATTAACAAGATTACTTGTGAAGCCAGAAAACTGGCTAACTGCCAATTTATATTCTCCTCCAGGAGGAAATATAAAGCCTTCTGGGGAGTTACAATGAAGAAAAACAGTGTTCTGCCAATCTAAGCTTTACTGAAGAATGGCTTCCTCTAAATTTAAGACGTGAACAACACAAATTAAGAGATGACGTCAAGCCTACAGGAAATACAAAACATGTGTTGAAACAAGTCATATGATTTAGAAACATTGTTTCACTGAAAGCAGATATGTAAAACGCTGTTAAAGCTTTTCAGAGTGGTTTTCGCGAAGCCCATTTTCTTGGAGTATCATCACTGTATCGTCTCATGTTTGGTCTTTATTATGCCATAATGCCACACGTGACAGAATATGAAAACGTGCACTTTAAACTCGTCTAACAGTTGAAACTAGCTAGTAGTGTGGAAAGAAACTATTTCAAATCAACTGACTGCCTCTGAGGAAAAGATTAATAAAGGCCAAATTTCTTTAGAAAACCGACAAATATAACGTAACTTTTCTGCAAAGCGATTAATGCTTGATTGGCACAAAGCGTGGAAATAAAATCAGAAAGCTAATAACTTTTCAGTTTTCCGTAATTATGTCACTGTATTTTAATTCATTTGGTAGCTCCCAGCCACAGAAATCAGTCTTGTATTCATCTGACGCGAAAGCTGTAAATGAAGAGAGAACAGCAAAATCACGAAACGTAAACACGGGTCACGTGGAGACTACTCCCCACTACAACTCCGACTGCTCTGCGCATGCGCGAGTCTTTCAACTTGGGAGTACCGGAAAAAAATCTTTCCGGGTAGCATCTGGCTTCTTGCAGCTACTGTAAATGGCGCAGTTTCTTTGCAACTTAAGTTTTTTATTGGTGTTTTGCTCTCGTTTATGTTTTATTGCTGCAGTATTATTCTGTAGTAGCAAGCTAAAGTAAAATTCTTTGTTAGCTTATCAGTTCTTACCACCCAGAATTAAGAAATTTAACCCAAAACTAAAAGAATGAAAAATTCCCGGGTAATTCCCGGATTCCCCGGTTGCCCCGGAGTGTATACACCCTGCTGACACTATTTTGTTACGTAAGACTTGTTCTATATTGTTCATAAATATGTTTGCTATAGTTCGATACTCCGGTAATCTCATTGACATTACTTCACTTTGTAAATGGAAATAGTATCATTCTTTTATTGATTCTGGGCTCTTAATTGTTTCTTTGATGTGTTGATGTGGGAGCGTATTGTGTGTGTTAAGATTTCTTATATGGTGTTTACTGTTTCTGTTATTGGTATGGGTATAAGAATATTAAAATACATGATTCTCTACATAAAATGAGAGGAAGGTGGCTGTGTCCGGAGCTTACATGTGTTGTGTATTTTAGCAATTATGTAAAGTTTCTTATAGTTCGATCTTCTTGTAACTTTTAGCTCTGTGGTAACATTTTCAACACGTGTTTTGCAAATTAGTGTATGGGAGCATTTCAACAGTTCCACAGTAGGCCTTAGTGGGAACTGTTTCTTGCTTAACTTCAGCTGGCTTCGAAGGGAAGGTGCAATGGGAATTATTTGTAATAGTTTTCTTTTTTCGTTGTCTGTGAATATCAATGTCGTTCAAAATGTTTCTCACCTTCGTCTGGAAGCTATTGGTTGTATTTGATTTTAGTTTTGTAATTTTATTTTTTGTGATGCACTTTCGTGTCTGATTAATGTAGTGCTATTTATCCGCGCGTACCACTGTGTTTCCTTTATCTGTTTTTGTAACAGTGTTATGTTGTCAATGTTAGTAAGTCTGTATTGTTTTGGTTTCCATCTCTGGGATGGATAATTTTGACAGATTAAAAACTTTGTTCTGCCGAATTTCTAACAACCAGTAACTACGTGAACATGCATGACGGATTGACACAAGGCCTCGTTAGACCCATGTTCATCTTACTTGTTCCGTTTCTCTTTTGCTGTATGAGAATGCTTTCTGACTCAACTATGAGGTTTGCTCTGTGTTTTCCCGTGTATCTGTGTACTGGCATTGTGCTTCAGTCCTTTTTGAACAGTTTTATTCCTTTCATGTAACACACTATCAGCGAGGTTTATCAGTGTCTGATAGAACTGATGTGTGTCGTTAGACAATATGTGGTTTGTGTTAGGTGTTCCTTTAGTTTTTAAGATGTAATCTCCCGTCTGTGCTTTTTCTGATTTTTTCCTATTACTATGTATGTGCTTTCAACCTTGCTAACAAGATGGGAGAAAATACCAGTATTTTTCAGAGTTTGTATAAGACTAAGACGTGCTATATATACTTCCTAATTAAGCGCTTTCTTTTTGGCATAAAGAGACTACACTTCGTTGCTTCGCCAAAGTTTTTGCACTACTTGTGTCGTTTTTCGTACAATGGCAGAACATTATTAGATCTGCAAATGATGTTAAACATTGTGTGTTGGACAAGAGTGATGAGAGTTTATGTCCTACCAAGTATCTTTCCACTACAGCCTCCACTAACAAAGGAAAAAGCAGTGCTTTTCAGAATTTATAAACAAGAGGCAAAAATAAAGCAAATTACATGACAATATTGTAAGGAAATACATTTTTTCCATCTATAGGTACGCAAATATAGACACACACACTGTGTATCAATATTTCCAGGAAGAACACACAAAATGCTTCATAAATAAAAGCAAAATACCTCTGTTAAAACTACTGTTTAACTGCAGTAAGCTTAAATGCGAAAAAAACAATAATAATTATAACGCTGATAGATTTTAACAGCTGCTGCGAAAGACGGCCATGAAAACGAACAACAATATTACTGTTTACCATTAATAATCTATACGCTAACTAGACACAAAATTTGCTGTACAACCTACCATCGCTCACTAGGGTTCCGAAGGCAATGAGGTTGTTAGAAACGAAACAAGCTAATCTACGACGAGAGTGTGGAAGGAAATTGTCCATGTCCTTGTCGAAGGGATTTTGCTGGAATTAATTCGCCTTAGTCGGTTTACGGAAATCACGGAGAACCTCGAATTGGCAAACGTGAGAGTGAACTCAATTTCTCCCCAGCGAGAGATGTAGTGGCTTCACCGAAGCTCCGAATCGCTCAGTTACGAATATTTGAGTCATCAAATATTCATCGAAACAAAAAGGCTGTATCTGAAATTCTACCTTAATCAGAACCATTAATTATTTTTTTTTTTTTTTTTTTTTTTTTTGTGAAACAGGGTACTTCTTACTCTGTAGACAATCCAAGAGTAGATTTCCTATGATCGCTCAACGAACTTATTTCTGAAATTTGTTATAATGAATACCAAAGATTGAATATCGGTGGAGGCCGAGGCTTTGTATCAATCCGTAATGCATATTCACTTACTTGAACAAACAGAATTGCCACAAATGGCTTGCATCCTGCTCGAAATTCGGTAGAACAAAGTTTTTCAGCTATCAAAATTACCCAACCTAGAGATGGATTTTTAGTGTCTCATTTAAAAAGGTTAGTAACCACACACAAGATAACGATAATGTACAATTTTCACTTGAGTTGTTCTCTTACACGTAACGTCTTCACACGTGTAAACATTTCCTTTTTGCGTCTTAGTAAAGCAAGTCACTGTTTAAAAAGTAAGACAAATCTTTAAATACTTTCATCTCCAGGTAAACATGCGTGCAAATATACGACTTGATCAAATCAATCTATGTTAAGAAAACTCTCTGGAGTATGAAGACGCCAAATATCCTTCATTTAAGAAGGCACGAACAGAACTGCTACAGGTGTACTCTGATGTGTGTTAAATCCATATATAATAACCCTTAAAAATGTAATGAAGTGCCAACATCATACTATCATTTTTTCCTGTCATTGATGGGAAATTACTTGTGAAATCTCGCTAAATATACTGCACAACAAAATCGAAGGAACACTTTTTCAAAACCCCGAAATTCTCAACAAATTGTGACGCAGAAATTTGAAATTTGGCTCTGTAATGGTACAAAAACGTGGCGTCCTGCGACGTCATCCTCGGGCTTGACAACGCTGCAAACAGCAAGGTGTCAACACAATCTAAAAGAAGGCCACAGCTCAGAAGCTCTTGTGACGTGGGTTCATGATATCAGATTGGCACCAAACTTCATTACGATTCTGCTCACCACCATCGTCGACGTTTCATACGATCGGAAGGTCACCACAGTTCCTCTTACATTTCACCCCTCCTTTTGGAGCCTCTGCGGTGGAAGCTACAACCGCGACGCACAGCACTAAAATCAAGCCGTTTTTTATGAGTCGCCGTAGGAAACATTTTCAGACACACCGCCACTCACTCATTATCGGTACGAAAGGGCTTCTCGGGGTGGCAAAAAGACCTCAGTAAAACCACCCATTTCCCTGCAGCACTGAGTCCCACACATTTCGCGGTCGAAATGACAGCACACAGCGCAATGAGCAGCAGAAAGACGTTGTTGATAACCTTTGACACTGCTGACACCCTTGGACATTTCAACCTTTCTCTAAGGACACTGTGGGGTTGCATCCCCATTAAACATGATCTGACCCCACTGGAGCGTAAGTGACCGCTGTTATTGCTATTGTGAATAGCTTGAAACCACTTGGGACTATTTAACGCCATTCAACGGAATTTGAACGTAATCCGGAGCAACAACGGGTGGTTTACACTATTTCATCCCTCCTACTTCTCATCCTCCTGCGGCAAGATCACGGGGATGGAGCCGTAAGGGGGCGGGAGGGGGGAGTTGCTACATTTACGTGTGTGAATAAAACGGAAAAAGGTCGTATGGACTCCCAGTTCGGCAAAACCCTCAGTGGAACCCATCTGCTTTGCTGAGCATCTTAAAAATTCACCTGCAGAAAATGCGACTAGAGTCCCAACCGCCAGGAAGCAGGCTATACTTCTGCTCCTCCTGCGCCTGCTATCACGCCATCTGCAATCTGAGAGTGTTTAAAAAGCTGCCATTCTGCAAACGCCTAGGATTTCGTCCACAGGTACATTTTTAAAATTCTCAATGAAGCTGGACGGCTGCCACCGAGGGTTTTGCCGAACTGGGAGCTCTTAAGAGGTGCCCTTTCCAGTTTTATCCACTGATTTGTCAATATCGCACCACTCTGTGAGCACGCCACAGGACACAAAATAGGAGCGCTGAGTAAGCATAAGCGCCCCTAGCTGCTACAGATCACCTTCAAATTTTGTCGAATGTTTTTGAGCAGTACCTACTGGTTCCACCTGTACACCTGAGCCAAAAATTGCGGTAGCACTGCACTCCAAACATATACGATCACGTTCGATGGGGATGCAGCCCCACGATGCCTTAAAGAAGGGATTAAACACCCGGCGGCGTCAGCAATGTCTAATGTTGTCAAGAACGTCGTCCTGTTGCTCACTGCAACGCGAACTGTCGTTTTCGACGACAAAATGTGTGGGAATCAATGCCCCAGACAAACTGGTGGCTTCATTGACGCCCTATATGCCATTCCCTGCGGCCTTTTCGTGCCGGCTCTGAGAGGCAGTTTGTCTGAAATGTTTTCCTCGGGCACTCATAAAAAGCCTAGAGATTTCAACGCTGGGAGTCGTCGTGCTGATCATCATAGCAGAGGCTTCAAAATTAGAGGTGAAATGTTGGTAAGAGGGGTTGTGACAACTTTCTCATCGTGTGACACGTCCAGGAGGACACTGGTCAGAGTTGTGGTGACATTTGGTGCCAAAGTGACGTCATGAATCCAACCTAGACGTCACATGACCTTCTGAGCTGTGGTCTTTGTTTCGCACGTGTCGTCACATTGCTGTTTGAAACGACGTCGAGCCTGTGGGTGACGTTGCAGGGCGCCAAGCTTCAGCATCACTAGCGGAAGGTTGTACGCATCTTTGAATCAAATTTCAAACTTAAGCGCCGCAATGGGTGGGAACTGAGAGGTTTCGAAGAAATTATTCTTTAATTTGCTGTGCAGTGTGTGAATAGAACTTGTATGGCTCATTAATGCCTCCAGAAACCATTAGTATTTAGGCTGCTGGCTTGAGTTTTCGGCTGTCTGGATTAATGTTATGGAATGGGACGGAAAGACCGATCGTCTGTTCCTTCACAACGTAAATGCAATCACCGTTACGAACAGTAAGCCTTTCACTTCAACAAGTTTCGTGTGACACAGATTATTCCTCGATCTTCACTTGATATATACTCGCGAACTACGAAATTTTCATCTCCCACAGAAATCAATGGACACATACGACGGTCATTCAATACGTAATGCCACACAGTTTTTTTCTCAAAGCATATTTATTGTTAAAAGTCAGAATTTGGTGACAATATACATCAACATGCCTTGTCCATGTCCTATTTTTCTACGTAGTCCCGATCACGTTCTATGGCCAAACGCCAACGTTGTGGAAGAGCATGTATTCCCCGAATGGGGCCTCCCGACTAACAATGCCATACCATCATTTCAATTTATTTATTAATTTTATTTTATTTTTTTTTTTTTTCCTGCTGGTAAAAGCTCTTGGCCCGCAGGCGTAGCCATGTTTTCGCTGCATGACTGACACTCTCGTCATCTTCAAACTGCGCTCCCTGTAGAGACTTCTTTCAACGGTCCAAAGAGATGGAAGTCCGAGAGTGCCATGTCTGGACAGTAGGGTGGATGAGGCAATGATGTCCAACCGAATTTGGCGAAGTGTTCACGGGTTCTCAGACTTGTGTGTGGGCGCACATTATCGTGTTGGAGCAAGATTTCTGCTAGATTCTTGTCCGATCGAAAATGTCGGAAATGGTTCTTGAGTTTATTCAGAGACTTCACCTGTGCCTCTGAATTAATGGTTGACCCTCTTGGCATCACGTTCACGAGAATGACGCCAACACAATCCCAGACGACTTTTCCGGCACAGGGGGTTGACTTGAATTTCTTCTGTTGTGGTGAATGAGGATGATACCATTCCATGAACTGACTTTTTGTTTCTGGGGCAAAGTGGTGCACCTAGCTGTGGTCCCCTTAACGATCTGTGACAGACAGTCCTCTCCGCCGGTCTCAAAACGCTCCGACAATTCTGATGAAATTACCTTTCTTTGAAACTTGTGGTCCGCTGTGAGCATTCTTGGAAACCATCGAGAGCACCTAATTGGATACCCGAGAGTCTCTATCTTCGCAGACGCACTTCCAATGCTGACCGACAACTATAGAGCCCAATTGTCGAGTTCTGATGCGCCTTCGGGACGAATAATGGCATCCGCACGATTCTGCTTGTCTGGAGCAGTTGCTGTGACAGGATGTCTAGAGCGTGGCTGATCCTGGAGCTCTGTTTCTGCATTTCCTGAGGCTTTAACTTTCTTTACTTATCTGTACTCCAACTGCAGCGTCGCCATACAATGCACACAAACGTTTATGGATGCTCACCATGGTTTCTTTTTCTGCACACAAGAATTCAGTAACACCACACTGCTTTTAACTAGAGTAGTATGTAGACGCCATTTTGACGCTGTACTACGGCTCTGCTACCTAACAGAACGGCTCGAAACTTCACTGGCACACAGAACAAACATTAAATGTGAAGCACCAACAAGGACGTTTGTCTATGTATATTAATAGCTTTTAAGAAAATTGTGGCGCATTACTTACTGAACGACCCTCGTATGAATACAAAGACTGTGTTGTAATAGAGAGCCACTTACCTAGTATTCTTCCTCTGTCCAAATGAATTCACAATCGCTGGGAGAAGTATTTGCAATTCACTTACACCTGAATGCAAAAATGTTTGTTCACATTGCGAAATTTTGCGTACACCCTACAGTACACCGTTGCCAAAGGACCATCTCCATATACAGTGCGTGAAAAAAGGAGTGAAGCACCCTGAAAACATCGTCGGATGTCACTCACTATTTACACGTACACACCTCCTGCCGGTACGTAAATGAGGAGTTACAGTTCTGGTTTACAGGTATAACGGTCACCGGGGCATTAGTGTCGTTCGTGTGTAGTGTTGTTATCCAGCCTGGTGAAATATGTAAGAGGCGTGATCACGTCAGTTGTTGAGCGATGACTGTTTAGAACACAGAAATGCCACGTACTCGCTACAGGCACTGTTATTAGCGCTTGAGAGAGTTTGAAAGGGGGCACGTTTAGGCTCTCCATTTGGCCGCCTGGTCGAATAGTGCAATATCCAGATTTGTGGGGCGTTCAGATGGGAAAGTTGCATTTGGACTGCATGGGAACATGAGGGTAGTCATTCACCGTCAAGTTTCCGGTCGACCACGTCTGAATACGAAGGAGCATCACCGTATTGTGCACCAGGCATGTAACATCTTGACATCTGCATCTGCCATCCGAAAAAAGTAATGGACCTATAGCAACATTCCGTGGCGTTCTGTGCCATTGGCCGGAGCCTAGCAGCGGCTGGCTCTGAGCGCTATGCGACTTAACTTCTGAGGTCATCAGTCGCCCAGAACTTAGAACTACTTAAACCTAACTAACCTAAGGACATCACACACATCCATGCCCGATGCAGGATTCGAACCTGCGACCGTAGCGGTCGCGCGGTTCCAGTCTGTAGCGCCTAGAACCGCTCGGTCACTCCGGCCGGCCTAGCAGCGGCTGGACTAGAAAATTACCGTCCCATGTGTAGGCTACCATTAACACCATAACACCAAAACACAGAAGACAGCAGACAGCATTTAGAATGATGGTGTGGTTGTCAAGTTATTAACTGTTGATGAATGGCGTGTCTTACATTGTTCAATGACGATTTGCGTTTCTGGACTACCCAGGATGATCTTCATAGAGTGTGACGGCTACTCTTCTAACGCTATGGGGCACAGGAGTGTTACTCCTGACATCTTGATGTGGGAAGCAATCGGATATGGTTTCAAGTCACGGCTGGCTGTGACTGAGCGAATTCTCGTCAGAACACAATGGTGTCATGGAAGTCCTGCGTCCTGTGCTACCACTCATGTGGCAGTATCGTGGCCATTTTTAAATAGGACTGTGCTCGTCAAAACCTGGCTCATACGTCTATGAATAGTGTGCCACGTGTTGAAGTACTCCCATGGCAAGCAAGATGCCCCTCCCTCCCCCCCCCCCCCCCCCACCTCCACCACCACGTCTCCGATAGAACATTGCCGGCCGCGGTGCTCTAGCGGTTCTGGGCGCTCAGTCCGGAACCGCGCGACTGCTGCGGTCGCAGGTTCGAATCCTGCCTCGGGCATGGATGTGTGTGATGTCCTTAGGTTAGTTAGGTTTAAGTAGTTCTAAGTTCTAGGGGACTGATGACCACAGCTGTTAAGTCCCATAGTGCTCAGAGCCATTTGAACCATTTGATAGAACATTCGTGACATTAGCTCGGACGTCAACTCCATCACACGGACAGTATCCAGGTTATCAAGGTCCAGGTGGAACAGCTGAGGGCCAGCGTGCCCAACATATTTACGACGCCGCTCCCAATTGCTGAGTGCATGCACACAGATCAGAACAGATCAGAGGGAGTACAATGCCATACTTTTAAGTGGGCTCATGCTGAAGTTCTTTGTGAACACCACATTTTGTCATCATTGTAGTAATACCATATACTCCGCCCCTCCTCGGTGCTTCACTTCTGTTGTCAGGAAGTGTAGAGGCGATGACAAGCTCTACACGCCAATACGTCAATAAATGTAAAAACGTTATCAATTAGCTGACTCTAAAAGCATTCATCCCTCCCTAGACAAACGATCATCACGCCGAAATAGAATAATACATAAAACGTGAGAAGTTCATGGGGGAAAATCTTACCTGCGGTCTTTGGGTGGAGATATGCCTGCAGACCAACCGGGATCTGAAACAAAGATTTACTTGTGTCAAAATTGTCATATGCATGGATTATCTTTTCTACACTTGACATCAAAGTTCACAGTTCTCAAGTCTGTCAATTGAAAGCCTCAAATTCTATAGGTAAACAATTACTACGAATATTTTTAACGTACTAACATAATTATGAACATCTTGTCCTGCCTTGTCTCCTGCGAAACATATCAAACCCAGAATGCAATTTTCACTCTGCAGCAGAGTACGCGCTGGTATGAAACATTCTGGCAGATTAAAACTGTGTGCCAAACCGAGACTCGAACTCGGAATCATTGCCTTTCGCGGGCGAAAGTCCAGAGTTCGAGTCTTGGTCTGGCACACAGTTTTAATCTGCCAGGAAGTTTCATAAACATATCAAATGGGAACACTGTAGAAATTTAACCACTAACTGCCACGATCCCCATTTGTGGACCGTATTGTTTTTGTGCCATCAGTTGGCAGTAGTGTCTGTTTTAATGCTGAATAGCTTAAATATTTGACAACAGTCTGACTGAAGTGCGTGATAGAGCAGAATCAAAATATTGCGTTTGGTTTCTTGTGTAAAGTTAAATAAACCATAAACCGGATGGTAAGTCATGTGATACGAATATTATAATTTTCAATTGTGTTATTTTTCTTGCATTATTTTTATCATTCCGTCAAATGAAGCGATCATATTGTAACTTTGTAGGTTACAGTAGCTCACAAACGTTTCTTCATTCATTTATTATTTGTGAATATTGTTTTATTACATGTTTTAAAGCGATATCCATTTGCGGGTCGTGGCTGATACCAAGTATTTTCATACAATCACAAGCACTGTATCTTTTATGTAATTTACTTTTTTTACACATGAGAACCAGAAAGTTCCTCACACTAGCCGAAGTATAAGATATGATAGATGTTCCTAACTTTCTCACCGAAGATAAGGATGATGGTGTGACAGATAGTGTAGAACTCGCCTCAACAGGAAACCAAGCCAGCTACACATAATACACCTTGAGTAGGCAGGTTACGCTTTCTCCAACGTTTTTACTATACTTAACGATTAAAGCAATTAGGGCAAGGATGTGGGCGGGGAGAGGAGTGGTAGCCAAGTGCTATCCGACAGAGTGAGGGTAGGATGTTCGCGACAGTGTAACGAAGTAGGGAGAGGGTATCCGCGACTGTAAAACGAAGAAGGGGGAGGAACGAGGGTATCCGCGACTGTGAAAAGCAGAAAGGGGGAGGGGCAAGAGTGTACAGACCTGAGAAACGATGAGGCGATGTTAGAGACTGCGAAAGACTGGGGGAGTGGGAGATGCCGCTGGACGACACATGCCGTGTGTCACGAGGATCTTTGGCTCCGTGTCGTGGCGCCACATTTAAGAAGTTGCTGTGAAGAATGTCCAGAGTGGCCGGGCCGGGCAGTCTGTTGGGAGCCTAAGCCCCGGAAGAAACCGCCGTACTTGTAAACTGCCGCGGCGGTTAGCTGGAGTAACTACAGGAAGTGTGCCGTTTGGAGGTATGAATGTTGGCCATATTTTGTGTAGCACATTGTCGAGCTGAATTTGTACCAAAATCCGAATTATCTACCAGGCCTTGGGCTATTATACTATTACAGGAAGGAAAAATCTTTTGTGAATGGATACACAGCATTCCAAGGAATATGAAATAACTGAGGAATGTTTCTTCCGTTACTTAAGGTGGCTTGTTGAATTGCGACTGTATTTGAGAGCACTCAATCACTGACGTTGTGGATCTTATACTGGCTATGTTGAGGCACCGTTTCCGAACTGGTATGGTTCGGCTTAAATAAGAATGTTCAAAGCTCGCAGGCGGCGCCTCTGGCTCGGTAGCGGCTTTTAGTAATTTAACTAGCTAGGCACTAGAGCTTGTATTTATGACCTTGTTCCCAATGTTTGTGTTGGGCGTTGTTGTACGGCCCAATTGTACGACGTGATATTTTTACGCAAGTTTTATTATGATGCTTGGCTGCATTTAACTCGTTCACTATTCTGAACCACAGTGGTGGCCACGGACTGAGACGTAACATTTTTATGTATCGTATTTTAAAATGTATCCTGTCGTTAGTTGTTTGAACTTTTATACGTTTTTAAATCTTCTGGGTCGTCTTTGGGTTCTAAAATTTACAGGGTTCTTTATGACAGTACGCTACTGAGGAGCAATTTTAAAGTATTTTATTGATATGCTGTTAAATGTTGAGCCTTGACCTGCGTGGTATTTGTTTACAGATATATTCACTCGCATGTAATTATTTTAAGCAGTATGTTTTGTCGATCAATTAATGTATTCTGGAGACATACAGCTGGGACAGAGTTATAAAATCCATATCGCTGACTGAGCTGGAAGGAACTTAATAGCTGCTAGTGCAAGTTAGTTCGACAGGAATTCCAACAACTGTCGCGACCAATGTTAATTTTGTTTGTCCTTCGGATTACCAGAGGAATGTGAACTGTAACTGAGTGGCAAATTGGAACTTAGTTTTTCCATCTAGCGTCTTGTGGAAGTAAATACCAGTGCTAATGACTGTATTATTGCGTTTTTATACATTCTCTCTCCTTTCCATGAAATACAAGCGTTTTTTCTTAACAAATTTTACTAACTAACAAATGTTTTGAATTCTCGATCACTACTTTCGTAACCCAGAAATTGAAACAGTACACCCTATGTAACAAGCGGATCGGCGGGGTGGGGAGAGGGGTGGCAGGGCAGGTGGGGTGGGGAGAGGGGGAGTGGGTGACAGGTGGGGTGGGGAGAGGGGGGGCAGGCGGGGTGGGGAGAGAGGGAGTGGGGAGAGGGGGGAGTGGCTGGGTGACAGGTGGGGTGGGGAGAGGGAGAGTGGCTGGGTGACAGGTGGGGTGGGGAGAGGGAGAGTGGCTGGGTGACAGGTGGGGTGGGGAGAGGGAGAGTGGCTGGGTGACAGGTGGGGTGGGGAGAGGGAGAGTGGCTGGGTGACAGGTGGGGTGGGGAGAGGGAGAGTGGCTGGGTGACAGGTGGGGTGGGGAGAGGGAGAGTGGCTGGGTGACAGGTGGGGTGGGGAGAGGGAGAGTGGCTGGGTGACAGGTGGGGTGGGGAGAGGGAGAGTGGCTGGGTGACAGGTGGGGTGGGGAGAGGGAGAGTGGCTGGGTGACAGGTGGGGTGGGGAGAGGGGGAGTGGCTGGGTGACAGGTGGGGTGGGGAGAGGGGGAGTGGGTGGGTGACAGGTGGGTGGGTGACAGGTGGGGTGGGGAGAGGGGGGTGGGTGGGTGACAGGTGCGGTGGGGAGAGGGGGGTGGGTGGGTGACAGGTGCGGTGGGGAGAGGGGGGTGGGTGGGTGACAGGTGCGGTGGGGAGAGGGGGGGTGGGTGGGTGACAGGTGCGGTGGGGAGAGGGGGGGTGGGTGGGTGACAGGTGCGGTGGGTGACAGGTGGGCTGGGTGACAGGTGGGCTGGGTGACAGGTGGGGTGGGTGACAGGTGGGCTGGGTGACAGGTGGGCTGGGTGACAGGTGGGCTGGGTGACAGTTGGGCTGGGTGACAGGTGGGCTGGGTGACAGGTGGGCTGGGTGACAGGTGGGCTGGGTGACAGGTGGGCTGGGTGACAGGTGGGCTGGGTGACAGGTGGGCTGGGTGACAGGTGGGCTGGGTGACAGGTGGGCTGGGTGACAGGTGGGCTGGGTGACAGGTGGGCTGGGGAGAGGGAGAGTGGCTGGGTGACAGGTGGGGTGGGGAGAGGGAGAGTGGCTTGGTGACAGGTGGGGTGGGGAGAGGGAGAGTGGCTGGGTGACAGGTGGGTGGGTGACAGGTGGGGTGGGGAGAGGGGGTCGGTGGGTGACAGGTGCGGTGGAGAGATGGGGGGTGGGTGACAGGTGGGGTGGGTGACAGGTGGGGTGGGTGACAGGTGGGGTGGGTGACAGGTGGGGTGGGTGACAGGTGGGGTGGGTGACAGGTGGGGTGGGTGACAGGTGGGGTGGGTGACAGGTGGGGTGGGTGACAGGTGGGGTGGGTGACAGGTGGGGTGGGTGACAGGTGGGGTGGGTGACAGGTGGGGTGGGTGACAGGTGGGGTGGGTGACAGGTGGGGTGGGTGACAGGTGGGGTGGGTGACAGGTGGGGTGGGTGACAGGTGGGGTGGGTGACAGGTGGGGTGGGTGACAGGTGGGGTGGGTGACAGGTGGGGTGGGTGACAGGTGGGGTGGGTGACAGGTGGGGTGGGTGACAGGTGGGGTGGGGAGAGGGAGAGTGGCTGGGTGACAGGTGGGGTGGGGAGAGGGGGAGTGGGTGGGTGACAGGTGGGTGGGTGACAGGTGGGGTGGGGAGAGGAGGTGGGTGGGTGACACATGGGGTGGGGAGAGGGGGTGGGTGGGTGACAGGTGCGGTGGGGAGAGGGGGGGTGGGTGACAGGTGGGGTGGGGGAGAGGGGGGTTGGGTGACAGGTGGGGTGGGGAGAGGGGGAGTGGGTGGGTGACAGGTGGGTGGGTGACAGGTGGGTGGGTGACAGGTGGGGTGGGGAGAGGAGGTGGGTGGGTGACACATGGGGTGGGGAGAGGGGGTGGGTGGGTGACAGGTGGGGTGGGGAGAGGGGGTGGGTGAGTGACAGGTAGGGTGGGGAGAGGGGGGGTGTGAGTGACGGGGGGTGGGGAGAGGGGGGGATGGGTGACGGGGGGGTGGGGAGAGGGGGTGTGGGTGACAGGTGGGGTTGGGAGAGGTGTGGTGGGTGACAGGTGGGGTGGGGAGAGGGGGGTGGGGAGGGGGGGTGGGTGACAGGTGGGGTGGGGAGAGGGGGGTGGGTGACAGGTGGGGTGGGGAGAGGGGGGTGGGTGACAGGTGGGGTGGGGAGAGCAGTGTGGGGGGCAGGCGGGGTGGGGGGCAGGCGGGGTGGGGGGCAGGCGGGGTGGGGAGAGGGGGGGCCGGCGGGGTGGGGAGAGGGGGGGGCGGCGGGGTGGGGAGAGGGGGGGCCGGCGGGGTGGGGAGAGGGGGGGCCGGCGGGGTGGGGAGAGGGGGGCCGGCGGGGTGGGGAGAGGGGGGGCCGGCGGGGTGGGGAGAGGGGGGGCCGGCGGGGTGGGGAGAGGGGGGGCCGGCGGGGTGGGGAGAGGGGGGGCCGGCGGGGTGGGGAGAGGGGGGGCTGGCGGGGTGGGGAGAGGGTTGGGCCGGCGGGGAGGGGAGAGGGTTGGGCCGGCGGGGAGGGGAGAGGGTTGGGCTGGCGGGGTGGGGAGAGGGGGCGGGCGGGGGGGCGGCGGGGGGGGGGAGAGGGGGGCGGCGGGGGGGGAGAGGGGGGGCGGCGGGGTGGGGAGACGGGGGGCCGGCGGGGTGGGGAGACGAGGGGCCGGCGGGGTGGGGAGAGGGGGGCATGCGGGGAGGGGCGAGGGGGTGCAGGTGGGGTGGGGAGAGGGGGGGCAGGTGGGGTGGGGAGAGGGGGGGCAGGTGGGGTGGGGAGAGGGGGGGCAGGTGGGGTGGGGAGAGGGGGGGCAGGTGGGGTGGGGAGAGGGGGGGGGCAGGTGGAGTGGGGAGAGGGGGGGCAGGTGGGGTGGGGAGAGGGGGGGCAGGTGGGGTGGGGAGAGGGGGGGCAGGTGGGGTGGGGAGAGGGGGGGCAGGTGGGGTGGGGAGAGGGGGAGCAGGTGGGGTGTGGAGAGGGGGCAGGTGGGGTGGGGAGAGGTATTAAGGCAGGAAGGAGGGGGGTCTATTAGCAATGAAAGGACTGCACAAAATGTCCATCTGATAGAAAGATCATCAAGCCGGTACATGCTCTCATGAAACTCCACAAGCATTTCCAACTTTACCTAGTGGACTGGTGACTTTTATGCTGTTCAAATACTACAATTTATCATCTAGTCTCCTCTTTCTGGCTTTATTAAACTGATTCTACCAAAATTTGTTTCATTTCCAATGCCTCCAGTTCCTCCTCTCTGGTTGTGCCAGAGGCTATGTTTCAGGAACTTCTTACTTAGAAGAGATTTCTTTCAGTTTGTTGTTTACGGAGCAGAATTTGTTATTTCTGGAAATCTTCATTAACCCTTGCCATACCATTTAGTTAATGAAATCCGTGCCCAAGTGATTGGAGACGACGCATGCAAAACGTATCAGTGCGATGCACGAGACAAGCGCAATACAAGCCCACATGCGGATACTTGTTTACACTGACGTAACAAAAAATCATGGGATAGCGATATGCACGTGTACAGATGACAGTAGTATCGCGTACACAAGGTACGAAAGGGCAGTGCATTGGCGGAGCTGTTATTTGTACTCCGTTATTCATGTGAAGAAGTGTCATGATGATCTCTCCATTGGCAAAAGATTCCGGAATAGTCCCCCATTCGCATCTCCGGGAGGGGACTGCCAAGGGGGAGGTTACCATGTGAAAAAGATTGAATAATCAACGAAAGGATAACGTTCTACGAGTCGGGGCGTGGAATGTCAGAAGCTTGTACGTGGTAGGGAAACTAGAAAATCTGAAAAGGGAAATGCAAAGGCTCAATCTAAATGTAGTAGGGGTCAGTGAAGTGGAAGGAAGACAAGGATTTCTGGTCAGATGAGTATCGGGTAATATCAACAGCAGCAGAAAATGGTATAACAGGTGTAGGATTCGTTATGAATACGAAGGTAGGGCAGATGGTGTGTTACTGTGAACAGTTCAGTGACCGGGTTGCTCTAATCAGAATCGACAGCAGACCAACAACGACAACGATAGTTCAGGTATACATGCCGACGTCGCAAGCTGAAGATGAACAGATAGAGAAAGTGTATGAGGATATTGAAAGGGTAATGCAGTATGTAAAGGGGGAAGAAAATCTAATAGTCATGGGCGACTGGAATGCAGTTGTAGGGGAAGGAGTAGAAGAAAAGGTTACAGGAGAATATGGGCTTGGGACAAGGACTGAAAGAGGAGAAAGACTAATTGAGTTCTGTAACAAGTTTCAGCTAGTAATAGCGAATACCCTGTTCAAGAATCACAAGAAGAGTAGATATACTTGGAAAAGGCCGGGAGATACGGGAAGATCTCAACTAGATTACATCATGGTCAGACAGATTCCGAAATCAGATACTGGATTGTAAGGCGTACCCAGGAGCAGATATAGACTCAGATCACAATATAGTAGTGATGAAAATATAGTAGTGATGAAGAGTAGGCTGAAGTTCAAGACATTAGTCAGGAAGAATCAGTACGCAAAGAAGTGGGATAAGGAAGTACTAAGGAATGACGAGATACGTTTGAAATTCTCTAACGCTATAGATACAGCAATAAGGAATAGCGCAGTAGGCAGTACAGTTGAAGAGGAATGGACTTCTCTAAAAAGGGCCATCACAGAAGTTGGGAAGGATAACATAGGTACAAAGAAGGTAGCTGCGAAGAAACCATGGGTAACAGAAGAAATACTTCAGTTGATTGATGAAAGGAGGAAGTACAAACATGTTCCGGGAAAATCAGGAATACAGAAATACAAGTCGCTGAGGAATGAAATAAATAGGAAATGCAGGGAAGCTAAGACGAAATGGCTGCAGGAAAAATGTGAAGACATCGAAAAAGATATGATTGTCGGAAGGACAGACTCAGCATACAGGAAAGTCAAAACAACCTTTGGTGACAAAGGCAACGGTGGTAACATTAGGAGTGCAACGGGAATTCCACTGTTAAATGCAGAGGAGAGAGCAGATAGGTGGAAAGAATACATTGGAAGCCTCTGAGGGTGAAGATTCGTCTGATGTGATAGAAGAAGAAACAGGAGTCGATTTAGAAGAGATAGGGGATCCAGTATTAGAATCGGAATTTAAAAGAGCTTTGGAGGACTTACGGTTAAATAAGGCAGAAGGGATAGATAACATTCCATCAGAATTTCTAAAATCATTGGGGGAAGTGACAACAAAACGACTGTTCACGTTGGTGTTTAGAATATATGAGTCTGGCGACATACCATCTGACTTTCGGAAAAGCATCATCCACACAATTCCGAAGACGGCAAGATCTGACAAGTGCGAGAATTATCGCACAATCAGCTTAACAGCTCATGCATCGAAGCTGCTTAGAAGAATAATATACAGAAGAATGGAAAAGAAAATTGAGAATGCGCTAGGTGACGATCAGTTTGGCTTTAGGAATAGTAAAGGGACGAGAGGCAATTCTGACGTTACGGCTAATAATGGAAGCAAGTCTAAAGAAAAATCAAGACACTTTCATAGGATTTGTCGACCTGGAAAAAGCGTTCGACAATATAAAATGGTGCAAGCTGTTCGAGATTCTGAAAAAAGTAGGGGTAAGCTATAGGGAGAGACGGGTCATATACAATATGTACAACAACCAAGAGGGAATAATAAGAGTGGACGATCAAGAACGAAGTGCTCGCATTAAGAAGGGTGTAAGACAAGGCTGTAGCCTTTCGCCCCTACTCTTCAATCTGTACAGCGAGGAAGCAATGATGGAAATAAAAGAAAGGTTCAGGAGTGGAATTAAAATACAAGGTGAAAGGATATCAATGATACGATTCGCTGATGACATTGCTATCCTGAGTGAAAGTGAAGAAGAATTAAATGATCTGCTGAACGGAATGAACAGTGTAATGGGTACACAGTATGGTTTGAGAGTAAATCGGAGAAAGACGAAGGTAATGAGAAGTAGTAGAAATGAGAACAGCGAGAAACTTAACATCAGGATTGATGGTCACGAAGTCAATGAAGTTAAGGAATTCTGCTACATAGGCAGTAAAATAACCAATGACGGACGGAGCAAGGAGGACATCAAAAGCAGACTCGCTATGGCCAAAAAGGCATTTCTGGCCAAGAGAAGTCTACTAATATCAAATACCGGCCTTAATTTGAGGAAGAAATTTCTGAGGATGTACGTATGGAGTACAGCATTGTATGGTAGTGAAACATGGACTGTGGGAAAACCGGTACAGAAGAGAATCGAAGCATTTGAGATGTGGTGCTGTAGACGAATGTTGAAAATTAGGTGGACTGATAAGGTAAGGAATGAGGAGGTCCTACGCAGAATCGGAGAGGAAAGGAATATGTGGAAAACACTGATAAGGAGAAGGGACAGGATGATAGGACATCTGCGAAGACATGAGGGAATGACTTCCGTGGTATTAGAGGGAGCTGTAGAGGGAAAAAACTGTAGAGGAAGACAGAGATTGGAATACGTCAAGCAAATAATTGAGGACGTAGGTTGCAAGTGCTACTCTGAGATGAAGAGGTTAGCACAGGAAAGGAATTCGTGGCGGGCCGCATCAAACCAGTCAGTAGACTGATGACCAAAAAAAAAAAAAAAAAAAAAAAAAAAAATCATGTGAAATGGTTTCAGACGTGTCTACGACCGTATGACGCAAATTAACAGTCTTTTAACACTGAATGGTTCTAGACGCACGTGGCTTTCCATTTCGGAAATCGTTATGGAATTCAATATTCAGAGATCCGCAGTGTCAACACTGTGCCGAGAGTACCAAATTTCGGGCACATCTCTCTCCACAGGCAACGCAGTGGTCGATGGGCTTCACATAACGACTGAGAGCAGCAGCGTTTGCGTAGGGTTGTCAGTGCTAACAGACAAGTAGCACTGTGTGAAATAAACGCAGAAATCAATGTGAGACGCACGATGAACGTATCGGTGAGGACAGTGCGACGAAATATGGCGTTAATGGGTTATGGCAGCAGACGACCGACCTGAGTGCCTTTGCCCACAGCTTGACACTGCAAGCTGGTGGCGGCGCCATATTGGTGTGGGTGTGAACCGATCATTGACTGGAAATGGTTATGTTCGGATACTTTGTGGCCATTTGCATCCATTCATGGACTTCATGTCCCCAAACAATGATGTGAGTTTTATGGATGACAACACACCATGTCACTGAATCTCAATTACACGTGACTAGTCTGAAGAACATTCAGGACAATTCGAGCGAATGATTTGGCTACCCAGATCGGCGGCATGAATCCCATCGAACATTTGTGAGACGTAATCGAGAGGTCAGTTCGTGCAGAAAATGCTTCACCAGCAACACTTTCGCAATTATGGACGGCTTTAGAGACAGCATGGATCAGTATTTCTGTGGGGGCCTCCCAACGACTTGTTGAGACCATGTCACGTCGAGCTACTGCACTACGCCGGGCAAAAGGTGGTATTAGCAGGTATCCCATGGCTTGTCACAATGCACAGCTACGCGTGAATCTGCTCTTGTAGACCCTAACACCTATTTAATTCTTGTTCCTTATTTATATATATATATATACCATCAAAATTCTAAATATATCAATTTTTTTACTCCAACATTTCTATAACAGAAATTATAATCTTACTGAGCGTTTTCGGGAGTGACTGCTTCGGAAGGAATGTAGTAACACGACGCCTAAAAGTGATAAAAATTAGTTTTCCTGCGTGGCATGGCAGGTCCTAAAGCATAGTGGTAGGTGTAACGCCACTGTACACACGGTGCACCCCAGGTGGTTTCCATTCTTACTTTGTGTTTCATGGTTACATTGCACATCCCTGTTTCTTTTAAGCATCGGATCGATATGTTTCAGGAAATGGGGCCCAATACTGCGTTCAGAATCGAAACGGTGTTTCATCTAGTGATAACTATGGAAGCTTTTCGTAGTCCGGCAATTTAACGTTTTTTTAACATTACCTTTGCTACATTTATCAATATTTCTCCGGCCATGTATAGAGTTTTTGATATCGTATATTAAATAGAGCCACATCCGACACAAAGTTTGGCCCGACTTTCGTTCCCTGGAGTGTGTGTCGTGATGTTTACGTTTGATCCGCATTTGTTTCCACGAGACGTTCTCGTCGAAATACCGCAAGGGGTTAAAATAGAAGAGTGATACAGAATTGTTTGCACTTCATTTTTTACTTGTTTCTTTGATGCGCTATTGTTTGTTCAATCAATTACAGAATGCCGTTCTGACGGATTATTTTTTGAGTTACTGCTTTCCACTGACTAACACAATTGTGAAACCACACAGTATTTCTTTTATTTTTAATAATCAGTGCCTTTTTTGTTCGGCAATGCGGTTACCTCGTGACGTGTCAGACTGGTAAGTAATAGTGTTGAGTGCCTTCAACTCAATTGCACGGCACTCTGAATCGCCTAAGTTTTGGACGTGGACTTTAATAGAGGTACTGAATCACGAAGTCCAGTCCAAGAATGAAAACTTCTTACTCAAAATTGGAACATTTTGGAAATAGGTATTTAAATTGTTCACTGAATTACATTACTATAACCACCGCAGGGAAACAACATTCGGGAAGTGTGGTTTTTAACCTTATGAGCACGTCACGTGCGAAGCGATGGCTGCTTACGGGCACGAGGAACAATATTTCTGAAAAAATAAAGCTCGTTAACTGTTTACGTGTTCTGTGCATCGTTAAGAGTAGTATCGTCGCTGTGAGCAATCGTCTATAATCACATGAGCTCCTAAGCCCAGTATGTATGACGCATCTCAGTAAAAGCATCAACTGGCCTTCCACCCATTGCTCAGAAAACGTTGTTTTGTAGGAGTTTCTAAGTACTGTACATAAATGATGTTACCAGTGCTATCGACAGAAAACGGTAATTTAAGTTTGACTTTTCCGTCGCTGCTTAGTAGAACCACTTCATATCTGCAAACGAAAAGCATAAGAACGAAGATGTTCTACATCATCCGTGTTAAACATTCATCCTTCAGTGCTTTTCATTTAATCGAAGATATCCAAAACAGATCTCTTCGCTACCAACACGCGCCCAACTGCAGAGTTACGTTTTATCTTTGATACGAAGGATCGACGCAGGTGTGTGTGGTGAGAACGTCTGAAGGCCAATACTCTGCAACCACTGCTTGAAGAACACAGGGGCGGTGCTGTGGTTTCATGACCATGTCGTGGCATTGCCTACACGTATTCATCCGCACGTTCTCTTATGACACGTCGGTTGCAAATACATTCGGTTATATCATATTCCCCTGAAATCAGTGATTTTCCTGACAGACGAATGAGTGTTCCCAAATGACTAATGAGTAACACGATTTCCTCACTGAACCAAATATCCCTCAGATCTTAACCAGCGGAACACTTTTGGGACCATTTCGATCGCCGTGTTACCTGTGTGAATACTTTATATCGCGGAGCCTTCAACGCGTGTGAGACACTGTCGTCGTAATGGCTCTTGACAGCTGCAGAGACCTGTTGCACTTTATTATCCTTTCAGTTGGTCTGAATCATCAACCCCAAACACTGGTACCTCTCGATACTATTAGGCACTCACAATAATGTGAATCAACAATGTATACGTGAAGTGCATTATTCTGCTAAGAAGAGGGGTAATTATGTCCAGTCACCTGTAGTGCAACACACAGCTGATGCAGGCTGTGTGTCAATGTGAGGGACCTCTGACCATGATGTGTATCTCCATTGTGCTCTTCCCATTACTGGCTGGCACTTCTTGTAGCGTGACACGCAGTTGTGTCCTGAAAATTACCTCCGTCTCAATGAAGTCGGTTTAAGCATACAATATCCGCAAGGAGGAATACGTATTGAAATCTGTGAAGGGTCTCTCTTACTACTGTTGCTGCCGTTCTTGTCCTATATTCTAGATGTTCTCTTCTCTTCTCTTCTCCCCCCCCCCCACCCCACCCCTCCACCTCAACACAAGACTTCCTTTTATTACTACGTCTTGATGTCCCAGAATATGTACAATCAACTTACCCTTTTTAAGTCAAATTGTGGACTAAGTTCCTTTCTTCCAGATTCGGTTCAGGTTCTTTATCAGTTATCCAATCAATCCATGAACTAGAAAATGTTTAAGCGACCATAAATCTGCTCAGACCAGTTCGACGGAAAAAAAAAGCAAAGGAAGATTATCCTCTACTTCAATTGATCAACGACTGTCGTTCAAACTGGTGCCTTTCTTGCTGGTACGTCTTTGCTGTCACAGGCGTATCTTCAGTATTGCAGGAGCAACAGCTTTTGATTTTTTAATCCAAGTACCACTCTCGTCGATTTTGAAACTACACTGGCTGCAGTACGGCTTGTATGTCGACCCTCGAGTGCGGTACGTGATATTTTATAGTTTCCGAGTTCGCAATGACCGATGGCGTCGTGTATCACAGGTACCTTACACTTTCGTCACTTCAATAAGTGACTAGCTCACAAATTCACTGACTGACGAACATTGTAAGCCTTTGCCTAATAATATCTTAAGATACCACGAGTGGTACATTTAGATGTTCTAGTGCATATCCGACACACTCGCCGTTCTAGTTCACGACACGAAATGGCGATGTCTGTTGTAGAAATTTGCCGTTATGGTGTAACAACACTAAGACTTGAGAATTAGCAGTTTCAGAGTTCGACGGTGTTCCTGCTGGGATACGTGATACGCTGCCGTAGTAGCTGCAGCGGCACCTCCATTGTTCAACCTGTCGCGACGCAGTGAGGTGGGCCGACGCAACAGCTGTGCTATTCCAAGGGAACACGGCGCATGGGGAGACGGACTCACGCGCTGGCCTGGCGCAGTTCCGCATCCGCCGGAAATCCTCGCCAGAAGGGTCGCAGACCTCTCCACCACGGCCACCACCTTGGGACGCATCGGCACGTGCTAACGAGGTGTCTTAATTCTCCGGCAGTAAGGGCGGGAAGTCTGTATCGCTTGGTGCAAATACTTTATATCCACAGGAAAAGTACCATCTGCCGATAGAAATGATATAGCAATAACAGGGGGTACCCTATGTTTTTGAACAACGTTTCGTCTTTACAGGCCTACGCAAGCACTTTCATAAAAGGCGACAGAAAATACTTCCATATTTTTTCTGCAAAGATGATAAGTTCAAGTCACCGACGTATTATTGGAGTACTGTAGAAGTTACTCTGTTTCGCTTCACTGCCTTCATTTCGAACGCTCACACCCAAGTTGTGGCTATACGCGCCTGGTTAGAGGGGTGATAGGTGATAATCTGCAACATTTTAACTTTCACTACACTACATTATTGCCGCAACCGTACTGTACAGTAATTTGGTCTGACAGTGTACTCAAGGCATGCAGCGAGTGTCGGACTCCCGATTAACACAAAGAAGGCTCCATAAAATGCGTGTCTAATTATACTTCGAAGTGAAAATGATAGTTAGCCACTTGTAAAGTGAAATACACGTCGCGTTTGACCAAGTAGACACCTGTCTGGGGAGTACAATAGCAAAGTGTGCAAAGTGGAACGGATGGCCACAGTTTGACTGACCGTATAAATTGCAGTCTGCTGTCTCAGATTAACACAACCGCTAGTGACCATCCTATGTGAATACGATATCAGCAACATCTTTACACAGTCGAACAGAGACACTCAGGTGATACATCCAAAAATCAAGTTATGCTCGTCTAATGAATATACACTTAAGTATGCAAATAATGTTACAGATGTATGATTTCAAACTAGCTACTGTCAAGGAACAATTTTCAAGGAGCTTAACCAAAGTCTGTTGAAATATGAGCAATAACTCGTTCACAAATTAGAAAGGAAACAATAATGCTACCAATTTTATTTAATTACTGTAAATTGACTACATATCGAGAGTAGCAACCAAACTGATTTCCGAATTACAAATACACTGCCATACAACACAGAGTTCACAATTAGAGCCACTAAAGCCAAAGAGGTACACTATGTGATCAAAAGTATCCGGACACCTGGCGGAAAATGACTTACAAGTTCGTGGCGCCCTCCATCGGTAATGCTGGAATTCAATATGGTGTTGACCCACCCTTAGCCTTGATGACAGCTTCCACTTTCGCAGGCATACGT
This sequence comes from Schistocerca nitens, assembly GCF_023898315.1. NCBI lineage: Eukaryota > Metazoa > Arthropoda > Insecta > Orthoptera > Acrididae > Schistocerca > Schistocerca nitens. The sequence continues at coordinate 586,853,420 of NC_064618.1, forward strand.
TCAATCAGGTGCTGGTACTTTTCTTGGGGAATGGCTGCCCATTCTTCATGGAGCACTGCACTGAGGAGAGGTATCGATGTAGGTCAATGAGGCCTGGCACGAAGTCGGCGTTACAACACATCCCAAAGTGTTCTATAGGATTCAAGTCAGGACTCTGTGCAGGCCACTCCATTACAAGGATGTTACTGTCGTGTAACCACTCCGCTGCAGGCCTTGCATTATGAACAGATGCTCGGTCGTGTTGAAAGATCCAATTTCCATCCCCGAATTGCCCTTCAACAGTGGGAAGCAAGAAGGTGCTTGAACCATCAATGTAGGCTTGTAGTGATAGTGCCACACAAAACAAAAAGGGGTGCAAGCCCCCTCCATGAAAAATACGACCACATCACAACACCACCGCCTCCGAATTTTACTTTTGACACTACACACGCTGGCACATGACGTTCACCGGGTATTCGCCATACCCACACCCTGCCACCGGATCGTCACATTGTGAGCCGTGATTCGTCACTGAACACAACGTTTTTTCCACTGTTCAGTTGTTCAATGTTTACGCTCCTTACACCAAGCGAAGCGTCATTTGGCATTTACCGGCGTGATGTGTGGTTTATGAGCAGCCACTCGACCATGAAATCCAAGTTTTCTCACCTCCCGCCTGTCATGGTACTTGCACTGGGTCCCGATGCAGTTTGGAATTCCTATGTGATGGTCTGTATAGATGTCTACCCATTACATAAACATCAGACCCTCTTCAACATTCGGCGGTCGGCCTGTACACTTCTGTGCTGCACGTATCCCTTCACGTTTCCACTTCACTATCACGTCGGAAACAGTGGACCTAGGGATGTTTAAGAGTGTGGAAATCTCGCGTACAGACGTATGACAAGTGACACCCAATCACTTGACCACGTTCTAAGTCCGTGAGTTCCGCAGAGCACCTCCATTCTGGTTCTCTCACGATGTGTAATGACTACTGAGGTCGCTGATATGGAGTACCTGGCAGCACAATGCACCTAATATGAAAAACTTATGTTTTTGGGGGTGTCCAGGTACTTCTTATTACATAGCGTATATGATAACGTTACACAGGACATGCGTTACTTTGCACTAGCCACAGAACAAACTACTTGGTGGATGAAAACAAGATCTTGAGAAAGGAGGTAAATCCAACACTGGAATAATAACTCTCAATGTGCATAATGGCTCAAGTCCGAGTTTAATTCTAAAGACTTAGTATTCCCCATGTTGGGATGACGACCCAATAACAAGACATAATGGGATCAACACTGTCTATGGTAAGAATTCAATGTTGCAGGTCGTTGTCTTAACAAATCATTTACAAGCACTTAGAAATGAGTGTTCGGATGAGCAAGTGAGCAATTAAACCTGCATCCACAGTCTGCAAGTCAGAGGTAGCCATTTCCGTTGTAGCATACATTACGTTTTCTTTCCGCTCCTTTCGTGAATGAGGCGTGGGAAAGATCGCTGTCCATGCGCTTGCTGTTATTTGCCTATTTTATCTGTTGGATGTCTGCAGGAGAGGTACGTAGGGGAGGGGAGGAAGAGTATTCTCCGATATGGAAATTCCGGTTGCGGATGCAACCGAGTCTACACGCGTCGCCATGGCATCAGAAACACTAAATCAAGAAGAGTTTCAGGTTTCCTCGAAAGCACTAGTACCTGCGAATATAGTGACAGCATCAAGATTACTTTACTGCTTGAGTACATCGTACGCTAATAATAGTGTATTGAAGCTGCAGCAGTTTACATTCGGAGACTACTATATTTATAACAATCACCCAGACATAGCTGAAGTCCCTGAAGAACTGACGATTCAGTGTCAAAGTTTACTTAACATCTTCCTATACTAGTTTAAGAAACGATTAGCGAGTGAGGCGTTGATTAAGTATGACAGTGCAATAAGTCTTATAGAATGGAACAATGGCACTTAAGTTAGAAAACTGGCGTCAGTATCTCCGCAACGCGAGTCTCTATAGCATGTCGCACGGTAATCGGCTGACAGTGAAGTCAATAGACAATCATAGAAAATGCTCTGTAACGTGTTGCACATCGTAACTGAGAACACAGTTTGTAACAGTGGGAGATTTATTCAAAAACAAGGGCTCGTTATGCCGCTACCAATCCATGGCAGAAAGTTGCCATGACCCTCTTCTTTCTGCTGAAGTTAACACGGCAATGAGCATTCCAAACATAACACCGGGATTATACGCATTCTAATTGCTTGCAAACAACTTGATGTAAACGACTGATTCGACGTACACCGAAAACAAGCACACTGGACAAAAAATAGTCATCAGCATTAGATATACTAAAACCGCCAAACATCGCTTCTAGCTTTGATAACAGTCTCCAAGGAAGAGTCAACAAGTTTCTTCAGGATGTCATATTCAGCAGTAGCCACCACTTGATGATTACATAGAGTTAACAAATGGCAGTAAAGTTTGTTGCCTTTCATCCGCTGTTACCTGTTGTTCCAGCCATTTTCTATGGGATTAAGATCAGTTACGTTGGCGGGTTAGTAGAGATACGATAAGGAGCCTGAGAGTTCGTCAAACCAGACTCGTATTCGTGCAGCCCTGTGAACAAGGCCCCTGCCATCTAGAAATAAGGGAGTAACAACTGCATATTTATCGCGGAAAAAAGGCAACATCTGGTCACTGAACATATTGAAATAAAATCCGGGTTCATGTTGACGGTAATCTCACCTAGGGGGCGCAAATAGTGGTACGAAACACAGCACATAACCGGCCAGAACTACATCCTCCTCTCGTTGTGGATTAAATGCATCATGGGGCAGTCTGTGCATTCCAAGCGTTCAATCATTTGAGAAGAGGCAAACTCTCGACCCGATAGACCTCATTACACACTTCCAGTCAACTATTATCCTATTTCTGCTTTGTTTGGCCGGTTCCCACTGGAGCGCGGCAGCGCGTCGTGCGGCAACGGCAGCGTTTTCCGCTTTGACGCGGCGGCTCGCGGAATTGGCGTTCCCATCTGGAAGCGGCAGACGCTAGCGGTAGCCAATGACGGACAGCCACTGGGGTACGGGGTGGGACCCACCGAAACGACCGGTGTGTTTGAGTAACTATATCTTACACCTACATGAAGGAACGACGAAGTGGGGTGAAGACATACCAATTTTTCATTTTCTGTACAATGTACTCTTTCACATATTTCATTATTCATGTTTTCTCATTTCAACATAAACAGATTTCATGACTACCGTTCATGATTGTTCACTATCTCCTAACTCATTGAAACAAAGTACGATGAAAGAGATTATTCAGATAGTTAAGCGAGACAAAAATTTAAAATGTGATATGGTAGCAGGTACAGGAAAACAGCAAGAACACAAAGGCTAGGTGGAAGGGATGAAAGTGGAAGCCACCTGATAGAATTTCCCACAGAGCATAATGTAATCATCGCCAGCACCTTGCTTAAGAATCACGAAAGAATAATATATATTTGGAACAGAGTTTTCGAAACCAGATTTTGAATTGTAAGGCATTTCCTGGTGCATTTCCTGACTGAAGACTGTCAATAGCAAGAAAAGCATTCTGAAAAAGAAAATTTGTTCACATCAAATATAAATTCTAATGGTTGGATATTATTTTACAAAGGTATTTGTATGGAGAGCAGCCTTGTATGTAAGTGAAACGTGGACGATGAACTGTTCTGTCAAGAAGACAATCGACGCTTTCAAAACGTGGTGATCAATAAGAATGCTGAAGATTAGATACGAGGATCTTGTGACTAAAGAAGAGGTATGGAATTAAGTAGAGGAGGAAGAGGGAATTACGGCACAACTTTGACAACAATAGGGGTTGTTGACAGGACGTATTATGGGGCGTCAAAGAGTGAGGACAAAGGGGTTCTGTGATAGTATTCTGATAATAATCATCTGTTTAAATACTATTCTATTTTTCTATTAATGTAAGCAGTGAATTTACTCTTCCATGCACTCCTCCACAAAACATTTAAACCAAAACTGAAATCAGCTGAACACCAAATCTTTCAACCACTGTCTGACAACTACTGGATTCACTTTCAACTTTCTATAACTATCACTGGCTAACCACACACACACAGACAGATATAAGGATAACAAAAATAAACAGTTCTCAGCATATAATTCTGCAGGTTGGCAACATGTACATAAATCAGACAGGAAGGGACATGAGGTGAACACTCTGTAGTTACGATTTCAAATCAGTTTTCGGTAAAACGTCTACTGCTAGTGACAGAAGAAAAAGGAGCGAACATGAAAATTTGCTTATGTTCCATAATCTAAGTTTTATTTCAACCTCCAGCATGTGACCAGGTGAGGGGGAACGTGTATGTCCGCCAAAATCTCGTTTCACTGTAAGTAATCAGTCATTCGCGTAAAAAAAGATGTGAACTGTTTTTTAATCTGCAAGTATCACATATCAAAACAAAACAATCATTCTAGATTCCACCGAAGATGCTTAAAGTAAAAGGCGAAACGCGTCTTGAATCAGTAAAGTACACTGGATAAAGAAAAAAAAAAGTTTGTTAGTTAACAAAGTAAATAATCAATAGCTGTAGATATTTAGTAAATTACATCTTATGACATACCAGAAAATTAGTTTCGGTTTAACTTCTCATTCCACATGCTATTTAAAAAATTTATCTATCCCTTCTGAAAAACTGTAGTTACTTTCATATCTCGGTTGATAAACAGATTTAGGATATTTATCATGCGACGAAATACATGACTTTTCACAAGTTATCGTTTGCAAAAAAACACGTTTCGATTTCTTGAACCGTTTACGAAATTTGCAGTTGATACAACCACATGGTTTACGACGAGCAGGACGCAGTACCGGTCGCGTCGCGAGCAACCCGCGCGCGGTCACGGCACAGCCCGTTCGCCGAAATATCATTCAATATCTCGAGAACGGTGATAGCTATCGATCTGCTCTCAGCTTTAAAAACGATTTCGATATGTTGACTAAATTTCATACGCAATAATGTATTACCTAAAATGAACTGTACGCAAAGTCCACGCAATGCGTTTTTACCTCTGCGCACTCATTAAAATTTCGTGTAAAGGTTTACGTAAATGCGATACAGCAAGTAACCACGACGAATAACGAAAAGAAATTCGGTCCTTTATCGAGAGAAGATATCAGGCTGTAACATGCCCAAGAATCAAATTTTTCTGCCAAATAGTTTCCTTGGAATCGGATGATTAGTATTTCATAGCTGCCGCAGCGTCCGCGCCAGTGGTTCGGCGAAAGTTCGTGTGGCCCGGGATTCCGTACCTGTCACGCTCAGCGCGTTCTGTGATTGGCGGCGCGGACCTGGAGCGCGGCACGCGGCAGCGGAAGCGGTTCGACATGGTCAAACCGCGACGCAGAGCCCGCCGCGCCGTGCCGCTGACGCCGTTTCCATGGCAACCACGCCGCTGACGCGCGGTTTTGACAGCGGCAGCCCTAGTGGGAACCGGCCTTCTGTAATGGCCTTTTTGTGAGTACCCTACTCCAAATAACCTTCCCAGCATTCCTCGGAAACTGGGTGAAAGGGACTTCAATTCACTAACAGCCGAAAAAATAAGACGGTGTGAGCGCCGTCAGCGCAAGAGACGAGCTGGTTAACGGAATTAGCGCTCTCCAGCGGCCGTTGTCAGCATTATTTGGTTCACAAACCACACAGTTTCTTTACAAAAATGGACGCGCGTAAGTATCTGCGTCAGCTCTGTTAGCGACTGTCTAAGAAGACCGGAGAAAATCGCGAAGAAGATTCTGGATTCACTGATGGCATGAACAGCGCATTGCTGGTAGGGGAACAACACTACATAATACTGCACGACGATCTGAGATAGCTGCTACTAGAAGTTATTCGTTAACTCAACTGAATTTTCCCCCCTATTCCAATTTTAAATTGAATATAGTTAAGGTCTAGTGTCTAACGTCAGTTTGCGCAAGTGTAATAGCCATATTCTCGACATTCCCCTCACTACCAGTGTTCTGAAATACAGTGCTTCATTTAATAGATTTCAAGATCGACATTCATTCGAAAGTGAGAGACCTTTCCGAAGCCGCTCACCATCATTGAGAAAGATACCGGTACGACACGAACATTAACCAGTGCATAAACCCAGAGATTCGTATATAGGTAGACCTATATTTCACAGAAAGTTTCATAATAGCAAAAACTGCTAGTGAGTACTTCCACGGACAGACTTGCATTCACCTTAGGACTTCTGGCCACGGAGGAAACATTCCAGCCCAGACGGTGGCCTTCGCAAGAATTCCGGCGAATACATCAATTGTGATAAATGACGTCGACTTTTGAGCTGATACTTCCATTAAATGAATAAGGAAGACAAAACTTTACAACATAAAAGGTGAACAAAAGCATTAGGAAGGAAGTGTTCGCGGACGCACTGTCTCTTCGCAACACACCATGCTACCAACTGCACTATAGCTTCTGCATACAACCGGAGGTTCCGTACGTGGCCTATATTGTATATTGTGACATAGATTGTGTAACTACTTTTAACAACCAGTGTAATTATTTGATAATCTGCAAACTGTACCAAAAATATGTGCCTTTGTGAGAACATCATTGTGTCGTAGCATTGAAACGGTATACTTTCGTACCGCACGCTAAAAACATGAACCAGAGGAAGTCTTTACCTATCCATATGTAGTTTTCTCTCATCTCATTATAGCAAATTGTAGTTAAGACGACGCCTTTTCGACAGATCCTCAATTTGTTGATGCTCTGAAATAGCTTGTACTCATACCACGTACTCTATGAGAAAGAAAATCCACCAAATACGATGTTTAACTCAATACATATAGCGGCTCCTATGTTCTGTCTGCGACATAATGCTATCTCGCATGTCGCTGGCCACGTTCCTGTCCACGAGGCAAAAATCTGACAAGTCCAGATTCTTTATTTCAGGCTCCACACTGTAGTAGAACGTGGAATTCCACATTATGTCAGCCGCCTTTCGTTTCGCGTCCCATGAGAGGACCACTTCAGGGTCTTTTTATGATTACTGTTATGTTATGTGGATGCGAGTGGAACATCACTCCTCGTAGACGTACAGCTCGTGTTACTAGATCAATAAATCTGGGAACGTCACGCACAGTGTGGTCATGGGCTCGTCTAAATACGAATGCTCCTATATGACATTTTTCACGTCTCCATCTCTACCATCTTTATTGCACTGATTCCTTAGAGCCAACTAGAACGAATACACGAATTCGCTTTTACGACTCTGTACAGCCATTACGTGACTTTTGAGAGCGCCATCAGTGAAGTTGTGTTTTGTTGTGTGCTACGAAAAGAAATCGCGGAATTTAGAGCAACGATATGACCTCAAATTTTGTGTTGTACTTGAGAAACCCGTTGGTCTGACCCTTAAAAAGTTGAAACAGACCTGGGGGGAATATTCCTTACAAAGAGCGCAAGTTATTCGCTGGCACAAATCACTTTTGGAACGCAGAGAACACGTTGAAGATGAACCTCGCTCAGGGAGACCAACTTCGGAAACCAACGAAAACCTAGAACCCCGTTCATAGATCATTTTTTTCCTTCAGTACAAACTATCAACGAAGTTTTTTTTTTTTACAATGGCGTCCTTGGAAAGCACGTGGATGGTGTAACATGTCGCCCCACGTCATGTGGTAACTTCCATTACCGAATTTTTTACCTCAAAAGGCATTCCTGTTGTTACACAGCCCCCTTAATCACATGATCTGAGTCGTAGTGACTCTTTCTTTCCCAGAGACTGAAAAGTGTCTTAAAGAACGTCATATTTGGGTTCCGGAGAACATTCAAAAGAATGTGACCGACATATAAAAGGTCCTACCCGTTGAAGCCTGTCAGTGCTCCTACCAGAACGGGAAAAACGACTTTGCCGGGGTGTAGCTGCCGGAGGAAATTACTGTGAAAAGGACAAAACTTATTTTAAAAAATAAAATCTTCGGTACTTGAAGACTAGTCTCATATTTTTCTCACACACCTCCTAGAAACGTTATTCTACGATCTTTCGCGGTGGAACGTGTTGTATGCTTGTTCGCCTCCCGTCCAATTATGATCAGAGTGACTACTCCAGAGGGCGGAGGAGCGGATAGAGGTCCAGGGCACCCTCTTGCCCTTGGAGTCGGAAACTGTTTATATAGGCGGAAGGATCAGCAATGGTCAACGGCATGAGGACGCAGAAAGCAATCGAAACCACTGAATGAAAGGTATAAAGCTTATCCAAAGGACATGTTGACTGTAACTGAGGAAGTGTCATGATGATCTCTCCACTGGCAAAAGATTCCGGGCTAGTCCTCCATTCGCATCACCAAGAGGGCACTGCCAAAGGGGAGGTGACCATGACAAAAACATTCATTAACCAACTAAGAATCTGGGCGAGGAACATCAGAAGCTTGGACGTGGTAAGGAAGCTAGAGAATTTGAAAATGGAAATGGTAAAGCTTGCTCCAGATATAGTGGGCGTCAGTGAAGTGAAATGGAAAAAAAGACACGTATTTCTGGTCAGATGAGTATAGGGCAATATCGAAAGCAGCAGAAAAATTTTATAACGGGAGTAGGATTCATTATGAACAGTGAGGTAGGGTAGATAGTGAGTTAACGCGAACAGTTCTGTGATAAGGTTGTTCTTATCAGAATCGACAGCAAACCTGTAGTGGACTGTTAAGGCAGCCAGTCCACAGTGAAGTAGCCGAAAGGGCACGCGTCAACTCACGCCGTCTGGCGTTAAGTCTGGAACAGGATTCGTAATGAATGTGATAAAGAAAAGAACGTAGCTACTAGAACACTTAACTTTTATATTGTCCTTTGGTATACAGCATTCTGGATGATACAAGTGAGACTCTTTAGATTCATGAAGTAACTAATGGCGCCTTGCTAGGTCGTAGCCATGGACTTAGCTGAAGGCTATTCTAACTGTCTCTCGGCAAATGACAGAAAGGCTTCGTCAGTGTAGTCGCTAGCAACGTCGTCGTACAACTGGGGCGAGTGCTAGTACCTCTCTCGAGACCTGCCTTGTGGTGGCGCTCGGTCTGCGATCCTGACAGTGGCGACACGCGGGTCCGACATGTACTAAGGGACCGCGGCCGATTTAAGCTACCACCTAGCAAGTGTGGTGTCTGGCGGTGACACCACAAAACCAACACGAGAACCATAGTTTACGTATGCATGCCGACGTCGCAAACCGAAGATGAGAGAGAGAAAGAAACCAAATGAGAATACTGAACGGGTAATTCAGTGCCTAAAGGGAGAAGAAAATCTGACGGTCATGGGGATTAGAATGTGGTTGTAGGGAAAGAGTAGAAGAAAGGGTTACACGAGAATATGGACTTTGTAACAGGATTGACAGAGGAGAAAGACTGAGTTTTGCAATAAATTTCAGCTGGTAATAGCGAATATTCTATTCAACAATCACAAGAGGTGATGGTATACTTGGGAAAGGCCGGGAGATATGGGTAGGTTTTATTTAGGTTACATAGTTATCAGGCAGAGATTCAGAAATAAAATACTGCATTTTAAGGCGTACCTAGAAGCAGATGCAGACTCACATCACAATTTAGTAGTGATGTAGAGTGGGCTGAAGTTTAACAGACTAGCCAGGAAGAATCAATGAGCAAAGAAGTGGGATACGGAAGTGCTAAGGAATGAAGAGATACGCTTTACGTTCTCTGAGGCTGTAGATACTGCGGTAAGTAACAAGACAGCAGGTAGTTCAGTTGAAGAGAAAATGACAACTCTAAAAAGGCCTATCATAGATGTTGGAAACAAGACTAAAGGAACACTTGTCTGATGAAGTGATAGAAGAAGAAACAGGAGCCCATATAGTAGAGGTAAGGGATCCAGTATTAGAATCAAAATTTGAAAGAGCTTTGGACGACTTATGATCGAATAAGGCACAAGGAATAGAGAACATTTCATCAGGATTTCTAAAATCATTGGGGAAAGTGGCAACAAAACGACTATTCACGTTGACGTATAGAATGTATCAGGCTGGCGATATACCATCTGACATTCAGAAAAGCATCATCCATGCAAATCAGAAAACTGCAAAACCCGACAAGTGCAAGAATTAACCTACAATCAGCTTAACAGCTCATTCATCCAAGTTGTTTACAAAGGATAATGTACAGAAGAATGGAAAAGAAAATTGAGGATATGTTGGATGATTAGTTTGGCTTTAGAAAAGTTAAAAGCATCAGATAGGCAATTCTGACGTTGCGGTTAATAATGAAAGCAAGACACGATCATAGGATTTGTCGATTTGGAAAAAGCGTACGACAATGGCAGATTCTGAGAAAAAATAGGGATAAGCTGTAGGAAAAACTGGTAACATAAAATATGTACAAGAGTCAAGAAGGCGTGAGACAGGGGTGTAGTCTTTCGCTCGTACTGTTCAACCAATACATCGAAGAAGCAATGACGTAAACAAAATAAAGGTCGAAGAGTAGAATTAATATTCAAGCTGAAAGGAAATCAATAATAAGATTCGCTGATGACACTTATCCTCAGTGAAAGTGAAGAATTACAGAACGTGTTGAATGGAATTAACAGTCTAGTGAGTACAGAATACGGATTGAGACCAAATCGAAGGAAGACTAAGTAATGAGAACTAGCAGAAATCAGAACAGCGAGAAGCTTATCAGAAATTGTTTTCACGAAGTAGACGAAGTTAAGGAATTCTGGTATCTACGCAGCAAAGTTAAGAAACTTTAGTACCTAGCCAGCAAAATAGCCGATGATTGAGGGAACGAAGAAGACACAAAATGCTTACTATCACCAGCAAAAAGGGCATTCCTGTCCAAAAGAAGTGAATCATTATCAAACACAGGCCTTAAATTTAGGAAGAAAGTGCTGAGATGTTTGGAGCACAGCACTGTATGGTCGTGAGACATGGACTGTGGCAAAAACAGGAACAGGAGAGAATCTAAGTATTTGATGATGATGTGAAATCTTATGGGACTTAACTGTTAAGGTCATCAGTCCCTAAGCTTACACACTACTTAACCTAAATTATCCTAAGGACAAACACACACACACACACACACACACACACACACACACACACACACACACACACACACACACACATATGCCCGAGGGAGGACTCGAACCTCCGCCGGGAGAAGTATTTGAGATGTGGTGCCACAGAAGAATTTTGAAAATTAGGTGGACTGATAAGGAACGAGGAGGTTCTCCGGACAATCGGCGAGGGCAGGAATATATATGGAACACTGACAAGAGGAAGGGACAGAATGATAGGACATCTGTTAAGACATCACGGAATAATTTCCATGGTACTAGAAGAAGCTACAGAGGGTAAATATTTGAGGACGTAAGTTGCTAGTGCTACTCTGAGATGAGAAGTTCGGCACAGGAGAGGAATTCGTGACGGGCTGCATCGAACAAGTCAGAAGACTGATGACTAAAAAGCGGGGAACAACTACTTACGAACACCGCACATGTTTTATATTATTTTCCGTCTTCAGTAATCGTTCTGACCGTATCTCTGACCAAATTATTTCTCTCCGATTTCCTAGCACATGAATTCGATGTCAAAATTGTCAACAGTCGACACTTTTCGTAAGACTCAGTTGTGTTGAAGTAGAAGCTGATAAACTATTATGGGAAACGAATAGCATTAGCGTACTTTACTGCTTATAAATATCTTAGCCTTTTTAGAGGCGGAAGCGAGTTAATCACAAAAATGTTTGCAGTGTTGATTCCTAGCGTGATTAATCTGTGCTGGTCTCAAAGAGGTTTCGCCTGTCCCTGGCGTCGTATTCATATCACAACCATCCGCCAGAAGACAGCACAAAACCGCTGAGAACAATGTGCCCCTACTACCACTTTACTACAACTAGCCGCCAGGGCGACATGAACAAAGGCTTCCTCATAATTCGAATTTCGGCACAGCTGCTTGTGGGTCAAAGCCCGGAGAACGCTCTCACCAAGAACAACAGGCACCCGCATGAGTGTTTCCGGCGACGGGGTGCTACTGCCGACTACCGCTCGCCATATAGTCCGCCGCCATAATCTTACACCGCTCAATTCCCAATAAAATGCTATCACACGTCTTACAATAGAGTGTAAATGTAGAAAATCTGAGCACTGAAATGTTTCCAACAATGAAGGAAAATACTGCAAAATTCGTATAATTATGGGCAAGAATTACGCACGTTTTTGAGTGATCAAACACTGCTCTACCGGGAAATGGGTCTTCGACTGAACTTTTAATTATGTGACGACTCTAGACTACTGGTGTTTTTTCACTTGACTTTCCAATACCCGTTATCGTGTGACCGTGCTTGTTTGCGGCCTATGGGACCTACCTGAAACTAATATCTTAGTGAGGTGACTTTTTACAGTTATTTGAGACTTTAAGAACCGCATATTACCAGTTAGCTGTACGACTATGTACTCTCTATTCTTTACCGGTTTCTATCATACAAACAATCACCGGAAGAAAAAGCAGTAGATCAGATGAAGTGCTTTCCCTTCTGACGTACCAGTTTTTCTTCCTGTGACGATGGTCGGTATGACCGAACCCGGTAATGAATGAAGAGCAATCCCAACAGCTGGAGTATGGAGTTCTTCAACCTATCTAATACTTTAAAAAGGAGAAATCTCCGTAGTATAGAACCCTTTTGTGTTTGCCTTCAGATAGCATCTCATCACATATATTGCCAGGCCCTTACAGCAGTTTAGTTTACGCAGCCATTCTACTGCGACGCAACTGAAGTTTAGAAAGAAGCGAACAGGCGCTTCTAATTAGATTCTGAGGAATTTGAATAACTCTGACCCACAGTCTAATACTTTATAGAAGATTACACCAACCCAAGCTTAGATGTAAACATTCGTGCTGTGCTAAGAGTTGCTAGTTCATATTTAAGTACAACTGTTTCTACAATTTCCCCCAACATCTCAGTTGTGCGCGAAATTGCCACCTTTTCGAAGTAAGGCACATACTGACAATAATGGGAAGACAAAAAAATTAAACACTATATGAATTATGATGAAAGCATTATTCATTACCACAGAAAATAGGAAAGTTACAGCTACATCAGAATGAACAAATGCCCTTGCCGGACCACAGTAATATTGGTTTGTTTCTTTGTACAGTACATACTAGACTGTAACGCATTGGTATTTCGAATTTTCTGATGTATGTACTAATCATTTAAAGTAATATCAGTAGCTCCTGTTCCTCTCAATCATCCATCAACTGTGGTAAGATTTGCCGACTGCTGACTCAGATGATTAGCGATGTGCCATTATCGTTAAACATGAATACAACATCAAAGTTTTTTCTAAACTATGTGGTGCATCCAGTACACTATGTGAAATCTGTGAAACGACAGTATGTGTGTGTGTGTGTGTGTGTGTGTGTGTGTGTGAGGGGGGGGGGTGACGGATCAGATAGCTGTTGGGTTGGAGAGAGCTCGTGCACGTACTTGCCACCACGGCGATTAGAATAATCCGTCGTGTCATGTCAATGGGAAGGTCGACTGACTTCGTAATGGGTGCCAGCGTGACAGATCTAAGATCGCACCGAGGCAGCGTTTTAGGCGCCTCACACAAAGGACACTGTATTTTTGAGGTCGATTATGCACTAGACTTGTCTGATAATATGCTGTCACGATATACGAAGATTACCTCGATTCGTGGAAACCGTCATCCCGTGACCTGTCGTGGGCAGAAGTGATTCTGATGACAGTGGCCGCCATCGGCTGTCGCGATTTATGACACCGGATAGAAGGACGAAGTGCCGCAAATAATACGACTCCAATTCCATTCTAAGCAGCAACAACGTCTGATAGTAACCGTAAATTCCACTACCACCATTTACGCGTGCGTACGTGTACATAACTAGTCATACTGGATTGTGAAGTGAATTTCCGATGTTCTTTGCCGGTAACTCATTCGCACTGACGCCACTATTGGCGACGACGAAGGCCCGACGACGAAGGCCCGACGACGAAGGCCCGACGACACATTCCACCACCAGTGATATAGAGATCCCAACAGTTTGAGATGTGGACGATGTAGCTTGTCATCTGTCGTAAGTTCGACCTTAGCTTGAAAGTACGAATATAGTATAACGCGCCTCATGTGTTGACTACAGTGGAGTCAGTGAGGGAAGGAAGGAAGATTAACGTCCCCTCGACAAAGAGTTCCTTACAAACAGAGCACAAGTCCGGTTTGGCGAGGTAAGGGAATAGGGCGTGCCGTTTTTGAAGAAAGCGATTTACAGAAATCACTGAACACCTAAATCTGCATGGTAGTACAAGGATTTAAACCGTCGATCTCCCAAACCGTAAGTCCAGTATGTTAACAACTGCGCAAACTTCGCTCGATGCGAGAGAAGATCCCTGACATTTATTTATTTATTTATTCAGCTATTTGCTCTTAGTTTCATCCAGACAGAAGCACAGACGAAATGCTGCACATGTAGTGACATGAATATAACATTTAATATTTTAACAATTTCAAATACTTTAAGTAACTAAGCATTACGACGTTTAATGGAAAAATTTACATAAAAAGCATTAATTTTCGAAGCAGTCTACATATTAGCCATTGGACAACTGCAGCACAGATGTGTGTTCATCCAGAATCCAGAAGGCACATACTACTGGTCTACTGTTAATACGCTGCATCACAAACTTTGTAGTTCATAATTCTGGACTGCACTACCATACAACACTACACAGCACCACATTACTGTACTTGGTATCAGAACCGAGCTACGTATCTCATTTGTCTGGATAGTTATCCCGCCGGCATTGTGAGTTGCAGCTCGGGATTCACAAAGGCTGTGGTGCTATTCTGTCGACAGAGAGATGGCTGTAAGCGTCTTAGGAAATTCTTCTTGGTCTTCCCCAAAGTTCATATAATCACTACCTCCGGAAGGGTATCGTAGGTAGATGTTCTGACGTTGTGCGTCTGTGTGATAATGTATAGCCTCTACCTGATTGTGTCTCAGCCATGTAGGCTTCCAATTCATAAGCTGATTTTTAGCTGACAGTCAGTTCAGGTTGTGTCACAGCTCCTCGTTCCTTATTATAGATTGTTGTATTACCAACGAAGCTCCTATATCCTGGGCTGTAACGCCTTTTCTAATGGTACACTTTCACGCAATGTGGTCCAGGAGCCCGATTGCTCCACATTCAGAAACATCGGTGGTGCGTTGTGTTTTCAGTAAGTAGCAAGGATATGGGGCATATCCCAACAGGTAGTGAAGAGGTCCTTTGTTCAGAAGGAAGTATGATTTTTTTTTCTTTCCTTTATGTCAGGGAAGAACTGTTAAGGTCTCATTGTATCTGCTCTACCCCATTTCTTGCTATTCTATTTCAATGAATACCTATTTTTTCCTTATTCGATTGGCTTTGTGACCTGTTATCTAGTTCTATCATGTTCGCCCTTTTTGAACCACTGTTGTGCAACTCTCTTTCATACCGCTAGGTCCAGAGGTACCTAGACTAGTTGTGCTGCTTCAAAAGCACGGATTTCGTTTGCCATTACAATTGCAGATCATCCGATCCGGTAAATGGCCCATAACACCTGGTGAATACAATAATCCTATGTGTACGATGTATTCAGAGGCGATAAAACAGGTTCTAGATGACCCGAGCGCGCCGCAGAGAAAAAGGATGGCGAACGCGCGCGGATTCAGCGATGTAACAACTCGCCATCACTGATTCCAGAGATGCTCCGTCTGTGACGTGACACAGCCGGCCGCTATCGACGTCACCCGACGGCCGAAAGGAATAATAATTTACCTGTCTTTTAAGTCGGCCTGACGTTGGCCGTTTGCTCATGTAAATGGTTCCCATTTTATGACATCAGAAAATAGGAGTTACCTAGTAGACCTCTAACCGATGAGGTTAATCTTGGGATAGCTCTAGGTCGTGTTCTATAGAGGCACCGCAATTGGTGTTCAAGGCTCGGAAGTGATGAAGGAGTTTGGCTGGTGAAGCCAGTGTAGCATTTTGTGCAGTTTACGGAGACAGTGTGGCAACTTTGTCGTTTAGGCCCCTGTTGATAGACATAGCTGCGATTGTAGTTTTCTTCCCAAGGCCGAGCTACGGAGTATATGTAGGTTCCGGGATTTTGAAGTAGTGGTGGATTAGACACTGGTTTGGCGAATCTGTGTTTTTGGGCGGTCGATTGGTTATCGTCCTGTGGACATTTCGGGAGGAAGGAGTGGTTATTTTGCTGTGACAGATATAGCGTGAGCCGTGTTGGAGGGAGAGATCTGCATTTGATGATTTTTTGGGAATCGGTATAACCCGATACCCTGACCGTATTTTATGATTAATGGTTGCAGCTCGCCCAGAGGTAATTGGGTTGCTAGGCGTTTTTTGAAGTGGTTTGGTAGTGACTTGCTTGTATCGACAAGGGAAAGCATCGAACACGTTTTTGGTGGTGGTTTGGATGCCACGATCATACAGCGGATCTAGAATTGGCTCGTATATATTTGATCTGTTTCACCTTGATATGAGAGATCGCACCAGTAGGTTGAGTTGGTAAGCGATGGGAATAGAAAGCAATCCTTTATAAGCAACACGTAACTAAACAAAAAATTTTGTCAGGATAAGTGACGTTTGGCCGGATTTAATTTAGGGAACTTCAGCGGGTCACGTTGTGCTAACGTTTGATGAGGCACAGTTTTGTTTGAATTGTTAATTAAGGTTAAGGCAAAAGAGGCGGTGGCGCCTAGGCTTTTTGTTCATATTTGTTTGTTCTTGAACTTTCGTTTCTGGTGTGTGCGGTCTTTGCTGGCAAAGACCAGCCCAAATAAAGACAAGTTTTCTTGGGTCAAAAGAAACGTTTTACGTGTGGTTACTTAGTAGCTGTTGCGTGTAATTCATTGTGTTGTAATTGGAAGTTCCTCACCCTAAAAGTGACGTGTTGGAAGGATATTTAATTTCACAGTGCATGGGAAATTTGTTTTGGTTGAAACTGAGTGATGAATAATCTTTGGAAACAGTAATATTATGTAAAGATGAATCAGTAGAAACTCTTACAAAACGATTAAAGCAAAAATTTAAGAGATATTACTAGCGTCTTGCGTAACATAATATCGAACTGGTATTAGTAAGTTTTGGTTTCAGTGTTTAAGTCCCTTAATTGCGTTGGTACACGCAAACTACATAAGCGTCCGATACTAATAAAAGCTAAAAAGATTACATTTACCTAAGAAAAGTTTTAAGTGAGTGAAAATCAGAAGTGATGTTATTTGAAGTTGTTACAAAAAGTCAGCAATCATACACACAAAGGTGTTGTGGTTAATTTGTGTAATACATTACGTATCATTATTTACGTGGCAACGTTAGACTACACAGAAAGAAATAGAGTTATCGCTTCAGTTGTCTTGATTCCGAGCAGTTAGTCCACGAACCCACGCGAATTGTAAATGGTTGCGAAAACACTCAGCCACAAACAATCCAGAGCTAATAGAGAGCATCGTGATTGATACAGGGATTAGTGATCACAAGGGCGTTGTAGCTAGGCTCAGTACCGTTTCTTCCAAATCCACCAGAAACAAACGCAAAATAATTTTATTTAAAAAGCGGATAAAGTGTCACTAGAAGCCTTCCTAAGAGAATCTCCATTCCTTCCGAACTGACCATGCAAATGTAGACGAGATGCGGCTCAAATTCAAAGATATAGTAGCAACAGCAATTGAGAGATTCATACCTCGTAAATTGGTAAGAGATGGAACTGATCCCCATGGTACACAAAACTGGTCCGAACGCTGTTGCAGAGGCAACGGAAAAAGCATGCGAAGTTCAGAAGAACGCGAAATCCCGAAGATTGGTTAAAAGTTACAGACGCGCGAAATTTGGCACGGACTTCAATGCGAGATCCCTTTAATAGGTTCCACAACGAAACACTGTCTCGAAATTTGGTAGAAAATCCGAAGAAATTCTGGTCGTATGTGAAGTACACAAGCGGCAAGACGCAGTCAATACCTTCGCTGCGCAGTGCCGATGGTACTGTTACCGACGACTGTGCCGCTAAAGCGGAGTTATTGAACGCAGTTTTCCGAAATTCCTTCACCAGGGAAGACGAATGGAATATTCCAGAATTTGAAACACGAACAGCTGCTAGCATGAGGTTCTTAGAAGTAGATACCTTAGGGGTTGCGAAGCAACTCACATCGCATGATACGGGCAAGTCTTCAGGTCCAGATTGTATACCGATTAGGTTCCTTTCAGGTTACGCTTATACAATAGCTCCCTACTTAGCACTCATATACAACCGCTCGCTCACCGATAGATCTGTACCTACAGATTGGAAAATTGCGCAGGTCGCACCAGTGTTTAAGAAGGGTAGTAGGAGTAATCCATCGAACTACAGACCTATATCATTGACGTCGGTTTGCAGTAGGGTTTTGGAGCATATACTGTATTCAAACATTATGAATCACCTCGAGGGGAACGATCTATTGATACGTAATCAGCATGGTTTCAGAAAACATTGTTCTTGTGCAACGCAGCTAGCTCTTTATTCGCACGAAGTAATGGCCGCTATCGACAGGGGATCTCAAGTTGATTCCGTATTTCTAGACTTCCGGAAAGCTTTTGACACCGTTCCTCACAAGCGACTTCTAATCAAGCTGCGGGCCTATGGGGTATCGTCTCAGTTGTGCGAATGGATTCATGATTTCCTGTCAGGAAGGTCGCAGTTCGTAGTAATAGACGGCAAATCATCGAGTAAAACTGAAGTGATATCAGGTGTTCCCCAGGGAAGCGTCCTGGGACCTCTGCTGTTCCTGATCTATATAAATGACCTGGGTGACAATCTGAGCAGTTCTCTTAGGTTGTTCGCAGATGATGCTGTAATTTACCGTCTAGTAAGGTCATCCGAAGACCAGTATCAGTTGCAAAACGATTTAGAAAAGATTGCTGTATTGTGTGGCAGGTGGCACTTGACGCTAAATAACGAAAAGTGTGAGGTGATCCACATGAGTTCCAAAAGAAATCCGTTGGAATTCGAGTACTCGATAAATAGTACAATTCTCAAGGCTGTCAATTCAACTAAGTACCTGGGTGTTAAAATTACGAACAACTTCAGTTGGAAAGACCACATAGATAATATTGTGGGGAAGGCGAGCCAAAGGTTGCGTTTCATTTGCAGGGCACTTAGAAGATTCAACAAGTCCACTAAAGAGACAGCTTACACTACACTCGTTCGTCCTCTGTTAGAATATTGCTGCGCGGTGTGGGATCCTTACCAGGTGGGATTGACTGAGGACATCGAAAGGGTGCAAAAAAGGACAGCTCGTTTTGTATTATCACGTAATAGGGGAGAGAGTGTGGCAGATATGATACGCGAGTTGGGATGGAAGTCATTACAGCAAAGACGTTTCTCGTCGCGGCGAGATCTATTTACGAAATTTCAGTCACCAACTTTCTCTTCCGAATGCGAAAATATTTTGTTGAGCCCAACCTACATAGGTAGGAATGATCATCAAAATAAAATAAGAGAAATCAGAGCTCGAACAGAAAGGTTTAGGTGTTCGTTTTTCCCGCGCGCTGTTGGGGAGTGGAATGGTAGAGAGATAGTACGATTGTGGTTCGATGAACCCTCTGCCAAGCACTTACATGTGAATTGCAGAGTAATGATGTAGATGTAGATCTCGGTGTAAACGTTGTCCAAAAACGAGTTTAATATGAATCGGTCTTGGCACTCACTTCATATTTGAGATGAATGTTAAAAGTTATTAAAAGATTACGAGGCGATTCCAGAGAGATTGTTCTGAGTTGAAAGGAAGTTGTTGCTTGTGAGGACAATTGCAAGTTGATTTACGACTTAGCTTGACATAATATAAACAGGTATCGAATTGAAATAATTTTGGTGTCTTGTTTTGGACGATAGGGAGATAACGTGTGTTGTTGCTGTATTCTGCTAGTCTCGTCATTGCTGGTAGATAGCGACTGTCATTGTCATTTGGATTTTTCGGTGTATCTACACTCCTGGAAATGGAAAAAAGAACACATTGACACCGGTGTGTCAGACCCACCATACTTGCTCCGGACACTGCGAGAGGGCTGTACAAGCAATGATCACACGCACGGCACAGCGGACACACCAGGAACCGCGGTGTTGGCCGTCGAATGGCGCTAGCTGCGCAGCATTTGTGCACCGCCGCCGTCAGTGTCAGCCAGTTTGCCGTGGCATACGGAGCTCCATCGCAGTCTTTAACACTGGTAGCATGCCGCGACAGCGTGGACGTGAACCGTATGTGCAGTTGACGGACTTTGAGCGAGGGCGTATAGTGGGAATGCGGGAGGCCGGGTGGACGTACCGCCGAATTGCTCAACACGTGGGGCGTGAGGTCTCCACAGTACATCGATGTTGTCGCCAGTGGTCGGCGGAAGGTGCACGTGCCCGTCGACCTGGTACCGGACCGCAGCGACGCACGGATGCACGCCAAGACCATAGGATCCTACGCAGTGCCGTAGGGGACCGCACCGCCACTTCCCAGCAAATTAGGGACACTGTTGCTCCTGGGGTATCGGCGAGGACCATTCGCAACCGTCGCCATGAAGCTCGGCTACGGTCCCGCACACCGTTAGGCCGTCTACCGCTCACGCCCCAACATCGTGCAGCCCGCCTCCAGCGGTGTCGCGACAGGCGTGAATGGAGGGACGAATGGAGACGTGTCGTCTTCAGCGATGAGAGTCGCTTCTGCCTTGGTGCCAATGATGGTCGTATGCGTGTTTGGCGCCGTGCAGGTGAGCGCCACAATCAGGATCAGGACTGCATACGACCGAGGCACACAGGGCCAACACCCGGCATCATGGTGTGGGGAGCGATCTCCTACACTGGCCGTACACCACTGGTGATCGTCGAGGGGACACTGAATAGTGCACGGTACATCCAAACCGTCATCGAACCCATCGTTCTACCATTCCTAGACCGGCAAGGGAACTTGCTGTTCCAACAGGACAATGCACGTCCGCATGTATCCCGTGCCACCCAACGTGCTCTAGAAGGTGTAAGTCAACTACCCTGGCCAGCAAGATCTCCGGATCTGCCCCCCATTGAGCATGTTTGGGACTGGATGAAGCGTCGTCTCACGCGGTCTGCACGTCCAGCACGAACGCTGGTCCAACTGAGGCGCCAGGTGGAAATGGCATGGCAAGCCGTTCCACAGGACTACATCCAGCATCTCTACGATCGTCTCCATGGGAGAACAGCAGCCTGCATTGCTGCGAAAGGTGGATATACACTGTACTAGTGCCGACATTGTGCATGCTCTGTTGCCTGTGTCTATGTGCCTGTGGTTCTGTCAGTGTGATCATGTGATGTATCTGACCCCAGGAATGTGTCAATAAAGTTTCCCCTTCCTGGGACAATGAATTCACGGTGTTCTTATTTCAATTTCCAGGAGTGTATTTGTGGTGTAGTACGACCCTTGAATTTACGTATAGTGAAAATGATGTTTGTTATTATCTAGCATTTGAGTCTGCTTCCTCGTCAATGTTTATTATCGTTGCTGTTGCTAATCACCAAAGGGCTGATCTGTCCCCAATTTGTCTAAGAGTGCAACTACTGCACAACCTAGGCTTGAAGTGTTTACCAGGCGCTCGGCTACTACTGGAATCTTCTGTGATTGGATAGCGATTCACAGTCATAACATTGACTGTCAATACAAAAATTGTACCTAATGCTTGCTGTAGTAGTCGATTGGTTCGCTCAAGCAATTTTGCGCGGCAGGAAACCATACATCAGCGGCATCGCGACGTTGGTACAGTACGATCCCTTGTTTTGAGTTGATCTTGAGTACCGCCAGTCGTTGCGTTACCTACTATCACCAGCAGCGCCTCAGTCTATATTCTACACGCGCATGGGAGGAGCAAGAGCACACTTCTTTGAGCTCGCCGTACTTGTGCCGTTTTTACTTTTCTGTTTCTACGACCCCAAACGCTCGACCCGCAGCAGACGAAACCAATTAATATTGCACTGTGGTACGTTCTCAATTTACTTCGAGGCAGCTGAGAGCTTGTTTGACAAACTATTCTGTTGAGCATTTTAATTCCTCTCTAACAGCACATACCCCATCTGCATGAAAGTTTTACTTTTCGTAAATCTGTCTATCGGGTTATCTATGTTTTTTTTCGTTTTCCCTTTTTCTCCAGAGGTCGGGCTTTATTTGCATTGGGAGGTTTCTCGATCTTTATAATGTTTCTTTCAGTAACATTTCAACTGTTTTGTGTGCGGCTATCGTTAGTTTCTTTCAACAATTTCCTTTCTACTTCGTCGCATTTAGCCCTCGCCTTGACATATACAATAATTAGCAGCTCGTCTTCGTCGGTGATGCATCCTCTGATATTTGTTATACTCTGAAGGTGGTTCGGTAATAGCTCTATGCCCGCATCCCAGAACGATGGACCACAGAGACCTGCGGGCAACATTTCATGGTGTTTTTAACAATCTTCTTTCCAGTACATACCAACTGCAACTCCCTGCCTGCGCTATAATCTCTTACACTGCTAAAAAGATACATTGGGCAGTCAGTCTGCTTCAGTCTTTTAAACGGGGGAGGCCACCATAAATTATAAACTCCCCCAGCCGTATCGATAATTATGTCTATAACTAACTTGTCTAATGTGTTCACAACATTCCCTGTGTGATGTATCACACCCTTTTTGGATTTCTCTTTTCTGAAACCGTATTGCAGACGTATCATGCCTATTACCTATCTGTGGTACTTCAGGCGGCGGCATTAACTCAGAACGAAGATACTGACAGTATTCGGTCTCTTCCACCGCCGTATCGTCCGCCAACAAGGTTCTTGGTAGGTATTGCACAGATGTTTCACCCCCTGTCGTCATCGTTCATCCGTGTAATAATTCTTTATATTGTCATTTGGCTGTCAGAAACTCTGCCTTCGTTGTCTTTCTGTTTCTCCTACGGGTCTCTGGCAAAATCGTCTCGCCTGCCTTGCTCTGCGCATTAAGGACTGTAGGTCGAGACTCCAAGGAATTTTAATCCCTTTGGACATCGTAACAAATGTTGGAATTACCTTATCTTGCACCGTCTGCAACGCTCACACGAATTCGTCGCCTTTGGTGTTAACATCAATTCCGCTTACTTCCAGTGTGTGTATGGCTCAAGTTTAAAAGAATAGTTGATTCTGTAGTGTGTTGTTATATACCCAATAGATCATAATGGGAGGGACCCTCCATGGTATAGAGTCAATGCAAAGAAACTTCTACGGGAACAGGTACTGCATAATACGTGTAAAACAAAACATAGGTCTACAGATCCTGAATGAAACGCACTGGACTATTAAGAGAGCAATGCGTAAAGCAATAACTGAATACCGTAAAGAATATTGTCAAATGATCCTTTCCAAAACTTAACCAAGTTCTGATCGTGTTTAAAGTCTGCTAGTGACAACAAAGTTAATGTGCAGTCGCTAGGTAATGAAACAGGATCTGAAATTGAAGATTGCTAAGCAAAAGCTGTAATGCTGAACTCAAATGTTCCTTTACAAAGAGAAATTCAGGATAAATTCTCCAATTTAATCCTTGTACAACAGAAAAGACGAGTGAAATAGATAGTAGTGTCAGTGATGTTAGGAAACGGCTGAAATCGTTAAAATTGAACAAAGAGCCAGGGCACGATGGAATCTCTACCGGGCCCCATACTGAATTTGTGGATGAGTTGGTCCCTCTTCTAACTACAACACAGCGCAGATCCCTCTAACAAAAAGCCGTTCCTAGTAACTAAAAGAAACCACAGGTCACATTCGGCTACAAGGATAGTAGAAGTGATCTACAAAATTACCATCCAATACACGTGACATCGATCTGTCGTAGAATCTTTGAACATACTTTGAATTCTAACATAATGAGGTGTCTGCAACAGAAGGACCTCCTCCATGCCAACCAGAGAGGGTTCCGAAAACATCTACCACGTCAAACGGAATACGTACTTTTCTCACATGACATACTGAAAGCTTTGCATCAAGCCAATCAGGTAGATGCAACGTTTCTCGATTCCCGAAACGCACTTGACTCGGTACCACATCTACGCTTGTTAGGAGTACGATCATGCGGGATATCAAGCGAAATTTATGAATGGGTTGAGGATTTTTTGGCAGGGATGACGCAACATGTTATCTTGCATGGCATCTTCGATAAATTTAGATTTAACTTCGGTTATGTTCCATGGAAGTGTGTAGGGTCCCTTTCGGAAAAAATTAATAGTACCTCAGACTTCTTGGAAATGATGCAGTTATCTATAATGAAATCTTGTCTGAAAGAGGCTGCATAAATATTAAAGTCAGATCTTGACAAGATTTCGAAGTAGTGCAAAAATTGACAACTTGCTTTTAATGTTCAGAAATGTAAAATTTTTTACTTCACAAAACGAAAAAACATACTATCCTATGACTATAATATAAATGACTCGCTTGGAATTGGCCAACTCATACTAATACCTGGGTGGAACACTTTGTAGGGATATGAAACGGAATGATCACGTTGGTGCAGTCGAGGGTAAAGCAGGTGGTGCACATCGGTTTATTGGTGGAGTACTGAGGAAGTGCAATCAGTCTACCAAGGAGATTGCTTACAACTGGCTCGTGCAACTGTTTCTAGAACACACTGTTGAAGTGTGTGGGACCCGTACCAAATGGGACTAACAATGAGTACTGAACGTATACATAGACGGGGTGTACGAATGGTCACAGGTTTGTTTGAGCCGTATGAAAGTGTTACAGTGATGCTGCAGAAACTGATCTGGCACTCTCTAGAAAATAGACGTAAACTATCCCGAGAACGCTTGCTTACTAAGCGTGAATAAACGACTTTAAATTATGATTTCAAGCAATGTAATTCACCCCCATATAGCTCCAGTAGGGTTCGTGAGGACAAGATTAGTTAAATGCAGCACGCGCAGAGGCATTAAACACTCATTCTCCCCGTGCTCCTTACGTGAATGGAACGGGAAGAAACACTACAAACTGGTACAATGGGACGTACCCTCTGCCATGAACTTCACAGTGGTCTGCAGATTATAGATGTTTATGTAATTTTTATTTACTTAAAAAGATCCCAATTCGCTTTGCACAGACTGTCTAGCCGGAATGAGTTTGGCGTGGTCGGCTCGTGCGTCTACCTCAAGCAATCACGTAAAGAGATTTCACGTACGTCTCTAATGGTAACGCGATAGTGACGTCGCACCTCTACATATGATTATAGTTTTCGACAGCAGTGTGTTGCGCTTCGCAGCTCAGTGCTGACAACAGCGCTGCAAGCTGTCAGGAATCGTCGACTGTACTGATAGTCTTAGCGTGTGGATTACGGAGCACGCAATAGAAAAATACTGTCAATAGCTCTGAGCATTAAAACAGGTCAGCCGCAAATTTTACGTTCTCGGTTGGTTGGAGATTAGTGAAATAATTCGAATGAGCAGCATGTGACAAACATGTATGGTGAGTAGCATCCTTTGGGATCTATGACTTTTCTAACCGATTAAATTCGAAAATCTAGCATATACCGCACTACCTAGCACGAAGCTATGCGATTTTCGCCAACAGAAGAAGCAACCTACCGTCTTGCTTTGATAGGAACTACTAGTACAATGCGTCACAGGATATCTCAACTGGTCCACCTCAGTAATGACTCAATCCTCACGCGGTGTCGACTGAAACTCCCCCAAAGAGCAAATCGCATTTACTACTTTAAGCGTCTCATTTCCTAATGTAATTCCCCTCAGCATCACCCCATTTAATTCGACTACATTCAATTATCCCCGTTTTACGTTTGTTGATGTTCATCTTATATCCTCCTTTCAAGACACTATCCATTCCGTTCAACTGCTCTTACAGGTCCTTTGCTGTCTGACAGAATTACAATGTCATCGGCGAACCTCAAAGTTTTTATTTGTTCTCTATGGATTTTAATGCCTACTCCGTATTTTTCTTTTGTTTCCTTTAGTGCTTGCTCAATATACAGATTGAATAACATCGGGAAGAGGCTACAACCCTGTCTCACTCGACTCATAACTGCCATTTGGTTTCTGTGCAAATTGTAAATAGCCTTTCGCTCCCTGTATTTTACGCCTGCAACCTTCAGAATTTGAAAGGGAGTATTCCAGTCAACATTGTCAAAAGATTTCTCTAAGTTTACAAATGCTAGAATCGTAGGTTAGCCTTTCCTTTATCTTCTACGATAAGTCGTAGGGTCAATATTGTCTCACGTGTTCCAACATTTCTACGGAATCCAAACTGATCTTCCCCGAGGTCGGCTTCTACCAGTTTTTCCATTTATTTGTAAAGAATTCGCGTTAGTATTTTGCAGCCGTGATTTATTAAACTAATAGTTCGGTAATTTTCACATCTGTCAACACCTGCTTTCTTTGGGATTGGAATTACGATATTCTTCTTGAAGTCTGAGGGTATTTCGCTTATCTCATACATCTTGCTCACCAGATGGTAGAGTTTTGTCAGGGCTGGCTCTCCCAAGGCTATCAGTAGTTCTAATGGAATGTTGTCCACTCCCGGGGCCTAGTTTCGACTTAGGTCTTTCAATGCTCTGTCAAACTCTTCACGCAGTATCATATCTCCCATTTCATCTTATCTGCATCCTATTCCATTTCCGTAATATTGTCCTCAAGAACATCGCCCTTGTATAGACCCTCTATATACTCCTTCCACCTTTCTGCTTTCCCTTCTTTGCTTAGAACTGGGTTTCCATCTGAGCTCTTGATATTCATGCAAGTGGTTCTCTTTTCTCCAAAGGTCTCTTTAATTTTCCTGTAGGCAGTATCTATCTTACCCCTAGTGAGACAAGCCTCTGCATCCTTACATTTGTCCTCTGGCCATCCCTGCTTAGCCATTTTGCACCTCCTGTCGATCTCATTTTTGAGACATTTGTATTCCTTTTTGCCTGCTTCATTTACTGCATTTTGTATTTTCTCCTTTCATCAACTAAATTCAATATCTCTTCTGTTACCCAAGGATTTCTATTAGCCCTCGTTTTTTTACCTACTTGATCCTCTGCTGCCTTCACTATTTCATCTCTCAAAGCTACCCATTCTTCATCTACTGTGTTTCTTTCCCCCATTCTTGTCAATCGTTCCCTAATGCTCTCCCTGAAACACACTATAACACCTGATTCTGTCAGTTTATCCAGGTCCCATCTCCTTAAATTCCCACCTTTTTGCAGTTTCTTCTGTTTCAATCTATAATAATAACCAATAGATTGTGGTCAAACCACATCTGCCCCTGGAGATGTCTTACAATTTAAAACCTGGTTCCTAATTCCCTGTTTTACCATTATATAATCAGACACCTTCCAGTATCTCCAGGCCTATTCCATGTATACAACCTTCTTTCATGATTCTTGAACCAAGTGTTAGCTATGATTAGGTTATGCTCTGTGCAAAATTCTACCAGGCGGCTTCCTCTCATTTCTTACGCCATTCCATATTCACCTACTGCGTTTCCTGCTCTCCCTTTTCCTACTCTCGAATTCCAGTCACCCATGACTATTAAATTTTCGTCTCCCTTCACTATCTGAATAATTTCTTTTAGCTTATCATACATTTCATCAATCCCTTCGTCAACTGCAGAACTAATTGGCATATAAACTCTTACTACTGCGGTAGGAGTGGGTTTCGTGTCGATCTAGGCCACAAGATTGTCACATTTTGTGCAAATTACTAATACCAACTTTGGTGGGTACAAGAGGGTAGGAACAAACTATGTTTATTCCAAACCGAACAGTGTTCTCCAGATGAACATTACAGGCATAGGCTATGGAACCCAAGTGGTACACAGTGGAGTTCTAAGAAGTGCAGACATTCTTTCCATTGACATAGAAACAATAATCAATAAAAAAAAATCAAATTTTCACATGTACACTGTATGGAGGAACTTTAATCATTTTATGATTTCAATGATACTGAACAGAACGAAGGTCTAGGTAGTATTAAAACTAGATGGTTGTCATTGTTGCTAGGAGTTACAAGAGTTACTGATTTCTATGAACTTTGGAAATAATATTTCCTGTCTCAGGACATGTGTCCTACATTGCTGAAACTGTATTTTTGAGAACCCACAGTAACTTCTTTGGCTTCTTTCCCACAAAGCCAATCGAAAACGTTTTAAAATTCAATCAGACAGTTGGAAAGGACGACGGTTTCAGCTGCAGAATCAGCTGAGGAATTAGAGCTGTTACATAAAAAAATCAGTAACAGGAAATTTGGTAAATTTCAAACTTCAGTTATTTCTTCAATTTAAATGAACCTGAAAAAGAAAGGTATTTCCACTCAGTCAAAATACGAGAAGATAAACAATTTATTTTACACTTTTGTGACCTATGTAGGAAACCTCTGAAATCATTTCATTGGATAGCACTGAAAAATTTAACAGTGAAAAATTCTGTTTCTTGAGCTGAACTTTTAAATTGTCTGCAAATTCTCACGACAGTAGATTCAGGTGCAACATTTCATATAGATGTAGATGTATTGTGTGATGAGATGGGATTGGTGGACAACATTGTATCGAAGAAGCATTAGGAATGGGAAAAAATTTGGAAACAAAAGAGATTGTATGATGTATTCCATACACTTAAAAGTACAGGTACTTCTTGTAAAAATATAGAGACCCTTGCGAGTTTTGCTCTAGCTGTATCAGGCAAAAATGCTGCCGTGGAAAGGGTATTTTGAATTGTGAATTCCCTTTGGATTAATGAGAAAAACCACTGTATCACTCTTATCACTGAAGCAATTGTAATGGTCAAGACTCACTGTCAAGACTCACTGTCAAGACCTTACCTGCAAGGGGTTCTACAACCTATTAACCAAGTCAAAGATTTTGAAAGATATTTGGTCTTCTGTTAAGCACGTAGTTAGTAGCAGTGTTCCTGATACAGTAGCTGAACGGTCTATGATTTTTCACGTCTAAATTAGTGTTCATTTCTTAAAAATCATTCTATCAATTTCTAAATCTTTTGAATTGTAATCAGTTCTCGGAAAAGCAATGAACTGCCATATGATGCAGCGCCATTACAAGCATGTTTTGAAGTGTCTTGTTACAATATATGTCTTATGTGTGTAAAAATTAGCTTTTATTTATTTTAGTAAAGCGATGCAGTCATATAGGCAGAATAGTTTCGGTTTGTCTAGTGGCCCGTTTTTTACCCCAATTTTTGACAAATGTCCCGTTTTTCCACGTGGAAAATCTGGTCATCTTACGCTACGTGAGATAGGAGTTGGTAAGTCAACATCAAAACGTCGCAAGTAAACTATTCGAAAACGGGAATTGTATGTGCAGCAGTATTTTTTGACAGGTGCTGGGCAGCGTAGTAGCGACTACTGCTGCAACACGCTCCAGTTAGCCGTGCACCCACGACCGTGAACTGTGACTGTGTGCCCGGTGCAAGCCGTCGGTTGCGCGGGGCACGTGCTGGCGGCGCCACCAACTGGCGGCAGCAATTAGTCACGCCAGCCGCTGCCGCAGGGGCGAGCGCCCGCACTGCCGCCGTTGGGCTGCAGGTGGAATAAGTCTTCTGACGTAGCGTTGTCTAGCGTACGTCTGCAGCAATGCTCACCCATCTGAGGCATGAATGAACTCCAAAGGAGCACGTGCGCCCAGCCCGTGGGCCACCCTACACAAAGCACGCGCACGCTTGTGGAAGGAAGTGGGCGGGGTGACCGTTTCTACTACTACATTCAGACCACTTCATCCCTGTGGGGACGAATACACATACCAGCAATAATCTTCCTTTCACGCCCTGCATTCGTTTATGGAGAGGACAAAGAAAGGAATATTACACGCGACGATGAAAATCCTAACAATACAGCAGAACGTAATTTCTAGTGTCTCTTCTCTTTTAGCGTATGGTGTGGTGATGAACACACTGGGGAATCAACGAACACAGGCATCAACTGCAAGGGACACTACGACCGTTAGTAATTAATCTACGGATAAACGGTGTGTTGATGATGTTCAGGGTAATGAATATTTGAAGATGTGAAATGAAATTAGTAATGAAGCAAATAATGATGTGTGTACGTAGATTTAAATCTACAGCTGAAATTGTAAGCAAGTATATTATTGTAGCTGCTCAGGCTTTCCCGGCGAGATCTTGACATGTGGAATAATCGGGTCTACTGCCGGATGTTTGTGTCGCTCTGGCACAATATCTCGGCCACGTAACTCGTTGCCTTCTTCAGGTGCTACCTGAGACTGCCGTATTGGAGGATCTTGTCCAGTATTTATGCCCAGAGGGCGCTGGGTGCTCTCTTTGCCGTTCGAGCCCGCCTGGCGCTGCATGTAATGTGTTGTCTCTTCCCCGGGGAAGATCCTCCTATACGGCAGCCTCAGGTAGCACCTGAAGAAGGCAACGAGTTACGTGGCCGAAGTATTGTGCCAAAGCGACACAAACATCCGGCAGTAGACCCCATTATTCCACATGTCAAGTATATTATTACTCACTTGAATTTTAAAAAAATGAGCGCATGGTATAAAATAACATTGATGCCGACTACGGAAAGATACACAACCCTGAAGCCGTTAGATGTATTTTAAACACATTAGTTAAAGGGAACTCACAATGTATGGAACGACGTTTATTATATCCGAAATACCAAGTGTACGCAATGTCATGTGCGATTCGTTACATTCTGAATACTTTAACTAAAACATTCTCAACTTCTTTACATGTTTTTAAGGAAAGACTACAATTTATTATCTCAAACCATCGAACTGTGTGTTTCTTGACAACAGTTGAAAGATTGTCAGCCGAAATATCGGAGCAGGAATTAATAATATCCCGGACGCACTCACGAAAATTGATGGGACACATCAAACTATCATTTCACATCATGTGCTTTCCTTTCTGAGTTTACACAGCTATTCACATAAAGGAAGTACCTAGCACAGTTCTTGCCACTTTTAGTGCTATGACCAGTTTCGAAAGAAAAATGTCAAGAAAGTATATATTAATGGTCCGGATAAAAAAAGGATTGAAATATTATCACAGCGGCGTCCACGTGAATTCCAGCCTTAAAAAAGATCTTCGA
The DNA here is from genome assembly GCF_023898315.1 of Schistocerca nitens. Classification (NCBI taxonomy): domain Eukaryota; kingdom Metazoa; phylum Arthropoda; class Insecta; order Orthoptera; family Acrididae; genus Schistocerca; species Schistocerca nitens. The sequence goes on from NC_064618.1 coordinate 586,884,509, forward strand.
TTCTAAAGTAAAAATTTTTTGTTATCTGTTGTTGTTGTCTCCAGTCCTGAGACTGGTTTGATGCAGCTCTCCATGCTACTCTATCCTGTGCAAGCTTCTTCATCTCCCAGTACTCACTGCAATCTACATCCTTCTGAATCTGCTTAGTGTATTCATCTCGGTCTCCCTCTACGATTTTTACCCTCCACGCTGCCCTCCAATATTAAATTGGTGATCCCTTGATGCCTCAGAACATGGCCTACCAACCGATCCCTTCTTGTCAAGTTGTGCCACAAACTCCTCTTCTCCCCAATTCTATTCAATACCTCCTCATTAGTTACGTGATTTACCCATCTAATCGTCAGCATTCTTCTGTAGCACCACATTTCGAAAGCTTCTATTATTTTCTTGTCTAAGCTATTTATCGTCCATGTTTCACTTCCATACATGGCTACACTCCATACAAATACTTTCAGAAACAACTTCCTGACAAATCTATACTCGATGTTAACAAATTTCTCTTCTTTAGAAACACTTTCCTTGCCATTGCCAGTCTACATTTTATATCCTCTCTACTTCGACCATCTTCAGTTATTTTTCTCCCCAAATAGCAAAACTCCTTTACTACTTTAAGTGCCTTATTTCCTAATCGTATTCCCTCAGCATCACCCCACTTTATCTATATAACTACTCCGCAAGCCACTGTACTATGCGTAGCAGGGAGTACCCTGTACCACAACTAGTCGTTTTCTTTCCTGTTCCACTCGCAGATAAAGCGGGGGAAAAATGACTGCCTCCGTATGAGCCCTAATTTCTCGTATCTTCGTGGTTTCTATTCGAAATGTACGTTGGCAGCAGTAGGACCGTTCTGCAGTCAGCTTCAAATGCCGGTTCTCTGAACTTTCTCAGTAGTGTTCTTTGAAATGAGTTTCTTCTTCCCTCCAGGGATTCCCGCGTCAACTCCCTAAGCATCTCCGTAACACTGGCATGTTGGTCAAACCTACCGGTAAAACATCTAGCAGCTCGCCTCTGAGTTGCTTCCCTGTCTTCCGTCAATCCGACCTGGTGCGGATCCCAAGTACTCTAGCAGTACTCTAGAATAGGTCGCACTAACGTCCTATATTTCCTTTACCGATGAACACACTTTCCTAAAAGTCAATAAACCGAAGTCAACCACTCACCTTCTCTACCACAATCCATGCTATTTCCATTTCATATCGCTTCGTAACGTTACCGCCAGATATTAAAACACGTGACTGCGTCAAGCAGGATACTACTTAATGCTGTATCGTAAATGACTGTTCGCATAGAACCCATACTATAATATGATGAAAGTAGTCAACTGGAATGATAATCGCTCAATTAGGCACGAAAGAATATTTTCTAGATGCAAGCCTGTCCATTTCCAACGCCACTGACAGGCACGTAATACAAGTTTACGCTATCTAACTTGATTCCTCAGACTGCACTGCACAGAATGAATTTTATTTAGCATTACTGGTATCGGGACATGATGTCCACAGTACATGGAGGTGTGGCGGAGAGATGGTTTTGGACAAGAGCGTGTCACTGCTAGGGTCTCAGGGTCTAAGACGGTCTGTGACGGGTGGTAAGATCTACAGATGGAGTCCAACAAAACACACAACGTATTTTCGACTGATATGCTTAGTTTTATGGTGTACGTAATGAATCGCATCTAAGAAGGTTTCGCAGTACAAAGATTTATTTCCGTGGAAATTCAATTTTAAATTCATGGGCGTGGTAAACTATCAGCACATACACAAAACACTTTTCCATTAGTTATGTAATAAATTACAAAATATCAGACAGGACTACATAGGGCTGCTCTAGTTAGACAACTTCCCCATCGTGAGAGAGATGTCACGCATCGCCGTCCTTGGTTTCACTACGTACACAACGCAGATTTTTGTCACTAGCCGGTCTGGTAACATCTAGTCGGCGACGACGCGCAGTAAAACTAAGCGGTCTGTCACTGTAAGCATAACGTTACACTGAAGTAAATATCAACAGACTCGACAGAGTAACGTGGTGTAAGACAAATTTAGGTCACAACGTGTTTCTTTCGTCGAATCTTCCTCCAATCCAATATGCCGTGAGCCCATCCCGAAGTGTGATACACAGTTACACATACTGAGTATTATTGAGTAGTTCTGAGCAAAACTCGAAACAATGAAAACCAAACAGAGGATGATTTTCGAACTTCTTCCAGCAATCTGATATCCATATAGTATTGTTCACAGACTTATGTCCCACCTAAACTACCAGCTCTACATTTGGGTGAGAAACTTCATGGGACAGCGCTAGGCACATGGCGGTAGTATCGCGTACACAGGTCTCAAAGGGCACTGCATTGGTGGAGCTGCCATCTGTACTTAGGCGAGTCCTGTGAAACGGTTTGCAACGTGATTATGGCCGAACGACGGTAATTAAAAGGCTTTGAAGGCCGTATGATAGTGATAAACACATCGTACGAGGGTTAACTGAAAAGTAATGCCTCCACCTTGGTAACTCTTCAACAGTTGGCAGCATTTGTATGCGGCAGGTACTGGCTTGTTCCGTAGCCTCTTCTCTACAACTTCAGTTGGCGGGAAGCCTAAGCATTGAACGGTTGTGTTGTTACAGTGTAAAGTGTGAAACCCTGCACAGACGGTCTGTCAATGCAATTTAAGCAACGTGCAGTCATTGAATTCTTGACAGCAGAAGGTGGCACCCCAAAGGAGATTCATCATAGAATGAAAGCAGTTTATGGTGATTGTGTTGATGTGAGTACTTTGCGTCGTTGAGCCAGTAAGTTTAAAGATGTTGAGGCGGAAACATCTGACATGCGTGACAAAGAGTTGGACGTCCTGTGACAGCAACCACAGAGTTTCACAAGCAAAATGTTGACAGATTCAATTAGGACGATCGTCATACCACAGAGAGAAATTGCAAGTACAATCGGCATTTCACAGGAACGTGTGGGTCTCATTATTGCTTTGCTTGGCCCCACACTTCACGTGACACCACAGCAGAACTTCAGAGACTGAATCTCACCACTGTACGACATCCTCCATACAGTCCAGATTTAGCACCTTCTGACCTACATCTGTTCCCGATAATGAAAGACGATCTGCGGGGACATCATTATGCTTCTGATGAAGACGTTGAGAGAACTGTGAGACTGTGGTTTTGGAAACAGAGTGTCGACTTCTTCCGTGACGGCTTCAGAGAACTTTTTCATCGTTGGCAGAAATGTATCCAGCTGGCTGGTGATTATATGGAAAAGTGAATATTGGTAATTAAAGATCACATTCTAACGATTATTTCTGCGTTTGATTTATTAAAATATTCCCATCCAAACCTAATTAACGAAGGTGGAGGCATTACTTTTCATTCAAGTCTCGTACATTCCATTTCGTAAATCTCTAACGTATTCAATATTCCGAGATCCACAGCATCAAGAGTGGGCAGAGAATATCAAAATTCAGTCTTCTCTTCTCACTACGGACAACGTAGTGGCCGACGGTCTTCACTTAACGTCCAGCTTTTGCGTGGAGTTATCAGTGCTAACACATAAGAAACGCTGCTTGAAATAACTACAGAAATCTATGTGGGAAGCACGGCGAACCTATCCGTTAGGACACTAAGCCGAAATATGGCGTTAATGGGCTATGGCGGCAGGCGACTTACGGGAAAGCCTATGCTAACAGCATGACATTGCATGCAGTATGTCTCCTGGGGTCGTGACCATATCGGTTTGACCCAAGCAGACTGGAAAACCGTGGAATGGTAAGGTGAGTCCTAATTTCAGTTGGTAGGAGCTAACGGTAGGATTAGTGTGTGGCACGGACCCCGTGAAGCCGTGGGCCGCAGAAGTCAACAAGGCACTTTGCAAGGTGGTGGTCACTTGATAATGGTGTGGGCGGTGTTTACATGGAATAGACTGGGTCCTCTGGTCCAATTGAACCGATCATTGACTGGAAATGGTTACGTTCGGCGACTTGCAGATCACTTGCAACCATTCATGGACTTCATGTTCCCAACGATGGAATTCATATCGATGACAGTGTATCGCATCACCGGGCCACAAATCTCCGCGATTAGTTTGAAGAACATTCTTGATAATTCGAGTGAATGGTTTGGTCACATAGATCGCCCAACATGAACAACATCGAACATTTATGGGACATAATCGAAAGGTCAGTTGTGCACAAAATTCTACGCCTGCAACAGTTTCGCAATTATGAAGGCAGCATGGCTCAATATGGGTACTTCCATCGACTTGTTCGAGTCCATGCCGCGTCAAGTTATGCACTACGCCGGGCAAAAGGAGGTCCGACATGAAATTAGACGGCACCTCATGACTTGCGTCACCTCAGTACATTAACTCGATAAACGGCAGGCAACATAGAATGAATTGGCGATGGTCTACAGCGATTATTTTCCACACATCGCTGTACGAGGTGAAGCTGACTTCACGAAGGGTGGTCTTAACAGAAAAATGCTTTACAAGCAATGGTCCGATTAGAGGTGGAGGGCTCTGAAGTCTAACGTGAGCTGTACTCGTTAAAAAGATAGACACTGCAAGAACATTTTCGAAATCTATTAGTCTTATGAAATTTTCTTGTGAGCTAAATGACAGCGGCAGTTTAAGATTCCTGCTTTGCTTGTACGCCGCTCCGTCGGCAGCTGCTGGTAGCACGTCATCGATCGGCAGCAGAGTGTAAAGCAACGGCATTATGCCTCATGCTGCTGGCACGAGCCAGGCCAGGCGATCGTGGTCGCCGGCACTGCGGAGGGGAGCACGCTTTCAGCCCGGCCACCTGGCCCATACAAACTACCCTCCGCTCCACGCGCTCTGGTCCTATCAGTTAAATTAATATCATTCACGCGGCACTACGAAAGCGGTTGGCTCGCTGGCCGACGTGGCGAGACGAGGGAAAAGGGGGGGGAGGGAGAGAAGGGGAAGAAACCAGCATATTGTTCCCTCAGTTTGGTAGGCACAGGCAACCAGCCGCCTGCGAAACAAAGGTGCACCTCAGCTGGTGGTCGTCGCCGTCCTAACCACTTGCTGATCCGCCATGGTGATACGTTCCCGAATTACGAACTGAGAGGCTACGAATTTTGTTATTATTCAACTGGTATCCGAATACCAAAACCCGCAAACTAGTTTAGTCTGAGAGACATTTGGTTTGCTAATATGAGGATGCTGAGTATGCATCATGATCACTCATTACGTACAATAGTGCCAGATCACTCATTACGTACAATAGTGCCAGATCACTCATTAAGTACAATAGTGCCAGACCACTCATTACGTACAATAGTGCCACAGCTTCAGAAAACGCGTGTCCCATAAGCAAATTATTTTCATAGTTATTCACAATATTTTCTCCGCGTTAATGCTGTGATCGAAAAATAATACGACAAAAGATCGTACAAGGATTTCCCACACATTTCGATATGAATTATATACCTGCCAACATGAAGTTGCAAAATCGGTGAATCAAAGAGAGACATTCATTTTGTTTAAGTCTGTGAGAGAATTGCACGCAATGATTTTTGATCGATAACAGGACCAAATAACTTACCACTAACTATTTGAGACGAAATGTAAGAACCGATTAAAATGTTTTGTAGTAGTGTCTCTAGAGAATAGTTAAAGTGATGACTGTTCGTGATTTTTAGCTCATACTGAACGTTCATTATCGGTGATAGTTTTTATCAATTGATGAGGGCTCAGAACTTTGTCTAACCACGCCAATGGTTACTCTGCGGCATTCTGTAAAAACTTTGTGTCGTACGATATAGTATTTATATACACCAGAAGATGGAACTTATAAGTTGCAAAACCGTGTGCGTGGGTCTCCAATCAACTTACATAAAGAAAACTGCAACGTACTATTGGTCTTCATCAGTTTTATATTTTAATAGTTTTAACACCACTAGTTAAATAACTGCTGAACTGCACGAATTTTCTATCAGTCATGTATAACTACTACAAAAAATTAACGAGAAACACTTGACTAACCAATCGAAAAAAATATTTTGATAGACGTGGCATTCACGGAGAAAAATTTATCGAGTCAGACTTCAGAAAACGTAAAAAAAAATCAATAAATTCGCAAGCAAGTTGCAATCTGATCACTCAGCACAGGGGCATAAGCCGCTGCGTTCTGTTAATATGAATCTGTCATCAAGAGAGACTATTTATGTCACTGGTCCTACGAAACCACTTTGTAGCGCTACCAAGGTTCGCGGAAGGGGCAAGGCGGGACAACACTTACTAGATAAGATAAAGGTCTGAGGACCTTCCTAGCCAACTAATTCTTCAAATATTTACCGAGTCGCAGCGCTGTGTGTGGAGGGACACTACAGATTTGAGAAAGACTTAGCCCCTACGTTCATACCTGAACTACCTCCATCTAAGATCATTAACCAATCTCATGTTACCATACCTGAAGCAGCCATGGTACTTTGCAGAAGAACGAAGAGCTTTGCATGTCCTTTGCATGAATTTCGAAATAACTTTTCTCCCATGTCCACAACGATAATTGAGGTATCAAGCATATGGTGACCTCCGACCCCACGCCCCCCTCCCCCCCACCCACCCTCTCTCTCTCTCTCTCTCTCTCTCTCTCTCTCTCTCTCTCTCTCTCTCTCTCCCCCCCCCCCCCCCCCCGCGCCGATCACACGTACAATTCAAATTTTCTTTGAACACCTTTCCGTGCTGTTCTGTCGAGCTGGGGAAGTGGACCAACACATTATGTCGTACGAGAGGCTTCCATGAATCGTCTGAAGTTTATTTCGGTATGAAAAATGGGCAAAGGCAGCCACACTGTGGAAGGGCAGTTTTAGCTTCCTTGTTAATGCTTGGACTATTAAAGACTGACGTTGCAAAAAGCGGTGTTCGTCCTTTTCTGGCCTGTGACCTGTAGATTGACTATAGTGCAACGTTCGTCTGTGTGTCTTAACTACCAAACATCGCAAATTGTGGATAAACAGCTACTGGTCACCGACACTGCTTCAGCCACTATGAAAAGACTAAGGCAACTGTTGGAATGACATAATACCCATCGCGTACACCGACAGAAGGACGATATTGTACAGACTACAAATTCATCCGTCATAGCAACACCTATCTCACTCATTATTTTATACCCGTGTGAACCAGCTTATTCATAAATTCTTTTAATGTCTGGGTAACATTTTATTTTCGTTTGATCAGGTACGACACGAAATTGTGCAATCTCAACTGCCGTAACAGCAAGAATTGTAGAATAAGTGTCATGCTTTCAGCATTCGTTAGCCATCACGTTCCACTACCCGTTACTGCTGCCAACAAAAAACAGTGCGATATGGTGCAGTACTTCACGTACTGTGTTTCCATACGGCAGGCGGTGATCTCAGATACCAAACTTGTCATCCAGAACTATTTTTCCTGTGATTTGCTAAAAACCCTCGAGGCGAATGTGTAAATGGCTGTTTAAAAACGGCACGGTCACTTTATTTCCTCATTCTTTTGCAGTCTTGGTCTGTGCTCCCACTAATGAACTGGCCATAGATAGATCTCATCTTCCTCTCTTCCTTCACTGCATTGTAGAACATCAATTTATCTAATATTTCCATTCCACGTCAAGAAGTGCATCGTACTCTCCCCAGTATTTCTTTTAGTTCACACGAATTGCCCATTTCTCACCCCTATCTATTTTTAATTTTACTTCTGACAATTTGTAAGATTGTTGGCTATATAAGCAAACATTTAATAAGGAGACAGTCAAGAAGAATAGGCGTCGAACATACACTAGTGTGCAAAACTTAAAGACGAAAGTATATTTCGTATAAGGAGTCACAGCCAAGTAACTTTGACCATACATTGAAAGAACTGTTACGGTATACTACAAAAGGTAACAAAGAAATACGCAATGAGACTAATAGTAATAGCATTTATTCGAAGACAGTTACACTGGAGTCACCGCAATTATGGTGGTCCCCTGGCCATTACAAAAGGTGGGATCTGGCTCTTAATAGCGTGGTGATATCACGGAGGGCAACGCATGCTCTGCAACGTGCTCCCATGCCGGCCAGAAGGCTGGTAGGAAGCTCTTGTGGTAGGGCGTTCCATTCTTCCACCACTGCGGTTGACAACTGCTGGATCGTCGTTGTGCACATGGACGTGCTGCAACACGTCTCCCCAACGTATTCGCCACGTGCTCGATGGGATTTGAGCCGGAGGAATGGACAGACAATTTCATTCGTCAAATGTCATCTTGCTCCAAGAGATCCTCCACCTGCGCTTTTATGTACGGTCGCGTATTGTTATGCATAAAAATTAAGTCAGGACGAATGCAGCGCCCTCCCACGCCCCCACTATGCCTAGCCCACACATTAATACCTAGACCACCAAAACCATCATGTTCGGAAAAAGCTTTACGTATTCCTCAGTCACTAGGATCTTAGCACCATCGCAAATGGGGCCGCCGATGTATGAGTGTCTACTAAACACTATGTACTAGTCGTCAGACAAAGAGCCCATCCCCATGCAGTCGTGGTGCCACTGCTGAGCGTGAGATTGCGTGCCGTGCAGTCCTGTTAAATGTGGTTGTAATTTACGCCTGGAGATCAGACAAGAACTCCAGGAACTCACTTTAAACTCACGAGCAGGTTCTATACCGTTATCTCCAACTCCATCGGATTTGTTGCAGCATTATAAAATTGCAGCGAAATGCAGGAAGATCTGCAGCGGATATGCACTTGGTGCAGGGAGTGGCAACTGACCCTTAACATACACAAATGTAACGTATTGCGAATACATAGAAAGAAGGATCCTTTATTGTATGATTATATGATAGCGGAACAAACACTGGTAGCAGTTACGTCTGTAAAATATCTGAGAGTATGCGTACGGAACGATTTGAAGTGGAATGATCAAATAAAATTAACTGTTGGTGAGGCGGGTGCCAGGGTGAGATTCATTGGGAGAGTCCTTAGAAAATGTAGTCCATTAACAAAGGAGGTGGCTTACAAAACACTCGTTCGACCTATACTTGAGTATTGCTCACCAGTGTGGGATCCGTACCAGGTCGGGTTGACAGAGTAGATAGAGAAGATCCAAAGAAGAGGGGCGCGTTTCGTCACAGGGTTATTTGGTTGGTTGGCTGGTTTGTGGGATTAAAGGGACCAGATGCTACGGTCATCAGTCCCTTATTCCAAGCACTAAAAACACCCACAGAGAATAACAACGATCAACAGAATAGAGCACAGACGACACAGAACAAGAGAAACTGAGACAAAGACCAGACAAAACGAACTAAAATCACACAGAGTGTGACGGTGGTTGGCCGACCATAGAAATAAAAAAGGAAAAGCCAACCACTTAAAACACATTAAAAAATCAGTTTAAAACCGGAGGCCAAAGGCCAGAATCCACACAAAACAATAAGATAAAACAGAAACACTTAGATTAAATGATAAAAACCCCCTGCCCGAATAAAACGTAAAACTAAGTCAGCCGTAGCAGAGTCATCTGTTAAAAGGGCAGGGAGCGTGTCAGGCAGTCCGAACGACTGCCTGAGCACAGCTAAAAGCGGACGCTCCGATAAAATATGGACCACAGATAAAACGGAGCCGCAGCAACATAGAGGTGCGTCCTCACGGCGCAATAAGTGGCCGTGCGTAAGCCGAGTATGCCCAATGCGCAGCCGGCAGAGGACAACAGACTCCTGGCGGGAGACCCGCATGGACGACCGCCACACAGTCGTCGTCGCCTTGATTGGACGGAGTTTGTTGTGCGTGGGCAGATTGCGCCATTCAGCGTCCCAATCCGAAAGAACTTCACGGCGTAAGACTCCCCGCAAATCAGTCTCTGGGAGGCCAACATCCAGAGATGGTTTACTCGTGGCCTCTTTCGCCAGGCGGTCAACATGTTCATTGCCCGGGATACCGACATGACCGGGGGTCCACACAAAGACCACAGAGCGGCCGCAACGGGCAAGAGTATGCAGGGACTCTTGGATAGCCATCACCAGACGAGAACGAGGGAAACACTGGTCGAGAGCTCGTAAACCGCTCAGGGAATCGCTACAGATAACGAAGGACTCACCTGAGCAGGAGCGGATATACTCTAGGGCACGAAAGATGGCGACCAGCTCAGCAGTGTAAACGCTGCAGCCATCCTGCAAGGAACGTTGTTCGGAATGGTCCCCTAGAGTGAGCGCATACCCTACACGACCAGCAACCATCGAACCGTCAGTGTAAACAATGCCGGAGCCCCGATACATGGCCAGGATGGAATAAAAGCGGCGGCGGAAGGCCTCTGGAGGGACTGAGTCCTTCGGACCCTGTGCCAAGTCGAGCCGAAGGCAAGGGCGAGGCACACACCATGGGGGCGTGCGCAGAGGTGCCCGGAAAGGAGGTGGAACAGGGAAAACCCAAGCCCAGAGAGGAGCTCTTTGACACGCACGGCGATCGAACACGACCGGGGCCGACGTTCTGGCAGATGGACGACTGACTGTGGGAACAGGACACGGTAATTTGGATGCCCGGGCAAGCTAAAAACATGGGCAGCATAAGCAGCCAGTAATTGTTGGCGTCGTAACCGCAGTGGAGGGACACCTGCCTCCACTAGTATGCTGTCCACAGAGCTGGTGCGGAAAGCACCAGTGGCGAGGCGTATCCCGCTGTGGAGAATTGGGTCCCGCACCCGCAACGCAGATGGGGATTCTGAGCCATAAGCCAGGCTCCCATAATCCAGACGGGACTGGATTAACGCCTGGTAGAGCCGCAACAGGGTAGATCGGTTGGCGCCCCAGCGGGTGTGGCTCAAGCATCTCAGAGCGTTGAGATGCCGCCAACACGCCTGTTTAAGCTGCCGAATATGAGGCAGCCAAGTCAACCGGGCATCGAAAACCACCCCCAAAAACCTGTGTGATTCCACCACTGAAAGAAGTTCGCCGGCAAGATAAAGCCGCGGCTCCGGGTGGACAGTACGTCGCCGGCAGAAATGCATAACGCGGGTCTTGGCAGCCGAAAACTGAAAACCATGCGCTACAGCCCAAGACTGCGCCTTGCGGATAGCGCCCTGTAGCTGACGTTCAACAGCTGCAATGCCAGTAGAGCTGTAGTAAAGGCAGAAGTCGTCAGCATACAGGGAAGCGGAGACAGAATTTCCCACGGCCGCAGCGAGCCCGTTAATGGCTATTAAAAACAGGCAGACACTTAAAATAGAACCCTGTGGCACACCGTTCTCCTGGACGTGGAAGGAACTATACGAGGCCGCGACTTGCACGCGGAAGGTACGATACGACAGAAAATTGCGGATAAAAATCGGCAGAGGACCCCGAAGACCCCATCCATGAAGCGTAGAAAGGATGTGATGACGCCATGTCGTATCGTACGCCTTCCGCATGTCGAAAAAGACAGCGACCAGGTGCTGACGGCGGGCAAAGGCAGTTCGGATGGCCGACTCCAGGCTCACCAGATTGTCGGTGGCGGAGCGGCCTTTACGGAACCCACCCTGAGACGGAGCCAGAAGGCCCCGAGACTCCAGTACCCAATTCAAGCGCCGGCTCACCATCCGTTCAAGCAACTTGCAAAGAACGTTGGTGAGGCTAATGGGACGGTAGCTGTCCACCTCCAGAGGGTTCTTTCCAGGTTTCAAAACGGGGATGACAATGCCTTCCCGCCATTGCGACGGAAACTCCCGCTCGACCCAAAGACGGTTGTAAAGATATAGGAGGCGCCGCTGGCAGTCCACTGAAAGGTGTTTCAGCAGCTGACAGTGGATGCCATCTGGCCCAGGAGCGGTATCAGGGCAAGCGGCTAGGGCACTGCGAACTTCCCACTCACTGAATGGAGCATTGTAAGATTCTGGATGGTGGGTGCGAAACGAAAGGCTCCGACGTTCCATCCGCTCTTTAATGGAGCGGAATTCCAGTGGGTAATTGGAAGAAGCGGAACTAAGAGCAAAATGCTCTGCCAAGCTGTTGGCAATTTCGCCGGAGTCTGTACAAACTGCTCCATTCAGTGAAAGCGCAGGGACGCTGACAGGGGTCCGATAGCCATAGAGGCGTCGGATCTTGGCCCAGACCTGCGATGGAGAGACATGGAGGCCAATGGTGGACACATACCGCTCCCAGCACTCCTGCTTGCTTTGGCGGATAAGGCGGCGGGCCGCGCACGCAGCCTTTTGAAGGTGATTAGGTGTTCAATGCAGGGATGTCGCTTGTGACGCTGTAGCGCCCGCCGGCGATCTTTAATCGTTGCAGCGATCTCAGGCGACCACCAAGGCACAGTCCGCCGCCGAGGGGACCCAGAGGAACGGGGAATGGCAGACTCGGCGGCAGTAACGATGCTGGTGGTGACCGATTGAACCCCCGCATCAATGTCATCATTAGAGAGAGGCTCAATAGCGGCAGTGGAGGAGAACAAGTCCCAGTCAGCCTTATTCATAGCCCATCTGCTAGGGCGCCCAGAAGAGTGACGCTGTGGTAGTGACAGAAAGATCGGAAAGTGGTCACTACCACACAGGTCGTCATGCACACTCCATTGGACAGACGGTAAGAGGCTAGGGCTACAGATTGAAAGGTCAATGGCGGAGTATGTGCCATGCGCCACACTGAAGTGTGTGAAGGCACCATCATTTAAAATCGAGAGATCGAGCTGCGACAATAAATGCTCAACGGTGGCGCCTCGACCTGTTGCCACTGACCCACCCCACAGAGGGTTATGGGCGTTGAAGTCGACCAATAGCAAGAAAGGTGGCGGCAATTGGGCTATCAGCGCAGCCAGGACATGCTGCGAGACATCACCATCCGGTGGAAGGTAAAGACTGCAGACGGTAACAGCCTGTGGCGTCCAAACCCGAACAGCGACAGCCTCTAAAGGTGTTTGGAGAGGGACAGACTCGCTGTGCAGAGTGTGAAGGACATATATGCAGACGCCACCAGACACCCTTTCATATGCTGCCCGGTTCTTATAATAACCCCGATAGCCACGGAGGGCGGGGGTTCGCATTGCTGGAAACCAAGTTTCCTGAAGAGCAATGCAGAAGAAAGGGTGAAGACTGATAAGTTGGCAGAGCTCAGCTAGATGGTGGAAGAAACCGCTGCAGTTCCACTGGAGGATGGTATTGTCCATTGTGGAGAAAGGCGTGATGGGACTGGAAAGGCAGATTACGCCGCTGGGTCACCTGCCGCCTCCCATGGAGCACCCGTGCAAGTGCTATCCATTGCGTCTGAGGGATCGGCGAGAGCGAGGTCCTCAGCGGACGCAAGGATCTCCACCTCATTCTCAGACGCAGAGCTTTTAGGTAGCGGTGGAGTAGGTGCCACCGCAGGTGTCTTGGACTTACGGGTCTTCAAAGTCGTTTTCTCTCGCTGTTCCTTTGGTTGCCGTTGTTGAGAGGGCTTATTGGAGTCAGTCTCCGGGACCGAAGAGGATCGCGAAGCCCGTCGACCAGCGACCTGTGGCTTCTTCAGCCACTGGTTGGTGTCTGCTGTGCCGCTGGTAGGAACCTGGGAAGGGAGTGACCCAAGGGATCCCTTCCGAGCGAGAGAAGCCGAAGACGACTTACGCTTCTCCGGCTTAGAAGGGGGGACTGGTGTCCCCGATGGTTTAGTGGGTGCTGCTCCCGAGGTAGATGGTGTGGGAGCAACAGCGAGAGAAGGGGCCCCCATCGTCAAGGGGGCAGGTGAGGTCCTCTGACTGTGAGAGCTGACTGTATATCTTGCAGCTGAAGGAGCAGGAGCAGGAGTGACAGTGGAGGCAAAAGATGACATCATGCGCACGGGATGTAGCCATTCAAATTTCCGCTTAGCCTCAGTGTAAGTCAGTCGGTCCAGGGTCTTATATTCCATGATTTTGCGTTCTTTCTGTAAGATACTGCAGTCCGGCGAGCAAGGGGAATGAGGCTCTCCACAGTTGACACAGACGGGAGGCGGAGCACATGGAGTATCGGGATGAGATGGGCGTCCACAATCTCGACATGTGAGGCTAGAAGTACAGCGAGAGGACATGTGACCGAACTTCCAGCACTTAAAGCACCGCATCGGGGGAGGGATATAGGGTTTGACGTCACACTGGTAGACCATCACCTTGACCTTCTCTGGTAAGGTATCACCTTCGAAGGCCAAGATGAAGGCACCGGTAGCTACCTGATTGTCCCTCGGACCCCGATGAACACGCCGGACGAAATGTACACCTCGGCGCTCTAAATTGGCGCGCAGCTCGTCATCAGACTGCAAAAGGAGGTCCCTATGGAAAATAACACCCTGGACCATATTTAAACTCGTATGTGGGGTGATGGTAACGTGAACATCCCCCAACTTGTCACAAGCAAGTAACCTGCGTGACTGGGCAGAGGATGCCGTTTTTATCAAAACTGACCCAGAGCGCATTTTGGACAAGCGCTCCACCTCCCCAAACTTGTCCTCTAAATGCTCTACAAAGAACTGAGGCTTCACGGATAGAAACGAGTCACCATCAGCTCTGGTACAGACGAGATACCTGGGCGAATACACGTCACTGTCATTCATCGCCTTTCGTTCCTTCCATGGTGTGGCCAGGGATGGGAACGAGCTTTAAAATGAGCCCTCGAACGCTTAGAGATTGCTGGTGGCTGGCCGCCAGCGAGAGATGATGTACCACACTTCATTGCGGGTCATCCGCCCTGATGCCACCTACTCCGACCAAGGGCCCTCCCCACGGGCGCCACCTAGCCGCAGCAATAGGCCATTGCCGGGACTCCTGATGCCCCAGGGAGATGGGCATCTACTCCTTGGCATACGTGGGGAGTTAACGGCGCAGGCATCAGTAGAGCGATCCCTGTGTTGTCAGGGGGCTACAACCAACAGGGTACATGGCGGCCCCACCACAACGGACTGGCTACCGTGCTGGATCTTAGGTGCAAAAATGTCCTAGGTCGTCGTCGCAGTTAAAAGCAGCACTGCAGAGTGCAGCGTGGTAATCACACCCAGGGACGTATCCTCGCCCAAGAGATGGAAAACGAGCGGGACACCATTGCAACGACGAAAAAGCCGGCTATAGGTCTCAATGCATGACGGATACAGTGCACCATGTAAGGCGCCCTTCCCCAATTGGCTCGCTCTTCGGAATAATTTAGAAAGATGGAGGTCAAACCCGAGAGGGGACCATCACATAAGGCCGAAACATTTGAGACTCCTTTTAGTCGCCTCTTACGACAGGCAGGAATACCGCGGGCCTTTTCTAACCCCCGAACCCGCAGGGGGGGGGGGGGGGGGGGTTATTTGGTAAGCGTGATAGCGGTACGGAGATGTTTAGCAAACTCAAGTGGCAGACTCTGCAGGAGAGGCGCTCTGCATCGCGGTGTAGCTTGCTGTCCAGGTTTCGAGAGGGTGCGTTTCTGGATGAGGTAATGAGGTATCGAATATATTGCTTCCCCCTACTTATACCTCCCGAGGAGATCACTAATGTAAAATTAGAGAGAGATTCGAGCGCGCACGGAGGCTTTCCGGCAGTCGTTCTTCCCGTGAACCATACGCGACTGGAACAGGAAAGGGAGGTAATGACAGTGGCACACAAACTGCCCTCCGCCACACACCGTTGGGTGGCTTGCGGAGTATATATGTAGATTTTCGACTCGCCACAGCCCAATTATAACCCGTACAGTCTTCGTTTGAATCTTGTCGAGCAGCAAGTCAATTATCAGCGTAGAAAGAGGAGCGAGTACACGAGTTCGCAAGTATAACGGATAATTCGCGACATTCTCGCTACACTAGTAACTGTTGGGCATGAGTATTATACTGTGTATCAATACAATTACTGCTAGATTAGCAGTGAATATTAATACACACAAATCAGTTGTGTCTTGATATTATCCGATCATCCACAGCTATTACGTTTGAATCTTCGTAGATATCACCATGGTTTTGACATTTGACCTGATCTGAAGAGTGTTTTTTGGTCTTGGAGAACCTTTCCCGACCCACTTTGAAGATTAAACCTTGGTATTAACATCATAACCGTAGATCCACGTCTCATCACCAGTTACGATTCTATTAAGGAACATATCGTTCTCATTTGTGCGATTCAAAGGTTCTTCACAGATTGCGAGGTGAAGGCTTTCTGGTCTTTACTCATGAGCCGTGGGACGAACTCAGTGTCAACACGATGTATTCAAAGATGTGTCTCAGGATTTCATGACATGATACAACTGAAATGTTACATTCTTGTGCAATCTCTCTGACAGTCAGCCTTCAATTTGCACGCACAATTTTTTTTGACGTTCCTGACTGAAAGAGGGTCATTTTTTTAACTTCCGTCCGGCCATTTTTAAACCGTGTGAAGCATTCGTAACACCGAGTAGCGGTTAAGCACTCATGACCGTAGGCTTCCTGCATCATTTGGTGTATCTCTGTGAAGGTTTTCTTGAGTTTCAGGCAAAATTTGGCGCAGACGCATTGCTCCCCGAACTCTGCCACCTCGAAATTCGCAAACTGTGCGACAAAGTTCTATTCAATAAAGCACTGAACGATAACTGACACTTGCAGCAGTTACACATTAAACAGACGTGTGTGCAGCGGTGGAAACCGCATTTAGCTCCATCATACAATTGGTGCGAAGTAACGAATGTTACGGATTTTTTGAACAGACTTACAGCAAGGAACGTGAGGCCTTTCTTCCTCGCCGAATTGCGACTATAAAGCTCGAGGTAATGTTTCAACGTATCAGCGTGATATCTCCTGGGGGGTGTGGTAACTAATTTTCTGTACGGTATGCGTATGTTTAATCAGTAACGACAGTTATTATTTCTAGCGCAGAGTCGTAAGTTTTTGACCGGTAGTCTTAGACACTTTTGTAAGAGTAAAAAAAGAAGACATACACGGATTTAACGACACGACGATGAGATCACCGATGACGGTGGAGAAGTTTGTACTGGGGAAGGAGGGGGGGAGAGGGAGGAAATAATCGTTTGTTTTTCAAGGCAGTCTTCGCTGAAGTTGGTTTCACCAGTTTCGAGTAAACTGTGGGAGATGTAGATCTGGTTGGGCGGACCTGCACTTTAACAGCCATTCTATCGAATGCTATTCCGTGTTTACCAATGTGACACCGCGCTCTATTCTTGAACTACGGCTTTACTCAGGAGTGCATTAAAACTGCACAAGCGGACAGCTGAAAAAAGCTACAACGCTAAAAGATTTATCATATTTGTGACATTTTTATACAGAAAACACGGCCTTGCAATGATATTGTGAATTTGCAGTCATTTGTAGAAAAATCTGCGGCATCACAAGAAAGCCTAAATGGAACACGGAAGATCGCTAACCTGATGACACCAACAGTGCAAGGAAGGTGCGAAATTCTGTGCTGTGAACTGTCAACCTAAGTCGAACACAGCTGAGCTAAGCTGACAAGAGTGACGCATACATCCCTCCCAAAGCTTTAATGTGTCATCCCTAGTGAAATCGACACGGCCGTGACTATGAGCAAATTCTACCGACATGTTATTTATCGAAAATAGACACGTTGTCAGCGCGGAGCCCAGACAAGTAACGCTTGCCATATCAGATGTTTCATTGACCACCTCCTAAAAGCTTCCTGAGAAAGCTACTGAAGAGTGGGTTACCAGATAAGAAGAAATAGTCACAAAAATAATTCGCACATTACGTACCACTTTCCGTCGACAATTTTGATCATTAAGTAAGATATGAAACACGTATTTCATGAACAGCGAAGCGTATTCCGAGAGGAAGACACTCATTGTCTAAAGGCAGCTAGCTGATCATGCATTCCGAAAAACGAGGTCTCATGAATGAGAGATGCAGGACGTGGTTATTATTTGAGACAGTACCTTCCGCCAGCCCGAAGTATCGGCATTGAGGCGGCTGTAAAACGGGTTGCTGTATTTTCCGGGCAACTGCGAAAATACGTTTAAACTAGAGCTTTCAAGCGAGTAGAATGTAGCGTCGATTCCCGTCCACAGCCGGCTCTATCTACTATTCGGGCCGCCCACAGATAGCACGGAGGATAATGCAGACAATTTTCCGAGTAACATCAAAGAGTCAATACTGATCAGCACTGTAACCAGATGTTCCTCACCAGTGAGTCTCTTACGGAGCAAGTGCGACAACACGTTGTCGGCAACTGCAGTTTTAAGACTGCAAATCTCAACAACGATTTTTGTACGCACATTCCGACTCTCGTAATTAAGACTGACAGTTCAGAAGCAGATTCGCGTGCTGCATTAATTGTGAGCTGAGCATTTTCTGAACGAAGATTTTCGTTGATCAGCAGAAAACACACCGCAGAAGTGTTCTGGAAGAAATATGGTCACTTTCCTTCAACACACATATCGCTGTTAAAATCAGTAACTTTACTGCGACAAACTGGTAGAGACAGCAGTTATGGGCCTATACACTGCTTCCAGCTCCTGGTGCCGTGGGAGAGCGAGAGGGATACTGAAGTGTGTGTACACACACACACACACACACACACACACACACACACACACACACACACACACAGAGAGAGAGAGAGAGAGAGAGAGAGAGAGAGAGAGAGAGAGAGAGAAAACACACGTGGCACTCAAATCCTTGAGTAGTGCGTACACTTACCCACTTACCCCTAATTACCTGTTAATTAGCTTCCTCTATTTATTAAAACTGGATGGCTACAACATCAACGTCCTTGCGTTTATATGGAGCATCTGCCCAACATAATCCCCGGCAAACAGTCAGACCCAGTCACCGATGGAGTTTTGCAACGATAGTAGCTGATTCTGGAGGGCGATTAAAATTCAGGGTGGAAGGATATCAATGATAAGATTGACTGACGACATTCATATCCTCAGATAAAAGGGAAGAATTACATGACCAATTTAATTGAATCAACAGACTTATGAGCACAGAACAAAGATTAGTAGTAAACTGAAGAATGGAAGTAATGAGAGGTACAAATGAAATTAGTAATAAACCAAACGTAAAAATTGGGGTCCGTTTGTAAGACTGGAAACTGAATTATGCTTCCTTAGAAGCAAAATAAGGGATGGCGGGCGGAGCAAGGGAAATGCAGAGGAATAGCACAGGCAAAGAGGGCATTCCTCGTCAGAGAAGTCTTACTGTAGTAGGAAATACGGAATTATTTTGACAAGCAAATTTCAGGGAGCGTACGTTTGCAGTAAGCACTGCACTAAAGTGAATAATGGACTATCGGAAAAATGGAGAAGAAACTAAGAGAGATATGGTGTTACAGTAGTAGTCAAAGTTAAGTCAACTCATTAGGTAAGAAAGGAGAAGGTCCGACGAAGAATAAATGAGGAAAAGCATATGCGGGAACACTAGAAGCAGGGACGGAGAGCAACTTCCACGTTACTCGTGGGAGCCGCAGAGAGCAAAACCTGCGTGGAAGACATGGAATAGAATGTATCCTAGAAGTGATTGAGGACCTTCGGTGTACATAACAGTTTAAGGTGGAGAGATTGGCACAGGAGCGGAAGACGTGGTAGGATGCTGCATTATCCATTTCGATAGACAACCTACTCGTTCAGGTAATGACAGAGGATTGTCAACGAAACTGTCAGGACAATCAAGTTCCGTAAGTGTGAGTGTGGTCATCTAGAAGCTGAGCTAATGCAGTAAATTCTGAAATGACCAAATGCGACTATGGATAACCCTCGTGGATTGACAGAAGATTCGGAGAGCGTCTTAAAAAACTTGGATAACGATCACTATTTTGCACTCACGAACCGGCATGCTAGGTATGATAATTATGTTAATGCTGTAGTATTTAGCTAAATCCAAATATAGTGAATAACGAAGAATTCATCCTGGAAATACTGAAACACCAGGATGCAGATAAATGCCGGTTTTGGTGAGAAACTAGGTTACTGATCTAGAACTCAACTGATTTAGACCCCAACTGTAAACCTTAGTTCAAGAAAAAACGTTCTCTCGGCCGCATTATAGAGAAAAGCCCTGTTTCTTTCCCACCTTGCCAGCACAATGGAATGCAACCACATGTACACGGTTAGGTCACACTCATGTGATCACCGCCTATACGAAGGGCGTCAGGGGGGGGGGGGGGCGGGAGCAGGTGGGGGGGGGGGGGGGGGAGAGACAAACGTAAAATAGTGCAGTCGTTCACGTAATGCTGAAACAGTGTTAACTTTATGTCCAAAAAGGCCTGATCATTGGCTTTCGGACTAGGGATGGAAGCATTTCTGAAACGGCGAAGATTGTAAACCGTTCGCGTGCCGCCTTGGTGAAAAAGTACACCGAGCCTGGCAAAATGGTGCTATTCAAAACCGGCGCCGAGGCAAATGTGGTGCACCATGGGCCACAGATGACAGGGGATGAACTATGCTTCCGGCGATGTGTGCGGGCGAATGTACGTGCAAATGCTGAGCAGCTGACCACCCACAAGGACCAAGGGGCTACCAACAAACGTTAAGAGAACGTTGCTGCGCATGTGCCTCTGCAGAATGCGCCTGCTTCATGCATCCATACTGACTGCTGGTCAACGGCGACGAAGGCTGTATATAGCACGCCAATATCGCAACTGGATGTACACTGAGTGACGACAGGTTGCCTTTTCAGATGATTCACGTTTTATGCTACATCGGACAGATGGCTTTTGGCCTCTACACTCCAGCAGCAATCGTTGGAAGTGTCCAGGACGGAAGTATTATGGTCTGGGCAATGTTTTTATGGCATTCCCTGTGTGATTTCGTCTTTCTGGAAGGCACAATGGATCAACAGAAGTATAGGTCTATCCTTGGGAACCTTGTCCTCCCCCATATGCAGTTTGTTTTTCCTCGGCACGATGGCATTTACTAGCAAGACAATGCAACGTGTCACGCAGCTCGCAGTTTACCTGCGCGGTTCGAAGAGCACCACGTCAGTTTACTGTACTCCCCTGGCCACCAAACCCACTTGATTTAAACCCAATCGAGAATCTGCGGGACCACCTCGATCGGGCTGCAGCCGTGGAACCTAGGGCAGTTGGGAACGGCACAGGAGTCGTCATGGTTCCACATTCCTAGCGGTACCTTCTAGGACCTCACTGAAATACTTATAGAACGTCTGCGTTGTCAAAGGCAGTTATTGGGGGCCTTTTGACAGGTGGTCACATGACTACACAGAGTAAGCGCTGTTTGCTTGTGGGTAAATAACGCTGCCCCCACAACTAGACTGCAGAAGCAGTCAATGTGAGCAGACTAGCAAATTAATAGTAATGTTGAAGATTTGTTTGAATATTACATTACTTTTGAACGAATGTTGTCATTAGCTTGATGTAATCTTAACATCATTCCAACCCTTAAAGTAGCTCTCCTCTGTAAAGAGTGTGCATTGGACGGAAGCTACTTTAACCGAAGACGTAATTTTCTGATACTTGGCCTGTATTTCATCCCCAGAAATGGTTTCTAAATTTACAACAATACTCCGCAAAACACTGTACGATGCATGGCAGAGTGTACATTGCACTAGCATTATCTATCTTCCATCCTATGCCAATCGCGTGTGGAGCGAGGGAAAAATGACTGCCTGAACACCTCTGTACATGCCCTAATTTCTCTTAACTTATTCTCAAGGCCACAACATGGAATATATCACTGGTCTCACAGTCTTCTTCGAATACAGTTTCTCTAAAATTACCACGCAGGATTTCACGAGAAATGCGTCATGTTTCTTTCAAGGGATCCCAATTAAGTTTTCCGAGTATTTCTGTTTCATTTTCGGATGGAGAACTCCGACCTGCTAACGATCCTAGCAAAGCGTCTCTGAATTCCTTCGTTGTCCGTTGTCATGCCTACTTGATGGGGGAGCTGATTTTTAGGCTTGTCTCAAAACTAGTTTGGCATGATGACGTCTATGTCACAGTATAACTTCTAATGATAACGATTTTGTAATTTATTACAAAAAACCCACAGGAATCTGCCAAAAGAATTGTACCTGCTTGTAAAACAGGTGTTGAATACAATGAAACCGATTTATGGTGTTAAACACTCTTTCAAAAATCTTTCCCCCTCCCAACACCCAGAGCGCGCGCGCACACACACACACACACACACACACACACACACACACACACACACGCGCGCGCGCGCGGGCGCGCACACACACACACACACACACACACACACACACACACACACACACACACACACGCACGCACGCTCAAGCGTAAAAATATTTACCGTGACAAAGTAAACTGTTTATGATCATGGCTACGCAGGTATATTGAACTACAGGAATTATCAACATCGGCGTTACAAAATTTGCCATTAAAGTAAGCTCTGAAAGATTCAACACACACAAATCAATGACGGGGGTAGGTGTTTTGAGGGTGCGAACAGTCAGCTAAGTTCAGGAAGGGAAAACTGAAGCAATAGGTCGATTTCCACTGTCACTGTATTTGCCAAGTTCAGAAATGAAATGCCACGCCAAAGGTACAAAATAAGACCTTAATGCAAATTTGACGGCCGGTATTAGAAGTTAAGAATTCAGGCCATTTAACGAAGAGACAAAATATGGGTGTGGGGACTAGGGAGCGAAGTACAATCTGCATATGCAGCTGCCAGATGCATTAACTTCCGATTTAGGTGTTTCATTCGAGCTTTTAGTTATTTACATTTATGAAATTTGAAGTCTTCCCAAAATCCAGTACTATGTGTGTTTTGAAACCCGTAGAGTTGGACCATTGCAGTTGGCTGCTTAAAGACTCAAGAAGCACAAGCAAATATTTTTGAGTGAAGTGTGTTGAAGTAAACAGGGCAGTTGTTTTGAAAAAGGAGCTCTAGCTTGTATCGTGGGACAATTAAAAAACTGCACGTACTGTTTGTCACAGCCTGCAGACCCAACCGCCAATCTGCTGTGTATCTCTGAGAACTTCTGTCAAGTGTACGAAAGAAACAAGGTACATCAAATAATTAGGGCTCTGGGATCTGGCTGTCTTCCCAGGTGAGATGTAATGATGTAAGGTTTTCACGTTTCGGGCTGAGTGATTCGTCAAATCGCGTTATGTTTCGATTACTCACTCCCATCATCTTCGCTAGAAGCTCACCTGGTCGGAAACAGAAATTTTTCATTACTACAATCTGTCGAACGTCAGTTGAGAGTAATATTCACTCTTTTCTTTAGAAACGAGAAGTGTCCTTGGAAATAAATCTTAAGAGGAGTACTCGAAAGCCATGATCTCTAGTCCTCGGACGCTGACGCGTTCGTTCCATAGTCTCCCACAGGATGTTATCTGATAAGCATTAACATATTTTGTATTACTTTTAAATGGGTTTGTCGAATGTTCACTTTTACTTTTAGAATTGGCTCCCCATAATTTTTGCTCAACTTCTGTACAGTGTTTTTGCATTCTACTTGATTGTATACTGAAGAGCCAAAGAAACGGGTACACCTGCCTAATATCGTGTAGGGCCCCCACGAGCACGCGGAACTGCCCCTACACGACGTGGCATGGACTCTACTAATGTCTGAAGTAGAGCTGGAGGGAACTGGCACCACGAATCCTGCAGGGCTGTCCATGAATCCGTAAGAAGTGGGGGATGGAGATCTCTTCCCTGATACGCTCAATAATGCTCATATCTGGGAGTTTGGTGGCCATCGGAAATGTTTCACAACTCAGAACAGTGTTCCTGAAGCCACTCGTATCAATTCTGGTGGTGTGGGGTGTCCTACTGGCATTGCTGAAGTCCGTCGGAATGCACAATGGACATGAATGGATGCAGATCAGACAGGACGCTTACGTACGTGTCACACGTTAGAGTCGTATCTGGACATAATGGGGGTCCCATATCACTCCTACTGCACACGCCTCACACCCTTACAGCTTCCACCAGCCTGAACAGTCCCCTGCTGACATGCAGGGTCCATGGGTTCATGAAATTGTCTCCACACCCGTACACGTCCATCCGCTCAATACAATCTGAAACGAGACTCGTCCGACCAGTCAACATGTTGCCAGTGATCAACAGTTCAATATCGGTGTTGACTGGCCCAGGCGAGGGGTAACTTGCAGTCATCAACGGTGCACGAGGGCCCTTCGGCTCCAAAAGCCCAAATCAATGATGTTTCGTTGAATGGTTCGCAAGCTGACACCTGATGGTCCAATCCTGTCCCATCGCTCGTTTGTCGACTATAACACCACGTTTGAAGTCACTTGAATCTTGATAACCTGCAATTGTAAGAGCAATAACCGACCTAACAACTGCGCCAGACACTTGTCTTATACAGGCGTTACCGATCCCAACACCGTATTCTGCCTGCTCGCATATCTCTGTATTTGAATACGCATGTCTATACCAGTTTCTTTGGTGCTTCAGTGTAGATGATTTTCTTAGGCTACATTTCTTACATGTGTTACAGGTCTGATGGGGGTAGCAGATAGCAACCGAAACTAGTCATCGATAGGAAAATTGCCATCAAGCGGCGTTAAAAGATTTTTTATTTTAAAAATTTTTATTTAACGAAGCATGTTAAATTGTTTCCTAATCCGAAATCAGCAACGAAAATCTTAGTTCTTCGAAAGGCTAAAAAGGAAGAGAATAAGCAGCAAGGCGAAGTTTTATAAGTTTTATAAGCGGATTTGTAGGCTGTTACGTGTTCACGTGTCGGTTGAGGACGTAACTAGCTATAGAACGTATCTCGTCTTCCAGACTGGTAGAAAAAAATCGTGAAGGCGACGACGCTTCTCTTGTCGATGTAAAATATTCTGTGAATTCCATAAATTAAGGGAAATTTCCTACAGTCAACCTCAGACATGATCGATCGACAATCAAAAAGTGGAACATAGTACAGTCTAATTAGAGCTTATTGTGATCGTGTGCCAAGATCTGCAAAAGCAATCGGAAGTGTAGATTTTTGTTGTATGGTTAACAGGTGAACAGTCGTGCAAGCATGGGCACGGCCTAGAAATCAACCAACAATTTAACGATTTAGGCTCTAGTTTATAATCACGTAAAAATGAGGTCAAAGTCGGGGCAACAATCACGGCAGTGATGACAATCGAAAGGAATGAAGTAAGACTGCTAAGACACACCGCGAAGGGTATTTGGATTTCTTCCTTGATATCAAAAAGTACTTTCTCATGTGATCCACGCTCAGATGATAGGTCTGACCAAAATTACTCATTTGATTTAATGGAACGCTCGCTCGAAGCAGCGTGGAGAAAACTGCCTGGATCCGAGAGATCAGAGCAATAGTTCCTCATACGCGCATTTCGTTGTCGATCTGACTATTTTCGGTAATGGGCAGTTTGCTATTCGACACAAGTGGCCTTACTGTAAAATATAAAAAAATGACAGCTTGGGACAAGACGGCAGCAGATTATTACTCGTCTTAATTCTTCAGACGTCTGTACATTGCAAAGCTATGTAGTTACTGTTTCCAGGCTTATTCATTCCCTTTCTCCAGGTAACTTTTCATATGGTTGATGGCAGTCTTCAGGTTGTCCTCAGTCGAATTTCCTCCATCCTCAATCTAAAAGTAGTGCGAATGCTTACCAATGCGCATTTCCATCCATTTTTTACGTCAGCTACCCTACACCTTCTCGCTGGAAGTCAGCATAGTTTTTACTATTGATAGAAGGTTCATGGCTGTACATAGGTTGTTTATTTGACGTTACTCAAACAGCATTCCAGTGGGATTAGTGAGTGTGATATTTCTCCATATAAAGCACATAGAGATCCGGCAACGCGAACTGAAGCTGTTTTTCAGTTTGCTACAGTTACGTACAATAGTTTTATAAGTTTCTGAAATTCCCCGGTCACGAAAGCGAAAGCCAATTGCTGGAATATCTTAGTCTCCTGATAAATCTGGGTGATGAGCCAATAAATCATAAAGCCACTGAAGGTCGCAACGTGCCTCTGCCCCTGGTTGGTATCTGGTGAGACTGCGTTAAGCTGCATCCTATTCGATCTGTTTTATGACCGATTTGATGCGGTTCCGTGGGACTGTTATTCGATCATTACCATAAACGTCCTAAGGTGGCGACGCTGCCTACAACCCTAAGTTCGTTATTAACAATGTGATGTGCTAAGCCAAAACAGGATCTAGTTTTAAATGTGCCACGAAAGATCGTGTTTGTAGGGCACAGAGAGGAAGAGATCATGTTCACAGATTTTTCACATTAACAGTAACAAGATCGATGACAACTGGGAGCACGTTTCTGTATATTAAAGATATACTGGTCACATCCAGTTGAAATTATGCGGTAAAAGCTTGTTATCTGTCTAGTACAATGTACCGGACCAGAACATGGCTATCGCTCTGCTCAACTAAATCAATCTCTCTCTCTCTCTCCCCATCAGCCTACAATCCCTTAGGGCCATCATGGCAAATAATTTTAGACACTAATTTTACTAACGCTTCACAATGGCCATCGCGGCACCTGACTAGCAATTGATGATTCGATAAACTAGAGAGAGAGAGAGAGAGAGAGAGAGAGAGAGAGAGAGAGAGACGCGGAGGTTTGATTGGTTACCAGTATGTTACAGACTTCCTTCACAGGTCTAATCAAGATTACCTTAGGATAAGCAGATTCCAGCCTAGCTTATCCGCGATGTAAAAATGCCATGAACTGAAGTTACCAAAAGAAGTGGTCCAATGGAAAAGACGCTCTACTAATTCGAGAGGAGTGAGGTTCTAAAGCCTCGTCTGGTTTTTCACTTAGGTTTTTCCTGTGTTTCCTTAAACTGTTTACGTCGACTGCCCGGATAATTTTAAGTACTTGGCCGATTATCTTCGCAAACCTCGTCCAAACAGTCCTTATGATTCGGATCTAATGGCTACTACCGCCGCTGCGTGCTTTGAACCGTATCTCGCGGTTTTTTTTCCCTTCCTAAGAAAGTTCTGTAGTATTAATTCCATTTATTTCACAGTTTAAAATGATTTGCACTGCACACTACGAAAACTTTAGGTTTCGAAACCATTCACAAAACTAGCTCATGTAATTTCGTCTTCTGACAGCAAGCCACGTTGTTTTTACCAGGCATTCCAAGCTATCCAGAAATGATTTCCGTACATTAAGCAGAACTTCCACTTGCGGAAAATGTCACATGAAACAGCAAGAACGCGATGGTAGACTCAAAGAATGTGGAAGCATACTAAATTAAATAGCGAAAAAAATTTCTGACGAGTAAGTATGTAGCAGTTTTAGTCATTATCTTGGGTGAATAGTTTCAACCACCATAATCACCTTTGTTATTCCAATCTTGACGTTGTTCCTCGTTTGGTTTTCCTTCTCACGGATCTACCGCCACAAGTTTCAAGACTTATTACCCGGAAGTAAACCAATATTTTAACAGACTAATATTTCTGGAGTGTAATGTGTGGGTCATCACAAAAAAAAAAGTAACTTCTTGACAGCGAGGCGTCGTGTCCTACGAGAAAATTTCAGTTGATATAGCGAGTTCTACCATTTCTGCTTCCTTATTTGTGTATGGAATATTATCTTAAAGAGAAATGCATCTTACTCGAAGGCGAAGTTGTGTGGTACTAACAAAACAAACTTCCTCATTTTAATGTAATCCCGCAGAACGACGTAAATTTTCTCTGTTCGAAAGTTTGTGCACACACGTACCTTCTAGGAAACCTCCCGGCGGATTGAAACTGTGTCTGGACCGAGACACTGAGAACCTCGGCTTTGGCGGGCAATGCTCCTACAGAGTGGGTCTTCCGGGCACGATTGAACCCTCACTGCCTTCCTTCAAGCAATACCAGTCTCCTACCTTCCAAAGGCAAGGTTCTGAGTTTGTGTTTCGGTCCAGCACACAGTTTTAATGTCAGGAAGTTTTAAATTCATTGCACATTATGTTAGTTAGAATGCATAAGGTGCATTCTGGTTAACTGCAACTTTCCGTTCACTGAAAAATTACCTTCAGTGGATGATTATTGATCAATAAGGGACGCATCTTGTCGGATTAAGTAGCCTCTCAACGTATTTGAAGCAACTGAATTTGGTAAGATACACGCGAATTGTTTCTGCAAAGATCGGCGGTCATTTCCTAGATGCACTGAACCAATGTTGAGAAAGAGATTTTGTAGAGAAAGAGTTTTGTACACAGTCGCTGTAAATTCCCTGAAGGAAGTCAAGTGAAGTACTTTGATGACAGCCAAGGGTGTGAAATTATCAAACTATTAAATAATGAGGAAGTGTATTTCAAAACAGAAGAACAGCCTACGCAGAAAAAATTACTTCTTTCGAGAAAGAAATTTAAATGCAGAACTGCCTACAGTGGCGTAATTTTTGCAAACCTATCAACTGCAGCGGCCTAGCTAATAGGAGCAGCCCTATCTCTTGGCAGCAGAGTATGACACTGCAGTTATAAGATTTTTCCATTACAAAATTTACGTGAGGAACAATTACTGTGCTTTTCTCTAACGAAGTCGGCATGTTTTTAAAGGACATTTATGTCGCCTTTGACTGTTAAAATTACTATTTTTGCTTTTTAAATGCGGTAAATAAGTCTTAAAATGTCAGATGGCGAGTCCAAGGGTCTGAGGTTCGATCCCTGGTCAGACCTAGCAGTCAATGTGATGAAGTAAGATATTTACAACGCATTTCGAATAGCGTGTAACAAAATTTATTTGCAGAGTATGCTGTTTTGCACTCTCCCGTCAAAGTCTTTCGTCATTAGTCTAGCAGAAAATGAAGTTGCACGAATTAGTAGACAACTTCCTTTCATTCGTAATAAATGAATTTTTTTGTCCCACTTCGGTGGAGCTTAGTTTCTGTTCATTCAATCACTAAGTATACTGTTGATAGTGGAATGAAATATCAAATTCGAAAACTTATTAAATGATGACGAATACCATCTCTGGAATGATTTATTAAGAACGTGAAAACGAGAGATTTTCTGAGCTAAAGAACTCGCAGAAGTGGTTTCTTCGTTTCATCTCATGTAACTGTTTCAGAATTTAGTGATAGTACGAAGACAAGCTTAACTTCGACATCTTGAAAGACATCTATCTATAAGGGGAAGTCAAATGAAAACTAGACAGATGGAAAAAGGTAAGCTGTTTATTATTTCAAAATTGTTAATACGTTTATCCCGCTGTGAGACAAGACGATCAGTGCCTTCATGGCACGAAGCTTGCTGCTGCCTAAGGAACCATGATTCGTTTGAAACAAATCGATAGCCACCAATGTCTTTCTTCAGGACTCAAACTATGGAAACCGAATGGGGAGACATCGAGACGTTCGAAGGATGCCTAACAGCTTTCCGGCGAAACTTCTGTGTCGTAATCGAAACTTTCTTGGCAACATATTGTAGGGTATTCTCCTGCAACGAAATGATGCTGTTTCGAATACGCTGCACACGTTTCGCTGAAATGTCCTCACACATGCTCTATACAATTTCGATCTCTCCCGATGCGATTTCCTTATTTTTGGAACCCTGAAGATAGTCATTCGTGGCTGTCGATTTACTTCAAACGAAGAGGTGCACGGCTGGGTACAATCATAGTTCCGTAGGCAACCGCAAACTTTTTTTGCATGAAGGCACTGGCCTTCTTGTCTCATAGTGAGACATTTATGACGACCACCTTTGACATAATATTGTTTGTTTGCTTTTTTCGGTGTGTCGTTTTGATTTGACTGCCCTTCGTACTTTCATTATCGCTTGTTGTTCTTTTCATGTATCAGCAAATTAAGGTTGCGCCATCGACTTCGACTGAACTTTCTTTCCCCCTTTACAGAAATTACCGTGCAAATATAGCTAGTGATGGCTCAAATGGCTCTGAGAACTATGGGACTTAACCTCTGAGATCGTCAGTCCCCTAGAACTTAGAACCACGTAAACCTAACTAACCTAAGGACATCACACACATCCATGCCCGAGGCAGGATTCGAACCTGCGACCATAGCGGTCGCGCGGTTCCAGACTGTAGCGCCTAGAACCGCTCGGTCACCTCAGCCGGCAGCTAGTGGCAAGGCCGCAGTGCCGGATAAGTTTTACATTCTGACGATAATTTATGGATTTGTAGTTTTAGATTATACTTTGGTTTTATGCCTACGATAACCAGGTCTTTAGTGCTCGTACAAAAAAAGCAAAATCTTCGCAAACAATTCGAAGTCATAGCCGACGTATGTGTGTATCTACGTGTCGGAACTGCGGAACTTCGTCTACGTTAGCGCAAAATAAGTATTGGTTTTTGCTTTCCGATTTCCTTTGCAGACGAAAGAGGCAAGTTCATATATAAACTCTGACGAGGCCAGTAGACTGCGCCTCCTAAATGCTGCAGACGGACCACTGAAGTGCCTGCAAGCATGAAAGTGAAGTTGGTAGCACCTGCACAGCCACCGTCGACCAACCAGTCGAGTTTGTACAGAGAAATTTGCCGTTGGCTGTACTGCAACAGGGGAGAAACCTGAACGTTGCGCGCTGTGACCTGCGGGCACCAGCTTAAATGTCAGCCGCACGGAAGGAAGTAAGGAAGGGGCTGGGGCGGTGGCAGGGGGTTGATATGGACAAGGGGGGAGGAGACCGTGGGGCAGCTGCGGATGTCTGCAGGTACCGACGACTTGCCTCAATAGAGGGTACACCGGATCTTAGAATAAGAGATGGCCCGACGGGTCGCACTGCGACGCACCAGCGTAAGGAACCTAGGCACGGACGGAATTAACAATGAAAGTGCAGCTTGGCACATGCTTCCCCTACAATGGCAAGTATAACGGCTGACGCACGCACCTCCTTGGGTTGCAATGACCTGTGTGGCTGCGGCCCAGCTCGTGCCTCTTGTCTGAATGAGGAATCGTTAAGAGACAGAAGACTTTCCATTATTTCAGATCAATGGGCGCAAGATCTATCAACTGACAGCTGCTAATTCATACAAGTAACGCTGATGCTGTAAAATCGACCCGGAAGCAGGGCGAGTGGAAGAAAATCAGCACAGAGTACGAATAAATGTTATGAATAAGATAGTTTTCCATTGTTAGAAGTGGATAAAGCGCGCGCGGTCGTGTAGGTCTTATAAAAATCGGAAATTGCTTGTCGATGTTCCCACGTCCTTCTGTAGCTGATAACAAGTACCAAAACGCTTATCAGAGTAAAGGAATGTCAAACCACCTTCGGCGCGCCATTTCCGCTAACTTATCAGCGCTTAGTGATATGTGACTTAATCCGAGTTCGTCTCTAGCGCCACCAAATCGTCATACTGACTTACACAGTACAGACATTCATCCTGTTGTCGGAGGGTAGCGAGAAAGCGAGAAATAGAGACATTATTTACTGAGACAGATTCACCTTCCTTCTAAAGCAGTGGTTCCCAACATTTCTGTTACCACTTTAACACAAGCGCCTAATTAAACTTTAGAATGGAAAAGAATGATCTTTGAATATTTATTTTTGAAATGAAAGACAAATGATTTCGTTTTCGTTAGTGTTTTACTATTGCACGAATTAATAATCTGTCAATGAGATATCTGGTACTGTTTTTTCTAACAACATATTTTATACAATGACGCGCGTCTCAGTGCATTTCGTATGGTACATACAGCTCCCTCTCAGAAACGAAAGGTAACCATCCACACTGAGGGTGGACACTGGGTACGCAACATGCCTCCTCTCTACAATACTTATCCCGAGCGACACTTGCTGTACCCAACCCTGCAACACTACTGAAAATCAACCCAGTTAAAATGTGTGTACTTAACTGTTTGTAAATCACTTGACTGCTGGGCTTCGAGACAGCAGAAATTTGAAGACTTCAGGCTGGCAATGCTTCCAGTCTGACCCCTGCCACTAATTATAACAACTACGTTTAAGCCCTACAGCAGTGAAGTAGGAATCATATAGTTGCTGTTGTATTGTGTTTTCAATTTGTTCGTTTATTTTTTCGAAGTGAATAATGAAGCATTTTCTAGTCTATCGCGTTAAGTACCTGGAACTCGCAGAAGGTACTTTCGTGAGATATTTAAGCAAATGTGATATACAGGGCGTTTCAAAAATACTTTTACAAAATTTGACGTCAGGTTCCTCACATCTGAACAAGAGAAAAGTTCATATAAACGTACGTCCGAAAATCTCTCTTCTTCGAGTTATTAATGAAAGTTGACGTTCGATAGCTTTCCAGGTACATACAGCGCAAGAACTTCACTTACAGTCAGTTCCACAAGAAAGTGTATGCCGTTATCTGTATGAAATAAAAGACACTATAACAAACAAATGTTTACATGAAAATACTTGTTATTACTAACTGCACAGTTATCTAATGGTTAATACAATCGCCGCCATTATCGATTATAGTTTGCCACCTTTTCGGTATGCTTTTCACGAGATTTTCTGCATACTCTCAATAATGATCTCCATATCGTCCCGATTTTATAGGACGGCTGCTTCAAAGTATATACTTATTTTCCTTTAAGCCTCATCTTAATATACGACCAAACATTTCGGCCGGATTTGCTCATTTGCATCCGGAGACATTGCAGGCCAGTCCATCGTGAACACACCATTGTCTTGTTTCCACGCTGTACAAAGACGGCTGCGATGTTTCGGACCATTATTCTCTTGAAGCATCCAGTTTGTCTCATTAGAACCAAATAGCTTCTTCACAGATCTCAGATGGCATTTCTGGTAAATACTGTCCATTTTTCAGCGTTTAAACTGGCTGTAAATAAGAGCAAACTGCCAAAACCGAGTTTAGAAAAACATCTTCAAACACTGCGTTTAGAGA
Organism: Schistocerca nitens; assembly: GCF_023898315.1. Classification (NCBI taxonomy): domain Eukaryota; kingdom Metazoa; phylum Arthropoda; class Insecta; order Orthoptera; family Acrididae; genus Schistocerca; species Schistocerca nitens. The sequence goes on from NC_064618.1 coordinate 586,917,151, forward strand.
AACATCCCCAAGCATGCACTTTTATCGGGTGTTTGACAGACCGTTGAAGCAACCTTTCACGCTTCGTATACCAGGCTTTTGAAGAGGTGACCAATTATTTTAAAATGCAGCCGACAAAACAAAACATACACCTCTCACACTGTTTATCTATACTCTGTGCAAAAGCGCATTGATTACCGATTATAGAACACTACCAGAGATGTCGCTGTGTACGTTACATTTAAAATTATGCCGTACACTTTTTGTGCAACTGTGTTTCTATGTACCCGTCTGATTCATTGAATTCTAGTTGGTTGCGTGTTGACAGGAGACGACTTTTTTTATAGTCGTCAATCCTCTGTCTTCAACATGGTCACTGTGTACATGTGCTAGAAGTAGTGAGTTAACTCAAGGTGCTCCATTCGAAAATGGCAAGTTATTTATTACGTGAACTGACAGACATGATTTTTATGTACGGCCGCGCGAATCGTAATGGACACCAAGGCGGCACGGCCGTATCAGACGGCGTTTCCAGACCTAAAAGAGCCCAGTCATCCAACTTAAGGTGCTACGTATCGCGCGCAGCCAAGACAGGAACCGTAATACTGCTGACTACTGACCCTTCAGTTTTGTTTAAAGAAGAGGCAACGTTTTAAAGAAAGAATAATAAATTTCCACAACCAACACATGGGCCGATTGCAATCCTCATTCTATAGCACAGGCTGAACATCAACATCAGTTTAATGTGTGCGCTGGATCGTTGGGGACTGTCTGGTAGGGCTACACGTTCTTCCAGATTCTGTCTGCAATGACATTATATGGAACACATTGTAAGACGTATTAGAAGATGTGCCGATGTAAATGAGAGGAAACATGTGGGTTATGCATGAATGCGCTCCAGGAAATCCCAGTTTCAGAGCTCGAGGTGCATTGGCTGGTATCTACCACGACAGGTGGGTAGGTAGAGGAGGATCAGTTCCATTGCCTGCAGGTTCCCCCACTCCCGCCTCAATCCTTTGGATAGTTACCTCCGGGGCATCTTATACAGCAGAACACACGGACGCAGGAACTCAACATGTCATGGAAGTCTGCAAAGCAATCTAAACCGTCAGAGTATTTGAAAGGGTGCGATAGTCTGTGATACGACGAGTACTTGCATGTGTAAAAGCAAGAGGAGGACATTTCTAGCATTTATAAGTGAGTTTGTTGAGCTCCAATCAGGTAAATTGTCAACTTAAGTCGAAAACCAAGGATTTTAGGGCATATGTTTATATTAACTTTTCTTATTTAGGTGCAAGGGATCAGTCTCCAAAGTTTGTAACACATTTTTGAGAGACGTTGTACGTGTCTCAGTTTTGCTGGTCATCATAGATACATGGTAGGAAGTGCTAGTATAGTACGTGGACTGGGTGTGGAAGATGTTGAATGATTCGACAAGGTGTAACCTTCACCACATTGTGTCCCGCGCTACTGCTAGCATTTGAGCAAAAAGTTATTGGTAACTTACGGAATCAGTAATACATTTAGAGAAAAGAGTGATAATAGTAATGATCTTTCAAAAATAATTTAGTTTAGTGCCAAACACAGTTGAATCCTTTTGCTTCTCCACTCTGTATGTTTCATTTTACCCCTCAGGAGTATTTACGCCCAGGTTGTAGACTACTGTTCCAAAACATTTAAGTGCTACAACTGAGCAGTGCATAAGAAAATAGGGCATCAACTTTTTCGCCGCCTTCAGAGACAAATTTCTATGAAGGAGATACTTAAAATGTTGATTCTCACTTCAGGGGAAAATGAAAGTTACTTTTATTTGTTTTGTTTGCATTTAAGGTTCACAATGAGACTGTCATGCTAAGCGCCTTCAGGAGCCACGGCAGAGTAACGCAGCCTATTACTGGAAGTGGAGTACCGTACGGCAACTCGTTTTCGGCATTAGTGGAAATATTGCAACTGTGTCGGTCCAATCCAGATGACTTCGGCAGTTGGGATTGGCCTGACAGCCGCAATATTTCCACTGCCGCCGAAAATGAGGTACTGCAAGTTAATCGCTCACGGCTTGTTGGTAGGGTTCCAAGCTATGGACCAAAATGTCTCTGGGTCAGAGCTTGGTCAGTCGTAGGATTATTATGTCTTTTTCTTCACCTCCGGCCATGTTTTACCATGGTTCAGAATCCACGTTCAACAGTACGCAACCCAATAACTGGCTAGTTAAGTCAGTTCAACTGCCGGAGGAAGGCAATAGCACACCACCTTCAACAGGGCCGTACTAATAAAGCGCTGTCGTGTTCAATCCAAACTTCGTGTTGAGGACAGCTTCACCTTGCTTTACTCCACTTAATGGACTACGCCGTTTCGTTCTGGCTCCTATAACTGCGTACTACGTTACTTAGGAGATGGGATTTAGATGTTTAACTGGGCTGCAGGTATGTACCTACAAATAAACAGAAAACTTTATGCTACTCACTGAAAGGCTGTCAAACGGAATGACCTTCTGAACTGTACCATCAGAACTCATTGCTGGAAGCGGGTCATACTAGCAACTGCAAGAGAGTTGCACAGCGCAAATCAGTGTAAAATCATATTCGATAATGTCGACGTTTTAACTACTGGTTGCTATCATTGTCATCCTGCTTGGTGCTGCGCAATACTGCGGATATGTAACGCTTTAGAACCGGGGGAAAATACATACGACGAACAATGGTCTAGTATCCATTCAAATTAGTGATGATAAAATATGTGTGCTCGTTATGAAGCCAACTCCATGTCATTAGTGACAAGTGACACGCAGTTTCAATTATCTGGTATAATTAAATAGTATCTCCTACTGTTGCTACAAAAGCGTCTTCTTCGACTGCCGTGTCAGAATATAGTAAGGCGTGGCGTGGTGTAGTGCAGTTTGGAATCGCACGAAGTAATATGCATCCATCTGCAAGCTGCGCGTGCAAGTTTCTTAACTTCACGAATGTGTTTTCAGTACTTTAAACAAACCAGATAAGAGCTCATTCTACTCTGGTTTTGCAAGACGGCGAACTGCGACCCCTGCAAGGAGGTGGTGGTCTTTAATGAGTGTGTGTAAAAAGTAATATCTCCAGACGAAATGTTGGCTACATTGCTTACACTGAGATGACAAGAGACATGGGATACCTCCTAATATCGAGTCGGACATCCTTTTGCCATGCGTAGGGCAGCAATTCCACGTGGCAAGGACTCAGCGAGACGTTTGAAGTCCCTGCAAAAAATATTGAGCCCTGCTGCCTCTGTAGCCGTCCATAATTGGTAAAGGATGTTATGCACGAACTAACCTTTCTATTACAGCCCATAAATACTCGTGGCATTCATGTCTGGTGATCTCGGTGGTCAAGTCATTCGCTGGTATTTTCCAGAATGTTCTTCAAACGAATCGCCAGCAACTGTGGCCCATTGACAGTGTGCATTGTCATCCATTAGAGTTCCATCTTTGGGAACATGAAGCCCATGAATGGCTGCAAATGGTCTCCAAGGAGCTGAATACCCAAGGGACCAGTTCTTCCCATGTAAACAAAGCCCACACCATTATGGAGCCACCACCAGCTTGCACGGAACCTTGTTGACAACTTGGGTCGCTGCCTTCGTGAGGTGTGACCCACACACTAATCCTACTAGCAGCTCCTATCAACTGAAATCGAGACTTTTCCGACATGGCCAAGGTTTTCCAGTCGTCTATTGTCCAACCGATGTGGTAACGAGCCCAGGCGAGGCGCCGCTGGCGGTGTCGTGTTATTAACAAAAGAACTTGCATCGGTCGCCTGCTGCCATAGCCCATTAACGCCATAATTCGCCGCACTGTCCTAATCTACACGATCGTCGTACATCCCACACGGACTTCTACGGTTATTTCGTACACAGTTGCTTGTGTTTTAGCACTGACAACTAAGCCAACGCTGCTGCTGTCAGTCGTTAAGTGAAGGCCGTCGGCCACTGCGTTGTCCGTGGTGAGAAGTAATGCCTAAATTTTGTATTTTCGGCACACTCTTTACACCATGGATCACTGAATACTGAATTTCTTAAAGATATCTGAAATGGAATGTTCCTTGCGGCTGGCCCAACTACCATTCCGCGTTCGGAAGTTTTAATTCCCGTTAGGCGACGGGGTGTTAAACTACGCAAACGTAACTGCTGTACTGAAAATATAGTATAATGGTATTTACGTTTTAGACCATTATATAACAGTATATACAGCCTCTGAACTGAAGGTACCGTAGACGGCTGGCCTCTACTTTAAGTTATCAGACCTCTACTGTATTGGAGACCACAGAATTAAAAGAAAAACCTCAAAATGCCTATTCACTATGGAATAAAGAATGAATCGCCACCCTCGATTAGCCTTTCGAGCGTATATTTCAGAAAATTTTCTACCTATCACATGAAAAATAGACTAATCAATAATATCTGGTTCACTGGTCTTTTACAAGTTGCGATGACTGTTGTTCTCTCCAGCACTTTTCTGTTTAGCAGTATTCATACTCTCCTTCACAGGTGCGAAACTAAGTACATTTATTTCAACAACAGATCCCCATAGTCTTAACACTTCATAAGAAAGGTTACAGGGGTATAACAGCGCAGCAAAGATAAAGTTTCAGTCTCTGCACTAAGACAGTTACGAAGTGCCGTAACAAGCTGTCATGTCTAGAACTCCCTTTAATAAACAAGGTTGTGTTAGGCAGCTGCCACGATAAAAGCATATCTAATGTCAAAAGCTTCACTTCTAAACGCGAACCTTGGATTTTATAATTTACTTCCAGCCTCTGTGCATTAAGGGGAGTTGGAACGCCATATCCCGACAATGTTAAATTCATTAACTTGGCTTCCCTGTATTTCAGGAACCACTGTAGCCATTGACATGAAACTTTTACAGGACATTAAACTGTACGTTCTGAGTCTACTGAACTCCAATAATTGCATTTCAGCCACTGCTTTCGGAAATACAATTTTTTAGTTACACGGTTAAAATTTTGTGTACTTTTTTGTACGTTATCCCACATAATTTTAACTATAGATAACATTATGTTGTTCTTTTAGTTCAGTAGACTCAGGATATGTACGAGTATGTTATTACTCCCTGAAAATTCGAATACTCTACTCGAAGTGGTTTCTCAGATTTAGGGAAAAATGCAACAAAAAATGTCAATTTTCAGGAGGCTTCTAAAGACTAACTCAATATATGCTTAATATTTTTTTATTTTATTTTTAGTCACTTGGAAGCGCCCTGCACCACAGTGTGTATCATCCTCTATCTTTTTCCAAGTTTTTTATTCTCATCTTCTTTATGAACTCCTTAGCGGCCAACTGTGCTGCATACTCTGCTTTATCAATGCGAACCTTGTCCATCCGTTCAAGATCTCTGATGCAGTTTGCCACAAGATTAATTCCCATATGCTGTAGCACTTTCACCCTACCAACGTTGCCATCATTAAAAGCAATAACAGCATCACTGACCCCGCACTTTAGTGTCTTCATTTGAACAATAACATTTTTTGGTAAAGTCCATATAAGATTATTGAACGACTCTTTGGGATTTTGAGTCTGACCATGCAGACACTTCTTCAGTAATTCAAGTACTTGCCAGGCCTCTGTAAATATGTTTAATGTTATCTATGACTGCTGCTGGGATGGAATGTCTATGGCTGTATGAACTGTTTGAGTACTGGGCATGAATCACGTCCAGGAGGGCAAAGGTGGTGTACTGGTTTTTCATGAGTTGACAGTTTGTGGAAGAAGGTAGCCATAATGCCTTGATTTTCAACAAATCCTCAGTATTATTTCTAATGGCCATCCCATAAGACTGCTGTAGTTCATTAATCATTTTATCTGTCAGAGTCTCTCTCAAACTTTGTTTCAACTTCTTCAACCTCGTGCCCATCCTCTTCTGGACATGACCAATCCAAACATGTAATTTAACTTTTAACACACAGCAATCCACAGCCTTCTATATAAAAAAATTACCGATTTTATTTGATCTTTAAGTAATGCACGTAAAAATTTTAACGTTTTCAACCGGTGTAGATTATATTTAAAAAATAAAATACTTCCCATGTGAGTTTATATATAAATCATTTTATTCGGAAAATTGTAAATTTTATAATGAGATTAAAATCCGAAAATGTGAAATTTTTTTCCTTTCTAACTGCCCTTAAAGCAAACGTGATCTTATGCGACTGGTGTGAAATTTACCTTTCAAATGCAGAAACACGCCTACCAACTTTCGTTTATCTCGCACAACCCCTCCTCGGTATCTGGATTTTTTCCCCCGGTCAGTACACTTACCGATTCTTACAAAACCAGGGTGTACACGCGGACAAGAAAAAATCCAGGATTTTTTCCCGATCTCTCGGCTAAAAACGCACGTTTTCCCCACATGAAAACATTTTTCCACGGAGAAAATACACTTTTTCCATGATAAGCGACAGTGTCCTTTCCCTCAGAGCTGTAAAAATGTCAATCCTTTGAATGGTACGGGTTTTGTACACCAGCGTAGAACTTCCCGGTACTTTAGAAAAGGAAACTTGGCAAGGAGGGGAAAAAACAAAAAAAAACATGTTTTGGAAAAATCTTTGATGTGCAGCAGCATGTACACTGCAATTTTCGTATAACGATACGCTTCATATTTTCGTATTACGAAAGTATAATTCGAATTACACCGAACACAGCACGTTCGTTTGCGAAGCGCTGAAATATGGATTACAACGCGGCTTTGTAAGCCAATCATAGCTCACGTCACGTGATCTCGCCGGCCCATGACTGCAGATATTCAGAGCGTAGGACAGGTGATTTAGTCAACCAATAGCAACATCACTTAAGTAGCGTAATCACAGACACAGGAGAAATTAATGGTTTAAATTAATGTACATAGTGTAGCCACAAGAAAAGCTAAGCTTCCACATATAATATTGGTCTTTAAGACTAATAAGCCACAAGGAAAGATAAGCTTTCATATATGATATTTATCTTTTTAGCGTGTGTTGTACTGTCAGATACAGCACACAAATGTGCCACTAAAATGTTTAACAATGACAATGTCTGGTCTTCAAGTGGCTGGTCCGCAAAGTGTTACGCTTTAATGAGAGTCAAATGCTCCGTGATTTAAGAAATTCCTTGCACATTGTCACACATAATATAATTCATCTTGCGCACAAGTAAATTTCCTTCGAAAATAAAGCTTTTCAAAGAACCATTCGCAGTATTTTCCCGCGACCTGTTAGACAAGAGTTCGTTTCAGCAGTTGTCAGGAAACAGGTGTTACTGTGTGTGGGCAACTACGACGACGTAGGAAGCCCGCATATTTGTACACACATAGCATTAGGGGATCATACATTATAAACGAAATAGGGCATCAGAGGAGCACAGGGATTTCGCAAACCATACTAAAATGCATAATTCAGCTTAAAGGACACATTCATATGTCCATATTCACAATGAAGCAGGCTCCAACCTGATATTAAGATTTTCCGTGCGCTTTTCGGGATGAAAATTTTCTTCGAGTACCATAACTGTATGGTCTCATGTTTGGTTCTCTATTGTGGCATTTACCATACGTGCCAGAAGACGAAAACGTGCATTTGAAATTCAGCTAAAAGTTGAAATTAGCCAATAGTGTGGAATGAAACACTTTTCTTCTAAATTGACTGCATCTGCGGAAAAGATTAATAAAAGCCACATTTATTTAGCAAGCCGACAAAAATAACTTCATTGTTGTGCAAAGAACTGCTTGACTGCCACAAACGTGGAAATGAAATCAGAAAACAAACAAATAACATGTTTTAGCCTTCTGTAATTCTGTGAATTATTTTAATTCACTTGATAGCTCCCGGCCATAGAAATCCGTTTTGTTTTCATTTGCGAAGCGAACTGTAAACGAAGAGGAAACAGCAAAATCACTAAATGTAAACATGGGGCACTATCGCTCTCCCCACTACAGCCCAAACTACTCTGCGCATGCGCCAATCTGGCAGCTTTGGCGCACCAGAAAAGTTTTTCTGGGTAGCATGCATGTCTGCTTCTTGCTATTGCTGCAGCCACACTTTAAGCAGCCAGAAGCGGTAGAAGGTACTGCTCATACGCAGCTCAAGTGCGCATGCGCAAGAGCGCATTGCCAACTGCTCTAAACGAACTTAACGTAAACAGTTGTGACGTCACGCTCATCAGAAGCAGTTTGCTGTTATAAAGTATTCCATAGTCGTCCTAAAGCCTTTCACACATTTTGCTTTTGGCAGACGCTTATGTGTACTGTGTTTTGTTGTTGTAAATCGCGCATTTCCCTTGAAACCTAAGTTTTATTTTGGTTTCATTCTCTTGCTTACGTGTTATTGCTGCAGTATTATTCTGCAGTAAAATTCTTTTTAGACTATCAGTTGTTAGCATTCAGAAACACAAAAATTTAACCCAAGACTAAAACAATGAAACATTCCCGGAATTCTAAAAATCCCGGCTTTTTTCGGTTAAAAAACTCCCGGGTTTGTTCCACATTTCCCACAGCGCATACACCCTGAAAATCTGGATCATTACCCCATGACACTGACACTCATACTTTTTCAGCCTTGATGATAAAACAGTCCTGTCCACTTAACAGCTGTTGAATATGCGTATGTAAAGATGAAGGATGTATGTAACAGACACAACGTTCGAGGTATCTGCTTTATCCAGTTGTAAACACCTATCCCAAATGCACTTTGTATGTGTTAGTTTCTCACGGGCAAATCAGTTTGTATCTGATGTTTGTGTTATATCTCTGCTCCACTGCTATTTGGCTGATTATCTGTATTTCATTTTTGTAGTTGTCTTCACTCAATGAACTTTCATTCAATCTGTGCAGCATGTATACGAAACGAGCTTGTTTATGCTTAATTGGATGGTTTGAATTTTTCTGTATGACTGTACTGGTGGTTCTCTATGGTTGCAGATAAACCGTGAAAGAAAAGCAATAGTAATGCAAAACATAGAAAACAGCGTGTGGGAACACGGTGTATACTAAAAAATGTTTTCTTACCAAATTAGTAAATACGTCTTAAAAACTGAAATGGCTATTTGCACTGATAGTAATGAGCAATTTTCCTGTTATTTAACAGAAAGAAAATATGAACCCCACTGGCGATACTGAAGTTAGCTAAGCTTGTCCAGGTAAGAAGTGGAAAAAATTGTGAAATAATAATTAAACGGACATCCTACCTGCTAACAGGCGTTGATCTACATCTACATTTATACTCCGCAAGCCCCCCAACGGTGTGTGGCGGAAGGCACTTGACGTGCCACTGTCATTACCTCCCTTTCCTGTTCCAGTCGCGTATGGTTCGCGGGAAGAACGACTGTCTGAAAGCCTCCGTGCGCGCTCTAATCTCTCTAATTTTACATTCGTGATCTCCTCGGGAGGTATAAGTAGAGCGAAGCAATATATTCGATACCTCATCCAGAAACGCACCCTCTCGAAACCTGGCGAGCAAGCTACACCGCGATGCAGAGCGCCTCTCTTGCAGAGTCTGCCACTTGAGTTTGCTAAACATCTCCATAACACTATCACGCTTACCAAATAACCCTGTGACGAAACGCGCCGCTGCTCTTTGGATCTTTTCTATCTCCTCCGTCAACCCGATCTGGTACGGATCCCACACTGATGAGCAATACTCAAGTATAGGTCGAACGAGTGTTTTGTAAGCCACCTCCTTTGTTGATGGGCTACATTTTCTAAGCACTCTCCCAATGAATCTCAACCTGGTACCCACCTTACCAACAATTAATTCTATATGATCATTCCACTTCAAATCGTTCCGCACGCATACTCCCAGATATTTTACAGAAGTAACTGCTACCAATGTTTGTTCCGCTATCATATAATCATACACTAAAGGATCCTTCTTTCTATGTATTCGCAATGCATTACATTTGTCTATGTTAAGGGACAGTTGCCACTCCCTGCACCAAGTGCCTATCCACTGCAGATCTTCCTGCATTTCGCTACAATTTTCTAATGCTGCAACTTCTCTGTATACTACAGCATCATCCGCGAAAAGCCGCATGGAACTTCGGACACTATCTACTAGGTCATTTATATATATTGTGAAAAGCAATGGTCCCATAACACTCCCCCGTGGCACGCCAGAGGCTACTTTAACGTCTGTAGACGTCTCTCCATTGATAACTTCATGCTGTGTTCTGTTTGCTAAAAACTCTTCAATCCAGCCACACAGCTGGTCTGATATTCCGTAGGCTCTTACTTTGTTCATCAGGCGACAGTGCGGAACTGTATCGAACGCCTTCCGGAAGTACAGAAAAATAGCATCTACCTGGGAGCCTGTATCTAATATTTTCTGGGTCTCATCAACAAATAAAGCGAGTTGGGTCTCACACGATCGCTGTTTCCAGAATCCATGTTGATTCCTACATAGTAGATTCCGGGTTTCCAAAAACGACATGATACTCGAGCAAAAAACATGTTCCAAAATTCTACAACAGATCGACGTCAGAGATATAGGTCTATAGTTTTGCGCATCTGCTCGACGACCCTTCTTGAAGACTGGGACTACCTGTGCTCTTTTCCAATCATTTGGAACCTTTCGCTCCTCTAGAGACTTGCGGTACACGGCTGTTAGAAGGGGAGCAAGTTCTTTCGCGTACTCTGTGTAGAATCGAATTGGTATCCCGTCAGGTCCAGTGGACTTTCCTCTGTTGAGTGATTCCAGTTGCTTTTCTATTCCTTGGACACTTATTTCGATGTCAGCCATTTTTTCGTTTGTGCGAGGATTTAGAGAAGGAACCGCAGTGCGGTCTTCCTCTGTGAAACAGCTTTGGAAAAATGTGTTTAGTATTTCAGCTTTACACGTGTCATCCTCTGTTTCAATGCCATCATCATCCCGGAGTGTCTGGATATGCTGTTTCGAGCCACTTACTGATTTAACGTAAGACCAGAACTTCCTAGGATTTTCTGTCAAGTCGGTACATAGAATTTTACTTTCGAATTCACTGAACGCTTCACGCATAGCCCTCCTTACGCTAACTTTGACATTGTTTAGCTTCTGTTTGTCTGAGAGGTTTTGGCTGCGTTTAAACTTGCAGTGAAGCTCTCTTTGCTTTCGCAGTAGTTTCCTAACTTTGTTGTTGTACCACGGTGGGTTTTTCCCGTCCCTCACAGTTTTACTCGGCACGTACCAGTCTAAAATGCATTTTACGATTGCCTTCAACTTTTTCCATAAACACTCAACATTGTCAGTGTCTGAACAGAAATTTTCGTTTTGATCTGTTAGGTAGTCTGAAATCTGCCTTGTATTACTCTTGCTAAACAGATAAACCTTCCTTTTTTTATATTCTTAGTAACTTCCATATTCAGGGACGCTGCAACGGCCTTGTGATCACTGATTCCCTGTTCTGCACATACAGAGTCGAAAAGTTCGGGTCTGTTTGTTATCAGTAGGTCCAAGATGTTATCTCCACGAGTCGGTTCTCTGTTTAATTGCTCGAGGTAATTTTCGGATAGTGCACTCAGTATAATGTCACTCGATGCTCTGTCCCTACCACCCGTCCTAAACATCTGAGTGTCCCAGTCTATATCTGGTAAATTGAAATCTCCACCTAAGACTATAATATGCTGAGAAAATTTATGTGAAATGTATTCCAGATTTTCTCTCAGTTGTTCTGCCACTAATGCTGCTGAGTCGGGAGGTCGGTAAAAGGAGCCAATTATTAACCTAGCTCGGTTGTTGAGTGTAACCACCCATAATAATTCACAGGAACTATCCACTTCTACTTCACTACAGGATAAACTACTACTAACAGCGACGAACACTCCACCACCGGTTGCATGCAATCTATCCTTTCTAAACACCGTCTGTACCTTTGTAAAAATTTCGGCAGAATTTATCTCTGGCTTCAGCCAGCTTTCTGTACCTGTAACGATTTCAGCTTCGGTGCTTTCTATCAGCGCTTGAAGTTCCGGTACTTTACCAACGCAGCTTCGACAGTTTACAATTAACAATACCGATTGCTGCTTGGTCCCCGCATGTCCTGACTTTGCCCCGCACCCGTTGAGGCTGTTGCCCTTCTGTACTTGCCCAAGGCCATCTAACCTAAAAAACCGCCCAGCCCACGCCACACAACCCCTGCTACCCGTGTAGCCGCTTGTTGCGTGTAGTGGACTCCTGACCTATCCAGCGGAACCCGAAACGCCACCACCCTATGGCGCAAGTCGAGGAATCTGCAGCCCACACGGTCGCAGAACCGTCTCAGCCTCTGATTCAGACCCTCCACTCGGCTCTGTACCAAAGGTCCGCAGTCAGTCCTGTCGACGATGCTGCAGATGGTGAGCTCTGCTTTCATCCCGCTAGCGAGACTGGCAGTCTTCACCAAATCAGATAGCCGCCGGAAGCCAGAGAGGATTTTCTCCGATCCATAGCGACACACATCATTGGTGCCGACATGAGCGACCACCTGCAGATGGGTGCACCCTGTACCCTTCATGGCATCCGGAAGGACCCTTTCCACATCTGGAATGACTCCCCCCGGTATGCACACGGAGTGCACATTGGTTTTCTTCCCCTCTCTTGCTGCCATTCCCCTAAGGGGCCCCATTACGCGCCTGACGTTGGAGCTCCTAACTACCAGTAAGCCCACCCTCTGCGACCGCCCGGATCTTGCAGACTGACGGGCAACCTCTGGAACAGGACAAGCTGCCATGTCAGGCCGAAGATCAGTATCAGCCTGAGACAGAGCCTGAAACCGGTTCGTCAGACAAACTGGAGAGGCCTTCCGTTCAGCCCTCCGGAATGTCTTTCGCCCCCTGCCACACCTTGAGACGACCTCCCACTCTACCACAGGTGAGGGATCAGCCTCAATGCGGGCAGTATCCCGGGCAACCACAGTCGTAGTCCGATCGGGGGATGCGTGGGACGAGCTGGCCGTCCCCGACAAATCCCCATCCGGACCCCCACAGTGATGCCCATTGGCAACAGCCTCAAGCTGTGTGACCGAAGGCAACACTGCCTGAAGCTGGGAGCGAAGGGATGCCAACTCAGCCTGCATACAGGCATGTACTTCATTGGGAACATGTTGAAATGTGTGCCCCGACCAGGACTCGAACCCTGGATCTCCCCCTTACATGGCAGACGCTCTATCCATCTGAGCCACCGAGGGCACAGAGGATAGTGCCCCTGCAGGGACTTATCCCTTGCACGCTCCCCGTGAGACCTACATTCCCAACATGCCCACACCACTACATTCGTAGTGCGCCTAATAGATGTTTGCCCATCATACTCATTACTCGTGGCAGATTAATCTACCAAGTCCCGTACGAGTTCGGGCATAGCGTGTGCGTTCGCACAGAAGAAGGTCAATGGCCGAGAAGCCATATTTTAACTATATATGACGGTAGTATCTGTTCCCGAAAGAACAGCTTTGCTAGAAATGAAATGATAATTAAATGGACACCCTAGCTGCAAACAGGCGTTGATGTACTTCATTTCATTTCTAGCAAAGCTGCATGGTCATCAACGTTAACTGTTCTTTTGGGAACAGATACTACCGTCATATACGGAAAAATTGTTTGTTCAATGAGGAACGTACCCAAAAAAAAAAAAATGTTTGGAAGCAAATATGGACAAGAATAAGCCTCAATTTCAATATGAATATTTGAACATCATGCCAGGCATTTCCGAGTACACTCTACAACGAATTCCGAAACACCACAGCAAAACTAGATCAAATTAATTTAAACAAAGTTCAGCAGAATATGCCATTCACATAAAATAGTACTTAAATTTTCAGCAAGTCAATATAAATAGTATGTCACCTGTTGCTCAATATGCCAAGTATAAAGCCTAAATTAGCTGGCTGAACCAGGAAATTAGATGCCTATATAAAAACAAGCTACTCGAAATTCATCTGAAACTAAGGAATCACATCAAAATCTGATATGTTTAATCACTTGATAAATACCGTCAATTAAAATGCAGAGACACTAATAAAAATGCTGGGGAGAATCAACAAGGACTAAACGCACTTTTGGAACAAAACAGGACTGCCAAATATAGAAATACGAGGGTGATTCAAAATATAACTTTAAAAGTTCCATAAAATTTTGAAAAGTTGTGTGATGAAGTTGGTAGGTGGCAGTAATGTTCACTGAGGTTCAGAAAGTGGCAGACAGGTGACAGGGTTATACCAACGCAAGAAATGGCAGCGGCGTCCACAGCAAGATGACTGCCCTGCTCTCAAGATGCACCGAGATCCAGCAGCGATCCGTGATGCGTTTTTTTGTGTAGTGAGGACGTCAAAACCCATCTAAATTCATCGAAGAATGACAGCGCAGTACGGTGATTCCTATTTGTCGCTGTAGCACGTGTACAGGAAGTCTGAAAGTTGTTTAACTTCTGCAAAGGATGCCCCAAGACCAGGGCAGGCCCACAGCATAGTGACTGACGAGAACAGTACGTTAGTGCAGCAGCTTGTAAAGGAGAACAGAAATGTAACTCTGAATGAAATAGCCACAAGCTTGGAGATTAATACTGGATCAGTGTAGCATATTGTTCACAATATACTGTTCTTTAATAAGGTATCTGTAAGATGGGTGTCGCATCAGTTCACTGCGGAATTTGAAGACAGTCACGTCAGTACCTGTGAAGAACTTCTGTATCATTCCCACGGTGTAGGTCTTGCATTTCTGGGAAAAACTGTTACAGATGATAAGACAGAGTCTGCTATCACAAACCAGAAAGGGAAAGGTCACGCAATGAATGCTGTCACAAATCACCGAAAAAAAAAAATCTGCACTCAACCGTCTGCTGGTAATGGACTAATTATGGAGCATTACACGGGTAAGGGAATGATGGTAACCAGTACTACTACTTCAGACACACTGAAAAATCAACTTTGTCCTGCAATAAGGAGTGAACATCACTGCTACATTACAACAACCCATGACCCGCACACAGCCCTTAAGTCAGTTGACACTATTAAGGAAAGTAGATCTGTATCTCTGGTTCATCCTCACTCATCAGACCTCGCTTCTACTGACTCACCTGTTGCAACGCACTCAAAGAAGCAATGGGAGGCTGGCATTTCTGAACTGACGAAGAAGTGGAAACTGGTGCACGACTGGCTATACACACCACCAAAATAAGTCTTTCATCGTGGTATCTGTGCATTTCGAAGCAGTGGAATACATGCATTTAACGACTGGGAGACTGTATCGAGAAATGACGTATTTTTCGTTCATTGTCACAATCGTAAGGTTTTCATTTTCATCACTCTCGTAGAAGGCAAACCAAACATACATTTGAGGAGGAAGGATCAATATGTTGAATAGTCTGATGACAAGAACTATCCTTCGAAGCAAGAAAGTCTAGTAAACATGTGCTCTAAAACGCATACCTAAAGAACTTTTAGCTCTTGTTCAGTAGAAGCTGTGTTACACAGTATCAGAGATGAACAAGTGCTCGTATCTCCTGAGGCATGTATTTTAGAGCCCCTGAATGACTGTTCCTGTCATTCTTGGATACTGACCATTCCTCCTGGGACACCCTGTATAAAAGATGTCAACCTTACTAAAACACAACGCACAACCTGCTAGAAAAATGACCTATATACAATGGCAACATACACATTACAAGACAGTGGAGAATCTTATCACGCACACTAAATACACTCCTGGAAATGGAAAAAAGAACACATTAACACCGGTATGTCAGACCCACCATACTTGCTCCGGACACTGCGAGAGGGCTGTACAAGCAATGATCACACGCACGGCACAGCGGACACACCAGGAACCGCGGTGTTGGCCGTCGAATGGCGCTAGCTGCGCAGCATTTGTGCACCGCCGCCGTCAGTGTCAGCCCGTTTGCCGTGGCATACGGAGCTCCATCGCAGTCTTTAACACTGGTAGCATGCCGCGACAGCGTGGACGTGAACCGTATGTGCAGTTGACGGACTTTGAGCGAGGGCGTATAGTGGGCATGCGGGAGGCCGGGTGGACGTACCGCCGAATTGCTCAACACGTGGGGCGTGAGGTCTTCACAGTACATCGATGTTGTCGCCAGTGGTCGGCGGAAGGTGCACGTGCCCGTCGACCTGGGACCGGACCGCAGCGACGCACGGATGCACGCCAAGACCGTAGGATCCTACGCAGTGCCGTAGGGGACCGCACCGCCACTTCCCAGCAAATTAGGGACACTCTTGCTCCTGGGGTATCGGCGAGGACCATTCGCAACCGTCTCCATGAAGCTGGGCTACGGTACCGCACACCGTTAGGCCGTCTTCCGCTCACGCTCCAACATCGTGCAGCCCGCCTCCAGTGGTGTCGCGACAGGCGTGAATGGAGGGACGAATGGAGACGTGTCGTCTTCAGCGATGAGAGTCGCTTCTGCCTTGGCGCCAATGATGGTCGTATGCGTGTTTGGCGCCGTCAGGACTGCATACGACCGAGGCACACAGAGCCAACACCCGGCATCATGGTGTGGGGAGCGATCTCCTACACTGGCCGTACACCACTGGTGATCGTCGAGGGGACACTGAATAGTGCACGGTACATCCAAACCGTCATCGAACCCATCGTTCTACCATTCCTAGACCGGCAAGGGAACTTGCTGTTCCAACAGGACAATGCACGTCCGCATGTATCCCGTGCCACCCAACGTGCTCTAGAAGGTGTAAGTCAACTACCCTGGCCAGCAAGATCTCCGGATCTGTCCCCCATTGAGCATGTTTGCGACTGGATGAAGCGTCGTCTCACGCGGTCTGCACGTCCAGCACGAACGCTGGTCCAACTGAGGCGCCAGGTGGAAATGGCATGGCAAGCCGTTCCACAGGACTACATCCAGCATCTCTACGATCGTCTCCATGGGAGAATAGCAGCCTGCATTGCTGCGAAAGGTGGATATACACTGTACTAGTGCCGACATTGTGCATGCTCTGTTGTCTGTGTCTATGTGCCTGTGGTTCTGTCAGTGTGATCAAGTGATGTATCTGACCCCAGGAATGTGTCAATAAAGTTTCCCCTTCCTGGGACAATGAATTCACGGTGTTCTTATTTCAATTTCCAGGAGTGTATATATTACAACAACAAGAAAGAAAACAGTAACTTAACCATCAACGTACGTCTAACAATGATCAGTGAAGCAATTAGCTACATAATGAAGGAAAACAAAAGCAATATTGTCAGGAACAGAAAGTGGAGAAGATAGAACATACAAAAAATTATAAATTTTGAAAGCAGACAAGGGCAACATGTAGTAATAATGAAACACGAAAAAAAAAATTAGAACTTTAAAATTTCTAGAAGATAACATAGTAATGCTAGCCAGAGACTGAAGACCATAATACTCTAAGAACAGGTTGGTGTTTCTAGAAACATCTCACATATAAAACAAAATGAAAAGATAACTACAAAGCACCTCCACTAAACAGCATACAAAAATCCAAAATCAGTATATACCAATACTCCCAGTTCCAAATTTCAAGACTGCAGCTATTCATCACCTAGCCAGATAAACAATTGAAACATACACAACATAGCTGATACAACAGATCAAAGACATCAGAGCACCACCACCCACATTCATTCAAAATCACATCCCTGTACACCAGTTTCTCCACCGCACAGAAATCATCACTAAACAGCAAGTAGAGCAACAGAATAGCATTCCCAAACCTCCATATAAAAGAAATAAAACACACTTTACAATTAATCACAGAGCAAAACTATTTCTTGTCTGAGAACCAGTTCTATCCATACCAAAGTGGGCTTCGCATGGGGTCACCAGTCAATGGACCCTTAGCCAACACGTATCTTGATCGCAAGGAGAACAAAATACATGACACCACAGAAAAAAATATCTAACAGAGAAACTCTCAAACAACAGAAGATGGTATACTGACATGGTTGCACAGAGGACATCACAAGCCTTCTAGATGTAGCACCCACTCTCAGCCGACAACTCCCACAATGACAAATAATAGCACAAAGTTATCACAAAAAGAGAAAATGAAAATTAAATATCCTTAAACACACAATACACTGAAAATAACCAAATCAATTTCGCATATTCAGCAAAATCATCACCAGCAGCACAGCCATACACAAAAACTCTAACCACCCAATTACATATTAAAAAAAAGCCCATTTCCAATACCGGCTGCGAAGACTTAATAAAACTCCACTCAATGAAGTCAACTACGAAAATTAAACCTCAAAGAGAAACATTTGAACACACACACACACACACACACACACACACACACACACACACACACACACACAGAGAGAGAGAGAGAGAGAGAGAGAGAGAGAGAGAGAGAGAGAGAGGGGGGGGGGGGCAATCTGGGTTATCTGCCACGGATGGCAATTGGTCTACTGATTGTTCATATGATTTTGAAACGCATCGCTGTTGGTTTTTTAAAATTTTAATACATTCTAAGTTGATTTCTGAACGAATCAAATTGAATTTAGAATGCGAGCAGAGTACGTGCGTCTCTGCCAGGGAAATCCTCGTCGCATCTAGAAATAAACTTTACTGCATACAAAAGGGAACGGGATTACACGAGCTGAGCCGAATAAACCGAACAGGTTAAAGACAATAGCTGTTTATGAGGTTGATTGGGTGTGTCAATGATAAGCGTTGTTTATTAGCGAAATAAACGACTTACAGGAATAACAGGGAAGAAAAATTAGATATCTTCCCGGTGTATCCAAGAAAACGAAATTTGGAGAGAAAATTTTTGCTAAAAGGAGTTCTTATTCTTCCTGTCACAAACAGTCCCACCCATTATTGTTATTTTAAGGGGGGGGGGGGGGGGGGTAGGATGTTAAACCGGCCGACTGGGAGCAGGAGAAGCACCACAGGACATTTTAATTTTCACTGTCCTGAATATATGTTTGATGGCTTCCATTGCAAAATATATACGTTTGAATTCAACAGAGTAGCTATCCTGAAGCGCAGGGTCAAAATTTCACATTACAAACGCTTCATCCGGCCCAGGCAGATTGAGGAGATCGGTTGATTCTTGGCATTAGGTGTGGCCTCTGGTGGAGATTAGGCTGCTTTTAACAGCACGATTACTGAGAAAATCCCGAAAAACCATTATTTCTGGGTACTGACAGTATCAATTATGGGAACGACCGCTTTTATACTCTCTACTGATGGCAGATCGTCGAATTTTTTACTGTGTGTTCTTAGGACGCCATTCTCGGCGAAACGTTTTCGATATAATTATCCATTAACGAGATTCAGAGGGTGAAAGACTTTTGGACGTAGTATCCAGTCTGCGGTGTAAATATTCTTTGAAATGAGGCACTGAACACAAGGCATGGGTTCTCTGCTTAAGTTATTAGGTTACCGAACTATGTATGTTTTAGTTAGTAATTTTTACACCAGTATATCTCTACGAAGCGATGTATGTGTTTAACGGTCACTTCATGACTGAACATATGCCTAATGTTGTAACGCAGTGACAAATAAGGGCTAGAAAAGGTCTTTATATGCTTGAAAATAACTTAAAATTACTGATAAAAATTATGTGAAACCGGAAAGGCTACAAATTCAGTAAAATATGTAACATTTTTGCTCTTAAGATACAAATCCTAATCCAGGGGTTTCAGATAAATTGCGACCGATGAGCAAAGTATACGGAAAAAATGTAAAGCAAACTATTTTGTGTTGCTTTATATTATGCGTAATTATTTGTTGTTCGTGTCAGAAGTACGTAAATGTGTAAAAGTAATAAGTAAGCTGTCAGGGACTGGCGGAAAAACGCCCCGTAGGAGCACAGAATAGGCGAATATGTTCCTCTTTAAAAGGGTGACAGGAAACTGAGGAACCAACTGTCTCAGTCCTATTTCTCCGAACAAAACAAAAGTTTGACTGGGAAATACCAAATTCGGCAGAACTGTCACCGATTTCATTGTATTTTTACCATGGATGTGAATTCAGGAATTTTTCTTCAGTCAAGACTGACCAAACGTGTAAATGGGAACCGAGTTTAATAGTACTTTATACAAAATAAAAATTTTCTTTAAGCTCCAAAATTACTACCATTCCTCAGTCATCTAAGACAAGTTACACTGACACGCAAATTTTTTTAAATGCGGTATTCACTGTTTCTGTAAGCCACTAATCCTTTTTATATGTTTCCATTGGCAATCGCAAAACATATGCGCCTCCAATGTAATAGTTTACATACAAACCAAATTCCTCAGCTACGATTGAACTAAAACTTTGGACTGCAAATTAACGTCGAATTGAACAAAATACTTTACGAGTGATGTGAAATAGTACAACTTCTCTCTTCCACATACTGCAAGAGATTTGGGGCTTATTTTTTAATGAGGTCATGCCGTATATAAAGAATAGTTAAACTGAGGCCCTGTCATGACAAAGCAGCAGAACATTAACGTACTATCTGTTCACAATTATCCAGACACCCCTACGTAAAGTGAAACTGTTCATTAGGTGTCAAGAGACCGATTCGCCAATATAAAAGAAACTGTGCTGTCAGTCGAGAAGCAGTAACAGCAGAATGTGTCGATCAGGAGTGGACCGTAAGTTCGAACATGCACTAGTCACTGAATGGCACATGAGTAACAAACCCAACAGGGACATTGCTACCCTTCTAAGACTGTCCACGTCGACTGTCGGTGGTGTGTGACTGAAGTGGAAATACGAAGGACAATCACAACTAAACTTAAATCAAGTGGACGACAAGTACTGATCGGCAGCGACCGTCGAGGTCTGCGGAGGATGGTTAAAAAAAAATCTCACGAAACCAGCTCTGAGTTGTGAAGTACTACCAGCAGTCCAGCTGGCACAATTACTGGAAGAAGGTAAAAGGAATGGGGTACAATGGTCAAGCAGTTTTGTCATAAGCAACACTTCCCTTTGGCCAAGGTGTGGTGTTAAGAGTGACTCTAATGGACAATGGTTGACTGGAAACGAGTTGGAGTGATGAATCAGGCTACACCCTTCGGCAATCCCACGGAAGGGGTTTGGTTTAGCGAACTCCTGGAGAACGTTACCTCCCATCACGCGTGGTGCCGACAAAGAAGTAAGAAGGAGGTGGTCAGCATTCAAAATCACAACCTTCTATGGTTTTGGATCTGATGGAAGAATGGGCTGTCATTCCTCCATAGACATTCAGACAGCTCACCGAAAATGTCACCCCAGGAGTTCCAGCTGTTACAAAAGCGATGGTTGGATACACCTCATTAACGGCAGTTACTTTAGATCAGGTAGCAACACATGGAAGATTTCTAAATTCAAATCATTTGATGTTTTCATAATGTATCTACTACATGCAAAACCAAAGAACCAAGCCCAGAAATCATACATTGTCTTCAGGTATTTTACACACACACACACACACACACACACACACACACAAGTTACGTGCCACATACTGAACAATACAAAATATTCAAACTGCAGTTAATTTACAAATATATCATGAAGCAAAAGTTAAATGTATATTTATCTTAGTCTAGCGGATTAACAGCAATGCACTCACAACAAATAATTAAGGAAGACAGCAGCGAATTTGTAGGAATGGAAGATCACATTGACTTTACTCCATAGTAGGTACAGCACGCTTCCTCAAGTCTCTGCAGTAATAGTTTCTGAATAACGGACGACTTCTTAAGTCACCGTAGATGTTTTTTCGAAATATTTTTATACGGCTTGCGACGGAAGTTACATTAACTATAATACACTAAGATTTGTTTGAAAACAAATCAGTGGCCTTACCGGTAATGTTCGTCTCTCAATCCACTTCTGAAATGTTTAAGAGCGGTTCTTCGGAATCACATAGTTCGAATGAACCACGAACGTCTGTCACGTTAGATAAGCAGCAGCACTGCACAAAAAGACAGATTAAGGGGTTTTATGGTCCTGCTGTAGGACCTTCTCTCAGAGTTGACCGTCGCCGTTGCCACAAAAGCTAAAAAGCTAACCCTCCCTGTGGGTCTCATTATCCTAAGGGAACTGTAGCTTTTCATTTGATCCTACTGAGCTGCAGAGAACTGATTTTTTTTAAAAAAAAGGTGAGTCCTATATAGCAAGACAATACCGAAACGCTGTTTAACGCTCACGCAGCGTCTACTCGCCTACAATAATTAGTTCTCCAAGCTCCACAAAAGAAAGTAACCAATTATCGTAAGGCACTACAGTAGCTGTCCCGAACACGCATGGGTGGTTAAGAACAATACCACAGAAACACCACTTTGCATATTAAAGGTCAAGGTTCTATATACGTAAACTTATGTTAAAATACCAGGCGGTGAGACCCCCCCCCCCCCCATACACACACACAAGGGTGCGCGCTTTCTACACAGAAACTGCTACTCAGAGGACTATAAGAAATGTCCCTCTTTAAAACAACTCATGCGCTGCAGAACCATAAAGAACCGCCTACAAATAACTAGAAACTGGTCCCCCGCGAATACTTGGAAAAATCAAATTCTATCGAAATGAATTATACATGGCAAGGAACCCGATAATCTTTCACTGTTTGCCGCAAGCAACTTTACTCCCCGACACTGAATTCATTAAACTGTTGTACCGGAATTGGATATTCGATCACACGTTTCGTGAGTAACGCAGGCTTCCCTGCGAGAGTATGGGATTGTGGCCAAATGCAAGAAACATAATCAAGGTTCAAGGCACACACATTTTTAAGTCGTATGGGTGTTTGATCCCGGGTGGGTTCACTGACGTTCTTCAAACCTATAAATCGAAGTCAGCGAGGGGCGTATAGCTAATTACACGTTGTCTTACCTAAGTACACAATAACGGTGCGTAAACTGCGTTGTATTTCCATAAACCCACTTATCTTCCTTGATACCGTATGTACTGTTTATACTTACGGAAATATGCTCTCCGTAAATGATATCTGCTTCACGTCATTTGTTTTCTGTCACCAGAGTAGAGATATCTACATCTACATGACTACTCTGCAATTCACATTTAAGTGCTTGGCAGAGGGTTCGTCGAACCACAATCATACTATCTCTCTACCATTCCACTCCCGAACAGCGCGCGGGAAAAACGAACACCTAAACCTTTCTGTTCGAGCTCTGATTTCTCTTATTTTATTTTGATGATCATTCCTACCTATGTAGGTTGGGCTCGACAAAATATTTTCGCATTCGGAAGAGAAAGTTGGTGACTGAAATTTCGTAAATAGATCTCGCCGCGACGAAAAACGTCTTTGCTGTAATGACTTCCATCCCAATTCGCGTATCATATCTGCCACACTCTCTCCCCTACTACGTGATAATACAAAACGAGCTGCCCTTTTTTGCACCCTTTCGATGTCCTCCGTCAATCCCACCTGGTAAGGATCCCACACCGCGCAGCAATATTCTAACAGAGGACGAACGAGTGTAGTGTAAGCTGTCTCTTTAGTGGACTTGTTGCATCTTCTAAGTGCCCTGCCAATGAAACGCAACCTTTGGCTCGCCTTCCCCACAATATTATCTATGTGGTCTTTCCAACTGAAGTTGTTCGTAATTTTAACACCCAGGTACTTAGTTGAATTGACAGCCTTGAGAATTGTACTATTTATCGAGTACTCGAATTCCAACAGATTTCTTTTGGAACTCATGTGGATCACCTCACACTTTTCGTTATTTAGCGTGAACTGCCACCTACCACACCATACAGCAATCTTTTCTAAATCGCTTTGCAACTGATACTGGTCTTCGGATGACCTTACTAGACGGTAAATTACAGCATCATCTGCGAACAACCTAAGAGAACTGCTCAGATTGTCACCCAGGTCATTTATATAGACTAGGAACAGCAGAGGTCCCAGGACGCTTCCGTGGGGAACACCTGATATCACTTCAGTTTTACTCGATGATTTGCCGTCTAGTACTACGAACTGCGACCCTTCCTGACAGGAAATCACGAATCCAGTCGCACAACTAAGACGATACCCCATAGGCCCGCAGCTTGATTAGAAGTCGCTTGTGAGGAACGGTGTCAAAAGCTTTCCTGAAATCTAGAAATACGGAATCAACTTGAGATCCCCTGTCGATAGCACTAAGTAATGAAGTGGCTTCATCCGATCTTCAACGTATTGATTCTACAAACTTTAGTAAGGTACCGTTTGACTTAGCTTATCTACACCTTATCTACGAAGCAGCTTCCGCTGGCAGTTATCACGCCCAAAGAACTACTTCGGCAACTGCGACTGTACGATTGCTTCTTTTTATCTTGGAAATTAGTTACAATGGCACGAAACTATCCACACAAGCGACAAATATTTTGCACTATTTTGAATTTGAATTCTTAAAGTGGTCTCGAAAGTGGAACATTAGTGCAATGTAAAATATTTGTCGCTTATGTGGATAGTTTCGTGCCATGATAGCTAACAATTACACCTATTAGTAATTTGCTTTGTCCCTCCATCTCTTCGCTTCGCACAACACCGACTGTGACTTAATTAGAAATCGATGTAAAACGTACGGCGCCTCTTTAGAAATGATCCCGGTATGTGCATGGAGCTGTGAGGGGCACGGCTTTAGCCTAATACGGACTAGTCGGACCGCTATTAAAATGCGCAAGCTATACTGTCAAATTTTGCTGTACAGGTTCCTGAATAACGTAGCTATAGAGGACCAAAGCACCAGTTCAGCATTTGGTCCTCCAATACAGCGAACTCCACAAAATCACAGCATTCTTGGCAACAGGCCCGTCAGTAAGTTTCTAGTTATATGAACCCCGTCAGCCCTACTTTAGCACCATGGTGTGGCACGAATTAATGGAACTACCATGGCATTGCGCCAATGCCTATCACTAAACCCCGAAAAACTAGGCCGCCATTTTGACAACACGATATTGTTCTGTCCGTTACACGGTTACTTCCTTGGAACCGACTGAAAGGTACTATACAAACAGATCCGCCTGAACCACCCGATTGGATTCTTTTTTTTAAACAAATGGTTAGTTGCTACGGAACATCTGTCTTCTAGACGTGCACTAAATGTAAAGCTTAATCATGTCTAAATTACCTCCAAGATTGTCCAATTTCAATTTTATTAGTCCATATTACGTACCCTTATGCAACAAGATAAAATGATCCAAGAGGACATCCGTGACAAGATATTTTTCTCTCAATGAGACCGCAATCAGATGGCAATCAGGTGGCAAATGCTCACACAAAATTTAAGGCACCTTGCTTTCTATGGACTACGAGGATCGTTCAGTAAGTAACGCCCAATTTTTTTTCTCAGAACATGTTTATTGTTAAGAGTCAGAATCTGGTGACAATATACATCTACACGTCTTGTCCATGTCCTATTTTTCTACGTAGTCTCCATCACGCTCTATGGCCGTACGCCAATGTAGGCGTAGCCATGTTTTCGCTGCATGCTGGTGCATGCATTGGTGCTCAATAGTGCCGTTACTAGCGTCCATATTACAGAATTTTCCTATTATTATTATTATTATTATTATTATTATTATTATTTTAGTCCTAAGTGTGGTTTCACCCATCTCTCCACACTAGTCTATCCGACGCAAGCTTCTTCGTCGGTCTATAAAACGTCGATTCACTAATGCCTCAGGATAGGTCCTATCAAACGACCCCTCTTTAGTGGTTGAAATACCTGATACAAACACTTCGGGTATGAAGCACTATTTAAGCTACATTCGCTTTCTCAAAGTCTGATTCACCCACAACCACGTGCATTAATATACAGAGAAACTGAGGAACGATAGGTCACACACAAAGGATCTTTTTATGTTAATGGAAATTACAAACCCACAGAGCATGAGAGCTTTAGGAGGAGGATCACGTCTTAATGACTTGTGATCACATCGCCGATACTTTTTTACGTGGTTGGATGAACAAGGGAAGGAAAATAAATCGGCTGGGTCTTTTTCGGAAGAAGTTATGCAGCACTCGCCTTCAACGAATTAGAGAAACTACGGAAAAGTTACGGTGAGGGAAAAATTCCCAACCCCAAGGAGGAGTTGTGGGAGCTAAACGGAAGAAGTTAGGTCTACTTCTACATCTGAGATGTGATATTCAAATTTCGCGCCAGTCTTGTGAAACAGGCGCTGGTCGTGCAACTATAAGAATGCAAATCAGGTTTTGCCATTGTTGACAGCTTAATGAGTCTGAACGAGTCATGTGATACAGTTACGAGGAAGAAAGTCAATCCGCGATATTACAGGAAGACTTCGCAGCAATGCAGCCTCTGCACGTGACTGCTGGCAGCGGTGATCACCCGAAGGTAGAGTTGCAATACAGCCGGGCTCCAGACGGCCACGTGGCATTACTGAGAGTAAAGACCGTCGTGTTCGGCCTATGGCTGTGGGGCATCGTACTGAGTCTGCAGCAGCAATTCGAGCAACAGTTGGGTCCACAGTGGCACAACGAACTGTTTCAAATTGGTTACTTCAAGGACAGCTCCGAGCAGATGCCCTTTAACGTGCATTCCACTGACCCCAAACCACAGCCATTTGAGACTTCAGTGGTATCATCGAGAGCTCACTGGAGGGCGGCGTGCAGGTCTGTTGTGTTTTCTGATGAAAGCCGGTACTTCCTCTGTGCCAGTGTTGGCCATGTGTTTGTTAAAAGGAGGCCAGGTAAGCGCCTACAATGTACCTTTCTACAGCCTAGACACACTGGAACTACACCTGGAATTGCGGTCTGGAGGTGCGATTTTTATGACAGTAGGAACACTCTCGTGGATATCCAACGAACCCTGACTGCAAATTTGTACTTCAGTCTGATGATTCGACCTGTTATGCTGTCATTCACGATGATCATCCAAGGGAGTGTTTCCCAAGAGGATAACTCTCGCCCACACACACTTTTAACCCAACGTGCTCTACAGAGTGTCGACATTTTGCCTTGGCCTGTTCGATCACCAGATCTATGCCCAATCGGGCACATATGGAACATCATCGGACGATAACTCCAGCGTCATACACAACCACCATTAACCGTTCCTGTATTGACCGACCAAGTGCAAAAGTCATGAAACTCCATCGCAAGCTTTGATTCATCGTTTATGTGCCAGCATTTCACATTTGCAATGGCTTATCTCGGACTTACATTAATGAAATTGTCATCTTGCAACGAGAATAACTTATAAACGTTACATAGACAAATGTATTCCCGAAATTTCATTACTCTACGTTAATTATTTCTTTGTGTTGGAATTTTTTCCGCCCTTGCCAATTTGCACAACCAGACGGGAGTTTGAGCTCCTTTTCTCCCGACTGTGAGTCAGCGCCTTGATAAATTGCTCCATCTCGCTTTATGAGAAGTTTATGTTCTGGTAATGAACAACAAGAAAGTTACAATAAATCTATAACATCTCAGACTCGTTACAAACCTGATACCTTCTCAGCAGTGACAGTCCCTCCAGCTATAGAGCACGCCAGACTCCGTCATGAAACTTGTCGTTCGCTCATACAATTTACTCTCCTTTGAAGGGAACTAGGGTAATTTACACAGCATTGAAGGAATACAAACGGTACTTCCCTTATCAGATGTGTGTAAAATTCACCCAGCCTCTGTGTCCCATATGAGGTCATTAGTTTTATCAACCAGACGTTGTTCCTTAACCCTTGGTCTCTCTTCCAGATGCCAGCATACGGGGGAGGGGTCAGCATATTGTATCGCAGTATTTGTACATTCGTAGCTGCTTGAACTGTGTCATTTTCGTGCAGTCTCGCAAGGTTTGACGCCCAGCACAAACGTAACATCCTTACATTAAATTTCTAAGTGAAAAAAGTGTCTGTGATTCAATTAACTTGCTTCTCTGCCTGGTAAACTGCACTGGATGGCCCTGAAGGCACTCAGTAGTACAAATTTGTGACAAGGTTACCTCCATTGTAGTGCACTCAGGATTGCACGTTAGGGGGTCAAATATGGTAAATTCATCTAGCGGGGAAATAATGAGAACACAAGAAACTACCACAGAAAGCAGCAAATGGAATATCCCGCACATACTCATCCCGGCAGGTAAATCTGCAATGTCACGCTGTGCTCTAACGTTACATTTTTCTCTGTACCGCGATAAACGTAAAATAATTGTGAGCTTCTTTAGCGAGTATGACGATCAGTGGTTCCTGCCGCTCCCCCTCGATCAATGGCCGCGATCTTACCGCCTTCTGCCTGTTAATTGCAAACCATCCCGTTGTTCAGTGTGGATTTACAAATATTTGTTCCACTGTCCGGTGACCAGTATTATTGACTACTGCTGACTTGGGGGGACAGGACCGAGATAAGGAATCGACGCCGAAGGGCAAACTGCTACTCACCAAACGTATGACAGAGGCTGGGGATAGCGCTGGACTTATCTTTAATGCTTCTATTAACACGCGCCAGAGCCATTAACATTCAGGATGCTGAGTCAGACGATGGTTTTACAGACTGGCCATCTTCGATTTATTCACACTTTTAGGACACTGAAGTATGTGCCCGGACATCAGTTTCCTATGGCAATACGACGGAACCCTCAAAAATATTGAATTTGATGATTTCCAAGCGCTGTTAAACATAAAAAATTTCGAGCTTTTGTAATGGAACCGCCGACAGCTGCATTCTTAGCGTTCAGGTCTTGCAATCGTGTAGTAGCAGGGTGTAGCTAGACGCAACTTTAATTCTGTATTTATTAGAAAACTGAAATGTTAATTAAATAGTCAAACAATTTGATCGTAGACGGAACATATTTCCTCTTCATTACCCGTCGCATGGAAATGTTACTATTCACAATAAATTAAAATTTGGAACATAAAAGCATCAATTAGAAAATAAAATACTCACTTCAAATTTTTGTACAAAAAATTAATTTGTTAATTGACATTTCAATTCATATTAAATATAAAATTTAAATAAAACGGGGATTAGAATCAGCAACCTCAAGATTATAAGACTAGAACACCATGCGTACAGATACGGGCGGCTCTGTTAATAAAATCGTATTTTTTATATTTAACAGCACTGGGAAATTTTCAATGAGAAAATGTACAGTTGTTTTAAAAAGTGCATCATACCGCTGTAGGAAACGGATGTCCGGGTGCACTGATCTTCAAATCCTTTGAGTATGAAATAAACCTAAGAGAGCAATCCATACGATCTCTTTGTTTGAAGAATTCAACCGAACATTCTTTGTCCAGCTGGTATCATATAAAAGCTTTACGGAATTAAACTGTCGCCGGACCTTTTCGAATAGTATCGTTTACATGTTGGTTATAAGGTTTCACAAAAAGCCATTTCCAACTAAGCCTATCTTGGCATTCTAACTAACTAGCAGATCCTTTGCTATTCTCGAACTTTCAACGACTTTTCTGTGAATACATACCATATGATGGCGTAAGTGCACAATGAAAAGTGTTGAGTGCCGCAAGTACTTTCAAAATCGGAAAGAGAGGAAACCACCATTAAGGCCGTAGATTCGCCATGATACAGTAATTTCACGCAGACAGGAAACGTTAATGCGAAACATTCTGGCCGTCCACATCACATGTAGCTGACAACGCACACTAGCTATTTTCAAGTGATCAGCACACAAATAACTTAGATGGGTCTCAAAGGAAATCGAAACCTCCGAAAGTCGAGGACACCGTGTACAACTTCCTTGAAACTTAGTAAGCTACAATTAACGCTGTTTCATGTAGAGTCCCGTGGGCGTTGAAATGAGCCTCGCGATTACCTAAACCAGTGTTTTTCAACCTTTGTGAAAATGCGACACCTTTCCAATTAAAAATATTGTAGCGACCCTCAGAACCATAATGAAAGTATGACAGCGGAATTTAATCCGCAAAGATTGACTTCTTCTGAATGAAGAGAAGAACATTCAAAGCTGGCAAAGGAAGCTTTGAAATTATTAGTACCATTCGCCACTTCCTACCTTTGTGAATTAGTGTTCTCTTCAATGGTGAACATAAAAACTAAGAAGAGAAATAGATTTCAACTAGAAAATGATTTGGTGATTTGTCTCAAAAATAGAACCACGATTTGACAAATTATTAATAAATAAACAGGCACAGCCTTCTAATTGATACTTGTATTTTTATTGTAATCTAGAACCTATAACGCTTCCTTACTTTTATCTGGCTAAGTGGCATCGGTGGCAGATATCGTTGGTGTCGCCCTATGAGTAAAAACTGTTCAAAACAAAATCTTATTAAGTGTCAAGTATGCTTTTTAATAATACGTATCTCTTTTTCAATACGCATGACAATACCAGTTTCTCTGGCGATTCAGTCTGTATCATAAAGCGTCTAGAGTGGTTATAGATACCCGGAAAGCTGGATTTAAGGTCATAGTAAGCGGGGATGTCTTCAGAAGAAAGTTCCACTGATACGCCAGTGACCTATCTCTTTATCTGGAATTCTACCACTGTGATGTTTACACACAAGAATTTTATCGAAATCAAACACATTATTACGTTCCGTGGTTTACAGGTCTCAGCTGTCCAACGGCAGGATACGAAACGAAGACTAGTGTCAGACCGTTTTAATACCTGAAAAAATTTCAACTGAAGTACATCTACACCAACATTTTGACTGTGTATACTACAAGGGTAAAAGTTCGCAGCTGTTTGGAACTTCAAGCGCAGTCATCTGCAAGATGGGAGGAGTGTAGTTTGGTCTCTGCCGACTGCCTGTAGTGCTGTCAAAACAAGTGATGTAGCAGGAATTATGTAGCACGACTAATGGAGAGAATTACTTATAATATTACTCTAAACAGAGTAGCAAATGATGGAATTCCCAAATTATATTTTCAATATTTGCGCGACACTTGCTAATACAAAAAAAACATGGCGGTAAATAACCATTAATCATTTTATTGTCAAAGAAAAATTTAATTTTTTTCTGACGAATCGTCACCCTGATTAATCCGTGAAAACCCTGTCTTTACTACAACTGCATGTGTCTCAGCAAATGCACATTCAGCGGCATTAGAAATTTCAGAGGTATACTATGAAGCTATAGTAGTAATGATCAAATCGCTCAAGTGACTTAGAACAGCGAGATGTAGTGCTGTTACTGTTTTAAGTGGGCAGGACACCGAGTTGTTTCGCAATATTCAGACGCACGACTAGGTAATTAACATGGATGTATCCAGTATTTGGATAAATATAACGGAGTGCAACTTTAAATGTGCCACCACGCCCCTCTCGTAAACTGCACAGGAACGACATAGAAACTCAAGAATTTGAGACGATTCGCGAAGTTATTAGTAGTTTCGCCGTAATACTGAAACTATCGGTGATAGTGACTGTACTGTCTTTCAAGCAATAAAACTTTCTACAGCTAAACTGAGAGCCGCTGTGTTGGAGGAAACTTTTTCCAGAGAGCCTGGAATTCGTTCTCTTGATTATCAAAGTCTGACCCAGGACATATACGAAGTAGAATTAACCAAGTACTTCCTAAAACCTTTTGAGATGGTCTTGTACAATGTGACAATGCTGACCAGCCTCTTTGGGGCACTTCACACGTATTTAGCGTGAAATCCCAATCAATATGGTATGAATGCAAACTTGAATCAGGCTCTTGTGAACAGCAGTCTCAAACTGCGATATTATCTTTAAGTATTGCTCCTACTATTAGACTTGTTATGAACTACCCCCACAATAGGCGAAGGATGTACGAGTATGCACGGATGGACGATAATCTCAGATAGAGTTTCGTAACTCTATATCATTTCTGACAAAGAGCTTATGCTAGGAGGAAGAACAGACTTTTCGTTTTGTTGGAGGCAGTATTCTGGAAAGTAGAGTCACATAATTAAAGGATTTCGTTAATATTATTCGAACCCGCAAGTTAAACAACTTGGGACCGAAATCGTTGTTGGCAACCATCGCTATCTAAAGCGGTATTCTACAGCAACATGTGATTCGTTGTAAATTACCAAGAGCCATTCGACGAAGCTTTAATGAGAACTTTTGAAATTTCAAGTTCTGCAAATTTGCTGGGCGCGTGCAGACCTGATATTTCTGGATCAACTCGTTGCACCTTTTCCTTTTTTTTTTTTGTCTAAGCAGCCGCTCCTTGTCGAAGTGGCGAGGTGCGCACATGCCCCAAGCGGTCAAAAAACCCTGTAACCGACGGCGGGAGACGGTGGCACGTGCTGTGAAGTTTTTTAACTCCATTCTCACGCAAAACGACCCATTGTGGGGTCTGCTGCAGAAGGGGAACCCCGTCGGCGAAGGAGTGAAGGCGCGGCGAGAGGTGGCAAGGGCGAGCTGGGGAGGGGATCAGGGGTGGGGGGACGGTGTTTTAAAACATCCAGCCTTGCTGCCCGGCGCAACCAGAGCAGGCCAACTTCATTCATGCGTCTGGAGCGCACAAGGCAAGAGGTGGGGGATCCAGCAATCACGAAGACCGTTACACCGCTGTCACCGTGCAAGGGGCAAGGTGCAGATGCAGCGGAAACAATGCGGCTAGGCGCACGCCGAAATTTCGACCTCGCACAGCCGCCGTAATTTAAATCGCAGATGGACGACCAGCTTCTCTTCCGGATCGAAGTCGTGCACACTGCTTCGACAAAAGTATGCTCCTCCGTTCGCACTATCTCCTCTCAAGATGCTTAAAACGATGTAAGAACTGTAAAGAAAGTATTGGACACGGTAGTCCTAGTCCTGAAAAACGAACAGCCATTTCATCCATGTAAGCAAGTCGATGTTTACTGTTAGTTTACTGCAATAATTCCCAACCTGAGGGTAATTACGCCCTGATGGGTAAAATTTAATTTTCCAAAGGGTAAAAACAAAAGGGTTTCATTGTATTTCGATCACGACAGTACATTTTTAAAGTATCACTACTAATACCACTATTTCGTAAAACTGTAATACTGACTGCATAAGTTACCAACAATTACCTTATTTTTTCAAGTACTACCATTAACGCGTGACACAATGGTGAAGGTTACAGCTTGTGAAACGGATATATGAACAACATCTTTCTTACATAGTCGAACCACTACACACATGCACCATCCACGTCGATAGTAAAATTCGGACACATTCCTTACATATGCTTAAAAGTCTCATGGAAACACCTTCTCCGAGTTGTAGGTGCTTCCCACAACAGACACTTTGCTTCATTATTCACTTCGCAACAGTAAACACAGTACAGCACAACAGTAACTATGTAAAGGCTACTGGTTTATGGCCTACATTGTCTACTTACTACTACTACTACTACTACTATTAATACTATTACTGCAACTGCCAGTGGTCAGACAAAACATTAGCAGCCTGAGGTCTTCCGATTTCTGCCAGTTCAGAAGTACGGAATCCAGCAATCAAATGACTCAGAAATAGCGAACGTAAGTATAGGGCACATTTTAAAAGGGTTGATTTTAAACGAGGTTGCAGAGTGTGGGTGAAGCAAGTGTCACTAAGGAGAAGAGTGGTGCATAGGAAGCAAGTCTTGAAACAAGTGTCTACCCTCAAATTGTTCAGTTCTCTATTTTCTGAAAGTAGCCGTACGCAGCATTCTTGATGGACCGAGAATAGCTTCATCATTCTATAAACATAGGTTGTTAGAAATTATCAGTACGAATTGCCTCACTGGTTCATTAGATCATGATTTAATACGTCACCGACAAGAACTAATTATTTATATTTCATCATGTTAAAAATGAAACTAATCAAAGAAAATTATTTTTCATTCTAATTTTTAGTTAGCCCCTAATAAATAATATGGGGGTTGGAGGGGAGGGGGGGGGGAGAGGGAGGAACTAGCTAATAACAGGCTATTCAGGGCTAATGGTCTCAAAGGTTAAGAATCACTTCTCTACTGGAACATGACAACCCTTGTTATTAACAATGGTTTCTCTTGTTATACACTGTAAGAGAGCTTGCAACAGTTAATCATGAAGCTATAAAGCTTAACTCTTAGAAAAATGCTTCTCGCATAAGTGTTTGATCACGTGATGCGAAGGCGCAGAAAATTTATTCCCAGGTTGACAGTGAATGAACATGGCACCCCCCCCTCCCCCCCAAAGGTAATTTAACACTGCAAGGTTTGCAATCGTGTAATAGTAACACCAGCATTCATCTGTTAGTGTATTACATTCCCATCAAATGCTCTAACTACTTACTACCTTTAAATAAAGTATATCATGTGTGTTAATATTGTAAAGTCATACATAGTCTTCATTGACAATCATTTATAACAGGAGGCTAATAAATCATTAAAACCCAAGACTATAAGGAAACCTTAACCAGCTACCATTTCAATGTTGTGAAATTCATGACACGTTAATAACATTGACTTTTTACAGTATTTTATTCACCTGCATTACCAGCGAAAGTACACAATCACAATATATTCTTTACAACTTCCTGAGGGCAGCAGAGTTGACTCACATGATTAGTGCTGATATAAGTAGTAACGTATCTTAGGGAGCAGTCACATTCTGTTAATACACTACTTACAATCTATGTTGATATTGGCTCAGATGGAGGAACTGTACTGCTTCCACATTTGGCGTTGTGAGTACAGTGAAGAGAACACTAGAATTTACAATCACATCAATTTCAGCAACACTACCCAGGGAACAGGAACTGTTCCACAATGACGATCAGTTTCCGCACCATTACAGCTGTTGCGAAGCACATTCAGCAAATTTGATGTCTGTAGCTGCATTGGAAATATGAGGAGAAACACACGTGATAAAGACTTCTACAATGAAGATAAGCAAGGTAATGTAACACACGGAAACTAGAGTACAAAAGCAGTCTGAAGGGAGTTTGAAACCAAGTTACTGGAAAAGTCTTCCTAGTAGGCAGGGATGGTGTGACAACATTTTCCCCACAGTTAACGTATCATTTAGCACCCCTCCCCATACCCCCTGCAACCCTATTATGTAAGTTGTCTCTCCTTGAGATCTTTTTAAGACCTCAAAGAGGTCTAAATCTAATGATCATGGAGTAAAAGCTTTCCAGTGTCTCTCTTTTAAAGTACTTCTCAATTACATCCCCATCTAATTGGGCTCAAATTTAGCCCATCATCTACCTTACCTTGCAAAATGTTGGGGAGTGCAGTGCCTGTATGTTAGGGCACAGACACATTTTGCTAGTGGTATAAGATGATACCTAATGCACTGTCCAAGATTGTTAGGTCAAACATGGCCGTTATCTTGGCCTTCAGGGTCAAATGACCTCAATAATGTACATTTTCTGTCATGAATCATCTTAGAAGAAAAGTGTACAATGCTCTAATTGATAATGTTTATCTGTAGCAGCCATTTATAAAGTCTTAACACAATTTACAAGTTACTCTGGGTATGTTTAACAGAATTCTTAACTCACTGCAGGGACAGATGCAGCATTACCTCTAAATGTGAGGACAAGACATGGAACACCACCTTCAACAGCTACAAGTTTACGTAGATTGGAATACATTGAAGTAGAATTGTGTTTCTTGTCAGTTAGGCCTTGGGGGAAATTTGAGCCCAGTTAATTGGGAACGTAACTGAAAAACTTACATATCACAGACTTGTACTAACTAGGAAAATATTTTACACTGAAGTCAGTAGTGGCTTGTAACCACACATTCTCCATTATCTCATGAACAGACTGTTTATAGCCCCATGTTTACTGTAACATTTCTTTATTGCATACTGTCAGCCTCATCAGTTTTTGTTATTAAATTTTTTGACTGTATACAAATTTTGGACTTTGGTACCCTCCAGTTGACATCCCAAGAGGCTTCTTGGGCCTTAAACTGGCACCACTAGGAGGCGGCCTAGTACAAATCTTAGGTAAACTGAAGTAGGTACATCACTGCTGAGTAAAACATTTTGAAGGTGACAACATATTAGTCATTTCTTCTAGATACTTTTCATTTTAACAGTACATACCCTCGCGATGAAGAGGTTACCACATGGTTAGTCGATTGGGGAAGGGGAATGAAGAGTGACGTCATCGGACCCATGATCTAAGGTGGCAGAAACCAAGGGAGAAAGTACACAAACAGCCAAGTCCAGTCAAGGGGAAGGGAAAACAAGCAAATGAAGAGGTAACAGAAACACCAGAACAGTAGCAAAAGTGAAGAACAGGAGGAGAAGGAGGGGAGGGTAGGACGGAGGGCATGGTCATCCGAGAGATGCTGCATGCATTTGGGCACCAGCACCGCCACCGACCCTTCCCTATCCCCACATCACACCACAATCACGACAACAGGGATAACACCAGGTGAAGAGGAGACAAGAAATGGGGAAACAAATCTGCATAAAAGACAAGACAAGATGTACGCAAAAGGGGAGGAGGGCAGTGTGGAGGCAAGGCCAAGGCTTCCCTTACCAACACTAACACTAACAAAGAGTCTGAAGTTCCAGAGGGAAGTTCAGGTAGTTAAACCTGAGACAACAAACCACTTTCACGAAGAAAACCAAGGACTGATGTAACCATGCATGGGTTGTCTGCTAACACCCAGGACAAGAAAGGTGGGATGGGTGTATTTAAGTGCCAAGGGCCAAAAGGTGGGGGCAGTCCAGCAAAATATGGACCACTGTGAGGGAGGGGGGGGGGGGGGGGAGGGAGGGGAGGATTGCAACTACAAAGGTAGACGGCTCATTGTGGAGTAAACAACCATGGGTCAACCTAGTATGGCCAATACAAAGACAGCAAAGGATGTAGATTCCTGCTGTGAAAGGCAGAGGGAAGAATGCCATGCAGTAGGTGTCTCCCTGAGTGCAGATGGGGTTAACCCCCAGGAGAGTTGGTTCACAGCTGAGCAAAAAGGGATTTGACCTAAGCCACAAATTCACCCCTGGGAAATATCAACAAAACTGTTTTCCAGTCATACAGAATGGGCTCCTAATTAGTGAGACTGGACTGTTCAAAAAATTCTAGGTTTTCAGATAGATAGCAAACAATGTCCATGTTCAGGATCTTGTTCAAAGACTTAAGGCTACTACTTTTGCTATCAGAACAGTATCTGAAGTGATAGTTCAACAAGAAAAACATAGTCTACTTTGCTCATTTTCATTCACTTAGGACGTAGTGTTCTTTAATGTTGTTTCTTGTTAAAAATATCAGCTTATACCCAAGAATTAGCAGCTATCACTACATTAATAATCAATAGAAATCCTATCTGAATTTGGATCACACTTCCTCTTAACACTAATCCACATGCTT
This sequence comes from Schistocerca nitens, assembly GCF_023898315.1. Lineage (NCBI taxonomy): Eukaryota > Metazoa > Arthropoda > Insecta > Orthoptera > Acrididae > Schistocerca > Schistocerca nitens. Next base: position 586,954,253 of record NC_064618.1, read on the forward strand.
TCAAAACTACACTGAACAGTTTCCTCATAGGTCACTCGTATTCTGTTGATGAATTCCTTGAAACATTACGTTAATTCCTTTGTTACACTGCAGACACGTTCCATGACCATGGAGATTTGCTCCTCAATTTGGTCTTAAGGAACTAGACGTGTAAAGTAAAAATGAATCAATGGCAGAGAAAGTGCCATAGGCAGCACTGATATGAGTAGGGGAAGCATCAATAAGAGGTCACAGGTCGTGGTTCACAAGAAATTGGTCAATGAGGAGCCCTCGCCTAGATGAAAGAGCACTATGCACAAAGGGTGATGAGCATTAAATCCCAAACGAGGAGGAATGGAGGGGGAGTTGCAGAAGGAAGGCAGTTACAGCAGTTGGTATGGGTGGACTGTCAAGAGGGAGACAGACTACAAATTACGACCATAGTGTCCAAGTGGATCCTGAAGGCAACTGCTTCTAGTAAGGTACTAACAATGTCTATATGGACCAATGTGCAAAAGCCACCATGAGCCCTCAAAGGGCCACCCAGTTCTGACAGAATGCATGGAACCCACAAAGCGTCCGTGAGTGAGCACCAGTAAAATGACATTCCTCAAGAACAACGCATGCTCCCAAGCAAAAGGAAGTAAGGGATTGCAACTCCTGCAAATGATGGTAGTATCCATTACAGTTCCAGTGAATAAGCTTGGAAAGGGGTTGTTCAAAATAGGAGGCAAATGAGTTGGAGCCAATCACGCCACAGAGTCACCATCAATTACCAATGAGGAAGGGGGTGTCATCCCTAAACAAGGGGTCAGACTCAGGCTTCTCCTTTTCTTTCATAGGCTGAGAAGGGCAGGGCATGGAAAGAGCAGGCTTCTGCAAGATGGAACTAATAGAGAGCAGATGGCCTTGTGCATGAGCTGTCGGTCCCACAGCCGTGGTGTGGCAGTAGGCCTCAGCCTGGGAGACACGGCTCTGGGCAGGGGAAGGAGGTTGCAGGTCCTGGAAGAAGCCACATTACCAGTGGGAGCCAAAGATGGGTTGGGGGGGAGGGGAAGGGGGGCGGAAGGGGGGGAAGGGGGGGGAAGGGGGGGGGGAATGAACTTCTCCAACCAGGGAGGGTGGGCAGCACCAGAAGGGGAGGGTATGGGAATTGCAGGGGTAGGGGGAGAGCGGTGGCAGGACTGGGTAAGGAGGAGGGAGTGGGGGGAAAGGATGTACCGAGGCAAGGTTATATGTAATGATAATTAAATCTACACCATAGCTGCAAACAGTTGTTGATATACATCACTGGGGACATGTTGAAAATGTGTGTCCCAACTGAGACTTGAACCCGGGATCTCCTGCTTACATGGCAGATGCTCTATCCACCTGAGCCACCGAGGGCACAGAGGATAGTGCACCTGCAGGGACTTATCCCTTGCACACTCTCTGTGAGACACACATTCCCAACATGTCCACATCACTACATTCGTAGTACAGATATTTGCCCACAACACTCACGGGGAACGTGCAAGGGATAAATTCCTGCAAGCACACTATCCTCTATGCCCTCAGTGGCTCAGATGGATGGAGCATCTGCCATGTAAGCAGGAGATCCCGGGTTCGAGTCCCGGTCGGGGCACACACTTTCAACATGTCCCAAATGACGTATATCAATGCCTTTTTGCAGCTAGGATGTCGATGTAATTATCATTTCATTCTAGAGAAGCTGCACGGTCATCAATGGTTCCTTCGGGAACAGATACTACCTTCATAATATAGCAAAGTTTTATGTCATCAACACATGATAAAGACAGTCATATTTATAATGGGCTTCAGTGTACGATCAATTAACAAGGTAGTTTTACTCCTGCATCTTCTTTTCCTTTATATAAACTGAGCAATTTGGAAAGCATGGGAGTGATGGTCATGACAATTTACACTCATGGGAGGCAGAGCACAGGAGCGTCTCTCATGGAAACGGCATCAACATTCACCACACATAGGGTCCTTTGTACAGCAGTAAGACATGTTCAAAACGCCAACACCGAAAACACCTCATGGGTGGTGGGACATATGGCCTCACGTCACATTGGTATCATGTAACCTTGACCTTCAACAGAATGTTATCTCCCTCAAATGTCAGAGAAAAGGCGCTGGTACTGATGCAGTTGTCCTTACGACCTTTCTGAATACGCTTAACAGAATGAACGGCCCATCGTTCCAGATTGGTACGGCATTCCTCATCAGTTTGAAGTATGAAGTCCCTATAAAAAACAACTTCCTGAACCATTTTCAGAGACTGGTGAGACATAATTAACACCGGGATGTCACCAAGATGGTCACAAGAATGAAGTGCTGCAGACTGGGTGGCACATAAAATTTTTATCAACCACGAACGACTGCATCTTACGAGACTCCACCTCACCAATCTTGTCTTAGCTATTTTCCACAAAAAATAATGGGCTTGGTGGAAGTGGAGAAGGTGTTTCTCCCTAAGCCACTGACCCTGGCCATCCTCCCAGGGCTTAGCCAGGGATGGGAAGACTGCAAGGTCATGAGAAAAAGCCTTAAATGATCCACTGTGAACCTAAGAGAAGGCTGTAGAAGAATGGCCAGTCTTTTGGAACTTAATGAGTTTCATATGCAAAGCATCCACCCTGATACCACCCACTCCAATCAGGGACACTCCCATGAGCATCACCCAGCCACAATACAGGCTGTATGGCACAGTCCTCCACACTTGTCTACCATGTCAAAATCTCTATGTACAGCTAAGGCATCCTACATCCATTTGAAACTGTGTCCTGTATTTGAACCTTGTTCTTCCTCTACAGTTTTTATGCCACACTCCCCTGCACTACCAAACTGACAGTTCCTAGGTGCCTCCTCAGTAAATTTCTCATCAACCAATCTCTTCTTTTAGTCAGGCTGTGTCAAATTTCTTTGTTCCGTAACTCAATTCCGTACCTAGTTAACAGCTGTTCCTGCTACCCATCTAATCTTTAGCATTCTTCTGCAGCAGCAGAAGATTTCAAAAGCTTCCATTCTGTTCTTGCCTGAGCTGTTTAATTCCCATATTTACCTCCATAAAAGGCTACACTTAAGGCAAATCCTTTCAGAAAAAAACTGCTAATATTTAAATTTATATTTGATGTTAAAATCTCTGCTTCAGAAATGCTTACCTAGCTAGTGCCTCTCAGTTTAACGTTCTTTCTACTTCAGCCATCATTTATTCTGCTGCTGAAATAGCGAAGCCCATACATTAGTTTTAATATCTCCTATCTTTATCTAATCTAATTCCCTCACCATCACCCAATTTAATTCAGAGACATTCATTTCCCTGTTTTGCTTTTGTTGATATTCATCTTATAACCTGTTTGCAAGACACCATCCATTCTGTTCAAGTACTTTTCTATGTCCTTTATCATCTCTGAACGAATTACAACATTACTGTTTTGAGAAGCCTAGCGGGACTATCTCTTTGCCTTGTTTCCACAGACAGAGAATAAAAAAAACCTGTTTCATTGATCACTGAGAAAATCGGTGGCACCAGTTAGTCGCAGCACAATTACGTCTCATCTGCTCCAAAGCCTCGATGATTGCCTACTCAATATTAAAAATTCCAAATTCATTTTGATAATTTATTTTCATCATTTTTACTTTGACTGAATCCGTCAAGATCACAATAAAATTTGCTTCGTATTACCGGTTTCTGCTTATGTTAAAGCCATCCTCAGATTTTTTAGGTCCCCTATGGTTGGTGCTGGCAGCCCCTCAGTTCTTCATGGGATATCAAAATATTACAATGTCATTGTGATCTTGACTCTTGTTTTAATGAAAGTTTGCACCAGATCGCTGCGCATAATAAACAATGTTGTGTAAATTTATGAAATTATTTCCACACCTGCCAATGTGATGCCTGGCTCAGAACCGCCAGTACATGTAACAAAGATATGAAAACATAACCAAATAATTTTTTGGTATTTTGTGACAAAAACTGCGCACGCACATGCCCAAAATTTAGTAATTTAGTGTCTTAGAAGCTTAGAGGGTTCAGATACCTTAGAGGCAATAATCATTTCCACATCCCAAACCACTTAAAACACCAGAATGATGCCACTCACAGTTTTATTAACATTATGAGTTTTAAACAGTGAATGATGGTATATCAACAAGTGTGAGGTACCCTGAACAGTCATTGCTATTTATGACTGTTACTACTTCATGCTTCATCTCTAGCTCCCATACCATCATCTACAATAAGTTTCCACCGACAGAACAGATGAGAACATTGATAACTTCTGTTTTAAGCCTCTTTCTGGAGAGTGAGTGTTTATTTTAGTGTTTTTGCAAAGACTTTAACACTTCTGTGTTTTGAGTGAGGGACACTCCACCAAACAATCAGAAAGAAAGTAGTTGCTTACAGAGTTTAGAGGAAGAAAGCACTAATGTACTGATATCTTCATCGAAGCCTATAACGTGACGGCATAAGTGCAAAGAGAGGAGCCTATGTTGATTGATGTGGCTGCTGAAGGCTGTGGCTGGAAGCTTTATGCGAGTGTTAATTGTGACTGTCTGCAACGTTACGAGTCTTCTTTATGGTAAGTAACAATCTGTCTTTTCCCACATTGTTGATATTCCTACCTAGAGTTTCCACCATTTGGTTCATCTTAATGCTAGACAGGCACAAAGATTGTGCTTCTCCACAAGCCAGGAAAGATTGGAATGGTTTGTACTGATGTGATTAAAGGGATCAAACTACGAGTTCATTAGTCTGTTAATCCTATATGCAGGAAGTCAGGAACAGTCGCCAGAGTGGAAGCGCACAGAATGTAAATCCTGATGAACCTGATTGAATCCAATAACCAATAAAACCAAGAGACAGGAGAAGTTAGAGGTGAGAAAGATGTGAGGGTGAAGGTGGGTGAGTTGCTCTGGCCAGAAAGCAGTTGGAGGCTTTCTGGACATGTTGTGTGATGGGGACACACCTCTGCATCTGGTTGGTGTTCCCTCACCCTCCATTACCACAGGGGAAACTAGTAATGTGAAAAAGCTGATAAAATCTCAGAAAAAAAGCATGACAAAACAGTAAACCAAGAAGAGATCAAAAGGATAAAAAGAATTAAAAGGAGAGAAAGGCAGGAGCCAGGCTGGACCACAGAACAAGGGCAGCCATGAGCCACTTGGGTCGCAGCACCCCTCCAATCCCTCAAGCAGCTAAAAAGGCTAATGTGTTCTACCGTAAGTTTACGGTTTCACTGTAAGGTGGCCAAGTTGGGGCAGTCCAATAGGACATGGGTCACCACCAGATAGACACTGCACTAATACTGGGATAGATGCTGAAGTCACAGGATAAGGTCCTGAGCCTGCCAAATGTGGCCAATGCCAAGCCGAAAGAACAGTAGATTCACTGCAAGACAAACATAGCAAACTGTCACATGGTTGTTGTCCCCTTTATTGTTCACAGTATCTTTGGGGACAATCCACGTTCCAAACCTCCAACAATTGATGGCACACAGTCTACCCAATGCTCGATTCCAGTATCCCCATCTGACAAATCAGCATCGTGGTAGCCAACTTGCCCAAACTATCAGCATGTTTGTTCTCTGGGATCCCAATGTGACCTGCCATCCAGACAGATACAACCAACCATCCAGCTTGATGAAGATCAGAAAGGAGAGCCTGGATAGTCACAACCAGTGGGTGTTGAGGATAGTATTGATTTGGTTGGTTGGATTGGAGTTATAAAGGAACCAAACTACAGGGTCATCAGATCCTTTTTCCTGACACAAGCAAGGCTCGAGGTACAAATATACTCAACACCACACCAAAAAAGAAAACGAATAGAAAGAACAAAAAATGAGGAAAACATACACCACAAGAAAAAGTAGAAGAGGGTATTAAAACATAGAGCAGATGGTCTGGGCTGGCTGATCACAATAATAAAAGAGGATGAGCCAGTCACTCTGCAACACATTAAAATGTCCAGACCAAAAAGACAAGGCCAGATGAGCACATGTAGGTAAAAGACAACCAAGACAGACAAATGCAAAGAAAGTGTGACAGAGTTAAAATGGAGGGAGGGTGGCGACCTCAGAGAGAAGGCTAAACGCCCACCCTTAGATGGTACGATAAACCCACCCCCCCCCCCCCCCTCACGAATAAAACAAAAAACTTAATCTCCTGTTGAGGCATTGTCACCCAACACCAAAGGTAGGGTGCTGGGAGGCTAAAAGTCTACCGCAGAGTGGCTAAAAGTGGACAGTCCAGCCATATGTGGATGACAGTCATATGTGAGCCACAGTGGCACTGAGGTGGGTCCTCATGTGTTAGCCACATATGGCCAATGCGGAGCCGGCAGAGAACCACAGAGTCCATGCGAGAGATGCGCACGGAGGTCTTCCACACATTTGTAGTTTCCTTAATGGCACGCAGCTTGTTGAGCGTACTGTGGTTATGCCATTCTGTCTCCCAAAGCTGAAAAACCTTGCGGCATAATAATGATCGCAGGTCAGTTACAGGGATGCCGATCTCCAGAAGAGGTTTCCGTGTAGCCTGTTTGGTCAGCCTGTTGGCAAGTTCATTTCCTGGGATTCCGACATGGTCTGGGGTACACACAAACACCACGGAATGACTCTACCATTCCATGGCATAGACAGACTCCTGGATGATCACTACCAGAAGATGGCAGGGGGCAACACTGGTTGATAGCTTGTAGGCTGCTCAAGGAGTCAGTACAGAGGGGAAACTGACTTGCCAGGGCATGAGCGGATGCGCTCAAGAGCACGAGAAATGGCTGCCAGCTCTGCAGTGAAAACACTGCAGCCATCTGACAAAGAGTGCTGTTCAATATGTCCTCCATGAACACACATGAAGCCAATGTGACCATCAGCCATTGAGCCGTCAGTGTAAATCACTTCGTGGTATCTGATGAAGTGACAGCGGATAGCTGCGGGGTAAACTGACTCCTTAGGACCATGTGAAAGGTCCAGGCGAAGCTTCAGCCTAGATGTACACCATGGAGGTGTAGGTGAATGGACCTCGAGTATAGGTGGTAAGGTCAAGGACTCCACTTCAGACAGAAGAGATCAGATGCGAACCGCAATCTCAAGCCTTGACCGGGGTCTCCAATGCAGGAGATGAACTGCCATGGATGGGAAAAGGAGACGATAACTCAGATGCTCAGGAGAACTGGTGAGCAGTTGTGCAAGCCTAACCTTCAATGGAGGGACTCCAGCCTCCACCAGGACGGTGGTCACCGGTCTCGTCCTAAAAGCTCCTGTTGCTAATTGAATGGCACAGCGGTGCACTGGGTAGAGTAAACGCAATGCTGAGGGTGCTGCCAAACCATAAACCAGATTCCCATATTCAAGGCAGGACTGAACTAGGGCTCTGTAGAGCTGCAGCAGCGTAGAGCAATCTGCAGCCCAGTTGGTGTTGCTCAGGCAGCAGAGGGCATTGAGGTGTTGCCAGCACTTCCGCTTCAGCTGACGAAGATGAGGAAGCCACGTCAATTGGGTACTGAAAACCAGTCCTAAGAATCGATCTCTCTCTCCACTACCATGAGTGGATCGTCATTAAGGTAAGTTCCGGTTCCGGATGAACGGTACGACGCTGACAGAAGTGCATGACACAGGACTTTGCGGCTGAAATCTGGAAGCCATGGGCTAGAGCCCATGACTGTGCCTTGTGGATGGCTGCCTGGAGGCGCCGCTCAGCAACACCAGTACAGGAGGAGCAGTACGAAATGCAGAAATCGTCTGCATACAGAGAAGGTAGGACCGATATCCCAACAGCTGCTGCTAGATCGTTAATGGCCACTAAAATAGACACACACACACAATACAGAGCTCTGTGGGACCCCATTGTCCTGGACATGGGGGGAATTATGGGAGGCACCAACTTTGACACCGAAAGTACGGAGCGATAAGAAATTTTGGATAAAAAATCAGGAGCTGGGACCAGTGACTGCACTCATATAATGTGGCAAGGATATGATGTCGCCAGGTTGTGTCTTAGCTTTTCGTAAATCAAGAAGATCAAAAAAGACGGCAACCAGGTGTTGGGTGTCTGGAAAAGGCTGTTCGGGTGGCAGACTTGAGGGAAACTAGATTATCAATGGCAGAGCGACCCTGGCGGAAACTGCCCTGGCATGGAGCCAGTACGCCAGGCGACTCCAGGACCCAACACAACTGCTGACTTACCATACATTCTAACAGCTTACAAAGAACGTTGGTGAGGCTGAAGGGCTGATATCCATCCACATCATCAGGTTTTTACTGGGTTTGAGCACTGGAATGAGGGTGCTCTCTTGCCATTTTGATGGAAAGATGCCATCGCATCAGATCTGGTTGAAGATGATAAGTTGTTGCCTGCAGTCGGACAAGACATGTTTGATCATCTGGCTGTGGAGCAGATCTGGCACAGGAGCTGTGTCGGAGCAATGTGTAAGGATGCCGAGGAGCTTCCACTCTGTAAATGAAGCATTATAGGGTTCACTGTGACGTTCAGTCAACGAGAGAGCCTCCCTTTTCATTCACTGTTTGAGGATGTGAAATGCTGCGGTATAATTCTGACATGGAGGCTCGAGCATAGCGCTCAGCAAAGTGCTCGGCAATTGTGTTTGGATCGGTAGATAACACGCCATTGATGTTCATGCCACTAACATCTGTCGGGTCTGGTACCCACAAACACGTCTTTTCTTCGTCCAGAGTTGGGAAGGTGACATATGGCACCCAATGGACGAGACGTACCTCTCCCAACACTCCTGTTTCCTTCTTTTTGTAAGCTGGTGAACATGGGCGCGAAGCCATTTAAAAGCTCTTGGGAAGGATGCCGCTTATGTCGCTGTAGAGCTCGCCGATGCTCTTTGATGTCCTCAGCGATTTCTCGCGACCACCAAGGTACTGACTTTCACTGGGGGCACCTTATAGAACAAGGGATCTTGTTTTCCGCCTCAGAAATGATCATTCTAGTTACCCGCTCAACTACCACATCAATAGTACCATGTGGGGGAGATTCAACAGTGACAGCAGAGGTTAAAGTGTCCCAGTCTGCCTTTTTTAAAGCCCATCTTGGTAGACGTTCAGGGGAATAGCACTGGGGGAGTGACAGGAAGATGGGAGAAGTCCTGGGCTGCTGAGGGATAAATCAATGGCTGAGTAAATGCCATGAGCCACATTGAAATGTGTGTGTGTGTGTGGGGGGGGGGGGGGGGGGCAATATTTAAGAGGCAGAGGTCGAGTTGTGACAGTAAATTTTCAACCTCCCTACCTTGGCCAGTGAGCATGGCGCCACCCCACAAGGGGTTATGCACGTTAAAATCTCCCAAAAGTAGGAAAGGTTTAGGAAGTTGATGAAGCAGTGCAGCCAATACGTACAGGGGTACTGCAACATCAGGACAAAGATATACACTGCAGACAGTTATTTCCTGTGTCATCCTTATCCTGACAGCCACAGCGTCAAGAAGGGTTTTTAGGGGCACAGGTTCATTGCATACTGAGTTCGGGACATAGACACAAACTCCACCTGACACACTATTATAGTCGCTATGGTCCTTGTAGTATCAGCTATAGCCGTGAAAGCCAGGGGTCCGCATTGCTGGGAACCAGGTTTTCTGGAGGGCAATGCAGAAGGCAGGTGTAAAGCTTACGAGTTGCCGTAGCTCAGCCATGTGGTGGAAAAAAACGCAGCAAATCCACTGGAAGATGACGTTATCATGAAGCTGGGAAGGCATGAAGCCTGCAAGGAGGCAGGTTACGCCTCAGGGTCACCTGCTACCACCGTCTGAGTATTTGTACCCATTCCTATTGTGGATGAGGCATCAATGAGGTCCAGGTCCTCAGGGGATGTGAGACCTCCACCTCACCTGCAGGTGCAGAATTGGTAGGGAGTAGTGGTGTTGGGGCCGCTGAAGGGTCCTTTTTCTTAGTAGACTTCTTTGTTTGCTTGCCCTCTCACTTCTCTTTAGGGGCTTGCTGGGAGGACTTATCCAAAGTAGTGGAAGACCGTGAAGCTCTTCATCCAGCAGCTTTTTGCTCTAGCCAGTGGCGAGTCTCTGCTGTGGCATTAGTGGAAACCTTGGGAGAAAGGGTCCCAAGGGACCCCTTCCACCCAAGAGAAGCCGGAGGAGGCTGTTGCTTCTCTGACTGGGGGGAGGGGACTGATGTCCCCTGGATTTTGGGGGCCTTACTCCCGAAATAGGAACTTTGGGAGCAACAGAAGGAGATTTCCCCCTACCACCAAGGGGGCAGATGTATTCTGGAGGCCCAGAGGGCCCAGTGTTCGTGGCACAGAGAGTGGTATGACTGGTACTTGTGATGGCGATAGTAATGTAGCTGCAGCGTATGTGGACATTAACCGAATGGGGTGTAATCGTTCAAATTTACATTTAGCCTCTTGGCAAGTCAACTGGTCCAGGGTATTTTACTCCATGATTTTCTGCCCCTTTTGGAATACTGGGCAGTCTGGGAAGCAGAGGGAGTGGTGCTGTCCACAGCTGATGCAAGTGGGAGAAGGCGCACATGGAGTATCTGGGTGCAGTGGATGTTCGCAGTCTCGACATGTGGTGCTGGAAGTGCAGTGGGAAGACATGTGCCAGAATTTCCAGCACTTAAAGCACGCAGAGAGGGAGAAACGTATGGTGTAACGTCACAGCGGTACACCATCACCTTTACCTTTACAGGCAATGAATCACCCTCAAAGGCCAAGATGGCACTGATAGCAACCCTGTTGTCTTTGGGTCCCCTGTAAAGGCGCCAGATGAAATGAACACCCCACCATTCTAGATTGGTGCGGAGCTCATCATCTGACTGCAAGATGAGGTCGCAACGGAAAATAATCCCCTGGGCCATGTTGAGGCTTTTATGGGGAGTGACGGAAACAGGAGTATCACCCAGTCGATCACAAGTGAGTAACACCTGGGATTGGGCTGGGGATGCTTTCGGAATAAAGACCTCACTGCTTCTCATCTTGGGCAGCGCTGTCACTTCCCCAAACTTATCCCCACGACGTTGAACAAAAAACTGAGGCTTCATAGGTAGAATGGAGTCCCCGTCCATTCTGCTACAGACTAAATACTGAGGCGAATATGACTGTCTTCTTTCAGTAGCCCTACATTCCTTCAATGGTGTAGCAAGGGAGGGAAACGATTTAGGATCATATCTGTCAGCATTGTACTCAATCTTGACCTCCTTAGAGACATATGGTCACCAGCATGAGTGACTTAGTACACTTCATTGCGGACAATACGTCCTGATGCCACCCACTCCAATCAGGGGCTCTCCCCACGGGCGCCACCCAGACACAGCAAATGCCACTTGGTATGATGGCCGTTGCAAGGAGTCCTGATGCCCCAGGAAGACAGACATCTACTCCTTGGCATACTTGAGGAGTTTACAGCTCAGGCATAAGCAGTGTGATCACTGTGTTGTCAGGGGGCTACCACCAAATGGGTACATGATGGCCCCACACAACGGACTGGCTAGCATGCTGTATATTGGGTGCTGAGAAATCCAATAGCCATGGGGGCGAAAGAGGACAGGAGACAATGGAAGAAGATAACATACCCCAGAAAGTGTCCTCACCCAAATAGTTGAATTGCAGGTGGAAATGCGAAGCCATGACAAGATGTTCAGGAGATTGAACGTATGGGCACTATGGATAACTCGTGCACCACGTAAGGCATCCTTCCCCATATGGCCCGCACTTCGGTAGAATTTTGAAATTGGCAGGTCAAACCATGGAATGGGACCTGAACTCGTAGGGCTGAAAAGTATGAGACTCCTTTTAGTAGCCTCTTATGACAGGCAGGGATATCTTGGGCCTATTCTAACCCCCAGACCCGCAGGGGGAATAGTATTGGTCAATAGTCTGAACACTACTCAGGAAATCACTGACGTGTATGGACATGTAGTTGCAGGGTGCGATTTGTGCTTTTTACCAGTGGGGGGGATGTCTTCGGGGGTTATTAGAATTATATATGTTACTAGCTGGGACCGTGGCGTTACGCATGGTTAAACAGCTATTTATAAATAAATGTTAATGCCGAAACTCACTATTCACGCGTATGCACTATCAGAAAAGCCATCCCTTGTTATATCTTTAAAAGTACATTATAGGTAAAGCTTATTTACAAAATCCTCTACATACAGGTATACGAGGGGAATTCAAAAAGTAGAGGCACATTTGTGAAAAGCTGTACTTATTCTGATGATAGAAAACTGAAACATTAATAGTATTAATAGTAAGACTTATTAAAAACTTTCAGTATTTGGCTCCACAAATTTAAATTATATGTAAAGTTTTACTCCAGTGCTTGGGAAATAAACATCCCAGGTTGGGACGCATAAACTAAAACCAGAGGAGGTGATGGTCTGATGCAGAGGGGGAGAAATCCCCCCCATCCCCCCCTGCAAATCGCACACTGTGTAGTTGGTGGAAGATGGAGCATGGCTGAGTGCTCAAACAATGGTCACCAAATTCTGCAGTGAATACACTGCATGCATTTGGCAGGGAGCACAGTTCATTCCACCTTGCATGTGTGTTGGCAAAACTGGTTTGTACGCCAACTGTAGTGTTGTTAGTCTATACTTCCACACCCATAAATACAACATGGTGGACCAGGAACATGAAGCGAAGAACTACAGGGGCAACAGAGTCTTTCAGTCCAAAGAGCAGGGATGAGACAGATCCGAGGACAAAGCAGACACCATGAGGCATACACGACTGCTCCCAACAAGTGGAGACTGTGAGGAAGTTAGCGTTCAGAGCAGAGACACTGTATGCGAACTGTGATCGTGACTCCAGTCCTGGTCCACTTGTATGTGAGGTTGAGCTCCTACTGTGAAGGAGGACACAGCAGTTCGGATATGTATCACATAGCTGACAGCAGCAGTTGGTGCCTGATCTGCTGTGGAGGGACTCTAGCCTCTGCGAGGAAGCTGTTCACAGGGCTGGTCCAAAGGGCACCTGTTCCAAGTCGGACCCCACAATGGTGTATCGGTACAGCATCTGCAATGCTGAAGGTTATGCCAAGCCATTTGCCAAACTCCGCAAATCAAGACGGGACAGTATCAGTTTTGTATAGCTGAAAAAGTGTACAGTGGTCTGCACCCCAGCTGATGTTACTGAGACAGGGAAGAGTATTAAGGTGTGACGAGCATGTTCACTTAAGTTGACACAGATGGGGAAGCTATATCAACCAGGCATTGAAGACAAGTTCTAGCTTCCAGTAAGACCCCACGTTGTCATAGAGTTCTGGTTGTGGATGAACAGTACAATGGTGACAGAAGTGCATGATCCATGTCTTCACAACTGAAAACCATGAGCGAGAGCTCCAGACTACACCTCTCACATGGTACCCTGCAGTCTGTTAAGCAGTGCCCACTGTGTACGAGCAACAACAAATGCAAAAATTGTCAGCTTATAGGGAGGGTGACAACTTAGATGTCAAAGCTGCAGGTAGACCACTAATAACCACTATAAACTGGGGAACGTTCAATAAAAAGTCCTGCAGGACACTATTTTCTTGCATATGGGGGGTACAGTGGGAAGCATCAACTTGAACCTGGAAAGTACATGTGGCAAGAAGTTCCCAACAAAAATCAGAACCTTGCCACGGATGCCCCACTCATCGAGGTTAACGAGGATGTGATGACGTTGTGGTGTCATAAGTCTTGAAGCTGCCCAGATAGACACCAAAGATTAAATTGTCAGCAGTAGAACGGCCTTGGCAAAAACTTCCCCTGGACGTAGCCAAACGACATGGAGAGTCAAGATATTAGCACAGCCGCCGGGTCACCATACATTGGAGTGACTGGCAGAAAACATTAGCGAGACTGGATGATAGCTGTCCATCACGAGAGTGTGAGTACCTGGTTTCAGTCCCAAGAAAACCATGCTTTCTTTCCCCTCATATGTGAACTCACTCTCAGGTTGAAAATGGCAAGTACATAACATTGGCAGTCCACCGATAAGTGTTCAAGCGTGTGTGTGTGTGTGTGTGTGTGTGTGTGTGTGTGTGTGTTGGGGTTTATGGGCGCTCAACATCGAGGTCATCAGCGCCCTGACACACAGTAAAAGGAACGAAAAAAAAGTGTTCAAGCATTTGGCTACAGATACTGTTGGGCCCTGAAGCCATGTGAGGGCAAAGGGCTAAGAGCTAAGGCAGAGGGATTCTCACTGGCTGAATGGAATATTATATGACTCCAGATGACGTGTAGTGAAAAGTAACTGAATCCCTCCACGCACTGAGGACACAAATTGCAGGCTGAGCATAATGTGGAGCTATGTATTCATGAGTCAGTGCAGACAACACATTTTAAGAAGACAGCAGGTGCACCTGTAGGGGGCAGGTGTCAACAGAGTTGTCGTTTCTGTTTTATTACACGGTGGACCCAGGCACAGAGCCGTTTAGAAGGAATGAGGTTGTTCTTTGATGGATGTCTCTTTTAGCATAGGAGAGCCTGTCTACAATCCCTAATGGCAACAGTTGTTTCTGAATTCCACCAATGTACTGTCTCCTGATATGGAGGGAGGGGAGGGGAGGGGTGGGGATCCCCAGATATAGAAATGCTAAATCTGATGCGAAGAGAATTGCTGCAGGTTTCCTCTGGACAGCCATATTATTACCTCCACATGGTGGGAGAGCTAAGAGTGACATCAGAGGCAAAGGCATCAAAGCCAGCATTTTTGAGAGCACATCTGGGAGGACATCCCAGCAAATGATACTGAGGGAGGGACAGGACAATCTGAAAATTATCACTGTCATACAGGTTTTCACAGACACTCCAATGAATGGAGGGCAGAAGACCTCAGCTGCGAACAGAAAGATCAGTGGCCAAGTAAGAGCCATATGCCACAGTGAAATACATGGGGGCACTGGTATTCCAGAAACAAAGATTGAGCTCTGCAAGTAAATTTTTGATAGTTTCAATGCGGCTAATGGTCGCAGTTCCATCCCACAAGATGCTGTGGGCATTGATGTCACAAAAAATGAGGAAGGACGAAGGGAGGTAAGACCTAAGCACAGACAAGGTGTCCTAAGACACCTCACCACAGGGAGGAGACCAACACTACATAGGATACAATCTTGAGACATCCTCACACAGCACGAATGATTCAGAGGATTTGTTTCATTTTAATCCACAGAGGTCACAACAAGCTATATGAAATTCAGTCATTTCCATAGGTTGTTGTCCAAGCTTCCGACAACACAGAATCTACTGCACACAGGAGAAGAGTAGCAGTACATTGCTGTTTGAACCTAAGCTCTTACCATAGTATTCCTTCACGTTACAGTGACAACAGAACACTCAACCTTCATTCAGAAATGCAATGACAAAGAGAAATAATCTGTCATTGTTTGGGGGATGTGTAAGTGGTATTTTGGTAGATATGCTTCAGCACAAATATTAGCCTACCGATATGCTTACAAGAAATTTGTCCAATGTCTTTCCATACCTCTATGGAGCTGTTTCAACTATTTCTTGAGTATAGGAACAATAGGTGTGACTTCTGGTGGCAGCAGCAGCAGCGGCGGTGGCAGTACCTGTGCTGCTAATTATTATTGCTATTGGTTTTTAGTTGTTACTACTATTCCACATGATACTAGTTGAATTCAATTCTTGTTACTAATCATTTTTAATTCTATTACTGTTGTCGTCGTCTTCAGTCCAAAGACTAGTTTGATACAGCTCCCCACACCATTCTATTTCATGCAACAGGCTTTATCTCGAAGTAACTATTGGAACCTACATCCACCACTTGAACCTGCTTACTGCATTCATCCCTTCGTCTCCCTCTACAATGTTTACTACCCACATAACCCTCCAACATCAAACTGATGAACCCTTGATGTCCCAGGAGTGAATGCTATCAATCGATACTTTTAATGAAGTTGTGCCATAACTTTTTGTTTTCCACAGTACAATTCAGTACTATCATTAGTTATTGGTTAAACCCACATAACCTTCAGTATTTTTTCAATAGCTATTCTCTTTTTGTTTGAACTGTTTATCATCCATGTTTCACTTCCATAGAAGGCTTACAATCCAGAAAAATACCTTCTGAAAACACTTCCTTAACAAACATTGATGTAAGATGTTAAATTCCAGTTTTTCCAAAATGCTTTTCGTGCTACTCCGAGTATGAATTTTATAATCTCTCTACTTCAATCATCAGTTATTTTGCTGTACCAATGGCAAAACTCATCTCCTTGTTTTGGTGTCATTTTTCTAACCTAACTCCTTTAGCATCCCATCCCAAGATTCAGTTCGATTACATTCAGTTACCCCCATTTTAATTTCATTGAAGTTCATCCTATAACCTCCTGCAAGATACAATCCATTCTATTCAACTGCTCTTCCAGTCCTTTGCTGGTCCTGACCGAATTATGATGCTACTGGTAAACATAGAAGTTTTTGTTTCTTCTCTCTGAACTTTAACAGTTTCTTGTCAAATTTTCTTCTTGTGTTTCCTTTAAAGCTTCCTCGATGTACAGACTGAATGATGTCAGTGACAGGCTACAACCCTGTCTCACTATCTTCTCATCTGCTGTTTCCCTTTGAACTCCTTTGAAGTTCGGCTTCTGCGCAATATGTAAATACCTTTTCGGTCCCTGTATTTATTCCTGCTGCCTTCAAAATTTCGAAGAATGTACTCCTGTCAACAATGTCAAAAGCTTTCTATTAATCTACAAATGCCATAAATGTAGGTTTGCATTCCTTTAACGTATTTTGTATGTTAAGTCATACTCCACACTACCTCACATCCCTACATTTCTCTGGAACCCGAACTGATCTTCCCTGAAGTTGGCTTCTACCAATTTTCCCATTCTTCTGTAAATAATGTGTCAGTATTTTGTAAATGTGAATTATTGAACATAGTTCAGTAACTTCAGATCTGTAAGCACCTGTTGCCTTAATAATTGAATTATTGTGTTCTTCTTGAAGTCAAAGGGTACTTTGTCCCTCTCATGTATCTTGCATACCAGAGTACTTTCCTCTTGACTGGCTCTCTCAGGAATTTCAATAATTCTGAGGGAATGTTGTCTACTCCATGGGCCTTGTTTCCACTTTGGTGTCTCAGTGCTCTGTCTAATTCTTCTCGCTGTATCGTATCTCCCAGCACATCTGTACATACTACCCCCCCCCCTCCCCCCTTTACTGGCTTGTTATTTGAGCTCTTGGCTTTCATAAACCCAGGTCTCTAATTTTCCTATAGGTGGCACCTACCTTTCTACTAGTTATGCAGGCTTCTGCGTCCTCGCACTTCGTGCCTTGGCAGTCCAGCTTTGCTATTTTTACTTCCTGTCGATCTCATTCTACTACTGTCACTTTAGTACTATGAATCACATTAAAACTATTTTTTAACTAAACACTCTGTATAAAAGGACAGAAGATTAGGGTTAATGTCCTGTCAACAATGATGTCATTAGAGACAGAGCGCAAGCTCAGGTTGTGTCAAGGACGGAGAAGGAAATCAGCCATGCCCTTTCACAGGAACCATCCAGGAATTTATCTGGAGCAATTTAAGGAATCATAGAAAACCTAAATCTGGATGCCCAGACACAGATTTAAACCATTGTCGTCCTGAATGCAAGTCCAGTATACTAACCACTGCACCACCTCACTTGCTTAAATGCTGTGCAAAGTGTTGGATGTGTAAAACAATGATCCTATAGTGCAGGGGGGGGGGGGGGGGGCAGAAGGTTCTAATCTGATCAGGTTGTATACATAAAAAGTGATCATGACAATACAAATTAACCACAGTCAACATGTACCAGTTTAAATGGCTGCTGAAGCAGGGAACATGCCACACTCCTGTTGTATTTGAGGTTCTGTTCTGCAAAAGCTGGTTTTCATTTCCTAGTTTTTCACCACACAGTAACTTCTCACAAATTTATGAAGCTGCTATGCCTTCAGATGGGCTGTGCCAAACTGCAGTCCATGATAACCTGGAATGCTAGCCCTCTCAATCAAAAAGCTAAGCTACATACTGTAACAATGTTTGTTCAATATGCTAAAAAAGACATTTGTAACCATTAAGAATACACACGTCATCTGAAACAGTTCTATCCTTTGAATTTAAAATGTTATTCTGATGGATTTATTTGAGAAATAGTTTACAATGTACAGTAACAGCTATACATTGTAATATACATTCCTTCAAGAACACTTTGAATATGGAAGAACAAGCATTGCTGATGTGCAGTTTAACTTTCGTAGAGTCCTGATCAAGTCAATTAGCACACCTCACTATCTTAGGTGATTACACATTAGTACTAAACAGTCGTCCACTTGAACTAGTAATAATTAACTACATTTGTGAATAAAGTTTCCACCTTGCAAGCTAGGAAACTAAAGCCAGCCTATGCAGAGCCAAGATACCCGAGTAAGCCTAGGTGTCTGTGTTTAGGGCTGTTACACAGCACAGATTTGATAAATTATTTTTATAGTGGCTTCTACCATCATCATAATTCAGAAAGTGGAGCTGAGGTATCTGCTCTCTGTAATTCATCACCTTCAACCACAATGCCTAACAGTGATCAATGAAACAAAGTACCACTGTCACAATCATGGAGGACTGATTGAGCTGAATGGTACTCATGTTCATGCATGACTAGAGTTAGTGCTTCAACGATGCACGTTCAGTGTGCGTTTCTCAGAGTAAACCAGTAGTTGCTACAAATCTGATAACCATTCTGACTAATTTACAAATTTGATATTTGGCTGTAAAATGACTCATTCCATATCACTGAGATTTATCTTGCAAATTACTCTCTTGACCCATATACCATACAATGAGAATCTAACTAAAAGCTGCGGTGGCCTCAGCATCAACCATCAAACAGTTCTGCAAACAAAATTCTTTGGTTCTATCATGACGCTGTCCGCCATTTTTTTAACTACACGTAAGCATTATGCAACAAACAACAAATTGAAACAAAGTTTACTACACTCTTTGATATGCAAATGATTAGCATTTCAGTAGCCACATAGTGGGGAGGGGAAATGTCACCTATATTCAAAAAGAGTATTTAAACATTTACTGTATGAAATGATATCGTCTTGTAGCTCTTATAACAAGAACAAACGTCTACCAGCCCAAGTCTGGACAAAGAACAAGGATTGTGGTGCACCGAGTCTGCAGTTTATTATTACGTGATAGTGTTGCTCACGTTGTTCGGGATTGCAAGACTTATGCATATACGTAAATGGTGGGTTCAGGAGAGCCATGCCATGCAAGATCTCAATGGCCCAATGCAAACAGTAACCCACACTGCTTAGACGTGGAGGATCATACAGCCATGCAACTCACCTTGGGTCATGACGTGGGGTTGGTTTAACTACACTGACAGTGCAACTATGTATGCAACACCACAAACTGTCAGCTAAACGACCACTGTTCTGGCTTCCCTTGAGACAGAAGCAGAGATAAACATACCAAAAGTAATGTGCCTGTAAACAACATTGGACACTGCCAAACTGCATCCATCACATGGCAAGACAAAATGGGGTGCCACTGGTGTTTCTGGTTTGCACAGCCAATAATTCGAACAGCAGGCATTACATTTCTGACACCTTATGGTCGGCGGCTGCATCCACCGTGTAACATTACCTTTAAACAAAATAATGTAAGAGAGAGTGAATGAATGATTGTCATCCTAGCTAGCATATCCTACATCTCCTCACCTATTTGACACACCTGATCAGAGTAAATTCAGATACTAACACACCACCACTTGCTAGCCAAAGATTGATGGGCTCGGGCATAAGAGTTGAAACAGCTCGGACTGATGTACCTAGATCAGTCATCCAAGCTCTATTCAACTATGCCCAGATGGATTAGAACACTGTTCCTAGAGATTGTTGCTGTGTGTACTTAATTTTGCACCCTGTATAAGCATATATTCTTCCTAGTAAACTGTCCAACAATAAATAGTCATTAGCTATTCTTCTTGGTGCTACAATTTTAATGGGCTGTAATACATATAAGGTTGAAATTCGTCGAGGCTTTCATGGCCACTTGTTGACATACTGCATGTTGGCTTCTGTCTCTGGTTCTTCGGATAACATTTGACATTTTTTTCTGATGTTTCACCAACATTAATGGCATTGTCAAAACTTGACCCACCATTGCTGGTGGCAAAATGGAATCGACCTTGCAGCCAAAGGTTAAAAGTACCTGTCGCGCCAATGTCAGAGCTTGTCCCAAGTCATTACCAGTGTGGTTTTCCCTTGTGACCGGCAAACGTCATTCGTTGCAGTAACAACAAAAAACAAAGGCTCAAGCTAAATGGAATCTGGATTTCTGTGCTGTAGCAAATGACTGTTGCAGGTAGCAAGATGAAAACCACAATGGTAATGACCAAGGAAAAGTGCCGAGATGTGGTTGTCTGGAAATTATTCTTTTCTAAAAAGGTATTTGCCATTTGGCACAATCAGTAATTACTGTCCAAGGAATGTGGTACTCTAAAATACTTTTAATTGGACAATGTAGCATTTAGAAGATTTTGTTCTCCATTCAATTTAATGAGCTCAGGGCTATGATGGTGTTTATCGCTTTCGTGGTCCTTTTAAACTCCCCTATTCCCTTGGTTTATAATATCCAAATTTCATATGTAGTTTGTCACTACTCCATGTTGTATTTATTCAAAAACTATTTACGATGCAGCAGTTCATTTCTTTTCTAAACCCACCGTTTCTGGGCATTCTTACCTACCACCTACATACAATGTTTCGTAAAATATCTTTGTTACCTGAATCTGGTTTCCTTAGAATTGGGTATAATTATGAGGAGCAAATATTAAACATCAGCAAAATCATTTTTCATAAACATGCTATCCTTTATTTGTGTATTTCTGTATTTATTGTTTTATAGATATTTGCAAACTTGGCTCAATCTTGAATTGACATATCTGTAAATGATATTACAGCCTACGTAATTTAAGCGAATGACTTGACGAAATTTATAAATCAAAATTTCTCGGGAATCTTAAGTATCTTCCACAGAAATCTTTATGAATGATTACAGCTTAAAAATCTGCAACAATCCATTTAATTAGAGATTAAAATGAAGTTAAACTCTATTAGGAAAAATAATAGCAATCAAATGAGACACATGGAGTAGTCATTACTTACCTTCAGCAATGAGAAATCCTGTGTTCAACCACTTGGAAGAAACAGACTGATTGGGGTAGGGGCAGAAAGTCACACAGAATTCCAATTATGAAGGGCATATTTTACATGAAGAAGAAGTGGATTTCTGTCTAGTGTAATGGGAGTTGTACTTGCTGAAGAAAGTTACTGGTAATCACTGATGTTAAAATGTTTGCATCGCGAAACACACAGTTCTGTATTTTGTCACTGTTGGCACCAACAAGACTGAATACAGCAGTAATGTCAATAGAAAAAATGAACACAGAGTGGAGTACAGAACTGAGTCCCAACCACATATTATGAAAAGTTTAATGCTCTGGACTAAATCTAAACAAACACTGTAACCACTGTCTTCAGCCAAAAGATGCCTACAAACATTCACATTGCTCAGTGGGAAGGCTTACAGACAGGTTGGCTGGTTTGGAGAGAAAGGGATCAAATTGCAGGGTCATCAGTTGCTACTACAGACAGGATTTCTTTCATCATTAAAAGCAAGCTTGTCAGGAGCTGTTTCTTCAGATGATGAAATGCAACCTTTTTATTATTTTCAATTACTATCAAGTTACAAGCCTTTTCAAAATCACCATCTTGTTTTATCTTTAACACAGACAAAAAAATTGACTAAAGTTTACAATGGGCCGCCCACGTGCAGATGTTGGCCACACCTATGCATGTATGATTAAAGAGCGAATGTGTTACTACTTTCGACAGTAAAAACTGATCACTTATCTTCACCCACCCACCTCCCTGGCCCCATGATTTAATTACAAAAACACAAATCATATAAAACATTGATTCAGAATTGAGCTGTTCTGCCATCTTAGTTTTCCTTGATGGACCTTTGTACAGATTTACCAAAAAACTGCCAAACTAGACAATGATTTTAAAACTTCGCATGCTCCAAAAATTTCAACATTCAATTCCTGCACACATTATCCTATTCTGAAATGGTCATCTGCAAGGTATCCTGGAAACTATGCCTTTTACCAGTAATGACAGATTACTTATTTTCATCATATTTACAACTGTAACATTAAGAATAGCTGTGCCTGAGACGACATTTGTCTTAGATAATAATTCGAATAACAAGTGAGTGTACCTATTATGATCCACTTGTCCATGTATGTTTGCTTACCCACATTACATGCACTTAGCTTCATCCCAATTCGAGTATCTATACTACAATTTCAATTGCTGACAACTCTGAATTGAGATGAGCAATTTAGGAATGTAACCAAACACATCAAAAACAGTTTTGCATCACCCCAGTTCCCAGAACTCGGGAAGATAGACATTTACTGTGGATATTGTATCACAGACACAGTCCCTTTGACTGTTCAACGCGGTCACTAAACCCACCCAAAGATGTAAACAACCATGCATGAGCAGCATCTATTAGACGAGGGGGTCCGACAGCCAATCGGTTCCAGTCATTCCACCAGGAAGGAGGTACACGGCTAGTGTTGTCTGTAGTTCAACCATGTCTAGATGGTCAATACCATGGTTCAATTGTGTTCGCATTGTTACTTTGTGCCAGGAAGGGCTCTCAATAAGGGAAATGTCCAGGTATCTTGGAGTAAACCAATGTGATGTTATTCGGACATGGAGGAGATACAGAGAGACAGGAACTGTTTATGACATGCCTTCCTCAGGCCGCCTAAGGGCTACTATTGCAGTGGATGACCACTACCTATGGATTATGGCTTGGAGGAACTCTGACAGCAATGCCACCATGTTGAATAATGCTTTTTGTGCAGCCACAGGACGTCGCATTCGGCTCAAACTGTGTACAATAGGCTGCGTGATGCGCAACTTCACTCCTGACATCCATGGCGAGGTCCATCTTTGCAACAACGACATTATGCAGCGCGGTACAGATGGGCCCAACATGCCGACTGGACCACTCAGGATTGGCATCACGTTCTCTTCACCAATAAGTGTCTCATACGCCTTCAACCAGACAATCGTCAGAGACATGTTTGGAGGCAACCCAGTCAGGTTGAACACCTTAGACACACTGTCCAGCGAGTGCAGCATGGTGGAGGTTCTCTGATGTTTTGGGGTGGCATTATGTGGGGCCAACATACATCGCTGGTGGTAACGGAAGGTGACATAACGGCTGTACGATATGTGAATGCTGTCCTCTGACCAATAGCACAACCATATCAGCAGCATATTGGTGAGGCATTCGTATTCTTGGACGACAATTCACGGCCCCATCGTGCACATTTGGGAATGACTTCCTCCAGGATAATGACATCGCTCGACTAGAGTGGCCAGCATGTTCTCCAGACATGAACACTATCAACCATGCCTGGGATGGACTGGAAAGGGCTGCTTACGGACAACATGACCCACCAACCACTCTGAGGGATCTACGCCGAATCGCCATTGAGGAGTGGGACAGTATGGACCAACAGTGCCTTGATGAACTTTGGCATAGTACGCCATGAAAAATACAGGCATGCATCAATGCAAGAGGACGTGCTACTGGGATTAGGGGTACCGGTGTGTACAGCAATTTGAGCCACCACCTCTGAAGGTCTCGCTGTGTGGTGGTAGAACATGCAATGTGTGGTTTTCATAAGCAATAAAACAGGTGGAAATGATGTTTATGTTGATCTCTCTGCCAATTTTCTGTACAGGTTCCAGAACTCTGGGAACCGAGGTGACGCGAACCTTTTTTTGATGTGTGCACACTGTTAGCTCAACTGTAACCACCAATCAGTTTATTGCACCACTGCAGTTCCAAATTCCCATATCTTGCTTAATTTCTTTAACAGTTTGAATGTTTATACGAGAACACTTCTTGTTGAGGGTATTCTTCCAATCATTTCTTCTACGTATCATATCAGAAAATTAAAACACAATGAATGGTTGAAAGCTAGAAATGGCTACAGCCTTTTGCCACTATTACGAGGAACAGTGCAGCTATGAACAAACAAATTAAATAAACAAATATTACGGAAAATCACTAATTTCACAACATACGCCTAATCTGTACAAGGAAGTCAATAGTTTAATCATGAACTCAAATGACAATGATAATTCAGAGTGCTGTCGAGCACTAAGGACATACTGAAGCAAGAGTAATCCCTTGAGATTTTGTTAAGGAATGACAGACTGTTCTTTTTTGAGAGCCACTCCACCTGCTCAGTGCGTCATATTCCAATAGTGGCATCTCCTGTCAGATTGGGTGAACTGTCATTGGTGTCCAACCATGATGCAACACAACAAACTAGATCTGTCACCTCAGTAACTGTTAAAACTGTCTCTTACTATAGGACGTGAAGAAAACAACTTGTGCAGAGGGTGGAGCAGCAATACTTTGTTGATAGGCCCAAGAAGTAGACCAACTTCAGAAAATTTAACTAAAAACAGGGTTCATCTTCCCATTTAGTTTTGTATTCATGAACGATTAATCCTCCTGTGATTAAACTTCATGGATTATGAATGTTTTGTGTGCTAAGTTAAAAATCATCTTTTTCACTGGATCGGAGTTGCAACTGGTACTTTACTTTCTTTCTCACAATAACTACTTACGAGCATATTCCACTTTAGAAGTTAAATAAGCCTACATACCCTTAAAATGTCAAAGTCATCACATGACATTAGGGTCAATGGAAGTGTCCGATTCCACCAGTCGGCTCTGACCCAAGAAGTAATAGCGTTGTGGTGTGTGATGTTACTACAACATGGAGTTTTGAGTTGGTTGTGTTTGTGGATGTTGTGTTATATTTGGTGGTGCCCTGGTGCCCTCTGGTGGTGGATGTGGACATGCTGAGCTTAGTGTGTGGTATTTGGTTCATCTGAGTCTTGGTTATCACGCTATTGGTATGGTTTTATTCTATAGTAATTGTAATGTTTTGCGTGTTGTATATTCACGGTGGGTCGGTTGTATTTTAATTGATGTAGTGAATAAGGTGCATTTAGGATTGTAAGTTGTTGGTTTTGGTCCCACTTTTCGGAGTTGAAGCTGTTGGTTTTTTGCTATATAGCTGCAATTGAGCTATATAAGTCAAAGGATATGTTCGATTCCCATTTTTGACGTTGTAGATGTCGCTTTTTTCGCATCAGTATCTGCAGTTGAGCTATATAGGTTAAGGGAAATGTCAGATTTCTGTGGTTTTGTTGTTGTAACGGAATTCTATAATTTAAATTCTTTTATATTATTTCTTTTGGAATGGTGCAGTGTTTTTTATTGTGTCTACACCCTAAACCCCCAATTTTCTACTGTTGTCTCGTTAGGTTCATTTTATTTTTGGGGTTATACGTTATTTTGTCATTTTTATATTTGTTCGCACATGTTGGCGTGTGTATGTAGTGACTCAATACAGTCATTTTATATATGCTGGAATTGGCCTTTTTTGCCATATTGATGACCTCATGGGTCAAAGAAGATGGGCGGAATCTGAAACTTCTGTAATGCCTGACATCCAATAGTACAAATGTGTCTCCATAAAAAGCCAATGAATTTTATTAATTTACTGGTCTACAAGTCATAAAAGCCATTCAAGTGACTAACGATATGATGTCTATTGCTCCTCACAAGAGTATAAATGATTCCTATCCCATGCACTCCATGGAGATATTTGTACTTTAGGATTCCAGGAAATGATGACATTGATATCTTTTCTAAGTAACAATGTTATTTTCCAACCGACTGCCAAAAACTCGCAGCAGAACTATATAAAATAAAACTTTAGTATTGTTAAAAGGGTAAATATGTCTTACAGTAGGCAGCCCAAACAATGCCCGAGAGGGGTGAGACAAGCAACGGGGAAGCAGTCCTTTCATTTTTAGTTCCAGCTCTAATGCTGAAGGGGAAAATTCCAGCGAAACATTAATGCAAACAACACATCCAGATTAAAAGCAAATAATGGAAAAGCAAATCCTATCAGTGTCGGTGACTTTTCAGCCAGTAGTTGCATGCACAGTACCAGTAATAATATACTACTGATATAGCTGTTATTGATGCCGTGTACACAAACAAAAGGAGAATTTGACAGAATTTGGAAGTATCAGAGCACTGAAGACTTGAGAATTTAATATATTTACATCAGTCGGATCGCTTCGAGTCAGAGTTAGGATTTTCAGGTAGTTGCAGCATGCAAATACTTTTAGAATGGCAGGTACTAGCTCGTCCTTTTATGAAAGCACGTACCATTGTGTCTAGAACAATCAGTGTTCAATAGAAAGTTCATTTATATTACACTTGGTGGAAGTCTCATTAACATCACACTAGCACTTATTCAGAAAATAATGAAAGAAAACTTGAACAAGCTTTTTGCCAGGCAAATAAGAGCCTTCAGCCCATACTACCTGATAAGTCTTAGAAAACAGACTTAAATAGATCCCATTATTCACCCGGGCAAGTGAGCGCATGGTCTACTTCCAAACATTTTCCTCTTGCTCAGAATGATAGGACGTAAGAAAGTGGACAAGTCACTCTCATTGCTCTGTAGCGCAGACAGGTGCAGAATCTGAGGCATCACACAAATTTTCGAAAACATAGATAAATCAGTTACTCACATTTACAGGTAGTTTCATCAGCAGGTGTATTCTCGATATTGTGTATAGCAGATAATTTTCGACGTGGTGTTGAGCCAAGAGAGGCACCACTCATATTAGCTGTCAGTCCTGCCACGGGTGACATCTCACACTCATCAACTTCCATTTGCAACTTCACTAGAGCAGGGGACTGTAGCTCTGAATTGTTACCCCATGTATCGGATTTTGGCTGAGACATTTTTCAGTGGATAAAATCACAGAGTTTCTGAAATGTGTTTCCACAGGCTCCCTAAAAAAAATCAGAAAAAATCTCTTACAATCCACTTCAGCCAATCACTAGCAACTCAAAGCATTCTACAGATGCGGCATTAAAAATATAAACATTATTACATTGTACACAACAAAACACTATGAGATAGACCTATAGTATTTTCCCTCAT
Source organism: Schistocerca nitens (assembly GCF_023898315.1). Taxonomy (NCBI): domain Eukaryota; kingdom Metazoa; phylum Arthropoda; class Insecta; order Orthoptera; family Acrididae; genus Schistocerca; species Schistocerca nitens. Next base: position 586,981,329 of record NC_064618.1, read on the forward strand.
TGCAGTAATTTTGATTCTGAGTCAAAATTTCACCTATGACACAAATTCCCTGATAACGCAACTGTTCAAACTCTTAACTGTCCGACTGGAACCACACTCAACCTTCCAGTGCACTTTCACTTCAGCTAGTTATGCCTCACAGACTGGAAAGTTGGACCTGTCCTTATGCCTTAAAATCTAACAAGATCGATCACATCTTTTTGAACTGAAACTTTTAAAAATAAAATTTGGAGGGAACGAGTTACAACATTCAGACATGAGAAAAGAGTAGCCATAACCTATCATGTACTCAAGAACTGAAAATAAGAAAAAAGTTTAATATTGGTCACAAGTGGAATACTTAACTTTGAAACAGAAATCAATTTAAAGTACTCAGTAATTATAGCAACTATTAATTAAATGAAATGGAATTAAACATGGAAGTAACATTTCTGTCAATTTTTTTATATCAATGAAGTAGTAGGCCATAATGGGATCTGTACAACTGACAATCTACAAGTGTGTCAGCTTAGCTGTCAAAATACGGAAGTATACACTGTGTAACCAAACTTGACTGGCAGACATACAACTGTTTCAGTATCTATTACATGTTAATTCTTAAGAGAAGCAGTTTACAAACGCGCTTCACTACAAGAGAGAGCCAAAAGTCTAAACATAACTACATTCTCTCATATGCAAAGACAGCAAGCAATAAAATTTCTCCTCAAAGAATCTCGTTAAAATTTAATCTAAAATTATGTTAGTTTTCTGTGACTCTAGGAATTCACGTAGAACACTTCCACAAAAACTGAAAATTTATGGGCTTTTCGTACACTCCAGTGTATGTCACTTACAACCTAATCTGCAAACAATGGGCCAGATCTCTACAGACAGCCCATTCTAGACATTACTAGACATCACTTTAAAATCTAATATAATCGAATTACGTGAACTTACTGATGGCTAGAAATTGTACGCACATCTGTAATCGTCACACAAACGCACTTTGACCAATTGACGTACGAACATCGAGAGGCTGGTTTCAACTTTAGATATATGTCTAGATTATCTGAGTAAACACCACATAATTTTATTGAAGTTCGTCTTACCGGCTAATTATTTGCCCCAGTTGAAGGAAAGAAATTGTCCACAACATCCAATACTGTCTTCAGAGCTAATGTTCCTCCTTTCTACGTTCATTCACAGCAAAGGAATCCAATAATCGAAAGTGCCTTTGTTTTATGTTACAGAACATTCATGTTTCTTGTCTTTTATGGCGTTTCTTCAGCCATTTACTGCTTATTTTCCACCCATGTTCACGGTTTTACCAAGAAACCGCAATGTTGTTGATGATGTATACATAGGCACACTTGAATTGCGATTCAAATATCGCACCAAAGACTTTAGAACAAACAAGAAGATGTCACAATAGGTATAAATGTCACTCCTACACATGCTAACAGGTGCGAGAAATTTATATTTTCAGATTCTGTCCAATGGTGTTGCATGAGAGATAATTGTATAGGATTATTCCACTCAGTTTGTCATTCTTCCCTCTGACGAAAGAGCATGTAATAAGGAACGAATAAAAATTACAGTCGTAGAAAGCAATGTATGAGAATAGCTGTCAACTATCTTCGAAGAACTGCATGTGCCCCATTCAAGAAAGATAATTGCAAGGTGTTCTGAAACCAACATTTCGCTATCAAGTAGCATGTACAGCTACAAAAGAAATTTTTTTTAGAAAAAGAGAAGGAAATATCGTAAATTGTAAAATCATTTGCATTTGATATGGCAATGGTTTCATTGTAATGTCCGTAGCTAAAAAAAAGAACTTCAGAAATTTTACTTCTTCTGTGTAAGCATTATAATAGGAAGAATAGATGACATGACGACAAAGAATGAAATCTGGCGATGTTCATTCCCCTTGGAGCTACCATATTCGGGCAAATCCTTAGTGATGCCGTAATCAGAATCATGACTCGTCTAAAACGATGTAATTAAGCTCCTCTGTCCAGTGTTGTTGACTGGTGGACACGTTTTACTCCTACGTCAAGGGAAGCCGCAAGCATGGTCGCCGTGCCGGGAGTCCGAAGTGCTCCAGACATCTTCGATCTGTTTGTATGGATACTTGTTTCGCTGAAAGCAATCCCACACCGTGACTCCAGGTACTTGATGTGGTTGTAAGATCCTGTTCATCCGAGTGAAAAATACTTCTGTCTTTCGGATGCCAACCGCTCGGGGCTCCTGATATCTGCATGGCAGTTAGTAAGGCCTTCCTGAACCCATCAATTCCACATTCGCATGACAATCATGGAACACCGTGCAACAATATCTCAGAATGGTAAACGAAAATCTTGATAGGCCAGGATCCTGCTACTGTCCATTTCCGCCACATCGTGGTAGACGTTTCTCTTTCTTACACGTGGCTGAAAGACCCGTACATACGATACGATATGTTTGCACAAATATCTGCCCACACAACATCTGTGCAAGTAAATCGTTGCGTGTGGACAGGAGAGTTGCGCGAACTGGAAGTTGGAGTTGGAAGTTTCAACGAAATTGCTCAAATCTGTGGGTTCAAATCACATCTGCGCAAGCAAGCTAGAGCACGTGGACAGGAGATCGCCGCAAATTCAGCAGTGAAACATGTTTGAGTCAGTTGTTTCGTTAGTCTATCGTTTTTCGTCTGTGTGTGCATAGTTAATTTTAAAATGGCAGATACACGTTTGTGTCCTTGAGAGCCAATTGCCGAATTTATCGGATTGTGGAGGAGGCATACATATTCGTGGAAAATTAAGAGCAGGGAATACAACGATAGATATAAGAATGCAGCTCCTTATAATCCTTTAGAAGCGACACTGTGTGCAGTTGACCCTATGGCAAACAGGGAAACAGTGGTATAAAAAAAAAATCTTTGTGAACAGTTTACGGCAGAGACCGAGGTAAAATAACGAAATCCATTCGATCTGGCGTCAGCTAGCATACTTTCACTCAGTACTATCCTATAGCATAATCTTATCTGACAATGTAGCAGAAAAAGTATCATCTACTTGTTCTAAAGAAAAGTTGAGGCAGGATATTGTGTTAAACTGATAATAGCAGATCTTACAACAGTGCCTTCAAGGACATGACGATTATTACTCATGTTTTTGTACTTCATAATATAATATACAGTTCATAAGAAGAGTGAGTTAGAGGTGAACCATAGAATCCACTGCCATAATACTAGAAATAAAACTTTTTGGATAGACTATGAATCGCTGTCAAGAGTTCAGAATGAAGTTTTAATCTATATTCTCAGACAAAAGTCTTTAACAGAATGCTGGTGGACTTCGGTTGGGAGCTAATTTCTGAGACTATACCATGTTTCAAACATGTCTGAAGCTGTAAAAGTACTATCTGTAATTTGTTAGATTTGATGTACAGTATTTTACTTAACTTCCCAAAATCATCCTTCTGGGAAGCATAAATAGATTCATATCTGTTAGGTATGATTTTACTCAAAGCTTGTTTCGAAACTGCAGCAGAAAATTTTACATTATTATATCTCCTTCCTGCTGCCAGGAATCTTAACATCACTGCCACCTGCTCATGTGGAGAAACTACTTTCCTTATACAAGCGTTTTTCCATATTACAGGAGGATTTATGAGCGTCAAAATGCAAATACAAATTTCCAGATCCTTCCCCAAACAATTAAGTCAGTTCTCAGGTTCTCCCTGCAAGTCGTGATGTACGTTTTTAGTGCGAAAATTGTCTTCTCTTAAGAAGTCACTGTCTAGATCATTTTGATCAGTCTTTCTGTTTCTTGCCATTTGTATGTATTTATTTATTTTGCAAGTTGAGAACATAATTATAGATTTCCTCCATTTCTGAGTAACTGAAATAAATTTTGAGGCTACTGATATTTCTTTTCTACACTGACAGATGGCAGGTGAGTAGTAGATTGGTACTTGTATCGTGTAAACTCACCACATTTGCAGCGATCTATTACCCGCACAGACATTGCTGCATCGCTTGTTGAAAGGTGTTACTATGGTCATCACACAAGCAACCAATCTCCAAATGTTATTTCTGAATGATTAGTCCATATGATAACTGTTCTATATATACACATTGTAGATGCCATTACTCTGGCCTACTTTGCATGGTTGTTCAGAGCTATAAGTGCAGATATCTTTATATGTGGTACCTTAATATGTACACACATCAGTGTGTCAGTTGTTTTTTCTTTGCATCTAATAGTCTTCCCACAAACACATCAAATAGGTTACTACCTGATGTTTTCTGCATGATCGTAACTGCACCATAAGTGGACAACCTCTGTCAGTATGGACTAACCGTTTTGCATCCACATGCCCACACTGCAACATCTGACATGCTGCCTAGGGAAAATGCACCATATGGGTTGTCACATGCATTTGGCAGTAGTAACCTACCCAATAACATACTGTTAACTATAATTATTAGTCTGCAAATGACTTAAATACTAAAATAATGTTGTTCAGTACAATGTCCTCAGCTACTAATTGGAATGTCTACACCTAGACCCAATGCACCCTATATAAATTATTTGTATACCCAAGCTTGAAGTACACTTCATATCTGAACGAAACATAACATGGTCACAATGTTAAGTTACAACAAAACAGTGTTTGAATTTGTTTTAACCTTTGATCATAATTTTTTATTAGTATTTTCGATCAGTTATGATCATGTACTGAGACTCATATTATAAAATTGTGTAAGAAACAAAACATTTTAGCCAAAGATAATAGTGTTAAAAATTTAAAACATTCTAAGCATTACCTGATGTTAACTTGAAATAAATGGTAATCGAAAGAAATATTCATGTGCTGAAGGACTGACACTTTTTTTTGTTTTTAATGGGGGACCTACATACAAGTTGCTCTTAGTTTCAGCAGTGCCTTGTTGAACTCTCTCCCTATAGCTGCCTCGCGGAAATAGCTCATAGATGGTTCCACAACTCAGTATACCACTGTGAAATAAAAGGCAGAGGGTAGATACCATTGTACCACACATCAGGATTTCCTACCCTTCGTTTCACTTATAAGACTCTGGAAAAATTACTGACTGAAGGCATCTGTGTACCTTACAATTAAGTTAATTTTGTATTTGTGGTCCCTGTAGGAATGATATGTGGGAAGATGTAGTATATTCCTACATTCCTCACATAATAGGGATGCTTTAAACTTCGTAAGTAGTCTTTCAAAGGATTTTGGAGGATATTTGATGTCCATCTACAACCATCCACCAGTTCAGGTTATTCAGCATTTCTGCAACATCATCATTGGTGACACAAACCTCTGTCCACATGTGCTGCCCTTCTTTGTACATGTTCAATATTGGCAGATTAAAACTGTGTGCCCGACCGAGAATCGAACTCGGGACCTTTGCCTTTCACGGGCAAGTGCTCTACCAACTCCGCTGCAGAGTGAAAATCTCATTCTGGATGTTCAATATTGCTTGTTAGGAGAGTTTGATAGGGGCCTACACAATATTGTAGGATGGGTTGCTCTTGTGAAGATAGAATATTTAGCTTGTAATAACTGTTTGTTAAATAGAAGTTAGACTGTAAATACAAGTATTAGCGTGTGCCTTAAGCATCTTATTTAGGGCTTAAAATTTACAAATTATTTGAAAAAACATGAAAAAATTGTAAAGGTGGGTTGCAGTCATATTCCTGTTTGCGTTTTGATGAAGTGAACAGACAATATCGCTAAATTGCTTTTTCCTTTCCAGAATAATTAAGTAGAGCTTGTCTCTTTATTATTTAATTTTATATTTTTTAGAATTTGTTTATATAATTTATACATGTTTCTTTAGATACAGTTGCTTATACACTATGTGATCAAACGTATCCGGACACCCCGAAAAACATACGATTTTCATATTAGGTGCATTGTGCTGCCACCTACTGCCAGGTACTCCATAACAGCGACCTCAGTAGTCATTAGACATCGTGAGAGAGCAGAATGGGATGCTCCGTGAACTCATGGACTTCGAATGTGATCAAGGTGGTTGAGTGTCACCTGTGTCATACGTCAGTATGCGAGATTTTCACACTCCTAAACATCCCTAGGTCTACCGTTTCCGATTTGATAGTGAAGTGGAAACATGAAGGTACACGTACAGCACAAAAGTGTACATTCTGACCTCGTCTGTTGACCGACAGAGACTGCCGACAGTTGAAGATGGTCGTAATGTGTAATAGGCAGACATCTATCCAGACCATCACACAGGAATTCCAAACTGCATCAGGATCCACTGCAAGTACTATGACAGTTGGGTGGTAGATGAGAAAACTTGGATTTCATGGTCAAATGGCTGCTCATAAGCCACATATCACGCCAGTAAATGCCAAACGACGCCTCGCTTGGTGTAAGGAGCGTAAACATTGGACGATTGAACAGTGGAAAAATGTTGTGGAGTGGCGAATCACGGTACACAATGTGACGATGCGATGGCAAGATGTGGATATGGCGAATGCCTGGTGAACGTCATCTGCCAGCGTGTGTAGTGCCAACAGTAAAATTCGGAGGCAGTGGTGTTATGGTGTTGTTGTGTTTTTCATGGAGGGTGCTTGCACCCGTTGTTTTTTTCGTGGCATTATCACAGCAAAGGTCTACATCGATATTTTAAGCACCTTCTTCTTCTCACTGTTGGAGAGCAGTTCAGGGATGGCGATTGCATCTTCCAACACGATCGAGCACCTTTTCATAATACAAGGCCTGTGACGGAGTAGTTACACGACAATAACATCTCTGTAATGGATTGACCTGCACAGATTTCTGACCTGAATCCTATAGAACATATTTGGGATGTTTTCCAATGCCGACTTCATGCCAGGTCTCACCGACCGACATCGATACCTCTCCTCAGGGCAGCACTCTGGGAAGAACAGGCTGCCATTCCCCAAGAAACCTTCCAGCGCCTGAATGAATGTATGGCTGCGAGAGTGGAACTTGTCATCAAGGCTGAGGTTGGGTCAAAACCATATTCAGTTCCAGCATTACCGATGGAGGGCGCCACGAACTTGTAAGTCATTTTCAGCCAGGTGCCTGGATATGTTTGATCACACCGTCTAGCCCTAATTTTTGATGATGTATTTTGCTGTTTTTCAGTAATTTAACTAATATGTTCTAAGCAAATTATTATTTATCATGAGTCAGAACTGCCTGATGTGTTGTTTGTTCCATAGTATTGTGAAGGATGCTGCCCTTTTTACCATCAACTACAATGGTCCCAAAATTTTGGCCACTAGGTAAAGCTTTAAAGATTGTTGACAAATTTTCTCCAATACCCAACACCGGCAACGACGAAAAATTTTAAAGATAGTTGACAATTTTATGCCAATATTCAAGATTTGGCATGGAGGAAAAGCTTTACAGATTAAATTTACATAATCATTTTGTGGTCGATGTTCTTTCCTTGGGCACATATGCTTCCTAGTACGTAACAAGGAGATGTAGAATCACGAAAATGCAAGACCTACAAGAAGTAGGTAAGTAAATTTACATACATAGTCTGCTCTAGCACCTCGGTCAACATGTCATAAAGTCTAATCACAATCATAATATGTTTCAATACTTCTTTTTGAAAAATAGTGCTGTAACTTAAAAAAATGCTGATCATAACACAAAATAGCCAATCTTTATTTACAAAACAACATGATATAACGACAATAGTGCTATAGAAAGAAGAAAGAAAACGATAATACTCATTTTGCCAAGGTTTGTAGATCCTCTTTTCTTTCTTCCGTGTTTGCGATTTAAAAACTCGATGGTTTTGGAAATCAACCTTATGCAAACACAATTAGTTTATTTTTTATATTTACCCAGACATGTTTAGACACCAATGTGTCATATTCTGTGGGTCAAATTTTATTACTGCTAAGGTACAATATCACATTTGTAAAAATTTAACTGCTGCAGGCCGAAGAAATAGAGTATTTGCAATTTGCTTCATTTTGTTTGGACACTCACCTTAAAATTACATCACTAATTGAACTGTACTATTACACATGTTTTCGTCGATTTTTTGACAGCATGTCATCTGCAAACTAGCCATGAAGCAAATTATTACCTCTTTGTGCAGAGCTGTTTCGAGTGAGAGGATATGTACGTTTCTGTAGTAACAATTTCCGTCCTGTTTCGTGTCCCTGGTTGGTGTTTCAATCAGCTGCTGTTTAGTTCATTAGGCCTCAAAAAGTTATAAAAAATTATGCAACAAAACAATGATAAACGCTTATTAATTGCAGACGACGTACTAGAAGCCAATAATTGTAGCTGTGCTGCAAATACCAAACAGACTTGCGAACACCAATATGTAATACTAAGACACGTATTTATTCTTCATTTTAATATTTCTGTCAATACTATGGTATCACTAATGCAAGTACTATAATCGCAAAAGACTGATAAATATCATAATGCATGAATTCTGTCTATACTGTTCAACAGAATAAATAAAACCCAATGAAAACGGAGAAACTTCTCTTATACGTGTACAGGTAGTAAAAAAGAAAAAATTGTGTTTGCTCAAGGCAAAACCACATGTCCTTATTATGTATTAGATTTACAGGTTGGTGAAAAATTTTCGTGAGTTCTCAACACTGGGCAGTGAGGCAAAGCATTCTCATAAACAAGAACGATAAGCAAAAATAAAAACTACAGCAGAGAGTATACAGAAAACCTCAGCAGTGCAATTTTTTACTTACGTTTGAGTGCATGATCCATTAGTTTGATATTTGTGGCGACTCTGCGTGTCTTCTTATTCTGTGATTGTTAGATTGTAGGCCTGCTATTCCATTTCCTGTCGTTTAAGATAATTGTGAATTTTGTAAACTTTTTTGAGCATTCTTTTCAGATATGGCACAAATGGAACTCATCGTCCAGACCATGCTGAGCTTTCTACAACAACTGCGAGTAACCCAAAAGCTCATGACGTCGAACTTGGCCTGACTTGAAGAGAACTAGGATGAAGGCCGAAAACAACCACTGCAGTTCAAAACGTTGCTGCCCGCTTTCCGGCATTCTATCGGAATGTGGAGTCCTGGAACAACTATAGCCAGCATCTGGAACAGTGCTATCACATATAAAGTGATGTACAGGGTGATTATAATTAAATTTGAAATTTCAAACCGCTGTAGTTAACACCATTGGTGAGAATGACGTCCAATTGCAACGAAATATTATCGGAGAAGGGGAAAAAAGTATGGCAGAAGAAAAATAAATAGTTACAAAATTTAGCAATAGATGGCGCTGTAAGCATCATAATTTAATAGTGGTCGACTACAAAGGACAAATGAATTGTACAACAATGCCTGACGTGTATGTTTGACATTAAACAAACTGTACTACTCAGTGTGTTTGGGGGTACAGGTATCATACTGTTAGTTATGTAAGCCCACCCACCAGGGCAAGGTGATACCACATTGGATGGGAAAAATCCGTTTTTAATTGTCCTGAGGCCAAAAATCGTCAATCAAAATCAAATTGGATTTTTAATTTCCGTATGACTGGCGCAAAACGTGTTCAATATGCTGTCCATCGTTTTCTGCAACAAGTTAAAATTGAGAAACAGGATGTTCCACAACTGATCGAAGTGTTTCTGGGCTCACATTCAGAATGTGTTGTACAATGCATGCCTTCAATGCAGCTAAGTTTGCAATCTAAACACTGAATGCAACATCTTTCAGATAGCCCCATAGCCAGAAACCACACGGATTAAGATCGGGTGATCATGATGGACAGGCTGTAGGAAATGGCGGCTGATAATTCTAGCATAAGCAAAATGGCGCTTCAGCAGCTGTTCAATTGGATTTGTAAGGGTGTGGAGGTGCACCATCTTTCATAAAACGATACCATGAGCTGGAATGACGTGTTTGCGCAAAAGACACTCATAGCGCTTACTAGTGATGGTACACGTAACACCTGTATCTCTGAAAAAATATGGCGCTATGATAAATGATGCCGTAAACCCGCACCACACAGTGACCTTTGCAGGATGATTTGGTACTGGTTGATTTGCGTGTGGATTTTCCGTTGCCCATATTCTAGAATTCTGTGTATTGAGATGTCCTGTAAGATGGAAGTGGACTTCGTCTGTCCAAAAACCCTTCCACAGCCAATCATTGTCCACTTCCATGCAAGTAAGAAATTTTAAAGCAAAAGTCTCTCTTGCTGGCAAGACAACACGAAGCAACTCGTGCAAGTGGGTAATTTTGAATGGATAGTGAAGAAAGATATTTCGTGGGATTTTAAGCACTGTGCTCACGGGTATGTCTAATATTCAGGCAATTCTCCATACAGTACAAGTTTGCACACCACCACTCGTCTCCGCCTGCATTGCTGTGGCCACTCCTTCCACTGACGTCGAATCAATGAGTTTCCTCCCTAGAGTTGCACACCAAAAGAACCCGTCTTTTCGAATTTCTGAATCATTTTCTCCAGACCCATGGCAGTCATCGGACCAGCGCCTTTTTTCAAACACTTCAGTGTCCGGAACTTCTGCAGAGCGACGTATGCACAGTCATAATGTGAGTGTGATCCTGCATTGAGACAGTCATGGCGAACATCACAGACAGAGAGGAGGAAAAGCCGTGTACCCAGCGTGTTTATACCAACTTCAATGGGACAGGTGTTCTCATTTACGTACTCTGACACACTATTTTTTTACTTCTACCCTCCGTTTTCCCCCTCTCTGATAATATTTCATTGCAATTTGACATCATTCTGACCAATGGTATTATTTCTACAGCGTTTTAAAAGTTTAACTTTAATTATAATTACCCCGTACAACAAAAATAATTTTTATTACCACATGCAGACCTCATTGTATTTCAGCTTCTTCGGAACCTGACCCCTACTTGTGAACCTGGGACTCTCTCTTATTCTGACAAAATAAATGCTGGCAGAATATTTTGACTCACAACTTGACGTTGCTGCTCATAGATTTTTTGGATGTTTCAGGAAGTGTAATCAGGGCTATAAAAGGTGGGTTAATCAGTTACAGATCCTATGTAGGAGGTGTAAATTTTATTGTAAAATGATCAGTGTAAGAAATTTCATGCACATTCAGTAACTCACGATTTGTTCATCATGCACTCCCTCGACTATAATGTAGAGGTCACATCTTGGGTCAGGATATTTGATTGGCGTGGAGGCTGGGTAGGAGAGGTGCTGATGCTACAGTTGCAGCAGACCGCTCTCGGGAGCTGGTAGGAGTAGCTGTCATGCACCTAAAGGCATCAGTTAAACAGTATTGTCTGTAAACATATTTATTAATTGTGTTGTTAGAGTATGGACTGTCTTCTCTGGCACAATGTAAGGTGTACTAATTACACACTTGGGTGAGGTAAGAAATATACATGCAGTACTCTGTTGGCTGTGGCCATTGTGCAGGTCAGGACACAACAGCATTGTCATGCAGGTAGCCAGAACAGGAGTTTCCAGGTGCAAGATTACCGCAGCTCGTCAGTAACTGACGTGCAATGCCCAATGCTCTCGAAGGTGGGTGTGCACATATGTTAGTGGCAACAACATATAACAGATGGTGAGTGTTGTGAAGGCAGAAATCCAGGACCTAGATAAGCAACACAGTGTACAGCGGGGAGGCAGTACTGTGTACAGCCGGGGAGTCGGTTCTCAGGTAATTCGCCCAACATTTTGAAGGCAGTAGTTTACAGTCACTTGGTATGGCCCTTCACCAGGGGAAGGCTCAGGCTTGTCTGCATCTTTATCACTCATGGAAGTAACCAAACAGCAACAGTAGCTTACAGTGGCCAAGTTCCACTACAGCTGGCTTAATATGGTCTCAAAAGCCAAGTCTTCTCTTGGCAGCAGGCGGCACATCACAATTCGCCAATTAAGTTATCCTATAACTAGCGAGAGTGTCATTCTATTGGAATCGTAGGTGTAGATGGGATGATCTGGCACTGAGAATGAGGCTTCTAAAATGGGGATATTTAAGCTGGATGTAACATCATCATAGCCACTGTGGTGCCTCAGTTACTGTAACTCCTGCTTGGCTTCGCACTTTCAGTCTATGCTAGGACGCCGTGGAGTGGCTAAGGTCAGCAGTTACATGTTATGGCACTGTTTTCAAGGATTGCAGAATGATGTATTGGGTGCTGTCATACAGCCCCATTTGCAGTCCTTGATTATGGCTCTGAGCACTATGGGACTCAACTGCCATGGTCATCAGTCCCCCAGAACTTAGAACTACTTAAACCTAACTAACCTAAGGACATCACACACATCCATGCCCAAGGCAAGATTCGAACCTGCGACCGTAGCAGTCGCACGGTTCCGGATGCGCGCCTAGAACCGCGAGACCATCGCGGCCGGCAGTCCTTGATTACAGCTTGGCTCCATTACGAGTGGTGCCCTGCCTTCTGCAACATTGGCACCCTTTATCTGCCCCAGATTCTGATTTTGACTCTGGGTATGAATTGGACCTCGTTCTCTGCCATCTGTTCCACGTAATAATTTCTAAAAATTAATGTGTTCACCTAAGAATTGGATATGTTGTGTAACAGTCCTCTCTTCTGCAATAAATTCATCCAAAATTTTACTTTTGTGTCACACGAGAACAATTTCATTTTACATAGGTTACATTTACTGTAGTTTATACTGTATTAACCTGGGTAGGCCGCTGTTACACTATTATATTTCTTTGACAAAGAAATATGATCAAATATCCGTCAAATTTCTTTGACAAAAATCTTTTACGTGGCTCAGAAATTGGTATTACACTGTCGCCATATTTTTCGTCAAATTTAAAGATGGCGGACAACAACTTGTTATTATGTGCTCCAGTTGCTAGTACCACACTTGCATTGTGTGTGGATTTAGAAGAAAAGCGGTGGAGGAAAGGAAACATACTTGGATGAAGCCACAGATATTACGTCGAGATAGTAAAAGCATTCAGCAAAATTTGTTACGAGAGCTGTAAGTGGAGGAAGTCAACTCTTAATATGTAAATTACTTACGAATGGATGAAACTGTATTTCAGTATTTTCTCAGTAAAGTGGCTTCGCATTTTACAAAACGGAATACTCTCTTGAAAAAAGCTACTTGTGCAGGAGATGGGCCAATTGTGACAGTGCGATTTCTTGATGCAGGAGAGGGCTACTCTAGTTTACAGCACATCACTTGAATATCACATTGCATATTAACCAAAATAATTCTAGAAATGTATGAAGCGAGTTATAAAGCTCTAAAGGGGGAATATGTGAAGGTAAATAAATTATTTGTATATTATATGGGTAATAAGAACTATTTTTATTTTTGAATAATTTAATCAATGGAATTAGCTTTCCAACAACTACAAAATTAATAAAACATAGGAAACAGATGAAGCAGTTTTTAACTTGTGGCATCCATAGTTCAAAAATGGACAAACTAGAATGGCAAGTTAGCGAAGAATTTCTTATTTTAGAGTGTGATCACATCTTCTATTCCGGCTAACTGAAAAGCTGCCTGGATATTTACAGATTTAGTGGTGGATGGCTATAGCTGTGATTGTGGATATGAAGTCATCTGCAGCATATTTCATCTGCCCATCAACACACAATTAATGGTATGCACTTTGATCCTCACTCAACCCCATCCTATTCGAAGCAAATTTATTAAAAAAAGAGTCGAAGGAACACAACAACTTTGAAGCCATGTTTACAGACTCACTACAGAGACGTCAAATACATGTAGCGACGCCAATGCTCCAAGCAGTTACATTTCACATTGCAGTGAACAGAAGAGGAACGACTTTTATGATCAAATCTACGGCGAGGCCCTAGATTTGATCATATTTATTTGATGGCAGGCGAGATTTGACGAAGTTCCCTGTTACACCATCAGATTTCTTTGACATAAATATTTGACATATCAACTTTGACAAAGAAATATGAAATATATGGCTTAACGTCTCACAAGAGTAAGTTATGTTACTTGTTTCCATTTAAATCTAGCATTTACTCTTTAATACTCTATAATACGATTAAGATCTTACTTGTTTTACTTGGTGTAATCTAAATGGTACAACTGGGTTTCAATTCTTACTTCTTTATTATGGTTTCAAGCCATTCAGGACCTGATGCAGTGGTGGGGTCTGGAGGATTGGCAGCTTTACATCTCAAGCATAGGTAGAATACACACGTTGCTGTAAGAAACATGGCTATGATAGCGGTAGAAACACTTACAACTGTGATATTCTGATGCTGTTTTTCTCGAAAATATCGAATATGTTTTAATATCCTCCTTTCCCAATATAGTCAGTTCATCTATTGAGTGTAAGTGTTCCAGATTCAAAGTGACGTTGGAGTTAGATTTTGGTAGGTAGGATATTCAAAGGTTTTTCTGGAAAGTACAACATTGGTATCGATAACTTTATCATGACTGTACTCATAATGCTTGCAGGTAAACTATAGTTAGCTCGTGTTACATCGCAAGTCGTACCATTGACCATGACACCACTGCTCCGAAGTTGCATTCTTTCCATATTCCTAGATTTCCCATTCTTGTAACTGTTAATGATAACTGCTTCCAGCACAAAGACTATGTAAACCCAGTGGGTAATTACAGTGTGAAAATTTGATTGAGGTCCCAGCATTTCTCTGCGGCGCTACATTGCATTAAGTTCACCTCTGAACATCGGAATTTTGCACGATAGTGCATCTGTTTTAACAATTCTGATTGAACAGATGGTAACCCTTTCTATTCCACACTCTCGTAATTGCTCTAATGTTAAGAGCACATGCATCCGCTCGTTCCGAAATTACTAAGACTTTTTTATTATGTAGTTGCACCGATTTATTCATAATTTTCCGTTTCTTTGGGTGTGGGTGGATGGGGTAGCAATGATAATGTGCGTTTTTATCTACGATCAGGAATTGGATCAATATAAGAAGTCTTGCTCTATCCATCTTCACTGCGACAATTGCTACATGACACAATGTGGCGTCGATAGTTACGATGCCACAACGTAGGTGCACGCTCTCGTATGTTGGCACTACGAGAGAAGACTAACTACGCCGACCACAGCGCCCTCTGGCCGACGCTGTGGATCTCAGTGAGTGCCGCCTTGATTTCGCCCCATTTCATCAAGTGCAGATGGCCTGGAAATATCGCTTCTACTACTGAGTGGGCTAGCTTGCTATTGAGACTTTGTATTAGTTACGTTCAGTTAAAGTTTTGACAGCATCGAGTATTTGTTAGCTTTGAGATTATACAGAACAGTCATCCTAACTCCACAGGATTAGACATTGACTACGGCTTCACACCTATGTGCTCATCCTAGCCAAAGTTATGTATGCATTTGATATTTACTTGTGTTTTTGACTCTATTAAAAGTGTTAAAGTTACCTGCAGTATCAAAGTGCTCCACCTCTCCTGCTCCAAGTAGCTTCTATCACTCTCGGCTTATATTACAGAAGCAGTACACAGGAGCAGACCCACCCACCACCTATCCAGGCGGGATACAAACAAAACACAATGTTGCCAAATTGCTTTGTGTCAACAATTTAACTACATGCTGAAGCTCTGCTGGGAAGTCCTGTGCTTGACATAGCCCTTCCAGAAAACGTTGTGGTTGCACTAAAGCTGAACTTCGTTGTTCACATACCACATGACATACCACTTCTTGCATTCCTGCACTTGAAGTCTTTCATCATTAATGCTGTCAGCCAGTGTCTGTAACAGTCTAAAGTGCGCGTCATATATCTTGGCGGCCGAGTTTAGGTTCGTTCTGCGCATCTGACGTCACAAAACACAGTCAGCCAATGAACAGAGAACGACGTTGCCAGATCAGAGCACGGACGAGTGTCTTCAGTTTTAGAAACGTTCAGTCATAAATAAAGTAATAGAACAAAAGCAATGTCTTGATAGCAGACTTTCTTTTATAGAAAGTTTGGAAAAAGCATTCTTTATACCAATTGCTTCATATTCTATTAATTAATTAACCCAAACAAGCAATAAGACTCCTAATTCAGGCGATAGCAAGGAAAGGTGTTTGTTTCAATCTCACGAACTGCTTTTTCGCAATAAAGAACAGCGGTAATTGTTTATTTCCTATTGTACTTCGACGAAGCGTGAGTAATTCACAGTCATACCAACAGTGTTTATAAGTAGTTGCGTGCGTGGTTAAAAGTCCGAATGGAGTTATATCGTTCAATGAACCGAGGTAGCGTAACGGTTAAGGTGTTTGGGTGCCAAGTGAAAGGTTATGAATTCAAACCTTGTGCAGTGCTTAATATTTTCTTTATTTAAAAACAATATTGGAGTGCCTTACTTCACGAATTTTATTCGTTTGAATGAAATTTCTAGTGCTTTGCCTCTTCATTAACTTTTTCGCTGCTGCAGACACGTGCTCCCCGCATTCACTGCACTACTCGCCTGTGCAGACACATGGTGTTCCCACTGCTTTGACACACTTATCATTCGATTTCACAAAAACTATTTGGCCAAAAAATTTGATTTTTACACGTCTTCTTGACTGATACCTTCCCCCCATAAATGACTTAATTTTGTTTTGATGCGCAGCATTAAATGTAGTAAACCATTGCACGAAATTTTGAAGAGTTTGCAGAGGTAGAAGTCCATAGCGTATACTTTCCGTATGGTCGATTTTAGTTGCCACAATGTTGAGAATGAAATGTGGACAAGATACCTAAATTTCATATAATATTTACTGTATAACAATATCTCATTTAATTTAAGTACCACATAGGTGTCGTACGTAATATTGAGAAATATTCCGTCTTTCGCGACTGTAATAAAAGTTTTATTTACACAGGGCGCGTTTGGCTTTATTTTAAAGCACTTCCATCGGTGAAAGGTATGGCACATACACCATGGTATTCATGTTCTATTTCTTGTTTTTGTTCCACAGTCGCAGTTTTACCAATGGTATTGAAATATATCCCTCTTCTGCAACTTTAATAAGCGACTTATTTAGACCAGACGCGTTTCTCTCTTTTGAAGCATCATAAGAGGACTGTATTTTGTATCCTCCATTGCCAAGTCACCTTTCGTAGTTTTGTGCTGCGGTAGCACAATATTCAACGTTTGTGTTGGCTCATCAGTGTTTTAGCAAATAAATGCTGTTTGTGTGTGCCACACACAAAATTATATTTGACATAGCTCTGAGCACTTCACTGACAGGCGGTATATTCAAGTCCTAATGTTTTTGTAAGTCCACAGTTTTGTTTAATGTATTTTGTCTACTTCCTTTTGATTGACTGAAGTGCTTTAAAATAAAGCCAAACGTGCCCAGTGTAAGTAAAACTTTTGTTACAGTCGCGAAGGGTGGAATATTTCTCAATATTACATACGACACCTATGTGGTACTTAAATTAAATGAAATATATAGGTATCTTGTCCACATTTCATTCTCAACATTGTGGCAACTAAAATCGACCATCCGGAAAGTATACTCTATGGACTTTACCTCTGCAAACTTTTCAAAATTTCGTGCAATGGTTTACTATATTTAATGCTGCATAATAACTGCGTTGAACATCAAAACAAAATTAAGTCATTTATGGGGGGAAGGTATCAGTCAAGAAGATAGGTAAAAATCTAATTTTTGAGCCAAATAGTTTTTGTGGAATCGAATGATAAAGAGTGTCAAAGCAGTCGGAACACAGTGTGTCTGAACAGGCGAGCAGTGCAGTGACAAAATCGCCCACAGCGCGGAATGCAGGGAGCACGTCTTTGTAGCAGCGAAAGGGTTAATGCGGCCGTGGTGGCTTTACTTCATGAACTGCGCGCTCCCCCCTAAACGTAAGCTTGCGAACTATGCTATACTATGGCGCTGCTTCTCTTGGCGCGTGCGTCGTGTGCAACTGGCAACGCAGCAATCTCTCGCGTCTAGGCGGGCATGCGCGAGCCGCCAAGATAAAAGAATTGAACTATAGTGATAGTCACCTGTTTAATCGTTTCTGAATTATTGTCAGGTTGTTATTGCCTGTTGCTACATTATTACACTAGCATTCCATGAGTTTCTTAACTATTGTCTGTATTAATTTAGTATTATCCAATATATTTAGTCCCAGATTCATTAGTTGTGTGGCGTGCCACTCTTCTGTGGTCTTAATGCTTCCTACTGCACCTTGCACCTGATCCACTGTCGTATTCAGTTCCCACATATCTTCTTCTTTTGTTGTCCCAAACATGACTTTTAACAAGCTCCCTTCCGTGTTGATCCATCCCTTCTTTCTCTGTACAGATGACTGTGTTACCACATCTGCTATCTGTAACAGCTGTGCTCTTAGATTCTCGTAAAACAGTTCCAATTCTTCATATTTGTCACTAATTTCCGAGAAAATGGCTTCTTTCTCTGCCTCCTCATGTAACTTCTACAATCTGTCTAGTAGTCTACAAATCTCTTTGCTGGCTTTCCATATCTCGAAAATTAGTCCCAGTGTCCAATGGTTTCTGGTCAACAGTACATCTGGATCCTTGGAAAACAATAGTCTGAAGTGCAGTGGTTTGGTTCAGGATGGCGCCTTTTATTCCTCATGTGATGATGAGCACTAACATCAGAACTACAATTACTCTTTGGGTTTTCCATGCCTTCACCTGAGGGTAATGAACTTCTGTCAACTCCCTCTCATCTTCAAACAATGCCCACGCAACAATGACTTGCACAAATGTCATACTAAACCCTAAGACATAATATAAGTGTAATAGTACAAAGCAAAGGAGAGAAAAATATATATGCCATGTGGAAGACTTCAGTAATATGTACACTCCTGGAAATGGAAAAAAGAACACATTGACACCGGTGTGTCAGACCCACCATACTTGCTCCGGACACTGCCAGAGGGCTGTACAAGCAATGATCACACGCACGGCACAGCGGACACACCAGGAACCGCGGTGTTGGCCGTCGAATGGCGCTAGCTGCGCAGCATTTGTGCACCGCCGCCGTCAGTGTCAGCCAGTTTGCCGTGGCATACGGAGCTCCATCGCAGTCTTTAACACTGGTAGCATGCCGCGACAGCGTGGACGTGAACCGTATGTGCAGTTGACGGACTTTGAGCGAGGGCGTATAGTGGGCATGCGGGAGGCCGGGTGGACGTACCGCCGAATTGCTCAACACGTGGGGCGTGAGGTCTCCACAGTACATCGATGTTGTCGCCAGTGGTCGGCGGAAGGTGCACGTGCCCGTCGACCTGGGACCGGACCGCAGCGACGCACGGATGCACGCCAAGACCGTAGGATCCTACGCAGTGCCGTAGGGGACCGCACCGCCACTTCCCAGCAAATTAGGGACACTCTTGCTCCTGGGGTATCGGCGAGGACCATTCGCAACCGTCTCCATGAAGCTGGGCTACGGTACCGCACACCGTTAGGCCGTCTTCCGCTCACGCTCCAACATCGTGCAGCCCGCCTCCAGTGGTGTCGCGACAGGCGTGAATGGAGGGACGAATGGAGACGTGTCGTCTTCAGCGATGAGAGTCGCTTCTGCCTTGGCGCCAATGATGGTCGTATGCGTGTTTGGCGCCGTGCAGGTGAGCGCCACAATCAGGACTGCATACGACCGAGGCACACAGGGCCAACACCCGGCATCATGGTGTGGGGAGCGATCTCCTACACTGGCCGTACACCACTGGTGATCGTCGAGGGGACACTGAATAGTGCACGGTACATCCAGACCGTCATCGAACCCATCGTTCTACCATTCCTAGACCGGCAAGGGAACTTGCTGTTCCAACAGGACAATGCACGTCCGCATGTATCCCGTGCCACCCAACGTGCTCTAGAAGGTGTAAGTCAACTACCCTGGCCAGCAAGATCTCCGGATCTGTCCCCCATTGAGCATGTTTGCGACTGGATGAAGCGTCGTCTCACGCGGTCTGCACGTCCAGCACGAACGCTGGTCCAACTGAGGCGCCAGGTGGAAATGGCATGGCAAGCCGTTCCACAGGACTACATCCAGCACTTTTACGATCGTCTCCATGGGAGAATAGCAGCCTGCATTGCTGCGAAAGGTGGATATACACTGTACTAGTGCCGACATTGTGCATGCTCTGTTGTCTGTGTCTATGTGCCTGTGGTTCTGTCAGTGTGATCATGTGATGTATCTGACCCCAGGAATGTGTCAATAAAGTTTCCCCTTCCTGGGACAATGAATTCACGGTGTTCTTATTTCAATTTCCAGGAGTGTATTTATAAAGAACTAGTTTTTTGACCTAAGTGTGTATGTGCCTTATTCGCAGTATGTGTACCACAAAGTGCATTCCTCTTTACCTTCCTTGTTTTCCTGTAATGTTGTGGCACCAGTACTGGAATTTGTGGCAATGCACTGACTGCACCACTGAAACGCTCCATTGAATGGTTTCACTCTATTGGTATATATACAACAGTAGTTTAGGCTGGTAACTGGATATTAACATTGACCTGGGAGGTCACTTCAGTGACTTGATATGGATTGTTGTACTTTGTCAGAAATTTTTTGGTTTTCCATTTTGATGTGTAAGTATTGCTGGTCATCACCCAATGTCCAACTCTGAAATGTGGAAGCTGACTTACACACTGGTCCATAAATTTTTCTCCTTCCAGAGCTTTTGTGTATACTCATCTAAGTCTTTGCCAAACATCATGTACCCTTCTATAAACGCCGGCCGATGTGGCCGAGCGGTTCTAGGCGCTTCAGTCTGGAACCGCGCGACCGCTACGGTCGCAGGTTCGAATCCTGCTTCGGGCATGGATGTGTGTGATGTCCTTAGGTTAGTTAAGCTTAAGTAGTTCTAAGTTCTAGGGGACTGATGACCACAGATGTTAAGTCCCATAGTGCTCAGAGCCATTTGAACCTTCTATAAACTTCTTTGCTGACTTGAAGTAGGAACCTAACATAGATTGTAATACATTGAAGGGAAATGGCATTTTCCTTCCACTGACAACCTCGTACAGTGAGATACCAGTACATTACCTTGGAATTGTACATGCTGAACACAAGTGCAAGATTTGTGTTCCAGTCTGTATGTTGGATGTTAACCTAATGACTCATCATCTTCGAGATTGTTATATGACTGCATTCCAATCCCATTTACTTGAAATGAAAGGAACCACTCTGGAACATATGAACCTGGAGTACAATGTGCATGTCTTTCATCAAATCAGATAAGAAGTTTGTAACGTGATCAGTCTGTAAAGTTTCTGGTATACCAGATTAAGGAATCGAATTATTTATCAGTGCCAAAGCAACCAACCATAGCAGCCTGCTGGTCAAGAATTGCTATCATAGATATAAACTGCAAAAAGTGATCAATAATCGTTAAAATGTACTTATTACCATCCAACTGGGGTCTTTCAGATGGACCTGAAATATCAAGCCGTGTCTGACAATGTTTGGATATGAGTTCTTTTGTGGCTAAAATCGGCTCTTTGTGCACACAGGTTACAGTTCTGAACATAATGAGCAACAACATGTTATCTCGTTCAGCACCAAAAGTGCTCTTTGACCACCATGAGTTGACAATACAGAGTCATGTGCCTGTTGCAATACTTATTCCTCAGTGACAACGGAAGAGCTACACATGGTGAACTTCTTACTGACTTTCATAACAAGGCCTCATGTGCTACGAACTGTGACTGTGACCTAAATACCTGACAGTCTGTATCATCTTCCAGCTCTCTTTGCCAGTCACTCATACTTTTCCCCAGTGCTTATAGTACTTCGATCTTGTGGCTCAAAGTATCCGTGTTTTCAGGTTTCTTCCCCAGTTTATGAATGACTTAGTAATTGAACTTGTGCAACTTAAGTACCCACCTTAGAAACCTGCTAGAGGAATCCTTCAAACCCAATAACCATGTCAATAAAGCGTGGTCTGTTACAACCTAAAATTTTTGTCCATATGGGTAATGTCACTAGAAAGTTGTCCTGTAGATCATTGTCAATATTTCCTTCTCTGTGGTAGAGGAATTGCATTCCACTCTGTTTTGGCTATCCAGATGCAAACACCTCAGGATGTTCTTTACCATCGACATTCTGACACCTGAAAGGCATACTCATATTTCACTGACCATTCAGATTTAATACTTTTCCTTCAGTAAATGATATAATGATTGAGCAATTTGTGTGAGGATTTCGACAAATTTTAATAGCAGTTGCAGAGGCCCAAATGAGACTATAACTGTTTCATTGTTTGAGGCTTTGAGAATTCAGAGACCGCTGACACTAAACAGCCTCTCCAAAAATAACATGGCCCACATGCTTGACTCGAGTCTGTGCAAAATACATTTTTCAGTACTTAGCATAAGATGGACTGCCCATAAGCTACTGAATACTTCCTCCAACTTTTTTTCGTGTTCGTTCATATCTTGAGAAAAAACTATATCATCGAGATATACTGTATGTTTTCTATGTTTTAGGCCATCCAAAACACCATCTAGCAATCTTTTGAAAATGGCTGGCGCTTTTTTTACCGTTAATGGCATCGTGTGGCACTGAAAATGTCGTCATGGAAACGTAAAAGCTGTTTAATTGGTACTACCTCCATCTGGTGGTAGCCAGTCCATAAAGCCACTATGCAGAATTATTTGTATCTGTTATCAAACATCTCCATGATATTAGGTATCGGATAAGGATCAGTGGTGATTCGTGCATTCACGTGTCCCTAGTCACAAAAAAGCGATATTTTTTGGTACCATCAGTCGATTTTTTTCTGGACCCAGACCACATGTACCATCCAGGGTCTATCACTGGGTTCTTTAATGCCTTTTCCCAGCTATCTTCCTAGAAACAGATGCAAATGCCTCAGTTAACAACAAGGCTTCCTATAAATTGGACCATCATTTCTTGTTAGTATGTGGTGTTGGGTAACAGGGGTCACAGGCAATGGACACAATGCATTAACCTCTTCACGTCCCACATGTCGTATACAACACTTACACCGATACTGCATACAGAACCCATGTAGGCCAAAGATACATTCGCCAATACTGTACTTACCTTCTGCAATGTCTCATTACCTACTGCAAGAAGTTTCGGCCTCTGTGTCGTCAGTTCATGTAATGGAAATATGTGTTCTTGTGTGATAATTTGCCATGCCACTTTGCATTTGTTTGGTGCAGTTTCTGTAAACCTTTCATACACTAACATTTCTCATTAAGCAACTTGGTTTTATAAAAAAATTTATACTTCAGAGTCTCCCTATAATCTATTTCAGTTTGTTTAGTGTCACTCTCATAGTTCTTTTTATATGCATTTCACAGTAATAACATTTGTTTCCTAATGTTTTCAAGTTCTTTAATACACCAGTTTACTAACTTCTTCCAGCTGTGCGGAAATCCTAATAGCTGTGGCCAAATTAGAAGGTTTCTCCCTCCTAACCCCACGTGAAATTTCAGCAGCTCATTCAACATTACCTCACACATTTGGAAACTGATCTTTCAGATCCTAACTGAGAATGATTCATCAGAGTTGTTATGCTTCTTCATTAACATATTCAATTTCTCCATAAAGAAATGAGTACTGTTCTGCTTATTATGTTGCTGCTATAATCCTTCAGTTAACTGTTAGAATATTTGCACATCTCACAAGGTCTCAAGGTAAGTAACATAATCCTTAACCTTCTCAACCAAATTGGACAATCGAAGGCAAGTTTCTTCAGATCAACTGCCCAACTTGGCTGTAGCTAAGATGTCATTGAGAAACGCTTTTATGTCCTCCCTTGTCTTGCCAGAAAAAGGCATTTCCAAATTTGCTATTGCAGGATCGACAGAAGGTGAGGATATACTAGATACGGTCTTAAATTCCCCAAGTGCCCATAGTACTTGTTACTTCTCAGTATGCATTATCTCTACCTGGTCCCTGTAAAGTTCGGTTTCCCCACCTTTCTGTTCAGACGCTGATTAGAACCTAACTATCTATTCTGTCATAGTGGCAACAGGATCACCCTACTATCAGAGTGTGTTTCTACCGGCAGCCTGCGTATTCTACTACTGCCTGAAGCATAAAGGAATATACAATGCAAAAGGAAATCAACAGTAGCACACCACTACAGGGCATGCAACATACAGCAAGGTCTTAGTTCTCACGACATATCATTGCCCCCTTGCATTCACTACAATCTCGTCCCAGATGACCCTTTACTTTGACAAGTGAAACATATGGCTGGCACAGCATTCATACTCGGCAATTCGTGCCCACAAATATTGCAAAATATAGCCCAGACAGGTGTGAAGTACGACTCGCAACAATAACCCTTAAAAAGCGATAGGTCAGGAACTTGACATGGTTGTACAAGAGCTCCCCTCAGATTGAAATGAATGTCCCTGTAACCGACCATGGCCAATGAATCACACAATGAAAATTGGCAGTTATGAGGTAAACAAAAAGCCTTCTCCTCACTGCCCTGCTTTGTGTGAAGCATTGACAGCAAGATGAACGAAGCTGCTGTGGTAATGATGGAGACATCAGAAACTGGTTGTAACAGTGGTCTGCCAGTTGAGATGCCAGTTGTAGCTACATTGGTATTAGGCTCACTTCTGGACACCAGCTGTAGCAATCACCCCTTCAGTCAGGATTTTTAGTGGGTGTGAAAACTGAGCAGGTGAGGTGGTGACACTACAGGCGCAGGAGGCCATGTTCAGAAACTGGTGAGCATAATTGTCAAATTTCCAAAGGCATCGATTACACAGTATTGCTTGGAAACAGGTTTATTACTCGTTATTTTACAGTACACATTGTCTTCTTCGGCACAGTGTAAGGCGCGCTGAATAGTATGTTCTGAAGCTACAAGGAATGCATATGCAGCACTCTGTCAGCTGCAAGACCCAACAGCAATGTCGTGTAGGTAGCGACAACAGCAGTCCACAGGTGCAAGCCTACTGTGGCTCACCATTAACTTATATGCCCTTTCCCAGTGCTCTCAAAGATGGACGAATGCTTAAGTGAGTGCCAACAGCATATTATGGATGGTACATGTTGTAGAGGCGGTAGCTCAGGACTCAAATCAGCAACCGAACACACAGCCAGGGAGGTGATAGTGTCAGGGAAAGGCTCAGGGTCGTCTGTATCTTCTGTCAGTCATGGTGGTGACCAAACAACAGTAGCAGCTTACAGCAGCTAAGTTCCATTACAGCCTGTTGGCTGCGGTCTCAGAGGCAAAGTCTACTCTCGGCAGCAGGTAGCACATCACAATTCGCCAACCAGGTTATCCTGGAACTAGTGATTCTATCGGAAACAGAGATGCAGAGGCTCTGAGACTGAGGCTTCTGAAATGGGGGTATTTAAGCTGAACGTAACATTATCGTTGCCAGCAATGCGATCATATGCCCTCATTATCGGGAGGTGTCATTGGACTTGTCCCCACCTTGGTGTCTCAGTTATTGTCAGTTCCTCTCGCCTGCACACTTTCCGTCAGCGCTAAGAGGCCACTGAGCGGCTGAGTTCGGATGTTACGTGTTATGACTCCATATTGCAAGACTTGCAGAATGACGTAATGGGTGCAGTCGTACTGTGCCATTTGCACTCCTTGATTACGGCTCGGCTCGGTGTGGAGATGTTTCACGAGAGTGCACCGCCTTCTGCAACATTGACACTATTTGTGTGCCCCAGACACTGATTGTAACACATGCTATGAGTCTAACCTGGTTCTCTGTCATCTGAGTCATGCAATAATTTTTTTAAAAAATGGTATGCATTCCTAGGAATTGGACTTGCAGTGCAACACTAAATTAAAGAAGGACCGGCTTTGACCAACAAACCCGTCTTACAAGACTGGCTGCCATTGATTTGGGCATACAAACAAATGGATGTATCTGCTGAGGCAACACAGTGCGAAGACGCAGATTTATTCACTACAAGTAAACAGCTACCTTGACCCAAGTGAGCAGCATGGCAAGACCCGAAAAACACAAGGCGCGCACTCTACTTGACTGAAACAGTCAGTACACAAGTTAAAGAATACTAAATAATAATCTTGTTCATGCTGTGGCGTAAAAAACAAAAGAGACAATTGTTGCTATCGCAGTGCACTTTGTAATTAATGTAAAAAAATCGGACATAGGGTTGAGGAGCGCAAAACGAAGCAAAAAAAAAAAAAAAACAATCAGTCAAGCATGCAGCAGTAGTTAGAAACAAAACGTCAAGTAATGTTCATGACGAGCATGTTATTTAGAAACACCAGACTTAACAGGCCTTTCGAAGTTCACTTTTCAGTTACAGCAGTCAGGAGATTCCAATAAAACGACAGTTTTCAACAGAAGTGATGTATAAACAATTTTCGAAACAGGCTACATTCGTAGTTGTAAATTCAAATAAAGTACCGGTAACGAATTTGCTAGGATTTGATATTTTCAATGCTTTGGGCTTCACCTTTCACGAGTGAGAAAATCAAATTCTAACTGTTATTCTGACTGGAAAGTTAATCAGCTGTTGCAAAAACATGATGATATTTTTTTCCAAAGTAACAAGCAGTAGCAGAGGTTACAAGGCAATCATTAAACTGAAACCTAATGCAGTGCCAAAATTTTGCAATGCGTGCAACATTCCTTTTGTGTCGAAAGGTAGAGTAGAGCAGGAATCCGACAGTCTCAAAGAGAATGAGGTTATCGAAGCCATAATAAATAGCTAATGGTCAATGCTGATCAGAGTTGTACAGAAACCAGACGGCTCTCTCTGGATCTGCAGTTTCCAAGCGATGGTTGTTTCTCAATCTGTAACTATCCATAAATGAGGAAATTTATGCGACACCATTAATTCTGTTTGTGCAGCTGGGAAAACCACCATATCACCTCTCAGTAAAAACATTTACCCACTGTAATGACATACATCGCTGTTACAGCGAAGGTCTCCTTTTCAACTGCCCATATTGATTCGCATCCTATTTCCACGCTCTAAGAATTGATGTAGAATTTGTCTGGTACGTACTTTGCCAAACTGAATCTTACAAAAGCTTATTTTCAAATCTCTTTCGACGACGACACACGGAGATTTATGGTGTTAAATATTCCATTTTGTCTCTACCGTTCGAAAGGTTACGCTTCGGAATAGCCAACGCACCGTGGTTGTTCAAGCGGTATTTGGGTCACTAACTGACTGCACACGGCATCAAGCCGACGCCGCAACATATTGACGTCATTAAAAACGTTCCGGCTCCTAAGGACGTCAGGCAATTACATTCTGTATTAGGAAAAATAAATTATCGGAGGTTCCTCTCACATGCCGTTTCCATCAGCGAACCGCTACACAAATTGTTACGAAAAGGCACCAAATGGGACTCGAACACTGAATGCCAACGTGCCTTTAACAAATTAAAACTATGTTTGCTTGACGCCAAATGTCTTACGACATGTGATCCGACCAAAATGCTTACAATTGCTGCATAAGCCCCATTCTGTCGCATCGACATCACGGTTTTGAACGACCAGTTGCGTTCGCTTCAAATACTCTGACGGTGGCACAAAGAAATTACAAGGAGATTGAAGAGGCTCTGAAAATTATATCTGCAGTCAAGAATTACATGATTACGTTTATGGACACAAATTTATACTCATCATAGACCAGGAATCTTTAGCGGCTGTCTTCAGTCCGAAAAAACTGTTACTACACAGATAGTTCAACGTTCGCAACGCTGTGAGCTACCGGTACTTCTGTCGAATTACAACTATGAAACTATATTCAGGTCCACAGCACAATACGCAAATGCAGATTTGCTTTCCCAGTGCCAACAGGGCAAGATAAAAATTTTGACTCACCAGCTAACGTTCGTTTCTCACTAGATATCAGTAGGCAAGACACTGTGGAAAATTTCCCAGTAAACTCAAATTTCACTGCGAAACTTCTGCCTAAAGATCCTGTTTTGTCTTAACGGTACACTGTTTTGTCAAATAATGTATTCAAAAGGAGTGGCCTAATGATAAGAAGTTACTCAAACTCCTGGAAATATTATCTTATCGGAATATGAGGAATGCACTGACAATGTACAAAGGTGTCATTCTGGTACATTCAGAATGAGGCAAGGCACCTGTGGTTATCCCTGTAATGCTTTAATCTATGGTACTACAGATGCTACATCAAATGCCGTTGGGACATAGTTCGTACCAGACACATTATCAGAGAGCTATGCAGCTGAAAAGATATTGACAAAGATATTGAAATATTGGCTAAATGCCGTTTATATGAAAAATACCAGTCAGCTCCTCTTCGACAATATTTTTTGTGTCCACAGATATCGGAACCCTGTCCACACTTCCATATTGATTTTGCAGGGCCATTTCTAAATAGCTGCTGGTTCATCCTCATTGACGCTTTCTCCTAGACGTCCTCGATATCTTCCACAAGAACTATTCAGGCTTTGTCAGAGGTATTCTCTATTGAAGGATTGCCACAATCTATTGTCACTGGCAATAGCAAAAAAATTTCTCCTCTGCAATTTAAACTATTTTGTGAAACTAACAGCATTTTACACTTCTGGACTGCACTGTTTCATCCTGAGGCCATTGGACCCACTGAAAGATTCGTACAAACATTCATGCTGCACATGACGAAGCTAGTTCAACAGAGCAATAAAGACAGTACTTTTTTATCTTCCTGTCTCAGTACACAGCCACTCCACACAATGCACTGTCTCTGAGCAGCGTATAGTTACAAAGACTACTGCATCGAACATTAGTGTCAATTTTAAAGTCAATCGTGCATGCACAAATCAAGCTTCGACAACAGTCGAAACAAATTTTTTTTTAACTGAATGATCCAGTACTCACACCGGTATAAAAGTATGGGAAAACAACATGGATATCGGGCATATTCATAGAGCTGCTGGTAAATGTCATGTTTAAAGTTAAACATTGAAATGGAATCACAGTGTGCTATAAACATCAAATCAGAGTGCGCTGCGCTTGCATACAACAGGCAGAACTCCTAGGCTGTTTTCTTTTGCATAATCAGGAGATGTATAAACAGCTGGCTGAATGGCAGCCATCCCCAACAGTACCTCCAGAAGCAGGCTCCAGCTGCATCCAGCCAACTAAGAACCGATGGAATTGGATACCTCGTTTCACACCTCAGACCAGCCTATGGACATCGAAATGGCGAACACTTGACCAGCCTCCCCCTCACTGTGGTTTTGAGTCAGTTTCTCATGGTACCGTGAGTAAATGCCAAGGGAGTAACATAGGTGCACCCACCAAATACACACGTCGGCAAGCAAGGAAACAGGACGCTAATGAAGCCAGCTGGCTCCATTACATTCCCCCCCCCCTCTCCCCCCATGGGAGCGATGTTGTCATGTTGCATACCAGGCTTAACAGCACACAACAAATACCATGACAGGCTGTCACCAAACACATACTACGACTCGGCTGACTCATAAATTCGGACCACTTCCTGTTACCATGCCACGTCCTTGGTATGTCGTATTTGTTCGCAGTAGTATTTCCAGCCGACAAAGGGATTGCTATCAACTGCAGACTACATATCTTCCGCCTTGTATTGGCGGAGATGCCAATCCTTCCACTAACAGGCACAAAATACGACGCGTTACGGACGCTTAGCACACAGTTCAGTGTCTATGGCCAGGTCAGTACACTTCCTGCAAAATTACCTTCCGACTTAGCAGCCGCATTTACAGAAAACCAGGACCATATAAGAGTGTCCGTAAAATTACATTCAGTCACAGTGAAAATCTCATAGACTGCCAAGAGACAGCATAGTTATTTGGATATCATTGTATTATGTTTAACACAGCAAGTGCCACACATCGAACTGAAGCATCATTTTGTAAGATGCACTGAATTAAAGTTATTTGTATTTATTATTGTGTTGTGAAACTTCTGTTCTAGTAGTAAGTTGATAATTATAGAATGAAATCTGCCATCTTTAATGAACTATGACAGTAAAACCACTTTTCTGCTACTGTGGATGGTTGTGCTGAATTAGTGGAAGTATTTTAGAAACTATGAAAACTAGCTTCAGGAATTTGTCTGTATTTACAAAGGGTGGGTAGCCATCCTAGCAGAAGAATTAAAGCAGCAGGTCATTTATGGTGACCAATGAATAAATGCAATTTTAAAACAGGAACACACTGCGGATCTCTCGAAAACGCGTAGGTATCGGTAAAATTTGTTGTAATAAAATGACGAAAAACTAAACATTGGCGGTTAAAGATGTGCTTTAATGGATGAAGTGTGTTTGAAAATGAAGTGTTCGAAAAGAACTAGATCGTAAATTCTCTCTTTACAGATGGCGCAGACTAAGTTACCTCTTAATTCTTTTGCACACGTGTCAATTTTTTCTGTGCTTTTAATGCTGGGTGGCAGTTTGTTTTACGAGATGATAAACGTGTTATGAATATTTATTCACCATTGTGAGTTCCATGCTTAATTTGTAAATTATCGACGATAACAACTCACTCCTGAGAGACAGAACATACTTTTATTACAAATAATTTTATGTTTTGGACAACGCAGCTGAAGTAATCCGTATCTGACAAATAAACTGCTTCCAGCTGTATATGAACCTTTATTTTTAGGAACACGACTGATTCATTGACACCAGATCCCATCCTCATACGTTCATCTGATTCAAAAGCAAAACATACAGTCGACATTATGACCCAGAAACTGATACCTATCTTAATACTCTGTACCATACGACAACCAATATGAAGTACTCTCAGAAAAACTGTGGTGTCACCGCCAGACACCACACTTGCTAGGTGGTAGCTTTAAATCGGCCGCGGTCCATTAGTACATGTCGGACCCGCGTGTCGCCACTGTTAGTGATCGCAGACCGAGCGCCGCCACACGGCAGGTCTCGAGAGACGGACTAGCACTCGCCCCAGTTGTACGGACGACTTAGCTAGCGATGCACACTGACGAAGCCTCGCTCATTTGCAGAGCAGATAGTTAGAATAGCCTTCAGCTAAGTCAATGGCTACGACCTAGCAAGGCGCCATAGCAATTGATAGTTATCGTATGAAGCATGTCTCATCAAGAACGATGTATACAAATGATGGATTAAAGTTAAGTATTCCAGAAGCTACGTACTTTTCTTTATAGCATTCATTACGTATCCTGTTTCAGACCTATCTCTAGCCTGCGTGAGTTTATAGCGTGCATATCGGTCTCCTCAAACCACACTGTGTCGGCGCTTCTGTCGACACATCAAAAACATCAGCCATCTCAAAATAAAATGCTCTTACCCACAACAAGTAAGGTGTCACAGATCAAATGCACCAGTTATAAAAACTAACATATTAAAACCAAGAAGCATGGCCTGGCCATGGGCTCTTCGTCGTCGTATTGCGCTGCTAATATATTTATTATTAAGTTTCGAGGTGACGTTGGTGCTCCGCTTCCCCCTATGCCAGTAATATACACTTTGACGACGTATTCTTACTGTTCAGTGGTTCTAAGGTCGAATGCCGTGATTTGTTTCATGAAATGAATGCTATACATCAAAAGGTATAGTTTGCCATAGTTTACCACAGTAAGGGAGGATGATTACCTTTCTTAGACTTAAAATTTTCCTTGCAGGATACAGGGATGGAGAACAATAGTTTTAGAAAGCCTACAATGACTGATACCGTTATACACTGCAGTTCTAATCACCCCCTTGTGTACACGATGGCAGCTTGTAGATCAACGTTATGTCGCCTTCACAGTGTATCCTTGTCTAAAGAGGTGCACGATCGAGAATTTCAGCGTATTCTCCACATTGCACATGTCAATGTTATAAAATGAAGTTATATAATGAAGATTAATAAGGGTATACCGCGTAAACAAGAACTCGCTAGGACTAGGCAGAGATCAGATTGTGAAGGAATCACACTGGGGAGGTAGGACGATCGGGAAGACCGAGTTCAGTGGTTACCAAACGCTATCGTACTTTGGCACGACTGCACAAAAAGAAGGCAAAAAGCTTAGGGCAAAAAAGATGAAGCCGGCGCTCTTTATTCCACAGAATCTTGAC
The DNA here is from genome assembly GCF_023898315.1 of Schistocerca nitens. Taxonomy (NCBI): domain Eukaryota; kingdom Metazoa; phylum Arthropoda; class Insecta; order Orthoptera; family Acrididae; genus Schistocerca; species Schistocerca nitens. The sequence goes on from NC_064618.1 coordinate 587,013,256, forward strand.
CAAAGACTCGTACATAGAACGAAGATCACTTGTGGAAAGTACGATGCTTTTGATGTACGCACATCAAAATAAGTTTTGCATCACACCGGCTCCCACAACTCCTGAAGACAGACGTTGACTGTGGATATTGTATCACAGACATAGCCCTTTGACTGTTCAGAGATGTCACTAAATCCACGCCGGCCGGGGTGGCCGAGCGGTTCTAGGCGCTACAGTCTGGGACCGCGCGACCACTACGGTCGCAGGTTCGAATCCTGCCTCGGGCATATGGTTGTGTGTGATGTCCTTAGATAAGTTAGGTTTAAGTAGTTCTAAGTTCAAGGGGACTGATGACCTCAGAAGTTAAGTCCCATAGAGCTTAGGGCCATTTTTGAACTAAACCCACCCAAAGACGTAAACAACCACGCATTAGCAGCGCCTATTAGACGGAGGGGATCCGACAGCCAATCAGTTGGCTCTGAGCACTATGGGACTTAACATCTATGGTCATCAGTCCCCTAGAACTTAGAACTACTTAAACCTAACTAACCTAAGGACAGCACACAACACCCAGTCATCACGAGACAGAGAAAATCCCTGACCCCGCCGGGAATCGAACCCGGGAACCCGGGCGTGGGAAGCGAGAACGCTACCGCACGACCACGAGCTGCGCCAATCAGTTCCAGTCATTCAATCAGGAAGGAGGTACACACCTCGTGTTGTCTGTAGTTCAACCATGCCTAGATGATCAATACCGCGATTCGATCGCGTCCACATTGTTACTTTGTGCCAGGAAGGGCTCTCAACAACGGAAGTGTCCAGGCGTCTCGGAGTGAACCAAAGCGATGTTGTTCGGACATGGAGGAGATACAGAGAGACAGGAACTGTCGATGACATGCCTCGTTCAGGAAGCCAAAGGGATAGTACTGCCGTGGATGACGCTACCTATGGATTATGGCTCGGAGGAACTCTGACAGCAATGCCACCATGTTGAATAATGCTTTTCGTGCAGCCACAGGACGTCGTGTTAGGCTCAAACTGTGTACAATAGGCTGTGTAATGCGCAACTTCACACCCGAGGTCTATGACGAGATCCATCTTTGCAAGCACGACAGTATGCAGCGCGGTACAGATGGGCCCAACAACATGCCGAATGGACCGCTCAGGATTGGCATCACGTTCTCTTCACCGATAAGTGTCGCATATGCCTTCAACCAGACAATCGTCAGAGAAATGTTTGGAGGCAACCCGATCAGGCTGAACGCCTTAGACATAATGTCCAGCAAGTGGAGCAAGCTGGAGGTTCCCTGCTATTTTGGGGTGGCATTATGCGGGGCCGACGTACGCTGCTGGTGGTCATGGAAGGCGCAGTAACGGCTGTACGATGTGTGCATGCCATCCTCCGACCGATAGTGCAACCATATCGGCAGCATATTGGCGAGGCATTCATCTTCACGGGATTCAATTCGCGCCCCCAAAGCGCACTTCTTGTGAATGACTTCCTTCAGTATTACGACATCGCTCGACTAGAGTGGCCAGCATGTTCTCCAGACATGAATCCTATCAAACATGCCTGGGATAGATTGAAAAGGGCTGTTTATGGACGACGTGACTCACCAACCACTCTGAGGGATCTACGACGTATCGCCGTTGAGGAGTGGGACAATCGGGACCAACAGTGCCTTGATGAACTTGTGGATAGTATGTCACGACGAATACAGGCACGCATCAATGCAAGAGGACGTGCTACTGGGTATTAGAGGTACTGGCGTGTACAGCAATCAGGACCACCACCTCCGAAGGCCTTGCTGTATGGTGGTACAACATGCAATGTGTGGTTTTCATGAGCAATAAAAAGGGCGGAAATGATGTTTATGTTGGTCTCTATTCCAATTTTTTGTACAAGTTCCGGAACTCTCGGAACCGAGGTGATGCAAAACTTTTTTTGATGTATGTGTACCACATCAGTTGGGACAGTTTCCCTGCAAAGAACGTCAAAGTCTGAGGAATTCGAAGTCTGTTTTAAGTAACCACTTACGTGATGTTGGCAATTTTCTGACAAGTGTAGCTAATAATTTAATGGTCTTAACACAGAAGATAACAGGACGACATTAAACATTCTTGAAGTGACTGAAATTGTGCGGAGTCTGAAGTTACATCCCCAACACACCCTTAATAATCAAGAGGAGTTAATACATTACTGTTTAGTTGTTGATTCTGGTCTTATGTGCTCTTGCGTCTGCTCTATTTTGCTTTATCTGTTTTTATGATGAAATATTTTAGAGTTTCTATGGTAGTGCTGGGTAATGGAGGTCTCAATCATCCCCACGATATTTGGATACACGCAGAAATATTTATATCTTCCCCTGCTTATGTGTATGGTGACGCTATGCCCTCCGCCCTGATACCCTGATACACATGAGTATGTTGACTGTAGAGGATGTCACGATAATAAGCATCTCAATGTCATTTCAACGTCTTACAGCATCGCTAGTTAGTGATAATTTAAAATGTTAGTAAAAATACTGAAAAAAATATTAGACGTCTCTATTTTTAATCTAGAATAGGATGTAGCACTTTCTAAAAGAAGGTTACTGTTAACTACACTGAGAAAAAAAAACTAACGTTACAAGAAATGTTGAAGAAAACTAATTTTTTACTTCAACCTGTTGATAAAACAGAACCACAGGCTTAATTGAACTGAAAAAAAATGAACATTCTGAAAGTTTATAGATGCAAGGGATGCATGTTTGATCAGGAAAACATACACGTATTCTGAGATAAACAATAAAGAAGTGTGAAACTGTTCCGTCTGTGTTCTGTTGGACCCTGTAGAAACTTCCAGCGAGAAAGTTGTTAAAAAAAATTAAAATTAAATTTCATAACTTCTGAGAAGTCATTATTGTTTCGCGCCTTCTACAAACGCATTTTATTGACGACAGACTCTGTGTGCAGCAGCGCGCAAGCACTTGTACGCTGCCGCCAGGATTTTTTTTACGATTGCTCACCTAGAATATTTCCTACTTCCCGAAATTTTTTATGTGCAGCTTTTACTGACCGTTCGTCATTGCACCCATCACCCAAACCGACGATATACACTACAGAAAACACTAGCCAACAAAATTTTACTTCTTTCTGCAAATGGCATGAAAATAGCTAATCTCTATGTTTTCGGGTAGGCTGATAAGGAAAATGTTAATAAAAATGCAAGATTAGCTCTTGTTTTGAAGTTATGATGGTGTTATCCCTTGGAAGAAATTATCTGAAGGCACAGCTGCTTAGCCTAACACAATCAGGCAACATTAATGCAGTCCACTTTCCCTAGTACCTCACTTCCACGTACGAAATTTGCTGGTGGAAGCTTCCTCCGTGCTCGTCAGTTACAGCTCCACTGTTGTCATGAAAGAAGTCTAAATGTGAATGTAGGAAATGTAACTTTAAGGACATGTTGCACCCCAGTCTATTGTAGTAGGGCAGAATCCAACAAGATTTTGATGACACTTGAATAAAGGCATCCCAAGCTAACTTTTCGTCACCTGTCAGGATGGTGCTGAAATATTCATCTTTGTACAATACGCTTATCTGGGGATCCAAGAAAATCCCCTCTTTTATTTTCGCCTCACTAAGACGTGGAAATTTGTCGTGTAAATAGAGAAATGCTTCCCCAGTTTTGTCCATAACCTTATCGAAGTTTTTCATTACGTCCAGTTTTATATGTAGAGCAGGAAGAATTACGATCTGGGATTCGTGCAAAACACTGTGAGTCCTGGTTCAAGTGACTGATGCTTACTCCCGTCTTTCTTTCTATAACGAAGTGCTTTGGCGCGGTTGTCCTAGAGGCACAGCAAGCAACAGTATTTGGTGTAGCCATCTTGTAGCCCAAGTAATATGCCTCCGACTTTCAGATCCCTGGAAATCTGTCATTTAAACTTGTCATAATTCAATCGCAATAACAACTGTTTCATGCTACCGTTTGTTTCTTTCATGTAAGGTGCATACTCAATCGGAATCGATGGTAACAATTGCCATTATACAGTAGCACACACTTGAGACTTATCTTGGAGAAATCGATGAACAACCACCACTGATCACTTTTACAGCCAATGCCCATAGCTGCTATTAATCCCTGTACATCACTACAAAATACCAAGTTCTTTCGAAAAATGGAAGGAATGGCATATGGCGGTTAGAGAACGCAGTCATATTTACCATCTTATCAAAACAATGCCACTGTTGTAGTCTTAACGCCAACAGCTCAGCTTTACCTTCCGGCAATTCCAGATCTTTCACTAACTCATTGTTTTGTGAATTCCAGATCTCTCACTAGGCCATTGTTTTGTGAATCTCTGTACACTCATCGTCACACACAAAATCAGTATCTTTCGAAGAACTATGTTCTGAAGGCGACGGTGCAGCTTGGTTCAAATGGCTCTAAGCACTATGGGACTTAACATCTGAGGTCATCTGTCCCCTAGACTTAGAACTACTTAAACGTAACTAACCTAAGGACATCACACACATCCATGCCCGAGGCAGGATTCGAACCTGCGACCGTAGCAGCAGCGCGGTTCCGGACTGAAGCGCCTAGAACCGCTCGGCCACAACGGCCGGCTGACGGTGCAGCATTAGTTTCACTACCTCCCTCGTCACTGTCACGGTCATGTGGGACAGGAACAGGCAGTCCGTCTCCGTGAAGCACATGGCCGATGGTAGGATCAATCAAGGAAGACTTTCTTCTTGCAGGTACCATATGTTAACGGAGTTATAATCGTTCACAAGGTTCGATGATTCTCGCCAGATCATGGGTGTAGCAAAGCCTGGGGAAGATCTTTTACGATTCAGTCATAATGAAGACTCGAGGTGCAAGATATTCAACATACATGAGGAGCACTGGGCTTTTTCTGGTCTCCGAATTCACAGCCATAGTACAGTCTGTACGCCATCCTAATACATGGCGTTCTTGGCCTCATTTTTGATTTCAGTGTAGCCTGTCCGCAAATGTAGCAAAAATCGTTGGCACTGTTTAGCGTTTGAGGGGCATATTGAACCACAGGAATTACAGTGACCACTCGCATTAACTTCACTTCAGTAACACGTTCTTCCAGTACACAGCTTGTAACAGACTGAAACTACGCTTAAACGAAACATGCTCCGCTCCTCCCTTCCTGCACCGAGCGAGGTGGCGCAGTGGTTAGACACTGGACTCGCATTCGGGAGGACGACGGTTCAATCCCGCGTCCGGCCATCCTGGTTTAGGTTTTCCGTGATTTCCCTAAATCGCTCCAGGCAAATGCCGGGATGGTTCCTTTCAAAGGGCACGGCCGACTTCGTTCCCCGTCCTTCCCTAATCCGATGAGACCGATGACCCCGCTGTCTGGTCTCCTTCCCCAAACCAACCAACCAACCTCCCTTCCTCTTCCCCTTGTTACTAAGAGCCCAAGTTAAAAATAGCGGCAAAATACACACAGCTATTGTTGCCCGAAACTTCATCACCCTGTCTACTATCAGCAGGATTTCGAAGCCTATATGGGAAGGTATTAGCAATGAATGCTAATACAATATAATTATGATTAAATGCGTCCCCTTTAACTTGAAAACGAGAGCTAATTCGAATTTTTCGCTGTCGTTCTCGTTATGGGCGTAATCGACATAGACATTTATTTCATCCCGGTTACATTTTCACTGTCGGCTAATGAAAATAACCGTAGGTACTTTCAGGCTGCTTCTTACATTGAAGTCGAGCGAAATACAATTGTACATATGGTTTTGTGGAAGCCAAGTTTTGTCGAAGTATACTACAAGACTATTGTCTTCAGCAATGTACACAAAACTTCGTTCTTGCAGCTACAGTATCTCAGCAATCCATTACAACTTTTCGTCCACCATTACACTTTCTGATTCAAAAACCGAGTGAACAGAGCAGACAAGGAATAGAGGTATTTAAGCCACCGAGATCTCCTTCTATTTTTCTAGTCTTCAGATAGTTTCATCGGTCATGATATCTAAGTACAATACTACACATTAACTAAATTCCTTAGATATACGTTTTAATTAATATCCCTTTCTTGGGCAATCAAAACCCGTGCTCATACTAGAGATTCTGCTGACGTTACTGCAATGTTAATTTGGAATACAGTCGATTCCGAAAAACCACAAGGTTTTGTAGTCATTTTATGAACTTGCATAAAACTTATATTATTCCTGGTTTCTTCACTGTTAGCCTCATTACGAAACACACGTCAAATCACCGTTCCACAAAAGACTAAAACCACAGGTGAACACTATATCGGTTGGAAACACTGAACATGCAGCTGGCGCTGTCTACTGTACTGCAAACAGTCTGACAGCAAAGCTACGAAGCGAGCGAATCACAGATTTTTGGGTCTGTGGAGTGCAGGAAGCGGATGTGACCCTGAAGTGTCAAATTCTGTGACAGCCACTCTATCAGTGTTGACCTGTATGGCGAAGCGTTTGGAGGCGCTTCCTGCTATGATGTGAGTTTTCTTAACCGTCGAGCTTTCAGTGTTACTAGCTGGAACTTTTTCTTTGTTTCTTCTTTTCATTGTAGGTAAAGTGGTTCTCACATGTAAGTTTTGACACCTAGTGAATCTGACCTGTGACCTCTGCTTGTTGCACGCAACAGCATTTCATTTTGAGAAGGTTGAGTCCCCTCTTTTCCATATTATGGGCTTTGTGACGTGTGAGTATTTCATATTGGTTGTCATATGGCTTAGGTTATTAGGATAAGTAATCGTTTTTTGATCATAATGTGGACTGTATATTTTGTATCTTGTTCATATGTACTCCTGAGGACGTAATTTGATCTCATGAGAAGGTCGTGTTCCTGTGATAAATGTTCATATGCAGCTGGATTCAGTTTGTTTGTCAGGTACTCTTATTAAATTAATAAGGAAGTCCGAGAACCTAGTAGAAAGGCGAAGGCGGAAAGAAAGTAGGATACGGCAGGACACAAACCAGTTACACAGCTCCATTTCACTTTTAAAACACTGGCTTGTAATTGCTACGCCATGGTGTTCTAATTAAGTATCGGTTTTATACTGTAAATTACTTTACATGAAGGCTTTAACCGCCAACTGTTGTGATGTTAAATTATGACAAATCATACCAAGAACGACATCTCTTTATTTACGATAGCAAGTTATGCAACCCAGTCTAGTGACTCCCAAGCACCCCACATCGAACGCTAACCAAGGTCGACAGCAGTTCCTGCGGGCTTAGATAGCAGTGTGTGATGTCAAAATGGCGCTACATTTGTGAACTACGGCTTACCCTCTATCCGCAACACACCACCGCCATACAACTGCCAGACGTCCGTGCCATGCCATTTCTGTGCACACTACGCTTGAAAGGGCGATTACAAGCGCTCAACATAATTTATCCCATTCGATTGTCGTGACCAACAGTCGTATCAACAACACTTCGCCCGCAACGCTACCTCCAAAGTCTGAAATCGCCTGCACTGCAAGCACAGAGATTACACTCTTTGAGCGCAAGCGACAACAGACACGTGTCTTTTGGAGTTCGTGAGACAAAGGTATGAATCGACTGCAGGACAGAAGGCCAAAATAGCGTCGGTGTCTCTGCAACAACAAAAAGCTATTCTCAACACTTCGGCCCAGTTCTCACGGAGTTGGCGTGGCGCGGACGCCTAGCGGCGGCGAGACACGGACGCAGAGTGGTCGCCTCAGGGCGTACGCAGTGCACTGTACACCGAAGTGGCGCTGTCAGAGAGACACATGACGGTCGTGCCACCATTATCATCAGTGTTCTGCCAAAAGGCACGTTTTTACATGGTAGTTCTTCAGGCTGTCCGGTCTTCTGCCATCCTCTTCAGGTCTGCATAATTTCCTCTCTCCTTTATGTCGTCTATCATCTTCTTCCTCTCAGGAAATCTGAACGCAAAACACAGAGAATGGAATTCACGCATACGAAATCCCAACGGCAAAAAACTGTACGAACATTCACTAGGCAGAAACTACATTATACTAGCGCCGACTGAACCGACCCACATTCCCTATCAGAGGGGACACAGGCCAGACGTGATAGACATGGACCTCATCAAGGGCATTACAGCGACACTCAACGTTGCCGTTGAAAACGATCTGCCCTCAAACCACCAACCTGTAATACTATACATTGAGGAAGCACTGCAGCACATGGAACAACGCAAGATGTTGGACTACGGGCGTGCGAATTGGACATTGTTCAAGCAAACGCTCGATAGCCATATCCCACCTACACACGAAATTAATGAAACAGCACAAATTGACGAGGCAGTAGAAACCCTCACTAACGCCGTCCAGGATGCAATGGCAGGCACCATACCTGATCGCACCTCACAACAACGCAGTGCGGCCCTGCCCTAGGAAATCCTGGGCCTAATCTCAATGAGGAATCGTCTCAGGAGACAATGGCAGCGCACCAGGCGTCCGTACTTCAAACGGCACATTAACAGACTACAGGGCATCATACACTATAAAATACAAACACGTAGAACACAACAGTGGAACCAAAAACTCGAAGGGCTGGATACCGCACGACCTGGCGTGTGGCAACTAGCCCGACACTTCACCAGGGAGAAAATATACACCCCAACGCTTCAAGGGCCTGACGGACCTGCATACTCAGCGGAAGAGAAAGCAGAACTAATGGCCCGAACACTCGCAGCGTCATTCACACCGAACCTGGTACCATCAGATCCAGTGTTCACACTTGCTACTGACCAAGAGGTTACACGCATTCTAGCCCAACCATCGCGCGACGACATTCGACATGCTAGCACAGCCGAAGTCTCCTGGGCTATAATGCATTCCGCTGCTAGGAAAGCACCTGGTCATGATGGCATTCAAAACTGTGTCCTCCAGGAGTTCACGGATAAAGCAACTGAGTACCTAACACACATAACGAATGCCATACTAAAACACCAACACTTCCCCGCCTTTTGGAAGACGGCCAAGGTCCTGATGTTCAGGAAGCTGGGGAAAGACCACAGCCTCCCACAAAATTACCGACCCATCAACCTTCTGAGCTCGCTCAGTAAAATTGTTGAGAAGGTGATTCTCAAACGCATCACTAGGCACTGCATAGCAAATGACATCCTGAGACCGGAGCAATTCGGCTTCAAGAATCACCATTCCACAACACAACAACTCCTACGGGTCGTTGAACATATAACACATGGCTTCAACATAAACAAAGCTACAGGGGCAGTGTTCCTGGACATCGAAAAGGCTTTCGACCGTCTATGGCACAACGGCCTCATCCGCAAACTCAGCGACGCGGGATTCCCCGACGGGCTGCTGCGTCTAATACACTCATACCTCACAGACAGGAGTTTCAACACTGACGTGCAGGGAAAACAATCAACACGACACGGTATACACGCGGGAGTACCCTAGGGAAGCATCCTAGGGCCCCTACTGTTTAACCTCTACATACACGATCTCCCAACCACACACAACACAATGATGGCAATCTACGCGGATGACACAGCCATCCTTGCGCAAGATTGGAAACCATCAAACATTACTTCACGCCTACAGACTGCACTCAGAGTGGCCGAGCCTTGGTTGGAGAAATGGCGTGTTAGAGTAAACGTCGACAAGTGCGAAGCCGTTCTGTTCGCTAGAAGACCGAAGCAACTGCGCAAACACCGCTACTGCAGACCAATAACTCTACATGCACGTCCAATACGTTTCCGCGAGAAAGTCAAATACCTCGGTGTCTGGCTGGACCGGAAATTACTCTGGGGGGACCACATACAACACATGACCAACCGAGCTAGCGCGAGGCTCAAACAGCTCTATCCTATGCTCAACAGGCGTAGCACACTGAACAGAAGGGTGTCGAGGTCCATGTACATGACACTTATCCGACCCCTGATGACGTACGCAGCTCCTGTCTGGGGATACGCTGCGCCTACACGCCTGCCCCGTCTGCAGCTCATACAAAACAAAGTACACAAAATCATAAGCAATGCTCCACGATACACACGCATCGCGGACCTTCACCGGGAATACCGACTTGAGACTCTCACGGAGGTAATCCACAAACTCACCACAAGACTATACAGAAACTCCAGACATTCGCAGAACCCGTTTATTCTGAATCTGGGGAACTACGACCACAACCATAGATGGAAACATAAAAGACCAAAAGACATACTTGTAAGGACATAACATCTATGGCCAAGCATACGCAAACATAACGGCAGAGGCGAGCCCCTGTTAATCAGACGCCATTACTGGATATCCAGCTGAAATACACTGCCGAATAACTGGCACCACACAGGGAAGCCGTACCGTACACTGCATGCAAACAAGCTCCACACATCCCCCACACAGTGAGATGATCTATGGCCGATCTCCCACTACTGTATAACGATCCTGATTGTTCCAGGAATGTAGCAGCTGCAGCAACTGGGACACATCGCCATCGCTTGTCACGGTAATGATGCATGATACCTATACTAACAAATCCAACCTTGCATGAGCTATCGCAGCTAGTAAGCCACTACTGCTCTTACTACCCATCCCATTGTCGCAGAGGTTTTTTTTCCCACGGCACGAGCCATGGCACTTTTTTCCCTCTGCTCTTCAAATCGCTACCCTCACTCGCGTTTCGTCCACTATCTATCACCTGATGGACCGTGTTAATGCGTAGTCCTACCCAGACGCACGGACAACATCACAGCCCAGCATCCTGTGATCCACTTACTAGATAACTAACATGTTTTACGGAGGTGACAGTAGAACTTTTGGTTTGGTCACCACGTTGGTGCGGGCGTGGAGGGGCCCCATCTCTCTTTAAAGTCTTCTCTCACAAACCAATCCTTCCAAAGCATCTGCTAGCAAGCACTCCCTTCTCAATGAATGTCCCAACCAGTTCTTTTTCCTTTCTCTTACAACCTTCAGCAGACATCTTCTCTCACCAATCCTTTCCAGTACTCTTTCATTACTCACTCTTTCCATCCAGCTTATTCTCTCCATTCTCCTCCACATCCACATCTCAAATGTTTCTAACCTTTTTTCATCCTCTCGTCTCACCGTCCATGTTTCTGCCCCATATAGTGCCACACTCCAGATAAAACATTTGCCAAGCCTTTTCCTTAGACCTTTATTTAATTTTCCACACAAGTCTCCTCTTTCTGTTGCATGCCTCCTTCGCTATGGCAATTCGACTTTCACCTCCTGGTGACATCTCAAGTCTTCAGTTATTGTGCTTCCAAGATATTTAAATGCACTTACTTGGCTAATAGTAGATTGTTCTATTTTAATATTGGACAGTCTGAGTCTTGTATTGATGACCATACTCTTTGTTTTTGCTGTGTTTATTTGCATCCCATAATCCACACAGGCTTCATTCAGATTTTTCAGCATGTTATTCAGTGTCCGCTCACTTTCTGCCACTAATACCATGTCATCAGCAAATGTACCACCATGGTCCAACAAAAAAAATCTTTGTTGCAACGTACAACAAGCCCAGCGGAAAAGCGCTTGAATAAAACAAGGGAACATAAGGTTAACATTTAAGAGTGGGAAGACAATAAACGCAAGGCACTGATGGATACTGGATGCCCTTATTTTGGAATGGTGCATAAGCTCATAGCGTTTTTCCGTAAGTTTGAAACAAATAACAGAGACTTTATTCATCAATAATATATTCTCCTTCACTGTTTAAAACAGTCTGCCAATGCCTGGTAACTTTTCGATTCCGCGACTGTGGTAATCACGTGGTTTTGAAGCGAAGAACGCGTTGAACCATGTTCGCAACGCATTTTCGTCAGGAAAGGAGGTTCCTTGAAGGTTGTTCGATAGAGGGCGGAAAAGGTGAAAATCTGAGGGCGCAAGATCAGATGAATAAGGCGGTTGTTTAATGACTTCCCAACCCAACTCCTATATAGTGCTTTTTGTCAGTCTAGCAGAATGAGGGCAGGTTTTCTCGTTGAGTAGCATCATTTCACACAGTCTTCCTAGGCGTTGTTCTCGGATTGCGTCTGCAAGACGTCTCAGTTGTTAACAATAAATGTCAGCAGTGAAGGTTACATCTCGGGGAAGCAATTCATAGTAAACCACACTGTCGCTGTTATACCAGATCATTAACATTATAATTTGTCGATGCGCACAGGCCTTGTATGGGGAGCTGCTGCTTTATTTGAGCTCAACTAATCCTTTCGTTTCCTTACGTTCGCATAAAGATACCATTTCTCATGACCAGTAACGACACAGTAGGAATGGTTGGTATTATGATCATGAGCCAATTGATGACGAGCACGCAGAAATGCACATATGGCTATCTGCTGATTTTTTTGACTTTGGTTTAGAGCATGCGGTACCCATATATCCGATTTTTGAACCTTCCCCATTGCATGCGAATGTCACAAAATGGTGGAGTGATCACAGTTAATCATATTGGCCAGTTCTCGAGTATACAGCCGATCACATGGATTAATGCGTTTAAACGATCTTCATCAAACCCCAAAGGTCTTCCTGAATGTGGAGGGTCACTAATGTCGAAACGATCCTCCTTAAAACGAGGAAACCGTTTCATTGCTGTGCTCTGCCCAAAGGCATTATCCCCACACACGGCGCAAATATTTCTGGCTGCCTCCGCTATTGTCACCCCTCTGTTGAACTCAAACAGAAGAAAATGTGGAAATGTTACGATTTCGTAATGGAAATTCCTCGTAATGGAAAAACAGCATAGCCTAAAGGTTTTAGCTATCTGAGAGTTCTAGTGAAGTAGTTTAACATATAGTCGAATCATAATTCTTGTTTTCCATATAATTTTCACTTGTATGTCACCCTAAACATCGCAGATTTTGTGAGAGTTGTTCAAAATATTAGGACACTTTCACAGAATGTGATCGTCCATAAATATTTCAGTGCTGTAGACCTGAATTCTTCGTTAAAGGGCACAGTTTCTTACCATATGATAAAGATTTTGCCCTTACGCAGAGGAAAGAAAAGATCTTTTCACATATATTACTCAGGCCACTGGATCAAGTCATTGCTAACGCCAAGGACAACGGATCCCTTCTCTTTAAGAAGGAATCAGAAGATTTTAGGGATCTTAGAGCACTGGATCAAGGGTTGCACATAGGTTTGTTCAAAATAGCTAAATACATCCGGCTACAAATTTCATCTGATGACCCTACTTCACTAAGGATAAGAAAGATCATAACATCTTGCAACCATTGGTTTTTCAAAGCATTGCAAAGAGGCCAAGACATTTTGGGAAAAGAAACCTACCGCTAACACTTGTTTCCCGTATATTATACCCTTACCTGACATAAGGCAGTATGTCTCAACTGAAAAAAGGAATTGACTTGCTCGTCTGTCTAGCAAAATCAATTTATTGAAGATAGGAAATGTCGTGTTGATTGTACATGTTTGAAATTAACTGCACAAGAATAGTGCTAAAATTTTCCGTATCTTCAGCTGCAGCTTGTGCAGACAAGGGCAAGACTTGTGGGTATGCAGCATATTTAATGTTTGGCAACTTGTAAGTAGCCACAAAAAAGTTCTAGATCCAGCCCTATTAAAGTCCTGGGTAAAGCGGACTTTTAAATCATTTTCTTTAAACAAAAACCGTAATTACATTACATTTTTTTTTCCTTTCGCCGATAAAGGCCCCCCCTCTTCCCGTCTTGTGTGCAGATGTGTATTGCAACAAATATTACGTGTTTGGATTTGTGCTGTTGCACTTTCTCAGAATAAACTTTCTATTACTGCAGAAAAAACAATGGGCTTAGCAGCACAGCATTGTGACCGCGCAGATACGACGTTGTTTGTGCAAGAAAATAAAAAAAAGTGCTCATTTTTCAAGGATAACACAATCAGTTGTGTAATAACTATTATAAAAATATGCAGAAAGGCGTTTTACCTGTCTGCATCAAGAAAGCCCAAACAGGTAACCGTAAAACCGTTTTTTTGTGCTCCTGTAAAATATGGTTTTTGTTACTTAAAACATTGTTTGGGTAAATTATTTAATTATACATATTCCTTTACAATATTATTAATAACCATATTTAGTGGCTAACCTTTATCGTTTAGTTCTCCAGCGATATTCCACCATGCTTTGTCTTGCACACTGCAGTTCCAATAGTCTGCACCATTTCGCATTTTAACTTAATGAAAAGAGCACTGCACTAATTGAATGCCTCCACCACACATCGCTTCGGTGCGGCACTCGTGGCTAGAAATGGATATGGTGCGGACCACAAAATGACGCATCTCTGCCACTCCACATCTGTGTGCACTACTTCATTTTCTGATGTGGAGGTGGCGAGTAATAGCACCATATCCCCGCCAGACATCCGTGCTATGTCACATCTGTGTGAATTGGGCCTTAGATTCACTATCGCACTGACCAATGCCTCTAACTGTCAAACTCGTATGGTATTCACAAATGTCACAGAAAACAAAATAACTTACCACAAATCATCAGCCAGGTATGTAGCAAATTAGGGACAATAACCTTAGGTCCTATTCAGCATTTCTCTCTCGTCGTCCAAACAAGCCTTGGAAGGTCCAACGGTACCGACCGACCGCCGTCTTGTTCTCAGCCGATTGGCGTTACTGGAAGCAGATATGGAAGGGTATGTGGTCAGCCCACCACTCTCCCGGCTGTTGTCAGCTTTCGAGACCGGAGCCACTACTTCTCAACAAGGGTTGAGTGCACCCCACTTGCCAACAGCGCTCAGCAGATCCAGGTGGTTACCCATCCAAGTGCTAGCCAAGCCCAACAGCGCTTAACATTGATGATCTGACGGGAACCGGTGTTACCACTGTGGCAAGGCCACTGGCCTTACTCAAAATAAAATAGCACCCCATATATTGCGTATATGCAACCATATTCAAGCATTACTACTGAGGCTGCACAAGGCTTAGTATACAAACACCATTCACTTGAGATAGACGCATTTGTATTTTCAAGTCTGTGAGTGAAACATGAAATCTTCCAATGGAGTGTACAGCTGAGTGAGAAATCACAGCGAAAGCCTGTCTCATGTTTTGCATATCATCAATCCGTAAATGCTATTGATTGCATGGACACATTTCTAGACTACCCTGCACTATTCACTCATGAAACTTCAGCAGACCAGCAGTAAACAGTACTGATTACACAGTGATCACCACTTCAGCTTGTGACAGATCCTTTATAAACATGTCACTTTCCTGTGTATCAAAGTCAGTTTTTTTTTCCTTCAAATTGTGTGTGACATGAAATGTTCTGTGACCTTAATGATCACGTTACATTATGAGGCTGCCAGGCAACAGACTGGTATGGTGCAACTATTGTATTGCTAAGTGAAGACCAAAAATTCATATTGTTAAACTACCTTTCACACACAATGGTGCTGTCACCTTACTGAACAAACTCAGCTTTGATATCTCCATCTGTTCGATATCTCTCGCTCTGATATGAGACTGTAACACTTGAAGGCTCTTGTGGGGCCTGATCATTATTCCATTATGATCAATTTAATAACAAACTTGCATTTTACACTCTAAATAGGTGGACGAAGCAAACAGAAGTAGACATGACCCATTTTATTTCTCCAATCATTGGATGTATGGCATATTGCCAAGAACTATGGTACATGCAGTGGATTACTACATGAAACACTTCATCACCAGGACCAAAGAAGCAGATAGTTGACTCACAAATGGACCCTGGACGCTCGGGAAAAAGGTGTTATAACACGAAGCACCACCAGGCACTGAGATACAGCCCATGAGACTTGGTATGGATTTTTACACCTATGCGGAAAGTGGGACTATTGGAAAAGTTGCTAAAGCACTACTTTGGGACGCACTCTATTGTTTGTCACATGTCAACCATAACGTATGAAGTCGAAGATTATGACCCTTCATCAAGAACACTAAGGTGCAAAGACATTGTCCACGTCCTTTGTATCAAATGCTACTACAGCACTGAGGCGCAGATGGACTGTGTGGACTTATTGTTAAATGAAACAGGTGAACCGCTTGATGATCAAAAAGCTTCGATGCAAGGGGTGACTTTGATGCTCATCATTAGTGGATGTGAAACCGTGACCGGAATGTGAGAACCCACCAACGCTGCTATACAGAAGACCATTCACAATATCAAGATTCAGAATGCCATAGTTGGCTCCAAAGAAAACTTCTGAAAGGGCAGATCAATGTTTTCCCACCAAAGGAAGCAATGCCACAAGCTGTGGTGGATACAGTGTGACATGGTGATTAGTGTTGCTGGATGGCATGCTGCAGTTTGCCAGTTCAAACCCAAGCACCACCAATGTTTCATTTAGTATTTACCAGTTTGTATATTATGGAAAGTTTGATGTCTGTATAAATAGCTGCACTCTCCATCTGAGAGACAGTTCTGTTCTGGCTGTGTAAAATATCCAGCAGTTTGCTAAATTAAGGTAGATTATTAATTTGCTTACTGACAGGCATCTTACAAGAGCTGCAGTGAGAAAAAAAAATGTCATGGAATATTTTTCAAATAAGATCTGGTGGTATAAAATTCCCCACTTTCGACTTTCTGTTGAGGACACAGAGGCAGAATTTGCTGGTGGAGAGCAATACTTTGTATCATGTGCTACCATGTGAAACTGCAGTACAATTCTAAGAGATATATCGCACTGTACGGCAGGAAAAAATTGGACTTTCTTTACAACGGCCAATCAGACTTCAGGCTCTAAAATAAATGAGTAATTAATAATGTAATAATACATGATGGTGCACAGCCGTCACAACACCAAACCTATGCTTCACAGCAGAAAAGTGAGGCTGAAACATAAGTTGCGATCACATAAACAATCATGGATACAGGACAGGTAAGGGAAATGAATATAACCTCAAAATCTTCCAAAATTATGCTAATTATTAGCATTTAACTTCAGGGAACTGGTCTATGAATACCAGGGAAAACCTCGAAAAAATTGTCAGTTTTCTAAACACTGTATCTCAATGAAAGAAGGTAAACCCATGTAATGCTTACCACTTTTTAAGACATCTTTTGGGAACATTTTTATGTATGAACCACAGCTTTAGCTCTCACACTTTTTTTTAATAGTATTTTTCTGTTGCAAGTGAAATAAACCATGATAATTATTTATGTACATCATAGGAACACATTACTCAAAATACAAACAAAGTAGAAACTTTATCTTTTTCCTTGTAAGATCTTTACACTAATATCTTTGAAGCAGACTACTGAAAGAAAGTGCTGTCATAAATTGTGTACAAGTTTTAAGTTGTTGTGGTCTTCAGTCCTGAGACTGGTTTGATGCAGCTCTCCATGCTACTCTATCCTGTGCAAGCTTCTTCATCTCCCAGTACCTACTGCAACCTACATCCTTTTGAATCTGCTTAGTGTATTCATCTCTTGCTCTCCCTCTACGATTTTTACCCTCCACGCTGCCATCCAATGCTAAATTTGTGATCCCTTGATGCCTCAAAACATGTTCTACCAACCGATCCCTTCTTCTAGTCAAGTTGTACCACAAACTTCTCTTCTCCCCAATCCTATTCAATACCTCCTCATTAGTTACGTGACCTACCCACCTTAACTTCAGCATTCTTCTGTAGCACCACATTTCGAAAGCTTCAATTCTCTTCTTGTCCAAACTGGTTATCGTCCATGTTTTACTTCCATACATGGCTACACCCCATACCAATACTTTCAGAAACGACTTCCTGACGCTTAAATCTATACTCGATGTTAACAAATTTCTCTTCTTCAGAAACGATTTCCTTGCCATTGCCAGTCTACATTTTATATCCTCTCTACTTCGACCATCATCAGTTATTTTACTCCCTAAATAGCAAAACTCCTTTAGTACTTTAAGTGTCTCATTTCCTAATCTAATCCCCTCAGCATCACCCGATTTAATTTGACTACATTCCATTATCTTCGTTTTGCTTTTGTTGATATTCATCTTATATACTCCTTTCAAGACACTGTCCATTCCGTTCAACTGCTCTTCCAAGTCTTTTGCTGTCTCTGACAGAATTACAATGTCATCGGGAACCTCAAAGTTTTTACTTCTTCTCCATCAATTTTAATACCTACTCCGAATTTTTCTTTTGTTTCCTTTACTGCTTGCTCAATATACAGATTGAATAACATCGGGGAGAGGCTACAACCCTGTCTCACTCCTTTCCCAACCACTGCTTCCCTTTCATGCCCCTCGACTCTTATAACTGCCATCTGGTTTCTGTACAAATTGTAAATAGCCTTTCGCTCCCTGTATTTTACCCCTGCCACCTTCAGAATTTGAAAGAGAATATTCCAGTTAACGTTGTCAAAAGCTTTCTCTAAGTCTACAAATGCTAGAAACGTAGGTTTGCCTTTTCTTAATCTTTCTTCTAAGATAAGTCGTAAGGTTAGTATTGCCTCACGTGTTCCAACATTTCTACGGAATCCACACTGATCTTCCCCGAGGTCCGCTTCTACCAGTTTTTCCATTCGTCTGTAAAGAATTCGCGTTGGTATTTTGCAGCTGTGACTTATTAAACTGATAGTTCAGTAATTTTCACATCTGTCAACACCTGCTTTCTTTGGGATTGGAATTATTATATTCTTCTTGAAGTCTGTGGGTATTTCGCCTGTCTCATACATCTTGCTCACCAGGTGGTAGAGTTTTGTCATGACTGGCTCTCCCAAGGCCATCAGTAGTTCTAATGGAATGTTGTCTACTCCCGGGGCCTTGTTTCGACTCAGGTCTTTCAGTGCTCTGTCAAACTCTTCACGCAGTATCTTATCTCCCATTTCATCTTCATCTACATCCTCTTCCATTTCCATAATATTGTCCTCAAGTACATCGCCCTTGTATAAACCCTCTATATACTCCTTCCACCTTTCTGCCTTCCCTTCTTTGCTTGGAACTGGGTTGCCATCTGAGCTCTTGATATTCATACAAGTGGTTCTCTTCTCTCCAAAGGTCTCTTTAATTTTCCTGTAGGCAGTATCTATCTTACCCATAGTGAGACAAGCCTCTACATCCTTACATTTGTCCTCTAGCCATCCCTGCTTAGCCATTTTGCACTTCCTGTCGATCTCATTTTTGAGACGTTTGTATTCCCTTTTGCCTGCTTCATTTACTGCATTTTTGTATTTTCTCCTTTCATCAATTAAATTCAATATTTCTTCTGTTACCCAAGGATTTCTATTAGCCCTCGTCTTTTTACCTACTTGATCCTCTGCTGCCTTCACTACTTCATCCCTCAGAGCTACCCATTCTTCTTCTACTGTATTTCTTTCCCCCATTCCTGTCAATTGTTCCCTTATGCTCTCCCTGAAACTCTCTACAACCTCTGGTTCTTTCAGTTTATCCAGGTCCCATCTCCCTAAATTCCCACTCTTTTGCAGTTTCTTCAGTTTCAACCTGCAGTTCATAACCAATAGATTGTGGTCAGAATCCACATCTGCCCCTGGAAATGTCCTACAATTTAAAACCTGGTTCCTAAATCTCTGTCTTACCATTATATAATCTATCTGATACCTTTTAGCATCTCCAGGATTCTTCCAGGTATACAACCTTCTTTTATGATTCTTGAACCAAGTGTTAGCTATGATTAAGTTATGCTCTGTGCAAAATTCTACAAGGCGGCTTCCTCTTTCATTTCTTCCCCCCAATCCATATTCACCTACTATGTTTCCTTCTCTCCCTTTTCCTACTGACGAATTCCAGTCACCCATGACTATTAAATTTTCGTCTCCCTTCACTACCTGAATAATTTCTTTTATCTCGTCATACATTTCATCAATTTCTTCATCATCTGCAGAGCTAGTTGGCATATAAACTTGTACTACTGTAGTAGGCATGGGCTTTGTGTATATCTTGGCCACAATAATGCGTTCACTATGCTGTTTGTAGTAGCTAACCCGCACTCCTATTTTTTTATTCATTATTAAACCTACTCCTGCATTACCCCTATTTGATTCTGTATTTATAACCCTGTAATCACCTGACCAAAAGTCTTGTTCCTCCTGCCACCGAACTTCACTAATTCCCACTATATCTAACTTTAACCTATCCATTTCCCTTTTTAAATTTTCTAACCTACCTGCCCGATTAAGGGATCTGACATTCCACGCTCCGATCCGTAGAACGCCAGTTTTCTTTCTCCTGATAACGACGTCCTCTTGAGTAGTCCCCGCCCGGAGATCCGAATGGGGGACTATTTTACCTCCGGAATATTTTACCCAAGAGGACGCCATCATCATTTAATCATACAGTAAAGCTGCATGTCCTCGGCAAAAATTACGACTGTAGTTTCCCCTTGCTTTCAGCCGTTCGCAGTACCAGCACAGCAAGGCCGTTTTGGTTAATGTTACAAGGCCAGATCAGTCAATCATCCAGACTGTTGCCCCTGCAACTACTGAAATGGCTGCTGCCCCTCTTCAGGAACCACATGTTTGTCTGGCCTCTCAACAGATACCCCTCCGTTGTGGTTGCACCTACGGTACGGCCATCTGTATCGCTGAGGCACGCAAGCCTCCCCACCAACGGCAAGGTCCATGGTTCATGGGGGTGGAAGTTTTAAGTATGATTACCAAAGTATGATTACCAAAAAATTTGGAAATAAATTCGGGGTTTTTCTTCAAAAAAGGATTTTATTTTCAATGTGAAGTCACAAGAGTAGTCTACTTTTTAGTTACGCATGGTTTAAGGCAGTATACAAAATTTCAACTCTCTGTCTTTAATAATTTTTAGCCAAAGTGTACCAGAACACGAAATAATTTCTTTCGGTAAAGTCAAGTAAAAACTTGCTTTTTCTATTAGACTTGTATGACACTAATGCATGCCAAGTCCATATTCATCGTGTTTCCTGTGTTGTTGTTCTTCTCTTTTTCACACTACTACTTCTTATTCTTGCTTCTATGGCGGTTTCCAACACTGATATTTCTGCTTCAAAGCATCTCCTTTGGTCATTGGCTATTAGAGCTCTATGCAATTTAGTCCATCAGGCACTCCCATCAGTTCCATAACATTAAGCCTCGACACTGCACCATCATTCAGACATAGAACAGCATCCAGCACAAAGTATTTAGTCCTACTAGAACAGTTTTTGGTATCCATTCCCACATACAATTGTTGAAACTTTCATTTGGATTTTGAGTCCTACTATGTAAACATTTCTCTAATAATTTTGTGTCACAAAGATCCCTATATATAGGTTTTTTAACTTCCATTATAGCAAATGGCAACAAATGTTTATGGTTGTAGGTCTCACCTTGAGTAACAGCCCTCTCGTAGCCACACCATGAATCACTGCCAGGTGGGCAGAGTGCATGACATTAGTTGCCATCTGTGGAGGATTTATGAAAGAAGGTAGCACATATTGCCCTTTTCGTTCCCTGAAGTTCATTTTTATTTGGTCTTATGGCTTGTCCATAATAATACACAACCTGTCTATTTCTTCATCTGTAAGCCAACCGCGCCCACTTACGCACTTACCATTAGCTAATTTCTTTCCCTTCAAATTCCTATTTATGTTCCTCAGTCTTGTACCTAACATTTTTTTCTGGGCATGTCCAACAAATTCAATTTTTTTCAGTTTTTGTGTCAGCATTAGGTTTGGATTCACAAAATTTGGTACCCTTTTGAGTCTCCATCTCCTAGGTAAGACATATACATCACACCATATTTCTCCATTGACTTGTAAAATATCTTCACACCACCTTCAGATTCCATCCCTCCACTATAACCACTAAAATTAATCAAACATTCGTGATTTTCAGTTCCACTGGTATAGCCATGACAGTACTTGGCAGTACATTACACACCAATGACTTTATCATTGTCCAAGAAGGTAGTTGTCACTACACCACTTAGGGAACTATGGCCTCTTTGTTGCCAGGATGCATTCAGGGCTACATACATACACTATGTGATCAAAAATATCCTGACACCTGGCTGAAAATGACTTATAAGATTGTGGTGCCCTCCATTGGTAATGCTGGAATTCAATATGGTGTTGGCCCACCCTTAGCCTTGATGACAGCTTCCATTTTCGCAGGCATACATTCAGGCAGGTGCTGGAAGGTTTCTTGGGGAATGGCAGCCCATTCTTCATGGAGTGCTGCAATGAGGAGAGTTATCGATGTCAGTCGGTGAGGCCTCGCACGAAGTTGGCATTCCAAAACATCCCAAAGGTGTTCTATAGGAGTCAGGTGAGGACTCTGTGCAGGCCAGTCCATTACAGGGATGTTGTCATATAATCACTCCACCAAAGGTCATGAATTATGAACAGGTGCTTGATTGTGTTCAAAGATGCAATCACCATTCCCTGAGTTGCTCTTCAGCAGTGGTAAGCAAGAAGGTGCTTAAAATCATCCATGTAGGCCTATGCTGTGATAGTGCTACACAAAACAACAAGGGCTGCAAGCACCCTCCATGAAAAACACAACCACACCGTAACACCACTGCCTCTGAATTTTACTGCTGCCACTACACACACTGACAGTTGACGTTCATCGGGCTTTCGCCATACAAACACCTGCCATCGGATCGCCACATTGTGTACCGTGATTTGTCACTCTATATAATGTTTTCCTACAGTTCAATTGTCCAATGTTTATGCTCCTTACACCAAGTGAGGCATCGTTTGGCATTTACCGACGCGATGTGTGGCTTATGAGCAGCCGCTCAACCATGAAATCCAAGTTCTCATCTCCCGCCTGTCATGGAACTTGCAGTGGATCCTGATGCGGTTTGGAATTCCTGTGTGATGGTCTGGATAGATGTCTGTCTATTACAAATTATGACCCTCTTCAACTGTCGGTGGTCTCTGTCAGTCACCAGACAAGGTCGGCTGGTATGCTTCTGTGCTGTACATGTCCCTTCACATTTTCAATTCATCATCACATTGGCAACTGCAGACCTATGGATGTTTGGGAGTGTGGAAATCTTGCGTACGGAAGTATGACACAAGTGACACATAATCACCTGATCACGTTCAAAGCCCGCAAGTTCTGTGGTGTGCCCCATTCTGCTCTCTCACAATGTCTAATGACTACTGAGGTCTCTGATATGGAGCACCTGGCAGTAAGTGGCAGCACAATTTACCGAATGTGAGAAATGTATGTTTTTGGGGGTATCCAGATACTTTTGATCACATAGTGTACATGTATTGTGTGCCGTGTCAAAACCACGGATTTCATTCGCCATTACAATTGATGAACACCAAATCCAGTAAATGGCCAATAACACATGGTAAATACAATAGTCCTATGTGTATGATGTATTAAAAGGTGATAAAACATGATGCCCGAGCGTGCCACAGAGAAAACAGGTTGTAAACGCGCATGGCTTCAGTAATGCAACAACTCGCCACTGCTGATTCCAGAGATGCTACATTAGTGACATGATGCAGCCAGCCACTATCGACTTTACCAGACGGCCAAAAGGAATAATAATTTAACTGGCAAAAGTTGGCATGGCCTTGTGTGTTTGTACGTGTAAATGGTTCCCATTGTATGACATCAGAAAATAGTTAGTTCTCCTATAGAACTCTTATGGATAAAGTTATTCTCGGGGTAGGTCTACGTCGGATATAGCACCAACCCACTGTCGCATAGAGGCATCAAAATTGGTGTTTAAGGCTTGGGAGAGGTGAAGGAGTTTGGTGAAGCCAGTCTAGTATTTTGTGCAGTTTACAGAGACAGTGTGGCAACTTTATCATTTAGGCCCCTGTTGATAGACGTAACTGCGACTGTAATTTTCCTCCCAAGGCCGAGCTACAGAATATGTGTAGTCTAAGAGTGCAACTACTGTACAAGCTAGGCTTCAAGTTTTTGCTAGGCACTCGGCTACTACTGGAATCTTGTATGATCGGATAGCAATTCACAGTCATAACATCGATTGTCAATACAGGGTGTATACAAGGACAAGGGAAAAAAAAAAAATCCCGGATTTCCCGGTTAAAAACACACTCTCTCCCGGGTGAAAATACATTTTTTCCGTGTGAAGTGACAGTATGCTATTCCTCGGAACTTTAAAACTTATCAATCCTTTGAATGGTTATGGTTTTATACATTGGCATAGAATTTCTGAGCCCTTTTGAAAACGAAACTCAGAAAAAAGAACATTTACGCTGGATATTTTCGTATTACGAAAGTATAAATTCGAATTCCACCAAACACCGCATGTTACTTTCCGAAGCATTGAAATCAAGATTGTGATGCCCTTTTGTAAGCCAGTCATTGCTCATGTCACGTGATTTCGCCAGCCGATACAGCGGATATTCAGGGCTTGGGACACGTGATGTAGTCAGCCAATAGCATTATCACTGTTAAGTAGTGCGTGCACACAAATAGGAAAAGTTAATGGTGTACATTAATATGCACAGTGTTGCTACAAGAAAAGCAGAGATTTCACATATGATATTGGTCTCTACGGTTAATGAGCTGCAAGAGAAGCTAAACTTTCACATACAATGTTGATCTTTTTTTGCGAGTGACACTTTAATTTTCCCGGGACCTGAGAGGTTCCTTTCAGCAGTTGCCAGAGAGCGCCAGATAACAGCTGTGACCACGCTTGCGCAGCTACGATGACGCAGTAAGCCCGTTATGTTCATAGGTGTAAAACATTGAAAGATCTTACGTTATGTCATAAAAGAAACAAGGCATCAGAGGAATTCCGTGAACCATACTAAAACACAGAATTCATCTTAAAGTGCACATTCGTATGTCCAGATTCGGTTGTAAACTTTCTTGGAGTACCAATACTGTATTGTCTCATTTTTGGATTTTTATTATGGCATAATTCCATACGTGCTATAAGTTGAACACATGCTCTTTTGAAATACAGCACACAGTTGAAACTAGCCAATAGTTCATTTCAAATAAATTGACTGCCTCAGTGGAAAAGATTAATAAAGCCATATTTCTTTAGCAAACCAACAAAAATAACTTCAGTGTTCTGCAAGGCGATTAATGCTTGACTGAAATTGCCTCCCGAGGCAGATACCCTGGTTTGCTCCCAGTGAATATGGCAGCTTGCGCGCGCCATTAAAAATTTTCCGGGTAGCATCTTGCTTATACAGCTAACAGCCAAACTTTAGTAGCCAGAAGAGGGAGAAGGTACATGCGCGACTCAACTGCACATGCGCATGGGTTCGCTCGCAACTGCTCACACGAATCTAATGTAAACAATTTTGACGTCATGATCACCGGAGGCAATTCATTTTAATGAAGCATTGCAGTCTTCCTAAAGCCTTTGACACATTTTTCGACTGGCAGACACTTGTATGAGCACTGTGTACATGGCACATTTCCTTTGCAACTTAAGTTTTTTTTTATTTATTTTTTCCCTCATCCATGTTTTATTGCTGCAGTAGCAGGATGCACTAATATCCTTTGTTAGAGTATTATTTCTTACCAGTCAAAATTACAAAAAATTAACTGAAAACTAAAGCAAAACAAAAATATCCCGGAATCATAAAAAATTCCCGGGTTTCTCCTGGATGAAAAAATTCCCGGGTTTTTCCCAGATCTCCTGGGTCGTATACACTCTGCAATACAAAAACTGTACCTAATTCTTGCTTTAGTTGTCGATTGGTTCGCTCAAGCAATTTTGCGCGGCAGGAAGCCATACATCTGTGGCATCGCAATGTTGGTACAGTACGATCCCTTGTCATTTTTAGTTAGATCTGTGGAGTCCCGCCAGTCGGCACATTACAATTGCTGTCATTCATGTCTACACTTTCCTGAACACCATTTTTCATACTAGGATTTGCTACTTCTTCGAAAGTCTGAATAATTTTATTGTACCTGTCAAACATTGTAGATGGAGGTAAGTCCATAAGAGCACACAAAATATGTGCACTTCTGTACCCTTTCCCTATACACCTCACAGCATAACGA
Source organism: Schistocerca nitens (assembly GCF_023898315.1). Taxonomy (NCBI): domain Eukaryota; kingdom Metazoa; phylum Arthropoda; class Insecta; order Orthoptera; family Acrididae; genus Schistocerca; species Schistocerca nitens. The sequence continues at coordinate 587,039,122 of NC_064618.1, forward strand.
AGTTTAATACTTGTGTTATGCATTGTCTGTTTAGTTACGGCCCAAGTATAACCACATTCGCTTAAACCACAAAAATTACAAACAATTCTTAGCTTTGATGCACAATGTCTTCTAGCACATATCTCCAACGACCTTCACGCCACTATTGCCATATACCTTACACTGCAAGGCTTTATTTATTATTTCAGATAGAGCAGAGTTCAACAATAATACAACCTGAATGAATAGTTGGTGTCTCTGTATTGTCAGCATTAATACTGTCAAACCCGTTGTCCAAATATTTCAGTTTTAGTTTCGAAATGGTTGGATTAGTTTAAACTGATTTAAGTGTTGTGCCACATTGTACTTCAGTATTAGCAATGTTAATCCATTTGGTGGGCCAATTTCCATAAAATTTATGTTGTTGAACACCTGACTCCTTAGTTCTTCCCATTGCTTTCGAGTGCAATAAGAAACTCTTGCACACAATAAGAAACTCATGCACTCAATTATCCCATTGTAACCAAAATACTCGCACCAAACAATGACTAAACACACTGTATGAATGAAAGACAAGCAACAGTAAAGTTTTCGCAGGTTAGCCAACTTCAAGGACTAAAGAGTCATAAAAACGGAAGAAATGAGAGAAAAACTATTTTTAACAGAGCTGACTGTGTGCCATGGGGATGTCATGTGTGCAGTAACTTTTAATTTTGGTACTTTCTGTGGCCCATTTTCCTGTTAGTAAACTTTCTCTCATTCAGAAAACTACAGAGAATATTTTAAGGCAAAAATTAAAAAATCGATTTTCTGACAGTTATCCACGTACAAGTCCCCTAAAGAGTAACAACATAGATGTCTTACATTTAGTGTAGCTGACCAAAGAAAGACGAGTCAGCCCGACAAGCAACTACCATAAAAAGAAGTGGCGAATGACATTACCAGCATTCACCTTACTCAATACTGACGTAAATCCAAAGTAGGCATCTGCTTTTGAGGACAAAACAAATACTAAATATGTTCTTTGCATTGGCCTATTCTTGGTGGGATGCATACCCTGCCGAAGTGCTCCTCGTATACCAATCGCAGGAGCCACTTTGATTACATTACAGTGTGATATTTGAATCACAGGGGCATCAGGGGTTGCCACTTGCCAAATTGGACACAGAAAAACTGCTCCACTGCATTAGGAGCTGTTGGAGGAAGGCCTTCAACACTGACCAGTGTTTTTATATGTGTGGTGTCTGTTCATTCGGTTATGTCTAAAAGAATAGATCATACATTCATGATTCCACAGTTGTACCTTTACATGATGAAAGAGAAATGATGACACAAGCCGCGTACGGGCTTTGAAAGAATTCAGTGGCGACAAGTGGAAACTTGTACTGGAACAGGACTTGTGACAAAGCAGGTCGTTTCTTTCCAGCTGTTATGTTGTTCTTCCCCAAAAATTTTTATTTTGTTTGCAGATATTTCAACAATGTTATTTCTATGACAAAGTGTGCAGTACCAAAAATCTCAAAATAGTGACTCAAGGCTTAACTAACTTGACTTCATTAACCATTGCACTGATTTGGTTAATTAGTAGTCATTGGTGTATCTAACAGCCATGCAAACTACAACGACCAGTAATTTCAAACTTCGTTGCCATTGTTCGTAAGTAAACATATACTGGAAGTAATATCCACACCTATATTTTAATTAAAATAATATTGAAGACAGCATTGTATATGGAATGTGACAGAACTTTGATTGTATTCTTGTGGTATTGATAAAAGGGACTTCACTGTTAATAAAATAATAACTATTGTCATCAATGACATAATTTAATACTTTGTAAAAAATTATATCTCAGACAATACACATTTAAAAAGATAATGAAAATCTCAATCTTTTGTTATCTATGATTTTTGTAGAAAAATAATCCTTGTTCGAACTGTTGTACTAATAGGATGTGACTGATGTCTCTTAACACAGAGGTCAGTAAAAAACTGTACTTAAGTATTGTTATGTTGCTAACTGATATTTGAAAATTGTTGTTGTTGTGGTCTTCAGTCCTGAGACTGGTTTGATGCAGCTCTCCATGCTACTCTATCCTGTGCAAGCTTCTTCATCTCCCAGTACCTACTGCAACCTACATCCTTCTGAATCTGCTTAGTGTATTCATCTCTTGGTCTCCCTCTACGATTTTTACCCTCCACGCTGCCATCCAATGCTAAATTTGTGATCCCTTGATGCCTCAAAACATGTCCTACCAACCGATCCCTTCTTCTAGTCAAGTTGTGCCACAAACTTCTATTCTCCCCAATCCTATTCAATACCTCCTCATTAGTTACGTGATCTACCAACCTTATCTTCAGCATTCTTCTGTAGCACCACATTTCGAAAGCTTCTATTCTATTCTTGTCCAAACTGGTTATCGTCCATGTTTCACTTCCATACATGGCTACACTCCATACAAATACTTTCAGAAACGATTTCCTGACACTTAAATCTATACTCGATGTTAACAAATTTCTCTTCTTCAGAAACGATTTCCTTACCATTGCCAGTCTACATTTTATATCCTCTCTACTTCGACCATCATCAGTTATTTTACTCCCTAAATAGCAAAACTCCTTTACTACTTTAAGTGACTCATTTCCTAATCTAATACCCTCAGCATCACCCGATTTAATTTGACTACATTCCGTTATCCTCATTTTGCTTTTGTTGATGTTCATCTTATATCCTCCTTTCAAGACACTGTCCATTCCGTTCAACTGCTCTTCCAAGTCCTTTGCTGTCTGACAGAATTACAATGTCATCGGCGAACCTCAAAGTTTTTACTTCTTCTCCATCAATTTTAATACCTACTCCGAATTTTTCTTTTGTTTCCTTTACTGCTTGCTCAATATACAGACTGAATAACATCGGGGAGAGGCTACAACCCTGTCTCACTCCTTTCCCAACCACTGCTTCCCTTTCATGCCCCTGGACTCATAACTGCCATCTGGCTTCTGTACAAATTGTAAATAGCCTTTCGCTCCCTGTATTTTACCCCTGCCACCTTCAGAATTTGAAAGAGAGTATTCCAGTTAACGTTGTCAAAAGCTTTCTCTAAGTCTACAAATGCTAGAAACGTAGGTTTGCCTTTTCTTAATCTTTCTTCTAAGATAAGTCTTAAGGTTAGTATTGCCTCACGTGTTCCAACATTTCTACGGAATCCAAACTGATCTTCCCCGAGGTCCGCTTCTACCAGTTTTTCCATTCGTCTGTAAAGAATTCGCGTTAGTATTTTGCAGCTGTGACTTATTAAACTGATAGTTCAGTAATTTTCACATCTGTCAACACCTGCTTTCTTTGGGATTGGAATTATTATATTCTTCTTGAAGTCTGTGGGTATTTCGCCTGTCTCATACATCTTGCTCACCAGATGGTAGAGTTTTGTCATGACTGGCTCTCCCAAGGCCATCAGTAGTTCTAATGGAATGTTGTCTACTCCCGGGGCCTTGTTTCTACTCAGGTCTTTCAGTGCTCTGTCAAACTCTTCACGCAGTATCTTATCTCCCATTTCATCTTCATCTACATCCTCTTCCATTTCCATAATATTGTCCTCAAGTACATCGCCCTTGTATAAACCCTCTATATACTCCTTCCACCTTTCTGCCTTCCCTTCTTTGCTTGGAACTGGGTTGCCATCTGAGTTCTTGATATTCATACAAGTGGTTCTCTTCTCTCCAAAGGTCTCTTTAATTTTCCTGTAGGCAGTATCTGTCTTACCCCTAGTGAGACAAGCCTCTACATCCTTACATTTGTCCTCTAGCCATCCCTGCTTAGCCATTTTGCACTTCCTGTCGATCTCATTTTTGAGACGTTTGTATTCCCTTTTGCCTGCTTCATTTACTGCATTATTATATTTTCTCCTTTCATCAATTAAATTCAATATTTCTTCTGTTACCCAAGGATTTCTATTAGCCCTCGTCTTTTTACCTACTTGATCCTCTGCTGCCTTCACTACTTCATCCCTCAGAGCTACCCATTCTTCTTCTATTGTATTTCTTTCCCCCATTCCTGTCAATTGTTCCCTTATGCTCTCCCTGAAACACTCTACAACCTCTGGTTCTTTCAGTTTATCCAGGTCCCATCTCCTTAAATTCCCACCTTTTTGCAGTTTCTTCAGTTTCAATCTGCAGTTCATAACCAATAGATTGTGGTCAGAATCCACATCTGCACCTGGAAATGTCTTACAATTTAAAACCTGGTTCCTAAATCTCTGTCTTACCATTATATAATCTATCTGATACCTATTAGTATCTCCAGGATTCTTCCAGGTATACAACCTTCTTTTATGATTCTTGAACCAAGTGTTAAAATTTAGGCAATGGCGGGGATCGAAACCGGGACCGAAGACTTTTGCTTATGAATCAAAGACGCTACCCCTAGACCACGGGAAAATAGAGTTTGCATGTTACTGAAATGAATCTTCTTTGAAGTTTTATATCATTGTAATTCACATCCTATATAAATGCTAAGTTTTCTGCTCAGCTTCCAAAGAGTGCAGCCATTAGTGCTATTTATTTACAGCACAGTTTATTGGTAAATAGTAAATATTAGTGTCTCATGAAACATTGAGAAAATTTTTAAAATGTTAATGCATATAGTGAAAGTGATAAAAGATTTAATATATATTATTTATTATGAGTAAAATACAGCTTGAAGCAGAATCGATAAGTGATTGTCTTATGTTAGCCGCCATCTTAGTGAAATATTGCAGCGGCAGTTTTAAATTGATTTTTTATACAGACTTTAATGTTGTTGGTTATCATTGCAATAATAATTGTGTGCTAGTGGTTGCCAACCCACTCTGAGCTAATAAATTCCAATTAGACTGAACATATCAAACTTCTACCGATGCGAACAGCATCTTACGTGATATAAATTCTTGTCTGTTGATGTGTGAGGCCTTGTAATTTCATAACAACTTTTATGAAATATTTCAACAGAAAAATACATTAATGTTATGTACTTGTGGTATTGTGTGAGAAAACTGTTCATTTTGATTAAATGGAAAGTGTTGCCACCTCTAGATAACAGTAGTGTTAATTCTAATAAACTATCTGCAACTAGCAAAGAGTCTTTGAAACAACAGCACCAAACTTACTACAAATCACTCGTTTAGTACAGATTACTTATCATACATTTAGCTTGTTTGTTGGTTATAAATGATTACTTTTGTGAATGAACTTAGTGACATTTACATTGCTTGACAGACAACATTGCTACACATTCCCAGATGGAATTTCTTTAACAAAATAATATTCATTAGCCAGTAAAAGCAGTGATTAAATAAAACTTCATGTTATATTAGTCATAACTAACTAATTTTATTGTAATCTGGCTGAAATTGTCCAACTCAGCACAAGCAATTACACCACACGCCACACCGACTGCTAACTTTCCAGATGAAATAGAGCTAAGGAATACATAAATAAGTGAAGTATCTATACAGCGAATGCTGGAAACATATTGGCAGGTTTTGCACTCCTTTAGTTTCAGAGTAATTAGCATTTTTACCTAAAACATTGTTACTGAAATAGAACACCATACTTTGGCAAAGTAGACAGTATAATTCAGTAGCCATTATTGTTGTATCTAAAAGTCCACATTCAGAAGAATCTCTCTAAACCATTCATGGGCACTGATGACCATGCAGTTGAGTGCCCCACAAACCAATCGTAGTCGTCGTCGTCGTCAGTGTAAACTTGTAAAAGGAAAATTTGATGAGCCATTTTAGTCAATCTGCCGTGGGTTTGAAGTGAGGAATATCTGCGTCCAAAAAAGTACTGCACAAGAGTTAGCACAAATTACAACTAGTATAATGTGCAGAGTTTTATCTAAACTTTGCATCTGGGAGATCAATCTAATTCAGTGACTGCTTTTAACAATTGATTGCATTCTTGCAATTCATTTTAGGAACTTCAATAACCTTCAATAATGCATTCTGCAGACTGTGATAATAGCATTGGACTCTGAACTGTGCTATTTCCAAATTATAGTTGCTGTGCACATCATTTTCAGGTTAGATTGATTGCTAGACTTCAAGGACTAATTTAAGAATGTTAATCAGCGACTGGATTAATTAAATGTCTGACAGGTGTAAAATTCTTCGACTTCCACGCAAGGTTATTGCATTGAAATGGTTACATTACAGAACATCAGTCAAATGACATATGTGGCCAGGTGTTTATTTGTGCGCAAGTTATAAGAACAGACCATCTGTCCATAAACTGTAGGTTATTGAACAACAAAGTACAGTTAAAGTGTTTCAACTGCAGATCTGGTGTAAACCACATCATTTAAAATAGTCTACTTCAAACAACCACTTTTCAGTCAGATTTGACAGAGGTGCCACTACCAGTTGCATATTTGCACGGGTAAATGTGACTATGCTTTAGGCTCTAAACTCAGATTTCTCACTTTGAGTGGTTGCCTTAACTGTTTTGGTTATTCAAACATGCTTCCTCTCCTACTCGAATTCCCAGCTTGTTGCACGCTACTCCTGTAGCACCCCACTGACCATTACCCTCACTGCTCGTAGCATCTCACATGATTCCCCTAGGAGGTCAGACCTCGGGTGCATCCACACTGAAGATATCATGAAATATGACATGTCCAAAAGAACAGACACCATGCATTCCTGATTCTGCAACCGTATATTTCCACAATCAAAGAGAAATACCAATGTCAGCCTCATGAGGATGAGAAGTTTGCTCTGATAGCCAAAGCAATTAAGGCAACCACTCACATAAAACGGGAAATTGTGTTCGAGGCCAGGTCCACCACAAATTTTCACCTGTTGCCAGTGAATTATTTCAGTGCTCTCATGCAGCTGATGTTGGTAATCTTCTTTTGACAAATGTGCTACTCTTGGAAAAAGAACTGCCTCTTCCCATGTGGAGCCAATGCTTGACGAACAAATTTATATAGACGAGAATACAAACTCTGGAGGTACCCCATAGCTAACAAATTAATTACTCCTCTTTAGTCTTTGTCATGAAAAATGGGAGAAGGTAAAATAGTTTTCAGCATTACCCAACCTCATGCTGTGGCCCAAATGGGTAGCAAGTAGACTAAGGAAATAAATATATATTGAAAATTATGAACTTCAACATGTTTCTTTTCTAACTGAATGTGCATTTCAGATTCAAGAGTCATCTCAGAACTGTTTTGAGGTACTGGGAGATCATAGCATTTATCTGCTGGAAACTGAAGTGAGCCGAGTTCAATTTTTAATTGTCAGTTCAATTTAAAATGTTGACCCCTATGTGGTCGACGGTGGCTACAGCAGAAACTCAACACCTTCCACCATGTGCTTGGCCCACCAGTGAGACTGATTAAGAAAACAAAATCATCACTCAATAAGAAATATTTATTAGAATATCTACATAGATTCATAGGCTACAACTCTATATAGTCACCACCATTGTTGATACATTTATCGTAATGTTGCACCATCAATTGCATGCCCATTTCATAGGAGCCTGCCACTAACGTTCGAAGCCACATCACACCAGTCTGCATCTCAGCGCCATCATGTTAACATTTTCCTGCCAGAAAATGCTTTACAATCAGAAGAGATAAAATTCACTTGGGACAAGATCAGGCATGTAAGGTTGATGGCCCAAGATCACCCATCCCAAAATCCCAACTGCTTCAATACATTTTATGTGATGTTGGCTGTATGGGACCTTTCATTTGTCATGCACAAGCATAATGCCTCTTGTCAAATCCACATCTTGTTCTGGATCAACCCCCCCCCCCCCTTCTGATGTTTTAGTGACTGACGATACCGATCAGCATTTGTGGTCTACCCTCACCGTAAAAACTCACAGTAAGACACCACATCGACCCCAAAACACAATGCACATTATTTTATTTGACAGTCTGTGCTTCAGTTGGTCTTCAAAAGTGAATCACTATGCTGCCACTGACCAGGTGGTGGTTTTGTTTCTGGTGTGACATGTGACACCCATGTTTTAGTCACAGTGACAACATAGTTGAGAAACTCTTCACTTTTCTCTGGATACCACTGTAGGAATGTCAATGCTGCAGCCAGACATTTAGTTTTGTGTTCATCTGTCAGTTGCTTTGGCATTCATCTTATACATAGTATGCAAACCAAGCCACCAGGAGACAATTCCATGTCATAGTGAGCAAGACATCTGGGGGAAATGATGGAAGTTCAGAGATTGTGAAGCGCCCATTCTGCAAAATTGCTAGCCGTACACTTTCATCAGTTCTGGTGTTACCAGGTACGGCCGGCCACAATGATTTTTGTTGTGCATATTAGATCATTCTTCAGCGAATTACCTCCACCACTGTATGACTGTACTGTTGCTTGTGGCACAATTGGAGATGAGTCTCTGCTGGAGATTGCTTCTGAGCGCCCAAAAATAGGATAACTACGCCAACATCACAGTAGGTGGGACTTAATATCAGAGCAGCCATTTTATCCTATCACTGTGCGGTAGCCACTGCAGTCACACAACAAACCATACTGCATTATATCCTATCACTGTGCGGTAGCCACTGCAGTCACACAACAAACCATACTGCATTATTCATATATACCGCCTCTACTCCTGTGTGCCACTGAAACTTACTTTCTGAATGCACCTTGTAAATTCGTCATTACATGAACAGCTTCACATGGGACCAACAAATTTATCACTATACACTTCAGACGAGATACAATACACCGAGGTGAAACAACTCATTCTGAGTGGCTGGTATTTTACAGACTTCCTTAAGATACATTACCCACTATCAGAGGAACAGGAACTTTGTGATATATTGGTGGCACATAATAAAAAAATAGATTCTAGCAACACCACATCAAAACAAATATAAGCATTGCCTTCACTGAAAAAACATCCAAAGATAAACTAAACCATGTACCTACAGAATCTACAGATTACTGCAAGGGCAGCCAAGATTTTGGCTTGCGGGCCATGCCGGGCCTAAAGGCCCGAGTGCTCAGCCTTGCTTCACAACACAACAAATATCTGAGAAATACATTTCAGCAACTTGCCAGGTGAAATCGAGCTTATTTGTCATGTGCAATCTCCAGATGCGCTAGTTCTGCAGCATCATAGGTTCAGTGGATCTTTTAAGGACTGGTTAGAAACCAGCAACAAAGAGATTTAATCCATGAGATGTGCCTGAACAGCACAATTTTGATAGAAACTGTACCCAATTGTCCACCCCACAGTTAATTTTCACTTATAATTACCAATGTTATACTCCATTACAGTATACTGTATGTTTCTTTACAGATAATTGTTTTTATTACAGTTTTATACCAAATAACAATTAGTTATTTACAAGACATTTCATTTCAGAATCTACAATTTAAGAAAAATGTAAGGAAAAGTCAAAGGCTCCTAAGCACTGAAGCAGCAGTGCACTGGCTGGCCTCAAGATAAATTTCATGAAAGAAATTTCACAATGAACAATGAAGGAATCTGAATGCATAGAATGAAAAATTGTTTTTACATTTTCAATGTAATATTACAACCTATCACCTTAAAATGATGAAATAAGGGAATACCTCTCACTGGCGGTACTTAAGTGTTAATTTTTGTATAGAATAATTAACAATGTCATTGAACAGTGGCCCATAATCTCTACAAATAAGAAGGAAACTTACACCTAAAGCAGCCAAAATAGTGTTGAAACCTCTGCTCGGTACCACAAGCAGTTCTGAAGTGGAGGGCTGGGATTAATCTCTTTTGCGACATCTAAATGACCTCCAATTACAACATCCTAGTCAGGGATCAGAACCAACAATTAACTAAGACAATTACACCACACACCAATTACCACTCTGCAAGGCTTAATTAACACTATACGTGTTTCACTATGTGCTCAGAAAAGCAACCCTGGTCAACTTCATATACACTAAGGTATAACTTCATATGCAGACCAACAACTAAATACAGCAAGTAAGCCATTTTAATGAAAATAAGGTATCACGCATTAGCTCCACTCCAATTCAAACTTATCTGAAGGACCCCAAAGATGAATCATAAATAACCATTGACAAGCTAAAGAGAGAATCTCTTAAGGACCCCAAAGATAATTTGTAAATAACCATTGAAAAGCTATAGAGAATCACAACACTAATATTAGAAGAGACTTCATCTCTCACTGGCTACTCCCGTGACTGACGCTACTTAACAACTTCAAGAACCAGTGAGCCCCTGATAAACCTAATCTGAAAACCCACTGAAGCACAAACAGACATAAGAAAATTTTGGTGACCCAAACCCATTCAATTCTCTATGCACTGCAATGTAACCATAAGCAATGTCACCCCCATTATTATTTACTAGCAGTATAAGGAAATACTTGCAACCAAAGGCAAGCAAGCCTCTTCAACAGACATGCTTGTATGGGAATCAACATATCACCAAAAGTTAAATTCTTAGCCTCTACTTGTATTTAACACCAGCACAGAAACTTGCAAACACTGGCAGCCAGACGCTAACCGAGGTAATTAACAATCTCCGACTGAGCAGTTCTTCAAAGCACCTCCACCAGAAAACAAACACATAACAACTCATAGCAATTCTCAAAGACGATGTGTCTATCACCCACCAGATATGCCACCCAGAAGATTCTGTCCAACTTGCCGCCATTGCTCACCAGGCCGCCCCTGGCACTCACCTGCCTAACGTTAGAGGGTGCTGCCACTTATCCAGTATGCAACAGTTTGAAGCAACATGTCTTAAATTAATATTGTAGCCCACCAAGGCAAAAGGTGAAAGACAAACTTGCAAGAAAGGTCATACAGCACGATGTACTGGGGAAAGTAACAGTTTATATTACCATACTTCGAAGGAACAATAATTGGCACTAAATGTGTTTACTGGATCTTTAAACTGAATTTTTTATTTAAATGTCAGATGAGTTACTTAAAGCCTACACACAAATCACCATTTGTTGTAACCAAGTGTTTCTATATCCTTGGGCAGGATATAAATAACCCCCTTAACATGAGACAGTTCTACAATCTAAATTGAATGTGAGCACTGAACGTAATTAACAGCCCTTATTCTAATTGTGTAACCTTGAAATGTGATCAGACAACCTATTCTATTTCTAGGCAGCCTCTAAGACAAGGCTTGCAGGCCTTTAACTTGGCTTTATTCCAAACCTGCTGCTTTGATGTAGTGCACATGGAATACGCTGTGGTCCATTATAAAAGCTTATTCTTACGTTATCTGCCAGATACTGTGAAACTCTGTATAATTACTATAACAAAATTTGATGATTTTTGGAACTTACTGGTGAACCCATTATGTATCTCTCATGACAAGAAGAAAGTTTTACTATTTTATAACTGGCACATATGACATACTCATCAAAATTTAAGTCTCTTAAAGATCTAACAAATGTGTGTTTCTTACAAAGAGCAAATTTCAGCTCCAATGTGTCTTCATCAGTGATTAAGTAGAATGTATCTGTAATTAGTGTGTGAATGAGAATCTTATCAACCTGAAAGATCCCTCTTGAATATATTACAACATATCAAAATTTCAATACTTAGATAAACTTTACTGCCAAGAAAAGAGGACATGGAGGAGAAAAATGTTGGAGGAAACTGGACTACCCACAGAACAATTAGTCAAACACTGCTCAGTGTGTGTGTGTAAGGAATCTTGTATATGAAAGCCCCAATAACTGCACCTTTAATTAATGTGTAAGCCTACTACACAAATGCTTAAATATTTTATGCATGATTTATGTTCAATCTGAAATCTTTCATTATCAAATCAGAAACAGATTACTTGAACAAGGGCAAAATAGTAGATAGAATGAAACCACAAGTAGTGTGACATCTTTATTATGCAATTAAAATTAATATTTCAACAGGTAACATTTATTTTACCTCTCACTATTCTGGTCTTACAATTTCTCTATCTACCAAAACGTATCTGGTAGTATATATTTTACATGACAAAGGTTTTAGTAGGTGTAGTCTGAAGAGCATAAAAAATGTATCAAATTTATTCTCAACAATCCTTTTTTTCATAAATATCAATTATGAGACAGCAGCTCAGCAACAGGTTTTAATTACGCCTTCAAAATTCCTAATTTATCATCACATTTCACATACATACAATAAAATAAATAAGTTACCTTTTATAATTTACATAAGTTAATAGATTTTATTTCGTTTTTCCTTGAGCTGCAACTGCTTCCATTGCTGCTTTCACTGTAGCCTCATCTCCCAAAAACTTCATCGAAACAACTGGTTTTAAATTGGCATCTAATTCATATACAAATGGTATTCCAGTTGGCAGATTCAGACCCATAATTGCTTCATCTGACATTTCTATAAAAAAAAGATATTTTGAAATCAAACTGATGGTACAAACAAGTAACAACAACAACAGTACCATTTATGCAGCAAAATTTGAGGAAGACAAATGTAACTGGGATATTTATACTCACCATCCAAATGTTTTACAATTCCTCTTAAACTATTTCCATGAGCAGCTATCAATATTCTTTTCCCAGCTTTAAGCTGCGGCACTATAACATCATTCCAGTATGGCAATGTTCTTTGAATTGTCAGCTTCAAAGATTCAAACATGGGAAACTCTTCCTTCTTAGGACCATTCGCATATCGAGGATCTTCCAATATTGTCTTGTAATACGGATTTTCTTCATCCATTGCAGGGGGAGGAACATCAAAGCTTCGTCGCCATATCTGCACCTGTAGTAATATAATTAGTACTGCAGACCTGAGTGTTAATAAGACAATACACAACTCTCACATGGAGGTGAAGTGAAATTCATGGTGATGAACAGTATATACAGTAAAGTGCTGCGTGTCCAAATAAGCAAACATGAAACATGAGATGGGGTGAACAGCAGAACTATACAGGCTGCCCACACAAGTAAAGATGGTCAAGGATAGAAGTCCTGGCCAAATTGTGGGTAATGTTTGAATTTAAACACTTCAATGTGTGATTACAACCAGCACAGGCTTCTTATTTGTGGTTTTTATCGGTAACCATGGAGTGAGAAGGAGGTACCGCTGTAAGAAGTAAAACAATGTGTACACACTGAAGAATGGAAGGTGTCCCAAGTGTCATTTGGAATAAATTTCTGTTGGTTGTAGATGACAAGAAGTCTACTGGGTATGTATCATGCATCAACTGCTCTACATTATAATGTTTCCAGTCTGCTCCTTCAGTGATAACAACGCAGTAATAAAAGGTAGTATTTCAGTAAAGTGTACTGCAGTGTGGACTCAAGATATGAGACCTTTCAATGCTGTTTCTGTTAGAGGCTACAAAGAACTAGGCCAACAATTAATAGATCTGGGTACATGTTATGGAGGAGTCAGCATTTCATATGCCACATCTCTCTACTGTAAGTAGAGATGTCAAAGAACAGGCCGATGTAACTTTGAACAGCATAATGCCTTTCACTATTGCAGAATTTAGTAACAGAAAAACAGCTTTTACAGCATAATAAGCAGCACACTAGCTTCAGAGATAGGAAGGTGGGCCAGACCAATAACGAATCCACATAGCAGATTGATGACAGTTGCAGATAACCAGCCAGCCTGAGAGTTGTTTTTGACAGTCGCCCCCAATCGTTAAGGCAAATTCTGGGATCTTTTCCACCTCAAAGAAAACAATAAACAGATGAAATACATTGTAGTTACCCGGTACTGTCTGTGTACAGACAGTGATCCACTATTTCAATGAATGTTTATTTTTGTAAGATTGCATATAGGAAAAAAGATAATTTAACAAATACAATTTTGAGCAATATAATAGGTACTACACAGTTGAATTATAAATATATGTCAGTTTCAATCTAAGTCACTGGCTTTTGCCATGCACACACTGTTCTACATATTTTATACCTCTATAAACTTCTACGAAAGTTACCCATTCCAGTACTTTTTATACTGACTAGAAGTATTACATAGTGTTTTCGACTGCAGTATGCACAGCACAAAATGACTGTGTGTATACATTAGCCTGGACATCGGCAAGCAAGATGTACGAGACAGGCGAAATACCCTCAGACTTATAGAAGAATACAATAATTCCAATCCCAAAGGAAGCAGGTGTTGACAGACGTGAAAATTACCGAACTATCAGTTTAATAAGTCACAGCTGCAAAATACTAACGCGAATTCTTTACAGACGAATGGAAAAACTGATAGAAGCCGACCTCGGGGAAGATCAGTTTGGATTCCGTAGAAATGCTGGAACACATGAGGCAATACTGACCCTACGACTTATCTTAGAAGATCTACTCACATCTACATCCATACTCCGCAAGCCACCTGACTGTGTGTGGCGGAGGGTACCCTGAGTACCTCTATCAGTTCTCCCTTCTATTCCAGTCTCTTATTGTTCGCTGAAAGAAGGACTGTCGGTATGCTTCCGTGTGGGCTCTAATCTCTCTGATTTTATCCTCATGGTCTCTTTGCGAGAGATACGTAGGAGGGAGCAATATACTGCTTGACTCTTTGGTGAAGGTATGTTCTCGAAACTTTAACAAAAGCAAGATAGATTAAGGAAAGGCAAACCTATGTTTCTAGCATTTGTAGACTTAGAGAAAGCTTTTGACAATGTTGACTGGAACTCTCTCTTTCAAATTCTAAAGGTGGCAGGGGTAAAATACAGGGAGCGAAAGGTATTTACAATTTGTACAGAAAGCAGATGGCAGTTATATGAGTCGAGGGGCATGAAAGGGAAGCAGTGGATGGGAAGGGAGTGAGACATGGCTGTAGCCTATCCCCGATGTTATTCAATCTGTATATTGAGCAAGCAGTAAAGGAAACAAAAAAGTTCGGAGTAGGTATTAAATTCCATGGAGAAGAAATAAAAACTGAGGTTCACCGATGACATTGTAATTCTGTCAGAGACAGCAAAGGACTTTGAAGAGCAGTTGAACAGAATGGAAAGTGTCTTGAAAGGAGGGTATAAGATGAACATCAACAAAAGCAAAACGAGGATAATGGAATGTAGTCAAATTAAGTCGGGTGATGCTGAGGGAATTAGATTAGGAAATTACACACCTAAAGTAGTAAAGGAATTTAGCTATTTGGGGAGCAAAGTAGAGAGGATATAAAATGTAGACTGGCAATGGCAAGGAAAGCGTTTCTGAAGAAGAGAAATTTTTTAACACTGAGTATAGATTTAAGTGTCAGGAAGTCGTTTCTGAAAGTATTTGTATGGAGTGTAGCCATGTATGGAAGTGAAACATGGACAATAAATAGTTTGGACAAGAAGAGAATAGAAGCTTTTTAAATGGGGTGCTACAGAAGAATGCTGAAAATTAGGTGGGTAGATCACGTAACTAATGAGGAGGTATTGAATAGGATTGGGGAGAAGAGAAGTTTATGGCACAACTTGACTAGAAGAAGGGATCGGTTGGTAGGACATGTCCTGAGGCATCGAGGGATCACCACTTTAGTATTGGAGGGCAGCGTGGAGGGTAAAAATCATAGAGGGAGACCAACAGATGAATATACTAAGCAGATTCAGAAGGATGTAGGCTGCAGTAAGTACTGGGAGATGATTAAGCTTGCACAGGATAGAGTAGCATGGAGAGCTGCATCGAACCAGTCTCAGGACTGAAGACCACAACAGCAACAACAACAACAAGCTTTCTTATATTTTAGACATGTCACTTAACTGATTGCTTTTCTTTACTCCATTGTAATGAATCGATGCATTAAGTTGCATGGTATAACAAAAATCTGTAGTTTATGTAAAAATTCTGATAATCTATTCATATTCTGTAATGCACACTAAGGTTGACTATCAGATATGGATTTGCATAGTTATTGTTTGCTACAGAAACTTTTTAAACCAGAGCCTTATATCATATAAACTTCACTTTTGTTGGGATATTTTGTCTCAGTCGTATTGTACACTAGCTGACAAACCTGGCAGTACCCAGGTATTCATTTTGCCAATTTTCTATTAGAAACAAAAATGAACGGTGTTTGTAAAGTGACATTGAAAAACTCATTTCTATTTATTTGTGGAAACACGTTTGAAATAATGTAGTACACTATGTGAGATGCTTCCAGACAGCTTCTGTACACTGGGTGCAAACGCTTTGCTTGATTACAATGCGATTCTGTACGCATCCCCATGGCACAGCTATCAATGGCTATTATTTTCACCTATAGATTCACACTTCACAATTGAAAGCTGTCAGAAGTGCTGCCGGGCTTCAGGGATTTCCTTATAGTAACCTGACTGTAGGACTTTCTTAGTAGTAAAAAATAGATGTATTAGAACTTCACACATGATGCGGCATTTTTTAACAGATTTCAGTGTTTACGAGTGCTCTGGATCTTTGTGTTGTACAATAACAATTTAGTAGGTACACTTAGTGGCATATGTGGATACTATCTGCAAAATCTGCAAATAGTGTTAGTAGTAGCAAATGCACAATGCACCAGTTTTTCACACATCTCAGTGTTTATGGAGTCTTATCTCCTGAACTATGATACGCAGATGTTCTTATGACCACAGTGATAATTGCCTGACAGAATGGGATATCATGTACCATGTTTGGCTGAAATCAGTCCAGTGGTTTAAGAGGAAATGTGGAATGTACAAACATAAATAGATTTTTATAATATCTATTGATTTTGGCTGTTCTACACATCACGGCAATTGCCACTATTTTTGTTTATTAGTTTTCTATCTAGAACATCATAGATATGTACGTTGACACTGCTTACTGATAATGAGTGCATACATGAGCCATCTTAATATTTTGTGTTATACCATTACACCAACGAAATCAATTTTTGACACAATAATTAAATTGGATAGATTAAAAAATCTACTCACCAAGCAGTGGCAGAAGAAACACATAAAAGAAGGTTGTAATAAGGCAAGCATTTGGAGTCAATTGCAATTTTAACCACTTTTTGTTTTCATTTGTATATTAACAATTATACTACTTTAAATTGTATTATACTTTGCTGCCACCTTCCTCATCTTAATGTCAGTCAGTCTGTTTATGACCAGCTCATGGAAGCGATTACTGTCACCATACGGCATGGCTATTACCGCTATCACTTTGAATGTATAACAGTGCCTCTATACTTCCAGTATGCTTGTGTTACAAGCACAAGTTCAGAGGTATGCCTTTAATGTTTTTCATGTAACTTTCAAGCTATTATCTTTTGATTCATGGCATGACTGGCTTACATTATGATATGTCTACATCAATTTTATGTCAAATTTTGATAGCTGATGTATATATGCTTCATAGCTGACATTCCATTGCATTGTTAACAGCCTACTGACAAAATATCCACATAGGCCTATCTAACACATGGCTTTTTATGTTTTAGTATGTACAGTTCAATATGTTTTTTAGAATATTTTGTAAATACCATTGGTGTTAGGCAGTTCCTGTCTTGTTACCCTCCATTTCAGCCTCTCTCATATATGAGAATGATCAGAAATACTTTAAACTAGTAATTATTTTCATACACTACCTTTGCTGTTAAACATTTTCCAAACAGTTAAAATTCCATCACACAGAGATCAGAGTTTACACAATTCACAGACACGTCATGTACGCAACTCCCCTCCCTCAGGTAACTGAAGACCGCATCAACAGGAAGGGTATTCGGCTGCAAAGTTCAATTCAGTAAATTTGCCAAACCTTGAGTAATGTGTACCTGAACTAGGTGGGATTAACACTCAGTCAAAGAATGAAGAACATTAATAAGAAATGTGCTTTGAGAGTTTCGTTTGTACAATCAGGTACACTATTTGACACTTACAGCACATTAAGTAAATAGATTTCTCTTGAGAATAATTTATTTACAGTCAAATCCAGAGATTAAGGAGAGTAGTAAATATTACGAAAAAAATAGCATAGAGAAAGGCTCATTGGAATGTATCGCCAGATGTGTTGTGTAACTGTTTTTGTCTGACTAGTGTATTACTGTAACTGAATAGACTCCTTGTGCTACTTACTGTATTAACACAGCACACACACACACACACACTTTCAATGTAGATAACTTTGGGTTAAAGACAGCTCAAACATTGCAGGAACAATAAATATTACTAAATTCATTTAACAGTACACAAAGTACGTGTTCTCATCTTAGCATTCACACCTAAAATCTAGAATGTGAGTTCCACCATACTGGAAAACTATTCTAGAGTCCTTGCTCTCTCAGTTGCTATTTTAATGATGGACAATTATTCCACTTACAGAGTGCAGGGACATGATAATATTATTGCACGATGAATTATGCATTTACTGAAACCATTAAAAGAGACCACATAAGAATTAGAATGTGAGAAAGGATTCACAATAGAGGTCTTTGATTTCACAAGCCACAACAAATTTGCAGGGACATCAACAATGTCTGAAGTGAGTAATTACAGCAATTAGAAGTATAGTCTCATATGAGGAAAAGACAAGATTTGCGATTACTAGTGTGACTTAGGTATACGATTACTTCCAAATAAAAAATTGCCTCATTCCTTTGTCTTTCTATGACCTCAATATTAATAAATGAAAAGCTATATGTTATTAATAAATCACCATAGCCTATTAATTACAGACTGTCACCAATCTATTGCTTATCAACAGTAATTATTAATTTTCTTTTCTAGCAAGCAAGTGAAACTGAAGAATTCCAGCTATAAATACTTGATGGTTTGGTATGATTCCTTTATTAGGTCAGACTTCAGCTGAAGTATACGTAGATGTTAGCAGCTCTTGTACTGCATGTGATGTTGGCAGTTCCTTGACATTGGCAATAGTTAATCAGACGATAGTATACAGTAGCTAATATCAATCTCTGACTAATGATTTTCCGGCAGGAGATATGAACTAATTATATTTGTTTTTGATATATAAAGCACCATAACAACTTCTAGTGATCTGTTTATCTGGAATTTCTGTGGTGACTGAAGAAACAAGATGTGCTGATGCAGCATAGCCCAAAGCCCATGTGAAATTACTTTAGTGTTGGCAAAGCCAATGAAGCCTGACACAAAAGATTGTCATAAGTTGACATGTAATGTAGGCAGACATGTTTGTCTTTGCGATAACCTGCTTATATATCGTCCTTCCGATTTAGCTGACAATTCTGATAATGTGGTTAAATTATTACCGAACTGAACAGATTAACAGCTAACTTTATTGTCAAGGTACAAGAAATTATGATTGAGCATTCTGATGGGCTACCTACATACGATTCCTGATTAATTTTGTTGATTTGCCATGAACTGCCCAACTGTTACAAACAGCAACACAAAACGGAAAAGCCACAGACACCATAAGTGCACCTTTACCTCAGTACCCTAGATTTCAGAGATATCATTTAGTGTGTATGTATTTTCCTGTTACTGACAAGCAGAATAAATCTTCTGTTCATATATGAGTCTTGTCTATCTGTGACCATACTGGGGAAAATAATTTTAAAAAATGCGAACTATTATCTCAATTATTTTGGCTGTGTGTGTTAGCAGTAATTCTTTCGCTAGCACATGGATTTAGTTCAAATGCAATTCAACTACTCGCGAGACAAAATGCCACTATTTCACTAGATGTGTTAAACCAAAATCGTAAGCACTGACTGCATATTTGTACAGCTCTTGGTCCTGACAGCACTTCAGTACAGGTAAGCACATTCTTTGCAAATCTCAAAAATCTGTTAACACGAGTTCTGCACTATCACCATGCAGTTGTCAGAAGTTTTTGAATGGGCATAAAAAATCCGAATACACTCCCAACAATGAACTGAGCACTTATGAAAATGACAAAAGAAGGTGATTTGCATAAATCGAGTTTTACTCTAACTTGAAGAGGCAAGAACAGGCATTATCTAAGGGCACTGTCACAAACATCTACATTTATACTCTAAGCTACCACATTGTGTGTTGTTGGTACACCTAGAACTATCATTTCCCCCTTCCCTCATTGCAGACGCGAAGCCTCTATGTGAGATCCAATATCCATTTTTCTCATCATCGTCATTTTGCAATTCTTCTATGAATTTCAATCATAAATCATTCTACTATTATAAGAGTCAAAGTACATGAAAACGAAGCTGAAGTCGAAAAGGGAGTGAGACAGGATTGTAACCTAATGTTATTTTATTCATAAACTGACTGAATGTAAAGTAAACTCTTGAGGAATGGAATCAAAACTTTGAGGTTTGTCGATTACATTGTCATTTTATTGGAGATGACAAATGTCTCCCGATTTTGGTTATTCCCAACAGAAACATTACTCCATGTTTATCACTGAAAACAAGAGATAGCTACTTAGTCAAACTACAATGAAGTAACTTTTACATCACCAGAACACACTTTTTTTCCATTCAACTGCACTTTCCTTCAAGTGCCAGATTGTGGAGTCATAATTAAAACAAGTATTTTTGCCAGAAAAACAGTAGAATAAGACCACACACCTGTTGCTTTAATTTCCTTTACATGTAGTCAGATTTGTCATGTTAAATTTTATGAAAGTTTGAATTACTAGGTAATAGATAGTAGGAGAGTTTGGTTAATAGAAAATAAGGATTTTTGATTGAAATGTCAGCTTATTTATACACAGAATAAAATGTGGACATAATAATGGACACTAGTGAAGTCTTGCAAAACAAGGCTTCAGAGAAAAATCTCCTCTCACTTTTAAATATATTTCAACCTGTCCATGAATGCACTGTAGTCCTCCCATTCTCCTTTGCCATGGTGAAAGTAGTAGTGAAGTGGGTTGGGTTGGCTTGCTTTGGGGAGGAGACTAGACAGCGAGGTCATTGGTCTCATCGAATTAGCGAAGGACGGGGAAGGAAGTCTGCCATGCCCTTTCAAAGGAACCATTCCGGCATTTGCCTGGAGCGATTTAGAGAAATCACGGAAAACCTAATCATGATGGCCAGATGCAGAATTGAACCGTTGTCCTTCCAAATGCGAGTCCAGTGTGCTAGCCACTGCGCCAGTAGTCAAGTGAAAATGAGAGATGGAAAAAAAAGTTAACTGATATTTCAAAAGTAATCACCACAACTTTTAATAGCAGTATCTCACAGAGAGGCAAGATGTTCAATGCCTACACAGAATATTATTTGCAGTTGCCTATGGAACAGTCACTGTATCCAACTGTGTACCTTTTCAACCGAAACAAGTCTCTTCAGGGGACCAAAAATAAGGAAATCGCTTGGGGAGAGATTGAACAACCTTGACAAGTGTGGGTGGGTCCACTTGTTGCTAAGGTTGTTTCTATTACACTGCAGAAGTTTTGCTGGATAGCCCTTATACATCTTCCATAAATTCACAACCGCTCACCACGCAATTTCCCCATTTTTCTAGCCCTGAAGAAAACAATTTGTGGCCAGAGATTTGCTTTGAACAAAGAGGAGCACATGGATGCAATGAAAGTTCTGGAAGAAACCACAAATATTTTTCCACGAAGGCATTAACCGTTTTGTCTCACAGTGGGATACATTAATTACTAGTTACACTGTTCACTTTCGAAATTATATGTAGTTTTTGTGCCTTTTTCCATTTGTCTCATTTTCATTTGATTGCTACTTATAGATCAATTAATTCAAGAGTTGCAACTGAAGAAAGATCAGAGAAATTATGAGAGTTACAATTCTTGAGAGCCAACCACGACCATGTACTTCAGGGAAATGTCACCAATGATTGGAGGCAATGTTTCAGAAAGGTAACTTCAGTGTGATGTATGCTCCCAACTCAAACACCTCAGTCACAGTGTCCTGCTTTATAACATACCATTAGAGCATGGAAGTTTTGTCCATTACATGTACTACAGTCCTTTACAGAAGCTACAATGGCATAGTCATGGCCATATTCTAGAAGCTTCCTTCACAATTTGCCCACGATATCGTTCTGAACAATAATAAAATTACAACCTCTTATTAAGTAGAACATTTTTGTGTTTAAGGGTAAGCACATTCATGAAAAATGTCTACTATTTATTATTCAGATGACAGATCATCATGAGCTAGTGTCTAAAAATGTTTGTGTTCATTGAAATATACTCAAAGCTGGATATTCAAACAATCACGCAACAATATGTTGACATTGAAAGTTTATTATGCACCTCTCCTCATAAAAAAAACTCTGATCTGACAATAAGGGAAAAGTGGGACTTCACAGTGCACATGTGGTGAGTCAGCATCATCAACTCTTGAAAACACCGGAAAGAGATACACCGGATCAGAGGTAGGTGTTTAAAATTTTCTTGTGATCAATATATACAAAGAAGCAAAATCATCTTGTTCTTGTAACAACTCAAACAATGTCAGAGCCTATAAACAGGTAATGTGATAACATCAATAGTTTACTGTAACTTTCATGGTACTATTAACATCACAGCTCTAGAGGCTCTTCTACTTAAATGAAACCAGAGGACATGATATGTATCCCCTTTTCAATTTTAGCTTCTGTGAAATCAATCCTATTTTTACTGCAGGTGAAGACTGTTACAGAGAAATATACCATAATGTTATTTCAACAATAACTTATTAGCATTGAAAACTTACCCCACCAAACTTATCACTGATCTGTCGATACCATTAAGACTTGCAAAATGAAAATCTATTTTTTTCAGGTGTCCACATCAAAGAGAATTTAAACTGTAAAAATCACATTTTGGAGCTCCTAAAACAGCTTGGTTCAACCACATTTGCACTTAGAATCATTGCAAATCTTGGGAGGATGAATCATTAAGTTGATAAATTTTCATTCAACCATATCAAACTTAACATTTTACAGTAACTCATCTTTAAGAAAGCTTTCTTTGCCCGCAAATGTGATTTAATGTGTGTGTCCATCCACTATTACCTTGTAGACACCTATTTATAAGGAGCTGGACATTTTTATTGCTGCTTCACAGTATACTTATTCCATCAAGTTCGTTGTAAATGATCCACTGCAGTTCAACAGGAACAAAAATTCATTTTTTAAAATAATACCAGAAGAAAAAATGGCACTCATTACTCTACATTATGGTTTTCTTTACCATGTTATATAAAATATCTGACAGACAGCAAACTTAAGTTTGAAAACAAACTGCAGAAGCTTCTCCTCGACTACTCTTACTCCATAGAAGAATTTCTGTTATTGCAATGTGCGAAAGGTGGTGGGTAGAAACTACTAACTCATGACCAAAAACTTAATAATAATCAAAAACGTATGAATGTTCAGCGTGTAGCCACATTCACAAATAAAGGTAACTGAACTCTCTTGTTCCATGTCATTACAATTTACTGTGCATATGATCCATGGAACACTAACACCATCCCTTCATAATTCCAAATTTTGTTTCTCAGGTGTGTTTTCTTTCTATAGTTTCTCAGTATATTAGAAACATTAAAATGACATTTTCACTGTCAGTCATATCTAAATGAGGTAGAAGATACAGCTGTCAACCAAGGCATGGTTCTATTGGAAGTAGTATGCTCTAGTTCTGGTTTAACCTTCAGACTGAGTTAACTACTTACGAAGGATTAGCAGATTAATACTGACTCAGAAGTCATGAAGTAATTTTATTTTCATGAGCGAAAAAATAAGTGAGACAAAAAAAAAAAAAGGAATAAGTGAAAAATATTACGGCCAACTAATAATTGTACCCTGATATTTGGATTTGTAGGTTGAAACTTAACCACTTATACTGAGTCATGCCTGATTTGAGACTCCCTTTTTACTGAAAATCACTAAAAATTCATTGATGCATTTTAGATAGGGGCAATATGCCAATTTTGGATGACATTGGCAAACTCAATTCCATGGCTGAAACATTGTGTTTAAATAATTGCTGCATGATATTTTGTTTTGACACAGTGTTGTTAAACCAATTTTCATTACAATAAACCAATACGGCCTTCAGTATTCAGTACTGTTGACACTTTAGGAGATGAAAACCTTATGATGAATAAGGAGATGAACTGAAGACCGTTTGGGGACATTGCTCAAATTTTATAACAGTGTTTGGAGCTAATGTGAAGCAAAAACCAAATTTTAATAAATTAGGGAAACAAAGAGTTAAGAACTGTTTATAGTAATATTTGTTCACAGAAAAGCACAAGCAGCAGACTTCACTTATATATTCATATGACCACACAATGTTTAGCAACAAAAATTTTAATATTTTTTGAAACAACATACGGATTAGGTATTACAGCAACCATTATACGCAAGATTAACTATGCAGAATCTATCATTATGATAACCCTCGCGTTAAAACAGGCAGAGCTATGCCCCTAATACTTTCCTGCAGCCATTTTGAGGTATCATATACCTTTAATGAAACATTTGATGCGAGCTGGAATTAACTTCCTATCATGCACTGAAACTAAGCCAAAACTTTACCAAGTTTATGACAACTCATTACCGTTCAAAGTACTTTAAAAGAGACAGTCTCTCTAAAAATTCAAGATTCCTGTGGGTAACAAATGTAACTATCAATTTGGACATTATTTGCATTTTTTCCGACATACCTGCTCTTCTCCATACTTTGCAGCTGTCTCTGCTTTATTGAGCCCCGTGAGTCCGCCATAGTGCCGCTCATTTAAACGCCATGTCTTTTCCACCGGCAAATCTGTCTGTCCAATTTCTTTCAGTATGGCTTCAAGAGTCTTTTGCGCTCGGGTTAAAACTGAAGTATGGGCGATATCAAACTTATAACCAGCATCCTTTAATGCCTTCCCTGCGTTTGTAGCTTCTTGCTGACCTGATTTAATACAAAAGAATAATAAACACGACACACACATACACTGCATGTACAGGAAGACAAGGGATAAAAGTACTGCTATATTCCAATAATTACACACATTTATCAGTGAATCTATTAATCTATTACTAATATGTCCACGTAGCGCAACGCGCGGCATCAGCACTTCTTTGCTTATTAGCAGCTCACATGAACCTGATTCACTTCTCTACAAAACTTAAAAGCCGCTAGTGTCAAGTGTCACGTACATCAATTTGTGAAGCATCTTACCTTTCTCACTCAAGTTGGCATCATACCATCCACAGAAGAGATTTTTCTGATTCCATTCGCTCTCTCCATGCCTCACCATAACAATCGTGTATTTTGCTTGTTTTGGATCGGTTTTTCCCGAGCAAGGGCACGACATCCTGCTGCTTTTTGAATGACCTCTGCAGACACTGAGCAAGGTCGAACTTCGTGAAGTATCGCATATACAGAACCTCCGTGCAAATGTTATCATTGTTGAACTCGAAATCGGTGGAATCGAAAATATGCTCAAGGTTTCGAATCAACTTCCATATTTATGTATTATATAGTTCGATAGCAATTCAAAGCTACAATAAAATATAATTAAAGAGGCGTTAAGAATAATTTTGGAAAAAAATACAATCATAATACCTCTTAGCATTTCTTGAAACAATTGATGCTATACATGTATATTTCCGCTGCGGCATTCCATGTGTAAAACGTGATCTCCAGAGGTAACTGCATTTCCAGACATATACCGTAATTAATAATTCAGTAAAGCTTTAAAAACATGCCAGATAACTTCATCTGGAGTGTTTCAACACCTAAGAGAGTATTTTTATAATTTGTTTTCTTTTCGTGCGAAGGCTACTCCTGCCCTTGACAAAATCACGGATATAGCAACGTTTTAACATACATAGATGACTACTGGGTGATAAATCACATATTTTTAAACAAGTGGCAGCACTATTCAATACTCTTAATAATAATGAAATAAAATTATCATTATATGGAGATACTAATATTAACCCGTCGACCGAAGGTAAAGAAAAAGACAATGTTTGAGTATCTTAAACATATATGTGTGTGTTGGGGCTTACGGGCGCTCAACGTCGAGGTCATCAGCGTACAGACACACATTAAAAGAAAAGAATGCGGGCAAATTTAGTAAAATGGAAGCATACACGCAAAGAAAGCGGGAAAAGACGTAAAATGCTCTATAAGAAAATAAAACGTAAGGAAAACGAGAAAGGAGCGTCAAGTATGTCATAGGAAATTGTCACTGGCTGGCCACTTACGTAAAATATGGGCGAGCCAGTCATCCTGTGAACAAATTAAGACTCTCTCCCTAAAATCTTGGTAAAAACATTGGACAAGTGACAGAACTTTAAAACTTTAACCACATTCGTTTCAGTATTTCCTAAAAGAGATGGCATATCCGGCAGCAAGTCAGCCGCTGCCCGCGGGTCAGAAAATAAAACGCAGTCCAATAAAATGTGGCGCACAGTGACCTGGACGCCACAAGTACCATACATTGGAGGGTCCTCTCACAGGAGTAGGAACCCATGAATCATAGGACTGTGGCCTATTCGAAGACGAGTTTGGAGAACCTCATGCTGTCTACGGGGATGGAAAGAAGTACGCCATACTCGCGTTGTGGGCTTGACTAAACGGAGCTTATTGTCAGTCATTTCCAACCACTAACCCTCCCACCGATGCATGACTCGTGAGCTCAATAGCGAGGTGAGTGAGTGCAGGGGGATGGCACACTGAAGTATTTGCGGATCGAGACATACCTCCTTGGCTGCGAGATCTGCCCTTTCGTTCCCAGCAAAGCCGACGTGCCCTGGAACTCGGCAGAAAACCACCTCCTTCCCCAGTCCTTGTAGTTGGAGGAGGGCGTCCTGGATGTTCTGCACTATTTTATCTGCTGGATATAAACATTGCAATGAGTGAAGGGCACTTAGTGAATCGGAACAGACAAGAAATTTAGGATGGGAAGAACATCTCATCCGGTCCAGTGCCCACAAGATCGCAGACAATTCTATATTAAAGACAGTAAATGCTTGAGGCAGTCGGACTTGAGGACACAATCTGGATAAACAACAGACCAACCAACAGAATCCTCCTGTTTCGACCCATCTGTAAAAACGGCTACATGGTCTTGGTGCACAGATAAAATGATAGAAAATGTTGCATTAAAAATGATGGCAGAAGTGAAATCTCTCTTGTAATGCACCAAATCTAAAATCACTCTGGGCCTCTCCAGTAACCAGGGTGACAGGCGGTTAAAACCCTGGAGTTGGGGCTGTACAGGCTACACACCAAGGGACTCCAGCACACGTTGCACAAGAATCCCTAACGGCATCGTGGCTCGTGGATGGTTGGAAAAAAGGTGCTCCAGAGGCGGACAAGCAACAATATGGTGAACGAGTGAGGTTGGAGCTGCAAGAAACTTACAAGCCTGGCGCACCAACAGGAGCTGCCGCCGGATGGTAAGTGGCGGTTCTCCTGCCTCAGCACAGAGGCTGGGTATTGGACTAGGCTGATAAGCGCTCGTGGTCAGTCGAATCCCTGCATGGTGGACAGCGTCAAGGATACGCAAAGAAGAGGGCCTCGCTGACCCATATACCGTGCACCCGTAGTCCAGCCGCGAACGCACAAAAGCCTCATAAAACTGGAGAAGAAGCGCTCTATCCGCTCCCCTAGACTTAAGGCTAAGGCACTTGAGGATGTTTAGCGCCTTCAGAGTTCTGGCTTTCAGTTCTCGCAGGTGTGGCAACCATGACAATCTGGAGTCAAAAGTGAGGCCCAGAAACCGCACTGTGTCTCTAAAATGTAGGATAATGTCCCCTATATGCAAGGCAGGCAAATTAAAAGGTCGAAGAGAACGATTAAAATGAACGCACACACACTTATCTGCAAAAAACTGAAAACCCGTCTTTGCAGCCCACTCCTCTAACTGCCGCACTGTAAGTTGCAACTGACAGCTCGCCATTTCAACACTGGAGGAGGAACAGAAAACAGCAAACTCGTCCACAAATAAGGAACAATGTACTGAACTCCTTACCGTAGATGTTATACTGTTGATGGCTATGGCAAAGAGGGTAACACCTAAAACACTGCCCTGGGGGACACCATTCTCCTGCTCAAATCGATCAGACAGTGTATGACCAACTCGGGTCCGAAAAAACCGCTGAGACAGGAAAGACCAAATGAAAATGCTGAGATGGCCACAGAAGTCCCATTGATGCAGTTGTGCGAGAATACTGTGTCTCCATGTAGTATCATACGCCTTACTGATATCAAAGAATATGCCGAAACAGTGATGCTGACGGAGGAAAGCCTGCTGAATAGCCGCTTCTACGAGGGTCAGGATGTCGATCGTGGACCAAAACTTTCGGAATCCACACTGAGAGTGGTTAAGGAGTTGCCTGGTCTCCAAAAGCCAGACCAGACGACGGTTAACCATCCGTTCTAGGGTCTTTCCTATACAGCTCGTCAAGCCGATACTCAGATAACTACTGCGACATGTGCAGTCCTTTCCTGGTTTGAGGAGAGGGATTAGAATTACCTCCTTCCACGAGTTGGGGAAGACACCTGTGTGCCATATTAGATTAAAACATTCGAGGAGGATTTCCTCTGACGCCGCTGGCAGATGTCGAAACATGCAGTACCAGATGTGCTCGTGACGGGTGCAGTATCAGAGGTCTCAAAAAGTGCCGATTCGCGCTCCCACATCGAGAAAGGGGAGTTGTAGGCCTCAGAAACTGTTCGACCTAAAGTCCCACTTTTCCCTCTCGACAGTCGCACGTAGTGAGGAAACGCTCGATCGTGGCGTGCATTGGCAGTAGTTTGTGCAAAATGATCGGTCAGCATCTCAGCAATGTTTCCAGGTTTTGTTTGGAGGCACCCCTGGTTCAACACTGCAGCTATCGGTTAACGGCTGTGTTTACTGGAAATCGTCTGGATGGCTTCCCATAGTTTTGAGGAACAAGTGGAACGATTGATGGACTTCAGGAACTCATGTCATGACCGCTTTTTGCTCTCTTTAATGACACAGCGAGCCTTGGGTCTCGCGATTCGAAAGGTTGAGAGATTGTCCGCTGTCAGGTGGCATTTAAACCGTCGAAGAACCACACGCCTGTCCCAGGTGGCTAAATGGCACTCTTCTGTCCAACAAGGGACAGGTCGCTTCTGAAGAGGGCCGAAAGACGTTGGTATGGATAGATCAGCAGCGTGATGGATCACATGCGTGATGTGACCCACACATTCTTGGACGCTGTCACGGTGTTCAAACACAGCCAACTGACCGAACAGCATCCAGTTAGCCCTGACAATCATCCACGTTGGTGGCTTCTGTTCCAGCAACACACCATCGAGTAGCTGAAGGCGGATCAGGAAGTGGTCGCTGGAATGAAGGTCGTCAGTGACCTCCCAGTGAAGAGAGTCGGTGGGGGCTGGAGAGCAGAGAGAGGGGTCGATGGCTGAGAATGACCCAGTAGCACCACAGAAATGAGTCGGAGTACCTGTGTTTAGGAGGCACAGCTATCGAGATGTCAGGAGGCTCTCCAAAACTCGACCGTGATAGCAAATAGACGTTGAGCCCCACAAGACATGGTGGGCATTGAAGGCTCCCAGGAGGAGAAATGGTTGGGGGAGTTGCGCGATAAGATCTGTGAGGGCCTCAGAGTCTACTGCATCCAGTGGAGGTATATAAAGAGAACAGCTGTAAGCCGCTGAGGTGAAGAAATTTTAACGGCAACTGCTTGCAGGTCGGTATCCAGGGAAAGAGCAGAGGATTGGTGCACATTATTGACAAACACAGCAACCCCTGCTTCGGCTCTTTCCCCAGTCAGGTCATCCTTCGATATACGGTATAGCCTCATAGTGCAGGGGCATCAGATGCTTTGAAATGTGTTTCCTGCAAACAGAAGCACAGAGGGCGTTGCCGCGCTAGCAGTTTCAGTTCCTCCATGTGCGTACTGAATCCATTCATGTTCTACTGCGTAATGGGAGCCATCTATCAGCGGGTAGTACTTTCATCCTGACTTTCTGACGGGGAGGGGAGTCTACAATGGGTGGAGGCTCAAGTTTGGAGCGAGATGGTTGCCCCAATCCGACATCAAGCTCCACAGCCTCTAAAGAAAAATCGACGGAGATGTCAGAGAGGTCGATGTCGACGTCATCAGGCTGTTTTCTGCCCGATTCCACCGGTGTTGGACGTTCTGCCTTGGATTTTTTCCCCTGGGTAGACTTTGCAGCCACAACTGCGGTTGAAGGTGTGGCAGCATTTGACAGTGTACCAGATGGAACGCCTGCTCCACAACGTCAGCAACCACAGCTTTTTCTGAAGTTCTCGGGGGAGAGACAGGCTTAGACACAACTGCAGCAGCACGAGTGCAGGGACACATGCAGGTGCTAGTGCTGACAGCAGCAACATCCGTTTGTGTAGCGGCATCAGTTTTCTGGACCGGCGGTTTCAGAACAGAAGAAAAGGAGGCAGCAAACGTGGGTGGCTGCATGGAATTGTATAGCTTCTTCGCTTCACCATGCGGGATGCGCTTTGTGCTTTTAATCTCCTGGATCTTCCGTTCCTCAAGGAAAACTCTGCAGTCCCTGCCCCACACAGAGTGATCCCCAGAGCAGTTGACACACTTGGGAGGAGAGGAGCAACCAACTCCCTCATGGCTGGCTTTACCTCATTTCCCGCAAGTGTCTTCTCCTCGACAGCTGAGACTACTGTGCCCAAAGTGCTGGCATTTAAAACACCGCATTGGATAGGGGTAATAAGGCCGTACACTGAGTCATAGGTAACCTACCTTCACATTCTCCGGTAGTTTGGTGCTGTTAAAAGTAAGGATAAACGAGTCTGACTTCACGAGAGCGCCATACACCCGTTTCATAACGTGTTACACGTCTACAATGCCTTCCTGGGACCATTCAGCTTTCAGTTCTTCTAGGGGAATGTCAACGAGATGCCTGAAAGTCACATCACCTTTGCTGTAGTTCAAGGTGTTGCGAAGTGTGGTGTCACCGCCAGACACCACACTTGCTAGGTGGTAGCTTAAATCGGCCGCGGTCCATTAGTACATGTCGGACCCGCGTGTCGCCACTGTCAGGATCGCAGACCGAGCGCCACCACAAGGCAGGTCTCGAGAGACGTACGAGCACTCGCCCCAGTTGTACGGACGACATTGCTAGCGACTACACGTACGAAGCCTTTCTTTCATTTGCCGAGAGACAGTTAGAATAGCCTTCAGCTAAGTTAATGGCTACGACCTAGCAAGGCGCCATTTGTACCATTGCATGTATCTCAAGATAGTCTCACTTGTATCATCAAGAATGCTGTATACCAAAGGACGATATAAAAGTTAAGTGTTCTAGTAGCTACGTTCTTTTCTTTATCACATTCATTACGAATCCTGTTCCAGACTTCGCGCCAGTCGGCGTGTGTGTACATGTGCCCTTTCGGCTACCTGTCATTGTGGACTGGCTGCCTTGTCAGTCCACTACACGAAGTTCAGTTTCTATCGCAAACTCCCCAAGGCATTGTGCTTTCTGAAGGTTCTTGACTTATTGGAAGCTAGACGTTTCAACCAACAAGGTCCCATTTCTCAAGCGCTTAACAGATTTCAAGGTGCCAGCAATTCCTTCTGAGCCTTTCTGTATATAAAATGGTGAAACTTTGTCAGAACTCCCCTCTCTTCTTTTAACTATAGGAAACACATTCTGCGAAGCAGCATGCATTCTGTTGCCACTGACTGAATCAGGAGGACTGGCTACAAGAGCCCTCTTGTTGGATTGGATATTGGTACCTACCAGCGGTCCATCCTTTCCACTGGGGGGAAGCAAAGAAGATTTCGAAGGATCCATCTCAGTCCCATCTCAGTCCCAAGAGCAGCTAGGGACCTAGAAGTCCACCTAGACAGAGCCCCACATGCCTAGGTAAGCCTTATACAACTGAGGTGCAGCAGGTTCCCCAGAGGTTGCCCGCTAACGACTCTTCCACCTCAACAGCCACGCATCTCATCAGCGTGCAACACACCTTGAGATTGATATTTTTATTCAAAGTTCAGCAAAAGAAACTGGGGAAATGTGTTTTCGAAATCAATAACTGATAAATTATTTAATGCATTTTCTAGTACATTTATTTGAGATGGTTCACATAAATCAATGTCATACCAGAGCAATCAGCAGATATCATCTGCTATCAGAGCATCTATTCAAACTGTTAACACAACCCAATCAACTCGAGGAAGACTATAAAGACCAACACTTTGCACGATATGTTAAGACATATAAAGAAATTATAGGAAAGTGATTAAAGAAGATAAGAAAATGCACAACAACAGAACAACTACAGTGAGAGGAAACAAACCAAAGGCAATATGGAATGCAGTAAAAAAAGAAATAAATAAAAATCTTAAAAATTAAGGTGAAAAAGTTTTAAAAGATTACCATGGAATGTTAACCAGAAATGTAACTCTAGCAGTTATGTAAATGACTACTTTGTCAATGCTCCAGTCACCTTAGGTGACTGTTTAAGTAAGAGTCTACTGTGTGTTTGTGGTGTACTGTGAGTCACGATAAAAATAGTGCTTTTTTTGCATAAAAAATCTCTTTTAATTTTGGCTTGGTTTTGCCCAAAAAACTTATGATATAGCTTGCAACTGACTGGAAATTACCACCAAAGTACACAGCTCTAGTACATTGTGGGCTACATACATTGTATGTTATTCTTGGGGCAAAACATGTTTAACTGAATTGCTGAGTGAGATACACAACACAGTTCCAGTGTAAATGTCGTTCAATTTGCATTCCCTGAAACTTTGAAGCACACATCTTTTCTATTTGTTTGTTTTTCAATCTCATGCACACATTTTCCTCTTGACACTTACTTCAATAAAGATATTTTTTTGTATTTAAAGTCAGCTTATTTGAATAAAACCATCACTGTAATTATGAGAGCACTTTTTCTGCTGTAGTAAACAATAAGTCTTTTATATCGCTAATTATGTTACTTGTATCATATGCGAAGAACAGAATTTTGGCTAATCTGTCTGGAACCTGTTCATCATTGATATAAATGAGAAACAATAATGGACCCGGGATTCTGCCTTGAGGAACATCCTGTTTCAGTTTGTTTTGGTTATGATATGAGTTTAAAATGATGAAAATTGTGAGACGATCTCATCTCAAAACATGTGACCTGTTCTGCAGTTAGGATTCAAACACTACCCCTAATGGATATTGCTTCAAGTTTCTGTAGGCCTACCGCTATTTCATGGTTCACAGTATCGAAAGCTTTGGACAACTCTGTACTAATTCCAACAAAATGTTTATTGAACTCCAGATTTCTTACTACCTCTGTTGTGTTGTCCAAGATGGCTGTTTCTGTACTGTACACTGCTTGAAAACCATGTTGACTGTTGTTCATTAGTTTATGTTTTTCTACGTATTTTGTGATCGTGATTTTCGTTAATGCCTCAAGTATTTTAGAAATAGGTGGGAGAATAGGTTGGCAATTTTCTGTTTTGTGTCTGTCGCTAATTTTGTATAGTGGTACAATTTTGGCGATTTTTAAGCTTATCAGGAAAGATCCCTTCACTAAAACACAAGTTTGCTATGTGCGCTATATGTTTAATATGATGCAGTTTTCGTAATTATTAATATAGATACTTCATCCACCACATATGAAATTTTGGATTTCAAGCTTTTAAAAACTTTTAGAACTTCCTGTTCAGCTGCTGGGATTGCCATCATGGTGATATTTACGACTGGAGCCATCACTGTTGGTTGTTGCTTAAAGTTACTATTTAAAATATGGCGAATATTTACAATATAAT
Organism: Schistocerca nitens; assembly: GCF_023898315.1. Classification (NCBI taxonomy): domain Eukaryota; kingdom Metazoa; phylum Arthropoda; class Insecta; order Orthoptera; family Acrididae; genus Schistocerca; species Schistocerca nitens. The sequence goes on from NC_064618.1 coordinate 587,072,733, forward strand.
TGTTTACATAGTCTGCTGCCACAGCTTCTTTTTCTGTGGAGATATTTTCATTATTTTTGAGATTTATTTCCTGTTCTTTTGTTTCTACTCCAGTTTCTTTTTTTATAATTTCCCACATCATTTTTGACTTGTTCCTAGCCTGCATTATTAATCTGTCATTGAACAGTAATTTTGCTTTTGCTATTGCTTTACGATAAGTCTTTTTGTGGATCCTCACATGCGCTATGACCTACTGACTGTAACATGTTTTTAGCTTTAAACTTGGAATTTTCATGGTTTCGCTTGACATTTTTATTCCTGGTTTGTTATCTATATTTTTAAAAATAATAGACAGTCATTAGACAAAGAGTAACAAATTACCTTACAAATTACCTTGAAATATTCAGTCTCTTGTCTGTAAATCAACAGAGTATTTGCAGAGGCATGAGTACAAAATGAGCTATTATACAGTACACTGAAAATATTGCGCCGGCCGAAATGGCCGAGCGGTTCTAGGCGCTACAGTCTATAAGCGCGCGACCGCTACGGTCGCAGGTTCGAATCCTGCCTCGGGCGTGGATGTGTGTGATGTCCTTAGGTTAGTTAGGTTTAATTAGTTCTAAGTTCTAGGGGACTGATGATGTGAGAAGTTAGGTCCCATAGTTCTCAGAGCCATTTGCACCATTTTTTTTGAAAATATTGCGACTAGACAGAAACAACAGTACAATAGGAATAAATTTGACTTTATTGAAGGCATTCAGTACTGTCCAGCATGATACCTAGCTAAATAAATTAGAAGCTATGTTATGTGAGAAATAGTGAAGAAATGGTGTGAGACACTTCACCACAATAGGAGACAGACGATTACTTCAACAAACATTAAAAACTAAAATATTGTTCACAAATCTGATATTCAGACTTCACCAATAGGGGTAACACAGTGCAGTGTCCTGGGACCTCTCACCTCCTATTTATGTAAATGAAATAGAGATACCAATCAATGGTACTCCTATTACTCTGTTTGCCGATGATACAAATTTGTTACAACTGTTGTAAACCAGGTACTGGTAGAAGCTCCAACCATAATTTTGATAGGTACTATATAAAATCGGTTTGAAATGAGAAAGTTAACTTCAAATCTTTCAAAAATTAATTGCATTCACTACAGAAAAACTGAGTCAGATCATGACCTGGACCCCAGAACTCAAAATAAACAAATTTAGAGAGTAGTCACCAAATTTTTTGATGTGCATATTAACAGAAATTTAGACTGGAAAGTTCACATCATCTAACTCACTTACGAGCTTAGCACTGCTTGCTTTGTATCATGTAAAATTAGTATTGTTTGTAGTAGACAGTGTAGCAGAATTATCTACTGTGCACACATCCATTCTGCTATTACCTATGACCTCATCTTCTGGGGTCATGGTAAGACAAACTTGAAAACCAACTTCACTCTAGAAAAACGAGTTGTTACAGTAATTATCAACTGTTCAAGATAACACCTTCCAAAGAGTTATTTCAACAGCTGATTATTCTACCCTTGCTGTGTCTCTATGCAAAAAAAGTAATTAATACAAAAAGGTACACTGACAGTGAGTTGTGTCCTGGCTTGATTTTGTGTGAGAAATATTTATGTTCAGATTAAGAGCACTGTTATTCTTAAGTTCTGAACAGCTGCACCTTGAAATAATGTACATAGAAACTGTGTATCTTGCATTCATGTGGACATCTTTACCATCTTCAGCTTTCTGCCAGATAATAGAAAGCACTTCCTATAAAACTGTGTCATATAGCTTCTTCTGGTACAATAAGTCAATACTTCATGCTAAATACACGTACATACATTCACTACCACATTACATGCATTCAGCATGAAGTTAATAAAAGACAGTTCATACTAACTTCTGAGCAAGCAAGACTTCATTTGTCTTATGTGATGTTAGCTCCATCATTGTGGCATGCCATATTCTCAATGGTGCTCCCCATATTCCAAGCCAGGACACTGCAGCATTGAATAATGGCAAGCCAGCAGGCATAGTGAAGTGTGTAAAGCTGCTATTTTTGTCCCACTGTGAAGATGCGTGGCGTCGATCCATAACAGTTTTCAACCACAAACAATAAAAACTTCCAGAAAATTTGATAATTCAAACTATTTTATTAGTAAAAATACTTTTAACTGTTCACAACAGTTGTGAACATCATTCGTCCATTTATGTACACAATGGGTAACACATCACTTTACCAATGTGATTTATTACACAATAACAGTTTCAGAACTAACTCAGATCTTCATTTTTGCATTACTTTTGGAAAAACTACTGTGTTGTGGAATTAGAGGAAAAGGCAATGACTGATTTAGATCATATTATTGAGATAGATTACAGAACGTAGTAATCACTCGAAAAACGGTGTAAGTATTCAATCAAAGGAGTAAGTACATAAACAAGGCATTCTTCAAGGTTCTGCACTTGGTCCACTTCTATTTCTAATACCTGTCACTGGCTTACTCCAAAATCATTCAGGAAGGACTAACAGTAATGTTTGTTGATGAACCCAGCGTAGTGTTTTCTAATCACAAACCTCATTGACTCAACATCAAAATTTCTGACACAAACTGCAGTCTGGTAAACTGGTAAAAATAAAAACAAGCCTGTGCTAAATAAAGATAAAACAGTCAATTTATATTAATTTTCACTCATCATCTTCAGTGATGGATGATCTCAGGATAGACAATAAGTCCATAAATCGAGAAATAACAACAAAATTCCTCATCTTGTCGATAGATGACACACTACTGTTGGACATACACAAAGATAAACTGGAAGGACATATTTCACACAGTTCAGACACATTAAAGACCTGAAAAATTATGATCATTACATGCAAGTGCAATGAAAATTGAACAACACTGTCTGATCACAGATGATATCCATACAACAGTCATGCTTCATTCAACTAAGAACTATGTTGTATACTATTAAGAGAGAATGTTATTAAACAGAATTTTAAGTAGTCTCACTGATCTTCTGACATTCCTTCAACACTATAATCTCATATCCTCTGAGTTGCTAAATTCTTTAAAAAATCTTCGTGAGTAGGTGACTCATTGATTCTAGGGCATTCTCTGGTATATTTGAGATTCAGGACAATGCTGTTGAGCTCAGATGTCTGACCCTAGACTTGTTTAGTGAAACTCACTTCATATTAGGTTTACAACTTGGGAGTAAGCGATTAGCCCCCGTCTGCAGCGCGCAGTGTTAACTAGCGCGGCCTCGGGCGTGAATACCTCTCTCTTCTTAGCTCAGCCTTTCAATTCGACCGTAATTAGCCGGTGTTAGGATGTCAGACACAGTGATGATGGATGTGCGTAGCATGCATGTTTTATAATCCGCCTTTGTTAATAAAGCTGTTTGAACTTAGTTCTCGTGTTCGCGTATTGCTGTACCTCAAGGACCCACCGCTTACAAATCCTGACAAAATATTCGTGTAATCATCATCTGTGGCAACAACACAACTATACCCCCTTATATTGTCTTAATTAAAGTCAAACCAATTTCAAAAACAATCAACAGTAAAATTTACTGGGCAGACTTTAGAAGAATGACTTTTAAACAGCTGACTCTAATTATGAGCAATAAACCATTAACTATACACCAAAGGTACAAAATTTTAAAAACAGTTAACTACAGTTAACATTTTTGTAACTAAATGACATTTAAACAACTGCCATTAATAATTAGGCCCCTGTCCTTCAGTAGACAGCAAGGGCACAGAATTTTAAAAAATCACTTGACAGTCACTGAATAGTTAACTACAGTTAACCAAAATCTCCTGTTCAGCTTTTAAGCAGATTATTTTTAAACAGCTATTATTAATTGTGAACCCACTGACATTCTGTTGACACCAAAATAAAGAATTAAAAAAACAATTAGCAGTCACTTAATAGGCAGCTGCAGTTAACTAAAGATCACTGATCAGATTTCAAGCAAAGGTTTTTTAAACAGCTGCTATTAATTATGAATCCACTGTCCTGCAGTAGAAGAAAAATACGGAATTTTAAAAATATTTTAACAGTCTTCAAATAAGTACAATGCAGTATGTCAACAGAATGAAAAGTCATTGAGGTGTGTTATACTATTCGCCATATATTGCTAAAAATAGGACAGCTGAAGTGAGATAATACTATTTGAGAGACGTTTAGGCCAGTAACCGAAAGTCTTAAAAGGATCTCACACACTAAGTAGGTCACCCGATATCAAGAGCTTTAGAAATGGAAGTCGAAGAATCGACATGGTTACAACTTTTAGTAATTTTCCATTTAACAGTAAGAGTCAAAGTTTTATGCTTATGTTTAGCGTTTTTACTTGTGCTCGCCATCACACAGCACTTTTCAACACAAAAATCCATGTATCAGAATTCAAATTTACTAATAACGTGAAAGGAGCCAAGTGTATGGCAGGACATGTTGTATGCACATATACACATTGAAGAGACAAAGAAACTGGTGTACCTGCCTAATATCGTGTAGGGCCCCTAAGAGCACGCAGAAGTGCCACATCACGACATGTCATGGATTCTAATAATGTCTGAAGTAGTGCTGGAGGGAACTGACACCATGAATCCTGCAGGGCTGTCCACAAATCAGTAAAGGGGTGGAGATCTCTTTTGAACAGTACGTTGCAAGGCATCCTAAATATGCTCAATAACGTTAATGTCAGGAGAGTTTGGTGGCCAGCGGAAATGTTTAAACTCAGAAAGTGTTTCTGGAGCCACTCTGTAGCAATTCGGAACGTTTGCGGTGTCGCATTGTCCTGCTGGAATTGCACAAATCCGTCGGAATCCACAATGGACATGAAAGGATGTAGGTGATCAGACACGATGCTTACATACGTGTCACCCGTCATAGTCGTATCTAGACGTATTAGGGGTCCCATATCACTCCCCACACCATTACATAGCGTCCACCAGCTTGAACAGTCCCCTACTGACATGCAGGGTCCATGGATTCATGGGGTTGTCTCCATACCTGTACACGTCCATCTGCTCAGTACATCATCTACATCTACGTGATTACACAATAAAGTGCCTGGCAGAGGGCTCAATGAACCACCTTTAAGCTGTCTCTCTACCGTTCCACTCTCGAACGGCGCGCCGGAAAAACGAGCACTTAAATTTTTCTGTGCTAGCCCTTATTTCTCTTATTTTATCGTGATGATCATTTCTCCCTATGTAGGTGGGTGCCAACAAAATGTTTTCGCAATCGGAGGAGAAAACCGGTGACTGAAATTTCATGAGAAGATCCCGTCGCAACGAAAAACGCCTTTGTTTTAATGATTGCCACTCCAATTCACGTACCATGTCTGTGTCACTATCTCCCCTACTTCTCGATAATACAAAACGAGCTGCCTTTCTTTGTATTTTTTCTATGTCATACGTCAGTCCCATCTGATGCGGATCCCACACCGCACAGCAATGCTCCAGAATAGGGCGGACAAGAGTGGTGTAAGCTGTCTCTTTAGTAGACCCGTAGTGTTCTGCCAATGAACAGCAGTCTTTGGTTGGCTCTACCCACAACATTATCTATGTGGTTATTCCAATTTAGGGTATTTGTAACTGTAATCCCTAAGTATTTAGTTGAATTAACAGCCTTCAGATTTGTGTGACTTATCGCGTAATCGAAATTTAGCGGATTTCTTTTAGTACTCATGTGAATAACTTCACACCTTTTTTTTATTCATGGTCAACTGCCACTTTTCGCACCATACAGATGTCTTACCTAAATCATTTTGCCACTCGTTTTGGTCATCTGATGACTTTACAAGACGGTAAATGACAGCATCATCTGCAAACAATCTAAGACGGCTACTGCGATTGTCTCCTATGTCGTTAATATGGATCAGGAACAATAGAGGGCCTATAACACTTCCTTGGGGAACGACGGATATCATTTCTGTTTTACTCGATGACTTTCCGTCTGTTACTACGAACTGTGACCTTTCTGACAGGAAATCACGAATCCAGTCGCACAGCAGAGACGATATTCCATAGGCACTCTGTTTGGTTAGAAGACGCTTGTGAAGAACGGAGTCGAAGGCCTTCTGGAAATCTAAAAATATGGAATCAGTTTGATATCCTCTGTCGATAGCACTCATTACTTCAAGAGTATAAAGTGTTTCGCAAGAACGATATTTTCTGAATCCGTGCTGACTACGTGTCAATAAATTGTTTTCTTCAAGTACTTCATAATGTTCGAATACAGTATATGTTCCAAAACCCTACTCCAAATCGACGTTAGTGATATGGACTTGTAATTCAACGGATTACTCCTAATTCCCATTTTGGTTATTGGTGTGACTTGAGCAATTTACTAGTCATTAGGTACGGATCTTTCTGTGAGGGAGCGGTTGTATATAATTGTAAAATATGGAGCTATTGTTTCAGCATACTGTGAGAGGAACCTGACTGGTATACAATCTGGACCGGAAGCCTGGCTTTTGTTAAGTGATATAAGCTGCTTTGTGACACCGAGGATATCCGTTTCTATGTTTCTCATCTTGGCATTGATTGGAATTCAGGAATATTCACTTCTTCTTCTTTGGTGAAGGAGTTTCGGAAAATCGTATTTAATAACTCTGCTTTAGTGGCACTGTCATCAATGACTTCACTGTTGTTACCGCGCAGTGAAGGTATTTATTGTGTCTTCCCACTGGTGTGCTTTATGTATGGCCAGAATCTCTTTGGGTTTTCTGCCAGTTTTCGAGACAGAGTTTCGTTGTGGATACTACTGAAAGCATGTCGCATTGAAGTACGCGCTATATTTTGAACTTCAGCAAAACTTTGCCAGTCTTGTGGATTTTGCGTTCTTTTAAACTTGACATGCTTTTTTCGCTGCTTCTGCAACAGCGATCTGACCCGTTTTGTGAACCATGGAGGATCAGTACCATCACTTACTAATTTATGTGGTATATATCTCTCAACTGGTGTCGATACTATCTCTTTGAAATCATTCCACAACTTTTCTACACTTAAATCATCAGATCGGACGGAGTGCAGACTGTCTCTTAAAAAGGTTCAAATGGTTCAAATGACTCTAAGTACCATGGGACTTAACATCTGAGGTCATCAGTCCCCTAGACTTAGAACTATTAAAAAAACATAACTAACCTGAGGACATCACACACAACCATGCCCAAGGCAGGATTCGAACCTGCGACTGTAGCAGTCGCGTGGTTCTGGATTGAAGCACCTAGAACCACCATCCACAGCGGCCGGCTCTTAAAAAGGGGTTAAGAGCATTTGTATCAGCTTTTTAAAATAGCTATACTTTGCGTTTCTTTTTGAAGGCTGTAGGAGTTACGGTATTCAGCCTAGCAGCTACTGCCTTGTGGTCGCTAATCCCTGTATTCGTCACGATACTCACTATTTGTCCAGGATTATTTGTTGCCAAGAGGTCAAGCATGCTTTCGCAACCATTTACGCCGCGACTGGGCTCATGAACTAATTGTTCAAAATAATTTTCTGAGAAAGCATTCAGTACAATTTCGGATGACGTTTTATGCCTGCCGCGGCTTTAAACGTATAATTTTTTCAGCATATCGAGGGTAGATTAAAGTCACCATCGACTATAATTGTATGAGTAGGGTACCTGTTTGAAATGAGACTCAAGTTTTCTTTGAACTGTTCAGCAACTATATCTTCTGAGGTAGGGGGTCGGTAAAACGACCCAGTTAATAGTTTAGTCAGATTGTCAAGTATAACCTCTACCCATACTATTTCGCAGGAACTATCTACTTCAATTTCACTATAAGGCAAACTACTTCTGACATCAATAAATACTCCTCCACCAATTGTAGTTAATCTGTCATTGCTCACCACTGTTAGATCGTTAGAAAAAATTTCTACTGAACTTATTTCCGGCTTTAGCCAGCTTTCTGTACCTATAACTATTTGAGCTTCAGTGCTTTCTATTACAGTTTGAAGCTCCAATTCTTTTCCAGCACAACTACGACAATTTACAACTACAATACCGATCGTTTCTACAACTAACTTGCTGTGTTTTATCTGCCCCATTTTAGACAGACGCACTTTCTGTGCTTCCCTAGGATCCTCTAACCTAAACAACCGCCCAGTCCCTGATACACAGCCCCCGCTACCCGTGTAGCCGCTTCCTGTGTGTAGTGGACTCCTGACCTATTAAGGGGAACCCGGAAACCCACCACTCGATGGCGCAAGTCAAGGAATCTACAGCCTACATGGTCGCAGCAGGCTCTGCACCAAAGGACCACAGTCGGTTCTATCGACGATGCTGCAGATGGTGAGCTCTGCCTTAATCTCACAAGCAAGACTGGCAGTATTTACCATTTCCGCTAGCCGCCCAAAACAAGAGAGATTCTCCTCTGATCCAAAGTGACAAATTTCATTGGTACCGACATGAGCCACCACCTGCAATTGGCATCCGGAAGCAGCCTTTCCACATCGGTATGCGCACAGAGTGCACACTGGCTTCCTTCCCTTCCTTGACAGCCATGTTACTAAGGAGCCCCATTACATGCCTAATGTTGGAGCTCCCAACTACCAGCAACCCCACCCTCTGTGAACGCCCAGACCTTGCGGGCCGAGAAGCTTCCTCTGGAACAGGGTGGACAACTGCATCCATCTCAGAGACATCGTCAGCCACAGATAACGCCCGAAACCTATTCGTCAAACGAACTGGGGAGGCCCTACGATCGGCACTAGGAAAGTTTTTCGCTGCCTGCCAGACTTTGGAATGATCTCCCACTCGACCACGGATGAGGGGTCAACCTTAGTGCAGGCGGTACCCGGGGCAGCCACAGCAGTGGACCAAATGGGGGACATGTGGGACATGCTCGACGTCTCTCATGTCCCCTCGTCCGACCCCCCATAGAGATGTCCTTTGGTAGCAGCCTCAAGTTGGGTGATGGAAGCCTATGCAGCCTGGAGCTGTGAACGTAGGGTCGCCAACTCAGCTCGCATTTGTACACAGGAATTTGAAATGAGACTCGTCTGACTGGGCAACACGTTTCCAGTCAGCAGCAGTCCAATGTAGGTGTTGAGGGGCCCAGGCGAGACGTAAAGCTTTGTGCCATGCAGTCATCAAGGGTACACGAGTGGGCCTTCGGTTCCCATATCGATGATGTGTTGTTGAATAGTACGCACACTGACACTTGTTGATGGCCCATCATTGAAACATGCAGCAATTTGTGGAAGGTTTACACTTCTGTCACACTGAACGATTCAGTCATTCTTGGTCCCATTCTTACAGGATCTATTTCGAGCGGCAGTGATGTCGGAGACCTGATGTTTCACAAGATTCCTGATATTCATGGTACACCCGTGAAATGGTCATACGGGAAAATCCCCACTTCATCGCTACCTTGGAGATGCTCTGTCCTATCGCTCATGCGCCGACTATAACACCACGTTCGAACTCACTTAAAGCTTGATAACCTACCACTGTAGTAGCAGTAACTGATCTAACAACTGCGCCAGACACTTGTTGTCTTATATATAAAACCATTTTCCACAACAACAAATGTAATGTGTGATGACATCTTGGTGTCATGCATTAAACGGAATATGCTCCAAGTGGTTGTTAAACAGTCATTTAATTGAAAACCTTGTTGCTATGCTGCGACATATGAACATCACTGACTATCGCCTGTGGTCTCGCACAGGTGATCTTTGGAACTGGAGTGGTTTCTATGTCTGTCTCTTGCTCGGACGTTATGTTATATTGCGGTAATTCTTATAATAAAGAGAGTGCTATGTCATATTGAGACGTGTTATCTGCCACCCTGATCCTAACCTGGGGTAGGACACTACCTTAGTGACTCATGACAATCACGTACTGGTATGTTTTCACGCCGATTCGGATACTACTCGTCGTCAGTGCAGCTATTGTGCAACCATTGTGCGCCGCTATCCACAAGACAAGACAATGATTTCAGTGTAGCATTGAACTCTTCAGCAGCCTACATTCAGCAAACGTGTAAGTGACCCTCATCATTGTAGTGTTTCAAGAGTGGACCATAATGTCGGACAGTGGCGTCTTGCAAACGATTTACGGTGTGACTTCGTTGCCACTCCTGCTTCGCATGAAAATCTCACACGTACTGAGCCACAACAATCCGACCAGTCAAATTTGCAATTGTTAGCTCTGGCCGATGTGTCTTTCATGCTGCGTGTGAAATCGGTCGACCCAGTGCTGGTGCAACTGTCTTCACAGTCTCTGGACATTCCTACTGTGCCCCCCCCCCCTCTCTCTCTCATCCCACCCCTCTCAACTGTGTTTTGAACAGATATGGAACATTTTCCCGTCGTATCCCTATGGATGTCGCCCTGGCAGTCGGCAGAACTGCCCACCGATTTCGCCTCCACCCGCTTTACTGTCTATCCTAAAATGCCATCACATTGTCTGAACAATCCCACTGTCTGGTTTGAGATATTCGAAAGCACCCTCGCTAATGTGTCCCGTAGTAGGGAGACATCCACAAAAGAAGACAAGTAGTCACAATCTTACAAATTTATTGATAAACACAGATCTGACACCTCTCAAGAACCTGTGAGTCTGAATAGAATAAAAGTCTCAAAAACAAATTTATTGAAAGTTTTTTCACCAAGTTCACAAAATAAATAATTAAGTTTCTCAATGCTTAAAATATTCAATCACTTTAAGTAACCAAATAAAGCAATATTCAGAACTTTTAAGTTGAATAGAAAAGCTTTTCTCAGTTCAGATATAGTAAACAGGTCTGTAGCCAACTTCAGTTTACAGAAAAAACAAACACTTGACGAAATCTTACACAGGTACTTCTCTTGCTGAAGTATGACGAAACAGTAACGAAAATTTAAGGGGAATTAGGATGGAATTTTTTTTCACAATTTCGGATTTTTATCTCATTATAAAATTTGCAATTTTCCGAATAAAATGATGTGTATGTCACTTATAATCTCACATGGGAAGTATTTTATGTTCTTTTTTAAATATAATCTACACCAGTTGAATATGTTAAAATTTTGTACGCACATTACTTCAAGATAATAAAATCGGTAATTTTTTTATATAGAAGGCTGTGGATTGATGTGTTATATAGTTCATATCCAGAAGAGGATGGGCACTAGGTTGAGAAAGTTGAAACAAAGTTTGAGAGACAAGAAACTTTCTGATGGTAAAAAAACCATAATATGCAGGCTGACTGACAAAATGATTGATGAACTACAGCAGATGGCCGCAGTGGCCGAGCTGTTCTAGGCGCTACAGTCTGGAACCGCGCAACCGCTGCAGTCGCAGGTTCGAATCCTGCCCCGGGCATGGATGTGTGTGATGTCCTTAGGTTAGTTAGGTTTAAGTAGTTCTAAGTTATAGGGGACTCATGACCTCAGAAGTTAAGTCCCATAGTGCTCAGAGCCATTTGAACCATTTTTTGAACTACAGCAGTATTATGTGATGGCCTTTAGAAATAATACTGAGAATTTCTTGAAAATGAGGCAGGCAGTATGGGCTACCTGCTTCCACAGACTGTCAACTGATGAAAAGCCAGTATACCACCTTTGCCCTCCTGGACCCAATTCATGGTGCCCTTACCCAAACAGTTCATGCAGCCATAAACATTCCATCCCAGCAGCAGTCATGGATATCATAAAACCCATTTACAGAAACCTGGCAAATCCTGAATTACTGAAGTGTCTGCATGGTCAGACTCGAAATCTCAGTGAGTCGTTCAATAATCTTTGTGGGCTCATTCACCAAAAAATGGTTTTGTTTTAATGAAGACACAAAAGTGGGGGATCAGTGATGCTGTTATTGCTTTTAATGATGGCTACATTGGTAGGGTGAAAGTGCTACAGCATATGGGAATTAATCCTGGAGCAAACTGCATCAGAGAACTTGAACGGATGGACAAGGTTCGCATTGATGAAGCAGAGTAAGCAGCACAGTTGGCCACTAAAAGTCCAGAAAGAAGAAAAGAAAGAAAAACAATTTGGAAAAAGATCAAGAGGATGATATGCAGTATAATGCAGGGTGTTTCTGAGTGCCTAAAAGTAAAAAGTTAAGCATATATTAAGTGAGTTGCAGTCTTTTGAAACTTTAGAAGCCCTTCCTGAAAATTTACATTTTCTGTTGCATTTTTCCCTAAATGTTAGAAACTACTCCGAGTAGAGTATTCAGATTTTCAGGGAGTAATAACATACGTATCCTTAGTCTACTGAACTAAAAGAAGAACATAAAGTTACGTATAATTAAAATTGTTTAGGGTAACGTACAAAAAAAGTACACAAAATTTTAAAAGTGTAATTAAAAAATTGTCTTTCCTATAGCAGTGGCTGAAATGCAATTATTGTAGTTCAGTAGACTCAGAACATAAAGTTTAATGTCCTGTAAAAATTTCATGTCAATGGCTACAGTGGTTCCTGAAATACAGGGAAGCCAAGTCACTAAATTTAACATTGTCGTGACAGTGTGTTCCAACTCCCCTTAAAAGTCCAACAAGGACAGAAAACCTTAAGTCTGCCACTATCTTGTCAGTCAGTGGAGCAACAGTGCAATTGATACCAAGTCCCAGAGAGCATTTCACTGACGCTTGCTGTCTGGAGGCCATGGAGGCAGCATGCTGTGCAGGTCAGTGCCTGATTCCTTTGCATGACATAGGTGAAGGTCTTCTGGTTGTTCGCTGCTGTCCAGAGCGCATGCACTGGCATCATGAATGGATATTATTTCGCCTGTGACATGGCAGATGCATGAAGAGGTGCAGTATGTCAGTGACCTGTATGGTGGCTGTGTATGACATCCGGTAGCCTGGCTGGAACGCTGTTGATGCCCTCTACTGGAGTGGCCACCAAGTAATGGGGTTTTGGAGTCCTGTATCATCTGAAGTGTTGGGGCTGAGCTTCCTGCAACCCACAAGATGTACATGTTTTACGTGGAGTCATCAGCAGTTGCTGTCTAGGGAGTCACACTATTCCTCCCCCATGATGGGTGAAGGAGGAAAGGCAGAAGCAGACATCAGAATTTTCAGCGATGTGTGAGTCCCCCATGCTGAGCCGGTCATGGGTCAGCGACCATAGAATGTCATACTGTGATATCCAATACCCCACAGTGCGCCGATGTGTGTCAGCAAAAGTAGGTGCCAGAGATATGACGTCGGTGGGAGGGTCCATACTGGACTGTGTTTCTGCAACAGAGAGTTGTGCAAGATTTTCCACAGGAGGCATGTAAGCACAACCCTGTCGAACCTGGTTGATATATTTTCTGCATCAGGTGCCATCCTGCAATTCAACCTTTATTATGGTGTGGCTGAAGAGGTGTGTAACGCTAACAGGAAGCTACGAGGAGTGACTTTGACAGAAAGTGAGCGCCCTAGCAGAATCTTGTACGGTAAGGCGGTGATGGCGAGCCTGTCGAGGATGGGGGGGGGGGGGGGGTTGCCATCTGCGGGTGGAGAATGGAGAGTTGACAATGGCGTGACTGCCCATACAGTTTTTCAATGGCCGAAGAGACATCCTGCAGGGTGGTTTGGTAAGAGTAAGAGCATCAACCGCAGAGTGATCGACAAAATTTCGCCAGCTGCCTTTTGAATGTTCTAACAAATCTCTTAGCTAGGCCATTGGAGGCTAAATGAAATTATGCCAAGTCGATGCAGGAGATTCTGTTGATAGCAAGAAACACAGAGAATTCAGAGGATGTAAACTGGGGTCCATTGCCTGCGACAAAGGACTCAGGGAGGCTCTCCAAGGCAAAAATGGGTGCAAAGACTTTGATGGTATGGGTAGAGTACGTAGACGCCATCTTGGAGGTGAAAGGGAAGCCAGTTCCATCGTCAGTGACCATGAGCCACGAGGCTTCTGTGAAGGGACTGGCAAAATCTATGTGCAGCTGTGACCATGGAACAGAGTTGGTTGGAAGTAATGTCAAACTGGAGTAGTCTGCTTGCTCTGGCAGGTGGACCATATCTGTGATAGTGGAGTCTATACCTCACCAGCAGACATGTTGGCATGCCTGCCTCTTTGTAAGGACCACATCCCAGTGGTCATCCTGGAATAGATCATGGACCCAGTGCTAAAGTGTGTGAGGGATGAAGATGCATGTCAATCCATTGTGTCTTCTGCCTTGGAATCCATATGGGAGCAAGCTTCTGGTTCGAAGTCGAATTTGGGATCCTGTCCTAGAGGCAGCTGCAACAGCAGGTTAGCATGATGCATCATGGGTCGATATTTGATATCATAACTGTACCAGGAAAGGAACAATGTCTTGTGTTGCAGGCAGGATGCCATCGTAGTGGGGATGGGTGTGAAGAACTTGAATAACGGCAGCAGATATTTGTGATCAGTAAGAAGGATGAAGTTTATGCCAAAGACTTAGTCGTGGAATTTCTTGATGCTGAAGATAATGGCAAGGGCCACATTTTTTATCTGGCTGTAATTACCCTGAGCAGCAATCAGAGTCTTGGACACAAAAACAATGGGACATTCGACACCTTCAATTACATGGGATAACACTGCCCCCAGTCCATAGTCCAATGCGTCAGCTGCTAAGACGATGGGTTTTGAGGAATCATATACAGTCAAGCAATTGGGTTGCAACAGCTCTTGCCTGAAGTCCCAAAAGGCTTTGTCACAGTTTGGCGACCACTTCCAGGGAACATTTTTGCAGAGAACGTCATAAAGATTCCGCAACTGCCATGGCGTGAGATATGAGCAGATGATGATAGTTGAGTTGCCCAAGGATGGGTTTCAGCTGGGATTTATCACTTAGTACAGGCAGCTTCTGAATTACCTCAACATATTGTGGAGCTGGGTGAATTCCTGAGGCACTGAAGATGTAGCTGAGGTATTCCACTTGGTGCACGAATAGATCACACTTATTTTTATTACACTTCAAGTTCACTTGATAAAAAATTGAAAATAATAAATCCAAATTGCGGACAAGGATATGCTGGACACCAGAATATCGTCCAGATACTTTGCAGTGTCAGGAACAAAACGAATCAACCGTCGAAGGTACTGTTGGAAAATGGCAGGTGCACATTTGATTCCAAAGGGGAAGCAGTTGTATCTACAAAAGCCGAAGGAAGTACTGATGACTAAAACTTTACAGGATATGGCGTTAAATGTAAGTTGAAGATATGCAACACACAGGTCAATTTTTTGCACAAATATTTGTCTCCTGCAAGCTACATCAGAATGTTTTCCACCTTCAAAATTAAGTATGTCTATCACTGATTGAGAGATCACTGTTGTGCTAAAATCATCAAAAATCCATAGGGCCCTGTCTGGCTTTCTAACGACAATGATGGGGGTTGCCCATAAGCTGTTGGAGATGGGCATCAGTATACCTTAATTCTGAAGTCACTGTACCCCATGGTGGAGATTGTTGTGAAGAGCAAATGACATTGCACGAGCTTTGGAAAATTTGCAGATAGCTGTTGGTAATAAGGTGATGTGTGCCTCCAAGACAGTGACCCCAGTGAGAAAACATAAATGGGAACTTCGGAAAGAGTTCAGAAGTGTATGGGCCATGGTCCACAGTATTGAAGGTGAGGTCAGTATTGTGATTTTCCAACCCCAAGGCAATGAAGTGATCGAGGCCAAGTAAGTTAGAAGTGCTGAGCACAGTGACCACACTGATGTAGGAAGTTAGGGCCGCTGGCCTGTATTGCATCCAGGCTGAGAAAGCACCTGTGACTGCCATGAGGTCGTTATTGAAGCTGTGTAGGAGCATATCAAAGTGCTAACTTTTGATAAGTGGGCCATCTGTGATGGTGGTGGAAGAGCGAATATCAATTTGTAACTCGAAAAGAGCCGCTTTTTTTTTAGTTTCACTGTAATCGACATCAACTAATCGAATGTGGGAAAATAGATCGCACAGACCTCTGCCTTGTGGCTCGATTTCCCACTTTCTGTGCATTTCGCCATCAGCATGACAGCTTGACAGCTAGTAAAGCACTGGCTACACGATGGAAGCGAAAACTTCCATGGCTGTAGGGACAGGGGAGGAACACCGTGAGACAGCTAGGATGCAGAAACAAGTGCCCGTCCCTGTGCTGCTTCCCGACGAATGTAAGAACTGTTCAAAGGCATGGAAAAAAGGAAGGTATGCCTCGAAAGACGGGTCTTTGAGTTTTAGCAAATTGTGTTGCGGAGCTTCCTCGGGGGAGTGGACCAATGCCACATCTCTCACAAGGGAGGATCATACGACTGTTTGCACTGATTGTTGCCACAATAAAATCGACACTCTCGAGATAAACTCTGCAGACGCACATTCCATTCCGTATAGGATTCAGAAGAAAACTCGTGACAACTGAAAAACCTGCCCTGGGCGTTCGCAATATGCTCTTGAGAGTGAAAATACACCAAAAGGCTTACTCTCAGCGTGGTGTAAAGCAGGGCATGGGCTTCAGCTTCAGGGTGCAAATGCTGGATCAGCTGGCAGACCGATGGACCTACATTGGCTAGTATAAATGCGCCTTGCTGTGTGTCACTTCTGACGTCATGGACAGGTAAGTGTTGTTCCAACCAGGCAATATAATAGTACAACACTTGCACCTTGCTGTTGAACTCTTGTAAAGAAGGTAGTATTGGCCAGATATTGCTCACAGAGGAGTGACCATGGAGGTAGTGTGCTGTCCAAGGTGGCGCTGAGTCCTTGGTAAGGTGTAGATGAAGGTCTTCCAATTGCTGGCTGAAGCGGAACTGCTATCCAGAGCTTGTGCACCAGCATAAGTAGCCACCTCACGGATGGATACTTGTGGGCTATTTTCGGCATATGACATGGCAATGGATGAAGAAGTGCAATTTGTCAACAACCTGTATCTTGGCTATGTACGCCGCCTGGTGGCCTGGTTGGAGTGCTGTTGTTGCCTTCTGCTGGCCCAGCCGCCGAGTTACAGGCATGCAAAGTCACACATCATGTGAACTGTAGGTGCTGAGCTTGCTGCAGCTCGCACAATAAACTTGTTGCACATGGTTCCTCAGCGCCTGCTGTGTAGGGCACCATGGTATTCCTCCACACACGATGTCAATAGCGATGGTGCTAAATTTGTTATGGTGCTCAGTCACTTAGGAAGCGTGCGATAAGTGATATTATCTTCACACCCATGCAGATAACAAGTACACTCCTGGAAATGGAAAAAAGAACACATTGACACCGGTGTGTCAGACCCACCATACTTGCTCCGGACACTGCGAGAGGGCTGTACAAGCAATGATCACACGCACGGCACAGCGGACACACCAGGAACCGCGGTGTTGGCCGTCGAATGGCGCTAGCTGCGCAGCATTTGTGCACCGCCGCCGTCAGTGTCAGCCAGTTTGCCGTGGCATACGGAGCTCCATCGCAGTCTTTAACACTGGTAGCATGCCGCGACAGCGTGGACGTGAACCGTATGTGCAGTTGACGGACTTTGAGCGAGGGCGTATAGTGGGCATGCGGGAGGCCGGGTGGACGTACCGCCGAATTGCTCAACACGTGGGGCGTGAGGTCTCCACAGTACATCGATGTTGTCGCCAGTGGTCGGCGGAAGGTGCACGTGCCCGTCGACCTGGGACCGGACCGCAGCGACGCACGGATGCACGCCAAGACCGTAGGATCCTACGCAGTGCCGTAGGGGACCGCACCGCCACTTCCCAGCAAATTAGGGACACTGTTGCTCCTGGGGTATCGGCGAGGACAATTCGCAACCGTCTCCATGAAGCTGGGCTACGGTCCCGCACACCGTTAGGCCGTCTTCCGCTCACGCCCCAACATCGTGCAGCCCGCCTCCAGTGGTGTCGCGACAGGCGTGAATGGAGGGACGAATGGAGACGTGTCGTCTTCAGCGATGAGAGTCGCTTCTGCCTTGGTGCCAATGATGGTCGTATGCGTGTTTGGCGCCGTGCAGGTGAGCGCCACAATCAGGACTGCATACGACCGAGGCACACAGGGCCAACACCCGGCATCATGGTGTGGGGAGCGATCTCCTACACTGGCCGTACACCACTGGTGATCGTCGAAGGGACACTGAATAGTGCACGGTACATCCAAACCGTCATCGAACCCATCGTTCTACCATTCCTAGACCGGCAAGGGAACTTGCTGTTCCAACAGGACAATGCACGTCCGCATGTATCCCGTGCCACCCAACGTGCTCTAGAAGGTGTAAGTCAACTACCCTGGCCAGCACGATCTCCGGATCTGTCCCCCATTGAGCATGTTTGGGACTGGATGAAGCGTCGTCTCACGCGGTCTGCACGTCCAGCACGAACGCTGGTCCAACTGAGGCGCCAGGTGGAAATGGCATGGCAAGCCGTTCCACAGGACTACATCCAGCATCTCTACGATCGTCTCCATGGGAGAATAGCAGCCTGCACTGCTGCGAAAGGTTTGATATACACTGTACTAGTGCCGACATTGTGCATGCTCCGTTGCCTGTGTCTATGTGCCTGTGGTTCTGTCAGTGTGATCATGTGATGTATCTGACCCCAGGAATGTGTCAATAAAGTTTCCCCTTCCTGGGACAATGAATTCACGGTGTTCTTATTTCAATTTCCAGGAGTGTACATTACAGTAAAATAGCCTCTCGAGCAGCAGCTCTTAAAGAGTCTGGAACTACAGCAAGTAATTTATAATGAGCATTGAGGGAGCAGTACTCAGTCACAGCTCTGGCGTAGGTTACGCACACAGCTGATTCCAGACCCCATGTTTTGGACCTAATGGGTGGTCAAACTATTGTCGCAAGTGCAACTCGCCATGATCGCTCGTGAACATGGATCGTTAGATAGTATGCTCAAATTAGCAGACTGAATCTTTGTAGTACTCCAACACCTACAATGCATTAATACCATCGAAAATAATACCACTGCTCATTGAGTGCAGCACCAAACTTGGCACGCCCTCTACGCTGCAGCCAAGTACAGCTGACCCCAACTGATTTCTGCCAAATCTGACGTGACAGTCACAGCTTGGGACAGTGGCCTTCATGCAAACACAACAACTTCCATTGCATGTGGCAGTCACACCCCTCACGACGCCACACCCGTGCAGAATTGACTTTGCTGGTTTCATACAACTTTTAGCAACACCGAGCGTCAAGTGCCGCCCATCGTATGACCACCCAGAAGAATCATGCAGTTACCAATAGGAGCATCAGACCAAGGTGGCTATTCAAGTAGCGTCATCTCACATCGCAGCAATGAATTGTCTCTGATGCCACTGCTGCAAAATGGCAGCAGACTTTACATCCTCAGCCACTCACACCAACAATAGTATCTCATAGATTTAGGTTCCAGCGTGAGTACCTCACCTCCTCCCGTTCCTCTTGCGTCACAAGGCATTTCCACTGTGACAAACGACTCTGTGATCACCTTCTTTGGTTCTGTGTCTCACACACTGTATCTAGGTCTCAAAGATGCGATCACATGGAACTTCTTCATCGCGGATATCAGTGAACCTTTATTCAGCTCTGATTTCCTTTGGCATTTCCGATAAAAAAATGGTTCAAATATCTCTGAGCACTATGGGTCGCGCGGTTCCAGACTGTAGCGCCTAGAACCGCTCGGTCACCCAGGCCGGCGGCATTTCCGACAACTAACGGATTTAGCTAGCAGTACTTTGACTCACCGAGACAACAGCTGCTCTCTTGCCAGCGTCATTGTCCATGTCCTTGCAACGGCGCAGCACAGTCTCAATGCATCTCCTTCTGACAACACATAGTGTCATACTTCAACAGATGATCATCGTCACTACAAGACTTGTCATGTCACTCATAAAAATCCAACAAGTCCAACCCTCCACTTCGAGACACAACTGGATTCCCTATACCTACTGCAGGAAAATGACGCAACATGACGAGGAATCAATTTGTAGATGGCACTGTGCTGCAATGAGTTCCTCTGGTGTTTTATCAGAGGCGGCGTCTACAAATTTATCAAACACAGCAGTCACCTCCACTCAACCAAGACCACTTTGTCTCTCTATCCCAGTCTGGTCTTGACATGGCAATGGCAGTCTCTGAGGGAGTGCCTCTGTCAACATAACCTTCATTCCTCAAGAAGATCGGTAACGTGCCTTCTGCTGATGTATTTCCCTCTGAAACTCCAAGTGTTTCTGCACCCTCTGTCTCTCAGCGAGTGTTGTTTATGCAGTGCACTCTCAGAAACAGAACGGTATACAAGATTACAACCATGGTAGGCCCTCTGGCCTGCCACAGATTGTGGAAGTTACCACTGGGCAAGCCCTGTGCCGCTAAAGCAGAGGTCAATGAACTCGTAAAAGCTAGCGTTGTGAGAACCTCAGACAGCTCGTGGGCTTCACTCATTAAGGCAGTTCCCAAGAAAGATGGGACTGTACGCTTATGTAGAGACTGCAGGACTCTTAATGTTTGTACAGTAACAGTCAGTTACCTGATAATAAACATCCTGAATTTCATCCAATACCTTGTGGGTGCTTCTGTTTCCAGTGTCATGGACTGCAAGCAAGCGTATCTGCAGATACAAGTGAGTGTGGAAGACGTACATAGACAGTCATTATCGTGCGCTTATTTAAGTTCCTGTTTATGCTACAAAGCCACAAAAACGCGGCTCAAACATGGAAGCGATGTTTTGACAGTATTTTGTTCAAGCTCCCTTTCTGCTACACCGACCTAGATGACATTCTCATTTTCTCCCCAGACAAGGACACACGTAAATTGTATCTTAAACAAGTTTTCGATGTGCTTGCTTATAATGGTGTGATTAACCCAAAAAAAGGCCAACTATGACAAACTGAGGTCATCTTTCTCGGAGATGTCGTCAGTGGTGACAACATTCGTCCTACGCCACAATGAAAGGTTTTTGTCTGGCAGCTGCTACCAATGCTGGCCTTCCAAAAGTTCGGGATGATTAATTTCTATCGCCATCACCACCCGCATGTAGCAAATTCAGGCCTCCTCTCACGGAGGTTCTCATGGCCAAGAATATTATTGGTAAGCGTAAGCGAGAGTGGCATGGACCCCCCCCCCCCCCCCCCACACACACACACACATGCAGCACACCTTTGACTAGCTTAAAGATTGCTTTGCACAAGCCATGACTTTGGCACATCCATTTCCTCAACCTCAACTCACTGTTATGTATGATGTAAGTGACTTTACTATTGGGGTGCTTCTCCAGCAGGAATCAGAAGGTGTGTAGCAATCACTTTGAATTTTCTCATGTAAACTTACAGCTTCATGGCACAAGTGGTCCACCTATGACTGCGAACTTCTAACGATTTATGAAGCAGTTCACCAGTTCAAAAATGATGTGAAGGCAAACCACTACACATTTATAGGGACCATCGCTAGTGGACTCAATCCGAAGCCCATTGCAAGACATGTGTCCCAGGTGATTACGCTATCTGGACTATTTTGCACAGTTTATGACTGACGTCCTCCAACTGAAGGGTGCAGACGTGATTGTTGTGGACTATGGCTCACGGATCAATGCTATCTCCACATGAATCGACAATGATAAGTTCATGGAGGCACAGCTGAAGAATTAGTAAAAACAATCGTACTACTAACCTCAAAATTGAACATCACCTGATACTGGGGGCAACTAGACAGATCTTGTGTGATGTGCCACAAAACCAAACTCATCCTCTCATCTGTTAGTCACTTCAGAAGATCATCTACAATCAGTTGCATAGCTTGTCGCAATGTGGGGCCCATCCAATGGCATGCCTCATCACAGATAGCTTTGTGTGGCTTTATGAAATGATGAAAAGAGTGGACACATGTGTTCATGCTTTCTCAACAGTGAAGTGCATCCACCTCTCGCAGTTTGAGATCCCAAAAGGACATTTCGATCTGGTAGGACCTGTCCCAGAGTCTAATGGCTATCAATATATTCTTTGGGTCGTCGACCGCGAAATGCAGTGGGTAGAGACCCTACCTCTCACGTGCATCAGGGCAGATTCAACAGCCAGGGATTTCACTGATGCCTTGCATCTTTAAGCATTGACCATGGTCAGCAGTTCGAATAGTATTCAGTGAAGTATCCAATCTTTACCACACTTATCAATATCAGAAAACTGCCTGTCACCTGCAGAGTGATGGCCTTAAATGGTGCGATTATACCTTGGAAGCAGCACTCATATGCCATGGAGGCCAATAGACCAAAGACCTGAATTGGGTGCTGGTAGTTTTGTGCCCAGAACACAGAGACAACTTAGGGGCTTCTCTGGCAGAGACTCTGTATGGTGAAACAATATCTTAAGCAGCTGATTTTGTGCTTGCATCAAATGCCGTGTTATGTGCCTCCATGTCAAGTGCTTAATTTTCTAAAATAGTTTTAAGTGCCAGAAAACATCTCTTCAACCATGCAGCCCCCCCCCCCCCCCCCACCCAGCAACAATAAATATCACATGATTAGATTTTTGAACACTTGTGATAAAACTTTCAGTGAGAAACAATTTTTTTACAAAATAATGTTCTGAAATTCATGTTTTGAAAATATAATTTCTTATAATCAAAACAATAAAACTGCAAGCTTTTGCAGGTGCTATCATCTGCTTCTGTGGCAATGTTACCTGGCTCAGCTCATTAGATACCAGCACAAATCAGTAGTCTTCGTGACTATGACATCATGCTTTCAACTGCTGCCAACTACAACGTTCATTGTAGGTGCTCAGTGAACATGCATCTAGTATCAATTAAAGCTGCATTACGACCGATCTTTTAGATTGGGAGCTATATTGGCGCAGACAGATATACAAACGGAGGTATCATACATCTAATATGCATCTGTTTTGCATTGGGAGTTAAAAATAGCAACCACTGGGAGCTCCCCTCTACTGTATAGATAACCAAAGATACTTTGAGTGTTTGACCTATGTTCTAAGACGGGCATGGAGCAGGGCAAGAGCACCAGAGGCAAAGGGACATTATATGGGTCAGATGCTTACATATGGCTCAAATGGCTGCCAACTTTTAGCTGTGCACACATCATGAATGCATCTGATCAGCACCTATGTATAATATTTCGCAAATGCATGCGATACAGACACTCATGTTCAGACGCTCCTTACTTTATTTATTTAACATTGACAGTATAACACGAAATGCTAACATGCTACTAGATCAGTGAGGTTGCCGGCAGCGGTAAACAAATGCAGCTGTAACAAAT
Organism: Schistocerca nitens; assembly: GCF_023898315.1. Lineage (NCBI taxonomy): Eukaryota > Metazoa > Arthropoda > Insecta > Orthoptera > Acrididae > Schistocerca > Schistocerca nitens. The sequence continues at coordinate 587,095,854 of NC_064618.1, forward strand.
GTACTGATCACAACTCGGAAATGAAGCTCAACATATCTTTGTTATGCTGTAGATCTCTGAGGTTACTGGATGTTGTACTGATATGTACTACTCACAGCTTTGGAATGAAGCACAATTTAGCTTAAGTATACTGCACACACACAGTACCTCGCTCACACCCCTGCCCATCATATCATGTTGGTCACCCATTGTTCACTGGTGTCGGTGCTGCAGCAAATTGCAGCTACCATTGCCATTTAATACACATGTACTATTTTAAACCTGTAGTGCCGACATGTTGCAAGGAGTTAAGAAACAATTCCCTGGCAGGTGCGAGAACGTCATTCTGGGTGTTCTGGCCTAAATTAAGCCCTGTCCGCATCCCACCTCTGTGGCCACATGGTGTGCCAAAAGTCTTCATACAAAATGTGCTGGCTAATGGTGATTTCGTTATTCTGAGTGACAAAACAATGCATTCTGCTTTGTAGTCGCCATACAACGGCCCACACAAAATGCTTAAATGAGGGTACACATTTTCGAAATATTATTGAACAGCAAGCCTGCAACACTGATGGCAAACCTTCTCAAGCCCACATAGTCCACAGACGATGATCCGTCCATTAACGATGGACAACTTTCTTTGTGCCAGGAAACCCCAAGCCGTGCCACTCAGCTGGGCAGCATAGTAGCACACACAGATGCTCGCAATGATTTCAAGGTATGCCTTGATGTTCAAAACTTCCTGCCTGATAACCTGAGTGTCAAATGAGTTGTTGTTGAGGAACAACACCTGCAACGACACACTGAGGATGGCTTCATCGCCTATCACTTCAAACTTATATATAACCTGCCAAATGATTTGGACCTGGTTGATATTCCATCATGGCTACCAACAGATGGCTACCTCATTCTCACAGCACCCAGTAGACTGCATCCACTCCACACTTCTTCTGAAGAGTCTGACAGCTGAAACCTACGACTAGTCCCTCTATGATCGGACTCGGCGACCTCCAGTACATCTTCAGAACTATCACCTCTACACAATGTCATTGTAACTGCTGCAACATACAGACATTTCAGTTAGCACAGACACAGCTTCCGGTGACATCCACAATGACTCAGATCTCTACCTGCCTCTCTTGCCTCACAGGTGTCATACCGTCTGAGCATCGTTAGATCACAGCAGTCACCTATTGGGAAGGGGAGGGGGGGGGGAAGGTCACTGTGGGGATGCTGTGACATATTAACCTCGCTGACTATCGACTGTGGAATCGCGCATGAAATCTTTGGAAATGTGAGTGTACTGCAGTGGGTTCTACAGTAGTCTCTTGTAAGGATGCTGTCTTCTGTTTCGGTAGCTCATGTAACAAAGAGAGTGCTATCTCATATCAGAATGTGTTATTTGCACCCTTATCTTATCCTGGGGTTGGTTAAATACGTCTCACTGTAGCCTCTCTTGGTGATAGTATGCTATGGGCCACAATTTGTCCAAGAAGGCAAGCTCAATTTGTTCATAAGTATGGCACCACTCAGCCATATTGGTTGCCGATAGTAAATCATCGCCTTGGGTGTTTCCCACAATGAACTTGATCTTCTGTGTCTTGGTCCAGTCGCATAGCAACATGTTATGGGAGGCTCTGATGAATACCAGGAGGTTCGTTCTTTTACCCTCTGTGGTAAAAATGGGAAACCAGGTGTGCCGGAGTAAAAAAGTAACCCTTCATTAGATAGAAGATACGACAGGGAGGAGGTACCATCTGCCACTGCTGTTGTGTTGTTCGGCTGCATAAGGGAATACTTCGTGTATGGCAATGCATTTGGTACTGACATTGGCAGGGCCTGTCGCATTTTTACTCCCCTTCCTCTCTGGCTGAAGGACTAGTAGCAAACAGTGCATAGGTATTGCAGCTCTGTAATCTGCCTGACTGCACCTGATTGCTGGCGATTAGTAACTCCTTTGTGTATCAGTACCAAAAGTTAAACTGTTCCACTGTTTTTCTTCTGCTGTCTTTAAACCTGATTCATTCATAGCAATTAAATGGTTTTCCTTCTCCAGGAATACCTCTTCTAGCACTTCCACATAGGTCTTATGCTCTTGCAATACCTTCTGTGCTAGTGTTGTACCCTTATTTAGTAATCCTGATTCAGCTCCCTCCATTAAGTTCTTTATGTCCTTATCAATTCTTTCTTGTGTTTACTTTATGAACTCACTGCTCAGTTTTAAATTGTTCAGTTCTAAAAGCAGTTCCTGTACTTCCCCAGGCAAGTCGTTACATCTAGCTTGCAACTCGCTACTGGTATCTTACATCTCCTTTACACTGTTATTAATTTCTGACTGAGTCTCCTTCATTTTAAACTGTGAGTCGCTCACTTTTCAGCTTACAAGCTATTTCCTCCTGTGCCTTGTCAACATCCGATACCTTTTTACCTAGCTTACCTAATTCCTAAGACAAATCTGTGAGTAACTCCACTTTTAATTCTTCTCACATTTCGGACAACTTGTGTGTTAAATCATTTGAAAGGTCAGTGCACAACGTTTTACTTAGGAGATCAAACTTTTGCATTTCTGTTTGTTCATTCCTAAAATCATTAAGAGTTTTCATCATCCCTTGCGTATTTGTATCAATGTTGGGGTATCATTTTGAACACTTACTGAGCCATATCTCATTACATTCAGATCCGTTCGGCCTGACACAGATATTTTAGATTCACTTTAATCTGCACTACCATGTCTTTCACTAGCGTCACAAGAAAAAAATGCTTCCCAATGATATTCGCTAGTTTATTTTGTCTCCTGCAAGTAAAGTCATGTCATTCATCACAACATTGCTATCCTCGATCATAGTTAAGCTCAAATAACACTCGCAATCGTCGTCTGACTCGCCTACATGTTCATGTTCACTATCATCTGTCATCGCATAAGTCGCGATGACATTTTGTGCTTGTTCATTATTTACCAAATATTCAACAATGGTTTTATCTGCTGTATCCATTTCTGTTCCCGTGATTTATTAATTGCAGAATTTTAAAATGAATATCCCTTTCTTAATTACTCTGAGAAAATTTTCTAAATTATCCTCTGATGTGTTGCGAATATTTACTGCAATTCATTGATGTCGCACTACACTCACTCAAAATTATCACCCAAAAAATTATTTTTGATAAATACCTATATGATTAGAATTTAAAGTGTTACAGTTCTTAGGGCTGGAGGAAAGAGGTATTACTACTATTAGGTATGAGTGAGGTGCTACCAGGCACAGCCATACTAGCTATAAGGTAGAATTTTCCTACCTTTCTGATGGGTTTCACATTTTTTCTGTTTGTTTCCATACAAATTTTATTTTGTATACATGCATATCCTTCTTTTGCGATCCTTCTTCTCTTTTTCTTGGCAATATTATTCGTTTCATGTAACCAAGGAAACAAAAGATAATTAATACAAAAGAAAATTTTAACATATTTAATGTATTTTAATTACTTTAGTTATTTATACCTGGCACCATTCTTTTTACGGTTACCAGTTGTACTGCGGTTTGAGAACTGGCGCCATAAGGAGGTGTGAATAATGTGGATTATTTATAAGTGTGTGGCTGGCAGATACTTTCATCAGCAGCAATTCACATGTCTGAGTTCGCACCTCCGCAGTCTCTCGCTATGATTACCACTGTAACAATCTAAATTGAATGATATATTAACTCTCCTTTGAACTCTCCTTCTTTCTTGAAGAAGAAGATGCAGCGTCCAGCTTCATGATAAAGAATACAGTATTATATAGGGTGTATCAAAAAGAATCATCCGATTTTTAAAAAAATCATAACAATTATGTTATTTGAGACAAATGCTTGAACAATGTGCTGTTGGAAAGAGCAAACTCTCGAGCCTGACACGGTTCCCTCTAAATAGCAGTAGTGGGCGCCCACTTCAGTTCTGGTAAAATTGGTGTCGGGATAACTGAAAAGTTTTGTATTCTAGGTTTTACGCAGTGCGGGTCAGTAATAACTGTTCAGTGTTACTTACGTACTAGGTATGGTGCGGATACTCCTACAGCACAGAGCATTAGACGATGGCATGAACAATTCGTAGAAACAGACTGTTTGTGTAAAACCAAATCGCCGGGCCGTCCACGAGTGTCTGATACAGACATCAAAAGCATCTGCTTTAGTTTCACAAGGAGTCCGCAGAAATCCGTTCTTCATGCAGCTCGACAGTTCAACATGCCCCTGATGTCTGTCTAGTATGTGTTGCGTCGACGTTTACACGTGAAACCATACAAAATTCAGTTACTGTAGGGTCTTCGTCAAAGTGACATAACAATGTGTGAAGTTCTGTAATTTCGTTCTTGGCAAGATAGGGGATGACAGTTTTCTCCCACACTTAGTGTTTAGTGACAAGGCAACATTCCATTGAAATAGAAAGGTGAATCATCATAATGTGAGAATATGGCATACAGAACAACCACATGAAGTTGTACAACATGAGAGGAACTCCCCAAAATTTAATGTGTTTTGTGCAGTTTCATAGGAAAAGGCGTATGGTCCATTTTTCTGTGCCAAGAACACTGTTACAGGGAGCACATATATCGATATCCTTGAGAACTTTCTTTTCCCACAGTTGGAGACTGATTCGAGCAACTTCATTTACTAGCAGAATGGGGCACCACAGCACTGGCATCTGGAAGTGTGGGAATTTTTAAATCAAAGGATTACTGGATGATGGATCGGTAGCACTGGACCAAAAGATTCAGCCTTACATTACTGGCCTCCAGGGTCACTAAACCTGACTGTACGTATTTCTTGTGGGGGTTTATAAAATACTTTGTTTATGTGCCTCCGTTACCAACAATAATGAATGAACTGAGACATCGCATAACAGCAGCTGTGGAAGCTATAACTCAAGACATCCTTACTGCAGTGTGCGAACAATTTGAATGTTGCATTGACATATGCCACACATCTCAAGGGAGACATATTGATCAGCTCTGAAAAGGTATGAAAAATAACTTGTAGAGTTTCTCATTCATCAGAAAACAAAATTCATTGTAATGTCTGTTAGTTTCAGAAATATACCAGGTGTAGAAGTATGAAACCAAAATTTCCCCATAGATGGTGCTAGCCGTCAGTGGAGGGCCTGTGAGACTGCGTCTGCAGCTCCATCTGCTTCCTGCAACTGCTGACGATGAATGTGAACATACAGCAACACATGTTCCATACATCGGTATCTGTTACAAATCCGTAAACATGTCGACTTTTGTGCCTACAAACTATGGTTTGCGGACAGCATTGATTTACTGTTATCATTTGAAGAAAACTGCTGCAGAATCGCATCGAATGGTTGTCGAAACTTTAGGCGAACATGCTCTTGGGAAAATGCAGTGTTTCGAGTGGTTCAAAAAATTCACAAGTGGTGATTTTGACACGAGAAATGGCGGATGCGAGAAATCACTGAAAAAGTTCGAAGACAATAAATTGTAGGCCTTATTGGATGAAGATGATACTCATACTCAACAGGAACTGGCGTAACAATTGAATTTGAGGCAGAAAGCTGTTTCTCTTCGGTTGAAAGCTATGGGAAAGGCGCAGAAAGTGGAAAAATGGGTTTCGCATGAACTGAATGAAAGACAGCAAGCAAATCGAAAGACCGCTTGTGAAATGCTGCTCGCAATTTACAAAAGAAAATCGTCTCTCCATCGAATAGTGACATGTGATGAAAAATGGATTTTTCTGAGAATCCTAAGTGATGTGTATCATGGGTGAATCCAGGCAAACCATCGACATCCACTGCGAGACCAAATCAATTTGGAAAGAAGACAATGCTCTGTGTTTTGTGGGATCAGAAGAGTGTCATCTAATAAGAGCTGCTAAAACCTGGTGAAACCGTTAACACTGATCGCTACCAACAGCAAATGGTCGATTGAAATCGAGCATTACGTGAAAAATGACTGGAATATGGAAGAAGGCAACACAAAGTCATATTGCTCCATGATAACGCCCCATCACACAGAGCAAAACGGTTCAGGGAACCGACCACAGCCTTCATTTGGGAAATACTAGGACATGCAACTTATTATTCCGAAGTGGCAAAAATATGGAGTCAGCCATAGTAGAATTCACAAAAGTTGTACTTGATGCTCTTGATAAAGATGAGTGTGTCCCAGGAGTATTTTTGGATCCTTTTTAAGGGGTTTGATACAGTCGACCACAAGATTCCATTACATAAATTAGAAGCATTAGGAAGAAGAAGTGTAGCTAATGACTGGTTTCAATCATACCTATCAGATAGGGTACAAAGAGTAGAGATAACACATACTTCAAATAGATCTAAACATTTAGTGAAACACTTATCAGTACCAAAATACATTGATATAAGGGCTCTGCAAGGTAGCATATTAGGACCAATACTATTCTTGATATACATTAATGACTTTCTCACTAATGTTACTCATGGTGAAAAAATACTCTTCACTGTAGACAGCAATATTATAGTCACCGAGAAAACAAGAGAACTCCTTGCCGAGAAAGCAAATGAAACTCTCAGGGAAGTTTATGATTGGTCAATAACCAATAAAGTGACATTGAACATAAAGAAAACTAATGTCATGAATTTCAGTTGAAGAGAAAAAATGACAATGTTAAATTAAATGTAGATGGCAACTCTATACACTGTGTAATAAATGCAAAATTTCTAGGAATGAATATTGATCCTCAGTTGAAGTGGTGTGAACACACAAAGGTACCTGCAAACAGAATGTCATCAGCATTTTATGCCCTTAGAATCCTATCATCAGTTTGTAACATGCAGTATCTTTTAGTTAGATACTATTCATATGTACACTCAATTCTTAGCTATGGCATTATCTTTTGGGGAACAAACACACAAAATAACGCCATTTTCAAACTCCAGAAAAGAGCCATAAGAATAATAAACAAAAATACTGATCAAGCTCATTGTAAGGATCTGTTCAAAACACTGGGGATTTTAGCTGCTCCATGTGAATACATTTACCAGTCAGTTGAACACATAAAAATAACATTGGTAACTACTGTACAAACAGGTCTGTCCATGACCATGCAAAAAGAGGTAGACTCAACTTACATTTACCAAGAAAAAATTAACATAAAACTCAAAACAGCATTTTCTAGCAAGGAATAAAACTGTACAATAAATTACCAAAAGACATTAAAGAAATTCCAAAAATACACTTATTTAAAAACGCAGCTAAAAAGTACCTGTTATGCAATACATTTTATACATTGAAGGATTGCTTACATAAAACAGAGTAGAGGTTTGATAAAAAAATGTTATACAAATAAATAATAATGATTATAAAACATCCAAGATTCCACATAAAACCTTCACTTTATGTTTTTTCCTTCTGTTTTTCCTTTCTAGAAATACTTACCCCTGAGCTATGCATAGCACAATACTAACACCACTTCCTCTTTCTGAGCTCAACATCTTTTTCATTATGGAGGGATGCTGACTCAGTTTTTCAGGATAGCAAATGGGAAGTTGCGGTACAGAAAATGGCCCAGAGATCACCAGTGTCTGTGTGTTTGTGTGTGTGTAGTGAGTGAAGTGTTATGAAACAATGTTTGTACAGTGTGTGCAGTGACTGATAGTTAGATATGAGTGAACAGTGTGGCATTAAATTATTAAATAGGTTATTTGTAAAAAAGTATTATATACCAGGAGTATATCCAATGATTGTCTCTAACTAGAAGTCTGTAAATATATATGAATACAAATTAGCTTATTTTAAATTGGCCTAAACTTGTAAATACTTTGACATGTCCTACATCCTTGTAAAAAGAGATCTACGGATGAATAAAGCTGCTACTACTACTACTACTACTACTACTACTACTACTACTACTGTTCTCCATACTTGGCTCTGTCCGTTTACCATCTGTTTGCAACAATGGGTCACACTCTCGCTGAACAACGCTTAAATTGTATGAAAATGTACGAAAAAAGCTCGCTGACTGGTTTGCTTCAAAAGAACTGCTTTTTTTGTGTGGCATTCATAGGTTGCTGGGAGGTGGGAGAAATGTATAAATAGCAATGGAGATTATTTTGAATAAAATATTCTTTACCAGTTTCAAAATATAGATTTGTAATTATTGCACCCAAATTCTGGTTTTGTACATCTAAACATTGTAGATGTGCCAAATCAGATGATTCATTTTGATACATCTGTACAATCATAAACAATGTCACCATGTGTTCCATAGTTTGCATGCTATGACGTATCCAGGCATCATTTTCGGGATGAAGCGATTTAGAAATGAAAGAGATTGCATCCCTTTTGCAGAGGTTACATTGTATGAACTTTTACACAAATCTATATTATTGTCTGGTACACATGCAATATATTCACACAGAGTCATGGAGAAAAGAAATCGATAATTGAAGAGTGAAAAATTTGATATCAGCTTAAGGAAACGTTAGAATACGAATATATGGTAATCTATCTTTTCGTGCATGTCTCTTTTTGGTGTGTACATGTTTATATTATATCGTTGCCCCACACAATTTTCTGATACTTACTAAATGATGTGTACGTCATGGCTAAACCAAAATAAGATCTATCATAGTGGCCACTTTGTTTGTTTGAAACTGAAGTATACTTCCCAGGTGGTACTTGTGACATGAAGTAACAGCTTCGTGATGTATTCAAAAGCAAAATGTTCGTGAGATATTCCTCTCTTGGTCAGATATGATATTTTGCAACATAGAGTAAAAACACTGAAAAACCAAATGTATTTGTGTATGTGTGTGTGTCTGCGTGCATGCGTGCTAATAGGAATGTGAAATGAAGATATGTGAAGTACTGTAAATGAAAGCTGGAAAATATGATATGTTGCGTTTAGCGAAATTGTAGCATGTATTTTAAATACCTTTTCTGTGGAAGTCTGGTACAGAACAATTGCTCTCGTTATTTTCATCACAACACGTGCATCCTCACACCTAGGTTGTATCTTCCACTTTGGAAGTGAGTCATTAAGAAGGCAATAGACTCAATGTGAATCATAACAACAGGGGACAAATATCAAACAAAAAAACACACACACTGTAACCAAAGTAGAAAACCATCTACGTTGTTGAATTTTGCTTTAAGTTTATTGTCTTTACCGTATGATTAACAAGCATAAAATATTCTTATGTCAGATGCCACAAATGTGTGTCATTCCCTTCCCTTGATGCCGTTAAATGGTCTGACACTAAAGAGCTAAAGTAAATGTTACAGGAGCAACCACATTATAAACATAGCTTTCTGGGTTCCTTCATTTCTCTTCAAATGGATTCATTCTGGGTATGAAATACATATTGTTATTATGTTTACGTTACGTCTATACCAACGCCACGGCACCTACAAAGAGACTCTGTCTATATTAGTGATGTTATTACATTCTAAATGTACAGGGCCCTTTACGGACGAAGTTGTGGCGTCCTTAGATCATGGGATCACGCTGGCAATGTATGTTGACAACCCAAATCTGTTCTGCACATCCGAATGCCCACTCCAGAGGTATTTCTGGAGTTAATGGGCAGGACAACTGGCCATATTTTTGGAACCAAATGAGGGTTCCCCCTTAAAAAGCCCTTTTGAAACTTGCCGTCACTACATAAAGTCACTTAATTGACAGGCACATCTGGATGTATTCATTGACGACATCGAGGCAAGACAACCGGTCATTTTAATTTTGGTCGAGCTATAAGCTATAAGAGTGAATAGTTCAAATGGCACATAATCATTCAGATCGTTTAACTACCAATATGTACGATTTTCAGACTGTAAACTGTAAAATGACACTTTTTAGTCAGTAGAACATGACATTATAGTATGAAAATTATTATTTGAGCTTAGGTGCAATTAAACATTACCACTAAAATCAAAAGCTTTCACATAGAGTCAAGTAAAGCCTGTCTTTGTCTCTCTCACACATTTTTCCTATTATAAGAATGTTTAGGTCGTTCTAGACATTATCAGTTTCGTTTGATAATTTGCACAATTGGAAAAATATATTCTAAACCTGATATAAACTTACCACAACAATCACCAGTGCACATTATTCAGTTATGATACCTGTAAAAAGGAATTTCTTCAACAAATGGATTATAAACTTAAATGTTTATTTTACATACAGCAAAACAAAACTCCAGTGACACCTGTTCTAATACAACACTCGCGCTCTTGATGACTGCTTCTACCATCTTCATCAGGTGTTAAAATCACTAACTGCTGCAGATGCCACCAGGAAAGACTACAAGGACACAGTGCTGTGGTTGTTTGTGAAATCAAATGTTTATCTCACTTTCGCAAACAAAACAAACTTTCAACTTATTAACTGGTGTACTTTTTAACAAACCTAGTTCACTGTTCTTCAAAGATAATTAGATTATTCTATTGGCATTCACTTTTGTTTTGTGAGTAACAGACCGCCAGCATTCTCACTGCGTGGGTCATACTAGACCATCATGCCAAGTGATTATCAAGTGACCACTGAGAACTCAAGCTCAGAACTAAAGACTTGTTTGAACACTTACTCGTAACCATTAAATGAATGGAATTTCATGGACATACATACTGCATCACTTGTGAAGACTAATGCCCCACTTTACTACAGCTTTTGTTCTGGGATGTGGTATGCAATTATCGAATTTAACCCTGACATAATGTTGTATGCTCTTATACAATAAAATCTAAACATTGATGCAAAAGACCTCAAAGTTGAGCAACATTTTCTAGGAATGACAGAACATGTAATTCTGGCAATCCGACATGACACCTCTTCATTCACACTGGATAGACTTTTATGCATTGAAATACTCCACATCTATGTTGTTCTTCTTCCACCAGGCCTTTATCATGTGATTCAAATGACTATTTTGCTGCACAAGGCAACAGTTTGGCTGCTGAAGAAGCTGTATTTCCTTCCTGATTTCTGTGTTTGCTGCAAACACAGTGTAAAAGTTTCTCTTGATATGAATAATAGTGTCATGAGATGGTGTGTCTGCATTGAGGGAACTCTTTTGGCAACATTAGAGAAAAACCAGATGCATGAATCAGCATTACATCTCAAATTTTCTGATGCACATAAATTATTATTATGTTCTGGAGCAGTAGTTCCTAACATAAAGAAAACTATTCCAATCTAATAATTATCACAGAGTAAAGTAATCACATATGCACAAAAACATTAGTGTGTTAAAAATTTTTAATGAGTAATTTGTTTAGTCATAAGATTCACACGCTGTGTTATCTCAAACATAAACATTTAATTAAAATATACAATGCATAGACAGGCTCTGTGACACCAACTGCCAACAGCAAAGAAAAAAAGAGTTTAAGATCAAATTCTTTCAAATGAATAGGTATCATATACTAAAACATTACAATCATTTACAAAAAATATAATGTAGCTTACATATTGCACGTGTGAGAGGAATGATGAAAAAATCACAAAATCTGATATGTATACATAACATTGTAGTTTGATGAAACGAAGTTAAGTGGAAGTGCTGTGAACATATTGTGCTGCACTTGACTGGTGTTGTGTATTTCATCACAATGTTCAGATCTACAAGTATTCCCTTGTGCTGTCCTTCATGAGCGTACAAACTATAAACACAAATGTCAGTGGGTACACAAAGCTCCACTATCGTTATTAAATGCCTTTTCAGATTTTTGGGATTAGTTTTGTGGCTATTGGATTAGCAGACTCAAGTAATGGAGCTTTTAATAGAGACCATGCTTTGTTACGAAGTAAAGTTGATCATATACCTAATACGAATATGTGTATCTTTTACTTTTCAAATATTAATTTTACTCAATTAAAAAACAGAAGATGTCAGTTTGTAATAAAAATAGTACAGCTGAAATTACTTCCTTTCTCGTGTAACGCCTACAATTAATGAGCCTCGTGTTAACATCTATGATTGTTTCACATTTACACTGAAGTAAACATTGCTATGTTTAAGTTCTACTGTGAACATGTTTTCCCATGACACCGATTCACAAGAATGACACTGTTTCAACCACAAATTACATAATTAATCTCTCCTGCCTTTCCAGGAAATAACTGAAATACTTTTCTTATAGAAACTGATTTAACACTTTCAGCTATTAATAAATTCCACTTTCTACCAAAGTCTTCCTAGTACTTAACTGAAACGTGGATGTGCATGACTGCTCTGTCAGGGAGCCTAATACTAACTCTTCTGCACATGCAAGGAGTGCGCATGACAACTAGCACTGGGGCATTGTTGTCATTACACAACAAGACTATGCTTCCTCAGAGAAAAGGCGCACACAGCTCCCAAAGTTCCAGAAGCCAGTAACAAGTAAGGAATACAATATCAGTACTTTATGATATCAAATATAGCAGCATTGCTTCCATAACCCCAGAAGAATTTTTTTCAAAAACACGAGAAATTTTTTTTATGAAACCCAAAGAAATAAAATTGCAACCCCACAAAAATTTTGACCCAGCAACAAGATTCCCACAAAAACAAATAACCCATGAACAACACAGCAGTGATTCACTCTTGAGTTATGCTGTAATATGACAGAAATGTCGTGCACATTTCACACTCTCTGTCCCTACACCAAAAATTACAGTCTTCGCATTTTTTCTTTTTGTATGTGAAAAGCAGGCAATAAACATACATAGAAATCCAATAAGTCACGCAATTAAATAGCTAGAAAAATACGAAAATTCCTTTACAGCATACCACACATCCTAATCATATTACTGTGTAATGCATAATCATATAAATCTACAGAAGTTGTGTGCACAAGCTGCACCCTAAAAACAGTACCATTAGCAAATCATATACTTTTTATGACTGCATAACTTACTGTAATAACACAGTTCCATAAGGTTAGAAATTATGATATTTCAGCAGTCTTTTGTATTCAAACATTGATCGGCCTACACAAAGGAATATTTTCGTATACAAATAACTGTCGCTCAAACTGCCGCTCAGTATATAGATTGAATCAAGAAAATATCATTACTCGCGTCAGTATCAAGCTAATTTACTCTGGTTACATCAGTACAAGAACTCTGACATTTCTCTTCTGAATCTTGTTTTTGTTTCATAACAGTTTGCTCAATATTTCATGCAACAATAATTTTTACATCCTCTGAATATTCTGCTCTGAAGTATGCTCCTTATCCACCGAAAAGACATCTGTATTTGTGCCAGGAAAGTGTGCATCCGATAAAGCATTATCACAGTCTGGGCGTTTTTGATCATTCCTCCATCTGCTTGCTCCCCCTGTTTCAAATTATATTCTTCACCCTCTGACTCTGTATCCATACTGAGAATGTTAGCATCCTATTTCCTACTATCACTGTTAGTGTATGTACAAGTCATTTAGTCATCTAAGATTGCATTAGCTGGCATTCTGCTTAACATGTTCAGGTCTGAAGTAGGTGTTTTAATTAAAAAGTAGATGTCTTAAGTTGCAACTGATTGTGACTCCACAGGTAACGTATGGTCTATAAGAACAGGCATATTTTGTGTATCTTCATGTATGTCTGTGCATTTATCTTCTTGTGCCTCTTCTGTTATCTTCGCCATTCTCTTGTCACACTCCTGTTCAATCTTCTGGGCTACTTTTCCTTGCTTCTTCTCAAAATCTTTAATTAATTTTTTTACTTCCTTAGTGTTTTTTCTTGCCTTTCTTTTAATACTTTTATTTTCTTCTTTAATTCTCTCATGATTTCTTTCACGAATTCCATCGTGATTCCTTTTTGCTTTCTTCTAAAATTTTCTCAATTTCCTCTTTGAATTCATTCTTAGATTCAAATGTGATTTCGTCTTGATTATCTTAATATGCATTGAGTAGTGCCATTATATCTGACTGACATCTGTTCTTAGGTGACTGGTACTCAATTTACAGCCAAGTCTACGCCTATGTCGTCGGTACTCAAATGATGAATTTTTGATCGCTGCACAACTCCATTCTCCTTCTTTATTGAGCTGATTTCCCACTACAGTATCAGCTGGTATTTGGTCCTTTACTAGCGACAATTTTAAACTTGAAAGTCAAAGGTACCAAACACAATGCTAACTAATTTCCTCTGTGAAAAATTCGTGACACGCCGGATAATTGAAACATTTCACCTACAACAGTAATTTCAAAATGTGCACAGTTGGCATTATATCAGCACTTATGTTTATTACTGTGAATCGTGGTTGCATGTTGTGGTGGGATGCTGCAGACTGCAACACTCCCTTGTCGTCAAGATGGTCATCTCAAACCACTGTACTCCAAGATGATGTGGAATGCCTAATCTCATCTTGAACCATTGAAATCCAAAATGTTGTAAATTTCACACACATTTTCTGTCAGTGGTGATGCTCATTTATTGCTCTCTGCATACCATGATTGTACCTCTATTTTTCACCCTCAATTCTCGTTGTTGCGTTTCAAATCAACATTCTGCAACTAAGAGCACTCATCCTGCCATGGTCGCCAAGCGTAAAGATCCACTCTCGTCATTAAATGTCTTTTCAGTTTATTTTTTGATTAATTTTGGGGCTATTGGACTGTCAGACTCAAGACTGGAGCTTTACTTAGGGAACAGATTTCGTTATGAAATAAATCTGACTAAGTGCCTAATACGAATATGTGTCTCTTTTATTTTTTAAATATTAAAGTTACTCAGTTAAAGAGTGAAAAATGTCAGTTTGAAATAATGACAGCACATCTGAAATTAATTTCCTTTATCGTTCCTTTTGAACACAACACACTTTCCTAACAATGCCTATGCTCGTCGAATATCGCATTAACGGCTATATTTGTTTTGTATTTGCAATGAAGTAAACATTGCTATGTTTACATTCTGCTGTCAATGTGTTTCTCCACTATAGTTACTGATGCAAAAACATGACACTGTTTCAAACAGAAGCGTCATAATTAATCCCTACCACCTTTCTGTGGAATAACTGAATGCTGAAATACTTTTCTTCTACAAACCAGTATAAAACTTTCACTATTATTACACTTTTTAACAAATTTTTCCTACTACTTATCCTTGACGTGTCTTCGTACTACTGCTCCATGTGGGAGTCCAACACTGACGTTTCTACACTTGACAAGATGGCACATGATGACTTTCACTGAGGCATTGTTCTAATTATACAGCAAGATAACGCTCCCTCAGAAAAAAAGCGTGCATGGCTCCGAAAGTTCCAGAAGCCAGAGGTATGTAAAGACTACAGTATCGATACTTTATGACATGGAACATAGCATCACTCCTTACAAGTGAAAATATCAAACTGAATAATCCATATTTAAACCAAAAGTATAATTTTAACTATAGCGTTTACCTTTAGAAAGTAACAGCAGATTTTCTGCTTCTTTTTGTGCATCCATGGGTAACATAAGTTACCATTTTCACACCAATTTAGGTTTGTATTTCGATGAATAAAACTACAGTACACACACAATCCTCACGATGTTTTGGTCTCACATGTATGGTGGGTAATAAGTCATTGACCTAACATTTATAGAGTAAGGGCATCTCCACAGATTTTAACCTCTTTGCATCTATTATTTCATTTGGTAGTCCAGTATCACCATTTGGGCTCCAGCTAGATGCTTATCTTGACCATCGCAGAGACACATTTCAGTTCGTTTTATGGCAGAGTGTATCTGTGGATGTTGCCACTAGTTACCACAGTCAAACAATTTATTAGACTGTGGTGTTACTTAAACATCGATAGTTTGAATATCTGATAGTATCTATAGTATTTCTTGAAACTATTGATATGTCGACTATTTTGGACAGTTATTTCAAATGAAAATTAAATTTATAATAATTTTTATTGTTTAAATTAGTAAATTCCATTACAAGATTTGCAAATTTTATTTTATCAAAAATATTATATTTAAATTCTTGTCCTTGGAGTCTGTCGCATTTTTCATTACTTATATCTCTTGTTTTTGAAAACACCTTCTACACAGGCACTGACGCCACTGGACAACAGAAATATTTACTGTCCATTACAAGAAACATACTACTGTATTTTGCACAAAATTCAAATACATAAGCATACTGGTCTATTGCAGACCTTTCAGAATACTGACATAAGCCTGTTAAAGAATCACTGACTGGTTCAAAGAAGTCGAAGTTATGCTGTTGCTGGCTGGGCAAAAACAAAAGATCAACAATTTCAGACTGGTAGACATATCAGTAGACATATTAACACTACTCAGATATATTTCTGTTTAAGGTATTATTCTTGGTGTCGATGTGATGATAGCAGCATACTCTTACAGATGTAATTGTGCAACATCATTTGCATCTTGAAAAGTACTGAAACAAAGTTTTTGAACCTTCAATCTAATAATGTCAACAGCTTAATTAACAGTCCATGTATTAAATGGTTTCAATCTGTCACTGACTGATTTAAAAAGCAGTCCAGAACAATTCATGCTTTATTAGTTGTGAAGGTGCTTTTCTAGTCTGACAGCCTTACAGAAGTCCCTGATATAGGAGTTATCATCAAGGAAGGAAGGACATATGACTACCCTGAGATTGTTGTTGTTGTTACTTCAGAAGGTTCAAGAAGACCTATTACTTATTGGATAGCTAAGTAATTTTCTGCTGTGAATGTAGGCAGTGCTTTTGAAATTTTATTGATTGTAATTACAATATCAATGCAAACTTTCAAAATTATATTTTGAGCATGTAGTTGAGCTGTTCCAATGAGACGACACCTTTTTTTTATGAGTTTCAGTTCCTTTTTGTTTGCTCTTTTCTGAGAATTGCACAGTTTGTTACTGGCTAGTGTGGAGATATGAAAGAAAGCCACAATAGCCTTTGTTTTCAATAAAATTTCGGAAAAGATTCTACTTTGAAGCAATCTTGTACTGTTAAGTTGAAAGAGTGGGCAAAACAGGGTGAACGTGGAATCTTTAATATTTCAGCAGTTTTTTTCATAACTACAGTGCTGTCTGTAGCTGATACTACTTTCTTATGATGAATATTGTATTCTTATAAGATATGATTCATGACCTGAAGAAAAGTCATGTTAAAATCGACTACGAAGATATCTGAAATTTTGCATAATACACTAAAAAAGAAACAAACTGTTTTCTCAATGTCTTGTAGCCTTAAAAGTTACTTTCATAACTAAACAGATCAATTATCATGAAAATTGGGCCTACATGTTACTTATTGATGCTAAGTTGAGCTTCGGCTTCTTAGAAGTGTGGGGAATCCAAGAAGAAGAAGAGGGCCACATCGAGGAGAAGTGGTGCAAGAGGTTTAGTATAAGCACATTAAGAAGACCATGAGTGGCTTCATCATGCATTACATTTATCCTCAGTTGATTTAAAACACAGTGCAAAACGACAGCGTCATCACTCTATTGTGGTGCTACAGCTGCTAGATCGTTGAAGTCAGCAGGACTTGTGATCATAATCCTGTCTACGTAAAGTGTACAGCTTGTCAAAATTTTCTTGGCAGTTTCATGGAGGGGAGCTTGCAGAGTGGAGGAAAGAAAACAATGGTAGTGAACGTTATGGAAAAGTATGGAAGAAACGGCAGTGCTGACACCATCACCGGTCATAGTAATGTATTACTATAATATATGGTATCTAGGCCATTCAGAGTTTCCACTTGACTGATCATGATAGATAGCATTTCATTGGCTACACTCAAGTTGCGATGCAACAGCTTCCATTACACAGTAGCTGACGGTTTTTCATTATCTTTTGTAAATGTAGATTAATGAAGGTATCTATAATAATTTATTCTTGAATTAAAGCTATCACGTAATAATACATAAAAAAGCATAATGAAGGAAAATTTTCAATAATGGCACAAAGATATACAGAGAGTCAGCGTTGGAAGATGAGTGATATCGCTAAAAGAAATAACAGTTCCTAATCAATGACAATGGATGCTAGTGATAGTGTATGAATGAATTGTATGTACAGCAATTACCATAATAACTGCAAATATATTGCTCAGCAATAATATAAATCTACACGTAATAAAGTACACGTTCCGTCAATGGAGCACAAAGTGTGGAAAAGATATGTTTGAAAGTAAGTGAAAGCATGAAAACCCATGAAGATGTAATTTCTGAAGTTAACAGTAAGTAAATTTTATATCGTTTCAGTAATCGATTTTTGATGTCAAATAAGTCACCATCAGTTGCACTATCTAACGATAGGATAATATGAATTAATACATTTACCCACATATTTATGCAGGAAAATACCTCAAACCATAGCAATATGTGCTTTTCCTAACACCTCTTTGCATTCATGCAGTGTTTTACATCAGAAACCTATATCTTTTAGTAATAGTTTTAGACACCTTTCTGTCTCATGGTGGTTTAGTTAACATGAACTATATTCACAACTTTGGTTTGGTCAGTAGACCTTCACCTATTTGGAAATGCATTAATATCGACGCCATTTTATAAGCACCTGTTGTTTTAATTCTGCTACAGTTCGCAAACACAATTGGAAGCAGTTCTCCATAAATTATATGCCACAACACATTGTTTATACACCTGGAAGACAAAAACACAGCAGCTGTAGCGCCACAACCAGCTGATTTTGGGGAGGAGTGGCAGGGTAATATGCCAAGGAACAATTTGTAAGCTGTACCAACATGTTCCAATCAGAGGCATGAGACCAAATCGCGACATAGCGTTGACAAATTAAAGTAGGAAAAATTTTAAAAAATTTTTCTTATATGTGCCATAGATTCCATGTTGTGATTACCCGCAATTTTTGTCAAAAAAACTGGCAATGGCCAGAAGAGTGGTGTGCTGAGCACATGCCCCTTTGTGTCCTAATCTGGTGACACCTAAGGGCTCAGGATGACACTGCGGCCAGTCGGTGCAATTGGTCCTTTATGACCTGTTTCGGATGGTGTTTTGTCACCTTTAATATGGGTGAAACTAATTTTACATTCAATATGAAGTGGCGAGTCAGGGCCAATATGCTTTCATTTGTCACTTGTCTACATGTCAGCTGTAAGTTGATCCCTCGCCTTTAACTTCTGTTACTAATCCTTGGATCTCTAGTTTTTCCGCATACTTTCTTTTTAGGCAGTCTCTTAAATTAGTCATATTCCCTGAATGTTCATATTCTTTATTGCAGAAGTACATTTCACAAACTATTACTATCTAATCTATTGAAAATAAAAATCCACCCAGAGATTAATTTTTACGATTAATTTACAAAACTATAACAAAATAAACTCTATTTATGCATTCTCACATATACAGAGTAATCTTGGAAGAGTGGTGTGTTCTCTGTCAACAGAGACTGTTATTGGAGCTAGAAAAGCTGGCTAGCGTCAACGATTCACTACGAAGTACTGATCGTTCCATGTCGGCACGATTCGAAACACTTCATGGCGACTGTGCTCTTTGTCTCATTGCTGGCTAAACAAGCGAGTCAACAGTTGCGGCACTATAATTGCGCGAGGCAGAATAATTCTCTTGTTGTGTGGCTTTTAAAAAAATGAAGTGAGTTGAGAAGAAGCCACTACTGGCACACTGTAGTGACCTCTTACAATACTGGAAGAGCAAGGAGCTTTAGGGGCAGCATTCTTCCTAGTGACGCGTGCAGACTGCTGCAAACCCGACAAAATAAAAATAATGGTGAGTTGATTCACCCACTGTACAAGTTTCATCAAGGGGTTGCAGCACAAAGGGAGAGAACTGAATAACTGTCGAGAGCTTAAGAATTATCTGCAGAATTAGGAAATTTTGCAAAACATTCCCGAAGATTCACCATCAACCTCTGGCAAGAAGAAGGTAGTTTTGTCTCAGATCCATTGAAACATTCGCATTTCATCCGAATTACTGATGAATATGCTTTGCAATACTGTAAAAGCAGATAGCGTGTGAATATAGGTGTAAATTTTAATGATTATGCCCAGCCGCTATACAAATAAAAATCCTGACACTCGACAGGTTGTGGAATCGTATGATTTTGCAATATTCAGTTTTGTAGGAACGGACGCGTCCTTGAGGCAACAAACTCCGTTATTCGAGCACAGTGTAGCCAACCAACATATGCATGGGATTTGCACTTCTACAAAAGCAGAAGGGACATACGGGCGTTAGGACTGTGTCGATGTTTCGTGTTGTCCAATCATCTTATGCATTAACAGGTACAAATGAAAACACTTTTAAGTACAATGAGGACTCAGAAAGATAGTAGGTGTGCTCAATTAATAATGATAATAATTGTTTTTATTTTAACATTCATTACATGACACAATTACAAACCGAAGCACTTAACGAATCTTTAAAGTGTCATTTTTCTTCTATTAATGGCATTGTATAAAATTAGCCATAATTACATTTTTAATTAATCAATCAATCAAATTTTATAGTCGTTCAGCTCATAAAGCAATAGACAACGTCAAGATAACTTACATTTTTAACGTTAATTACTAAATACAATTTAGTTTGGGTTACATAAGGCCATCCGCTAGATATAGTGTTGAAAGAAAGTATTTTCAGTTTCAAAAAATTCGTCTACTGCGTAGAAAGGATTATTTACTAGTATTCTGTACAACTTAGCTATGAAGATATTGACAGGTAACTCTTTTAAATCTATACTTAACTTATTGTACAACTTAAGTCCAAGAACTAAATATGAATTCTGTGACTTGGATAGTCGTTGATATGGTACATTTAAACATGATTTGTTCCTGGCATTATGGCTATGTACATCCCTTCTTAATGATATATTTGAAATATTGTTCCTAACATACAATAGAACATTATAGGTGTACAAGTTTATTACCGTCAGGCATTACAATTTAACAAACAAGGGTTTACAGTGTTCTAACTTATCTGAGTTGGTTATTATTCTTACTAATTTTTTTTTTGTAAAAGTAGAATGCCCTTTACGTGACTGCTATTGCCCCACAATAAGATTCCATATGATATGACACTTTAAAAGAAAGCAAAATATGCTGATCTTATATAACTATTAGGGACATGTCTTTTTAAGTTTCTAATTAAATAGATAACTCTTGAGAGTCTGGCAGATAAATGTTTGACATGTTGTTCCCATGTCAACTTGTTGTCTACTATAACACCTAAAAATTTTATTCTTTCTAAGTCATGATTCTCTCTTAAGCTAATGGAAAGTGCCTGGGTCTTACTTTCCTCTAGTAGAAAACCGTTCGCTCTAAACCATAATGAACTCTGAGCAAGGGTATCTTTAACTATATTTTTAGTACGTTCAAATCTGAGCTTTTATTTAAAAAAGTTGTGTCATCGGCGTACATTATTGTGTGAGACTTTACAAAAGATGGCAGGTCATTAATCATAAGTAAAAACAATAGAGGTCCAAGTAATGAGCCCTGTGGCACACCAGACCTAACATTAATCAGATCTGGATTCTCCCTGTTAATGCATACAACTTGTTGGCGGTTCTCAAGGAAGGATTTAATGATATTTATGCTGCTATTAGCAAAACCATAATAGGATAGCTTATTCAGTAAAGTATCATGGTCCACACAGTCAAACGCTCTGCTCAGATCACAAAATGTAGCCTGAGCAAATCCCCTAGCCTCAAACACATCCAAAACAAATTTTACAAGAGAATCCATACCATCTGTTGTGGATTTACCTTTCATGAAGCCATGTTGTTGGTCACTTATTAAGTTTAAGTTATCTAAATACGTAACTTGATTATACATAATTGTTTCAAGAATTTTTGAGAAAACAGGAGTTAACGATATTGGTCTGTAACTAGCGGAACAGTTCTTATCACCTTTCCTATATACTGGGCCCACTCTAGATATTTTTAGTATATCAGGAAACTTGTTTTCAGCTGGACATTTATTTACACAGTAGGTTAAGGGATCAATTATGCAGTTAGTAATATCTTTCAATAAGTTACATGATAAATCATAGTAATCAACGCTATCTGAGGCTTTGAAATTTTTAACTACTTTCAGAATTGTATTGGTACACACCTCTGTGAAGTTGAAAATGCTCTGGTGGGGCCTTCCAAAATAGTTATCGATGAAGTTAAGGACATTTTCTGTAGGTTTGTCTATTGAGCTGCATATTTCTTCAATATATTGGACGCAGAATTTATTGAATTCATCTGGGGATATGGCAATAACGTCTTTTCCTTTAGTGTGTGCCACAGAGTTAATTATACTCCAGGCCTTTTTTGCATTTATTTCTAGACTTTTCAATGAGGGCTGTATTATATAGCTTCTTAGCTTCATTAATAGCCTGTCTATAATTACACTTAACTCTGGAATATAATTCTTTATGTTGTTTAGATTTGCTTGTACATACCAGAATAGAGCGTAACAGTGTTTTTCATTTGTCCTAACTGTGGAGTATACCATTCCCTGTTTTTCCTTCTCTTATAACAACTACTATCCTTAATATTTAGAGTACATTTTCTCAAAGGAATATTATTTTCAAAAGTATTTAAAAATATAGAGAAAAAATCAGTAAAAACAATGTCGGAGGAAGAATGTTGTAGTCTACTGAATAGGGCATCCCAACTGATAAAAGTGAGGGCAAGTCTAAATCTATCTCTCTTCTCTTTGGTCCTAGGTCTTGAGGTTACACTTTTAGCTTTTGGGCTGGAACAGTCTGGAGTTACATTGCTAAGACTAATATATACTGCATTATGGTCTGAGAAATGAAAACTAACTACATCTGAAGACATATGAGTTCTATTAATGTTTGTAAATATATTATCAAGACAAGCAGGGCCCCTGGTAGGTTTGGAGTTAGTATAGTACAGGTTATACTGCCTAAGTACATTCTTGAAATCTGCCACAGTTTTTTTGTCCTGCAGAATATCAAAACTTGAGTTGATGTCCCCTCCAATGACAATAGTATATTGTTCCCATTTTGGTGTACAGAGGGACATTAATAGGTCATCAAATTTCTCAAGAAACATACTGGGGTCTCCACTAGGTGACCTGTAGACTACTACTACTAATATTTTAAGGCACTCAATTACTATACCCGATGTTTCAAAGTGCAGTTCATCACAGGGAGGATTGAGATCTAGCTTACTATACTTTTGTGTAGTCAGTGCTTTTACATATATTGCTACTCCACCATTCAAGTGGTGTTTCCTACTATAGCAATTAACTGAAGTATAATCATCCAGTACTTTGTAACCCAGTTCTTCCTCTTTGCACCAGTGTTCACTTATACATAAGATATCAAACATGTTTTCATTGAAAATTCATTAACAATTAGGTTTTTATCAGTCATACCATGTATATTGCGGAAACATATTTTAAACTCCCCTTTTCGCTTCACTTCATTTGCATGTTTACCTGACTGACTTAACATACTGTTACCATAAAGCAGTTGACCAGGTTGTAACCTAATGGTGCTGGAGTATCTAACCTGGTCTAGCACTGTAAGTTTTTTGACATCTCAGTTGAAACACAGCTCAAATTATCTAATACTATCCTGATATCTAAGTCACTTAAAACACGTTTGCCTAATTTGTTAAAATGTTGACCATGCTTGGTGTGACAATCTCTGTGACAGTTACTAGTGTTTATTATAGAGACATTTTTGAAGTGCTGACCACTGAGGCAAGTCGTGTCGATGAGGCACATTGACAACAATCACGTTGGTGTGGGTCAGTATTTCCAGAGTTTTCTTCAGTGTTATCGTTGGTGTCTCCCTCTCGTTTCTACTAACGTCATTTGCTCCAGCCATTGCAACTACAAAGTCTTTATCTGTCAAGGTGTTGCAGTCTTTCTTGATTGATGCTGATACATCTCGAAAACCTGCCCCTGGTTTTACGATTCTATCTATTGTGCATTCATTAATCGCAGAAGGTCCTCTTTCTGTTAACATAACTGCTAATCCTCGTGCATGGCTGTCAGAATAAATCTTGATTTTCCTATTCTTCTTAGGTGTTAATACGCTATTTGCTGGATTTTGAAGCTCTTTCTGATTCTTCTTAGATGCGACTATGTTATTCCTTACTACAAATAAGTACATGTATACATTTGAAGTTGTCCATGTTTATAACGCGCATTCACTATTCCATTTTATTTACGTGTGTAATCTTTACCATAGTAACTAATCGGTACAAGATGCACACGCCTGTGAGCTGCTGGCACTGGAAGCAAACAACAAAATCTTTTTTGTCACATCCCCTCCCCTGCAGCCAATGTACTAACATAACAAAACAGCATAGACTGCCTAAGGCGCCGCCAAATTTGATATTGATGAAACACCTTGTTATCCACTTGCCCTCTGTACCTCTCACGCCTTGGAGGCAAGCGTATAGAACAACTGTTTCTCTTTGCGTTCCACTTACGAGGCATCATATTTCAACGATGTGACTATCGATAGTCAAAGCGATGATATTAACAGCGCTGGCACTATCGATTAATCGATAGCGTATCGATGTCTAATCTCAACTAATGTCGCCTGTGTCAGTGCCGCTGGCGCGAATAGCCAGTGTGGTTTGAAAGATAGTAATTTCAGCGTTTAAAATTTAATATCACAAGTGGGTTAGCTTATGACATAATATGAGATTCTAGCATTAGTCGAAACTATGTTGCTTCCTCCAGTAATCCAATTAGTCTTGGTGAATAGTAGTACGTGAAGATTGCTGTTTTCCTGATTGTTACAAAACATCATTTTAAAATAAGAACGGACGAATCGGATACCGAGACGCTGACAGGAAAAATGTAAAATCAGTTTAAGTGTTTGTATGGTAGCACACTTGGTCGGTATCACATTGTTACCGAATCTCTTAGTAGTGTACAATGCGAGTCTTCTGAATATTCTTGGAAGTGTGGCTTCGTCTGTTACGTAGATGGATTCTGCGATCTTTTGTGTGTTTCGAAAGGATGTTCGTGTGTTTTGTTTACTATCTGAGGTTTAATTACTGGGGGGGGACTGGCTTAGATCATATTGTTTACCAAGCGTACATAGGTCGAGCGGAGATACTATGTAAACATATTAAAGACAGTGTTAGGTGCTGGAATATGGATTTTCACTACTCTGACCACAAATGCCAGCTTGTAGAGTATGTAAACACAAGCATCCCAAAAATGACAAAAGTTATCGAAAATAAAAGAATCCTAAAAGAGGGTAACATCCTTGCCCTAAGAAATAAATTAGCTATAGAGGACTGGGATCTGGTTTACCAGACTGAAGGATCTGAAAACAAATGGGCCAAATTCTATGATACTATGCTAAGACACTTTGACAGATGCTGCCCTATTAAGAAAATACAAAGAGTGTTCACCCATAACCAAAGTGTAAAAACCAACAGACTGATACTTCCAGCAAATATGATAAAACTCAGGCAAAACATCCAGGACCTGGATGTGTTACACAAGTCAACAAACTTGCAGGTTTTTAACGCCAAGTAGAGCGAAGCCAATAAAACCTTTAAGAAAGAGCTTTCAAATCTAAGAAAACAGATATACAGCAGTGAAATAGCTCAATCAGACAATATAGCCAAGACCTCATGGAGAATTGTAAATCAATTTCGCAAAGCCACACCGAAGCCAGAAACTGAAATTTTAATTATAAGACATGAAGGAAACACAATTAAAGATCCTAAAAGTCTGCAATGTTTTCAATAAATACTTTATATCTGCAGCTGTTAGTCCAATTAATAACACAGTTGTGAGTAGTGAGGTAAAGCTCTGCCCCTTTGAAGAGCCACCTTTTGAATTCAAACAAGTAAGTGAAAAAGAAATAGGCACGATAATAAATAACCTAAAGAATAAGTTCTCATCTGGATGGGATGGTTTGAGTAGTATTGTGATTAAAAAATGTAATAAGGAATTAGTTAAAATAATCACCCACCTGGTAAACTGCAGTATCAGAGAACATACATTTCCAAATGTATTGAAATGGAGCACAGTTAAACCAGTGCATAAAAAAGGATCCAAGGAAGAGGTTTCAAATTTCAGGCCCATATCATTAATACCTGTCTTCAGCAAAGTATTTGAAGTTGTGCTGCTCACACAACTTAAGTGACTATTTCTTGAAAAGTAAGTTCCTAACAGAGACACAACACGGATTCCGAAAATATCATAGTACTATCACAGCAATTACGGAATTCCTTCACAAAACGTATGGTACCCTTGATCAAGGAATGCAAACAGCTGGCATATTTCTAGACCTTACTAAAGTCTTTGACTCGGTAAACCATGAGTTACTTTTAAGTAAACTTGAGTCATACAATGTAAATGCTGCATCCATGCAATTGCTGGCTACATATTTATTTAACCGCATGCAGTGTACAAAGCTGACTTACAAAATCAATAATCAGATCATTAATTTCCAGTCCAAATATGAGACAGTCAAACAAGGTGTACCCCAGGGCTCAATTTTGGGCCCTTTCCTTTTCCTAGTGTACATAAATGATATAGAGCAACCTTTTCAACTCCCAATTGGTAACCTATGCAGATGATACCTCACTGTTATTTCTTGGTAAACAAAATGATGAGTTAACGTTGGTAGCAACTGAGGGACTACAGCAAATAACTACTTATTTCCAAGCTCAAGGTTTGAAAGTTAATATCAGTAAATGTCAGTTATTGCCATTTAAACTTACAAACTCACACCATACCTCTATCAGTAACATAGGTGGAATTGATATAGTGGACACAGAAGGCTGCAGATTTCTAGGTATTCACCTAGATGAAAATCTAAGATGGGTAAACCATATCAAATTTTTATGCAATAAAATCAGCAGCTCATTACATCTAATCAGCCAGTTATCAAAAGTAGTTCCACATCAGACATTAAAAACAATTCATTATGGAACCATTTTTGCACAGATTAATTACGGGATAGAGATATGGGGTTGTGCTGCCGACATACATATGAACAGAATATTAACCCTACAGAAAAGAGCAATCAGAATTATCCATGGATTAGGGTATAGAGATTCATGCAGGGAAATCTTTGTTCATCATAAATACCTCACAGTCTACTCACTGTATCTTTACAAATTAATTATATTTTTTGTGACACATCAAAACAAAGAAACAAAGTGCTCTGATATGCATGCCTATAATACAAGAAATCAAGACTGCTACTACAGACAAAGAACAAAATTAAAAACAACAGACCATAGTCCATGCATTAGTGGTCAAATATGGTACAACAGATTACCGAGCTCTATAAGGTGCCACAAAGGGAACTTATTCAAAGTGAAACTGAAACATTTCTTGATTGACAAGTGTTTATACTCTTTAAGTGAATATTAATATTAAACTAAAATAAATTATTGTGTATATATATATATATATACACTCCTGGAAATTGAAATAAGAACACCGTGAATTCATTGTCCCAGGAAGGGGAAACTTTATTGACACATTCCTGGGGTCAGATACATCACATGATCACACTGACAGAACCACAGGCACATAGACACAGGCAACAGAGCATGCACAATGTCGGCACTAGTACAGTGTATATCCACCTTTCGCAGCAATGCAGGCTGCTATTCTCCCATGGAGACGATCGTAGAGATGCTGGATGTAGTCCTGTGGAACGGCTTGCCATGCCATTTCCACCTGGCGCCTCAGTTGGACCAGCGTTCGTGCTGGACGTGCAGACCGCGTGAGATGAGGCTTCATCCAGTCCCAAACATGCTCAATGGGGGACAGATCCGAAGATCTTGCTGGCCAGGGTAGTTGACTTACACCTTCTAGAGCACGTTGGGTGGCACGGGATACATGCGGACGTGCATTGTCCTGTTGGAACAGCAAGTTCCCTTGCCGGTCTAGGAATGGTAGAACGATGGGTTCGATGACGGTTTGGATGTACCGTGCACTATTCAGTGTCCTCTCGATGATCACCATGGTGTACGGCCAGTGTAGGAGATCGCTCCCCACACCATGATGCCGGGTGTTGGCCCTGTGTGCCTCGGTCGTATGCAGTCCTGATTGTGGCGCTCACCTGCACGGCGCCAAACACGCATACGACCATCATTGGCACCAAGGCAGAAGCGACTCTCATCGCTGAAGACGACACGTCTCCATTCGTCCCTCCATTCACGCCTGTCGCGACACCACTGGAGGTGGGCTGCACGATGTTGGGGCGTGAGTGGAAGACGGCCTAACGGTGTGCGGGACCGTAGCCCAGCTTCATGGAGACGGTTGCGAATTGTCCTCGCCGATACCCCAGGAGCAACAGTGTCCCTAATTTGCTGAGAAGTGGCGGTGCGGTCCCCTACGGCACTGCGTAGGATCCTACGGTCTTGGCGTGCATCCATGCGTCGCTGCGGTCCGGTCCCAGGTCGACGGGCACGTGCACCTTCCGCCGACCACTGGCGACAACATCGATGTACTGTGGAGACCTCACGCCCCACGTGTTGAGAAATTCGGCGGTACGTCCACCCGGCCTCCCGCATGCCCACTATACGCCCTCGCTCAAAGTCCGTCAACTGCACATACGGTTCACGTCCACGCTGTCGCGGCATGCTACCAGTGTTAAAGACTGCGATGGAGCTCCGTATGCCACGGCAAACTGGCTGACACTGACGGCGGCGGTGCACAAATGCTGCGCAGCTATCGCCATTCGACAGCCAACACCGCGGTTCCTGGTGTGTCCGCTGTGCCGTGCGTGTGATCATTGCTTGTACAGCCCTCTCGCAGTGTCCGGAGCAAGTATGGTGGGTCTGACACACCGGTGTCAATGTGTTCTTTTTTCCATTTCCAGGAGTGTATATAGTACTAAACTTATAAAAAAAATGCTATGACGTTTGCAAAAGACACCAGTTGGTGTCTCAATGCAAAAAAAATACAATAAATAAAATAAAATAAATAGATCGTGTATGAATATGATGGTATGCACTAATGCCGTTCAGATTTGAGCGTAGATGCCCATCAGACTGGTCTATAATGTAGCTGTAGATGTTTTCGCGTTGAGGTCCCATTAGTTCGTTGTTGGTTTAGTAGTGTCAACCATTGGATATTTTATTCAGTGACTTCTGTACGACTGAGTATTGCGGTTTTTTGGGAATCGTGTCTCCGCCTTGTTAATGACGTCATCAGTATATAGGCGTGATATCTCATTTTTTCCTAAGACCCATTGAGCCAGTGAACCCCAACAACTAACGACAATACTCCGCACATCTATACGCTAGGCGACAAAAGCCCTTCGATACCTCCTAATATCGTCTCCCACCGTTTGCCCAGCGTAGTGCAACAACTCTACTTGGAGTGGACTCAATCAGTCATCGGAAGTCCCCTGCAGAAATATTGAGCTGTGCGCCTCTATAGGCGTCCATAATTGTGAAAATTTTGGCGGAGCAGGATTTTATGAACGAACTGACCTCTACATTATGATCTATAGATGTTTAATGGCATTCATATTGGGCGACCAAATCATTCGTTTGAACTGACCAGTATGTTGTTTAAACCAATCGTAAACAGTTGTGGCCCAGCGAAATTGCATTGTCGTCCATAAAAATTCCACCGTTGTTTGGAAACATGAAGTCTATGAATGGCTGCAAACGGTCTCAAAATAGCCGAACATAACCATTTCCAGTCAATAATTCATGCAAACATAGCTAGCACCGTTGTGGAGCTGTCACCAGCTTGCACAGTGCCTTGCTGGCGGCTTGGGTTGATAGTTTCATGGGGTATGCACCACACTCGAACCCTACTGTCAGCTCTTACCAACTGCAGTTGAGACTCATCTGACCAGGCCATCGTTTTGTGGTCATCTAGTGTACAACCGATATGGTCACGAGCCTGGGAGAGGCACTGCAGGCATTGTCATTCTATCAGCAAAGGCACTCGCATTGGTCGGTCTGTGCCATAGCCCATTAGTGCCAATTTTCGCCACTGTGGCGTAACGGATACATTCGTTGTATGTCCTACATTGATTTCTGTGGTTATTTCGTGCAGTGCTACGCGTGTGTTAGCACTGACAACTCTACACAAATGTGGCTGCTCTCGGTTGTTAGGTGAGCCGGCCGCGGTGGTCTCGCGGTTCTAGGCGCACAGTCCGGAACCTTGCGACTGCTACAGTTGCAGGTTCGAATCCTGCCTCGGGCATGGATGTGTGTGATGTCCTTAGGTTAGTTAGGTTTAATTAGTTCTAAGTTCTAGGGGACTTATGACCACAGCAGTTGAGTCCCATAGTGCTCAGAGCCATTTGAACCATTTTGTTAGGTGAAGGCCGTTGGCCACTGCATTGTCTGTGGTAAGAGGTAATGCCTGAAAATTGGTATTTTCGGCACACTCTTGTCACTTTGGATCTTGGAATATTGAATTCCGTAACAATTTTCAAACTGAATGTCCCATCTGTCTAGCTCCAACTACCATTCCATGTTCAATTTTGATAGTTCCTGTCATGCTGCCATAATGACGTTGGAAACCTTTTCATGTGACACCTTTGCCAATGCGCTGACCTTTTATACATTGTGCATGTGGTACTACTGCCATCTGTATATGTGCATGACTTTTGTCGTGTGTGTGTGTGTGTGTGTGTGTGTGTTTGTGTGGGCGCGTGCGCGCGCCCACTTGCTTGAGAGAGAGACAGAGAGGAAAAGAATGTGTCTCTATCTCTCTCTGTCTTTGTCTTTGTTGGCATTACAGAAGCATCCGATTCCACCCTTCTGCCTTGACACATGACATGGTCAGTTTGGCGGAAACAGCTTGGTCCAGCATATACAATATGGCAACAATGAAGTCAATACATAAACACCAAGGCCCACGTCAGCTTTGTAGTGCTACGGCCAAAACTCGGGCCTCTGGTGACCCAGCTCTGCATGCACCGACTCTCGAGTGTTTGTCGTTTCTCCTTCTTTAAATTACTGTTCGGTGATTATTATTTACTCTTGATATTAAAGGAATACTGCTGTCAGTAATACTATTGTCTTTAAATTACTTCAAACTTTTGGCCTCAAAAGAGTTTGATTAATATATTTAACAACACACTGCAACGGTTTCGACATTTTATGAAAAGGAAAGGCGTGGCACTCACTCACAGTGATACTCATAAATAATTGTTTTATACTTCACTATTGAATTTTGTTTATCAAATAGTCTCTCTCTCTCTCACACAGACAGACACACACACACACACACACACACACACACAGAGAGAGAGAGAGAGAGAGAGAGAGTGGCAAGTTACATAACAGGATAACAGTGCAGAAAAATTGTGAACTGTTTTTGTTTAATGTTTCACAATAGCATATTTAATGTGAAACATTGTACTTCATATTCTGTCCCAGCACTAAATTTCACCCATTCACTGTGGAAATGGAGTGTTTAGCTCCAAATATTACACAAACTAACCCCAAAAACTGTAAAAGTCAAACATACAACCTTTAAAGTGAAATCTTCCGTCTTTCTTTGACAGACACTTCATTAAAATTTGAGTTAAAAACTTGTCGTAAAGGGCAAGGGGCAATCAATTACATTTTAAAAAAGAAATGTATTCAGTATTTACATAGTGATTTGTTGAAAAACTACACATTCCATGATTTTTAAAGTAGTATAATACATTATTTATACCTGTCATTGACATTTTGTGGTGGAAAGTATAATGACTGTGTTAGAAAACTGTATTTATTTTACCACATATTAATTAACAGTAGAAACTTCTCCACTGATGCAGTGAGTTAACAAATTAATAAAATTCAGCACAAAAATACTCTATGTTGTCCTCAGTTTCATTAACCGCCTGGCACATTTATTACTGCTTATAGAATCATTGACATTTTTAGGTTGGTTGTTTATCATTACTTAATAGGATAGGAGGTTAATATTTTGCGGTACGTTCTTCAAAGTTCTCTGACATTTCCAGACATTACTTAAGTCAACTTCACCAAGATCACAGTCTCCACCTTTAAGCAACATATTTTGTGCAAGACAGAAAGCTGATGTGAATCACTAATGAAACTACCTGAATACAAATGTAATATTGCTTTCAGCATGCACCAAACAAGGCCAGTCACCGTAACAGCAGTCAACTTTCCTTGATCATATTCTCTTACAAAGTAATTTGGGATGGATATTTCAACTTCCTTATCAGGAAGCATCAAAGAGGTGCAAACCTCACATTTTTTTTTTAGAAAAAGCCCCTTCTTTACAGCATAACCAGAAATGTACATCAGCAGGAAATTTTCTGCTACCTGTGACACTTCAAAATTCTCCCGTAACATTGCAGAATATTTTTCAGCAGTCACACATTTATTGGATATTCCAGAGCAAGGAGGCAAAGTACACAGAGGAATATTTTTATTCAAAGAATTTAGTAATACCATATCTTTAACCCTTTAACTGGACGTGTTAACGCGCACGCCTTTGTACCTGTCGCTGTGTGCTCTGAACGTGTTTACGTGCACCACCAGTCCTTCTACCTGGTACTCTGAACGTGTCTATGTTTCATAAACCATAGACATGTTCAGAGTACCAGGTAGGACTGGTGGCACACGTAAACACATTAGGAGCACACAGGGACAGGTACCAAGGTGCGCGCGTTAACACGTCCAGAGCAGACACGTACAGAGTACCAGGCAGAAGGACTGGTGGCACTTAAACACGTTCAGAGCACACAGGGACAGGTACAAAGGTACGCGTGTTAACATGTCCAGAGTAGTAAAAAGGTTAATTTCCCTTCACTTTCATGTATCTGAATGTAACTTACTAATTTACCCCACTCATTTGACGGTAACTACTAAAACTATCTTCCAGATTGTCATTCTGAAACTTACTCAGTAATATATTAATCTGGCTTATAATGATCAAATTCATGTGGAATCAGTAGTAAAAACCCATCAAATGTACTGATTAAGAGCTCAAAGTATTGGAGTTATGAACACTCTACCTCCAGTTTTTTAACCATAAAGCCATTTTCTTAAAAAAACCTAACTGTAACGAGCTGTTTACCGTAATAGGCTGCCTATATTGATCATTAAACCTTTCACCTTCATGTGCACCTTTCACATTAAGAGTGTGCCACCAATTACAAAGATGAAGTATGTTCAGAGCCTGCAAAATCTGTCTCTCGTGAAGCTAAGACCTTTAAAGCAGCAACATTTCAATCATCAAAAATCTTGAGTGCAAGGTTAACGTTTTGGTGCTGAATATTGGAAGGCCTTAAATGACAATGAATGACTGAGTCTCACCAACGAACCATTTCCTTCTTGTACATCAATTCTAAATACTCAAAGTCGGCAGTAACTACAACTTCAAAATTGTCAAAATTTGGAAACTTCAAGAATCTAGTAACCCAGTTATTATGGATACATTTCAGTATATGTACTGTGTCAAAAATTAGGAACAACTTTTTAGTACTGTCATTAGGATGTTGACCACAGGGCTGCAAAATACCACTGAAAATGAAGTCCCATGCTTCTTGACAGAGCGTAGGGGAACGATGCAGCAGACCCACGCCGCTTTGCTAGGCAAGGTCCTAGTGGAGGTGGTTTGCCATTGCCTTCCTCCAACTGTGACGGGGATGAATGATGATGATGAAGATGACGACACAACAACACCCAGTCATCTCGAGGCAGGAAAAATCCCTGACCCCGCCGGGGGAATCGAACCCAGGACCCCATGCTCAGGAAGCGAGAACACTACCACTAGGGGTCAGTAACTCATAAGTTTTCCAATTTACTGTATTATTATCTGAAATTGAAGATAACACAGTAAACTTCTTTTTTTACTTCAGTAATTATATTTAGTAACATATTTCTTAGCTGTTGATCAGTTAAATTATTACCTGGTATGACAGTCACAACATCTTTAAATTTTGAAAATATGCTGGATATCATGAAAACCTGAGCTGTTTCGGCAAGATCATTGCTATTAATTGTACTGGCACCATAAATTGTGTCTCCTTTAAAGATCAAACAAGGCTTGATGTAAATTACATTGAGGAATACATTTACCACAAGTGATCTTTCAAAAATATTTTATTAACTTTCAAATAATCTACACTGCGATCTATAGTTATATTATTTAAACTGAACTTACCTGTCAGCTTGCTGGTAGTGCATGGATGTGGAAAATATATAGGTAACCAATATTGTCCACAGCTGCGTATGCTGGCGGTGAATGAACACACAGAGAAGTTGGCAGTAATGTGTTCCCACAGTATCTACGACTTGTCAGTTCTTGTTTGGAACTGAATCTGCTAAACTATCAGCTGCAGCTGTGAACATGAGTCACCTGAAAATTTATCTTCTAACACTTTCACTATATTGTCAACCACCAAACACTTTTTTAAGTTGGCTCCTTCAGATGCTTTTGACTCAACATTTCAATAATCTATCAAATACATGCTTGGTTTTTAATGACTTATATTCAGGGGCACTTTATGCTGGGGAATTTTGTATCTACTGACAGAAAGCAGCACACTTAAATCAGTGTTAACAGTTACAGAGCCTAAAATAGTTGGCAATTCATTACTGATGTCAATAAAGCATAGCACTGCCTTCTGTTCACACTTGATACAGCACTCCTGTATCTTGCTGATATGGCTTGCACGTGAAAAGTAATTGCATATGTTCCCCAAATTTTTAGTAGCATTTGTTCTTCATATTGCCCGTGATCTTCCAAACTTCTTGCCACTGCTTTCTCAAGAATGTCACATTCTACATCACACAATCTTCTACATGAGGGTCCAGATGTTGTCAAGTATTCTGGTAAATTTGGAAAAATTTAAGGCACTGCTTTTGGTTTTAGCTTGGGATACCTTCTTTCAAATGTTTTTATTTCTCCATCAAATACAGACTTTTCTGTCTTGATTATGCACTATTCAGTAAGACATTTTATGTATATTACTGGTTTCTTTAGCTTTGAGAAATCGGTGGGAACTTTCCTTAGCCACTTTTTCTTTAGTTCCTCATTGCTTGGTAACGAAAATGTGCTGACAGCTTCATTTTGAGATCTGAAATTACTTTTACAGCCAGCCACTCTGCAGCACCTTGGAATTTCTAGTACCAGTATCTGAAAACAGAAATTCAGTGTAGTTTTTGCAATGTACGTATACATATTTTAAAAAGTATTTGAACACATTTACTTAGTTTACGATGCAGCATTCAGCATAACCTCTCAATCAGACACAAGTGTTCTCTGCTTATCAAGTAGTCACAAAAAGTAATTATATTAGCATTTATGAAGTACTTGCTGTTCAAAGAAATGCAAATTCATGAACTTTCCTTTGGAAACAGAAGATTGTAGCAGCTAATACTTAATACACAATTCAATACAAAGTTCAGCTTACTGAGCAACATATCTCAAGCCGCACGGCTTATGAACAACAGATCTACTCTGTCTGACTCGCAAACAAGATGGCTTCCAGTGCCCAGGCCAGTATCTTTAGTTGGCTGTGATCACACGCCAACAAACGCAAACAAAAATAAAAATGACACAATAACGTCTCACTCCAAAATAAAAATGATACTAATGGGACAACTGCAGGAAACTGGGAGTTTAGGGCGGGGACAAGCTAAATATACAATAAAAAACACCACACTATCCTAAAACAAATGATATAACAAAATTTAAATCACAGTATTTCTCTACACCAACAAAACCGCATGAAACAGACATTTCCCTTGACCCATATACCTCAACTGCAACTATTGATACCAAAAACTCAACACGTACGCCCCCTGCGGGTTCGGGGGTAAGAATAGGCCCGCGGTACTCCTGCCTGTCGTAAGAGGCACCTAAAAGGAGTCTCAACTGTTTTGGCCTTTAATGTGATGGTCCCCTAAGGGGTTTGACCACTCCATTTCAAAATTTTTCGGTTAGTGCGTACCATTTGGGGAGGGACGCCTTGCGTGGTGCACCTTGCCCTAAGATCTGGCACTCCCGATATTGTCATGGAGTTGGACTTAAACCGAGCTTCTGGCCACATCAGCTGCAGTATGTTCCAGGTAGCATACATTCCCTCCATTGCACACTTCCATCTTTGCCCTCGTGATATACATGGATATTCAACACGCGACATCCAGCATGGTAACCAGTCTGTTGTGGTGGGGTAGTCATGTACCCTCTTGGTGGTAGCCCCCTGACTACACAGGGATTGCACTGCTGATGCCTGAGCTGCTACCTCCCCATGTATGCCGAGGAGTAGATGCCTATCCCTCTGGGGCATCAGGACTCCCGGCAAAGGCCATCCTGCCAGGTGGTCTTTGCTGTGGCTGGGTGGCGCCCGCGGGGAGAGCCATTGGTCAGAGTGGGTGGCATCAGGGCGCATGACCCACAATGAAGCGTGGTACATCATCTCTCGCTGGTGGGCCTCCACCAGCAATCTCGAAGCGATCGAGGTCTAACCTCAATGGCAAGCAATATGATCTGAGGTCATTTCCTTCCCTGGCGACTCCATGGGAGGAACGTATGGCTAAAGACGGCAGTGCAGATTATTCACCCCGGTACCTTGTCTGTATGTGAGTTGATGGTGAATCATTTATGTTGAGAAAGCCTCAATTTTTTGTGGAGCATATAGAGGACACATTCGGGGAGGTGGAGGGCTTGTCCAAAATGCACTTTGGTTCAGTTCTAATCCAAACAGCATCCTCCGCCCGGTCACGGAGGTTGCTCGCTTGTGACAAGTTGGGGGATGTTTCAATTACCATCACGCCCCATAAGAGTCTAAACATGGTCCAGGGTATTATATTCCATAGAGATCTTCTTCTGCAGTCAGATGATGAACTACGTGCCAACCTAGAACAACGAGGTGCTCACTTCACCTTGGCCTTCGAGGGTGATGTCTTACCCGAAAAGGTCAAGGTGATGGTTTACCGCTGTGGTGTGAAGCCATATATCCCTCCTCCGATGCGGTGTTTTAAATGCTGGAAGTTTGGGCATATGTCATCCCGATGTACTTCCGGCATCACGTGTCGAGATTGTGGATGTCCTTTGCATCCCAATACTCCATGTGCCCCGCCTCCCATCTGTGTTAACTGCGGAGAACACCATTCCCCCTGCTCGCCGGACTGCCGGGTATTCCAAAAAGAACGTCTGCTGTGCAGCAAGCTACCTTAATTTAAGTATTAACTGTATTTTTCTTACTTGTCACTTCTTCTTCCGTGTGTTTTTGCTTTTAGGAAGCTTTAATTGTCGAGTGCTAGTAATAGTGTTCCATAGATTTCGTGTTTGTTTTGAATACAGTCAGTGAGTCCCTTTAGTCAACCATAGTGCCAGTAGTGCTAGTGTTTGTTTTCAATACAGTCCAGAGACAGGTAGTGCTATTTTCATTGTTTTCTACAAGAAGTGGCTAGCAACCACAGTTTACTTAGTTTAGTCAGCCGCCTTTAGTGAACTAGCAGTCTAGTTAAAAGTTGATTAACTCTACAGTAAATTGATTTCTTAGGATGGATAGGATGTGTGACTGCTGTGTATGGACGCAGGAGGAGCTGGCCACTGTTTGCGAACAGCTGAACGTGTTGATGGCCGCAGTCAGCCGTCTCCAGGCTGCTGCCTCGGAGTGTAGCAGCAGTGGGTAGTCTGGTGCATCCTGTGGTACACCCCAGGTGTTACATGCTTCACCCACTGTCCCTGCTGTCGGGACATCTTCGCGGGTACCGGGCGCGGTTGGGCCACCCTCTCCCCAAGGGGAGTGGCGGGTTCAGCGGCGTTCACGGCGCACGATGCGGAGGGTCAATGTGGAGGCTGGCTGTGTGGCATCGCCCGCTCTGCCTGTGAATGGACATGTGGCTGCTCCTTCAGCAAGGTCTGAGCAGGCACATGGGGGGAGGGGTTTATTAGTTATTGGGAGCTCCAACGTTAGGCGGGTGATGGAACCCATTAGGGAAATAGCGGAAAGGTCGGGGAAGAAGGCCAGTGTTCACTCTGTCTGCTTGCAGGGGGTTCTCATCCGAGATGTGGAGGAGGCCCTGCCGGCGGCGATAGAGAGCACTGGGTGCACCCGACTGCAAATTGTTGCTCATGTCGGCACCAATGACTCCTGCCGTTTGGGTTCAGAGGTCATCCTCAGTTCATACAGGCGGTTGGCGGAATTGGTGAATGCGGAAAGCCTCGCTCACGGGGTGGAATCAGAGCTAACTATTTGTAGTATCGTTCCCAGAACCGATCGCAGTCCTCTGGTTTGGAGCCGAGTGGAAGCCTTAAACCAGAGGCTCAGACGATTCTGCGGAGATCTGGGATGCAAATTTCTCGACCTCAACTATCGGGTGGAGAAATGTAGGGTCCCCCTGAATAGGTCAGGTGTGCGCTACACGCCGGAAGTGGCTACAAGGGTAGCGGAGTACGTGTGGAGTGCACATGTGGGTTTTTTAGGTTAGAGAATTCCCTCCCTAGGTCCGACAAGACGCCTCCTGAGACGCAGCAAGGTAGGAATAGGCAAAATGCAAAAGGGAATAACAATATTAATGTGCTAATAGTAAACTGCAGGAGTGTCTATAGAAATATCCCAGAACTGCTCTCATTAATAAACGGTCACAACACCCATATAGTACTAGGGACAGAAAGTTGGCTGAAACCAGACGTAAACAGTAATGAAATCCTAAACTCAGATTGGAATGTATACCGCAGAGACAGGCTGGGCAGT
The DNA here is from genome assembly GCF_023898315.1 of Schistocerca nitens. Lineage (NCBI taxonomy): Eukaryota > Metazoa > Arthropoda > Insecta > Orthoptera > Acrididae > Schistocerca > Schistocerca nitens. The sequence goes on from NC_064618.1 coordinate 587,134,368, forward strand.
GAAGGGGGAGGCATGTTTGTAGGGATAAGAAGTGCAATAGTATCGAAGGAAATTGACAGAGATCCGAAATGTGAAATAATTTGGGTGAAGGTCACGGTTAAAGTAGGCCCAGACATGGTAATTGGATGTCTCTATAGGCCCCCTGGCTCAGCAGCTGTTGTGGCTGAGCACCTGAAGGATAATTTGGATAATATTTCAAGTAGATTTCCCCACCATGTTATAGTTCTGGGTGGAGATTTTAATTTGCCGGATATAGACTGGGAGACTGAAACGTTCATAACAGGTGGCAGAGACAAAGAATCCAGTGAAATTTTTTAAAGTGCTTTATCTGAAAATTACCTTGAGCAGTTAAACAGAGAACCGACTTGTGGCGATAACATATTAGACCTTCTGATGACAGACCCGAACTATTTGAAACGGTTAACGCAGAACAGGGAATCAGCGATCATAAAGCGGCTACTGCATTGATGATTTCAGCCGTAAATAGAAATATTAAAAAAGGTAGGAAGATTTTTCTGTTTAGCAAAAGTGACAAAAGGCAGATTACAGAGTACCTGACAGCTCAACACAAAAGTTTTGTCTCAAGTACAGATAGTGTTGAGGATCAGTGGACAAAGTTCAAAACCATCGTACAATATGCGTTAGATAAGTATGTGCCAAGCAAGATCGTAAGAGATGGAAAAGAGCCACCGTGGTACAACAACCGAGTTAGGAAACTGCTGCAGAAGCAAAGGGAACTTCACAGAAAACATGAACATAGCCAAAGCCTTGCAGACAAACAAAAATTACGCGAAGCGAAATGTAGTGTGAGGAGGGCTATGCGAGAGGCGTTCAATGAATTCGAAAGTAAAGTTCTGTGTACTGACTTGGCAGAAAATCCTAAGAAATTTTGGTCTTATGTCAAAGCGGTAGGTGGCTCAAAAAAAAATTTCCAGACACTCTGTGGCCAAAATGATACTGAAACAGAGGATGACAGACTAAAGGCCGAAATACTAAATGTCTTTTTCCAAAGCTGTTTCACAGAGGAAGACTGCACTGTAGTTCCTTCTCTAGAGTGTCGCACAGATGACAAAATGGTAGATATCGAAATAGATGACAGAGGGATAGAGAAACAATTAAAATCGCTCAAAAGAGGAAAGGCCGCTGGACCTGATGGGATACCAGTTCGATTTTACACAGAGCACGTGAAGGAACTTGCCCCTCTTCTTGCAGCAGTGTACTGTAGGTCTCTAGAAGAGCGTAGCATTCCAAAGGATTGGAAAAGGGCACAGGTCATCCCCGTTTTCAAGAAGGGACATCGAATAGATGTGCAGAACTATAGACCTATATCTCTAACGTTGATCAGTTGTAGAATTTTGGAACACGTATTATGTTAGAGTATAATGACTTTTCTGGAGACTAGAAATCTACTCTGTAGGAATCAGCATGGGTTTCAAAAAAGACTGTCGTGTGAAACCCAGCTCGCGCTATTCGTCCACGAGACTCAGAGAGCCATAGACACGGGTTCACAGGTAGATGCCGTGTTTCTTGACTTCCGCAAGGCGTTCGATACAGATCCCCACAGTCGTTTAATGAACAAAGTAAGAGCATATGGACTATCAGACCAATTGTGTGATTGGATTGAAGAGTTCCTAGATAACAGAACGCAGCATGTCATTCTCAATGGAGAGAAGTCTTCTGAAGTAAGAGTGATTTCAGGTGTGCCGCAGGGGAGTGTCATAGGACCGTTGCTATTCACAATATACATAAATGACCTAGTGGATGACATTGGAAGTTCACTGAGGCTTTTTGCAGATGATGCTGTGGTGTATCGAGAGGTTGTAACAATGGAAAATTGTACTGAAATGCAGGAGGATCTGCAGCGAATAGACGCATGGTGCAGGGAATGGCAATTGAATCTCAATGTAGACAAGTGTAATGTGCTGTGAATACATAGAAAGATAGTTCCCTTATCATTTAACTACAAAATAGCAGGTCAGCAACTGGAAGCAGTTAATTCCATAAATTATCTGGGAGTACGCATTAGGAGTGATCTAAAATGGAATGATCATATAAAGTTGATCGTCGGTATAGCAGATGCCAGACTGAGATTCATTGGAAGAATCCTAAGGAAGTGCAATCCGAAAACAAAGGAAGTAGGTTACAGTACGCTTGTTCACCCACTGCTTGAATACTGCTCAACAGTGTGGGATCCGTACCAGATAGGATTGATAGAAGAGATAGAGAAGATCCAACGGAGAGCAGTGCGCTTCGTTAGAGGATCATTTAATAATCGCAAAAGCCGTTACAGAGATGATAGATAAACTCCAGTGGAAGACTCTGCAGGAGAGACGCTCAGTAGCTCGGTATGGGCTTTTGTTAAAGTTTCGAGAACATACCTTCATCGAAAAGTCAAGCAGTATATTGCTCCCTCCTACGTATATCTCGCGAAGAGACCATGAGGACAACATCAGAGAGATTAGAGTCCACACAGAAGCATACCGAGAATCCTTCTTTCCACGAACAATACGAGACTGGAATAGAAGGGAGAACCGATAGAGGTACTCAGGGTACCCTCCGCCACACACCGTCAGGTGGCTTGCGGAGTATGGATGTAGATGTAGATATAGATGTGGATGTAGAATATAAGACCCTGGACTGCCTGACCTACACTGAGGCCAAGCAAAAATATGAGAGGCTACATCCTGTGCCAATGACGTCAACCTATGCTGCTGCTGCAACAACGATTCTCCCATCTCCCGTGTCGTCACGTACGGTTGGCTCTATGATCCGTCAGAATCCACCGGCCCCCTTGATTGTGGGGGGCCATTCACTCCCTGTTGCTCCTGCTCCATCTCCTTCAGGAGCAACACCCCTCCAACCATCGGGGACATCAGTTCCCACTTCCCAGCTGGAGAAGCATAAGACTTCTTTGGCCCCTCTCTCCAGGAAGGGGTCCCTTGGGGACCTCCCTTCGCAAGTTCCGACCAGCGGAAAAGCGGACACCCGCAAGTGGCTGAAACAACCACCGGTTGCTGGTCATAGGGCCTCACGGTGGTCGTCCGTCCCTAAGACTGACCCAGGGAAGCCCTCCCACTCTGAACCACCGAAGGCACATCACGAGAAGCAGAAAAAGAAAAAGTTCCCAAGAATCCCGACATTGCGGCCCACCCGTCCCACTGCTTCCTACAAGCTCAGCGTCTGAGGATGAGTTCGAGATTCTGGCGTTTGTTGAAGACCTGGATCTCACCGGACCCTCGGATGCAATGGATGTCACTCACTTGGGTAATGAACTGGTGGCAGCAAGTGACCCAGCGGCGTAATCTGCCTCCCCAGTCCCTTTACGCCTTTCTCAGCCATAGACAATGCCATCCTCCAGTGGAACTGCGGCAGATTCTTCCACCATCTTGCTTCTCAGCCTTCACCCTTTCTTCTGCATTGCTCTTCAAGAAACTTGGTTTCCAGTGATGCGAAGCCCCGCCCTCCATGGCTATCGGGTTGTTATAATAACCGGGCAGCTTATGAAAGGGTATTTGGTGGCGTCTGCATCTATGTCCTTCACTCTCTTCAAAGTGAGTCTGTCCCTCTAAAAACACCTATAGAGGCTGTCATGGTTCGGGTGTGGACACCACAGGCTGTTACTGTTTGCAGTCTCTATCTTCCACCGGATGGTGATGTCCCGCAGCATGTCCTGGCTGCGCTGATAGCCTAATTGCCGCCACCTTTCCTGTTACTGGGCGACTTCAACGGCCATAACCCTCTGTGGGGTGGGTCAGTGGCAACAGGTCGAGGCGCCACCATTGCGCATGTATTGACACAGCTCGACCTTTACATTTTAAATGATGGTGCCTTCACACATTTCAGTGTAGCGCATGGCACATACTCAGCCATCGACCTTTCGATCGGCAGCCCTAGCCTCTTACCGTCTGTCCAATGGAATGTGCATGACTACCTGTGGGGTAGTGACCACTTTCCGATCTTTCTGTCACTGCCACAGCATCACTCTTCTGGGCACGTTTGCAGATGGGCTATGAATAGGGCTGACTGGGACTTGTTCTTCTCCATGGCCGCTTTTGTGCCTCTTTCTACTGAAGCCATTGATGCGTTGGTTCACTCGGTCACCACCGGCATCGTTACTGCCGCAGAATCTGCCATTCCCCGTTCTTCTGGGTCCCCTCCGGGGAGGACTGTGCCTTGGTGTCGCCTGCAATCGCCGAGGCGATTAAAGATCGCCGATGGACGCTGCAGCGTCAGAAGCGACATCCCTCAATAGAACACCTCATCGCCTTTAAATTGCTGCGAGAGCGGGCCCGCCGCCTTATTCGCCAACACAAGCAGGAGTGCTGGGAGCTGTATGTCTCCACCATTGGCCTCCATATCTCTCTATCGCAGGTTTGGGCCAAAATTAGGCACCTCTATGGATATTGGACCCCTGTCAGCATCCCTGCGCTCTCACTGAATGGAGCAGTTTGTACTGACTCCGACGTAATTGCAAACTGCTTGGCAGAGCATTTTGCTCTGAGTTCTGCTTCTGCGAATTACCCACAGGCCTTCCGCTCCATTAAAGAGTGGTTGGAACATCGGAGCCTTTCATTTCACACCTGCCATCCTGAATCCTACAATGTTCCATTCAGTGAGTGGGAATCCCACACTGCCCTATCCTCTTGCCCTGATACAGCTCCTGGGCCAGATTGCATCCACTGTCAGATGCTCAAACACCTTTCAGTGGACTGCCGTTCTTTGCAAGTTGCTCGAACGCATGGTGAGCCGGCAGTTGAGTTGGGTACTCGAGTCTCGGGGCCTTCTAGCTCCGTCTCAGGGTGGGTGCCACTCTGCCGCTGACAATATGGTGAGTCTGGAGTCAGCCATCCGTATGGCCTTTGCCCGCCGTCAGCACCTCGTCGCTGTCTTTTTTGACATGTGGAAGGTGTACGATATGACATGGGGCCATCACATCCTCTCTAAGCTACATGGTTGGGGTCTTCGGGGTCCGCTGCCAATTTTCATGCGAAATTTTCTTTCGCATCGTACCTTTCACGTGCAAGTCGGGGCCTCCCATAGTTCCCCAGTTCCCCTCCCCCCCCCCCTCGAGTTCAAGAGAACGGGGTACCGCAGGGGTCATCTTAATTGTCTGCCTGTTTTTAATTGCAATTAACGGGCTCGCTGTGGCGTTGGGAACATCTGTCTCGATTCCTTGTATGCTGACGATTTCTGCCTCTACTATAGCACCATTGGCATTGCAGCTGCTGAAAGTCAGCTGCAGGGTGCTATCCACAAGGCGCAGTCTTGGGCTGTAGCGCATAGCTTCCAGTTTTCGGCTGCCAGGACCTGCGTTATGCATTTCTGCCGGCGACACACTGTTCACCCTGAGCTGCGGCTTTATCTTGATGGTGAACCTCTTGTTGTGGTGGAGACACATCAGTTTCTGGGTGTGGTTTTTGATGCCCGGTTGACTTGGCTCACACATATTTGGCTGCTTAAACAGATGTGTTGGCGGCATCTTAATGCTCTGCGATGCTTGAGCCACATCAGCTGGGGCGCCGACTGATCTACCCACTCACGGCTCTACCAGGCGTTAATCGAGTCCCGTCTGGATTATGGGAGCCTGGCTTATGTTTCAGCATTCCCTTCTGCGTTGCGGGTGCTGGACCCAATCCTTCACAGCGGAATCCAACTTGCCACTGGTGCTTTCCGGACCAGCCCTCTGAACAGCACACTTGTGGAGGCAGGTGTCCCTCTACTACAGTTACGGCGCCAATGTTTAATGGCTGCTTATGCTAAACACGTTTGTAGCATGCCTGGGCATCTAAATTATCATCTCGTGTTCCCTGTCGGTCGTCCATCTCCCAGAACGTTGGCCCCGGTCGGGTTGTTCAATCGCGGTCCGCATCAGAGAGCTTCTCTCCAGGCTTAGGGTTTTCCCTCTTCCACCTCCTTTCCGGGCCCCCGTGCATACACCACCGTGGTGTGTGCCCCACCCTTGCCTTCGACTTGAATTGGCTCAGGGCACGAAGGACTCACTCCCTCCGGAGTTCCTCTGCCGCCGCTTTCTTTCCATCCTTGCCACGTATCAGGGCTCTGGTGTTGTTTACACTGACAGTTCGATGGTTGCTGGTCGTGTCGGTTATGCTCTCACTCTAGGGGACCATTACGAACAACATTCATTGCCGGCTGGCTGCAGCGTTTTCACTGCTGAGCTGGTCGCCATATTTCGTGCCCTAGAGTATATCTGCTCGTGCTCAGGTGAGTCCCTCGATATCTGTAGCGACTCCCTGAGCAGTTTACGAGCTATCAACCAGTGCTACCCTCGCTCTTGTCTGGTGATGGCTGTCCAGGAGTCCCTCCATACTCTTGCCCGTTGCGGCCGCTCTGTGGTCTTTGTGTGGACCCCTGGTCATGTTGGCATCCCTGGCAATGAACATGTTGACTGCCTGGCCAAACAGGCCACCAGTGAACAAACTCTGGACATTGGCGTCCTGGAGACTGATTTGTGAGCAGTGTTACGCCGCAAAATTTTTGCGCTATGGGACGCTGAATGGCGCGATCTGACCACAACCAATAAACTCCGTGCTATTAAGGAGATGATGACTGCGTGGTGGTCATCCATGCGGGTCTCTCGCAAGAAGTCTCTTGTCCTCTGCCGGCTGCACATTGGGCACACATGGATGATGCACGGCCACTTATTGCGCTGTGAGGACCCACCTCTATGTCGCTGCAGATCTGTTTTGGCGGTGGTCCACATTTTGTTGGAGTGTCCCCTTTTAGCTGTGCTCAGGCAGACATTTGCGCTGCCTGATATGCTCCCTTCCCTTTTAACAGATGACACTGCCATGACAGGATTTGTTTTGCGTTTTATTCGGGCAGGGGCTTTTATCACTTAATCTAAGTGATTGTCTTTTTTGTGCTGAGTCTGCCCTTTGGCCTACGATTTTAGACTGAGTTTTTAATGTGTTTCTCGGTGGTTGGCTTTTCCTTTTTTGTCTCTATGGTCGGCCAACCACTATCACACTCTGTGTGATTTTCATTCCTTTTTTTCTGGTCTCTGTCTAAGTCTTTCTTGTCCTGTGTCGTCTGCCGTCTTTTCCATTGATCGTTTTTAATATGTGTCGGTGTTTGAAATTTTGGAAAAAGGAACCGATGACCATAGCAGTCTGGTCCCTTCAATCCCACAAACCAACCTGTCAACACGTACGACCCCGAAAAGAGGAGTCTGACATTTCCCTTGACCTACATAGCTCAACTGCAGTTTCTGATACCAAAACATCAACACCTGCAACTCGGAAAAGTGGAACCAAAACCCCAACAACTCAAAAAGTCAAATGCTCCGTACTCACTACATGAATTAAAACACAACCAACCTATCATAAATATACAACAGACAAAACATCACAATTACTATAGAATAAAACCAAAACAAAAATTACTTACCAACAAAAGCCTACAGCAATACCACCTAGGTTGGCCACCACATGCATGTGCACACACACACACACACACACACACACACACACACATGCACATTCGTACACAAACACCCACGTAACCGCACTGACTACCTAAACTCAAGACCACACTAGCACAATGACAATAAAAACTCAAATGAACACATTAAACCCATCACGTCCACATGCACCATCAGAGGACACCATAAAATACAACAAAATTGCATCTACAAACACAACCAAGTAAAAAAAACACCACGTTGTAGTGACATCACACACAACACCACCAATACGTCACGGGGCAAAGCAGATGGGTGGAATTGGACACTTCCGTTGGTATGTGTGTGTGTGTGTGTGTTCTTTTTTCTTTTTTGTGCATTTGTAGGGTGTAAAGAAACTACAGATAGACAATTTTGGAGTGTTTAGAGGGGATAAAAGGATATTTTTTGTGACAATAAAGTCAATGAGGTTTTCACTCTTAGAGATGTTCGGAGACTGTGTGCAAACTGCCATGTGATGAATATTGTTGTAGAGATGTTGCTGAAAATGTCAGTTTATTTGAATGCACAATTGGTATCCGTGTGCTAATGGTTGTCTCACACTCTCAAAGTAAGCAAGTGTCTCATGAATACTGGCTGCCGCTTTAGTCAAACCAGAGACCAGGTTTTCTGAAGTGTCTGTTGATGTCACATACATCAAATGCCTCATTCACCCCCCACAAAAATAGCTGTATAGGCGTGATGTCTGGAGAACGTTGTGTCCATGAGACACCAACCCCTCCCAATTCATAATGGGACTCAATCACACTGGAACCGTAACTGTTGCTCTACCGCTAGTGGGACATTTCTTAACATTTACAGTAGTGCTTCGTAGGAAAATATACAGCAATTTATTCCACCGAGGATGTTACACACAATATACAGAGCAATCAGATGGTCTTGAACAATACTAGCCCACACATTTATGATAAATCTGTTGATGGTGGAAAACACAAGTTGCCTTAGAATTTTCCAGCTCACAGACATGGCTGTTGTGGCCTTGTGAAGGCAGCCTCGTTAGGAAGTGAAACACAGTTGGAAGTCATGGATGTTTGCAATGCAGTGCAGATACCGTTGACAGAGTTCCAGACACTGGGGAAAGTCATCATGTGATAGAGCTTGTACCTTCTGATACTTGAATGGATGCCCATCTGGCTGATGCAGGATGTTCCACTCATTGGCATTGGAGGTATTTAGTTCCTTGACTATGGATTGTGTGCTGGGACTGTCCTCAATTTCTCGTAACTCAGCTTTCTCGAACTGAGCAGTTTGCATACTTCAATATCTACCCGCTTTCCATCCATCTGGCCTAAGGGATCCTGTTTTATAAATATGACATCAAGTCTTCAAAATGTGACATGATCTTGTAACCTCCTCCATGGAATTGTTTTGCATACAGGTGATTTGCTGCTCAACTGTTGCATTGTGTCTCCCCATAAATAAGATGCATGTCAGTCAACTTCATTAGAGTGTAATCAGCCATCAAAAAACTATAAACATCAGTAGAAACTTTCATGTCAACACAACATAACATAAACAATAATCACTCTTTATTTATCCAGGGATAAGGACATGGCTAACATTAATTGTCGGATTATATATTTATGCAGTAAAATATTATTGATGGAGAAACACTATGTAGGAACATAAGTGTATTTAATGTGTTTTTGGCAAGTTACAAAGGCGTACCACACAAGGACATACACCGAACATGTAAGACAGAAACCTAAGAATACATATAATTGGCAGAGAGGTCTATACACATTGAATCACTGCCAACAAACATAATAAATATATTTTGTTCACCAAAATGCCAACACCTTCTCTTGAACAAATATTTTATATGCTCGCAATAACCTTGAACACTGCATCATATCAAAGGACTATGAATGACACTTTATGCTGTTAAATCATATAATTTTACTGGTTTCTGGAATTTGTCTTCACTGAGAGGCTTGGTCAATAAATCAGAAAGCATTTCCTGTGTACACAAATAGTTTATAGTAACATCCTTCTGCTTTAAGTGGTACAAAATTAAATTGTGCATAATATCAATGTGCTTGGATCGCACACTTGTTATTTGATTCTGAGCTAACTTGATAGCTCCTATGTTGCTGCAAAACACTTTGGTCGACTCAATAATCATATGAGCCTCAGTTTCACCTATTAAAGTCCTTAACCATAACACCTCTTCTATATTGAAAGGCAGTGCCATATACTCAGTCTCAACAGTACTCAAACCCACTGTTCTTTGTGTCCTCCAAGACCAAGATGTTAATCCTCTCACCATCTTGAAACAACTACCTATAATAGAATGTCTGTTAAACAGTTCATTTCCCCAGTTTGCATTGCTACTATAACATTAATGTTTTCTGACCTACAGTACCTTAATTTGTAATCAGCAGTTCCTTTTAAATATTATTTTAACAGCAACCCAAAGTTTAATTTTAGGGTCTTTGTGAAACCTGCTCATAGTATGCAAAGGCACTACCTGGCCTAAAAGTTTGATGTAAATATAAAAAACTTACACTGCCTCCAAATAAGGTACTTCCTTTCTACACACTTCGTCTTCTGTTGCTAACTGGCTTACAGTTATTTGTGCAAATTCCTCTAATATTTTCTTTGTGCAAATTGACTGGTCAATCTACAGTTTTTCTCCATTGTCACTTCTTGTGATCTTTGTAACAAGACATAGTTTTGCTTCACTTAAAAGATGCATATCAAATTCAGATTGAAGTTGTTTTTGGAAGTATTCTTTTAACTTTCACTTTTTGACAAAATAAAAATATCATCGACCCATAAGGCCAAAATTACAGTTTCTTCCTCATTTCTTTTCTGATATGTACTATGATCAGTTGCTGGCTGACCCATGCTCTTTCTTGTTAATGCTTTATGTTATGGTATGTTAGTGCTTTATGTAAGTGCTAATTCCGACAGTGTCCATTCTGTTTAAGACCTTACATTCTCCATTTCAGACACCAAATTTTGTTCTTTTCTTGGTGTCCTGAGGCGGATTCACAAAAATTTCTTCCTCCAGTCTTCCATTGAAATATGCAGTCTTTATATCCACTTGGTGATAAATAAATTTTGTTCAACAGCAAGGGACAGGAGATATCTTAAAGTGTGTTTCTATATATTCTGTGCTCTCTGTCTAAGAGCAGCCAGTAACTACCAAACCGGCTTTAAAATTTGGTATAGCATCTTCAGGGTTTTTAATAGTAAAGACTCATCTTACTCGCAATAGTTTCTTTCTTTGTGGTGCATCAAACTATATGTAAATATTGTTCTTGGCAAAAAGACTGAAATTCCTTTTCTGTAGCTTTCTCCCAATTATCTGCATTTGGGCTGACTAAAGTCTCATCAACTGTAAGAGGTTCATTGTTGAATGTCTGAGCATTATATACATCTCATAATCTGAATGTAATGTGTACATGATGTATGCCATAAATTTACGTCCTCTGCTCCTGGAGTTTCCTGGACCTCATTATCCATTTCCTCTTCAGTAAATATATGTCACTGTTCCAGAGCAATTTCCTCCTGGTGTTTTTGTATGTTCTTGTGCACTTTCTTCAGTGTTAATATTTACACATACTTTTTCACCATTTGTTTCATTTTCATCATATTCTAAAATTATTACACATCTACTAGTTATTATCTCTTTGTTTTTAGGATTTATGAATCTGTAACCTTTGGTGAAGAGTTTGAGAGAGCACTGAAAGACCTGAGTCGAAACTATGCCCTGGGAGTAGACAACATTCCATTAGAACTGCTGATGGCCTTGGGAGAGCCAGTCCTGACAAAACTCTACCATCTGGTGAGCAAGATGTATGAGACAGGTGAGATACCCTCAGACTTCAAGAAAAATATAATAATTCCAATCCCAAAGAAAGCAGGTGTTGACAGACGTGAAAATTACTGAACTATCAGTTTAATAAGTCACAGCTGCAAAATAATAGCATGAATTCTTTACAGATGAATGGAAAAACTGGTAGAAGCCGACCTCGGGGAAGATCAGTTTGGATTCCCTAGAAATGTTGAAAAACGTGAGGCAATACTGACCTTACGACTTATCTTAGAAGAAAGATTAAGGAAAGGCAAACCTATGTTTCTAGCATTTGTCGACTTAGAGAAAGATTTTGACAATGTTGACTGGAATACTCTCTTTCAAATTCTAAATGTGGCAGGGGTAAAATACAGGGAGCGAAAGGCTACTTACAATTTGTACAGAAACCAGATGGCAGTTATAAGAGTCGAGGGACATGAAAGGGAAGCAGTGGTTGGGAAGGGAGTGAGACAGGGTTGTAGCCTCTCCCCGATGTTATTCAATCTGTATATTGAGCAAGCAGTAAAGGAAACAAAAGAAAAATTCGGAGTAGGTATTAAAATCCATGGAGAAGAAATAAAAACTTTGAGGTTCACCGATGACATTGTAATTCTTTCAGAGACAGCAAAGGACTTGGAAGAGCAGTTGAACGGAATGGACAGTGTCTTGAAAAGAGGATATAAGATGAACATCAACAAAAGCTAAACGAGGATAATGGAATTTAGTCGAATTAAGTCGGGAGATGCTGAGGGAATTAGATTAGAAAATGAGACACTTAAAGTAGTAAAGGAATTTTGCTATTTGGGGAGCAAAATAACTGGTGATGGTCAAAGTAGAGATTATATAAAATGTAGACTGGCAATGGCAAGGAAAGCGTTTCTGAAGAAGAGAAATTTGTTAACATCGAATCGTCATTTCTGAAAGTATTTGTATGGAGTGTAGCCATGATGGAAGTGAAACACGGCCGATAAATAGTTTGGACAAGAAGAGAATAGAAGCTTTTGAAATGTGGTGCTACAGAAGAATGCTGAAGATTAGATGGGTAGATCACATAACTAATGAGAAAGGTGTTGAATAGAATTGGGGAGAAGAGGAGTTTGTGGCACAACTTGACAAGAAGAAGGGACCGGTTGGTAGGACATGTTCTGAGGCATCAAGGGATCACAAATTTAGCATTGGAAGGCAGCGTGGAGGGTAAAAATCGTAGAGGGAGACAAAGAGATGAATACACGAAGCAGATTCAGAAGGATGTAGGTTGCAGTAAGTACGGGGAGATGAAGAAGCTTGCACAGGATAGAGTAGCATGGAGAGCTGCATCGAACCAGTCTCAGGACTGAAGACCACAACAACAACAAAACCTTTGGTATCTTCAGTGTCCATTAAAAACATATGTTTCAGATTTAGAGTTCCATTTTGTTCTAAGTTATTTGGGAACTTGTACCAAGGCATTACATCCAAACATTCTTAGATCTAGACCAGGCTCCTTTCCAGTCCAAATTTCATATGCCATCTTGTTTGGTACAGCTTTACTAAGCAATCTGTCATTTGGATACACTGCAGTTGATACTGCTTCTGCCCAATAACATTTTGGTAATGCTGCTTCCTTTAACATGCTCCTTGTTTCCGCTACAATTGTTCTGTTAGCCCTTTCTGCTGCTCTGTTTTGAGCAGAACTGTAGTTTTGTGTCTGATTCCAAATTCACTTGATTGTTGCCTAAACTGTTTATTAACATATTCGTTACTATTGTCTGATCAGAGAACTTTTATCTTCTTACCAGTCTGTCTTTCATCTGTGGCACGAAAACTGTCAAATATTTTGCTCACTTTATGCTCGGTACTTTGGAAATAAACATAGATACATCTTGAAAAATTGTCAATCCAGGTAAGGAAATAACAACTGCCTCCTCTAGATTCTTTTTCCATAGGCCCACAAGGGTGAGTGTTTATCAGCTGTAAAAGATCAGTAGATTTATTTTTACTTGTTTTAAATGGTAACCTGACTAGCTTTCTTTTATACTAATTTCACAAGGTAAGTTACAACTAGTACTCTGGCCATATCATTTAACAAGGCCATACTTTTCCTATTAAGATATCTTTGATGTCACAAAAAACTTTTTGCAGAATAAACTGTATAAATATTTCCAATGTGGAGAATATCTAATTTATAAATGTATCTTTCTTTAGTTGTTCTGACTATCACACTGCCAGTCATATCAATTATTTCTGCACCAATAAAATCAAAAATTATCTTGTTGCCCTTATTCACTGTATCTCATTCACTGAAAGTAAATTTGTAGCCACGTTCTTCACATAATGTACATTATGTACTGTCATATCTTGTGAGCCACTTTTAATGATCAAATTAAAGTTTATCTCTCCTACCAGTTCACACTGAAATTGAGAAGTATTAACACCTAAAACACCAAAGTGTTTTAGGAGAAACATCACATAAAACTGATTGGTTCTTGGTAATATGTGTAGATGCTCCAGAATCTAGAACCAGTCTGTACTCTTTTTTTCAGTTTTATTATAAGAATAATATGCAGTAAGTGCTTTGCATTTATTGCTTTCTTTCCTCTCTGAACCCAAAACATCACTTTCCCCCCCCCCCCCCCCCCCCCCCCTGTGCAGTGGAATGCAAAAGTCCCATTCTTTCGCATTTATCACATTGAACCGGTTTCTTCTTTTTGTATTTTGAAAATAAAGCTGTTTACATGTCCTGAATAGGATATTCTTGTGAATTGTTAACATCATCTAATATCTTGACTTTATTGCTGTCACCTGTGATTGGTATCTCTGAACTCTGTAAGCCCATGATCATGAGGAGATACTTATCAGGTAGCCACACTAGTAATCAGGTACCAATCCAGTATTCAGCAATGTCAAATCCAATATTTCTTAGATGATTTGAAGTGGAGATGATTTTGTTACATGTTCATCAGTATTTTTACATTCATCTAAAGGTTTGGTGATAAGCTCTCTTAGCAAATCTACTTTTCTAGTTAAACCTCCATTATCAGAATCTCTTCTTAAATTGTCCCAAACTTTCTTTGCTGTGTCAGCCTTTTCTATATGAGCGTAACTTACAGGATGGACTACAAGAATTAATTTAGATTTTGTTTTACAATTTTTATTCTTGGAAATCTTAATCTGTTGACCTAAAAGTTCCATCAGAGGCACCCCAAAGGTCGTCCAGTTGTAGATAGACTTCTACCACAAACTTTCAAGTTGCATAGTTCTCTAAACCAATGAGGTTCTCAGTCTTTGTTGTTGGGCAGAAGCCATTTGTGCAGTTACAATTACTGTAAAATATAAACTGCTCACAAACAATATTAAGTTTTCCACCATTCACTGGTTAAACTTATTCAATTGAATCTTCATCAATCCGTAACCTGTTGGATTATATATTTGTGCAGTAAAATAATACTGTTGGAGAAATGCTATTTAGGAACATATATTTTACTATCTTAATATGTTCTTGGCAATTTACAAAGGCATATAACACAGAACAGATACCTAAGAATATTATAGGCAGAGACATCTATACACCTTAACTCACTGCCAACATACGTAACAAATATTTCATTCACCAAATCCCAACAGTAACAAAAACTTACACTCCCTAGCGGTAAGACATACCTAACTGTGTGGTCCAATCAGATTCCATTGTCAACAAATTGCATATGAAATAGTCAAATTGGATATGAATGTTGGCCTAAGGGAAGTCCAGCATCAAACCCTTCATATTTGTGACACTTAAAAAAAGGTTCTTTCTATCTCTTCTAATAATTCTACAGATTTGGATATGTAGGTTTTTACACCCTGTGTTTTCAGTTTAACACGAATTGCCAAAAGCATTATAAAGTGGTATTTGTAGCCGTTCCAATGCCAAAACCAGGTTTAAGGATACTTTTTTCTTGTTATGAGGACCATACTGAAAGTTACGAGCAACCCATTATTAATCCTTTAACTGCTCTGGACATGTTAACGCGCGTGCCTTTGGGACAGGTACAAAGGTGTGCACGTTAACATGGCCAGAGCAGTTAAAGGGTTAAAATTTCAGTTGCAGACTGAACAAAAATGACTGCAGAATTGTAATTTACAAACTTTATACCATCTTTTGCCATACTGAACATCATAAGCGTATATCATGTGACCACGGGCAGTACTTCCGATCAATGCCTCTTTTCGTCAGCTTGCTATCATTGAATACATGTTAAAGAAGGAAGAAGTACCGCTGAAATTTGCCTCAGACTTCAGTGTGCCTGTGGAGATGACTGTATGGGTGCCAGCAATCTTATAAGATAGACACTTTTGTACCTCCTTCATGCATTGGATAATAAACTCACTGGGAAGAAGATGTCCTACAGCAGAATAACACGCCTCCTCACCTGGCTTGTTTCACTGTAGAGAAGATATGGCCCTCTGGGTGGAAACTCTTTCACATCTTCCCTACAGTACCGAGTTGGCATCCCCCAACAACAATCTTTTCGATTCTGTTAAGGAACACATGTGAAGTTAATGCTACAAGACAATGGAGGATAATTGGCAAACAGGATGTCAGTGTCTTCAGGAAGTGGGAACAGTGTTTTATTGTAAACATATTTTCAAACTTGAGAAAGTGTGCAAAAAATTGAGATTATGATGAAAAGTGGCAGAAAGTATGTAGATTAAGATGATATACGTGGCCTGTGTAAGAAATAATGATCAAAATTTTCAGAAATTATTGCTCATTAACTTTACTTTTGTTGTCCTTTGATTTGGAAACTTGGACAAAGTACAGTACAAGACCTATGATGACAGTAAAGGTAATGTAATGGAAAGACAGCTGTAGCAACACCGAGAGTCCAAACACTGTATTAATTATATCAAATAAAGCCACTAATATTAATATTTTTCATAAGCTTTACGGTGTTGCTGTGGCATCACCTAGTTTTTGTGTAAACTTTTAGTAGCCTGTATGACAAACTGTAAAATTTGTTATTGGTAAAAGATATTATGCAGCTTAACTGTGATGAATAGTTTCAGTATTCTGACAGTTTGGGAAACCTGAGTCAGTAATAAAATGATGAGTGCATACTTTCTTTATACATTTTATGAGTATTAGGTTTTGCATATTATTCGTATTCTGATCATATTCCACTTACATAATTTGATTCTTTGGACTACTTCATCTTTCAAGCTTTCGTCTAGAAGTACCTGAGTAAGCCATGTTGTTGTAGTGGTCTTCAGTCCTGAGACTGGTTTGATGCAGCTCTCCATGCTACTCTATCCTGTGCAAGCTCCTTCATCTCCCAGTACCTACTGCAACCTACATCCTTCTGAATCTGCTTAGTGTATTCATCTCTTGGTCTCCCTCTACGATTCTTACTCTCCATGCTGCCCTCCAATGCTAAATTTGTGACCCCTTGATGCCTCAGGACATGTCCTACCAACCGATCCCTTCTTCTAGTCAAGTTGTGCCATAAACTTCTCTTCTCCCCAATCCTATTCAATACCTCCTCATTAGTTACATGATCTACCCACCTAATCTTCAACATTCTTCTGTAGCACCCCAGTTCAAAAGCTTCTATTCTCTTCTTGTCCAAACTATTTATTGTCCATGTTTCACTTCCATACATGGCTATACTCCATACAAATACTTACAGAAACGACTTCCTGACACTTAAATCTATACTCAGTGTTAAAAAATTTCTCTTCTTCAGAAACACTTTCCTTGCCATTGCCAGTCTACATTTTATATCCTCTCTACTTCGGCCATCATCAGTTATTTTGCTCCCCAAATAGCAAAACTCCTTTACTACTTTAAGTGTCTCATTTCCTAATCTAATTCCCTCAGCATCACCCGACTTAATTCGACTACATTCCATTATCCTCGTTTTGCTTTTGTTCATGTTCATCTTATATCCTCCTTTCAAGACACTGTCCATTCCGTTCAACTGCTCTTCCAAGTCCTTTGCTGTCTCTGACAGAATTACAATGTCATCGGCGAACCTCAAAGTTTTTACTTCTTCTCCATGAATTTTAATACCTACTCCGAATTTTTCTTTTGTTTCCTTTACTGCTTGCTCAATATACAGATTGAATAACATCGGGGAGAGGCTACAACCCTGTCTCACTCCTTTCCCAACCACTGCTTCCCTTTCATGCCCCTCGACTCTTATAACTGCCATCTGGTTTCTGTACAAATTGTAAATAGCCTTTCGCTCCCTGTATTTTACCCCTGCCACCTTTAGAATGTGAAAGAGAGTATTCCAGTCAACATTGTCAAAAGCTTTCTCTAAGTCTACAAATGCTAGAAACGTAGGTTGCCTTTCCTTAATCTTTCTTCTAAGATAAGTCGTAAGGTCAGTATTGCCTCACGTGTTCCAACATTTCTACGGAATCCAAACTGATCTTCCCCGAGGTCGGCTTCTACCAGTTTTTCCATTCGTCTGTAAATAATTCGTGATAATATTTTGCAGCTGTGACTTATTAAACTGATAGTTCGGTAATTTTCACATCTGTCAACACCTGCTTTCTTTGGGATTGGAATTATTATATTTTTCTTGAAGTCTGAGGGTATTTCGCCTGTCTCGTACATCTTGCTCACCAGATGGTAGAGTTTTGTCAGGACTGGCTCTCCCAAGGCCGTCAGTAGTTCTAATAGAATGTTGTCTACTCCCGGGGCCTTGTTTCGACTCAGGTCTTAAGGAATTCAAAAATATCATTTCCAGAGCCTGGCTCTCAGTTGAACCTTTTGTGATATGCTAAGCTGGCATTCCATACCATCCAGAGTGGTTACTGAAAGTAAATGTTGATCAGGCATGAAATAACAGTGAGACTAAATGAATACTAAGGTAATACACCAGTCTGACAAAGTATGCATCATATATGTTCGTGCAACATTTTATTTTCCAAAGATGATCACACTGTTGAAACCATTAACATTGAGAAATTATGTAGCAATTTTGTAAAGTGAGTAAACAGCGTTAAAAATATATCAATTCCAGTAATTCCCATTACAACTTTGTAATACTTTGCACAAATTGAGTAGCTTGACTAATGGATACATAAGCCTCTAGATTCTCAATAATACTACACAATGTTATTTACATTTATGATACAGGGAGTGGCAAAATGATCTGACAGTTTTCGCTGCCATGCAGTTGAGTGAGTAGGTGGTGAGGGGTGGTGGGGATAAGTGTGTTTCAGAGCCTACACATGGACAGTTTTAATGCCCAAGGAGCAATGGTTGATTGAGCATCGCGCATTTGTTGTAGAGGCAGTTTTTAAAAATGGCAATTCCTGTGTTGCTGTGCAGTGGCAGTTCCATAGCCATTTTAATTTTGATCCACGAGAAAAAGTTCCGAAGTGCAACACAATTATGCTGTGGGTGAGTAACTTCAAAGCTACCGGTTCACCGTTGAAATGGAAGTTGACAGGCTGTCCAAGGTCAGCCAGGATGCCAGAGAATATCGATAGAGTAAGAGAAGCTGTGGAAGCCAGGCCTCAGCAGCCGACCCTTAAACAAGCTGCTGCTTTGCATATATTTGACTGCCCTGTTAGATGAGTTTTCGGTTCGATATGCATTTCCATCCATACAAAATGGCTATTGTTCAGCAGTTAAAAGCCCAATGACTATTCAAAGTGAAAAGCATTTTCAGAGCAAATGATTGATTTGATGACAGAAAAAATTTTCATAATGAGAGACGGGGCACATTTTCATCTGGACTGTTATGTAAACAAACAGAACTTACATTATTGGTCATCCTGAAGAACTGCATGAACGTCGTTTGCATAGTCCTAATGTCATTGTGTGGTGTGGTGTAACAAAAACTTGTGCCATTGGGCCATATTTCTTTGAATAGGGTGGTCAAACTGTTACAGTCAATTCACAACATTGTCTATGACGAAATAAATCTCGGGTGAACAGCCTGGTATGAGTGTGCATAGGACACAATATTTCGGCAATCGACCACATTGCTATCATCAGGTGCGCTGCTGTACTGACTGGCGGTGGGCCGGCATCATGTATATATAGTACAGTCCCCCTCCCGCTCCTCCATCGGGCGCTTCCTACGAGTCGGTGCGGTTCACGCCCCGCGCGCCGTCCAGGTGCAGTGTCCGTTCTCCTGCCGTTTGGGCGCTGCGTCCTAGGTCTTCTCGTTCAGGAGGGTCTGCCCATACCGCTCTTGTTGTTCTTCCCTTCTCCCCCGAAGTCGGTACACTCTGGGAAATATCCTTTTTCTTCTTAATCCGGGTGATCGCGTATTCACCTGCCTTGCTAAGGATGTAATTGCTGTCACGATTTAGTTGTGGCTCCCTTACTTTGACCTCTATGGCTTCTTTGATGACACAGTCCCAGTATTTGGAAGTCTGTTCCAGGACTTTGGTTTGGTCATAATCCATGCTGTGGAGTTCCGACAGGCAATGCTCAGCGATGGCTGACTTACTGGGCTGCTGCAGTCTAGTGTGCCGTTGATGTTCTTGGCATTGGTCCTCAATGGTACGAATGGTCTGCCCCATGTATCCACTACCGCATTGGCAAGGTATCTGATAAACCCCTGATTTACATAGACCAAGGTTGTCCTTGACACTACCAAGAAGGCTCTTGGTTTTGCTTGGAGGACGGAAGATGGTTTTCACTTGGTGTTTACATAAAATGCGTCCAATTTTTCTGGATAAGGCCTCACAAAACGGAATAATAGCCAAGGCCACCTCCTCCTGAGGTTTTTGCCGGTGCTGCAGGTGTGGGATGTAGAGCCTTCTGAATTTGCCCTTCCTTGTAACCGTTCCTCCAAAACACGGTCTTCAGATGGTCCGATTCTTGTTGGATACTTTCCCTGTCGGAGGCTCTACATCCCACACCAGCGGAACTGAGGATGGACCTCCGGAGGAGGCGGCCTTGGCTATTATTCCATTTTGTGGGGCCTTATCCGGAAAAATTGGACGCATTTTACGTAAACACCAAGTGAAAACCATCTTCCGTCCTCCAAGCAAAACCAAGAGCCTTCTTGGTAGTGTCAAGGACAACCTTGGTCTACATAAATCAGGGGTTTATCAGATACCTTGCAAATGTGGTAGTGTATACATAGGGCAGACCACTCTTACCATTGAGGACCGATGCCGAGAACATCAACGGCACACTAGACTGCAATAGCCCAGTAAGTCAGCAATCCTGAGCATTGCCTGTCGGAACTCCACAGCATGGATTATGACCAAACCAATGTCCTGACACAGACTTCCAAATACTAGCACTGTTTCATCAAAGGAGCCATAGACATCAAAGTAAGGGAGCCACAACTGAATCGTGACAGTGGTTACATCCTTAGCATGGCGTGGGAACCCACGACACCCGGATTAAGAAGAAAAAGGATATTTCCCAGAGTGTAGTGATTTCAAGGGAGGAGGGAAGAATTACGAGAGCAGTGCCAGCAGACCCTCCTGATCGAGAAGACCTAGAATGCAGCGCCCAGACAGCGGGAAACAGACACTGCACCTGGACCGTGCGCGGGTTGCAGACTGCACCGACTCATAGGAAGAGCCTGAGGGAGGAGCAGGAGGGGGATTGTCCTATATATACATGGCACCGGCCCACCGCCGGTCGGTACATCAGCGCACCTGATGATGGCAACGTGGTCAATTGCCGAAATATTGTGTCCTATGCACACTCATACCAGGCTGTTCACCCGAGATTTATTTCATCATAAAATATGCCTGGAGAAATTGGAGAACCACATTACATACCTCTACGGGGAGGAGATGTATCGCAGCATGAAAAGGATTGACAAGCTGCGTTATCGGAGAAGTCGTCTGCTGTGTTCTTTTGTTTTTCTTATGAAGTGCTGAGAAGAACATGTAGTACTGAAGTTTGCTAAGGTCAAGCATCACATCAACTCAGCGGCAGCCAGAAGAATCAAGAAACGTGCCAGCCTAGCCTTGGTACGAGAGAGAGTTTGCTTCACATGGTGGCGCTTGGACACTACCAACAAAGAACTCCTACAGTTACATCTACAACTGGCCAACTGGTTAAACCCCTGGACGTGGGATTGGGTTGATTGTGTCAAATGGGCCACAGCGGACACAACCCAGAGGAAGTCAGCCGAACGACAGGCATCCAAGTTTGAACGTATATTGGAGAAACAACCTTCTGATGGCAGCGGAAATACCATCATCAATCTCGCTAACAAGGAACTGGATGATGATGCTATTTCGGTTCTTAAGAAAGGATTGAATTTCGCTCCGACTCCTAAAGCTGTACCCATTGCTGACATCATTAGCACAGTGGAACATACAGCTGCTCGACTTGCACCTGAAGCTACTGAAGAAGTTCGTCGCAAAACCTGCAGAGCTCTAACCAAAACAACGCTGATGAAACCAAACATCTCCTACAGGGAGAGGGCTGCCATACGGGAGTAAAGAGAAGATCCAGACATAGAAATATTACCTGCAGGCAAGGGCAAGGCAACAGTGATCCTATCCCAACAGGATTATACTGAGAAGATGCGGGGCCTACTTGGTGACAGCGCATACCGCAAGATTGACACCGATCCTACCAAGAGGGTCGAGAGGAAGACTCTGGCACTTCTCAAGGATTCCGGCTTCCCTGACGAGATTACCAAGATGCTATGCCCGAGTGCTGCTGTTCCTCTCAGACTTTACGTACTACGAAGGTGCACAAGGAATAGATTCCATTATGTCCCATTGCCAGCAATATTGGTGCCCCAACGTACCTTCTCGCCAAGCACCTCAAACAACTGCTTAGCCCTTATGTTGGGAGATGTACACACCATATCCGTAAGTCCGTGGATTTCCTGGCACACATCATCAACCTTGCGCTTAAGGAATCTGACATACTGGTGAGCTTCGACATGGTATCTCTATTCACTAAAGTTCCGTTACAAGAATCCTTGGAACTCATCAGCCAGAAATTTGACAAAGAGACCACCAACCTTTTCAGACATGTTCTGTAATCAACTTACTTCTTATTTGATAATAATGAACATACAGTAAGCCTCCCTTTATGCTGTGTTTTCCTTTTGACTATTTTTAAGCTGGCTTTAACATTCCGAAAAGCTGATAGTCTTGTACAGTGCAAATCACACACACACACCCACACACACACACACACACAGATATATATACATATATTAAAGCAGCAAAGAAACTGGTATAGACAGGCGTATTCAGATACAGAGAAGAGAGATGTAAACAGGCAGAATATTGCACTGCAGTCGTCAACATCTATATAAGACAACAAGTGTCTGGCGCTGTCGTTAGATTGGTTACTGCTGCTACAATGGCAGGTTATCAAGATTTAAGGGAGTTCGAACATGATGTTATAGTCAGCACACGAGCGTTGAGACACAGCATCTCTGATGTAGCGAGGAAATGGGGATTTTCCCATACTACCATTTCATGTGTGTGCCATTAATATCAGGAATCCAGTAATACATCAGATCTCCAACTTTGCTGTGGCCAGAAAAAGATCCTGGAAGAACGGGACAACAATGACTGAAGAAAATCGTTCAACGTGGCAGAAGTGCAACCCTTCCGTAAATTGCTGCAGATTTCAGTGCTGGGCCAACAAAAAGTGTCAGTGTGTGAACCATTCAATGAAACATCATCGATATGGGCTTTTGGAGTCGAAGGCTGACTTGTGTGCCCCTGATGACTGCACGACAACAAGGCTTTATGTCTTGCCTGGGTGTGTCAACACCGACAGTGGACTGTTGATGACTGGAAACATGTTGGCTGGTTGGATGAGTCTCGTTTCAACCTCATGGGTCCATGGACCCTGCATGTCAGCAGGAACTGTTCAAACTGGTGGATGCTCTGTAACGGTGTGGGGTGTGTGCAGTTGGAGTGATATGGGACCCGTGATACGTCTAGATACGACTCTAACAGGTGACATGTACATAAGCATCCTGTCTGATCGTCTGCATCCATCCATGTCCATTGTGCATTCTGATGGACTTGAAAAATTCCAGCAGGTCAATGCAACACCCCACACGTCCAGAATTGCTACAGAGTGGCTCCAGGAACACTTCTGAGTTTGTACACTTCCACTGGCCACCAAACTCCCCAGACATGAACATTATTGAGCATATGTGGGATGCCTTGCAACATGCTGTTCAGAAGAGATCTCCACCCTTTCTTACTCTTACGGATTTATGGGCAGCCATGCAGGATTCATGATGTCATTTCTCTCCAGCACTACTTCAGACACTAGTCAAGTCCATGCCACTTCGTGTTGTGGCACTTCTGCATGCTTGTGGGGCCCTACTTGATATCAAGCAGGTGTACCAGTTTCTCTGGCTCTTCAGTGTTTATTAGACACTGAAACAATTGTAATAATGTATTGCAGGGTTAAAGGGGGAGAACCCTAGATCAGGTGTACTTGGAGACATTTCCAAAGTCTTCCCATTTACTAAACCTCGCCAGTCCTTTTCCTTCATCCCTCTTCATTCCCCTTCAATGCTTCTGCCAGAAGACGTAGCCAGTGGCCCTGAAAGCTTGCACATTTCCTTAACCTTTATATGTGTTCATCTGTTTTCTCCTGCCTCTACGTGGTGAGCAGATATTTTATCTATCCAATTATAATTGTGGAAATTGACTATTTTCAGTTTATTGATATCTTATTGTGCATTATATTTCAAGATTTATGTAACACTGGTTGTACAGTAATACTAACATTCTGGAGACCTCTTCAGAAAACAGAACTGATTGTTTCCTTTTTTAGTTTCTCCTTATAGATCTTGTAGGACTCCTTTCCTGCAACATGCAGCTGATTTCTGTGGGAACTCCAGCAATAGTCAGCAGTTATGTTGGTGTCCCATGTTTCATGGTGTAAGTATTCCATCTCATGGACCCTTCACTCTGCTCTTCACTGACATCACCAAGGTGTTAGAAAAAGTAGTTCAATTGTGACTGGAGGAACTGAACTGAACTTTCAAATTCATTGAACAACTCAGTTTTTTAAAAAGTCACCATATTTCTAACTGTGCTATAAGTCCTGAGTTGTGTCCATACACTGACAGGACAACTACCTTCTGTCCAACCAAACTATTGTTAATTACATTTTTGCTTCCAGCTTTTAAGTTATTCTGGAAGAACATTATTTTTTAATCCATTGTTGTTCTTTTCACATAAAGGGAAGGACTACTTTATGTAATGCCCATGTTGACCATCAAAGATCTATGTGTTGTAGTTACAGCATCTTTGTTTTTAGAAATATTTTTCCTGTGTGGAATGTTTCCCTCTATTATATTCATATGCTTTTTTTTTTTTTTTTTTTTTTTACAAGATCATTAATTTTTTTCTTTGATGTTTCTTGACTATGAAACTACCACTGATGTAACAGAAATTGTCAACTGAATTAATGCAACTTTTTAAAGTAATATTTGTGCATTAAATTAAATGAATCACATCCATACATATTATAAAAATGAATGTGTGTTCCACATCTCCTCCTAAACCATTGGACCAATTTCAACCAAACTTGGTACACATACCCCTTACTGTCAGGCAACAGTTGCTGTCAGGGTAAGAACCACCTACGTATCATAGTTCAGGAGACATGATGTCATAAATACTGAGATTCATGAAAAATTGCCACATTGTACATGACATTTAAATTTATGAAACACATTTTGCAGATAGTATCCACATATGCCACTGATTGTACACACATATATATTGTAGTTCAAGAGATATGATGTCATAAACACTGAGATGCATGAAAAAATGCCACGTCATGCTCAAAGTGTTAATACATGTATTCTTTACTACTAAGACACTCCTACAGTCAAGACAACTTAAGAAAATGATTGACACATTTTTGACAGCTTTCAACTGCAAAGCAGAAGTAGCTGTATGTGAAAACAACTGCCATCTACAGGGTGATTTTAAAAAAGTTTACAAACATTGGTATACAACAGGGTCAGTAATCACATAGGAACCAAGGGTCGCAAAAGCCATATGGGGTTACCAAATGGAATCACAGTTATTTAGTGCCATAAAACAAATAGATGCCCACTTCAGGAGATTGTATTGTATTGTATTGAACTGGGGACTTAGAAACAACAGAGAGGCTTTGTCTCTGCCGTAGCCCTCAGTGGTTTACAACCCCACAAAAGGCTACAACAGTCCACTCACTCCACTGCCGCCCCACACCGAACACAGGGTTATTGTGTGGTTCAGCCCCCTATGGACTCCCCTGGGAATGTCTCACACCAGACGAGTGTAACCCCAAATGTTTGCGTGGTAGAGTAATTATGGTGTACACATATGTGGAGACAGTGTTTGCACAACAATCACTGACATAGTGTAACTGAGGGGGAATAAGGGGAACCAGCCCGCATTCATAGAGGCAGATGGAAAACCATCTTAAAAACCGTCCACAGAGTGGCAGGCACACCGGACCTCAACACTAATCTGCCGGGCAGATGTGTGCTGGGGACTGGCACGCCTTTCCTCCTGGCACTTGAGGAGATGCTTAAAGTTGTGTCTAGAAGCACCAAGACATGCCTGACATCGATGCTGCATTGAATGGTGCACTCTCTCAAAGATACCTGGTGTATATTGAAGCATCCCACTGCTGCAGCAGTCCTGCCCACTAGGTCCTCCAGCAATGTAACACATGTTTCATACACAAGACCATTCAGATACTGGGACAGGAAAAAATCAATTGGGGGCAGATTGGGTGAGGGTGGCGGTCAAACGACTGGCCCGCCACGACCAATCCAGTGACCGGGAAACATTACCTGCAGTTTGTACCCTCATTTGTCAGCTGAAATGCGCGGGAGCTCTGTTGTGCAGAAATCAAATATGGTGACAAATAGGCACGGGAACAGCATCAGAATATCTGGCAGAACGTCTTGCAGGAATACAAGATAAGTGTGAAAGTCAGACCGGGAGAATGTACAAACCAATTAACAGTCACTGATGATGCCAGACCACACATTAAGGGTAAATCTGCATTGTGAGGCATGCGAACGCATAGCATATGGGTTCTGATCGACCCAATTATGCCGGTTGTGAATGTTCATCATACCCTCGAGTGAGAACGCAACTTTATCAATGAAGAGGACACTCGCTGTGATGCTGCGGTCTCCAGTGAATTCCTGCAGAAAGTGATGCACTGATCCCAAATGCTTGTTGTAGTCCCCCAACTGCAATTCCCAGCCCATTGCAAATGAAACCGATGCAGTCCTTCATCATGTCCAAGCACCAGATGGAGGGTTTGGCGGTATCAGTGGCACGGGATACACCTCATACTCCATGGATATCTTGCTCATTGGTGACCAGCATCTGGCTTGTGACATGGAACAAGCTGATTTCACACAGTTGGTGATGCAGGGTGAAGAATAATGTGTGGCATGGCACCTTTCTATCAGGATGTTTTGCATGATTCGATCACATGGCTTCTCATCCATTGCAGCTTGCCACACTATAAATCAAGTGCATCTGAGCTATTTCCTAGTACATGTAGCTAGCCATTTTACCCCCAACACTTCCACAGCATGAATGACAAATGTCTATGTGCACTCCGCCTGTGTTTTTATACCAATGCCCTGTTGTGACCGTAGCACCCTCTCGGGGTGTTTGCAACCTCCCATTCCTATGTGATTATTGATGTGCCATGTCAGTTTGTAAAGCTTTTTTGAATCACCCTGTATAGAGCTATGATGAGGCATTACCGTAAAGACCTTTACAAAATCGCATTGTAGAAATGTGAAGCAGCTGTGCCGAGTGTACGGAAAATGTACAGGACATTACACTACAAAAACTGTTCATTTTTTGTTTTCATTTCTAATAGAAAATTGGCAAACTGAATACCCAGGTAATTCCAGGTTTGTCAGCTGATATAGCAATATAAGAAAAATGTGAAAATGAGTTATGTTGTTTGTGGTTTTCAGTCCAAAGGGTGGTTTGATGCAGCTCTACATGCAACTCTATCCTGTGCAAAACCTCTTCGTTACCCCCCCCCCCCCCCCTGCCATCACACACACACACACACACACACACACACACACACACAAAAACTCTCTCTCTCTCTCTCTCTCTCTCTTCCATCCAATACTAAATTGGTGACTTGTTGATGTCTCAGAATATGTCTTATCAACCTATCCCTTCTTCTTGTAAGATTGTGTGCCACAAATTTCTTTTCTCCTCTATTCTGTTCCTTACCACCTCATCAGTTATGTGATCCCCCCAACTAGTCTTCCACATTCTTCTGTAGCACCACATTTACAAAGCTTCTATTGTCTGCTTATCGTACACGTTACACTTTGATGCAAATTTTTCTTCAGTATGAATAAATTTCTCTTCTTCAGAAATTCTTTTTTTGCCATTACCAACCTTCATTTTATATCCTCTCTACTTTGGCCATCATCAGTTATTTTGCTGCCCAAATAAAAAAATTCATCTACAATTGTAAGTGACTCATTTCCTAATCTAATTCCCTCAGCATCACCTGGTTTAATTCGACTATATGCCACTATCCTGGTTTTGCTTTTGTTGAGTTCATCTTACATCCTCCTTCCCAGACACAGTCCATTCTATTTGACTACTCTTCCAAGTCCTTTGCTGCTGTGTCTGACAGAATTACAATGTCACTGGCAAACTTCAAAATTTTTATTTCTTCTTTCTGAACTTTAATTCCTGCTCCAAATTTTTCTTCCATTTCCTTTACTGAAAATGTGAACTACAAATTTTCTTAGAAATAACAAACTTAGATTTCACTAAATTTATAGAACTTGTTTCAACTAAATACAACAGTGCATCAGTTCATGTAAGTTGACAATTCATCAAACTGCATCCAAATATGTTGTACCATTCTCTCATTCTTGGGAAGAAATAGAAATAATTGCATTGTGTTGTCTCTGTATAGCACTTTCTTAAGTTTTTTGGTGATATTTATCATGATGTATAGGCATGCTGAGAAAAGTAGCGTAGAAACTCACTAAAAGTAGCAGATGAGTTTTGCTATTTGGGCAGCAAAATAGCTGATGATGCCTGAATTAGAGAGGATATAAAATGCATGTTGGCCGTAGCAAGGAAGGGCCTTCTTCTTTTTGTTCTTCTTCTTCTTCTTTTTTTTTTAATGTATTTATTAACATGGAATTTAAATTTAAGTGTTAAGAAGTCTTTTCTGCAGGTATTGGTCTGGAATGTAATCTTGTATGAAAGTGAAATGTGGGCAATAAGCAGTTCAGACAAGAAGAGAATAGAAACTTTTGAAATGTGGTGCCACGAGAGATGAGCAGACTAACAGATAGGGAGGTAGTGATACAAACTGGGGAGAAAAGAAGTTTATGGCACAATGGTCACAGCAAGTGGGTTCAAACTGATGTGGGTTGCAGAAGTTATTTGGAAATAAAGATGCTTGCTCAGGACTGACTTAGCATGGAGAGCTGCATGAAACCAGTCTTCAGACTGAAGATCACAACAAGATCGTAATTTAGGAAAGGTCGCCAGGTATTTGTAATTATGGTGTACTAACATATAATGAAGTGGAGTACTGAGAAATGAAGAATAATAATGTGTGTTAGAAGTTACCTAGGGCTGTAGATAATATGAAAATAAATACCACAGCAGATAGTTCAGTCGAGGAGACATGAACATTCATAAAAAGGATAATTGCGGAAGTAGAACAGCAAATGTACGGTATAATGAAGATGCAGTCTTTGGTCTTAGTCTATCTTGTGTAAATCACTTAACTTCTGCTTAAGGACTGTGACAACCAATGTCCACTTGCACCTGGTTACTGCCTTGGTCTCCTGCCACCCTCCTCCAAGACTGCACCTCTCCATTACCAAACAGTTTTGGCAAAGACCTGCTAACAGTTATTTATGAGAGGTAGTCATGAGGTTTTAATCATCCCACTGAAAAAAAGAGTTACGTAATTAATTTTTCATTTGTTTGCAGGTAGGAAACAAAAGAAAATGGCGCCAACCATTGATAAAGTAGAATATCGTGCACTAATTCGCTTTCTATATTTGAAGGGGAACAGCGCTGAACAAATCTATGCTGAGTTAATGGAAGTGTATGCAAAGATGCACTGTCATATGACACAGTGATTAAGTGGCGCAAACGCTTTGAATCCGGTGAAACAAGTCTTCATTCACCTGATGAAGAACCAAGTGAAATGCCATTGCTTTGTGAAGAACAGGAAGTGAAGAGAGAGGTAGAGCATATTGGATTTAACATATTTCTCTTTTTCAGAAAAGATTTTTGTAAGTTATTTTGCTGGCTTAAATAGCAAAACTTGTCTACATTTTTCAGAATCTCAGTTTCTAATCTAATTGCCTCAGCATTTCTGGTGACTGTACACCATGACCTCCTTTATATTGTTGCTGGTGTTCATTTTTTAAATATTTTCAAAGATACTATCAGTTTTATTTCATCTGTCTTGTAAGTCTTTTGCCAACTCGGACACCATTTCATCTTAATAGCTATTAATTCTGTTTCTAAATTTCTCATTGGTTTCATATACTGTTTGCTTTATGTACGTATTTAATAATATGTTGTATTTCATTCCTGATAACCTCACAATTTCAAAGATTACATTCCACTCGATAATTCATAGGACCAATATTACTTCGCATGTTCCTACCTTTCTTTGGGAAAAAAATGTATATTCTCCCATGTCATCTTCTACCATTACCTCCATTCTTCAGCAGATATTTCATATTAATATTTTGCAAGCATTACTCACGGAACTGATGGTTTGGTAATACTTATATACTTATGCTTGTCAGCACCTGCCTTCTGTGAAATTCTGATTATTACATTTTACGTGATGTGTGAGAATATTTTGCATGACTTGTATATTCTGCATACAAAGTGGAATGGTTCTGTCGTAATTGGTTCTCTTAAGCATCCTGCTCAACTTAGATATCTCAGTGTGCTGTCACATTCTTCTCACAGTACTGCATCCCCTGTGTTATCCATTTCCTTTTCCAATTCCATAATATTTTCTTCAGATTTATTTTTTTAATATGGATCTTTTAGAGGGTGAACCCAATCTCCAATGACAAAATTTTGTAGGTTGTTCAGGGACATTTTCTGAGCATTTTGGTAGAAGAGGCCATTGGTCTCTAGTGGCCTGTTACACCTCTTACCATCATTTATCTGTATGACTCATACAGTTATTCTTAAAATAGCTTCACGACACGGGAAATGATGACAGTATGTGTTGCATGTCTTGCTTGGAAACAAACCTGTACCATTCACTCACAATGCTCACTGTTGACAACCATAAAACCCAATTTGTTCTTCACCTGTAGTATGCTTATATCCATGGTAACAAATGTTTGAGTAGCATGTGGAACACAGGAAGGATTTCTGCTTAAATGCCTCTGTGAGTCTAATCTCATATTCACAGACCCCAAGGGAATGATACATTATGAGGCTGAGTATTCACTTAATACAGAAACTTTGTAGGTACAGTTTTGCAGAATAATTGACACCTATCTTCTAATCCAGAACTGATTGTGGCCCTTTGGTTCTGGTTCTGAGTTGATTGGAAGGACTGAGCCACAGACTTAGAAGGTTCTGTGACAAGCTCGACTGTGACTTCCTGGACTTGCCCTATACGGTTGAGAACTTTAGGGTACCTGTAAATGGGTCATGTCTGCACTACACATCAGAGCTGCTGCTGAGGTAGCTGTCTGTGTGTAGGTTGCACACAAGGGTTTTTTTTGGCTGGGCAACTGTCCATCCAATCCAGGTAATGACAGCTGCAGGAAACCCAGATGTATCAATGTAAGATCAAAAGAAGTGCCTCCCACAAGTGAGAGTATTAACATCCTAATAGTAAACTGCCAAAGCATTCTTAAGCTGCCACAACAAGCTGATTGAAAACTGAAATTGACAGCAGTGAGATTTTGGGGAAAATTTAAGTGTATATAGAAAGGGTAGGCAAATGGAAAACTGAGGTGGTGTATTTGTCACAGTAGACAAGAAACTCAAATCCACTGAGATAGAAATTGGAGCTGCATGTGAGATTGTTTGGGCAAGTTTCAGTATCAGGGGTAGTCATAAAATTATAATCGGATTCTTTGGTCGCCCACCAGACTCATCTCGTGATGTAACCGAAAGCCTTAGAGAAAACTTCAAATCACTTGTACGTAAGATCCCAAATCATACTGAAATCATTGGTGGAGACTTTAATCATCCAACAGTTGGTGGATACTTTAATCATCCAACAATTAATTGGGAAAATTACAGATTTATTAGTGACGGGCGTGATAAGACATGCTGTGAAACATTATTTAATGTCTTCTCTGAAAACTGCCTAGAACAGTTATTTAGGAACCCCACACATGGTGGAAATATGTTGGATCTAACGGCAACAAACAGACCTGACCTGTTTGAGGATGTCCACATCGAAACTAGTATCAGTGACCGAGACACATTTGTGGCAATAATGGTTACCAAAGTACAACTAAAACAAGCAGAAAGATATATACACTCCTGGAAATTGAAATAAGAACACCGTGAATTCATTGTCCCAGGAAGGGGAAACTTTATTGACACATTCCTGGGGTCAGATACATCACATGATCACACTGACAGAACCACAGGCACATAGACACAGGCAACAGAGCATGCACAATGTCGGCACTAGTACAGAGTATATCCACCTTTCGCAGCAATGCAGGCTGCTATTCTCCCATGGAGACGATCGTAGAGATGCTGGATGTAGTCCTGTGGAATGGCTTGCCATGCCATTTCCACCTGGCGCCTCAGTTGGACCAGCGTTTGTGCTGGACGTGCAGACCGCGTGAGACGACGCTTCATCCAGTCCCAAACATGCTCAATGGGGGACAGATCCGGAGATCTTGCTGGCAAGGGTAGTTAACTTACACCTTCTAGAGCACATTGGGTGGCACGGGATACATGCGGACGTGCATTGTCCTGTTGGAACAGCAAGTTCCCTTGCCGGTCTAGGAATGGTAGAACGATGGGTTCGATGATGGTTTGGATGTACCGTGCACTATTCACTGTCCCCTCGACGATCACCAGTGGTGTACGGCCAGTGTAGGAAATCGCTCCCCACACCATGATGCCAGGTGTTGGCCCTGTGTGCCTCGGTCGTATGCAGTCCTGATTGTGGCGCTCACCTGCACGGCGCCAAACACGCATACGACCATCATTGGCACCAAGGCAGAAGCGACTCTCATCGCTGAAGACGACACGTCTCCATTCGTCCCTCCATTCACGCCTGTCGCGACACCACTGGAGGCGGGCTGCACGATGTTGGGGCGTGAGTGGAAGACGGCCTAACAGTGTGCGGGACCGTAGCCCAGCTTCATGGAGATGGTTGCGAATGGTCCTCGCCGATACCCCAGGAGCAACAGTGTCCCTAATTTGCTGGGAAGTGGTGGTGCGGTCCCCTACGGCACTGCGTAGGATCCTACGGTCTTGGCGTGCATCCGTGCGTCGCTGCGGTCCGGTCCCAGGTCGACGGGCACGTGCACCTTCCGCCGACCACTGGCGACAACATCGATGTACTGTGGAGACCTCACGCCCCACGTGTTGAGCAATTCTGCGGTACGTCCACCCGGCCTCCCGCATGCCCACTATACGCCCTCGCTCAAAGTCCGTCAACTGCACATACGGTTCACGTCCACGCTGTCGCGGCATGCTAGCAGTGTTAAAGACTGCGATGGAGCTCCGTATGCCACGGCAAACTGGCTGACACTGACGGCGGCGGTGCACAAATGCTGCGCAGCTAGCGCCATTCGACGGCCAACACCGCGGTTCCTGGTGTGTCCGCTGTGCCGTGCATGTGATCATTGCTTGTACAGCCCTCTCGCAGTGTCCGGAGCAAGTATGGTGGGTCTGACACACCGGTGTCAATGTGTTCTTTTTTCCATTTCCAGGAGTGTATATGTACAGTAAACTAGATAAAAAAATCAGTAATGTCATATCTCAGGGAGGAACGTGAAACATTCAGCACAGAGCAGGAGCATTTAGGGGAAATATGACCCCCCCATAAACCATGGACTTTGCCATTGGTGGGGAGGCTTGCATGCCTCAGCGATACAGATAGCCATACCGTAGGTGCAACCACAACGGAGGGGTATCTGTTGAGAGGCCAGACAAATGTGTGGTTCCTGAAGAGGGGCAGCAGCCTTTTCAGTAGTTGCAGAGGCAACGGTCTGGATGATTGACTGATCTGGCCTGGTAACACTAACCAAAACAGCCTTGCTGTGCTGGTACTGCGAATGGCTGAAAGCAAGGGGAGACTACAGCCCTAATTTTTCCCGAGGGCATGCAGCTTTACTGTATGGTTAAATGATGATGGCGTCCTCTTGGATAAAATATTCTGGAGGTAAAATAGTTCCCCATTCGGATCTCCGGGCGGGGACTACTCAAGAGGACGTCGTTATCAGGAGAAAGAAAACTGGCATTCTACGGATCGGAGCGTGGAATGTCAGATCCCTTAATCGAGCAGGTAGGTTAGAAAATTTAAAAAGGGAAATGGATAGGTTAAAGTTAGATATAGTGGGAATTAGTGAAGTTCGGTAGCAGGATGAACAAGACTTTTGGTCAGGTGAATACAGGATTATAAATACAAAATCAAATAGGGGTAATGCAGGAGTAGGTTTAATAATGAATAAAAAAGTAGGAATGCGGGTAAGCTACTACAAACAGCATAGTGAATGCATTATTGTGGCCAAGATAGATATGAAGCCCATGCCTACCACAGTAGTAAAAGTTTATATGCCAACTAGCTCCGCAGATGACGAAGAGATTGATGAAATGTATGATGAGATAAGAGAAATTATTCAGGTAGTGAAGGGAGATGAAAATTTAATAGTCATGGGTGACTGTAATTCGATAGTAGGAAAAGGGAGAGAAGGAAACGTAGTAGGTGAATATGGAATGGAGTTAAGGAATGAAAGAGGAAGCCGCCTCGTAGAATTTTGCACAGAGCATAACCTAATCATAGCTAACACTTGGTTCAGGAATCATAAAAGAAGCTTGTTTACATGGAAGAAGCCTGGAGATACTAGAAGATGTCAGACAGATTATATAATGGTAAGACAGAGATTTAGGAATCAGATTTTAAACTGTAAGACATTTCCAGGGGCAGATGTGGACTCTGACCATGATCTATTGGTTATGAACTGTAGATTAAAACTGAAGAAACTGCAAAAAGGTGGGAATTTAAGGAGATGGGACCTGGATAAACTGAAAGAACCAGAGGTTATAGAGAGTTTCAGGGAGAGCATTAGGGAACGATTGACAAGAACGGGGGAAAGAAATACAGTAGAAGAAGAATGGGTAGCTTTGAGAAATGAAATAGTGAAAGCAGCAGAGGATCAAGTAGGTAAAAAGACGAGGGCTAATAGAAATCCTTGGATAACAGAAGAGATACTGAATTTAATCAATGAAAGGAGAAAATAAAAAAAATGCAGTAAATGAAGCAGGCAAAAAGGAATACAAACGT
This sequence comes from Schistocerca nitens, assembly GCF_023898315.1. Classification (NCBI taxonomy): domain Eukaryota; kingdom Metazoa; phylum Arthropoda; class Insecta; order Orthoptera; family Acrididae; genus Schistocerca; species Schistocerca nitens. The sequence goes on from NC_064618.1 coordinate 587,169,099, forward strand.
CTCAAAAATGAGATCGACAGGAGGTACAAAATGGCTAAGCAGGGTTGGCTAGAGGACAAATGTAAGGATGTAGAAGCATGTATCACTAGGGATAAGATTTCCTGCCTACAGGAAAATTAAAGAGACCTTTGGAGAAAAGAGAACCACTTGCATGAATATCAAGAGCTGAGATGGAAACCCAGTTCTAAGCAAAGAAGGGAAAGCAGAAAGCTGGAAGGAGTATATAGAGGGTCTATACAGGGGCGATGTTCTTGAGGACAATATCATGGAAATGGAAGAGGATGTAGATGAAGATGAAATGGGAGATATGATACTGCGTGAAGAGTTTGACAGAGCACTGAAAGACCTAAGTCAAAACAAGGCCCCGTGAGTAGACAACATTCCATTAGAACTACTGACAGCCTTGGGAGAGCCAGCCCTGACAAAACTCTACCATCTAGTGAGCGAGGTATATGAGACATGCGAAACACCCTCAGACTTCAAGAAGAATATAATAATTCCAATCCCAAAGAAAGCAGGTGTTGACAGATGTGAAAATTACCGAACTATCAGTTTAATAAGTCACAGCTGCAAAATACTGAAGCGAATTCTTTACAGACGAATGGAAAAACTATTAGAAGCCGACGTCGGGGAATATCAGTTTGGATTCCGTAGAAATGTTGGAACACACGAGGCAACACTGACCCTACGACTTATCTTAGAGAATAGATTAAGGAAAGGCAAGCCTACGTTTCTAGCATTTGTAGACTTAAAGAAAGCTTTTGACAATGTTGATTGGAATACTCTCTTTCATATTCTGAAGGTGGCAAGGGTAAAATACAGGGAGTGAAAGGCTATCTACAATTTGTACAGAAACCAGATGGCAGTCATCAGAGTCGAAGGGCATGAAAGGGAAACAGTGGTTGGGAAGGGAGTGAGACAGTGTTGTAGCCTATCCCTGATGTTATTCAATGTGCATATTGAGCAAGCAGTAAAGGAAACAAAAGAAAAATTTGGAGTAGGAATTAAAATCCATGGAGAAGTAGTAAAAACATTGAGGTTCGCTGATGACATTGTATTTCTGTCAGAAACAGCAAAGGACCTGGAGAAGCAGCTGAACAGAATGAACAATGTCTTGAAAGGAGGATATAAGATGAACATCGACAAAAGCAAAACGAGGATAATGGAATGTAGTCAAATTAAATCGGTTGATGCTGCAGGAATTAGATTAGGAAATGGATGCTTGAAGTAGTAAATGAGTTTTGCTATTTTTTGCTGCCTTGAGCAAAGTATGGTCCAAGTAGAGAGGATATAAAATATAGACTGTGTAGTAGCCACCAGAAAGATCGCGGGAGGCGCACATTGGCACAGCGCGTCACGGGCGGTAGTTGCCGCAAGTAGAGTCCCGTCCACCAGAGGGCACGCGAAAATTCGGACGCGACCTCTGCCGGCGTAACAACAAGAACAAGAACAACAACAACTCCAGCAGCACGGGCCGTGCCCAGTCAGTCAACATCGGGCATGCCTAGGACACAGCCCGGTCTACGCTAAGTGAAGTGCGACGTAAACGTGAACAGTGTTACTACACAATTGGCGACGAGTAGGGTCGTTCTTTCGCGTGTTGCGTTGTTGTTCCGGTTTCGCAGTTTCTCCACGGCATGGAGGATTTGGTGCGAGTTTTGGTTGCGCAGCAGACGGAACTCATGGCCACCATGAAACAAGTGCTTCCGGCGTTGCTCTCCACGCCGTCTGCTCCGGCGGAGTTCCCTCCTCCCTTTCCCCCGTATGACGAGACGGCGGAGGATTGGGACGCATATGAACATCGCCTTCGGCAGCATTTCCAGGCGTTTCATGTTGCCGATGCGGAGGTATGTCGTGCTCTCTTCTTGTCTTGGATTTCTCCCTCGCTGTATCAAGTTTTGCGGGCCCGTTTCTCAATGGCTTTTGGCTCATTGTCATTGATGCTTATTCCCGATTCCCATATGTGGTTCGCTGCTCCTCAACCACTTCAGAAGTTGCAATCCAGGCACTAGCAAAAATCTTTTCTGTGGAAGGTCTGCCAATCACCCTGGTCTCAGACAATGGACCGCAGTTTATTTCACAGACCTTCCAGGATTTTTGTAGGCGCTTCGGTATTCGGCACGTTTGCTCTCCCCCCTTCCATCCACAATCGAATGGGGAAGCCGAGTGCATGGTGCGCACATTTAAGACGCAGATGAAAAAGTATGTGCACGAATTTCCTGCAGAGGAAGCCTTGACGTTTTTCTTGACGGCATACCGGACCACACCAATGGGCGACCGCAGCCCCGCAGAGCTCCTCCATGGGCGTCAACCTCGGACTCTGCTGCACCTCCTCCGGCCTGGTCCTCGCCAGTCTTCACAAAACGGAGTACCTGGTTTTCCACTGGGTATGTCAGTCTGGGCCCGTGGGTTTGGTCGCAATCCACGTTGGATACCGGCGGTGGTCCTGCGCCGAAATGGCCGCCGGCTCTATACCTTGCAGGCGGGGGATCGGGTGGTGCGTCGTCACCAAAATCAGCTACGTCCACGTTCGGGCACCCACCCTCCGACCTCTCGGACACCGGCTTCCCCATTGCCGGCACCTGTCTTGGTTTCACAGGGGACGTTACCTCCTCTCCCCGCTGTGACTCTGCCGCACTGCGATGGTTCTCAGCCTTGGCAGCCTCCAGTAGCTCCAGCACTGGCATCGCCATCATTCGAGATGCCCCAGCGAGAGCTGGCCCCCCTAGCAGGCTCGGTTTCTCAGGGGGCTAGTTCACCTGTGGTCGTCCCTTCCCCTTCGTCCCCGCCACTGGGTCTTGCCCCTCCTGAGGTGGAACTGGATCCGGAGTTCGACAGCTTGTCACCCGTTCTGTCCCGAGCTCCGGTTGTGGGACGACGGGGGCCTCTTCGTGTGGGTCACTTCCAGCCGTATTCGAAGGTTCCAGCTCGAGGGATGGCAGATCCCCTCGACTCCGGCCATCCAATGGATGTGGAGGTCATCGCTCCTGCCCGACGCTCCACCTTCCGACGCAGTGGATCACAGTGGCTTCACCCCCCGAAGGAGGAGGAGTGTAGTAGCCACCAGAAAGATCGCGGGAGGCGCACATTGGCACGGCGCGTCACGGGCGGTAGTTGCCGCAAGTAGAGTCCCGTCCACCAGAGGGCACGCGAGAATTCGGACGCGACCTCTGCCGGCGTAACAACAAGAACAAGAACAACAACAACTCCAGCAGCACGGGCCGTGCCCAGTCAGTCAACATCGGGCATGCCTAGGACACAGTCCCGGTCTACGCTAAGTGAAGTGCGACGTAAACGTGAACAGTGTTACTACAGACTGGGCAATGGCAAGGAAAGCGTTTCTGAAGGAGAGAAATTTGTTAACATCGAGTATAGATTTAAGTGTCAGGAAATCGTTTCTGAATGTATTTGTATCAAGTGTAGAAATGTGGATGATAAATAGTTTAGACAAGAAGAGAATAGAAGCTTTCGAAATGTGGTGCTACAGAAGAATGCTTAAGATTAGATGTGTTGGGTCACATAACTAATGAGTGGGTATCGAACAGAACTGGGGAGAAGAGAAATTTGTGGCACAACTTGAGTAGAAGAAGGAATCGGTTGGTAGGACATATTCTGAAACATCAAGTGATCACCAATTTAGTATCGGAGGGCAGTGTGGAGGATAAAAATCGTAGATGAAGACCAAGAGATGAATACGCTAAACAGATTCAGAAGGATGTAGGTTGCAGTAGGTACTGGGAGATGGAGAAGCTGCACAGATTCAGATTCTTTATTAGTCATTCAGCATTGTTACATGCAATAGACTTTGTCAGTTCACCTAACCTATTAATTTTACAAAATAAATTTTTACATATTTAAGTTGATATTGGGCATTTCTAAAAATTCTTCTAATGAATAGAATGGATTAGTTAACAAGAAGTTATGAACATTGTCTTTAAATAATTTGTCAGGCTTGATTGACCCATTTTTAGACAATTTGTTATATATTTTAATTGCCATGTACTTATGACTATTGTTAGTTTTAGCTAATCTATTTTGTGGCAACAGCAGAGAAGTACACATTCTTGTATAGTAGCCATGTCTTTCATTTGTTACACTAAAATTAGGTAGTTCAGCAAGTATGTAGTTAACACTGTCAAGAATATATAAATTAATTACTGTTAAAATTCTATATTTAATGAACAATGGTTTGCAATGTGTTCTATTATCTACCTTAGCCATTACTCTGATTGCTTTCTTCTGGATCACCATAATTTCATTTTCCCCAGAGTATTAACCCATACCTTAAAACAGATTGAAAAAAGGCAAAGTACGCTGTCCTTACGTACTCAAATGTCACACAACACATCAGTCTCTTCAACAAATATATAACTCTTGACAACCTAACCACTATGTGATCAACATGAGAGTTCCATGTTAGACTGTTGTCAAGTACAATACCTAAAAACTTTGCCTTTTGTTTTTCTGTTTTTGTAGTCTTTGATAGACTGAACCACATATTCTGGGTCTTTTCCTCATTTAATAGCAGACCATTGGCATTAAACCATGATGTTGCATTTTCTTTTGCCAATTTCATATCACTTACAAGGTTATCAAGTACATGGTTTACAGATAGAAAAGTTGTGTCATCTGCATACATATATGTCTTTACATCTATATTTCCTGGTAAGTCATGTATGTGCACAAGGAAAAGAAGTGGTCCCAATTTAGATCCCTGTGGCACTCCATGTTGAACCTTGAGTATGTTTGACAGATGACTTCCTGAACTCACCACCTGGTTCCTTTTATTGAGGTATGATTTGATGAGTTTCAAACTTTTATCACATATTCTATAGTACTCAAGTTTAGAGAGCAGAAGTGAGTGGTCAACACAGTCAAAAGCTTTGCTCAGATCACATAAGGTTACCTGTGCGTGCGCATGGTCCTCAAATGCTGCTAGAATGTCTCTGACTAAGAGCTCTATGGCATGTATAGCTGACCTTCCTTTTCTGTAACTAAACTGTGATGCACTTAACATACCATTTAGTTCTAGGTACTCTAGGTACAGGATAGAGTAGCATGGAGAGCTGCATCAAACCAGTCTCTGGACTGAAGACCACAACAACATGACTCAAGTTTAAAATAGTAGTTGGCCATGCACTGTATAGATATGTAGTCAGTAGAACAGTTCATAATGGGAGGGAATCTCCATGGTATACACTCACTGTAAACAAACTTCTGCGAAAACAGAGATTAATGCTTAATAGGTGTAAAAAAGTGCAGGCCTGTAGATAGAAAGATGCCTCATTAAATGCATTTGACTGTCCAGAGCAATGCGTGACACCTTCAATGACAACTGTAGTAGAATATTGTCAAATAGTATTCCACAAAACTCAAAGGTGTTAGTGGCACCAAAGTTAGTGTCCAGTCCCTAGTGAAAGAGACAGAAACTGAAATTGAGGGTAGCAAATCAAAAGCTGAAATGCTTAACTCCATTTTCAAATGTTCCTTTACAAAGGAAAACCCAGGAGAATTGTCCCAATTTAATCCTTGGCTTGCGGAGTATAAATGTAGATGTAGAAGTATTGGAGTCAGTGGTACTGAAAAGCAGCTGAAATCTTTAAAATTGAACAAAGCTCCAGAGCCCGATGGAATCCCTGAATTTTCAGATGAGTTAGCCCCTCTTCTAACAGTAATCTGTCATAGATCCGTCAAACAGAAAACCATGCCAAGTTCTTGGAAAAAAGCACAGGTCATACACATCTTCAACCAGGACAGTAGAAGTGATCCATAAAACCGCCCAATATCCTTAGCATCGCTGAGCTCAAATATAGTGAGGTGTGTTGAACAGAATGACCTCCTTAGTGCCAACTAGTGTGGATTCTGTAAACATCGATTATTTGAAACCCAACTTGCACTTTTCTCACATGACATACTGAAAGCTTTGAATCAAGGCAGTCAGATAGATGCAGTTTTTCTTGATTTCCGAAAAGCATTTGACTTGTTACCACATCTACACTTATTGTCAAAAGCACGATCATATGGGATATCAACTAAAATTTGTGAACTTCTGGTAGGGAGGACATAGCATGTTATCTCAGATGGAGAGTCATTGTCATATGTAGAAGTAACTTTGGGGTATGCTCCAAGGAAGTGTGTTGGGACCCTTGCTGTTCATGTTATACATTAATGACCTTACAGATAGTTTTAACGATAACCTCAGACTTTTTGCAGACAACGAAATTATCTGTAATGAGGTGCTGTCTGAAAGAAGCTGCATAAATATTCAGTCAGATCTTGATAACATTTTAAAGTGGTGCAGAGATTGGCAACTTGCTTTAAATACTCAGAAACGTAAAACTGTGCACTTCATAAAATGAAAATACATAGTAGCTTATGACTATAATATCAGTGAGTCACTGTTGGAATCCGCCAATTCATACAAATATCTGGATGCAACACTTTTCAGGGATATGAAATGGAACGGTCACATAGGCTCAGTTATGGGTGACACTGGTGGCAGACTTTGGTGTATTGGTAGACTACTGAGGAAGTACAACCAGTCTACAGCAGAGACTGCTTACAAATCACTTGTGCAACTGGTTCTAGAGTATTGCTCAAGTGTGTGGGAGCAGTACCAAATAGGACAACAGGGGACATTGAATGTATACAGAGAAGAGCAGCAAGAGTCGTCAAAGGTTTGTTTGATCCATAGGAGAGTGTTACTGAGATACTGAAGGAGATGAACTGGAAGAATTTTGAAGATAGATGTAAAGTATGCCAAGAAAGTCTATTAACAAAGTTTCAAGAACTGGCTTTAAATGATGACTGTAGGAATATTCTACAATGCTGTACATATATTGCTCGTATGGGGATCATGAGGATAATAATAGAATAATTACTGCAGGCACAGAGGCATTCAAACAATTATTCTTCTGTGCTTGATACGTGAGTGGAACAGGAAGAAACCCTAGTAACTGGTACAATGGAAAGTACCCTTTGCAGTGTACCTCATGGTAGTTTGCAGCATTTGCATGAGACACTCCTGTGAGCCAACACAACTGTGATCATTTGAACCACCCTTACAATTGCTGTGTTAGGTAAGCATGCTGTGACCTGTTGTCATGTTCTGCTGTTGAGCATTTTGAATCACGCACGAATGGTATAACTGCACTCAATCAAAATTTAACATTGTTGCTGAACATGGTATATGTGCTGCAAATAATACATACATGCAGTCTGTTAAAACCTTTTTGTATCGAGAAACAATCGAAATGAACAATAGGAAAATAAAACTGTTTTTTTAGGGTCGAACAATGCAGTGCATGTAGGAAACAATGGGGCATTTGCTTTTAATTTGTTCTTCTATAGGAAAGTGTAAGAAATGAAAGTGCAATAGAAGTTTCAGTATATAATCTAGTAACTGAGATATGTAAAGCATTATGTGGTGAGATGCTGCATAATAAGTGTGCACAGTACCTTTAATCCATATGTAATGGCTGAATGCCTAGCTTTTCTGTGCGCAATTCTGCCACACCTGCTGACTCAGTAGAGCTGTTGCTGATGCCCAAAGCAGCTCTCTGTCAAGTCTGAATCTGCTTTGTCAGGTATATCCTCAAAACCACGCAATGAAATTTCACTGTCACTGATTCAAGTTGAATAATTACACTCAATAGCTTCATGCATCAGTGCGTCTCTATGCCAGTATTTGTCCATAATAGTTTTAACTTTATCACATGCCTTCTTCCAATCATCTTTTGTAATGCTTTGTATTGCAGCTGTAGACATTTGCTTAAGTTGGAAGAGGGTAATGCTGCTGACACTTTTTACTGAAATTTTCTTTTTCATTAAATTACAGTTAAGTTTGATGGTGTTTATATCACAATTATAGGGTGGTAGGCATAACACTGTTAAGTCCTCTCCCAAGTTCTTTCGGTACTTGTATCTAGCTTGGGCTTGTAATATTTCACAACTTCCTAGAGTACAATCTGCACCGAGTGGAATTTTATGCTTAGTCATCCATGATCGTATATCTACTTCATGAGTACATGTGTTAGGCCCTTAATTTTTGCAAACACCGTGGTAGGGTGCGTTGTCTAGTACTGAAATACTTCCAGCTAGTATATTTGGTATTAGGTGCTCTTGCAGCCATTTTATATAATGTTCACTGTTCATTTCATTCTGATAATTTTCTGATGCAGATCTCTAATCGTAGGTGAATTCTGTGCCCTCAGTGGACACCATTTTTCCTCCCACATGAACCATTACTGCTCTTTATCTAGATCTTTCATTTTTTCTGAACACCTGGTATGTCATAATTGTGCCAACATATACTGACACTATAGTATTTATGTGTTACTGGCCAAACCCGATTTTAGGATGCACTAGTTTCGCCTAGGTCAAACTCATTCATCCTGTTACCAATAGGATAAAATAGTTTAGCCTAGGCCGAATTGGTCTAGCCTAGTTAGAATTTACATGCTTTAGGATAAACTGGTACGTCCTAGTCTGAACTAATTTTGCCTAGTCGGAATGCATGTCACTGCCTGTACGAACGAGGAATCCCCGAATCATCTCTGGCTCACACCTTGCACCTCTCAACTCCTTCGCTTGCAGTGCTCTGTTTTGAATGGTATTTTGCATCTATGAGTGTGCGTGTTAAGTTGCGTTTAAAAGATTTTATTATAATCCTAGTATAATTATTGTGAGGCGTTTCATCATGGATGAGCCTTCATGGAGGAGCCTTCGTGTAGTAGAGAAACCAATCAAAAGCTGTGGAGAGAAAAGTTTCTGGAGGAAATATTGCAGAGTGAAAACAAAAAGTCTTCTGATTATAATGTGTTATCAGTAAATGAATATGCAGATTTGGTTAAACAAGTAGAAGATGTGGAAAAGTTGGAAAAAAGAACATCATCACAAAAAAGAAAACCGAAAAGATTCGCTGTTTTGAAAACTGATGATGTGAAAAAAGTCATTGCATGGTGTGAAGGGAATATAAAATACTTTGTTTCAGCTGATGAACTTTATGATGTGATTGATGCAGCTCATGTAGTTGTGGGTCATGGTGGTTGGGATAGGATATTAGCCGACATCAAAAAAATATGCCAATATCATAAAGGAAATAATATGCCTCTATTTATCAATGTGTGATGTTTGTCAACAAAAGAAGACAAAAAAGAAAAGTGGGCTAGTTTCAAAGCCAATTCTCCATTCGGAAATCAAGAGCAGGTGCCAAGTCGATTTTATTGATTTCCAAACACAATCAGGGTGCCATGCATTCTTCAATCTGATAATGGCAGAGAATTTGTCAATAATGTTACAAGTGAACTCGCAAAGTTGTGGTTAGAACTGAAAATTGTGCATGGAAGACCAAGGCACAGCCAAAGTCAGGGTTCTGTTGAACATGCCAACCAAGACATTGAAAATATGATAAGTTCTTGGTTAAAGGACAACAATTCGATGAAGTGTCGGAAGGAGTAAAGTATGTCCAATTCATGAAAAATCGAGCTTACCACTCTGGCATAAAACAATCGCCTTACAAAGCATTATTCGGAATTGAACCTAGAGTAGGACTTTCCACTTCCTCATTGTCTCAAGAAATCATAAATGACATTCAGGATGAAGATGACCTAAAGAAGGCAATCGAAGATGACTGCAATACTGAACAGTACAAAGACAGTGATGATGATAACATTGTGAAAATTGACACAATCGGCATTCAAAATGCTAGAAAAATTGCAACAGAAAATTTAAAAAAACAAACTAAAAGAATGAAACCTTCCTCTGACAAATCGCATCCACCAGCTGACATTGAAGACAATGTGACCATACCTATTCCAGATGTAGATAAAGGCAGAGGTGACCTTCAAAACATAATTGGAGTAATACTTCAAAAGACTGATGAGGGCCTCTACAAAGTTGGCACCAAATATGGCATACTTCAAAAACATTATTGCAGGAATAATTTTATTAAAATTTTCCATAATTTTTTGTAATAAAAAATTAAAAAATATTTGTTTTAAC